>NC_089252.1:142165315-144565315 GCF_963930625.1 Muntiacus reevesi | reverse complement strand
TATTTTAATCTCAAACTCCTCTAATTTATCCCTCCCCCCTTCCACCTTTGGTAACCATGTTTGTCTTCTATGTCTGTGAGCTCATTTCTGTTTTCTAAGTAAGTTCATTTGTATAATTTTTTTTAAGATTCCACATATGAATGATATGATTTTGTCTTTGGCTTACTTCACTTAGTATGATGTTTTAATTATCTCTGGGTCCATCTATGTTGCTGAAAATGGGATTATTTCATTCTTTTTTATGGCTGATTAGTATTCCATTGTGTTTGCAAACCACATCTTCTTTATTCCTTTATTTGTCAATGGACACTTAGGTTGCTTCCATGTCTTGGCATCATAAATAGTGTTGCTTATGAACACTGGGGTGCATGTATCTTTTCAAATTAGAGTTTTCTCCAGATATATGCCCAAGAGTGTGATCTCTGGATCATATGGTTAGATCATATGGTGTCTTTTTTTTTTTTTTTTTTTTTTATTTATTTTTTTCATATGGTGTCTTAACTTGCAAGTTCTATGTGCCTTGAGTCTATAATGAGGGCAGGAATTGCTTGGCAGGATCAACTCTGTGGTGAACCAGGAGCAGCAGAGGTGGGAAAATCCCATAAGACTGATCAGGTGCAAGGGCAGAGAATCCTGTTTTGAGGACCAGAGACATCAAGGAGGGTCCAGGCACGTTGGAGTCTGGAAGCCAGTGGGTAGAAGTCTGAGGAAGCAGCACCAGGGGCAGGAAATCCATGCAGAACCTAGAACCTCAGGGATCCTATCGGGACAGCTGGGTGCCTGTGTCCACGTGTGATCTCCTGAACCAGGCCTACTAACTGTGAAGAGTGTCCAAAGGAGGGGTTTTACAGCCTCTGATCTAACTGCCTGCTGAAGGGAGCACAAACCCACTCATATGATCACAGGGAAACAGACTCAGCTTTGTGTGGCCTTTAATGAGTTATTGGAAAAACTCTAACCAGAGGGAACCTGAGTTATGTACTATTGTGATAACTACACTCCCAGACATTGTGACCTTGCAGATCAAGTCCCTGGAACTGGGGTCTTCATCTCACTGGCAATATCCCAACCAGGAAGGGTGAAAATGAACACCCATAGAGGAAGAAGAGCCCTGTTTAGCCCTCCACATCAGCCTTCCTCCGTCCTCCTGCTGAATATCTCATTACTGACTGTGTCGCCAGCTTCCCTGGGGATGTGATGGAAGCTGATCATCCACTGACATCTGGGTCTTGTCCTTCCTGCCTCCTTCTCTAACACCGCTCCTCCCCACTTCTCCATCCTTGTTCTCCCCACTGGTTCCTTCTCATCCATATCTCCCTTTGCGCGGGACAGACATACCAGGAACGTCATATCTCAGAGGACACTATGGGGCGTTGTTCTCTTCAAACTCCAGCTCCGGGTCCTTCCTGCTCACGTCACCTCTCCACAACACGTGTCCAGCAAAGCCCTCTTCTGCCTCCAGATACTTTCCCATCTACCTGCTACTCTCAGCCTCACCAGAGAACTGGAATTGACTGAAGTATATGGATGCTGTTGGGCTATACATAGTTTCAAAGAAGACAAACCTTTTGTAGAGCACTGTATAGAAGGTATAATTGTTTCTATGTTATCAATCAGGCTGGTTCCAAATTGGGAAAGGAGTACATCAAAGCTGTATATTGTCACCCTGCTTATTTAACTTCTATGCAGAGTACATCATGAGAAATGCCGAGCTGGATGAACCACAAGCTGGACTCAAGATTGCTGGGAGAAATATCAATAACCTCAGATATGCAGATAACACCACCCTTAGGGCAGAAAGTGAAGAAGAACTAAAGAGCCTCTTGATGAAAGTGAAAGAGAAGAGTGAAAAAGTTGGCTTAAAACTCAACATTCAAAAAACTAAGATCATGGCATCCAACCTTATCACTTCATAGCAAATAGATGGGGAAACAATGGAAATAGTGAGAGACTTTATTTTTTTGGACTCTAAAATCACTGCAGACATCTGCCTCCTTAGTGCAGTAGGCAGCACATCAGTCTCATAAAATCACTGCAGATGGTGACTGCAGCCATGAAATTAAAAGACACTTGCTCCTTGAAAGAAAAAGCCATGACCAACCTAGACAACATATTAAAAAGCAGAGACTTTAGTTTGCCAACCAATGTCCATTTAGTCAAAGCTATGGTTTTTCCAGTAGTCATGTATGGATGTGAGAGTTGGACTATAAAGAAAGCTGAGTGGCAATAAGTTGATGCTTTTAAACTGTGGTTGGAGAAGACTCTTGAGAGTTCCTTGGACTGCAAGATCGAGATCCAACCAGTCCATCCTAAAGGAAATCAGTCCGGAATATTCACTGGAAGGACTGATGCTGAAGCTGAAACTCCAATACTTTGGCCACCTGATGCAAAGAACTGACTCATTGGAAAAGACCCTGATGCTGGGGAAGATTGAAGACAGGAGGAGAAGGGGATGACAGAGGATGAGATGGTTGGATGGCATTACTGACTCAATGGACATGAGTTTGAGCAACCTTTGGGAGTTGGTGATGGACAGGGAAGCCTGGTGTGCTGCAGTCCATGGGATCGCAGAGTTGGGCATGACTGAGTGACTGAACTGAACTGTAGATCAGAGATGCAAAGTAATTTTCCTGAAATCACACGGCTATTAGGTGGCAGATATGCCTCCAAAGTCCTTCCTCTTTCCACTAGATTAATTTACCTCCCAGTGTCTGGAGAGGAAGTTGTTTGTTTTTTGTTTGTTTGTTTGTTTGCACTGTACAACTTGTGGGATCTTAGTTCCCGCACCAGGGATCAAATCCACCCCCCTGCAGTGGAAGCATACAGTCCTAACCAATAAGGGAAATCCTCAGGGGAAGTTTTCTCAAGCCTTTTAACCTGATGCTCATGTCAACTTAAAAAAATACACAATGTGAGAGTTGCAAGTTAAATTTTATTTGGGACAAGATGAGGACTGTAGCCTGGGAGACAGTACCTCAGATAGCTCTGAGAAACTGCTCCAAAGAGGAGGAGAGGAAGGACAGTATATATGTGATTTTGGTCAAGGGGGAATACATGCACTCAAGCACGCTTGTTTCCAGAAGGTTTCTGCTAGTCACAAGGAACATTCATCACCGTGAAGGATTTTAGTGCTTTTCTAGATATAAGGAAATACAAGAATTGGGCTCATAAATTGACTCCTTAAAATATCTAACTACCTGAAGACCTGTTCTGCCAGTTTTTCAGAGCACAGAGTACTTCATTTCTGCTTTCCACCTTGATCTCCCTTCAGGAGTGTTGAAGGACAGCAGCTGCAGCAGCACATGATTTATTAATGATCCTTGTAGAGATAGATGGCAAGTGCCCATGGCAAGTGCCAATTTGTAGTTGACACTATCCAAATATAAAATTATTTCATAATACTAAGCATGCCTGTATTCTATATTCTGCTCCCTCCCCGCTCCCCGGAAAGTCTGCTGCGCACTCCAGCTCCTAGGGATCATGAGCAGCTTTAGAGTCCTGTGATTCTATTTGTGGGGCAGCCAGAATGCCCCTATGCTGAGCTTGAAGAGTGTGTCTGAAAGAAAGCCATCTGCAGTGACTTAGAATGGGCCTCACGAATGACTCTGAGCCAGAATCAGTCAAGGTACAAAAGAACGGGCCTTTGGGGCCCTAGGGTGGGAACAGGAGCCTGTTCTTTCTCTCTCCTTTGCCTGGGTTATCTGGGTTGGAACATGCTCTAGTTCCCCAGAAAGCAGCCCTTTTTCTGTTCAGTTTGTCCTATATTGGAGGGTAGTGAGCGGGCCTGATAGTCCAACTGACATTCCCCAGCAGGGGTGAGCAGCCCATTTCAGTGCAGTGGGATCGTGGTGTGGGACACTCCGTTTGGACTGAGTTGAGGTGGTTGAGCCTCCCTGAACAGGATCACAGGATCTCCAGTTTGGTCTCCCCACCAGACTGAGCACCTCCCAGCAACGGGTAGGGCTAGTTTAGAATCTTCATCAGCCCCCAGGGCTTGAACAGAACCCTTGCCAAGAAGCACAGCTTTTCTCTGGTCCTCAGAAACTGACAGATGCTGGGCTGGGCAAGTCTACTACAGACCTCTCAACTCAGAGAAAAGGAAGAATGGGTTCCCTACTGTCAGGGTTTTACCTGCAGTTTGAGCACGATACAGATGCACTTCAAAGGAAATAGGCACTTCAAGAAATATTTTAAAATGTAGAAAGTCTGTGCTCAGATTCTGGGAGACTTTTTAATTTTGTAGGAAAACCCTTCCATGTATACCACCAGTTTATTAGCAACTTCCCCCTTTCCTGTTGAGATTCACCTCGTGAAAACAAGAGATTTTCTATTCAGTACTGAGCATGCTCAGTGAATAGGGAAAAGCTCTGTTCTTTCTCAACCCAAACACACAACACTTCTGACACCAGATGTATGGGTTTTCCATACCAGGCAATTCTGACACTAACTGCCTTGTCTTAGCATAGACTCCACAGGTTAAGGGTTCAGTCCCACAAAGCTGCCTCTTCTCCCCCATTTCAGATATCAATTGCAAGTAGTGGGGTCCTCAGGTTGCCCACAACCTCCATCCGACTTGGCTACAAACTTCCCACGATCCCTTCCTTGGGTTTGATGATTTGCTAGAGTGACTCATAGAACCCAGGAAAGCAGTCTACCTACTACTGATGATTTATTTCAAAGGATACTTTCTGGGATATGAGTGAACAGCCCTATGAAGAGATACAGAGGGTGAGGTGAGGGGGTCTCCATGATGGGACCTTCTATTCCCATGGAGCTGAGGTGCCATCATAGGAATGTGCTCAGCAACCCTGAAGCTCTACTAACCCTGTACTTTGGGGGCTTTATAGAGGTTACATAATTTAAGACTATCAATTATTTGACTCACCTTCCAGCCCCATTGCCCTTTCCAGAAAATGGGGGTGGGGTGGGCCTGGAAGTTCCATGCTTCTATTCATGACTTGGTCTTTCTAGTTATCAGACCCCATCCAGGAGCCCAAGCAGAGCTGCCTCATTAGAACAAAAGATGGTCCCATCACCTGGGGAATTTCAAGGGTTTAGAAGCTCTGTGTCCCCTCCTGTAACTCAGGAAATTATAAGGGTTTTAAGAGCTCTGTGCCAGGAACTGGGAACAGAGACCAACCTACACTTCTTCAATGATTTCACTCTCAGGTTTTCCCTTTCTGCTTTGGCCACATGCTGCTGCTGCTAAGTCACTTCAGTCATGTCTTACTCTGTGCGACCCCATAGACAGCAGCCCACCAGGCTCCCCCGTCCCTGGGATTCTCCAGGCAAGAACACTGGAGTGGGTTGCTATTTCCTTCTCCAATGCTTGAAAGTGAAAAGTGGAAGTGAAGTCGCTCAGTCGTGTCTCTTAGCGACCCCATGGACTGCAGCCTACTAGGCTCCTTCATCCGTGGGATTTTCCAGGCAAGTGTACTGGAGTGGGTTACCATTGCCTTCTCCGTTGGCCATATGGGTCAGGAGCAAAAGCAAAGTTCGAGACTTCAACAACTAGCAAGCCTTTTCCCTGCATACTGGGCCCAAACTCCACTCCCCATCTGACTGTTCTTTCAGCTCCTCATCCCAGCTCTGCCACTCACCAGCTGGGGGGCTCTGAGTAAGACACTTCTCTATGTTGGATATCAGTTTCCTTGTCTATAAAGAGAGGATGTTGAATTTCAATAAGTTTAAGATCGCTTCCATCCCTATCACTTTATGATGATTTTGTAATTTCTCTGCTACAACACAGTGTACATAGCACATATTTAGTGTTTGTTTTATGTTGCATAAATACCATACAAATGATGGTCACAGAAAGAATGGATCTCTCTGTTTAATCCACAAGCATTTGCTGGGGCTAAACTGAGCTAATGCTGAACTGAGAGATATGGAAATAATATATAGAGTAACAGTATCTGAGACGCTGGTATTGATGTGGGACTTGGGTGTCTTAGGGAGGGTGGTGTGAGGGCCAGGACAAGAAGTAATGACATGGAGCTCTGCTTGCCTGGCTCCCTTGTTTCTGGGCCCAGCAGTCACAGGGCCCCAGCATTATTCCGCTCCCTTATTATATCCCTTCCTTGCTCCTGCTAGTTCTGGGATGACTTTCCAAGGTCTTTCTTTCCTGGTACAGCCCTTCCAGATGGCCGCCAGACTCTGAAAACCACGGCACCCAAATTCCACAGCTGTGTCTGACCTGCCCCTTGGACTGGGATATTTGGAGTGGAGAAATTTGCCAAACTGCCTTTGGACTGGCCCGCTGATCTGGGGAGGAGAACAGAGTCAGAGCTGCCTCTTCTGACCTGGGTTTCCCAAGGTTACTCTGTGTATTCATGCACAGGCTGCACTAAAAGGTGCCCAGGCCAAAGAGGGAATAGGAGCTGGAACCTCATGCTCACTCCCCACACTCTGAACCCCAGCATGGTTGTATTTGGGTGGGGGAAGGAGCACTTTTGTCAGATTTGCACAAAAGCACCCTATGGGCTAATGGTAGCTCTGGGTTTCCTTAAGCTCCTGCCATTTCATCTGTCACTGCCTTGGCCCATCATCCCCACATGTCTTAGAGCTCCTCACCTCTTCTAATCCAGTGAAATGTGACTCTGGGACCTTCAGCTCTGCCCTTGGGTGTTTCTTCTTGAACTCCTGTTTCCATCCTCATTGCTGCCCTAGCTGGCTTCTCAGACTGCAAACTGATTCTGTCACTACTTCATTGATTACCTGAGCTGAGAATCAATATATCTGGAGAAAGCCAGGTTTCAGTGAAAGCAAAGTGCCAGAAGCATTAGCAGAAAGTGCAATATAGGGAGTATGTTCCTATAAGAAAGGGCTTCCTAAGAATATAAGGAAGGGGGCTGGCCAAGGAGAGATTAAGAAGACATGAGTGGGATCAGGAGGGCTAAGCTGATGAACATTCGAGAGTAGGAAAGTGCTGGGTTCAGAGGGGGCTCCAGGGGCAGAGCTAGTGACTTTTGCTGCCCTCCTAGCACATACAGCCTGCATCAGAAACATGGGGGTGGGGAGGCTGCAGGTAAGGGCACAGGGTGGCAGTGGGTTAACATCAATGAAGTGTCTATCATAGTAGCTGCCATATAAGTGATAAATAAACATGAACACAAAATTGATATTCTCTGACTGCCCTTAATCTCAGAAGGCAGCCTTGCTTCTAGCAAATCTCCAGGCTCAGACAAACCACAGGAGAATCCCCAAGATCTGCAGTAGCAATTCCAAAGAACAGAGCTGACCATATGGTAGGAATTTTCTTACTCACATCTTTATCTTTTTATTTTTACATCTTTATTATATTTATTCCATGGTCCCTTTTCCCTGCCTACCTTTGAAATTGGTCATCTCAGAATAATACTTTACATGCCAAAGTCCAAAAACTGTCTTTACAGGCCTAAAACTCTAAACTTCTTGAAGACAGGGACAAGGTCTATTATGTTCATTTTTGCATTCCCAGTGAGGAACTCTACCTATCACATGGTAAATCCTTGGTAACTCTTTGTTAAATGAACATTCAGTCCAACTCCGAGGCAGAATTAGTCTGCAAGTATATGCTAATTAGGTACAATTGTGTTTAAGGAGAAGTCAGATCAATCCCAAATAAATTAATTACAGAACAACCTCAGTTGTGTCCATGCTGAGGGCATGATTTTGATGTCTGTGTAGAAAGGTTAACTCAGCAGGCCTGGGTTGCTCAAACCCTGCACATTTCAAAGAAAGGTGTGTCTTCTGAACTGGCCCTTTGACTTGGCTCCTAGGAAATAACCTTAGAGTCCTTGGAATATCCTGCTTGACCAAAAAAAAAAAAAAAAAATTTTTTTTTCAATACCTGAGAACTTGGGCCACACTGTACCAGCTTATCCAGCTACTTAATGCCAACAATGTAACTTTTGGCTAATACTTGTTTTTGCATGTTGAAGGCCTTGAAACCATGTGTATCAGTTTGACCTCTAGGAGGCAGAGAGCTAAAGACTGGGCAGCTAAGGTCGGTCACTGGGCACTGTATGCCTACCTGACTGGCCCCAGTAAAATCCCTGGAGGCAAGGCTTGGATATGCTCCTGACTTGGCAATACTTTGCATGTGTTGTCACACATGTCTCATCCTCATGTAACTCCAATGGGAAGGGACACCTGAAGATTGAGCCTGGGTTTTCCTGGACTTACACCCAGATTCTTTTCCCCTTTGCAGACTTTAATCTGTATCCTTTTGGAGTAATAAACCATAGCTGTGAGTATGAGAGCTTCTCTGAGTCCTCTGGTTCCTTCCAGTATATCACTGAGCCTGAGGGTGGCCTTGGGGACTCCCAACATAATGTCTGTGATGAAAGAAGATTAGAAATGGAATAATCTTTGTCTTCAGCTGCAGTGATGCCTCTCCACAGAAATGCTTCATTCATGCCACAAATATTCCCTGAACACCTGCAGTTGTAGATGCTACTGTCCAGGCACTGGAGTACCCCGGTCAGGGAGAAACAGACCTTTGCCCTCATGAAGCTTATTAGTTCTAATGGGAATGGCGAGAGGCTAGAAGCAACAGGCAAAACAAATAAGGTAATTATTGCTTATTGTTTTATACCTGCTTGAGAAAGTCAAGCAGATATAAGGGACAGAATGCTGGGTGAGGTGGTGAAAGTGAAAAAGTGTTGGTTGCTTAGTCGTGTCTGACTCTGTGCAACACCATGGACTATAGCCTGCCAGGCTCCTCTGTCCATGGGATTCTCCAAGCAAGAATACTGGAGTGGGTTGCCATGCCCTTTTTCAGGGACTGAACCTGGGTCTCCTGCATCGCAGGCAGATTCTTTACCATCTGAGCCTCTGAGGGAGTCAGCCACCTATGAAAATTCTATGGAGAACCCTAAGCTGCCCCTGGATGCTCAGCAGTGGTTCTCATTCTTTAATGAGCACCAGTCATATAGGGAACTTGTGAAAAAAACAGATTCCCAGACTTCTTCGTTGTATGTGGAGGGGAAGGAGGGTTAATATTTTTACAAGCACTTCCTGTTAGGCTGACACTGGAGGTCTATGAACCACAGGGGGAGACTCCATAGTAAGCTGCCTGAATGGTGATTGGACCCAGCCCTGCCCTCAAAGAACTTACTTTTCAGCGAAACAGAGGGTCATTGGGATAAAATGTACGCCTCTTGGAGCATTCTCTGCCATTCATACACACATGGGGCTTTTTTTCTTTTTTAAAAAAATTATTTTTGTTTACACTGGGTCTCTGCTGCTGTGTGTGGGCATTCTGTGGCTGAAGCGAGCAGGTGCTACTCTCTAGTTGCGGTGCTCAGGCTTTTTTTGAGATGGCTCCTTATGTTGCAAAGCATGAGCTTCAAGCACAAGGGCTTCAGTAGTTGCCATTCTTAGGTTCTAGAGTAGTTGTGAGATCTTCCTGAACTGGGGATCGAACCCATGTCCCCTGCACTGGCAGGCAGATTCCTATCACCAGGAAAGTCCAACAGGGGGTTTCTGAAGTGACAATTGCTGGGAGTAGAGAGATCTGGCGGGATAAGTTTCAAGGAGCTGGGCAAGGAGGGATTCAGAGATGGTGAAGAGAACCCTGCAATGAAAATCTACGTTCCTGAGAGCAACAAAGGCAGTGCTGAGATCCTGGGAAATGCCTCTTAAGGGAGGGTTTGAAACCTTCATTTGTTTCCCAGAGGCTCTCCCTGGCGGGGGGGGGGTGGGTGGGGACAAAGTCCTGGGTCATAGGAAGCCGGCTAAACAGAAGGGGCCTTGCAGATGCTGGGAGTGTTGCCACTGCCCCCCCCAGATCCCTCTCACCGGCTCCCTGTCCACCCCTGGCTGCTGTGTTCACTCCTAAGGGTTCCTGCCAACAAGAGTCTGCAGAGTGTAACACAAGCATTCCAGAAGTTACCTCACCCAGAGGCATCAGGAAGCTGGAAGTGTCTGTGAGTTTACTATGTCCCTTGGGGCAGTGGAAACCAGTGACCGATGGGTGTGGCAATAGGAAGGAACAGTCCCTTTGCCCCAAGATAGCTACCAGTTATATTCCTGAGCTCGCCGCAGGATCAGACTGAGGTTGGGACTTCAGCTGAAGTCAGACACTAGCTTCTCCTTCCCTATTCTGCTTTCCACAGCTCCTTACAGCAGTGGGAATGTTTCCTTAGTAAACCACTTGACCTAAGACCGCAGAAAGTTCAAGAAGCAAAGCAATCTTCAATTCTTTATGGAGAAGGGACAATTTGAGGGGTGGTGGGGAAAGCTGAACCTCTTTCCATGGTAACCTAGAGAAGCATTCCTCTCACCTTGCTCAGCCTGGACCACTGAAATCTGCCTGGCCTGACTTCTCTAGAAAGGACATCATCAGTACCCAGGGGAGAGGTGGTACCAGGCTTCTGACTGCCCTGACCTACGGGAAACTGATAGAAAATGCAAACTCGGTATATCAATTTCAGGCGAAGCCAGAGGTGTAAATATGGAGCGCACACTTGAGTTTAATAGCTCCAAGACAAGTATAGTGAGGATTCACTATTTTTAGCAAGCCTGGAAAACTGTCAAGTCAGTTCAGGGAGTGCTGAGACCAGCCTGAGAGACTTGACTAAAAGATAGGACTTTCTAGCCCATCTTTGCTCAGCCTGCCCTCTGCTGGAGAGACGTATGAACAGCAGCTAGCCCTGGGGACTAGAGCCGACGGCGGAAGGACTCCATAATCGTATTCAAATCCTACTCATCTTTTAGAGGCCAATTTAAATGTCACCTCCTGCATGAAGCCTTCCCAGATTCTTACAGCTAGAAGCAAGTCTTTTCACTGAGTTCCCATAGACCTTCATTTACACTTCTCTAAATGGTGCTATCTACTTATGTCATGGTTATGCAGTGGATATGTTAGTTTTCTCCCCGACTAAATTGTGAGATCCCAGGAGAAAAGGGGGAAGTCCCTTAATTGAGTCTTTTTGAAGGTCCATCTGAATTAAAAGGATTCCCTATAATGACGTAAATTTAGAACTTAGTTTTAGGAGGAATTTCTAGACAGGTACAAAATCCTTTGGGGATTTATTTCAAGAGTCAGACACAACTTAGTGACTCAACAATAACAACAACAACAAAATGTACCCATACATATATAGTAATAGATTTTTTGGTTTGAAATAATTTTAGATTTTATAGAAACATTGTAAAGATAAAATATAGAGCGTTCCCATATACCCCCGCCCAGTTTCCACTAACTTTAGCATCTTAGAATACAATAGTACTTCGTTAAAACTTTGTAAAATGGTAGGTACTTTGTGAAAAGAAACAGACATTGGTATCTTATTATTATTTTTTTTAATCTTTATTGAATTTGTTACAGTATTGCTTCAACTTTCTGTCTTGGTTGCCTGTGAGGCATGTGGGATCTTAGCTTCCCCACCAGGAATCAAACCTGCAACCTCAGCATTGGAAGGCAAAGTCTTAACCACTGGACCTCCAGGGAAGTCCCAGTATATTATTTTTAACTAAGTTCTAGGCTCTATGTGGATTCCAGCTGTTTTTACAGTGTTTAGTTCCAGGATCCAAACCAGGACACTGTCTTGCACTTAGTTACCATGTCTCCTTAACCATCTCTGGTCTGTGATAGTTTCTCTTTCCTAGTTTATCATGACCTTGGCTATTTTGAGGAGTATTGGTATAAGATATTATACAGAATGTGCCCCAATCCACAAACCAGCCAGAAGTAGGATTTTTCTGGTGTTTTTCTCATGGTCATAGTGGGCTTATGAGATTTTAGGAAGAGCCCTGAAGAGATGAAGGGCCTCCTATCACATCCTGTTGGGGTAGAAGATATTGACCTGACTCATCACTGGTGATGTTAACCTTCACCACTTGGTTAAGGTAGTGTTTGCCAGGTTTCTCCACTGTAAAATGACTGTTTTCCTCCTTTCCATTCTGTATTCATTAGGTTCAGCCCACAAGAGGTGAGAATTAAGCTCCACCTACTAAGGGTGGAGTGTCTGCTTATATTATTCGGAATTCTTCTGTAAGTGGCATTTGCCTTTATCCCCTATTCATATAAGGGCTTCCGTTGTGGCTCAGCTGTAAAGAATCTGCCTGCAATGCAGGAGATGAAGTTTTGATCACTGGGTCGGAAAGGTCCTCTGGAGAAGGAAATGGCAATCCACTTCAGTAATCTTGCCTGGGGAATCCCAGGGACAGAGACGCCTGGTGGGCTATAGTCCTTGGAGTTGCAAAAGAGTCAGACATGACTTAGCGACTAAACAACAAGAATCCATATGCTGGATCATTAATTTATGCAAAGATGTCATGCATATTCTGTGCTTTGGGTTATAATCCATACCACACTACCAATTTCATCACCCAAATTGTCCCAGCTTTAGCCACTGAGTGTTCTTTCAAGCTGGTTCCTTGGTCTGACATCTTTTTGATTTTTGAGCACTTCCTTGCTCTCTGGCACCACAAGTTGCTGATCTTTATATTTTTAAAGTTCTGCTGCTCTAAGTGTATCACTTTGTTATTATTTTCTTTCCTTGCAAAAATGTGCATATTTATACTACTGTATTAGACACCAACTGGAGGGTGAGAGTGGGTGGAGAATCCTGCTGTCTCCCAGTACCTAGTCTCCTCTTCTTCCAAAATTAGAGAGGTGCTAGCCTTCTTAAAGCCAGGTGCGTCTCTTGCCTGAGCTCTGGCCAGTGGTTTGGAAGTGAAACGCAAAGGTGATGTAGACCACTCCTCAGCTCTTGCTCTTTCAAAGAGGGAGCATGAATGAGCTGGGTCCCTGCTCCTCCCTCCCGCTGGCTGACAGATGGTGAGATCCACAGCCGTCCTTTCCCATTAGCTGCAGCAGCAAGAGCCCAGACCCCATGTTGGGAAATGGTTTTCTGGCAGCTGAACAGAGGGAGTCCCCAAGCCTGTTCTCTACCCCCAGGAGTCTTCATAACTCCAAACCGGCAAGACTTACAGACAACCACCAGCAAGCAGAACGCACGCTGAAATAGCGCATGGTTGAGCACCTTGCTAAAACCAGGTCTCTGGCAAACATGCTCCAGAGGAGATGCAGGACCTGCCTTGCCACAGCCCACCTCCCCCTAAACTAAGCAGGAAGGAGAGATAGCCTTGCCTTCTGTGGATGCAGAGTAGTGAGAGAAGATAGCACGCTGAGGTGGAAAAATCTTCAAACACAGGAGGAAAGAGATCTCACTCACCTTAGGGTTTCCCTGGTGGCTCAGTGATAAAGAATCTGCCTGCCAATGCAGGAAACACAGGTTCAATCCCTGGTCTGGGAAGATTCTACATGCTGCGAAGCAACTGGGCCCATGGGCCACAACTACTGAACCTGTGCTCTCAAGCCCGGGAACCACAACTACTGAGGCCGCGGACAACTAGAGAGAGGCCCTCACACCACAACCAGAGAAACCCAAAGGCTGCAGCAGAAAGATCCTGTATGCCACAACCAAGATCCAGCCCAGCCAAATAAATAATTAAAAATAAAGGAGTCAGTGTTGGCTGCTGTCTCTGGGCCGCAAGAAACACATCCACCCCGGACAGGGTAAGATGGATCATTTTCACTTCCTAGAAAACATCAGAAGGAAATCTTAGAACAACAGCAAACTGAAGGAGCAAAACTGTCAGAGAACTTCAGGAAGGCTGGGTGCAGGCCTGTGCCACCCAGCTGTCACCCGGGGGTTTGCAGGGCTCAGAGAGGCACTGGCAGCAGAGAGGCTCTGGAAGCTGTCCAGGGTGCTAGCAGCTGGGTAATGCCCATATCACAGAGACCCCACGGTAACAACAGAAGGGAGTGGCATCTTCAAATCTCAAAGTTGGGAGGAATCCCAGAGGCCCCACCAAATGCATGCATAACTCCTACTTTCTAGTACAGTGGTCACCAACATTTGCTTCCATACCACAACGGTTCACTATTGCTTGTGGTGAAAAAGTCAGTGTTAGTCCCGCAGTCGTGTCCAACTCTTTGTGACCCCGTGAACTAGCCCATCAGGCAACTATGTCCTTGGAATTTTCTAACTAAGAATACTGGAGTGGGTAGCCGTTCCCTTCTCCAGGGGATCTTCCCGACCCAGGGATTGAACCTGGGTCTCCTGTGTTGCAGGCAAATTGTTTACCATCTGAGCCACCAGGGAAGCCCATCTCTTGTGGTAGTTTTTCTCATTTATGTACATCTCTGATTGTTAGTTCTCTCTTAAATTAAGGAAAATCTGCTTCCCTGAAATGTCCACCTCCTGGTTCTAGTTCTCCTTTCTGGTAGCATACAAACAAGCCTCCTAATATGTACTAGTCTTCTAGACATTTGGAATCAGTTCCCCATCTCCTCTGAGCCTTTTCGTCACCAGACCAACAGCTCTAGCTCCTTCTACTGTGTCTTGATGATCTGAACTCTCTCTACCACCCTCACAATTCTTCTCTTGACTTTTTTTTTCTAGAAATAAAACAAAATAACTCAGGTACCCCACAGTCAGAAAAACAAAAACAAGTTTTAGTTCATTTGTGTTCCCTATCCACACTTCAGCTATGTTCTGACACTTTTTAATATATTTGGTCTCATAGCACTTGGGGTATGCTACTGTTTTCAGATCATGTGGTGGATTAAAATGGCCACAAGTTCTTTGCTGCTCTTCCTACCAAGAGATGGAGTCTAATTCTCTACCCCTTGAATCTGGGCTGGCCTTTTGATTGGCTTTGCCCAATTGAAAATAGCAGAGGTTATGTATGACTTGTAAGCAAGTCTCAAGAGACCTAGCAGCTCCTACTTTGGTTCTCTTGGGATTTTGGCCTGAAACCACTATGCTGAGAAGTCCAGGATATGAAGAGCCAGTGGAGAGAGAGGCCCATTTCTTTCAAACATTCCAGCTATTGCATCCAAGGCCCCAGACACACAAGTGAGGTCATTCTGTTCCATCAAGTCCAGAATGCAGCTGCATGAGTGGGGTCAGGCGAGACCAACATAAGAACTGCCCTTTAAACTCACAGAATGGATAAATAATTAATTGTTGATGTTTTGAAAATGTTGCTCCATCGTGTCCAACCATTTGCAACCCCATGGACTTTAGTCCTCCAGTCTCCTCTGTCATGGGGATTTCTGATGTTTTAAGCTACTAAATTTTGAAAGGTTTATTATGCAGCAATAGATAACTGATATGTTTACAGAAGAAATCATTGAGTGCTTTTGCTTTCCACTTACCCAAAGAGTCGTCCCCTTTGCAGTAGTGAAATATTTACCTACCAACCTTCTCCCCCTGCCCTGGGAGGAGAAAGTCCAGCTATCCTGTTGTGCCAATCAGCTATATCACTGCTAAGAATGCATGCCCAGCATGGGAATAAGCTGCTCAAGCCAGGAAACTAGACCCCTATTTAAGTGACAATTGTCATAGAAAAACAGGATGTCTGAAACTGACACCGGGAATAGTGTGTTCTTCAGTGGCTGGTATCTTACTGCCTGATACTGGGAGGAAGTTACAAGCCAAAGGGAAACACAATGGCTGATGAAAGAGGTCAGGTGGTGGACTGTCTATGGAGGCAAGAGAGGAACAAAATACTAACATCCATTGCCAAGAAGTTCCTTCTGTTTTCAATGTCTCTTCTTGGATCTTTGGATTTCTAGGGGCATGCATGTGTGCTAAGCTGTTTCGGTCATGTCCGACTCTGTGACGCGGTGGATGGTAGCCCACCAGGCTCCTCTATCCATGGGATTCTCCAGGCAAGAATATTGGAGTGGGTAGCCATTCCCTTCTCCAGGGGATCTTCCCGATCCACAGATGGAAACTGTGGATTTCCAGGTAGTAAGACATTAACAGAACTACAGAAATAAATTCATTCCAACAAACCATTGTGAGCATCTATTAAGTGCCACACACTGGGCATGGGGAGGCAACAAAAAGGAATACAACTTCTGCTCTCCAGGAGGTCAGTTCAGAGTGGTTCAATTCCAGAAGCCTTGGTTGCAAGTAGCAAGGTGTGTGTATATGTCAAGGAATCTGCTGCCGCTGTGATGTTTTAGCTCTGGAATGAGCAATTTCTCCATGAAGCCCTGGTTCACCAATAAGATATACTAGTGGCCAATAATCGCATAAAAAAGATGCTCCAGAACATTAATCATCAGGAAATTCATATTAAAACCACAATGACATACCATTATACTCACTAGAATGACTAAAATTAAGAGAAGGACAATAACATCATTGACAAAGATGTGGATGACTAAAATGCTCATATATTGCTATTGGAACCACTTTGGGGGAAATTGGCAGTTTTTTAAATAAATCTGTATTGTAAAGTTTTATATTTACCATGTGACCTAGAAACTTTACTTGCATGTATTAGCCTAAGAGAAATGAGAATCTACATCCACGCAAAGACTTGTATATGAATTTTCATAGTCACTTTATTCATAATAGTAAAAAACCTGGAAACAATGCAGATCCATCACTGGATGACTGGATCAAGAAATTGTGGTATACCCATATAGTGGACCACTATTCTGTAATAAATAGAAATGAACTGTGATACACATGACAACAAAGACTAATCTCAAAAAACCTTGAATCAAAGAAGCCAGACACAAGGAATATACACAGACACAAAGGAATATTCCAGTATTTTGCAGTTGTAACTTACCCATATGCTGTAATAAATAACCCCATGCCTATGTAGTTTTGTATTGGTCGAGGTGTCTTTTGAGCTTAAGTTCTTAGAAATGGGATTTCTGGCTCACAAGGTACGTGATAGGTATTACCAACTTCCTCTCCACAGGGCTGCACTCATTCGTATTATTACCTGCAATATATGAGAGTCCTTGTATCATCACCACCTTGCCAACCATATATGTTGCTACACTTTTGAATTTTTGCTAATCTGATGGGTACGGAATGGCTTTTCACTGTAGTTTCAATTTGTATGTCTCTTACAGTGAGTGAAATTGAACTTCTTTTCATGTAAATGTGTGGTGCAGACTTTTGCCCTCCACCCTATAAAATCTTTCATTTGTAGGGCCCCTTCTTGTCTGACCAAGTCTTAGCATCTTATTTCAAGTCACTGAGAGAAAATCTGATTGGCTTACCTATCTGTGATTTGGTTGCTACCCCAGGTGCATTCAGCTCTGATCAGCTGTCTGTTCGTATCCTACATGAGGGGCCTGATGGGAATTCTAAGAAGGCAGCGAGTGGTCATTGTATGTAAGACATTGGGTGAATATCAGTACTGAAAATGGGTGTTGCAGCCCAGATGACCCTTTCTGCTAAAGCTGATGCAGTCTGACAATTCAGTACATATTTTTCACAGAGTACCTGCCGTGTGTAACTGCTGATCTAGGCACCATGAAGGAGGCCATTTTTTGTATTAAAAACGTATTATGGAGAATTTCAAGCAAAAATAAAAGTAGAGAAAATATATAATAGAACTCCACGTACCCATCACCCAACTATAGCTATTAACTCATTTGTATTTTTTCACCTATACACCCCTCCCCCATGGCTTTATGTTATTTAATCTGTAAATATTTCAACTTGAATCGCCAAAAGATAAGAACTCCTAACCAAGGACATAACCATAATATCATTATTGAACCTTAAAAATTAACAATAATTGCTTCATATCAAATATTCACTCATTTCAGGTTTGCATGTTTGGTTATTTTCATAGTTTGTTTAAATCAAGATCTAAATAAGGTCCACATATTGCAAGTGATTGATGCACCTTTTGAGTTTTTTGTAATCTATAAGTTTTTCCCTTTTGTCTTTCTGTCTTTTCCTTTCAACTTACATATTGAAGAAACCAGGTCATTTGTCCTTTAGAGATTCCCACCTATGGTATTATTTAAAATATTCCCCCCTCCTCTATATTTCTTTTAAATTCAGATTTTATTTTTCCATCTATACCTCAAGGCATGTGGGATCTTAGTTCCCTGGCTAGGGATCAAACCCATGCCTCCTGCAATGGAAGTTTGAAATCTTAACTGGACTGCCAGGGAAGTCCCTGGATTATCTGTTTTTGCAAGACCTTGTCAGACAGATACAAGATGTACGGTTGTTGACAGTTTGAAGAAGGTGAGGAGGCTGTGTCTGGCTCCCACGCTTACAGCCATCGCAGTATGTTGAGTTTCTCAGAGATGGCGCCAGGGCAAATGAGAGCTGGGTAGCACTGGGTGACCCTGTGCATGGCTGAGGAAAAATAATTAAACGTGGGCCAAGGAGATCCTAAGAAGCCAAGAGAAAAATGTCATCATATGCATTTTCTGGGCAAACTTGCTTGGAGGAGCACAAGAAGAAGCACCCAGATGCTCAGTCAACGTCTCAGAGTTTTCTAAGAAGTATGCAGAGAGGTGGAGGACCACGTTTGCTCTAGAGAAAGGGACATTCATAGACATGGCAAAGGCAGACGAGGCCCGTCATGAAGAAATTAAAATGTATATCCCTCCTAAAGAGGAAACCAAAAAGTTCAAATATCCCAATGCACCCAAGAGGCCTCCTTTGCCCTTTTCCTGGCTTTGTTCTGAATATTGTCCAAAAATCAAAGGAGAACACCCTGGCCTTTTCACTGGTAAAGCTGCAAAGAAGCTGAGAGAGATGTGGACTAACACTGCAGCGGATGACAAGCAGCCTTGTGAGAAGAAGACTGCTCAGCTGGAGGAAAAGTAGGAAAAGAGTATTACTGCATGCCTGGCTAAAGGGGAACCTGATGCAGCAACAGTGAGCACATTTACTAAATTTGGAACAACATGGAAGATTAGCATGGCCCTGCACAAGGATGATATGCAAGTTCATGAAGCTTCCATATTTTTATAGATTATAAGGTAAAGTCAAGCACTTAGTCTGCTGATACTTTTTAAGTTGACCTGTCTTTTATATACTTAGAAATATCTCTTAATAGTAGACTTCCCTGGTGGCTTGGGGTTGCAAAGAGTCAGACATGACTGAGTGACTATCGTGATCCAGCAACCCAAGGAGACATCAAGGCTGAAAAAAGTGAGAATAAGAAGGAATATGATGAGAACCCATGAGCCGCAACTACTGAGTCCCCTGAGCCTAGAGCCCTGCAACAAGAGAAGCTACCATAATGAGAAGCCTGTGTACTGCAACTAGAGAATAGCCCCCACTCACCACAAATAGAGAAAAGCCTGCATCAATGAAGACCCAGTGCAGCCAGAAATAAATAAATCAACATTTATTTTAAAAAGAAAATGAAGAGGAAGAAGATGATAAGTTGCTTCTAGCCCAGTTTCTTTTCTCTTGTCTGTAAAGAATTTAATCCCCCCACCAAAAAAAAGAATTTAACCCCTGTGTGGACAGCTCACTCCTTTCAAAGAAAAAAACTGAAATGTAAGACTGTGTAAGATTTGTCTTTAAACTGCAGTGTCTTTTTTTATGTAGTTAACACACTACCAAATGTGTCTTTAGATGGCCCTGTCCCCGTGGTATTTTCAACAACTACTAACCCTGCCTGGTACAATATAGGGGTTGCAAATTTGCCTGGAAATTTAAAGCATGTTCTTGTTGGTGCATAGCACAAGTTAGTTATATATGGGAATGGAAGTTTTTTTCATCTTCAGTTGTCGCTGATGAAGCTTATATGAAATAATTCTTATTCTGTTAACTGAACACCACCCTGTAATTGCAAAAAAAGAAAAAAAGTTGCAGCTGTTTTGTTGACATTCTGAATGCTTCTAAACACATACAACTTTTTATTAGTATTGTTGTCCTTTTCATAGGTCTGAAAATTTTCTCCTTGAGCAGAAGCTAGTCTTTTCCTTTTGCACATTTTGGATCACATGAATTATTACAGTGTTTATCTTTCATATAGTTAGCTGATAATAAGCTTTTGTCACATACCTTGCATACTCACGATGAGGGTAATAAAAGTTGAATTGAGACAGTTTTCCTTCATAACTGAGGCTCAAATCTTGATCAGTTGATATCGAGTTCACAGAACCCAGTTACACGATAACCCTATATGCAAAACAGAAAAAGAGACACAGAAGTACAGAACAGACTTTTGAACTCTGTGGGAGAAGGTGAGGGTGGGATGTTTCGAAAGAACAGCATGTATATTATCTATGGTGAAACAGATCACCAGCCCAGGTGGGATGCATGAGTCAAGTGCTCGGGCCTGGTGCACCAGGAAGACCCAGAGGAATCGGGTGGAGAGGGAGGTGGGAGGGGGGATCGGGATGGGGAATACGTGTAACTCCATGGCTGATTCATATCAATGTATGACAAAACCCACTGAAAAAAAAATAATTAAAAAAAAAAAAAGAACCCAGTTACATTTACAAAGTGAAGACTAACCCGTCTACTCACAGCATGGGATTATTGGAATCAAGCATTTTGAAAGTCTGTCCCTGAGGGACTAGTAAAACAGTCCATGCACTGGGTAGTTATATTTGCAGCTCCCTCGTTAAAAACCTGAGAATGTAGCCCCAGAAGTGTGAGCTTAAAATACAAGACTGACATAGTAAGTTTTTTTGTTGACATTGACAGAGGCTCTGGGAAAAAAGTGCTGGCTATAAATATCTTTTCTTTTTTATCTAAATATGGATTATTTAGGAAACTTGAGATGTTCTAGTAAAGATACTTAATTAATTGGGTCAACTTTTAAAATTGTGTGCCACACTTTAAATCAGGCATATTTTCCTATATTATGGTTTGCCCCTTTATAATCAATAGACATGGGGGAAGAAGACACATAAACTTTGTATCTCAGTGTGAATTATCTGATTTATTTGAATTTGATTTTTCTAAAATTCAAGCTCATTCATTAGGGTCATATGTTTATTTGCTTAGCAGTTTAGAGAACAATTTGGCAATTCTGTGGTTTTCAAGACTATCATTTTCTTAAAGTGCCAGTGTTTTAAAATAACATTCTTATAATTTAACATGCTTTTGTGATGGAATGCTATTTTGTTACATAATTTTGACTTGGATTCTTTCCATTTGCATTTGTTTGTGTAATTTCAGGAGGAATACTGAACATCTGAGTCCTGGATGATACTAATAAACTAATAATCATGTGTGTGTGTGTGCACATGCTCAGTCATGTCCAATTCTTTGTGACCCCATGAACTGTAGCCTACCAGTCTCCTTTATCCATGGAATTTTCTAGGCAAGAATACTGGAGTCGGTTGCCATTTCCTCCGCCAGGGGATCTTCCTGACCCAGGGACTGAACCCCCATCTCTCACGTGTCCTGCATTGGTAGGTGGGTTCTTTACCAACGTTACCTGGGGAGCCCCCAAACTGCAGAGGTTTAAAAACGTGTAGGGTTGTCTCTCCTTTTGAGGTGTCAGCAGTCATGTTCAATCCATTATTATTTCTTTAGGAATTATGAAGTGGTGATATTTTAATACTATCATTTCTTCTTTATATATTAGCTGGAATATTTCTAAAAAAGGAAATTTCTCCTTACCTATTTGGTTATCCCTATTTATAGTTCCCACAGAAAGGCAGGATAAATACTTGAAACAATTTCAATGCAAAAATTGCTTCTTAGCATGGAAAATGCAAACTGAATCCAACTTGGATCCTGCCCTCAAGAAGATTTCCATCTGGTAGGGGAATAAGACATGTGCACAGAAGTGATGTGAGAATCCAAGAGGTACAAAGTGTTCTGAGCATGCTTTGAGGAGCATCACTGCTCAGACGCAGAGCTGCTGGGATTCACTGCTTCTGGATACTGGGTTGTTCAGCAGGGGGACCTAGTGAAAGTGTTGGCATTCACTCCAAAGGTGGGGTGGCAGGGAGTGCCAGTTGCTCCCCAACATTAGCTCTCCCCTTCTTCTAAGCCTGGGCTCATGGTCTTCCAGAAAATAAGCTATTTATTCTTCCTTGCAGTTCAATGTGGCCATATGACAAAGTTCTGGCTTATGGGCTGCTATGAGAAAAGGTAACCTGTGCAAGATTGCACCCTTAAAGAGAACAGGGCTTTCTCTCCCCCCTCCCTATACTACTGCTCACAAGGTCGATGTTGTGGTGCCTTATCTTGGACCATGAGGACTGCCTCTTGAAGATGGCAGAGCAACAAGGTAGAAGGAAACCCCTGGGTTTCCGGGTGCCCTCCTGTGAGGCACCATACCAGCCCTGGGTGCTGGCCAACTATGACAAGAGCAAGGAATAAGCCTCTTCTCCTGATGGGGAGGCTGGGGAGATGGTAGTGCTGTCTGGGGTCCCACTGGAAGCATCTAGTATCTGCTGGTGCTGGGAAGTGGTGAGAAAGGGAATCCAGCTCAAAAAAAAATTAAAAAAAGTGTAAGGCAAGGTCAATGTTTTCACGTTGAGGAAAAGAAGAGAGCAATCAAAATATCCCAAAGCCTCTTGCGTGGGTGTGTGGTAAGTTGTGTCCGACTCCGCGTGACCCTATGGACTGTAGCCTGCCGGTCACTGGATTTTCCAGGCAAGAGTACCGGAGTGGGTTGCCATGCCCTCCTCCAGGGGGTCTTCTCGACCCAGGGATCAAACCCACATCTCTTATGTCTCCTGCATTGGCAGGTGGGTTCTTTACCACTAGCACCACCTGGGAAGCCCAAAGTCTCTTAAGAGTAGGGTTATCAATATTTTTGAAAAGCATTGACTGACTCTCCCTTCTCACTCCTGAAGTTTTATTCAATGTGAGAATAGGGCTAATGATAAACCTCACAAACATATTATTGAGTGAAAGAAATAAAAGTAAAACAATGTAAACTATCTCATTCTACTTAAATAAAGTTTAAAACTGGGCAAAATGAATCTATATTGTTAGAGGTTATCTTTGGGGAAGAGAGTATATTTAGTAACTGCGGGGGACCCGTCTGGGATACTATTGATGTTCTATTTCTTAACCGGCATGGTGGTTACTTTGTAGTAATTCTTTGAACTGTACCTTTACAATCTTTGAAGTTTTTGTATGTGCATTATGCATCAATCTAAAAGTTATTTGAAAAAAGCAGTTGGTTGCTGTTATATTCTAAAGGAAGGAAGACTGAAAGAGAGGCACATAGAGTTAGGACAGATCCTATATGGAGATGGCCTTCTTTTGGTTTCAAACTAGTTTTATATTTCTCTAGTTAAATACCAAAACATATAATAAGATATTTGAGACACATGCAAAGCAATGTTTGATGATATAAATCTGTGAATGGAAGAGGAAAATAAAACTAGTCATCAGATTTCAGCAAATCTCAAATTTTATTTATTCCTAGAGATTTGGCAAATTTTCCTCCCTTTATTTGCCGTATTTGCTTGGTGCATGATGTTCTGATTGACATTGCTTTTGCATTTATGTATGTCAGGTACAAAATGGAACACAGCTTCATCTAGTTGTGGGCCTCTTCCTCTCTTCAGTCTTATAAAGCTCTTGGCTGGTCTTTACCAGAGAATTAGCATTTTGGCCATTCCTCCATAGTGAAATGTTTGGTTTATTTCTACCAGTTTGTCCGTGTTGCTCTGTTTCTCTGCCGTTCTGTGACTACGGTAACCTTTTATTTCAGTGAGCAGCCTTTTAAAGGATGTTTTAGACATCAGTTAAGCTCATCTGCAGTGATGCCGATAGAAGAGGTATGGCCAAGTTCACACATGGGAAGCAGTGACACAGCTGCTGCCGGGCCAACAGTGACTATAAGAGGATTCTCGATTTCAGAGATGTTAAAATGTGAAAAAAAAAATGTGCATCTTAGAACCGATGAATCAGTATGTTGAAGGAAAAGGCAGAGTCAGAAAATTACTATTTACAGAATTAGAGGAAGTCTTACATACTTGCATAATTTGGGCTGAAAATAAGAAGTGATGTATTTCAAGGACCTAGAATAAAATCAGGGAAAAGGTTAAAAGAAAATAGCATAGTTTGCCTAAAATAAGTATACTATGTTTGAAGGAGGCTGGTGTTCATTAACTTGATCCAGAGAAGCACAGTTTTTCTCCCTCTCCCCTTGGGAGGCAAGGTGACATGAGAACTTAGAGAACTGAAGGGTTGATATATGTTTAGCAACTGGCTTTCTAAAAAATGTGCATATATATGTTTATTATAAATTTTACTGATAGAAAGGATAGGTAGCACACAGCTTACAAATATTATTAAGTATACTACTCTTTGTTGTAAATGACCATATAGCAGGAAGTGAAGCAGGAAGAGGAACTAAAGTGACTCTTGATGAGGGTGAAAGAGGAGAGTTAAAAAGCTGGTTTAAAGCTCAAGATTCAAAAAACTAAGATCATGGCATCAGTCCCATCACTTCATTGCAAATAAATGGGGAAAAATGGAAATAGTGATAGACTTTATTTTCCTGGGCTCCAAAATCACTGTGGACTGTGACTGCAGCCATGAAATTAAAAGATACTTGCTCCTTGGAAGAAAAGTCATGACAAACCTAGAAAGAGTATTAAAAAGCAGAGACATCACTTTGCCGACAAAGTCCATACAGTCAAAGTTATGGTTTTTCCAGTAGTCATGTACAGATGTGAGAGTTGGACCATAAAGAAAGCTGAGAGCTGAAGAATTGATGCTTTTGAACTGTGGTGTTGGAGAAGACTCTTGAGAGTCACTTGGACAGCAAGGAGTTCAAACCAGTCAATCCTAAAGGACATCAACCCTAAATATTCATTGGAAGGACTGGATGCTGAAGCTGAAGCTCCAACACTTTGGCCACCTGATGGGAAGAGCTGACTCATTAGAAAAGACCCTGATGCTGGGAAAGATTGAGGGCAGGAGGAGAAGGGAGCGACAGAGGATGAGATGGTTGGATGGCATCACTGACTCAATGGACATGCGTTTGAGCAAGCTCCAGAAGATGGTGAAGGGCAGGGAAGTCTGGTGTGCTGTAGTCCATGGGGTCGCAAGGAGTTGAACACAACTTAGTGACTGAACAACAACAACCATATAGCCAATTCGCCAATGCATTCTCACAGAAAGCTCTTGTGGTTTTTCCCTAACTCTGTATCCACAGCCAACCTATGGTTGCAGTTGACAAAAGAGTACAGTTTTGTCATCAATGTTGGTATTTTTGTTTACATTAATGAATAAGAGCAAAATGAACAGCAAAGACATATGTTGAAACTTCACTGGTTTGTCAATGACATAAGTGACTTCCTTGCTGAATCAGATAACAGTCTTCTAATACTGAAAGAATTGTTCCTCAATGTTTTCGTGTTTTGAAAAATGTAGTAGCTATAGACACAACACATTTTTAAGTTTAGTCTACATTTCTAACATTTTCCCACCACCTTCTTAAGTCTAGACAATTGGCAAAATGATAAATCAAGTCCTGAATTGTAATGTGTCCCATTTGTTATGTCATAAATACTCCCATCATGGTCAATTTCAAGCTATCAATATGATCTTACCGACTGTAGTTGGGAAGAGATTCAAGGTAGCACAACATTATTTAGTATTTCCACTCCACAGACCCAAAAGATGTAAATAACCTTAAGAGCACAGACACTATCACAGTTAGTGATAATATTTAGGAACTGATGAAGTTTCAGTATTTATTCTCTTGTTTTAAATATAATTCAAGTGTAAGTTTGCATCACTTAAGTTTTACATTACTTAAGTTTGTATCACTTAGCTGCTTGACAAATGCTGACAAAATTCCTGAAATTTTGCCTATCAGCTCTCGCAAGACTGTATGTGTCAGTCCTAGCACACCTCTGCTTTGGGATCAGACAAGTTCAGGTTCTACTTAACTTTGCTGATTCTTTGTTCTCCAACTGTGGGCAGTACATAATACCCAGCCTCTTCAAGTCAGATTGTTTCTACAACAGGGCTAATAATACCTTCATCATAGAGCTGAGTGAGAACAAAATGAGATCAAGTTTATGAAGTGCCAAAATCAACACAAAGTAGGAACATAATATTAATTTTTTTATTAATGCATTTGACTAGTCAGGAAAATTAAAGTAAAATTGACCTATGACACTGTCAATTCCAGGTGCACAACTCAGTGATTTGATGTTTTGAAACATTAAAATGATCATCACACAGTATTAATTTTTTTTTCACTCGTCTTTCTGATCTATTCTGAACACTGCTTGTTAAAATTATCTTCCTGAAACAGAGCTATGCAATGTCATCTCTCTGACTTACACTGGTATTAATCACAAATTTCAATTTGCTGTCAAGAGTCTACATCTCACCAATCTCGTTTTTTCATTACTCCTCAGGAAGCTGTCTGGGCTCCAAATACAAATCTGTTGACATCCCCCACAGAGTCCTTAGGGATCCTATCGCTACACCTTTGCTCTCGGCATTCCTTCCTGTTGAGACCTTTCTATTATTTGTACCACTCTCCTCCTTTCCCATCAAAATACACCTCCACGAGTCTGCCTCTGTTAGCCCCATCTCATCTGAGATGATATCTAACCTGAGTGCTGGGGCTATGCCAGGAATGGTGCAAAGTTTTAATGTGTATTATCCCATTTAGTTAGTCCAACGGAAAGGTGAAGAAATAGAGGCACAGTGACAAGTAAGTCATTTGCCCGAGGTTGTATGCTTAGTGAATGGTAGAGCTCTCATTGCAACTCAGGTGGTCTGAACGCGAGCTCAGAACATGGGCTCTTAGACATCATGTCCCACTTGAATAATTACCTTTAAAATAAACTATCTCTGCTTGTTTAATGTGTCGTGTATACTGTTATATAATATACCATGTTCTTGGCCTTCTTCATGTCTAGGTTTGTATGCTTTATTATACTACTATCTTCCTGAGGTCAGAGTTATTCATTTTTCAAACATTTATAAAGTGCCCTCCCTATGTATCAGGTGTGATATCAGGCACTGGGGATACACAACCCGTCCCTGCTTAAAGAAATGACAAAGCATACATATGGTGGGATACTATGCAGTTACAACAAAGAATGAGGAGGCTCTTTACGTAAAGGCATTGGAAATTTCCCGATTTACACTGGTAAGCGATAAAAGCAAGATGCAGAACACTTTGTACACTATGTCAACTTTTGTGTAAAATAGGAGGAGGAGGCTAGACTTTTTCTGTGTGCTCTTACCTGTTAAAATGAAAGAATCATTTCTTTTTTTTTTATGATTATCTTTTTTTAAAATTTATTTTTTATCGAAGGATAATTGCTTTACAGAATTTTGCTGTTTTCTGTTATGGCTGATTCATGTTGAGGTTTGCCTGAAAGACTCATTTCTTATCAATATGAAGTTTACAGTTTAGACAACATACTATAACAATGCTGTAGTTGATGTACAGTGGAACTTTGAGGGTCAAAAAATACATATTCTGAAATCTTCAAAAATATATAAAATAATGAATACCACTGTGGCGGTGAAGTCCAGCTGTTTCATGAAGTCTTATGTTCCCCTTGTGCAATATAGAGCTGCTGCTAACAAGTGGCTTCTAGCAAAGGACTTTGTTTTCCATTATTCGTTGCATGTTGGACCACGTGATTAGATTCTGGCCAATGGAATGTGGGCAGAAATGATGTAACCATAAAACTTTCTGTGGGGTCTGCAAGCTGATTGTTGACATCGGGAAGTTCCTGAATGAATGTGGAGCAAAGCTGCTTTACTTCTCCTCCCTGCTGCCCATCGGGCTGCATGTGAAAAATGAAATTGTACTGTGCTTAGCCAGTGGGATTACAGTGTACCTCTGTTATTGTAGTTTGTATTGACTTTAGTAATACACCACACTAGTATACAATTTTCTTCTCAAGTATAACTGAAAAAAAAAATTTTTTTAACTGAAAATTTTAAATGACTCTTTCAGACTCTTGTAGTAACAAGAGTTACTACATCATTATCTCAGAGTTACATCATTATCTCAGATGATGAGCATCTTTCTGTACACTGGCTAGAATACCTGCTGAAACAGTTTTACAAATTGATTTTTCTTATTTTTACCTGGTACTTATGGTGGGATCACCCATATCACAAAGCTATGCCACAGGCACATGTGACATCTCACTCTTTAATCGATCCAATATTTCCATTTTCTTAATAGGACTATATTTTCTTAGATGTTTTAACTTTTGTCTCTAGTGTTTACAGCTGCAAGCTTACTTCTTCTTTTTCCACATTTAAAAATTTTATTATGAGATGCATCATACGTACAGCAGAGGGCATGAAACAGAGAGTATAATTTCAAGACAAATCAGAAAACCTGTAAAATGCCACCCAAGTTGAGAAACAGAACATTGTTGGCCCCCAAGAAGCCCTTCAGTTGTCCCTTCTCTATTATAATTTCCTTCCTTCCCCCACAGAGGTAGTCACTGTCCTGACCTTGGTGATAACCATTTTCTTGCTTTTCTTTATATTTTACCACCTATATCTGATCCCTAGTTTATGTAATGTAGTTGATCTGTTTTTGAACTTTATGTAAAGGGAGTAATCAGCTCTATCTACTTTGTGTCTTGCTTCTGTGTCCAACTCGATGTTTCTGAGAGTCATCCATGTTGTTTCATGTGGGGCAGGTTAGTTCATTTTCATTGTTGTAGTCTTTTCTGTGACTGTACTGCATTTAACTTATTCATTCTAGGGTTGAAGGACCTTTGACTATAGTAAGCATTGCTTTTATGAACATTTTCTCCCCATGTATCCTGGTGCACATGGGCCTGAGTTTCTCTAAGGTCCACGCATGAGAGTGAACTTGCCAGGATATAGAATATGTTTGTCTTCAATTTGCCTGGATAATTCCATTCTGTCTCACAAGGGTGCCCATTTAATGGTATGTGAAAGATCTCGTCCCACATCTATGCCAACATACTGGCACTGTCAGATTTTGAATTTTTCTGTTAATCTGGTAGGCATTTCATTGAGGATTTAATTTGATTTTTCATTGTTAATAAAGTTGAACACCTCTTTATGTGCTTATTGATCATTGAGATTTCTCTTCATGTGAAGCACTTAAGTGTTTTGCCTAGTTTCTAATGGTGGTTTGATTGCAGGAGTTCTTAATTTTAACCTTGTGCCAGTTATATGTGTTTCAGATATTTTCCCTACCCACACCTTGTCTTTGCATTTTCTTTATGGTATCTTTTGGAAAATAAAGATTCAATTTGATGAGGACTGGATTTATCTTCTCCTTTACAGATAGTGCTTTTTGTGTCTTATTTAAGAAATCCTTCTTTTCCCTGAGGCCATGTAGTTATTCTTCAGTATTAGAGTCAAAGCTTTTATAGTTCTTTCACATTTAGATCTTTATTTCACATGGAAGTAGTCTAATTTCATTATTTTCCATGTGGTTATCCAATTTCAGCACCATTTATTGAAAAGTCTGTAATTTCCCCATTGATCTGCAGTATCAACTGTGGTCAAACATCAAGGATTTATATACGTGGGGGTCTGTTTCTGGGATTTCCATTCAGCTCCATGGATCTGTTCATCTAACCCTGTGCTAACACCTTATTTTTTTTTTTCCATTTTAGTTTCCTTCTGTCATTCATTCAATATATTTATTTTGAGTGCTTGATAGATCTTCTAGATACTGAGGATAAAGCAGTGAATAAAGCAGACTTAAAATCCCTTCCATACCAGAGTTTATGTTCTAGTGGGAGAGTCAAACAATAGACAAGACAAATAAATAAAATAGACAGTATGCTAAATAATGATATTTGCTAAGGAGAAAAATAAAGCAGGGAAGGGGAATTGGAAATGTTGGGAGTAGAATTGAAATTTTGGATAGGATGACCAGGGGAGGCATCACTGAGAAAGAGATATCTGAGTTTATAGCTAAAGGGAGTAAGGGGACACCTGTGGCTGTCTGGAGGAAGAGAGAAGGCTGATCCAGGCAGAAGGATTAGCAAGTGCAAAAACCCTGGTGTCTCTGAGTAATGAGGAAGGCCAGTGAGTGTGTGTGGTATGGGTGCAGATAGGAGATGAAGTCAGAGACAGTTGGCCTAACAAGGGCCAATCCTGGGAGGGGGCTTCCCTCCCAGGTGACTCAGTGGTAAAGAATCTGCCTGCCAATGCAGGAGATGTGGGTTCGATCCCTGGGTCAGGAAGATCCCCGGAGAAAGAAACGGCAACCCACTCCAGTATTCTTTCCTGGGAAATCCCATGGACAGAGGAGCCTGGTGGGCTATAGTCCATGGGGTCTCAAAGAATTGTACATGACTTAGTGACTAAACAACAGGCAACAACAACAAGCCAAAAGTAAGTTAAATCAAAATTAGGATAGTCCAAAAGTCCACAAGCCTACTGGCACATAGTGTATATTATCGTGAGGGATTTCACACTGGTTGCAGAGAAAACGAAGACTAGAGTGAATAATGTCCTCCACATCACCAATATTTCTGTGTGGGAGATTAGGAGTAATCTCAGAGATAAAATCTCCAGACTGGAGTCTGGTGGCATCACAGAAAGCTAAGGTATTAAATCCTGTTACCATTGAAGGGAACGGTAAATTTAGAGGAAGCAGTAATGTCTGGAATGAGGGATAGAAGATTAAGTAAATTATTATTGGGTCAAAAGGTAGAGATGAAAAGCCAGGCAGAACATCCAAAGAGGGAAGGTACTTCTGCCGGATTTCCATCAGGAAACCCTAGCTGACCTCTAAAAGTAGTGGTGAGGATGGAGACAGAGCAAGAGGGTCACAGGCTCTCAGGGTGGGAAGGGGCATGTCCCACTTCACACTTTAAACATCCGTGTACATCAGTCATCCTTAACCCGGGGTCAAGGATGAGTTTCACAAGATAATGTGAAGCTGTGTGTTAGTATATGTGCATGTGTGTGCATGTATCTGTGAATTTATCTGGGAAGAAAAAGAAGTTCATAGCTTTCGAATGGGTCCTTGATCCTAAAAATGTCCAGAATGACTGATCTAACAATTTCTCCTTGAACAAATTCTTTTGGCTCTTTTCCTCTTTTCCTCGGGGTGGTCTGATTTGTTGCTGGTCAGCTCTATTAGAACATCCTTCCTCATATTAAGCTGGCACTTATCTCCTAGGAACACCCAACCCTGGTCTTAGTTTTGCCCCCTGGAGCAACCCTGGGTAAATCTAATCCCTTGTTCATCTTTCTAAATGTAAACTCATTTCCAGGTGTATTGAAATTTTTTCTGACATGAGCTTAGTTGTTAAAGGAAATCCCTGACATTTTGATGCCTTCAAAGATTCTCATGAAGTCAGCAAAAATTCTTAAAATTTTGAAAAGTTTGTATGGAGCTTAAAAGTAACAAATTCTATTACATGAACCCCATGTAATCCCAGGAGGCTGACTTTCCAAGTTTGTTAAAATATTGGAGAAAGGATATAGAACTCTGCTCTCTCTCAGTTTTTGGCAAATAATGTCTAATGATAGCTCCAAAGGGTCTGGTTTTCAGGAAAAGCCAGTTTTAGTATCAAGGACATACATCCTTACTATAACAATCATAAGAGTTTCAAAAATGCAAAATAAAAACTATTTACCAAGGCAAGGAAGAAGAGTTTCTCCATGTCATGAGATTGAATTTTTTAAAAAAAATCTATAATCTCAAAATTCTAACCTATTTACATGTTGGCTCTCTTATAAACTACACTACACAAAGCTTTTAGTAATTCTGCTTAACCATTTTTGTGGATTTCGTTTCCATTCCTTCTCTTTATAATTACCTCATAAAATAAATACCCATTAATCAATATAAGGGATAAAAAGAGGAGAAATAAAGAATAGAAAGATAAATAGGAAATAAACAGCACAATGCTAGATTTAACCCCAACCATATTAATAACCACATGAACTGTAAATTGTCTAACCACCCCAATTGAAAAACATAACTTGTTAGATGGCAGGAGTGGGGGACTGGGGAACAAGCTTCAACCAGATGTTGCCGAAAAGAAACCCATTTTAAATATAAAGATATAAATAGGTTAAAATTTTTAAAATATGAAGAAATACCATGCCAGTGTTTTTCTATATTAGACAAAGTAAATTTCAGAGCAAAAAATATTACCAGGGATGAAGAAGGTCATTTTGTAACAATAAAGAAGTCAATTCATCAATAGGACATAACAATCCTAAACACTAATGTGCCTAAAAACAGAATTTCAAAATACATGAGGCAAACACTGATAGAATTGCACTAATCTACAATTATATTCAGAGATTTCAACATCCTTCTCTCAATAACTGATAAAACAAGTAGAAAGAAAATCAGTAAAGATATAGAACAATACAGTACACTTGAACATTACTATTAATCAACTCGGCCTAATTAATGTGTATAGAACAGCAGAGAACACATCCTTCTTAATTGCACATGGAATATTTACCAAGATAAGTCATATTCTGGGCTATTAAAAAAGAGTCTCAAAAATTTTTAAACGGTTCAAGACACAATTCATGTTCTCTGACCAAAGTGCAATAAAATTAGAAATTGATAACAGAAAGATAGCTGGAAAATCCTTAAACATGTGAAAATTAGATAATATACTTTTAAATAATCCATGAAGCAATGAAAAAATCGAAAGGGAAATTAGAAAGTTTCTTTAACTTAATTAAAATGAAAATCTAACATATCAAAGTTTGTGGTTTGCTGCTAAAGCAGTACTTAGAGAGAAATGTATAATAATAAAATGTCTGTTTTGGAAAAGGAGAAAGTCTCAAATCAATGACCTCAGTTTCTACTTTAAGAATCTAGGGGGAAAAAGAACAAATGAAACAAAGTAAGCAGAATAAAGGAAATAATAACAATCTGAGTGGAAATCAATGACCGAAAACAAAGAAAATCAGTAGAGAAAAATCAATGAAACTAAAAAGTGGTTCTTTGGGAAGTCAGTAAAAATTATAAACTTTTAGCCAGACTAATCAGAAAACAAAAAAAAAAGAGAGAAAAAAGTCATAAATTACCAGTCTCAGGAATGAGAGAGTTGGCATCACTACTGATTCTATAGGTAGTAAATGAAAAATATGGTATTATTGTGAACAACCCTATGGCTATAAATCCAATGACTTAGATGAAATGGAAGTTCCTTGAAAGACACAACTATCAAAGTTCACTCAAAGAAGAAATAAAAACCTGAATGGCCCTAATCTATTAAAGACGTTTAATTTGTAGTTAAAACTTTCCTTCAAAGAAAACTCTGGGCCAAATGATTTCATTTGGGAAAATCTATTAAACATTTAAGGAAAGTGAAAGTGAAGTCGCTCAGTCATGTCCGACTCTTTGTGACCCCATGGACTGTAGCCTACTAGGCTCTTCAGTCTATGGAATTTTCCAGGCAAGAGTACTGGAGTGGATTGCCATTTCCTTCTCCAGGGGATCTTCCCGACCCAGGGATTGAACCTGGGTCTCCCACATTGCACACAGATGCTTTACCATCTGAGCCATCAAAAAATATAAATTCTACACAAACTCTTCCAGAAAAATGAAGAGGAAGGACTACCTCCTAACCTATTCTCTGAGGCCAGGGTTACTCTAATACCAGAAACAGGGCATTACAAGAAAACTGTAGACCAAAACACCTCATGAACACAGATGCAGCAATTTTTAACAAAATGTTAGTAAATGAAATCCAAAAATATATGAAAAGGATAATACACCATGACCAGTTCACTACCTTAGATTGGTTTAACATTTGAAAATCAATCCATGTAACTCACCATATTAACAAACTAAAAACAAAAACCATATGCAGAAAAAGGATTGAGAAAGTTAAATATTCACTCCTGATTTAAAAAACCCTCAGGAAAGCAGGAAAAGAGGAGGCACTCCTCTCAACATGATAGAATATCTAGGAAAAACCTACAGTTAACATCATATTTAGTGGTAAAAGGCTAAATGTATTCCTCCTAAGATGAGGAAGATTTTTGCTCATACCACTTCTATTCATTATTGTACTAGAGGTTCTGGCTAGTGCAATAAGGTAAGAAAAAGGAATAAAAGGCATTCAGATTGGAAAGGAAGAAACAAAACTGGGTTTATTTGCCAGTGATACAATCACCTCTGTAAAAAATCTGATAAGACTCTACAAAAAATCTAGTAGAGCTAGTAAGTGAATTTAGCAAAGTTTCAGGACATAAGATCAATATATAAAAGTTAATTGTACTTTATATACTACCAATGAATAATCAGAAGTTAAAATATAAAAATACTGGGACTTCCCTGACGGTCCAGTAGTTGGTACTTTGAGTTTCCACTGCAGGGGGCACAGGTTTGATCCCTGGTTGGGGAACTAGGATCCCACATGCCATGTGGAGTGGCTAAAAAACAAAAACACTATTTAAAGCATCAAAAATGTGAAATATTTAAGAATAAATCCCAGAAAGGTGAACAAGACCTGTATCCTGAAAACTATAGAACATTGTTGAAAGAAATTAAAGAGAACTGAAATAAACAGAATGATACATCATGTTGTTGTAATAATGTCAATTCTCCCCAAAAACATCTGTAGATTCAATGTAATCTTGACCAAAATCCCAAGGACCTTTTTTTTTTTTTGCAGAATTGGACAAGCTGATTCTAAAATTCATATAGAAATGCAAAGGAACTAGAATAGCAAAATCAATATTAAAAAAGAAAAGCAAAGTCGGAGGGCTTATATTATCTGACTTCAAGATTTATCAAAAAGCTAAGGCAATCAAGACAATGGGGTCTTAGAGTCAAGATAGACAAAAAGATCAATGAAATAAAATAGAGAGGCCAGAATTAGACCCTTAATGATTAACTGATCTTTGACAAATGTGTATGGGCAATCAGATAGTGCAGGAAAAACTAGATATCCATGTCAAAGGAAAACAAACAAACAAACACCTATTTATGACTCCAAAAGCAGGATCCATAAATGAGGAGAAAATCAGTCAGACTTCATAAAAATCAAGAATTTTTGCACTTTGAAAAACTTTAAGACAATTAAAAGGTACACCCAGACTGGGAGACAATATGTACAAATCTCATATCTCATAAAAGACTTGTATCCAGAATATATAAACACCTCTCAAAACTCATTAATGAGAAACAAACACTCCAACTGAAAAAAATAGGCAAAAAGACTTGAATAGAAACTTTGAGTTTATTCAAACTCATGTCCATCCAGTCGGTGATGCCATCCAGCCATCTCATCCTCTGTCGTCCCCTTCTCCTCCTGACCCCAATCCCTCCCAGCAGCAGGGTCTTTTCCAATGAGTCAACTCTTTGCATGAGATGGCCAAAGTATTGGAGTTTCAGCTTCAGCATCAGTCCTTCCAATGAACACCCAGGACTGATCTCCTTTAGGATGGACTGGCTGGATCTCCTTGCAATCCAAGGGACTCTCAAGAGTCTTCTCCAACACCACAGTTCAAAAGCATCAATTCTTTGGCACTCAGCTTTCTTCACAGTCCAGCTCTCACATCCATACATGACCACTGGGAAAACCATAGCCTTGACTAGATGGACCTTTGTTGGCAAAGTAATGTCTCTGCTTTTTAATATGCTGTCTAGGTTGGTCATAACTTTCCTTTCAAGGAGTAAGCATCTTTTAATTTCATGGCTGCAGTCACCATCCACAGTGATTTTGGAGCCCCCCAAAATAAAGTCTGACACTGTTTCCACTGTTTCCCCATGTATTTGCCATGCAGTGATGGGACCAGATGCCATGATTTTAGTTTTCTCAATGTTGAGCTTTAAACCAACTTTTTCACTCTCCTCTTTCACTTTCATCAAGAGGCTCTTTAGTTCTTCACTTTCTGCCATAAGGGTGGTGTCATCTGCATAACTGAGGTTATTGATATTTCTTGATTTCAGCTTGTGCTTCTTCCAGCCCAGGGTTTCTCATGACATACTCTGCATAGAAGTTAAATAAGCAGGGTGACAATATACAGCCTTGACTTACTCCTTTTCCTATTTGGAACCAGTCTGTTGTTCCATGTCCAGTTCTAACTGTTGCTTCCTGACCTGCATACAGGTTTCTCAAGAGGCAGGTCAGGTGGTCTGGTATTCCCATCTCTTTCAGAATTTTCCACAGTTTATTGTGATCCACACAGTCAAAGGCTTTGGCATAGTCAATAAAGCAGAAGTAGATGTTTTTCTGGAACTCTCTGGTTTTTTCAATGATCTAACAGATGTTGGCAATTTGATTTCTGGTTCCTCTGCCTTTTCTAAAACCAGCGTGAACATCTGGAAGTTCACGGTTCACGTATTGCTGAAGCCTGGCTTGGAGAATTTTGGGCATTACTTTATTAGCGTGTGAGATGAGTGCAATTGTGCGGTAGTTTGAGCATTCTTTGGCATTGCCTTTCTTTGGGATTGGAATGAAAACTGACCTTTTCCAGCCCTGTGGCCACTGCTGAGTTTTCCAAATTTGCTGGCATATTGAGTGCAGCACTTTCACAGCATCATCTTTCAGGATTTGAAATAGCTCAACTGGAATTCCATCACCTCCACTAGCTTTGTTTGTAGTGATGCTTTCTAAGGTCCACTTGACTTCACATTCTAGGATGTCTGGCTCTAGGTGAGTGATCACACCATTGTGATTATCTGGGCCATGAAGATCTTTTTTTGTACAGTTCTGTGTATTCTTGCCACCTCTTCTTAGTATCTTCTGCTTCTGTTAGGTCCATACCATTTCTGTCCTTTATTTTGTCCATCTTTGCATGAAATGTTCCCTTGGTATCTCTAATTTTCTTGAAGAGATCTCTAGTCTTTCTTAATCTATTGTTTTCCTCTATTTCTTTGCACTGATGGCTGAGGAAGGCTTTCTTATCTCTCCTGGCTATTCTTTGGAACTCTGCATTCAAATGGGAATATCTTTCGTTTTCTCCTTTGCTTTTCACTTCTCTTCTTTTCACAGCTATTTGTAAGGCCTCCTCAGACAACCATTTTGCCTTTTTGCATTTCTTTTCCATGGGAATGGTCTTGATCCCTGTCTCCTGTACAATGTCATGAACCTCTGTCCATAGTTGATCAGGCCCTCTGTCTATCAGATCTAGTCCCTTAAATCTATTTCTTACTTCCACTGTATAGTCATAAGGGATTTGATTTAGGGCATACCTGAATGGTCTAGTGGTTTTCCCTACTTTCTTCAATTTCAGTCTGAATTTGGCAATAAGGAGTTCATGATCTGAGCCACAGTCAGCTTCCGGTCTTGTTTTTGCTGCCTGTATAGAGCTTCTCCATCTTTGACTGCAAAGAATATAATCCATCTGATTTCAGTGTTGACCATCTGGTGATGTCCATGTGTAGAGTCATCTCTTGTGTTGTTGGAAGAGGGTGTTTGCTATGACCAGTGTGTTCTCTTGGCAAAACTCTATTAGCCTTTGCCCTGCTTCATCCCATACTCCAGGGTCAAATTTGCCTGTTACTCCAGGTGTTTCTTGACTTCCTACTTTTGCATTCCAGTCCCCTATAATGAGAAGGACATCTTTTTTGGGTGTTAGTTCTAAAAGTATTCATTATTTTATAAAGATTAGTACTCAGCAATAAAAGGGAAAGAACTATCCATAGATGACTGAATAATCAACAACAGAATAATTTCAAAATTATTATGCTGAGTTGAAGAAGCCATACAAAGAAAATACATATGATACGATCCTATTTGTTTAAAATTCTGGCAAATGCAAACTAATATACAGTAACAGAAGATTGTGGTTGCCTGGAGAGGGAGTGAGTGCAGGAAGAGTGATGTAAGGAGGGATTACACAGAGGCTTGGGAAAACTTTTGGAGGTGATGGGTATGTTCATTACCTTGATGGTTGTTGATAGTTCCATGTATACATACATCAAAACTGTTCACTCTAGCCATGCATAGTTTATTCTATATCAAATATACTTCCATAAAGCTATTTTAAAATGTATATAGTGGGCACACTATGTGTGCCAGATAAGTGTGTAAAATGCAACCTCCTCTTTAAGTATCACAACAAACCTACGGGCTGGTCCTATGATTGTACCCTTTTACAGATGACACTGAAGCTCAGAGTTATTCATGTCCAAGGCTGCCCAGTTAGTAAGTAGCAGCCTGACCACACTTTCACTCTTAACTGTGAACTTGCAATAGAAAGAAATATCTACGAGAGGCACAATAAAGTGCTAAGAGTCCACACATTCATTATCTAGATCTTCCTAAGAGAGTGTGGAGTAAGCAAATGATTGTGCCTACCTTACAGATGGACAAACTGAGGTTCAAAAAGATTAAGGTGACTTTTAGTTTCAGGTCTGGGTGAACAGATGTCTCCCTCCTCCTCCTACTAGGGCTCTCTGTCCACTGAATCACAAGGCTCCAGCTGCTGTTAATAGACTTCTCTGAGTGTGTGTGTTTATTTTTTCTCCGATGGCCAAAGATCGGATAAATTGAGTTCCTGGTGTTTACAGATGTCAAAAATTCCAACAACTGAGCACTGCAATATTGCTGGACATTTTTTTCTGCGACTGCCGTTCAGGAAAAAGGTAAGGCTTGGCATTTACAAGGGTCACAGGGCCCTCGAGTCCACATAGCACCTTTCGGGTTTCAACGCCCGCGTGCTGGCTGACAGCCCGCCAGCGTGTTCCGCGGCCGCGTCCCGGCGCTCTGCCCGGGAGCCCCTCCCGCGCGGCTCGGTGGGGGCGTCGGGGAGGCGGGCCCGGGGACGCTCGCGAGGCGCTCCGGCGCGGCGCCCCCTACCGGCGCCCTGCTCCCTCGCCCCGGATCCGGTCCGGGCGGCGCGGGGACGCCGGCCTGACAGCCAGCGAGCGGACAGGCGAACGGCGCGGAGCGCCGCGAGCGAACGGGCGCGCCCTGCAGGGGTAGGTGGGCCTCGGGACGCAGGCGGGCGGGCGGGCGGGGGCGGCGTGCGCGGGCGGGGGTCGGGGGCGGGCGGGGGGCGCGCGCCGGGGGTCGGCGCGGGGGCGGGGTGGGCGGGGGGCCCGGCGGCGGGGGCGCGCGCGGCGGCGCGCGGCGGGCGCGAGTCATCAATTATGCAAGGACTCGGGCGGCGCGGGGGGCGGGCGCGGGGAGCGCTCCAAGATGGCGCCCACCGCAGTCCCGCCCGCCGCATCCTCGGCGCCTCTGCAGTCCGGCCGCGCCTCCCGGGCCCCGCGCTAGGGCCGCCGCTGCCTCCCTCGCCGCCGCTGCCGTAAGTCGCCCCAGAGCCCCTGCCCCGGCGCCGCTCCTCGTCCGCCGGGTTCCCTTTCTCGCCTCGGGACTCTGGAGCGGGGCTCGCCCATCTCCAGTCAGGGGCTTTGCCGCAGAGTGCGCGGCGGGGCTCTAGGGGCCGTGGAGCGGGGTTTCTGCCCTCCGGGCTTTGTACAGGTGCTTGGAAGTCTTGCTTCCTTCTAACGTGTTTATCGGGGATCACAGAGGAGAATTGAGGACCACTGCCCCCGCCCCCATAACACCCTCTCTCTCCTCCGCTCTTGGCTGCACAGGGGGACTCTGGCTGCCCTCGGCGCCCCTTCCGTGGTGCAGCACCCCCTCCTTCCTGTATCCCAGAGCCAGGGCAGAGTCGGGGCCCCTTGCCCGGTTGCACTGGAAGGGCAGCGCTGTCCGGATCTTCTAGAGCAGCTCCTTAGCTCTACCCCCTCCCCCATGTCTTACTGCATCCTTCTCCCCCATCCAGCTCCAGGTTGTTAGCAACTGCAGAAGCCAGGGGCTCGTGGGTTCTTAGGGTAGCCGGGACTCCCCTCCTTTACTCGGATGCGTCCGTCCCCCTCCCGACAGGGTGCTCTGGGGCTGTGTTGGGGGGCCCCCGGGACCTTCCTCGGCAGGCTAGGATTCCTGCATTAGGGAGTACATCACTTTGAGAATATCCCCTTCCCCCACCCCCACCCCTACGCCACCCGATGCAGAGCCTGCTTCTCTCCTCCTCTCTCCTGCCCTCCCCCACCGTGCCACCAGCAGCGAGCACCCTGGGCTTCTGCTAGCTTTGGGCTTACAGGACTGCCCAGCTGCACAGGCTTGGACCCCAGCTCTGTAGTTCTCTCTTGGTACTCGGGGGACTGCAAAGCCTCTGCGTTTTTCCTGAGAGCTCAGCTCCATCCCCTCCGTGCCAGCAGCAACCACCAGTGGAGACTTGGCAGTTAACTTTCGGGGGGCTTAGCTAGGGCTTTCAGACCCCTCCAAGGGCCCCAGTTTCGAGGTGATATGGAGTAGGAATCATTTTTCAGTCTGATAAATATGATTTTTCAAACCAGGCATTCCTTCCAGGTACCCCACCCTGTGCCCTCTTCCTCACTTACACTGCAGTTTTTGAAACATGGGGGAATACATTTTATATCCGGAGACTCCAGGGTTCCAGTATTAGTATCCATAATAAAAGGATGTCATCTGTTTGGGGAGGGGGGGAGGGTTGGAGAAGAAACTTTGCATTGCATCTGGCTAATTCAGGGACAGGGAGAAATAATTAACATGGAGCAAGCGCTACCAAACAGGGAAAATTGCTTTTAATGCATGCACAGTGGGCACCAGAGTAGTCGGGATGGAGGCAGGAGGTGTGGGTGAGGGCTCTGGGGGCCAAAGGGGAAGGCACTTTTTGTAACTGTTTCTCAAGTTTGAACCTGGAGAGCCTTCAGAGAGGTCGGGGTGTGCTAAGTCTGGGGGTGTTTTAGTTTTCCAAGGGAGATCTCGGGTGTGGTAGGTTTTCAGTGTTTCACAGCTTTTCTGTACTTCTCTTTTCTCCACGTGCATTAGAAGATAATGGTGGTTGGGGGACTTTTTTTTTTTTTCTTCTTAAGAAAAAAAATTTTTATTTTTGATGTGTAATGCAAATGGCTGGGTGACATTACCATCCAGTACCATCCTGGTGGAAGTCTTGGGGGAATCAGACTTAAAATGCTGAAAGCTTTGTAATACATTGCCTTTAACCTGGTTCTTGAAATACCGCAGCATTTTTTCTTTGGAGCTCATGACACACAAGGCCTTCAGTTCTCCCTGAAAGAGAATTTGATTGCTTGGAAGGGGGGTGGTAGTGATGGCTCGGCACTCAGCGAACATTGTCTGTCCTAGAAATTGAGGCTGTCCCTGGAGAGGGCTCTAGGCATGTTCTGTGTTCTGTGGACATCTGATACAGGGTATGTGTTAATGTGTTGTGTTTCTTAGTAGTGTTGCTGGTGGGTACTGCAGCGCAGTTCTTGACAGTGCAGGCCAGTTCCTGGTTTTTGGGGTTCAGTCTGAGAGGCTGACTTATACTTCTTCTGTTTTCTTTTGGGGTTTTGTCAGCTTTTATCAAAACATTTGAAGGATTTTATTTTAAATTAATAAAGGATTATGAAATGGCAGGTAGTGTACTTAAAAACAAACAACCATACAGTTGGTTGTTGCTTTCTTTGCAGGGTCTCTAACAAACGTTCCTTAGGGCTCAGCTTGCCCCGCTTTGGTTGCCTGTGTCGAGGTTTACGCCAGGGGCTCTTGCCGTGGTGCTGAAAGGACAGTTCCCTTGCAGGCCTGCTAGTGGAGTGCATACATGCTGGACATGGTTTGGGTTTTTCTTGATTTTATGTCAGCAGGCTCTCCTGTAGATGTGTGCGTGTGTGTGCATGCGCAGCTCGGTTTATACTTGAAGTTGCAGACCTAGTTATCATATTTTATTACTCCCACATAACTCTTCATTTTGGCTGTCCCTCATGGAGACAGCGTTTTTACAGGCTGCAACAGATCCATATGTAAGTCACACAGTGACATTTTGCTGACTGCATTATTTCAGCACATTTTGATAATTTCAAGTAGCAAGAAACTATTAATGTTATGAGATTTTGGTCTCCCAAATTAGTCACCTGGATTGCAAAGTTAAGCTGGATCAGAAGGGCATCTTATGTGGGTTGGTTTGAACAGTGAGCTAGGAAAAGGACTTGACACAGCAGAGGCTGGTATGCGATTCATTGATTCACCAAACTAATTTGTCAAAAAAGTATTTTAAAATCCTAAAATAGTGAAGAGGGCCATAAAATTCAGCTTGTATGGATCTCCCACTTAGCACAGGGATCCCCTTATATGAGACCTCACAAAGCAGCGCATTCCACTGGGGTTCCACTGTGACTGAAGTACTTCTGTGTCATTGAAAAGGTGACGTAAAGTTAAAAGACATTAATTGGGCGTGATCAGGGGCAGATGTCGTTCTTGTGCTTCTTACCAAGAAAAGACTGACATTCAGTGTTCTATAGAAATTATACAAGAAACCTGCACCTGCTTGAAAAGAATACAAAGATAGAGACATATCCACCTACAGCAAGGAAAACATGCTTGAATGGAAGCAAAAATAATTACCTTTAATGTGCCGATAATATATAACAAGTTGTTCTAGAGCCACATGCATGAATTAATGAATACTTAATTCCTATAGATTATATCAAAGAAGGAAAGTAAAACCACACTGTTTAGAAAGTGTTAAAAATGCAGTTTATTCAGCAGTTGCTTAAAGTAGGGTGTAGGCAGCAGCTAGCTCACCCCAGCAGACCCATGGCCTCTAGGCCTGGTGCTGGGTGCTCCAGCCCAGCCATGGTGCAAGTTTCCCGCATAACAGATACTCATCACCCAGTGTCGTGGGAAGGCCCAGTTGCCACAGGTTATACGCCCATCATGCAGGCCTCTCTGCCATGCTTCCCAGCTTCAGCAGCGCCTGGAGGTAACACCCCCTGCTCTTCCCACACCTAGCCCTTGTTCTGGAAACCTCAGAGAGGATTGGGGCTTGACTTGTCTCAGGGAATCTTGCCCCTGGGCCCTGCCTTAAGCCTACACTCCTGACCTCTCTGCTCACCCGAAGGGCTCTCTTAAAGCCCACTGCCTCCTCTGCAGCTCCTCAGAGGTACCACTCTTTCCACTCTGGGTCTTGCCTTTTCCTAGCAGTGTCCCAGCTCCTGGCAGCCTGGGGACAACTCTACATAGAGTGACTTGGGACCAGGCACAGGGAAACTTGTATCGCTCAAGCAGTGTCTAACTGCATAAACAGTAATGTCTGAATAAAGTGCTCTGGGGTGTAGGTGGTTCCTGCAATTGGCCAAAAAAAAAAAAAAAAAACCACAAAAAACCAAAAAACAGTTTATTCAGAGATGAGTTTCCATAATTATAAAAATAAAGTATACTTATTACAGAAATATTTTAATATGTGAGAAATGGGGGGAAAGTCATCGTTAGTGAAACAATTGTGTTTTATGGTTATTTCAGTTTTGTTTTGTTTTTCTGTAAAGAGGGAAAGAAGCACTTGGCAAAAGTTATTCAGAATAATAAAAATAAGTATTTTAAAACCAAGCCTTTTAAACTCTTAAGTTCACAGTCTACTAGTCAGTCATTTAGAGACTTAACTGCTAGACTGTTAGATTTCAATTTCCTTTTTTTTGGAATCATTTTTTAAAAATTTCAAGAAATTATCTTTAATGTAAAAGAATTCATTCTTAGAATTGGGCTGGAATATAGCCAGTTAACTAGAAGAATAAAGAAAACTTCTCTCAATCAGGACTCAGTAAATATTCTCCCTCTGCACCTACTGTGTGTGAAGCATTGTACTAAGCACTAACACTCTTTAAATGGCAAGAACCAGCTTAGAAAATGATAACATGCTCAAAAACTCTATTAAAGTGTTAGAAGAAGGGAACAGAACTTTCACCCTTCATGTATATTAATTGCTGATACTGAATGGTAGCATATTAGATCTAGCCCAGTGATTCAACCTAAAAAGAATAATTTTGTGCAGAAACATGAAGTAAATGTATGTAAAGAAAAGGCAAAGAAGAAATCTGGAAAAATTTTCTTTGTCCCTTTGTGAAGTTATAGATACACAACCAGGACTCACAATTAAGGTGAAATGAAGACCCAAGAAGGTTGTCCTGGTTACACCATTGAGAGGAAAAAGTCAGAAGCAGTGTGGGCTTTGGGGATAGGCAACACTAAAGTTCAAGTCTCCACTCTTCTACTTACTAGCTTTGTCACCTTGGATAGGTTATTTAATCTATCTGAGCTTTGGTGTTCTCATCTGTAAAAATAGGAATAATAATACCTACATGGCATGGTGTTTGTGGGGATTAAATGAAATCTCTGTTTCCTTATGGTTTCTGACACGTGGAGCTCAGTGTATATTAGCTCCTTTTCCTCTCGGGATTTAGCAGCTTAGTGTGTATTTATATGTGTATTTGATATAGTATTTGTGTACTATATTAAATTTCAGTAGTCTGAAAAGCAGACGGTTGCTTTATCTTCAGTCTGGCTGAGGATAGAGTCAAGAGGTATCCTGACTTTGGATGGACATTGCCCATGTAAAAGGAGAAAAGTTTTACTGTACAGTTGCGGTGCTGACCACCACCATCCCCATGCAACTGCAGTTACTAAAGTAATTCTTTCCACGTTCATTCCCAAACTGTTCTAGAATAGGACTTTTTACCAAATGAGAATGCTCTGGCACTCACCAGTTGGCAGGCAGCTGAGCTGGTTTTAGCCATGGCTTGAGATCTGAAGGTGGAATGGACTCAAAGTCTGAGGTTCCCCTTTATTCTCGAGTTGGATGTCTTAATTGTGCTAAGTGATTATACAGATTTGGAGTTGCTTTTGTCTTCAGCACTCTTCTAGGTTTGCCCATTGTATAGTCCTTCTTGTGGGGAGGAGATGGGTGGGGAGTGCAGCATGTGGGATCTTAGTTCCCCGGCCAGGGATTAAACCCATGGCCCTGCATTGGGAGTGTGGAGTCTTAACCACTGGACCACCAGGGAAGTCCTCAATTATATAATCTTCTAACTGCTTTCTTTGAATGAGTGTCTTACATTTAGGTCTCATCGCTGATCATCTACCTAATTATTACTCTATGTTTATAAAAACTTTAAAAACCTTTTGATGAGTTGATTGTTTTAGTTAGGTAAGACAGATATTATTCTACCCATTTTCAAGCTGAGGAAATTGAGTATCCTAGATTGAGTTGTCCAGGGCTGTGGGACCATTAAATAATGGAGTAGAGATAGGGACCCAGGTTGGTTAATTCATGCTTAAAGATTTTTTTTTTTTCTATTAAATGGTGTTATATTCTGATATTCAGATAACCAAGTAATGTGAACAATTTTGACTTTATTTTAGGAAATTATCATTATCCTAGGTAGCTAAACATATCTTAGTGAGTGGGCATAATGAAAGATTCTGGGATAGGCAGAGGGAGGGCAAGAGTACCTTTGAAGGAGAGCATTCTGGAAGCAGGAAAGATGAGGGAAAATGAGCAGAGGATGTATCCTATCAATAAATAGAGTATAGATGAAAAGAGAAGGCAGTGAAGTAACATGCTTGTTTTGTTTCTGCAGCTATCCTAGCTACTTTTTTTTTTTTTTTTAAGTCGTCGTGTCTTGGGGTTTGCTTGTCTTTCTTAATTTCTCTTGCACATAAACACATGTTTGGCTCCTCATAAATGCTCCCACATTGCCAACATAAGTTATAACCAGGACCATAGGGGAATTATGGCCACTATCACCTGGACTGTTTTGCTTATGCAAGACTGAAATTGGTGTAGGACTCAGAGAATAATTGCTGCTGGGGGGTGAGGGTAACCTAGTTGAAGTAGAAGAGTTCTGGGAGGCTCTTAGTCTAAAAGAGCAAAGGTGAAAGTAGATAATAGTTCTGATTTCCCTTAGGTATATGGAGATGTGTCGTACTGAGCAGAACGGAACAGAAGAAAAGCTGGGACTCTTAAGGGTGTGAGATGTGCTCTTAGTTTGGAACTGAAGCGCTCTTGATCCTGGAAGGAGTTGATTGGGTTAGGATAACTAAAGTGTTGTCTGTAGAGGTTTTATATTCACTGTTGGTGGTAGTGAGAGGCTTTTGGCGTTTACTGGGCTTGTCCCAGGATCTGGAAATGGAAAGCACTGAAATCCCTCAAAAGACACATTAACAGGCTCTTTTCATGTTCGGTTGATTAGTGTGATTTTTATGCTGTAAAATCTTTTGAGTTCCTGGGGAGTAAGAACATCAGAGAAATACAGCGAATGCTTATTTATCCAGGGATGGGTTATCTGGGTTATGAATTATACATGCCATTTATTTTCCTCACTTTTTCTACATTTTGAGTATTTAACTGATCATTAACATTTCCATCATAGTGAACTTGGGAAAGGAGAAAAAGTCAAAATTAAAATGTTACTGTAAATTTTTAGATAGTGATTGATAAAGGAAGAAATCAATTAAAAAATAGCTCATTTTTCATCTATTCTTACTCTCTTCTTATTTTAAAGTACATACAGTTGAAAGCTGAGCCTCCAGAAGCTTAATGTTCACCAGAAGTCATATGAAATGGCATTTTTCCTTCATTTTACTGAGTGACAGCCCTGTAAATAAATAGGACTTAATTTATTACATGGTTAGTTTCTTGTTTCATACGGAATTTTTCTTCAATTAAGGATAAATGCAGCAGGCTTTTGCTTCACATTCACTAGTATCTTTTTGTTTTAGCAAGCAACTGAATAAAAATGCTTTTAACTGAAAAGAAATTGATGCATTATTATTAAATTGCAGAGAAGGATTGAGCGGGTTTCAAAAGAGACTGGTAGCGCTTTCTTGGAGGTCAGAATACCCAGAAGTCTCATTTGCTACAGAATTCCCGATTGAATCGCCAGAGATTTTGGTGAAAATCAAAAGGAGAAATGTCTTGTCTCTAGGAATGATACCTTGAAGAAAATAAAGCATTTAAAATAGATTTATACTGTGATAAGGAGGAAACCATTGGGAGTGTGAGAAATTATCAAAGCAGAGAAGTGAGAGAAAGTGAAAAGAATGACTGCAATATATGTATACCTATGGCTGATTCATGTTGACGTTTGACAGAAAGCAACAAAATTCTGTAAAGCAATTATCCTTCAATTAATAAAAAAGAATGGCTGTAGTGAAAATGGACAAGGGAATTTGGATGTGAACTTGAGGAGAGTTCTGTCTCCTCTGCAGACTCCTTTGGATACATGTCTCTGTTCTGTTCCCTGAGCTAGAGTGATCCTGAACTTCTGGATCTAGCACACACCTTTAGGAGGATGTTTTGTGTTTTAAATGCTATTTTACCCCTTCCTCTGCTAGAACTTTGCTGCAGATTGCTTACTTTTCCTGATCTCTGCTTTGGAAAAGATGGAGAATACTTTCTTGCTTTGTAATAAAACAAACAAACAAAAAATGGTAACATTCTTAAACGTGTTTTTAATTAACTTTTTTTTTTTTTTAAAAAAAGGATTTTAAGTCATTTAATATAAAAACATTTTATCAAAAGGCACTGTTGCAGGTATCTCTCCATTCTATACATAAAATTTATCTTTAACATTTGTTTGAATAGTTAACAGAGGCAAAGGGTTAAAAAAATCAGAAGTTTCAAAGTTAAGTCTTCTTATCCTGTCACCTTCACTGAGTGTGCATTCTATAAAGATAAATACTGTTACCAGCTTCTTTGTGTCCTTTCTACATGATATGCTTGCAAACACCTTCTCTTCCCTGTCCCCCACACAATTATATCCATTGTCTTTTGAGGAAGACTGTTAAAATAGTTTGAGGATTTGAATTCTCAGTCTAGGTCATTTTAGATCAATTAATTCCCCGTTAGCAAAACAATTTAGTGACATTCTTAAATGTATTTTTTTTTAATTTCCTCTTTTTTTTTTTTTTAAAGGATATTAAGTCATTTAACATGAAAACATTTTCTCAAAAGGCACTGTTGAAGGTATCTCTTCCATTCTGTGTTATAAATTTGGGGATTTGAATATAATTAGAGTATAATTAGAATTATATTCAAATTAGAATAGAAATTTCACCAAGAACGAATCAGTAGGACTAGGGTAGAATACCCCAGTGGCAGATAAGCCTGCAGAGATGGGGGAGAGTTAGCTAAACATTATGAATTTGCTGACGTTGCTTGCAGTTATCCTTGGAGACAATGGAGAACATAGAAGATTTGTTTTTTTTTTAAAGGCATGCAGAATGATACATCATCAAAGTTTATAATATTTTAGGAGGATTGGGCAGCAGTGAATGTACAGTAGGATGAAATAGAACAAGGAATGGACTTCCAGTTAATTGGCTGTTTGATTTGGCCTAGTTGTGTGGTGACAAAGCCTTGGACTTGGATAGTAGTGATGAAGACGGAAAGGAAAGAACATGAATATAATTGTTATGTGTGTGTCACATGGATGTGTGTGTTTAAGCAGCATTTTTCAATGTAAGAAGTTGTTTTTAAGAAGGCCCAATAGAACTTGGTGAATAACTTTACTTGAGGAGAAGGAAGGAGGAGGAGTTAAAAGATTATTTTGCTCTTTTAAAGTTGAGAGACAGAGAATCTTCTCTTTAGAAAATCTGAGGAAATAAGTTCTGTAATATATGTTGGCAGTCTAGTCCAGAGCATCTTGGTTAGCAGGCTACTGATTTCTAATTTTTAATCTTTTCTCTGCAGAGGGTTTTCCCCCTGAGTTTCTCATGCTTTCTTTAAGGAAAACCTAAGTCTTCCAACTTTTTTATTCTTGTGTTCTCTCACTGATAAAGATTACTTAATCTTTGTAGGTTTCTATCCTTTGCTTGTTTTGTGGTCTTTCATTCTGTCCATATATAGACACTTAGCTCACTTGATATTCTCAACTTTTTCCTTGATACTCTCAACTAACCTTTGGTTTAATGTATAAAGAAAGAATTATGCGCCTTTTCATAGGACTGTTTTGTTTTCATAAGGACTATTTTGTCCTTACTGAAACTCAGTGACTTTCTCTCTTTGATCATTTGCTTATATTCTCTGTTTTTTGGAAGCCATTGTAGTAAGTAAGTTAAATTGCAGGCTGAATTAAAGGTAGCAATGGAGAGGATTTTAATAGATGAAAGCAGAAGGAAAACGTTAGGCTTTATGAGCCAGTAATGTTGCTTGTCATTTCTGGTATTGATCTTGGACTGTCCATACAAAATGTCAGACTCCACTTGCATAAACTTCCTTGGTGTAGCTGGGGTACAGAACAGTGGTGAGTGGGCCCTAATGAGTCACTTCAGTATACAGTGATAGTTCAGAGTGAAGGGTGAGCTCAAGGATGTGGGCTTCTAGCATTTTGCAGTAGGTAAAGATCTTTGAATAAGAAAAAATAAAGGATGATCAGAACATCAAAACACACACATGCAAAATAACAGACTGCATCTAGAGAAAAGCAATTTAATTGGTTGATTTTTTTCATTTAATTTTCCTTCTCCCCTCCGAAGTTACTGAGTTCTTGCAAATTAAATTAACATTTGCTGCAGTTTGCACTCACACTATTGGCAAGACATCTCCATGGTTTGTGTGGAACCAGTGGACCAGGCAGAGTTCATGTACAAGACATTAGTAAATTTAGCACTCTGTTTAGGGCCGTAAAGGACTTCCCACGCAGCAGCGCAGTGGTACTGAGCGTGATGTCGTTTAGGGAGGTAAAGCGTCTTTACAATAATCCCATCAGGAGGTTCCCTGTGCAATCATGTTGTAAGTTTGTACCTGTTTCCTAGTTTGAATGCTCAAAGTAATAGTGATTAAGAACAGTTAAACAGCAACCTCTTGGGAAGCCATTCTTAAAATAGTTTGGGTTGAGGAAAGTCCATAAAGACCACGTAGCTAAATGATGGCAATCTGTTTTATTAATCTAGATGTTCTAATACAAGTAATATTTTAGTAGGTTTGTGTTGTTGTTCAGTTGCTCAGTTGTGTCTGACTCTTTGTGACCCCATGGACTGCAGCACGCCAGGCTTCCCTGTCCTTCCCCATCTCCTGGACCTTGCTCAAACTCATGTCCATTGAGTCGGTGATGCCATCCAACCGTCTCCTCCTCTGTTATCTCCTTTCCTCCTGCCTTCAATCTTTCCCAGCATCAGTCTTTTCTAATGAGTTGGCCCTTTGCCTCCCTCAAAAGTATTGGAGCTTCAGTTTTAGTATCAGTTTTTCCAATGAAGATTACCATTTGATTTCATTCAGGATTGCCTGGTTTGATCTCCTTGCAGTCCAAGGGACTCTCAAGAGTCTTCTCCAACACCACAGTTCAAAAGCATCAATTCTTTGGTGCTCAGCTTTCTTGACGGTCCAACTCTCATATCCATACATGACTACTGGAAAAACCATAGCTTTGACTGTATGGACCTTTGTTGGCAAAGTAATGTCTCTGCTTTTTAATATGCTGTCTAGGTTTGTCATAGCTCTTCTTCCAAGGAGCAAGTGTCTTTTAATTTCATGACTGCAGTCACCATCTGCAGTAATTTTGGAGCCCAAGAAAATAAAGTCTGTCACTGTTTCCATTGTTTCCACATCTATTTGCCATGAGGTAATGGGATCGGATGCTATGATCTTTGTTTTTTGAATGTTGAGTTGTAAGCCAGCTTTTTCACTCTCCTCTTTCATCTTCATCAAGAGGCTGTTTAGTTCCTCTTTGCTTTCTGCTATAAGGATGGTGTCATCTACATATCTGAGGTTTTTGATGTTTCTCCCTGCAATCTTGATTCTAGCTAGTGCTTCATCCAGCCCAGCATTTCACATGATGTACTCTGCATAGAAGTTAAATAAGTAGTGTGACAATATACAGCCTTGATATACTCTTTTCCCAGTTTGGAACCAGTCTGTTGTTCCATGTCCAGTTCTAACTGTTGCTTCTTGACCTGCATACAGGTTTCTCAGGAGGCAGGTAAGGTAGTGTGGTATTCCCAGCTCTTTCAGAATTTTCCACAGTTTGTTGTGATCCACACAGTCACAGGCTTTTGCATAGTCAGTGAATCAGAAGTAGATGTTTTTCTGAAATTCTCTTGCTTTCTCTATGATCCAGTGAATGTTGACTATTTGATCTCTGATTCCTTTGCCTTTTCTAAATCCAGCTTGAACATCTGGATGTTCGCAGTTCATGTACTGTTGAAGCCTAGCTTGGAGAATTTTGAGCATTACTTTGCTAGCGTGTGAGATGAGTGCAGTTGTGCAGTAGTTTGAATATTCTTTGGCATTGCCTTTCTTTTGGATTGGAGTGAAACCTGATCTTTTCCAGTCCTGCGGCCACTACTGAGTTTTCCAAATTTGCTGGCATATTGAGTACAGCACTTTCACAGCATCGTCTTTTAGGGTTTGAAGTAGCTCAGCTGTGGTTCCATCACCTCCATTAGCTTTGTTTGTAGTGATGCTTCCTACGACCCAGTTGACTTTGCATTCCAGGATGTCTGGCTCTAGTTGAGTGATCACACCATCGTGGTTATCCTGGTCATTAAGATATTTTTGTATAGTTCTTTGGTGTATTGTTGCCACCTCTTCTTAATATCTTCTGCTTCTGTTAGTTCCATACCATTTCTGTCCTTTATTTTGTCCATCTTTGCATGAAATGTTCCCTTGGTATCTCTGATTTTCTTGAAGAGATCTCTAGTCTTTCTTAATCTATTGTTTTCCTCTGTTTCTTTGCATTGTTCACTTAGGAAGGCTTTTTTATCTCTCCATGCTATTCTTTGAAACTGCCTTCAGATGGGTATATCTTTCCTATTTTCCTTTGCCTTTTGCTTCTCTTCTTTTCACAGTTATTTGTAAGGCCTCCTCAGATAACCATTTTGCCTTTTTGCATTTCTTTTTCTTGAGGATGATCTTGATCACCACCTCCTATACAATGTGATGAACCTCCGTCCATAGTTCTTCAGGCACTCTATCAGATCTAATCCCTTGAATCTATTTGTCATTTCCAGTGTATAATTGTAAAGGATTTGATTTAGGTCATACCTGAATGGCCTAGTGGTCTTCCCTACTTTCTTCAATTTAAGTCTGAATTTGGCAATAAGGAGTTCATGACCTGAGCCACAGTCAGCTCCAGGTCTTGCTTTTGCTGACTGTGTAGAGCTTCTCCACCTTTGGTTGCAAAGAATATAACCGGTCTGATTTTGGTATTGACCATCTGGTGATGTCCATGTGTAGAGTCGTCTCTTGTGTTGTTGAAAGAGGGTGTGTACTGTGACCAGTGCGTTCTCTTGGCAAAATTCTGTTAGCCTTTGCCCTGCTTCAGTTTTGTACTCCCAAGGCCAAACGTGCCTATTACTCCAGGTATGTCTTGACTTCCTACTTTTGCATTCCAATCTCCTATGATGAAAAGGACATCTTGTTTTGGTAGGTTTTGGGGTTTTTATTTTTTCACTTTCCTTTCATTTGTAATATTTCTTCTTCCTTGTCTCTAGAAAAGAGAGTGGTGAAAGGCCCAGATTGAGTGATGAATTGAGTGATTAAGTGGAGTGGGGAACAAAACACAGTGAGCCTGAGCATTTCACTCCCCTTGCAAGGCTTTTATTTTTTTTTCTCTCTGACTCATACAGGAAAACTTATGCCATAAGGGCCGAAGGGGTAAAGGTTTTTTTATTTTGGGATCTTAATGTAGATTCTTTGCATTAGAAATTGCTCCAAAACTTTATGGGTCAAAGAAAAAATAAGTCCATTTGTGTCATGAGTGGGTATCAAGGACTTGTTGTTAATTAGATCCAAATGTTTTCTGTCTTTCATTTTGATAAGCTTATATGCAGCTCGATCCTTGGGGCTAGCATGCTGTGTTCCTAGCCACACTCTCCTTCCTGACCGTTAGGAAGTCTCTGGTCTGTATTGTCCCTTGCAGCTTGTAGGAGGTGGGCATTTTCCACTTCCTTCTGCTCCGCAGGCTGCCCAGGTTCCCAGGGCTGAGGTAAGCCTTCATCACCCAAGGGGGTGTGACTCCTGTGTCCTGCTTGGACTCTGCAGCCCTGCCTTTAAAGTCCCAGGCTAGTGCTGGGGAAAGGTCTTTTAAAGAGCAGTGCATTTATCACTCTGCAATCTACTGCAAAACCTGAAGGAGAAAAAAATCCTCCCCGGAAGCAATGCCACTTTTCTAGCCAGGTTTCCAGAACCGTTAGCTCCTTACAGACACTGCTTCTGTTTACAGATGGTGAGTTGTTCAGGGTTTACCAGTTGTTTTTCCCTTCCATGGTTTAATCACAGAACCCAGTTGAGAACTCTTACTTGTGAGAACTGAATGCTGACTTTTGCGGATGTTATAAAAATCTAGTCTGTAGAGTTCAAAGTATGGATACTAGTCTGTATTTTAAGCAAGAGAGTATTAGATGTTCTTTTGGTGGAAATTGAGGCATGATAACTCCTGCAATCTAGTTGTAGCCTCGGGCCAAGACCCAGTGCCCCTGGGACACACGGGGTCCTTTTTCCTGTTTGGAAATTTATTCCCAGTGGGGTGCTGTAACCAAACAGAGGACTGTTTCCTTCACAAGAAAAAGTTCAATATTACTGTAATATTTGAAAAGCTTTTGAAGTTCTAGCTTACGTTTGGCAAATATATGTTTTTTCCTTTTTAACATTTTTAACACCTTTGGTTATTTTTTATTGTTTTTTAAAAATTTACAAGAGGACAGTTGAAAAATATTTTGGACTAGAGTTCTATGAGTTTTAATACATGTATAAATACATGTATACATGTTACATTTATGTAACCGGGACTACAGTCAGGATACAAAACAGTTCCATCACCTCCAAAAGCTCTCTGCTGCCCGTTTGTAGTCAGACTCTCTCATGTGTGATCTCTGCCAGCTCCCAAATGGCTCTCTGTTCCTGCGGTTTTGCTGTTTTATAATGTCATTTAAACAGAATCGTGCTATAGAATAGAATCTTTTGAAATTGCCTTCTTTCACTCGCATGGTACCTTGGAGATTTATCTATGTTATTTTCTTTATCAATAGTTTGTTCTTTGTTTTGCATAGTAGTATCCCATCGTATGGTTGTATATCAGCTTGTTTATCCATTCATTTGTTGAAGCATATTTGAGATATGTCCAGTTTCAAGTGATTATGAATACTGCTGCTATAAATGTATAGGTTTCGGTATGAATCTGAATTTACAGTATTCAACGATATCTGTAAGGGTGAATTGCTGAGAAACAAAGTAAGTATATGTTTACCTTTATAGAAACTACTAAACCGTTTTTTTTCAGAGTGATTATATCATTTTGCTTTTCCATCAATAGTGTATAAGAGTTGTCGTTAATATCTGCATTTGCACTTGGTATTGTCAGAATTTTTGTTTGTTTTTTAGTTTTATCGTGGTAAGAACACCACAGAAAGCTTTCCTCTTAACAAAATTTTAAGTGTACATTGTTATTGACTATAGGTCCAGTGTTTTACAGTGGATTTCTAGAGCTTATTTGTCTTGCTTAATTGAAACTTTCTGTCCAGTGATAAGTAACTTCCTATTTCCCTCTTCCCCCAGCCCTGGCAAACATTCTACGTGGATTCTATGACTGTGACGATTTTGTGTATCTCGTATAAGTGTAATAATGCAGTATTTCTCTTTCCATGACTGGCTTATTACACCTAGTATGATGTCCTCAAGGTTCATCCATGTTATAGCATATGTCAGAATTTCTTTCCTTTTAAAAAAGCTGAATAGTATTCCTGTGTATGTGTCTACCACATTTTCTTTGTATGTTCATCTATAGATGGTCATTTAGGTTGTCTCCCTATCTTGGTTACTATTGAATGGTGCTGCAATGAACATGGTATAGCTAATATTTCTTCAAGATTCTGATTTTAATTCTTTTGAATAACTACCCAGAAGTGAGATGCTGGATTGTATGGTAGGTCTAGTTTTCATTTTTTGAAGGATTTCCATGCTGTCTGCCATAGCAGCTGCACCATTTTGCATTCCCACCAACAGTGTGCCAGGGGCTCTGGTTTCTCTGCATGCTTTCTAACACTTGTTATCTTTTTTTTTTTTTTTAATAATAGCTATCTGCCAGCTGTGAGGTGATTGCTAACTGTATTTTTTTAATTTCACATTTCATTGGAAGATGATTGCTGTACAGTCCTGTGTTAGTTTCTGCCGTGCCCAGTGTGTATCGGCTCTGAGTACACATACACCCCCTTCCTCTGTGCCTCCGTCCCTGCCATCCCCTCCCGCACCTCTAGGTCACAGAGCCCCAAGCCGTGTTCCCTGTGCTACGCAGCAGCTTCATCCTAGCTGTCTGTTCTCACTGTAGTTTTGATTTCACCTTCTCTTGATGATTAGTGATATTGAGCATTCAGATTTTTTATTTTGGCAATTTTAACAGGCATGTAGTGGTATCTCATTGTGGCTTCAGTTTGCTTTTCCCTAAGAGCTAATGATTTTGAGCATTTTTCACATATATATTGCCATCCATATGTCTTTGGTTAAGTGTCCTAACCAAATCTTTTATTCAAATCTTTTGCTCATGTTTTAAATTGAGTTATCTGTTTTACTACTGTGAGTTTTGAGAGCCTTTTTTTTTAAAAAATATGTATGCTGGATATCAATCATCAAGTAAATTACTTGAACATGTTTTGCCCTAGTGTGTGGCTTTTCTTTTTCTTCTCTTTACAGTGTCCTTTATAGAGCTAACGCTTAAATTTTAAGTAAGTTTAATTTGTCAGCTTCTTTCTTTGATGGTCATGTTTTTGATGTAAATAAGAATTCTTTACATAATCCAAGCTTGCAAATATGTTCTTTGCTTTCCTCTAATTTTATGGTTTTGCATTTTACATTTAGATGTATAATTCATTTGAGTTAATTTTTGTGTTGGATATGAAATTTAGGTGAAAGTTCATTTTTACATATTTATTTTGCAGATAGATGTGTGATTGTTCTAGCACCATTACTATTAAAAAGACTATCCTTTTCCCCTTGAATTGACTTTGCACTCTTGTCAAAACTCAATTGGCATTATTTGTTTTGGCCTTTTTCTAGATTATTCTATTTCATTGTCATACATATCTGTCCTGTCACCAGTACCACACTGATTTGATTATAGATATGTAACTTTACAGTAAGGCTTAAAATTATGTACTGTGAGTCTTCCAACCTAATTTTTCTTTCTTCAAAATTGTTTGGCTATTAATAGTTCTTTTGCTTCTCCATTGAATTTCGTAGTCAGCTTGTCTATGTCTGCAAAAAACACTGGAGGAAGTAGTGGTAAACCTCTCTCATATTCTTGCCACAAGAACTCCATAAGCAGTATGAAAAGATAAGAAGATATGACTCCTCAAGACGAGCCCTCCAGGTTACAAGGTGTCTAGTATGCTCCTGGTGAAGAGCAGAGGACAGTTACTAATAGCTTCGGAAAGAATGAAGTGGTTAGGCCAAAGCGAAAATGAAACTCAGTTGTGAATGTGTCTGCTGGTGATAATAGTCTGACGCAGTAAAGAACAGTATTGCATAGGAGTCTGGAATGTTAGGTTCATGAATCAAGGTAAATTGGATGTGGTCCAGCAGGAGATGGCAAAAGTGAACATTGACATCTTAGGAATCAGTGAACTAAAATGGACCAGAATGGGCAAATTTAATTCAGATGACCATTGTATCTACTACTGTGGGCAGGAATCCCTTGGAAGAAATGGAGTAACCCTCATAGTCAACTGAAGAGTCCAAAATGCAGTACTTGGGTACAATCTCAAAAAAGACAGAATGATCTTGGTTCATTTCAAGGCAAACCATTCAACATCACAGTAATTCAAGTTATGCCCCTGCCACTGATGCTGAAGAAGCTGAACAGTTCTATGAAGACCTACTAGACCTTCTAGAACTAACACTAAGAAAAGATGTCCTTTCATCATAGGGGATTGGAATGCAAAAGGAGGAAGTCAAGAGACACCTGGAGTAACAGGCAAGTTTGGCCTTGGAATACAGAATGAAGCAAGGCAAAGGCTAACAGAGTTTTGTCAAGAGAACACATTGGTCCTAGCAAATACCCTTTTCCAACAACACAAGAGATGACTCTACACATTGACATCACCAAACGGTCAGTACAGAAATCAGATTGATTCTATTGTTTGTGACCAAAGGTGGAGAAACTATACAGTCAGCAAAGACAAGACCTGGAGCTGACTGTGGCGCAGATCATCAGCTCCTTATTACAAAATTCAGGCTTAAATTGAAGAAAGTAGGGAAAACCACTAGGCCATTCAGGTATGACCTAAATCAAATTCCGTATGATTATCACAGTGGAGGTGATGATTAGATTCAAGGGATTAGATCTGATAGAGTGCCTGAAGAACTATGGATGGAAGTTCGTAACATTGTACAGGAGGCGGTGACCAAAACCCTCCCCAAGAAAAACAAATACAAGAAGGCAAAGTGGTTTGCCCAGGTCCAGCCCTAGCAGGATCTGGGGGAGCCCTCAGGATGAACGGCGACGGCGAGAGAGAGACACGTAGGACCGACCTTGATAGGGCCAAGTCTGCGAGGGAGAGAGAGGGAGAGAGCAGACCAGGAAGGTGCGGCAGAGTCTGGCGGTTGCTTTACTTTTGACCGTAGCCTTTATACCCTAAGTTGGCACATTTCTAAGGGGCAGATAAGCATACAGACTTAGTTTAACATTACATCAGCTTGTCCTTCACGAAACCAGGTGTGCGCTGTATATTTTTTGTTTATGAGAGTCTTTTCCCATAGATTTTTTGTACATTATCTTTTGGCCTTGAGGTTAGCAAAAAACAGAAAATTGGCAGTCTCATGGTACAGCAAGTCGCAACATAATAGAAATACAATCCTGTTAACATAAAAGTCAGTCTTTTTGCAGAAATTCTCAGCTAAATTTATCTAAAAAGTTTAACACACAGAGACTCTGCGGCTCTGGTGAGGTAGCCCCTGTTTAGCACTCCTAAAATTAACAGTTATCTTATTGTTTTTACACTAGGGCTAAACTCTTATTTTTCTAGATCTCCAACTATGTTAACAATAGTTTCCACTGCACAACCTCAGCACATTAACATCAATCAAATGTTGATCTAATAACCACCTTTAAAACAATATTTTTTGTATTTTCTAATAGGGCTTCCTCACCCCCCCCAAAGGGCTCTATGCCTATTAGGGCCTTTTTAATGGTTAATCTCTATGTATAATATCTTTTGGCTTTCAGACCTGTTGACAATTTATGGCTTGCACCTGGTGCAACTTTAAGCGACTTCAGTAGCCGACCCTGTCTTTTTTGTGGTTAATCTATTTTTTTTTCTATTAGGTATCATCTCCATGGGAACTAGATAGGATTACATTTTTTACAGAACAGAAATGCAAAGGATTGCAAAAACAGCAGATATGGCACAAAACAAGCTCTTAGTCTAAAAGTTAATTACCTACAAGAAGTCACCAGCTAACCTCTATCTAAACTTATTTTTTATTAGGCGCATTTATGGCTGTAATATTTGTGGGGCTTTTCTCACCCCGTGGAGGGACCTATGCTTAATAGTTTCTTTTGTTAGCGTACTGTGTTTAGGACAATCATGAGCATTTTGTGCAATGAGAGAGAGCGCACACATTTATCAAACAAGCCAGAATGCCAGCAAAAGGATTTGAATGGAAGCATTTCCTTCATCCCTGGCCCCTTCATAGGGTACCAGCGTCCAGGAGATTTATTAATTAGGGTTTTAAGTTGGTCTTTATTCAGTGAAAGAGGAGCAGGAGAACTCTCGGCAGGCAACACAAGAATCTGCAACAGGGCAAACAAGAACAACAGCAGAAAAGGGGGGAGGATACAGGGTGGGGTAGAGGCTGAGGCCAACCTGGAGGGTCCCTTATCCTAGACGGCCTTGCCTGTCAGGTATTTTCCTCATGACCTCGTCATGGATGGCGTCCCAGACGGCCTTGCCTGCCCAGTATTTTCTTCATGACCTCGTCATGGGCGGGACCTCCCATAATGGCTCCCGACAGTGGTTGTCTGAGTAGGCTTTACAGATAGCTAAGAAAGAAGAGAAATGAAAAGCAAGGGAGAAAGGGAAAGATATACCCAACTGAATGCAGAGTTTCAGAGAATAGCAAGGAAAGATAAGAAGGCCTTCTTCAATGAACATTGCAGAGAAGTAGAGGAAAACAATAGAATGGGAAAGGTTAGAGATCTTTTCAAGAAAATTAGAGATATCAATGGAACATTTCATGCAAGGATGGGCAAGATAAAGGACAGAAATGATAAGGACCTAACAGAGGCAGGAGAAATTAAGAAGAGGTGGCAAGAATACACAGAAGAGCTACACAGAAAAGGTCTTAATGACCAGTATAACCACGATGGTGTGGTCTCTCACCTAGAGCCAGACATCCTGGAGTGTGAAGTCAAATGGGCCTTAGGAAGCATTACTACAAATAAAACTAGTCGAGGTGATGGAATTCCAGCTGAGCTATTTCAGATCCTAAAAAATGATGCTGTTAAAGTGTGGCACTCAGGATGCCAGCAAATTTGGAAAACCCAGCTGTGACCACAGGACTGGAAAAGATCAGTTTTCATTCCAGTCCCAAAGAAAGGCGGTGCCAGAGAATGTTCAAACTACCATACAATTGTGCTCATTTAGCATGTTTGTATGTTAGCAAGGTTGTACTCAAAATACTTCAAGTTAGGCTTCGTCAGTACATGAACTGAAAACTTCCATATGTACAAGCTGGGTTTAGAAAAGGCAAAGGAACCAGAGATCAAATTGCCAACATTCATTGGCTCATAGAGAAAGAAGGGAATTCTAGAAAAACATCTCCTTCATTAAGTACAGGAAATCCTTTGTGTGGATCACAACAAACTGGAAAATTCTTAAAGAGATACCAGACCACCATACGTGTCTCCTGAGAGACCTGTATGTGAGTCTAGAAGCAAGTTAGAACCTTACATGGAACAACTGACTGGTTCCAAGTTGGGAAAGGAGTACAACAAGGCTGTATATTGTCACACAGTTTATTTAACTTCTGTGCAGGGTACATCATGTGAAATGTTGGACTGGATGAATCATAAGCTGGAATCAAGATTGCAGGGAGAAATATCAACTTCGGATATGCAGGTAATACCACTCTAATGACAAAGTGAAGAGGAACTAAAGAGCCTCTTGATGCAAGTGAAAGAGGAGAATGAAAAAACTGCTTAAAATTCACTACTAAAAAAACCCAAAGGTCATGGCATCCAGTCCCATCACTTCATGGCAATTAGAAGGGGGAATAATGGAGGCAGTGACAGATTTTATTTCCTTGGGCTGCAAAATCACTGCGGACAGTGGCTGCAGCCATGAAATTAAGATACATACTCCTTGGAAGGAAAGCTATAACAAACCTAGACAGTGTATTAAAAAGCAGAGACATCACCTTGCCGACAAAGGTCCATATAGTCAAAGTTATGGTTTTTCTAGTAGTCATGTACAGACAGACGTGAGAGTTGGACTGTAAAGAAGGCTGAGTGCCAAAGAATTGATGCTTTTGAACTGTGGTGAGGAGAAGACTCTTGAGAGTCCCTTGGACCACAGTGAGATCAAACCAGTCCATCCTAGAGGAAATCAACCCTGAATATTCATTGGAAGGACTGATGCTGAAGCTAAAGCTCCAGTACTTTGGTCTCCTGATGGGAAGAGCCAACTCATTGGAAAAGACTCTGATGCTGGGAAAGATTGAAGGCAAAAGAAGAGGGCGGCAGAGGATGAGATAACATCACTGACTCAATGGACATGAATCTGAGCAAACCCTGGGAGACAGTGAAGGACACAGTAGCCTGGTGTGCTGTAGTCCATGGGGTTGCAAAGAGTTGGATACGGCTTAGCAATTGAACAGCCTTATAGTTCTTTTGTCTTTCCGTTGAATTCATAGCTGGTCTGTGTCTGCAAAAACTCCCACCTGCATTTTGCTTGTGTGTGTGCTTTCTCTCAGTCATGTCTGACTCTGCAGCCCCATGGACTGTAGCCTACCAGGTTCCTCTGTCCATGGGCTTTTCCAGGCAAGACTACTTGAGCGGGATGCTGTTTCCTGTTCCAGGGGATCTTCCTGACCCAGGGATCGAATGTATGTCTCTGTTGTCTCCTGCATTGGCAGGTGCATTCTTTACCGCTGAGCCGCCTGTGAAGCCCTGTTTTGCTTGGGACTGCATTAAATCTGGAGATCAGTTTGAGAATTGATAATTGTGTCTTCCAGTCAATGAATATGATAAATGTCTTCATCATTTACTTAGGTAGTATTTTATTTCTTTTATTGCTTTATATGGTTTTTCCATTAGTCGTGTACAATGTGAGAGTTGGACCATAAAGAAGGCTGAATGCTGAAGAACTGATGATTGGACATGACTCAGTGACAGAACAACAATTATTTTATAGTTTTCAGTGTATAGGTTTTCATATATTGTTAGATTTATACCTATTTTTAAGCTATTGTAAATTTTTAAAACAAAGTTTCAGTTTCTAATTCATTCCCAGGATATAGAAATAGGATGGATTTCTTCGTGTCAAGTTGTGCCTTACAGCCTTATTAAACTCTTTAATTCTAGGAGCTTTATTATAGTTTTGGGGGTTGTTTTATTTCGTTTGTTTTTTACTGTGATGTTTGGTATGTGGGATTTCAAATTCCCCAACCAGGGTTAAACCTGTGCCCCCTGTAGTGGAAGCATGGAGTCTTAACCACAGGACCACCAGGGATGTCCCTGGATTTTCTATATGGATAGTTATATCGTCTGTAAAAAATGAGTTTTATATCTTTCTCTCTAGTCTTTGTCCTTTTTATTTCTTTACCTCCTCCACCGTTAGTATAGCCTTCTAGTAAGATATTGTATGAAAGTGGTGAAAATGGATATTCTTGCTTTCTTCCTGATCTTAGGGAAAAATCATTTAGTTTCTCACCATTAAGTATGATGGTAGCTGTTAGATTTGTAGATACTCTTTCTCAGGTTGAATAAATTCCCTTTGGAATGTTCCCAATTTTTTGAGAGTTTTTTCAGGAATGGATGTTGAATTTTGTCAGATGCTTTTTTGTATTAGTTGATATAATTATGTGATTTTTTTCAAATTATTTAATCTGTTAATATAATGAATTACACTGATTGATTTTCAGATATTGACCTACCCTTACATTCTTGGGGTAAATACCAATTGGTTGTGATGTCTTCTTCTATATTGTTGGGTTGATTTGCTAATATTTGTTGAGGAGTTTTGCATCTGTGTTCATTAAGATATTAGTCTATAGTTTCGTTATTTTTTTTTTTCTTGTCATCAAGTGTTGGTATCAGGATAATGCTGGTCTTATAAAACAAGTTTAAAAGTGTTCATTTTGGGGAAGAGAAAATGTAGAATTCCTTTTTAAAATATTTGGTAGAATTCTTCAATGAGCTGTGCCTAGGGTTTTCTTTGTGTGGGAGTTTTTAACTACAAATTAAACTTGTTTAATAGATACAGAACAATACAAGTTGTCTAATACTTTTTGGGTAAGTTCTGGTACTTTGTGGCTTTTAAGGAGTTGACACATTCATCTAAGTTGTCAATTTTATGTACATAGATTTATTCATGGTATTTTCTTAGTATCCTTTTAGTGTCTGGGTCTTTCATTCTTAATATAGATAATTTGTATATTCATTTTTTTCTTTTTGTTTGGCTAGAAGTTTATCAATTTTTTCATCTTTTCAAAGAACCTATTTCTGATTTCATTGATTTTTTCCTCCATTTTTTTCTGTTTTCAATATAATTGATTTCTACTCTTTTTATTTTTTCGCTTCTGCTTACTTTGAATTAATTTACTATTTTTTTAAGGTGAAAAACTATGTTGTTTTAGATCATTGATTTGAAACCTTTCCTTTTTTTAAATACAAGCCTTTGATACTATAAATTTCCCTATAACCATTGCTGTGGTTGCATTTTTACAAATTTTGACATGTTGAAACTTCTTTTTTGACCAGTGAATTCTTTAGAAGTGTGTTGCTTTGAGTGTTTGGAGTATTGGGAGATTTTCCAAAGTCTTTTATTGATTTCTAGCTTAATTCCATTATGGTGAGAACATACTTTGTATGATTTCAACATGTTTAAATTTGTTAAGGTTTGTTTTATGACCCAAGGTATGGTCTGTCTTGGTGAATGTCCTATGTGCACTTGAGTAGAATGTATATTCTACTGTTAGGTGGAATATTCTATAAATGTTCATTATAGGCAATTGGTTGTTCAGTTCCTTGGTATCCTTGATTTTTTTTTCCTCCCAGTTTTACTCAGATATAATTGTTGTGGAACACTGCCTAAGTTTAAGGTGTATAGCATAATAATTTGACTTATATACATCGTGAAATGATTATTGCAAAAAGTTTAGTGAGCATCTATCATCTTATGTAGGTATAAGATTAAAGAAATAGAAAAAAATATTTTTGTTGTAATGAGAACTCTTAGGATTTACTTTCTTAACAGCTTTCATATATTATATATAGCAGTGTTCATTATATTTATCATGTTGTACAGTCTATTTCAAATACTTAGTTCTCTTATAACTGGAAGTTTCTTCCTTTGGATTGCCTTCGTCCAGTTTCCCTTCCTTCTACCTCCTGCCTCTAATAACCACAGATTAGATCTTTTTTCTGTGTTTGTTTGTTTTTGAAGAATAATTGACCTACAACACTATGGTTCTGTTACACAACATAGTGATATACTTCTGTACCTTTCAAAATGATCATCATGGAAGTCTAGTTACAATATGTCACCATACAAAGATATTACATACTTATTGACTGTATTCCCCACATCATACATTTCACACCCATGACTGTTTTATATAGCAACTGAAAGTTTGTACTTCTTAATCTCTTTTACTTCTTTCTTCCCTCCCCTCACTCTCCTATAGCCTTGATTTTTTTCCTTCTTCTTAAAAAAACTAAAATGTTATTTATTTATTATTCAATTGCAGCATTATATCCTACCTCTTCTTTATTTTTTCAAACTTATTGAGGTATTGACAAATAGGAATTATATATATTTAACATGTACATATTTTTATATCCTTGATAATTTTCCATTTACTTCTTCTATTGAGGACTGAGAAAGGAAGACTGAAATCTCTAAAATTGTAGATTTGTCCTTTTCTTTCCTTAGTGCCGTCAATTGTTGCTTCATATATTTTGAAGGTCTTTTCTTAGATGCATACACATTTAAGATTTTTTTTTTTTTTAGTGAATTGACCCTTTTATCATTATTTACTATCCTTTTTATCCCTGATAATTTTCTTTGTTTTGAAGTCTGCTTTATCTGATGTTAATATAGCCTATTAACATACAGTTAACATAGTTCTGATAACTGTCATTTTCATAGTATATTCTTACCTCCTTTTACTTACATTTTTTATATTTTATAATAATTTCACATTTATAAATGAGTTGCAAAAATAGTACATAGAGTTCCTATATGCCCTTTACTTAGCTTTCCCTAATGTTAACATATGACATAAAACCATAGCACATTTATCAAAACTGAGAAATTAACATTGGTATATTACTCTATTAAGTAAGCTACAGAATTTCATAGATTTCACCAGTCTGTCTACTAACATTTTTTTTTTCCTTTTCTGTAATTCAGTCCAGGCAGCCTTATATAACAGCACTGAGGACCCTTTCATTTTTAACCCGTGTGTGTCATTGTGTTTAGCAGGTTTCTGGTAGACTACAAATAGTGTGTCTTTTTGGTAAACTCATCCTGATAATTTCTCTCTTAATTGATGTGTTTAGACCATTTACATTTAATCTAATTATTGATATTTTAGATTTAGGTCTGCCATTTTATTACATTTTTCTGTTCTTTCTATTTTGTGTTTCTTTGTTTCCCTTTACATCCTTCCTTTGGATTATTTGAACCATTTTAATATCCTACTTAGATTTCTGTATGAGTTTTTGGAGTTTCCCTGGTGACTCAGATTGTAAAGAATCTGCCTGCAATGTGGGATACCTGGGTTTGGTTCCTGGGTCGGGAAGATCCCCTGGAGAAGGGAATGGCAACCCACTCCAGTATTCTTGCCTGGAGAATTCCATGGACAGAGGAGCCTGGTGGGCTACAGTTCATGGGATCACAAAGAATCAGTCATAACTGAGTGGCTCACACACACACACACACGTTGAATTTTTACTGCTTTTTCGTTTGTATAGTTATTTTAGTGTTGACTAGGAATTACAGTACGCATATTCAAGTATTCTACTTAAAATTAATATTTATCACTTCAAGAAGAATATAGAACCTTTAATACCATAAATATTGGTTTGCCCACTTCCTTTTTATCATGTTGTGGTCATATGCATAACATCTATATTCATTGAAAACCCCATCAGACATTGTTATAATTTTTGCTTTCAGTCATCTTTCATGTTTTAAAGAACTTAGAAGTAAAATAGGCTGGTTCATTTACTCAGATATTTACCATTTCTAGTGTTCTTCCTTCTTTCCTGAAATTCTGTTTCCAAATTGTATCATTTCCTTCCATCCGAAGAATTTTCTTTAGCATCTTTGGCAAGTCTGCTAGTGATGACTTCTCTTGGTTTTCTTTGAGAATTTATTTCATCATTTTTGAAAGCTGTTTCACTGGCTATGTAGAATTCTGGGTTTGACCATTGTTTTCCAGCACTTAAAATTCTTTTTCCACTGTCATCTATTCTCTATGGTTTCTGATAAGACATTCACAGTCATTTGAATTATTTTTTCCCCTATATGTAGTGCATTATTTTTCTCTGACTGCTTTCAAGATTTTTTTTTTTCCTTTGCTTTAGATTTTACTGGGCAGGAATTTCTTTGAGGTTATCCTGATTGATATTCACCGAGTTTCTTGAATCTATAAGTTTATGTCTTTTACTAAAGTTGGGAAGTATTGAGCTGTTATTTCTTGAAATACTTTTCTTTTTGACCACACCACACATCTTTTGGGATCTTAGTTCCCTGACCAGGGATTGAGCCTGGGCTCATGGCAGTGAAAGTGCCAAGTCTTAACCACTGGACCACCAGAGAATTCCCTCAAATATTATTTCTGTACCACACTCTTTCTCCTTTACTAATCGACCTTTGATGATACAAATGTTAGGCCTTTTGATATTTTCCAGTGGGTCCTCAAGGCTCTGTTCATTTTTGTTTTCCAGTCTTTTTTCTCAGTTGTTCAGCTTGGATAATTCTGTTGATCCATTTTCAAGTTCACTGACCTGTCATTTCAGTTACACTGTAGAGCCCATCTAGTGAATTTTAAAATTTCTGTCATTATATTTTCTAGTTTAGATTTTTTCACTTGGTTCTTCTTCTTCTTCTTCATCTATTCTTTGTCAAGACTGTCTACTTTTCCTTTTACTTCAAGATCATTTCTCTTTATTTCTTTGAGCATGATTATAATATGTGCTTTTAGGTCAGTTCAGTAGCTCAGTCACATCCGACTCTTTGAGATCCCATGGACTATAGCATGCTAGGGTTCCCTATCCATCACCAACCCTTGGAGCTTGCTCAGAGTCATGTCTATTGAGTCGGTGATGCCATCCAACCATCTCATCCTCTTTTGTCCCCTTCTCCTCCTGCCTTCAATCTTTCCCAGTATCAGGGCCTTTTCTAGGAATCAGTTCATCACATCAGGTGGCCAAAGTATTGGAGCTTCAGCTTTAGTATCAGTTCTTCCAGTGAATATTCAGGACTGATTTCTGTTAGGATTGATTGGTTTGATCTCCTTGCAGTCCACTTCAGTTCAGTTCAGTTCAGTCGCTCAGTTCAGTTCAGTTGTGTCTGACTCTTTTTTTTTTTTCTTTTTTTTAAAAGAGCGCAAGGGCTCCCGTGAGCACCCATGTGCCATCCTCTTCCCTCTCCGTGTCTGACTCTTTGTGACCCCATGGACTGCAGCACGCCAGGCCTCCCTGTCCATCACCAACTCCCAGAGTTTACACAAACTCATGTTCATTGAGTCGGTGATGCCATCCAACTGTCTCATCTTCTGTCGTCCCCTTCTCCTCCAGCTTTCAATCTTTCCCAGCATCAGGGCCTTTTCAAATGAGTCAGTTCTTCGCATGGGTGGCCAAAGGATTAGAGTTTCAGCTTCAGCATCAGTCCTTCCAGTGAATATTCAGGACTAATTTCCTTTAGGTTGGACTGGTTGGATCTCCTTGCTCTTCAAGGAACTCTCAAGAGTCTTCTCCAACATCACAGTTCAGAAACATCAATTCTTTGGTGCTCAGCTTTCTTTATAGTCCAACTCTCACCTCCATACATGACTACTGGAAAAACCATAGCTTTGACTAGTTGGACCTTTGTTGACAAAGCGATGTCTCTCCTTTTTAATATGCTGTCTAGGTTTGTTATAGCTTTTCTTCCAAGAAGCTAGCATCTTTTAATTTCATGGCTGCAGTCACCATCTGCAGTGATTTTGGAGCCCAAAGAAACAACTGTTTCCATTTTTTCCCCATCTATTTGTCATGAAGTGATGGGACTGTATGCCATGACCTAAGTTTTTTGAATGTTGAGTTTTAAGCCAGCTTTTTCTATTCTCTTCTTTCACATTCATCAAGAGGCTGTTTAGTTCCTCTTCGCTTTCTGCCATAAGGGTGCTGTCATCTGAGGTTATAAAATTCTAACATCTTGAAGTTTGTATCTGTTGGTTATCTTTTCCCTTGTGAGATGTTGAAATTTTCAAGTCTTTTTGTACAGGTTGACCTTTGAACAGTGTGGAGGTTATGGACACCAACCTCCATGCAGTCAAAAATCCACATTTAACTTTGTCATTGGCCCTCCATATCAGCAGTTCCATATCTGTGGGTTCAGCCAGCTGGAGATTGTGTAGTAGTATTGAAAACAATTGGTGTATAAGTGGATCCACACAGTTCAAACCCATGTTGTTTAAGTGAAGAAGTGAAAGTCACTTGGTCATGTCCAGCTCTTTGTGACCCCATGGACTGTAGCCTGCCAGACTCCCCTGGTCATGGACTTGTCCAGGCAAGAATAGTGGAGTGGGCTGCCATTCCCTTCTCCAGGGGTCTTTCTAACCCAGGGATCGAACCTGAATCTCCTGCATTGCAGGCAGATTTTTACCATCTGAGCCACAAGGGAAGCATGTTAAAGAGTCATCTGTATATCAGTTTGGATTTATATTCTGACATTTAAAAAATTATATGAGACTTTGGATCTTGTTCAAATCCTATAGATTTGTTTATGTGATCAGACAGTCAGTCCAGTTAGGTTCAGGCTGCAAATACCTATCTGCCTTCTTTGGGCTGGAGTTCAGTATCAGTTTAGTTTTCAAAGTGCTATTTGCTGTGTTATTTGTATCTGTTCCATGTACATACCAGCCAGTGGCTAGTCTTCGACTTGGGCAGTGGTGTACCTCATAGACCAATTGTCAAAATCTTCAGTGTGTTGTTTCGGGTCAGATACTTTCATGTGCAGCCTGGGGGTGATTCCTGGAGTTCACATACAGTTTCGTTGAGCTCCCTCTTCTTCCTGTTGTTAACCCAGACTTTCCAGTTCCGAAGGATTCTCCTTCTTGCCTCACTTGCTGGAAAGCTGAGACTAGAATTTCTCTGCTCTGCCTTGCACATCGTGTGATTACCTTTCCCTTGAGAACCAAGTGACAGGAGGCTCAGGAAAGAAAACAAAGCAACGGCGTTTCCTTCAAGGCTCCTGGGATCACAGTTCCTCTGGTCGGAGAAGAGGTTTTCCCTTCTGACGCTGTTGTCACTGCCTCTGCTGCCTAGTTGCCCTGAAGGTAGGGCGAGAGGACGGACGGGAAACAGACAAAACCAGGGGGCTGCCTCTACTCCCTCTGACCATTAGGGAATCACTTTACTGTTTCTTGGGCCAAAAACGGAGGTCTTCTTGGACCTTTTTCTTTCTGTACCTGTTGCACAGTTCTGACTTTGGGCTGCCTTTGAGTCCAGGCCAGGAGATACTAGAAGAAGCAAAAAGGGAAACTCTGTAGGTTTCATGATATTTTGAGCCATGGTTTGTTTTCTCTGTCTACCTGCCATCAGTTACTTTTTAGTCTTTAGATAATGCATGGAGCAGCTCTGTCTGTCCGTGGAGTTTAGCCGAATTCCCTGGGAAGAAATACTGTGGAATATACTTATTCCATCTTAATTGGAACCAGAAACTTTGGCTATTTATTAGGCACATTTTAAGAGGACCAAGATAGACAGGGGCAAAAAAGGCAGTGGCTTCAAGGCAGCTTATCAGTCCTGAAAGATCAAGTGACTGGACTAACAAGCCTTAGGGTCCCTAATGGAGAAGACACCCCAAGGAAGGACTCCAGTGTTTTTGGTTCAGGGTGCTCTTTCTTCCTTCTTTTTAATTTTTGAATTTAAATTAAAATTTAAAAAGAGACTGTGTTTGTACTCAGTACAAAATCTGGAAGTTATAAAGGGAACAAAGTTAGAGAGGTACTCTGCTTACTTATCCACTAGCCACCCAGTTCCTTCCCCTGGAGACACCCACGTACCAGTTTCTTGTGTATCCTTACAGAGATATTCCGCACAATACCATATTTAAAATGGGAATAAGTCTGCATATAGTGACAAAAACAGTAGTGTGCTATACACACTGCTCTATGCTTTGCTTTCTCACTTAATATGTCCTGGGGACTTTCCATAGCAGGGTCTACAGAAGGCCTCATTCTTCTTAGCAGCTGTATAGAATGCCATTTAAAGAATGTATTATGATTCATTTAATAAGTTCTTTATTGATAGACTTTATTCCACCAATAAATGTTTATTCAGTCCTTTGTTGTTACAGGAAAGTTGCATTGAATATCCTTGTATACCTATTTGACATATGTGGGGCAGTATCTATAGAATAAATACCTGGAAATGACATTATTCGGCAGGAAAGGATGTGTGTTCACTGAAAGTTACCAAGTTGTTAGTAGCATATTGGTATCTTATTTCATACAACTGCAAATAATCCGTCAGTTTTTTAAACCTTGGTAAGGAGAGGACTATTAGATGACGTGATAGAAACCTTCATATAATCTTAAGTCTTTTTCTATCTCTGGCTGGTATCTAACTCTGGTTGTGCCTGGTTTTTTACCAACATGATGTGGAAGAAAAGGAAAACGTGCTAATTGGCATTTTTCTTCTTTCTTCTCCCTTATTACTCTAATAAGAGACATGCCAACAAGCTGTGGGAAAAAAATTGTAAAATTACTAAATAGGAAATATCCAAAAGGAAGGCTGTGACAATCAAGAGGATGTGGATGACCAACTGATGGGACAATCAGTTCCAAATCCTCAGATGTTGGTTTGCGTTAAAACCTGTCTTCTGAGGAACATTTTGTGCATCATGTGTGCTTACGTATGTAACCATGCCTGTATAGGTAGGTAGAGAGGGCAGGAGAAAGCTGCTGTCATTCACTGTACTGATGGTGACACAGAGGCCCTGCAAATATAATGATTTTTTTCTGACCCCTGGATCACCACATTTGATGTGAAAAAGTTGAACGTGAGGCAGTCTTGGAAGCATATTTAATATGGATACCAAAGAGTTGTCACTTCAGGTTTTTTTGACGGTTTATGGTTTTTATTTGAAAGCAAGGCTTTATTAGAAAATCTGTATATCAAAATTTCCAACATGATGGAGCATTTTGCTAGTAACCTTCCTTTTGATCCTTTTGACATGACACGTGAGACTAGAGATCAGATCAGTGAGGTGCTCAAAAATCTTCATAATTACTTGGCTTTGCCTGTGTCATCTGTTTCAATTAATTTTAATAAATAAGAAATAAAATTAGCTATGAAATTGATTTGGAGAAAAAAAGACTTTTAAAAAATCTTTTTGGGGGTTTTTTGTTTTGGCATCTGGACAGGGACTTGAAAAGTCTATTTTTAAAGTGAATGGTGTGTGGCTTTCCACGTGAGAATTCTAATTGCGTAGATTATTAAGTGATAAAGCTGATTTGGGTGGCTCTTCAAATAGTCATCTTGTTTTTAATTTTTATTCCTTTAACCCTATATTGTTTGAAAATTTTCGATGGGCATGTATAACTTTTTACAAGAAATTTAATATAGTAGAAAACAAAGGAAAACAGCTATCTTGGAAGGCTGTGTGTTTAATACAGTGAAACAGTTGTTACGTAAAACATCATTGGCATTTCTTGTTTGAAATTGACCTTCAAACCTATTCTACATCAGTCAAAAAAAAAAAAAAAAGGCTGTAGAATCAGATAGCACTGTGGGGCAAACTGGGAAAGTAAAGTGTGACACTTCTTACAATGACGTGAGTAGAGCAGGCTTACTGGAAGATACTGAGGATGGCTTATGGCATATCCTTGGTCTCTCCTCAGGTTGTGACTTTCTAGAGTAATGCAGTAGAGGAAAGACTCAAGAAACTTTTGATTGTTTAAGTGCTTTATCTTTTACTTTTTATCATCATAAAGTTTTGTGACCTTCTTTGCTGATCATATGAAGCTAGTTTATCAAGAGTGCTTATCATAAACTTACCATGTCTGTTTGGGTCTAGAAATTCTCTTTTGAACATTACCAAATTTGGATTTAGAGATCAGAGTCAGTATGCATCTTTCTGAGAAGGCAGCCTGTGAATGCTCTGACTTTTAAATCATTATCCTAAATAGTGCTAATTTTCACTTAAGAATGCAAAATGCATTGTGATGATGACCTGGTAGATAGTGAGCTCTCAAAATCATGTTAGTAGGGGTGGATGTCAGGTGTTGCTTATCACTTCAGATACTTTTTGCAGAACCTTTGCAGTTATTTGTGTACAGACTAGGACATTGCTACTATCAGTTTATGTACACAGTGATGCTTCTGGGAATAATTTAATTTGGACACAGAGAAACTAGGATAGTTCAGCTTTCTTTAGTTCTGTGTCAGAGGCAATAGTGAATAAGAAGGGGCAGAGTCTTAGTGACAGCTCTAGGCCTCTTATAGCAGGCCGGAGTCCAGACCAGATAAGTGAGAGTCCCAAAAGAGGCCAGAGTTCTGCTACATGGGCAGAAACGGCCAGGGAAACCTGCTTACTCTCATTGGCGGTACGGGGGAGAAGGAAGGCATTCTTAATCAAAGATAGAACTTGTAGTCCTGTGCGTGCTATGCCTAGTCGCTGAGTCGTGTCCGACTCTGCGATCCCATGGACTGTAGCCCGCCAGACTCCTCTGTCCATGGGGATTCTCCAGGCAAGGATACTGGAGTGGGTTGCCATGCCCTCTTCCAAAGGATCTTCCCAACCCAGGGATTGAACCCAGGTCTCCTGCATTGCTGGTGGATTCTTTACCAACTGAGCCATCAGGGAAGCCCCCTGTAGTCTTATACCAGGAGAATTATTTCTGCCTCTGGGAGAGAAGCACCAGACCATGAGTGTGCTATGGGAATGCATTTTCTTCCTTAACAGAGGTATCATTACAGTAGATTCAGTTTATAAGATAACATGTCAGGGGCGCTTCATTTCCTCTCTGTAAAAAGATATGCCCAATAATGTGACCCTACATTTCTGTTATACAGAAATCTTGCAAATAAAAATTTCATTAGTACATTTTTCCTCACTGATTTGACCCGACATTAGCCCTGCTGTTGTTCTCTAGTTGCTCAGTCATGTCTGACTCTTTGCGACTCCATGGACTGTAGCTGCCAGGCTTCTCTGTCCATGGGATTTCCCAGGCAAGAATACTGAAATGGGTTGGCATTTCTTTGTCCAGGGGATCTTCCCAACCCAAGGATTGAGCCCAAGTCTTCTGCATTGGCAGCAAATTCTTTACCACTGAGCTACTAGGGAAGCCCTATTAGATTATTTTAAAAAATCAACTTTTAATTTTGGAATAACTTTGGATTTACAGAAAAGCTGCAAAGATAATTCAGAGGGTTCTTGCGTGTGTCACTCATGTTTCCCCCAATGTTCACGTCTAACATTACAGTCATGTATTTGTCAAAACTAAGAAACCAAAATTGGTGCATTACTGTTCGATTCAACACTTTGTTTGGATTTTAGCTGATTTTTCACTAATGTGCTTTTTCTATTCCAAGGTTCAGTTCAGTGTACCTCATTGCATTTAGTCATCATGTCTCTGTCCTTAGGCTCCTCTGGTCTGTGACAATTTCTCAGACTTTCCACGTTTTTTATGACTTTGGCAATTTTGAGGATCACTGGTGAGTAATTTTGTAGACTGCCTCTCAGTTGGGGTTTGTCTGAAGTCTTTCTCAGGATTAGACTCGGGTTGTGGTTTTTGAGGAAGAATACCTTAGAGATGAAATGCCCTCTTCAGCATATCCTGTCTGGGGATATGACACTAACACGACCTATCGCTGGTGGTGGTAACCTTGATCGCTTGGTTAAGGTGGTGTTTGCCAGGTTTCTCCACCATAAAGTGACTGTTTTCCTGTTTCCTTATCATATTCTTTGGAAATGAGTCAGTTAAGTCCAGCCCACATTTGGGGGAGGAAGAGTGAAGATTAAGCTCCACCTTCTGGAGGAGGTGGTATCTGCATATATTATTTGAATTTTTCTGTAAAGGAAGACTTACTCTTGTTACCCATGTGTTTATTAATTGTCATTAATTTATATCAGTAGGAACTCGTGTACTTCAGGTTATCGTTCTGTACCATACTGTTTATTTCATTGCTCAGATTGTTCCAGTTTTAGCTACTGGGAACTACTCCAGGTTGGATTCTCTATCCCTTTGACATGCCCACGTCCTTTTGCCACTTGAACACTTCCTTACTTTCTGAAACTAGGAGATGTTCCAAGCTCGTCTTGCATTTTCCCTGCCCTTGCTCTTGAATCAGCATTTTCTTCAGGAGCCCTGGTTCTTTTCTTTGGAGAAACCAAGATCTGAGCTTTGGGTGTATACATTGCTAGTAAGCCCTCAGCAGAGAGAGCTAGGAAATACGCATATGTGGACTAACCCATGTGTATATACATATGTAAAATTATTCCTTATATCCATCTGCATACACATTGAAGTAAACATGGATCTACACTCTTTCTCTGACTCTAATGCAGTACCACAGAGTTTATTCTGGCTTTCCCCCCTTACTTATCTACAGTTCCTTCCCTGACAGTGAGAAACTTGCCTATCACCATCCACCATAAGAGATGGTGGGTTTCCTTATTTATTTAATTCTGTATACATGTGAAACAGGTTCAGAATTGTTAACCCATATTTCTCTGAGCAACAGATTTACTAACCAGGGTACAGTGTTTATGTATAATTCCTTTTGTCTTTAGCCTTATAGTTTCCTGTTGAAACATTTTCCAAGGTTTCTTTGGTTTCACGTCACTTCCTTCAGTGAGTTTATGTCAGACATTTATATTAAGTTCATTTGTCACAGTCTGCGTTCTATCTTAGGATCCCTTGACATCCTTTTTGATTCTTAAAAAAATTATGTATATTAAGGTTCACTCTTTGTAAGTTATGTTCAGATGGTAAACAATTTGCCTGCAATTCAGGAGATCTGGGTTCAATTCCTGGGTCAGGAAGATCCCCTGGAGAAGGGAATGGCAACCCACTCCAGGATTCTTGCCTGGAGAATTCCATGGACAGAGGAGCCTGGTGGGCTACAGTCCGTGGAGTCACAAAGAGTCAGGCACAACTGAGCAACTAACACACAAGATACAGTTTTTTGGGTTTTGTCAAGTACAGAGGTCATACATTTACCACCCTGGTACCATGGAGAACAGTTCCGTCACCCTAAAAATTTCCATGTGCCTTCCCTTGTGGTCAATTACCTCCCGTCACATTGTTTAATCTGTTTAATGCCACCTAGCTGTTTTCTACACCTGTAGTTTTGCCTTTTCCAAAATGTCACATGAATGGAATCTTACAGTTTGTAGTTGTTCACTTAGCCAAAATGCATTTAAGATTCATCCATGATTATTTCATGATCAGCAGCTTGTTCCTTTTTGTCACTGAATAATGCTCCATTCTGTAGGTACATCAAAATTGGTTTATCCATTCACCTGTTGAAAGACATCTTGGTTGCTTCCAGTTTAAAGTCACCGTACCTTTATAGATAAAGTTGCTGTAAACACTTAAGGAAATTGCCACGCCGTGCAGCGTTAGAGGGAGAAGGAAATGGCAACCCACTCTACGGTTCTTGCCTGGAGAATCCCAGTGACGGGGGGGCGGGCCTGGCGGGCTGCCGTCTATGGGATCACACAGAGTTGGACACGACTGAAGCGACTTAGCAGCAGCAGCAGCAGCATTAAAGAATGGTCCCCCATTTGAGGGCAGAGGGGATCGTTAATAATTGATAAAGATTCGGGCTGAAAAAAGTCAACTAATTATTTACTTATCTTTGTAACATTCACCTTACAATGTGGCTCCTGTGTCCACAGCATTAAATTTGGTGAGTATGTGATATAAGAGACAATCTTGTTTAAAAGGAGTTTGCCGTCTGATAGGGAAGGTAAGATTTTTGTGAGCCGGCCTGTAGGTGTAATCTGGGTTAGGGTCTAGTTTGTTGTGTCTGGTGGGATGGTAATAATAGTATTCAACTGATTAGAGCCTAAGTCTTAATAAAGTCTTCATAAAGGCGTGGAGAGGTCAATGCCATCAAAAGAGTTTATCGTTTACATTCCCCCAGAGAAGGGGACGTGCCCCCATCACATGGGGCCCCAGGGAGGAGCAGCAGGTTTGATCAGGAAGCAGAGCAAGGAGGAAGCATGGCCCAGAGCCTTTATGGTTTTCCTTTGCTCTGCTCTGGGAAAGGCAAGGCAAGGCAGGGCAGGGGAAGCGGCTTAGGATTGGCTAGTTTGAATAACTGCTTGGGTCTTAGGGCGCAGGGACTGTTCCTTGTGGTCTGGTATAGAGCTTGTGGTCTGGTCTGTCATCTGTCGATTGATTTAGGGCCTGGGAAATACTAGCCTTGTGTGTGAGAGTTAAAGGAGACAGTCTAGAACACAGGGTCTTGCTGGCAGGGGAGGTATAAACAGTGCTGGCCGTTAGTCTGGCCCTGTGATAAATGAATACCAAACAGACAAATACAAGCTCTAAGAGATCACAGTACTGACACAGCCTTCCTACACGGTGCTCTCTCTACCCACCAGTCGAATAATCTAATTCAATGCGTTGTTGACTGATGACTTTGAAACAGGAATACAGATGTGTATGAGATGAAGTCTGCCCACAGGAGCTCATGATATATCAAGAAAAACAGATGCGTTCAGTCACACTGCCATGTGCCAGGCACTTGCTAGTCTCTGAAGACACAGGGCTTAATCTAAGAGATGGAAAACTCATAACCAAATAGAGTACATTTCTCTCCTTTATCAACATTAATATTTCATACAAAAATACATCCTCTCATTTTGCTCTATGTCTCCAAACCCCTTCTGCTGCCCTCCACACTCCACTTGTTTTCTGAATATCCTTTAGAGGAGCTTATTTTATGGATTTGAGTTTTCACTTTTCGTGACAAATATAAGGAAAGGCGTATGACTGACAGATTTTCTTTTAAGGATCTGGAGCAGATATTTTAAAAACTCAAAGCTATGTTTAGGTAGTTGTCTTTTTACCATTGCATCTAAAAAGCAGTGATGGGGGAAGGAGTATAGTCATACGTGTGTGGCTGGATCAGGGATGGAGGGGCTGTGAGGGGTTGCTTGGGACTGTGAGGACTGGGGTTCAGGAGACTTGTTCCACTGTTGGTTTTGTTGTTTACATGAGCCCTGGGGGCACCGTCTTCCCCTTTCTAAGCCTCATTTCCTCATTTACCCAGTGGTGGTGATGGTTACCACTTTGTCTACCTATTTTATATTGTTGTTAAAAATAAAATGAGATAATAAGTATAAGACTTAAAGTACCGTATAAATGTTAGGTATATTATAATGTCTTATACATAAAAAGCCCCAGAAAATATTGAGGGAATGAATGAGTATATTTCTTTTTCCTCTTGTTTCTGATGTTAACTCCAAGGAATGAGAACTGAGTGACCTTGATCTTATTTTCTGAACTTCGGTAGTATTTATCAACTATAGCTGTAATTTAGTAACTATGTTCTTTCTTATATTTAGTGATTGTTTAGAGTGAGTTTTGGCACTTTAATGAGAGTATGTGAAGAGTATATGTATGTGTTTCCTACCTCCTATGGAACCTAGAGTGAAAAGTACATTATAGGTACTTAATCAGTATTTGTTGATTCATTGATACTGGTTCAGTGTTTAGGGCATCTATTATAAATAAACCCTTTGGGGACTAATTCTAAAACAGTATATATGCACATGAAGGACAAGTTGGTGCTCAGCCTGGGAGGCATCATCATGGAAACAATTTAATAAAACAGACTAGGTAGCAGATCTGAGGGAGATCCTGATCTAGAACTTAAAGACACTGTAGGTTTAATTTGGGAAACAAAAGAAGAAGGACATGCCTGATAGCGGTTAGAGGTCAGAATGAGAATGGTGTGCTAGTAGGTGCATGCACTGGGGGAACAGTAATAAAGGCCAAGTTGTTGAGATGTTAAGAGTCGTCTTAAAATTGCAGTTATTCACTGTAGCTATCCATCTGTCTCTGTCAAACAAGCAACCTTCAAACTTCGTTCAGAGGTGAGTCCTTGTCATTGTACAGAGTAGCTCTTCAAGGTTGAGACTTAATGCTTACGAAGCCTCTTGCTTCTGCAGAGCCAATCTCTTAGACTGCTGATGTCATTAATAATATAATCCATGTAGAGTGTCAGAGGTTTTTAGCAGTTTTGTAGCTCAGCTAAGCAAATAGGCCAGGAATTAGCCGCCTTTTATGGAGATGTTTGGTTTACTTTCCTTCTGGGGGATGAAGAGGATTCCTGCTGTGTAAGGATGCTTACAGGCTGGGGGATGTGTGTGTGTGTCCTGCTGGCCTGAATGGTAGAGACTGTTTAAAGTGGAAAGAAGAGTCAGGTGTTGGTATCAATAGGCCTGTTCTTGTGTGTGTTAGTGATGGCATGTCTCCCCTAAAATAGGGTACCTGTCTGATCCACAGGGCTTCCCGGGTGGCGCTAGTGGTAAAGAACCCCTCTGCCACTGCAGGAGATGCCGTAGACTCAGGTTCGATCTCTGGGTTGGAAAGATCCCCTGGAGAAGAAAATGACAACCCACTCCAGGATTCTTGCCTGGAGAATCCCATGGACAGAGGAGCCTGGTGAACTACAGTCCATAGGGTCGCAAAGAGTCAGACACGACTGAAGTGATTTAGCACGCAACACGTCTGATCCAGGAATTATCTCTGGCTGGCATGTTTCCTTCCTGTTTACCATGTTTACTAAACCTTCATGTTTAGTTAGTGAGTACTAGTTATATACTATTAAGTACTGGTCTGGGTATTTTTACCAGCAAGCTGGGCAACACAATGCAGGTATGTTACCTGCTCTTGGGAATTTCAGTGCAGGACTCTCACACCTAACTAAGCATAAAGGCAGGTCTGGACAATTATATAGATGTCCATCGACTGTTTATAAGATGTGGTAACTGTCTTCTGACTTTGAAGGACTGTCATGTAAATCAGAGACCTGACTACTCAAGGATTAGCGTTAAGGCTGATAGGTGAAAGCTGGCAGGGGCAAATTCTGATGGAATGTGTGGAATGTGCTTATTTACAGATGAACTGCCTCGGGTAGAAGCTCTCTGTTGCTCTGAACAGCAGAGCTGTCTTTTGTCTCTTGGCAGTTTGTAAAGGCAGTGCATGTGGCATGGAGTGGCCAGGCCGTCGGCGCATCTCCACCTTGGCACTTTCATCGGGAAAACTGGGAGAGTTCTCTGTTGTAGTGCTGGGCTGCTCTGTGCACTGTAGGATGGTTAGCTGCAATCCCAGCCTACCGCTAAATGCCAGTAGCACCCACTTCGGCCCCAGTTGTGGCACTCAAAAATGGGTGTGTGTGTGTGCGTGTGTGTGTGTGCGCGCACGCTTAGTTGCTCAGTCATGTCCGACTCTTTGTAACCCCACAGACTGTAGCCCACCAGTCCATGGGATTTTCCAGGCAAGAGTACTAGAGTGTGTAGCCATTCCCTTTTCCAGGGGAATCTTCCCGACCCAGGGATCAAACACTGGTCTACTGCATTACAGGCAGATTCTTTACCGCTGAGCCACAGGAAGCCTCCCAAAATATCTCTAGACAATGCCAAAATTTCTGTGAAAGGCAAAACCTTCCCAGTGTAGCTCCTCTGGGTCAAATAAACAAGTTAAAGTGCTTCAGAATTCTAGCAGTTTAAACTTTCTTTTGCTTTGCAAGTGAATTCTGGAGCATAATTTTTTCAGCAAGTAAGAACTGGTTAGAGGACCTACATAACTGGAGTTGTGATATTCAGTTACTTTCCAATTCAGGGAGTCTCTTTGGGTTGGAATCTGCTGGGTGGTGATGGTGAGCTTGGAATATACAGGATGTTCCCTAACCAGGGTATACTCCTGGGAGAAGGCTATGAGACGAAAGGAGAAGATTAGACAAGGTTATAGTAAAGACACTTGAATGAGAGTCCAGTGAGTGGGAAGGGAGCGATGTGGATTAGCCATTACAGCTTGGTCAGCTGTGGTCAAGCAAGGTTCTCTTCCTGACCCTTTTCCTTCCCTCTGAGAGCCTGGGCTGTTCTGTGGTAGACTTACAAGCTTGAATCTTGGTTCCTCCATTTACTAGTTTTGACCTGACACGTTTCTTAACTTTGTTTCCTATTACATGTTGATTTCATTTTTTAAAAATTATGGTAAAATATGCATAACATAAAGTTTACCACTTTAACCAATTTTCCCCCTGCTACTTATTTATCTTATAATTGGGAGTTTGAACCTTTTGACTGCCTTCATCCAGCTTCCCCTTCCTCCCACCCTTTCGCCTGTGATAACTACAGATCTGATCTGTTTTTCTATGAGTTTTTCTGTTTTTGAGGTATAATTGACCTGCAACTCTAGTTTAGTTCTTGTTACACGACATGGTGATTCAGTATCACTGTACACTTCAGAATGATCATTATGAGAAGTCTAGTTGCGATATGTCACCATACAAAGATATCACATAGTTATTCACCATACGAAGATATCACATGATTATCGACTCTGTTCCCCACATTGTACATTTCATATCCATGGCCCCTATATTTTGCAGTTGGAAGTTTGTACTTCTTAATCTCCCTCACTGAAACGTTTGTGCTCTATGACTCTGTTTCTTTTTTATTATGTTCATTTTTGTGTGTGTTTTTAGATTCCACATTTAAATGAAGTCATACAATATTTGTTGTTTTCTGTCTGATTTATTTGATTTGGCACAACAGCCTCTAGGTGCATCTGTCTTATTGCAAATGGCAAGCGTTTGTTCTTTTTAATGACTGAATGACACTCCTTGTATGTATGTGCTGCATCTTCACTATTCCTTCATCTATTGCTGGACACTTAAGTTGCCATTTTAGCTATTTTTAAGTGTATAGTTCGGTGGCATTAAGTGCATTTACTTTGTTGTACAGCCATCGCCACCATTCACCTCCAGAACTTTTTCATCTGGCAGGACTGAAACTCTACCCATTAAAAAATAACTCCCCTTTCCCCCTCCCCCTTATCCCCTGGTAACCACCATTCTGCTTTCTGTCTGTGAACTTGACTACTCTTGGTACCTTGTATAAGAGAAATCACATAGTATTTGTCCTTTTGTGATGAACTTATTTCACTCAACATAATATTTTCAAGCTTCCTCCATGTCGTAACTTGTGTCAGAATTTCCATTTTAAGGCTTAACGATATTCCATTGTATGTGTATGCCACATCTGTCAGTAGACATTTAGGTTGCTTCCACTTTTCTGCTACTGTGAATAATGCTGCCTTTTTTTTTTTTTCCATTTAAAAATGGCAACAAATAATGCTGCTTTCGTACTGTGTGTAAAGGCTCCTTGAGGAGTGCTGGGCATTGGCACATGATAAGTGACACTTCCTTTTTTTCACCTATTTTTATGCCAGCTTCTCTACTTTTGCTTCTTTTAGGTCTCCCTCCTAGTACTGGTAATCCAACCAAAGCAGGGGCTAATGGAATTTTTTTTTTTCCTGCCAGTTAAAGCCCCTTGCAAGACTGACGTCTGCAATCACTGTCCTCTGAACTCTCTGTGTTACTTCAAGACTAGTCAGTCTCTGAAAACTGGAGTTGATTTTGAGGTTGCCTTAAGTGCTCAGGTTCTCTTTAATGACTCTGAGAGTCCTTCACTAAGCTCGTTGTCACATTTTTTTCCCCAAGATAATTTGTTCTAAAACCTTGCTAGTGGCAGCTTGTTGTACCCAGGGTCCTGAGGTCCCTTCATCAAAGGTTTTGATTCATTTGTCATTCAAAAGACTATTGATAGCCTGAGGGTGAGTTTTAGATACACTTGGTGAATTTCATTGCTTTGTTCCTTTGACTCCTTTCTTTAAACACCCAGGCTCCCTCCCTCTGTGGGAAGAAATATTTTTGGCTGGCCCTTTTCTGTCTGTACTATGCCATCTGTCACAGGGGTCATTGCTCAGAGGCTCGCTTCTTCCCTGCTGGGAGCAGGTGGTCAAACCAACGGCTACTGACAGGGTCAGGTTGGAACAGCTTACTGGTGTGCCCCCAAATCTATGTGTATAGTTGTTATCTTTAGAGGAATACGAGAAGGCCTTACTTTGGGGTCTTTTTTGCATTAAAGAGGAAGAAAGGCAGATATGATCCTAAATTGTTAGTTAATTCCTATTATCCAGCCGCTTATCCACTGTCCTGTCTGTGCTCCTGCCTCTCCACCTCAGCTGGTCCTGAGTTCTAAGACTGCTACCTGAGTACAGAGTACAGAGAAAGTACATTCATGAAAATTGTAGACAATATAATTAAACTGATTCACACCTTAAATGTAAGAGGTGACATCCTGATCCATGTTCAAACAAAGTAAAGTACCCCCGAAATCTTCCAATGCTCCTGGGTGGTAAAGACCTTAGTTTTAAAATCTTATTTAAAGAGTGTGTGCTTCCAACCACTCAGGATCCTGAGCCTGACTCACAGGAGAGCCAGCCCAGTGCTGAGTCACTTAGCCAACTTCATTCATTGATCATGTGCTTATGCACAGCTTGGTTGCAAGATGGGAGAGAACTACTATTTTCAAATGTTCCTTCCTGAGGTAGCATGGTCCAGAAGTGAACCGAGAGACAGGATGCGAGGGTTCTATTCTTGGCTCAGCTACCCACCTTCAGCAAGACACAGCCCTATCCCCACCCCCACCCCACTGTGTTAATGTGGGAAGATCAGGGAAATAGGTAAAGCCAGCAAGACAGATAAGGTGGAAGATTTTTTTAAAAATATAAAATGATTTTCCCAGCAAGCTTATGAGGCAATATGGCCCCCTACCCCATGACTCCTGGGGCACCAGGCTTTGCTCAAGTTACTTACCGTAGCCTTCACTTTTAAGAGAAGGAGGAATTTCTCCTCCAAGATAAACCCCAGCGTTCTTAGTCTCTGTTCTTTGTCCAGCTGGTCATGCTTCTTTCCCACAGGACTCACTGGATTGTGCTTCGGTGCATTCAGTTGTTTTAAAAGGCACAAACAATTTTTTCTTGTAAGTGGGGGAAATTTGGAAGAGTTTCCGGAGTAAGTCCGTCCTAGGTGTGTGGGCTCAGGTTACTGAAATCATCTTGAACCAGTGTAATGTATTGCCAGCTTCTCTGGAGACTCCCTGGTTCTCCTCTAGGTCTGCTGTTTGCATAACTATCCTCTCTAGCTTGTGTCCTCCCACGTCAATCTCAGTCCTAGACTTAGTTATGCCTTTGGCCTCTTATGATCCCTGGAAAAGTAAAACCTTTTCTACCTCGGCCTTAGGTTCTATATACTCCTTGTCATTCTAACCTTGATATAATAGTATCTCTAAACTTTGCCCACAGAATTCTTTTGTTTTTAATATGAAATTTTTGAGAATACAGAAAAGCATAGAAAATAATTTAATATTTGCTTTAAGTCTTTTTTTTGAATGTAAGAAATCATGGGTTCATTTGAAGCCCGGAATCGCTGTGTGCAGCCCCCAACTCTTTTGAACAGACTGTCTTTGCAGAGTGCGTCGCCTCCCTGCAGGTTTGCCTTCCACGACCTGTATTCATTATTCTGTTTCCTCAAGTGCTTTCACAGCTCCCTCCCCATCCCTTGCTGTGACCTTGGGCAAATTGCTTTACCTCTCTGAGCTTTATCTTTCTCTTCTATAAAATGAGAATAATAGCAGCACCTGCCTTTGCCAAGTTATTTTGAGAATCAAATGCAGTAATATATGTGGAAGTAGTTTGTATAGCTCTGTGTTACGTGTTGCATCAGTCATCATTATAGAGAACCCACAGCAATGTTTTCCAAGGCTGTGGTGAGGGAGCTGTGGGTAGAGAGATGCCAAAGGAAATGGTGTATCAGAATCCCCAGGGGCTTTTTCAAACTATAACCTATCTACCTTACCCTTGGATGTGTTTACATACATATATACATATACATAGATAATAGTTAGAAATACATTGAAGGTACAGGCCAAGGGGAAATCATCTCTATATTCCCTGTCATTTTCAAAGTTCTCAGCTGTTTTCTAACCTGTTGTTTTGCCATGGAATGTCTGTTTAAGAAAATCAATTTGTTAGTCTCTCTTTTCTTAAAAATCGTATTTTCAATAAGAATCTTCATCAACTGTTTGGCTAAGGAGGTTTGCTTTTACCAATATGCTTTGCAAAATTTTCGTTACCGATTCTTTATGACCCCAGAATACATCCTTTTCTCCTTTGTTTTTTATCTCTCCTGCTAAATGTAGTCTGAGGAGAGTTCTGGTAAGAGTTAAGGATGCCTCAGCAGTTCCTTGATAGCACATTATCTGAAGATAGTCAGGTGTAATTACTGTTGAATCATTTCTGTAACACTGTGTAGGTTCTCTATGTAGATCCTGGTTGCTGCTCATTGTCTCTTAGCCTTCCACGTTTACTCGTTTGATTTTATTTAATTATGGTACCCTGACCCAAACTAGAGAAGGGATATTTGGATGGAGATATTCCTTATAATTGTTTTGAAGAACTATTCAGGTTTATTATTTAAAATATTTAATGTTTAAGTGTAGAAATTAAAAATGCTTATACTCTAGAACCTAGTGTTTGAACTCCTAAGTATATATACCCAAGAGACTTTCTCATATGAGTGCATGGCAGCTGGGACAGGAATGTTTATGGTTGTTGATAATAATATGACATTTTTGGAAACAGAGTTTCATCAATAGAAGAGTAGATAAATTGTGGTGTAGTCAACAATGAACCACTACTATGAAACTGAGAATATGCACGAATTAGAGGAAAATATGTCAAACATAGGGCTTCCCTGGTGGCTCGGTGGTAAAGAATGCACCTGCAATGTAGGAGAAACAGGTTCTTTTCTTGGGTCGGGAAGATCCCCTGAGGAAGGAAATGGCAACCCATTCCAGTATTCTTGCCTGGAAAATCCCATGGACAGAGGAGCCTGGCTGGCTACAGTCCACGGGGTTGCAAAAGATTCAGACATGACTTAGCAACTAAGCAACAATGTCAAAAGGAATAAATGTCAGCCTTAATAGGAAATGGGATAATGCAAGTTTCAGGTTATGGTCAATATTTTGCATTTATACAAAGTTTCAGAACATATACAACAATCATTTATGTTATATTGGATATATGTTACATTGGATACTTTGTGGTAATAGTACAAAAATAATATAAAATAATAAATTTTAGAACAGTGCAGAACAGTCCTTTATAATGGATACATTGTTTATGTGGTAAATAATATAAAATAATATAAAGTGCAAGAATTTGAGAAACACCTAATTCAAGATAGTGGTTGCCTTTGAGAAGAAAAGAGAGAAATTATATAGGAAAAATTACACAGGGAGCTTCTGTTGTATCTGTAAAGTTCTATTACTATCTGTGTGGTTTTTAAAAAAAACATTTACTTATTTATTTATGGCTGTGCTGGGTCTTTGTTGCTGCATGAGGGCTTTCTTTAGTTGCGTTGACCAGGGGCTTCTCTCTCGTGGTGTGTGGCCTCCTCCTTCCTGGTAGCGACTTCTTCTGTTGCAGAGCATGAACTCTAGAGTGTGGGCTCAGTGGTAGCGGCACATGGGCTTAGCTGCCCTGCGGCATATGGAATCTTCCCAGACCAGGGATTGAACCCGTGTCTCAAGGGTTCTTAACCACTGTACCATCAGGGAAGTCCATATCTGTATTTTTTTTAATACCTGAAATAAATCAACTGTAATAAGAATTCAAAATGCACGTCTTAGTTTGTTTAGGTTGCTGTAGCAAAAACATCATTGTCTAGGTGACTTGTAAACAACATATACTTATTTTTCAGTTCTGGAGTCTCGGAAGTACAAGGTCAAGTTGCTCGCAGATTCAGGTCTGTCCTTGCTTCCTGGTTCGTAAAAGGTTGTCTTTTCACTGTGACTTCACATGGCAGGAGGGGCAAGGGAGCTGTCTGGAGTTTCTTTTACAACGGACTCTATCTTTTGTAATTCAACATACAAATTTTAGGAGAACACAAATATTCTATAGAAATGTATATAGAATATGACCCCCAACTTTGTAAAATTATGGACAAAGGAAAGAACATTTAAGGATTTGACAGTCATTCATATCTAGATGATTTTCATTTTTAATATTTTTCTGTACTTTTCAAGTTTTCCATAGGGAAAAAGTGATAATAAATACTATTTATTTAATATTTATTTACGAGATCACAGAATATCAAAATAAGACAGTAAGGTAGTATTGACAGCCACTCAGAGTTTTCTCCAATCGACCTGAGAGTATTTTTCAGTTACCTTAACTAGCTGTAATTTTCAAACACTTTAATTTGATGAGTGCTTTACTGTTCTCTTTGCTTTTTATTTTTCTTTATGATAAAAATTAAGCTTACAGGAAAAAAAAACTGGGATTTTAAAAGACAAAGGATGCTATTTAGTATTATGTAAAATCATGTTAAGGCAAATAATGATTTTCAGAGACTGACAGCATAATTAACAAATTGACTACTTCCTAGTTAGAAGAAATTCTCATGGGATTGAAGATGGTCTGGATCAGACTACAGAGAAATAAACTTAAATTTTAATTTTTTATTCTTCTTTTCTCTTTGTCTTGTCCCTAGGACTTCATATTTCACATTCATAGAACAAACTTCCTTTTCTTCTCAACTTAGATATTACTTTTATTGGAAATCCTGCATCTACCCCACCCACACCCATCTGCCCCTCATTCTGGGTTAGATGGATCCCTAGTATCTTATCCTTAATACTGTTGTCACTGCATTGTAATTGGCTGATAATCTGTCTCTACTGGAATTTAAACTCCATAAGGATCGGATACAGATATTTTGTTCATTATTCAGTTAATCCCTAGTATCTAGCATAATATCCAGCTCATAGAAAGCACTGGTGCTGCTGCTAAGTCACTTCAGTCGTGTCCGACTCTGTGCGACCCCATAGATGGCAGCCCACCAGGCTCCCCCGTCCCGGGATTCTCCAGGCAAGAACACTGGAGTGGGTTGCCATTTCCTTCTTCAGTGTGTGAAAGTGAAAAGTGAAAGTGAAGTTGCTCAGTCGTGTCTGACTCTTTGCGACCCCATGGACCGCAGCCTACCAGGCTCCTCCATCCATGGGATTTTCTAGACAAGAGTACTGGAGTGGGGTGCCATTGCCTTCGTAGAAAGCACTGGTGGTGCTTGAATTAAAGAGTAAACTGAATGAACCAGTTAATGCAAAGGTCACAGCTGAAGGGAACATTCTGGAAACTGAAACATTTGATAAACTATGTTTTCTGCTCATAGGTACAAGAGAAGTCTTTAGATTGAGTAATAAGAATTCCAGAATTTTCTCTGGAACTTTTAAGCGAAGAAGTGAAAAGCTAGAGTTTTAAATGCTGGTGCCTTACTTGAGCTAATGAATGAGGAAGCACTGAAATGAAGGAAGCATACCTGGGATTGAAATAAATTAGTTTTTAAAGTTTTAACTTGTTCCTCCTCCATCTTATCTGATTTTAAATGTTATTTTCAGACCTTGCTTTAAGCGGTATGCTTTCTTAATATTAGTTAAGTTCTTTAGTCATCATTCATTTTATAAAAACTTCTTATCACAATATAGCATGCATACAGAAAATGGCAGAAACCGTGACTATATACTTGATAAGTTTTCAGTGAACATACCTGTAAAACTAGCAAGTCAAGTTTCCGCCTGCCTCTTCTACCTTTTCACAGTGGAACTACTGTCCTGAGTATTCATCTTTTTAATAATACAGTTTTTATAGACTGCCTCAATCTATCATATTTCAATTAATATCAGGAGTCAGTCAGCCTGTTGGGCCCAATGATTCAAAGCTGTTACCATCTTCCACCTTGTAGTCTGAATGAAAGCATGGCCACTTCGGCCCAAAGGCAATGCTTCATTTTATTAACAAGTGCCACATTCCCAAACTGTCACTTCCTTTTATCACAAAACTCTTGGACTATGGGTATGTGGAAAGACAGTTAATAGAAAGTTAGTTATATAGTTGGTTTGAGCCCTGGTTCTCTTGAATATTCACAGTCTCAAGACATATGGATGCATTATTTTAAAGGTATTAGAATCAATTTGCTTCACAGTATGGCTGTTGTCTTAAGACAAAAAGCTGGAGGTTATTCTCTCATAAATGCCATAATTATCTGATGTCCTACTGTATTCCTCTTCCTGGGCAAAGCACAAGGCAAAGTGTTTGGAGGATGCAATGATTAATAATTGTGATCTTTGTGCTTGAGGCGCTTACGATCAGATAAGGGAAAAGAAACAGAAACATAAAACTAAACATTGTATGTTAGCTGTTTTTGACTAGAGGGGATATGCCTGGCAAAAGGAGCGGCACTGCCACAGGTGTGTGGATGGAAAAATACAGGAGTGAGGAGTGGTTTATGAAGCATAGGATGCAAGCAGAGAATGTCTATTAATAGGCTATAAAGGGCCCTGAGTGCTCATTTAAGGATTTGAAATTTTAATCAAAAACAGTGGAGAGTCTGAAAAACAGTGGAGAATGAGAGTCTGAAGGTTTCTGAGCAGAAGACCATCAAACCTAAACTTCATACCAGTTTCAGAGTGTATCCACCAGTTTAGAATTACCATACTGTCCAGAGGTGGTATGGGTCGTGCTTTAAGGGTTAGTCAGATTCATTTATCCTCAGTGAGGTGGTTAACAAGACTTAAGGCACCATAACAGCCATGAACAATTTTCTACTTTAATTTTTCTACAGGATTTTTGCTAGTCTCATCATCTCTGAGTAGATGAGAGAGAACTTTGAACATCTTAGGGAAAAGCATAAGATTAACTTTTGTTAACGCATTACAAATGAGATTAGAAATACATTTCTTATCTTGTTATCACCGTGTTTGTCCTGAAAAGCATCAGCCTACAGAAAAGCACGCTGAATGATGAGTTAAGTCCTGGCTGTGCTCCCTGCTCTCTTTGTGACCTTGAAGTGTCATTTAACTTCTGTGAGCCCATCTTAGGGTGTAGTTGTAGGATTTCATTTGAAAAAATAGCATTATGAAAGCATTACTAACAGTACTGAGATACATGTTACTGTGCTATATATTCGGAGATGATAGTTACAAATACTTCTGGAAAGACTGTCCCCATCAAGTCCACAGTGCTTAAGGCAATGTGTTGTCATAGAGAAGCGCTGAGGTAGAAAGTGGAAGCATGGAGTCCCAGCCCACACCCTGCCACTTGCCGTTGTAACACAGATGTAACTGCTTTTGTCTTAAGGCACCATCAAAACAAAACAGAACAGCAGCAAAGCCAGCGGAAACAAAGCACACTCAAATTCAACTCCAAAAGAGTTAAATGAGTAATGTCTGTCTTCACTGCATGCTTATTGAAGAGGTTATCAAAGTGTGTGTTGGCCATTAAACTGCTAGACTTCCTAAAGAGTATACTTTACCCACTCAATATAGTAGGTCCTGTCTCCTCTTTTTCTTTCTGTCTCCAAACTTCCCATCTGCACTGACAGCTGTCTCCAGTTCAGTTCTGTCTCTCAGATGTGTCCGACTCTTTGCGACCCCATGAACCGCAGCACGCCAGGCCTCCCTGTCCATCACCAACTCCTGGAGTCCACCCAAACCCATGTCCATTGAATCGGTGATGCCATCCAACCATCTCACCCTCTGTCGTCCCCTTCTCCTCCTGCCTTCAAACTTCCCCAGCATCAGGGTCTTTTCAGATGAGTCAACTCTTCGCATCAGGTGGCCAGAGTTTTGGAGTTTCAGCTTTAACATCCGCCCTCCCAATGAACACCCAGGACTGATCTCCTTTAGGATGGACTGGCTGGATCTCCTTGCAGTTCAAGGGACTCTCAAGAGTCTTCTCCAACACCACAGTTCAAAAGCATCAATTCTTCGGCACTCAGCTTTCTTTATAGTCCAACTCTCACATCCATACATGACTACTGGAAAAACCATAGCCTTGGCTAGACGGACCTTTGTTGACAAAGTGATGTCTCTCCTTTTTAATATGCTGTCTAGGTTGGTCATAACTTTCCCTCTAAGGAGTAAGCGTCTTTTAATTTCAAGGCTGCAGTCACCATCTGCAGTGATTTTGGAGCCCAGAAAAATAAAATCAGCCACTGTTACCACATCTATTTCCCATGAAGTGATGGGACCAGATGCCATGATCTTAGTTTTCTCAATGTTGAGCTTTAAGTCAACTTTTTCACTCTCCTCTTTCACTTTCATCAAGAGGCTCTTTAGTTCTTCACTTTCTGCCCTAAGGGTGGTGTCATCTGCATATCTGAGGTTATTGATATTTCTCATGGCAATCTTGATTCCAGCTTGTGCTTCCTCCAGCCCAGCGTTTCTCATGATGTACTCTGCATATAAGTTAAATAAGCAGGATGACAATATACAGCCTTGACATACTCCTTTACCTATTTGGAACCAGTCTGTTGTTCCATGTCCAGTTCTAACTGTTGCTTCCTCTCCAGTAGCAGCCACGTTCTTAGGGTTTTCCTTCGTGATCTCTTTACCATCACCATCATCATCATTATTATTTAAAGAGTTTTCCCCTTTCCCTTCTTACCGATTATTCTCTTTGGCATACAGAAGATAGCTAGTTTTAACAGGTAAGGAATTCTTCCTCTTTTGAAAATGGGTAAGTGTGTGGATAAGTGTGTGTGTGTGTGTGTGTGCTGTCATGTCTGACTCTTTTGTGACCCCATGGACTACAGCCCACCAGGCTCCTTTGTCCATGGAATTTTCCAAACAAGAATACGAAATGGGTTGCCATTTCCTACTTCAGAGGACCTTCTCATCCCAGGGATCGAATCTGCATCTCTTCATCTCCTGCATTGGCAAGCAGATTCTTTAATACTTTCTCCCTGTGACACTGGCAGTTTGAGTCAAGGCAAGTCAGTTGGTCTCTCTAACCAAAGTACCTTTTCTGTGAAATTTGATCTAGCAATATTTGCTCCTTTAACCACTAGTGAGGCTGAGATGAGGTAAAGGAAAGAAAATGCTCTGTAAATGTTATAGCCCATACAAATATGAGGTTGCGTTAATTTGTAGCCTCCGCAGCAGTTTGCAGATATTGTCCCTCTGTCAGCTCAATCTCCTAGGATTCTTGACACATCTAAAATCTTGTTCAGGAAAGATCTATCCTGGTTTTAATTGTGGCTGACCACACTGGATTGCTTGCTGCAATGACCTCCTAGCAGTTCACAGGCGGGCGATTGTGTATTGGTGTATTTACATTTGTATAACACTTCTAGAGCTCTCGGCAGATACCCTCCCATCTGCTCTTCATGGTAACCCAGTGAGGTGGGTTTCGTTACCCCATGGTTGAAGCTGTGTCTCAGACCCTTCTGTTGTGTGTGTGTGTCCCTGCTTGTAGTCACTGAGTCTGAGAGCCACAGCAGCTACTTGGGTGACCTGTCTTTCCTTTCCCCGTAGAGCCTCACGGAAGTGTGAGCCCTGCTTCTGAGTTTGGTAAGTAGGTGATCTTCTAGTAACCGTGTAATGGGTCTGCCTGGGTATTATTGATTTTTTTGTAATTTATGTTTTATTTTTAAGTGTAGGATAATTACAGTAATGCGCTGGTTTTTTACCATATGTTAACATGAATTGGCCATCAGCATACATATGTCCCCTCCCTCTTGTACCTCTCTCCCACCCTCCTCCTCCTCTCGGTTGTCACAGAGCACCGGCTTTGGGTTCCCTACGTCATACAGCAAACTCCCACTGGCTTTCTATTTTACATGTGGTAATGTGTATGTTAGTGATTGATTCTGCGAGTGAAGATCTAAAACCAGAGGTGCTCGATGAGACCTTTGTGGTACCCATGTTCCAACCTCTTAGTAAGGCTCTGGTGTCTAGTGTTACTTGAATGCCCTAGGTCTGACCCAGTTGAGGTGTTCACCCTTTTTGACCAGTGAAACAACATGTGAGTTGCCTGCGTAGCTGTCTGTTCTTATGTTGCCATTAAAAGTCTTCCTCCTGTTTGTAGAACTTCTTTGGATTAGGCAAGTACTTGACCTTAGTCTACAGGGGAAACCCTGTGGGCTTTGGAAGGGGGCTCTTCCCATATGACCTTGGGAATTCATATTTTTTACATATGTCTTAACTTTCTTCACTTGTGAAATGAAACTGTCAATACCTACTTAATTTGGTGGTGTTAGAATTAAAGTTAATGTCTATAAAATGCCTGACAATGTTATAATAATCTTTATAGACATTGCACCAACCTTGCATACAGGCACATAACCACATTCATGTATTTCTGCGTGTCCATATCAAGTGAACTTTATTAGTAAACAATCACTGTCCATTGCTGTTAGAGATGTCCATTGAATTCTGGAGTTGATAGAGACTCCGTCATTGTTTTGTTTAATAGCTTTAGAGCCATCTTGACACTCTGCAGAAATGTCTTTAAGGTGACATGGGTGGAGCGAGAGTGGGCTCCAGGCTCACTGCATTCTTCAACCAGAACAGAGATGCTTTTATCTGTATTATATATTGACATTTCATCTAAAATTTCAGTTGAGAAAGACCTCTACTGCCTGAAAACAAACATGCTTTAAAGTTTTCATCCAGCTTTCTACCATCCAGTGTGGAAATTTACTTTGCAATATGGCTGCCAGATAATGACTTAGGAGAATGTGTTCTGATGTCAGTTTTCTAAGCTGTAAGCTTTCCAGTGCTTGCCATATAGAAGATACCCAAGAAGTGCTTATTGAATGAGTGAATTCCTGGTCATGGTTATGGCAAGGATTAGCCAAATAGTACTTGACCTGTTTTTAGCTTCTGTGTTCATTCCTTTATTCAACACATAATTATTTGATGATAGGTATTGAATCAGGACACAGTTCTTTCTGATTTAAGCCTCCATACATTTAGAATTTTTGTAATTCTGTCAGAGAAGCCAACTTTGCTTAGCCTGTCAGAGTCCAGGGTAGCTAATTAGTGTATTTTTATGAACGCAGAGCTGAAAGGGATCTCAGAAGAGGTGCAGAGAAGGGAAAAAAGTGCTGATAACAAAAAATAGTATAGTGAAATGATTAAGAACACAGACCCTGAAGCCAGACAGCTCGGGTTTGAAAACCATTCTGTGATCTTGGGCAAATTACTTAATCTCTGTGCTTCAGTAATATGGGATAGTAATAATACCTACCTCATAGGATTGTAGGAAGAATCAAAAGAATTATTATAAAAACTCTTAGAGCTGTGCCCAGAGCACGTAGTAAATACTCCATGTTAACTATTATTATTCTTAATATTATGATTATCATTTATTTATTGAGACCTACTTCACATTTATCATCTCATTTAACCCTCAAATGAGGAAATGAAGGTTCCATAATATTATGTAATTTTCCCAAGGTCAGTTAGCTGGCAAATTGCAGAGTCAACTCTAGAAATCATTTCACTCATCTCCCTTTTTTTATAAATAAGACCAAAGCTTGGGTAGGTGAATTGATTTATTAAAGGCCATACAGCCGGTCAGTGACAATGTCTGAATTATAATATCAGTTTCTTATGCTTGGCCTCAAATTGTATCTCCTTTGAGGTGTAGTAGAGATCTTGATCTGATGTCTTAATTAAAAAAAAACTTTATGGCAACAGTGATGTCAGCTGTCTACAGCTGACACAACCATGTCCACAACTATTGTTTTGACTGCAAAGCATCAGGCTTTACAGAAGCATATGGGCGAAGGTCTTACCAGTAGAAAACAGAAACCTCATAATAATCATTATAGTCAAATGCTATATTTTGAAGATGGAAAAGTCAAAGCTATCTGTGAAATCTCATGACTTAATTTCTGAATTCTGAATGCAATGAAAAAAGTTATATACAGATGAAAGTAATACAACCCTGTGATGTTTTGTTATCATAGTCCATATCTTAATCCTCAGTTGTGAAAGGTAAGTCCAGTAAGCGTTTCCACCATCTCTTCCTCTGGTAAGAGTGAAACCATCTTCATTCCTCACTTAAACTTGGCAAGCCTGCCGCTGGCTGTGTGTAGTCTGTGATGTAGTAGAGAGTATGTACAACTTGCCTAAATTGTGCACACCACAGTTGGATTTTTTTGTGTCAACTGAAAAGTGAACATTTTTAGGTCAGGTTTCATATCATAGATTACCCACCAAAAATGAATATCTACAATGATGGCATCTTGGTTCAGCAGGATTTATGCAATGATTTGCTAAAGTTGTTTTGAATTTTTACTTATTTTATGAAGCATGTGTGGAATGGAAAAAATTAAACTGCTGATACAGATCATATCGAGAGCTAATATTTACTCTACCCATTCTACATGTTAGACACTGTGTTAACCCCTGTGTTTTCTTTGTCACAGTAGTAGGTCTCATAGTCATTATGTAGTAGAGGCAAAGTTTAAAACTGTTGGATTTTTGGTCAGAAGCAGTGAATCTCTACCCCAAATCATATATTCAGTGGACTTAAGCTGATTAACTGTATCTATTAGCAATAGTAAAGGAAAAAAAGCAACATTAAATATGAGATTTGTGGGCTTTCCAGGTGGTGCTAGTGGTAAAGAACCTGCCTGCCAATGCAGGAGGTGTAAGAGATGCAGGTTCAGTCCCTGGGTTGGGAAGATCCCCTAGAGAAGGGCATGGCATCCCACTCCAGTACTCTTGCCTGGAGAATCTCGTGGACAGAGGAGCCTGGCAGGCTACAGTCCATAGGATCACAAAGAGTTGGACATGACTGAAGCCACTGAGCGCACACGTGAGATTTATTGATTCCCTCGTTATAATTAGGAATTTTATAATGTTTGTGTGTGTACAGCTATTTCCTTGCTCCACTCCCAATGATGTTCCTTCATATGGAGGGGTTTTCCTGTCCCCACCATGCCCAGTAGATCTTTATGGGAAATGGTATAAAGTGAACATTTCTCATTCAAGCTCTGGAGCTGTACCGAGAAGCCTGCCTTAGATACTTGAAATAAAATATGGCTGCTTAAACACTTTGGTCTTCCCTTGGAGTAGGGACACCTGTTAATTGAGATTTCTTTTCTCAGTGTTAAGCATATGTCAGTAGTTTAGTTCTCTGGAATACGTAGGGACAATCTAGTGGAAAATAAGACAACATCTACTCTCTTTAAACAACTGCATGGGGACGGGAGATAGGGACCACATAGGTGAGAGGGGAGTTTCAATATTACTGTGAAAAAATTTCATAGGATACTGAGCGTAAAGTCTAATATGCGTGTTGGAATTGAGGCAAAAAGAAGTAGAGAACCACAAATCACCAAAGCCCTTTTCGGTTATAAAGCAATAGGGAAGAAAAATTGTTTGCCTCGAATAACTTGAATCAGGAGACTTGCAAAGAGGATGGCAATAGATGAGAGGGTGACAACCACAGTTTACAAAGGGGTGGAAAGGCGAAGGCTCTTGTACCTTGTGGAATAAATTAGAGGAACAGGGAAGGACAGTTAAATTTGAAAAAAAGAAAGCTGGTGTTGGGGAATAGGTGATAAAATTGAGGAAGAATGTGACTTGTAGTGTCAACAGAGCCAGGGGGATGGAAGTCTAATGACCTCTTGCTTGGGCTATTTGTTGAGAAACAGATGAAAGGCTAGGCTTAATAGTTGTATGGCTACATAGACAAGGAGGAAATCTGTCTTCATTTTGGGCTGATGGGACCTGCTCAGAGGAACTTTTGGTTCCATTTAAAATCATTATAGTCATTGGTTTTGACTTCATTTAAAAGCATTTTTAGATCAAAATATTCAAGTACTCAAAGTCTAAGTGCTTCACATGTACCTCCTGATAGAGTTACATACTTATGATGGTTAATCTTAAGTTTATATCCATATTAAGCCTCTTTCAAAATATTCTGTAGACAATATCTTGGGTGTCTGCGGGAAGACAGATGTAAATCAGCCAAGAGTGACTCTCCTACAAGGATTAGGAAGAGACCACTTATTGAGAATCATAGTAAAATAGCTCAGCTTTGGGAAAGTTGGGTGGGTGTGAGGCTTAAGAAGAACAAACTTTGAAGTGGCTTCACAAGGTAGAAAACCTGTGAGACGGAAGAATGCACAGGGCAGCTGTCAGTTAGCATGGGTGCTGACATTGACTGGGGGGTGGGGATGGGTCAGAAGATATTTTAGGAGGGAAAGCCAGATTTTGATGTTATCAGGAAAGGTTTAGGACTGCAGTGTTTTCTATTTCAAATGAGTAAAATTAAGATTTGACAAAATTGCTTTTATTTCAATGTCTAGAATTATTATAGGATTTTCCAAAATGAAATCTGTAAGTGACAAAGTAGAAAATTGGCCGCCTAGCATCTAGTTGTCATTGGAGGAAGGGGGGCTCCAAGGAGTGGGGACAGTGTAAACCCTGCCCATCTGGCTGCTTTTCTCTCTTCTCCTGTGATAAGAGCCACCCACCTTCCTCCCAGTGCAGTGCGGCTCCTCTGGCTCATTCCAAGTGAGCTATACATCAACCTGCAAAGACTGGCTGGCAGTCCTCAGAGTCTAGCTATAGTTCTGTCCCAAGCTTCTTCTCTCCTTTCAGCTCTCGTCCCTAAGTCTTTCCCTTGAACTTCAGAGCCACATATCTACTGGCTCTTCAGAGCCTCCATGTGGATGTACCAAAGCAACTGAAACTCCCCATGTTGAAGAGTGAAGTCATAATCTGAAGCCCAGAGCTGTGCATCACATCTTATTCCCTGTCTCTGAATTTTACTACCTTGCACCCATCGCCCATGGCAAAAATCTGGGCCTCTTTCTTAATTTTCCTTCTGCCTTACCTCCCACTTCGGTTAGTTGACATTCCATTCTGTGCATAACCCCTATTGCTGCTGTCTGGTTCAGGCCTTCGTTTTCTCTCAGCTGAGCTGCTTCAACAGTCTTCTACCTGGTCGTCTTCACTCTGATCTTGCCCCTTCTCCACCTCTTCTCCCCCCTGCCTGCCTCATTCTTTGCATTGTAGCTGGAATAATCTTCCTAAAGTGTAACTTTGATCAAGTCATTTAACCTTCAGGACCTTCATATTGTCTTTGGGATAAAATCAAAACCATTTCACATGATCATGATTTTGCCTCCCCATAGACACCCGTCTACCTGTTGTTAGTTTTCTAAAGTCCAGTTACACTGAACACTTATGCAGTACGTAAGGGGCCTGATCTCCCTTGTCTGTGGTCTGTATATGCTATTCTTCTTCCTGCAAAGCTGTAACCATTTTCCTGCCATCTTCTACTTCACCAGCTTTGGGCTTTAGCTAAGATGTAACTCATTGCAGGAAACCTTCCCGATCTCTCTGAACTAGATTAGGTGTCTTGCTTGTGTATGTCTCTGGAAGCCTGCTGGATTTATCCTGTTGTACTTTGCTGTTTACTTGTCTTCTGCCTCTGAAGACTTTAAAGGTCCCTGAAGACCAGGAGCTATATTGATCAGCAGTACAGTTTCTGGCATATAATAGGGGTATAGTAAATGTTTCAGTTTTTTTCTCTTTAAAAATGGCAAAATATACAAAATATAAAACTTTCCTTTTTAACCATTTAAGCGTACAATTCAGTAGACTTGCGTTTATTCACGTTGTTGTACAACTATCACCTCTATCCATCTTCAGAACTTTTTTGTCATCCCAAACTGAAACTCTCTACCCATTAAACAATAACTCCCTTGCTTCCTCCCCCCAGCTCCTAGTAACCACTATTCTACTTTTTGTCTCTATGCATTTGATTATAGGTACCGAATGTTAAGTGGAATCATACAGTATTTGTCCTTTCATGTCTAGTTTATTTTACTTAGCATACTGGCGTCAAGGTTCATTCTTATTGTAGCATATGTCAGAATTTCCTTCCTTTTTAAGGCTGAATAATATGCCATTGTACGTCTTGCCTGGAAAATCCCATGGATGGAGGAGCTTGGTGGGCTGCAGTCCATAGGGTCGCTAAGAGTCAGACATGACTGAGCAACTTCACTTTCACTTTTCAGTTTCATGCATTGGAGAAGGAAATGGCAACCCACTCCAGTGTTCTTGCCTGAGAATCCCAGGGACGGGGGAGCCTGCTGGGCTGCTGTCTGTGGAGTCGCACAGAGTCGGACACAACTGAAGCGACTTAGCAGCAGCAGCAGCAGCAGTACATCTATAGCCCATTTTGTTTATCCATTCATCTGCCTATTGATATTGGTGTTGATTCCACCTTTTGGCTATTGTGAATACTGCTGCTGTTAACATGAGCCTATAAATATTTGTTTGAATCCCTGCTTCCAGTTCTTTTGGATATGTCCCTAAAAGTGGGATTGCTGAATCTTATGGCAATACTGTGTTTAATTTTTTGAGGATGCACCATACTGTTTCCATAACAGCACAGGGGTTCCAGTTTCTCCACATTTTCCAATGCTTGTTATTTTCTGTTTTGTTGCCTTTTATAATATCCATCTTAATGAGTTTGAAGTGGTATCTCATTGGGGTTTTGATTTGCATTTCCCTAATGATTAGTGATGTTGAGCATCTTTTCATGTGGTTATTGTCCATTTGTGTATCTTCTTTGGAGAAATGTCTATTCAAGTCATCTGTCCCCATTTTTTAATTAGTTTGGTTTTTCATTGATTTTGAGTTATAGGAACTCTTTCTATATCCTGAGTATTAATCCCTTATGAAATACATGATTTGCAGATATTTTCTCTCATTCCGTGTGTTGCCTTTTCACTCTTAATTGTGTCCTTGGATGCAGAAAGGCTTTTAATTTCGATGATACACAATAAATCCATTTTTTCTTTTGTTGCTCTGCTTTTGGTGTCATATGCAAGAAATCATTGACAAATTCAACTTTATGAAGCTTTTCCCCTGTGTTTTCTTCTGAAGAGTTTTATATTTTTAGCTCTTGCATTTTGATATTTGATCCATTTTGAATTAATTTTTGTATATGGTATAATAAGGTGAGAGTCCAGCTTTATTCTTTTGCATTGGGTATTGGATTTTCCCAGCACCATTTGTTGACTGTCCTTTCCCCCATTGAATGGTCTTAGCACTAATTTTGAACATCATTTGACTATATGTGTGAAGATTTGCTTCTAGGCTCTCTCATGTATTCCATTGGTTTATATGTCTATCTTTATGCCAGCACCACACTACTTTGGTTCTGTAACTTTGTAATAATTTTTGATATCAAAAAGTATGAGCCCTCCAATTTGTTCTTTTTTAAGTCTGAGAAAGTTTTTTTAAGATCTTTTTTTTTGGCTGTTCTGTGTCTTCGTTGCTCCACATGGGCTTTCTCCAGTTGCTGCAAGGTGAGGGGGTGGCAGGCTTCTCACCGCGGTGGCTTCTCCTGTTGGGGAGCGCAGGCTCTAGGGGCGTGGGCTTCAGTATTTGCGGCACATGGGCTTAGTTGCCCTGCTGCCTGTGGGAGCTTCCCTGACCAGGGATTGAACCCACGTCCCTTGGGTTGGCAGGCGGATTCTTGACCACTGCACCACCAGGAAGCCCTGAGACAAGTTTTTAATACTACTTGCTATTTGATCCTCCTCGTGACATTTGTTGTGTACCCATGCCTGTCGTGTTTCCTTTAGCAACTCCTCCTGGTGACTTCTCTTCTTCATCTATGTCGTAGCCTAAGTTCAGTGCCCGTTTTCTTTCCCTTTTCAACCCCCTTTTCCTGAGTCATCTTTATTTGTGTGTGTTCAGGCTACAACTGACGTTTTAAGGTCTTCATACTGGACCAACAGAAGGGAGCCCTAATCATCGATCTCTACCAACTTTAAGTCTGGTTCAGTCTCTTTCAGAGCTCTCAGGGCTGAAAATTGCACCTATTTTTATGATGGGTGAGGTGCATTGCCTCAGAGACTCTGGCATAGTGAAAAGGGCCTTATACTGGAGGCCAGGAGACATGTGCCCTAGCTCTGCATCTGTCACCAATTGATTAGCAGTTACATAACTTACTGTTAAATTTTTTTATCTGCGAAGTTAAGAAAAGTTGAGCTAAATGGTCTCCAATTTCCTTCTAAATCTAAAAAGTTCATTTTTATTTTTATTCCTCAGAAGGAGGAGGAATTTAAGCTGGTTTTATAGATGAACAGAATTTAGATGAGAAGGAAAGAAAGAGTTCAGGAGATTTAAAATAAGAAAATGAAAGTGTGTTTAGGAGTCAATGAAAACAACAGTAATCAGACAATTAAGTGATGCTCAGTCAGTTGGATATCCATGAGAAAAAAAAAATGAACCTTGACCTCTATCTCACACAATATACAAAAATTAATTCCAAATTATATGAAGTCTGAATAAGAAGGTAAAACAATAAAGCTTCTAGGAGAAATTTTAAGCTCGTTGCTGCATGACCCTGGGATAAAAAAAGATTTCTTATAACAACAGTAGCCTCAAAAACACACACACATGAAAGGGAAGATTGATAGTTTGAATTTCAGTAAAATTAAGAACTACTTTTTATAAAAAGACACCATTAAGAAAGTAAAAACAAGAAAAATATTTGAAATATATCTGACAAGAGACCTGTATGCAGGATGTACAGAGAACTCCCACAAATAAATAGAAAAATGAAATAAATAGAAAAATGCAGATGACTCAGTAGAAGAAAATGGACAAAGACTTAAACTGTTATTCCACAAAGGAGGATATCTAAATGGTCAATCAACATATGAAAAGGTGTTCAGTGTCATCATAGAAAAGCAAGTTAAAACTCCAGTGAGCCAACAAACACATGAAAAACTGCTCAACATCATTAGTCATTAGGAAAATGCAAATCAAAACCAAAATGAGCTACCACTTCATATCCACTACGATGGCTGTTAAGGAAAAAAAAAAAAGAAAAAGAAAATATGTGTTGGCTAAGATGTAAAGAAATTGGAACCTTGCTGGGTGAGAATGCAAAATGGTTTCGCCTCTGTGGAAAAATGGTTTGGTATTTCCTCAAAAAGTAAAATACAGAGTTACCATATGACCCTGCACTTCCACTCCTAGGTATATACTTAAAAGAACTAAAAACAGGGACTGAAATAAGTACATGTGCATGTACTATTCCCAATAATCAAGAAGTGGAAAGAACCCTGCCCGGTTGTTCCTCAGTGGATGGCTGAATAAATTATGATACATACATGTAATGAAACATTCTTCATCCATAGAGAGGAGTGAAGTACTGGTACATGCTAAGTGTGGATGAAAGAAGCCAGACACAAAAGGTTGCAAATTGTATGATTCCATTTATATGAATTTCCAGAATAGATCAATCAGTAGATTCTAGAGACAGAACACCATGGTTGCCAAAAGCTGGGGAGGGTGGGGTTGGGTGGGTATAGGGAAGAGGGATGGACGGAAATTGATTAACAGATAAAGAGTTTTACTTTGAAGTGATGGAAATGTTTTAGAACTAGATAGAGGTGGTAGTTGGGGGTTCCCAGGTGGTGCTAGTGGTAAAGAACCCACCTGCCAGTGGTGCTGGGAAAACTGGTCAACCACGTATAAAAGAATGAAACTAGAACACTTTCTAACACCATACACAAAAATAAATTCAAAATGGATTAAAGATCTAAATGTAAGACCAAAAACTATAAAACTCTTAGAGGAAAACATAGGCAGAACACTCTGACATAAATCACAGCAAGATCCTCTATGACCCACGTCCCAGAGTAATGAAAATTAAAACAAAAATAAATTGGACCTAATTAAACTTAAAAGCTTTTGCACAATGAAGGAAACTATAAGCAAGGTGAACCGGCAGCTTTCAGAATTGGAGAAAATAATAACAAGTGAAACAACTGACAAAGAATTAATCTTCAAAATATACAAGCAACTTCATATAGCTCAATACTAGAAAAACGAAAAACCCAATCAAAAAGAGGGCAAAAGAACCAAACAGACATTTCTCCAAAGAAGACATACAGATGGCCAATAAACAAATGAAAAGATGCTCAAAAAAAGAGAAAAGATGCTCAACATCATTCATTATTAGAGAAATGCAAATCAAAACCACAATGAGGTATTAACTCACGCTGGTTAGAATGGCCGCCATCAAAAAATCTACAAACAATAAATGCTGGAGGGAGTGTGGAGAAAAGGGAACCCTCTTACACTGTTGGTGGGAATGCAAACTAGTACAGCCACTATGGAGAACAGTGTGGAGATTCCTAAAAAAACGGAAAATAGAACTGCCATACAACCTAGCAATCCTACTGCTGGGCATACACACTGAGGAAACCAGAATTAAATGAGACACATGTACCCGAATGTCTGCTGGCAGCACTGTTTGCGATAGCTAGGACATGGAAACTGCCTAAATGTCCATCAGCAGACCAATAGATAAGGAAGTTGTGATACATGTACACAGTGGAGTATTACTCAGCTATTAAAAGGGATGCATTTGAGTCAGTTCTAATGAGGTGGATGAAACTGGAGCCTATTAATGCAGAGTGAAGTAAGTCAGAGAAACACCAATACTGTATATTAATGCACATATATGAAATTTAGAAAGATGGTAATGACAGCCCTATGTGCAAGGCAGCAAAAGAGACGCAGATGTCTTGAGAAAGAAGAGTGGAGCTGGAGGAATCAACCTTCCTGACTTCAGATTATACTACAAAGCTATAGTCATCAGGACAGTATGGTACTGGCACAAAAACAGAAATATAGACCAATGGAACAAGATAGAAAGCCCAGAAATAAACCCATGCACCTATGGGTACCTTATTTTTGACAAAGGAGGCAAAAATATACAATGGGGCAAAGACAGCCTTTTCAATAAATGGTGCTGGTACAGCTACATGTGAAAGCATGAAGTTAGAACACTTCCTCACACCATACACAAAGATAAACTCAAAATGGATTAAAGCCCTAAATGTAAGACCAGAAACTATAAAACTCTTAGAGGAAAACATAGGCAGAACACTCGATGACATAAATCAAAGCAAGATCCTCTATGACCCACCTCATAGAGTAACAGAAATAAAAGCAAAAGTAAACAAATGGGACCTGATTAAACTTAAAAACTTTTGCACAGCAAAGGAAACCATAGGCAAGGTGAAAAGACAAGCCTCAGAATGGGAGAAAATAATAGCAAATGAAACAACTGACAAAGGATTAATTTCCAAAACATACAAGCAGCTCATACAACTCAATGCCAGAAAAACAAGCAACCTAATCAAAAATGAGGGAAAGACCTAAACAGACATTTCTCGAAAGAGGACATACAGATGGCTAACAAAGACGTGAAAGATGCTCAACATCACTCATTAGAGAAATGCAAATCAAAACCACAATGAGATATCACCTCACACCGGTCAGAATGGCCATCATCAAAAAGCCTGCAAACAATAAATGGTGGAGACGGTGTGGAGAAAAGGGAACGCTCTTGCACTGTTGGTGGGAATGTAAGTTGATGCAGCCACTATGGAAGATGGTATGGAGATGCCTTAAAAAACTAGGAATAAAACCACCATATGACCCAGCAATCCCACTCCTAGGCATATACCCTGAGGAAACCAAAATTGAAAAAGACACATGTATCCCATTGTTCACTGCAGCACTGTTTACAATAGCTAGAACATGGACGCAACCTAGATGTCCATTGACAGATGAATGAATAAAGAAGTTGTGGTACATATACACAATGGAATATTACTCAGCCATAAAAAGGAACACATTTGAGTCAGTTCTAATGAGGTGGATGAACCTAGAACCTATTATACAGAGCAAAGTGAGTCAGAAAGAGAAAGATAAATATAGTGTTCTAATGCACATATACGGAATCTAGAAAAATGGTCCTGAAGAATTTATTTACAAGGCAGCAACAGACATACAGAATAGACTTATGGACATGGGGAGAGGGGAGGAGAGGAGGAGACATATGGAAAGAGTAACATGGAAACTTACATTACCATGTGCAAAGTAGATAGGCAACGGGAATTTGTTTTATGACTCTGGGAACTCAAATAGAGGCTCTGTATCAACCTAGAGGGGTGGGGTGGGAGGGAGATGGGGGGAGGTTCAAAAGGGAGGGGATATGTGTACACCTGTGGCTGAGTCATGTTGAGGTTTGACAGAAAACAACAAAACTCTGTAAAGCAGTTATCCTTCCGTAAAAAATTAAAAAGGAAAAACAAGAGACACAGATGTAAAGAACAGACTTTTGGACCACGTGGGAGAAAGCGAGGGTGGGATGATTTGAGAGAATAGCATTGAAACATGTATATTACCACATGTAAAATAGATGACCAGTGCAAATTCAGTGCATGACGCAGGGCGCTCAAAGCTAGTGCTTTGGGACAACCCAGAGGGATGGGGTGGGGAGGGAGGTGGGTGGGGAGTTTAAAATGGGGGGACGTATGTGCACCTGTAGCTGATTCATGTTGATGTATGACAAAAACCATCACAATATTGTAAAGTAATTATCCTCCAATTAAAATAATTGGAAAAAAAAAAGAACCCGCCTGCCAGTGCAGGAGACATAAGAGATGCAGGTTCGATCCCTGGGTCAGGAAGATCCCCTGGAGAAGGGCATGGCAACCCTCTCCAGTATTCTTGCCTGGAGAATCCCATGGACAGAGGAGCCTGGTGGGCTATAGTCCATGAGGTCACGAAGAGCCAGACACGACTGAAGTGACTTAGCACGCAGGCAGAGGTGGTAGTTGCGCTATACTGTGCATGTATTAATTGCCTCTGAGTTGTTCCCTTTAAAATGGTTAATTTTACCTCATTAAGTTTTTTTTTAAGCCGCGAGATATCATTATATATATGTTCACTAGAACTGGATAAAATTAAAGGGACTGTCATTCCTCAGTGTTGCTGAGGACGTGGAGCAACTGGAACCCTCTTGTCTCGCTGGTTGGAGTAACTGGAACCCTCTTATCTTGCTGGTTGAAGTGTCACTAAAGCTAAATAACCACATGCCCTCTTCTGAGCCCAATGTTCCACTCCCGCCTGTATGCTGGAAAGAGAGGAGCACATGTGGCCAAAAAGACATGCCCAAAAAGGCTCTGAGCAGCCTTTACTTATGATAGACTAAAACCGTAAACAACCTAAATGTCTATCAGAGTAGAATAGATGAATAAATTGTGCTATATTCTTAGGTGGAATACTAATAGAGCAATACAAAGAATGAACACTGCTATACCACAATAAAGGTAAATTTCACAGAAACAGTGTTGAATGAAAGAAACCTGAGTTTGAAGAGTATACTATAGTCTACTAAAGTCAAACTAATCTATGATGGTAGGTGTCAGAATAGCTTCTGCTGGGCAGGAATGGTCACAGTGGTTATTGATAGGGGAACACAGGAGAGCCATTTAGGGAGCTGGGAATAAATCTTCTGTATCTTGATCTGAGTGGTGGTTACATAGATATTATATTATTATGTGGTGTTCTCATATTAATACATAAGATACATGTTACAAAATAACCAATCTGTGCACTTAAGATTTGTACACTTTTTTTGTCTTACCTTAAAAAAAAAAAGCTAGAAAATTAAAAATGAGTCACCAGAGTAGGGAAGCAGCATAAAAGGATGTTTGAGAAGTATAAAGTTGTAGGTGAATATTTGAGAAGTGTAAGTTTGTAGAAACCTTGAATGGCAGTGAAATGGCAGGAGTTTGGATTCTGTTCTATAACTCCACTAGATTCAAGGGAGGGAAATGACATAATGGAAGCAGAGTTTTAGGGAAACAGATCTTTGGAGATGTGCCTGGTGGACTGAGGACTGGTCCACAGGTGGGAAGGTATTGCAATAGGACCTGAATTAGGTTGAAAATGGAAACTCTGAAAGAAGAAGACTTAGTGAGGCTGGTGACTAATTGGTCAAGGATAACAAGGATAACGGGTCAAAGAGGACTGAGGTTCCACACTAGACGGCTGGGGAAATGATGGTCAAGTAACAGAATTAAGAAAGCCAGGTGCAGGAATCTGTTGTGGGAGTAAAAGGATGAGTGGTTTCAAATGCTTTAATTGTAAAGTGACAGGCAGTTGTGGGGCTCAGAAGAGCAATCGGGGCTGGTGACAGAAATCTGAAAATCAGATTTCACACTGAAATCTGAAAAGAGATTATTTTGTAGATGAGATCCCTAAAAGAAGGAGAGATGCAGAGAGATTGTAGAAAGCCAGCCCTTAGAGAAGAAAAGTGTGATAGAGGAAGAAGAGACTGCAATTATGGATAGAACCAGGGTATCAGAAGAGAACCAGGATCACGTAAGCCAAATGAAGGTGGTGGGGGTGTGTGTGTGAAGATATAAAGGGAGAAGGTACAGAAGTAGGAGAGGAAAAGTAAAGATTGCGAATGTGACGGAGAGCAGGGATCACTGAGGGAACCTGGTCTTGGAGAAGGCAGGGGTAAACGAAGGCAAAGGCAGAGGACTTCTTGTAGGATGGCATTACCTGTGAAGACCCCAGGTGTGTGCGGTCAGGACACAAGAATTTGTCAGCATCTGCAGTGACTTCCTTTTACAGTATTCCTTGCCCTCTAAGAGAAAGTGAGGATGACCCAGGGTTGAGAATGAGTGTGGCTGTGGAAGCCAAGGATTCCCAGGTATTGGACCAATTATGGGTTCCAGGCACAATCTTATTCTCTGTGAGAAGGATACAAAAGAAGTTTAAGATACCCCTCAAGCCCTCTGAGGATTTATATAGTTTAAGTGATTAACAACAGAGAGCCAAAACACATGTAAATAGGGTGTCTTGAATCCTGACTTTGTTGTTTTTCAGCTGTGTAGCTTTGGACAAGCTGTGTTAGGTCTCTGCCTGTTTTTCCTCATCTGTTAAATGGGGACAATAATAATATCTCCCTTAGAGTTTTTTTCTGAAGCTTGCATGAGTTAATACAAGCAAGGTGCTTGGAACAATACCCGAACATAGCAAACATGTGATGAATGTTAGCTAAGATCATGACAAAGCTCTAGGAGTTCACACATGGAAAAAAATTAGTAAAGGCTGGAGCTGATGGGAAGGTTCTCTGGAGGAGTAAGGTTTTATTGGAGGCAATTCAGGGACTGATAAGAGGAAAGGAATTTTAGGTTTGGGGAAAACAGTATGAGTAAAGTCTTAGATCAGTAGAACCAGTGGCATTAGCCTGTGATTTGCTTAAACCAGATTATTCCTGTTGAGGAGTAGTGGGAGGTCAGAGTAGGATCAGAAGATGGGCAACTGATACTTCTCATAATAAAAGGAGTATGAGTAGGAGGAGTCAGAGTTCTTTGTGATTTTTTTCCCCCCTGTCTGTGTGACCTTGGGCAAGTTGTTTCATCTCTTTTGACTGCAAGTTTCCTAATTCTCGAAATGGTCTGGGTATATAAAATTCCTTGCAGCTCTAAAATCCCATGCCTCATATGTGAAATTATTTCTTTGACCCCGCCATCCGTGGGATGGCATTTTGTGTGTGTGCAGTGGGAGCGAACTTGTGGTTCTGGCCTCCCTGGTGCCAGTCTGTAGCCAAGTGAGCCAATGAGCCTGCATGGATACCATGGAAAATGTCGCCACCACCTCGCCACCGTTGGAGAATTGGGGCTGTCTGCAGGTGTATTTGTAATATGAAAAGAGCCCTTGGGTATTCCCCTGCCAAATTATTTAGAGTTAGTTCTACTACTGTTCTCTTGAGGAGCCCCAAGTTTTATGGATACTTGCCTTGAAGAGGACCCTAAGGGCTAAGTGGGAGGAAGGGAACAGTCTTTGGCCTTTCAAGACAATTTCCGGAATGGTCTTTGTGGAGCTCACACGATGAGGGGGAGAAGCAGCACCTCCGCACCACTAGGGCTTTCACAGGGAGATGCACCTGCCTGTGGCCCTTGTAACACTGTAGCTTTGACACTAGGGAGCCCCTTGTTCCCAGATGTGTATTTCAGTAACCTGGGACTCTGTATAAACATACATGAAAATGGGCTTTTCAGATACCTTGCTCAGAAATCGTTGGCTCTAGTATGGCACTCCTTCAGGTTCTCTGTTGAGAAGGGAATTTGATTTGTGATTCAATTCTCACTTCCTGCCCTTCTGGTGTGAGCCCTGCTCAGGGGCCTTTCTGCTGTCATTCACCCTGCAAGGCTGTTGCCTCAGAGGCAAGTGTCTTAAGATTCCGCCTCCACGTGTTTTCCTGTTGCTGAGTGGAAGGTACATGGAGCAATGTCTGACCTCTCCTTGAAGAAAATTGCTTTGTGATTTTCTCTGGCATGACCTTGGTCATCAGCTTGGTCTGGACTTTTATCCCAGACTGATGTTTACAAAACTTTGTGAATTGAAAAAGAACTTCAAACAAAAGAGCCAGAGCCCATGGAAGCGCTTTTATGCTATATGTTGTGCCTCCAAAGTTTTGAAGGGTTTAGTGTTTTCAGAAGGTGAAATGTGAAAAGAGTGACAGTTTGCCCTTGTGTGGCCCTTGGAAGAAAGAGTATGTCTTTACGGAGTAGAGTTCTAGGAGAGGAAGATGACTTGAGCATAGAAGATTTCCAGAGAAAGAGTATGTCTTTAGGGAGTAGAGTTCTAGGAGAGGAAGATGACTTGAGCATAGAAGATTTCCAGAATGGATGTGCACCTCTGGGTGGTGTTAAATATCCTCATTTACTTAGAGTAGACGTTCGTTGAGAGTATGGAATATATCTTCTTTTTTTTAATGTTGTCTATAAGAAAATCTCTTTTATGTTTTTATTAAAGTATAGTTGCTGTATAATATTATATAAGTTACAGGTATATAATTTTGTGATTCACAATTTTTAAAGGTTATATTCCATTTATAGTTATTATAAAATATTGGCTACATTCCCTGTGTTGTCCTTTATATCCTTGTAGCTTATTTTATACCTAATAGTTTGTACCTCTTAATCCCTGTATTACCCTCCCTCTCCTCCCCTTTCCTCACGGGTAACCACCAGTTTGGGCTTCCCCGGTGGCTCAGTGGTAAAGAATCCACTTGCTGATACAGGAGGCATGGGTTCAATCCATGGGTCGGGAAGATTCCCCAGAGAAGGAAATGACAACCCACTCCAATATTCTTGCCTGGGAGATCCCGTGGACAGAGGTGTCTGGCAGGCTACATTCCATGGGGTCTCAAAAGAGTTGGACACGAATCAGCAACTAGACAACAAACCAGTGATTTCTTCTCTATATCTTTGAGCCTGCTTCTTTTTTTTTTTAATATTCTCTAGTCTCTTGTCATTTTTAGATTTCACATATAGTGATAGCGTATAGTATTTGTATTTGTCTGACTTTTTTCACTTAAACATGGAGGGTATGGAATGTATCTTTGGGGTGGTCCCTGATGGTGAGTTGTGTCTAAGTCATTAATAAAAGCTAGCAATTCAGAAGATGGCCGTGTTTTGATCTCCTTGGCTGCTCATTCCCCTGAGGGGGTGGTTATGAACATCGCCTTGTCCATTCGTGCCACAGATTTTCTGAAGAGAAAAATAACCATGTCATGGAAGAAACCGCATGTTGCGAAGACTGTGAATAGAGGTTGAGCGTGAGATGGTTGGTCTGGCCTCCTTTCAGAGTAGTGATTGATTAATGCTCTCTGTGTTGCTGTTTCTTCCAGAGCTGACCTGTCCTGGACGCAGCATAACTAACGAAGTTGCTGCAGGATGAGAAGATGGCAGCACGGCTGCTCGCACCACCAGGCCCTGACAGTTTCAAGCCTTTCACCCCTGAGTCACTGGCGAACATCGAGAGGCGCATTGCCGAGAGCAAGCTCAAGAAACCGCCCAAGGCCGATGGCAGTCATCGGGAGGACGATGAGGACAGCAAGCCCAAGCCAAACAGTGACCTGGAGGCAGGGAAGAGTTTGCCTTTCATCTATGGGGACATCCCACAAGGCTTGGTCGCGGTTCCCCTGGAGGACTTTGACCCATACTATTTGACGCAGAAAGTGAGTTGGAGGAGAAGGAGCAGCAGCTGCAGATGCCCCTTTCCTAACAGGCTTAGGGGAGAGGGGGAGAAAGAGTTGTGTCTCTTTGCCCGAGTTTGGATAAGTAGTTAAACTGTTGTTTCCGTTCCGGTTTATGGGGGTTCTTTTTTGGTTTAATTGCTCCCAAGAGTCATTTGTGGGTCTTGGCACTTCTCAGTCTGTTAATAAGACTTCTGTTTTTGACTCCATGTCAAATCAGAAAAAGATTTATTTAAAAAAGGGGGGGGGGACAAAATTTTAAAAAGGGGGGTACATAAATGTAATGGGGACTGTTTGATATAGTGCAAGAAAAAAATGGCATAGTGAGAGATGGTACAGCCCTGTAGAATCTTGCTCACACACACATTCAGAATCCTGTCTTTAAATATAAAAATAATATTGTTATTGCAGCGACAAAGCCTATTGTTAATGTAATGGGGATGCATTTGTACTCTAACCTAGCCTCCTTTATGACGTTAGATCATAACCACTGGGGACAGGAATAGAATAGAGTAAACCAAACTGGGCCAGTGAGAAGACCAGGTCTTTGGCCTTGTTACACAGTTGTCTGAGTTCCGCCAGCACTGATTCTTAAATGAGAGTCAGTTCTGTTATTCCTGCTAGTAGGGAGTGTGAGTGAAAGAAATACTCATCTTCATTTGGCCAAGAGTTACAAATTTCCCTAACATATTTGACCAAACTTTGGGTTTCTTTCTCATGATTATCTTTTGAAACTAAGCAACAAGTGAAGAAGCAAAGCCCCCAGTTAATCCAGTTGCCAAGTAGTTAACCATAAATGCTAAAGGCTGACATCAGATAGCATTTTAGAGATCCCTCATTTGACAGGTGTCATTGAAAGAATTAAATCCACAGGTGTTTCCAGATGAAGGGGGAAAGGACTTTGTGTAATTACATATTTACAAATATAAAGCTTAACTGCCTTTATTAACCAAACTGCCTTCTAAACTGACCTTAGCTAAAATTGCCTTTCAGTCTCAGTTTGGGAAGAAATTTCTGTTTCTTTGTCTTAACAATGGGCCAGAAGTAAGACTTGAGGTGAACAGATCTCTTGATTAAGCTGTACTTGTGGAGGCATCTTAGTTGTGAGTGGCAAAAACAGTTGAGTAATTGTCTACACAAAATGGTCCTTCACCTGCGTACTTCTCTTGCAGCTCAGAACAGCTATCTACTCAGAACAAAGCTGAATCGGTAGCCTATAACTTCTACTGGGAAATTTAGAAAGTTTAAGGAACAAAACATCATATGATATAAAAAGTACTAGATTAGAAGAAATCCTTGCTCTATCATAATTCATCATGTTTATTATTTATAGTTATCTTTTTAGCATGTGTGTTTCTTAAGCTGCCACAAATAGTTCATGGCGGGCGAGGGGGGAATAGTAAATAAAAAATATTCTCAAAACTAGTTCGTGACCTTTAGTAAGTCACTTCACCTCTCTGTGCCTAAATGTCTTGTCTAGAAACTGAGAAGTTGAACAAGACTTTTAAGGATTTTGTCAAGTGTCACGTTCTGGGGCTAAGTTTTCATAAACTGTCTTTGATTTCCTTGTTTACTCATTCCTCTTTTAAAATCTAAATTTTTAATCTAGGCCTTTGCTGAATAGGGGTAGGTAGGTGAGGAAGGAGACAAGGTTTAAATGTCTAGGTTAGTAAATAAGGAAACATGGAATCAAACTGTTTTTAAGAAGAATATTTCATTGATTGTAAAATTTTGAAATATTTTTAGATATATTTCCCTCCTCTTTGCTGCTCTTGCATCCATAGTCTTAGTAGAACTTTTTCAGAAAATACTCTTATGGCAATAAAGTGAAAATGAAGTCGCTCAGTCGTGTCCAACTCTTTGCGACCCCATGGACTGTCGCTTACCAGACTCCTCTGACTGGGATTTTCCAGGCAAGAGTACTGGAATGGATTGCTATTTCCTTCTCCAGGGGATCTTGCCGACGCAGGGATCGAACCTGGGTCTCTCACATTGCAGGCAGATGCTTTACCGTCTGAGCCACCAGAGAAGCCTTATGGCAATAAACTGATAGGTAAATCCCTTTGGACCCTGGCCTTTCAGGTGGCTAAAACCGCTTTGCTTTTATTTGAACTATTTGTTTTTCCAACTCAGATACAAATTAAATTTCGTTTTCTTAAAACTGACTAAAAATACAGAGAACTAGGTTCGGTGTCAGAACCTGGTTTTCCTTTGCCTGCCTTTTCCCCTGGTTCCTGGCCTGTAGACAGCCTCTTTTCATTCCCAATGCCTTAGACGTCAGTGGTACTAACTTGGAAAAAGTGAGGCCCCAAAGACAGTGGGTCTCTGGCCCTAATGGCTGCCCTTTTTTGGGTAGGCCAGATGTTAATGGCACTCCAGTAGTGGAGATAGGAAATCTGATTTCAGCCTTTGGCCTCACCACAGGGTAGATAGTTTATGGAAAGGATAACTTTAATTATATTTTTAAAATTCTTTAAAGAAAAAAAGCAAACTGAAATATACCACCATGCAGAAAAATTCTTAAACTATAAGTGCCTTTATATATCTATATATAAAATATAAATGCTTAGTTTAATGATTATTGTAAAGCAAATAAACACCTATGACAAGAGAGAGCATTAGTAGCCCTTCAGAGCTATTAATTTTATTTTTAAATAAGGACTTTTTCAGTTGATTAAAGAAATAGGCTTGTTCAAATTCACTTGCATATCTTCACCAGCATTATTAATGCTTCTTACTAAATAGGCCTTTCACTGGGCCAAATTAGCAAGGTCTCCCCTACAAGGAAGCAGACTGGGAATCAACCCACAAACCAAAACATCCTGAGAGGAGAAATGACTTTAAGAGGACATTCCTTTCTGTTTGTTTCTCAAGGGCTGCCTTAAGTAATTCTTGCAAAGTGAAATCTCTTTTCTTTGCTTAATGCTACCAATGGATTTCTTAATTTTTTCTTTTTGGTTCTCGTTTTCTACCTCATTGATCATTTTTGGGACTCATGGAAACTGGTTTCTCATTTCCTTCTCTCTTTATTTTAGAGGATGAAAGAAAACTAGTTCCCTATTAGTGAAGTTCTGGTTGCATTCCTTTGTAGACTTTACAGTGTCCAGGGACACAGGGCCATAAAATATGTGTATCCCGTTTTCAAGATACCGTTGTACAAGCTGGTACTGGTGTGAGCTGTCGTGAATTGCTTGGGGCCCTGAACAGTGGTGTTCATTTAACATTTCACCTGACTTCCCCAGATGGTCCTCCACAATCCAGATCATCCTTTCTTTGAATTGTCTCAGACCTCCCAGTGCTACAACATGTTCTTCACCTCTTGGTACTTTGGATGTCTCCATTCTTTGACTTTCTTGTTTTTCAAGTGTTACCTGCAAATAATTGAATGTAAAGGACATTTAAACTTTTAAATGTATTTAATATTAAAAATAGGTAGTAGAATATAGGTAATTCAGTGGTTAAGACTCCATGTTTCCACTGCAGGGGGTGCGGGTTTGATCCTTGGCTGGGGACCTGAGATGCTACAAGCTGTGTGGTGTAGCCAAAATATAAAAAAAAAAAATAGGTAATATATTTCCATGGTTAAAAATTCAGTAAAAGCTATTCAGTAAAGAAGACCTCAGTAAAAAGTGTCCCCTTTATGCCTGTCTCTCATCTGTGCATGTCCTGCCTCCCTGAACAGCCATGTTAGTATCTTCCAGAGTTTCTTTACACAGTATGGTGGTGGTGGTTTAGTCACTAAATCGTGTCCGACTCTTGTGACCCTATGGACTGTATGTAGCCTGCTAGGCTCCTCTGTCCGTGGGATTCTCCAGGCAAGAATCCTGGAATGGGTAGCCATTACCTTCTCCAGGGGATCTTCCTGACCCAGGAATTGAACCCAGGTCTCCTGCATTGCAGGCAGATTCTTTACCAACTGAGCTATGAGGGAAGCTATTTATACAGTATATGTACAAGCAAAAAGAAACAAGTAATTTTAGGAACTTGAACTGACCTGAATGCCTTTGTTCTTGGTTTTCTTTCTGTTATTTTTTAAAGTCAATTAAAGTCTTAATTTTGTTATTTGTTTTCCCTTCTTTCATACTGTGGAATCTTAAGTTTTATCAGGGTAAATTTTCAGTTCATTTCTCCCCTTCCACACTTTCTTTAGTGAATCAAACCAAGGACTTTTTCTCTGTTGCTCAGAGTCTTTCTGTCTTCACTACAAACTATACTCTCCAATTCTTAATAATAACTTGTTGAATTTTTAAAAATTATTTATTTTCTGTATAGTGAGTGGTTAAATGACTCTTGATTTTTTTGTTTTATGAAGTACTATGCAAAGTTAAAAAGAATGAACCATGTTTGCTTATAGCAGTTTGTTGAATTTTAAATGGCCATGTATATTTCTAAGAGCTGTCTTAAATTGACAGCAAGAAAATCTATGGATTAAATTGAAAGAAGGCCTTCAGAGTTAGCTTCTACTCTTTCTCCTGTTCCTTAAAACCAGTGACTGTTACATGTATCCTTTTTGTTCAGTGGATATGCCCTCTTGTAAGAAAGTCCTATAAACAAAAATCCAAATTATAGGATTGATTATGTGCTTTTAAATAGGGCACATTAAATTGTGCATTATTAATTAATATTAATTATTAAATTAAATATTGCATTAAAAAATTACATATGGTTTCCCAAAGTTCAGTTTACCGTCGAGTTTTCATGTCTGTCTTTTCCTGCAAATTGGAGTCAACCTAGAATCATAGAAAATTAGAATATGGTGGCCTTAGACATCATCTAGTTCAGCCTTCTCATTTTGTAAGTTTAATAATGTAAAATAACTTTGTCAAAAGCCAATGCCTCCTGTCAGTTTGTTACAACATGTTTCTAGTTTTCCACTTTTCTAATTTTTTATTAATTGACCTTCTGTCTCAGTTTGTTCAGTTCTTCTAAACTAGGCATGCAAATATGGAGACGGGGGAAAAGAAACAAAACCTGCTTTTTCATTCACATCCCTGATAATTCCTGTGGTGTAATAACCCTTCTTAGCATGGGTCCTAAGAAATGCCATGCTTCTCTGGGAAAGGAAGGTCTTTGTTTTAGCTCCAGTATTTTACCTTCTCAAGTGAAGGAGCTCTAAGTAGTCTGGTAGCCCTGGACAATTTGTTCGGGAGACTTGGGCTCAGTATCAGTACTGCTACCACTGTTCAGCTATACCTGTAATTTAGAGGGAATTTGTTTAACCGGAGCTCCCCTGATGGCTCAGACCACAAAGAATCTGCCTGCAATGCAGGAGATCCAGGTTCAATCCCTGGGTCAGGAAGATCGCCTGGAGAAGGGAATGGCTACCCACTACTGTATTCTTGCCTGGAGAAATCCCTGGACAGAGGAGCCTGGCAGGCTACAGTCCATAGAGTCAGACACGACTGAGCAACTAACACACGACACTTTTACTTAACCTATGTCTTCACATTTTTTTACTTTTAAAGGAAATTGTCTTTCCTTTCAATTATCAATCCCCCAACTTACCAGCAGAATGGTACAGTGAAAAGAGCACCTATTGGGAACATAAAAACCTTCATTTTAGTTCTGCCTTTGCCCCTTGTCTGCCCTTGGTCAAATCACTTAAATTCTCTGGGCTTCAATTTCCTTATCTATAGTATCTGCAAGGCAAGGGTTGGGCTTAGATCTAGTTGTATTTTACATGTATGCCTATCACATATGTTTTAGCTGTGGCAAGCTATTCTGCTTCCCTAGTGTCCCCCTGCCTCCTCTTCATTTCCTCCTCTTGGAACATACTCTGTCCTTTAACTTCACCTGGTGACACTCTCCCAATTCATCCAGGCCTAGCCCTGAGGCCTCTTCTTTACAGCCTAACTTGATTCTTCACGTTGGAACTGATTTCTCCTCCTGAATTTCTTTAACACATTAAGATCTCAGTTGTACCTTTGATAAGAAATAGTTTTTAGGTTTAACCTCCAGTACTTTGGCCACCTGATGCAAAGAGCCAACTCGCTGAAAAAGACCCTGATGCTGGGAAAGATCGAGGGCAGGAGGCGAAAGGGATAACAGAGGATGAGATGGTTGGATGATATCACTGGCTCAATGGATGTGAGTTTGAGCAAACTCTGGGAGATAGTGAAGGACAGGGAAGCCTGGTGTGCTGTAGTCCGTGGAGTCTCAAAGAGTCAGACATGACTGGGTGACTGAACAACAACCGGTTAGGTATGGCAGGGCCCCCTGTTCCCAGCGGTGTTGGCAGTTTTCTCCTTACCTCACTGGTATTAGTGCCATCAGCTTCCTTAAATGAAGAACTGCTAAGGCTGTCTCACACACCCAGACCCATGAGCTCCTGGCAGAAAATCCTTGCTGAATCTAGTTTCACACACTTTCAAGAGGTGTGCAGAGCAGAGACAGTTAAAGGAGGGTATGTTCATTAGGTGTGATTTGAAATATTGCTAATACAGTACTACATTGCCTGTTTTTGCATAATAAGCCTAGATGCTGCTTTCTGTTTTAAATGAAAATTAGATGTTTTAAAACTTTGTTTTAAAAAACTGTTTTGCAACAATATAAAAAACCAAAATGTTTCCATTGTTTTATTCACCAAATCAAATTGAGTCAAGTCCTGTGAGCCAGTGGCTGGAAGATCTTTATAAGGGTGATGGGTTAATAACATTCATATACAGGGTTCTTTTCTATTCCCTGAGTATCATTATCTAGATGGAAAGGAACTTGAACATTCTTAAATCACATTCCTCTTTTATAGCTTTAGTGATAGACCAGAAGTTGGGAAACCTTGTTTCTAAGCTCATTTCCACCTGATTCTGGAGAATCTCCGGCCTGTCACTTAACCATTCAGCGTCTCAGCTTCCCTAATCTGGAAAATTAAAATTATGCTAATAACTAAGCTCCCAGGTATCCTACAGTGCTGTTGTGAAGAATATTTCTTGCCTACCCAATATGAAACAAAACAGCCTATTGTACCAGCCCTGCTTCATTTTTCTCCATTAGCATATGATATATTTGTTTGTTTGTTCATGTCCTTGAATGCTCATTAGCCAGAGCAGTGTGTCCATGCCCTGTAGTAAGTGTTCAACCCATATCTGTTAAAAGAATGAGTTAGTCTTATGAGATAATGCATATGAAAACACAATGTACTTTTCTAAGTGCTTTGAACATGAAAGGGTACATCATGGGTTTTTTTTCCCCAAATGAAAAGTTTTCCCATCTACCAAACTAAATGGAACTCTCGGGGGGAAAAGACTGATTACCAGTGTATCTTTCCTTTAGGGGCTGAGCAAGTAGATCAGGAAATAGGTTTCCTGATATTTTAGAGATTTTGGAAGGCTAAACTACTGTTAAGTGCCACCAGTCTGATCTCTCCTCTTGTAGAACCTTAGAATTAGGAGAGCCTTAGGAGCGATGTGCCACCAGTCTGATCTCTCCTCTTGTAGAACCTTAGAATTAGGAGAGCCTTAGGAGCGATGTCATAAAAGACCATTGAGTGATAGCCTCTACCTAGTGCTGTTCTTGATTTATTGGTCTCAAGTCTTTATTATACAAAGGATATAATTTCCTGAATATTCTAAGTTGTTCTGTCATGTCTTCTTTTATTGTTTTGCTGTTTTCTTGGCTGTGGGAGTTGTGTTACCCTCCCAGTATTAACTGACCATAACAGAAATGAGAGAAGCTGACATGGAATATATATTAGTTTGGGTTGTCTCATATAAAATATGATCTGTTTATTCAATCAGTACTTCTTGAGTACTTCCTCTGTGTGAGGCCTTGGGGGTATTGGGTTCGCTTGTGGGAAATAAAGATTAATAAAGTCAGTTTTTTACCCTTATGTAGCTTATAACATAATAGTGTGTAGTGTGATATCACTTTTGATAGGGGGCCTCAGAACAGGCCTTATTTACTTCATAGTAGGAATAATGTTTGGATTAGGGTTTGGATTTTAGAAATGAGGGATAGACTGTAACATTATAGGCAAGAGAAGAATATGAACAAAGACTTAGAAACCAGGGCATAGGACAGTGTAAGAGAAAGCTGAATCGTCTCATTTGATTGGAATTTGGAGAGTGGGCAATGATTCTGGGAAGGGAGTGCTGGAGCCAAGTCATGGAGAGGTTGTAATGTTAGACAGAGAGGTGAATGTGACAGTGATGTAAGGTATGGACCAGAGGGAAAGAGAACTTGGACAGAACGGTCAGCTATGAAGTAGTGATAGTGAGGGTCTAAACTGTAGTGGTGGAAGTGAAAAGTGAGGGGACTCGGTGACATCAAAAGTGAGTATAAGTTGATAGGAGTTTGTGATTAATTGTAGAGGCTTAAAGACATTCAGTCCTTTATCTGACAGTTTGATAAATTGTTTTGAGCAATTTCTACACACCTAGGTTCTGTTCCATGCCCTTGGGAACAAAGCAGGCAAGTTCTATATACTATGCTTGGAAGTTAGTTTTTGTTGGGGAGACAGATAATAAACTATTAAAGAAATAAAAATTATTGCAGGTAGTGATAGGTACATTAATAAAGTTAATAGAGTCCAGGTACTTTAAAGATTGTGGTACTCTAACCTTGGTACAGAGACCTAAACTAGAATCCAAAAGAATCAAGGGCTACAATGCTGTCTTAAATAGACTTTTAGCAAGTACTAAATTATAATCTTTGAAAGGACCCATACCATCTGAGCCACCAGGGAAGTCAAATTATAACCTTTGAAAGGACCCATACCGCAGATATTCTGAGTTGTGTAAAAGCCAGTATTGTTACTCTGTTGAGTTTGCTAGTTTCAGGTTTTTATATAGGTAGGAGTTCAGTAGGTTTCAGCATTCATGTGAGCTATAGGGGCACATATGGATAAACCTAGCATTTTCCCCAGAAAAGAACCTCAGGTCTTCTCTAGACCTTGTACAAGATCTGAGTTGCAAATCCAAAGTTCTGAGCCACATTGTGGTGTAACAGCTTTTACCTGAATTCTTGGATGTGTATTATTTTTATTAGCAAATCACCTGAACCGTAATCAAGGAGAGTAAGACTGTGACATCATTATACAGAGGGATGCTTCTCTTACTGATTGATTCCAAATTCACCTGAGCCATAAATTCTTTACGTATAACTCTATTTGACAGAATTCAAGATTAAGATTTCCCCATGAAAGGAAATTTTTGTCAACTCTGATTCTAGCAGCATGTTTGATACCTGCTCTGAAGAAGCAGTCATATTCCAGACACTGTGAGTCTACAAACTTTGGCCTGTGGAATTAAGTTTGAATAAAAGAGTTCCCCAATTTCAGAGGATAAAGTACCCAACCCATCTACTTCTCAAGGTCAGTGCTTCTCCTTGTGACTTTGATCCTGCCTTTCAACCTTCTCTAGCACTTGACTCTCTCAGTTATCCCCTCTCTTTTCTGTACTTTCAGTCTTTCCCTTTCAGAGTGGTTCTTCCCCTCAGCCTATAAACATACTCAAAGCCTTCCCATCTTCATCAACCCACGTTTGACCCCATACCCCCAGGAGGCGTCATCTCTCTTTCCATGCCACTGAAGCTTTTAAAGAGTAGCCTTTGACTTGCCCTCACCACCCGCGCATCTCCCACCCACTCCTCCATCCTTGCAGCCTGGCTTTCATCCTCCCCTCTTGACCACATTCTCAGTATAAGATCCTCCATGATCTCAAATTGCCAAGTCTAATGGACATTTTTTTCAGTTCTTATCTCACTGATCCTTTTTGCTGTATTTGGCACTATTTATGACTCCCTGATTCTTGCAGCTCCTTACTTCCTTGGCCTAATTCACCTGACATCTTGGACTATTCTTTCCCTTCTTTCTCCTTCATTTCTTCCACCTTTCCCTTAAGCGTTGACATTCCCGTGGGTTCAGTCCTTGGCCCGTGTTCCTCTCACTTGGCACACTCTTCCTGACTGATCTCATCCATTCTCTCACTACTCTTGAGTCTGTATCTCCAGCCTAGAACACTCCTTAAATATTCAGTGTCTTGCCAGGCATCTCTATCTGGACTTCCCGTAGGCAACTCAGTGTATTCAAAATTGAACTAATTTTTTCCCCTCAAACCTACTTATCTTATTTCATCTGCTGTTTTAGTTGATGATACCACACAAATTCTAGGTATTATTAATGCCTCTCCAATTTTCTGTATTCCTGAGGATCACCAATATTAGGGAACTGTCAGTAGAATGTTGCACATTTTTACAAGTGAGAAAAAATTTTGGCTCAGAAACGTTAATTTACTGCTGAAATTCCCTCACCTAGTGTGTGGAAGAGGCAGGTTTCAGTTCCTGGGATCTGTGAATTTAATACCCGTCTTTCTACCATGCCATGCTGTCTCCAGAGAGTGTATTGCAAGTTTTGTTTTCTACTGTCATTTTTAGATCATTTCTGTCATTTTGCACTGCCTCAATATGAGGCCCTGCCTATGAGGCCTTGCACTGCCTCAGTCTAAGATATAGAAAACATAAGAAAACTTTTCAAACTAAAATTAATGAATTTTTATGAGTGGATGAGCTACAGAGTGGAAAAGGTCAATTAGGCACCTTGCGTAAAGTTGGATATAGTAATAAGTTAGTTGATTTTAGCTACATAACTTCCTCATGACTAAGAGGTTCATTCATACAGTCAGCAAATATGTATGAACAGTCTACCTTGTCCCAGACAGGTATTATATGACATCTTCTGCTTGCTAAGCTAAGAAAGTCACAGTTGTTGTTCTTGTTTAGTTGCTCAGTTGTGTCTGACTCTTTGTGACCTCATGGAATGCAGTACACCAGGCTTCCCTGTGCTTCACCATCTCCCGGAGCTTGCTCAAACTCATGTCCATTGAGTCACTGATGCCCTCCAACCATCTCGTCCTCTGTCATCCCCTTCTTCTCCCACCTTCAATCTTTCCCAGCATCAGTCTTTTCTGATGAGTTGGCTCTTTGCATCAGGTGGCCAAAGTATTGGAGCTTTAGCTTTAGCATCAGTCCTTCTAATGAATATTCAGGATCGATTTCCTTTAGGATTGACTGGTTTGATCTCCTTGCAGTCCAAGGGACTCTCAAGAGTCTTCTCTGATACCACAGCTAAAAAGCATCAATTCTTTTGCACTCAGCCTTCTTTATGGTTCAACTGTCACATCCATACATGACTACTGGAAAAACTATAGCTTTAACTAGAAGGACCTTTGTCAGCTAAGTAATATTTCTGCTTTTTAATATGCTGTCTAGGTTTGTTATAGCTTTTCTTCAAAGGAGCAAGCATCTTTTAATTTCATGTCTGCAGTCACCATCTGCAGTGATTTTGAAGCCCAAGAAAATAAAGTCTCACTGTTTCCATTGTTTCCCCATCTATTTGCCATGAAGTGATGCAACCAGATGGCATGATCTTTGTTTTTTAAATGTTGAGTTTTAAGCCAGCTTTTTCGCTCTCTTCTTTCACCTTCATCAAGAGGCATTTTATGTTCCTCTTCGCTGTCTGCTGTAAGGGTGGTATCATCTGCATATCTGAGGTTGTTGATATTTCTCCCAGTAATCTTGATTCCAGTTTGTGATTCGGCCTGGCATTTCACATGATGTACTCTGCTTAGAAGTTAAATAAGCAGGGTGACAATCTACAGCCTTGACGTACTCCTTTCCCAGTTTGGAACCAGTCTGTTGTTCCATGTTTGGTTCTAACTGTTGCTTCTTGACCTGCATACAGATTTCTCAGGAGGCAGGTGGTCTGGTATTCCCATCTCTTTAAGAATTTTCCACAGTTTGTTGTGATCCACACAGTCAAAGGCTTTAGTGCAGTCAATGAAACAGAAGTAGATGTTTTCCTGGAACTCTCTTGCTTTTTCTACGATCCAGCAGATGTTGGCAATTTGATCTCTCGTTCCTCTGCCTTTTCTAAATCCAGCTTGAACATCTAGAAGTTCTTGGTTCACGTACTGTTGAAGCCTGGCTTGGAGAATTTTGAGCATTACTATGCTGGCGTGTGAAATGAGTGCAGTTGTGCATAGTTTGAACATTCTTTGGCATTGCCTTTCTTTCGGATTGGAATGAAAACTGACTTTTTCCAGTCCTGTGACCACTGCTGAGTTTTCCGTATTTGCTGGCATACTGAGTGCAGCACTTTAACAGCCTGTAAGGATCTCGGGGTCCAATGAGGGAGATCAGTGTGTAAACAAAATGACAATACTATATGAAGTGCTATAACAGAAGTAAGTACAAAGTGTAGTGGGAACACACCGGCAGGAAGGGTAATTCTGTGTGAGAAAGTTGAATGTTGAAAAGGTGATATTTGAACTGTACCTTGAAGTATTAAAGTATGTTTAATAAACATTTCACTTGTTGGAGAAGAGAAGAAAGAGTAGTTTGGGTCGAAAGAACAGTACATGAAAAGACAGAGAGGCGTGAACAACATTAAAGTGTTTAGAGCCATGAGTTCACTGTGACTGGAGCATGGGGTGTGGTCTGGTGAGACGAGATAAAGGAGAGGGGCAGGTTGCACCCCACTGTGTACATACTCAGCAGTTTTTATTTTCTCCTGCTGCTGGAGTTCTCAGTGTGAAATAACCTCTGGGGCCCGTTTTGAACCAGTACAGTGTCCTGTGACTTTGGCCCTAGTGACTGTAGACTCTTGGTCCAGCTTATGCACTAGGGTCCTACTGGCTTGTGCCACGTGTGTGAATACTGAATAAGTTGAATATTAGCCCTGAGAGTCTCCTCCTGCCACCCTGCCAAGGACCAGAGGGAGCAGCAATGGTCTGTATGACAGCAGCAGTACCATCGTAATTCCATTTGTTTGGAGTCCTTATTCTGGGGTAGGCACTGTAGTCAGGACTTTTTGTGAATTTTCATTTAACCCTTATAATCTGATAAAATAGGTACTGTCAGTCATTATCTGTATTTCATCCATAAGAACATGGAGCCATGGCAACCTGAGTTAGTTGCCTAAAATCATAACAACTAATAAGTAACAGCTGGATCTTAAATCCAGGTGGCCTCAATGCTTCCAAACCATTCTACTCTGCTGCTTTCTAAGAGAGAGGAAAGTGAGAAGAAATTCTAGGGTACGAGCACAGTGCAATGAAGAGAGGCATTAGTATGCTTTCCATACTAAATCCACCTTCCTCTTTGCTCTAGAGCAGGTGCAGGCTGGGGACCCCACGAGTGAAAGGGAGAAGGAGATCAATGGCAAATTTGATTGAAGAATGGTGAGGAAGGGAGGCCAGGTAGGAGGGTCAGTGCGCCCTGCCTCAGGGAGCAGGAGCATGCTGGCTTAGCGCTGAAGCAGCTGCTGGTCTGCCAGTATGTCTTCCTGTGATCAGGATGTAGGCAGGAATCGGTGTCACCTGCTCCAGATGTGGGTTGGAGGACATGGGGGTCACAAGGTCAAAGCAAATGAGAAAGTATATGCAGAACCATTGGGAACCAGCAAAGCCACAGAGAGACGGGATGCTGGCATCATCTTCATCAAGCTTGACTTGGGAAAATACCATACACAGCTGCTATGATGTCTCTGGCATATGCAGGGGGCTTTCTTTTTTGTCAGAATTAAAAGTATTTAGTAAAAATGATTTCTTCATTGGTCTGAGGTTTGGATCAGATGACTCAGCTTGAGCAGAGCACACTGTGTTTGATTGCTTTCTCTTCTTTTTTTTATTTTTAATTTTTGTAAAATTTATTTTTGGCTATGCTGGGTCTTTGTTGTTGCATGCAGGCTTTCTCAAGTTGCAGAGCAAGGGCTTCTCATTGCGGTGGCTTCTCTTGTTTCGGAGCATGGCTTCTAGGCACATGAGCTCAGTAGTTTTGGCTCACGGGCTTAGCTGCTGCGCAGCGTGTGGGATCTTCCCAGACCAGGGATCAAACTGGTGTCTCTTGCATTGGCAGGTGGGTTCTTAACCACTGGACCACCAGGAAAATCCTTGTGCTTGCTTTCTTGTCTATAAAGTGAGGAGTTAGAGTTGATAAGTAGTTTTGAAGTTTTTAAAAAATTGCAGTATGATGTGATAATTAAGAGAATAGGCTTTGGCGTTAGATTGCCTTGGTTCAGTTCTAAGTTTCACCACTAAATAACAGTGGTCTTGGGCAAGTTGGAGAAGGAAATGGCAACCCACTCCAGTATTCTTGCCCTGGAGAATCCCATGGACAGTGGAACCTGGTGGGCTACAGTCCATGGGGTCACAAAGAGTCGGACACGACTGAGTGACCTCACTTTCACTTTGGGCAAGCTGACCTTTTCGTTGCAGTTTCATTATTAATAAAATATACCTTCTTTATCAAGTGGTTGTTGTGAGACAGGTATTGTAAAAGGCATCTCAGTAGGGTTCCTTCTGCATAGTAAATGCTTAATACATGCTAAATGTTATTTCTTCAAATAGACTCACAGGTGCAGTTATTAATAAGTAAGGGAAGTAAAATTATAAACATGGGATTTAAAGGCCTCTCGCTCTGTTCTCAGTATAGTGAAATAGAGCCTTGGAAGAGGAGGGCTACAAATATTCACGTGGCTCAAACAGAAGTATAAGCCTAAAGGAAAAAAAATGGCCTGTGCCCTAGTGTCCTGCTTTTCGGTTCAGTATTTCTCAGCTGGGTGTCAGGGCTCAGGTCCTCTGTAAATTCAGGCCAGTTGTGCCTTTACTGGAGGCTTTCCTAGGGCACGTTGGGAGTATAATTGTCATTTTCCTTGAGGGACCCACTGAGCAGACTAGCATTAAGAAAGGCATCAGGAGAGTTCCCTGGTGGCCTAGTGGTTAGGATTGGGCACTTTAACTGCAGAAGCCTGGGTTCAGTCACTGGTTGAGCAACTTAGATTCTGCAAGCCATGAGATGCAGCCCACCCTCCCCCCCACCCTAAAAACTACAGTGTATAATTTGGGACTTCCTGGCAGTCCACTGGTTATAACTCCATGCTTCCACTGCAGGGGGCATGGGTGCGATTCCTGGTTGGGGAACTAGATCACATAGGCCATGTGGTGTGGCCAAAGAAGATTTCCAAAATATAATAAATATATAAGTAAATAAAAGACATCAGAACTCCCTGTAACATGGTATAGTCATTTTGACAGTACAGGTCATTTATGTCTGAACAGCTTCCTAGTCTGAGGTAGAATCTGTTTCAGTTCAGTTCAATCTCTCAGTTATGTCTGACTCTTTGCAACCCCATGAACCACAGCACGCCAGGCCTCCCTGTCTATCACCAACTCCCAAAGTCCACCCAAACCCATGTCCATTGTGTCGGTGATGCCATCCAGCCATCTCATCCTGCGTCGTCCCCTTCTCCTCCTGTCTTCAATCCCTCCCAGCATCAGGGTCTTTTCCAATGAGTCAGCTCTTCGCATCAGGTGGCCGAAGTATTAGAGTTTCAGCTTCAACATCAGTCCTTCCAGTCAATACCCAGGACTGATCTCCTTTCATGCTTTTCTTTATTAAAACAGGGAAATTTTGAAAGGACGTTTGTTTGTTGCCTGCTATATGGCTGTGTAATTACTCAGAAGTGAATGCCAAATAGCTGTTGATTAGTGGACAATTGGCTACTACTGCTCACTACTGCTCTTACCACTGTTAGAGCTGTTTTTCCAATCAGCTGTATTTGTATTATTGGTAGAAGAGTACCTCTCTGTGCGTGTACACTCTGAAACCATTAGGCAGAGAGGATTTGCCATTAGAAGTTACCAGAATAAAAAATTTATACTTAGGCAGGAAAGAACTAACAACTACTAAAAGTTTAATCAGCTAGTTACCTGGTTCAGAAAAGGTACATAGATGTGGGAGAATAAGGTGTATATATGTATTAGGTTAGCAGGCAAGAATTTAAGGCTAGAGAAGTCATTTAAAGATGAGAGGATTAGGCAGCTCCAGAAGTCGAAACAGTTAGGATCTAGGGTCCAAACTCTGGGAGACGGTCATAAAGCAGTGTGGATAACAGTTATAGCAGATGGAGCCAAAGGGTATTGATTCCCACCTCCCCCTTTGTAGATTAGCTCAATCCCTGAACCCCTAGGTGTTCATTAGACCCAGAAGGCCCTCAGGTGCCTGCAGGTCCCCTTTGCCCTGGTGGAAATGATGACTTCTCAGGGGAGGAAGAAATCTGGCTGGGTGGAGAACTGCTGTCCTGGGCCTTGTGACCCACAGCAAACCTGGGACCGGGTGATAAACCTCTAGGAAGCTTTCTGTTTGTGATGTACTAAACCCATACACTGAGTTCTCTGTAATGTCCTTCCCAATTCGTGCACCCTTTCTTATTTAATGTGTACATTGTGAATGGCTAAAAAATTTAACCTAGTCACAGGGTGAGGGTGGGGGCTGCTCATGAGTTGGCTACATGCAGTACTTTAGTAACTGTGTGCATTTATTGCATTGTGTTTGCCATGTGCTAGGATTTGTTTGGCATGAATATGAACAAGCTCGTACTTGGCCTTGCACAATATCGCTGCTCCTTATGTAGACCCTGAAGGGAGTGCCTCTTACCTGGTGTTAGCAGTGGCAAAGCTCCTCCAGCGTGTGCTTCAAGCCCCACATAGCTAGTTAGAAATGAAAAGCCTGTGCTTTTCAGAAGCCTCATGTTATGCCGGCATGACACATTTATTAATAGTCCATGCCATAACTCGTTAAGAGCCGTTCCACCACTGCTAATGGGCCTTGTACTCACACACATTCAGTGGCTGTTGTTATAAACTGATATTTTCCCCTGGGCCATAAACCACAATTCAATATCAATTTCCCTTTTAACTCATTTACTTCACAAAGATCTAATTTAAGACAGATTGGGTAAAATATTATTGGACTTCATGGGTACCAAGTGACTGTTGCTTAAATAATATCCTCGTAAGAATCCAAAGCTAGCTGTCCTTTCACACTCCTCCTAGGCTTTAAAGGGTCTGGTGTTGGGGTATAGGATTGAACAAAGGGTGACTCCCCTTTTCTGGATTCTTATCAGCAGTTTAACAATGATTCAGTTCAGTTCAGTCACTCAGTCGTGTCCGGCTCTTTTCGACCCCATGGACTGCAGCACACCAGGCCTCCCTGTCCTTCACCAACTCCCGGAGTTTACTCAAACTCATGTCCATTGAGTCGGTGATGCCATCCAACCATCTCATTCTCTGTCATCCCCTACTGAGATTTAAATCAACTATGCATATAACTTTAAAATGCTTTTGTGTATATATATATATTTTTTAAATTCAGCCCATCACCAATCCTCCTTATTTATTCTCTTTTGCATAGTCACTGTTCTGCTCAGAAAAGGTGATAAAAGTAGAGGATCTAGAGTGGGAAAAAGCAGCCCGTGGTACAATACTGCCTTGGGACTGCCCCATGCTGCCCACTTCTCACATAAGTACAATTGTCAGGATAGTATTGAGCACTGTTGACCCCAGCCTTGACAGTTTCACTCAAAAGAGCAAAATAACTAACTCAGGAGAGTTCCACCAAGATGAAATATAAGGGAAAGAATAGAATAGTAGGCTTTCTCCTCAAAACTATGGTTTGCCCTTTGTTGCACTTGATCTTGGAAGTAAAAATCGCTCAGTCATGTCTGACTCTTTGTGATCTCATGGACTATATAGTCCCTGGAGTTCTCCAGGCCAGAATAATGGAGTGGGTAGCCTTTCCCTTCTGCAGGGGATCTTCCCAACCCAGGGATCGAACCTAGGGGTCTCCCTCATTGCAGGCAGATGCTTTATCAGCTGAGCCACAACGGAATCCCGGGAATACTGGAGTGGGTACCCTGTCCCTTCTCCAGGGGATCTTCCCAACCCAGGCATGGAACCAGGGTCTCCTGCATTGCAGGCAGATTCTTTACCAACTGAGCTACTAGGGAAGCCCTTTTACAATATTGGATGCATCTATATATTTTCTAAATCATAAGCTCATAGATGTCAGAGCTGGAAAGGACCTGGGCACACCCATCAGACAGCCCCCTCTCTTAAGTTAGAGATGAGGAAAATGAGATCCAGAGAGTGAGGGGCTCCCCCAAGTCGTACTGCCAGGTAGAGATAGGTGAAGAAGGACAGCCTATGTGTTTTAATACCTGAGAGATGATGTGGCACTTCTCAAATCCTGGTGAGCACAGGTTCCTCTGCAGCTTGTTTATCAGAATCTCTGAGGTGAGACTTGTGAATCTGTGGGGTGTTTTTTTTTTTTTAAAGATGATCAGATTATTCTTAAGCAACCAGTCTGTCTTATGTCAGAGCTGTTATTCATACAAAACAGGGATTTACCAGCCTTGACCCCTGGCCCAGATCAGCTCTGCCGTTTACTTTTGTATGGCCCATGAGTTAAGATGGGTTTTCACAGGACTTCCAGAGTGGTCCAGTGGTTAGGAGGTTAGTACTCTAGACTTCCACCGCAGGAGGAACAGGTTCAATCCCTGATTGGGGAACTAAGATCCCACAAGAAGCATGGCACAGCCAAAAAATAACAGAGAAGGCTTTTCACATTTTTAAGTGATTGTGCTTAGTCTGTGCTTAGTCTGTCAGTTGTGTCCTACTCTTTGTGACCCCAGGGACTATAGCCTGTCAGGCTCCTCTGTCCACGGGGACTCTCTAGGCATGAATAGTGGAGTGGATTGCCATTCCCTTCTCCAGGGGATCGTCCCAACCCAGGGATCGAACCCATGTCTCCCACATTGCAGGCAGATTATTTACCATCTGAGCCACCAGGGAAACCCTTTAAGTAATTGGGGAAAAGTGTAAAAAAAAAAAAAAATTAATATTCTGTGACGTATGAAAATTTTAGGAAATTAAAATTGCCTTGTCCGTAAATAAAGTTTTATTGAAGCATAGTCCCTCTTATTTGTTTACATATTGTCTATAGTTATTTTTGCAACTGCAGTGGCAGAGTTGAGTTGTTGCATCAGGGACTGTATGGTCCATAGAGCCTGTAATATTTGCTATCTGACCCTTTACAAAAAAGATTTGCTAACCCCTGATATATATTATTCTCTCAGATAAGCACTGCAAGTCCCAGTGTAAGAGGAGATTCTTAAGCTTTGAGACCTTGTGTTGGTCCAGACACCGTCTTGCCTTTTGCAAAAGATGATGTTTGAAAAACTGCATATAAGTTAAGCATGTGTAAATCTAATTATTTAACAATAAAGTATGCGTCATTTACTACTTTAAAGTATGGAGGATTCACCTTCATTTCTGGACTTTTAGTGTAAACTAGAGGTTTATTTCTCTTTGAGCCAAAAAAAAGATCTCCTGTTTTTATACTTGATAAAGATAGAGGATATAGATACTTAGAAAGGAGTGATGGTTAAACTATTCTATATGCAGTATTCAGTATCCAAATTAATTATGAAATTTCTACTTCACACATAAAATGTCCGTAAGGAAACCTTTATTCCGACAAAACCATCTTTTTAAAATTCACTGTAGAGACCTAGTTTCCCTCAGGATCATCAGCATCATTCTTGCTAACGTATCACTGTACTCATTCAGAATCCTAGCTACCTCCTGGTTTTTCTTCAACCAAGGCCTGACAACGTCAGTTTCCTAATGCCTTCCGTTTCTTTTCCCTTACCTCAGCCATGCAAGCATTTGTTCAGTCCTCAAGTAGCATTTACTGAGCACCTGCTCTGCGCTGCCATGCAGGCTCTGATCCTGAGATAGGAAATACCCTCAGCGGTTCCTCTAGACCTGTCTTTCCATCATGGCCAGGCTAAAAGATGAGAAATCGGGGAGGTGCAGAGTTTGTTACTTTAAAAAACTCTGATGCCTGTCTTCTTCTAAGGCAGGTAGGAGGTTTTGTACAGGCCCGGCCTGGTGGTTTTAGATCCTGGGACGTGGGCCAGCACTTCTTTCGTTGTTGCTGAGGCTTTCATGCAGTGAACCTCAGGGGCTCAGGTTTCTCATCCACCAGAGACTCTGTGCCCCACACCAGGTTCATTCCCTGTCGCACTGTCACTGAATTACTTCTCCATCTGGCAAACAGAAGCTGTACAGAGACTCCAAACTTGGCATCATATGTTGCTCCTTGCAGCCTAACCTTTGATAGGTGGTGTCCCTCTCCTGAGATTTTGTGAAATGCACAGGGGATAATAATCCCTCCTTCACACATACTTCATGGGAATATAATGAGGTTGAATGAGGAGGTTATTTAAAAGGCTTGACATTTTCTTGGAGGGGGTTGCTATAGAAACGCAGAGGAATACAAGTACTTCAGAGAAGAGATTTCAGGAAAGTCCAGGGCTCTTTAGTTTTTATTTTTTTGAATTATGAAGTATGATAACACATTTACAGGAGACTTGGGATATACAGAACAAAGTTACACATAATTCCACTATATATTACATTATTTTTTAAGTAGGTAAACTAAGATTTTAGGTTGGAGTTTCAATATCAAACTCTCAAAAATTAATAGAATGGATATACAGAGAAGTAGAAAGATATAGTAGACCGGAAAAGCACTGTGAATCAATTAAACATAATTAAGATTTATACAATTTTCACTCAACAGTAGGATACAAATTCTATTCAAGCAAACTAGGAGACACTGGAATATATTCAGGGACATAAAATAAGGTGCAGAAATTCAGGGTCTAAAGGTATTGAAATCATATAGAGTCTGTTCTCTTATCATTGTAGAATTATGATAGAAATCAATATCAAAAGAAATTTGAAAATAATCCACATATTTTCAAGTGCAGTGTGACATTTACCAAAAGAGATCTTCAACTTAGCCATCATAAGTCTCAATAAAACTGACTGAAAAAAACACAGAGTGATTGCAGAGAAGGAAGCATTTAAATGAGAAATTAGTATCAAAATGAGAAATTAATATTAAAGATACTTTAAACAAAATCCCATGTATTTGGAAATTAAATATCCACTTTTAAATGATGGTGTATCTAAGAAGCCATAATAAGGAAAATTAGGGAGAAAAATTGTAATAGAATAAAAATGAAAAGAGAATTTACCAGAATTTGTTGTATGCTGCTGAAGCTGCTTAATGCAATTAAATACAATGTGGAGAAGTAATAGGTATGAAAACAAATAACGGACACTAGCATAAAATTTTGTGGAATTTGAGCAAAATTTGTACTGTTGTTAATAATGCTATATCACTTGTTAACTTCCTGTGTGTGTTTACAGTATAATATTTCTTTATATTCTCAGAATTGGATTAGAAGTTTCAAGCAGGGCTCTTTGTACCTCCGAGAGGCCAAAATATGGAAGAGCCAGACTCGGCCCTGGACCTCTCTCAGCCTGACCCCAAGCCTACTACTTCCTCTTGCTCTTAGGATTAGTTTTCCCTGCAGTTATCACCACCACTGCCTGCCCCCTCACCCCCACCCGCTGCCTGGGGCCAGTAGCTTCTAGTACAGGAAGAATATGATCTCAGTGCAGTCTCTGCACTGGGGCTGCTTCATCGAGCATTTCCAGAACGCACATGGCTCAACACCAGCACCGCTTTTCGTGGAGAAAATGGTGGGACTCTGCCAGGAACGGAAAGAATAGAAGATGAGAGGACAGGAACTTTTTAAAAATCTGCCAGCCAGTGTGCATTGGGAGTACTTGGATTGAGCATTATATTGAAACTGTGGGAGGAAGTGTGAGGTTGTTTCCTGCTCTCCAAGAGCTTGAAACCTAGTAGAAGTGGAGGCTGGAGGGGAGGGAACAAAAAGAACTTGGAGAATAAGGAAAGACACAAACTCTGAGAGTAACAGGAGTTCAGGAAAGGGGGAGGTCAGAGGAATTGCAAATTTATCATAAAAAAGTGGGACCTTGGGCTTCCCTGGTGGTCTAGTGATTAAGAATCTGCCTGCCAGTGCAAGGGACACGGGTTCCATCCCTGGTCTGGGAAGATGCCACACGCAGCAGAGCAGCTAAGCCTGTGTGCCGAGCACTGAGCCTGCGAGCTGCAACCACTGAAGCCTGTGTGCCGTTGAGTCCATGCTCTGCAGCAAGAGCATGAGAAGCCTGCTCACCGCGACGAAGAGTAGCCCCTGCCTGCCACACCTGGAGAGCGCCTGTGTGCAGCGAAGAAGACCCAGTGCAGCCAAAAAGAAACAAACCAACAAGTCTTTTTTTTTTTTTTAAAGTGGGACCTCAGTACCAAATTCAAAGTAACACTGACCTCTGTGGGAAGGAAGTGGACGAAGCTGGATAGATAGGGCTGCGGGAAGAAACCATATTGATAAGGTGTTATTTCCTAGGCTAACTGATGGATAGAGAGATGTTTGTGGTATCATTCTGTAGACTTTTCAATATGTCTTACGCATCTCGTATGGTTCATTTTTGTGGTATTTTTGTTTTCATTGAGATATAGTTCACATGCTAAAAAATCCACCATTTTAACGTGTACAGTTCATGGGCTTTTTACTCACTAGTTTGTGAAGCCATCATCACTTTCTAACTTCAGAACATTTTCATCACCCTAAAGAGACCCACTGGCTTCCCTGGTGACTCAGTGGTAAAGAACCCACCTGCCAATGCAGGTGACGTGGGTTTGATCCAGAGTCACAGGATCCCCTGCAGAAGGAAATCGCAACCCACTCCAGTATTCTTGCCTGGAGAATCCCATAGACAAGAGGAGCTGGTGGGCTATACAGTCCATAGGGTCACGACATGTCAGACGTGACTTGTCTACTAAACAGCCACAAGAGACCCACTAGCAAGGAGTTCCTAATCCCCTCTCCATCCAACCCTAGGCTAACCAACTTTCTATCAGGATTTGCCTATTCTAGACATTCCATATAAATGGAATCCTACAGTATGTGGCCTTTTGTGTTTAAACTCTTTTCAAGGTTTTTCAAGTTTCACTCATGTTGTAGCATGTATAAATACTTAACTTCTCTTCCTTTCTTTTTTTTCTTTGCCCAGATGTCTTTATTTTTCAAAAAGGTCCTTAACTCTTTCTGAAGTTTCCAATGGGTTAAGAAACACTTTTAGCTGTTGCTATTCTTAATTCTATTATTTGATTTGGAATAAAATTGATTTTTAAAAATTTATCAATAACACCTTACTGTTCACTTTCCAGGTAATAATATGCAGTTGACCCTTGAACGACACAGGCATGAAGGACCCAGTCGAAAATCCACCCATAACAATAGGCAGCCCTCTGCATGTGCGGTGCCCTCACGCCTCGGTCCCTTAGAGCTTGTAGTTGGTTTGTATCTGTGCTTCCGCAGCGGCAGAGTCCACTGTCTGTGGATAATGTAGCACTGCAGGATTTCCTGCTGAAAAAAAGTCCATGTACAGGTGAACCTGCGCCATTCAAGCCCATGTTGTTCAAGAGTCAACTATATATTTTTATTGTAGTAAACTATATATAACACACACTTTACCATTTTAACCTTTCTTAAGGGCACTATTCAATGGTATTAAATATATCCACCATGTTGTACAACCTTCGCCGGCATCCATTTCCACATCTTTTTCATCATCTCAAACAGAAACTTATACCCATTAAAAAATAACTCTCCATTCCTCCTGCCTAAAGCCCCTTATAAACTCTCTTCTGCTTTCTGTCTGTATGTATTTGCTAATTCTAGGTACCTCATATAAGCGAAATCATATAATATTTGTCCTTTTGTGTCTGACTTATTTCACTTAGCCTAATGTCTTCTAGGTTCATCTATGTTTAGCATGTGTCAGAATTTCAACCCTTTTAAGACTGGATACTACCCCATCATATGGATATATACTACATTTTGTTTACGTTTTTGTAAGTTAATGGTTGCTTCCACTATTGCAGTATTTTGATGCTTTTATGAACATCCATGTATTCATTTTTGTGTGAACCTGTTTTCAGTTCTCCTGGGTATCTAGCTAGGAATGGAGTTGCTAGGTCATATGGTATCTCAGTGTTTAACTTTTGCGGAACTGTCAGCTGTTTTCCAAAGTGGCTGAACCATTTTCCATTCCTACCAATAATATGTGAGAGTTCCAGTTTCTTTATATTCTTGCCAACATTTGTTATTTTCCATGTTCTTTTAAAAAATTGTTACCATTCTAATGGGTGTAAAGGGGTATCTCATTGTGGTTTTATTTGCATTTCTCTAATGACTAATAATATTGAGTGTCTTTTCATGTGCTTATTAGCTGTTTGTATATCTGCTTTGTAGAAATGTCTATTCAGATCCTTGCCCATTTTTAACTTGGATTGTTTGTCTCTTTACTGAGGTGTAGGTGTTTTTGTAATCTAGTCTGGCTGCAAAACCCTTATTAGATACACGATTTGCAGATATTTTCACCCATTCTTTCGGTTGTCTTTTCACTTTCTTAATAGTGTATTTGTTGCACAGAAGTTTTCAATTTTGATGAAGTTCAATTTAATCTGTTTTTTCCTTGGTTGCTTTTGCTTTCGGTGTCCCATTTATGACACTGTTACCTAATCCAAAGGTTAAAAGATTTACACCTATGTTTTCTTCACTGAGTTTTATAGTTTCAACCTTTACATTTAGGTTTTTTTTTTTTATCCATTTTGAGTTAATTTTCACATTGGGTGTGAGATAGAGGTTCAGATTTATTCTTTTGCATCTGTTTGTCCCACCACCATTTATTGAAGACTGTTCTTTCCCCTTTGGATTGTCTTGGCACGCTTGTCAAAAAATCAGTTGACTATAGACTATAGTTTATTTCTGAACTCTCAGTTCTATCCTGTTGATGTGTTTGGCTATTTTATGGTATTATGTTAGTACCGGTTTTGATTATTATAGTTTTGTCATAAGTTTAAAAAATGCAGCAGTGTGAGTCCTCAACTTTGTTCTTTTTTTTCAGGATCATAATTTGGTTCCCTTAAATTTCTATACAGATCTTAGGATCATCTTGTTAATTTCTGCCAAAAAAGGAAGTTGAAATTTTGACAGATTGCACTGAACCATAGCAATATTAAGCCTTGCAGTCCGTGAGCATCAGACGTCTTTCCATTTATTTATTTTTTCCCCCGTTTCTTTTACTGATGTTTTATAGTTTTTAGTGTATAGCTCTTATACTTCTTTTGTTAAATTTATTCCTATGTGTTTTATTTTTTTGGATGCTCTTGTAATGGCGTTGTATTCTTAATTTCATTTTCATATTGTTTTCTCCTAGTGTATAGAAATGTAACTGATATTTATATGTTGCTTTTATGTCTTAGAACCTTACTGAACTTGTTAATGAGCTCTGTTTTGTGTTTATGTCTTCCTTAGGGTTTTCCATATAAGAGCTTATTTCATCTGCAATTAGAAATAGTTTTACTTGCTTAATTGCCTTGTCTAGAACATCTAGTACAATGTTGAATGAAAGTGATGAGAGTGGAATCTATGTCTTATTCCTGGTCTTAAGGAGAAAGTTTTTAGTCTTTTAACATTAAATATGATGATAGCTGTGGGTTTTTCATAGATGCCCTTCATCAGGCTAAGGACGTTCTGTTCTATTACTAGTTTGCTGTGTATTTTATTATGAAAGAATTTTGGATTTTGTCAAGTGCTTTTGATGCCTCTTTTGTGATGATCATGCAGTAATTGTCCTTTATTTTATTAATATGTTGTATTACATTGATTGACTTTCATATGTTAAATTATCTTTGTATTTCTGGGATAAATCCCATTTGGTGGTGTGTAATCCCTTTTTTATATGCTGCCAGATACTGTTTGCTGGTATTTTGTTGAGGTTTTTGTGTTTATATTCATAAGGGATATTAGTCTATAGTTTTCTTTTCTTTAAGTGTCTCTGTCTGGTTTTGTATCAAGGCAATACTGGCCTTACAGAATGAGTTGGAAAGTGTGTCCTTTTCTCCTATTTTTTGGAAGAATTTATGAAGGACTGATATTAATTCTTTAAACGTTTGGAGGAACTCATCAGAGAAGCCATCTGGCCCTGGGTTTTTCCTTGTGGGGGTTCATTTTTTTAATGCAAGGTGCAGAAGAGTATTTATAGTACAATTGAGGGGAGGGTAAGGGAGGGAGAGAAGAGTCTTTTTAAAGCAGTATCTGTGTGTTTATATTAATACAGAAAAGTTTTGAAAAGATCCATAAGAAAAGATGATACATAAGCAAAGGTTATCATTGAGTAATGAGATGGAACTTGTCTTCTGTTCCTTTTTTTTATGATTGTGAATATGTACTACTTTAAATTAAAGGACAAAACGAAAGCAAACGCCTACTAAAAGGGCCAGCATTTGACCATGTGCTTTTTCACCTGCACGGTTAGATGCTAGGGCTGAGTACTTGCCACGGGCCTGTGTCCTTAGGACCTCAGTCTAGTAGGCCCTGCATCTCCAGCTCCATAGTTTGCTGTTCTCCCTCTCTTTAAACCTCCAGCAGCACTGAATTACTTATCAATTCCCTGAAAACACCCCCAGTTCTGAGCTACTGTGCCTTTGTAATCCTATGCTAACCCTTCCCCCTTGATCTGCTCAATTAATCTCTCCGAATTGGCACTTATCCTTTAAAACCCCTTCCAAATGTTTAGTAACCTGCCTTTGTGAATACCTCCCACCTCCCAGCTCACTCCCCTCCCTTGAATTGCCCATCCAATGGGAAAGTAAAAATCTCTCTCTTCTGCTGCCTCTCATACATTATGTATATTTTTGTTATTGAATTTTATGTTTATTATTATTAGTTCACATATATGTCGTCCCTAAAAGTACAGTTTTATTCAAGCTCGTATCCAAGAAGCTTAGCACAATGCTTGGCACAAAACAGATGCTCCAAAATATTTGAATAATTCATGCAACAGGAAAAGGCATCTGAGTAGGATGGGCAATGAGAGCCCAGGCCAAAGTTTGAATTCCTATAACCTGTTCTGGTTTGGCACGACAGGAGGATTTATGCTCGGAATGTAGTTGAATGAATTTGGCAAGGCTGATAATGGAGGTTCTTAAAAGCTAAGTAGAGTAGACTTGGTAGGTAAATATCAACAAGATGAATAACTCCTCTCACCTCCTTGAGTCTTTGCTCAAATCTCTCTCCTCAGTAGGCTTACCCTGATCACCTGAGAGGGATGGACCAAGAGCTTGGGGTTGGTAGATGCAAACTATTACATTTAGAATGGATGAACAAGGTCCTAATGTATAGCACAGGGAACAACATCCAATCCCCTGGGATAAACCATAATGGTAAAGAAAGTATATATGTGTATAATTGAATCACCTTGCTGTTACAGCAGAGATTGGCATAACATTTCAATTAAAAAATGAAACATTCACCCATTCTCTGATGCCTGCACTCTCGAGTTGCCTTTCCCTGATCTTCCTCCTTTTCCTACAGCACGTATCACATTTGATATAATTTACTTACTCATTAGGTTTTTTATTTATTGTCTGTCTCCCCTCTTAGAACATAAGCTCCTCTCACTAGGGTGGCCTTGTTCACCGATCCTTCCCAAGCACCTGGAACATTGCCTGGAACATGGTTGGCACTCAGTAATTATTTGTTGAGTGAATGAATCCTAAATTAATAAACTTCAGAATCTTGTCCAGAGCAGGCACAGGCAGCTTAGGTATAGTTGACATGGCTTGTTTCTGAAAGAAAAGTCTGATCTTTAAAACTGCTAAGATAGTGTCATCTATTTGTAATGTAATCTGGAGCAGTGCAAGGAAGGGAGATGAGGGAAAGCAGTTTCTCTTGCCTTAGTACATTGCCTTAAGGTTTGTTTCCTTAGACACCAAATTGGGAAGTAAAACATGAGTCCATGTGAGTTTATTTCTTGCCTAAAAAAATGTTATTTCATGTGGTGATTAATTCCTGTGCTTTAATAATTTCTCTCTTTCTTTCTCCGCAGACCTTTGTAGTATTAAACAGAGGGAAAACTCTCTTCAGATTTAGTGCCACGCCTGCCTTGTACATTTTAAGTCCTTTTAACCTGATAAGAAGAATAGCTATTAAAATTTTGATACATTCATATCCTTTTCTGCAAATGTGGAGTGAATGTAGCCATTGTGTGTTCACTGGTATGTGTTTCTGAATGTCCACCACCTAATTGTATATTAACTATTTTATCATTGGTGTAGATGACTATTCCTCCAGTCAGAACTTCTGCTAAAACCTTAGCTGAGCTTCAGCAGATTTCTTTTTTCTTAGGATGATATCACAGGAATATGGAATTTTCTGGGTATCGTTAAGAGGGACAGGTTAAGATGGTAACTTTACTGAAGTCTTAATTTTTAAAGCACTCAGACTTTAGTAATTTCATAACAAGTTGTATTATTCAGCTTTTTACATATTAAAGCCCATATTAGAATTTTTGAAAAGCTACTATAAATAATTGAGCAAGTGTTTTAGAGATCTGCTTTGATTTCTTAAACCACAAACTTAGGAAGTAAGATAATGTCTCAGATTAAATGGCCTCTTTGGTGCACAGGTTTAGATCTAGATTGCAGGATTGATATGAATTTTTTATATATATTTTTGCCCCCCTTAAAAGAAAATGCCAGTTTACTCATGTGGCTTGACTTTGTATCTCCTTAATATAGGAGAGCGTATGACAGATGAAAAATTACACGATGGGTTTAGCAACTTCACTTAGTAACTTTAAACCTTCATGGCTGGTATTTAATTTGATGATACTTAGTCCCATGCTTCAGAGTTTTGTATCCTCCAAGTAGGATGAAGAAACCAGCAGTTGCTGCTTCATAAACAGGTTTGTTAAGCTTTTGCACCTTTTGTTTTTGTTAAGAATTTAGCAGCCTGATCTGGAATTTGTGGGTTTTATAAGCAACATAGTTCTGAAATCTAAAGATTTATAAGAAAATAAATAATTCACAATGGACTCCTTTCTTGTTGGATCAGAGGATGATTTTTTTTTCTATTCTAACCAGAACATGTTGTTATTCCCTGAAGAAAAATCCAGCTGTGGGAAGAAAAAAATCCAGCTGTAAGAAGTGTTCTAAAACTCCACTAATAGAATGAAGGTAGTGAATGCCATCAGCAAGAGAGAGTGAATTAGTAACAGATGAGATATGACTTCTGTGCAGTTTAAGTAACTCGTATTGATCTAAAGCAGTTTAATTCTTCTCAGTAGACAAGAATATGGAGAAGGAAATGGCAACCCAGTCCAGTATTCTTGCCTGGAAAATCCCATGGACAGAGGAGCCTGGCGGGCTACAGTCCATGGGGTCACAAGAGTCGGACATGACTTAGTGACTGAGCCAGACAAGAACAAGAAGGGCTGAGCAAGATCTTGGATGGAATCGCAATGGCAGCAAAATGATTTGCTACCCATAAACATTCCTGGGCACTCTCAGAAAGATCAGATGAATTTGCCTCGTTACCTGATTCTTAGGAGTACGGTGGTATAGATGTCCTTAAAATCCTTACCCAGTCCTTACCACAACTGATTTCCCAAATTTGACAGATTCAGCAGACATTAACTGTTGCTTTGCCCTGCAAGGACACAGCCCTTTGAAGGGCTATGGGAAAAAAGTAAACTGTTAAATACATGAACATTTTCAAATAACTGGTAATGCAAGATAATTAACAATAAATGACTCCTCGATAACATAGATAGATTTAATTTGTTTTTCTCATCCAATGACTTTGGCATCTGGCAGACTGCAAGATTTCTGGTTACTGGGCAAAAAGGTATTTAGAGGCATAAGTGGTAAGAAGGAAAAATGTTTTTCCAAAAGGAGAACAATGACAGCCCTTTTGAAAAAAAGAGTGACCATCCTGCTGTGTCCACTCACATTCTCTGGCTGGGTGTGGATACATATGGTGGCACTCATGTGGTTCATGGTGGTGGCCACAGTTTTCATTATCACCTTGCCTTTTCCTCCTCTGTGCTTTGTCTCCTTTCAGGTTACTGATTTTAATTCTCATGATACTTAATGTGAAATGTATTTGCTTCCTGAGGATAAAAGCAGGCCAGATTTTGTATATTCTGCCTTGACTCTTTTCTACAGTATTTAGCATGATCATTATGTGCACTATTTTGACCAACTGTGTATTCATGACTTTTAGTAACCCTCCTGACTGGTCGAAGAATGTGGAGTAAGTAGCTCGTGTATTTATTTTTCTGCTCACTTGTTAAATATATCTAGTCACTACATCTTGCACTGCACAGCTTATCCATCAAGGAAGAAAATCATTTGCCCACTTTTCATGTGACAGAGATGGATGAGGATACATGTGGAATTTAGGAAATATCCTTAAACATCAACTCGGGAAGTTATTATTTCTAGGTTATTACCCATTTTTTATTTCACTGGGTGAGGATACATCTGTAATTTAAGAAGTAAGTATCCTTAGAAATCAACTCTGGAAATTATTGTTTCTCGATTATTGCCCACATTTTATTTCACGGAGTGGGTGAGAGGATACATGTGGAATTGAAGAAATATCCTTAGAAATCAACTCTAGAAAGAGAAAGCCTGCCGTGGAAGTGACGACTCACCACCTCTGCCCTTTCCTATGGTAGCCTGTGTTAGCCAAAGCTTTAACTGGCCCATCACCATCTTCTACCCTCAATTCCTGATGATACTGCCTTTTTCTCCAGCTTTAGCCTTCCTTTTCATGTTGTTTCAAGTGAAAATTGGCTCTGGGGCCTCCTTTCCTGGTTCAAAATGATCACGTGCTAGGTGGCAGTACAGAGCTATTCCTTTGTGATGCCCTTCAGGACCCAGTGCCACATTCCAACTTTCTTGGTTTGTGCATTTCAGTAATTTTCATTAGATGCATCCCTTTCTCTTCCTCACTTCCTTTCTGCTGCATCAGTTGTGTCCTTTCTGTTTTGTCTCTGTTAAGTGAGGCTGCATGTCAGCAAGTGCTTTCTTAGAAGGTTCATTTAAAGTTCTTTTCTGTTTAGAAATTGCCTCAAGCTATCCATTTTTTCGACAGGTACACGTTCACAGGGATTTATACATTTGAATCACTAGTGAAAATCATTGCAAGAGGTTTCTGCATAGATGGCTTTACCTTTTTACGGGATCCATGGAACTGGTTAGATTTCAGTGTCATCATGATGGCGTAAGTTCTCTGCTTACTTTATTGCTGTTCTGGGTGTGATTGCATGTGTGTGGTTGTACCCTTGGGTGTGTTTGTATGACAGTGTAAGTGTGAGTTTATGGGCTTAGTTGTGTGAGGAATTAAAGGATAACCATGTAAAGTGGTATGGACAATGTCTGATTCTTATGAAGGCCTCTTGGGGTTTAGGCAGTGACAGGGTGTACATATGGGAGAGGATGAGCAGATGGGAGCAAAAGTAGCAAGTGATTTTCTATTGCAACTCCCTTATATTTTGTTTCCCCCATAACATTGACCAGGGTATACATAATTATCACTAGGAGGCCTTGGTGAAGACTTCATATTTTTTAGGTGTAAACCTTAGGCTAGAACTCACTTTCCTGGGTATATTATGTTACATGTAATTTCTTGAGGCTGTCCAGATGTTATAGAATTCAGAACACATTTTAGAGTCAACGCATAAGCCAAGTATCCAATCTGCTCACTTCCTAAAGAATTGCTGACTAGAGCTTCAAACTATTATTACTTGGGATCAATGTAACTCCACATTGGCATGCTAGCTGCTCTATGTAATTAGTATTGTTTTAACGATGAAAATGCATCTCTTCGGGAAACTTAGATGATGATAGAAGAGGTGTAGCAGACTTTATTTGCATTTTCATGTTGGGGAAAGTGTTTTGTGGTTTGGTAGGGGGTGAAGGTATAGTATAGATTGTGTGTGTGTTTATATGTGTGCACACAGATGTGTAAGAGATTGAGTGCATTTGTATATGTTTGGATCTGAGCATCTGATGCAAAGATGTATTTCAACTATAAAGTGTGAATGAATGATACACACTGAACATTTGAAACTGGAACTTTGACTTTCTGTTATATTAAGAAAATTTCTAGCTTTCCAGAGTTATGAATACACTGGTGTGTGTCCTTGCTAGGCACAGAGCTGGTGATTAAATGAACACTTAACAGAATATTGGCTCTGATCCCATGATCTGTGTTTCTCCTGTATGTCACAAGCTAAAACTTCGTATGTGGGCATGACTGCAACGATATGCAGACAACTCTTGGATAAGTCATATATGCAAAGATTTAGGCATTTTTTCCATTGTCAACCAGGAAGTTATTTTAATGTAGATTTGTTTATATGGGGCTCCTGCTGCAGAAATCTGTCTCCTTTTCCTAAGAAATTATTCACAAAACTTGGAGACATAAGCCTTTGAATACCTCCTGGCCTTCCTTTTAACTGGAATAAGAGAATGGACTAAGAGTAGTCATTCTGATTGGGATCTGCACATCATGATGCTGCGTGAGAAAGCCCCAGGAGCCTTCTGGTGGTATCACTTCTTTCAAACACACTTTGGTTTTCTCCTTGCCCAACTGAAAAAAATAAAATATGTTCCTTAAATGCTTATATTTGAAACTTTTCTTTTTCAAGGAAAAAAGTGAAATCATATCTTGCTTGTAAGACCCTTTCTTACCCCTATTCTCAAACCCTCGCGCAGTGGTACCATTACAAGTTAACTTTGGTTTGATTCTGCAGGTATATAACAGAGTTTGTAAACCTAGGCAATGTTTCAGCTCTACGCACTTTCAGGGTTCTGAGGGCTTTGAAAACTATTTCGGTAATCCCAGGTAAGATGGCCCGGGGTTGGTGTTAGGTGTTGGGCTAGGGCCCTGACGTGACGTATTGTACTTTTTGTTTTGTTGTGGTTTCGTTTCTTTTCCTTTGGTGTGTGTGTGTGTCCGTGTCTGTCATTTGTGTCTGTGCGTGGCCTCCCTTACTACAGATATGTGACAGAGTTTGTGGACCTGGGCAATGTTTCAGCGCTGAGAACATTCAGGGTTCTCCGAGCTTTGAAAACGATCTCTGTAATTCCAGGTGAGGAAATTGAAACACCAAACTGACTTTGCCTCATCTCCTCTTATCTCCTCCATTTGCTCTGTCCACCACATCCTGAAGCAGCGTCAGCACAGCTGAGATGGCCTTGCATTTCGCATGTTTTTCCCAGGAGATGTTCTCTGCAATGGCTCTTTGGTCCTTAAGCCAAAGTTGCTCTGACAGTGCTTGCAAGGCATGCAGCCCCCTTTCCATCCATGCTCTGAAAAAGCACGTGCTTAAGAGTCACTTGGATCTTAAGATACCTGAAAAAATTGTCACGGAGCTAGCTGTCTGTTTGAATATGAATCATTTGCTTCCTGGCCTCATGGAATTACAGTAATTTTAACATTCACCATCATTCCATTGCTTGTGATTTCCAGGCTTCCTGTCGCATGGTTTGCTGATGGGATGTTATTCAAAGAATTGCACTTTTACTGTTACTGTGTTAATGGAATTATTTAATCACAGAAGAACCCTTATCCCATTGACTAGTCCAGTGTTCCAGACAAATTTAAGAGCCTTGGTGTTAGTGACCTGAACTTTGATAATCACTGTATATCACATACTGTTGCTGTCTTAATTCACTAGAATAAGAACCAGTAGGTATCTACTACATAATATATTCAGAGACCATTCTCAGACATAAATCCCAATGAAAGCTTATGTGGGTGCCATTAAAAAAAAAAAAAGTCAAAGGTAAGATAAGATACATCTAAGCACATGGGCAAACAAAAAAGTAAAGTACTTTACAAGGAAAAAAAAGTAATCAGGGACTAGTTGAGAGGTAGTTGATTGACAGTCTTTACATTTTTTGCCTCTTTTTCTTGATTCTGATTGAGCTAGCCCAATAGTTCTTAACCTTTTGAAGGTTTTGTATCCTTCTGAGAACCAGGTGAAATTTCATAGGCACCGCCTCCCCAGCAAAGCCCATCGATGGCCCCCTGAGGTTGAGATCAATTAATTTAATTCAAATCCTTGCTGCTCGGTAATAACTATCTTTCAGAAGACCAGTCTTAAAATCTGGAAGGAAAGATATTTTAGTTAGTAGGCTAACTAACATGGCAGAAACATGGCAGAAGTCTAGACTGTGTTGTTGCTGGTTGGACTTTGGTTGTATTCAGGAGTTTTTAGGGAAGGAAGACTCCCAAGAGGCCAGGCTTTCCGCTGCAGTTTTGTAGAAACAGGGACATGAAGAACAGAGGCATCCTATTCCTGGCATCACATGGCTCTTCTTGTGGCTGCACCAAAAATACTCTTCTCCTTTTCAACATTATCTAGATATCAAATGCAGAAAGAGGGAAGTACAGAGGTAGAATTCTGCTGACTGAGAACCTCAGGGAGGTAAATCTCAGTTTCTCCACTTTTACAAACATGAGCCATGAAGTGGGCCCATAAATTATGGCCCTATTGAGAATGAATTACTTTATTTTTAGCAATGGTAGCTTACTCCTTGTCAACCAGAGGCTAGATGTCAGTGGAGTATATTCTTTTTTTTTTTTAAGATTTTTTTTTTTTATATGAACCATCTTCAAGGTCTTTATTGTATTTGTTACAATATTGCCTCTGTTTTATGGGTTGATTTTTTGGCAGCCAGGCATGTAGGATCTTACCTCTTTGACCAGGGATCGAACTCACACCCCACACATGGGAAGGCAAAGTCCTAACCACTGGATCATCAAGGAAGTCCCCTACAGTATATTGTTATTGGCAAAAAACTATAACCGTGACTTGTCAAAGTTTAGTTCTTAGCCATTTTATTAATAAATCCCTTTGACAGAAAATCCAGCTCATTCTCTAGGCACCGTTATGAAGCTTGTTGATGGCAGGCTAATCCTTAAGCAGGCCTTGTCTTTTTTTTTTTCTTTTTGTAACACATCTGTACCACCAAGTCTTTACTGTCATTTTTCTTTTGGTCTCTTTCCTCCTCTGGCCTCTTTTAAATATGATGCCATGTTTTCTACTCACTTCCCCCAGTGTACTCCGCAAGGCATCTGTCCCTTTATGTTCTTGTGATCTCAAAACTTCTCTTCCAGAACTAAATTGGAAAGCTGTGCTCTCCTCACTAACTAGGGCAGCAGATGCTATCTCTGCTCCAGCTCTTAGCCTCTGTCTCTGTCTCTGCTGTATGATTAACTTCTGACCACAGCATTTCTGCAAGATAACTCTGACTGATGGCACATTATTTATCCTTAATGCTCTAGTTTTATAGGTATATATTAATGTCTAGTTTTGCATTCTGTATTATAAAAATATATCTATAAACACAGTGCCTGGCCTGTAATAGTCCTATATAAATGATTTTAGCAGTAGCAATTATAAAGAAGAAACCTAAACCCAAAGAAAGAGTTTGTGTGAAGATTTAGACACCAACTTTGCAGTTTAAAATAAGTTATTGGATTCCTATTTCTAGAAGCACCTCCTAGTTGAGCTAGCTTTGGGGGGGTTTTGACAATAACTTTAAGGGATAATAAAGTCAATGATATAGTCAATTCTTAAAGTGTGACTTTTTATCCCAAGTTCTTTTGCTCCCCATTCTACTTGTGGAGGGCTGTTTTCCTGTGCCTCCCTGCCTGTTATCCAGGTCTACTTCCACGGTGGGGAACCTCAGTCTGAGTCGGTGAACCTGAGCCATCTCTTGATTGGAAATTGGAGTCATTTTGACTCTGCAGTCACAGAGCAGGGCCTTAGCTCCCTCTGAATGAAAGCTGTTGCTTTGCATACCAAGTTTTCTCATCGGCCACTTCAGTGGAACTGTCACTTTCTTTGCCTTCTGCTCCCAGTTTGATGGTAGGCTTTTGCCGAAGCTGCCAAAAGCAGAAGTGAGATCTACCACAGAACTGACAAGGGACCTGTAAAATTTCACAATTTTCAACTCCCTTTTTGAGAGTTTTTCCTTTCCTAGAGCACTTACCCTGCTCACCTGGGCTGATGTTGTCCTCCCTCTTAGCATCTTCGGTAGATAGTCTGGATGTGTCAGGGCAGCCAGGACTTCCTGAAGATTGGAGAGTACAGTGTATCAGTTAGCTCCAGCCTTTTATACAAGATGCTTCAAGTTAGACCCTTCTTGTGGCTTAGAAAAGCGTGAACTCACATTCTGATCCTCTTTATTTGCTGACTCAAGACTTGGATACCTGTCATTCATGATTTCCCTTTGCTTCAGAGGACTCGGCTTGAAGAACAGTGCCACGCGAACTGTGCTAAAGGGACCAGTTACAGGAAAAGACCCTTTGAAAATTTCTTTTGCTCTAGAACTTGCCAGATTCAACTTGACATTGAAGTATTCAACTTGACGTTGAAGTATTCTGTATAGAAAGCTGTATGTCTTAAAACTTTGTTTTTACTTTGCATGTATCTGGGTACAAAAGGAACTTCTAAGTGACTGTCAGAAGTTTCATCCTCTGTGGGCTTTGGCCACATGCCCCAGGACTGACATGCCCCCAAGATACGCTGAACATCTTAAAGCAGGTTTCCGAGAGTTTCCTTAGAGAGTAGCACTTACTGGTATAAATAAAACTGGTTGGGAGGGCCTCGCTGTTGGTCCATTTTCATTTCCATCATCATTGAAATGGCCTCTGAAAGCACTCCTTCTGTTCACCATTTTGCTCTCTCTAGAGCTGTAATTTCTTGATTATTTTTCTCTTGGGTTTGATATTTCTCTGCTTTCATTTCTGTTACCTTCTCTCTCTCTTTACTTGTGGTATCAGATACAAAGCAGGGAAAATGAGAGGTCCTTCTCCCTCCCACCCCAGTATTCACAAAGACAGCATTTTTAAAAAATGTCCCTATTATGAATGTAGCAATTTCTACGGCATAGTAAAGGGGAATAGAATGCGTTTTAAGACTGTATTCGGACTCATTGTTTCTTTTAAAATACTCTGGTTACTAATCCAGTAGCTTTTGTATTTCTCCCTTTTCCACATTGTTTCTCCAGGTAGACAGCTGAAATTTACCACCATGGTCCTGAGTGGAACACTGAGGCCTCATGGGATCTCTCCGCCCCCACTGGGAGCTAGTTTCATTGTGGTCAGACTTTGTGATACGAATCTATCTGGTCTTGAGTAAAGAAATCTAGGGCCCTCAAGTCTCTTGCACGTTACTCTTGATCTAAAGAACCTCTAAGAACTATCATTGCGAGGACTGAATCTGCAGCAGAGAAGAGTGATTGGGCGCAACTGTACCCCAGGACTTGTCTGGATGAGCCAGATTGTGGGACTGAGGAGCCATTCCTTGACTATTGTGAGGGCCGCGTGTTAACGGCTGTTGAGGCCTGTTCCGATGTTCATTTTGTAGGAGGAATAGCTCATGTGGCTTAAAACCCGTTAGATTTCTCAACCTGAGTCACAAACCAGGAAAGATAAATTGACTATTTATAATCTGGCGTCAGCCTGGTGGAAAATCTTGATCCCAGTATGCACAGCTGATTTCCCTGGATTCCAGCACGTAAGCAGGCTTTGTTCATTTATTCAAGGGATCACTGGGCATCAGGAAATGAGACAGGAGGTTCAGAGGTGCCTTTGGACATAGGGTGGAATAAAATTCTGTGGTAGCAGCTTCACTTGCTTCGCAGAGTTCTTTAAGTGTCCCACTCCTGCCTGGGAGCTGACCTTTCTGTACATTAGGTCCAGCTGCCTTTCCTTGTTCTGTAGTAAATATATTAACTGCTTCTGCTCAGACACATCCCAGTGCTAGTTATGTTAGCCTTTTCCAAGAGTTCTCGCTGTCCAACCTGCCCCCACGTGGCTTCTGTTGCACGCTCTGTTGTGTAGGAGTCACATGAAGGAGCATTCTGCTCTGCTTTGGATAGTCGGTTTTCTTGCTTGTTCTGGTATATGGTATTGTGAACCAGCAGAGGAAGTAGACAGCTTATCCTTACAGCCAGAGCAGTGGCATTCTCCAGTCCTGCATGCATCAGGTCAAGAATTCTGCCAGCAACTTCTTACTTTTTTTGGCTTTCGTTGCTGGTTGCAGGGGCAGGACTTTTGCTTGGCTGCATTAACTAGTATGTGGCAGCCCCTGCTAGCCAGACTATGAAGGTTAAGCTTAAGAAAAGCATTGAGGGCGTCATCTCCTTAAATTGGCATTGATGTCTGCAGATATGGTCGTTTGCAGTTATCAACTTTTATGGAAGGAGGAAGAGTCTTGGTTGATGCCTGAGTGAATGCAGTGACTGTTTGCATTGAATGTTGCTGAGTCATTGTGTGCTTACCTTCACTACAGACATCAGGCTAATCGCCTTTCTTCTTCCTCTGCCTCCCTCGGATTTTCTCCTAACAATCTGGAGGAGAATCTTAGAGAGCAGACTTTGTGGATGGCCATTCTGTTATTTAGTGATCAGTTTTGTTTAATTAAGATTTGTTCCTTTGTGGCCCTATGAATACCATTTCCAACTTGAGTTTCTATTTTAAACTTCTTGAAAGCTGAAAGAACTTCACCAAGGTGTTGATCAGACCTCAAAGCAGAACACTTGAAAAATATATTTTAGCCTTCTGGACTCATGTTTATAGATTTCGTCAGCAGTGGCCTCTGGTTAATGGAGAACAGATGTTGAACCAGCTAATTGTGCGTGTTCAGGTCCATCCCCAGAAAAACGAGGAGTTCCATGTAGGGTTGGTGTCTTAGTTGAACATCTCTGGTTGCAAGTAGAAAGATACAAGCATCCTTCAAGGACATTGAAGGCTGGAATGTTTTGGGGCTTCTGGAAGCCAGTGAAACCAGAACACAGAGCCAGAAAGCCCCAGACACCAAAGACTACCTTGTCTTCATATTTCTTTTCTCCTTGCATCTGTTTCCTTTTTCTGTGTCTAGGCATACTGACTTTACTTCTCAGAAATATCCTAATATAATGATAGAATATGGCTACCACCCAGCTCCCACATTTATTTATTATCATTCTCACCACATGAAAGGCTACTGGACTCTCTTGCCCCATTCCAAACTCCTGGAGTTCAGGATCTAGATTTAGGTCAGATGTCCATCCTGACATCTAACTACTAAGAGAAGGTCACTTCCTACAAACAAGGCTGCTGTTAGCCTGGCCTTATGGAATAGAAGATGGTTTGAGCTCATTGCCTGGAAATTCCTGTTCCCATAGGGTTTGGAACTGTCCAGAAAGTTCCCAGCCAGGGAAAATCAGATTAGACTTATGCTCAAATTGTATGTTTTTAAAAATGAGTTAATGTCACAAATGCATTGGTTTGACTGTTTTAAAGTTTTATCCTCCTGTTACTAATACAGATGACAGCTAACAACTCAGTTCATGAAAATAGAAGTAAAAGGTGGCTTGAGACTGTCATCAGGTGTTCAGATAGGTGATGGTCTGAGTCATTCAAGAGAGATTGCTCTATGAGCTCCTCATAAAGAAGTTCAAGAAAAGGAACTTTACAACCGTTCTTCAGTGACCTATCAACTACTCTTTTTTTTTTAATTGATGTAGAGTTGAATTACAACATTGTGTTAATTACTGATGTACAGCAAAAGTGACTCAGGTACACATATATATACATTCTTTTTATATTCTTTTCCATTCTGATTTATCAACTACTCTTTAAAAAAAAAATCACTCTTTTTGAAAACATAACTGTCATTTTAGGGACCTAGAATTGAGTTATTGACCCAGTATACACCTGCTTCAACCCAACCAAATGTAGCGAAGGACTTCTCTGTTCCTTAGCAACTTACTGGAATAAGTTCCATAACACAGGGACAATTTTTCCTTCTCTATAGCTGCCTTTTATTTTATACCACCAATACCTTCTTACCTAACTGCATGATAACAATACACAGTTTCCCAGAACTTTAGGAATAAAAGATTGAAACTACAACCACTTAATCACGAACAAATATCTCCACCTTACTTTTAAGAGCTCTTATTTCCTCCACTGCCCACTGCCAGGTGCTCTTACGCTTACCTGTGTTTGGTGTATGAGAAAATGAGGCTGGGAGGTGCCCTTAAGTTTGTTCCGAGACACAGTGCATCTTAGATAGAAGCTGAGCCAGGACCAGAACTCCTGCTTTCTGATTCCTGCCTTGTACTCTTTTTGCTCAGCCCTGTGAGCAGAAGGAATCCGGCTTGAAATGCCTTATGTCCTGGAGCCCAGGCAAGCTCTTCCTGATCCCTTTGGTGGCCACAGCCTCCAGGAGAGGCCCACTCTGTGAGAAAGCCCAGGCCTTTGCACGCTGAGGTCTCTACAGTCTAACTCTTGACTCTTTTTACCTTAATTTCTCTTCCATGTCTTTCAGGATATCTGTGTAAGAGAGAAGAAAATTTCATATGCATTTACTCTTTCAAGAACTTAAAAATATATTAGGTGTTTGGCCAAGACCACCACAACATTGTAAAGCAGTTATCCTTCAATTAAATACACACACACACACACACACACACACACACACACACACACACACACACACACACACACACACACACACACACACACAGAGTAAGTGCCTGCTTTGTGACAGGTCTTATGCTAAACGCAGCATCCATTACCACTCTCAGGCTTAACTTTGAAAATTCTAGGTGGTTACTTGCAAAATACAGCAAAAGAAGAGTCATGTCCACACCTCCCATTAGATCACCATCGTACAAGGTTAGCCACGCAGTGATATTATCCCAGTCATACCTCTTGGAGGAGGGCAACATATGAATAACAGTGATAGCTAACAAGATATAAGTACCCGGCAGTGTACTTGGTATTTAATATTCATTATCTTATTTAAACCTTACAACAAGCCAACGAGATTGGTATTATCAATACCTTTTTACAGGTGTGTAAACTGAGGTTCAGACAAAAGTGGTTAACATTTGAGTTATTTACTGTGTGCCAGGTACTGTGCTAAGGGTTTATATGAGTCACGCTTAGTTAACGCTCACAACAGCCTTATGATATTTAACTATAAGTATCCCCATTTTAGAGATGAAAACACAGATCCCAAGAGGTTAGGTATATTGCTCAGGCCACACAAGTAAGTGGTATAATTTGATTAAGGTTAATAATTATCTACCCAGACTCATACTTCAGAGCCAGGATCAGGATTTCTGTAGAGTTTCACTGGATATTCTCGCTTTCAGAAGTAACTCAGGGATAAGCTCCCTCTGAGACTGTATGTCAAGGCCCTGTGTCTGCTCTGTCCGTCCTGGTGTTTCGGCCCCCCGGAGTGTTCAGTGCTTCCTAGGCCATGTCTTACAGGTAGCTGATGTGTGGGCATGCCCAGGAGAACCACATGTAGACTCAGTCTTGATCCAAACATCGTGAACCCACAGCCATACTTTGCTTTGTCTCCTGTCCCAGATCTCTCCCTGTGCGTTTAAGAAATCTGCCTGCAGATTTACATTTGAAACAGTGGCTTGCCTTTAAGCCTCCAATTCAAGTGGGTTATGTGTTTTTTTAAAATATAGGACAGAAAAAAGATTAGTTGTAGAGAACAGGACATATATATGATGCAGAAGATGCGTATTTTTTAGTGAAAAGACAAACCACAAATACTGAATTGGTAATAATTAACCTTTTCAATACATTGGCATTTCCAGAGCTCTTGGGAAAATATTATTGTACCTTCTCATCTATTGTTGGCTTTGAAACTTCCCTGTAGTTCTCTTTCCAACCTGGATGCCGCCTCTATTCCTGATTTTCCATTTGTTTGTTCAGCTAATATTTACTGAGTACCTGCTGTGGGCTAAGCCATACAAACACAGCTGTGAACGAGACAGATATAATTAATTATGACCATGATAAATGCTACAGAGGAAGCTAATAGGTGCTGTTAAAATAGTCATAGTAGGGGAGGGAGAAGAGTTGTGAAGTCAGAGAAGGCTTTCTGGGGGAGTTGCTATTCAGCTGAGAGTGGAGGATGAATAGGATGCAGGCAGGAGGGACAAGAGAATGGAGGAAGCATTCCAGGCAGAGGGAGCAGCAATTGCGGAGACACCCGGGCAAGTAAGAGCTTGACTCATTTGAGTCGCTGAGAAGCAGTCAGAGACAAGAAACTACTTCCAGGAAGAGAGCCACATACTGGAGAAGGGACTTTCTTTTCCAGAAGTATTGACTTAAAAATGGATGCTCCTGGGAAAATTGATAGTATTACTGACCCATTGTCATTCCCGTGGTATAAAAGATGAAGCGGCCATGTTTCAAGGGTGGTGCTGTGGGGAGGAGTGGCTGAAGGGGAGGTTGGGGGAGGTGGGGAGGGCTGTGGGGCAACTCTCACCCTGGGGGTTCTCTCCCCTCAGGCCTGAAGACCATCGTGGGTGCCCTGATTCAGTCCGTGAAGAAGCTGTCAGACGTGATGATCCTGACAGTGTTCTGCCTGAGTGTCTTTGCCTTGATCGGACTGCAGCTCTTCATGGGAAACCTGCGAAACAAGTGTGTGGTGTGGCCCATCAACTTCAACGAGAGCTATCTTGAAAACGGCACCAAGGGCTTTGATTGGGAAGAGTACATCAACAATAAAAGTAGGTAGCCCTTTCTCTCCACGAGTGGGGAGAAAGTCTGTCTCCAGTGCCAATGACGGAGCTACCCCTGGGCTGTACAAAAGTGCCTGGGCCAGAAAGAAAGGCCAAGACTGCTGGGAGAAGCTTTGTGAACTTTCTCCTATTCCTTGAGGTCAGATTATCTTCAGAAGCTTGCAAATATCAGCCCTCTCACCCCTTCTCTCTTTTCTCTCCCTTTAAAAGGATAAGTGAAACTTTATATTTTTTTCACATGTACCACTAAACTTTTGCTTTGAAAAATCGAGCTTAGAAACTTGATGAAAAATCATTTTTTTCCCCTGAGATATTTAAACATTTAGAGTATACCTGGGCTTCCCTGGTGGCTCAGACAATGAAGAATCCACCTACAATACAGGAGACCTGGGTTCAGTCCCAGGGTTGGGAAGATCCCCTGGAGAAGGGAAAGGCTACCCACTCCAATATTCTTGCCTGGAGAATTCCATGGACAGAGGAACCTAACGGGGTGCAGTCCATAGGGTCGCAAAGAGTAGGACAAGACTGAGAAGCTTTCACTTTCACTGTTCACTTAGGTTTCTTAATATTACTGAGACCTTAGCAATCAGTCTGGTGTAGGGAAGTCGGGTAATCTCCAAGTAACTGTTTGATCCTATCACAGTTTAGGAGTTTTAACAAGTTCATTTCAGGAACCAGAGCACTTGGGTGTTACTCTTAGGAATATTTGGTGTAGTAGTGTTCGTGTGTGCGAAGTCGCTGCAGTCATGTGTGACTCTTTGCAACCCTATTGGCTGTAGCCCACCAGGCTCCTCTGTCCATGGGATTCTCTGGGCAAAAGTAATGGAGCCGACTGCCATACCCTCCTCCAGGGGATCTTTCTGACCCAGGGGTAGAACCCAAGTCTCTTAAAGATGCATTGGGGGCGGAGGGGGGCGTTCTTTACCACTAGCGCCACCTGTACTTCTGTGAAACTAGGGGGGAAAATTAGCAGTATCACTATTAGTCACTTTTGAGGAAATAAAGGCAGCTAAGTACCCACAAGAAAGTGTTCAAAGAGGATTCCAAGGACACAAACAGGAAAGGGTAATGTGTCTTCTAATTTAAAATAGGACATGGTTACTAGTGATCAGTTTATGGTAAAGAGAAGTTATAAGGTTAGAAGGGTAGAGTTGTGTAAAGGGGTGAAGAACTCAGAAACCTCTCTTTTAGACCCTTTGATTTGAGTACTAGAATGTGGCATATAGATCTGAGGTACTAATACAAGTAGAAATCGGGTGTCTGGAAAGAATGTTGCTGTAAAGCCCACATGGGAGCACTTTTCATTGTTAAATATATACAGGAAGAGAGTTAATGGGAAGGAATTCTTACCAGCTTTCACTGCTGTCAGAAAAGATTTATATGAGCTAAAATCAATAACTGTTTCTACTGGGCTAGTTAGAAGCAGTGTAACCTTATTCTCTCATTCACTTAAATCTGCCTTATTCATTTCCTGCCTCTTCAAACTTTTCCAGCAAATTTCTACATAGTTCCTGGTATGCTGGAACCTTTGCTCTGTGGGAACAGTTCTGATGCTGGGTAAGTAGCTCACTTAATTTTATTCTCCTCCCATGAAATAATGTGTCACACAAAAATGAACAGTATTTTCACTTTCTTTGTGCTCATGTAGTGGGCCCAATAAATTGGTTGACTCAGATTTTCTTTCTGTTTTATATTTGCCCATCCAAAGTTGACATTTCACTAGTAGGTGAAGATGGCTATTAGTCTTAAGCCAAAATCAAAGATTTAAAAGATAGGATCTGTAACACCAGATATCTTGCCTGTGTCTTGTAGATGCCACTCATTCTGTCTTAACACAATAAGTTATCAAGTAAGGGCACTGTTTTCATGATAGGTTAGCACCCAAGGTTGACCCAAAATATGCCAGGCCTGACAGCATGTGGGAGGGAAAAGAGTTGCAATGTATTATCTTCCCCCCTGCCTTTTTTTCATTGTGGCAAAATATACATAACATAAAATTTGGTCTCTTAACCATTTTTACATATTCAGTTCAGTGATATTAACTAGAAGTCCGTTTAATTTCTATATTGAAGTATTGATAGATACTAGAAATTACATTGGAATAAATATCAGGTGAGTCTTAAAGCAGAAGAACTATTATAACTGAGATCACTGAAATCCCAGTATGATACAGTTTGTCACAGTGAGTGTTAAGAGAATAGAGATGATTAAGAGGAATGTCTAGGCATTTGTCATTTAGGTTAGTAGCTAAGTTAAATTTGGTTGAATTGCACATTGATATGAATCTAGGAGAGTGATTCTCAAATTTTGGCATGCCTAAGAATCATCTGACATGCCCCTTAAAAATGCAAATTCATGAATCCCACATGCAGAGCTTTTATTCCTCGGTCTTGTCTAGGACAGAGGTGTCCGCATTTTTAAGGTGATTCTGATCCTAGACTGTCCCCAGGGCATCATTTTTTTAAAAATTCACCTAGCTACTTTGTTTCTTTCCTCTTCTTTTTTAAAAGTTCCTGTTTGTTGGCATAGCCTCTATAGATGGCTGTTTATTATCTGCAAGGTCATAGAGATGACTTCCAGCTGATGACCGGGTAGGATTACGCTGAAAAGCCCGGTGCTTCCTTTTCTTTCCTCAGGCAATGTCCAGAGGGATACCAGTGTATGAAGGCAGGAAGGAATCCCAACTATGGTTACACGAGCTTTGACACTTTCAGCTGGGCCTTCTTGGCATTATTTCGCCTTATGACCCAGGACTACTGGGAAAACTTGTATCAATTAGTAAGTAATACCATGTTTTTTGGTGATGGAATTTACATAACAATATGTGGGGTTGGGGACATTCTGTGTAAGAGACCCTTGGTGAAAACATTATACAGAATCTTAGAGTGGTATTTCTCAGAGTCAGCGGGTTTATAAAATTAAGTGAATTCTCCCAGCTCTCAGCCCAGTTTCTTTCATGCTCATCATGTATAGCTGTAGAGGCTCACAGACTTGAGAGCCTCTTGCCTGGCCTGGGAATCTGCTATCTCTGTCCTTCCTATTTCAGCAGACCATCTTCAGTATTTCTCCTTTTGGATGTTTGGGCTTAGGGCCTCTTTAAACATGTTGTGTAAGGCACTTTGCTAGACATTATAAAGATGACGTTTTATCCATAAGGATCTTGGAGCCTAAATATGTCAACATTTTGAGATTTATAACACAATTGTATTTTTTCAAGAACATTGTGACTTTTTTTTTTTTAAGGTCAAACTGCCATTCTGTTGGCCTGCTTTGGTGACTCTGGAGAAGTCATTTAATTTTGCTGGGTGTGATAGAGAAGTTAGTCTAGATGACTGCTGAGGGTCTTCCAACTTAGAAATTCTCTGATAATCCATTGTTTTACGTTTGACTGTAAGCCTTTGATGATGCTAGTTAGTTTGATAATAAGAATTGTGAACCCCTCAGGCATGAAGGAAACCCTTTAATTGAACTAACTTTTTTTTGCAGTGAAAGTTTCTTATTAGGAGTTCCTGGAATTCTTCCTTTCTGTTGTACAGCCTAGTATTCCCATGAAATATTTGTAACTGATGCTAAGTTCCATGAAATATTTGTGGTTGAGAAGAATAAAAATGAAAACTAAGTGATAATGGGTCCTGTGTATATGCATATAACCTAAAACCCAGTTGTTCTTTGATGTCTGTTTGTTTGGTGCTAGTGAAAGGAATACTCTTAGGATCCTCTTTCCTTTTTCTGCCCTACCCCACCGCCGCATCCGTTACATTATATCCCTCTTTGAAAACTCATCCTATTGCAAAAGACTAAGGAAGGATGTCACTCAAGATAGGTACTTCTTATGAGTTGGGCCTGATTCCACAGATGAGATTTGTCTGTAAATGCTCTTTGAAGACCAGTATATAAATGACCTGAGGTCTTGTTTTCATTTCTTCACACTTGTTTTAAAACCAGCTGACAAAGTCAAACATAATTCTTAGCTCAGAGCAATTTTTCCTTTTAAAAAAGTAAGCATTTTTGTATGGAAGGAGTATGTTAGGAGTATTTGGAATGGAAGAGAATTTTTTTTTTTTTTTGGTCAACAGTGAATAGGAGGTACTGCTGCCATTTCCTGTGAGTCGGGGGTAGGGGAGGCCATTTGGCAGCTGGGGATGCTGAGTGTCTGCAGTGTGAAGAAGTTCCACACAAGAAAGGATGGTCCTGTTGAAAGTGCAGTACTGCCTCTGCAGAGGAACATCAGTCCATGAGATGTTTTCAGCCTGATTCGTTTGATGCAAGCAACTTAAGAAGTGGTCTTTGTCTTTACAGACCTTAAGAGCAGCTGGGAAAACGTACATGATCTTCTTCGTCTTGGTCATCTTTGTGGGTTCTTTCTATCTGGTGAACTTGATCCTGGCTGTGGTGGCCATGGCTTATGAAGAGCAGAATCAGGCAACACTGGAGGAGGCAGAGCAGAAAGAGGCTGAATTCAAAGCAATGTTAGAGCAACTTAAGAAGCAACAGGAAGAAGCCCAGGTTGGTGATCAGCTGTTTTTCATAGTCCTTCCTGCCAGATCGTGGTGACTAAGGCCCCATCTGATTGCCACTCCAGTTGATCTTTTCAGGCACACTGTCTGATAGAAGTCTTTGATCTGATTGAAATAACCCAAATAACAACTGCAGATGGTCAGTCCAATTATTACATTTGTCTTAATGGCCAAATTGTTTGTGAATATGATCTTCTGTTGAATTTCTCAACTGTTCAGTGTACAACTGCTGTGATAGCTGGAGAGAGGGAAAAAAAAGTGACCAGAGCAGTTTATATAATGCATCATGTAAGCATAGGTTTTTTTATTGGGGGAAACATGAGGATCTCCTTCAGGGATTCTCTGTGTTCATAACGAGTCTTGAAAAGAAGATACAAGTAAAATATTGAAGTAAAATTTAAAAAACAAACTTGTGATTCCACTAACACCCTAACATCTTACTTTTTTTAGAAAAAATTATGAAAGTATGGTGATATTTATAGGAGACTTGGAAAATACCGAACAAAGTTACATGTAGTTCCACTGTACAATTATTTTAAAATAGATAGATTAAGATTTTTAGTTACAATTTAAGTATCAAACTTTCAAAAATTAATAGAACAAACAGGAAAGTAGAAAGATACAGTAGACCTGGAAAGCACTATGAACTAATTCAACATAATTAAGGTTTATATAATTTCACTCAACAGCAGGATGCAAATTCTATTCACGTTCCCATGGACTATAAACTGGGAGACATGGGACTGTATCCTGGGTCATAAAACAAAGTGCAAAAATTTCATGGTCTAAAGGTATTGAAATCATACGGGGTCTGTTTTCTTATCACTGATAACACTTTACTTTTTAATGTATTTTTTACATTGTTGGGGCCATAATATATAGTATTGATTCTCAGAGTTGCCCAAAAAAAGATCATTTGGTATCAAGATGGCAGCCAAGTTCTTGTTTGAGATACTAAACAGAGTAAGTCCCAAAGCTCTCACCATGAAGTTCCACTCTGATTATGCAGGGCTGTGTGCCACCATACAAATTTAGCTAGGAAATGGAGATACCAGGCCCCACCATAGTGTCCTCTGACAGACTGGTTTTCCTTCCTCCTTTTTTCCCTGTCTTTGGGAAAGGAAGGAAGTGATCTCCACCACTTGGCTTAGCTTTGTGTGGCTCTAGTTAATTGCTTCCAATCTGGTCTGTTGCTGTGAAATTTTACTTTCCTAGGCGGCAGCGATGGCCACTTCAGCAGGAACTGTCTCAGAAGATGCCATAGAGGAAGAAGGTGAAGAAGGAGCAGGCTCTCCCCGCAGCTCATCTGAAATCTCTAAACTGAGTTCCAAGAGTGCCAAAGAGCGACGGAACCGGAGAAAGAAGAGGAAGCAAAAGGAGCTCTCTGAAGGAGAGGAGAAAGGGGATCCTGAGAAGGTGTTCAAGTCAGAATCAGAAGATGGTATGAGGAGGAAGGGCTTTCGGCTCCCAGACAACAGAATAGGGAGGAAGTTTTCCATCATGAATCAGGTAAGCTGTTTGTGCTGGGTCACAGAAGCCTAAGAAATTCTAGGTTTCCTAATCTTACTTGATTCTCGTATTCCCCTTCAGGTTTACATTTTCCAGTCCCATCCCTGCATCCTCAGGCCACCTCCACACTCCACTTTTTTTCCTCTAAGAAGAAGGGCTACTTGTGTATGAAGGCTGCCTGTGCTCTAGTCCCACCCTCCCTTCTCTGCTCTAAATCTCACCCAGGACAACCTGGTCACCTTTGGCAAACTTACTGCAGCAAGAAACTCTGTGTCACTCCAGCAGGCCTTTTAATCTAAAATACAGGTCCCCAGCCTCCAGGACCTAATCCCTGATGATCTGAGGTGGAGCTGATGTAATAACAATAGAAATAAAGTACACAATAAATGTAAAGTGCTTGAATCATCCTGAAACCCACCCCTACCCCGATCTGTGGAAAATTGTCTTGCATGAAACTGGTCCCTGGTGCCAAAAAGGTTGGAGACCACTGCTCTAAAATATCATGAAGAACTTCATGAACTGAACTTCATCATCTGAACTGAACATCATCATCTGAACTTCAGAATTTAGATCAAATACCTTTGTTTAAGAGTTGTATGTAATTTTAGGTTAAAAAAAAAGTCATGAAACTCTTTAGGTCACCTTATTTGAGTGTGGCAAGTTCTGGTAATTAATTATTCTAGATTTATAATGTCATGCTGATAAATTAGCCTATGGTAGATTAAAAGCCTCTAGTTTTACCCAACTTTGCTAAATTGGGAAGCTAAGAGAGAGAGAAGGGAGAGGACTTATGGATAATTATTGAGCATTGTATTACTATACATTTCATGATATAATAGATATTTTGGAACTTCAAAGAACACCATCAAAATCCAATTCTTAAGCTATTTAATGCCCCATTTTAAAGAAAGTCTGTAAGGTATAGAATAGATTGCAGTTCCTGAGTACGGCAGGGAAGCCAGAGTCTTTTCTCATTTCCCAGAGATGATTCATGGTGTCTCTCCCTTACCTCCCTCCCCTCCCAGTTCAGTCCTTTGCTAGTCCAGTTGGTTTTATCACAGCAGAATCTCTCATGTCCACTCTCTTCTTTTTGTTCCTATTAATCCTACTTTAGTTCAGACCTTATATTACTTTGTCCTACTGCAGTTATCCAGGACAGCTTCGTTCCCTCTGGTCTGTCTCTCTCTCCTTCATGTTTTATGTTTTGTCAGCCAATCGCTTCCTAAAACATATCTTGGTTATTCATTACCAGGCATTTACAGAGTGCCTACCATGTGTCAAGGATTGTGCTAGGTCCTAGAGATTGAAAGGTGGTTAGAGCACCATGTCTGCCCTAGGGAACTTACAGTGTAGTGGGGTAGCCAGATACACTAAAAAAAATTATTTTCATGATAGCATTGATGGTATTGTTTCATAGTTGAAATACACAGAGCTGTTTTAGAAGGCACAGGTCTATCCCAGTCTGGAGCTTCAGCAAAGATTTTCTGGGGAAGATCAATAAAGGATAAACAGGGGTTAGTCAGGTAATGAGCGTCTGTGTTGGTGAGGAGCAAGAAGACAAGAAAGAATATTCCAGGTTTGGAAGAAAAGTATGTTCCAGTTTGGACATCCCAAATATGAATTATTTGTTGGGAAACCAATTTAGACACATGGATAGTCAAATGATAGCTCAGGGAAGAGGTCCTGGGCTAAGAGATAGTGGTTGAAACCAAGAGACTGTCTGAGACGACGTGGAGAGATTGTGTCAGGCAAAAGGACAGTGACATGCAACATGACACTGATGCTCATGGGCTTTGGAGATGGACCTCATGGAGGAAAACAAGTGAATATTGGTCATGAGGGCTGCTGAGAGAACCAAGAGTGCAGTGAGGGCTGCAGAGCGCAAGGGTGGGAGAGGGAGGGGAACGATCAGTGGATTGAAGCTTAACAGAGATGCATCATGAGATCAGAACTGGAAATGTCTGTTGGATTTGGCAGTATAAGTCCTTGAGAACTTGAAAGACAGATTTCAGTCCAGGGTAAGGGTGGATGCCATATTGAATGGAAAGAACTTCCCATTCAAACTTTTTTAAAGAATGTGGGTGAAAATAAGCATTTCTATAATCTGTTATGGGGGGAGACCCAGAAGAAGGGGAGATGGAAGTAGAAAATGGAGTAGAGTAGAATAGAAAAGAAAATAGAACAGTCTTGGGAGATGTGAGAATAGGTGTTGTCTTGAATAGAAAGGGGGCACCTTGTCCTCGCCCCCCAAAAAACATACATAGGGCAATAGGGGTGTGTGTGTGTGTGTGGATAAGTTTGTAGACGGGGAGCAGGAAATGGACAAAGATGACCCCTGACAGTCTCATTTTCAATAATATAGGAAATTTAAAATGTTATTGAAGGGAATGAGGGGTTGAAGAAAATAGTGACAGCTTAAAACAGTTATTAAGAAGATTGAGAGAGGGAATTTCCCCTAATCAGGTTCTGTCTGTTTACTAAAGAAGTCCCAACCCTTCAGCATTGAATTCACAGCACCCTGCTTCCCGGGACTCAGCTTCCCTTTTATGGTCTGCAGGCCCTGTGCCCCATCAAAGCACCCTGTACTTATAGCAGAGAGAGCTATTAGATGCTTCTCATACATGATGCTTCTTTTCTACCCTCTATTTTGCTCCAGAAACAACCTCTCTAAGAAGCCCTGTTTTTTCCACTTCTGAATGTCCACATTATACTTATTCTTCACATTCTTCTCCCAAGAGACCTTCCCTGACCCTCCCCATCCTACCCCCAGTTAGAAATTATCATTTCATCTTTCCGTTATGTTTTATATGTCCCTCATTGTGTTGCTTTTTACTCTCTGTGCTTTTATGTTTACTAATCTTCATATCCTGTCCTCTCTCACATAAAGTCCTAAAATTAAGGCCTACTTCTGTGTACATTCAAAGATTTGTTGGAAAAATGAATGAAGTACTTTTGTAAAACTGATTTAACTCCTTCTGGAACTTCTTTATGGCCTGGAACCATCTCTGTCTCACCTTCACCTCACCTTTCTCCTAGTTCAGCCTCTTTTGAGGGAAAGTGTGATTGTAGCTTTGTTGTAATCCAGCCCTTGCCTTGAGAGCCATCCTAAACTTGTTAATAAATACCTTAGTGCCGTTAACACTTCGCTATTGAATGGGCTCTGATTAATCTATAGGCTTCAGCACAGAGTTGCAGTGATTGCTCCTTAGCTCAAAAAATAAAGCTGGGCTTCTGAGATGTCCTGCTTTGCATGAAAATGGTCACTTCTTCTCATTTCCCCATCGGAAAAAACTGTGGATTCCTTGAGGCCATGGCTGAGTGCCAAGACTTCCTTAGAAACTGCAAGGTAGTGATATTCTTTGTCCTAGGACTCTCCTGAAGTTTCTCTGATTTTATCTGAAAGAATGGTTGAGGAAACTGAGGCCTAGAGAGATTAACTCTTTTATCTAAGGTTATATAGCTAGTAGGTGTTGGAGTCAAGATTTGAACCAGGTCCTTCTGACCATAAGTCTTGTGCTGCAGTCTCTAGCCATCCCCTCCCCACTCACCTCCACACATACATGGTCATCTGTTGGGTTGGCTTCACACTGAAGGTGACTTTGGTTTTCCCACCGCACAGTTCAAGTGAACATCAGTGGCCTGTACTGTAGATCTGCTGAGAGCCACTTTTTTTTTTAATTAATTTTGCTGGAGTACAGTTGATTTCCAGTGTTAGCTTGAGATCCTCTTGAGACATAAAATTATTGCTGTGTTTTTAGGCTTTAGGTGAGTTTATAAAGTCCCTTTTTGCAAAGTATTTTAATTATTCTACTGCAGCAGTTTTCAGACATTTTTGTCTTCATATCTTTGAAAATTATTGAGGACCCCAAAGAGATTTTTTAATTTATTGTATTGGAAATAATAATTAAGAAATTTTATAATGTTCATTTACTGATTTATTGAAAAAATGGTAATGATAAACCTACTATGTTTAACACAAATCATACATATTTTTGAAAAAATTAACTGTTTTCCAGATCAAAAAAATTTAATAGAAAAAATAGTACTGTTTACATCTTTGCAAATCTCTTTAATCTGTGGTTTAATGGGAGATGGCTAGAATAGCATACCTTCATTCAGTCTGTTGCAATATTCCTTTTGGTTGAAGTATTTAAAGAAAATCTGTTTTCATACAGATATAGTTGGAAAAGGGAGGAATATTTTAACAACCTTTTCAGATAATTGTGAATATTCTTCTTTGATGCTATTCCAAAATTGGATAATAGTAGGTTTTTAAATGGTTAGTTCCAATATGGAAGCTGAAACTGTATCAGTAACTTGGTACTGTTACATTAAAATCCTTTGTTGTATTTTATGCCATAGATATTTAATTCTTGAATGATTTGTAGGATCCTGCACTGATCATTTGGGAAATACCACTTCACTGAGTTATGCAGCTCTTCCAAGTACTAACACAGAATATTAAAAAATCACATACATTCTCGCTCAAGCTCATAAGAAAAGTCTTTAAATTCTGGGAAGCTGTCAGGCTTGCAGTCTGTACCTCTGAGAAATGAGAGTGATAAAGGCAGACATCTTCTTAATATTATTATGCAGTGGTTTAATCTTGTGACCCACCCCCCGTAAAAAGGGCACAAGGACCTAGGAGTTCCCAGACCACATTTTAAGAACCACTGTTGTATTGGAAAGAAAAAGTGAAGTGAAGAAAAGATGAACTATGGCATGGAAATAGGACATTTAAATCATCAATTTCTTACATTCCAAACATCCTAGTCATTGTTAAGCTTCATTCCAGTAGACAGCTGACATGGATGCCCTGAAATTCCCGGTTAATTTTTCTGTAAAATCTGAGGCCATGCCCTCAAATCAAGAACATCCCAGAGCTGTTCTCCCAAGCAGACACCTAAAGTAGTATTTTTAGTTAGCTGTGATGTGACTGCCTGAAAAGGACCAGAAGCTTCTTCCTGGTTTGTTGATAGGAAAGATTTTGAAAACAGGACCCATCTCATAAACTAGCTGAATCCCAGGAGTTAATAGAGCAACAGGTCCCGAGTCATCAATGAAACTCTTCAATCCAGGAAAATTAAGATTGGGGAGGGGCCAGGGTGGCTAGTCTCAGGATGTGTCTCCTTAGGGAACTGGCCAGATCAGGGCTAGATGCAAGAGGTACAAGGCTAAGTGGGACAAGTTCATCTTTTCCCTTCCATGTTGATTGCAGTGGACTCTTTTGCCAAGAATGGAACAAAGAATTAAAGAATAATAGATACACTGTTTACTTTTAGTTTCTTTTTTTTCAGGATCCTGATTCCTGAGTGTCCCTGGGTCACTGAATTTGTCATTATCTTTCCATCACTTCCTATCACTTTCCTATCAGTTAAGAATAGTCAGGTATCATTATATACTATATGAGGTCTAACATAGTATATAATTTTTCCTCATACAGTCCATAATATTTTCTACTAGGCTGTAGCTTTTGAGAGGGCAGGGACTGTGTTATAAGTCTTGTTCACCACTGTATCCATATCACTTAGCACACAACAAGTATTTGATGATCTTTTGTCAAATAAAAACCAGATTTCTTTCCTAATACGCAGACCTAATATACTAGGCAGTGTCAGCACCTAACATTTTGTTAATAAAAATCACGGATCCAGTCCACGGAGGCTTGCTGTGAGAAGGGAGGCAGATTTTATTTTCTGTATTTTACGATGCTTTGACATGCTAGGAGCCTTGCTGGCTGGAGAGAGCTGCCCCTCCCAGTGCTCGTTTAATTTCTAGAGATAACGAGCAACTTGCCCTTTCATGTGCAGATCAACCAATCCAAGACCTTTATCCCCAGCCTCCTTTCATCTAATTCACACACCAGCCAATATTTCCCCAGCCCTAAATCCACTATGTGGATCACAACAAACTATGGAAAATTCTTTCTGTAGCCCAAAGCCTGTCTAAAATTATTCAAAGTGTCCGATTTTAAACTTGTTCCAGTGTGCCTGCTCTGCTTCACCATCCCTATCTGAGGAAACCACAGCAAAGGCTCTGGGCCCGGCTTACCATATCTGATTAAAACAAAATCATAGGTACATTCCCAGACACTTATAAGTCTTCTGGCCAGTCACATTGTTTAGAGAAGTGCTTCTCACATTATGTGTAGGGAAGGATCAGTTTCTATTTTTCCCAGTTCTTCATGAACTGATAGATACTCTTATAAAATATAATAACAGTAAATTTCTAGAGAAAAATATCCCATTCTTGGATGTTGTGAAAATGCCTAATTGCTATTAAAATTTCTAAATGCTTCTCTCAACTTTTTACTGTCTCATTGCAAACCAGCAATGGATCATATACTAGCAGTGATCTGTAAATCACACTTTGAGAGCTGGTTGAGGAGAATGAATCAGTGAGGGTGCCCAAACATATATGTGAGATGAGGAATAGCAAGCAGTAAGCTAGAGGAGGCACTGATCCCCTCTGCCAACCCAAGAGCATGAAGAAGGAAGTAAAACAATTGGCCATGTGTGTGCCTTATTAAAAATACATATGTTATTTATCTATTTTTGGTCATTTTGGGTCTTCGACACTACGTGTGGGCTTGCTCTAGTTGTGATGAGCAGGGATTATTCTTCCTTGCAGGGGGCAGGCTTCTCATTGTGGTGGCCTCTCGTTGCAGAGCACAGGCTCTGGGGTGCACAGGCTCAGTAGTTAGTTGAGGCCCTCAGGTTGAGTTGCCACAGAGAACTTTCACAGTGGAATCATTTTAAAAGAAGGTTAAGGCCTAAGCTCTGAGGCAAACATCTTATATAGTTAAAAGTTACTTTGAAATTTCTTTAGAGTCATAATTGGGCGAACTAATTATCCCAGGGTAGCAAGGAGGGTTGTCTGAGGTGAGTTGTTTGTCAGGTTTTGTTCTCTTAGAGCCCTGGTCCTCAAACTGGGATTGCATGCTTTCAGGGCACTTGAAGATTTTTCAAGCAGGTTTTAAGGAACTTGATTTTCAGATCTTTAAGTTACATGTTCTTATACCTAGGGTGAACCCTGTGGTCTAAAGTCACACAATTTCTCCTTTTCCATTTTTCTTTTCACAGTCAGCCTTCTCCCACTTTACAAAAGGAAGGCATACCTCTCTATCACCCCAAATCCTGAAGATCTTTGGGGTGCCAGACAAAGGGACAGTTCAAAATGTTAGTGTCTACAGAGTTTTCTTTAATCTGTTGTTGTTCAATCCCTCAGTTATGTCTGACTCTTTGCGACACCGTGGACTCCAGCATGCCAGACTTCCCTTTCCTTCACTATTTCCCAGAGTTTGCTCAGATTCATGTCCATTGAGTTGATGATGCTGTCTAACAATCTCATCCTCTGCCACCCCTTCTCCTGTTGCCTTCAACCTTTCCCAGCATCAGAATCTTCCAGTGAATCAGCTCTTCGCATCAGGTGACCAAAATATTGAAGCTTCAGCTTTAGCATCAGTCCTTCCAATGAATATTCTGGGTTGATTCTGTTAGGATTGATTGGTTTGATCTTGCAGTCCAAGGGACTTTCAAGAGTCTTCTTCAGCACCACAATTCGAAAGCATCAATTCTTCGGTACTCAGCCTTCTTTATGGTCCAACTCTCACATCCCTACATGACTACTGGAAAAAAAAAAAACCATAGCTCGGGTTATATGAACCTTTATCAGCAAAGTTATGTCTCTGGTTTTTAATATGCTGTCTGATTTGTCATAGTTTTCCTTCCAAGGAGCAAGCGTCTTTTAATTTCATGGCTACAATCACTGTCAGCAGTGGTTTTAGAGCCCAAGAAAATATAATCTGTCACTGTTTCCACTTTTTCCCCATCTCTTTACCATAAAGTGATGGGGCTGGATACTATGATCTTAGTTTTTTTAATGTTGAGTTTTAAGCTAGCTTTTTCACCCTTCTCTTTCATGCTCATCAAGAGACTCTTTAGTTCCTCTTTGTTTCTGCCATTAGAGTGGTATCATCTGCATATCTGTGGTTGTCGATATTTTCCTGGCAGTCTTGATTCTAGCTTGTGATTCATCCAGCCCAGCATTTCGTATGATATAGCCTGCATAGAAGTTAAATAAGCAGAGTGACAATATACATCCATGTCAGTATACAGCCTTGACAATATACTCCTTTCCCAATTTTGAAGTAGTCCGTTGTTCCATGTCTGGTTCTAACTGTTGCTTCTTGACCTGCACACAGGTTTCTCAGGAGACACGTAAAGAGGTCTGATTCCCATCTCTTTAAGAATTTTCCACAGTTTGTTGTGATCCACACAGTCCAAGGCTTTAGCATAGTCTCTTAGTAAAGCAGAAGTAGGTGTTTTTCTGGAATCCTCTTGCTTTCTCTATGATCCAACGAATGTTGGCAATTTGATCTCTGATTCCTCTGCCTTTTCTAAACCCAGCTTGTACATCTGGAAGTTCTTGGCTCACATACTGTTGAAGTCTAGCTTGAAGGATTTTGTGCATAACCTTGCTAGCATGTGAAATAAGCGTATACTTGTACGGTAGTTTGAACATTCTTTGGCATTTCTTTAATCTGGGAAACTTAAATCCATTGTAAGGCTTTCTGAATTTACCTCCCTTACATACTTCTAATAAGAATGAAATATAGAATTATAATCAGGGGCATTCAGATGTTTTAAGTTCAGGAGCAGGATGGATGTCACTGGGATACATAGTCATACATTCATTTAAAATGAAAAATGAGGTCATACTTTTTCCAATAAAAATAAGTCTGATTTGGCCAATTGCTTTGGTAATGGGAACTGTTTTTGCTAATTAGATCATATGATGGGCATTTTTTAAATTAAATGGGCTAAATCTATGGCTTTAAAGTTTTAATGAAAACATCTCTAAAGCATGCAGCGTAAGATCATTTTATTAAAAAATTAATGTTGGCATTGATATATAGAAATTGACAAGGCTTTGATTATTCCAACCTTTTCTGTTAGGTCAAGTAAAGTTCCTTTAAAAGAATAACCCCTGTAAGAGGCACTGATATAATTATTAGTAAATGATAAATAAAGCCTTTTTGATACCTTTAGAAATCAGGAAATGGAATATTCTAACAACTGGGTAACAAGTCCTTTGGCAGGTTGGGTGATTTTCAATTCTTTGCTTTCAACAATATTGAAAGAGGACTTGATTTAATTGTCAGCTGATAGATCATTAAGATAAATTTTGCTGATAGCTTACTATGTAATTTTGGCATATAACTTGGAAGGAGTTCAAAGAATTGAGTGACATTACTCTAACAGTGTTCTTCTGTTCCAAGATACCATTTATATGAATAAGGTTTCTCAGCACTTAAAATCTAATCTTAGAAAGGGGAGGGGGGCTTCTGTTGAGCCATGTATGATTCTAATAATAAGTTATATTATCTACAGATATTTAAATACCAAAACACCAATTGGGGGAAAGAAAAGCTCATTCATCTCATTGAGATACATTTTAATAAAAAAATTTTAAGCTTAATAATTACTTATAAAACATAGAATATTTGTGATCAGTTGTATTAATGAGAATTGTAATAAAAGCACAATCCAGGGGAATTTTTTAAATTTCTTGGAGGCTCATGGTCATGGGAAATTGGTTTTAGGTACAGTTTACACTTTATTGTTGCAGAAAAGTATTGAAAGGGGGTCAATACAATGCATTGAAGCATAAAGATACACATTAGCACAAAATTCTCTAGGTAATGTGGAATGGAAGTATAAGCTGAAAGAGAAAAATGAAAATTTTCTAAGTGATAAATATGAGTTTAACTTGAAAATGTCAATTCTGGGAACTTACAAATAGTTAAACTTCTGATGGAAAAAAAAGTTGAAAAAAAGTGGAGTAGAAGGGGACAGATACCATTTTCAGCAGAACTGAAAAACCACTGTTGCCATAGTTCTTAACTTGCATTGAAAGAGTAGTAAGTGGCTTCAGTTCAGTTCATTTCAGTCTCTCAGTCGTGTCCAATTCTTTGCGACCCCATGAATCGCAGCATGCCAGGCCTCCTTGTCCATCACCAACTTCCAGAGTTTACTCAAAGTCATGTCCATTGAGTCGGTGATGCCATCCAGCCATCTCATCCTCCGTCGTCCCCTTCTCCTCCTGCCCCCAATCCCTCCCAGCATCAGGGTCTTTTCCAATGAGTCAACTCTTAACATGAGGTGGTCAAAGTATTGGAGTTTCAGCTTCAGCATCAGTCCTTCCAGTGAACACCCAGGACTGATCTCCTTTAGGATGGACTGGTTGAATCTCCTTGCAGTCCAAGGGACTCTCAAGAGTCTTCTCCAACACCACAGCTCAAAAGCATCAATTCTTCGGTGCTCAGCTTTCTTCACAGTCCAACTCTCACATCCATACATGACCACTGGAAAAACCATAGCCTTGACTAGACGGACCTTTGTTGGCAAAGTAATGTCTCTGCTTTTTAATATGCTATCTAGGTTGGTCTTAACTTTCCTTCCAAGGAGTAAGCGTCTTTTAATTTCATGGCTGCAATCACCATACTGGGCACTTCTAAATCTCTCCTTTTGCCAAGTGTGGCATAGAAGCTAACCTGGTAGATTAAAAGCACACTCCACATGAGCTCATAGTAATGAAAAACAGACACCCAGTGTCTGTTTCCCAGTGGATTTGGTACGCAGAGCATGACAGAAAAACCTGGTTTCAGTGTGTTAGGTGAACAGCGCATAGAACTTGTGAATGGTTAACAGGTCAAAGACAGGTGTGCCTCAAGATTATGGGGCAAGAAGTGAGTGGTGATGGGTGTTGAACGGCAGTAGAAATTCAACATCCGAAAGTGCTTTCTGGAAACACCTGTGTTCTGAGTAGCAGGAATGCAAGGATGGGGCCAGACTGGGGAAGCTAACAGCCTTTGTTCATCTTCTGTGGGGCCCCTTCCCGTCTCACGCCTGCCTCTCTGGTCTCTCTCGCCCCTACAGTCACTGCTCAGCATTCCGGGCTCCCCATTCCTCTCCCGCCACAACAGCAGGAGCAGCATCTTCAGCTTCCGGGGGCCCGGGCGCTTCCGGGACCCGGGCTCGGAGAATGAGTTTGCGGACGACGAGCACAGCACGGTGGAGGAGAGCGAGGGCCGCCGGGACTCGCTCTTCATCCCCATCCGGGCGCGCGAGCGGCGCAGCAGCTACAGCGGCTACAGCGGCTACAGCCAGGGCAGCCGCTCGTCGCGCATCTTCCCCAGCCTGCGGCGCAGCGTCAAGCGCAACAGCACGGTCGACTGCAACGGCGTCGTGTCGCTCATCGGCGGCCCCGGCTCCCACATCAGCGGGCGTCTCCTGCCAGAGGTGAAAATAGATAAGGCAGCTACCGATGACAGTGTAAGGAAGTAAACCGGTAGACCGCGGCTAGGCATGGCAGTCTCTCCCGCTCCCTTCCTCTCTTCTCTCCTTTGCTCCCCCCATCCCACTCGGTCCCATTTGCTCTCCAGCTCCCGTCTGGACTCACGTCTCTACCGCCTACCGCTTCTGTCTTCTCCCTCCTGACTTGTTTCTATTTCTTCAGCCCTCCTCCTTTACTCACCCTCTTTTCCCTTGTACTTTATTCCTTGCTCCGTTCCCCATCCCCACCCCCACCTTCCTTTCTCGTTTCTGACTCTTGCCCTCCCCCCATCAACGCTTTATTTTATGGATGTTTCTTTCTCTCCATCTTTGCACGTCTCTGTCTGCCTCTCTTCCCGACCCCACCCCCACCTGCTTTGACTGAATGCCTCTGGCCAGCGGATTCTGCCCAGATGGAATGAGAAGGGCCTCTGCCATCACCAATGACCAAGTCTATGCGGGTTTGAAACTACCATTGCTTCTCTCCCCCTACGTCCTGCCTCCTTGTAGGGAAACAGCTTGGAATTTAAAGCTCTTTTCTTTCTATTAAAAAAAAAAAAAGTTCAAATATATCTTTGAACAATTTTCTTAGTCTCCTCTACAAGAATGAGATGTGATTTTTCCAAAGAGGCATGTGCATGTGTGATACTGAGGATAGGAAGTGGGCACTGGGAGAGCCAGGCAGAGAGAGGTGAAGGAAGCTGGTGGGGAGCTGGACGTTTAATAAGGGGATTGAGATAAATCAAAGGAGGGAAAGGTAGGTGGTTGGGACAAGAACACATGGCACATGGTACGTGGGGGAGGAAGGAACAGGGAAGTGAAAGATGAATTTTAAATGTAATCAAATGTCAGGCTCTGGAGAAGTGGCATATAATAGCGTCACTTCACAAAATCACTTGGCTAGGGGTTAGGATAATGGCGCCCCTCTTTGGGAATAGCCATCTCTTAACATTGCTTTAGATTCTAAGCTGTTTATACCTTTTTTCTAGCTTTAAATTCTTGTAACCTTAATGATCCTGATCCTTTCTACCTCTGATTCCTTAACTTTCCTCAGTCCCTCCTTAGCTGGTCTGAGCTTCTTAAGATAGCATGTCGGTCCGTTTTGTTGTAACACTTCAGTTTTCTCTAACACAGCATGAAGATAGCTGACCCTTTAACTAGCATGATGCATGTGTGGAGGTAAACTGGACAATCCAGGATGTAATTATTCAGAATGACCTGTTATTTAGCACTTTAGGACAGTTGTTGGACTATCCTAGGACAGTTGTTGACTGTCCTAAATTCAAAAGACAGGATGTTTGATGTTGTCCTTTCTCTTCCTACTCTTTTATTTAAAAGGAAAATATTTTCCCCCTTACATTTAGGAGGTTCTTTACAAGCTACAGTTTACTTTTACATGCCTTATTTGTTCTAAGTGAAAATTCCATAAGGGTGACAAAGTGGAGCTGATATTCCTGTTTTTGAGATGGGGAAACAGGCTCAGTAAATTTGTACTCCTTGGGGTTACACAACTCATCATTGAAAAGCCTTTCAGAAACCTGAGTCTTCAATTTCTCAGTTAATTTTAATGTCTTTTCTACCTAGTCACATGACCATTGCTCTTCTTGAGAACTGTTTGTTTCAGATCAGGTGTAATAGGGACAATAATAATAACAAGTAGTGGTTCCAAAGTCCCCCGCTAAACCAGATAGTTGGCCAAAATATATGTTACGAATGACTGTCTTTACTTTAAATATAACTTTTGATTTTCACTAATTCTATGTCTAGATATAAATTTTGGGCTCCACAATTAGATAGAAAATTATATTCTCTGGAAAAATAAGAGACAAAATCAATGGAAAATGACAGGTAGATCAGCATGGACAGTACAGTTGGGACAGGTCAAATGTTGAGAACCAAAGTAAAATTTTATATCCTACCAGCTTTAAAAAATATTTAAGTCAAATAACATATCTTGCTTTTTCTTTGAAGAGAAAGTATTAGAAAAGGTGTCCAGGAAGAAGGAGCTTGAAGTTCAGCTTAAAGGCAGATAAGCAGGTTTGCAGGTTTTGTTTTTTTTTTTTTTTAGCAGCTTCTGTTTTATTGTGTGGGAGGAAAATGTGAGAGGCAGTTGAGCAGATGGCTGTGGAATGTACGGCTGTCTGCACTGCCTTACCCTGTGGCCGATGCAACGCTACCTTTGGGATTTTGGGGGGGTCCTGCATGCTCAGCACCCTGTAAGCATTTAGAAGATTTCTTTGCAGTGGTCCTGAGTGATGATGCTGACAGACTTGAGCATTCCCCAGGTCAGGAGATCCAATCCCAAAGTGGCAGGAAGATGAGGAAGGCAGGACTGTATTCTTCTCAAGGGCTTCATAACTAGGAAAAACTGTTTTGTTGGAAGCCATAGGGAAGTTCCTCCTAGTAGTTAATGGTGTGGAAAAATACCTAAGTTACACGAATAAGCCAAAAAGACAGACCAAAAACAGAATGCATATCATTTGTGTGGTATATCATCTATGTAAAGACAAACTGCATAGGGAAAAGGATGGCTGACTGCAAGTTAACAGTATTGGGAGGGGAAATTACTAGTGATTTTTTTTCCTTTCTTACACTTTGTTGTTCTTTCTAGTTTGCTGCAGTGGACCTAATCCTTATAGCTACCATATATTGAGATCTGACTACACAATGCTCAGCAGTTTATACATATGTTCTCATTTAACCTCCTCATTCAGTAGGTGGTTTTATCCAGTTAACAGAGATTTGGTAACTTGTAGAAATGGTACCAAGGTCTTTCTGATGCCAAGAGAACTTCCTGACTGCTTATTTTGGAAGTAGGAAAACAGTCATTTATCCTAGAAGGAATTAATATATTCATGATGTTACATGCAGCCCGGGCCAAATGAGCAATTATTATACCCCTTTCGGCTAGAAGATGGTGATTCTCACTGTCAAAACATTTTGGATACATCTGCAGCTACGGATTAACTTGTCTTTGCCTGAACCATCATAGTGCTTCCAGTTACGTACTCACGCTTTATGGACTGGTATAGGAGCCGTTGATGGTCCACGGTTGGTCTCACACAGCATGAATGCTTGAGCTATCCCACATAGTAGTTTTTATTTAGGCTTAAATGAAGAAATACAATATTCTTAATGAAAAAAAGACATCCAGACATCACCTCATTAGAATCTCATCAAAAATATTTCACATCTTCATTCATTATTCAGTTGTGGTTGAATGGTGATGATTTCTTGATAGTTTGAGAATTTTTGCTTTTGCTTTTTGCTGAAACACAGGATAAGGGGACTTTTCCCATGTCTTCAGCTCTGAGCTGGAAAATCATTGCTCTTCACTTGTAAAGGAAGCGGGTGCTCCTGACTATCCAAAACACACATGACTCAGAAGCCATGTTGCCGATGTAGAGGTATTATCTCATTTCATGCTCACAGCACCTGCCCTCTGAGTTAGATCCTACTACTGTGTGCGTTTTACAAGGAGGAGACCAAGGCTTAGAGAAATAAAGTCACTTGTCCAAGGTTGCACAGTAAGCAGTATAGTTAGGATTTGAATCCAGACAATCTAACTGCACGGCGTTAACCCCTAACCATTATGCTATGCTAACTATGAAGCCTGAGTTCTTCATGATCCTGAAAAATTAGCATCTCTAAGCCCATATCCTTATCTGTAAAAAAAAAAAAGTGAGATAAAAGGACCTTTGTTAGACAGCTATTTGAAGATTAAATGTAATAACATTTATAAAATGTGAAGCATATTACTTGGCCCATTCTTGGTATTCAGAAATCCAATTTCTATTCCTTTCCATGTGCATTTTTGGTCTTTTTAACAGGAAAAGTAGACAGTGGTATTTCTGCTGAATTGCTTAACTTGGAGAGAGTCAGATTTCTTCTAAGATTCTAAAGATCCTTTGAGAAGGAGAAATTTTTGTACAGTTGTTTTGAAGCAGAATACATACCACAAAAATTTTAGCAAGGCTTGAACTGGAGGTAAATGACTAGGTTCTAAGGCCCCTTCTTAAATGCTCTAAATTTTAGTCCCAGGAAAGGTGACTGGCTGATAAATGTCCAGTTATATATTTCCATGTTAAATCAGTTTAGAATCAATAACAAGTTGAGAGTCCTTGGGTAGATCTGTGGAAATGTGGTCAAAACCTGACATCGGCAGATATGGTAGAATATCTCTTTGAGAAGGGCAGCTACAATTTAGGAGGTTGGAAGTCAGTGGCTAAATGCATAATAAACTTTGCATTTGAATTAAGAGAAATGGAACAAATGTGTACTGGGTTTAAAGTAATTAAGGTTCTCAGTTGCTTCCGCTATTACTCCTTAGGGGCTGAATTTTTAAAAGGCAGAGGCTCCTGACTTTTAAAAGTTGTTAGTTTTCCTCCTCTCTCCCCAATAAAATGAAACAAAAATACACCTTCATCTGCCCTCCGCCCCAAAATGACCTAAAAAAATCAGGCAGAGGAGAAAATGAGTACGTTATCTTTCCTTTGGTCCCTGGGTCTCAGCATGCTTGGAGGAAGACGCCTTTGCCGCACCTCCCAGGTGATGAGAATTGGGCACTTGAGCCAATAGCAGAGACATATCTCACTGAATCCTAAGCAAGTTCTAGATGGAAGGTGAGGATGAAGCTGCTGTACCTGGGAAAATGTCTGCTCCAGGTTTTCTTCCCTTCAATTGGCCGTGGTCTGACATAAGAAACGACAACCAACATTACTGTTAGGAAAGTAAAATGGTGCAAATACTTAAAGACAGTTTGGCAGCTCCTCCAAAAGGTAAACATAGAGTTACCATATGACCCAGAAATTCTACTCCTAGGTATATACCCAGGAGAATTTCAAACATGTGTTCACACAAAAATTTATACTTAAGTATTATTAAAATCTTTATTCATAATAGCCAAAAGTAGAAACAATTCAAGTACCTAATAGCTGATGAATGGAGAAACAAAATATGATACAATGGAATCCCTATAATGGAATTTCATTCAGCCAACATGAATTGATACATTCTACAGTGTGAATAAACCTTGAAAAATTATGCTAGGTGAGAGGAGCTAGGCACATACCATATTATTCCATTTATGTGAAATGTCTGGAAAAGGCAGATCCATACAGACAGAAAGCAGATTGTTGGTTCCTAGAGGCTGGGTCAGAGAAGGCAATGGCAACCCACTCCAGTAATCTTGCCTGGAAAATCCCATGGATGGAGGAGCCTGGTAGGCTGCAGTCCATGGGGTCGCTAAGAGTCGGACATGACTGAGCGACTTCACTTTCATGCATTGGAGAAGAAAATGGCAACCCACTCCAGTGTTCTTGCCTGGAGAATCCCAGGGACGGGGGAGCTTGGTGGGCTGCCATCTATGGGGTCGCACTGAGTCAGACATGACTGAAGTGACTTAGCAGCAGCAGCAGAGGCTGGGTAGAGGCAGGGGTTGGGATTGACTGCTGACAGGTGGTGTTCTTTGGTATGATGAAAATGTCCTGGTATTAAATAGTAACAGCCTTGTGAATCCACCCATATGTGCTGTCTCCTCAGTCGTGTTCAACTCTTTGCAACCCTATGAACTGTGGCCCACCAGGCTCCCCTATCCATGAGATTCTCCAGGCAGTAATACTGGAGTGAGTTACCATGCCCTCCTCCAGGGAATCTTCCCAACCCAGGGATCAAACCCATATCTCTAATGTCTCCTGCATTGGCACCACCCTTGCACCACCTGGGAAGCCCATCTGCACTGTAAATATACTAAAAGCTACTGAGTCATATACTTTATAACGGTTCAAATGGTGAGTTTTATGTTATGTACATTTTATCTCAGTTTTTTCTAATTGGAAAAAACAAACAAAAAAAACCCAGAAACACTGGCCAAGTATCTGGACTTTCAGTCCCAGCTTTCACAACCTCACCTAGGGAGGAGGGACTGCTGGAGCTACCCACCCATCTTGGTATATCCTATGTACCCTGATGTCAGTGGATTAAATTTTCTTAGTAGTAGAGATGCATTTTTCTCTGGATACCATCTTAGCTCCCAACTGGTGCTTAGCACTCTTAAGTAGTGCTCCTCATAAGCTTTTTCAGATTATGTCATTTTAGGCAGTTAACAGTGATGAATATGTTTGCTCTGTCTCTCCATTGATCAGTCTGATCTGCTGAGTACTAAGAAATGCATGCACAAATGGACAATGAACAGACTATATATAAAAATAGAATTTTCGCCAGTAACCTGCCCAAGGTCTATTTACCTACAATAATTAATCTATTTGTCTACAATAAACAGGGGCCTCCCAGGTGGCACAGTGGTAAAGAATCTGCCTGCTGATGCAGGAGACACTGAGAGGATCCCTGGGTTGGGAAGATCCCCTGGAGGAGGAAATGGCAACCCACTCGAGTATTCTTGCCTGGAGAGTTCCATGGAGAAAGGAGTTGGAGGGCCACAGTCCACGAAGTCTCAAAGAGGCATACACGACACACTCTACAATAAATAACCAAGAAACCAGCCTGCTATAAATCAAACTTTCAGAAAGCCAGATTGCTGTCTCTAGTGACAGTCCAGGGAGTTAAACAGTAACTTTTGCAACAATCAGCCCAAAGCAGCCAGGGCTTGATTACTAGATTAATAACTGACAGCTTCCCTAATTTTTGTCCCTGTTTCCAATTTAGGACTGCCCAGAGAAAGCCAAATAGGCACCCCTAGCCAATCATGTAGGCTGCCCTGCTGCTTCTTAGCTCGCCTGCAGCTTCTCACCAGCAGCTTTGAATCAGGCTCACCTAAAGCCTTTTGGTTTTTTCCTACTCTTATTCAAGACTTTGCTACTCCTCTGCCTGTCTTTGAATTTCTGCCAAAACGTGCATGATATGACTTGACTCCCTCACTACATCAAACTCAGAATAAATAGCCTTTGATTTTCTTATTTAGTTGATCTTTATTTCCGCAATACAGATAACATCTTATACAAATTTATGCACTCTGCATTCCATCTTCCTTCTCAAAGGAATTTCACTGCATAATCAGTATTTCTGTAGCGCACTGGGTAATTGGCAACCAAGAATTACCCAAGATGTAGGTAAAAGGGAGGTGGAGGAGGCACTCTCTGATCAGTTGAGAATTGTTCCAGAAACTCCTCTTTACCATAAGACCCTCCCAAAAAGTACCCTCATGCCTCTTTCTAGTCAAGCTCTTCCCCCAAACCACCATTTCTGATTTGTATCATCATAGGTTAGTTTTCTTGCATTTTTTCAGGCCCATATACAAATACAATATATAGCTTTTATTTGGCTTGTTTCACTCAACAGAATGTTTGGATGTACATTCATGTTGTTTTGTGTATCAGTAGTTCATTCTTTGTTATTGATGAGTGGTATTTTTTTTGTATAAATATATCCCAATTTATTTATCCGTTTTCCTGTTGTTGGACATTCAGATTATTTCCAGTATGTGGTAGTATGGCTTGCTGAGAGCATTTTTATACAGCTCTTTTTGTAGATAAGTGTTTTTGTTTATATTGAATAAATACCTCAGAATGAAATTCCTGGATCATATGGTAAATATACGTTTAACTTTATTTATATAAAAACTACCAAACAAGTGTTCCAAAATAGTTATACCATTTTTTGTACTCCCACCAACAATGTGTTAAGAGTTCCAGTTGCTCCATATTCCTAGCCCATAATTAGTGTTGATTTTAGAATTTTAGTGGATATGAAGTGTTATTATGATTTTTTAATTTATTTATTTATATTTATTTTTGGCTGTGCTGGGTCTTCATTGCTGCACGCAGGCTTTCTCTAGTTGTGACGAATGGTGGCTTCTCTCGTTTGCAGGCTCTAGGCGTGTGGGCTTGAGTAGTTGTGTCACATGGGCTCAGTAGTTGCAGCTCATAGGCTTAGCTGTCCTGCAGCATGTGGGATATTCCCGGACCAGGGATCGAACCCTGCATTAGCAGGCAGATTCTTAATCACTGGACCACCAGGGAAGTCCCTTTTTAAAAATGTATTTATTTATTTATTATGATTTTAATTTACATTTCTTTGATAAAAATGATGAAGTTATCTTTTTTTTTTTGAGGTTATCTCTTTATATGCTTATTGGCTTCACATTTATCTTTTCTTGCTAATTTTTTATTCACATCTTTTGCCCGTTTTCAACTACACTGTTTATCTTTTATGGATTTTTTTAGTTTTTTTTTTTTTTTAAGTTTTGCCTTGTTTTTTACTAAAGTCCAGAAATTTCCATATGACGAGTACATCTGCAAGTTCTTTATTAGGTAGGTAAAATTTTAATTTTAATGAAGTTAAGCATTTCTTCCACGATGTTTTTTTTGCATCCTATCCAAGAACTCTTTGCTGATCCCCAGGATCATGAAGATGTGTTTCTTCTATAAGCTTTGTGGTTCTGAGTTTTACATTTAGGTCTTTGATTCAACTCAAATGAATTAATTTCAAATTACTATTGATACTATTGTAAAAGGTATAATTAAAGTTTTTATTTTCAATTATTTGTTTCCAGAATATAGAAATACAGTTGATTTTTGCATATTGACCTTATAGCTCATGACCTTGATAAATTAGTGTATTGGTTCTGTTAGCCTTGGAGGGTTTTTTGTTTTAGAGTTTGGTTTTTGGGTTTGTTTATTTGTTTGTTTGTTAAATTCCATAGTTTTTCCTACATGCACCATATTTTCTGTGAATAGCAGCAACTGCAGACTTTATGCTTTTAATTTATTTTTCTTGCTTTATTGCACTAGCTAAGACTTTAGATACAAAATTGAATAGAATTGATAAAAGCATACATCCTTCCTTTTTTCCAGTATTAGAGAAAAGGATTTAATGTTTCACTGAGAAGTGTAATGTTGGCTATAGATTCATAAATGTTCTTTGTCAGATTGGAACTGCTGCATTGTTATTCATGGCTTGCTAAGAAATTTTATTTTTATGCAGAAGTGTTGAATTTTGTTAAGTGTTCTTTTTTCTGCATCAGGAAGATGATCATATGGTTTTTTCCTTTATTCTGTTAATGTGATGAATAACACTGACTTTTTTCCTAGTATTAAATTAACTTTGCTTTCCTGGAATAAGCCCTGATGGTCATTATATAGTATCCTTTGTATATATTGTTGGATTCTATTTATTCATATTTGTTAAGAATTTGACATTTCTGTTTATGGGAGATTTTCATCTCTAATTTTCTTTTCTTGTAATATTCTTGTCAGATTTAATATTCAGAGTTATGTTAGCTTTATAAAACAAGTTGACAAGCATTCTCTTAGCCTTTGTTTTCTGAAAGAACTTGTGTAAAATTGGTATTATTTCTTCCATCTGTAACATTTGATGGAATTCAATTGTGGAGGTCTGTCTGGGTCTAGAGCTCTCTTAGTGATAAGATTTTTTATTATTATTTTGTAAATTAATATGAGCTATTTAGATTTTCTATTTTTTCTATGTCAGTTTTATAATTTGTGTTTGGATATGTTTGTCCGTTTCATTTAAGATGAAACAGCATAAAACTGTTCATAATGTATCCTTTTTATTTTAATAATTCCTATAGGATTTGTAGTAATATCCGCTTTTTTCATTCCTAAAAATTATAATTTGCATTTTCTCTATTTTTTCCTTGACCAGTCTTGCCAGGGGAATTATCAGTTTTATTAATCTTCTTAAAGAACCAATATTTGACCTTTTTTAAAATTGTATGTTGTTTGTCCATTTACCAATTCATTGATTTCCATTCTTACTGTTATTTCCTTTCATCTACTAACCTAGATGAAAGGTAAATAAGATGAAACCCTACTTAACCTAGGGTTTAATTTGATCTTCTTTTACTAGTTTCTTAAAGTATAAGCTTAGAGCATTGATTTTATATCTTTTTTATCTTTTAATCTAAACATTTAAAGCTAAAAATTTTTCTCTTAACAGTTTCATTAGCTTTATCCCATAAATCTTGATGTATTATGTTTTCATTATCATCAGTTAAAATATTTTTTTAGTTTCCCTGTGATCATCTTTTTGATTCATGGATCTTTAGAAGACTGTTGTTTAATTTGAAAATATGTGGGAATTTTCTGGATATCTTATTGTTACCAAGATTTTTGGTGGAGCCATTTATTTGGATCTATGCTAAATACTGCCATTGTAAAAAAATAATTAATGAATTTCTCTTTTGACCCTCTAAAGTTTCCTAAATATGGGCTTTGAGATATTCATTTCTTAGCATCTTTCATCTGTTTCTTTTTTGAAACTTAAGTGATGTACAGTATGCATTATAGTTTGATAACATTATGGATTATGGGACAAATTTTAATATTTCAAAATTGTCTCCACATAGTCCTGCTGTAGTTTACTTTTATTTTACATAGAAAGATATAAATAATACTTGTCCCGTCTTAATATTAAGTTTGGAGATTAATTTTTCTTGAATTTTTGTGGATATTTTTAACCCAAGCAAAAAATTGTTTTCTTTTGGATAGGTATCAACAAATGATAACCTAATAATTTGACCAGGTCTTTTAAGATAGTGTTTTCACTCAGTTTGTTTTTTAGAGTTGGTGTTATTAAAGTCTGAAGAATTTATGTATTCTTATATCCAGTGTGCCCAGAAAACAGTAAGCTGTATTAGTACCAAAGCCATATTAAATGCAATTTCATCATCTTTGATGAACCAGCCAGTCTGCTAGATATTACAGCCCCTTGAAGGTCAGCATTACGAAATTGTCTACTGTAGATTTGCACAAGGGCAGGTCAGTAAAAATCTAGAGTCAATAGATGTTAGAAATAAGAATGTCCATTGTATTGGGACTTTCTGTGTTCATTTTTAGATGATTATCACTCTTAAAGTGCAGTCGTTTAATCTCATTTATTAAGTGTCATGAATATCAGGCTGGGAATTGTAGCAAAAAGTGATTTCTCAAAGAAATATACATTATCATGAACTGAGGTAATAGCTAACAAGTCATTCTTACAAATACAGATGTTTGTATAGTATTGCATCTAGGAATTCCCAAGGAAACCAGTTCTTTTTCTTTTGCATTTCTTCTGTAGCTCTGCCAAACAAACAAAATAGAACAAGTAAAACCCTAAGGTGAACCAAACCTCTGAATCTGAAACTGTCTGATAAAATACTACAATGGGATAAAGTATAGTCTGCCAGGAGCTCTCTTCAGTATGGTTCTTCTAAATATATATAAGAATAAAAAGACTTTCTGATGTAGCTCTCCAAAGTCACTTGTTTTCTTTTCAGAACACTCTGGCACTGATTAGACAAATACTTCTCTAGCTTCATACAAACATATGTCTTCCCTGTCCTGTGAGGGACGGTGACTGTCTCTGCCCTCTTTCCTTCACATGGAAGGAGCCTACAGGTTTCTATGGATGACATGTTACAGTGGACAACATGGTTACTAGAAAGTTGGGTTTTAAGTCACCCTACTAAGCCTGATCTGATGTGGAATATTCACGTTGGCACAAAGGACAGAAGCGAGAGACGTTAAGAAACCCTTTGCTGTAACCTACCATACCAGCATTGCCCAGGGTGGAGTGTGTGGAAAATACTTTAACAATCTGATGGTATTTTCTGCCCATTTTATTTGGTTGGGAATTTGAACATTGCAGGTTAACTCATAAAATAAAAATGTAAAAAGGCAAAGTACACCTATATGAGGCAATGTCTTTTGTTAAGATAGCAAAACCTACCATACTTGTTTATGGTGGCTTAGAGGATATTTGGGGTAGACCTTCAACTTGCTAATGTTCAGTGAGGCTCAGGTTTGACATTTGAAAGTGGCAGTCTGGTAGAGTGATGGTGTTCCTATACAAGGAGGAGACAGTATCTGTAATATTCAGTGTGCTCAGGGACTTGGCCCTTCTTGAAATTTCGAGTACAGGTGAATTTGACTTATTTTATCATATGGTCCAGTTCTGTCCACATGCTGTTGATCAGAGACGAGGACAGGAAAACCTCAGGGTCTACTTCTGATGGCATTGCCCCAGGGAATCTGGCCTTCCTACTCCATGCTTAGATTGAGCAGCTCTTGGATTCATTGTAGATTTTGTATACATCTAAACAACTTGGTCTTGTCATCTCTGGAACTAAGGATGACCCATGGCCAATTTGTTTCATTCTACCTCTTGAAGTAATTAGGACTGTAGGATTAGAATAAAAAGATCTAATGAAGAGCATATGTTCTTGTTCCTCTGGACTATGTCCAGTAAGGCATAGCCTTAACATTCATAAGACTTCACCCACCCAACTTCCTGTTTGTTTGGTTTTTTTTTTCAGGCTACAACTGAGGTGGAAATTAAGAAAAAAGGTCCTGGATCTCTCTTAGTTTCTATGGACCAACTGGCTTCCTATGGACGAAAGGACAGGATCAACAGTATATTGAGCGTTGTTACAAATACACTGGTAGAAGGTATGTGCCCTGTGATGTTGGTCCAAGCTGCTGGGATATAAATATGTAGTGTGCATAATATGAATATAGTCCCTTGGTCTGAGTTTTGCTTGCAGAAACTATCTCTGAGCTTTAGGAATAGAGTCTGTTGGTTATAGAAGCCAGCATCCCAAATCTGCATGCGGAGAATCCAGTAAGGACTTCAAAGCTGTGCACAGATAGGTAAGAAGTACAGAGGAACAACGTAGGAGTGAGCCGGAGAACCTTGGCTCTGTAATCATCACAGGTGAGGCACAGGTGAGATGATGTGAGACAGAGAGGAGTGCAGACAGAAGAATTGTCATGCCATAAAATGACGGAACCCCCTCATGCCCCCGACCACCAGACGTACCTTCCCCTTTTCCTCTTTAGCTACTTACAAAGCTTTTGGTTTTCCCTTAAGGACAAATACACTGTGCATTTTGATTATACCTAATTCTGCCTGTCTTTAACACCCCCACATATCCATAAATACACCGGGCATGTGAACAGGTAAGCCGAAATCCCTCTTACATTGGCACCCGGTACCCCGGGAAAGAGCGGCCACTGTTGAACCATAGCGTGTCTGCAGCAGCGTGGCTGTCAGAGCCTGGACTCCATGTCAGGGGCTCCTCCACATCACAGCCTGACTTGCTGAGGGGCAGCTGAGCATTTCCCATTACCCCGAAGCCCCCCAGCCCAGGTCCACTTTCAGTCCCATCTGTATGCCAGATGGTGGTCTGTATGCCAGACTCTTCTGGATTTCTTTGGTGGTAGAGTCAGTGACTGGATTTTTTTTCTCACAGGATTCTGGTTGACTCCAAATGCTGCTTCTTCATTTGATTCATGTTAATTTAGCTGATTTGTCACATGATAGACCCACACTGTTCCTGACTGCAGTTCTTCAGAGTCCACACTCCCAGGCTACACCATAATACTTAGAGTCCCTGAGATAAGGAGACTCAAATTATTCTGGTGTTCTGGAACATTTTTTGGTTTTTTTTTTGAGTCATTTAAGCGAAATACCACTTCTGGTCTGTGAGTGTTTGGGGGAGGGTATGTGGGCAGGTGTGGGTGTGGGTGTGTTGGGCAGGGGCAGGCATCTGTGGTGCAAGGAGAATCCCTGGAAACGAACCTCAAGCTCCCCTGGACTGCTCACATCTGCACACGTAGACAAGGAGTTAGACTGAACCTAGACTGGTCTTGAGAGTGTATCAAGTAAAAGGAACGCTGAACTGCTTTCAGCTCCTGATTTCTTTAATTCTCATTGAGGTCATTGTCTAATAGAACATCTTTAATCTTCACACTTTGAGATAACAGGTAAATAATTGCAAATCATAAGAATTCCAAGATAAGATATATTATTAACAGCTTGGCTAATTTTATTCTTCATTTGGAGAGCAAGACAAGGTTTCTCTGACTATCTATGGCAGTTGAGAAGGAAAAGCTAACAGCCTCCACCAGGCATATTTTATTCCTGGTAAAAACATCAGAGCAGGAGAACTATCCATGCATTACAACAGTGGTTTATTGATTACCTCAGAGGCCTAGCACAGGGTGGTGGCAAAAGCTGATGCTCGAAAGATGTATACTGAACTGAATTTTGTTGTGCTTGAAACTGGGGAGGAGTTCTGGGGCTGCAGGAGTCCCTTGGGGGCCTTAGTGCCTGTGCTGCCTTTCCCTCTGATCCCCTCTCCTAGTATTTGATTTTCTTTGCTAAAGCTGATGAGACAGAGCTGCTGTAAGCAAAGAACAGTGGTTGGCTGGAGCTGAACACTGTGAGAAAGAGTTAATGGACATTAAGAAAGATCTATTCCTATTTAACCACCACTCCCTCTGTATTTCATGATTGCTGCAACAAGGAAAGCCAGCGTTGAATGAATAATTGTTTCTTCTTTTCAGGCCTTCAGTTAGGAAACTGACATCATTTTAGTCCAAAGAAGCAGACCTCCTATCTAATGGTTTAGAAACCACAGTGGAGAATTCCAGAATACTGTAAATAGTGGGATAATCCTGCCTGCTCTGTCTCCCCCCATCCTATTGCAAACACCAGGATCCAGTAAACTCAGTGGAATTCACTGTCAGCAGAACCATAACTTTGGGGATATTTCAGAGGACAAGGCATGGGATATCGGCAGAGAGTGATGCAGTCTTACTTCTCAAAGCAGTAGAGCTTCGGGAGAGAGTTGAAGTAAGAATGAGGAAGTGATGGTGCTTAGCATTATTGATTCTCAGGTTAAGCAGCTTCAAAAGTGTCAGTGCAATTGCTTACCTGGTATCTGCCTTTCCAACCATGGCTGTCAGCTCTGTGAGAGTGGCGACTCTTGTTCACCAGATGCATTCCTAGTGCCTGGCCTATTGTTGAAGTGAGCTGGGAGAGGCCCTTGCCTCCAGAAACCTCCTGGTCTGCTGAGGCTGCCATCTTAGAGGAATCCTGAGGCCTTTCTCTGCAAGCAGTCCCCAGTGCCCTCAAGGTTGAGAAGACTATAATCACCTCTCTGAAAATGTTCAGGAACAAACTAAGAGCAGCTCCACAAACTTTTGGACATCTCTCCCCATAGGTTAACACATTGCCCCAGACCACATTCTCTTACCGTTCCAGTCATGTGGGGCCAATAATAGTTTGCAGAGTTGCGAGTCACTTCATAAACCTCCGTATTCACCTAGTCGGTCTTTTCTAGCTCCTAGAGCTCCACAGCTTTACTTAGTCCCTGTGAAACAGAAAGGATTATCCTGAGGATCTTCCCATCTCTATAAATGGGGGGAGGAGATGCCTAGTATCCCTTTCCGGTGCCCCATAGGGTAGGGAAACCACCCCCCACCCTTTGCTGTCTGGGGAGGACTTGGAGCCTAGTTCATTGTAAAACATTACAATTGTATCAACTGTTAGAAACGTGAATAGTCACGGATTCAACCTCCACCTGCCCATGATCAGCAGACATTTGGAGAAAGGGGGAGATTAAAAAAAGGAACGGAACCAAATTTCCAAATATGTGCTATAAGAATTTATGGAAATAAGAGAACCTTTTCAATTTTCTTTTTTGGGAGAAAACTAAATTTACCTTGGGAAGGGAGGGAGTTCTGTGAGGAAGAAGCCAAAGCAAATTTTCTTCACAGACTTCCTTTCCCACGCAGACTCCCACGTGGCGCTTACTGTGGCCCTTAAATCTGAAAAACCAAGGCAACCTATTTTCTTAGCAACCAGGGAGCCAATCAAAAGCCCAACCAAAGCACCCCATCTAAAATAAAGTCATCACCATGGGCACCATCCAGCTGGTTGAAAATGGGGAAGTAGATTGATACAAAGCAGCCATCTTGTTCTTGGTGAAATGTTGGGAAATTTTTTTCTATTCCCCAGATGATTTGATTTCATTAATGGATTTGAGTAGGTCTGGGGCAGTAGGAGACACAGTTGTATCCAACCTCACAAAACCAAGACCTGGCCTTTAAAGGTTGTCATGCTGCCGAGTTTTCAGAGTTATACCTCTTAAAGAACATTCTTCCAGATCAAGGTTCTTGAACTGTAGTGATACTATCTGTTATATTTTATGTTTAATTTGAAGGGATATCACACCTAGATTGTTGTAGCGGAATGGCTGACTGTGATCATCCTTTCCCATCTTCGCTTTGTAAAACTACCTTTGAGCTCGTTGTGTCCAGGGATTCTCGGTCTGGTTTTATCAGAGTCCTAGGATCCTGAGGCAGTACCTCAGGGAAGGAAGACTTGGATTACACTGGACTCCAGGCTTCTCTTCCTGCCTCAGCTAGAGCAGCTCCTGGTTTGTCTGTTTTATGTATTGGAAGTCAAATAAGAAGTTGTTTGAAAAAACGGGTTCTGCTTTTAAAAGAGTAACAGACTAAAGAGACAGGAGAAAACAAAAGAGAGTAAGAAAAAGGAAAAAAGAAAGAGCTCAAGGGAAGGGAAGAGGAAGGAGATAGAGAAGGGAAGGGTGAGAGTGGGAATGGGTAAAAGGAAAGAGAAAGAAAGAGAGGAGAGAGATGACAAAGAGGAGGGAAGGAGCAGAGAGGAAGGGACATGGTTTCTGCTCCTGACGGCACTGTGAACTCCCGCATCCGCAAGAGCGGAAGAGAGAGTCACATGGTGTCTTGATTGACGATGCAGATTCTGCTGTAAAGAAAATGTATAACAGTAGCAAAGACTTCCACAGCACTTGCTATACACTAGGGTGTTCTGAGGCACTTTATATGTATTTTAGCTCATTTAATTCCCACAGAAAATGGAAATAATTTACTCAGCAATTGTCTGAGCTGATTGTGCCCACATATGTCTGGCTTCAGAGTGTTCTGCTTCTCTGATAATAGTTTAATGATACAATGTGTATCCACCGTTTATGGAGTTACCTTATGCCAGGCCCTGTGCTGTCTGCTGTCAACCGCTTAGTGCGGAAGCGATGGAGGAAAGTTAAGGACTCCTTTAGTCCTTTAGCCTAGAAGTCTGCCCTTTCAGATGAGGCAGCAGAGGCGCAGAGAAGTCAGCGCTCCCTCGCCTGAGATCATACAGCTGTGCATGTTAAAGCCAGTTGAAGCAGGGCTGCCATGCTCCCCAAACGGGTGTGTTGAGTTTTGTTTATAACTAGCTCATTGTTAACAGGGACGTGACCTGGCGCTGATCAGCCTCCTTTTCACCTTCAAGAGAAGGAAAACTGAGGGAAAGTCTCAGGATAGTCAGCACTCCCCCGCCACCTTCCTTCTCGTGTCAGTAACAGCGAGACAGACCAGCCAAGGCTAACCCTTTCGTTTCCTTCCCAAGACTGAGGGGCTTCCTTTGTTCTTGACTCACTACAGAGCTGGAAGAGTCTCAGAGGAAGTGCCCCCCGTGCTGGTATAAGTTTGCCAACACTTTTCTCATCTGGGAGTGTCACCCCTACTGGATAAAGCTGAAGGAGATTGTGAACCTGATTGTCATGGACCCTTTTGTGGACCTGGCCATCACCATCTGCATCGTCCTGAACACCCTGTTTATGGCAATGGAGCACCACCCTATGACGCCACAGTTTGAACACGTCTTGGCTGTGGGAAATCTGGTAAGATGGAGCACGGCCTTCGGACTGCGCCATCTGAACAGGTTTTGCCTGTGGGTAATATTTCTTTTCTGATACTGAGAGCTGGAGTTTAGTCAAAAAGAAAGTAATAGTTAATTGGAAGGCAAATGCTCCCACATATGCCACAGCCCCAGCCGCTTCTGCTAGCTTTTGTGATCCCTTGGCTGTTTTCTCTTTCTGCAGAACTTTGAAGACGTCATTTAGGAGCTCTTGGCAGGCATCCAACCCCGGTGACAGAATGGGAGGCATGGTGCAGTGGGTTGGTTTCAGCAGCCTCAGCCAAGGACTTGTGGATGTCTTTCTCTTTCTGCTTCTCACTTTAATTCTGTATGACTCCAGCAAATCACTACCCCTTTCACCTTCAGTAACAACCACCACAAAATAGGGGAGGTCTTTTAGTATGTTACATGTAATGATAAATTTTCCCACACTGTCATATCTTCATTATTGATATGGGGACTATCTACAGGAAATTTTAAATTCTACGCTGGTCTCCCCACCCAGTCCAACTTCTGAGCTATCATCCAGTTTCTAACCATTAGTTGATCTGTGCCAAATTTATTTTAATGTTGGCTCAAGTCATAAACTTAATTTGTATTATTTAGATGATAAGTATGCAGTTTAAAAGAGAAATAGATTATACAGTGTATTCAGAAGTCAAGTAGTTGTGATTTGGGGACTATCTTCTTTAGTACAAAAATCAGGAGTTGATTAAATTTTGATAGTAAAAAATTAGTTGGAAAGAATCCTGTAGGTCATCTGGCCTCATAATCCTTAGAAATTGCACCATGGGCATACCATTCTAGTTGTTACCATGTAATTTTGCATGATCACTGCCTGGTAATTGTTCCTCTCTCTCCGCCTCTCCCTCTCTCATACACACACAAAGTTTCTACCTGAAGGCTTAATACTCTATCGGTGTGTTATAATAGTGATATCATTTTGACTTCTAATTCTGAAAACATACATGGCAAAAGGGATCCCTTATCTGGTTAGTTGTCATAGCTGATTGTATTCCCTAGTATATTTCCAAGATGCTGCTGTACTCTTTCCAATCTCCATGTCTGAGTCAGTGATGCACTTGCAGCCCACCACTGTGTTGGGCAGTTCAGTGAAATACCTGTAGTCTTGAAGCAGGACACCACCATAGACTATCCAGGAAATCTGTTAACCTGCTCTGAAAGGTGCCTGAGGGTCAGCTCGCTGTGTGGTTGACTGACCTCTGGGGCTTGGCCGTCAAGCAGCATTTTTGAGCCAATCAACAGCATCATGTAGATATACTCTTTATGTTATTGCCCAATGGTTATGTAATGAGAAATACTACTTGATCAACTTTGTTGTTGATAGTGGTGGTATATTTTCTATAGTTTTTTTTTTTTTTTCTAAAGTCTTTACTCGCTTTTGGCAGAATCAGTCCTTGATTTTTACTGCCACATACTACCAACAGAATTACCTCAGACTGGGCCAGCAAATAACATCATTTTTTCCTTCTCGAAAACCTAGAAATTTAGGGTCACACCGAAATTAGAGTTGTGAGCATTCTGACAACTTTGCTCAGAATCATCAGTGAAAAAAAGGGAGAAAGGAGAAGGTCAGTAGCTGATGTTCAGGGGGCCAAGCCAACCAGAGCAAGCTCTAAAATGGGAAAGCACTCCAGGGGCAGAGTCTTCAAGGGAGAAGTAATGTACGAGGAGCAGTGGGGCCAGAGAGCAGTGAATGGTCCAGGATACTCTGGAGGCAGGGGGAGGGAGAGATAGCAGGAACGGTACCCAGACTGGGGGCATTGGGTAACCGAGGGGGAAATGGGAATGACTTGAGCAAGGAACAGGGTGGAGTTTAAAATCAGGAGCTCTATTTTGGACACATGCAGTCAGTTCAGTCACTCAGTCGTGTCCCAACTCTTTGCGACCCCATGAACTACAGCACGCCAGGCCTCCCTCTCCATCATCAACTCCCAGAGTCTACCCAAACTCATGTCCATTGAGTCGCTGATGCCATCCAACCATCTCATCCTCCGTCGTCCCCTTCTTCTCCTGCCCCCAGTCCCTCCCAGCATCAGGGTCTTTTCAAATGAGTCAGCTCTTCGCATCAGGTGGCCAAAGTTTTGGAGTTTCAGCTTCAGCATCAGTTCTTCCAATGAACACCCAGGACTGATCTCCTTTAGGATGGACTGGTTGGATCTCCTTGCAGTCCAAGGGACTCTCAAGAGTCTTCTCCAACACCACAGTTCAAAATCATCAATTCTTCAGTGCTCAGCTTTCTTTATAGTCCAACTCTCACATCTATACATGACTACTGGAAAAACCATAGCCTTGACTAGACGGACCTTTGTTGGCAAAGTATTGTCTCTGCTTTTTAATATGCTGTCTAGGTTGGTCATAACTTTCCTTCCAAGGAGTAAGCGTCTTTTAATTTCATGGCTACAGTCACCACCTGCAGTGATTTTGGAGCCCAGAAAAATAAAGTCAGCCACTGTTTCTACTGTTTCCCCATCTATTTGCCATGAAGTGATGGGACTGGATGCCATGATTTTAGTTTTCTGAATGTTGAGCTTTAAGCCAACTTTTTCACTCTCCTCTTTCACTTTCATCAAGAGGCTCTTTAGTTTTTCTTCACTTTCTTCCATAAGAGTTGTGTCATCTGCATATCTGAGGTTATTGATATTTCTCCCAGCAATCTTGATTCCAGCTTGTGCTTCTTCCAGCCCAGCGTTTCTCATGATGTACTCTGCATAGAAGTTAAATAAGCAGGGTGACAATACGTACCCTTGAGTCGTATGTACTTCTTTTCCTATTTGGAACCAGTCTGTTGTTCCATGTCCATTTCTAACTGTTGCTTCCTGACCTGCATACAGGTTTCTCATGAGGCAGGTCAGGTGGTCTGGTATTCCCATCTCTTTCAGAATTTTCCACAGTTTATTGCGATCCACACAGTCAAAGGCTTTGGCATAGTCAATAAAGCAGAAGTAGGTGTTTTTCTGGAACTCTCTTGCTTTTTCGATGATCCAGTGGATGTTGGCAATTTGATCTCTGGTTCCTCTGCCTTTTCTAAAACCAGTTTGAACATCTGGAAGCTCACAGTTCACATATTGCTAAAGCCTGGCTTGGAGAATTTTGAGCATTACTTTACTAGTTTGGATATTAGCTGTGAATAAGCCATTGATTTCTGCCCAGAAATGTTTTGCATCTATAAAATGAGAGTAATACCACGTCATCAGTATTTGAGAGGATAAAACGAGAACCCATACAGAAATTTTGGAAATAGTGAACAGTACTCTTCATACCTAGGAACTGTGTAAGTGTAGTTCAGTAGGAGAATTTTCAAAGACTTGGAAATGTGGATACAGCCTTTGACTGAACCTGAGAGTAAGAGAACAACAACCAAAAAAAGATGGATGAACTAACTCGTGAAATAGACTAGGACCTTCTCCTGTGGTTGGACAGAGAGGCTTTTTCCACAGCTGGGACAGTGAATTGGGTTGTGTTTGTACATAGATGTACACTATTGTGTTTGTCCTTGGATGTTTTTGAGGGAAGATAAGAGCAGCAGTCTATAAATTATCAATCCCTGTCTCTTCTAGCCTCTCCCTAAGAAAAACTGTTCGTAGTAGGAGGAAGCATAAAGATAGTTCCATCCAGCCCCCGTGTTTATAGAGGGAATTGAAGCCAGGGAGGCTACGTGACTTTTGTATTGTTTAGTAGGTAAATGTAATCGTCCTTTTCCTGCCTTTTTGTTGTTTTGGTAACCATTTGAACACAATAGTGAGTTTATATGGTAGCTTTTTAAACAATGTCAGTCTTCCAGAAAAGTTTCAAGTGCAATGTAAAAAACTATCTTTTAGAGTAAGTTGCTAATGTAGCCTGTCACCCCAGAATACTGTAATGTGTGGTTTTTAAAAATTATTTATTTATTTTTATTTATCTATCGTGTATTTGGCTGAGCCAGGTCTTAGTTGCAGCACCCAAGATTGTCCGTCTGTGTTGCTGTGTGCGGGATCTTTTTTTTTTTTTTTATTCAGTTGAGGCATGTAGAGTCTAGTTCCCTGACCAGCGGTCAAACCTGGACCCCCTGCACTGGGAGCAGAGAGTCTTAGCCACTGGACTACTGGGGAAGTCCTTGTAGTGTACATTTTTATAAACAAGTACATTCTCCTACAGAACCATGATATAACTGCCAAAATCAGGAAATCTCCATGTACATTACCATCAAATTCTGAGGCCCATTCAGATTTTGCTGGTAAGTCCAATAATGTCTTTATACCCAAAAAATGACATTCCAGAGTTACTCTTGAGTTTAGTTATCATGTCTCTTTAACCTTCTTCACTCTGAGAGAGCTCCTCAGTCTTTCTTTGACTTCTGTGACCTTGATACCTGTGAGGATGACTGTCCAGTTATTTTGTAGAATTCCCTCAATCTTGCTTTGTCTGATGCCTCCTCCTGATCAGACTCAGGTCATGCATTTGGCGAGACTGTTGCCCAGGTGAGGCTGTTGTTTTCTCATTGCGTCTACCAGGTGGCACGTGATTTCCATGTGTCCCATTTCTGCCCTTGGTCCCTTGGTCACTTGATTGAGGAGGTTCTTCCAGGCTTCTCGCATGTACAGTTACTCTTTTTCTGTTTATAATTAATAAGTGTTCATGAGAAAGACACTTTGAAACTATCTAAACTTCCTGCTTTTCATTAAACTTTTGATTTATTCCTTTATTATATCTGTATAGACTCCCAGTTTTCAGTTTTATTCAGTGGGTTTTAATCCATTATTATCCTGTATGTAGATGATTAAACCATTCCTGATTTGGCAGTGGGAGTCCCTTCAAGGTAGCTTTCATGTCCTTTCAACAAGTCCTCATTGCCTTGTTTTCTCAGAAATATTCCAGGCTAACTTTATACTTTTTTTCCTGTCTCAGGCCTGGAATCTGCCATTTCTCAAGCAACTCTGATTGTTTTTAGTGGAAATTGATGTTTAGAAATCAACATCTGTTGGAGCAATACGCATAGCTGGGCCCTTTCTGTACAGGGCTCACCGCTTATTCTAACCTACCATTACAGGGCTCATTCTATCTTTCTTCTTTCTGTTTATAACTCCTTCTCCCACAAAAAGGAACCTGGTTGCCACTATCCTTAGTATATTATTTCATTAAAAAAGAAAAAGCCACTGTTACCTCTTGCAACATGGGGGTCCCCTCCCCCTGGTCAGACCCTGAGTCCCCGTGCCAGGCCCTCCAGCATCAGCACCCAAGTGTCCTCTGCTTAGATCCCCCCTCACACTTCTCAGGCCCCATCCTCCCTGGCCAGGCGGCCCCCACGCAGCCTTATTTCCTCTGCCCCACTTGAGCTCAGACGCCTCAGGGTGGGCCTTCCCCTGCAAGGACTCCTCCTCACCCCAGCCCAGGCTTCCGCACCCAGAAGCTGTCTACATCCTGCTTGGGCGCGGACATCCCACACCGGGGCACCATTCCTTGCCCTGCTCAGGCGCTGACTCTCCGCTCCCTGCTGCCCGTCTGCAGGGACACTTCCCACCCCCACACACACTCACTCTCAGGCTGTCCTTCCACCCAGAAGTTCTCCTCGCCCAGCTCTGTAGCTGGCTCCAGACAAACACACACACGATCACACACACACACACACAATCACGCAGAAATACACACTGCCCCTCCTCCCCAGAAGTTCTTCTCACTCAGCACTCACACTCACACTCACACACACACACTCACCCACCTCTGTAGCTTGCTCTAGATCCTAGGCCACTTCCCCCTCAGCTTGCTTGGCCCTGACACCCTTCACTGGGCCACCTCTCTGAATGGCTGGATGCCATCAACCCACTCGGGTCCTTGACACCCCTCACCAGGCTGGCCTCCCCCTGGGGATGCCGCATCCACCTGCCTAAGCTGTCACTCTCTCTGCCAGGTCTCCCACCCTCTCCATGGGGGACACCCTCCCATCCGCCTTAGGTTTCAACACCCTGTGCTGGGCAGGCATGCAACACAAATACTCTCCTTATCCTGCTCAGACATGGGACTGTCCCCCCGGAGTGGACGCTCTTCTTGGCTTGCATCGGCTCTGACAGCCCACACTAAGCCGCCCTCCTGCACAGATGCCCTGCTTGGGCCCCAACACCTGACACTGAGCCCCGCTCCATGTGGATAGGGCTTTAGGACCGGATCTTTTGAGGGGAAGGAGTATGGAAGGAAGGGCAAAAGGTTCACCTGACACGTAAGTGTAATTTCTGAGATTCTGAGCCAAAAAGGAAAAACAAGAAGTTGTTTTTTCCTCCTTCACCAAATACACATGAATGTTATGGTTTCTTAACTGCAGCTTAAACTAAGTTTTCAGCCGAATGGAATCCTTTTCATATTGTCATTTTTCTTCCCTGTAGTCCCTTATGTATACCTCTTTTTAAAGGGAGAGAGGACTTCAGGCCCCTTGAAAGGGTCTTAGTGACCCCAGAGATTCCCAGCTATACCGATAGCAGCTGCACTAGAACATAAATTCTGAGGTGAATATTGGATGACAGTCACAAGAGTGACATTTATATACAGTTGTTGATGGCATCAAAAGAATAACCTTGAATCTGCTCTTCTCCATTTTTCAAAAAAGTAATTCCTTCATACAGCCAACAGCTACAAACTTATATTTACCCAAACTCCAAACAAGGGCAGCCCACTGTGTGGGCTGAAGGCATGAAGCAGCATACCTCTGTCACAGGCATTTCTTTTTTTTTATTTTAATGTTTATTTATTTATTGGGCTGTGCCAGGTCTTAGTTGCAGCACGCAGGGTATCTTTTTTTCTTTTTTCTTTGTGTTTTTTTCAGTTGTGGTGTGCAGAATCTAGTTCACTGCCTGACTAAAGGATTGTACCAGGGCTCCCTGCATCGGGAGTGTGAAGTCTTAGCCACAGAACCACCAGGAAGTCCCTATCACAGGTGTTTCTACCAGGCATCTGGAGGCCCAGCCTCCCATTAAAAGGCAGCACCACAGAACTGCATCTTCTCTCAGGAACCAGAATTCACAGGATAGCTGTTCTGAGGTTCATCACCCTGTTCTGTTACTGAGCACTTTCTGTGTGTTCACCAAGAACCAACGGGACAGCAGATTCAGTTTCTGCTTAGTGTGCGTTAAGTGCGTTAATGTTTCTAAGCAGAGAAATCTTTGATGGGCTGACGATAAGGGCAAAGTGTGTGTCAAGAGTTGATTTGATTATCTGCCCCCACTTGACTGACCTCATAAAGAGTAATATTCCATCTGTACACACTTAGCTTGCACTATGAACTTTTGATTTAAGTTGACCAGATCTCTTCAGGGAGTATTTTCTTTCAATTTTAGAATATTGCATCTTCAGTTTAAAAAAGTGCATGTGAGTGTGCTCAGTCATTCAACTATGTTCAACTCTTTGCAACCCTATGGACTGTAGCCCACCAGGCTCCTCTGTCCATGGGATTCTCCAGGCAAGAATACTGGATTGGGTTGCCATTTCCTTCTCCAGGGGATTTTCCTGACCCAGGGATCGAACCTGCGTGTTTTGCATTGGCGGGCAGATTCTTTACCACTGAGCCACCTGGGAAGTGAAAGTCACTCAGTCGTGTCCGACTCTTTGCCACTCCATGGACTATACAGTCCATGGCATTGTCTAGGCCAAAATACTGGAGTGAGTAGCCTTTCCCTTCTGCAGGGGATCTTCCCAGCCCAGGGATCGAACTCAAGTCTTCCACATTGCAAGCGGATTCTTTACCAGCTGAGCCACAAGGGAAGCCCAAGAATACTGGAGTGGGGAGCCTATCCCTTCTCTAGCGGATCTTCCCAACCCAGGATGGGAGAAGCTTAGAAATGTATATGGAAACCAAAATTTTCCAAACCACTTACCCCTTTTGTTTTATTTTCATCAAGTCATTCTGTTTTGTTTTGCTACACATTAATTCAGTGTCTTTCCAAACAAGTATAATTTAAGTATTTTTCACTATTTTTAATTCTGACCTCAGACCATATCTCTGAAGTTTTTCTCAAGCCCCTTCATATGTAAACTTGGTAACCAAGAGGTTACAGTTATTGACTGATTATGAATTTTAAATCTGATGCATATAAAGTCCTCTCCTCTAAAAACAGGATATTTAGTGATAGTCGGATATTACGTGGTCAGCCTAGAATGAGGGTATTGATCTTGTCAAAACTGGTGTTCATAGGATTTTGCTTTCTGCCTACACGTTATGCTACTAAGGTCCTCAGGATACAGAAGGCTTTGGGGAAACACACGATGCTCTGAAAGGCAGAAAGGTGGGAGTGAGTCAGGTAACAGAGAGAAGAAATTCTTGTACCCAGTAAGCTCCAAATCTAGAACAATGATTACATCCTTGATTATCATATTGAAAAAATCAGAAGGAAGCACCAGAGTCTCCAACAATGAGAGAATTCTTTGAGGATGTATTTACCCAGTAGAATATTATACAAGCAATGAAAGTGGGAACTAGGAAGACTGTTGCAACATGAATGGAGTCATAAGTGAAAAATATGTGTTAAGTGAAATGAGTCATGATAAATCAAGATAAGTGAAAAGCCAAGATATTATGTAGTCTGTGGTTTTAAACTCTGACAAAATATTTTTATGCATCTGAAAAAAAGGAGTACATTAAAATAATAATTGTATGCAAGGCAGTGAGACTATTTCTCTAATATTTTACACACTTTAAGCAATGTTCTGTTGCTTTTACCATTTAACATAAGAAGCTCTGCAGTATATGTCTGCATTCAAGAAGATACATAATGTTAAATCAGGAATAATGCTGTATTTTTGTAATTAGAACACAGTGAGTGATTTTTTTTTCTTTTTTTGGTCAATATCCCAAATGTGGCATACACATTCAAATGACTGCTGACCCTTTAGGAGTCACCTGTGTGATATTCCTGATTGCTTAGAATAATTTTTTAACTGCTCTCTTGAACAATATGTATTGGGTAGTTCTGGCAACAAAGATGGGAACATTTCCTCTTCATTCAAGAGGAAAATAAGACTTTCCTGCATCGGATGGAGTTGTCAGGGGACATCCAGGTATTGATGTCCTCAGAGGCAGAATTTAGTGAAGGCTGATGCTTGTGGCTTCTTGGACATGCCGTATTCAAAGATAATGATAGAGGCATCTTCTTTTTATTATTTCTTTTTCTTACCCCTGCCTTCCCCCTCTTTAGGTTTTCACTGGAATTTTCACAGCGGAAATGTTCCTGAAGCTCATAGCCATGGATCCCTACTATTATTTCCAAGAAGGTTGGAACATTTTTGATGGATTTATTGTCTCCCTCAGTTTAATGGAACTGAGTCTAGCAGACGTGGAGGGGCTTTCGGTGCTGCGATCTTTCCGATTGGTATTCCATATTTCTCCAATTTCTTTTTTACATTTTCCTGTCTTGTAGCTACTAGGAAAAATTTTGTATAAGTTAATCTGATGATTTTACAAAATTCTTAGCTGTATTCTGCTCCCAGTTTCAGTTGACTGTCTATTGGTTTATCAACTAAAATATTGAAAAACTTTTCTGCTAATTACCTAATATAGAAAGTAGGTTTTTTTAATCAGTCAACAAACATAAATCAGTTTTTTTGAAGTTCCTCAGAAAATAATGGTTAATCTAAAAGATGAAGAAGGATTCACAAGAGCTATTCTGAGGTCTGATTTGAATTTGCTGGTGAGCCCATTTCTTTCTCTGAACATCTCCCTGAAATGGCAAATATTTCTCCCTTTTCCAGAGATGGCTCATTTCTTCTATCATGGTGACCCCTTTCAGAAAATGAGAATAAAATATTGTTTTTTAAAGTTATATTGAAATTAGTTGTTGAACACAGATCTTTAGCTAAGAGGATTTTCTTAATGTATTTGAAAAAATTAGTGTTCAAATTACTAACATGCCTCTGAAAGTATTAACAGTTAACAATATCCTCAGAATAGCTTCCCATGAAGCATAGGCATGAGTGATGTCCTGATTGAGTCCCTTGAGAAGCTGAGTTACCTTGAGGGTATCCCACTCAGACAGAGCATCAGAAATGGCTTAGATTTGTTTCTCTTACTGGGAAAATACCTAAGCACTCACAATGGAAAGGATTTAAGGATATTCAGCTTATCTAAGAAAGAGAATTGGATTAGAGTGAAACTGTTTATAAAACAGAAATCTCATTCAGTCCAAGTCACATATAACATCTGTCTCATTTCTGGAACCTCTGCTTACTGGTCTTTGTTTAGGATCCAGCCAACAGTAGACTTTCTGAGAGTAGTTCTTGCTATTTAGAAGATAAGATGAAGAATTAAGTGAAAGAAGCATTATCACTAATACTCTGAATAAATTAACATCCAGTCAGAATGGTGAAAAACTGTGAGAGACCCAGATTACATACAGAGCATCACCTGCTAAATCTTGAACTCTCAGATAAAACTCAGATTTTCAGTAGGGAAAAAAAAAATTGTCCAAATCAGTGTGGTTGCTTTCTACCAGAATTCCTGTTACATCCTGTTATACATGTGTAGTTATTAACTTAAGACATACGATGATGATCTCTGTTCATGGGCTTTATTCATTATAATTCTCAGCTGGTTAGTCAAGACCTTATAATCATTCATCACAGAATACAAAAATTTTCTGATTAACAGATACAAAATGTTATATCCTCTGAATTAATATCAATGTAGTCCCTTTTCATAAGGTTTTTGGTATATTGGAACTGCCCCTAAGAGGCTGTACTTTTCCTTCCAGTTAGTCCAAGCATGTCACAAAGTTTATAACCTGTTTATTGGCAGAGATATGTAGAATTTTTAAGAGAAATATGTAGAATTTTTAAATCCTTGCTTTTTTAAAGAGACAGATGATTTATTCTCACTGTCCTTACCAAGCTCATCTTTTGGTTAACTACAAATCACATTTTCCTTAATACAACTGCTGAGAAGTCAAGGGAAAATCAACAGGAAAAGGATATGTTCATGTATGGATTTTTAAAAGGTGGATTGACCTAGAGACTAATGCAGGGACTAGAGGTAGTATTCTTGGTTCTTAGCTCTAAATCTTTCACTTATTTTACAGTTAATTAGTTTTCCTTCATCTGTGCCTCAGTTTCTCTCAGTTTTAAGATACTGTTAGAAAACCCTGAGGATTTTCCAAGGGTGCTCAGGAAATGTAATGATCTTACTAATTTAGTATGTTTTTATTGTAGCCATGTGATAAGAATAAATTAATTATATTTCATTTGGGTTTCTTTTCCGTAGCTCCGAGTCTTCAAATTGGCCAAATCCTGGCCCACCCTGAACATGCTGATCAAGATTATTGGAAATTCAGTGGGTGCCCTGGGCAACCTGACCCTTGTGCTGGCCATTATTGTCTTCATCTTTGCCGTGGTGGGGATGCAGCTCTTTGGAAAGAGCTACAAAGAATGTGTCTGCAAGATCAACCAGGACTGTGAACTCCCTCGCTGGCACATGCATGACTTTTTCCATTCTTTCCTCATTGTCTTTCGAGTGTTGTGCGGGGAATGGATCGAGACCATGTGGGACTGCATGGAGGTGGCTGGCCAGGCCATGTGCCTCATTGTCTTCATGATGGTCATGGTTATTGGCAACTTGGTGGTTAGTACTAACTTGTACATCTTTTTGTTCTTTGCTCTGAGCATTTTATTCTTGACCCAGAAGCCCAGTCTACTTAGTCCTTCCATGTCTGTGTTGGTCTTTATTCTTTCTTGGCCCAAGAACCCTAAGGTACAAAGGAAAAGAGACTGCTGTTTTCAGAGGCCTACTGGGTCATGAGCCTCACAACCTGTCAACCTTTTCACAATTGTGGAAACAAAATTCAGCAAAGTTAAGGCACTTTTCCAAAGTCCCACAGCTAATAAAAGGCAGGGCTTATATTAGATCCTTGACTTCAAAGTCTATGGTCTTTCTACTATTAAAAAAAACCTCAGAACTTCTCAGCCTGATCTTTTGGGCTGGATAATTATTTGTTGTGGAACTGTCCTGTGTATTGTAAGGTATTTGCAGTATCCCTGGCATCTACTCTTTACTGGCCAGTAGTGACCCCCAGCCCAAGTTGTAAAAACCAAAGATGTCTCCAGACATTACCAACTGTCTTCAGGGGGCAAAATTGCCCTCCTTTGAGAACCATGGATCTAAGCCATCCTAGGATTTTATCTGATGTTTATAAATTTCAAATCACTTCCTTGCTTCACTCTATCCACCTGCTGTCTCTTGCCTCTGTAAATAGAATGTTCACCAACAGAAGTTAACACCTTGTTTCTCAAAGTGTCATCCGAGGACTGCCAGCAATGAGAACGTTCAAGGGTGTACTAGAGATTCAGAATCTTAGGCCACTCCCCACAATCAGTATCTGCATTTTTAACAACATCCCCAGGTGATCCACATGCATGTTATAGTTTGAGAAGCAGTTATCTTTCAAATCAGGCCAAAGCCCACCTGCAAGTGTACAACAAGGAGAGCTGGAAGAAGACACACTCAGATGAGCCCTTATAAGCTCATCCAGAGTGGTTCTCTTCCTTTTTCCGCCATAGAAAAGCATATGCCAGTAGGACATTCCTACTCATCAACCTCTGAACCAGCCTTGCCCACCCTCGTCTTTCATTGGCCCTGTAAAAACAGGCAATATAATGTTTCTTAGTCACTCCCATTCTCCACTCCCAGCCATCTTCCCCTCAGTCCTGATCCCTCCAGTCTTCCCACTCCTTCAGTGAAGACAGCTACTGCCTACAGCTGCTGTCCATTGTAGGGTCAGCATCACCAGCCCTGACCTCCCACTTCTCTAGTCTCCTGTGCTCAGTAGTCTCAGGGACATCTTCCCATGACCGGCTGCAGACACCTGAGCACACGACAAAATCCACTATTATTTCTGCCTGTGATGACACTTTTCCCAGTTTCCCGTTGGCTCAATCCTTCTGCCCATGTCATCTCTAGGAATCTGTAAGTCTCTTGTGACTTTTCTCTCCATTCCAGGTAAATATCTGATATATTTCATACCTTTCTTCTTAGCATTTCTATATATGCATCTTTCTTTGTAGTATTTTTGAGATCTGCCCCTTCCTTTCTGTTTCTACAACCCATCTGGTATTTCTAAAAGTCCAAGGAAGACCACCTTCGTTACAGGCACCTTGAGTTTCACTCATTAAAAAAGGCCAAGTCCCAGGACCTACACCAGATCTACTGAATCAGAATCTTTCCGGTGAGACCAAGGAGATGCTCGTTTTTAACAAGCATCCCACTCCAGGAGATTCTTCTGCTTGCTGAGGTTTGAGATTCCTATAGCCTGATCCAGACCCTTATCAACTCATGGAAGTAACAGCCTCCTAACTCCTAACCCCTCCTCCCAACCCACCATGTGTGTACCTAGTAGGAATGACTTTCTCAAATCTCTGTCATCATCTGTGACTCCTTTATTCAAGGACCAATAGTGGATCCAATTAAAACTCAAATATTTCAGCCTGGCCTTCAAAGCCCTCATCAGCTGACCTCCATTTAACCGACTGTATTCCCCTGTAATACTGCAAGTAGCCAAGGTAACCCAGATACGTAGAGTTCATATATCATTTCTGTTTCTCCCACCTTGCACATATGATTACTTCCACCTGAAATGTATGCCTTACTCTTCTTCAGAAGTATGAGCAAATAAGGGCCAAGTGTAAATCAAGAAGTGAACATCTCTCCCACTTTTCAAAAGTAAGTCTTAAGAAAAATAAATTAATCTTAATGCCCAATGTGGTTAAAAAAAAAAAAAAAGAAAGAAAAAACATAAATGAAGCTTGTTTCTAATGGCCTGACACTTACATATAGAATGCAAAAGTCACCATCACCCTCTTGCTAGAGCTACTTAATTATGATAAATGTCAGGAAAACAAAATCAATTCTTAAAATAGGATAGCATGGAATATATTTCAGTTCCACCTTCTAGATTTGTTGTATGAAAGTCTGGTTCTCCAAGCCTAATTTTTTTCTAACCTGGGTCCTCCAGGACATCTGCTGCTCAAGAACACATGGTATCTAGGCATTCTTTGATCCTTCTCAATAATCCATGCCCACCGTTTTGTTTGTATTTTTGGAGAATTTTCTCCCAAAATGGATATAACCTTTGCTTTTTCTGATTATAAGAAAAGCAGTATGTTTTGAAGTACATATATATGTGAATAGCACTACAAAAGAACCAAAAAAAGGAGTACTAAACTCGTCGTATTACAACCAAGGCCAAACAAAATATACACATAGTGACATGAGCACTTAAAACACCATGTGAGTGAAACAGTACACAGTAGAAACTCTCAAGTCTTTTACGTAAGCCTGTGAGCTTGCAATTTACAGCCCTAGTTTAGTGGATAACTGTACCCAACACCATTCTCCATTCAATCGCCATTTTCCTAATGCTCCTGGTACAGGTGCTGAACCTGTTTCTGGCCTTGCTTCTGAGCTCCTTCAGTGCTGACAACCTGGCAGCCACGGACGATGATGGAGAAATGAACAATCTGCAAATCTCTGTGATCCGGATCAAGAAGGGCGTGGCGTGGATCAAGCTGAAAGTGCATGCCTTCATGCAGGCCCATTTCAAGCAGCGCGAGGCCGATGAAGTGAAACCTCTGGACGAGCTGTACGAGAAGAAAGCCAACTGCATCGCCAACCACACCGGTGCCGACATCCACCGGAACGGTGACTTCCAGAAGAATGGCAATGGCACCACCAGCGGCATAGGCAGCAGCGTGGAGAAGTACATCATCGACGAGGACCACATGTCCTTCATCAACAACCCCAACCTGACCGTGCGAGTGCCCATCGCTGTCGGCGAGTCCGATTTTGAGAATCTGAACACCGAGGACGTCAGCAGCGAGTCGGATCCTGAAGGCAGCAAAGATGTAAGGTCCCAGCTGAGAAACCTGTCTTGATCCTGTGTAAGAACAAATGATCAGCCTTGGCACTGGTCCAGCCGTGGGCCTGGCAGAGAGATTCTGAAATAGTCAACTCTCAACTTTGAACTTTTGGGCTTCCCTGATGGCTCAGACAGTAAAGAATCCGCCTGCAATGCAGGAGACCTGGATTCAATCCCCCAGGAAGATCCCCTGGAGAAGGGAATGGCCACCCACTCCAGTATCCTGGCCTGGAGAATTCTGTGGACACAGGAGCCTGGCAGGCTACAGTCCATGGGGTCGCAAAAGAGTTGGACAAGACTGAGCGACTTTCACTTTCACTTCACTTTCAACTTTGAGAACCAATTCTATCCACCCCCAGACGAGCTAGATTCCTGAGATGTTCCCAGATCTGCCTCTGTTGCTTCTGAGTCATCTGGATCAGAGGCTGGAGGAAACCCTTGCATACTTCCCTGCCGTCAATCTGTCTGAGCTGTACCACTGAGACCAGCTATAGGCACCTTCTGCTTAGGGAGGATCCCTGTCATCCGTGAGCAGGCTGTGATGTTGTACCCCCTCCTGACAGGTTCTGAAGGCCCTGTGGTAACTGTTAGCCCATGGTGAATTGGATGAGGATGAGTTTCTAGCCTGAATTGTAGCTGCTGCATCATCAGTGCTAAAGGCAGCATAGTCAGCATAGAGCAGATGTGCTGCTGTAGCATTGCTTCTCTCCTTTCTCCTTATGTATCTAGAAACTGGACGACACCAGCTCCTCTGAAGGAAGTACCATTGACATCAAACCAGAAGTTGAAGAAGTCCCTGTGGAGCAGCCTGAGGAGTACTTGGATCCAGATGCCTGCTTCACGGAAGGTGAAAGGGGGCCAGGAGGGCGGATGACATGTGGCACTTGCATGATTTGCAGACAACGTTTATGCTAGGGTCAGTGGTTGGCCGGGGAGAGGGGGGCTCTGTGGGTATCTGCAGGAACTTTGTTCCCCGCCTCATCAATTTCAGGGAGGTTGATACCATTTTCCCCATTTGATTCTCAGCTGTAACAAGTTTTTATTCTCAAACTTTTGTTTGTCCATTTTTGTCGACATCAGTCCCAAGACTTCCACCGTGTCTGCCTCCTGACTACCCTCTTCTCCTCCCTCTCACTGCTTCTTTATCGGATATCTTCCCTTCACCAGAGGGCCTTGCCCTGGCTGCCTGGCAGCATAGCCTCAGCCCACCACCCTCTCCACTTCTGAGTCAGCCGCTGAACTGTTGTGCTGTGTGGTGGGGCAGCACCTGGGGGGCCTTGGGAGGAGGGGAGGGCGCGTCTGGGCGGGGCACGTCCCACAATCTGATCTGCCTCTCCCACCGGTGCCAGGTTGTGTCCAGAGATTTAAGTGCTGCCAGGTCAACATTGAGGAAGGACTGGGCAAGTCTTGGTGGATCCTGCGGAAAACCTGCTTCCTCATCGTGGAGCACAACTGGTTCGAGACCTTCATCATCTTCATGATTCTACTCAGCAGTGGTGCCCTGGTGAGGTCCGGGGGAGGATTTGCTGGGGGATTGGCTGGGCCGGGGGGTAGGGACTAGCAGGGAAGACTGGACGGGCCTAAGCCCAGTTTTTCTAATAACACAGCTTGGCTGTAGACCAAGAGTAACAATCTACTCCAGTGCTTCGGGCTGGTGTTTTGAGCCCTGGGGATTAGAATTCACACTTGTCTGTATCTTCATCCTAGACCTCAGCATGATCCCTCTTGAGTCCAAGACCCCCTTTTCATCAGGATAAGAATACAAATGACCAAATATCTTCACTGCTTAGCTTGCCTCATTCAAAGCAACTTCCCTTTCTTCTCTAATATCCCTGATTCACAAAGGACCACATGTTATATGGTTCAGTTTATACAAAATGTCCAGAAGGTGCAGGTCTGCGGAGACAGAAAGCAGATTGGTGGTTGCCAGGACTAGAGGGAGATCGGGAGACTAGAGGGTGACGGCTGGAGGGTGTTGGGTTTCTTTGGAGGTTAATGAAAATATTCTAAAATCGACTATGGTGATGAATATATAACTCTGAATGCATTAAGAGCTATTGCGCTGTAAACTTTAAATAGATGAATTATGAGGGATGAAAATGACATCTCAAGAAAACTTTTTTACAAAGAAAAGCCACGTGTAGCAAGGGGTAGAGTGAAGGAAGATGGGGAGCTGATGACCGGCCAGCACAGGTGGGAAGGCTGCCAGGGGTTGCGGAGGTGGCGGGTGGTACTTCCGTGTTGCCTGTTTCTCTGTAGGCACTATAGGCAGCTGCTGCCTCTCTTCCAGGCCTTTGAGGACATCTACATCGAGCAGAGGAAGACCATCCGCACCATCCTGGAGTACGCTGATAAAGTCTTCACCTACATCTTCATCCTGGAGATGTTGCTCAAGTGGACAGCCTATGGCTTCGTCAAGTTCTTCACCAATGCCTGGTGCTGGCTGGACTTCCTCATCGTGGCTGTACGTGTCCTGCTTTCTACTTCCCTCCGCTGCCAGCAGGAATACAAAAACAGGGACTGTCTTTCCTCTAGTGGCTAGAGTTGCCTGGGGCCCAGGGGATAGCCCGATAGGACGTTTGGGTTCTCTTCGGAGCACTCAGGTGCTGACTTGGGAAGCGACCCTGAAGTCCCCGTATTTGCTCCAGGGCCTAAGTCACCAGTTCACTAGTGGTTTGACCTAGAAGTTTCTGAGATTAGGAATGGGAAGAGAAATCACTGGTGTCCAAGCTTTGTTATTAGACTGGGAACAGGAAGGTTCTGGCCCCAAACCAGCAGTGTTGTCCTCCTCCTGCTGCCAGGAGAGAGCTGAGAGGATGGAGTGGGTGGTGGTGGGATCTAAGTAGACTCTCCTGCTGACCATCCCCAGGTACACTCCCATCCATCTCAAGTCTTCATACCAGACTCATCCGAGCAAGTCTGTCTCTGTCAAGGAGAGGAAACAACGCAAAAGAAACCCTCCCCCGACTCTTACTCCTTCCCACACATGGCTATTTCCACAGTGGTGATCAAACTTAAAAAGTCCTTTTTTCCTCCAGGTTTCGAGACCATCTCCATGGCTCAGTGGTCTTTACCTGCTGTGTTATTTTTCAGGGTGAAGCCACGTCACCTGTAACTATTTCTCACTCCACCAGGAACTGTTCCTTATTGGACTTTCTAACCATGATGAGTGCTTCTTATTCTGTCTGATCACTGAAGCTTTTTTCTCCTAGTCAAATGAGCATTTGAATGAGAACTAATGGGAATTTCAGGAGCAGGGCCGAAGGTGACTTCACATCCTTCTGAGGGTGGAGAAGGGGAGTGTTTGGCAGCTGGGCTGGTCCATTTAAAATAGGTTTCATTGGTGAACCACCTGTGGAACTCCTTTGGCTGGCACGAAGCAGCACAGAAGTCAGAGGCACCTGGCACTCCGCACCAGGGTGGTCTCTGCTGGGTTAATGCACTCCTTTCCCAACACAGCATCCTCGACTCCTTCCAAGAGCTGGCACTGTGCTCCAATGAGGTGAGGAGGTCACTGCCCTTACAGTGAACCAGGGAGGTCTTGCCCCAGGGTGGCTGGCATGGGCAGCCCCTTGTGACGGAAGGGCCTCTACCTCCTCCCGCAGATGGGAAGCATGAGTTCTAGGAGGTGAGGAATGGGTTTGGGATCAGACCCAGAGAACTGAGGTGACACAGGCCAGTTCTCTTTCTACAGAACAGCGGAGGTACCCTGGAGCCTTTATTTCACTGTGACTCCTCAGGACCACTTAGAGTCAGGTGGACACGTGCAGGAGACCTAGGGGCCCCTTGTCTTCTAGACGTTCCGGGAACTCAGATAGGTATGTCCACTCCCACACTTCCAACAGCCCTAGGGAAGCTGTGATTCAGCACCAACCTTCCCCACCTTGACCTGCCTCCTGTTCACCCTAACCTTTTGACATCTCCTCCTCTTCCCTCTGGGTGGGCAATCAAGTACCCCACATTCTGCTGCTATTATAAAAGAATTAACAGTTCTGCAGGTCACTGTGTATTTAGCAAATACTTTTAGCACTGTTTATACTAAGTGACGGGGAAGCAAAAAGCTTGAGAAAGACATGGAGCCTGCTGACGGTAATCCTTAAATCCCCCTAACTTTGGGGAGTTGCTAGATTCTTACATTGCCATGAGACCTGGCTCTGACTCCTGAAACACTTCTGGACCAGTAATGAGTAAACAGAAATAAACAAAATACCATTCTCCATGTAGAATTGTCTTAGGAGCCATAGGGAGTCACAGGGGGCAGGGAGGTATGGCCCTGGCCTTTGGGAAGCTCACCTTGGCTGTCCAGGCCACTCTTACCTGATTCCAGGCTTGGGGAAATCCAGCATTCTGGGAACAGGTCTTTCCTAGGACTCTTGTTTTCTCTCAGGCAGAGCAATGCATTTATTCTTCATGTATCAAATGTTTATTCAACACCCACAGCACAAAACCTTCTGCCAAGTGTTGTGGGGAATACAAGAGAATAGAAGACAAGATTACTTCTCTCAAAGGGCTGAAAAAATGCGACACAGACACACATAACCAGTGTGAAGCAGGGTGTGCTGGAGTTGGGGTTGGGGTGGCAGCTGCAGTCCATGCCCTGGCTGCACTGTTTGAGTTATGAGTTGAGAATAAGGTTTAGACTGACACCTGGACAGCTGGAACCATCAGAGGTTTTACTGTCCTTTTAAATAAAATGTCTGGTCCCTTTGGCATTTTGGAACATCCAGCAGGTGTAAATTTTCGGTCCTAATTTAGCAGCCTCTGAGAAACTCTTTCCTCCCATTTCATCCACCAGTGACTTGATGCTGGAACCTGTTACTCATCACCATGTTTGTTCCTCTGATGGATTTTCATTCTTCCTCATTGCCTCTTAGAGCCGCTAAGAGTACTTTTTAGAATCATGGAGATGATCTAGACAACTTCCAAGATGAACTTTTCTTTGTTTATAAGCCATGTGCGTTCCCAGAGGCAACGTTTTCTCCTGCCCAGGTCCCTGGCTGCCCTGGAGATGGTGTCCTGGCAAAGAATTTCATCATCTTTTCCCAGGGAAATTTACCCCCAGCAAATCCAGAGATTAGCCAGCATATCTGTTCCAGGGATGGGAACTTGCAGAGACCATTCACCTCATCCTGACTTCACTACTGAACACACTCCGTTTGAAAATGTTCATGTCATTTTAAAAAAGTCATCCAGTGTCTCCCTTTTCTTCTAGGCCTGCAGCCACAGGTAGCCTGGATTTTTACTGGCCCTCAGTCCCTTTTCTTTTTCAGGTTTTATTCTTTCCTTAGTTATTTTAAGCAATGTTCTGATTATGTCCAGTGAGTGTTTAACGTGGAGACTCAGCAGATTTTAAAATTACCACTAACTCCCCAGATAGGACACTTGCTAATGCTGTCTTAGGAGGAGATCTTGGTTAGATTGGTCAGTTGAATAGCAGACTATCTCAGCAGCATTTACAGCCAGCTTCTGAATTGGCATCTGTACCTCCTCCACCCTTCTCCCCACTTTGGACCTATTTATTATCAGATAAATCACCACACTCCCCCACCAAGAACCAGAATCATCTTGCCTTGTATGAAGCTTAGTTTTCTGTAATCTTTACCTGGTATAGTTATGCAGAATTGATTTGGATATTTTGACCTCGAGTATTTGGTTGAAGTAGCTTACCTTCAGATTTACCCACTCAGGTCTCACTTAAGAATATGACAGTTTTAGATGCTTCAGGGTTAAGAGTTGGCCTCACCTGGCAGTTGTAGACAAAAGACACCTCCATGTAGATTCTTACTGTCAATGATGGATGGAGGGAAAATGATTGGTTGGTACTGCTGTGTTCTAGATAAAGCTTTTGAGGCTGTTGTTTTGAATAGAAATTACACTCTGAGCCATCTACCCTTCGAAGAACCTGAGTAGCCAAAGAGGGCAGCAGTTCATTCCAGATTTGCTTTGGCTACTGCCTGGGCCTCCAGGGAAGAGATCTCCACTCATGGATTATTAAGACAGGCATAGCTGAAGGTTCACTCTGCTTTAAACACTGAAACCTCTGAGCCCGCTCATCCCTGACCCTCACTAGGCCATTGACCTGCTACTTCTACCCCTACCAGCCTGCTGCTTGATTATAAATATCTTTGTTTTCTTAAAAAAAAAAAAAAAAAAACAAAAAAAACTTTTTGTACAGTTCAGAGATACAGAATCTTAAGAAGTTTAAGTCCCTCAGCTAGAGATAAAAAGCATCAAATGAAACCAAGAACCAAGTTGTAGATTGTTTCTCTCTTTTTGCCTCTAAATTTGCTTTAAAATATCATCAGTTTAGGCTAAACCAACCTATAATCATTACTTCCCAGTACAGGGAATTTAAGAATTGTTGATGAGAGCATCAACCTATCCCAGACTTGTGGTACAGTATCAGGGAAATACTTCTCTAAGAAACCCAGAGTCCAAACAGTCTAACTAAAGGTATTTCAGGTCGTCTTCCCCCTGAAGAGCTCTGTGCCTCTCTCCGGTTAGGCCCAGGCAGCCCTCCATGTAGTTAAGGGATCTGTGAGATAGCCACTCTGAGAGCTCTGGTAGAATAAGGTGGGTTTGCCTCTGCAAAAGCAGGAAAGCATTTGACTGTGACTCCAGGCCTAGACACCAGACTACTTCTCTCCAGGATGACAATATACACAGCTCCAAATTGTGCAGATACCATAATCCTTTATTGGGATTTTTGTCATCCAGCCAGTGGGGGCATTGACCTGTCTATGAAAGAAAGAGTTCTGCCTGGGAATCAGGAGTTTGGGCCTTTAATCCTGGCTGCAGAACTGCCAGTGTTGACACTGGGCAAATTCTTGTGTATGAGTCTCAGTTTCCTTATCTGTAAAGTAAAAATTCATCCAAGAGGCCTTCCAGCCATTATCCTGACGATAAGAATAAGAGAAGATTTTCCTAGAAAAGCTAGACCCGAGGCCAGTTCTTTTGGGGCTTTGTGGAGAGAAAGTATGGGAATTATAAGGGAAAATATGGATTCAGTTGTCCAGACCCACCCAAGTTCTTATGACCATGAAGGAGCCGTGATCATAGTTAAAAAGATGGAAGGATTGTTGCAGTTAAAAGTGAGAGAGTCACTTGAGTTCCCATGGAGCCAAAGTTCTGTCAAGAAGTTTCTTCGTTTGGTCCTTTTCTTGTTGGGAACTGGAAAGTCTACTGTGGTACTTATTGAATCTGTATCCTTGTTGTTGTAGTAACTCATCCAATTCTCAAACAAATGGTTTCTTGTCAATCAGGAGTAAGAGAGCTTGTCCTTGTTGGAAGTCCGTGGTGAATGAGCTGAGGAGGGGGCAGCCGGTGTGGAGTGTATGTATTTATCTGTATTCTTTTCCATAGGTACCATTAAATTTGTCTGGCTTAATTTAATGGGAACTTCTGGGACCTGCAGAGACTGTAAAGGGCGAGGGTAAGGTTTTTGTCATCTGTTCAGGCTCCTCTCCTTCCAATGGAACTTCCTCATTCTCCCTATCCCGTCAGCCTCTTCCCTTTGCCAACTTGTATGTTTGTTCTACTGCCCTCTCTCGACGTTCTCTTCCCTTTGTGTTTTTTTCTTCTGCCTCAACCACCTTTCCTTCCAGGTCGTTTGAGTCCAAGTTGCAGTAGGCAGCTGGTGTAACACACTTCCTGTTCCGGGGGGGCGGGGCCCAGTCTGTATAATCAGTGCTAGGGGTTTTATTCTAACACTCCGGATCCTCTGTTTCTTTTTTGTTGTTGTTGCTGTTTTATCTTTTGTTTCCTTTTTTTTGTTTTTCTTTTTCTCTTCTGTTTCCGTGTAGGTCTCTTTAGTCAGCCTTATAGCTAATGCCCTGGGCTACTCGGAACTAGGTGCCATAAAGTCCCTTAGGACCCTAAGAGCTTTGAGACCCTTAAGAGCCTTATCACGATTTGAAGGGATGAGGGTAAGATACTAAGAGCAGCTGATCCTTCTGCATGCCAGTGGAAACTGTTTAAGCATGCTAGAACTGATCACACGGTGGGAAGATCATTCAAACACGAATTCTGTGATGCAGCTGCTGTCTTGATCCTCCACTCTCTCTCCCCCGCACCTGCCCCCGTGCGAAGGGGACTCACATTAAGCTGCCTCATCATATTAATATTGGCCCCACCCCCAACAACATGCCATTGCAGACCATGTTAACATTGGCTATTCTCATCTGGCCTGGCTTACCTGTAGCACTTGGGGTGGCTTTCTGGGCTGTTGATTCAATAGGGAGAATCACCAGGTGCAAAGAAGGGGAATTGTCACCCACAGACTCACTGAAAAGCAGAGGCCACAGACAGGGAGAGTGCTGGATAGGGGCGTGAGCCAGGTGGGGACCGTGGCCTTGGAGTCACTGAGAAAGTAGCTGAAAAGGGACTAGAAACTGGGATGGTAGGCCTGGAAATGGGGATAGAACAGAATTTGGCATGACCCTGGGAAAAGAAATGCTTTTCTTCCTATTCTGATTCCTCTTATTGCACCTTGTTGTTCTCAGCCCAGTCCCGTAAGGACTGGCAGCCTCTGTCTGATGGCAAAGCTTTCCTCCTCATCCCCTCCCCCTCTGCCCATGCTCTCTGGTCCCCTATCGTAACACGGCTAAAATAACAACCAGATACAATGATAGATGACTATCAGCTAATTCTTCTGAAATTTCTCAACCCCTGCTGTTACCTGCTTGGGCGATACTCCACCCAAATCCAAACAGTGCAAGGTGCTGTCACCCTGCCAACTGAGAAATAAGGCTCCCTCTTTTGGTGCCTCTTTGCTGTCTCTCTTGGTTTAAAAAAACTTTGCGTGTGGTCACATGTGTGTGCATGAGCACACACATAGTCAGTTTTCTAAAATCAAATGGACATCTGGCTTTTGGTGGTAATAGTTGTCCCATGGTAATCAGAGAGGTCTGTTATACTTAACGAGACCAAGAAAACTCACTTTAACTCACATGTTGAGTACATGCAGGAGAGCAAATCAGAGGATATTTTTTCAGCGTGTAGAGATCAAATGTTAAACTGTCGGCAGTGGCCCACACAGAGCAAGGCTGCTCAGGGAAACTAGGAACCAGAATGGCGCTGCCTCAGTCTGTTCTCATCTGTGGGTTCCTGGCCACTGTTCCGTGAAGCCACCCACATCTGCCCAGGAAGATGAACAGTCTCTCTTGGACTTGGGGACTGGATTATTTTAGTTTGTCCAGACAAACGCTTTCTGTGAGACGTTTGCATTTCTGCTGCAGCACAGTCACAGTTTGGTTCACTAAATATAACCTTCCTGCAGCCCACCTGAAACCATCTGCAGGAACGTCCATTCCACAGCAGCATACATTTATTTGAATTTAAGGAACAAAAGTTGGGATTCTAAGTCTTTCTCCCACAGATAGGAGATTTCAGAATGTGTGCAATTAGGTCATTGTTATGCTCAGGCTAAATGTAAGTGGGGAGAGCGTCTATTGAAGAGGGCTTAGCATTTTAGGGGGCTCTGGTGTCATTGAAAATAGGGTTAAAATGCTCTTCCCTCCTCCCCAACCTTCCTACTATTTTCAGAAGAGGTTAGTTAAATATCTTAAGTAAGTTGTACTAGTTTTGTTACAGAGCTGATCATCCATTTTGTTGACTGAAGGCAATAATGGCAACATTGTGCCTCAACTCAGTAGCCTGTGATCCTCCAACATGCCCCAGGATGGGTCCCAGATCTCCTAAAACGAAACCAGTAATACCCAAAGAAAGCCTGAGCGAAAGATGCCCAGCTGACACTTGCTACAACCTTTCTCCGACTGGGTGCCCATTACTGCCAGTCCCACCCTGGGGCAGAGATAGCCCTCATTGACCGGCTATGGCCAGTTGACCCTCAAGGACCTTGTGTGAATAGTCTGAACACCAGGGCCCTTCTAGTGGCCACACCTCTTCCCTTTAGCTCCTCTCCTTTCCTGGACTCCGTTTCATCCCCTCAAAACTTGTCAACTTTCTAGTCATTTAGGAACCCAGAGATTGGAATGGGTGACCTTAGAATAGAAAGTTTTATTTGAAAAGCATTAGCAAAGGTTTTTTTGAGATGAGATAATCAAGGCAGGCACAAGTTTGAACCCCAAATCAGACTTTCAAACAATAGACATTCAGTAAGGAAAGTTCTGGTAACGGATGTCCCCGCCTTTGGTTGACTCCAGTCATCGACAGCATGGCCATTTCTGGTTGAGCCGGAGGTGAGGGCTCACAATCCATTCCTGGGCGGCAGTCCCCCAGCCCTTTTGTGCAAGAACTGCAAGAAGGGAAGACGAATTTGCCTGAGCTTATTGTAAGTCCCCCAGTAATAAGCAGAATTAGGGGCCAACGTTTCGTTTGAACGTTGCTCTTCCGCGGGAATGTTTTCCACTTATTGGTTTGAGTCCTTGGGTATGCCACCACTTGAGAGACTACCCTTAGAAATTGTTAAACAAGAACTAAGTACCATCAACGCGGATGGACTCAACTGTCACTGTGCTGCTCCAGTGAGAGGCTCAGACCTTCACTTGTGAGGGAACATAAGGCCCTAGCTTGTCCTGGGACCCTGACTTCAGTCTCTTCCTAAAACCAAAGACCAGAACACTGAAATACTCATGCTATCAGCAAAGGAATACTTAATGGAATTCTTTGCTTTTCTCTCCTCCATAGTAATCTTCATTTAAGGGTTTTGCTGTGCTATTAAATTTTTTGAGGGTACACAATAGTAATGCTATGAAACATGCATGCATTTTTGTTGATTGTCAGTACATAGTTGTCCATTAAAGCCATGTTCCCTCTGCCATGTAGTAAAACCTATTTGACAGGTTTTATAGTATTTAATGAGCAATAATGTTCCAGGCATTATAGAGAAGACAAAAATGCTGAAAGAATTAGTACACATTGGAATTTTTCATCAATTAAATGAGATTTGTATCAATCGCTAAATATAAACTTCTATTGAAAAAAGTAGCTTTATAGATTGCTAGATCCTCGCTTTAAGTATTATTTGTATACCTAATCTTTTAAAATAATGAATTTCATCATAATTAAAAACAATATAGAGTAATTTGAGCTATTAGAAGGAAGAAGAGGAGATCCAATTTATTATGTAACTATCCTTGGAAACATCATTTTTTTTTATATATATATATACATATATATCTGTAGTTTTAAGAGTCAAAGTAAGAGCATATTTTCTTGCTCTTTGGTTGCTGAGAATATTAGCTAATGTTCACAAGGAAGAATTATTAGAAATTTCATCAACTCTCTTTACTGTTTTATTCATGTAATGAAGCTAAGTTAGTCTTTGATTTTAATGAAAGTACATTTCATTATAAGTGAAAGCACATTTACATCTTTAAGTACACATTGGACTTTATGGGATTTCTATGTCCTACATATCACAGAACACCCAGTAAATACTTTTGTGTATTGATTCCTTTGTGCAGATCCGTGAGTATAAAAGTGAAAGTAGCTGATTATTCTTCCCTGCTGTAAATATTACCCCATACTTGACTGTAAGACACACACCATGTAGGACAGGTTAGACTAGGTTAAGGTAGCCAGAAGAGTTCCTGAAGTAGGTATATTCTGAATTGATATAAAAAGCAAGATTTCTAGGTTTCAGCTCTTTGGGGACCAACTTCCATATCGTAGACCTGTGACGGTCTAATAGAAGGTCATCATCTCTCATCCAAGCTCTGCTGCAAAATGCTGTCACATAGACTGGAGCTTTTGAAACTTTACATAACTTACTCTCTTACTTTTGAGAAATAATTATTTCATTTGTGGGTCATCCTCCTTTTGCCTGTTCTTTTGCACATTTCATTGCCTCGTAGTGCTCCCATCAAAGGGTGAACAGCTATAGAAAGAGGAGATTAAGTTCAAGTCTGATCACCTGACAAATTTGGTAACATAAGTAAACATGAGTATCATTCTCAAAAATAACCTTGGGGAGTTTCCAGATTTCAGATATCCTGGCTCTCCTTGCTCAAAGTGATGAACAATGGAAGTATAATTATTTTATTCTAAGGACAAAACTATTAGATCTAAAAGAGATTTCTTGGTCTAAGAATTAAGAAATAACTGCCTCTCAGTCTAAAGGCCTTCATACATGAATTGGAGAAACACAAAACTAATATTTTAATTTAAGGGAGAGTGACCCCTTAACAGAATATCATTGCCTTTCTGATAGAGGACAGAAGAGACAGTTCTTCTGAGCCACATGTTCCAGTGAGTGGCAGTACAATCTTCGGATCCCGATCAGGCTCAAACTAGAGCCCAGAGCTGCCCCCTGGTGTTCCTTGTACAGCACGACCCTTGAGCCCTTTTGGTCCCGTGCTGGTTGGCAGCGGATCCTATCTTCTTCCCTACACTGAAAAACAGATAGAGGAGCGTGGTGATACTTGTCACCTCCCTCTAACAAAACATGAGAAGAGTTTGTTTATATCCAGGATCTCTGTTTTAACTCCACTTATCCTTCGAGGATGCTAGAAAAGAAACATGCTTCCCATTTCAGGGTCACCTTTCTGGGCCTTAGTCCTGCTTAAGACAACAGCAATTAAGAATCAGGGCAGGAATGATCGCCAGCATTGATTTCTGTCCCACTACCTGAAATGCTATTTTTGTAAGCACTTTGAACTCCTCTAGTGAAAACTATTACAACAGTGGAAGTACTGTCTAGCTCTTCTCATCTATAGTATGAAGCAAAGTTAAAAACAACCCAGAAACTTGGATTCCTAATGGGACTTCTTTTCCTTTTTTTTTTCATTCCCGAGTCTACTGTAGTCAGTGATTTTTAACAGTATGCCAGTTTGGGGGGTTTCAAGAGCAGTGATCTAACCCGAAACACTCCAAAAACCCTAAGTCACTCCTTTTTCCAATAGTACGTTGTGAAGAGTCAAGTCAAACCCGGGATTGACCAGAGAGATATCAGCATTAGCCAAGCAGGGGCCGACTCAGACTGAGAAGCCTGCAAACTCAGAAAAATAAAAAGATTGAAGAAGAATAATGAACCTTGCGTGAAAAACACAACTGTTCAGATTTTATTTTATACTGTTTGGTAGAGGGAATATAGCTTTTTTTTTTTCTTGAGCCTGCAAAATGATGCATGCTCAGCTCTTGCCTGAAATAAGACAACTGGCCTTGCATAGTCATAAAAGAGACTTTATGTTCTGTTGAGTGATTCACTGCTAACCCCACAGGGTAGTTCTCTGTGATTTTGAACAATCTCACCTTGATTTGCAGAGGGGGAATGTCTGTAGAAAGGCAACTAGTGAGCTTGAAATCACTCAGATTGTCCTATGGGGGCCATATTTCATGAGTTGGTAAGAAGGAAGACTAGACAATGAAATGATTTGTTTGGTCCCAGATTGGTGCCTAGGAGATAGACCTACCTAGGTCAACTTGGGCAGCGGACTTTGTGTTCAATGAAATAAATAAGTAATGTTTAGAATCCCCCAAAGTATACTTCAGAAATATACAAAATTTTGGTCCTGTTTTTGGATCTATCTGATAAACCTAATTCCAAAGGGAACATAATGTTTCCATAGTCATAACAAGCCACACAGTGTCATTCCCCTCCTGGAAATCAAAAGAGTGCGCGTGCCTGTACTTCTTCCCGACACTCAGCAACCTCCCCCTTCCAATGCAGGTGGTGGTGAATGCCTTGGTGGGCGCCATCCCCTCCATCATGAATGTGCTGCTGGTCTGTCTCATCTTCTGGCTGATTTTCAGCATCATGGGAGTTAACCTGTTTGCGGGAAAGTACCACTATTGCTTTAATGAGTCTTCTGAGATCCGATTTGAAATTGAAGATGTCAACAATAAAACAGAGTGTGAAAAGCTCATGGAGGGGAACAACACAGAAATCAGATGGAAGAACGTGAAGATCAACTTTGACAACGTTGGGGCAGGATATCTGGCGCTTCTTCAAGTGGTAAGGTTGTTTTCAGTCCTGTGAGAATTGGACGGTTAGCAGAAATCTCATTTCGTTCTTTTTCAGCCCTATGTCCAGAATCAGGGTTGCTCTTAAGTCAGGGGTCACTGTCATTTCCCAAAGCAGTTCCAGGGAAACACCCCTCCTGAATACTGTGAGGTCTCCAAGACCTCAGTCAAGGGAATCTGTCATTGTGCTTAGAAGCTGAGTTCTGCTTAGCAACAAATAAGGATTTCTGCAACACACTATGGTTGCAGAGAAATCACCTTCTCTCTCCAGGACAGAAGTATGTAGTTAAAGTAGGTAAGTCACAGACCAAAAAGAAGAAAAAGGGGCAATTTTGATGGAGCAGAACAATCCCACATTACTGCTATGCTAGAGTTAACTGAAGAATATGACAATATAACGATGCTATGATGCTGCCACTATGTCATCTTAACCGCAGAGAAAGGTCTCAATGTATCAGAGCAAGAAATGAAGCATTTCATCATGTCTAGTTTTCTCTTTCTCTCTGGCCAATTTTTTGGAGTGTTTGACAAGATAATATGATGCAGTGAACGCTCCTGGGCTTTGAAATCAGATGTATGTTTGAGCCATACTCCGACGTTTATTGGATATGTAACCTTGGACAAATTACTCAACCTCCCTGAGTCTTTTTCTTCATCTGTTAAATTTGAATAGTAATACCTTGCATGGTGGTTAAGCAGATTCATGGTGACTTATTAACGTTCCCTAGCACAATGCCTGGCACACAGCAGGCACATGCTTAATTAATAATGTTTGCTATTATGTTTCTTTGTTACTATTACAACTGTTTCTACATCATATAGTTTCTGGGAGTATTAAATATGATAGTGCAGGTGAAGCACTCGAGTATAGTAAACTCTTAACTGTTAGCTAGTAGAAGGAGGCTGAGTTAATGGGATGAACAGTGGTTTATCCCATTCCACAGCTCTTTAGTTGTTCTGTCCCGGTTCAAAAAATTGGACCCACAGATTGAACCAGAATTGGAGCAGCTTCAAGAAACCAGTGCCCATCAGCTGGCCAAACGTTGTACTGGGTCCCCACCATATGCCAGGCACTGTGCTTGGGCATTACCAGGGCCATCAGATGAATAAAGAACTACCCAGGCCCTGAGAAAACTTAGAATCTGGTTGAGTTAATAAAACATAAAATAAATGGTAAACATGGAGGCTGTTAAATTGGTTACCCATATTAGTTTCCAAAATCAGGTTAGGCACAATGAGAGAGCTGGGTAGGGGCTGCCTAGAATAAAGCCTGTATTGCCACTACAGTAGGGTAAATTTGTGTTACTTAAGAGGGAACAGTTCTGGTTGAGGTTTTTTCTTAATGCAACTATGAATTTTTCAAACCGCCATTACTTAGTTTAACACCGTTTTTTAAAACGACCCCTTCATGGAGGAGAGGTAAGTTCTGAGTAACCTCATATTCATAAATATGAGTTTGCCCTTGCTTTAGGCAACCTTCTTAGACTCATTCCGAAAACCTTTTGTAACCTCAGTAGATCCCTGCCATTCATAAATATGAGTTTGCCCTTGCTTTAGGCAACCTTCTTAGACTCATTCTGAAGACCTTTTGTAAAAGTATTGACTCAACTACCATTGTCAGCATGTTCCTCTGCCAGACTTTGATGTTATACTCAGGGACTTAGACAAAGCTCCCTTGGCACCTGTATTAACAAACAGAAAATTTCTGTGTCCACGTGAGGCTGCACCCAAACTTCCTGACTTGTGTTCTTACAGAACCTAAGCCTGCCTTTTTGACCCTACCTAGACTCCACCCACCCACCCCCTAACAGGCACAGTCTAATGACTGACTCTGTTTGCCAGGCAACCTTCAAAGGCTGGATGGACATCATGTATGCAGCTGTAGATTCCCGAAAGGTAAGGATATACCTGGTGAAAGCACAACCTTCTTAAATGATTAGAAAGCTCATGGCATGGTGAAGCTCAGTCAAGAAAGAGAGAAAGGGTTAGAACAGTTACTGCTTGTCTTATTGATTATAGATCACTTTCCTCCTCTCAGTGAGTATTATAGATCACTTTCCTCCTCTCAGTGAGTTCTCACTCACTCTCTTAACAGTGGCTCCAGATGGTTAGGCTGCTGGCTTTCACCTGACCCTCATGGAACTGTCTACTCTTCCATGCCGATTTGAACTAAGTGTGGCTCCTAGCAGACAGCCCTCCCTTCTCCTTCCCCTCACAGCTTGCATATTCTCCACCTATGTCCTGGCAGGAATAACACCTTTTCAGGGCAGGACCTGCCAGTGTGGAAAAGCAGACAGAATCTAGGGCTCCCACTCCAGCTTGCTCAATGGCTCAGGTGGTTGATGTAGCTGATGGCCTTGGAATGTCAAAATCTCCTACCTGATCCCCCAAGCTAGGAGCTGACTCTCTTTTCTCTCCTTTCTTTTGACAGCCTGATGAGCAGCCTAAGTATGAGGACAACATCTACATGTACATCTACTTTGTCATCTTCATCATCTTCGGCTCCTTCTTCACCCTGAACCTGTTCATTGGTGTCATCATTGATAACTTCAATCAACAAAAGAAAAAGATAGGTCTCCTCCCCGCATTGCCGGTGGCCAGAGGTCAACCCAGTGCCTCTCGGCACTTCTGTCCCTCTGTCTGGAGAAAAACTCCTCTCTTTCTTTAGAATCCACATCATGACATCACTGTGGCACAGCCGGACAGTACATTAGCCCCAGCCAGCTCGTTGTCTTTTGCTGGATTTTGCAGTGTGAGGTTTTCCACACTTACTAGACCAAACCAGCAATTTACTGGTACCAAATTTACTAGCAATCCTTGAGGCTCTTTACTGGGTTTAACCTCCCACCAGAGAGAGGTTGGGTCCCAGAGGGTCTAGCAACAGCTGAAAAGGAAAGCAGCAGATGAACAGCTTTAGTGAGAAGTAGAAACTGTGTCAACTTGTCATTATCTTTGTTACTTCGTGGACCACCAGCACATTGGGATTTGAGAGATCAACCTTGGAAAGCTCACTTCCTCACTTGTCCCAGATGGTTAACACTTTTTCTAAAGCAAATTGAAAAGATTACTCTTGTTCATTTTCTAAATCAAGTGTGTCCCAACAAACTCCAAGGAACTTCTCAAATTGCTCCCACCAAGATTTCTGAATTTTTAATATTGTCGAAAATGGGCCACTAGCTAGGACTTAAAAATCCTTTCATTTTAAAACGTCTTTTTCAAAAATAAATAAATAAAATGTCTTTATCAAGAATTGTATTAGGAAAGAAGTAAAGTGAAAAGTGAAGTCGCTCAGTCGTGTCCGACTTTGCGAACCCATGAATTGTAGCCCACCAGGCTCCTCCATCCATGGGATTTTCCAGGCAAGAGTACTGGAGTGGGTTGCCGTTTCCTTCTCCATAGGAAAGAAGGCCCCTCCAAAATTTATGAAGATGTGTTTGGAATCATGGCTCTCAAATTTACCCTTCCCTGAGGGTCTGTCAGTCTATTTCCTTCCTTCCTTCCTTCCCATCTCCTAGCAGATCTCAGAAATCCCAAGCTGAAAACAAAGACAGGTGTATTTTTGAGTTAGAATAGTTGTCAGGTCTTCCTCACTCTGGGACGGCCATTAGCTAAACTGACCTCTGGCTTACAGTGAAGAGGGTGACCCCTGGTTTACAGTGAAGGGTGTAAGGCCTTCTGGGTTCTCAGGGCTGCACCTACAGCATGTAAGAGCCAGTTGTAATTGCACATCCTCTTTTTCCCTCCTTTACTTTGGAGGTCAGGACATCTTCATGACTGAAGAACAGAAGAAGTACTACAATGCCATGAAAAAGCTGGGCTCAAAGAAACCACAGAAACCCATCCCCCGCCCTCTGGTGAGTTCATTGTGCCAGCCCAGGGCAGGGTGAGACTCCCTACGAAGACACGGCAGAGTTACTGCAGAGAAAGGAAGGGGCAAGTGAGGAGCAGCCTGTGTCCTCCAGTCCACCCCTGCTGTCCATCCACAAGATCTGAGGACGGGAATTTCCTGGCGGTCCAGTGGTTAGGACTCTGTGCTTTCACTGTCAGGGGCACGGGTTCAGTTCCTGGTCAGGGAACTAAGATCCGGTGAGTTGTGCAGAGCAGCCAAAAACAAAAAGATCTGAGGAAGAAGGGAGGACAGGGATTAAGGTACGGAGTGGCTTTGCATTTGCACCTAGCCTTTTCTCTGAGCCTTCCTTGGGTGGCAACAGAGAGTCGACGTGTTGACCACATTTGCTCTCGCCCTGATAGAGAGATGTTTGTTTTAAGAGACCACATAAAAATTAATAGCAGAATGTGACGTGAAAGCTGATCTCTTTCCTATAAGCACAAGATAGGATTTGGTCATTGTTTTCTCCATGCTGTCCTTAACAAGTAAATCTTTGCAGGAATGTGCCTGAAAGTGAAAAGAATGCTCTTTTCTAGTTATTTGTGAGAGCAGACAAGAGTGAAACTAGGGAAGTTAGGTGGCCCAATTTCCTCCCTTGAACTGAGCCTTTTGTAAAACAGACTTGGGGACAGGGATTCTGCATGGCCCTCGTGTTGGGGATCGTCCTCTTGCTTCAGAGAAGGAGATGCTATGTTCCTGAAGCCATACACCCTGCTAGGTGGGATGTGACCCCCAAAAGCCAGGCTCAAAGTACCATCTTCTATAACTTTTATTTAAAGTAACTTTTTACTTAAAATAAAATTTAAAAAACCTACAGCAGAACTCTTAAAAGCGTACCTGACAGCCTAATTTGTAAAAATAAAAGTGGAGCTATTTCGTTTGAGTCAAGAATGGGAGTCCCAGGTTTGGGCCAGTCTTCTGAGGAGAGCAAAAGACAAGAATGGGTGTCTGAGAGCCTTTTCCTGACTTAGCCCCACATCCCTGTTTCTGGTGACCTCCTCTCCCCAAATCCTGAGGGAGACGAAAGCCCTTGCTCATTGCAGAACAGTTTGAAAACCACCAAGTTAAGTAATCCTAAAAACAAGCATATGCTTAAGTGCCTAGGTACCCGAAAAAAATCAGAGAGCTCTTAAGAAAGAGAATATTTTTTATATTTCTTTGATGTTAGTTTCCGCATTGTGATAGAAGTGTGGCCAGAGGGAATGGACGAGGGCTGACATTTCTAAAACTCTCTTCAGTGCTTTGTACATGGGACCCTGCGTGTATTTTCTCCCCCGCTAACATAGAAATGTTCAGTGTGGTAGGAAGTGTCAATAGTTATTCCACAAATAGTTACAGATCTCCTACTGTGTGCCAAGCACTATGCAAAAAGTGATAAAATTTAGACACCACTATCATGGAGCTTACGGTGGAGTGGGGCTATAGATAATAAATAAGTAACCAACAGTAATTATAAAATGTGGAATCTTGTGAGGGAAAAAAAATGCACTGAAGGGCCATGATAGAAAATAATGGAAGCCTGGCATGACTTCCAACAGAGTCGGGTCTATTTGAGTGGATGAGAAGGAGTCAGAATGCTGGGGAAGGAGATCCTGGAAAAGCAAATGAGGCCTTAAAAGTGGAAAATATTAGTGTAGCTAGTTGGTGATCAACTAGAGGAGGGGGTGTAAGGTGAGCAAGACCAGACTGTGGAAGGCACTTTTAAACCTAGGTTAACCACAGGAATTTTATTGCAAGCCTGATGGGAAACCGGTGAGAGCTTTTAAGTAGGAGAGTGATGTGATCCATTTCTGTTTTTAAGTAATCAACACTTGTCACTCTGTGAAGACTGTGTTGGATAAGGGCAAGAGAAGAAGCAGGAAGACCAGTCAGGAGACCCTTCTAGAGGTCCAGAGGGTCTAAGACTATGGTGGCTTAGGCTAGAGGAGGGCAACAGAAATGGAATGAAGTGGATGAATTCAAGGAAGAATCAACAGGGCCTGCAGTGCGTGGGATGAGGGATGAGGGAAAGGGAAGAGCAAGAATGACCCTTAGATTTCTGGCTTAGATACTGGATGAATAATCGCAGTGAGAAAGGAGCAAGTTGGGGGATGGTGGGAGAAAGGACTTGTTGAGCTCGAGATGCTTATGATTCATCCAGGAGCAGTGCCAAGCAAACAGCTCAGGAGTTTGGAGGAAAGATACAAGTTGGAAGAGAAAACACTTGGGAAACTAAGTATAGAGATACTGTGTGAGCAGTAGGAAAAGATGGTACTTGAGCTCTCCAGGGAAGAAAGAAGAGATGAAGGGAGAGAAGAAATGGCCAGCAAATGAGACCAAAAAGGGACAGCTGGAGAGGTAGGAAGGCACACGGAAGCATGTGATGGCAGAAAGAAGAGTGGTGATTTTAAAGAGCTCTTGATGAGGGAACGTTGACAGTGGTCTTTGTCCATCTCCTGCTGCTGGCCAGCCCTGCACCCGAGAAAGCAGAGAGGACTTTGATTCATAGGGTGGCAGCTCCCACAGTCTGCTGGGGAAGGTTTTCAAGAAGCCTTTTCTGTCTTTCCTCTCTCCCCACCCAGAACAAAATCCAAGGGATCGTCTTTGATTTTGTCACTCAACAAGCCTTCGACATTGTTATCATGATGCTCATTTGCCTTAACATGGTGACGATGATGGTGGAGACAGATACTCAGAGCAAGCAGATGGAGAACATTCTCTACTGGATCAACCTGGTCTTCGTCATCTTCTTCACCTGTGAGTGTGTGCTCAAAATGTTTGCCTTGCGGCACTACTACTTCACCATTGGCTGGAACATCTTCGACTTCGTGGTGGTCATCCTCTCCATTGTGGGTGAGTGGGGCAGGAGGGGCAGGGGAAGGGACCCGGCTGACCCTGAGGATGGGATTCCTGGGAGTGTGGCGAATGACACGGGGCTGAGGGGCCCGAAGGTTTACACTCGTGGTACCCTCAGTCATCTTGTGGGTCTGCCCTACATCGCTGACATGGGTCAGCAAGTTTCTGTGAGTGTTCACAGTAGTCTTGGACTAAAAATTCTGTGGTTGAAGAGGGGGAAAAAATTAGATTCGGTTCTTGCTTTCAAAGAGTTTACATTCTAACAAGGAAGGTGTAAAAAAAATTGTGTTTTAAAATCTGGCAATCAGTAGCAGTATAACGTGGAAAAAGTCATGGTAAGAGATTGTTACATTGGATATTAATGAGAATTCTGGTGATGATGGCTGTGTTAACACTTCTGCTGTTGCCAGCACTCATTTACTACAATTTCATGGTGCCAAGTAGTTTGAGAGTTTCTTCACTTGTGTTATCTCATTATGACAGCCCAGGAATCAAGGTATTTTATTATCTTTTGCTGTGAAGATGTCCAGAGTCACTCAACTCAGAGGTGGCAGAGACAGAACTCAAGCTGGTTTTTAACAGTGACTTTGTGGCGTTTGTTTTAACCAACAAAGGGCCTGGAAGGGCTGCTGTCCCGGCAGGCAGCGGAAATGCTGTCCTGTTGCCCACCCTCCTCAAAATTTCCCTGCCTTCCTCACGGGCTTCTCGAATGATGCCTCACTGCCTTGGTCCAGGTGGGTGTGACTCGAGCCACAGTGCCCGAGACAGGAAACCTGTCCCAGAGCTGAGGTCACGACTGTGGGCACCAGAAAGCAACTGTTCTCCCGCTGTCTAGTTCTGTCCTCCAGAGCACCAGGCCCAAAAATGTGTTCAGTAATCTCACATATTTCTCCTCAAGGAAAGAATCCCATAATGAAACCACTTTGGGCAACACTGTACATTGTATTTCCCTTCAGAGGGTCACAGGGCACATTAGCCCACAGGAGGCTCTTGGAAGTCTTGGAGTAAAGAATTCTGTTTAAAACACCATCCCACCTTTATCCAATCACAACACCCTGTTTTCAAGTAATAATAATGTTTCTCAGACTTCAATGGAATATACTCTGTGCCGGTCATCATTCTAAGTGTTCTACATGTTTTAATTCATGTAGTCATCACAACAGCCCTGTAAATATCCTGAGGAACCAAGGCATAGAGCAATTACTGAGATATGCAGCTGATGAGCGAGCAAGCCCAACCCCTGGCCTCAGCTCCACACTCGAAACCTCCCACCAAACACACTTTGGATAATGCTGCCCTTGACCACTGTTCTTGAACTTTTTCTGCCCACCCATCATTGAGTGGGATGGAAAACCCACAGATCAATGCCCCCTATTTTCAGATGGTACTTGAAAATAAGTAGGAAGAAGTGTTTCTCTTGATGCTTGGGATTTTTTTTAATATCATTAATTTGTTCAGAAACAAAAGTGTGGGAAAAAATCTTTTTAAATTAAGAAGAGTTGGGGTAAAACTTACCCTGGCACCTCCGAGAAAGTGAAAATGAAAGTGCCAGTCACTCAATTGTGTTCAGCTCTTTGCGACCCATGGACTATAGTCCACCAGGCTCCTCTGTCCATGGAATTCTCCAGGCAAGAATAACTGGAGTAGGTAGCCATTCCCTTCTCCAGGGGATCTTTCCAACCCAGGGATTGAACCAGGTCTCCTGTGTTACAGGCAGATTCTTTACCATCTGATCCACCAGGGAAGCCCAGCACTGGGTCTTGTAGGCACCTCCTAGAGAACCCCTTAAAAGTTGACTCCACTGCCTAGATAGCTGTCTGCCTATCTCTCCCCACTTTTCTCTGGCACAGTAAAACATTCATCCTCAAGACCCCAACAGGTTGTCTGCCTACTCTGCACTTCCTGTACCTCGTCCCTTCCTGAAATTTAGGATTCTTTCCTAGCATAAAACCTTAAAATAAGTTTTCTGCAGTTCACTGCCCCAGTGTTTATGAGTCCCCAGGATTGGAGGCTATTTCTTTATTTAAGTGAAGTCTCCTGTGGGCTGAAGCTCACTCTGTCTCATGGGGGCTCCACGGCAGGAGAGGACACGGAAGGAAGAGCATGTGGTGTCAATGCCACCCTTCAGTTGTTGTCTCCCAGCTGTTTCATTGCCTCTTCCTTCTGTGACCCTCCCACTTTCACTCTGTAGTTTTAAAGGCAAGTGGTCTGGGGAGGTGGACCCCTGGAGGAATGTGAACAGAAATAGGCCCTTTGATATGTGTGTTTCATATCCTGTTAATGCCTTGACATTTTTATCTGCTGATACTGGTTTCTGATTTATGACTTTAAACACAAAATCTAGAAACTGTGAGTTGAAAACCACTCCTGAGAAGTCCCTTTAGTTTGCAGGCGAGTTTGGTGGGGCAGGGACATGGGGCCATGAGAAACCAGAAATGTCTTTCAGAGCCAGGAAGAAAATGCCCTGAGAATTGATGACCTTAGCAGACTAAGATTTTGCAACCACAGGGTGGAGCCGGGACTTCTCATTCACTGTTTGTGAATGTGGCAATTTGACAGCAGTTTGGAGAAGAATCCATAACATCTCAGGGAGTCATGCACAGACAAATCTGAAAACAAAAACAAAAACCCAAATTTAACACCAGAGATCAATCTCACAAAGTCATGTTAGGTTTCAAAAGCAAATTAGAGATCTAGAAGGAAAAAAACATTAAAAAAAGGCAAATTAGAGATCTAGAAAGATAGATATGGTATGATTCCTTAAACCTTGTAGACTGCTACCTATATATTTCATACCTAGCAAAATTATGAAGACAGAGATGATGCATGCCATCTACAGGATAGTGGTTGCTTCTGGCGGTGATAAGTGGAAGCAGACTTGGTGTATGGGTACTGTTGTTCTCTCTGCTTTTCTACATGTTTGAAACGTGATTTTCTTTTGAGAAAATTTTTTTTATTATGAGAGTTCAGATTGGCTAGTAAGGCACTCACTCTATAAAGTCCTTTGAAGTTAAGGGTTCCATAGTGCCAGGTGACATAAGTAAAGAGGAGCGGCATCTCCAATCTCAGTAACATGTCTCCCGTTCCCCTTCTTAGGAATGTTCCTGGCTGATATCATTGAGAAATACTTTGTCTCCCCAACCCTGTTCCGAGTCATCCGATTGGCCCGTATTGGGCGCATCCTGCGTCTGATCAAAGGCGCCAAGGGAATTCGTACCCTGCTCTTTGCCTTAATGATGTCCTTGCCTGCTCTGTTCAACATCGGCCTTCTGCTCTTCCTGGTCATGTTCATCTTCTCCATCTTTGGGATGTCTAATTTTGCATACGTGAAGCACGAGGCTGGCATTGATGACATGTTCAACTTTGAGACCTTCGGCAACAGCATGATCTGCCTCTTTCAGATCACCACGTCGGCTGGTTGGGACGGCCTCCTGCTGCCCATCCTAAACCGGCCCCCTGACTGCAATTTGGACAAGGAACACCCAGGGAGCGGCTTTAAAGGAGACTGCGGGAACCCTTCGGTGGGCATCTTCTTCTTTGTAAGCTACATCATCATCTCCTTCCTGATTGTAGTGAACATGTACATTGCCATCATCTTGGAAAACTTCAGCGTAGCCACAGAGGAAAGTGCAGACCCTCTGAGCGAGGACGACTTTGAGACCTTCTATGAGATCTGGGAGAAGTTCGACCCCGATGCCACCCAGTTCATCGAGTACTGTAAGCTGGCAGACTTTGCAGATGCCCTGGAGCATCCTCTCCGCGTGCCCAAGCCCAACACCATTGAGCTCATTGCCATGGATCTGCCAATGGTCAGCGGGGATCGCATCCACTGCTTGGACATCCTTTTTGCCTTCACCAAGCGGGTTCTGGGAGATAGCGGGGAGTTGGACATCCTTCGGCAACAGATGGAGGAGAGGTTCGTGGCATCCAATCCTTCCAAAGTGTCTTATGAGCCAATCACAACCACGCTGCGGCGCAAGCAGGAAGAGGTGTCAGCAGTGGTCCTGCAGCGCGCCTACCGGGGACATTTAGCCAGGCGGGGCTTCATCTGCAAAAAGACAACTTCCAATAAGCTGGAGAATGGAGGCACACACCGGGAGAAAAAAGAGAGCACCCCGTCCACAGCCTCCCTCCCCTCCTATGACAGTGTGACTAAACCCGAGAAGGAGAAACAGCAACGGGCGGAGGAAGGACGAAGGGAAAGAGCCAAAAGACAAAAAGAGGTCAGAGAATCCAAGTGTTAGAGGAAAGCAAAAATTCAACATTGTACAGACTTAAAACTTGCAAGTGAAAGATTGTTTACAAACTTCCTGAATATTATCAATGCAGAACAGCTGTGGAGACACTTTATCCCGAAGATCTATACCAAACGTAGTCTGCTTACCACGTACCACGGTTGCATCTTGAGCAGTGACCTGCCAAGGGCAAAGGACCCTGCTCCCTGGACTCACGATTTTCTAATGCTTGGGCAGGTGGTTACTGCATGTTCCACATCAGTCAATGCAACTTAGGACAAAACTAACAGGATACATAAAACAGAGGTGAGGCTGCCGGGACCAGTGTATTTCCGTTGCAGCCAGATGGATTTTTTTGTTTGTTTTTCATTTTGTTGATTCTCAGAAGCAGAAAGCATCACTTTAAAAGTTTGTTTGTTCATGCAAACTCTATTTGCATTCTTACATTAGTTAAGCTAAGCAGCAAAAAGAAAAAACACACACACTCACATTTAGCCCATGTCATTTACTTGTCAGTTTCTTTGACATAAAGCCGCATCTTCTCCACATGGGCTTCACGTGGTTTGGAGATGGGTGGGGGAAAACAATCAGGTTTCTTCAGGCTGAGGAGGACTTGCTCAGGCCGATTCCAAACATTGTGTTCGTTCAATGCGTAGAAATGATTTGCATGATGGCATGCCGTGATCAGGAGTCATGCATGAGAACCATACACCACAGGACACTACTGATCCTGTCCCCTGCACTGGGTCAGCCTTTGGACAGGACCCAGCCCTGCACCGTTCACTGTATTTGGAGAAAAAATGGTAAGCATTCCATACCCGCTGCAATTCTTTCTGAATTCTTAGAAGTCTTTCATACACCTTCTGGGTAGGGAAACATAACCAACCAATTGACCACCACCACCAACAAAAAAAAACAAACCCAGTCCAACAAGCAGATGGATCCGTTGTGTGTATATGTTTAACAGACATCTCTAACATACAGCCATTGTTGCACATTTTGAAAGATGAACTCTTTAATGCTGCTCTGTGTCCTGTACGTGGGGAAACTTTGATCTCGAATGGCTTGTATTAATGTCACTGTAAAACCAAATCTTAGGGCTAAAAACAAAAATCAAAAAAGTTTTTTTCATTTATATCTTGCAATATTTATGATGATTGTTTAGCCTTCATACTGGACAACTGACACTTTTTGGGGGCAGAGATAAAAGTGCTATTCAGAGTAGCATGTTATCTCTAGAAGGTCATTTGGGGAACTTAAAACAACCTTTCGTTGGGGGTAAAGGGGTGCTCACTTCATCAGTATCATGTCCTTCTGCATTGTGGCTTTCTCCGGGCTGGGGTCCACATGGCGAGGGGTTCAGATATTCCGAACGGGCCTCTCTCTTCTATGGAGTAGTTGTCACAAGCTCAATCGCTGCACAGTTCCTCTTGCCTCCATCACATTCTTCCACCATGCAGGGCTTCCTTTACCCACAGAGGTGGGTGAGGGCAGCAGCATTGAGCTATGGCTGTGGTTTCTTTTCATTTCTTATTAGGATAAATGGTCACTGGTGGGACCTCAGGAGAGATGGAGCCGCCTCTGAACCCAGCCCACTTGATTTCTTTATTGCACTGGTTCTCATGAGAAAGCAATTTAATATGAATCCTTAAGAACTTCCAGCTTCCCCCAGCACATTCCCTTTCAGCCAATTTCGCCATCTGCTTAGCGACCTGCACATTGTCATTGGAGGGTGGCTTTGGCGGGGAGCGTCATAGCTTCCGTTCTGTCTCCCACTTCCGGGAAGAGAGTTCTTAGTCCAGGGGTTTCTCATCCGATGACTAGATTTCAGAGCTAAGATGCTGCAGGTGAATGTGTCAGGAAGTCGATTCAAAGAATGAGGAGAGACCTCAGCATGCAAACCAAATCAAAATGAATTCTTCCTGAACCATACGGTAGAGGGGGAAAAACAACCCATAGTCAGACACACCAATCGGCCTTGCAGTAGGAGCACTTTGGATGTAATTTCACAGTCCACCTGACTAGTTTTGCATAGAACAAACCACAGCCAGTCAGTAAGCAGAGCTTTCTATCTTGCTGGACCATTAGAAACTCTGTCCAGTTCTCAGAAGCCTGCTTCTGCGACACCATCCGTAGAACTTTTTGTACTACACCCGATTCCACCTTGGGAAGGCGTTTTCTTCAGTGACCCTGCTAACTGCTAGGATGAATGTATAGTTAACATGTACAGGCTACATCGTAAACAGCACAAAACAGAAGCTGACGTGTGGTTATTCTTTTTAAGAGAATTATAAATACTGTAATATATCATTTTATTTTATTGGCATGCCTTTTTGTAAATACAAAGTATTAACTTATTAAATAGGAAATGGCTTCTGGCTTATGCCATTGTCATGTTTATTTTTATTTTTTATACTTTTATTTCTTCTTAGAACTTAGATGCTGTCAGCCAATGTACATCCCCAAACCAGACAGACAGACAAAAAATTTTTTATTGCTAATGGTCTTTTCCAAAACAACAAAAAAATATATATATTTTTGTTCCAATGTGCAATAAATTCTAACCACTTCTATGCAAGATTTGGCTAAACTTCATAATTGTTCTTGTTCTTAGGTCTTGAGATGGGCCACAGAGCTATAAGATCCCGCTCGTCCTCCAAGTGCTCGTGCTAGTGATGTCATTAAGCTACTAGAGCATATTAATGAGATTTTTTGAGCTCTGATCTTTTTTCCTCCCCCAGGCCCTGGTCTCCCCACCCAGCAGGCTATCTCCTCAGTGACACACACAGGCCTTGGTATCTGACACCCATCAGCCAGCTTCATAGGGAAGAAGCCACCTCCACTCTATTTGAAATTTCACTTTTTTTTGTTTGTTTGTTTCTAAAAAACTTTTCCCACCTTCTTTCTCCTCACCTGGTGGCCCTCCACCCACCCACTCGTTCACGCACTCTCGCACTCACCCGCCCTGCTCCACACTTCTTTGGTAGTAAGTGACACCATCACCAGCAGTTTACACCCGCAGTTAACAGGCATTGAACTGAAAGTCAGTGAAGGCGTTCTCACATGTCTTCACCCAGTGGATAAGTGGCAACGCTTTGCCAAATATTAACGAAGCCAATCAAAAAGCAGCAGCAGCCACAGTATCACTGCACATATATATATATAGATATATAAATACGATATAAATATTTATTTTTTGTAGCCAGGTCCTTGGTGCAGTATTTATACTCCAGAATCCACCTTTAAAAAAAGGACAAAAAGTAAAAAGACATGTGTGATGCTGTTAATTTAAAACGCAGAGCCAAAGCCACCGAGCAGCAGCTGACATGGTTGCTGGTTTGTGTGTGAAAAACACTTTCCCCTCTTCTTTTCTTTAACCTCCTTGTTGCTTAGGATGAGGAGACTCCGTCATTTAAAGCCGAGGGCGAGAGCAGGAGACACCCCAAGTCAGCTGCCTTGCACCCACCCCTCTGAATAAGCCACTCTTGGCATCAGAAGTTGACTGAGGAGAGATTAACAGAAACTCCCGGTCAAAGCCCCTGGAACAGCAATGCCCAGAGTGCTCTCATTTTTTGCTGCAACCAACGTAAGCTTGTAAAAGACCAATAGTAAAGACTAGTGTATTAGTGAATGCATGGAGGCCAGCACTGCTCTAACCAAGACGTGATGAAACATACATCACTTCTATAAGCCAAAAGGAAACAAAATAAAAATGACCCTTTTTACCGTACAAGGGAAGCCTGTCTTGGTGTGCGTTTGTTGCTTGACTCTCCCAATACTTTTTATTCCTGGGAAGTGGGACTTTAGCGCATTTGGGGAAAGGAGGGGAACGAAAGGGAGAGAAATGAGGATTTCTCGCAAAGTTCTGGCTAAAAAGCCAAGATTGGAGAGAAAACCGAAGTCCTGATCTCCCCAGGTCCCCACTCACCCACCGCGTGTGGCATTTGTCCCCCTGCTGGGCCACTGCTTCCAGGCCCATGATACCTATTCCTCACCGGTCCCCCAGCAGAGCCCCCAGAGATGATGTCAGCCAACCCAGCTGGGCTGGCCTTACTCCTGCCTTTTGCACCAGTATTTTAAGAAGAAAACCATTCCAACGCCCCACAGCTCGGGCGAGCACAATGCCCAACAGCCTCCACTCTGCTAGCTACTGCTGGGCCCTGCCCTCCATCTCCCCCACCTACAGACCAGCAGACTCAGCTGGTCTCATTGGCACCACCCCGCCCCGCTTTGGGGACACCCCTCTCTAGGCCACGTCTCCCAGTCCAGGAACACTCAGGAGGATTTTGAAGTGCCCACTCTAGTCCGCTCCAGGAGCTCCGCTCTGGAGAGAGATGGCTGGTAGGTCAGTCCCCATCCTCCCCTCTTGGCCCCCAGCCTCCAGGCCTGCTGTGGAGGTTAGATGGCCATGGTTGTGACTTAGTGACTGAGTCCTGGGCATCTTCTTGTAATGATGCCTCTTTCTTTTCTCAGATGTTGCCCAAAGTTTTGCAAAAAGCTTCGTTCATTTTCAGGTACCCCCACCCCCTAAAGAATTGGCTGCAGCTAGCCAGCCAGGGGGGACATCAGGAGAGAAGAGGGAGTCTGGGTGGGGAGGGGCCCAAGTTTTGCCATCTGGGCTGTGGCTCAGCATTGTGGTTTCTTGGATTCCCCTTCCAAGAGCACCAAGATTTCCTGTCAAAACGCTCCTGAGGCACCCCCTGCCCCTGCCCCCCCACTGCTCTTTGCTGTACATAGAGGCTAAGTGGGGTGGGGTGGGCAGGTGTGCACGTGTGGTGTGTGTGTGTGTGAAGAATGTATATAGGTAAAGGGGAGCGCGGTCCAGTGGTTCCAGAAAAGGGACAGAACTCCTGTGTTCCATCCCTAACTCGACCACTGACTCGCTGTGTGGCCTTGGGCAAGTCACTTAACCTCTCTGTGCCTCAGTTTCCCCGTCTGTAAAATGGGGATAATAATACTGACCTACCTCACAGGGGTGTTGTGAGGCTTTAACTAAATGTTTTGTAAAGTGTTTTTTGAGATACAGAGGCAAAGGCACTAGGGAAGGGCAAAGTATTTATTTGGACTTCCGGAAGATGAAATGGTACCATAAATGCTGCTATTCTGAGAGCCATTTTAAACTGCACTGCTCCAACCACCCCCGCTTCTCATCACCAGGACAGCAGGTCGAGAAAATGTCTTTCCTTTCACTTGCTTCTGGGGTTTGTGATTGTTCTAGACACAATTCTTTTACCCTTGCTGTATCTCCTTCCCTCACCCCCTCGACTTGTTCCCTGTTCCGTTTATGCGGAAATGGCAGAAATGCTTGAGAAATGAGAATGTATAAGTGGATTGGAAGTTTATAGTCTGAAATTTCAATTTTACTTTGTACTGTACATCTTTTTACTTTAGAATTTGCAATAAAGGGTTACGTCAATCTTGTTTTCAACTCTCCTCTTGGACTGGCCTGTCATTCTGTCATTACTCTCACACCAGAGCCCCTTGGCCCAGGGATGCCCACCCAGCAGGACCCCAGGGCGTCTGCTGTCCTTCCCCCTGGTGGGGGCACAGTCTGAGTGAAGTCGGTGTGGGGTCTCACCCAGGCTCAGCTCCCTTAGTGGGGCTGGCAGTGCCCCACCCACTCAGGTGGGTAGGGAGAGTTTGGGACTCCAGGGAGAGCTTCAGGAGGCCTTGCCTGAGTGGAGAGCAGATCGGGGGCAGCAACCCCTGGAAGTGGGCACAGCAGCCCCTGGAAGTGGGCGCAGGCACAGCAGCCCCTGGAAGTGGGCGCAGCCCCAGCAGGGCCTCAGAGTAACCTGAAGCCCTGCATCTCGTTTTCCCCCAGGGGCTTCCTCCTTTTCCCCCAGCTCCATTGCTTTTCACAGATCATTCCCCCTGGAGCTCAAACTTTTGGTTCAAAGCAGCTCTGCATTCAAACACCTGACTATGCCACTAACTAGTTGTGACCAGTTTCCTTATGTGTAATGTAGATAATACCTTCCTTCTTGGGTTTCTGAAGAGGGTAACAAATAATGTATGTAACTGCTTAGCCTAGGGCCTGGAACAGTGAGTGCTCAATAAATGGTAGCTCTTAGTGGAAGAGTTAAGTGCAAGATGAAGAAGGAACAAAAGCTGACACGAACTGGGGGGGCTGCCTCCCCTCCCATAGCCGGCAGACTGGCACCTGAGCCCCTCCTCTTCCACTGGCAGCCCCACTGGCTATGTAGTCATTCCCAACCAACTGATAAACTGATCGTTCCCACTGTTGCGTATTTTGTAACTTTTATATGTCAAAAGAGGCACACCACCAGGTCTGTGCTCCCATTTCACAGCTGGGGTCACAGAGGCAAGGAGGTATGGGACCCGCCTGCAGCCCAGGCCTCAGGGGACGCCAGCGGCTCTGCAGTCAAGAGCGGCTCCGCTTCCCCGCAGCCAGGAGCCCTGGCGGACCCAAGCAGGGGCGGGGTGGGCGGTCGGGGGCTGCCCAGCCACACCCAGTCGCCATCGCCGCCGGTGATCCACGGAATGAGCAGGATGAGCAGCGCTCCGACGCCCAGCGCCCCCCCGAAGCCGGTGAGGAAGCCGAGAGCCAGCGGCCCGGCCCAGCCCGCGGGGCTCCGCTGATACGGCCCCTGGGGCAGTCGCTCCACGATCAGCTCCAGCTCGTCCCAGTTGGTCTCGGGGACCGAGGAGCGGCGGGAACGCGGGGCCGGGGCGGGGGCCGGGGCCGGGACGGGGGCAGCGGGGGCGTCGGCTGTGGGCTCGTAGTGCTGCCCGAACTTGCGCAGCTGTAGCGTTGCCTGCTGGTGGAGGTTTTTGCCCAGCTCCCGAGCCACGTCTGGACGGCCGCTTCGCCGCAGGGCCCGGGCCACGCGGTCCCACGACAAGGACGGGGCCTCGGCAGCCAGCCAGGCCGCCAGCCCCTCCCGGCAGCCGTCGGACACGTCGGCAGGCTCGGCCGCCGGGCCCGCCGGCTCCCCCGCTGCCTCGCGCCTCCGCCGCCGTCGGCCTGGCATCTCCGACGTGGGCACAGGCTCGGGCTGCGCCAGCTGGTCCTCCGAAAGCCTGGCCAGCTCAGCCTCGACGTCCGGCTCCGGCGCCTTCAGCAGCGACTGGAAGTGGCCGCACTCCTCCGGGGTCAGCAGCTGGGCCAGGCGGACGGCCGCGTGAGGGCCCATGGCGTCCACGGCCCCCGCCGGAGCCAAAGCCCAGCCCCAGAGCGCCAGCGCCAGGGCCCCCGCCGGAGCCCCTGCCGCCATCGCCGAGGAGTGGGTGACTGCTATCCACCGACAGTGGGGGGAGGAGCTCCGAATGCCCGCGGGTGGGGGAGGGGGGCCAACATCCAGGTTTGGGTGGCAGGAACCAGGTTCCCACATCCAGGGACTAGGGGCGGGGGGAACATCCAGGGATGAGAAGGGGGTCCTCCAACACAACTTGGAGGAGGATCTCCTAACACCCAGAAAGGAGGAGTTACGAGGGGAGTCTCGTAAAAACCCCGGGGCTGAAATGAGTTTTCAATACCCAGAGATGGAGTAGGGGTACTGGAGGCTAGGATCCCCTGCCCTTATATTGAAATGCCTGCTGGAGGCCTCCTGTCTGGCCCATTTCCGTCAAACTTAGCAAGTCTCCAACATCTCATGATTCCCATTTACCGCCCCTCACCCTCCACCAGAAGCCTTAGACCCCTTACTCTCCTCATTTCCTATATCCAATCAATTCCCAAATTTTCTTATTACCTGCGTGCTGTTGCTGCAGTAGTGTCCGACTCTGCAACTCCATGGACTGTAACCCACCAGGCTCCTCTGTCCATGGTATTCTCCAAGCAAAAATACTTAAGTGGTTTTCCTCCCCTCCTCCAGAGGATCTTCCCAACCCAGGGGTACAACCCATCTCTTACATCTACTTTGGCAGGCGGGTTCTTTACCACTAGCCCACATGGGAAGCTTTCTTATTACCTACTGAATATGTATAGACTACCCTTTCCTGTCCTCCCACAGGTCCATCCAAACCCTCATGCTCTGTTTGGATAAAGTAAGCAATCCTCAAGTCCCCACGCTGCCTCCACACACACGGACTGAACTCACTTCCTTTCCCCAAGTAAGCTCAACTCAGGTGCTTCTTTAGATCTTGGACTGCACTCTCTGCTCTGCCTCAGTCACTCCTCAGCTGACAAGTCCTTTCTGGGATGCCCTCCCTGCCTCCCACCCACAGCCTTGGCCCTATGTCTTCTCTAGGCACCCCTATCTGCTCCTACAGCACCCTACAGCTCTGTCTTCATACTGTCTCCCCCATTTGACTGTGTGGGTGCCGAGTCATGTCTGACTCCTTGTGACCCCATGGACTATAGCCCACCAGGCTTCTCTGTCCATGGGATCCTCCAGGCAATACTGGAGTGGGTTGACATTTCCTCCTCCACGGGATCTTCCTAACCCCCAGATCGAACCCACCTGTCTTGCGTCCCCTGCATTGGCAGGCGGATTCTTTACCACTGTGCCTGGGAAGCGGCCCCATTTGACTGTAAGGGCTACCTGTTGTCCCTGTAGCAACTAGTGCATAACAGGTGTTCAGTTAAAGATTCGTTGAATCCATGTGTGAACTCTTTAACTTGCAAATCAGTCCCTGTCCACCAGTGACTAACCCCCTCCCCACCCCGCCCCCACAGGCTTCATGGAAGAGCCTCCTGGTGCAGCCTTATGGTCCCATTGTTCCTCTCCCTTCCCCTCACTCTTGCCCTCACTTTATGCTCTTGTAACTATAGTCACAGGTATGGTACAGTTTCCAGCTTCCATAACTTTGTCAAGCTGAACCTACCCAAACCAGTCCAGGAAGTGGTTCTGACCCAGCGCCAGTACCACCCCCACCCCCACCCAGTCAGGATCTTTTCTGGGCATTCTCGAAATAACCTGTGCATCCTTCATCAGGATACTTGCTGGAAATGAATTCAAGGATTTATTCAGTGTCTCCTATATGCACCAAACACTATGCTAGATGTAAGAATATAAAAATTTTTATAAGGTCCCTCCTCGAGCAGCTTTATCTAGCTATATTTTCAAATGATCCATTGTTGAGCTTTTCCCATCCTGTAATGTGGGCTCTCCAGAACTGAGGCTGTACTTAACCACTTCTGTATTCTGAGTGCTGTCTACACAGAGTAGGTGTGCAGTAAACCAACTAGATGGCAAGGGGGTCTGGACCTCCAAGGGCCGAGAGGGTTGGGGTCGCTGAGCCGCAGTTCATTGTGCTGGAGTCCTCACACTCAGGCACACCAGTTGTTTCTCTCGGAGCGGAAACTGCTTCATAGAATCTGGCCATGGGCGGACTTTGGCTCCTGAAAGCCCTGGATAGGCTCTAAGCCTGGGCCAGTGGAAGCCAGGGGGCCTGCTTCCCTGGCCGTTCCATGCATTTTTGATCATTTTGTTAAGCACATTCAGATCCTCAGGAAGTTGTGGCTCCAGACCTCTCACGGACATCTCCATACAGCCTTTTAAACAAGATGTTCCTCCCCAGTTTTTTGTGTCCCAGTTTATGTTGAGCTGTCGGTCTGGGGATTGACAGATGGTGGTAGACGAAGGATCCCAAGTGACCTCAAAGACTGGAACACGCGGTGTCTCCACCCTGCCCTCTGTCCCCTTTCCCTCCAACCAAGGATGGACTACAAATACGATCCTAGCTCTGGCCAACAAGGGCTGCTATCCAGGTTCTAAGTGAAACTTCCTCTTCAGCATTCATCTATTCATTCACCCACTCACTCACTCAGCAAACATATGAGCCCTTCTTCATCCCTCATGCTTCAGAGGTCGGGGGCTAAGTCAGTGAGCCTCTAGGAGCTCAGAATTGCAGGCAGGCCTTCCCTATCGAGGAGTTTTCCCCCCGGTGGTTTCACTTGTGTGGTAGGCACTCACAGTGCCAGAGTAATAGGAATGGTCATGTTTTGCTGAAGAAACAAACTCACCCAGAGCCACATCCATGGCACGAGCAGGCCTGGAAGCCCATGCATTCCCCAGAGGGCTCCCCACGTCCTGCTGCCCCCAAGAAATCCTCTGGAAACCACGTGTCATCGCTTTAATACTGTGTCATACTTTCTTTTAAAATACAGTCTCTTCTGAGGTAGACAGACCGAACTGCAGAGCGTCATCAGACAGGAGATAAATATATCCATGTACAACACGCATCAAAATGAGGTAGAAATGGTTACAGCTGGAGAGGAGGACCCCAACCCCAACGTGGGTAAAGGAAGAAGAGAGCCAGCCTGCCCTCCCCCCATCCCTGCCCCTGGATTCTTTGGTATGCCCCCCCACAACATTGCCAGAGCTGGACCTGCCCTTCTCCCACTCGCCCCAGTGCCCAAGAGGTAGGTGCTAGTAGACTGGGGGCTGTCTCCTTGTGCAAAGCTCCCCAAGGCCAGTAGAGGAGGCGGTGGGGGCCCTGGGTCTCGGTCAGTGAGCTCTTCCCCCCAACCCCCAGAGCTGTCTGCCTCTTGAAGGGATGGCTGAGATCCCAAATCCCCTCCCCAATGCCCTCCACCCACCCACCCCCCCTTATACATACACACACCTGAGAGAACCTGCTCACTCCCTGCTCCCCCCACGGGCCTTTCACAGCCAAGACCCTGCACCCCCTGCTTCTGAGGCCTTCAGTCAGCCAGCTCCGAGGAGCAGAAGGAAGGGCAGGGACCAAGGTGGGGAGGGAGAAGAGAAAACAGAGCAGCTTTCCTGTTAGCACTCCTAGACCAGCACAGACCCTCAGCACCTTGGCACCTGAAACATCCCCTTGGACTTCCTTCCAGCTGGGAGTGGGAGGTGGGAGAGACTGCAGGAGCTGTCAAGGTGGTGGGAGAGAGAAGTGGGGTGGTGGCTTGTCCCCCAACCTCTGGACCAAGGTCAGAGTTGTGAAATGGACTCCCCAAAGGCCCATCACAGGAAAGTTGGTGGGAAGAAGAATACAGTTCTCACAAGGAAGGGTGCCTAAGCCTGGACTTCCGGTGGAGAGTTTGGGACTGAGAATAAAAGTCCAATGTTTATTCAGGGGAACACAGCTGCCCATCTCCTTCACCCTCTCATAGCCCCTGGAGCTCTAGACTTAGGACCCTAAGAGAACAGGAGAGGTAAGAGTCCCCTCAGAACCTTTTCCTGCAATGGACGGACAGTCACTCACCCCGCCTCTGAGCCTCCCAGCAGACCATGGAGGCTGAGTCTGTAATGAACTCTGTGCCCAATCAGACCTGTGGCCAGACTACCTTCCCTCCAGAGGAAATCTTAGCATAAGTTACAGGAGACCTCTGCCTAGACAGGGACCAGGTGGGAGGACCTCTCTGGGGACTTTCCACCTGGGTCATCTTCCCATTTGGGCCCTCTCAGCCTACCTGCTAGGTCTGGGGCAGGCAGTGGGCAAGGGCATCCCAACTCTGGGTAACCAACCCTCCACACAAAACACCCCAGTCAGCTGAGGGGTGGGGCCTACAGGAAGAGCAGCAGGAAGGGAGCAAGACCTACCTCCTTCCAAATGCCACAACGCAGTCCTCATCACCTCTGCCTACAATCTTGGCCCTGAGGAGGAGGCCCCTACAATACATTCTGCTTCTGTCCCAAGAAGCGCAGGGGTTGGAGTGTGGCCTCTCCATCTTCCTCTCCCTTTCCCCTCAGGTCTCACTTTCTGAGTCTTCTGAGAGAACCTGCTTCCCTAGGGCTTAAGGGGTTGAAGGGCTGAGGGTGGGGGGGACACACACAGGAAAGCAGCCAAAATCTAACATTCTTTCTGAGGTCAGTTTCTTCCTGAGTCGTCAAAAGAAAAACAGCAAAGTCTACACATCTTACAAAAATAAGAGGCCTAAAATATTAAACAAGCTACATTTCTGGAATTTTCCTCCTCAAAAACAACAACAACAAAACCCCCTTCTTTGGGTGTTTTTCTTTTTTGCTTGACTCCCACAGACCTAAGGTTTCAGCTGGATGAGGGATAAGGGGTGAAGGGAACCCCCTCCTCCTCAGTCCCTTAACCTCCAGATCTTCCGCAAAGGGACACTGCAGTCTTTGAATATGAGGGACAGAAGGCAGGGACAGGGACCAAGACACAGAGTGGATGGAGAGCAAGGGATAGAAACAGAAGCACTGAAAGTGATAGATGGAGAGACAGGGCGGGGAGGAGCAAAAGGGAAACGGCCGGAGGCGGGGAGGGAGAGAAGGGTGTATGGTCAGTGACAAAGCAACGGAGAAAGAAAACCACCAGAAGGAGAGAAAGGGAGACGTGGAGAAGGGGGAGGGAGCAATTCAGACAGCGAGGAGACAAAAGGATTGTGGCGAGAGAGCAGGAGTTCCTTAGGCCCCGGGGCCAGTCTTCCGCGGGGCAGAGATGGCGAGCTTCCCGTCCACAATAAATAGGAAAAAACCTGAGTACACAGCGCATATGGCATCTCTCTGCCTAGCACAAGCATTTTCCTTCCCACGGAAAAAAAAAAAAAAATCCACCGGCAGCCCCCTCCGCTCCCCCACCCCACACCCCTCACTCCGGCACGCCCCAGCCCGGTGGGATTAAAGAAGACCCTTCGCAAACAGAGGGGCGGGGAGTGGGCGGCAGCTCCCTGGGCCTCCTGGTGCGCCATCAGTGTCCGAAACCGTACATTTTGTCCCACTCCACGAACGAGTCCAGGTCCTTGGGTGAGGCCCTAGGGCCCACCTTGGCCAGCGCTGCCTCCACGTCCTTATAGGAGATGGGGCGCTGCAAACCCGGGAGGCCCGCCCCGGCCGCCGCCTGCTGGCAGAGCTGCCCCAGCTCGCCCCCAGAGAAGCCCTGGGTGCCCTGCACCAAGGCGGCCAGCTCCCGCTCGCTCAGCGCGCAGCCCTGCTGGGCCAGCGCCCGCTGCAGGATCTGCCCGCGGGCCGGGCCGTCGGGCAGCGTCACGTAGAAGCGGAGAGCGAAGCGCCGGCGGGTCGCCTCGTCCAGGGCCGCGGGCCGTGAAGTGGTGCCCACGACCAGCACGCCGTCGGCTCCCGCACCGCAGCCGCCGTCCAGGCAGGCCAGGAGCGGCGCCTGCAGCGCGCCTGCGGCGGCCGTGCCGTCATCCCGGGCGGACAGCAGCGCGTCCAGCTCGCTGATGAGGAGCACCGCGGGCGGGCGGCAGCGCGCAGCCGCGAAGGCTGCCTGAAGGAGGCGCGCGCCTTCGGCAGCGCCCGGCGCGACCAGCGTGCCTCCGCGCAGGCGCAGCAGGGTGGCGCCCAGTTGCGTCGCCAGGCAGCGGCCCAGCAGCGCTTTGCCAGCGCCCCGCGGTCCGAAGAGCAGCACGGTCCGCGGCGGGCGCGGGCTGCCAGGGTAGGCGGGCGGCCTCAGCAGGGGCCACACCAGCTCCTCCTCCAGTGCCGCCTTGAGCGCTCCCTGGCCCGCCACGTCCGCCCACTGCACCGGTGGTCCGCAGTCCACCATCTTGCTGGTCGCCAGCTCCAGAGCCCCCTGGTCCACACCTTTAGGAGGCTCTCCCGACGGCACCGCGAAGCCCCCGCGGGGAGCCGGCACCGGGGCCCGCTCCGGGAACTTCTCAAAGGGCTCAAGTTGCGGGCCGTAGATGGGGGAGCCCAGGACTTTGAGGGGGACGCCACCAGCGTACTTGCCTGACGCCTCCTCCCCCGCTCCTGGCGGCTTCGCCCGGAACCCATTGCCCCGACACTCGCCGTTGTCCGCGGCGGGGTAGGAGGCGCCGTCGGCCGCCGGGGCTTTGGCGGGTTCGAAGGCGTACTTGCGGTAGCGGACTTCGGCTCCTTCGTCTGTAGCCTTGCGCTTTAGCGACACCCCGGCCTCCGCTACCCCCTGGAAACCGTAGGAGGCGGGTGACGGCCGGGGTGGGGCGGGCGTGGGCAGGGGCGTGGGCGCCGCCAGACCAGAGGTCAGGTAGGGGGCCGGGGGCGGAGCGGGCGGCGGCGGGAGGGCCCCGTAACCCGGCTGCGCGGCGTAGCCCCCCGCGGGGTAGTTGTATAAAGACCCAGAGGGGCCGTAGCCCGGCGGGGGCGGGGGCTGCAGGAGCGCGGCCGGGGGCGGCGGGGGCAGCGCGGCGCCAGTCTGCGCGCAGTAACCCGGCGCCAGGTACCCCCCGCCGTAGCCCGTCGCGTACTCCGGCGCCGCCGACGGGCCCCCGCACGCGTTGCCGGCGTAGAGGGGTTCAGGCAGGTTTCCGGCTAAAACCGGGGAACCGCCGAGACCCCCGGAGCCGCCCCCACTGCCCGACTTGGTTCCCGGGAGGCCCTCGTGGAGCGAGGCCAAGGGATAAGGAGTCTCTGGCCCCGGCCAGGGTTCGGGGTCCCCTTTGGCGCCGTTGAGGAAGGCGGCGTCGCCGTAGCCGCCCAGGGTGGGGCGCTCGTAGGGCGAGTCCAGGACCCCCGAGTACTTCTCGGCGTAGCGTTTGAGAAGGTTGGAGGCAGTGAGGGCAGAGATGTCGTCGTGTGCCCAAGCATAGTGGCAGCGCTGGCGACCCCCAGGGGGCAACTCCAACTTGTGGGCCGGCGACGGGGTGGTGGAGGAGACGTCCAGGTGCTGCTCTGGCCACTGGTTGAGGGGCTGGGCGTGTTCCGGTGTCCAGTGCATCTTCGACAGAGCTGCAGGCAAGAGAAGCGCCTAGTGAGATCCTGAAGAGCCTCTAAGGACCCACCGACTGCCAGCCGCAGGCGAACCTTAAACCGTGAACCTTAAACCGTAGCTTGAGACAGGCTGGTTTTCCCGCATCCACCCACAGCGTTCCACCCTACCCGGGCCATCTTCAGGCACCAAAATCACCATATTTGTCTTGTCCCACAATTAAAGTTGTCTGAAAATACTTTCCTCAGAACCAAGATGCATCTGAAAATGATGGTTTTTTGGGTCCTAACCTCACCTACTATGCGATGACTATTGTTTTGTCCTGGTGCCTCCAGCCATGCGCTGTAGGACACACGGTCAGACCTACTGTAGTGAAGGATGGTGTCTGTGGCAGAGTCTCACTATCCCTGGGAAACCCCAGAGGCTGACCCAGAAGCATCACTTGCTTTCCACGTGGTTTCTTGTAGTATCTGCCTGATGGAGTCAGAGCACCTGGGTTCCAGACCCAACTCTGCCAGTGATGGGTGCATACCCAGAGCAGGTGCTGTCACCTGCCTCATTCCCAGAATGTTTCACCACAATACAAAAAGGTTGTTTCGAATAGACATAAATGTCTTCTGGAGAAGATGGGACAAAGTTAGTGCCCATCATAGAAATGGGATTTACCTGGTGGTACAGTGGCTAAGACTCGCAATGCAGGGGGCCCGAGTTCAGTCCCTGGTCAGAGAACTAGGTCCCACATGTCCCACCTAAGAGATCGCATGCTTCAACAAAAGATCCCACTTGTGGCAACGAAGATCCCATGTGTCACAACTATGACCCAGCACAGCAAAATGAATAAAAATGAATATTACAAAACAGAAAGTTGTTCACAAGTTTATCTGCGCTTCCCAGGAACCAAATAACTCTGCAAAGTAAAACACCATCATACTCAAAACAAGCAAAAATATTCCTGGCATAGAGATCATAGAACTTTTTTTCATGGACCTCAAGAAATGGCCTCTTAGGTGGTCATGATATAAACACTGCAGAAGTATTTACTTCATACACTGTCCCTCAGCACCGGTCCAGGCATGAGCCCAACTGGTAAAAGGGATTCAAGGCCTGGGTAACGGCACTTTCCAACTGTATGGCTCCATTTTGTTTGCCTGATCTGAGAATAACAGCTCAGAGACTAAATGGGCCCATGACATGCCAGAGACAGTTTTTGCTAATGATTATTCCTCAGTCCTAAGCTCTTAGTTAAGCTTACAGGTCAATATTCTTGCTTTAACAGAATTTTACTGAGCACATACTATAAGCTGTGCCAGGCATGGGAGCAGATTGAAAAGTGGATATGATGTTTCAACCAGGAGGAAGAGATAACATCCTTTATGAGGTGAAAAGCAGAGGTGTGTGCCCAGAGCTCCAGGGCTCAGGGGAGCATACTGTGCCTAGTTGAGAAGGCCTTGCCAGGGAGGGGTGTCTTCACAGGAACTTGAAGGGTGAGAGGCCAAAGTTGACCTGACAGGCTAGAGGATTCCAGCAATTCAAAGACTCGGAGCACAGTGCATTGAGAAACTAAGGCTAGAATAGCTCATATGTCCTCTTCCCCACCTCAAGATGCCTTACTGCCACCTTCTGAGAAATTGTGATAAATCTGTGTCTATGACGTGACCTGTGCCCCTATAGAAGTAGGACTTGTGTGTAGTACACAACCTGTATAACCATACACTGCAAGCCTGGAGGGAGTACCAAGAACTGCTGGGTCACCGGAACCCTGGAAGTGGGTATCTGTGGGGCAGTGGTACAAGAAGAGTTTGAAAATTATCAGGTTGCTTCTCAGGCAATTGCCCTTATTGTAGTAGCTTGGCTGACCACCTGTTATGGCATCAGTGAGGTGAGGTCAGTCTTTGAAAATAAAACAGGTTACCCTCATCCCTGCTGCCCTAGGGAAGGCATGAGCCATAGATACTAGAGCTTTAAAAGAGGAATTCTTTTTTTGTTTGTTTTGGCTGCACTGCACAGCATTTGGGATCTTAGTTCCCCAAACAGGGATTGAGCCCACGCCCCTTGCATTGGAAGCACCCAGTCTTAACTACTGGACCACCAGGGAAGTCCCAAAAGGGGAGTTCTTAAGAATTGTTTCACCTCCATCTGAGAGGTGATCCTGGCCACCAATGGCAAGAGAGCAAGCAGAGACAGCAGAATTGAGGGGGAGGTGTGAGGGAGGCATATGTGCAGCTCCTACTGAGGAGTCTCCAGAGAACAGAGGCTTTACCTGTTGTCAAAGGAGATAATTTCCTGGGACATCAGAAATCTCAAGTGGTTCCTGTTGCAGGGTCATATGTGGTAACGTCAGAATTGTACAGATTGTGTTATGACATGGGCCCTAAACCTGTTTTATGTTGTTGTTGTTTTTCTGTTCATTATTATGTATACTTTTGCTCCTTAACATAGAGAAAAGAGATTTGACCTGATGAAAGCACTCTCCCTGAACTTATTAACTGGGCATGCTGGAAGGAAAGGTGGTCCCTCCCAGAAGAACAGACACAGACACAGCAAAGAAGACTCTGGGTCTGGACTTGGTCACACACATTTCCTTCACCATCTGCCAGATCTGCTGCTCCTCCTCGGTGTCATGGGGTATCTTCCCAGCCCCTCTCACCAGCTCCTGCCCTGGCCGGCAGTGGCCTTCACTCAGGTCCGCACTCTCCAGACCAAGCACTCAGGCCATGGTCCGCACTGAATCACTCCCACCTCAGCCCTTGTGGACTTCAGAAACCCACTACCTCTGGCCCTCTAAACCTGTCCTGCCAGTTCCACACCTGTCTATCTCATCTGCTCTGGACTCAGCCCCGCTGGGGTTTCCCAGCCCCTGCAGCCCATCCTACCCACTTGATCTCTACCCTCAATCTGCTCAGACACAGGCCTTCTGCTTCAGGCAATTCCCTTCCATGGTAGCTGGGGGCACGTCTCCATCACCTCTGGCCTTCTGTTTTCACCTTTATCTACATCTACATCCATTTTAGAGACCAGAAGGCCTGAGGGTCTCTCCAGCTCAACCTCTCCAGCCTAGGCTGGGACCTTGCTCCGTTAATTGACTGCTTCCCCATTACCATGCCCTGGCTTTGCCCCCACAGCAAGCCTAATTCTTTCCCAGCTTCAAAAAGACTTCCTTGACCCTAAGTCCTCCACTGACTGACTACCAGCCCATCTCTCTCCTCCTCCTTCATTCTTCCCTGAAGCATCACCATCTACCTGCATGATATTATCTGCGGTGAGAGCAGGCAGAGCATGCTGTCTCCCTGTTCCTGCCCTCAGGCCAATTACAGCCCTCTCCTCTCACACAGAGATGCGGGGCCTTTCTGTGGTCTGCTTCCCACAGGAGCAGGAGGGATCTCCCCTGAAGAGGCTCCCCACCTCCTCCCCAGGTTCATAGGGCATACTTCAGTCCCTATATCAGCTGGGCTAGACAGAAGACAAGCCCCAGGGACTTGAGGGAAACTGTAGGTTTCGAATCAGAGAACTGGATTTGAATCGAGGCTCTGACCCTTACAGTGTTAGGTTGGGCTGACTGCTGGACGTCACTGAAGCTCAATTTCTCCGTCTGTTGAAAAACAGCATAACATTTGCCCTGCACAGTGGCCATGAGGATTTAAAAAGATGAATACAGATTTCCCTGGTGGGCCAGTGGTTAAAGAATCTGCCTAGCAATGCAGGGGACAAGGGTTCGATCCCTGGTCGGGGAACTAAGATCCCACATGCCCTGGGGCAACTAAGCCCACGCAGTGCAACTGCTGAGCCCAAGCATCACACAACTGGAGAGCCCAGATCTGATGTGGCCAAATAAATAACTACAGAATCCAGGGTCAGATACGAAGCAGTATGACAAATAGTACAGGTAGAAACCTGAGCAGTGGCCCAGCCTTGCTGAGTAAATCTGAACAAGTCACTCCCCCTTGAGGTTGGGGGAATGTGGAGGATGCTCTGTGAGGGAGGTTCCTTCCAGCTCTAATAAACAGACTGGTCCTTATGCTGGCTCCCCACTGTCCCCACTGGGGGAGAGCCAGCCCCCACTCTGTGCTTTACGCACTATCTGGTGTAGCCCTCATAAGAACCTCGGGAGAAATACTATTGTCTCAATCCCCATTTGGCAGGTGAAGCGACTGAGGTACAGAGAGACTGATACATTCTAAGGTCACCCAGCTTTTACCAAGGGGAGCAGGATTCAGACCCTAGCAATGTAAGTACAGACCCCAGGCCCATACCTCTTGGTTGCACGGGCTCCCTGGTCCAGTCCTCGGTACTCACAACCACAGAAGAGCCTGAGGCCGTGACACAGCCTCCAAGGCCCATTCCCTTGGCCCTGTGGAAACATTTCTGTGTTTGCCCTGAGGCCGTGACACAGCCTCCAAGGCCCATTCCCTTGGCCCTGTGGAAACATTTCTGTGTTTGCCGGGAAATGTGGCTACACCTCAAGAGCTGCGTGTTTACACTTCAAACCTGCAATCTTCCCCTGGGGGAGCCCAGTCTCCAGTGCCCCCACAGGCGGGAGAATGTGTGTCCTCTCACTGCAAAGCAGGCCAAGGAGAGCTCTCCTTTCCCAGCAGACTCGCCATCTGATAAGCATCCATGCCCCTAGGCTGTGCAGACAGTTCCTTATTTGAGTCTACCACCTTCCCTGGAGGTGGCTGGGGTTCCGTGGAGAAAATGTCACTTAAGCTCTTTGTCTGTGGACCCTTGAAGGCTGGAACTCTGCGTGACTCCACACAGAGTCCAGTCCTTCTAACTCATAGGTGACCAATAAATAGTAACAGAAAGGATTGCTGGATGAAAGAGGAGAAAAGAATTCCATAAACGCCGCCCCCTCATTTGCAAGAAGTCTTCCAGGATCAAAGAGGGAGTGTCTGGGCCTTTACAAATGGCCAAGGAACTCATCACACTGATCTTAGCCCTCATGGGCCTCTCCCATCCCTGTGGACCAGGCCCAGGAAACTGCATCAGGCCTGACACGGGCTGTGGTAGTGTGATTTACAATAAGAAATATATATTTAGGGTTTCCCTGGTGGCTCAGTGGTGAAGAATCCACCTGCCAACGCAAGGGACACGGGTGCAATCCCTGATCCGGGAGGATCCCACCTGCCACGGAGCACCTAGGCCCGTGTGTCACAACTATTGAGCCTGTGCTCCGGAGCCCTCGAGCCGCAACTACTGAGCCTGTGTGCTGCAACTACTGAAGCCTGCAAGCTCTAGGGCCTGTGCTCCGCAACAAGAGAACCCATCAAAGTGAGAGGCCTGCGCACTGCAGCTGGAAGGCGGCCCCTGCTCACTGAATTAGAGAAAAGCCCACGCAACAGTAAAGACCCAGCAGAGCCAAAAATAAATAAATATTTTTTAAAAGAAATATATAGTTAGTCTTCATCCACTCCTCCTGGCTCACAGCTCCCCAAACCCTTGGAATTTCCTAAGCATAAGCGCGACAGGAACATGCTTCATAATAATATTCGGTCTCTTGTCCTCAGTTCCTGAAATAGCTTCAGAGCAATAAAGATGAAATGAGTGTCTTGTTATTCGTAACAAGCCCCCTTCAACCACACTTGAGTTTATATTAATGAGGGTTTTTGGAAAGCTCCTGGGAAACCTAAGGATGAAGGCTGGTGGTAAGAGGAACCGGCCATGATTAGAGGGTTGGACCCTTCAGCTCCCCCAAACACAAACTACCCCCCACCTCCTGGGGAAAGGAGAGGGGCTGGAGATTGAGTTCAATCACCAGTGGCCAATGGTTTAGTCAGTGGGGTTGGGAGAGCTTCTGGGGAGGAGTGGTTGGGTGACTGCTGGGAGAGAGGGCATGGAAGCTCTAGGCATCTTCCCACATCTGCCCTGTGCATCTCTTCCATCTGGCTGCTTCTGCCTTACATCCTTTTATAATAAGCTGATAATCTGGTAAGTAAACTGGTTTCGTGAGATCTGTGAGCCACTCTAGCAAGTTCATCAATCCGAGAAGAGGGTCGTGGGAACCTCTGATTCACGCCCCATCAGTCAGAAGCACAGGTAACAGCCTGGATGTGTGACTGGCACCTGAAGGGGCGGTCTTGCGGGAGCACCCTTACCCCTTGGGATCTGCCGCTACCACCAGGCCGCTACCACCAGAACGGGTTGGTGTGTGGAAAACCCTCACATCTGGTGTCAGAAGGGGAGCACCGAGGTAGAGGTGTGTGAGAGGAAGGGGGCACACTCAGGAGTGTGTTTCTCCCTCACACAGGCCTCAGACGCTCCTCCATCCCCACTGTGGCATCAAGAGGCAGCAGATAGCCCGAGCAGTCCCCGTGTGTTCACCGGCAAGACACCCAACCTCTCCAAGCCTCACTTTCTTCAGCTCTCAAGTGAGACAGTATAGACGGTGGACAGCAAACTTTCTCTCTCTGGGAACTTTTATACAGGCTGAGGTGGCAGGGACCCCCGTACACCCCTCCAACTCCCTAAGAAGGCCCACAACACCCCTTCCCTACTCATAGAGTTTCTCTGGTTCAGAGTTCCCTCACCCAGGGGCTGGGGGCAGGGCTGGAAAGAGGGGCAGCTGCGCTGGGGCTCCAGGCCTGTGAGGACAGGGGCCCGGGTGGATGTCGCCCTCCTGGGGCAGCTCCTCGGGCTCCATTATCTCAGCCTGGGACAAAGGGGCTGGAGTGGAGAATCCTATTGTCCGCCTCGTATGGAAATCTCATTAATCTATTCACCACGGCTCCCACAGGCCTTTTGTCCCGGCTTTTTGTCTCCTGCTCACAACTGGTGCCCTGGGTGGTGGTGTTTGGGGGGGTGGGGAGGTACAGTGGTTCTCTAGCTGCCTGGCAGAGCTTGAAGGGGACTGTTCCCCATCCACCAGGGGGCCCTGACCCCACCTCGTGCCAACCCCCAGTTACTGCAAGAGGGGAGGACAGGGGACACGCAGGGGACTCTGGAGGACAGGATGGGTCGCCTGCCTCGGCTCTTGTGCCCACCTTAGGAAGCTGTTCCCCCAGTCTGGTCAGAGAGCAGCCCCAGCACAGCTGGGTCCCCCGCACCCTGCCTTAGACACAAGATGGGGCTCAAGAAGTGCTTAAGGGATGAGCCAAAGGAGGCCTGAAAGGCAGCTACAGAACTCTGTGGTCCATGGGCTGGAGCCCATTTTCTGCAGGTTCACTGTCTTGCTTGCATCCAGCCAGAAAACGCTTCCATATATTAATACCTTCAGAGTGCTAGCCACTGAGCAGTTGTCAGAGGGGCAAAATGGATCAGACTGTGACCCTTCCTTGTGACTCTATCATCTAACAGGGAAGATAAAGTAAGAGTGATCATGTCCATAGAAAGGAAGAGAAAAGAAAAGGAAGAAGGAAAGAAAGACGGGTGAAGAGAAAGGAAAAGAAAGAGGGGAAGGAAGAGAAAGAAAGAAGGGGAGGGACTTCCCAGTAGTTAAAGTCTGTGCTTTCAATGCATCGGGTTTGCGTTCCATCCCTTTTGGGGAACTAAGATCCCACATGCCTCGGGGCCAAAAAACAAAACATAAAACAGAAACAATACTGTAACAAATTCAATAAAGACTTTAAAAGCCATTCACATACCAAAAAAAAAAAAAAAAGAAAAACCCTTAAAAAGAAAAAAAGGGAAAAGTGAAAAGTGTAAGGAGCAAGAAAGAAAAGAATCAATTCTGGAAGCAGTGGAGCCTAAGCCTATTTTCGGCGGCGGGGGATCAGAGCAGCACCTAAAATGGGTCTCTGCAGGCACAGAGCACTGGGGTGTGTCCTCGGCCACTGGGCTGAGCAGGGAGTGCTGGCACGTCCCTGTCATCGCTCCCGCACAACACCCCACCCACTGTGCTTAGTCGCTCAGTCGTGTCCAACTCTGTGACTGCTTGGACTGTAGCCCCCCAGGCGCCTCTGTCCATGGGATTCTCCTGGCCAAGAACACTGGAGTGGGTAGCCATGCCCTCCCTCAGGGGATCTTCCCAACCCAGACATCAAACCCAGGTCTCCCAAAATGCAGGCTGAGCCACCAGAGAAGCCCAACACCCCACCCAAGTAGATGTTATAAAACTGGGTCCCAGGGAGGAGGTCCCACTTGCCCAAGCTCAGAAAGAGGGCCTCCTCCTTCTGGTCGTTGGTTTCCACCTCCACAGGCTGTGGGAAGGCAAGGATATCCAGTTGAAGAGCAGATCCCAGGGGAGCAGGAGTCCAGCCAGCAGATTTGAACACTCTCCTCCCGGTCCCTAAATTTGCTCCTTGGCTGGAGAATGGTGGAGAACTTGGAACTGGGAAAGGGAGATGGGACAGCCTAGGGAAATGAGGAAGGGGATGTGTGCCAGGAGGTCGCAATGGTTGGAGCCAAAAGAAACCTGGAAAACAGCCCTGCTTGCTCACTCTGGCCTATCGGGCCTTGCTTACCCAAGGCCACCCAATGAAAGTCCTCCCTCTGCCAACCATCACTGTCCCATCTTTCAGGGCCCACGGCAGTCCCTTCCTTCTTCATGCATCCTCCTTGGCCACTCCAGTCCTAACTGACCCCTTGCCTTTTGAGGGAGCCAGAGAAAGTCCCTCCTGGCAACAAAAATAGAGATTGTTCTTCCTCTTGCTCCTGGATCCCATCCCCTTTCAAAGCTCAGACTGTGTTCCCTCAAGTCTCCCCTCTTCTGTGTGATCAATTTCCCCTCTATCGGTCATCCTCTTCAGCCCACAAACAGGCTGCTCCTTCTCCCATCTCGGAGTCAAGGGAGCTCAAAAGAATCTCTTGATCCTCTTCCAACTACATCCTATTGCTCTCTGCTTGCTGTTTACCAAAATAAAAAACAAAACAAACAAAGAATTCAAAAGATGCCTATAATACAATTTCTGATTCCTCCCCCCCCATTCTCACTTGAACTTCCTCCAACCAGGTTTTCATACCCAGCACTCCAGCTGCCTGCGTGCGTGTTGTTAAATCTGACAGTCAGTCTGAGGGCCAGTACTCAGCTCAGTGTGGACTCAGCTGATCACCCTTCTTCCCTGAAGCTTCTTCACTGGGTGCCCCAACCCCTCTCCTCCTTTATTTCTTTCATGCCCTCCTTTCACCCCCTCTCTTTTGAGCCTTGCTGAGCCCAAGGTTGTCTTGGATCCTTCTCTTCACATTAATTTCTTGGAGACCCCATCCAGGCTCATGGCCTTGACCACTGGCTGTACACTGAGGATTCTCCAGCTAGTTTTCCCTCACACACCCTACTGGCACAGTCAAACTTCTCCCTGACCCTCCCACTTAAATGTTAAATGGGCATGACTGACATGTCCCAATCAAACTTCCGAGTTTCTCACTCCCTCACCCCAAGTCCCCATCTCAGGAAATGGCAGTCTCATCGTTTCTAAGTGCTCAGGTTAGAAACCGTGGGGTTGTCTCTAACCACTCTCTTTCACACCCCAGACCAGCAGATCAGACTGGCTCGGGCTTCCAAATCTATCCAAACTGCAACTACCTCTCACCCAGAGGACGGCAGCGGCCTGCCACCTCCCCTCCCACGTCCACCCTTGTCCCCCACTCCCCAGTCTCAACATGCAGCCACAGGACCTTTGAAAACATGTCTGAGCATGTCATTCTTCCACTTGGAAACTTCCAGAGTCTCCTATGTCACAGAGAATAAAAGTCAGAGTCCTCCCAGTGGTCAACCTCGTCCTCCCGATCCACTCCCCTTCTCCACTCCCCTTCGCCTCCAGTCCTCCCCTCCCGCCACTCCCCCTGGGGCCTCCCCTCAGGCACAGTGGCTTCCTCACAGCTCCCTCCACACTGGCTCTGCTCCCACTCGGACGGAGGCCCTGTCCTTGCTACACTTGGTGCTTGTGATGCTATTTCCCCAGATCTCCACACGACTCACCCTCCATCACTCCAGGCCTCTGCTCAGCTGTCATCGCAGCAGACCCAGACCCCCCAGCTTGATGTTCTCTGTAGCACTCATCATAATCTGACCCACTTGTTGCTTTCTCGTCTTTTACCCACTGGAAAGTTGCATGAAAGCAGGTACTTGGTTTTGTTCACTTCATTTCCCAAGAACCTAGGTCAGTGCTGAGCACACAATAAGTTCTTAATAGACTCTCTAGAGTGGATAAATGGATGCCTGGATGGATGAATACCTGGATAAATGGATGGATGGATGGATGGATGGATAAATGAATGGATGGATGGATAAATGACCAAAGAGGCTTGAAAGTACCTCTGTGTCCAAATAAAAAAATCCAGGTGACGAAATTTGAGCCCACACCAGCTGTTGAGAGTAGCAAGAAGCAAAGCCAGGGAACTTCTTCAGGCGTGGACAGGGGAATTTGTGTCTGTGAACACCAGAGGAAATACCCAGCCCTGATCTGATTGGAGCTGAAGGGCACTCAGCCCAGCCCCCAGGGACCCCACCTGGCTTTTTTTTTTTTTCCAAAAAAAAAAAAAAAAATCTTCCTCCTTCTCTCTTTCCCCAGCCAGGCCTCTGAGAGGGGACAAAAGGGGCAATGGAATTCCCATCAAAGGCCACCGGACACATGGTAAAGAGATCAGGGCCCTTGGGATCCTGCTTCCTTGAGGTAGTAAGGCCTCCCCGCCAGTCTGGCTCCTCTCTGGGATGGGGGTGGCTGGGGTGGGGGGGTTGTGCTCTGGCCCTGGACTCCTCATATGTCAAATGCCAAACAGCAGGAGGCTAGCCAAGTGGCCCCCATCTGGGTTGTGTGTGTGCACATGTGCTGGGGGGAGGGGAGAGTGCAGAAATCCCTGCCTGTGTCCGCGGTCAGGGCCACAGACAAGCTATGACCATCTGTTGTGATCTTGAGAGGCCAGGCCAGGGGCCCAGCACCCTTGAGGGTAAACCTTCCCTTTCTACCATCCTCTTAGTGTTTGCAAAGAATTTTTAATAACTGCCATTCAGTTTTATCCTCACAGCTTCCCTGCTAGATAGGAGCATTCTCCCCATTTTACAGAAGACAAAATGAAGGCTCAGAGAAGGGGGGGTGATTCTCCCAAGGTCACGACAGCTAGTAAGCGGGGAAGCTGGGACTCTGAGCCTATGCTGCCAGCCCCTCCCTCTCCCAGTCTTGGCCAAGGTGTCTGGGCACCAAACGCAAGGCTAGGCTCTAAGGCACAAGCCCCAGCCCACTCCCCACTCCCTCTTCCAGGAAGCCTTCTAGGACTGACACCCCCAAGGAAGTTCTAAGATGCCTCAAAGTCTAGAGCTCCAGAAGCCACTCCTTTCCCATTCTGGGCTGTGGGTGTGTCCCTGGGTATTGGGCCCTCTCAGTGGCCAGGACCTCCTAAGGGCCACTCAGCTGCCCACAGGAGCAGATGATCCACCCTGGGGCTGGGGTGCTCTGACAGACTGGGGAGAGGGCACTGCACCCTGGGAAGAACCCCGCCTAAGGTCCACACAGGCAGGAAGGGCTCTGCACGCAAGAGCCTGGCTTCCATCTCTGAACACAGCCTCTAATCCTGTGCAGTCCACATCACAGCCATTAGCCGTGGGGAACTATTTAAATGTAAATTCATTAAAATGTATTAATTATTCTAAATGAAATAATTTATTATGACTATTATTTAAAAATAAAAATATATTATTAAGGTGAAATTCAATTAAGAATTCGGTTCCTCAATAGCACTCACCACACCCTAAGCACTCACTAATCACATGGGGTGGTGGTACCCACGAGCGTCCCCACCACTGCAGAAAGTTCCTCAGAAAGGACAGCACTGCTTTCATCTCAGCCAGGATCGGTTCTGCAGCTGGGATGCTTCACGTTATAGCTGGAGCCTCCGCCCAAGTCAGCTGGTTAGGGAGCCCACCATTCGAGCACACACAACCCGAGTAAAAAACGCAGGCTTCTCTTGAACTCTCATTTCTTAGGGTCTCCAGGTAAGACATCCCTAGGACTTGGGATTCTGTTGCTCAGGACTCCAGCTTCCCCGGGAGCCAGGGAGGAAGGGCAGAAAACTAACTAGACCAAGCATTTCCCGCCAGCTCAGCCTGTCCCGCCTGCCATCAGGAGAGGAGGGGCAGGCTGGAGAGGAGGAGAGGATAGTAGGACAGAGCAGTTTGTCATCCGGTCCTTCGGGCTGTGCCTCCTTCCCTCCCCCATCAGCTGCTCGACACCGGTCCCCCCTCCCCTACCATCCTCATCCTCATCAAATGCCATGGACAGATGGGGGCCGGCAGGGGAAAACCTGACGACAGCAAAAGCACTCTCCAGTGGCAACAGAGTCTGGGGGTCACAGCTGTGTCCCCCGAGGCCTGGTCAGTCCTTCAGGTCTGGCCTTGTGTCAGCAGTGAGAGGAAGGGGAGATACTTAGGAATCCTAGGGGCAGATTTAGGAATCTGTAGATGCTGAATCATTCGAGCACACACAACCCGAGTTAAAAACGCAGTCCATCTTGTGGTCACTCATCCATCCATCCATTCAGTGTACACTGAGTAAGTCCCACCACGTCAAGATGTAATAAGAGGATGTAGACAGACAGGTGGGCTCCCTAACCAGCTTGACCAGGTAGGCATGTGGCTTGTTCTGGACTTAATCCTCGTTGCAGGTTAGATGAAGACCCTTTGTCTCTGCCCAGTGGTCTGAGCAGGACGGACGCCCCCCAAACCCCTCCCCTCAAACAGGCGCACAGCCAGCGGGTGTGAGTGTGCGCGCGCGCACACGCACACACACACACACTCCCAGCTGCTGCCATGAACCTCCCTCCATGGTCTCTCTGGCCAATCACAGCACTCAAGGGTAAGTCCCACTGTCCAGTGACCCCCAGGGAGTGTATTAGCACATCTGAACCGCTCAACCTGCAATGACAAAGCCTGGGGCCTTGGGAGGAGACACAGCAGGAGGGGAGGGGGCCTGTGGGGAGCTGTCCTCCGTCCTCTCCCAGGGGAAAGCTCAGGACTAAATTAAGCATTCTGGGGCACAGAGGAATTTGGGGGCCCCAGCTCCAGCAGTGAATAAGCGATCCATAAAATCCCAATTTACACACTCACTGATCAAACAGCCCATCTACTCCCCTAGAAGGTTGGGCATGGCTCCCGGGCTTGCCTCACTCCTGCAGAAGGTCCTGGGGTGCAGGACCAGGGACACGGGCAGCCAGTGCTTTATCTGAGTAGCAGATTCAATACTACTCCCAGCTCCATGAAGGGCATCTGTCCCCAGGGCTTGGGGACCACCCTGTACCCCCTGGGTTCTGGCTGCCTTTGGGGGAGCTTCTCAGGTCTGCCTTCCATGAATGACAGCTCTTTTTCTCTCCTGAGCTGCCCCGGGGCCACTGGGGCTGATTTCAGCCTCATCAGAGCTACTAATCACTTTTCCAGCTCTGCTCTGCTGCCCAGCCCTTTCTTTCCAACAGCATCTCCATCATGTTTTCTCTTACCCTCCTGACGGCTGGAGCTGCTGGGAGATGCTCAGAGACCTTTCCTTCCAGCCACATAATCTCACCCCTTCCCCAGGCTGGGAGATATCCAGAAACACAGGGCAGGGGATACTGGTTTCCGGTCCCCAATTCATCTTCCTGGAGACACCAGGTAGGGAGAACTGGCCCAGTTATCACCCTTGCCCCTTCCTCTAAAGAAAACCCAGTTTGTCTCTGCCTGCCTCAGTTTGGTTTGCTTTACTCAGGCTGCCTGAAACTTCAGCAACAGAAAATCGTTCTGATTAACAGCCATCCTCTTTTAAACCACCTACAGTTCTGAGAGGTTCCAGGGTATCAGTTGCTTGCCCCTCAGTGAAGGTCAGCAAAGCCGATGGGCTTCTTCCCAGGTCTGTGTGAGGCACCGTATTGAGCAAATAGAGTTTTCATGGAGGCCAAAAAAAGCGAATCTTTGGGGCTGATAACTGCTTTAAGGACAGCACAGTCCATCCCGCCACATGCCACAGTCCACCCCACTCTCACTACTTGAGCTGCTCTGGAGCAGGTTAGGGTGGACTTCAACTCCTGGGCCCTGGGGCAGGACACAAAGGGAAGGAGGGCCCACTCTATGTCTGTGTTTTCCAGGGCTGGAGGGTCAGGCTATTATCTTCCAGAGGTCATTGCATCCTGGGCCGGGGTCTTGATCTTCATGACGTCATTGAGTAGCCCCAACAGACTGCTAGGAGAGGATTATGGTGTAAGCCCACTGGACAGCAGAACACAGTCCTTCCCTTCTTTCTCCTTTTCTCACCTTCACTGGCTGCTTCCAGGGACCCTCAAATGCAGCCTGGTCTCATGAGTGACTTGAGTTATTCAGGTATCTGGACTGATCTGAGACTAGGGGGGGTCTCTGAGCCCAGGGGTCCATCTGTAGGTCACAGTCCCACCTCCTTCGGGGCTCAGATGATGCGGGGAGTGGGTCAGCCTCAGAGATGTGGGGTAGGTGTCTGAAGCTCTCTGTTTCCTCCACAGAGGACCCAGCATATCCCAGCATGCCCCCAGGCCGGTGTGAAGGCAATGGAAGAAGAGTGGTACTTTCAGGACTACCTGGAGGAGGGCCAGGGATGGGGGCGACATACTAGGCACTCTGGGACTTGGATCCCAAGGGGGCTGGCCAAGTACTTCAGCCTGGAAAAGGCAGGGTGGGGGAGGATCTCTGGCACCAAAAGGACCCAGTGGAACAAGGGACCCCCTGGAGAGAATGCAGCCTCCCAGCTGGGCCTCCTGAGAAGGGGGGCTCTGCCCTGCGGTGTGAGGCCCCTTGGCTCTCCACTCTTGGGTATGACCGTGGGGGCGGGGGGCCTGAGTCCCAGACCAGAGCTTCCCTGGATGTCCTAGCCTCACCCCTGGCCCTGCTGCCCTGCATCCTGGGGCACCTCTCACCTACTCCTCCTCGGCCAATAGAGGGGGAAGCCCCAAGGCCCTGCCGTCTCTTCTGTCCTCTGTGCTACTTAGAAATTGCCTAGATAAGCCACATACCCCTTCAGGTTCCTCTTGAGAGCCCTCCGTGCCAGACCCAACTTCATCCCGAGCCATACTTTTCCTGTCTACAGGCAGGCCTCCTGACCAGTTTTCAGTCATAGTCCCCTTGTGCAGCCTAGTAAACCCATGGCCTATTCTCAAAATTACTTATCAATGCATAAGATAAAAATACACAAGAGAAAAAAAGGTATAACTACATATGGTGACAGATGTTAGCTAGACTTATTGTGGTGACCATCTCTTCATATACACAAACATCAAATCATTATGCCGTATACCTGAAACTAACACAGTGATCTATGTCGATTACACTTCAATTTTTAAAAAATGATAACACGGGATTACTTTGTCAATTACACCTTAATAAAGCTGTAGGGGGTAGAACTTTTAAAAACATGGAGCTACAAAGGGAACTAATAACATTGGAATACAGCTCCATTCCTGAACTTCTCAAGGATCGTGGACCACGGGTCTTAGCCAAGCAGACAAAGGCCCCCCTCTCAAACCCCACCTCCTCCCCACAGCCTGGTTTAGAATCCAAAGTTGGCTTGAGTCAGTTTGGGTGGCACGTGATCTCCAAAAAGCTTAAGCTTTAAAGTCTGGGTGACCCCACCTTCCGGAGCCCCATATATAGCCTCCCCACCCCTGCATAGGGGTCGGTGAGAGCAGATGCCCCCACCGGCCTGGCCAGCAGTGGTAAGGGGGCAGGCCCAGGCAGCCCACCCTGGATTCCCCAGTGGCTGCCTCTGCCTGCTTCTTTTCCCTTCCCAGCCCTGGGGGAGCCAAGCTGAGTAACTCCAGCTATGCAGCCTGGCCGGTCTACCTGGGTGTGAGTGGGCAGGGCTGTCCTCAAGGGGGTGGCCCCCACACCTGCAAGACCACAGGAACAGAGAGAGAAAGAGGAGTTGGGGTGGGGGGACGGTGCTAGGCAAAGACCAGACAACCACGGCAACTCCTGTCTGTGCCAGTTTGAGATCCCACACAAGAGCCGAGCACTGCTGGAAGCACAGGAGCTGGTGTAATCCTCACAACAACTCCCAGAGGAGGAAACTGAGGCACAGTTAACTTGTCCATACTTTACTTTGGCACCAAGTAAGTCCTTGCAGGTCTGAGACCCCAGACCCTGGTTATAGTCACAGCCCTAAGGAGAGGGATCAGAGAGGTAGGCAGCGAGCTGCAGCAGACCATGACTAGGGAATGGGGAGTGTTTACTCGGAGGGAGAGACTTCTGGGGATCAAATATTTCTGAATACCTGAGTCATCTCTGGGTGGCAGCTCTGTGCAGCCCCTTCCCGCCTGTCCCCCTTCCCACCATCCTCAAATGAGTTGAATTTGCCATGAAAGATTTGGGGCTTAATGTTAGCTGTCTGATAACATGTGGGTTCTCTAAAAGTGATGAGCTCCCCATCAGTAGAGGCATTCAACATGAGAGATTGTCTATTGGGAAGGGCACTTCCAAGCAGACTGATGGGCTCCTTTGCAGTTTTTCTGGGTCATCCCCACTTACATGTCTAATAGACACTACAAACCCAGCAAGTCCAGAAACTGAACTCTTGGCCACCCTACCCCTATGAGACAATTTCTACTCTCCCAAAAGGGGTTGAGGCCCCGAGACTCTGGCCTAAAGAGGACTAGTGTGGAAGACAAAGATAGAAGAATGGCCATCCCACGCAGGACAAAGTCCACTTGGAAAAGGAGCCTCTTCCTAAAGGGATGAGTGTCATTGGCCACCAGTGGCTACTGTCTCTCTGAGGAGATGGCTGGGAGCAGTGATACCCCCTGATGGCCAGAGTTCCCTGGAGCCCCTCTGCCCTGACAGAAACCTTCAGGCAGACCGGGTAGGTGTGGAAGAACATGATGAGGTGGGGAGGTGTCATTTTTCAGTATAACCCAAATCTCACTCGTTTCTTTCCCCTGCTGGCCTGAAAGAAGAACATAACACCCCAGACTCTCAAGCATCCAAGGGCCCAGTAGGCCAGTCAGCAGCAGGTGGACTTTCCCAGTTTCTTAACTCCCACTAAATTAGCACCTCTGTCACCTATGAAAGGCCCCCTTGGGGAAAAGAAGTCTCTTGGGGAGTCTGCCAATGATGCAAGGCCCTGCTGTGAAGGAACCAGTCTCTTGCCCAAGTCTTCCTTCAGCCCATCCTGAGGCCCATCCACCACTCCCAGCTCAACCACCCTCAGTGGCTCCCTTCTATGCGGGGAAAACCAGGAGTGTGGCTCTCAAAGCTCAGCCTGTCCTTTGGCCTGTCCACTGGTCCCTGAATGTCTTATAATCTCCTTGAAAGTGGGACCACGTTAGAATAACGCTCAGTGGATGAAAGACTGAGTGAGTGACGGTCACTCAGTCATGTCCAACTCTTTGCAACCCCATGGACCGACTGTAGCCCACCAGGCTCCTCTGTCCATGGAATTCTCCAGGCAAGAATACTGGAGTGGGTTAACATTCCCTTCTCCAGGGGATCTTCCTGACCCAGGGATCGAACATGAGTCTCCTGCGTTGCAGGCAGATTCTTCACTGTCTGAGCCACCAGGGAAGCCTTGGATGAATGGCTACTCAGATAAAGTATTCAGGCCTGGCTCAGGGCCCTGCAGAGTGTATGGGGAGTGTGGCTGGGCTTCACGAAGGGGCCTGCAGCAAAGCGAACAGGGCCAGGGCTGCCTGCAGATGTGCTATGCTCCTCCCAGGCCACACAGGAAGCGGAGGGTGGCTCCGGGAGGTTCAAGGCATGATAGCTCCACTCAGGTGCACGGCGAGTGTGTGTGGAGTCTTAGGGGCCCAGGAATCCTGGCCCTGGCTGGGCATCCTTGGGAGCCTGGCTGAGATACAGGACCTGGCACAGTGCCAGGACCCAGCAGGTGTTCGACACAGGTTTGTTAGAGTAAATGTAGTCTCTTTGTCACATCCTCCCCTCCATCCCCGACTGACTAATCCCAGCACTGGGCTGGGGTCAGGTGGCCTGGGTCTTCCAGACAGTGAGAGGAGCTGGAGGGACTTCAGAAGTAGTAGCCAAGTTGCTTCTCCTCTCACCCACTCCTGAGCCCCCTACTGCCTGAACTCGGCTTCGGAGAGAACTTCAAAGATGGCCAGGGCAAGCCCTGCCCTGGGCCAGAACTTTCACATACATGTCCTCTTTTTCTCCTTCCTCCTGCACTGGGAGGAGGTTCCCTGCATGGGTTCTGAGTCACTGAAAAGGTCACCAGAGGTAGGCATGTACTTCAGAAACAAAGAGCACATTATGTGAAACCAAGGCCTCTATTACCTACAAGCTCACTCGCCAGTGTTCTTATCCCCCTTCTGCAGATGAAGATGTTGAGACACAGAGTATGTGACTTGTCCAGGCAATTAGACCTGTCTAGTAGCAGGGTCTAGTCAAAACTATAGTTTTGCCAATAGTCATGTATGGATGTGAGAGTTGGTCCATAAAGAAGGCTGAGCACCGAAGAATTAATGCTTTTGAATGGTGGTGTTGGAGAAGACTCTTGAGAGTCCCTTGGACAGCAAGGAGATCAAACCAGTCAATCCTAAGGGAAATCAGTCCTGAATATTCATTGGAAGAACTGATACTGAAGTTGAAACTCCAATACTTTGGCCACCTGAAGAACTGACTCATTGGGAAAGACCCTGATGCTGGGAAAGATTGAAGGCAGGAGGAGAAGGAGACAACAGAGGATGAGATAGTTGGATGGCATCACTGACTCGATGGACACGAGTTTGAGCAAGCTCTGGGAGCTGATGATAGACAGGGAAGCCTGGCATACTGCAGTCCATAGGGTTGCAAAGAGTCGGACATGACTGGCAGGATCACTGCAGCCCAGGGGTTGGCCACTTGGGTGGGAGGCAAGAATGATCATCATAAATTGGGGATGGGGCCTATGGAGGCTGGACTGAAGCTGCTGACTAATGCTCCCATTCACTGAGAACTGTCCACCTCACCACGAGTCCCCAAGGTGAACTGCAAAGGCTGACTGTCCATGCATCCTTAGTACTAAAGAAAAGAGAGCAAGGCACCTAGGTGGCTCCACTGCAGTCCCTTCTCCTTGACTGGCTCAAGCAGGAAAATGTCAACATCAGTAGTAATCAAAGACAGTCCCAACCCATGATGGTTTGACTTAAAACTTTTTGACTTTACAATGCTGTGATCTTCACCCAGTAGAAACCATACTTTGAATTGTGGATGTTGATATTTTCCCAGACTGGTGATACACAGTAGGATCCTCTCCTGTGATGCCAGACAGTGGCAATGAGGTACAGCTCCCAGTCAGTCATGCCATCACAAGGGTAAACAAGTGATACACTCACAACCATTTTGCACCCATTAAGCCATTCTGTTTTTCACTGTCAGTACAGTCTGCAATAACTAACATGAGATACTGAACGCTATTATAAAGTAGGTTTTGTGTTAGATGATTTTGCCCAACTTCAGGCTAACGTGAGTATTCCTGGTCACCTGTAAGGTCGGCTAGGCTAAGCTATGATGTTCAGTTGGTTGAGCTGTGCTGTGCTGTCACTCAGTCATGTCCAACTCTTCACGACATCATGGACTGTAGCCCACCAGGCTCCTCTGTCCATGGGATTCTCCAGGCAAGGAGGGTTGTCATGCCCTCCTCCAAGGGATCTTCCAAACCCAGGGATCGAATCCAGGTCTCCCATGTTGCAGGTGGATTCTTTACCATCTGAGCTACCAGGGAAGGCTGTTCAGTAGGTTAGGGTGTATTAAATGTGTTTTTGACCTAAAAATATTTTCAACTTACGATGCATTTATCAGGACATAACCCTATCATAAATCAAGAAAGATCTGTATAGCCCTGAGCGCTGTCCACTGCATTTCTAACCAGACCCTCACAGGCCCATAGTCCTTCAAGACTGGAGCTCAGGGCTTGTGTCTCCTGCCTCATTTAACTGTCACAAAAATGCTTACAGGAGGGTGCCATAATTAGTTGCAATTCACCGATGAGATATAGAATAAGATATACACATAAGTTCTATGTGTTAGCTATGATTCATCAAGACACTTAAGAGAATGCTCAGAGAAGAGCTGGACTCTCTTGTCACTCATCCCTGGGATGAGTGGGTCCTGAAACAAATTAACCCCTGGACCTCCTCACTCCAGGTGACACACTCAGAGATGAGATGACTGGCCCATAGCCTGACCCAGGCAGGGTGAACCTTTCCCACTCAAAGTTGGGCCCAGCAGTTCTATCCGATACCCCTGGTCTCTTGGCTCATCCTGTCCTCGGACCATGGAGAAAGCACAGAGTGAAGGGCAAGAATGCTGGGCTCTAGGCCTCACTCTGCTCTCAGCCCTTCAGGGGGGTCTGGACTAGGACAAGGGGTTCTTGATGCACAGACCCCGTGAGGTTCAGGGGGTCCAAGAGCCCTTTAAAGCAGAATGCAAAGTCTGGTGTCAACTGATAAAAGTGGATTTTTCTGGGGATGGCTTTTGTCGGCCCTTCTGAGGAGGTCTGTAAATCAAAAAAAGTTATGAACCCAGGCCTGGTTGGGGTGGGGCCTGGTAATCTTGAAGATCCCTTCCATTCCATCTTGGGCTATATGCATTTAAACAGAAACTCCACTCCCCATCCTTCAAGGCTAACTCAGCAGCTGCTCTTGAAATTTCTTGATTCTTCAACTGAAACACAAGGTGGGGACCCACACAGTTGCACAGGGTCTCTCCTGTCTTCATCTTCCTTGCTAGCCTGCCAGCTCCCAAAAGGGAGCAGGGCCAGCTCAGGGCTGAGATGGCAAAATATACCAGTATACCCCACAGTCAGTCCTTTGGAGCCTACCACAGCCCACAGCCTCCGTTCACTGGAAGGCAGAAGCTCTCAGTGTTTTGGACCACAGGTGTATCTGAACTCAGGTCCACCCCTCTCCTCAGCAGCCCTGTAACTTCACTGAGCCATGATCCCATGGGGAAACTAGTTTTCATTAAATCAGGTAGAGGAGCCAGCCAAGTCAAGAAGAAGCAAATTAAATAGAAGACACAGGGAAGGTAAGGGAGATCAGCCTGTCCCCTGCAATCCCTGGCTGACCAATGGTGGGGGAGGGGGAAGCTGGGTTCCTAAGGGTCCAGCAACTGCAGCAGTAGGAGCTGGGGGTGGAGAGTGGGGGCAGTCCTGGCCCAGATAATAAGCAATTGTTAATGTGATCCATATGGATCCTGACTGGCCTCTCTGTTTAACAGGATGATAATGGCAGAGAAAGAATGCTGGTCTGTGGGGAAAGGAAGGGGCAAAGTCCTCCTGGACTTGGGGGTGGGGGAGGGTTGGCCAGGAGGAGGAGGAAGAGACCCACCCAGGGACCTCCACCCACCCAGGAGCACAGAGCTATTTGCCTGGAAGGCCATGGTTTGCAGGCTGCCCATACAAAAACCCTTTTATTCAACCAACAAATATTTATGGAGCACCTACAAAGTGCCAAGCCCAGTGGGGATGGGGCGCCAGGAAGTATACGCCCCACCCTTGGCCTCCTGGAGGCAAAGCCTAGTGCCAACACAGCCTCCGAGGCTGAGGGGAGGCACAGGTGCAGGGGTAGGAGAACATGTAGGGAGGAGTGAGTGACTAGAGCTGGGGGCTCTGGGGGAGGCTACATGGGGGAAGTGTGGCATCCCAGTCGGGCCTTGAAGAATGAGGAGGCTGTGGAGAGACAGGGACAATGGGAAGGCATTTGGCTGAGGGAACAGCAAGAGCAAAGGCAGAGAGGCGTGAAATTGCGTGGAGAGTCTGAGGTCTCTGCAATAAAGCGGCAGCCCAGGCAGGGGAGGGGAGGGGATTCTTGCTCCATAAAAAGCTGCGGCCATGGATGACCGAGAGCAAGGCTCTGAGAACACTACACTCGGGTCGGGTCCCTCTCCTGCCCGGTTCCAGGCGGAGCACTGGACTTGTCCACTCACCCATCCTCAGCCCAGCCCACCCTTACACTATGGCCAGAAAACCCCGCAGGCCCTCGGAGAGCAAACTCATCCATGTGTCTCTCAGCCCTCCTCTTCCCCTGAGATGGGGGGTCCCCCTGAAAAGTGGAGGTCGCTGGGCCTCTCCCAGGAGCCACTCCACTGTCCCCACAGAGCTAATTCCCTTTGGCCCAAGAGGACTTTCCTCAAGAAGACATTACACGGAGGGCACAAGGGTCGCTCCTTACAGCGGCGGTTGCTGCGGACTCCCAAGGAATCAAGTGGAAATAAATGAAATGGCGTTAAAAATGGGAGAAGGGGATTTACGAGGCCTGTCACCCGGCGGAGCGAGGCCGGCAGGCAAGCCCCGCCCCTTTCTCGCCCACCCCAGGAAGTCCGCCCCGCCCCCTGCCCCGCGGCTCGGGCGGCCGCCGGGTACCCGCGCGCGCCTAGGTCCCGCCGCGCTCAACCTCCAGCCGCCCAGCGTCCGTCCTCCCCGCCTACGGAGCAGCGGAGGACGGCGTTTGCTCCCGGCTAGGAGCTCCGGGAGGGGGGCTCCGAGGAACCCCAGCCCGGCCGTTCCCAGGAGGATGCACCGGGGTTCAGGTTGGACTCGGGGAAGGTCTGGGCTCCCTGTGCAAGGTCAGAGTTCTTTGGACCACCGCACCACTTGGCCCACTCCAGCAACTCCTCAGGGAAGGCTCTGGGCCCCCAGACCGAAAAGTTCTCCCGCCCCGCCGCAGCCCAGAGTGGGGTTCGAACCGGGTCCCCATTCCTTGCTGCCTGGCCGAGGGCTGGAGTCCGCTTAGCCTCTGCAGCCCTGGCGGACGACAACGCAAACATTCTTCCGTCCTCTATTCTCCTCCAAATTAGGTATCCATGGAGACAGGGCCTGGCAGCCTGACAGCCCCACGGCCTAATCCTGATTTAGTGACCGTCCCTTTAACAGCCCACCCACCCCTCCGCTCCGGGCTCCTGGCTGCCGCTGGGCGCAGGCTCCAGGCCGCTTACACTCGCCCCCGCGCAGACCCCTTCCCAGGCCTCCTCCGCCCAAGAGGCCACCGGGACTGGAGGGGCCCAAGGAGGAGGCCTACATTTCCTGCGCACCTACTGTGTGCCCAACCCTAACGGAGGACCCTCTACAGAGCGGGGTCCTTAGCAAGGGAATCTCTATTTAGACCAAGAGAGGGCTCTCGGAGTGGGGAAGTTTAAAGGGCTCTAGAAAGAGAGCCGGGAGCTTAGAGGTTCTCCCTAGCAGCCTGTAGCCCAGGGGTAAAGGTAAGTGCGGCTTCCCGCAACACCCTGACTCGGAGATGGGCTCTATGCGCTCCAGGGCTAGAAGAAAAGAAAGGCAGGGGGTGGGCGTGAGAGACGCAGGGCCCCAAGTGGCCTCAGTCTCCTGTCACTGCCCCGTCACGATGCTGGGGAATCTCCGGGCCTGGAACCCAGTCCCCACCCCCCTCCATCACACACAGGGGCCGCTGGACAAAGACCTGACGGAGTGGGAGGGGCCTCGGGCCGGCCCTCGGGCTCCGGACACTGGATCCTTCTGGGACCCGAACCCGCAAATTCTGGGTCCCCACCCCCCAATCCCGCAGGCTCCCCCCAGAGCCTGCCGCTCGCTACTGCTGCAGCCTCCGCACCAAAGGGGGCGGCGAAGAGGGTGCCCGTCGGCGGCGCAGAGAAGAGCCCCTTCCCTGCCCGCCCCCTCCCCCCGGGAAGTGACCCTCAGCTCCCACGCACCCGCCCGGGTCTCTCGCTGGCCTTGCCCTTCGACCCCCGCCTCGTTGAACCCCGCGACCCGCAGCCCCCGCCCTCTCCGGCCCTCGCACTGCCCCGCGCCCGCGGACAAAGCTCCCGACACCCCGACCGAACGGTCACCACCCCCTGACCTCGGCCCGCCCGCGCGCTCCCGTGCCTGCCCCCGCCGGGCCCGCGGCCTCGTACCTCGGCATCCCGGCCGGGTCCTAGGTGAGTGTGCGCGGCCTGAGGGGGCGTCCGGCCCCGAGGCCGGGGCGCGGGCCGGGGGCGACAGGCCGGGGCTGGGGGGCAGCGGCGCTCACCATCCTGGAGCCGCTACTGCTGCGGCTGCTGCGGCCGCCGCGGGCGGGAGCAGGACTGGGCAGTGGGGGTGGCCGGACAAGGGGCCGCCCCGGCTCCCCCCGCAGGCAGGACCCCCACCCCCACCCCCGCCTCCCCTCGCCCGCCCCCAGCGCCCTCCCTCGCAGGCCTTTGCTCCCCTCCCCTTTCCCCGCTCCTCCCCTCCCCGTGTGCCCCTCCCTTCCCCCAGCTCCCGCCCCTTCCCCGGCCCTCCCCACCCCCGGCCGCTTCCCCGCCCTCCCCTCCTCGCCCCCGCCCCGCCCCCATCCCCCCTAGGCCCGCCGGGCCCCTCCCCTCCACCAGCCCGGCCTGGCCCCGCCCCTCTCCTCCCTAGCTCTAAAATAAATTAGCCACCGAGGGGAAAAAAGCGCAAATGACCCTTGGTGTGGAGTGTCCTTGCGCCACTCTCAGGCCCGCCCCCGCCTCTCCTGGGCCGCTGGAGCGGGAAGTTGGGGTGGGGGTGGAGGCAGGGCCGGGTGGGGAGCGGTCCCCGAAGCGGGAGGCCGGGACTGAGCAGTAGGGCGGCCGAGCGTGTCCGCCGGGTGTGAGCGGCTTCCTGGGTCGAAGGGCAAAGGGGAAAACAGCAGGCCCGGCCCGCCCCGTCCGCTAGCTGCCTTCGACCCCCACTCCCTGGACTGCCTCGGCCTCTCGGCCAAAGCCTGGTGGACTCACTCTGTCATTCCCAGCCTCCCACCTGCCCCAGGTGAACTGTTGGCTTTGCCAGCCCGGATGCACAGATGGGATACACGCAGCTCAAGTCCACTGCTCTTCGCGGACTCCAAGTGGGGTGGGTTCGGGGGGAAGACTGAGAGCCCAGGAGGTGGGCAATGGAGGGTGTGATGTGATGTCTAAACTGTGGGCTTCACTGGAGGGCTTTCCCTAAGAAGACGGCAGCCACACTGAGCCAAGCAGGATGAATCACGCACCTGTGATCTGCTTAGAGTTGTCCAAAGGCGTTCATTGATGAGTGCATTCATTCAACACATTCCAAGCGTCCACTCTGTGCCGGGAACACCCTAGCGTCCCAAAGGCACATCCTCCCGGGGCAGCACCTCCGAGGGTAGAATTCTGTCAGACACAGTGACACAAGGCTTCAGCAGCGAGCGATTCAGACAGGAAAGGAAACCTGCAGAGCCAGCAGCCCGCAGAACCCACTTTGCCCCAGGAGGTTGTAGGAGAGAGATCCGAGCTTAGGTTGGAAATTCCAGATACATTTCCTCCTTAGGAGATGCTGAGCATCACGGGTCCCAAGATCGCCTGTGCTCCCACGCAAGGGCAGAGCTTGCTGGTCGCGTCTTCTTGGAATGTTTTTTTGTTTCTTTGCGGCGCTGCTCAACCTCTCTGAGCACTAGCTGGACAAAGTTACCCTTGTGCTCTCACTCCAGCTGCCCAGCAGTGTTCTGTCCTCAGTGTTTTGTAGAATTCTAAACTCTCCCCTTCCCTTCTGCTAGTGGTGGGTCTCTGGGGTCTCACCAGCCTCCTCTGGTAGCTCTGGGTTTTGATCTCCCAGAGTACCCTTAAAAGAAACCAGGAGGCTTCTATATTTTTCCCAATCCACAGAAGGAAACAAGACTAGAACCCAGGCAGTTTCTGGAATTCACCAAAGTCAGGATCTTCTCTGACCCCAGAACTCACTCTTCCTCTCTACTCTACATCCCTAGGACCACACCTTGACACAGGGTCAGAATGGTGGGGCATTTGAAACCTCTGCCTTCAAAATCAGAAAGGCAGAAGAAACGGAGCTAAAGCTTCTATAGGAAAACTGAACCCCAGGTTGAAGGGACAATCCCGAGACAGCAGGGGGAGAAGGAATTTGTTGAGAATTTCTTTACTGATGAGGTCCCTGAGGACCAGAGAGAAGAGATGCATTTGGGGTCACACAGCAAAGTTGGATCTAGAATTGACTGTACTCTTTCCACCCTATCTGTCAGGGTCCCCAAGGGTCAGGGGCAGGAATAAGGGGAATGTCCACATGAGCTGAGTGACCCCAGCCAGCAGCACTGGTGCCTAGAGGCCAGGCCTGGCACTGCTAGGGCAGTGTGGCTAGGTGTCAGTGGAGGCCGTGCTCCTCCAGGCTCCGGCGTGGGGTGGATGACAGGAGTGAGGGTGGAGGAACGAGTTGATGAGGTGCTCCCCTGGAGCAGGGATGGGGTTCTCCTCCACACACACCCCTCCCCCATTCCTCCAGAGCTGGTATGAAAGATGAGGTTAAACCTCAGGAAGGCCTTCCCGGTAAGATAGCACACCGAGAGGCCTTTACCTGACTTCACGAGGGAAAGGGCTGCAACTTGGAGGCACTGAATTGTTTCTGATGGGCAAACAGGCATAGGTTGACTTACGTTAGTAGATGGGGGTGAGGTTGGTCTGGTCACTCCTCTGCCCACCAGGCTCAGGCAGTGAAGTGTGGCTCCTCCTCCTCAAGCTCATTAAAGTCCTGTTAATACATCATCCAGCCTCCTGGGCTGACAAATACTCAATCCTGGCAAATGGCCCTTCATCATCATGTCTGCCCTCCTGGGCGGGGCCTTGGGGGAGGTTCTGTTCTCTGAGGACTCCTGACTGTCCCCAGTTGAGGGATCTGTGCCCTAAGAGCCCCCTGCTGAGGACAGAGTTCTGGCTGGTCTTGTGATCATCCCAGGGTAGGTCAAGTGCCTGGCGATGGATTGGATAATGATAGTGGTAGTGTTGACGGTAATGCTCTGCTTGGCCTCTGCAGAGAGCCCTCCGTTCTTTCCCAGCCCTTTTGCTCATGTGACATCCAAGGAGGAGGCAGATACTATGCTTGGTGTGCTGCCGAGCGCCTGTGCACGTGTGTGTGTGGGTGTGGGACATGGGTATGTGTGCAGAGGTGTGTCTGTGTGATCTTCCTGGCCCAGAGACTTGCAGCAAGGCCTTTCTGAAAACATCAAGGAAAACAACCCCTGTTGGTCCAGGGAGAATCAGCATGAAGGGTTTTGAAGGGAGAAAGAAGAAAGGGCAGATGCAGAAGCCAGAGAGGGAGGGAGGAGCAGGTGGGGTGAAGAGGAAGGAAAGAAAAGGGCCTGGGGAAGGATGGGGGTAGGGGGAGGAAGGGAGAAAGAAATGGAAGAGAGGAAGAGGAAAGGGCAGGGCGGAGAGACCTCTCTTTGTAGTCCTCTGGATCGGCCACTCAGGAGTCATTAAGAAACAAGAAAGGAAGGAAATGTGTCCAGGCTGGGGGACTAGGGTGTGTGCCCAGAGCATACCACACCCGCTGGCTACCACACCCCCCACTCACCCTGGGCTCAGGCTACTCCCCTACAAGTGGAGCCTTAGCCCTTCTCTTTCTGGCTGTTTGGACTTCAAGGCCCAGTTCCCAGTGCCTCCCCAATCCTGTTCATGCCCTCACTTACTCTTCATGTGCTCATACCAACTTTGCCCTCCTAGTGAGCTACAGTCTGTGTCTGGGTCCAATCCCCACCTCACAGCTAGCCAAGGGCTCCTAAGAGCTTCCATGAGAATAAGAAAAAGCACCCCTTCCTCTGGGCAGACACAGTTCTGTGCCAGACCACTTAAGACTTGGGGGAGCAGCTGGGGCTGGCTATCAGTCCCCTCCTTTCCTCCAGAGGCCCAACACTTGGGGAGCCTGGGACCCACTTCCAAAATCCCCATACCTCCTCTGGCTCTGCCAATTTGTCTGTGAGCCGTAGCGTACCCATCCCACCCCCATCCTGGCTTTTGGGCCAGCGCCCCAAACTGAACTATCATCCCACAACGTACCCCTGTGACATACCCCCACAGAACCTCTCGCTAAGCACCCACACCATTTTAAAACCACAGAGTCCTCCTCCCTGGAGTCCCATTTCCCCTAGTCTGCTTGGGCGGCAACTCCTGTTCATCCTGCAGAACCCCAACTTAGACACGTCCTCTTCTGTAAATTCCCCTAGCTATCCCCTACTCCCAGCACAGCTGATAACTCCTACCCCAGGGCTCTCCTTATCCTTCTTTCTAGGTTCCAGGGATTGAGCCCAATAAATATCTTGCTTCCTGGAAGAACCCTTCCCTTCCTATACCCTAGCCAAAGGCAGAAGACTCCACCCAAGCCTGCCTGGCTCACTCTTTCACATGCCAGCTCCTCTGGAACTCCACTGGCTTCTCCCTTCCTTAAAGCTTACAGATCCAGGGCAGAATGGGGAACTGGAAATCCAAGTGGCTCAGAGATCTTCCCCACCCCCACGCTGCCCTCACTGGGGCTGGGCCTGACAGGAGATTCCCAGCACATCTGGTTGTACTTAAATCATCCAGCGCCCAACTGCTCAGGCATGTTCCCTGCTTTTCTCCCCTCTGCCCTGGCCTCTCCCCTTCCTAAACCAGCCTACCAGGCCTCTCCTCCAGGATGCCTTCCCTGATTGGCCCAGGCTTTATAACCACAGTCCTCTCTCCAACGAAGGAATGTCCACCACTCTGGGTCTGGGGTCTGGAAGGGTCTGTACTCAAAGTGAGGAGCCCCATCCTTTCCAAGCACTGGTCCTGGACAGAAACCCTCCCCCCAGGCAGGGAGGAGAGCTCACCGAGGGCTTCTCCTCTGTGCCCTTGGCCTCTAGGGTGGCTGCCTCCAGTTACTGTTGCGTAGTGGGTAATGGGAGCCTTTTTAAAGCTTTGATTCAGATCCAGACGAAGAGCTGTTCCCACACATTCCCTGTCAGCCATTTTCCAAACGGCTTTGCAAGTATTAAAGATCAAAAAGGAAATAAATACAGAACAGCAAGTATAAAGAGACACAGGCTACAAAGAACTGGTTTGGAAACTATTAAGACTTGCTTCACCAGGGCTCCAGGTTTGAATGTTTGTTTGTTCATTCATTTGTTTATTCAATAGCATGTACTGATGCCCACCATGTATTAAGTCCTGGGAACAGAGACTTGAATAACACTCTTAAGTGCACCAGAGAAACTCAGTCAGAGGAGGAGAGAGACAGGTGGAGGAACAAATGCAGATGCTGAAGTGGACATGTGTGGGGAGGCAGTGGGATGTGGTGACTAGAGATCTGAGACCCTGGATTCAATCCTAGCTCCCCTACTTGCTGTTGCTGCCAGGGGCAGAGGGGGAGTTCTTAGCTGCTGGAGCCTGGCTCCTCACCTGTAAAAGGTGAATGATGTGTTCTGAGAGGGTTGTGGTAGCATTCAAATAAGATCATGTGTGTGGAAGCACTGTGTGAAGTGCTAAGTTGTTGCTATTATTACTGGGCTCAGACACATTGCCTGTCTGATGCTCACTGTTCATTTTTTCTGATGCTTGAACAGCTGTCCTTGCCTACCGTTGAGAACTGGAGAAACTTCTCCTGTGGGGGGCACCCAGCCTAAGCAGCAGGCAGTTTTCTCTCTCATACACACACACACACACACACACACACACAATAGTTATACAAAACATCTTTTTAGAGTATCTTTTAGAATTAGAAAATACAGACAAGCACAAAACAAAAATTTGTTTTCAAAGTCATTCTTAATCCTACCACTCAGAGAAAACCACTAGTAAGATTTTGGAATAAGACAGCTTGTTTTTCTAGATATGTATATATATAGAGAGATTGCCACACTATTTTATAATCTGCTTTCTCAATAAACAAGTATTTTGAGTATCTTTTCCTGTCTGCACATATATTTATAACACATAATTTTTTTTTATTGAAGTATGGTTGATTTACAATATTGTAGTAGTTTCAGGTGTACAACAAAGTGATTCTGTAGTACATATATATGTATATATCTGTATTCTTGTTTCGGATTCTTTTCCATTACAGTTTATTACAAGATATTGAATATAGTTCCCTGTGCTATATGATTAATCCTTGTTGTTTATATCACATAATTTTAATGACAGTTTAATATTCCATCATCTGGACATGCAAGAATTAATTTAACAATATCCTTTGTTGTCAGTTTTTCCCCCCCTAAAAATAAAAGCGTGATGAACTGACTTGTAACACCCACCTTTGTGCATGTGTCAGATTAGGATCAAATTCTAGTAATAAGATGCTGGGAATGCAAATTTTTGACTTTGAGGAAACACTACCCCAGCTCTCTGGGTGATGCCCTCACATCTCCTCCAGGCAGCCCTCCCAGACGCGTTTCAGGGACCAGTGCCTCTCCCAAGGCCCAGGCATTATCCAATAGCTTCCTCCTTTAGCGACCCGGCCTGGAAGCCCTGAAAAATACTGGGAAGGCCAGGAGGGGCCCTGAGTGGAGAGCACAAAGCAGGCTTGTCTGGGGCACGCAGAGAGGCTCCGCCCCCCTCGGGGCTGCCGGCCGAACATTCCTCCCGGACAATGGCTCCCTCAGGGAATCCCGAGAATGAAGGCGGCCGGGTGGCTTTCGGAGGCCACCCCCACCCCCGCTCCCACCAAGTAAAACCCGTTCCCAAAATGGAAAGATGGGGCGCTTTGCACTGGGGGCGAGGTGGGGAGGGGCAGTGCTTCCGGGTGCCTACAGCCCCCTCCTCCGCCCCCTTCTTTTACCAGCTCTAATCCAGAGTACCCCAGCCCGGGTCCCGCCCAGCCACGCTTCAGTGTGGATCTTGGACAAGGCTTGCACCCTCTGTGAAACCGCTGCTTCCTCAACTGTAAAATCAGGGCTTTGGATCTGCGATTGCTAAATTTCCCGCAGATCTAAAGTGCCCTAAGGCAGTGCCTGAGACAGGCGCAGGCTCTGGAGCCAGACTGCCTGAATTCAAATCTTGGTTTGTCCTTCACCCTGTAAATTTAACACTCTCCCCTCAGCTTCCCAATCTGTAAAGTGGGTTGATGATAGATGCCCAGGCCTCATGCGGCTTTACCAAGGAAGGATGATGAGATGTTCGTGAAACAAACGATTGAGTCGTCAAGAATGTAGGAATCGCGATTCACACCTCACTCTAAAGCTATCTGGATCCCTAGCCTCAGTCCTCTCTCTTGCCTAGTTGAGATTCTGGCCTCTGGACATTTTCCCAACAACTGGCCGCTGCTCTGGGAGATGAGGGGCAACCTATGTCCCAGGGAAGCTTCTGTCTAGCATGTTTCCACTTGCCCTTGTATGAGCCCTAAAGCTATAAAACTAAAAGCATGGAGTTGGGTGGGGGAGGGGGGTACGGGTGGATTAAAAATTTTTAAATAGAGGAAAATTCCTGTGTCAGGTCACATGTCTTTACTTTTGTTTGGGAAATGCAAGTATTTCCAACGCAGCCAGCAATTGCTAGGACCTTAATAACGCACTGGAGGCTTAGGACTAATGCACTTGAAACAGTGAGCAACATGGGTTTCCCGTAAATACTTTTGAGCTGTTGACCACAGACCCCTGCCCAACCTCCTAGTTTCCCTCACACACTGTTCTCTCCTTCTCCTCACTCACTTCCTCCTCAACCCTCTCCTATACAGCTGAGTTTGAATCCTCAACTGCAAGCACCAGAAAACTGGCCTCACAATGGCTTGTATAGTAAGCAAAACACATGATCATATTTCATCCAATTTAGATGCCACTGATATTAAGAAGCAGTGTTACTTTATGTACCATTAGAGAGAAAACGCACTGCCAATTAAACTGACATAATGATTTCTTAGGGCTTCCCGGGTTGCTCCCTAGTAGCTCAGCTGGTAAAGAATCTTCCCGCAATGCGGGAGACCCAGGTTCAACCCCTGAGAAAGGAAGATCTCCTGAGGAGGGGAATGGCCACTCACTTCAGTATTCTTGCCTGGAGAATTCCATGGATGGACAGAGGAGCCTGGTGAGCTATAGTCCAGCAATAGTCCATGGGGTCGCAAAGAGTCGGACATGACTGAGCAACTAACACACACATATTCACACACAATGGTTTCTTATCACTTAGAATTTTTATTTTACATTTCTTTAAAATGTCCTTTTGAACTTACATAGAAATACACTTTTTTTTTCTTTTGACTTTTTTTTCTTTGCAGCTGTGTATGGGATTTCTCTAGATGTGATGCTCGGGCTTGCCCCATGATGTGCAGGATCTTAGTTCCCTGACCAAGGATCAAACCTGCATCCCCTACATTGGAAGGCACATTCTTAACCACTGGACCACCAGGGAAATCCCTACTTTTAAACATAAATTACTTTTGCACCTATTGAACTAGGAAAACATGGGTGAAATAAATTACTTATGAATTTCTTTCAGTTTATTACATCCAGAGTCTGATTCTTGGAATCACTTTTCAACTCTGAGCTGCCAGTGTTTTTCCACATGGACTCCTCATCAGGGTAGATTTAAGGACTGGTGAGACAATATTTCTTAAAAGACTGCTCCACTGAATTAACTGTTTGTTGCTCTGTAAAAAAAAAAAAATTACCCCAAATCTCAGCAGTTAAAAGAGACAGACATTTATTATGTTATCATTTTTATTGGTCAGGAATCTGGGAGTGGTTTAGCTGGATGTTTCTGAGTTAATCAACTCTGGAGTTACTGTTTCTCATTCTTATGTAAAATATTGTATTTGATCAATTCAGAAATGCACATTTGGTCACATTGTAACATTTCTGAAATCAGTATACATCCTACTATCAGCAGTGCCTTAACCTACTGTCAAGCCAGATAGCACATGTACACATTTTGGTGACTTTGGTGTCTCTTATGAGCTAGCCCTCAAGCTGTGGGTAGCAGAATCTACTTCCCGCCTAGTCAGTCATCCAAGACAGAAGCCACAGCCTTTTTACATCCTAATACTGAAAGTGACATAGTGTCATGATTTCTGCCCTATGCTAACCGGTCACAAAGACCAAACCAGAACGTTGTGGGAAGGGGCTACACAAGGGTGTGACTAGTCCGAGGTGATGACAATTGGGGATGGTTTTGCAGGTTGTCTACCACATCCGCTGTTAACCTTGAGGCTTTCTTTTAAGCCACCAATATTCATTCTGGAAGTCTTGATGCTTGCTGGCAGAGGATCTTGACAGATATTTGATAAAAATTTCTAGATATCAGTCAGAACCCAGAGAGTCCTTATATGGTCTATGGACTGAAACATCATTGGGTTGCAATTGTCCAATCATGACACCAGGAAAGTCACCAAAATGTGTCCATGTGCAGCAAGGACACATGTACAACATGTACAACACATGCACAACACATGTACAACTCTAAAGCACAACTGCTGTCTGGCTGACAGTAGGTTAAGGCACTGCTGGTAGTAGGATGTATACTGATTTCAGAAATGTTACAGTGTGACCAAATGTGCACTTCTGAATTGATCAAATACAATATTTTACATAAGAATGAGAAACGGTAACTCCAGAGTTGGTTAATTCCGAGACTCAGCACCTTCTTCAGGGACCCAGGTTCCTTCCATCTTCATATCCAACACCCTCACCATCTCTGTTGTGTCCCTAGATGGTTCCCCTCAAGTCACAAAATGCCTGAATGTAGTTCTAATCATCCCTCATGGGCCCAACTGTTCCTCTCAGGTGCCTCCTTTAGAGAACAAAGAAACTTCTCCCAGAGACATCCAGAAGATTTTTCCCTCTTGTCTCTTTGACCAGAAATCGTTATTGCCTGTGTTCATCAGTTGTAGATGTTAACAAAATTCAGAATGATTCAAAGTTTATTCTTTCTCATATAAAAGAAGTCTGGCCGCACTCACCCTCTACAATGGCCCATGCTCTGTCTGTGAGTGTACTTCCTCTGAATCTGAATCTGAATAAATCCACTTCTTACCTAAAATAAATAAATAAAAGAAGTCTGAAAATAGACAGTGCTGGTGTGCTGGCTCTATAGTTTCAGCGTCACTGGAGGCCCAATATATCTCACATGATTTCATTCTCAAATTCACTTCATGTTCCAAAATAGCTGCTGGAGTTCCATGTTGTAGACCATGTTGGATCCATGTTGTAGACCAAAAGTAGCAAAAATGAAGGGCCAGAGGTTGTTCCTCAGCAGAATCAACTCTTGTAAGCAACCTTCTCAGATGTTCCGCCAGCATTTCTATTTACATTGTATTGGTCAGAACTTGGTCACATGGCCATATGTAGCTACAAGGAAAACTAAAAACATTTTTTCAGCAGAGCACTATGTCACCCTAAATAAAATGCAGCTCTTTATTATTAAGGAAGAAGACAGAAGAATGGATGTTAGGTGGCTACAATCAGTGTCTTCCACAGTTCTCATCCTTAAACCAATCTCTGGTTGGGTTGGGGCTGGGGGTGGGCAGGATTACTAGGACTGACATAGACATATCAGGATTTACTCCATCAGGGTTTATTCCTTTGTTGGAAATGGGTTACATTTCTTGAGAGGTGGATCCCTGAATAAAACCTGAATTGTTAACACTGAAGAATCAGATAAAGCAGAGACTACTGATTATTGACCAACAATCATTGCCCCCCATTTCTTGCTAACATAGCCTTGGTTTTTTTTTCAGGGACCGGGCTGCCAGGTTCTTTAGGGGAGGCCAAGCCCCTCCCCAGCCCCAGGGGTGAGTCTGGATTATTCTGAGACACCTGTGGGAATTCTATTCTTGGCCAGTGTTTGGGTTAAGAACGGACATGTAAGGAACTCCCTGGTGATTTGATGGTTAAGAATCCACCTTCTGGGCTGCCCTGCTGGCTCAGTGGTAAGAATCTGCCTGCCAATGTAGGAGACACAGGTTCGATCCCAGGTCCAGGAAGATCCCACATGCCAGAGAGCAACTAAGCCTGTGTACCACAACTACGAACCTGTGTGCCTAGAGCCTGTACTCCATAACAAGAGAAGCTACAGCAGTTAGAAGCCCGAGCACTGCAACTAGAGAGTAGCGCCCACTCACCACAACTAGAGAAAAGCCCATGCAGCATCAAAGACCCAGCACAGCCAAAATACAAAAATAAATAAAATAAAATAAAAAAGGAATCCACCGTCCAATGCAGGGGACATGGGTTCAATCGTTGGTTGAGGAACTAGATCCCACATTCCCAGGGGCAACTAAGTTACCCTGGAACCACAATGAAAGATCCCATGTGCTGCAGCTAAGACCCGAGGCAGCCAAACAAATTAATTAATTTTTAAAAAGAATGGACATGTAATATGACTTACATGATTCTGACCTATAATGCATGGCGGGATGTTCTTTGGGAGAATTCTGGAAGACTTCTCAGAAGCCAAAGGAGAAATAGCTTTTCTTGTACACTGAATATTGTTGTCTGTATGTGGTATCTAGTATTGCAGAGCCATCTTGTGATTTTAAGAAAAGTTAGGGTACAAGGATGTAAACCAACATGTTAAAAATGGCAGAGAAAAAAGAATGCAATATAGTAGAGTATTCAGAGAATGGAATCCTACTCAGCAATAAAAATGAACTAGTGATACATACAACTAAATGGATGAGTCTCAAAAACACTGTCTGAAGCAAAAGAGTCAGACACAAAAGAGTATATATAATTTGATTCCATTCATAGGAAGGTCTAGAACATATAAGACTGATCTATGGAGGGAGAAATCAGATCAAGGGTTACCTATGAGGATAAGGGAGGAAGGGACTACACATGGACACAAGAGAACTTTCTGGCATGATGTCAATGTTCTATATCTTGATTGGAATGGTGGTTATCAGGTATATATTTGTCAAAACTCATCAAACTGTATTTTTAAAATGTGCATTCTACTGCATGTAATTTCAGTAAAGTTAATAAAAGAAGTAAAGAATGAAAAAAGAAGGAAGGAAGGAAATGTAGCTCCTTGACAACATTGCTGTGTCACTGAATTAGCCAACAGTCCCATATAGCAAGTCTTGCTTTGCAACAAAATAAACAAACATCCTAGTGGTTAGGGCATATTTAAGTTGGGTCTTCTGTCACTTGAAACCCAATTCCTCTGTCAAAGTGGGGAGAAGCACCCTGAGGTCAGGACACAGAGCCAGTCTAGGAAACTGTGAACGTCTATGAACAGCAGAAAAGGGCAAGAGATTTTGGAGCTCTGTGTCATCTGGTGGGGTCTCCTCCTCACCCCAACATCATAGTGAGCCCAATACAACTGGGGGTTTCTTCGGACCATTTCCTGACTTTATTCACCTTGTTTGTAACTTGGTGACCTAGCAATCAAAAGACCCACTCTCGGACTTCTGGTGAGGATCAATTAAGAGAAAATGCAGGAATGCTCTTAGCACAGGGCCTGGCACATAGTAAGGGCTCCTGTCTTACCTCACCTGGCCTGAGAATTACCTGGGCCTGAACCAAGGGGAAGAGGTGGGAACAGAATTCAGAAATCTTTAGGAAGTAGTTCCCAGAATTGTAAATCATTGATGACACCAAGGACTCAGGCTTGGGTGACAGTGTAGACGGGGATTGTTTCTCAGGATTTTGGCAAAGATTACCTGCAGTATCTTTATCTTTACCTGCAGTATTTTTATCACTAGTTAGAGGGAAGCTGGTAGAGGGAAGTTAAGAAACATGGGAGGGGACTGACCTGGCAATCCAATGGTTAAGAGTCTGTGCTTCCACTGCAGGGGGCCCATGTTCTATCCATTGTCAGGGAACTAGGATCCTGTGCAGCACAGCCAAAAAAAAATGGGGTAAAAAGTAGATTTGAAAAGTATAAAAAAGAGTTATAAGTTGAATCTGAGATGCCTTTGAGCAGGATGGAGTGGTAGACAAGAGCAAAGACTCTGCCAACAAGTAGCTATGTGATCATGGGCAAGTTATTCCTTCTCTTGGAGCTTCAGAGTCCTCATCTGTAAATTGAGAGTCCTAAGAAATCTTGTTGTTCAGTCGTTAAGTCGTGTCTGACTTTTTGGGACACCGATAACTTCAGTGAGACAGGCTCCTCTGTCCTCCACTATCTCCTGGAGTTTGCTCAAATTCATGTCCATTGAGTCGGTGACACTACCTAACCATCTCATCCTCTGCCACCCCCTTCGCCTCCTGCCTTCAATCTTTCCCAGGGTCTTTTCCAATGAGTTGGCTTTTCGCATCAGGTGGCCAAAGTATTGGAACTTCAGCTTCAGCATCAGTCCTTCCAATGAATATTCAGGGTTGATTTCCTTTAGGACTGACTGGTTTGATCTTGCAGTCCAAGGGACTCTCAAGAGTCTTCTGCAGCACCACATTGGAAAGCATCAGTTCTTCAGCACTCAGCCTTCTTTATGGTCCAACTCTTTATGGTCCATCTGCACACAACTCCTGGAAAAACCATAGCTTTGAATAGACAGACCTTTGTCAGCAACGTGATGTCTACTTTTAAACACGCTATCTAGGTTTGTCATAGCTTTCTTTCCAAGGAGTGTCTTTTAATTTCATGGCTGTCCACAGTGATTTTGGAGCCCAAGAAAATAAAATCTGTCACTGCTTCCACTTTTTCCCCTTCTATTTGCCCTAAAGTGATGGGACTGGATGCCATAATCTTAGTTTTTTTTTTTCAAGGTTGAGTTTCAAGCCAGTTTTTTCACCCTCCTACTGAGAATGCTATAAAAATTAGATGAAACAATATATTTAAAGTGCTCAGCATAGTGCCTGGCACACAGTAGTGATAGGAATTTTCATTTTCTCTTCACACTCTGCCTCACCTGCCTAGGCAGGCAGGCTCATACTGAGCTACTGCTAACAGGGATGGACAGTTTTGAGCTTACATTTCACCTTCTCCTGATTCCAACAGGGTGTTCCCCTGCAGTAGATTTCCTCTCCTTTTCTTTTTCTTTGACCCGTCCCTCCCTTCCTTCCAGGCACACTACTCTGCCCTCCCTCTTCCAGGAAGCCATCCTTGACTAATGACCATCCCCCCACCCCCGCTCCCTGCCAACTTCTCTACAAGCCTCCCTGTAGGGACTAGCTTCTCAGCCCAGAGCTCTTTCCATTCCCTTCCATTGCCCCTCCCTCAGTAAAGATCACTCCAGCTCAAATAAGGCCTGGACCCCAGGAGAAGGATTCCGCTCTCCACCACATCCTCAGTGGTTGAAGGCTCAGACAGGGGTGGGGGCTGGTGAGGAGGAGGCCACCTGCCAGAGTGGCAGCCGACAGGCCAGCTAAATCCTTGACCTGCGATTTAAGGGGTCGGGCATAGTTCAATAGAGCACTCCAGGCTGAGTCCCAGCTCATTCACACAGGTCAGGGGGATGAGGGTAGCGAGGGGAGGAGGGTCATCTCCTCCAAGAGCCCCCTGAATTCATTCCCAGGCCTCGGAGGCATAATTCAGTCCTATGAAAACCCACAACCCTCATCCGCATCAAGCAGAACCTCCTTCTGAGAAGCAAAGGGGGTACCCGGAACCGGCAGGGGCGGTGGCGCAAGGAGGTGGGAGAGCCATGGAATGCATAGAGTCACAGTTAGGACTCCTGTCTGTTTTAACCTAGAGTCTCTTGTTAGGTCCCCAGGCCCCTCAGCTTTGCCCAGAGTGCCCAGGTCAGCCCTGCTCTCTACCCCTCTGCTCCTCCTCTGGAATTTTTCCCCAGAACTGGGCCTTACCAAGATATGGGCGTGGGGGGCAGAGAGGTCCTTTGAATAATGCAATTCCACATGCAAAACACAGCGTGGTTTTCCTTGACATAAATGCCAGTGAGGCCTCAGGAAGAGGGCCAAGCCTGGGTCTAGCTCTCAGACAGATGCCCCTATTCTTGGGTTTCCTCACCACCCAGGTTTGCCTGCTCAGAGTGCTATGCAAATGAGATGCAAACCAAGCCAAGACAGCCGTAGGGATTGGCTGACCCCAGAGATTTTGTCCGCCTAATCCAGGGCCTCCACCCAGCTTGGGCTCCCCCACCACCCACCACCCACCACCAGTCCCGCCCATAAATCAGCTCCGTCAGCAGTTAATGGCTCCTGACTAATTGCCTGAACTCGGCTGGAGCTCTCGGGTCGCCAGCATTAAAATTCAATCAGGCCCAGCGCTGAGCTATTAAATATTCATTGGGAGAGCTTCCCGAAACCTGGCTGGGGGATGGGGGTGGATTGGGTTGGAGGGACTACCCGAACCTACAGTTCCGGAGGAGGTTCCTTGTCCCGCCCCCTCCCACCCCCCACCCCCGTACTCTTTATCTTCTCCTCCAACAGCTGTCTGACTACCATTCTGCTGGGCCTGATTTCTCTCTGCAGGTCCCTAAGTTCTCGCGCCCTGGAGATGGAGCTGCCTTGCAGGAGTGTGGTGCTAAGTTATGCCAAGGAGTTGCCCTGTCCCTCTGCCTTGCATTCCCTCCGTCTCATCCCATGGGCCTCTTACCCAGGGCCCACTGTGGGTCATTATCAATGCTGGAAAACCTTAGGTTTCCTCAGGGGTGGAATAGCTCCAAGTACAGATGGCTTCCTGCTCAGCAGAGCCCAGGAGAAGCTCCTAGGTTCCTGGCATTGCTGCCTTTGCCAGGAGCTTTGCTGGCGCTGTTCTGGCCATCTTCAGCAGACTGGAGAAGAGAGCTCCAGGCTGGGCAGCCTGGGGTCTGTGTTGGAAGGGAGGAGGGGGTTCTGTGCAGTCCTGCTCTCCTCTCCCCTTCCCCCAGGAATGCAGCCTGTCCAAGCTCCTGGGCCCCTGGCCTGATGCTGAGCAGGCTGCCTGGAACTTCTCAAGGAGGATACCCAGGAGGAAGGGGGCTGGGCCTGTAGGGGACCACTGAGAGGGTCCTGCGTTGAGCAGGAAGTGAACCCCTCACCCCCACCCCCACATACATACACACCATTGGTAGAGGGTTATGAAGAAGGTTTAGCGGGTATGATGACAGCCATGGCAAAAGGCTGGAGTGGCCCACTCGAATAAGGACTAGGAGTTTTCCTACATCTGCTGTGTTGTGTTAAGACATCTTGTGACACAACTCCATCCCTGGACCAGGAGGTGTTTGAGTTAGGGGGAAGAGAGAGCACAAGGAATTATGCTAGGAGACACCTGTTCCCCTAACCTGTTTTTACAGGGAATCCTTAGGAGTAAACCACCTGCTCACAAGGCTCTTGCCCAGCCCTTTGGACTGCTCCCTGCCCCGGGTGTCTGAGGTCCTGCAGGAAATTATCCCTATGGGAGCCACAGAGAGCCCCAGAGATGCTACAGGGGCGGGATGAAGGCCAGGGCACCAGTTTCTACAAGGCGAGCACCAGCTCAGCGCTCCAGGAGGGGTGTGAAGTTCAGGACACATTGTTCTGGGGGACAATGGAAAGGACTTCTGATTCTGACATTCTGAGAGCATCAACCCTTGGCCCAGCAGGAAACCTAGGATTCTGATCTGAGAATCCATACTTCTCCAGAGCTTAGGTTCTCTCCTGGCAGGAAATTGGGGAGGGGGGCGGTACTGGGAAGCACCTCCTCTCCAGGACCCAGGCAGGCCCCAGAGCTGGGTGCAGGGCAGAATGTGTCTGGCAGCGATTAGGAAGGGAGCCAGGGAGGCCTCAGACTTGAGCAGGTCAGGAGTGACCTGAGCCAAGTGTCCGATTCCAAAGCCAGACGTCACAGGCAATCCAGGATTTCAGCTCACTCCACGTGTGGTTCCCATTAGGACTGGCTGGGGTCTTCCTGAAGGCCAGGCGGATTCCTGAGCCCCTCCCCCAACACAGCCCCTCCCTCATGGGGCTGTTTGGAATGTCTTACCCAGTTCTTCCAAGTGGCCTGCCTGCCTACCAAAGTGCAACCTTGGGGATTTTCTGGGGCATCCCACTCCAGAGAGGCCTCCCCACCCACTATATGATATTTTTGCAATGTCTTAAAGGGGAGGCTAATTCCTGAAGACCCATATGCTGTGCCCAGTGCCTTCCCTCCTTTCCAGGCCAGCTGCTTGTGTTCAGGCCTCAGATCTTCTGGTTCTAACACTTGCAACTGCCCCCACTGGCCAGGACTTTCCTCCATAATGCCCCTAAGTGGGCCTAAAACTCAGGCCTGTTATAAAGATCATTTCCCTTTTATAAAACCTCCAACAACTTTCCAGCATCTCCATAGCTGTCACTGTTTGCATCCTCAGGTATATCTTTGCTACATGTGTTTTAGACACACATACCATTTTAAAGTTTTAAAAGAGAGTTGTCAACAATTAAAAACCAGGAAGCAACCCGTAAAACCCTATGTTTCTAATTTTTCTTGAAAATAGCTGACAACACAGCTCAGAAGCTGGCATGGCAACAACTGGCCAGAGGTGAGCAGCAACTGCGGCCTTCGGAAGGGATCCCTGGGGCTGACCTGAGAGCCACGGCCCCACTCGTCCCTATTGTCTTCTAGGTCTGAGGCCCAGATGAATGAATGGCCTTTTTAATCACTGGGCTAGTACCCACCTTTTAATCTTGAAAAAAAGTGCAAGTGTTAGTCACTCCGTCCTGTCTGACTCTTTGTGACCCCATGGACTGTAGCCCTCCAGGCTCCACTGTCCATGGAATCCTTTGGGCAAGAATACTGGAGTTGGTAGACATTCCCTTCTCCAGAGGATCTTGCTGACCCAGAGATCAAACCCAGGTCTTCTGCATTGCAGGCAGATTCTTTACCATAGGAGCCACCAGCAAGCCCACCTTTTAATCTTACTTTGTGTCAATTTCACTTCTTCTAGCCTCTTACCTTCTTGTCTGTCCCTTCCTGTGCTGACATGTCAATTTGCTACAACAAACCCAAGTCTAAGGTATATATGCCTCTTCAGCCCTCCTTTCACACACCTCTCTGCTCCTTATCCCAGTCAGTTCCTCCCCTCCAACACTCTTGTTCCAGACACATCACTACCTCCACACTCCCATGTCTTAGCACATGCTGTTCTTCCTTCCCCATGAAGTTTTATTTTTCCTTCCAGCCCCAACCCAGAAGTCATCGTCTTGACACCTCTAGCAGGCAGGACCGTCGGGTTGTCCAATACTCCTGAGGATTCTGGAACATCTCACACTGCATCCCCACTCTGCGGTGAGAACCTCTTGAGGGCCAGGAGCAGGCCTGCTGGGCATCCCCAGGACTCACCTCTGTTGAGGAATCAGGCCATCAGGCCAGAGGTAGAGATGGTTGGGGGGGAGGAAGTTGCAACTCCACCCCTGTAGAGCTGGCCTCAGTGGCAAACACGAGTTTGTTGGACATGGCAAGGTTGCAGGAGGGGAGGTGGCAGGGATTCTGTGCTGAATTTGTGTGTCATGGCAGTCTGAGCACGGGATGAAAAACAATTTCCAAACACAGAGCATTTCAGAAAGGAGTGAGTTTATTAAGAACAAAGAGCAGAGATGATGTGGGCATGGCGAGCATGGCAGGCTGATCTCCCGACAGAACAGAGACAGCCGACTAGATACTACTAGAACAGTGGGCCAGCTCAAGGAAGAGGCAACACTCTCCATGAGTTAGTAGCCAATTTGTTCAGCCTAAAGACAAAAAGATTCCTGCTGCAAGAGTGCTATAGGGTGAATACCAAGGTGGCCGTTTTTGGTATTGGTTACAAAAGGGCTCAGTCAATTCCAGAGGTGACCTTTGTTATGGGCTCCGTGTCTGTGGCCTTGGTACAAGGATAGGACTCCACAGTGAGGTCCTGGGTTTTCAGCGGGAAGGATATCTGTGTCACCTGGGGATCTTGACAAGAGGAGCTGGGTTTGGGCTTGGAGTACCTAGGAGCCTGATCTCACCAAAACCATCCCAAAGAAAAAGAAATGCAAGAAGGCAAAATGGTTGTCTGAGGCGGTCTTAAAAATAGTTGAGAGAAGAAAAGAAGCGAAAGGCAAAGGGGAAATGGAAAGATTTACCCAACTGAATGGAGAGTTCCAGAGAATAGCAAAGAGAGATAAGAAAGCCTTCCTAAGTGAACAATGCAAAGAAATAGAGGAAAACAATAGAATGGGAACGACTAGAGCTCTTGTCAAGAAAATTAAAGACGCAAAGGGAACATTTCATGCAAAGATGGGCTCATAAAGGACAGAAATGGCAAGGACCTAACAGAAGCAGAAAAGATTAAGAAGAGGTGGCAAGAATACACAGAAGAACTACATAAAAAATGTCTTAATGACCCGGTTAACCACCCTGGTGTTGTCACCTAGACCCAGACATCCTGGAGTGCCAAGTAAAGTGGGCCTTACTACGAACAAAGCTAGTGGAAGGGATGGAATTCCGACTGAGCTATTTCAAATCCTAAAAGATGATGCTGTGAAAGTGCTCCATTCAATACATCAGCAAATTTGGAAAACTCACCAAGGGCCACAGGACTGGAAACAGTCAGTTTTTATTCCAATCCCAAAGAAAGGCAATGCCAAAGAAGTTTAAACTACCCTACCTTTGTGCTCATTTCACATACTAGCTAGGTAATGCTCAAAATCCTTCAAGCTAGGCTTCAACAGTATATGAACTGAGAACTTCCAGATGTACAAGTTGGGTTGAGAAGGCAGAAGAACCAGAGATCAAATTGCCAACATCCGTTGGGTCCATAGAAAACGCAAGAGAATGCCAGAAAAACATCTACCTCTGCTTCATTGACTACATGAAAGCCTTTGACTCTGTGGATTACAACAAACTGTGGAAAATTCTTAAAGAGATGGAAATACCATGCCACCTACCTGCCTCCTGAGAAACCTATATGCAGGTCAATAAGCAACAGTTAGAACTGGACATGGACCAACATACTGGTTCAAAATTGGGAAAGGAGTATGTCAAGGCTGTATATTGTCACCCTGCTTATTTAACTTCTATGCAGAGTACATCATGTGAAATGCCAGGCTTAATCACAAACTGGAATCAAGATTGCTGGGAGAAATATCAACAACCTCAGATATGCAGATAATACCACTCTAATGGTAGAAAATGAAGAGGGACTAAAGAGTTTCTTGATGAGGGCAAAAGAGGAGAGTGAAAAAGCTGACTTAAAACTAAGATCATGTCATCTGGTCTCGTCACTTTAGGGCAAATAGATGGGGAAAAATGGAAACAGTGACAGATTTTTTTCTTGGGCTCCAAAATCACTGTGGACGGTGGCCACAGCCATGAAATTAAAAGACTTTTGCTCCTTAGAAGAAAAGCCATGACAAACTTAGCATATTAAAAAGCAGAGACATTAGTTTGCCGACAAAGGTCCATCTAGTCAAAGCTATGGTTTTTCCAGTAGTCATGTACGGATGTGAGAGTTGGACTATAAAGAAGGCTGAGCGCTGAAGAACTGATGCTTTGAACCGTGGTAGTGGAGAAGACTCTTGACAGTACCTTGGACAGCAAGGAAGTCAACCCAGTCAATCCTAAAGGAAATCAACCCTGAATATTCATTGGAAGGACTGATGCTGAAGCTGAAACTCCAATACTTTGGCCACCTGATGTGAAGAACTGACTCATTTGAAAAGGCCCTAATGCTGGGAAAGACTGAAGGCAGGAGGCGAAGGGGACGACAGAGGGTGAGATGGCTGGATGGCATCACTGACTCAATAGATATGAGTTTGAGCAAACTCCAGGAGATAATGAAGGACAGGGAAACCTGGTGTGCGGCAGTCCGTGGGGTCTCAAAGCATCAGACATGACTTATTGACTGAACAAATCTCACTCAGGACCAGTACCTGTGCTTCTGCACCTGTGTGGCTGTTTAGACCCTGAGGGTGGGTGTGAAGATGTGTAAGCATCTGGGCAGTGGCTCCCTGTGCCAGGGCATGGGGGTACTCTGCCCTGTGAGCATCCCCAGCGCTCAGAGCTGTCATCAGTACAGGGATAGAGGTCAAGTGAACAATATCCAAACTACCTGAGGTTGCAGAGACCTCAGGAGATGGGTGTGAAATCAGCAAGGCTGCTCCCATAATCTGTCCCCGGCCTCCAGTCCCTAGCCCACCCTCCCTCTTCCCCAGCAGAGCCCCTACCTCCTCAGGGTCCCCAGCTGTCACAGCACCTTCCACAGGGCTCACTCAGCCCCTGTCATCACTCCCCCCCGCCCAGGGCCTCCCCATGCCCAGGGGCAGGCCTGATGCTCCTGGTCTAGCAAGTGGCCCTGGGTGGAATCTCCCAAGAAGTAGATACTGGGGTATCCCCATTTCACAGAGGAGGAACCTATTCAGGATGAGCCATCCTTGAGGAGCAACCCTTTGAGAATTTCAGCCCAGCCGGAGGGAGGCGTCTGAGAGCCAAGTTCGGTCGCCAGACGCCTAGCTTCCAGACCCAGCCTAGAGTTCCACCCTCCCCTCCCCCCAACACCAGTCACAGCCCTGCAGTTGAGAGATGGACGCGTCAGTATCCCAAAACAAGCCTCAACCACGGACCAGAGCCTGCGAGAGAGAGTTGAGGTGGACCGCTCCCCGGATGCTTCCTAAATCCCTATCCCAGAGGAGCAGAACCTGAACTCTGGGCTTCTGGGTGATTCCAGCAGGGCACCCCTCGTCCGCTGCCAGAGAGGAGGGTGGGGACGCTCTCGTGGCCCCCCTGCATTCGCCCGAAGGCGCGTCCGCGGGTCACCCCTGAACTCCCGCCTGCCGGGGTGCGCCTAAGAGGGGGGTGTTTGGCACGTCCCAGCCCCTCCCCCAGGCTTGGGGGCAGGGGAGGGGAGGAGGGAGCAGATGGCAGCAATTACCGCTCGGACCCTCCCCCGCCCGTAGCCCGAGGCCGGAAGATCGGCTCCTCGAGCTTTCGCTGGCGGGAGGGGCAGCGGCCTCCGCGGCGGGGAGAGGGGTCGGGGGCGCAGGTCCGGGAGGGGACTTCCTTCCCCCGGGAGCGGGGCCGGGAGATTCCCTTAGGAAAGGCCGAGCCCTCCCTTCCCACTCCTGCCCTGAGTCGTCTCAGGCCGGTGTCCTTACCAGCCGGTCGCTTGTAGGTCTGAGATCCGAGCATGTTTCAGGCTGGGCCAGTGGTCCAGCTTGGGGAGAGGGGAGCTGTGCGCTTGTGCGGGTTGTGGTCTAAACAATGGCCGGGAGTGAATGGTCTGAAATCCAAGCTTCACCTTGGCAGGTGTTGACTGTGGAGGAAGGCATGGGGCACCTTTTCTCACCGAGGGATGGAGCGAGCCTGGACTGCCCCTGCTTTAGGGCAGACGACTGTGTGAAGGAGAGCAAATGACCTACGTGGGGCAGAGCCAGAGAGAGCAGAAGGGCTCTCAAATCCAGGGCCCAGACAGCTTTGCAAACCTGGCTTCTCTAACTCTTTGTCTCCTCCCCGAATTTCTCTCCCATCCATCGCTTGTCCAGTCCACTAGCAAAATTTTTTCTGCCTCCAAGATGGTATCTTGCCACACTGCTGGGTTTGTGGGATTTTAGTTCTCTCAGCAGGAATTGAACCAGGCCATTGGCAGTGAGAACACGGAGCCCTGACCACTAGACCAACAGGGAATTGTCTCCAAGATGTATCTTGGATCAGCCCCTGCTTGCCACTCTCTCCAGGGTGCAAGCCCCTATTACTCCTACTTCCTTGCACAACTACAGAAGCTCCTGCCTGCTCTCTTGGGTCCTCAACAGTCAGCTCACCCAGCTGCCAGGGACCCATTAAAAATACAAATCAGATAACAAATCAGAGCATGTCACTCCTGCTAAACAACCTCCATGGCTTCCCTTGGAAGAGAGCCCCAGCTTCTCACCCTGGCCCCTGCCTGTGCCAACCTCTCCTCCATCATTCCCTGTTCTGCCCAGGCTCTCCTCCCACTGGCTGCCTTTCTGCTCCTTGAACTTGACAAGCTTTCCCCCATCTCTGGCCTTGACCATGAGGATACCTTTGCCGGGAACGCTCTGCCCAGGTTCTTCACAGGGTTGTCACTTCCCCATCAGCCCTGACCTCAGTACTGAAGCAGCCCCACGCGCCATCTGCCGATGTACTGTGTCACTTAACCTTGTCTGTATCTTCCACAGGACTTACCGCTTTCTGTAACTGTCTTCATTCACTTGGTTTGTGGTCTGTTTCATCTATTAGAAGCCCAGCTCCGTAAATTTGGGCATGTTCCTTGTCTGCTAGCCTGACACCCAGCACAAACCTAGAAAGTGCTCAACATCTCCATTCATTTCAGGAATGCGGGAGTCCCTGGGAAATGAAGGGGACTCTGGGCCATCTGCTCACCTCTCAGGGGTTTCTCTTTGAGAGGGACCTGCTGCAAATCCCTGTGTTCACCCAAATGCCTCATTCATGCAGGCCAGCCTGTGGTTTCCAGTAAGAGAAATCTTAGCAACCACATTGACTGAACACTTACTATGTGCCAGGCATTAAGTGCTTCACACGGCTTGATTAATTTCTATGACGAAGTACATACAAATATCCCCAGTTTACAAGTAGACACACAACAGGACACACAGGATGTGTGATTGTTCAACAAACATACACATGCATCATAAGCATTGGATTCATTAATGTATTATCATACAATGGATGGTTGAGATGAGTAAATACATGGTTGAGCCTGGGGCATTTAGTAACTACTGTGTGAAGGTAGAACAGAACAGAAAACTGAGGAAGGGTCACCATGGTGCCCAGGGCTAGTTTGGGCAAGTGAGTAGAAGAGGACATTTAGGCCACAGCCCATGCCCTTGCTCTGGGTCCCCACAGCACCCAGAGGTGCAGCTGTGATGCAGAGGTAAGGGCCTGGGTCCCGATGTGCTGTCCCCTGCCAGAGGGCAACCACTTACCTTCTCAGGGCCATATTAGCACAGTGTCCGGGGACACGTACATAATCCCTAACTCCCAGAGCCCTTGGCAGGATTACATTAAAAATGCTCCAACCTATAAGGGAAAAGAATCTGAAAAAAATAAAGATACATGTATAACTGAATTGCTTTGCTGTATACCTAAAACTAACACAACATTGTAAATCAACTCTGCTTCTATAAAACAACAAAAAAATGCCAGTGGGAGTACATCACCTGCAGAGGACCTGCTGAGGAAAGAGAGGAGGGTGAAGCTTGCTAGCCTGAAAAACTAAGGTTAGAGCTACACTTTGGCCCCTCTGAGCCGCAGCTGTCTGCTGTGTGCTCCTCCAGGGCCGGCTGGGGTCTGCCCGTGGTGTCCCCCATCCTTGGCCTGGACACTTACGACTCAGTGAGTGTTTGTTGAGTGAATAATGCGCGGGTGAGGGAATGACTAGGGGATGATGAGGAAGAGAGGGAAAATAAATAAATACAGTGATGTATTGACAACAAAACCCAAAGACAGAGTGAACGAAGCAGGGACTAGAGACACCCTCGTCCTGGGAGACTCAGCTTGTTGTCAGTCAGGCAGTGGTAAGGCTTGGCCCCACCTTTCTCTCTGGGCCTGTGTGGAACAGTTGAGCCACAGCAGGTCCGTGAAGGCCCCCCCTTGCTGTCTCCGCTGAGCCGAAGTGACCGGTGCTCCCCTCCCCCACGCCCCTGTCCCCCGGAATTTATAGATTCCTCATTGTCCTGCACAAAGGCCTTCTTGGGGAGGAGGCGGGGTGGGTGAGGAGGCTGGGGAATTAAAAAGTCAGAGGCTGAGTAACAGCCGGCCACACCCGAGGCCCCATAAATCTGCCTCAGCTCCCTGTAAGATGGACTTACTTTGCCTTTGCCCCCAGAGCATGTGGTCAACTCACTCTCCCGGTAGGTCTAGAGCCTCACCAAGGTGAAGGTGTGAGGGGCGTGAAGACAAGCCCCTGAGAGTAGGGGGCGGGGGACTGCTATTGTATCCCTCTGATGTCAGAAAATCCCTTCTCTCCTCTCGCTCCACTCCCTGACACGCCCTGTAATTCCAGGCCCCTGCTGTTGGTTCTGAGCAGAAAAATGAGTTTTCTGTGGGTATTCTGAGTCCAGACCCCAGGAAAATGACTCCTCCCCCACTCCAGCCACTCAGAGAGAGAGGGTCAGAGCTGACAGTAGCATTGGCAGATGGTGCAGGGTTAACAGATGACATGGAAAACAGAATCACTCAGCTATTCTGTCCCTCCATCTTCCCTTTGGAAGGGATGGCCTTCAAACTGGAAATAGACAAAGATATCAACGGGGAGGGTTGAGGAGGGATGCCACAGTGTGTGGGGGACCACAAACCCACTCTACCCAGGGAAGATCTGTCTTGGAAACCCATCTCTGTCACTCACCAGCTGGGTGATCTCAAGCAGGTCCATTCACCTCTTGGAGTCTCTGTTTCCTCATCTATAAAATGGATCAATGAAAGAACCCTGCCTGACCTTCTCACCGGCTTTTATGAAGAGGATTCGGATTTTCCTGTTTGTAAAATGGGCGTTACAATTTGTGAAGGTGTAAAAAATTTAAGAAGTTACTTACAACCTGTCAGCCCCTTAGTTGTTCGTAAAAGTATTTTTTAAAATGTTTCTTACAAAAAAAATAAAATGGAGTAGAAAAGATCATAGTGCAGCACATGGTTTCATTACACTTTGCTTTTATGTATTTAATTGTTTATGTATTGATGGGTGCACTGGGTCGTCATTGCTGCGCACAGGCTTCCTTTAGTTTTCAGAAAGTGGGGGGCTCCTCTCCATCGCAGTGAACAGGCTTCTCATTTCGGTGGTTTCTCTTGTCATGGAACGTGGGCTCTAGGTGCATGGGCTTCAGTCATTGTAGCATGGGCTCTTGAGCACACACACTTCAGGAGCTGTGGCTCACAGACTCAGTTGCTCTGCGGCATGGGGGATCTTTCCAGACCGGGGACTGAACTCGTGTCTCCTGCTTTGGCAGCCACCTGGACCTAACCACTGGACCGCCAGGGAAGTCCCACACTTTCCTCTTAGGTGTATGCATATTCATGTGTCCTAGGGCCAGAGGTAGATGTATTTCAGTCGTGTCTCTTTGCGACCCCATAGACTGAAGCCTGCCAAGCTCTTCTTGTCCATGTATTCTCTCCAAGCAAGAATACTGGAGTGGGTTGCCATTTCCTTCTTCAGGAGATCTTCCTGACCCAGGTCATCTTCCCGACCCAGGTCTCCTGCATTGGCAGGCAGATTTTTTACCATCTGAGTCACCAGACAAGCCCATATTTACTGTGGATGATGGTCAAAAAAACTGGCAACATTCCAAGTGAAGGAGATTCTTTAGTGATTATCTCCAGAAATGTATAGTGTGGATGGATGGAAACTAACAACATGAAATGCACCAGGTGAAACATACAGGTAATTGATGGTGGACTATGGAACCCTAGACTGGGAAGATTTGCCCTGAGCCCAGCAGTATACATGAGGTTTGTGGTGACTGGTGGAGGGGCTTATTTAGGACTCACCTGGCTACTCCCTTGGTGGGTAAGGATGCTCTCTTTGCTTTGTAAGATGCCAGGGACCTGAACCCTGAGGACACCGACCCTGCAAACCTAATAGGCCATGGATGCTGCTCCCTCAGTATGGCCCTGGGCTGAGCCAGCGAGGATGGGCTGGTGGGTGAGAAACTTGAACTCCTGTGCCTGGATCCCTCCTCCCACAAATCCACTAAGAGTGCAACAGGTATGATGTAGTTCTGGGCCAGGATACCCCTGCCTGAACTTCACCCATGACCCTCATCCCCACCCCCACCCAAACGGCCACAGTCTAGTCAGGGTAAACTGATCAGAGGGGCCCCTAAATCAATCCCAGACTTCCCTGGTTGGCAGTGAGTTATGAGCTGTGGGTTTTGTGATGTAGATTGTGGTTGGGGAGGAGGGGCCATGACCTATGGCAGGTCACACAGGACCCCCAGAAGGGGCCAGAGCTGGGGTCAGAGGCCACCTCCTCCATTCTCCGCCCCAGCCTGCTGAGTCCCATTCCATGTCTAGTCCTTAAGCAGAGTTGGCCCATTTCCCTACTGACCTCTGGCCCTAGCTGTACCTGCCACTAGGCATGTAGGGTGGGAGTAGGGGGGCTCGTGCTGGAGAAAGATTCTGGAAAAAAGGAAGAGGAGGAGCTGACAAGACATTTGACTCCCAACAGGTGACTGATCTGTGCGCCAGATTGGACCCGAGTTTGCTGAGCTCTTTCTCTGCAAATTTGCAACTGCTCTCTCCTTAAACCTCTCCCGTTTTTTTTTTTTTTTTTTTTTCTGATTGAATTCCACAAGTCAAGACTCCTGAAAACCCCAGCTCAGAGGATTAGATGGCTGGAGATATGGCATGACAGTCAGAGAGCGAGATAGAGAATCAAGCTTGTATTCTAAACAATGTATATTATCAGGACTTAAGAGAGAGAGTTAGAAGGATAAAAAGAAGGATTCAGACAATAAGATGAGAAAGATCAAAAGCTGAAAGGATGGATAAAAAGGGAAGCCAGACAGAAAGAAGACAGACAGACAGAAGGCAGTGAAGAGAGCCAGGCTGAAGAGAAACCGGAGTGGCAAGAAAGGAGCATTCTGGCAAACTCTTGTCAGACTCAGCAGCTCAGAGATAATAGCAGGACAACCTGGATAGTTCCTTCACTGTTAATCCTTAAGTCTGCCACATGAAGACTCCAGAAGGAAATGTACCTGATAGAAGGTCCCTGTATTATCCAGGATGTTACCCTTATTTTACACATTAACCAGCAACCTCCATTCTCCCACCACCACAATCATCTCTATCAGCAAAGACATATACAGGCAGGAAGCGTCAAGACCCAGGCTGGGATGCTGAGCAGGGGTTGGAGAGAGACAGAGAGTCCTCCAGAGGACAAAGACTGCAGAGGACACCTCCAAACGAGCCACTGCTGCAGATGGAAGGTGAAAGAACCTCACAAACCTGCGTACCCAGACCAGTTGGTTCATGTTGATCTACAAAAATAATTCTCTTGTCCTTTGTGCCAAAAATGGAACCCCAGGCCTCTCCGCCTGTGCACCTGTCTTGCCAAGACCTGCCCGTGCGCCTGACCCCAGAAGCCTCTGCTGTAGCCTCCATTCTTTTGGGCCGGGTGCGGGAGTGTGCTCTCCCAATTCCTGCACAGGGCTGCCACCTGCTGGCTGAGAGTGGCCTTGCAGAAACAGGACCCTTGAAGGGGTTGGGGGTGGTGTGTACTGGACTGGTTGGACTTTCTCTAGGAAGGAAGAGAATTCGAAGAGCAAAATGTGAAAGCCCCTTTCACCTAGCTAGATGTTTTAGCTATGGGACTCTCAGAACAGGTTAAAGGCTCCTAGCCGTCTACAGTCACTCCTGAGGGGTTCACACCAAAGGAGAAACTCAGGAAATTGTGAATATTCTGAGTGGTAGACACTGTGCCACATGCAGGAGACAGAGGGGACCCAGGTGCGGGAAACAGCTAAGTACAAAATTAATGATAACTAGTGTGATAACTAGTGTGAAAAGCACCAGAGCTAAAATGTGTGCCTGACACAAAGCAGGGTTCAAGGAATAGCTATGGAATGAATGAATGCATGAGTGAATGAAGAACAGAGCACCAAGGAATGATGAACTCTGCACAGGAAAGGTTGGGGAAGAAGAGGAAATATTTCTGCTTCTTTTCTTTCCCCTTTTTGTTATCAAGAAATAATTATCCTGGTGGAAGATTCAAACATTAAAAACCAAAATATGAAGGTCCCCTTTCACTTCATTCCTATCCCCCTCCTTAAGTTAATTACTGCCAACATTTTTTTTTTTTTTTTTTTTTGATTGTGTGGCATGTTCCCTGACCAGGGATCAAGCCCACCCTCCCTGCATTGGAAGTGCGGAGTCTTAACCACTGAACCACCAGGGATGTTCCTTACTGCCAACATTTTAATGAGCTTCATTCTTTACAGTAGCTCTCAGCTTTGGCTGCACACTAGGATCACATGGGGAGATTTTTTAAATCCCATTGCCCAAGTTGTGCCCCAGACCAATTACCTCAGAATCTCTGGGGTGGTTCCAGGTATCACTATTTTTAAAAGTCCCCAAGTAATTACACTGTGCAGCCAATGTTGAGAACTACTGTTTCAGGTCTTTACATACATGTAAGCAGTCAACTGTGCATGTGCTTGCACACACATACCACATATATATTACCTTGGGTTTTTCTTCTTCATTAACACATCTAAGAGATATTTTCAGAGCAGTCCATATGGATGTATCCTATTATTTTTTAATGAAGGCAAAATTTGCATGTGCATATTTCTTCAAGCCCTCCTTCTACTGATGAACATTTAAAAGTTGTTTCTAAATTTTTTTTAATTAATATGAATAATCTGCCTGCAATGCAAGAGACCCGGTTCAATCCCTGGGTCAGGAAGATCTGGAGAAGGGAATGGCTACCCACTCCAATTTTCTTTCTTAGGAAATCCCATGGACAGAGGAACCTGGCAGGCTTCCTTCAGCTCATGGGGTCACAAAGAGTTGGACATGACTGAGTGACTAACATTTTCAATACAAATAATGCTGCAAAGTATATCCTGTATATCCTTGTTCACATATGCAAGTGCTGTTTTGGGAAGGCACTTTCCCAAAGTGCTGGGTTAATGTGTATGTACATTTGTTATTTTGATAGACACTGTCAAAATACTTTCCAAAAATACTCTGCTAATTTACATTCTTCCAACAGTGTAAGCATTTGATATTATTAATGTTTAATTTTTGCTGAAATGATGGTCCAAAGTAACATTTCATTATTGTTTTAATTTGCCTTTTCCTGCTTACTTGTGAAGTGAAGCATCTTTTCATATATTTATTTTGGCCATTTGTATTTCTTCTATGAATTAATTACCATGTCTTTTGCCCATTTTCCTGTTAGACTGATTTTTTAATTAGGGTTAGAGGAAATTCTATTTCCAGTAATATGACTGGCTGGACTCAGGGCTAATCTTTCTGAGTAAAACAGTAAAAATGCTAGTTAAAATGCAAGTGCAAATTATTTAAAAGCCAGAAGAATTGGCCAGAGAGCAAGAATTTATTAGGTTAAAATCTAAGGGAAGGTAGAAACTCAGGGAAACAGAGCAAGGAATGTACTTTAGTCTGAGGACAGTTGTTGAGTTAGGCAAACTCAAGCACAATTTATAGTAGCAGAAACTTGGAAACACCCCAAATATCCATCGATAAGGCAGTAGGATAGCTGTGGTATATTCAGACAGTAGAGTATTACATAGCAACCAAGATGAAGGGACTGTAGCACACACAACAGTATGAGTGAGTCTTAGCAAATGTTATTCAATGATAAAAGCAGAGAGCAAATGACTACCACAGCATTTACATCCTGTAAACTAAAATACCAGAATTATACATGTGTAATATACATAATGTATATACTTTGAAGGAATATCTAAAGATGCAATGAAACAATATATCAAGGAAAGCAACAAAATAATGGATATGAAATTCAGGATTATAGCTGCCTTGAGTGGGGAGAGGCAGAAGGTAATTGAGGAAATCACGTAGTGTGATGTCAAGTTCTAGCTTTTGCTTGGAGATGTTATTCTGGGTGCTTATTGCTTTATTAAAAATAATTAACTAAGTAATAAACAAAATAAAAGCAGACTATATAGGCATCAATAAGGAGAATATGTCATTAACTGGGGATTGTGGTTAATCTGATTCAGCATACATGAGGGCTAAGAAAAAGTTGCATCTACATCAACAATAAGGAAAACAAAAACATGAGACTTTAATTATGATAGCAAGAAAAACTAGAAAGAATCTAGGAACCCACCTAACAGTGAATGTATAAGACTGTGCTGGAGAAGGAAAAAAGTTAACACTATTGAAGGACATAAAGGGAAACCTGGAAAATGAATAAATATACCATGTTCTGTGGAGGAGAAAATTTAATGTTGTGAAGCAGTCCACTGTCTTCAAATTAATCTATAAATTCAATGCAATTTCTATCAGAATGCTGGCAAATTCTTTTCTAAAGAATCCAGCAAACTGATTTGTAATTTTATGTGAAAAGATAAAAATCAATTTTGAAAAAGAAATTTTTAAAAGATGGAGCGCTCACCCTGTTAGGTAGTCAAACACACTGCAAAACCGATGTAGTAAAATCAATGTTGCATCAGCAGAGAAAGGCTCTAATAAAATGATAAAAGAAAACTTAAACACGACATGAAACATTAAAGGGAACTCGAAGTTTATAGATGGTAAAGATGATGCTACAGGGGAAAGAGAATTGCTTAATAGATGGGGTTATTCACTAGTTGGAGAAAAGGCTGGATTTTGTATTAGTCTGTTTGAGCTGTCATGACAAAGGACCACAGAATAGGAGGCTTAAACCATAGGAATGAATTTTCTCACAGTTCTGGAGGCTGGAAGTCCAAGATCAACATGTGAGCAGAGCTGGGTTCCTGTAAGAGGTCTCTCCTTAGCTGGTAGATGGCTGTCTTCTCACTGTACCTTCTCGTGGCCTTTCCACTGTCCTTATATAGGGGCTGGTGTGGCAGGGAGAAAAAGAAAGAGGCAGCGTGCTCTGATGTCTCTTCTTTTCTTCCTTTTCTTTTTTTCTTCCTTTTCTTAAAAGGATAGCAGTCCCAGGGCTTCCCTGGTGGTCCAGTGGTTGAGAACCCGCCTTCCAGTGCAGGGGACCTGGATTTGATCCTTGGTTGGGGAACTAAGATTGCACATGCCACAGGGCAACTAAGCCTGAGCACTGCAATGAGAAACCCCCGCGGTGCAACACGAGAGGGCCACAGCGCCGTAACTAGAGGAGCCCCGTGCACCACAACGAAGACCCAGCGCAGCCAAAAATGTTTTTAATTAAAAAAATAAAAGGACAGTAGACTCCTATTGGAATGGGGCCTTACCCTATGACCTCATTTAGTCTTAATTACCTCCATTATGTCCCTATCTCCAAATATAGTCACAGTAAGGGGTCATGGCTTCAACACATGAATTTTAGGGAGACCCAATTCTGTTAATAACAGAGTCTTCCTCATACCATATATAAAAGTAAATTCCAGATGGATTAAAGACTAAATACTAAAAAAACTGCAAGATTAATAAGAGAAATGAAGATCCTTGTGATCTTGGAATGGGAAATTCTTCTCAAGCAAGACTCAAAAGCACCAAGTATAAGGAGAAATTTTTATGAATTTAACCACATCAAAATTTAGGATTTCTATCAATAAAGTTCACAACAGATAAAGCTAACAGAAAGCTTTATATACAGTGAAGTGAAGTGAAGTGAAGTCACTCAGTTGTGTCCAACTCTTTGCGACCCTGTGGACTGTAGCCTACCAAGCTCCTCCGTCCATGGGATTCTCCAGGCAAGAATACTGGAGTGGGTTGCCATTTCCTTCTCCAGGGGATCTTCCCGACCCAGGGATCGAACCCAGGTTTCCTGCATTGGAGGCAGACGCTTTAACCTCTGAGCCTACAGTAGCCACATTCAAAACCCGTCTAACAATGGGTTTATTATCTAGAATATTAAAAGGAATTCTTGAAAATCCAATAAGAAAAACACAGGAAAATCCAATAGAACACTGGACCAACACTATCAATAGGTGATTCCCAGGAGGGGAAACAAGAATGACTATCAGATATGTAGAGAGATGCTCAACTTGTTGATAATCAGAAAAATCCAATGTAAAATAGCCGTATCCCTTTATAGTTCTGTACTATCAGATTGACAAAAATTAGAAGTCTAAGGGGACTTCCCTGGTGGTCCAATGGCTAAGACTCTGTGCTCCCAAAGAAAGGGGCCTGGGTCTGATCCCTGGGTGGGGAACACGTAGCAACTAAGAGTTTGCATGTCGGAACTAAAGATCCCGTGTGCCACAACTAAGACCTGGCACAGCCAAATAAATAAATAAATAAATATATATATATATATATATATATATATATATATATATTTAAATTAGAAGGCCAAATAAGTACAAGGGTTGGTAAGGATTTGAAATATTTCAATGCACTGTTGGTGGGTACACTGTAAAATAGGGAGCAATCTGACAGGACCTGGTCAATAAGTGTGTGTACGTCCTATGACCTAGCAGTCTCAGAGAAACTCTTTTTCAGGTCTACAACTAGAGATGTACAAGGATGCTCACTGAACATTATTTGCAGTGGCATGAAGTTGGAGGCAACATATGTATCCAACACTGGAAGAGTAGATATGTAAAATGTAATGGATGCACTCTATAGAATTCTATGCAACAGGAAAAGAGGGAAGAAAGAAAGGTTAAAAGGTACACTGCACATATTTTATCAAGAGAACAAGATTTTTCCAGGAGCCTCAGCCATCAGAGTGCTGCTTGCATTTCATTGGCCAAAATTGTGTTACTTTGCCTTACCTAACTAAAAGGTGACTAGAGAGAATGGGGAGTTATGGATAGGGACTGCATTATCTAACCAGTGATGTCTAACAGATAAGCTAGTAGATTTCTTCCAAATGCTGCACAAAACCCATAGTGTACATTCACCACATTTTGCTGTGATGGCTAGAGGTATAGTAGCCATCCTGTGACCATGAGGGAAAGTCAAGAGACTCCTAGAGAAGACCTTGAAATCTTGTTACTAAATCAACACCAACAGCTTCTTATCCCTGAACTTTTTATCTTGTATGAAGAATAAATCTCTATTTGTTTAAGCCACATGAGTCAGAGTGTCTGTTCAATTACAGACAATAGAAATAAACCTGGCTAGTTTAAATGGAGAAGCAGGCTCTAGGTCCAGGAACAACTCCCAGCTTTGAGAGGCACATGACCTCTGCTTGTGATGGGGAAAACAACAGTCATTACTACAGGAAGCCGATGAATCAGGAAGCTACTCACCAGAATCCCCCTGCATCTATCATGGTCTGTGACAGCAAAACGGATGTCCCATGCTACTTAGCTGTATTCCAAATTTATGTCTCACACAAGAGCAGAACATAAATCATAGATTCCTAGCTCACAAGAATCTGGGAGGTGTCATTTTAGCTTTCCAGCATCTGTAGTTTTGGATGGATGTTGAACAGTCAGTCTGTGGCAGCCACCACACCGCTGAGGTCAGTTTTTGATTACTTACAACCAAAGGTACTCCTGACGGATACACTGCAAGGAATGCAACAAGGACAGAACCTGAAAACATAGCGCTGAGTGAAGAGAACAAACACAATGAGCTTAGCACAATCTAAGGTGTTAGTGAAAGTGAAAGTGAAAGTCGCTCAGTGGTGTCCAACTCTTTGCAACCCCATGGACTATACCATTTGTGGAATTTTCCAGGCCAGAATACTGGAGTGGGTAGCATTTCCCTTCTCCAAGGGATCTTCCCAACCCAGGGATCGAACCCAGGTCTCCTGCATTGCAGGTAGATTCTTTACCAGCTGAGTCACAAGGGAAGCAAGGTGCTAGTTAAAACATACACAAATCAACCGTACCTTTCTCAATGAAATGTACATTTTCAAGGATATTTGTGTCAATTGGTAAAGAAAAGGAGAATGGGCTCTGGGGATCAGGGAAGAAAGAGATAAGCCAAATAAAGTAAAGTAAAACAAGAGAGAGATCTTATACAGTCTTATAATTGGACTGATATAAGCAGAGGAATATGACTTGCTCCATTTTCTACACCTGAAGCCCCAAAACAATTCATTAAACTTGATATTTATTAGTAATTTAACTTAAAGAATGGTTTAACAATACTTCATTATTAATTTAATAAATATAAGTAAACAACTTACATAATCAAATGAATTCATTTAGATATCAACATAATTTAAATATTTCATATTTAATTTACCACAAACTAATCCCGTAAACTTTCTATATCATAATTTTTGTGCCCTTGATTAAGCAATTCTTTATACTTTAATTTCTCCAGAACCTTAAAAAATAGATCCAGGTGACCCCTGGAACCCCCATCTCCGCTCCAGCCCGTGTTTAGTGAGATGTCATCAATAGCACCCTCTTCCACCACCGCCCCATCACCAAGACCCCGCTCCACCAAGAAGGGACTTCAGCTTTTGAGACTGCGTCTGGGGGCATCGTAGCCCTTCCACCATCGAAGGATCGGTTTCTGATACAGCCAGTCTCCCCTGAAGGCGCAAGGTGAGTGCGCCGGCTGAGACGGGGTGCTTACTCTCCGAACCGCCTCCGCGGGGGCGGAGCTACCCTGACTGGGCCCCGCCCACCCGGGCAGGCTTTTAGGGCGGGTCTCTGTCATCTTGGAGAGGAGAGCGCCGGCCCGCCTTGCCCGCCCGCCCCCGCCCCCGCCCCCGCCCCCCGCACCGCCTCCCCCCAACTAACCCGGCTTGATCCAGCTCAGCTCCGAGGTGTTTGAGGCAGCTTTTTCCGTTAAGGCGAGCCATCTGTCACCAGCGTTGCTTCCTGGGGCGGATAGTCCACCTCGACACACGCCAGAGACACGGTGAGTGTGCTCCCAGGAGTCTGGGGAATGCTTTGGGCTCCAGGCTGGGCCCCAGCAGTGACTGCCTGCTAGGGACCCTGCGAACCCCAGGTAAGGTCCCATGGGAAAGAGAAGACCGCTCCTCTCCTTGAATCTCACTAGGATCCTCACTTAATAGTGAAGGACTTCTGTACTCTTAAGACTCTTGCAACTCTCTGCCAGGGGTTTGTCCTTTCTCCAAGGTAGATGGGACAGGAGACTCCAGCAAGAAAAAGCTCTCCCCAGGGCCAGTTGGGCAGTCACAACTGCTGGGATCCCTCTCGGGGTCCAGGGAGAACACTGTTCCCCTCATCCTGTGTTATAGATGTCAACCACATGAGAAGGAGCCATTCGCCTTCTTGGCTGCAAGATGGAAGACCAGGAGCCGACCTGGCAGAAGGGAAGGCTGGATGCGTCTGAGGCCCTGTCCTGCCCGGACAGTGAGGCCTCTGCCCCAGGCTGCACACTGGGGGCCCTGTACTGGGCCTGTGTCCGCAATGACCCTGCCCAGCTGCAAGCCATGCTGGATGATGGGGTCTCCCCAGAGGAAGCCACCCAGGTGGACGGCAACGGGAGGGTGAGCCACCCCAGGGGGCTTTGCAGGGCAGCGAGGGCGCTGTGAGCTTCAGGGTCAGCACCCATCGCCTGGGTCCTCAGGAGGGAGTGGGTAAGAGTGGGTCTTCCCAGGTCCTGGGACATCTCTGAGACGGTTGTGGGTTTAGAGGACCCAGGGCCCACATGGAGCTCCTGGAGGAAACCACAGAGGCTGAGCTGCCCCTCCTCCAGACAGGCCTCATGGTCGCCTGCTACCATGGTTTCCAAAGTGTGGTGGCCCTGCTCAGCCGCTGTCCTTTCCTGGATGTGAACCAGCAGGACAAAGAAGGGGACACAGCCCTTATGCTGGCTGCCCAAGCAGGTGAGAGGCTGCTAACCCCATCCTTAATCAGTAGTCCTGCTCCAGACCCGCCCATAGCCCCACACTGTCTGCAATGACGTTCTCCCACCCCAGACGCTGCCTTGTTGGATGCAAGGTGGGTTTGGGGCTTTATCATCCCTTTCTTGAGTAGCTAAGCTCTGCCCTTGGTGCCTTGTAGGCCACGTGTCTCTGGTGAGTCACCTGATCAACTACTATGCAGGCCTTGACCTGGAGCGCCGGGACCAGCGGGGACTGACCGCGCTGATGAAGGCCGCCATGCGGGATCGCTCAGAATGTGTCGCTGCCCTTCTCATGGCAGGTGCATGGGGCCCGGACCAGGATCTGCGGCCTGGAGTCCCTCCCCCATCCCTCCCCTCCAGCACTGCCTGCTATCATAGTTGCAACGAGGAGAGAGATGGAGAAGGAAGATCAATCCAGAAGGAAGAAGTGGGGGGACGTGTGCTGGGGTTTCTGATAAAGGGTCCAGCTATTGAGGGCTCTGTTTACACTGTGAATGATGGTCCCAGAAAAGAAAGATTGGGAGGATAACTGGACCAGCTGGATAATCTAATACCAAAAAAAGCTGGAGTCTGGAACCAGATTCTTGAGTTCTCATCCCGGCTGTGCTACCAACTGAGTGATTGAGCGCAAACGGCTTCCTTCTCTGAGTGTACCCAGGGTAACGAGAGTGATGGCCTTCTCTGGGCTGATTTCCAGCTCTGAGGAGCCAGGGTTCCAGGAATGCAGTGATAGACGGTTGAAATGTAGGGGCAGTGTAGAGTTGTTCTGGGGTGAAGTCCACGTTGTCTGTGGAGTCTCAGACCCTCATTACTCCATGAGGTGGGTCTCCCCTCTGTTGTTCACTCTGGGGACCCCCAGCCTTCAGCTTTTCCCTTCCCCATTGCATCAGACTGGGTTTGGAGTCAGAAAAGAGGAAGGTCTGCACCCCCTCCTTTGTTTCAAAGTGACAGCCTCTCCCTGCTTCCCAGGATTAGGGGGGTGTGGTGATGAAGGGCAGAACCAGGAGTGAGAACCAGCAGGATCCCCTCACCTGCTCCAGGGACCCCCACCCCATCCTGGGCAACCTGCACACCATCCCTCTGATGAGTGCCTTAGCTCAGGGGGTCTCGGTTCTACACCAGGTTTGGAAACCGCCCCCCCCCAGGAGGTCACTCTGAAGTCTTTTCCCCCTCGCTGGACTCCAATTTCTTCATCAGTCCTAAACCAGAAGTTGAATCTGGGGCTGGTACCAACCCTGGGCTGTAGCCACTGAGGATCCTCAGCTTCCAGCTGCAACAGGATGAGACACTCAGTCCTGTTGCTAAAGAATCTGTCCTTCTGTGAGTCAGCAGTGCCCTGTCGCACCCCATGACGCCCCTGTGCCCCCCACCCCCCAGGTGCTGACCTGACAGCCGTGGATCCCGTCCGGGGCAAGACTGCCCTGGAGTGGGCGTTTCTGACGGACAGCTTCGACACGGTGCAGAGGATCCGGCAGCTGCTGCGGCGGCCCCAAGTGGAGCAGCTCAGCCGGCATTATCAGCCCGAGTGGCCAGCCTTGCCCGGGCTCGTGGCCCAGGCTCAGGCCTCCCCGTCTCTCCTAGAGCGACTGCAGGCCACCTTGACCCTCCCCTTTGCGCGGTCTCCTCAGGAAGGGGGTGTCCTGGACCACCTTGTGACCGTCACCACCAGCCTGGCCAGTCCTTTCCTCACCACCGCCTGCCACACCCTGTGCCCTGACCACCCCCCCGCGCTGGGAACGCGCAGGAAGTCTGTGCCCGAGCTGCTGGGCACGGCCCCGCCCCCGCCCCCAGCCCCCCAGCCGCCTCAGGAAGCCCCCGGCCCCCGGGTCTTCACCCCCTACCAGAGCCCTCAGGGTGTGCTGAGCATGCGCCCCCAGTGGCTCCAGCCCAGGGACAGTACCAGCCCCAGGCCCCGCGCCCCCAAGATCCTCCTGTCCAAGGCCCCCTCAGCTGGCTTTCAGTGGAAGCCAGAGCCCAGGGCTTCGGGGAACCGAAGGCTGTCCCTTCCTGTCTGGAGATACCAGGAGCTCAGGATGGAGCGGAGGAGACAGGAGGAGGCCGGATTGGCACAGAGCCAGGGGAAGACCGGCTAGGCAGGGCTGGGAGCAGGTCACCAGGGCCCTCCCTTAGGCGCCTTTGCCCTCTAGAGGCCCTTCAGCCTCCCCTCAGCTTCTCAGTGGCTCTGCCCTCAGGCTGTGTGCAGGGTTATTCATACAGCATCGTTTGCAACAATAAAAGAGTGGAAACGACCTAAGTCTTCATCAATAGGGGGCTGGCTAAATTGATTCTGAGTATAAATACTGCATAACCATATGATGTATTCTATACAGTGGCAAAACAAGAGTAAGGAAGCTCTTTATATTCTGGTGTGAAACTACCTTCAAGATGTATTAAGTGAAAAAAAAACAAAGGGTAGGACAGTGTATATGGCCTGGTACTATTTGTCAAAGCAAAATTTGCACCAAGGTAAACTTGACTAATACAGATACATAGTAAGAACCAAGATTTATTTAACTATTTAATGAGTAAACCAGCAGGATGAATCAAAGGAAGAAATGAGGACTTCCCTTGTGGTCCAGTGGTTAAGAGTCTGCATTCCCAATTTTAGAGGCCCAGGTTTGATCCCTGGTCAGGGAACAAGATTCCATGTGCTGGGACAGCCAAACAAATAATATTTAAAAAAATAAACTTAGAAAAAAGGAAGAAATGAAAAATTATTATTGACATTCAGGGGGAAAAAGAATGCTTGAATAAGACTGCAAAATTAGATACAAAGAAATTAATTTCTACCTGGCAATAAAACCATAACTTTTTTTTTTCCTACCTGCAAAAAAATTTGCTATTCATCAATCTTCTACTGGTTAACCTCTTTATAGAGTCTACACACTAATCAATCAATAGCAAATCATGTAGCAGTTACTTCCCCCGGCTGACCCATAGGTGGGGTTATTAGCCAATGATCTAAAATAACTCTGAAAGGACTCTGATTTTTTTGATGTGCCTTATTTGCAAGTTTTGGATATTTTCTATTAACATATTTGTTGCATAAATATATTTGCTTACTTATATGCAATAATAAAAGCAAACACTTATAAGACGCTTACTGTATACATTAATACGTTTAACACTCCCAATACTTTTATAGGGATTTTAGCTTTGAGGGCATAAGGCCCAGACAGGGTAAGGAACTGCCGGTGTCACACGGCTAGAAACCAACAGAGATCAAGACTGAGGGCCAGTTATTCCAGTTGTGGGGGCCAGACTCTTAACACCAAACCATGCTGCCTCACTGGAACCCTCCTGGAAAGAGGCATGGTGGTTTGGAGGGGAAGAAACCTGAGCAGATGATCAAGGGTAGAAGGGAGATTTTTCACCAAGTATCTTTTTTTTTTTTGAAACTTCAAGCTTCTTTAAAAAGTAAAGTTAATTTTTTTTCTAGCAGTTTTAGATTTACAGAAAAACTGTGAAGATTGTGCAGAAAGTTTCCATATACCTCACACCCACTGTCTTCTTTTATTGACACAAGTATAGTATATTTGGTAATTAATGGGTGAATATTAGTACATCCATTCTTAATTCAGGTTTCCTTAGTTTTTTCCTAACATCTTTTGTCTGTCTAGGATTCCTTCCGTTTAGCCATCGCATTTCCAAAGATTCCTCTTGACTTGAATTTCTCAGATTTTCCTTGTTTCCGATAACCTTGAAGTTAACCTTCGATAACCTTCCGATAGTCTTGAAGATGCTTGGTCAGTATTTTGTAGGTGGTCCCTTAACTGGGATTTGTCTGATGTTTTTCTGAATAGACTGGGTTGTGGGTTTTGGGGAAGAAGACCACAGAGGTTAAGGCAATGGCACCCCACTCCAGTAACTCTTGCCTGGAGAATCCCATGGACGGAGGAGAATGGTGGGCTGCAGTCCATGGGGTCCCGAAGAGTCAGACACGACTGAGCGACTTCACTTTCACTTTTCCCTTTCATATATTGGAGAAGGAAATGGCAGCCCACTCCACTGTTCTTGCCTGGAGAATCCCAGGGATGGGGGAGCTGGTGGGCTGCCGTCTGTGGGGTCGCACAGAGTCGGACACGACTGAAGTGACTTAGCAGCTTTACATTATGTCCAGGATACATATCCTATTATAAACATGACTCGATCACCTGGCTGAGGTGGTGTTTGTTTCAGGTCTCGCCACTGTACTGTTACTCTGCCCCGCTTTTCTATACTGTACTGTCATTATCCGAAGCCCACACTTAAGGAGTGGGGAATGATACTCCGTTCTCTTGGGGGTGGAATATCTACATAAATTATTTGGAATTCTTCTGCACAAAATGTTTTGACATTTTAGTCATGTATTACCAAATTTTGAAAGACTTAAAAATAAATCTGCTCCTGTGTCCATCAAAAGATGAATGAATAAAGATATGTTGTATATATATACATACACACACGATGGAACACCACTGTAAAAAAAGAATAAAATTTTGCCATTTGCAACAATATGAATGGACTTGGAAGGTGGTATTCTGAGTGAAATAAGTCAGAGAAAGACAAATGCTGTGTAAAAAATAAAAAAATAAAACAAATTAGTGAGCATAACAAATAAGAAATAGACTCACAGAGGATAAACTAGTGGTAACCCAAGGAAAGAGGGAAGTGGGAGGGGAAAGATAAGGTTAGGCAATTAAGAGGTACAAACTACCATGTATAAAATAAAACTACAAGGAAATACTGTATAGCACAGGGAATATAGCCAATACTTTATAATAACTATAAATGGAATATAACCTTTAAAATTGTAAATTACTATATTATACAACTGAAATTTATATAATATTGTCAATTATACCTAAATTTTTTAAAAATTTATTTTAATTGGAGGCTGATTACTTTACAATATTGTAGTGGTTTTTGCCATACATTGACATGAATCAGCCATGGGTGTACATGTGTTTACCTCAATTTAAAATAAAATAGGTCTGTTCTTTGAACAGAGAAAAACACACACAAATGCTGAGGTGACAGCAACTATTAGGGTTAGATAGTGTGTGATTTCTCCTAGAAACGGTGGTGAACCAGAGTGGGTTCAAGGTTAACTTTGCCATTCCCTACCTGTGTGATCCTGAATAAGACACTTAAGTTTCTCTTACCTCTCTTTTTCTCATCTGTTAACAGGATTATTAGAAAGATGCATTAGCTAATAAAGGTAAAGAGGATCTGTATACTGTAAAGTGCTGCCAAGAGCTGAAGTGCTATGGGAGGGCCTTGGAGAACCGAGTTTGATTGAGTTGCTTCCAAACCTCCAGAATGGAGCTAGAGTTCTTTCCTCCTCAACCACTGCTGAAATCAAAGCCCAAGAAGCCAGCCCTGGCATTGGGCATTGCAGCCAGGAAAGGAACCACATGACAGGCTTGGAACAACATGGGGATTACATGCTTCAGCCTAGCTCGCCTTTGGGCTCTGGTGGGTTATAGGAACTTTCTAAACCTCAAGACTCTTGTATGTAAAGTGGAGGTAACATTAGCATGTAGGGCTGTTGTGAGAATTAGATGAATAAATGCAGCTGTCTGCACCATGCACTAAGTTGCTTTAGTCGTGTCTGATTCTTTGCGACCCCATGAACTGTAGCCCACCAGGCTCCTCTGTCCATAGGATTCTCAAGGCAAGAACAGTGGACTGAGTTGCAAAATTTTCTCTTCCAGGGGATCTTCCTCACCCAGGAGTCTCTTATGGCACCTGCATTGGCAGGTTCTTTACCACTAGTGAGACCTGGAAAGCCTGTGCCTGGCCTAATTCTTGCAACCTTCCTCTTTTACAGTTGACAAAATTGAAGCAATGTGACAGTTAAGCTACTTTCCCAAGGTCACCAGCTGGCTAAGTGGTACTTGGAGTTCAAGTCTGTGGGCTCTGGATCCCACGTCCCTTCCACTGCAGCACACACCCCCACTCACAGCCCAGGCTCCCTGGCCCTCTGAGACTCCTTCCTACTTCTAACAGGCTTGAGTTTTACGAGTGTGCAGGGGTGACCATGGCATCCTCAGGGCTAGAGAAACTACCCCCTGTGGCTCTCCCTCCCAACTGGCTGGCCTGGGGTAGATCTGGACTGGGAGGTCCCATGGGCAGGCAGTCACACCTGGGCCACAGGTCACACAACATTTTCCAGCAGAGGGAGCCTTTCCACCTTGGAGAATACCCACCTCTCCATCCCTGGCCATCTCCAGGGCAGCCAGAGTTCCAGGTCAAGCCATTTCTCTCTAATCCTCTAGCAGCTCCTGACAGCCCTTCAGGTCACCAGCGAGGAAAGAAGCCTAGGGCCACTCTGCCTGCGCCGCCCTGAGTTAACCCCTCCACTAGCATCCCAGCTTCTCCATGCTCTAGCCTGGCTCCTGACGCTTCCCAACTGAGTTCCCGTCAGCAGAGGCCAAGGAGCCCGGGACAAGGCCCCTGGCGGTAAAGAACACAGGCCACATCAGAGCTGCCCTGCTGCGACCCGCAGACCTGAGTTTGACTCCTGACCCGGCCTCTTATCTCTGTGACCAGCTCCTCTCCAGCCTCGGTCTCCTCCTTTGTAACATCCAATGTGATAATATCCAATCGCTACCTCCCAGGGTTGCTGTGCCGCCTAAACAGTGGGAGGCATGCCAGGCATAGAGCATGGCCTGGCTCACAGTCAGCACCTGGTAAACAGAAGCTTTTGTTACTGCGCTGGGCGGCAGTGGGTAAGGAAACGGCCGAGGGGGCAGTTCCGTGGAGGAGGCCAGTGGATGGTCTTTGGAACCCCATGGCCTCCCCTGCAAGTCTTGGATACCATTCTGGTGGCCCCTGAATGAGAACACACACTTCTCCCAGATGACCTTCTCAGACCTGCTCTCCCACATGCAGCTCTGCAGCCTAAGCCCATTCCCAACACCGCAGAGGGCATGGCCCTCCAGCCTGGCAGACGGGCTCCTCCAGAGAGGATTGCAGGTTGACTGTACTCACTGGGATGTCAGCCAGGCTGTGGGGACTCCTGGGAAACCCTCCCCTCACTCCTGCGAAGGCAGAAACCATGTCTGTCTTCCTCACCCCTGGTTCTGTGCTCAATGAATGTGTGTAGAAAAGAACCAAGTTCAGGTTCCACTAAGGTCTGGGATGCTTGTTCAGTTGCTAAATTGTATCTGACCCTTCTCTGGGATGCTCAGAGGGGCCGTTATCACCTCCCTCTTTTTTTCAGGGGCTACCCTGCTTCCAGGAGTGGCAGTGTTCCTGGTTACTCCAGAACATGGCCTAGGAGACTCCTGTTAGGTCAGGAGAAGGCAAGGGAGTGCATATATTGTGGGGGGGACAGAATGACAAGTTGGGGCTCATTGATTTCTGTCCTGCCTTTCCCCACCTGGGGCACCTGGACAGGATTCCCTCCTCTCCAGCTGTCCTATTTTCCAAATGGTTGAAAACATCTTCTCTGTATCATCCACCCCACAGTCACCAGCCAGTCATGCCTCTCTCTGCCTCAGAGGGCCCATGGCTTCCCGTGTTTAAGGAAGATACCACACCTGAAGGGAATACTTGCGTGCAAGGAGTGGGGTTGGATAGACTCTGCATCACTCATACTCAGACACGCAATGTCACATGCGAACACACAGTCAGCCGGGGCCCACGGGGGCCTGTGGGCGCTCAGGCACAGAAATACACACAGGCCTCTTGGTCCACAAACTCCTAGTCACACACAGAGAAGCCACCCACACGAGCACACATAAATACCCCATCACACAGCTGCACAAACACATCTGCTCACTGACAGAGGCAAAAATAAAGGCAGGGTCCCCCCCATTCCCTGTGGTTCCTGGCCCACCCCTCCCCTTCTGATCCCCACTGCTCCCCAACACTTTGTGGTCCCCCAGCCACCTGGCTTCACACACGGCCTGTGACTGTGATGGAGGCTGCAGAGTTTGTCTAACCGTGGGGAGCAAGAGCTGGGGGGCTGAGGGAGGTCCAAGCCTGACCCTTGAGTCCTCCCCACAGACCTGGGTACCTTCCTCAACTGTGAAATCTGTGGTCCTCTCAGGGAAAGGAGAGAGGTGGGCAGCTGAAGCCTAAATCCAGCTCTATGGTTATTTCCTCCACACCAGTCTTAGCTAGCCCACCGCCCCTTCATCCTGCATCTGGGATCTGCCCTGGGGAACAAGGGGCAGAGCCTGCAGATGAGGGAGTCTTGGAGACAAGAGGTCGCTGGGAACCCTCAGTGCCAGGCCCCCTTCCTGGGAAGGGCAGCGTCTGGGCACAGATGCTGGAAGGGGTAGGAAAGGGGCAGGATTTGTGGCATTTCCCCTCCAGCTGGAAACAAAGGCAGATTCCTGTGTCCCGCTCCAACAATCCGGTCCCACCCACCCGAGTGGCGGGAGCTGAAGGAAATCCCGCTGGCCTCTGGCCTCACCCAGCCACTCGGCGTCTCTTGCAAACAATCTCTCTCCCAGCCTCCTTATACAAGGAGGACCCCCTTTCTTCTAGAGACCTCCCTCCTTATACAAATACCAAGTCCTCCCCACTGGGAATGGTTCCTTTAGCCGCTCAGACTCTCTCTTCCAGCAGCAAGGATCCCCTTAGTACCACTCAAGAGCCTGGCAGGCCCATTTTCCCCTTGCTGGGCAACTCTGCCCACCCTCACTCCAGCAAACTCAGGCCCTGCTTCTGTTTAGAGTGGGCAAAAGCCTCGACGCCCTGGGAAATCCTGTGGCATACAAACGCTCAACCAGACCTGCAGGGCATCTTCATGTCCTGAGTTTCAATGGAATATCCTCTCAAATCAAGATCAGTGGACCCAACTTCCCTTTTTTTTCTTTGCCACGCTATGCAGCATGTGAGGTCATCGACTAGGGATCGATCCCGCATCCTCTGCGTTGGAAGCACGGAGTCTTAACCACTGGACCACCACAGAAGTCCCCACATCTTCTTTTATTGTGGCAAAATTGCAGCTCCACTCTCCCGACGTATTGAAGAGTCAAGGGATACTGTGTGATATAAATAGAACAGGAACTAAAGGTATATTGGGCTTCCCTGTGGCTCAGATGGTAAAAAATCCACCTCTAATGTGGGAGACTTAGGTTCGATCCCTGGAGGAGGGCATGGCAACCTCTCAGTATTCTTGCCTGGAGAATCTCCATGGACAGAGGAGCCTGGTGAGCTGCAGTCCATGGGGTTGCAAAGAGTCGGACACGACTGAGTGACTAAGCACAAACTTATATTATTCAATTTATAAAAAGAATAACATATGATCAATAATTAGAAGGAAGAGAACCTAAGTGACCTAATTCTGAAGCTTTAAAATCTAGAGATAGCAGAGAGACAAATACTACATGGGTACATGGGATCCCTTACATGTGGAATCTAAAAGCAAGTCAAATTCATAAAAACTGAGAGTGGAAAAGTGCTTGCCAGAGGCAGAGGGGTGGAGAAATGGAGAGAGGTTGGTAAAGGATACATACTTTCAGCTCTAAGGTGAATAAGGTCTGAGGATCTAATGTATAACATGGCAACTGTGACACCGAGGCCCTCTAAAACAGTTTCCTTACCAAGTTTATGATCAATCTCTTTATCCAAAACCTGCTCCCTTTCTTGTTCCCTCTGACCTCAATCCTGTGCTAACTGAACACCAATCAACCAGAGTCAGATGACTAAAATTGCTGTTGCTGATAACATGGTTCATGACTAAAATTGCTCATATAAATATCACCATTAATGTACAAATTCAGGTTGTTTGTCGAGGGCAAGAATAACTAACAGACCCCAAAGCCATGAACCACCTGGCCAGAGAATCATAAACCAGAGATATCCTGATTCTTGAAACTACCATTAAGAAATGTTCACAGAACTGTCACAAGACGATGATTAATCCCAGCCTCTTTGATCTTCCCCTTAAAAAACCCCTACCTCTAAGACCACGTGGGAGTGGATGGGAGGCTTGGCTCCCAGTCCCTTGCTTGGTGTCCTGCGATAATTCCTTACTTTGCTGCAAACTCCTGCTGTCAGAGTAGGGTTTTCTGCACAGTGGGCACAGGAGCCCTTCACTCAGTGACAACTGTAGCTCATAACACTCTGCTGGATAATTGAAATTAGCTGAGAGAATATAACTTAAATTTTACTTACCCAAAAAACTTCTCACCAAAAAAAAATAAAGGATAAATAGGTGAAGTGATGGATGTGTTGATTAAGTAGATAGGAAGAATCCTTTCACAATGAATATGCATATCAAATCATCATGATGTACACTTTAAATATCTTTTTAAAAAATCTTGCATCTTTTAAAACATTGAAGTATAGTAGATTTACAGTGTTTATACTTTAAATATCTTACTATTGTATTTGTCAGTTATACCTCAATGAACTTGAAAAAAAATCTAGAGATACCAGTGTAAGCATATCATTTAGAGTGATCAAAGTAAATGTCAGAGAAATAAATAGCTTTGGGAAGGGGTTGGCCCCAGCAGGAGGGTCTGGGGATGAGAGTCTCATGGTAAACTCTTCTGCAGAATTTAAAAAAAAAAAAAAAACATATTTACTTGGTGCTTATTTGGGATTTCCTGAGTTATTTTCAGAATGGCTGCCTCATCCCTCAAAGTCCTGTGCAGTGGCTCTACACTCATCTCTACAACAACCCCTTAGAGTGCTATTCATAGAAGAGGCAACATTTAGCCCTGGTATTTGAACAGGTAAGAAAGTTCACCTCCCTGCCACACAGCCAAGCCTCTGCCCTCCTGACTCTTGGTTCATGCTGTTTATCTTGCCCCACAGCTCAGCCTCCCTCTCTCAAAACCAGGTGTCTGTGAGGGTTTTACATCTGGAAAAGGAAGCTTACAGGCCTTTTTTTTTTTTTTTAATTAATAAATTTGCCTGCACTGGATCTTAGTTGCACCATGTGGGATCTAGTTCCTTGACCAAGGAGCGAACCTAGGCCCCTTTCATTGGGAGAATGGAGTTTTAGCCACTAGACCACCAGGGAAGTCCTGGGTCTTTTGCTTTTATTTGGAGAATGTGGTGGAGACAGAGTTTGCATCCTTTTCATACAGATAAGGAACCTGAGGCTCACACACAGGGCCTCCAACTCTGAGGCTGGATGCTGTCCTCCAGCACGGGCAGTTGTGTGGAGGAGAGTCATCCTCAAGGAGGCTCATGGGAAGGGGCAATCCACAGGTGGCTGGACTGCCAAGAGATGGTGCGGGGGCAGCCTCTCAACAGAGCCCAGGTCCCACCGGCATCGTGCGGGCACCTTCTTGTCGCAAACTCCTGCCCTGATGTGCTCTCGTTTCTTAAGATTCTCTCCTGAGATGAGTCATCTCTGGGGCTCTGACTCTGGGTGGGCAAAGAGTGGACAAAGCCATCCTGGGGACATCCTGGAGGAGCTGGAGAGGAAGAGGAAGGTGACTCAGTGATTCAAATTGTGGCCCCTGTCTGCCAGCCTCTTCCTGAGGTGCTGGGCAGGGCTCTGGCCGCCCCACCCTCATCAAAGTTAGCACTGGCCAAACTGCCTTTTCACCTGAGCTGTGGTGTCAGAGCTTGGGAGCCGGTGGTTTTCTGAATCTTAGAGTCAAAGAAAACAGCACACAGCTGGGAAGAGTCTTTGGGGGGTATCCAGTCTAAGGCAGGCTGGCACTGGTACCACGTCCCCAGGGTTACCGCTCTTGCCAGGACTCCATGGTGCCTCTGGCCTCAGTGGAGGAGACCCAGAGAGGGAACATCCTTTCCCTGAAGCCCACAGAGCTGAGACTCTCTCCTATGTGCTGAGTAGATGGATAAATGGAATTCACAGGAATCCACCCCACTTCTGTGAAGAGACCCACAGTTCTTCCTTTTCTGGTACCCTGTTCGAATGTTTCCATGTCTCTCACATTTGAAAAATCCTTAGGTTGTCTAACTTTAATTTCCCACTCTACAATTAAAATGAAACCAAACCCACCTTACCCCTCTGCTAACCCCCCACCCACCCACCCCTACCTCCTACGCCTGGCTTTTCTTTCCTACTCATCCTGGTGCAGAACCGGGTACATAATTTGTAGGACCCAGTACAAAATGAAAATGCTAGGCTTTCTGTTCAAACATGAGTAAGAATTCCAACATGGCAATAGCAGAGCATTAAAGCCAGTGTAGGGCGCTGTGTGTCTGCACAGGTTAGACACCCACAAAGTCGACCCTGCGCTAGTGTCAGAAGCAATGCTTGAACTCAGTACTCAGCTAATCCTGCAAGGTCAGGTTGTTCAATCCCCTGCCTTCATGCCAGGCCCACATCTCCTGCCTTCCATAGGTGAGAATCTCCTTGAGAGGTCACCCCCACCTACCCTTCCCAGGATCTCCGGGCCTCAGCTTTACACACTGCTGGGAATCCTTCTAAGTGTCTAAATATAAGTCTTAGCCCTCTGAGCCTGTTTCCTTTTGTTCTGTCCTCACTGAATATAAGGAACAGCTGGTCCTTTTGAGTAATTAATTCTCGTAGACTTGGACACAGACTGTAATTCCTTTTCCCTTTCCTCATTGGGTTGAGTCTCCAGCGCTTTTTCCAACTCTGCATCCCTCCTCTGATGTCTTCCCCAGGGAGGGGAAGCACAGAGTCCCAAAGAAGCCCCAAAGAGCACAAAGTCCAGAGGCTCCATGCTCTGGAGAGGCGGGGAGACTCCAGCACTGAGGAACAGCCATCCCCCCCACCCCTCTGCCCCATCAGGCCCTCACTTCCTCCTCCAAACCCTACTCTCCTTTTATCTGTTTCATGAGCTCTTCCTAGATAAAGTCCCCCATCCCCCGACTCTCCCCAGCGGCACTGAGTTCTTGTTCATCTCCATGTCTCTGCTCTCAGTGTGTGTTTCAGACTGAATGCTTCCTTTGGGGGAGCCCCCACTTCCATCTCCCAGGACAGACATCGCTAGGCTGGGATTGAGAAGGGTTTATCAGAAGCCATAGCAAGGCATGGGTGAGCGTGGGTATGAAGGATGGACACCAGCCACACTCCCAGCTCTCTAACTAATAGAGTGCCGAAGCAGCTACTATAATCTGAAAGAGCAGATACTGTAATCCCATAGTACTTCCTATTGGCTGCAGGACACAGTTCTGCCCTGACACTGAAGTTTGGGTGTGCCTTGGTTCTGGAATTCACAATGCTCGCAAGTTGTGAAGCTACTGTGGGTGGGGGCTGGGGAGGGTTTCAGCGGAAGTGAGGTCAGTCAACAATTGATGCCTGTCTGAGCCTTTAGTCATTGTCTCCCCCAGCCTCTATTCCTGTCAAAGGGTGTGTGTGTGCAGGGGGTGAATGGAGGAGATATCCTGGCCCATCTTACAGAATCCCCATATTAGAGCAAGACCCCTTAGAAGTCTGTTCTGCCTCTAACACCCATGTCTTTCCACCTAGCTCTGAGGCCATCTTCTCCCCAGCCTTTTCATTCATTAATTTAATTATACTCTCGGATGGAGGGCGTAGGTAGCCTGTGTCTGTCTGTCAGCTAGTGTCTTTGCTATGAGCCAAGATAAGCACCAGAACTGTTTATTATGTCCATTTAGCAGATGGGAGACTGAGGGTTAGAATTAGGAGAGGTGTCACTTGTCTAGGGTTACACAACTAGTCTGGATTCGACTTCAGAGTCTTTGTGGATAATCTAGAGGCTAGGGATAAAGTGGGCTTCCCTGGTAGCTCAGACACTAAAAAATCTGCCTGCGATGCTAGAGACCTGGGTTCGATCCCTGGGTTGGGAAGATTCCCTGGAGGAGGGCATGGCAGCCCACTCCATTATTCTTGCCTGGAGAATCCCCATGGACAGAGGAGGCTGGTGGGCTGCAGTCTAGGGGGTGGCAAAGAATCAGACATGACTGAGCGACCAAGCACAGCAGAGGGATAAAGTGGAGCGCTGCCTTCAAGGTGCTCACAGTGGTTGGAGCAAAGCCAGACAACAGTGTCACTGCTCTGATCCCTGGGAAGGCCATTAGGAGGACCGGTTTGCTTCTCTGGGAGAAGCCTTTCTACTCCCCTCCCCAAGGCATCTTTTCCTCCTTGTTCCAGCAATATCCCCAGGGAGTTGGGGCTCCCCACATCTAGAGGTCCATTTGGTGGGGTGAAGGGCCAGCCTCGAAGGGGGCAGGCCAAGGCCTCTCACTCCATTCTGGCCGCCCATGGTGGGAAGAGGCGTCCCTGTCACTGAGCTGCGCTGCCGCCTAAAGGACTCAGACCCGTCACCACTGACCCACAGCTGCCGCTTCTGGGCCTGTTTTGCCCTGCGCTGAGCGCTGCGCAGATAGAGGCTGCGGAAGAGGGGAGGGAACAAGAGGGGGTGAATGGGGCCCCCGGGAGGAGGCTGAAGGAGCTGGACGATGTAGGGAATCTCGGAGGGAGGGGGGCAGAGGGCGGAGCCAAAATATTTCAGGCTGCTAGCCCCAAAGTCTGCCCTTGCTGCTGAGCCTCGTAGGCAGGCAGAGGATCCGGAGTTGTGGGTGGGAAGACAGGTAACTTCTCTCCATCTGCCCTCCCCGCATGTCCTTCCCTTGGTGCCCGCTTCTCGTCAGGGGTTCCCCGGCATCCCTCAGCGGCTCCGGGCGGGAGGGGCGCCTCCACCTCCACCCCTCCCCCGGCCGGTCCACGGAGGGTGCCTCGCATCCTGGCCGTGGCCCCGATGGCTCTGGGCCTGGACCCCACGAGACCCCCGCAGCCCAAGGCCAAGGCCCGCCCCTTCGGGGAGGCGGATGTGGGAGGCTGGAGGCGGGGGCGCGGCCTTGATCCCGGGGCAGGGGCAGCCGAGGGGGAGGCCGCCCTAGGGGTCTGCTGCCGCGCGCACGGGAGGGTCGGCCCTGAGCCCTGGCTAGGGGCGAGCGGGCGGCCGTCGGCTAGCTGGGCAATAGGAAACGGTTTATTAGGAGGGAGTGGTGGAGCCGGGCCAGGCAGGAAGACGCTGGAATAAGAAACATTTTTGCTCCAGCCCCTTTCCCAGTCCCCGGAGGCCGCTGCGCCAGCCGCGCCGAGCGAGCCCCTCCCCGGCCCCAGCCCCGTCTGGGGCCGCGCCCGGACCCCGGACCCCGGCCGGCTGTCCAGAGCCCGTCGTGTGACCGCGGCCGCCGCCGGTGAGGGGAGGAGGCCGCCCGCTGCACGTCCGCGCCCCGCCGACCGCAAGGCAGGCCCAGAGGTGAGTCGAAGTCCGCTGAGGGGGCAGCTGACCCCCACCCAAGTGGGCCCTTTCCCACGGCAGATCCCAGAGAGACCCTCAGAGAGGTGGCCGTAGGATCAGTCCCAGCTCCTCGTAGGGCAAGCTGCCCCTCGCCCTCCACGAACATCTGCCTATCACCCCACTTAAGACTGCAGCGGGTTGGATAGAACCTGAACTGGGATTCAGAAAACTTTGTTCCTGGGGCCACTTAGCTTCACTGTTTTCCCATCCTCATCCATAAAATGGGCAGAAGGATACCCACCCTGCTTCACTTACTGGAGAAGGGGGTCACATGTCCTTCCAGGCTCCTGACTTGACCTGGGGGTGGGTGTCCACTTCCAGTGCTGTTGAGCCTCTCGTTGAAGCCCATCTTTCCCAGAGCAGCCCTTGCAGGTCTTGCTACAGGAATCTGACACTGTGGCCCCTTCCTCCAAACCTCACCTCCAGCCCTGTATGGTCACAGAGACCCCATGCCGTGGACTTCTTTCAGGATCCAGGTCAAAGGGGATCGCACTCTTCCTCCAGAATGGGACCCCAGATTTTCAGTCTGCCCGGGAGGCCAGTGCTGTTATGAGCATCTCTGAACTGGTCACCCACCCTCTCTTTTCTTTTCTAAGGACAGAGGGATAGTGGACAATAGCTCTCACCCTCTCTACATGGGCAGCTTCTGGCTAAGTCAGGGTCTGTCTGACATCCCTGATCCCTGACTGTTTATTCGACCTGGTGCCTGTCCTTTCATCCTATCAGGTGGTTAAAAACAGCCTCTATTTATTGAGTACTTACTATGTGGACACTTAGGTATAATACATTTTTTGTCAAGTAATCCTGGCCACAACCTAGGACAAGAGGTGTTATTGTGTCCATCCTACAGAAGAGGAAAGAGATTCAGATGTGAGTCATTTATCCAAAGCTCCATGGATGGTTGGGCTTTTAGTAACTTTTGTTAAGTGCTTACGGTATACCACTTAGTACTCTTATACCTATGACATGAGCACTATTATAATTTTTTTTATTATTTATTTGCCTATGTTGGGTCTTAATTGTGGCACATGGGATCTTTTCGTTGAGGCATGTGAACTCATGGTGGTGGGCTCTAGAGCCCATGGGCTCAGTAGGTGTGGTGAGTGGACTTAGTTTTTCAGAGGCATGTGGGATCTTAGTTCCTGGACCAGGGATTGAATCTGTGTCCCCTCCATTGCAAGGCAGATTCTTAACAGCTGAACCACCAGGAAAGTCTTGAAATGAGCACTGTTATTATTCTCTTTTTTGTGTTTGTTTTTGTTATTTATTTATTTATTTATTTTATTCTCATTTTTCATAGGGGATCTTAAGCTTCAGAAAGTTTAAGTAACTTGTCCTAACTCTCATAGCCCTAGATGGTAGAAGCAGGATTGGAACCTGGGTCTGTATGATCCAGAGATGACAACCTGACCCCTGTGCTACACTGGGCTGCCTTTGCATTCCGTCTGAGATCCTAAACTCCCTACTTGATGCTACATCCCAGTCCAGTACTGTGAAGGGTTAATGAAGTGATGCAGAGGAAAGTGCTTTGTGATGCTAAGGGGCCACCCAGCATGAGCAGTTCAGTCTGGTCCTCTGCTGTGTGGGTAAGACCAGTTGATGTACAGAGCAAGGCACTTGCAGCCCCAAGACAGTACTGCAGTGCTGAGAAACTGCTGCTCATGGGAGCTCATTAAATCAATCCCTCAGGTGTGCTGGGGAGAAGGAAACTGACCTTCAGTTTCTGAGCACACCCTTACTCTGGTTCTCCCTACCTAAGACTAAGGTTATAGCACATAGATGATTTCTAGACAAATGCATATTGGGTACCAGGCGATGACAGTTGCAGTCTGTTAATGCAACCCCCGCTTGCTCTTTTTCTTCCTTTGAGGGACCTATCTAACACCAAACAACTGCAGAAATTAAATGACCAAGTGAGGATATATTACCAGCAATTTAAGTCAATCAAGAGGCACATGGTGATTCTGGGCAAGAAACCTAACATCCCCCAGCTTCCGTTTCCCTATTAGATTGTCGTGAGGATTAAATGAGATCATCCATCAAAGTTCAGTACTTAGCACATAAGTAGTACTCAGAGAAGGCTAACTCATTACTAAGAATTTCACAGTGGTTAAGTTAACGTTTGAAATTAGTTTAGCATTTGTGATTTCTGGCTAAAAACTGTGATGCTTCTGTCAGCAGGAGATCATTCAAGTTTTGTTAGGTGGGAAAGGAGTCCACCAGTTCCCAGGAGTCTAGTTGTGCTGGAGTCAGGTATCAGGGCGCATTATGCCGGGTCAGCTCTGAGTTGGGACTGATCTGGACTCAACACCCTCCTGTACTGAAACTTACTCTGAGCCTAGTAAAAAATGGGACAGTTACAGCTTTCCTTCACTGCATTCCCAGTTTTAGACCAGAGGCGGATTCTGCAAATGCTGCCAAGCCCTCCCTGCACTGTTCTTGGGCCCCAGAGGCTGGAGATGGCCTGAACAAAGCCCATACCCCACCCTCTGTCTGCAGCATCTCCAAGTCCTTGGCTCCAGTGTTTAGCCTTGTCTGTCCCTTCTCCACTAGAAGTGGCGCGGGGCTGTGGGGTTCTCCGAATGGGAATCAGAATCCCTGCCCTCTGTACTCCACTCTATCGTGGAGTTGTATAGGACTCAGTTCTCAAAGTGTGGTACCCACAAAAACTGATCCGAATTCCCTGGGGGAATTTTAAAAAATGCATGTTTCTTACTGGTCTCAATGGACTGAACCAGAATCTGGAGCAGGAGTGAGACCAAAGAGTGCATTTCTAATGAAGCACTTGAGATGATTCTGCTGCTTAATAGTGTAGTGAGAGGCTGCACCGGAGCACAGAGAAGGGAAAGCATGGGGAGAGGATTCTAGAAAGATGCCGGCTATCATCCTTATTGTTACCCACTTTTTCCTTCTTGCTTCATCCCCTCTCCTTTAACTGCTTTCTGAGCAAAGACTGCCAAGGATGGATTCCTGCCCTTACCCCAGTGGGAAAAGCCAGCTTGTCTGGGGTTCCTTCTCTGGCCACCAGTCCCACTGCAGAGTGCTTGACAGAGTCCCTCCTGTATTTCAGGAGGGGCATGAGGCAGGAGGTCAGGCAGAGGAGACTGGGGACCAGCTGCAGCAGACCAGGGCTCCATTTCCTCCCCCAGCCCTGGGCCTCTGGGGCAGAGGAAGCCCAGGCAGGAAGACCAGAGCTGCCACCAGTCAGCGAGGCCCATGAAGCACCCCCCACTCCCCCCCGTCATCCTGCTCTCAGAGCCTCAGCATCATGGATCTTCATTTGGCATCATTCTTAGACTAGGGGCCTTCTGCAGCCTATATGGCCCTATGCCAGCCCCCCAGCCTTACCATGTTACGCCAGAAGACAGTTCTCTTCCCTCATGTCTGCTGCCCCTACCTGGGCATTCTGTCCCCGTCACACACCTGCTACTCTCCACCATTCAGAAAGTTCTTCTTGCTCTCTGACCTCAGTCCTTCTTGCTGCAGCCTCAGCCCTAATCTTTTCATTCTAAGTCTTTGAGAGATGAAGATGGGGGTCACTTCTGAAGCACTAGCTGGTCTGGGACTTGAGATGGGACTATCACAGACCAGAATTACTCCCCTAACAATCCCCACCAAACTTTTGGAAAAGTTCAATCTTAACCAACCACAGAAGGTCAAACATTCAGTGTCTAAGTATGTTTCACTTCCCTTCCACATCACTGGCCCTACCCCCACTCTTTCCCAGGACCTCAAGGACAGAGAGAAGGGGGGGAGTGGCTCAGAGAGGACATCTTATAGTCTGATGAGGGTTCAGAGAGGTTCCTTAGAAACAGTGTGGCCTGGCACTGTCCAGGCTTGGTATGGCTGATACAGCCCCGCAGGCTCAGACATGGGCTGTCACCCCAGACTGGGATATGGAGTAGAAGCCCCACTGGACTAGGAGTCTGGACACCTGGGTTGCACTGCCACTGAACCCCATTTGACCGTGGACAAGCCTCCGCTCCTGGCTGAGCCTTGATCCCCATCTTCTCTAAAATAAGGAACTGGGGTCTGTGATTCACAGGGTGTACGAGGATTCTGTCACGGGGGTGTCCCAGCCCCAGGTGGCTCCTGCAGACCCTGTAGTGACTCCAGCCTGCCCTGAGACCATGTCCTGAGCTCCCTGCTGTGCGTGACTCCTGCCTGTTCTATCCAGACCCCAATCTAAACAATCTTGATTCCTGTTCCCAGCTTGGCGGGACCCTGAATGGCAGGAAGTGAAGACAGGAGCCTGTTTATGTTTGAGGCAGCCAGGCCTAAGGCGGGGGGGGCACTGGGAAAGGGGTGGGCAGGGGTGGAGGCTGGGAAGGGGTGGGCAAGGGACAGGGGACAGACAGGGGTGGGGGACTGCTAAAGAGATGCTCCTTCCACCCCAGCCCCATGCCCTCTGCGCCCTCCGGTCTGCACTCAGCGGTAGGACAGCTGGGAGTCCCCCGAGCTCTCGGTCACTTAAGCATGGTTCCCCACCCTTTACCCCTAACAGGATGGTTTCCATGGGGAAGTGAACCAGGACTTCCCCTGCAGGCCCCGCCCCAAAGCCAGACGGAGGGAGGAGGCCTCCCTGCCTGCCCCCCCACACACACAAAAAAAACTCCCAGCAATTTCCTCTGGGTGGGAGGGACCCACAGTCAGTGGCTGAAAACACAGAGGGGAATCACATTTCAAAGATGTTATTGCACCCCTTCTCCTCTCCAGGGATCATGACCTTGAACCTTCCCAGGAGAAGGCTTCTGATGCTACTGATGGTCTTGGGCCTGACCCAGGGTGAGTACTGGGGAAGCAGGTAGGAAACAGGGGCCTGAGGGAATAAAGAAAGGGCTGTCTGGGCTCAGGTCTTGTTGGGCTGAGTCTGAGGAGCTGGGAAGAGGGGGACTGGGGAGACAGGGCTCAGTGAGACTGAGCTCTCAGCTATCCCAACCCTCCTGTGCTGGCCTCTTGATCCAAACCAACAGGCTGGAGCTCTTTCAGACTCCAGGGTGGGAACATGTGGATGGGGATTCAGACAGTGGGGCTGTTGGCAGCGGGGGGGCCCTGGGAGAGCTCTCAGCACTGGGGCTGGGGGGTCTGCTGTGCCTGGAACTGGGAGGGGAGATCCAAGGATCAGGGAAGGGAGAGAAGCCTGGTTCTCATGGTGGCAGCTGCCCCTGGGGGGATGAATCACTGGAGGGGGAACTAAAGGACTGGGACCCTTAAGGGCTGGTTTGAGAGCTCAGAAGGGAGGGGGCGGTTGGGCAGACTTAGGGGTTAGGCTCCTCCTGGAGATCTGGGCCCAGAGTGGCTGAGCTTCCAGTGTGTCCCTCAGGTGACCCCTTGAAGCCCTCTCGGGGCCCGCTGGTGACCTGCACGTGTGAGAACCCACACTGCAAGGGGCCTACCTGCCAGGGGTCCTGGTGCACAGTTGTGCTGGTGTGGGAGGACGGACAGCTCCGGGAGCACCGGGGCTGCGGGAGCATGCACCCAGAGGTCTGTAGGGCGCGCCCCACGGAGTTCGTCAACCACTACTGCTGCTACAGCCCCCTATGCAACCACAACGTGTCCCTGGTGCTAGAGGGTACGTCTGGCTGCCCCGGAAACCCCTCTCTGGCTTCTCCGACTCTGCCCTCCCTGCCCTGCTTCCCTCTCATGCCCTGGCCTGGAGGGTGGGGGGAGGCAGGGCCCTGGGGTCTGACTGGCAGAGCAGCAAGATGGGGGGCATCCAGCCTGGTGGAAGCTGGGCCTCAGTATCCCTCTTCCACCAGCCACCCAGACTCCTCCAGAGCAGCCGCAAGGAGACAGCCAGCTGCCTCTGATCCTGGGCCCCGTGCTGGCCTTGCTGGTGCTCGTGGCCCTGGGTGCCCCGGGCCTGTGGCATGTCTGGCGGAGGAAGGAGAAGCAGCGGGGCCTGAACAGTGAGCTGGGCGAGTCCAGCCTCATCCTGAAGCCATCTGAGCAGGGGGACAGCATGTTGGGGGTATGGGCCTGGGGGAACCTGGGACACAGGGTGGTTGGTAGACAGGAGCCACAGAGTCAGAGGGGGCGCAGAGTCAGAGGGGGCACAGAATGGCAGGTAGCTGAGCAAGGCACACGGCAGGCACTCAGATTTGGCTGGGCACTGGTCGGGAGGGGTTCATGGGTGGGAAGTGTGGCGAGATGAGGCAGTGGGCCCAGGTTGAGGAGGGGGAAATGGGTTTGGTGGGTGGGGCTGCCCCCCAGTGGCCTCTCGGTACTCCCAGGACCTCCTGGACAGTGACTGTACCACGGGCAGCGGCTCAGGGCTCCCGTTCCTGGTGCAGAGGACAGTGGCTCGACAGGTCGCCCTGGTGGAGTGTGTGGGTGAGCAGGGGGTGAGCTCAGGGGGTGGGCACCAAGAGCTCCCAGTGAGCTTGGAGGGGTGAGGGAGCCACAGGTGGGGCCAGGCCTGGGTCAGAACAGGAATTCTGCCAGTCAGGGAGGGGGGTTGGAGATGGGGCAGTGCCTGATCCTTGGCCAGGCGCTGGGGCGGAACAAGAGGCAAACGGAGGTGGCCTGCCAGAGGCGTGTGGTCTGAATTCAGTTAAACAGAAGCTCAGAGGTTCTGCAGTCGGAGCCAGGGCGGCAATGTGAGGGGGGCCTCTTCTGAGGGTGACTGTGCCCAGGACTCTGTGTGTCTGTATGTGACCCCCTCCCCCCTCTCTGGGTGCTGGATCAGGAAAGGGCCGCTATGGCGAGGTGTGGCGGGGCCTGTGGCATGGTGAGAGCGTAGCCGTCAAGATCTTCTCCTCCAGAGATGAACAGTCCTGGTTCCGGGAGACCGAGATCTACAACACAGTGCTGCTCAGACACGACAACATCCTAGGCAAGCGGGGATGGGGCGGGGAGCGCTGGGCCAGACCCCGCGTTCTCATCACCCTGCCCCACCACCCGGCCTCTGGACACTGACCTAACCTTGAAGGACTCCCAGCGGCCCTCGGCCCCAGCTTCTGACTCCAGCTTCCTCTCTGCCCTAAGCCAGACCAGCCTCCACCCCATTCCCAGCTTTGCCCTGACCTCGTCCACCCTGTCTCCCCAACCCCCACCCTGACCGCTCCAGCCTCCTTCATCCCTAGCCCCGCGGTGAGCCCCCTGATCCTCCGCCCACAGGCTTCATCGCCTCCGACATGACTTCCCGCAACTCCAGCACGCAGCTGTGGCTCATCACGCACTACCACGAGCACGGCTCGCTCTACGACTTTCTGCAGAGGCAGACGCTGGAGCCTCAGCTGGCCCTGAAGCTAGCCGTGTCCGCGGCCTGCGGCCTGGCGCACCTGCACGTGGAGATCTTCGGCACGCAGGGCAAACCGGCCATCGCCCACCGCGACCTCAAGAGCCGCAACGTGCTGGTCAAGAGCAACCTGCAGTGCTGCATCGCCGACCTGGGTGAGTGTGGAGGGGGCGGGCCCTTGGCGGGAGGGTGGAGTCCGTGCGCCCTCCCTCTCCACGCGGTTCTGTCTTTGCCTGTTTGGATGCCTGGCTTCAATGGCCTGATTGGCACGTTAAAACTTACAGACGTGTGTGTGTGTTCTCAGGTTACCTGCACAAGAGCCCCACACCCCACCAGGGGCCTTAAAGCTATTTTCAAGCCCAGACTCCTTCCACCACTTCAGCCAGGCTCCAGGTGTGGGGAGAAAGGGGCAGGGAGCCAGCAACCTGGGTTCTCATCCTGGCTTTGCTGACCACATCGCTGCCTGTCACCACGCATTGGGGTTCAGTTCTGAAATATATGCCCGCCTTGCCTATGCACATCTCACTGGATTCCCACACCTAGAGAGTGCCACACAAGCCAAGTAGGACGGGGCAGTTATTCCTGGGGCTGCTGTCTCCCAGCCCACCGCAGGGCGGGTCTCCAGTCGCCCGCCCCTCGGTGTCCTGCCGTCTCTCGCCCTCTCACCTCGCGCTGGGATTCCAGCCTCCCCAGGGCCACCCTGTCCGTGGGCTTGGGTGAGCAGCAGGAGTGACAGGCCCGGTTACCCACAGGCCTGGCTGTGATGCACTCCCAGGGTAGCGATTACCTGGACATTGGCAACAACCCGCGAGTGGGCACCAAACGGTACATGGCCCCCGAGGTGCTGGAAGAGCAGATCCGAACCGACTGCTTCGAATCCTACAAGTGGACGGACATCTGGGCCTTTGGCCTGGTGCTGTGGGAGATCACCCGCCGGACCATTGTCAATGGTGAGCCTCCGGCACCCCCTGCACGGGGTGGGGGAGGGGAACAGGGCAGGTGGATTCCCAGGCAGACAGGTGGGAGACGGGACTTCCTGTCACCAGCTGGTGCCCGTGGCCTGAGGGGCTTGTGGTCAGACCTTCCAAATTCCCTTTACTGTTACCTACCAGCTGGTTCAGCTGAGTGACCTTCTAAGGTTCATCTGGGTCTGATACTGGCTGTGAAATCTTGGGTAATTGATAATAGCAGAAACATTAATAGCAGCTAACATTTATTGAGTTTCAGGATGTGCCAGATGCCATTCTGTTCCCATGTATTATCTTACTGAGTTGTCCTGTGTTGGCAGGGAGGCAGTATGCTTAGTGATTACGAGCATGGGTGGGAAATCAGACCAAGTTCAGTTCCTGATTTTTGCCGTGTGCAAGGTACTTTACTTTTCTGTACCTCAGTTTCCTCATTTGTGAAATGAGAAGAAAAATAATTTCCAGTTGTTGAGATAATCCAAATAAGGCAATCAGGGCAGTATCTGGAACTGTTGTGGAGTTCAGTAAATATTGGTGGTGATTGTTGTTGTAATGACAAATAGTTGACACAGGAGCACCCCCATTTTACAGATGAGGGAACTGAGGCACAGAATTACAATTGGCTAGAGGCAGCACTGGGGTCTGAAACCCGGCAATTTGACTCTCAGGACCAGTGCTCTTTATTACTATGCTACTTCCCCCTCTTTGGTCCTTGTTTCCACAGAAATGCGGGATGTAATAGTGCCTGCACTGCCTGCTTATTGATGCCTTACTGTTATAATTATTTTTTTTTTTTGGCTGCACTGTGCGGCATGCAGTATCTTAGTTCCCTGACCAGAGATCAAACCAGTGCCCCCTGCACTGGGAGTGGAGTCTTAACCACTGGACCACCAAGGAAGGCCCTACTGCCTCATTATTACCATGGGTGCTACAGAGAACTGAAATTTGGAGGGGCACAGGCACAGGGACCTCATTCTTCATATAGAGGGCCTGCCCTGTGGCTGGTGCCCTCCCAGTCCTGGGGTGGATGGGTGCTGGGTGGCGGTCTGGACCAGATCGGGAGGCTGGTCGGTCTTTGGGGAGGCTGCCCACGGAGAGGAGCTGCCAGGAGTCTTGACAGGTTGGGGACCACCCTCTTGCTGGGCTCAGCTTCAGACATAAACTCCAGAGGCTGGGGCTGGTAAAGGGGGCACCTGGAAGGAACCGAGGCCCCTTGGACCCAGCCACAGGCAGGAAAGGAAGGCTGGACCAGCCTGGGCTGAAGAGGAGGCTGATTGCAGACTCCTGGGGAGGAGGGAAGCTCTGTCAGCTCCGCACAGATTCGCGGCGCATTATAAACACTGTAATCTGGTGTCAGCCCCGGCGCTGATTAAAGGCCCATTAGACACGCTCAGGCCTCTGCGCAGCGCTGATTAGGGCTCAAGCAGCACAGGGCCCGGCCTGGACGCCCGCCACGGGGAGCACAGCTGGCTCAGGCTCTCCCGAGGCTGCGGCTGTTCTATGTGGCTGTAGCCCCCAGCCTCGGGCTGGAAGCAGGGTGGGGCCTAAGGTGCTTTTCTGGGGTCTGGCCTCTTCTGCCCCAGTGACTGCCGCTCCACCAGCGTCATCTTCAGAAGGATCCTGCTCAGGATGGCACACTTGGGATGATGAGGGGAGGGTTGCTGCTGGCTGAGGGGGTCAGCAGAGGCCTGTGCCACCCCTGAGAGTGGGTGAATGTGATCTGGACCTGGGTAGATCTTCCCTTAGAAGATGTATTTTCTTCCCCGTCTCCTCATTCTACATCCTCACCCAGCAGTCTGCCTCCCTCAAGTGTAGCTTGGAGGTCAAGAGCATGGGCTTTGGTAAGACTTACTGGGCTTAACTCCTAGCTTTGTCACTTACTATCTGTGTGATTTTAGACAAGCTTCTTAACCTCTCTGGCCTGAATTTCATTGTGTGTGTGTGTGTGTGTGTGTGTGTGCACGCGCATGTGCTCAGTTGCTTCAGTCCTGTCTGACTCTGCGAATCCATGGACTGTAGCCTGCCAGACTCCTCTGTCCATGGGATTCTCCAGGCAAGAATACTAGAGTGGGTTGTCATGCCCTTCTCCAGGAGATTGTCCTGTCCCAGGGATTGAACTTGAGTCTCTTATGTCTCCTGCATTGGCAGATGTGTTGTTTACCACTAGCATGACTTGGGATCCCCTTCATTGCTTATAAAGTGGAGCTAATAATCTTCCTCATCTGATAGGGTTGTTTTGTGAGGATCTAATGCCATGCAGTTAGGACAGTGCCTGCCACATAGTAATTGCTTGGTAAACATTAGATATTTTGGGGCATCTCTGATAGTTGGGGCCTGGAAGCAGTACCCAGACCCTGGGTGAGAGGCAGCTGTGGAAAGACTGGAACAAGATCTGTCCTAGGAATGCAATGTGTTTAAGTCTTGACTCTGCCATTACGAGCTGTGTAACCTTGGGTTCAACTTCTCCAAGCATCACTTTCTTCCTCTGTAAAATGGGTGGTCAGGTTGCTGTGAAGACTAACAGGATAATGCATGTAAAGTGTTTATAGCACAATGCCTGGCATATATGGTAAATGTAAGATAAATGGCAGTAATTATTGTTCATAAATATATTTATTATATTATGGTGTCCCTTTCAGAGGTAGCATGGGCAGGCAACTGGTTTCCTGGACCCTGGGACTGAGTGTGAGCAAAGCTCACTTCTGGGTGGTATGGGACCCGCTTGTGGTCCCAAGTGACTGTCCCATTGTCCTTCATCCCTAGGCATTGTGGAGGACTACAGGCCACCCTTTTATGATGTTGTGCCCAATGATCCCAGCTTTGAGGATATGAAGAAGGTGGTGTGTGTTGACCAGCAGACCCCCACCATCCCCAACCGGCTGGCTGCAGACCCGGTGAGGCCCCTGGGGGGTGCTGGGATGGTGTGGGGTGGTGGTTCAGCATTGGGGTTTCTGGGCTGAGGAACTTGTGTCTGGCCTCTGCTTCCCCTGGGTAGGCGCTAGGGGACAGATCCCAGGGGACCTCTCTGGGTACTCCCTCCCACATTCTTGCCTGTGGACCTCCAGAGACCCTCTGATTATTCTGGAACTTTTTTTAGAACGTTTCACCTTGCCTGCAAAGACAGAGGTTCTCTGCTGTTTTTTGCTGTGAAGTTACTATTGTTGTTCTTTTTTCTCAAAGCACTCCACATACTTTATATAGAATGCACATATACATATATATATAGGCAAATATAGGCATATACCCACTTCTGTACAAACATACACACATGTACACACTCATAGGTACACACATATGCACACACTCACAGGTACACACACATGCACATATATACCAGACTGTTGGCCCCATGAAGACAGAGAAAAAGGCCTTTTGTCTCTCTCTTGGCGCTTTTCTCCTTGTTCCCTGTCATAGTGCCTGGCACACACTATGTATTCAACCAATGTTTATGGAATGAATGACTGAACACTGACATGTGTATACATGTGTATATACACAGACACATGTACATTTCTGCACATTACAGAGCCACAAAAAGCCACTCCTATGCACACACACGTACACTCCCTCCCAGGAACTGGCTTGAGTTCCAAGGCAGAGGTGAGGCTGGCTCACTCTGCGACCACTGGGCTTCCTGGACACATGCATTTTGAGGGCAGCACCCACCACCCAATCTCCCAGTGTCCACTGGACCAGGCCAGGGTTGGTGGAGGTACTGGGAGCCACTGCCTTCTGCAGTGGGGTCTGCTCTCAGAGGGGGATGTGAGAGCCCCAAGGCCTGCAGTTCTCCCCTTTCTTGGGTCTTGGTGGAGTGAGGGTGGGGGTACTCACCAGAGGGTGTCCGTGAAGTCCTGAGTTACATCTCTTTCCATCCTGCCTACCTTTCCCCATCCCCTTCTCACTCCACTCCCTTCCTCTTCCATTTTTGTCTTTCTCTTCTCATCCTTGCCCTGTTCCCACTGTCTCCCTTTCACCACTGCTGTCTCTCCTCTCCTTTTCGGCACTTTCATTTCCCTCGTCTCGACTTATCTGTCCACTTGGGCATCCTCCTTGCCTCTTCCTTTCCACGGTCCCTGACCCATGTCTCTGCTTCCTCTCCTCTCCTTCACTCCCCCTCCCCCCAGGTCCTCTCAGGCCTGGCTCAGATGATGCGGGAGTGCTGGTACCCCAACCCCTCTGCCCGCCTCACTGCGCTGCGGATCAAGAAGACACTACAGAAACTCAGCAATGGTCTCCAGAAGCCCAAAGTTATTCCCTAGCCATGGGGCTGAAGCCTGACTCTCCCTCTGCCTGCAGTGTCTGTGGGGTGGTTGGTGGATGGCAGCCTGCCTGGGGAGCCGTTCTGTGAGTGTGTGTGCCGGGGAGGGGGGGTGCCCCTCTATGGGCAGCTGTGCTTGTCCGACTCGGCCCCCAGCCCATCCAGCCAAAAATACAGCTGGGCTGAAACCCGATCCCCCCACTGTCTGGCCTGCTCCAGGCAGCAGGCTCTCTGACGCCTGGCTCCCTCCCTACCCCCCATGCCCTGGACGCACCCCCTATACCACCCCTGTGCATCAGGACAGGATGCAAGAGATCCCAGAGCTACAGCGGTCAAGCCAGGGAACCGTCCTGGGCCCAGAGCCTGGACCTGCACTTTACCCCCCGCCCTCTGTCAACCCCACTGCCCCCCTGGAGCTTCCAGGATGGCACAGAGCCCTGTCCAGCCTTCAGCAGACACTCTGCCCTGCCAGGCTTCAGCCTCTGGCCCAAGCTCCAGACACCCAGGGCCCATCAGCTTTTCTCTGTGGGTTTGTATTTCAGCTCCAGGCCACCTTGGGCCCCTGTCTCCTAGACATGAACCCCCCCCCCGCCCCCCTGGCCCCACAGAGGTGGAGCCTGATCCTCGGCCCCTCTCCCACCCCTTCCTAGCTGACTTATTGTGACATGAAACCCCAGGAGTCTTGCTGTGGGTGTGGCCAGTGGAGAAGTGGCAGGTCAGATGGGTAAGGCCCAGGACTTCCAGAATAAACGAGAGGATGTTGGGGCCAAGCGTGGCTGGGGAAAGGCCCATCTGGGAGTCAGGAGACCCAGAGTCTGGTCCGGGTGCTTGCTCTCTGTGACAAAAAGGAGGCCTTCCCTGTACCGGGACCTTTGTTTCTTCATCTCCGTATCGAAAGGTTTTGTCCTGATCTCCTTTGAAGGTTTTTCAGCTCTAAAGGTCTTTGAAATTTCAGCCTGTTGTCAGAACTCTGTTCATCAGTGCCTTGTACTCCTTCTGCCCCAGCCCCTGGCAATTTGCCTCAAGATGGAAATTTGAAAATAACTTTATCTGAGGCTAAGAGTATCTGAAATGTTTCCTAGTGTAATTCTACAACCTCCAGTTCCTGTCTTAATCCATGCCTCTGGCCATCCTTGGGCTCAGACAACCCTGGGTCATCTGGCAGGCGAATCAGCCACTCACCTGCTCTGTGGCTTCACCTTCTCTCCCCAGGGCTGAGAGGGTCTGAGGAAGCGTCCTGCAGGGCATCCAAGGCTCAGAAGAAATCTGGCTCCAGCCAGCAAGCCTCCAGCACCCAGATTCTTCCCCCATGGGCCCCTGTGTGGCCTTCCTAGTCCCACACATTTGGCCGGACCCCAGAGTGTATGTGTCTAGGAAGAACCCGATGCCTGTAGAGAAACACTCGGAAAGTTCAGCATTTGGAAATATCAAATTTTTGGTGTTCCAGGGTGTATGTCCATGTGGTGAGGAGGTTACCCGAGCCCTCAGTGGCTGGATGGGCTAGAGGGCAGTTGGGTTGGAGGTAGGGCCTGAGGATTGGGGGTCCTCAGGGTTGTGGGGTGAGGCGCAGGTCTCAGATTAGGGACACGACAGCCCCAAACTTGGGAAGACCTGATCTCACATCCCTCGGCCCTGGGACGGCATGGAGAAGGACCCTCAGTTCTCCACAAGAGGTGAAGGAAACGGCCTCCTCCCCTCCTGCTGGAAATGCCCCAGCACAGCCTCCCTGGTCAGCTTCTCGAGTGTTCCTTCCACCATCAGAGCAGCACTTTCCCAGGCTGCCTCCCAGCATTGTGCAAGGCCCAGAGGAGAAGCAGGAAGTGAAACTGGGTGAAACAGAAAGCTGCATGAACCTGCCAGGTTCCCACAACATCGCAGGGCACTTTGCTTCCCGGCAGAGTCATGTCTTCTGGGTCACCGGAATCCACCTAGACCAGGAATCCCCCTGAAGGATTTTATCTCTACTGGATTTTTGGGGGTAAAAAGTCTCCTTAGGCTCCAAGCCAGAGACTGAAGGCAGCAGCTCCCCCAAAGGTTGGAAAATCCCTAAGAAGAGAAAGTCTGAGGCAGGAGGCCAAGTGATGGGGGAGGGTTGAGAGAAGGGGCCAGAGTTGGGAGAACAGCTATGGCCAGAGTAGGAGACATTGGTGAGAGAAGTCTGCATAATGCAGCTGAGTTCAGGATGATGTTCCAGGCCCAATATTACAGTCTCTTAGCCTGGAGGTACTGTTTGTGGGAGCGCTTAACTCCTGCTTAGCACATGAGTGGGTGAAAGTCGCTCAGTCATGTCCTACTGTTTGCGACCCTGTGGACTCTGCAGTCCATGGAATTCTCCAGGCCAGAATACTGGAGTGGGTAGCCGTTCCCTTCTCCAGGAGATCTTCCCAACCTAGGGATCGAACCAGGTCTCCCGCATTGCAGGCGGATTCTTTACTAGCTGAAGCCCAAGAATATTGGAGTGGGTAGCCATTCTCTTCTCCAGCAGATCTTCCCGACCCAGGAATCGAACTGGGGTCTCTGGCATTGCAGGCAGATTCTTTACCAACTGAACTATCAGGGAAGCCGCTTAACACATAGTAGGTCCTCAATAAAGCTTGGTTGAGTCCGGAGCTCTGGCTAAGTCTTCCCAGGTTGGTGTCTCTGGTTCCCTCTGGTTCGCCGAGGGAACAACAGGGGGTGCGGAAGGAGATGGTCCCAGAGTATCCTGCCTGGGCTCTGCCCTGCAGAGAAAAGTCACAGTTGGTGGAGGAGCCTGCTTGGACCCGGAGCTGCCGCCCAAATCTCAGCTCCCACCGCCGGCTGGGAGCGGCCCTCTAGCGGCGCCTCCGCACGCCCTCTGCTGGCCAAAGGGCGACCCAGCAGCCGCCTCCCGCCCCGCCCCGCGCGTGGGGCCGCGAGCCTATTCCCTGCCTCGGATCTTCTTACGCCGCGCCCAAGCAGCTGTGTGCGTGCGCTTACCCATGTTTCTGTTCTGTAGGGACGGTCCCCCGAAAACCACATCTAGAAAAGAGCTGCGTCCTCACTCAGAGGCAGCTTGGACACGCCCGCCTGGATTCGCTGTTCTTAATTCCCTCTTTAAATGCCCACCCCTCCCTTGCCAGGAGTCAATCCTTATCCCCGGGATGGGAAAGTGACCGCCATCCTCTGGACCCACCTTGGCGTCCAGGGAGGCCTGAGAAAGCACCTCTCCCCCACCTCCCCCCTGAAATTGGGGGCGGGGACATGCCATAGGGGAGGCAGGTACTGAAAGAAGCCAAGAGGTGACCCTTCCATTTGACTGCCCAGCCTAGGAAATCTGTGCCTTTGCAGCAGAGGCTCCCTTAGGGAATCACAGAACTGGGGTACCCTTACCAAAGGATGACCTTCCTTTTACCACGGAGGACCTCCCCTCCTCCCAAGCAGCCTGCAAGGTAGCTCATGCCTGGAGTCTGCTACTGACTGCAGAAACCTTTGTCCATGGACCCCCACAACGAACAGTGCCCTCTTTCTCAGAGGACCTTTTAAACCAGCTTTGGGAACATGAGAAAATGAGAGTGTTCTTTTCCCCTCCTGTCCCTGCCAGACCCTGATCCTTACATCCCACCGTGATGTCCACATATCGTTGACTATGGGCAGAAATGCAGTGAGTACATTGCGGAAAAGAAATCACAAGACAGGCTGCGATCTTGGAAAGAAGAACTGGCCCATTGCCCTCCAGGGTTAAAAGGTCCTGGCATCCAAGCCCCTGCCTCCATGTAGAGCCTCAGGGAATCTGCCTGCCTTTGGAAGAAGAAAATCCATCAACTTTTTCTCAGTCCTGCTTTCCTGGGGGAACCCCAGGCTCTCATTTCTTTACCTATATAAAGAGGGAGGGGATCATCTAAGTGGTAAGGATGCTCCCTCAGGGGTGATGGGTGCCTATAACATGCCCAATGAGAGTGAATCTTGTTTCCTGGAGCATGTGCTTTGATGACCACAACTTCCTTTGCCAAGCCCTTGTGGTACCCAGTTCTCCCTACTCTCGAAGTCACCATTCTCCCTCAGTCCTGCCTGCATCTGCCCTCACAGAGGGTGGCTCTTCTTCCTCCAGAGCTTCACTCACATCAAGATTAACAGACCAAGAGGTAGCAAATCTCCCTGTCTATTCAGCCCTGGGGGTGGTGTGGAGGGGTGCACGTCCAGAGTGGGGACGGATGCTGACTGTGCAGTCGTCACTGTGGGTGGGCGACTCTTGGAACGAGCTGCTTCCACCAGGACCACATTCAGTTTGCTAGAAATAGAGACAGAGGGCTTCTTGACTTTGCATACGATTTGCATAATGTCATAGACACACAGTCTATTTTCAGGCAGCTTTCAGGTTAAAGTGTTGTCACTGCTGCCCTGCGGGGTGTCACGTCTGGATGAGTCTCTTCCCTGTTCTTTCTCACCCACCCACTCTTACTGACCTAGATCCCCAACTGCAGGAGCCAGTGGCAGGGTGGTGGGGGCAGAGTGGGGTTGTCCGGGGAGACACGGGGGCAGGGCAAAAGGCACACTGGCATTTCTTTTGTTACCACCACCACCCAAAGCAGTGTGGAGCTGTTCAAGGGCAACTGATAGGCAGAGGCAAGGAACGGGAAGCAAGGTGGCTGGCTCATGGTCTGTTCTGCACAAACTGCTCCCGCCTCGTCTACCAGAATAGCCAGTTCCCATACCCTCGATTTAGTCTTCTGCCAGTTTAAAGGAAGACATCTAGATAAACCTGTTCCTCTCAGCCACCATAAAGCTTGGCTTGGCCCAGCTATCCCTCTTGGGCATTTATTTTCAGCAGTAAGATTTGATCTTAGCCTCCTGTGAAATCTGACCCTCATTCTGTCCCTCTCCTGGGAACCCCATCTGGGAGACCAGTAAGCTAGTCTGATGATCAGTGTTTACAAAACACCTGGCACATAGTAGGAGGTGACTCAGTGCTAGAAGAGTGCCCTTCCTCTCCTTCCTCCAGAAGGAAGCACCTAATTGTGCCAGGCACCTAATTGTCCCGGGCCTAGATGCCCAGAACAGTCACCATTTTCTGAGGGCGCAAGGCAAACAGAAGGGCCAGTTGGGGTGACTTACTAAGACGTCTATTGACCTTGGCAGGTCCTTTGGCCTCTCAGCTAGGAAAGAGGGGGGTTAGTGGGCTTTAAGTGCAAGGGCAATTCTCATGTCACAGAGGGCTAGGGCTAAAGCCCCACCTAGGCTATGATCAGGGCCTGTCTGCTGTACTGTCTTACTGTGGACACCTAAGGATTCACCAGATGCCAAGGCAAGAAGCCTGGGAGACTTGCTGGGTCCTGGGAGTGATGAGGTCGCTCAGTCAGGCTGGACAGCAGCACCATACCACCAAGAGTTCCTGGCCCCTGGCGCCCAGTCCCTCTGGACCTGCCTCGTCCCCTTAGGCAGGCGTTTCCTGTTGATAAGAAACTCAGTCAACAAACACTGATAAAGAGATGAAAAAAGGAAATTGACAGGGCTTGGGTATAATGGGCATTTTTGTCTGCCTTTTCTACCCTTCCTCCTTCTTCCAGCACTCCTCCCCCACTGCTTCCCAGAACTGAGGCGAAAACAGGCCCCCCACCTCCACTATGGGCCCTGATTTGCATTTTCCAGGAATTTAGCCTTACAGAGCCCTTAGAAGCAGGGCCTCGTTTGACCTGGGGGGGTGGACTGGGGGGAGCCGGTAGGAGCTCAGAGGCAGGAAGCTCTGGGTGCTGCAAGGCCCCCGAGTCCAGGGAAAAGGGCAGCGGCAGCAGGAAGGAAGGAGTGTCAGGCACAGGTTGCATCTGCGACCTTCACTCTTCCCTCCTCCTCCTCCCCCCAGAGGCCTGGATCCAAGTCGTGCTTAGGTGGCTGCATGGTCTATAATTAGTGGATTTTCCATCATTTTAGTCTCGGGCTCATTACTGGAAAATCTCATTAATTTTGACTCTACTAATTTCGAATCTATGATCCTTCGGGACAAGAAGCTGGACTGATGTTTAGAAAAAGAAAACAAACAAGTGTGCAAAGTGGGTCCAACTGCCCTTCCTGGGTTTGGATTTGTAAACTCAGCTCAACAAAGGCCCTTTTCTCAAGTACTCAGCCTGCAGTTAAGATGACCAGCCACCAGGTGGTTGATGAGGCTTTGTCCTCACTAATGCAAGTAGTCATGGATCATGGACAAGGGTGTTTTATTTTATTTTATTTTGATATAATACTAATAAATCATGTTGGTATGTGTGGTTGTCACCTAGGATTCACAGGAGATTTAAATTCACAGTTGTCAACGTAAAGGGCTAATGCTATTTAGCTTCTTCATGAATCTATACCATGAATGAAGAGCTTTTCTCAACCTATCTCACTGAGGGAACTACAAGGATGATAGGCATAATACTATGCTTCAACTCATGGATTTCTAAGCATCACTCACAATACAGATCCGATTTTCAACATGAGGCTTCTCTCAGTGTCCTTGAATAGCATTCGTTTCTCTGTTCAGTTGTTTTAAAGATTTGTATTCCATACTTCTTCCTTTTCCCCCAGAGAGATCATTTCTTGATACAACAGTCAGGCCCAAAGTAAAGGAGTGAAATATATGGCTCTAAATGGCCAGTATTTAAAAGAAAACCAACAGTCATCTACAACTTGAGGTCTTTCACCTGAATTTGGAATTGTTTCCAGTCCTGGTTACACCCGCTTTCTCTTGGCTTCAGGCCCTCAAGGCTGTCAGTGTAATTCTGACCTGTGAGGGGAGGAGCAGTGTGGTGCCAAGGGTTTTATCCAAGTCCAGACTCCAGTTGGAATTTTTTTTTAGTAATTCAATAAATGTATTCTAAATTTTATATGGAAAAATATAAACTCATGAAGAGCTAAGTCAGTATTCCCTTATTTTAGGTTATTTTTTTCATAGGTTATATATTCACTTTATTAGGGAACAAAAGTGTCAAAAGGCAGACGGTGAAATGTCTCCCTCTCATCCTTCTTGCCCATCTGCCCAAGTTCCTTGAACCCCAAAGAAATGACTGGTTTTAGTTTCTTATGCTTCTGTCTCTCCAAAGTTTCTTTATATGGATTTAAGTGAATTTGAATATGGATCCTTGTCCCTTCCTATCTTTATACAAATGTAAGATTATATACACTATGCAAAGCCTTGTTTTTTTCACTTAATAATATGTCTTGGAGATCTTTCCATATCCAGCAGAGAGCTTTAAGATTCTTTCTTCATTTTTCTCCTTCTTTTCCTTCTTTTTCCTCTTCTCCTTCATCTACTTCTTTTTGAAAACAGCATGGTATTCTGCTGTTTGAATGTCCTGTAATTAAAACAGTCCCCCATATCAGAAGTTTTGGTTGTTTCCAGTTTAGGGCTACAGCAGGCAAAGCTGCAATGACTAAACTTGTATGTGTATCATTTTGCTCCTTTCAAACATACCCATAGGATAAATTCTAAAAAGTGAAATGCCTAGGTCAAACGATATATGAATTTGGTCAAGACAGTTTTAAAATAGTGTGAAGCATGGAGACTTGCTATAGCAGTTAATAAAACACGACAAGCCATAGTAATGGAAATAGTATAGTACCAGACAATGGACATACAGGCAAATTGACAAGGGGAACACAATTAAGGGCTCAGAAAAGATCCATGTACACTGGAGAACTGATTTGTGATAAAGATGTCATCAAAATTTGGTGAAGATGTTAACTAAAGGGTATAGTGGGTTTTTTTTCCAGTGGGAGTGATGAAAATGTTCTAAATTAATTATGATAACTGTTATACAATTCTGTGAATATACTAAAAGCTACTTTAAATGGGTAAATTGTATGGTATATGAGTTATATCTCAATAAAACTGTTGAAATATTAATGAAGACAAAGATGGACTCCAAATGGATTAAGGGCCAAAATGTGAAAGGCAAAAATGTGAGGCTAATAAAAGAAAATATAAGAGGACATTCTTGTGACCCAGGTATGGGGAAAGATTTAAACAAGACTCTTAAAAGACAAACTACAAAATGAAGAACTATACGGATATGATGACATCAGTACATTTTCAGAGATACACCATAAATTTAACATCAATGAATTAATAAAACCAGTAAATAAATGGCAGACCAAAAGAGATATTTACAATCCCTGAAAAACTCTACAAGATATGAGAATGATATCTGCAATATATGAGAAACTCCTGCAAATCAACAAAAGTCAATTTAAAAAATGGGCAAAATACATGAAGTGTTTATTCACAGGAAAGGAAACCCAAATTAAAAAAAAAAATGCTAAAACTCACTAGTGGTCAGAGAAATGCATATTCAAATGACATAAAACTAATATCTACCAAAATGGCAAAATTAGAGAAGTGAGTAATGTCAAGTATTAGCAAGGAGATGGGGAAATAAGAATTCTTATTTGCTTCTTGTAGAAGTCTAAACCGGTGTAGCCTTTTTAGCACTGCTTAGTGAAAGTGGCTAGGCCCATGTGATTTGATCTCGTGATGCCATCTTTGGGTCCATATCTCAGAGAAATTCTCATACGAGCCCACAGGGGACATGCACAAGGATGTCTAACACCGTGGTACTTGTGGTAGCGGGGAGCTGGAGCCAACCTCGATGTCCATTGCTGGAGGAACAGAGAAGTAAAATGTTGTGGATGAATGTGTGCGTGCTAAGTCGCTTCAGTCGTGTCCAACTCTGTGACCCTATAGACTGTAGCCCGCCAGGCTCCTCTGTCCATGGGATTCTCCAGGCAAGAATACTGGAGTGGGTTGTCATGCTCTCCTCCAGGGGATCTTCCCAATGCAGGGATCAAATAGTTCAGAGTATTATGTCATTCATCAGATGGAACCAGATATACATACAGCAATGTGGATAGATCTTTAAAATATAGAACTAATTGGCAGAAGAGAATGGGGGCTAGATCGCAGTGCCTTCATATAAAGTCAGAATGCATAATAGAACTATCCTGTGATCCTGCAATCTCACTTTTGGGTATATATCCAACAGGAATTGAAATCAGAATTCCAAAGAGTCCTCTGCACTTCCGTGTTCATTGCCACATTACTCACAATAGCCAAGGCATGAAGCAAACTAAATGTCCGTTGACAGATAAATGGAAAAAGAAAACGTAGTATATACATACAAGGGAATATTATCCAGCCATTAATTCATTTTAATATTAATATTTAAAAAGAAGGAAATCCTGCCATGTGCAACAATGTAGATGAACACAGAGGACGGCATGCAAAGTGAAATAAGCCAGACACAGAAGGACGAATACTACAGGACACCACTTATATGAGGACCCTAAACTAGTTAGACTCAGGACTTCCCTGGTGGCCCAGTAGCTAAGACTCCCTGCTCTCTATGCATGGGGCCCAGGTTCAATTCCTGGTGAGGGAACTAGATCCCACATGCCACAACTGAAGATCCCACATGCTGCAACTAAGACCCAGCGCAGCAAAATGAAAACAAAATAGGCATGTAGAATGGTGGCTCCCAGCGCTGGGCTAAGGTAGAAATGGGGTGGCAGTCGTTGGAAGGGTACAACGTTTCATTTATGCAAGAAGAACAAGACCTAGAGATCTACTGTACAGCAGAGAGCCTCTAGTTAACAATACAGTATTGTAATCTTAAAAATGCACTAAGAGGGAAGAGCTTATGTCAAGTGTTCTTAACGCACACACAATAATAATAGAATTCATACATATTCAAAACAGTACTGCGTTCTTAACAAGGATATGCATGTACTTAAGGACACAAACTCACTAGAATGCTCGTGCGGAGAGGGAGCAAGGTGGACGGAGATTGAAAAGGGGATTGGAAAAAGTGGAAGATACAGTCTGAGAGACGACTTGCTGCCTTGCACAGGTCAGTGATAACAACAAGCTACCGTGTGATTAACCTGAGACTCACACATACAGGGGGAGAAGACAAAACCACAGAGTGAGTCTTGATTCAGCAGTTCTGGAGTTCGTGACTTGGGCATGCAACAGCACTTAATACTAGGTTTCCTCATCTTGAAATGGAAATACTCGAGGAATCGCGAACATGTTGGAAAAGGGGCCTGGCCAGAACTGTTGTTGGATAATTAATAATAAAACCATTGAGAGTGCTCTGCCCTCACCAGTAATGTTCATGGCTTTGGTTCTGCTGAGCTCCAGGCTAGCTTGGGGTCAATACCTCTTGCTGAGACTTCCCTGGTGGTCCAGTGGTTAGGACTCCTTGCTTCCACTGCAGGGGGCATGGGATCCATCCCTAGTCAGAGAACTAAGATCAAAGGCAGTCCCTCTCCCCAGGCCCTGGCTGGCTCTCAAATCTCCCCAGCCTCCTCATGTGGGAAGCAGCTAAAGAGGAGAGATTTCCAGGGAGATGTGAAATGTGATTGCAGATATACGTGTATACGTGTATAAGCCATATACATATATAGGTACATGTGTATGGATATTTATGTGTATTTATTTCAATGAGAAAAAGGTTCTTCATCCTGTACTTACTGGCTGCTCCTTTAGGATCGATACTTTGGTTAGGTCTTTTGTGAAATGAAATTTATATTCACGCCCACCGTTCCCTTAGTAACAATCTCCGGCAATCAGATCTGCTCTCTGGTGGAAATGGCCTTTGGAAAGTGCTGTGTGGTGCACCGTTGCACAATCTTACCTTTGCCAGAAACTGTTTTCTGATGTAGCTGGTATCTTTTCCAGAAAAAAAAAAAAAAAAGTTAACTACATTTAAGCAGACTTAACAAGGTTTTAAAATAGATATAAAGTGGTTTCACCCCACAAGGGGAATTCTTAAAATACTAAAGTACTGTTTTTAAGCACAGTCATGTACTTCAGAAAAACTAATTTACATTCCAAACAATTTCTATGCTAATTGCAAATGATTCTTTCCCAACTACTAGGTAATATTCTGTGTTACTGTATGTACCTGAAATGAATAAAATTCTTTCTTTTTTTTTAAGCCAATATTCGCTCATTCAAACTGGCCTTTCCACAATTCTACTGGATTTGCACTTTCCTCCCATTTCAATGAAAATTTGATTTTTTTTTTTTTGAATGTGAGAATTTGATTTTATGGTATTGAGGTAAAAACACAAAAATGGATTTATCACAGCTGTGTAAATGAGAGGGTTGCAACTCTCAGATCTCCATCGATTTTGTCTTTTCCTTCATAGAAAATGGAAGCGCCAGGATGCTCTCGACTGCAGACGCCAAACCCATAAACTCGTTGCATCCGAATCTCTCCTTCCTTAGGTCCCCTCTCAGGTCCTCACTCTTACTTTTCAAAATGAATCCTTGACTTGCCCTCCTCTGTGGAGTCCTTCCCACTGGGGTGTGAACTTGCTGCAAACCAAAGACTCTCACCCCCACCTCCCTTCCAACCGCCCGGTGTCTCTCCCTTCCCTTCACGGTCACATTTGTTGGTGAACTCTCTGCTTCCACAGCTCCCACTCACTCCTCAGCCCACCACCTTCTGGCTCCGTCATGGAAACAGCTCCTGGAGGTCACCACTGGCCTCCTTGTTGCAAAATCCAGTGCACCCTTATCAGTCTTTCCTTTTTTAACTCGACCTCTTGGCAACATTTGACCGCTGACTGCTCCCGCCTCGGCTTTTCCTGCCGCAAGTTGCCGGTCTCTCTCCAGCTTCTCTGGGGGCTCCTTTTCAGATGTCTTTGAAGATGTCTCTTTACCTCTCTTGGAAATGCTGGTGTTCCCGGCATTCTGTCTGAGATCCTCTTCTTCGTGAACACATGCACCCCATGTGAGCTCATGACACCTCTAAGGCTCTCCAATGATGACTTTCAAATCTGTGTCTCCAGCCCCCACCTCCACCCTGAACTCTAGACCTTAAGATCCAGCTGTTTCCGAACAGCTCCTTGGATGTCTCCCAGACATCTCAAATTATCATGTTCAAAACATAACTCCTTATTTGTCACCCCAAACCTGCTCTGCCCCTGATGTTCAGAGAATGGCATTACAATCCAAGCAAACACAGGAGATTCACTCATGACCACTTTCTCCCAGGACCACCACCATCTCCCTATCACCCTTCCCATCAATGAAACACAAATTCTTGTCCATCCTACCTCCCAAATATCTTACCAACTCCATCCACCTCTTTCTGTCCCCATTTATCCTCTAGTTTAGTGGGACGTCCGCCTCCTCTCCTGCATTCATCTAGCCCCTCCAGCTCATACTTCACACTGAAACTGGAGAACTTTCTCTAAAATACAGATGGACACTCCATAATGCTCTCTGCTGAATGTCGCTGCCCTCAGGTTAAAGTCTAAGCTCCTTATTAACAGGCCCCTATTGCTCGATCTGACCCAGCACACAATTCTGGCCATGTCTCTTTCCACAGCTTTCCTCCAACTTCACGTTCCAGTAACACTGGACTTCTACTCCTTAGACGCATAGTTCCCTTTGCCCGTGGGCCTTTGCACATGCTCTCCCCTCTGTCTAAGACACTCTTGGTCTGACTCCTTGCATTTGTCGGTAAATGGGTATGGTGGTGTGATGAAGTGGACTTCAGAGAGAGGCAGACCTGGGTTTCAAATTCCAGCTCTGTTGTTTTCAAGCTTTATGTATGACCTTGAGCCTGTCGACTAACCTCTCTGAGTCTATGTGGCCTCATCTGTATAAAGAAGGATGCCTAGCGCATATAGATTTTTCTTTTCAACTACCTGGCTCACCCCACCTCTCCACTTTCACCCACTTTTTCAGGTACCACCCTTTCTTCCCTATTTCTGTAAGAACAGAGGTGGTCCCTGGCAGCCCTGTTTGTACAACATGACCAAATCCCCTCCCCACAGATATTTGGACCACAGGTGATACCTGACCCAACCTGGATCATCAGTCCCTACCTCCTGAATGAGGAGTTGGGACCCATAGAGCGTCATACCAGAATCTTCCCTGAGAATATAGACCTGATGACTTCTCCTGAAGTCATATGTTCCTTGTGGATGGGATGCAAAGAACGCTGGTCTACATCAGCGAAGGTGGAAGCACAGGCACAGATGAAGCAAAAGCGGGAGGGGAAGAGGGTGGAAACGGAGAGTCTTGTCCATTTGACTCCTGCTTCCAGGCAGAGCTTGAGTCCAACTGCACTGAGTCTGGGAGAAACTAAAGGAAAAAAAATTCTTTTTTCTTAAATAGCTAGACTGAATTTCTACTATTTAGAATCAATGAAATCTGAAGTAATCTATCTATCTTACAGAGTTATTGTGAAAGTTAGAAATGAGGTATGTACACATACGGTAGGTAATCAAGAAATAATGGTGATAATATTATTTTTACATTCAAAGGATAAATGACTGAGGAAGGGATGTCAGAACTCTCTGCACCCATTTCTCTAAAACAGTCTCAGAAATAGGGCCTAGTGCTTAGCACTGTATCATCCTATGGGTATTTTCTTTTTAATTGAAAAGGCAAAGTATCATATTTTTGTATTTCTGAAAAAAAGGAAAAAAATTACACCTTATCTCATCCTATCAAACTGAAGCAAATATTTGCATACATACTTTAAATGATTATAATCATGGGGCAAATTCTATTTTGTGGCCAGTAGTTTTTACTTTTATCATAAACATTTAAATATTTCTATATAGAATTCATAATCATTTTAATAATTGTATAAATGTTTAATAACATTCCAAAAATATACATATTTATTTATTAAGCCATTCCAAAATATATATATTTTGTTTTTTTCTGTCATAAATCATGCTGCAATATGTATCTTTGTGGAAATGCTACTTTATTAAGTAATTTATTTCTATAAGAACAGTGGTGGTCTTAAGTAATTTATTAAGCCATTAATTTATTAAGCCATTCCAAAATAATGTAATTAATAAGCCATTCCAAAAATATATATATTTCCTGTTTTTTTCTGTTGTAAATCATGCTACAATATGTATCTTTGTGGAAATGCTACTTCAGCTTACATTGTTTTTTTAGTTGAAGCATAATTGATTTACCATGTTATACTAATTTCAGGTGTACAACATAGTGATTTGATATTTTTGTAGGTTTTATTCCATTTAAAGTTAGAAAATGATTGTTTTAGTTATAAAAGTAATATATAGTCATCTTTGAACATGTTGATAATATAGTCAAGAGGAAAATATTTGTATTTTAACCACCCAGAGATAACTCTTGTAAACATTTTGCTAAATATCCTTCCAGATCTTCTTTATAATAATTAAAAAGTATTAGATTATACTATATTGCATATTTTATAACCTTCTTTTCCCCATTTTAACTGTAGATCATAAACATCTTTAAATTTTCTGCAATCCTTTATATAGATGTATCTAACATGAACAACTCTCTTTTTGAACATTTATTGCTGCTGGTCAGTCACTAAGTCATGCCCAACTCTTTGCAACCTCATAGATTGTAGCACACCAGGCTCCTTTGTCCTCCACTATCTCCTGAAGTTTGCTAAAATTCATGTCCATTGAGTAGGTGATGCTAACTATCTCATCTTCCACTCCCATCTTCTCGGTTTGCCCTCAGTCTTTCCCAGCCTCAGGGTCTTTTTCAATGAGTCAGCTCTTCACATCAGGTGGTCAAAGTATTGGAGCTTCATCTTCAAAAACAGTCCTTCCAATGATTATTCAGGGTTGATTTCCTTTAGGATTGACTGGTTGGATCTTCTTGCAGTCCAAGGGACTCTCAAGTCTTCTCCTGCACTACAATTTGAAAGCATCAATTTTTCAGCGTTCAGCCTTCTTTATGGCCTAACTCTTACATCTGCACATGACTACTGGAAAAACCATAGCTTTGACTACAGGGCCCTTTGTTGGCAAAGCGATGCTTATTAATGAGCTATCTAGATTTGTCATAGCTTTCATTTGTTACCAATATTTTACTATTTCAGCTGAAATTGTGATGACATTCCTGATTTTCAAATCATTATGCAGGTATCTGAATACAATATTTCTTTAGGATGAATTCCTACAAATGGAATTTTAGGGTCAAGAAGTATATGGATGTGCTTGGGATAATTCCCAGGAGTGAAATTATGAGATCCAAATATAGAAATTCTTAGGACTCAAAAAAAAAAAAGGCTGCCTTAATTGTTGAGTGGAATTTTAGTGGGACAGGAGAGAGGGTTTTTGTCCTCTCTGAATTACCTCCAGAGGAGAGGCAGGTGGCAAGCATCGGGTTGTGGGGCCAGCTCTTGGTCCTCCCCCCTCCTCCCCTGCTCTCTCTGGGACAAACTCCCCTCCAGTCTCAGTCACTTCTGGGCAATGGCAAAGCTCAAAAGACTTGGGTTCCATATGCGAGTTCCAAATTTTTATTGGCTAAATGATTCAGGCAAATGACTTAGGTGTTCTGAGGACTCACCAGTTATCCCATCTGTAAAGTAGGGTTAATTATACCTACTCTGGAGTCCTGTAATTTGCCTTGAAGGTGGAGTAGTAATATATCAATTATAAATCCCTACTCTAAGCTGTGCATTGGTTCAGCCTCAGAGAGAAACACTTGTGTTTAGTATCAGAATCCACTCCTGACAATTGGATGGAGATGTGATGGTGGAGCATGCTGAATCATGGGATTTCACCCATGTGACCTGTGGCAGGTCGGGGCGGGAGTAAGCCCCTATAAACCCTGCCCTCTGGCGCGGTCAGGATCTATTTTGGGGGGCTAGAATGGTGGCCAGCCTACTGCTGTAGTGGCTGCAACAGCAGCGGTGGGATTCTTTGGGTTTCATCCACAACCCTTTCCTCCCCCAAACCCAGGCGGCCCCTGTAGGTTCCCATGACAACGGCACGCCTGGGAAGGACCAGTTTGAGGAAAAACCAGATTTTACTGTAAGAAAAACTGATCAGAAGCCACAGGCAAGGCAAGCTGGGACAGGGGCTCTGTGGTGAGGCCAGGTCCTGAGATAAAGACCACAGAGGTGTGAGCACAGGCTCAGTGCTAGGCAATCTATGGAGAAATATCTGACATGTTTGGAGTACTTCTCATCGCCAGACACCATTAAATGTGCTGCCGTGTATGTATTGACTTGTCTGATCCTCAGGACAAACCTGCGGGGCAGGGCCATTCTTTTATCTGTTTTACAGGCGAGGAGACCTGTTGCTCAGTCGTGTCTGACTCTCTGCGACCCCATGAACTGCAGCACGCCAGGCTCCCCTGCCCTTCATTATCTCCCAGAGCTTGCTCAAATTCATGTCCATTGAGTTGGTGATGCTATCCAACCATCTCATCCTTTATTGTCCGCTTCTCCTCCTGCCCTCAATCTTTCCCAGTATCAGGGTCTTAATCAAGTTGCGAAGTTGGTTCTTCGCATCAGGTGGCCAAAGTATTGGAGTTTCAGCTTTAGCATCAGTCCTTCCAATGAATATTCAGGTTAATTTCCGTTAGGATTGACTAGTTTGATCTCCTTGCAGTCCAAGGGGCTCTCGAGAGTCTTCTCCAACACCACAGTTCAAAAGCATCAATTCTTCGGTGCTCAGCCTTTTTTGTGGTTCAACTCTCAAATCCGTACATGACTACTGAAAAGACTGTAGCTTTGACTAGACAGACCTTTGTTGGCAAAGTAAATTCTCTGCTTTTTAATATGCTGTCTAGGTTTGCCATAGCGTTTCTTCCAAGGAGCAAGCATCTTTTAAGAGACTAGCATGGTGAGGTTTAAAAACTGGCAGTCTGACTTCAGTGTCTGCATCAAAGACCTCTTGGAAGTCATAACGCTCCTGTCCTCAGCCTTTGGCAAGTGATAAAGGATAGCTTCATTCTATCCTCACCAAATTTTTAAAGATAAAACTCATTATTCCCATAATACAGATGAGGAACCCAAAGGTCAGAGAAGTTAAATGAGGGGCCCCAAATCACACATCTAGTATGTAGCAGAGCTGGGATTTGAACTCAGATCTGTCTGAACCCAGAGCCCATGGCCCTTTACACTCTTAAGGAAATCAATCTGGACCTTCACATTTTCACCTGAGTCCATTTGTCCATAAGCCTAGAGAGACAGGTTATAGTTGCTTACTATAGCTTTAGGGGTGTGTGCGGTTGGCATGTGTGGGGGGTGTGTTTCTGTGCCTTATGCACTGTGTCAACACACACACACACACACACACACACACACACACACACACACACACATGCATACACACATATACACACAGGCACACAGGCCCTGGCAGGCTGATGACGCTGCCTTCCTCCCAGCCAGGAATGGGCCCGCCCACTCACAACAGTCTTCCCAGGAGTGAGCCTGCCCACACCTGCTTGCCTCAGCTGGGAGAGGCTGCTGGAAGGCACGTCTCTCCACCCCAGCTCATGCTGCATAACCAGGCTGGGGCTTCCCAACGAAGGGAGGAACATCCGGAAGTCTGTGAGGCTGCTGGGACTTTTGGGGATTTTTTCTCCTAAAGAGAATGGGGAGCCTAAAGAGCTCGGAGCCTGGGCTCTTTAAAGAAAGGGAGGTTCTGTTATTCCTAAAGGATATCATTCCTGTTGTTCTTCCAGTGTCCCTTTTTTACTTAATTACTTCTCCCCTGATTTAATTAATTTCTGGGTAGTGGTCTTTGATTTTTAAAAGTCCTGCAACCCCCCACAGTAAGTGTGGTGGCCTTCTGTCTGTCCTTCTGTTTTATCTCTGTCAGACCATCACGTAGTTTTACCTGGGAGATTACCTTTAAGGTCTTGAAGTAAAACCACAACATTTGCATTAGATCAGTCATTGCATGGATATTGATCCTATAACTTTCCCCCGAAAGGCAGAGTTTGCACCGAAAACTAAAGACACTTTTAGACCCACCTGTTCCCACCTCTACAGAGTCAAGGGTGGGTGGCAACAGAGCCTCACATTCTGTCAAGTTCCTCTCAGGTGGTGGGCTAGATAAGGGAAAGAGACTTCAAACCTATCTCTTTTTATTATTAAAAAAACTTTTTCAATTGAAGTATCATTGATCTATGTTTCAGGTGTATGGCAAAGTGATTCAATTATACATTTTCCTTTTCAGGTTCTTTTCCATTAAAAGTTATTACAGGATATTAAATATAGTTCCCTGCACTATACAGTGTTTTTATATATACTATACAAACTATACCATAAGTTTGTTTTCTTTGTCTGTGAGTCTATTTCTTAAACATAGATGATTTCGTTTCTTAGTTTATTCTCTATGATCTGTATTCTAAACCCTCAGGCTTATAAGTGATTTTAGAGATCACTCGGTAAAGCCAACTAGGTAAATTGTGGCTAGTGTTGAATGAACAAGAGAGAGAGTTGTAGGAGATGGGGTCTAGGCTCAAAGGAGGGGTATATATCTTGCAAACTTGTAAGTCATATATTATCAATTGCTGTGCAACAAATTATCCCACACTGTAGCAGCTTTCAACAGTAATAAACACTTATTATCTCATATAATGTCTGTGGCTCTAGAATTTGGGAGTGGCTTACTGGTGGTACTGGCCCAGGGTTTTTCATGAGGTTGCAGTTATAATACCGATTGGGGCTTCAGTCATCAGAAGGTTTGACTGGGGCTGGAAGACGTACTGAAGCCTGTCTGGAGCAGAAAGCTTCTGCAGTCTTTTCTACTAGAAGCAGAATTAAGGCTCTCTCCCCACCTCTATCAGCCTGACCATCTGCCTCCATCCAGTTTCTCTCTGAAACTCCCAAGGCATGTCCAGGGGGAACAACTTGGAAGCCATCCTAGGAGGCCTGGACACCCCAGCTTTCTCCAGCAGCTGGCAGACCCTGCCATGCCTGTGCCTAGACTCTGTTACTGTTCCCTGCCAAGCTGCCAGGGATCAGAGAAGAATGATGTGGGGATGGGAACACTCGACAGGCAGCTCCCAGCTTCTCACCTGCAGAGAAACCAGCCACGAAGCCTGTCTTCAGAGGACTCAGATGTCCGACCACAGGGCAGCACAGGAGTGGGCAAGGGAGAGAGAGGCTGCAGGCTCAGGGAGAGAGAGAGCCAGAAAGGGGGGGACGGGGGGTGGTGGAAGAGAGAGCAGAGGCAGGGACCGCGGCCAAAATATGTCAATGTCATGCTTGTTTCTCCCCCTTGGGGGAATGGTGGGCAGGGCATCCCTGCTGCCTTGAGAACAGGGCACCTGTGCATGCTCCCTGCCCCCGCCCAGCCTGGCCCAGGCTCGCAGTGGGCACTTAGTAAGGGCACACCAGAGCCGCTGGTTATGTTGATGAGATGACAGGCACAGCACTCAGCCTGCAAAGTCCAGACTTCTGTCTCTCCCACCCCCTGGGAATTTCATAAATAAATCCCTGGAACTGTTCCAAGAAGAATTTCAAGGCTTCTCTGCGCGTGCGTGCCTGTGTGTGTGTGTGTGTGTGTGTGTGTGAGTGTGTTTCCAGAAGCAAAAACAATTTTACATGCTGCCTGGTGTGCAAACTCCAAAGCAACTCCTGGGGATGAATGAGGACTCGACGTGACAAATAGAAGGTAGAGGATGGGTCAGGCTGGGCCGGATCGGGCCAGGCAGCCAGCCGTCCACAGTGGAGCCTCTGCAGCTGGCTCCAGGCTAACCAGGCTCACAGACACCCAGCCGCCTGGGGCTCAGGTTGCTTATCCTCCCCTCCCCCGCCTCTAGCTTTGGCTATAATCTCCACCAGGTTTTTGAAAAGTGCTGGGGTCTTAAAATAGCAGGAAGGCACACACACACTCAGACTATAGTGTCAATTCCCGTACCATAGAGTGATCAAAAAAAGGGGGAGAGAGGAGCGGGAACTCCAGGACATCTTCCTGAGCAGAGAGCGTGGCAAGTGTGAGCTCAGGCCCCGGAAGGGTGGGCACTTGGCCTGAGGAAGGGGGTGGATGAACCAGGAGGAGAAGACAAGACAGAGCCCAGGTCTGGGTTAGTGTGTGACAACCTGACAGCGCTCATAGTCTTGTTTGGGGAGTGTGTGCGTGCGTGCATGCATGCGTGTGTGTGTGTGTGTGTGTGTGTGTGTGTCTGGAATCGTGAAACCGGAGGCGGTGTTGGTATGACTAGTTTGGCAAGGAGAACATGGACTTCCCTCCTGGCCTGTGAACTCCGGTTGGGCAAAGAACTAAGAACTGCATCTGAACCATTCCCAAAGTCTAGCCTGGTGCCTGGCACCAAGACATTCAAAACATGTTCCAGGATGAATAAATGATGGCTGGACCCATGGATATGCCAGAATATAAAATGATAGGGATAAAGATAATCCAGCTTCATATGGCAAAATCAGAACTGGGGACACCAAAGTTAGTACATTCTGAACATGGGGAGGGCAGTGGAAGAGGTGGGGTTTATGATCTGTCTGGGGAAGCAGGGACAACACACCCAGGAAGGGAAAAGACTTCCTGGAAGAGTAGGACTTTGAGCTCGGTCTGAAGGATGGATAGAATTCCTTGAGATGGTGTTTTAGCCAGGGCTCCTAGGCTAAGAGAACCAACACACTCAAACCAGTGGAGGTGAGAAAAGAGGATTTCCTGGAAAGATACGTGGGAATCTCAGAGAAACTGAGTGGGAAATACGGCCAGATCTCATGGGATCTGGACTGAATAAGTGTGGAGGACAACTTGACTGTTAAGAGTGACTGCGGCTAGAGGATGTGTGCACACAAGCACACCTAGGTGACCACCTTTTCCTTCTCCTTGCCTCGACTCCACTCCACTCTCTTCTCCCAGTACATCCTGATACCACATGGCTTCCAGATACTACTCGGTAGCTTCTGCCACCATCCAAGTAACTCAGTTTCTATGCCTCCTTGGTTCAAATGATCAGGAAAGAAAAACTAAATAGCTCAGCCAGTCTATTTACCACTTTCTCTTGGTTCAGATGTCCAACACTGATGCCATCATCTGTGGCCAGAGAGTAGACCGTGTACTCATCTAGGAGAAGGGGGTGTAGGCAGGTAAGAGTGATACACCCTTGTGATCCAGATGGAGAAAAAGAGAGCAGGGGCTGTGTAAGCAGCGGGAGGACAATGAGCTAGGACTTGGCAGGTGTGCTTGAAAGTGTATAAGTGTGTAAGAGGGGGAGGGATTGAGGAGGGTCGGGAGCCAGGATGAGAAGGGAGCTGTCAGAGCTGGGTGATCTTGGGCAAATTATCTGATCTCTCTGTACCTAAGTTCCCCATCTCTGCAATAGGGTGAACAGTAGTACCATGTCCACTGAGTTTGTGAAGATAAATAATCCACAAAGAGGTCTTAGGAGAGTACATGGTCAGTCTCCATACACTCTTTTTCTGTATAGGGGAAGTAAGTCTGGATGAATATTAAGTGCTTGGCATATAGAGGTCTTGACTGCCAGTTCTGGTTTTGTCCTGGACAAGTCATTGAGATAAATGGACTTCAGTCTTTCCATCTGTACAGCAATGGGGTCAGACTAAATAATTTCTAAAAATCCCCTCCAGATTTAGCATGCCATGATTTTGTCTTGGTGTTATGGGCAATATGGAGCCTGTGTGTTTTCGGTAAGGTAGATGACAAAGTGAGAGGGAACATGGGCTTGCACGGGATGCCTGGGGACTGCAGGAGGGGTGACCAGGAGGTGGGGAGGTGACAGCAATAGCAGAGTGTGTGATATGAAGCTCTGCATGAGCCTTAATCAGGGCATGGAGAAGAAGGGGTCACAGATAGATGAAAGCTCAGAGGTCCGCAGCAAAAGAAGAACGACCGGGAGAGTCATCCTGCTTGCCCACTGGGCATGCCCGATAGAACTGAAGTATGAATCATCACGGCCGAGGGCACTGGGCCTGTTTACCCAGGAGGCACTGGGGTGGAACGAGGTCAATGTGAGGCTTATAGTAATCTACAATCATGCAATGCCTCTGGAGCAGAAAGTGAGGGGGGAAATCCTGGGAGGGTTTTCTTCAAGAACAGCAGAGTTCAGCACCATCCCATGGGGGCCCCTGAGCACAGACTGCAGCCACCAGCTCTATCAGATCCTAAACGCTGATTGGGGCCTTCGGAATCCTCAGGCCCCTAGTCAGCAGTGCCTCTAGCCGGCCTCTCATCCTCAGATGTCAGCCACATCACATCAAGTTCCTTCCATTGCCTTAGCTGTCCTTCCTCTGCTTTCCTGAACTCCCTGACCAACCCGTTCTCCCACTAGACCCTGTATCGCTTCCTCCACCCCTTCAGCCTCCCAACATCCCCACTTTGGCTTTCATCCTGGGATGCTGAGCATTTCTAGAGGAAAGGGTAGCATCACAGAGGCTCGTTATGGCCTCAGCATAATGTTTGGCAACACTTGCTGGGCCCCACTGCTCCTCTGGCAATTATCTTCTGCTGTCTTATGTGTCTGGACACCATCCTATGCCCCGCAGTGGATTTTGCAAATTCTCACTACTCTTTTCAAGCATGTCCTCCATCGTATGCTGTCCTGCCTCCTGATCACATTGACTGAGGACATCTAGGCGACCTTCTTATGCCTGTAAACTTTGTTTCACTCCCTTCCTCCAACTTTCAGCTACATTACTTTTTCTTCTTCCTATATCTTTGAACTCTTCCTGGTTCCTTTTTTTTTTTTTTTCCTGGTTCCTTTATTGTACTCTAAGTTGCAATCTCTCCCTCCTTAAAGCAACAAAATGCACAGCAAACACTCCTTGACCTCGTATATCCTCTGGAAATTCCTTTTTCTCTCTTTCTCTTCTCTAGTCCAGAAATCTGTATTTTTAGTTTGGGTTATTTAGCCCATTCATATTTATTATAATCACAGATGTATTTGAATTTACTTTTACCATCTTATTTTGTGTTTTCTATTTATCCCGCCTTAATACTAACCCCCCCCCCCCTTGTCTCCTTTTGGATTGCTTATACTTTTTTATTCTGTTTTCTTCCTTCTCTTAACCTGGAAGTTATATAGGCTGTTTCTTTTCTATAGTGAATATCTGACAATTATCAAAGTAGGCATGAATTCATATATAACTCATACATTTTTAAAATTTAACCCTCATTTTTGGAAGATATTTTCTATGAGTGAGTACATAATTCTAGGTTATTATTTTTCCCTCGACCCTATTTAGTTATTTTTGGATTTTTTTACTACATAGATGTCCCCTGGTGGCTCAGAGGTTAAAGCATCTTCCTGCAATGAGGGAGACCTGGGTTGGATCCCTGGGTCGGGAAGATCCCCTGGAGAAGAAACTGGCAACCCACTCCAGTATTCTGGCCTGGAGAATCCCATGGATGGAGAAGCCTGGTGGGCTACAGTCCACGGGGTCGCAAAGAGTCAGACACAACTGAGCGACTTCACTTTCACGACATAGATTATGTTTCTTGGAATTTTGTCTGTGAGAATTCCTTGTAACCTGAGTTAAATATGGATTCCTCTAGAGATTATTTGCTCTATTTTCTTCCAGGTACTACCAAGGGGTCCTACCAGCCCAGCCCCACTGGAATCTAAATAGTGTATAATTTTTTTGACCACCCAGGTACGGTTAATTTGGAATGAAATTAAATCATACAGGCCAACCTGTGGTTCTGAATTCTCAGGAAAAATTTCCCCCCTCTCTCCTTCAGAGCCAAGGTTCAAGTCAGGCAATTTTCCTGGCAGCCTTCTAGAGGAGTGAATAATATCTAGCTTATTCCTTGACCAAGTGTTTTACTATCCCTGTGAGTCTCAGATTTAAGCAGAGGGTGATTTGTTAGACTCTTCCACCTTGGGTAGGCTTGGGCTTTGTTTTCTGTCTCCTGAATCCTGCTCACCTTCAGAACACCAAAATTCAAATTCACCTAGTAAACAAATGCTCTCAAGGTGAAAGCCAGTTTTGGTTCTCTGCTTTCCTCACTTTGTTCCTTAGTTTTCCACTTTATTTTTCATTTTCTTGCTAGTTTATTGAGCATTTTGAGTTGTTTCTTTAGTAGAAGTTTTGCTTAGGGAACCTGGTCTATCATTCTGAAGGAAATCCAAATCTCTTTCTCCCATAACTGCCAAGTTCTTTTAAAAAAACAGATGACACTCAGTCTTTCTAAGTTTTCCCTTCCCAGTCACCTGTAGCCTCCTGAAGTTAGGCCTCCACTCCACCTTCCACTGAACCTGTTCAAGTAAACGGCACAGCAGGACTTCAAGTTATCAAATCCTAGACATTCTTTGGTCCTCACGTTACTTGATTCCTTCTCAACACTGGAAACTACTGATCTCTTGAAACCCTCTCCTGCCTTGGTTTCTGTGATCCTGCTTTTTTTCCCACATCTTTTCCCATTTCTCTGACTGTTACTTTTTGTTCTCCTCTTTCTGTCTGTGTTGCTGTACTTTCAGAATTACTGCACACCCCTGAGCTGTTTGAACAACTATGATATGCTGCTGATTTCTAATCCATATCGTCATTGTTCCTACCTACAGGAGGCCCTTCAAACTCACTATGTCCAGGGGCTTCCCTAGCGATCCAGTGGGTTAAGAATCCACCTTGCAATGCAAGGAACACTGGCTTGATTCCTGGTTAGGGAACTAAGATCCCACATGCCTTGGAGCAACTAAGCCTGCAAACCGCAGCTAGAGAGTCCATGCAAAAGATCACGAGTGCTGCAATTAAGACCCGAACCAAGACCTGATGCAGCCAAATAAATAAACAGAGAACAAACTCAGTGTGTCCAATGATGAACTCATTATCTTTCTTCCAAGTTTGCTCTTGCTAATCTGCTGAATGAAGTCACCATGTAGCCAGTCACCCAAGTCAGATTATGCTGGAAACATGATGGGCATCTCCATTTCTTCCCCACTTCTCACATCCAACCAATCTTGTAGCTTCTACCTCTTTAAAACGTCTTGAATTTATTTTTCCCCCATCTCCATTGCCGCTGCCTAGGGTCAGGTCCTCCTGGTCTTTCTGTCTGAGCTATTGGAATTGCCACCTCTTTGGTCTCCTTACCACCACTCTTGCCTTCCTCCAACCATCTGCACAAAGTTTAAGTTCATTTACTTCAACAAAGTGGTCTTCCTATAACACACATATGATCAATTTAACCCCTACCCCTTGCTTTGAACCCTTCCAGGAGTACCAGAGAAAGGGACACTTCCAACAGGATTTCCACATCTGTCTCTCTCTCCCACATTACCTTTCAGCTCCACCACCAGCCCCCCTTCACCCTGCACCCTCTGGTGTGCTGTCATGCCTAAACATCGAGCAATTTCACCTTGGTGTCTTACTCATACTGCTTCCTCTGCCAGGGATAATTTCTGCCTCCCTCTGCCCCACATAGGCCTGACTATCCAAGGAACACCCTTAGATCTTTCAGGAGTCAACTGGAGCATGGTCTCTTTGTGATCTTTCCCATCTCCTTAACCCTGCAGAGCTGCATCATTCAAGCCCTCTGGAGTGCCCCTGCTGAACCTTCACGTGTGTGTGGTACAGCACATACAACATGTTGTTCCTTTTTCCTCATGCTCACCGTTATTAGACTGTAAATTCCACGAGGACAAGGACTATGACTTATCCATGTTTATAAGATAGGCCATGTATACCATAGGTGCTCAATACACACTTGTAGAATGGTTGAAGATGAGCTATTGCCTTCTTGGAATGAATGACTCCACTGCTCACCAAGGCAAACTGTGCTGAATCCCCTAGGAGGTGGAGTGTCTTGGTGTGTCATGACCAAGTCAGCAGCTGTGACACTGGGTGGTCTAATCAGTAGAGCCTAGGGAGTAAGACTTTTTCCTAGAGAAGTAAATCCTGGGAGCTCTGGGGAATTCCATGACAAAGGGACAGAGCAAGGCAGATGAGTAGTTCATAGAATGTGATGTGGGTCCAGTCCTAGGATTCAGGAGGCTTACAGAAATGGACACTTTGCTGAGACCTTCAGGGACGGGAGCAGAGCCAAGCTGTGGGAGGGAGCACGGGGAGAGTTGGCGGTCTGTCTCTATACAGCTTGGGATGTAAAAGGGAAGGTATATGCATCTTCCGGTAAAGTTTTGACTTGAGGAGATGCTGCAAACTCTCAGGAATAGGGTGTGAAGAATATAACTCACTGCTCCCCATCCCCATCAAGTCTAATTTCTCACCATCAGCTGGCTCTTGAAGACTAGTCCCTGGAAAAGCACGAGATGCTGTGATGTTGAAGAGGCACAGGATCATAAGCTAGAGTTCAACACTTAATTAGATGTGAGCTCGGGCAAGTGGCTTACCCTCCCTTGGTCTCAGTTGCTTCACTGGTAAATTGCACACACCCTGACATGCCTCAACCACTTCACAGGATTATAGTCAAGGTCAATTCACCATCATCACAATAGCTGTTCTTTTTATATCACTTCCTATGTGTCAGAGACTGTGCCAAGTGCTTACAGACGGTATCTTCATCCATCCTCACAATATCTCTATGAGGCAGAACTAATATCAGCTCCGTTTTACAGATGAGGGAATCAAGGTTTAGGAAGGTAAAATATCTTGCCCAAGTTAAATGCTCTCAAGTGAGCTGGCATTCGGTCTATGGACCCAGTCTTATGTTTCCCTGGGCTGTGCCTTCAGCTATGGACCATCCTTGTAAACCAGGGGTAAAGCAACCACAGGTCCCGTCTGGGACTCCTGGTCTTGCAGCCACAAGACAGCACTTAGCAAGGTATAGGGGAGGACAGTTCCTCCCCCCTTGGCCTGGTGATGTGCTCCTGAGGGGGTCAGCTTTTCCTTCCCAACCACAAGGGTTGGTGAATGTCCTGTGGTGTGGTGTGTCCCCATTTTTCATGTCTATTCAGAACCTGTGAATGTGATCTTATTTGAAAATAGGAACTTACGCAGATGTAATCAAGTTACAATGATCTGAACTCATACTAGATTAACTGGTGTCTTTAAAAGAGAGAAATTTGGACACAGATGTAGACCCAAAGGGAAGACAGCCATGTGAAGATGGAAGCAGAGATTGAAGCTATGCTTCCCCAATCCAGGGAACACTAAGAATTCAGGGAACCTCCAGAAACCAGAGACAAGAAAGGACTTTTCTCTAGAGCCTTCAGAGAGAGGATAGGGTTCTGACACCTTGGTTTCAGACTTCTAGCTTCCAGTACTGAGAGAATAAATTTCTGTTCTTAAAGCCACTCAGTTCATGGTATAATACTCTGAGACAGTCCTAGAAACTAACCTTACACTGTAGGGCTTCCCAGGTAGCGCAGTGGTAAAGAATCCACCTGCCAATGCAGGAGATGCAGGTTTGATTCCTGGATTGGGAAGATCCTCTGCAGGAGGAAATGGAAACTTTGTCCAATATTCTTGCCTGGAAAATTCCATGAACAGAGGAGCCTGGTAGACTGCAGTCCATGGGGTTGCAAAGAGTCCCACATGACTGGGTGATGAGCACGTGAGCACGCAATCTTACACTGTGCCCACCACAGCTGGGAATCCTAAAGGGCAGGTGGAACAGAGTTTGGGAGATCAGTTAGATAAAATAGAGGGGAGGGGATGCCCATTTTGGGGGATGAAAACTTATAAGACTACATAGAGGCAGAGCACTATAAAAATAAGGTGTTTGATCATTCAGTTACTGACCAATGTGTAGACAGTGCCTCTATAAAACTTTGCATATGTGTGTTTGTGCTGAGATATCTGCAGTCCAGTTTTTTCTTTACATTAGGAGGGGCATTCTTCAGGTTGGTAACAGCTTCGAAGGTGAGGATTCCATCTGAGGAGCTCCACCTTCCCACTCCCACCTTTGGTCATCCTCTCCACCTCTAAATCTCATTTGATGAGACTCTGCTTATGGGGGTTAAAAAGTCTGCCCAAGGTTTCATGCAAGTTAGTAAGAAAACGAGAATTCAGATCCAGAACTCTGGGTCCAAAACCCTGTCCTTGTCATGATTTCAAGCTCTTTTTCAAGATAAGAAAAGTGAATATTTTCAAAAAGATATGACTGTTTATAAGCATTTTCCCCTAAATTTGAAAGTAACAGTAGCTTATCTGCAAAATTTTTAGAAAATACTGAAATGTTTAAAGAAAAAGTAAAAAAAAAAAAAAATTATTCCAGTGATAACTACAGATAATATTGACTAAGTTCCTATCAGTCTTTTTTCCTTGCAGTTATATAGTATCAACAAAATCAGAACAATACTATAAGTAGTTTTGTATTTTGCTTTCTCATTTAGCATTATCTCATGACTATCTCCTCATGTCATTATTTTTACAAACATAATTTTTAATTAGTAAATAATGTTTCATCGTATAGATGAGGCATAATTTATTTGTTTTCTATACTATTTGTTTCCAGCTTTTACAGTGATAAACATGCAATAGTTAACATTTCTCACAAATACCTATCCTCATCTCTATTATTGCTTTGAAGATAGGAGACTGGGGTATGAACATTTTAAGACATTTGATATATAATGCCAAATTGTTTACCAAAAGGTTTCTACCTACCAACAGCATGCGAGTGCTTCACGAAGCACCCTCACCAAGACTGAGTACTGTCATGAAAAAGCCCTGTACATTCTAAGAAGGGGCATCCCATGATTCGATCACACAGGTGGCTGTGCGTCCAGTGCATCGCAGGGGGCGACTGGGGCTGGGAGACTAAATAGGAGATAGTTGCGACGATCCCAGTGGGACGTGATGGGCGCTTGAGGCTAAGCAGTAGGCACGAAGGAAAAGGGAACAAGCGCACGGGACTCGTAGAACGTTCCATGCGAGGGGTGGGGGCCGGTGCTGATAAGATCACGCCGCGCTGCGTGGGGTGCAGAACTGGGCGGAGGCCGCGTGTGAGGCTCGGCCTCTGCGCCGCGCTTGGCACCCACGGGTGAGGTTGGCCGAGGCGCGAACCCCTCCCACCCCTTTAACGGGGACACTCCCCTTTAAGGCGGGCGCCCGCGCGCACCCGGCCCCGCCCTTCGGGGGCGCGCGCGGCGGCCGCGGCGCCGGCTCCGCCGGGAGCGCACGTGCCGGCGCCGGGTGGAGGAGAGGGAGGCGGGAGCCGGGCCGCGGGAGGAGGGGAGGCGCCGGGGGCGCGCGCGCGCGCGCTGGGCGCTGCTGGGCTGCGGCGGCGGCGGCGGCGGCGGTTACTATGGCGGAGTCGGCCGGAGCCTCCTCCTTCTTCCCCCTTGTTGTCCTCCTGCTTGCCGGCAGCGGCGGGTCCGGGCCCCGGGGGATCCAGGGTGAGTCCCGGGGCGGGGGCGGGGGCCGGGATGGAGCGGGCCGGGCGAGGGCGAGGCCTCGCGCCGCGGCTCCTGGCTACAGCGCGCCCCCTCCCCACGCGCACAATATGGCCGGGCGGGGGGCGCGGGGGAGTCGCGGTGACCCCCCACCCGGGTCGGCTTCCCCCGACCCCCGAGGCGCGGCCGCCCGGCCGGGACCGAGCTCACGCCGGGCCCCTGGGGACCGGAGCCCTTTCCCAGGAGGGACTGGATTCGGGGAGCTCTCGAGGGTCGCGCTCCCAGCACCCCTATGTTCCATAGAAGGGAGTGCAGGCTTCCTTCCCCGAGATTTGGAGATCCACGTTTCTGCCGCTCAGCATGTCCAGGGGCGGGGGTCTTCATTCGCTCCGTCCAGATGCTCCAGCGTGGGGGGGTGGGGGGGCGCCTTTTCTCCCGCCAAGATTATGGGGCTTCGGCGATAGGGTCTTTGCCTCTCCGAGGTATCCTGACGTTGAGAGCCCTTGCGCACCGTAGATAAAAGGGGAAGGGGGTCTTCAGCCTTTCCGTCAGCTCCCTCCTGCAGTTGGGGTGCTTCTTCCCCTCCCTCTCCTTCCTCCCTGACGTTCTGGGAAAGCGAGTCACATTTCCCCCTTGGGCAGTCCCTTGAGTGCAGTGGGGCCAACCCCCCACCTCCAGTCCACATGCCCCGGGGAAGCTCGGTGGAGGAAATGGGACGAACAGGCCCCTATCTGGAGCTTGGCTTTAGAATCTCTCTAACCCTAGGAAACCTCGTTCCAGAACGGTTAATCTGCATCTAGGTGTATTTGCTTTCTCCCTCGCCACTCCCACCCCACCTCAGGGGGTCCATTCAGTTGGTCACTGTGGATGCCTTTCAGGTGACATCGTCGAACCTGCCCCCCACCCCCAAGATTAGGACCCCACCGCCAGACCAGGTCCTGGCCCTTGGTCAGGATTTATTTACCTTCCCACACCAGCGCTCTTCCCAGCCCTTCCCCCTACCTCCTCCCCCACCCTTGCACACCCCTCACCTTCCAACTCCCACAGCCTTCTGCACCCTGGTTGCACCCCCATCCTTCTCACTATCGAAGTGGTACCTTTCTGTGGGACACTCAGTTGGGTGTCTCGTTTGTGAGGCTATGCGGGCTTGAGGAAAGCAGATGAAACCCTAAAATATTTAAGGGAGTCGTCTCAACCCTGTGCTGGCATTAGGGTAGCAGATGAAGGTTATATTTGGCCTTTATATTGGAGTGATTATTGACCCACAGTTGGATCCGGGAGAGACAGTCAGGACTGTGTTTGCTCCCGATGTACAAAGCCTGCTGCTCTGACTTCTCAGCAGCCCCTAACCTTCTAGCAGTGGGGGATCAAGTGTGTGTTCCGTGGCTCTCTTCTCTCCACCAAAAAAATAATGGTTCTCAGGTGGGTTCAGGCTTCTTTCAGAAGTGAGACAATCACCCAAAGACTTGATCCCATTTTGGCGTCTCACAAACAAGTTCATTCCCTCCAGCCTTGATGTTTGTTTCCAGTGGTGCAGCCTGTATGGTGGGGTCTTTGTTCACTGGTTAATGCTTCTGCTAAGGCTGTCATGTGTGTTCCTGGATCTCGCTGCTCTGTGTGGGGTCGGATAGATGTGGTGAAGGTATGTGAACACAGCCTGACATTCGTGGTAAGTTAATGGTTTTCATGAATAATGTACGCTGGGCCTTATTTTTGGGCCATGTTTTTGGAGTGTGTATCATGATGTTATTTCTCTAGTTGGGTAGTAAATAAGGAGATTCAGCCATCAGGTTTGTCATTTACATGTGTATGAATAAATCTGTAAATTCCTTCCTTAGGAATTTTTATCCTGTTGCTAATATATCTGAGGTTCTTAATAGCCATTTCCCTGTTGGTTTGGTGTAGTGTCTGGTGGGGTATTTCTTGTTGTCATGAGCCTAGTTAAGAATGTTTAATTGATGATCCAACTGGTTCTGAATGGGGCAGGTTCATTTTTTGTAACCTTCCCGAAATGAATGTTTGTTGGCGTGAGGATGGGTGGGCATAGTAGGGAGTTGGTTTCTTTTTTTGGTTAATTGGAAATTAGGTTGTGTATCCAGCAAACATTCTCGAAGGCCTTCAAACTTGGCCAGACACTACAGTTTTTTCCGGGACACATCTCGTTGCCAATAGTGCATGCTACAGAGACCACTGTTGCAAAAGGCTTAGAGTGAAGCATCAGTTCTGGGAATATAGAGGCTGTGAGATAACAAGAAGTTGACTGCTGTCCTCCCCACACTTCCTCTGTTGTGCTCCCCTAGGTGGGCCGGGAGGAGGAGCAGGGCCAGGCAGCCCTGATGCCTGTGAAGACAGGATGTGAGGACAGCAAGGGATAGGTGTCTGTGTTAAATAGTGAACTAGTAGTGACTTAGTAAAAGGCCAGTGGTACAGAGCTATAAACTGCATTCATTAATAGGTGGACCAAATTCTAAGGCCTACCTTTGGCATTTTCACTTTAGTATTTAAAAATGTAAAGCTGAATTAGTAGCAGGAGAACATGACATTGATTTCCTTAAGACAAAAGCTACAAGGGAGACATTTGAGGTTCTGATGGGAATATTTTGAATTTCTGTGATTAAACCAAAAATTTAATCTCAGGCCAAGTCTTATACTTTTGTTGAGTGGACATGAATTTGAAATACAGCAGAAGTGAACTCTGGTAGAGAAAAAGAGAATCTCCCATTAGTTTTGTTAAGAGCTCCTGGAACAGATGTCATTAACACAATAAAATGGCTACTCTGGTTAAAGGTTAGAGCCAGGTTGGGGGAGGAGGCTGCTCTCCAGCCCCAGAACTTTGCTCCCTGACAGGTTGTCCTTGAGTCAGGCACTTCACCTTTCTGTGGCTGCCTCAGTTTTGCCTCCTTGAAGTAAAGAACTGGTCTATGTCTCTCTTATTGGGACATTTGTGAGACTGACTTACTGACAGCCAGTTGGCTGGGTGGTATTTTTAGACACAGTTTCTGACTTCAGTGAACATGCAATGTTGGGTTACTTTTTATCTTATGGGGCAGAGAGTAACTCCTGGGATTGAGAGAAGCAACACATGTCACACTGTGGTTAATTTGTTCTCTGTTGCATTTTTGTGGACCCCTTTCAGATTTCCTCAAGTTAATTTCTGTCTCTTGACAAACCCTCACATCCTAGACCTGGCAGCATACCTGTGCTAATCAAAGACAGTCTGGAGGGAGTGACCTGCTTTAGGCTTTATTGGTTTGGCAACGTTTTCATTCTTACGCAACTCTGGGTATGTTTATGGCACTATGTAAATGTTACATAAGAACATGGAGGCAGAGAGGTGGCCGGAATGGTGCCTGTGAACACAGGAAGGTTAGACTGAGGACTTCATCCGCAAGGACCTTGGGAATCTGCAGTCAGTAAAAGAAGAAGCTGCACTTCGTTTTCCTCTAAAAACCTTTTTAGATGATTGTGTCTTTCAGGTGGACTGCTGTGTTATAAATAGGTTTATTCGCCACCGGTGAGCTAATTGTAACCTTGCTACCAAAATATGAATCAGGAGACGAGGAGACGATGGGGCGTGCTGCTTCTTCCAGCATGGCCTGTTGAAGCTGCTTGTTGCATTTTGGAACCGGAGTTGAATTGCGTTGCAGCCTCAGCCTCATAATAACTTAGGAGCACAGGGTGTTGAGGTGGAATGGAATTCTCAGTCTGCAGTGCTCGAGATCTTCTTTATTTTTGAAGGTTAAATTAGAATCCTGAAGTGGCTCTTTTGTTTTAATTTTGAACTGCTTATTGTTTACTGTTCAATCTTTGCTCAGAGGCGCGGTGAACATTAATTCTGGAATCCCGCCTCTTTGTCTCGAGCCCTTGTGCTATTTGTCTGTTACAGCAGGAGTTGATGTAAGAGGGTCTTACCTCATTTTCCTCTCTGTGTTCACGAGAAGAAAATCCTGGAGTCCTCTTGCTCATCAGCCCCCTCCGATGCTGGAAGTGCTGAGGGCCTCTGGAGCCCATCAGTTCCACCTGGCCTGGGAGTGCCCAGACCTTTGAAAGGGTCGGAGCCGGCTGTCCCCTGCAGGCTGTCACTCTGCAGGGGGCCTCATGGCCCGGTGGAGTCCCATGTCCCGCCTCTCGGGTTTTGCTCTCCTCAGCTTCTCTCCCTCATACATGGTTCAACCTGCAGCTGGGCCTGGAGGCAGCATCTCTGCTCTCGCCTGTTCTCTGCCCCCCAGCTTCTCCGTCGCAGGTAAATACCATTCTTGGTGTAGCTTTCTTCTTCCTCTGTCGTTTTGGTCCTCCAGCCTCCCTGGCAGGCTTACCTGCTTGCAGGGCATCCCACACGGTGGGTGCCACCTTAGGCAGCTGTGCCTAAGGTTTTTTGGTTTTTTTCCCCTCTCCACTTTGTCTGAAGCCTCATTTGTCATGCTAAATATTTTGAATTTAACATAATGAAAGTAACTGCCTTTCCCTTTAAAGTATCAATCACCCTAATATTTACACAATTGCATATAGGAGGTTTCTTTATTCACTTGGTTGGGTGTGTGCCTGGAATGCTTCTTGGCACGAGGAGGCAACAGGGAACGAGAGGGACAAAAATCCCTAACTCCTCATGGAACTTATGATCGCAGAGGCTCAGACTGAAAATAAATGAGTAAACACAGTTATCAGTCCTGAGTGCCGTGAAGGAAACAAAACAGGATGGTGTGCTGGAGTGCGCTGGGGGCTGCCGCGTCACAGCCCCGTCCACCTCATTGTTTCATCTGGAAAATGGGGCTAACACAGTCAGGTGGCCTCATTTTCGGCAACTGTTGTGTGAAGCCCAGTTGAACACTGAATTAGCAAATACTGGACCGCTGCTCCTGCTGCTTGCAGTGCTTTTATCAACTGATCAGCACATAACCTTACGTTATTTGTGTTTTTGTTTAGAGACAAGTTATTTAATATATGTTGTTGATTCATTAAAGTTGAGCTCAGGGCCAGCAGCACTATAATGCCTGCCTGAATGAAGCTTGTTCAGCATATGTATTTTCTCTCTAAGGCATGTCACTGTCTTCTTGAACTTGGGGACACTAGACAGCATTTCCGCGCTACTCTTGGGGCCGTTTTAAAGTGAAATCACCAGTATAAGCCACAAAAAGACAGAAAGCCCGGCACTGAACATACCATGAGAGGAACACATATTAACAGTGTGAGAGCTGAAGCAAGCCAGAGCGTTCTCATTCATCCTCCGTGGGAACGTGTGTGCTGGGTGACTCAAATTCGTCACCCCTCTGCGCTCACCTGTGAGTGACCGTGAAAGCACTGAGAGTATTGATTTTGGGGTTACAGATAAATTTTAGTAAGTAGGCAGATTCACAAATACGAATCCATGAATAATGAGAATTGACTGTATTTTGTTCAAGCAGTGCAATGATTGTGGCAAAGAGAAAATCATATATGGAATTCCCAGGACTCCTAAATGGTTTCACTGTACCAGTGTAATGTATACATTGTTAAGTCCCATTTCTAGCCTGTGAATAAACAGGTATATATGTACATATATTGAGAACTGCTGTGGTGATCCAAAGGTTCCGATAACACGGGCTTACTGAGCACCTACCATATACCAGGCACTGCTGTAGGTGCAGAGATACACCAGTAAACAAAAGGAGACAAAATGCTTACCTTCATGAAGCTCACCTTCTGGCAGGTGAAATAGATGATAAAGTACAAGGTGATTATGTCTACCACAGTCCTTCCCCCTGCTCCTTTCTCCCCGTGATTTCCAGCCTGAGGTGTGCACACACCTGTTCTCGGTTACTCAGACATGAATGAAGATGGTACAGTTGACCCTTGAGCAACGCGGTTTGAACTGCATGGGTCCACTTATACATGGGTGTTTTTTGTTTTGTTTTTTTTTCGGTAAATACCAGAGTGCAGTAGTATGCAGTACGAGGTTGGCGGAATTCACAGATGCGGAACTGCAGATCTACTGGGGCGATTGTTAAGTTATCCATGGGTGTTTGACTCTGTAGCGGTCAGTGCCCCTAACCCCTGAGTTGTTCCAGGGTCAACTGTATTGTGAAGGGTTTAAATCGGTTGACCTTCAGATGGGCACGCTGTCATGGTGGACCTGACCTAATCAAGCTGGCCCTTTGAAAGCAGAGCATTTTCTCAGCTGATTGCAGAAGAGGAAGGCAGTGCTGCCCCAGCTGGCTTGGGAGAAAGTAAACATTCGAGTGTGAACTGCCCATGGGAGCCGCGTGACCAGGAACTGCAGGCCGACTTTAGGAGCTGAGTGGTCCCTGGCCATCAGCGAGTAGGGCGGTGGGGGGCCTTAGTCCTTCATCCACAGGGCATTGAAGTTTGCCAGCAATGAGTGAAATTGAAAGAGGTCCCAGCCCTAGATGAGAAAGCCCCAGCCAATATCAGTCATGCTAGGCCTGGACTTCTGACCTACAGAAACTGAAATAGTAAATAGGTATTGTTTTTAAAAATGCATGTGGGGTGAGTCAGATGGTTATATGAGGAGAAGGAAAACAGGACTGAGGCATAAGCGCACTCCCCAAGATAGGCTTGAGGCTCCTTGAGACCGGGTCACCCTGCCATCCCATGGATGGACTTACATGTGGAAAGAAGTCCTGAGACCACATGTGGCTTTCAGCTGCTGCCTGTTACCTTTTCCTAGACGTTGTGAGGTTTGGAGGAGAGAGAAGATTGTGGATGCTTTAAATGGTTTTGATGTGTTGAGGAATCTGTGACTTGAGGGGTTTTTATTTTTATAAAAAGTATTCTTTGTGTTGAGCACCCCTGGCCCCAGATGATGATGTATTGTCTTGGTGTACATTTGTACATTACTTTCTACACTTGCAGTAGATAAATTCAATCAGTGTTCTTTCCTAACATCTCCCTAGATGTCAGGGAGCACTCCTCAAGCTCAGTGTTGAGGGGGATACTGAGGAAAGAATCTGTCCTTGCCGTTAGGAAGTTTGCACACAGATTGACTTCTGCGTGTTAGAACAGCCATAAAACCACACAGAGCGCAGCCCCTTCTCATTCACTAGGATGACGGCAGTAATACAACCATCTGATTTCCTGAATGTGCACCATCTACTCAAGTGTTACACTGGGCATTTGGGCTGCATTTCTTACTCTGTACGGCCATTCTGTGAGCCTCTCTCATCCCCATTTTACAGGTGAGAAAACTGGGGCATAGAGGTTAAGCAGTGGGCCTAAAGTCTGACTCCGCAGCACATGCTCAGAATCCTGTACTCTGCTATGTGCCGTGGTCACTGTTAAAGCAGCTTTCCAGCCAGTCCCTGCCTTCCCGTCCTACCACTGGATTCAGCTCTGGAAAGTGCACCTCCTCTGTCACTTCTATGTAGCCTCCAGGATGGACTGCAGATCCCTTCGCCGGCCATCACGATCCATGCAGTCTGGTCTGGTCTGGCTTATTGCCCTTAGCTCTGGCTAAAACCCTGGCATTGTTGTCCTGTTGTCCATTTACTTTGGACCTCACAAGCCTTGTGCTTTTCTTGGTCTTGGCCTTCTCAGCCACATCCAACATCCTCCAAGTATGGGACCTGCTTTGTCTTCCTACTCTCCCCCAGCCAGTAACTCCATCCTCTCTGCTTTTCTTGTTGGTCCATGTCAGTAACATAGAGGTTCACACTGGCTTAAAGTTTTCTGCTCCTCCCACTCTCCCACCGTCTACGCCCTCAAAGTTGATGCTAGGAACTGCCTTCTATTTTCTTAATGTGTCTTTGTTCTTTCACAGAGCTTTGTGTATTTTGGGTACTTAATAATTTAATTGAATTCATTCATTTCTTTTCCATCCTCTCAGCAAAATCCTAGGTAAATAATTCCAGTTCTGTCCTGCTGTAATTTCATTATCTCCTGTATATACAGTTTTCATCCTAGTCGCTCGAAAATGCCACAGACATTTGTGTGTTACTGAGAACGTCATAATCTGTACCTCACCTCTTTCATCTCTGTTGATTCCACTACCTGCCCATTTTATTTGAGATAAACTTGATCTCAACCTCGTTAGTTGTTTTTTGGGATTTTGGTGTTTTTTTTTTTTTTTCCAGCTGTGCCAGGCACAGCACATGGGATTTTAGTTCCCTGACTTGGGATGAAACCCGTGCCCCCTGCAGTAGGGGCACTGGAAGCATGGCATCTTAACCACCAGACCACCAGGGAAGTCCTCAACCTCGTTAGTTTTATTCTCGATCTTTGCTGGTATTTTTTCTCCTTCATTGTCCTAGTTGTCTGAAACAACCATTCTTATCCCTCTTCTCAAAACTGTGATGTACGCTGTCACCTCTCCACACATCGTAGTGTAGTAAGTAGGTCAGGAAGCAAATACAAAACACCGCTGATAAATGCTCTCCCCTGCTCTAATGAGCCAGGAGCGTGTCTGTTTAAGGACAACAAAGAAAGAAGGCAGAAGGTTGTACATGTCAACATAAACTTGTGGGTAAAGGAGAAATACCAAGTGACGAGCAGACAGTCTGAATGTGACGGCTGAGTTTGTACGCTTAGGTCCCAGGAACACAGGACATGCTCTGTCATAGTGACACCACTCCCTCCAGCTTTACCTTGACATTCCCCTGGGCAGCAGGTGGGCCCTTGCTGGATGTTCAGGCATTTACAGCCAGCCATAAATTAAGTCGCAATGACAGGTCTCCTTAGCATAAACATCAAACGTCTCTTTTGAGTGAGAACAAAGCTTTCATTCTCTAGACCTGAGGCTTAAGGGTGAACTTGTTTAAACAGCTCTCTGGGGTTGGGTTTGTCTCCAAGTAGAATTCAGAAAGGCAGTTTGTAGAATAGATATAGTGTGGAGCTGGCTTTTCAAACACCTTTCTCTTATGCAAACCCCACTCTGAGACCTTTTCCCAGATTGAAATTAAATACCAAGCTTATCAAATGTCTTATTGTTAAATCTGTGCTTTTTTTTTTTTTTTCTCTCATACAAATAGCTTCCTTTATTAAGTCAGCTAGAAGTGCTTTTTACCAGTACACTTTTTGGGTACCGCCAGCTACACATGTAAAATTGGACTTTATTATGGCTCTTTGGTACTTGAGAGTTTTTGTTTTATTTTAGTGTGTTTTTACAGTCTAATTTTGATGATTGTGAAAACTGAAAATGCAGCTCGAATCTTTGTTACCAATAGCACCTGATTACTTTATTTCTCTGCAGCAGGACTTTTCTTGCTGGTACTGTTGTTGGTTCTGGAAAAACAGACATTACCTTTATTTTGTGATAGTGTAGTGCCAGACACCTCCATTTTTAAGCCCAATTCAACATTTTCATAAACATTTTGACAGTTGTCTAGATCAATAGTTACTAAACAACTTCTCTTTTTCTTTCTGTCTTCTTAAAGCAGTAAGAACCTTTCAAAAATGAAAATGTGGAAACGCATATAAAACAGATAAAAGCATGTCCTCTCTGGCAGAGCCCCCTGCCCTCTCCGATTGCTGGGCTGAGAGCTGTAGAATGAGATTTATTAAGCACAGTGCTGTGTGCCGGCACTGTGCAGGATACCAGTGAGAAAATGAAGGCAAGAAGGACTCTGGTTCCCTCCTCTAGGAGTTGCCGGGTTCCTGGGACCTATGAGAGCCAGGGACTTGGGAACGACACGGAACAACATTGTACCTTCATTTTGGGGGGTATGCATGTGTTGGGTTTCTGTTGGTTTTGTTCTGTAGTTGAGATTATATTATATATACTGCTTTTTAGAGATTTATGGTATTTTTTAAATTGTGGTGAAACACATATAACAATTTTTAAGCATTTTAAAGTGTAAAATTCAATGAAGGACCTTCATGATGTTAGGCAAACCATCACCTCTAGTTTCGGAACTTTTTCTTTACCCCTGAAGGAAACCAACCTAGTAAGCCCTAAAACCAACATTCCCCATCTTCTCCCCTATGCAGCCCCTAATAACCACTAATATGCTTTCTGGGTGTTTAATATAAGTGGACTTATAATACTCATAATACAATTAACGTAATGTTTTCAGAGTTCATCCACACTGTAGTAAATATCAGTAGTTTATTCCTTTTTATAGCTGACTAATACTCCATCTGATGAGTGTACCACATTTTGTTTATCCACTCTTTGTTCAGTGGACGTTTGGGTTTCCACCTTTTGATGGTTGTGAATAGTGCTACTAGGAACGTTGGTGTACAAGTTTTTGTTTAAACACTTGCTTTCAATCTTTTGGATATATTGCACTAGGAGTGGAATTGCTGGGTTATATGGTAAATCAATGTTTAACTTACTGAGGAACCTTCGAGCTGTTTTCTATATAATAGGAGCTGTACTGGTTTGCGATCCTACTGTCAGTGTATAGAGTTCCAGTTTCCTCTGAATCTGCACCAGCATTTTCTTACGGCCTTCCTAGTGGGTGTAAAGTGGTATCTCATTGTGGTTTGGTTTCTGTTTGTTTTGGTTTTCTATCAAATGTGATTTTTATTTAGCTGACAAGCACTTTTCTACAGATGCACTCTTGGGACATCACGTGGCAAAAACAGAAGTTTTTTCTCTAGTTTTTTTCCCCTCTTTTTTTACCTTATTAAAAATTATATTAAAAAAATAAAAATTATAGTGATCCTAAAAATATAGAAAGAAATATAAATTCACCAAAAAACTGTACATTATCAAAATGTCACTAAAACACCACATTTGATTATATGTGGTTTTGGTTTACATTTGAATTTGAAATTCTTTTGCATTTGATATGATGTTGACCATCTTCTCATGTACTTTTTGGTCGTTTGTATACTTTCTTTGGAGAAATGTCTGTTCAAATCATTTGCTTATTTTAAAATTATTTTTTGTCATCGAGTTTTAAGAGTGAGTTCTTTACACGTTCTGGATGCAAGACCGTTATTAAATGCATGATTTTTGAATATTTTCTCTCATTCTGTACGTTTTCTTCACACTGCCTTGTTGTTATCCTTTGAGACAGAAAAGTTTTTTTTTAATTTGGTGAAGGCCAGTTCATCTGTTTTTCTTTTGTTGCTTGTGTTTTAGATGTCATATCTAGGAGCCCATTGCCAAATCCAAGGTCATGAAGATTTACCCCTATTTTCATTAAAAAAATTATAGAATATAAACTTTAGCTCTTATATTTTGGTCTTTGACTTACATTGAGTTAATTACATTATTTGCATTATGTAATAACTTACATTAATTAATCTTGGTGTGTGGTGTGAAGGGTCTGACTTCATTCTTTTGCATGTGGATTTCTGCTTGTTGAAGACTAGTCTTCCCACCCCCAAAATGTTTTAGACACTGTTGTGGAAAATCAGTTGATGATATATAGAACTGTTTCTGGATTCTCAATTTTGTTTCATTGATTTATAGTCTGTACCTAGGCCAGTTTCATACTGTTTTGATAGCTATAGTTTTGTAATAAGTTTGAATCAGAAAGTGTGAGTCCTCCAACTTTGTTCTCTTTCTTTCTTTTCCCTCTCCCAAGATCATCTTGGCTTTTCAGGGTCACAAAGTTGTGTAGAATTGTGGTCTTTGTTCTATCCCAAGAAAGCTGTAGGGAGTTTAGATATGGTCCAAGGAAGAATACTTAAAGTGATCACAGGTTGTAATAGGCTGTTCTCATCAGTTTGAGCTGTGTGATGGATGCTGTCATCTGGAAAGAGGAGCGCTCAGAGGCAGCTATGATCAAGTTGTAAAGTCGTGAATAAGCATAAGAATAAGCATAAGAAGTGGAAACAGTGGCTGACTTTATTTTTCTGGGCTCGAAAATCACTGCAGATGGTGATTGCAGCCATGAAATTAAAAGACGCTCATTCCTTGGAAGGAAAGTTATGACCAACCTAGACAGCATATTAAAAAGCAGAGACATTACTTTGCCAACAAAGGTCCATCTAGTCAAGGCTATGGTTTTTCCATATGGATGTGAGAGTTGGACTATAAAGAAAGCTGAGTGCCGAAGAATTGATGCTTTTGAACTGTGGTGTTGGAGAAGACTCTTGAGAGTCTCTTGGGTTGCAAGGAGATCCAACCAGTCCATCCTAAGAGATGAGTCCTGGGTGTTCATTGGAAGGACAGATGTTGAAGCTGAAACTCCAGTACTTTGGCCACCTGATGCGAAGAGTTGACTCATTTGAAAAGACCCTGATGCTGGGAAAGATTGAGGGCAGGAGGAGAAGGGGACGACAGAGGATGAGATGGTTGGATGGCATCACCGACTCGATGGACATGGGTTTGGGTGATCTCTGAGAGTTGGTGATGGACAGGGAGGCCTGGTGTGCTGCCGTTCATGGGGTTGCAACGAGTCGGACACGGCTGAGCAACTGAACTGAAAGTCGTGAAAAGTAAGGGGGAGTGGGCACAAGCTGATTTGGGCGCCAAATCTTAACTCTTGTGGAACTAGAAGGTTGCCCAGTGAAGTTTGGAAGAGGCAGGTTTAGTATCCCTAAACAGGACAATGTTCCACCCTAAACTGATGAAACTTACCATCCCCAAGGAGTATGTGTGACACGTATAAGCCAAAAATCATAGATACTGTAGCTTTAAAACATCGTGAACCTTCATGTTCCAGGACAAATGTGGGTGTTCTGCGGCTGCCTCTTACCTTCCGAGGTTGGTGCCTCCACTTTGCCCCTCCCACACCCTGTCCACTGGTGATGCGGGCTGAAGGGCAGTGAGTTTAGCCACTTCGTTCTTGGGAATTTCTAGTTGGGACAACAGCCTTGACTGAGTGTCCTCCAGAGTATGCCGTGGGCAGGAGAGAGGGGCCTGGGGGTTGTCTTTGCTCAGAGCAGCTCCATAAAATGCAGCGAGACAGAGTCTGCCCAAGTCGGGACTTGTCAGCCTTCCTCCAAACATAGCCTCTCTCACAAATTAAACTTGCTTTGATATTCTACCACAGACCACCTTCTCATCATACTTTGAAAACACGTTGAAATCCTGCCATAATGTCTTTAGTTCAGGTTTGACTAGCTTGTTCATATCAAAATGCTGTACTAGTGAGAATTTCACTCTGACCACTTTTAACCTGCTTTTGTGACTCATCTGTGACTGGCTTTCCTAATTGTGTTATTTCTAACTCTTCGGTCAGGAACACGGAGAGTGTTAGGTATGTATTGTTTATGTACCTGTGTGTAGGCTGATTTCACGTGATGCGTCACTATGAAACAGATTATAAACGGCTGTTATCAGTAGTGTCTTTCAAAGAAATCAAAAGCTAAGTTTGTGACTTAGTGTACTATAAAAGTTTTAGTAAATTCAGATTTTTTGTTTTTTGGCCATGCCGTGTGGCTTGCTGGAGCTTAGTTCCCTGACCAGGGATTGAACCTGGGCCCATGGCAGTGAAGTGCAGAGTCCTAGCCACTGGATTGCCAGAGAATCCCATAATTCAGATGTTTTCGTACTTTTATGATCACTTCATTTCAATGAAAAATGAATATTAACAGAAGACAATTTAGAGACCAGTCTTTCTTGGGGCTTCCCTGATGGTCCAGTGGTCAAGAGTCTGCCTTGCAATACAGGGGATGTGGGTTCGATCCCTGGCTGGGGAACTAAAATTGCACATGCCACGGGGCAGCTAAATAAAAAAATATTTTAAAAAAATGATTAAGACTAGTCTTTCTTTAAAGTTCAGAAAAAGGTGTACGGAATTAAAGCAGAACTTCCCAGTGTTGAATCAGTGATCCAAGCAATGTGAATTTAAAGATAAACTAGATTCAGATTTCAGCTGGAGGATTTTGGAGCTCATCTGGTTCAGCCCCTTCTTTCTGGTTAATGATGAGGAAAATGATGTTCAGGAAGGTTAAACGTGTTGCCCAAAACCACGCAACTAGTTACTGGCAGAGCTGAGACTCAAACAGCAGTTCCTTGCTGTGGTCTTGCTGTAACCTGGCACTTCCTAGTTAGTGGTTAGAGAGACACGTTGTACGTGAATGTGTTTACTTGAGTTTTACACTAAAGGGAGTGATTAAAATTTATTGAATATCTATTTGCTTCGCACTTTTTAAGTCTCGTTGTTGTTCAGTTGCTATGTCCTACTCTTGGCAACCCCCGTGAACTGCAGCATCCCTGTCCTTCACCCAGAGTTTGCTCAAACTCAAGCTCAAATCTCCCAGAGTTTGCTCAAACTCATGTCCATTGAGTTGGTGATGCAACCATCACCAGTGGTTGGATGCAGCCATCTCATCCTCTGTCACCCCCTTCTCCTCCTGTCCTCAATCTTTCCCAGCCTCAGGATCTTTTCCACTGAGTCGGCTCGTAAATCTCTTATTTCATGTGATTCTTACATAGTCCTGTGAGGTAATGAACAACCCCACTTTTCAGATTAGGCAGCTGGGGTGCAGGAAGGTTACTGACTCGTTCAAGGTCGTGTGACGGATAGAGCTGGTGTTTGAGCCCTGGGTCTGCGTGACCTGCTCCCGCCATGCTCCCCTGCTGTGGCTCTAGAGAGAGTAACAGAAACCTCGCCGGGGCGTGGGCAGTGGTGATGGCTATCTCAGAAATACCCTTCTCAGACTTCTCACTCCCTTGGTATAAAGTAGAGCTGTGCACAGATGTAGGCAGCCTTCTCAGAGGACCAGCAGCACTCAGCAGATGTGGGCTGATCTTCAAACCGTCTCTGTCACATAAATGGTATTTTCTGGCTGGACTGCCAAGGTCCAGATAGAGTCAGGGACTTGCCCAATCTCTTATCACAAAGCCGCATGGCCCCGCTCCCAGTTCCGTTCTTCGTCCTGTCTAGCATAGATTTCACCACTTTTGTTCTTTCCTGTCTTACACCAAGATTGTTTAAGTACTTCCCAAAAATAATGAGCCACGTGTGGGTGTGCTCGTTCTCCAGAATGAATCACTGTGAAAGAGGCCGTGAACCAGGGAGAGGGGAGTGCATGTCTGGGAGCAGGGGCTCTGCTTCCCCGGCTGCTAATTGACGGACTCCGAAGTGAGCTGCTTTTCCAAAGGCGGCCGCGGGTCTGGCCCGCGTGTCCCACTGTGCTCAGAATAGCCCTCTGGGAGTCGTTCGCTTTCCCTTCTGGCTTCCGAAAATAGCCCCGAGGCTGTGCTCATCCCCAGCCGGCCGTCGGGGCGCGTGTGTTGAGAGGTGTGCATGCCACGGGGACCCCTTTTGTGCCTGAATGTCCCCATTGACAGAGAGAGGAATGGGCGTTCGCACTCGCTGATGAGTAGGCAGGACTCCAGCGTGAGTCAAAGGGGTTTGGGCTGAGTGTTCTGAGAGTTGCCGAAGTAAATTTCAGTCAGCAAGAAGAATGACATTTAGAAGGAATTTATTTCTAAAATTCCTTTTGTGTTTGGGATTCTAGTCTAAAGGGTACCTGCTTTAAACTTCCTGCCTTTAAAATACAACACTCCCCAAGCCCTTCAGCAGGGAGCTGCGTGTCTTGGAATTTCTCCCAGAAGAAAGGGCTCTGATCAAACGCTGTGGGGGAAAAAAAAAAAAAAACCCCATAGGCCATGTGGTGAAGATCCTTACTGTCCAAGGACCTGTCCACGCTCGCTATCCTTTGTCTCCTTGGTGGGGATGGCAAGGATCGTATCGTTTACAGAAAGCCTGCAGGACTGGGGGTTGGACCCAGAGATATTTCTAATCTGCCTTTGGATTTGAAAGGCCAGGAGATGCCTTTCAGTGTTTTAGAGGAAGAGACAAAGATAGACTGTTTACAGCCGAAAGGGGTGAGTTACAACAGGGTAGTTTTTCACGGGACTGGTCATAAATGTCTCTTCTCCAGGGGCCATAGTTTGAATATGTTCCCTCTTGGTATCCAGATAGTATGCGCTTAGTGTCCAGCTGGGGACTCGGGTCCCCCTGCCACTTGCATCCCGGATGGGCGAGTGCTGGGTTCAGCACCTTGAGTCCCAGCCTCGGTACCCTGGTGGGTCGAGCCGTTCTCCTGCCCATCCCCAGAGGTCAGGGCTGGGTTAGGCTCCTGGGAGACAGAGCTGGGGAGAACCAACTGCTGCTGTCTGTGCTATTCCTGTTAGATGGATAAATAAAGGATTTCAGATTCCAGGGCTGCTGAACTGATTCTCAGAGGCACCAAATTCATTTACAGTAATTTCCTGTCAACAGTGCACACTTAGGGATAATACACACCCAGCCAAACTCGTTAGTCCCAGAGATGATTGCATATACTGTCTATTTGGGGGGGAAAATATGTGTGTGTGTGTGTGTGTGTGTGTGTGTGTATAATATATAGATAGATAGATAGATAGATAGTACTTTTTAAGTGATGCTATCCAAGGCCCTTTCAGAACGCGTTAGATTTATTGAGTACTTACTATATGTTGGCTTCCCAGGTGGAACTAGTGGTAAAGAACCTGCTTGCCAGCGCAGGAGACATAAGAAACGCGGGTTCAGTCCCTGGGTTGGGAAGGTCTGGAGAAGGGCACAGCAGCTCATTCCTGTATTCTCGCCTGGGAAATCCCAGGGACAGGGGAGACTGGTGGGCTACAATCCACAGGGTTGCAGAGAGTCAGACGTGGGCTAAAGCGACAGCATGCACCCATTCTGTGCATTAGCGTGTTTAATCCTCACAGTGACTGTATGAAGGAGGCACTGACATTACCTTCTTTGGGGGGCGTTCTTTTTGCCCCTCTTGAAAGGGGCTCCTGCTGGGAACAAAAGCGGGGAGGAGGTGGTTGGACCAGTCAGGGGAAGCTTGTCAAAGGAAGTGACGTTTAAGGTGAATTTTGAAGAACTTGTAAGAATTAGCCAGGAAAAAACCATTGCAGCAAAGCCCTGTGTGAGAGAGCACGCACACTGCATTCAGGAAACGGTGGGCGTTTCTGGTGCAGAGAGAGGAGATGGGGTTGAAGATGGCTCTCAGAAGCGGTGGTGGTGTGGGAAGGAGCACGCGGGGGAGGGGCCCTCATCTCCCAGGGGACCGAGCTTTGCTGTCATCCTTAGGGGTCTAAATTCAAAGGAAGACCCTTTTCCGAGCCACAGACAGTTTTGTTTTTTTTTTTTTACAGACAGTTTTTTAAAGTAAGTCTAAGTCTAAAGCAGCCCCGCCTCCCAGGTGGTACCGTGGTAAAGTATCCACTTGCCAAAGAAAGAGACAAGGGTTCAGTCCCTGGGTCGGGAAGATTCCCTGGAGAAGGAAATGGCAACCCACTCCAATATTCTTGTCTGGGAAATCCCAGACAGAGGAGTCTGGCAGGCTACAGTCCATGGGGTCACAAAGAGTCAGACACAACCTAGCTACTAAACAACAACATACAACAGTCTAAAGCAGAGTTAAAAAGGTAGTTTCTTTGTTTCTGTAAGACATAAGCTAGAGCAGTTAGAGGAAAATGCGGGGCCGGGGGGCGGGGGGCGCGGAGCAGAAAGCCTTGTCTGTGATCTGAATAGACAGGTGAAAAGGTTGGGCTTCCCCTGACGAAGTCACCTCTGGCCCCATCCCTGTAAAAAGCACCTTGTTTTGGAACCGTGAGTGTGCTAGGGGATTGTATTCTTAACTCCAGAGAAGGACCTAGGCCAAGACCTCACCACTGACGTCAGTGTCCACTCCCAAATTCCCCACAGCTCTGCTGTGTGCATGCACCAGCTGCCTCCAAGCCAACTACACGTGTGAGACGGATGGGGCCTGCATGGTCTCCATTTTCAACCTGGACGGGATGGAGCACCACGTGCGCACCTGCATCCCCAAAGTGGAGCTGGTCCCCGCGGGGAAGCCCTTCTACTGCCTGAGCTCCGAGGACTTGCGCAACACACACTGCTGCTACACTGACTTCTGCAACAAGATCGACCTGAGGGTGCCCAGCGGTGAGTGGACACCCTTGTTGGACTATTGGCGCGTCGTGGAGGTAGGGCACCCCGTCATTTCATCCTTCTCTACTCTGCCCCCGCCCCTTTGTTGGAGGCTAGGTGAAGGTGCCTTTTGGATGCTCCCTGAGGTGACGTGGGAGGGCATTCCTGCCAGTTCTGGCCTGTAGAGCCCAGGAAAGGGAGGGAGACTTGTCGAGTGAGCCACAGAGGTGAAAGCTGCGTTTTGGGTCGTGGCTGAGGAGCCATCGGCAGCTGGTGGGGAGTGGGAGAGCCAGACAGAGACCCCCGTGGGAGGGTCTGGGGTGATCCCGGAGGAGGCAGCCCATAAGCCGTGTGACGGTGATGGCAAAATGGGAAGAGGGACTCGAGCTGGGAAGGATGGCATGCTAAGCTGGGGAGTAGTAGACACCAGCCTTCACAGGTCCGCCACTTAAGAGGCGTGACTGGGGAGATCTGAGGAGGCGGAGAGAGACCGCGTTGAGCCTCAGGAGGCCGTCACAAATGGAGGAGCAGAACCTGGTGTGTGCCTGGGGCATGGGGTGGGAAGACACCGTGAAGTACTGTGAAATGACCTCGCGGGTTGTGGCTCTGACCGCTGCGGAAGGTGCCGTAGCTGGAGAGGCTGGCATGTGAGAGTGTCCAGACAGATCCACTAGCCCAGTGAAGCCAAAGTGTGGGGAGAGGAAGGGGGCATTTCCACCTGGATGGAGGAGCAGGGGAGAGGGAGGCCTTGGCGATCCCACGTTTTCACTCTCTTCTTTCCCTCTCCTCTCTCACCTGCCCCAGGTCATCTCAAGGAGCCTGAACACCCCTCCATGTGGGGCCCCGTGGAGCTGGTGGGCATTATTGCCGGCCCAGTGTTCCTCCTGTTTCTCATCATCATCATTGTTTTCCTTGTTATTAACTATCATCAGCGCGTCTATCACAACCGCCAGAGGCTGGACATGGAGGACCCCTCGTGTGAGATGTGTCTCTCCAAGGACAAGACGCTCCAGGACCTGGTCTATGACCTCTCCACGTCAGGGTCTGGCTCAGGTACCGCCTCTTCAGGCCTCAGGCCAGCCATTAGCCTTCCTCACTGCCTCCCAACACGATGGAACGTTCAGGAAGAAGGCTGGCTATTTGCTTTCAGAATTCCCCTTCTTGGGAGTCTTGACACGTAATAAGATGATGGGGTTCACAGAAAATCTCTCCTTCTCTGGAATTCCAAGGATCAGCTGCAGAACTCTCCCTTCCAGAGCCCCTGCCTCTCTTCAAGTCTTGTAGCCATGCAGCTATTAAAAGTCACCTGGTTCCGCCTGAGCAGCGGAGTGCTCAGTGTCAGGGCCCCTTCTGAGAAACTGGAGTGTGCCGGGTTCCTGCGAGGTGGTGGCAGCTAATCATTGATCTGTGAGCAACCACAAGGGGAGTTTAAGGACGCCGAGTAAGGCCAGAGAGCTGGAGTTGGGTAAATCATTGACTCGTACCAGTTGCCCAGGGGTTTATGGTGGCAGTTGAAATAAAAGCAGCCAGGGCTTCCAGCATGGCGTCAGCACCACTTCCGGAGCTGCCTGTCCTGGTGACCGAACCTTTCTTAGATGGAACTCAACTGAGGCTAGAACTTAGGGTAAGGGCCACTGGGTGGTTCCGGTCTCAGAGTAGAGCTGACCTAGCTAGTAAGTGTGGCTGGGAGTACAAAGCAGTCTTTTTAGGAAGATAAATAGTTATTTTAGTGACAGTGGTATTCTGTTCCTATGGGGAGAAATGTGGATACAGAGGCCACTGTTGCTATTCTAACTCAAACTTACAGGCTCATGTCCATGAGAGTTCCATGTGTGTTGGTGTATGTTTTTTCAGCCCATGACAGACTCTTCTGAGGGGAAATTATGCCATCAGTCATGGCCAGACATCCCTTCTTGAGCACAGGAATACTTTGAGCTCTGACATCTTCTGAATTTCCGTGGTTTTGCCTTTATTAAGCTCTGCAGTAGAGAGTGCCAAGATGATGGATATATTTAAAAGCTGCATATTTTTAGGAAGAGAGAAAATATATGGCTTGTTCTTTGCTCAAAGAGGGTAGGGCAGTGGTTAGAACTGACTGGCTCTATGACTTGATTTGCTGCTGGAGGAGGGTCGCTTCGGTTTTCTGGAGTCTTTTTTTTTTAAGATCGGGATTAGCTGAGGCAAGGGCAGGTCCAGGGTGGCTACTCCATCATCTGGAGTGAAATGATAAGTAACTGCTTTCTCTCTGGTTGGTTTAGTCCACTCTTAATTCAGAATATGCAAAGCTTCCAAGGTGCTGGGGTTTTAATCCTGTGGCCTTAAAGTAATGAGTCCTTGCTGCTTGTGTAACTTTCAGTTCACACTAACAAGTGTGTGTTGAGCATCCTGTGGGTGATACAGGGTAAACAATATGAGCAAGAGGCCAAGCCGGGACTGGATAGAAGAGATTGTGGGGAGGGATCTCACAGAGGAGGTCGTGTCTGAAGGGGTCCTGCGTGGGAAGTTTTGAGAGTGGGAACAGGACAGGGGACATTCCAGGCCACCGGAAAACCCTTGAGCGAGAGGACAAAGATACACGAACATTCACTGAGTGTTTAGGGAATGATCCAGAGGCCGGCTTGTCCAGGCTCTGGTGGGAAAATGCTCAGGCTGTGCTTTGTCTGGGGAGGGGAGAGGCAGCTACCGAAGGCTGTCGTGTGAGAAAGCGTGTGCTCATGTTTTCCTGCGGAAGGAATCCTGGCTGGTGTGGAGGGTGAATTCATCCATCTAGCAGCCCCCTGTTAGGGAGGGCAGAGCGAGGCTGGCTGTGTGGGGTGTGTGGGGCAGGCCAGGTCAGAGGGCAGGCAGAGAGACCGCTGGAAGTCTTCCAAAGGAGGTCAGAACAGGTCTGGAGGGCCGGGAGAGGAGGGGGCCAAATTGAGAAGCATTTGGCAGCTCTGTGCTCTGGGAGTTATAGGCATAAACTTCAGAGTCAGTCCTGCGTGCTTTGCCATTTACAGCTTGTATGAATTCCAGTGAATAACTTAACCTTCCCCTTTGAGGCTTGGTTTTCTCATTTGTAAAATGGACATGATAATAATACCTACCTTATGGGTGGCTGTGAGGAAATGAGGTCATTTATGCAAGTGCCTCTTGCATAGTAAACAGGCAGTAAACAGCTTGGGGGTTGATAACACTTTGATTTGTTCCGTCAAGGAGAGGGAGAGTAAGAGTCAGTCCCGATGGTGGAGCTGACTGGAGAGGGAGGGAGACACTCCTTGCATGGATCAAATGAGGTGATAAATGAGTCCTGTAAAGACAGTGAAATTAATCTGAGAACCAGCCTGGGCAGTCCTCCCCACCAGTCCTGCTGCATCTGGAGCTCTCGGTGAGCAGAACTGTGATCCCTTTGGAGAGCGGTGGGAACCTGGTGTGCCCTGAGCTGGTGTTGGCTTTCATGGGCCGCGCAGCACTGCCCTCTAGTGGCCACTGGGCAGAGCAGCCAGAGGCGCTCCGCTCACTCAACCCCCGACTTTGCTCTTCCACATGAAGCGCTGTGGGTGGCCTGGCCCACTGGAGGCTGGCTAAAGAGTTAGTAAATCCGGTTAGACAGTTACATTCAGATCTGTCGTCCATACTGGCTGGGAGGAGAACCTGCGTGGATGAGGAACAGCTAATCATATGCATTTCCCCATCTGGGCTCCCGAGCTCTCGGTGGTCAGTGGACCGCTAGCAAGGAGGCACCGTGGGAAGGAAGGGCTTCTCCAGTGTGGCCGTGAGAGCGGGAGTTGCACAGTTCAGCAAATGTATACAATGTCGGCTTTCTTTCCCTTCTTTGGTCCCCAGGGTTACCCCTTTTTGTCCAGCGCACAGTGGCCCGGACCATCGTTTTACAGGAGATTATTGGCAAGGGCCGGTTTGGAGAAGTGTGGCGCGGCCGCTGGCGGGGCGGTGATGTGGCTGTGAAAATATTCTCTTCTCGGGAGGAACGGTCTTGGTTTCGGGAAGCAGAGATCTACCAGACAGTCATGCTTCGCCATGAGAACATCCTTGGGTTCATCGCCGCTGACAATAAAGGTAAAGGGCTGGGCTTACAGACAGGGTGTCCCGGGGCCCTCCAGAGGCTCAGATGGAGGGATGACTGGGGAGCCTGAACAGCCACGAGACAGCGCAGTTCTCTTTGCCGTCACAGTTGCTCCCCATAGAACAAGAATATGAGTAAGGCAGTGGTTTTCAAACTTTCCTTCTACAAAAAGCTTGTACTGAAATCCAGGTTATTAAGCAAGTAAACAAGCAGTTATTAAACAGATAAATAAGCCCTCATCCTACCTGCTTGCTTGCCCTTCTGTGATACCCCCAAACCCACCCCCAGGGTAGTTCCTAGAGGAGTTTCAGTAAACTTACGCTGAAAACAACTGGAAGGAAAAAGGGAAGCTTTAACACCTGGAAGGAAAGGACAGCCCCAGGAAAGCCTGTGGCCCGCACTCCTTGGCAGAGTAGCATCACATGCATTGTTGCAGGGGAGCAGGCGCCCCAGAACCACAGCCTGCCTCCCCCGCTACCCCACTGCGGCCTTCAAGCTCAGCTTTTGATCCACTTATATCTGAGGTTCCTTGGTTCCTCCTCCCTCCTCCGCTGGTTTTGCTGTAGTTTTTTTGAGTTTTTCTCATGTGCCCAGGCATGTACTCATTTTTAAGAGCCTCACTGACTAGCAAAAGAGAAAAGTAAACTAATGGTTGATTATAGGAAGTAATCAAACAACAGGTGTTCCCGTGAGCACAAAACGGGGGTGAGATGAGGGTCACGGAGATCATACCTGAGCTTGATTGAGGCAAAGGTGGCAGGGAGTTGGTCAGAAAGAAAAGCCAATGAAAAGAGAAGTTCAGACTCATGTGCAGAGGGGTAGTGTCTTTGGGAAGCTGCAGGTGACTCAGAACATTCCAGCCAGAGACATGGGTGGGGAGGTGGCGGAGGCCAGGTCATGGGGAGCCGTTTCGAGAGGATTGTATTTTATTTTAGAGAGAGGGTAGTAATTGACATTTCATTCATTGATTGAATAATATTCATTGGCTACTGTCTGGTCCTGGGGTCATCACACATAAGACCAAGGCACAGTTCCTGCCTGTACAGTGCCCAGGAAGAGAGGACAGCTGGCACCTGGGCAGGCAGAGCACTTAAGACAGAAAGACCGTGGGTGGTGGTGTTTGCATTTTAGAAGAGTGTCTCTGGCAGTCAGGACACAGTTCGCTCCATGGTCCAGCAATTTTAGAAGTTGGTGCTGGCAGAGGCTACAGAAGATGCTAAGTGTTTGTTTTTCTGTCCTGAAACAACAGCAGGCTGCTTGTTTCTCACAGTGCTGTGGGGGTTGTAGGGGCCTCAGCTGCCCCCAGACTGAAGAGCCTTGACCTCTCACGAGAGGGAGGAGAGAATTCCTTGCTCTTTCTCAGTAAGCTTGGTGCTTTTTAAAACAGCATTACCTTTTGATGATTAGTTTAAATCGGACATGTATTTTAAAGGCTCAAAAAGACATCTTCCCTTTAAACTTATAAGCAGGTTCCTCTGGACCTCAGGGGTGTGTTTGATGGACCCCTTGCTGGTAATCAGAGAAGCGAAGGTTGGTGCTTTCCCAGGAACCACTCCCAGTATTGATTCTGGCAGCTCATGTGAGTAGGATCTGGCTGTTGAAACCCACATCAGGGCCAGGGGAGGAGAAGAGCAGACTCTTTAGTTCTTGTCTTGTTAGCGTGATATGTGTAGTGTAGTGTCCTAGAACTAGGGCCAGCCTGGAATTTGGGAGATCTCAATCCAATTTCCAGTCTTCATATTGACAGTAGCACAAGCTCATTAGATTACCAGCTTTGGTTTTCCTTTCTCTCCCTCCCTCCCTCCCTCCCTCCCTCCTTCCCGCTGTACACTGCACATCCCCCTCCCCTTGGATGAAAGTGTGTGTTCACTGCCTCCCATTGCTCTTCTGAGGCTCAGATGATAAGATTCCTCTCTGGAATCCTTGGAAAGTGTGCTCTTCATGTATTGAAAAGCATTTTTGGCCCGGAACACAGTAATGCACAAAGGAGCTCTTTCCTCCTCTCTTGAAGAGCTCATAGCCTGGTAGGAGCAGTAGACTTCAGAGAAGCGCTACAGATGGGCATGGTGCTGGGATTGGGCTATGCTCGAAGGGTCTTGGAGCGCAGAGGAGGGCCTACGAAGCCTTCCTCCTTGATGGGGAGGACACAGCCAGTCATGGTTTTGATGAGCGGATCTTGTCAGGATCAGAAGCAAAAGAAACAGATGCTCCTGTTACTTCCCCTAAGCACATGCTCCCTGTTCTTCTGAAGGCCTCACATTTCAAATCTGGAATAGGGGAGGCAAGGTTCAGAATCCTCCAGCCATCTGCCAGAAGGGAGCAGGTCTAACTAAGCAAAGCTGTTCTTCTTATCTTCCTGGAGCCCAAAGCTGTGGACGGCTGTAGATGAGAAGGGCACCGAGGGGCCTCAGGAGGTGTGGGGGCGAGGAGCAGGAATTTGGGGGTCACGGGGGGTTTGCGTGGCACATATACTCTTCCTCGCCAACCTTGCCCTTTCTGCTGGTAGTTGTGCCTTTTCTGGAACTCCACTGTGGTTCTCTGCAGATAACGGCACCTGGACACAGTTGTGGCTCGTGTCGGACTATCACGAGCACGGCTCCCTGTTTGACTATCTGAACCGGTACACGGTGACCATTGAGGGGATGATCAAGCTGGCCTTGTCTGCCGCAAGCGGGCTAGCACACCTGCACATGGAGATCGTGGGCACCCAAGGTGAGTGGACCTGCTGAGCAGCCGTCCCATCCCCGTCGAGCTCCTGGAACTCCTGTGCGCTGAGAAAGCCGGAGCTGGGCCTCGGGGACGGGGGTCTGGGCTAATGGAGAGGGCTCTGAGCTTTACTTGAGTAGGAATGAGAGGTGCCTCTGCCTTCAGAGCTCCCTGAGGGACTCCTGTGGGGAATGTTGGTTGGTTGTTCCCCGTGTCCTGGCGTGGTTGTTGGTTGGGAAGCTGGTGTTAACTGAGAGATCGTCTCAGATGCCCACAGTTCACAGGTAAATGAAGGGAATGAGAAGATGGATTGAACCACTGTGCCGAGATTCAGTTTAGTAAGCGCACGCACTCATCGTTGGGTCAGCTGGATGGTTAGACGCTGGGCTCTGCTGTCTGGGAGGGTTCTCCTGCAGGAACACTACCTCGGGTGTCCCTGCTTGTTGACTGACATCAGCCTTTGGGGAGCTCCCAGGTCTTGGCAGGTGGCACGTTGCTTCCTGGTGCCTGGCCAGTTGGGCAGGAGCTCTTTCTGTCTGTGATCAAAAACCAGCCGTGAGAGTTTGACACTATCCCTAGACCTTGCAGAGAAAGTAGTGGTTCTTACCTCCCCTGTTTGGTTCTGAGAACCTAGTCAGTATAGCAGCTTTTTCTCAAGTCCTTGACTATTCTGTACAGGAGTATATGAGTTCAGGGAAGGTGAGCAGGAATAGCATTCATAAAGTAATGTTAGCTAATCTGCATGCCCTGTCTAAGCGCTTGAATCACCCACATTAATATATTTAACTTTCACAACATTCCCATGAAGTACTGGTGTTTAGGCTTCCCAGGTGGCGCTAGTGGTAAAGAACCTGCCTGCCAGTGCAGGAGACATCAGAGACGTGGGTTCAATCCACGGGTCGGCAAGATCCCCTGGAGGAGGGCATGGCAACCCACTCCAATATGCTTGCCTAGCGCATTCCATGGATAGAGGAGCCTCGTGGGCTGCAGTCCATAGTGTCCCAAAGAGTCGGACACGACTGAAGCAACTTAGCACGCACACACACACACTGGTGTTTACTCTCATTTTATGGATGAGACGACCAATGTACAGACAGATTAAGTTGCATTTCCTGGGTTAGTGGGGGGCAAAACCAGAACTGAAACCCCCATATCCGGCTGCAGAGACTGTGCTTTAAACACTTATGCTGTCTTTCTCTAAAGATCCCTGTTTTTATCCTCCACCAGGGAAACCTGGAATTGCTCATCGAGACTTAAAGTCAAAGAACATCCTGGTGAAGAAAAATGGCATGTGCGCCATCGCAGACCTGGGTCTGGCTGTCCGTCACGATGCGGTCACGGACACCATTGACATTGCCCCTAACCAGAGGGTGGGAACTAAACGGTAGGAAGGCCCAGGGCCTGTGCCCTTGCCCAACGCTTGTACTGATAGCCCATGTGTGCCCTGGCCCATGTGCACGGGAGAGGGAGTGTGGTCAGACAACTGGCGGTTGAGTTGAACTCCTGCCCCCACACTGGAAAGCCACACAGGTTGCATGGAGCAGATACAAGTGTCAGCAGCATACCTCCACAGAACCGTATACCCATAGGTATACGCTGGGCAGGTGAGGCAGTGGAGAAAGAGAGCTTGGAGCAAGGTTTGGAAGGGGAACAGGCGCCGGGCTTGGCTAGCCGGAAGGGAGAATGCAGCCTGGAGGGGTGGCCTGTGCAGGACCCCTGAGGAGGCAGAGCACATGTTTTGCTTGGGGTGTGGAGGGCAGTTTCACTTAGCAAGAGCAGAGGTGCTCCAGGGTAGAAAATAAGGGGCCCCCTTCAGGACTGTGGGGTCTCCCTCCTGCTTCATAGAAAAGTAAAGTAAGAAATAAGGGACAAGGACTTCCCTGGTGGTCCCGGGGTTAAGACTCCACGTTCCCAGTGCAGGGGGCCCAGGTTTGATCCCTGGTCGGGAAACTAGATCCCACATGCTGCAGCTAAGAGTTTGCATGCCACAGCAAAGATCAGAGATCCTGTGTGCCTCAACTAAGACCCAGCATAACCTAATAAGTAACTAAATATTTAGAAAAAGAACTAAGGGACAGGAACTCCCCCACTGGTCCAGTGATTAGGAATCTGCCCTTCATTGCAGGTGGCACAGGTTTAATCCCTGATTGGGAAACTAAGATCCCACATGCTGTGTTGCTTGGCAGAAAATTAAAAAACGGAATGAATGAATGCGAAACGTGGGAGTTTGCAATAAGAAGAATCCATCACTTCCTCCTCCCCAAGGGGCAGTCTTTGGTGATGGCTGTCCCACATTCAGGGGACCCTTGAACCAGTGTTTTGAGTCAGGAGAGGAGTCATTGTTTTCCATGCATGACCACATTTCCTTTGCTATTGCAGATACATGGCCCCTGAAGTACTTGATGAAACCATCAACATGAAGCACTTCGACTCCTTTAAATGTGCTGATATCTATGCCCTCGGTCTTGTGTACTGGGAGATTGCTCGAAGATGCAACTCTGGAGGTACCTTTCTTCCTGCCTTCCCTGCTCCTACCTCCCCATCCAGAGTGCCAGGCCACCTGAGAGCCTGGGTTTTGACTGCAGCCTCTTTTCTTTTCACAGCTTGTCAGATTCCTCATGCCAGCACGCGTCACACGTAGGATTCTCATCCTAGCGGAGGGAGGGGACCTGGGAGCAGCAGTTGCTAAGAGTGTGTTTACTCTTGTTCTATGTTGTGGTGACCATTCCAGAGGCTCATGTGGCTTTTTTTTTTTTTTTTTTTAACACACTGTCTTTAGTGGTCTGTTGAGGTTGGGAAAGCCCTGAACAGGAATAGCACAGGACTAATGCAGGGGGTCTCCTTCACACTGAAGCCAGGGTATTCTGACACACTGGCTCTCAAGCCACCTGCCTGCGGAACGTGGGGTTTTATTGATAATGGTGATTTCTCAATTCGTAGCAGAAAGCTTACTAACACATAGAATTTTCTCACAGTGAATTTTTTTTTCTGTAATATTTTCTTAAATCTTTGGCATTTGCAACTGCTCAACCATGTCAGAACCCAGTGAAAAGCAGTACTGGTTTTGGCAGAAAACACTTTTTATCATCAGCTTAGTACGTTAGAATTTTACGGTGACGTCCAAGTATTCTGTCACGTGATCAAGTTCAAGAGCCACTAGAACTCTGCCCTTAGCCATTTACCTTTGATGTAAGAGAGTCCAAATCAGTGGAAGTGAATTAAATTAATAAAAAAGAGCTGGTGGGTGTTCCAGCAGAGCCCATTTCTGTGTTGTGCTGCCTTTTTCCTCCTGTGATATGTTTGGTAAGGTCGGAGTCATAGGGAGGCATCTAGGTATTGTACATCTTAAATTTTGATCATGATATACAAATAAAAGAGATTAAGATATATCTAGCCACACAGATTTTAAACTGTGAACAAGTTAAATTTTCTTTCTCCATACCATCCAGAAATTGGGGCTAAGTGTGTAATAATAGTACTAAGATTTATTCACCACTTGCTATGTATAAACTCACTTAATCTTTACTGCAAACCTATGAAGTGGGTACTGTTAATTGTCACCATTTTGCAGATGAAGAATATGAGTCACAGGTTAGGTAATTTGTCCAGAGTCACACTGCTAATAAACTAGGATTCAGACCTTGGCAGACTGAGGCCAGAGTTGAAGCTAACTGCATCTTAGCTAATTACCAAGTCAGACTCCATTTAAAAAATCTGTCCCATCAGCTCAGGACAGTAGAATTTTTCTGGAAAAAAGGCATGAGGAAGTTACATTTGATTTTTTAAAATACTAATAACTTTTTATTATGGAAAATAATTCCATTTGTAGCTGTAGAAGGTAAAAGACTTCAAAAATAGAGTACTGTTATCACACTGTAAAAATCAACAGTAATTCTTTTTTATAAATTTTTTAGCTGCTTTGGTGGGTTTACTGGCTATTTCTCTCTCAGTTAGTTAATTAGTTGGTCTGCATCAGGTCTTAGTTGCAGCACCCAGAGTCCTCGTAATGTCCTGTGGGATCTTTCCTTCCAGGGCTCAGCCTCTCTAATTGTGGCTGACGGACTTAGTTACTTCGAGGCATCTGGGATCTTAGTTCCCCCACCAGGAGGACAGATTCTTAACCACTGGACCACAGGGGAAGTCCCAGTAGTTCTTAATATCAGTTAACATTAGTTAGTGTTGAGATTTCCTCCGTTGTCTCCTAATTTTTTTAAAAACAGTTTGGTGAATGTCCATCCACTGCAGTTGATTGATATACCTCTGAAGTCTCTTATGATATACAGCTGACCACTCCATTTTTTTTTTCTTCTGCAGTTTTTAAAGTTGGAGAATCCAGGTCCTTTGTCCTGTAAGATTTTCCTATGTAGATTTTCCTGATTGCTTCTTTATGGAGTTTACACATTCTACTGTTGCTGTGAATTTCCTATGGGAATTACATCTAAAGACTAGAATCATTTTCCCCCAAAATCCTTCCGTTAAAGGCACATGTAATGGTGGTTATCTCTCTTTTTGCGATAACAGCCATCGCTGATCATTGTCCAAATCCAGATTTATCAGAGGTTGAAAAGTGCCAGCATTCCAATTCTGTCAAACTTCTCATATTAGCTAGATTTTTAATTAAAGAAAAACGTTCCCTTATTGTCTCTTTGGTTACAAAGATGTTTAATTTGAAAAGGAAGGAAAGGTGGGAAAAACACTTGATTCTTTCCATTTATTTACCATTTTTCAAAATAATGAGTTTATTCTTCATCATCCTACAAAGGTGACTGAAGTTTTGGTTTGTTTCTTCTTAGTGTCATCATGAACTGATGACCTAAAATATTTGTTTCCATTGATGTTATAAGTCTTACTATTGCTTAAATATTCTCATCTTTGGCCAGTTGGGAGCTTTTCAAGGTGGTACTTTTTGACATGACCTTAGTAGTCTTTGATAGTTTCCTTGCTTTTTGTTATGGAAAAGATGTTCCTGGCTAATCCCGTGTATATCTTGTCCCATACCTAGCGTTGACCAGGCTGTCCAAGGAGCCCTGGTTCCTCTTAGTGGCAGGCCAGATTTATTGATCATGACATGAGTATTGTCACTGGCTTTTGAGTAACCCCTTCCTTCTTTTGGTAACTCTGGTGGATATTTTTTTTTCTCCTAGGAGTCCATGAAGAATATCAGCTGCCATATTATGACCTAGTGCCCTCTGACCCTTCCATTGAGGAGATGCGGAAGGTTGTATGTGACCAGAAACTCCGTCCGAACATCCCCAACTGGTGGCAGAGTTATGAGGTAGGAAGCGCCCGTCTCCTGTGCTCTTCTATCTGCCTAATTTCTCTACCTTAGAGAAGGGTTTCCCAAAAATGGGAACCCCAGGGCTACTACCTATGTAATAATAGTTATTATGTTACTATTACATGCTGTTATATACTAAGCCATTGTCTTGGACACTGTAGGGTCCCCTTTGGAACTTAGAAGAAGAAAGGCTTGTTCCCAAGACACAGATCAGAGACAAAACAAAGTCTGAGTGGGCTGTTAGACCTGTCCAACTAGAAAAATGGCTTTGGAGCCATAGTGGGTGAGCTGAGCTCTATGGGAGAGTTCAGAAGCAGCATCCACAGGGGGTCAGCAAGTGAGAGGTGGACTCAGTGAGAAAACAGGTCTGAGGGAGGTGACTTTCTGAAAACTCAGAAACGAGGAGGGTGCAGAGGGTTTGGATTTGGGGTTAATGGTGGATGCAGTGGGAAGGGGACGACATTCGGTGGAAATAATAGATGCGAGGACAAATTTTTCTCTCTCTATGATCTAGATTCCTAATAAACCTGGAGTTGTGGAGTGCTAGAGTGGGGGTGCAGGATTTGCTTAGCTGGTGCTCCTGGGGCTCCTTTTCACTGGTGGCTCTGCGTTAAGGCGTGTCACCACTAGAGGGCAGCTCTGCGTTGAGGAACAGAGTCTGCGCATTTCAGTGGCGCCTCCTCTTTGCCTGACAGAGCAGCATTTTCCACAGTATTCCTCGGAACCTCAGGGCCCGTTTACTTCAGAGGGTGAGGGAAGCAGAGAGCCAGTCTCTAGCTGCCCCCCACACTCCGTCTTCAGTCAGGGCTCTTCGTGGGTCGGGACTCCGCTTGGGAGAACAGGTCCCACTGCTGAAGGAATCGAGAACACTGGCCTGGGGCAGCAGTCAGGGAGCTCTGTAGCCTCCACCGGTGGCCCCCCAGGTCCACCCCGCGCCTGTCCGCCGTGGCCGCCTGTGTCATCCAGGCCCTGGCGGCAAACCGCTGCCTCCTCCCCCTCCTCCTCCGCTGTGTCTCTGCGGGTGAACGTGGGGTCACCGCTGCGTGCGTGCGCCTGCGGGGGTTGTCCCTGCTTCACCTGCTGCTTTGAGAAAGCCATCAGTAAACAGTCATAAGCGTGGCTACTCGGACCTTCCAGAAGTGGTTTTCAGATCACAGGCTGTGGCAGGTCTTGCTCTCAAGTTCACCCGGACTTAGGGGAATAGTGGACCATGCTTGCGGAGAAGGCCCCTCCACAGGCGGTCCCTTAAGGACTGGCGAGCCCCGGGGGAGTGGGCTCGCGGGCATTTCCCCGGGGTCAGAAGGAGGGCAGGTGGGGGATCGGGCAGGCAGCAGCGGGGCAGGCTCCAGTGACCCCGTTTCTGTGCAGGCGCTGCGGGTGATGGGGAAGATGATGCGGGAGTGCTGGTACGCCAACGGCGCAGCCCGCCTGACCGCGCTGCGCATCAAGAAGACCCTGTCTCAGCTCAGTGTGCAGGAGGACGTGAAGATCTAGCCGCCCCCCACAGCCGCCAGGCCGCGGGACCTACAGCCGAGCGGCCGCGTCGAGCATCAGCTGGAGGCCTACCTCTCGTTTCTGCCCAGCCCTCTGTGGCCAGGAGCTTGGCCCACAGAGGGACAGAGCCCGGGAGACTCGCTCACTCCCACGATGGGTTTGAGACACAGACACCTTTGATATTTACCTCCTAGTGGCATGGAGCCTCTGAGAGCGAATGGCATGGAGAACTCAATGCTGCGACCCGGACCGGCTGTCGTGGGATGTCCCACAGAGCCCGGTGCCCCCAGCGAGGAGCCTGGTGTGGCGACACGCGGCCCGGGAGGAGCTGAGTGTGGCCCCGTGCTGAGCAGCACTGAGGGCTTTACCCCGGGACCAACCCCAGTGCAGCGAGCGGCCCGGGAACCAGAAGGATGGCCCCTCCTGGCAGCTCCAGGTCTCCGGCTCCTCTCCGCCCGCGAGGACCCCTGGAGGGACTGCTGGTGCCTGTCTGTCCAGCCGTGTGTGCATGTGCCGAGGTGCGTCCCCTGTTGTGCCTGGTCTGTGCCACGCCCTTACACGTGTGTGTGTATCCGTGTGTGTCTGTAGGTGCGCACTTACCTGCTTGAGCTTTTTGTGCATGTGCAGGTCGGGGCTGTGGTCGTCATGCCGTCTCTGCGTGCTGGTGCCTCTGTTCAGTAGTGAGCAGCGCCTAGTTTCCCTGGTGCCCCTCCCGGTGGCCTCCCTCCCCACCCCTCCTTCCAGAACCCCCACTCCACAGTCGTACCCGCCCCCCCCAGCAGGCTATTCCGCCCGCCCCTGTGTCGCCTGGCCCTCCTTCTCCACTTCAGACTGTGGAACCAAAGCTGGCCCAGTTGTCCGTGGCAGGCGAGGCTTTTGGGTCCAAATGTGAGGGAGGAGGGTGGGATGGGCAGGGCAAGCATCTCGGCGGAAACCTGGGGTGTTGTGGTCAGCGGCCACCGTGGGAAATGAGCCAGCCTAAGGGCATCATCCTCAGCGGCATCAAGGAGGGGCCGAGGAATTTGCAGCCCAGACCTGGGGAGACTCAGACTGGAATGTCACATCTGTCTTTCATATCCCAGATTCTGGAGACAGCAGTTGTGTATTTTCGGTGGTGGTGGGTTTAGGGCGGGGAAGGGAAGCGGGGATGAGGGCTGGGGAGGGAGGCTGGGGGGGAGGGAGGCATCTGCATGGGTCTTTTACTGGGTTATCCGATCATGGTGGAGGGAAGATGTGAGACTTGCATCCACTTCAGGGGCTTTACTAAAGGGAACAGCCTGAGCTGAACCTGTTATTTAACCTGAGTGTAGTATTTAACGACGTCTAGAAGCACGGTTGTGGGTGGTGGTTCGGTCAGCATATCTTAGGTATATAATAACTTTGAAGCCATAACTTAACTGGAGTGGTTTGGTTTTCTTTCTTTCTTTCTTTTTTTTTTTTTTAATTTTATTGGGAGGGTCTGGATTTTTACTTTTTTTAAATACTGTTAAGTTTTTATAAAAGGAAAACCATCTCTATGTGATAATTACCTCTCAATCCATTTGTTTTTAAGGAAATCCCTATAAAAACAACCACACAAAAAAAATGCTTCAATCAGACGCACACAGCTCAATCACACTGGAAATATCTGTCCTTGTACCTGAGCCTGCTCCCCCCCCCACCTCAGCTGCAAGAGTTCCTCTGCCCTGGGGGTTGGTCTTGCTGGCGTCCTGCCTCCCTGCCCAGTCCCACCCAAAGTGGGTTTTGCACTGGGGCTCTAGCTTTTTGTGCGTCACCCACAGGTTGCACCTTTTCCAGGCACTCACTCAGCAGACACTCGCTGAGTACCAGCTGGGTGTCAGGCACCATGCTGGGTGCTGGGAAATACAGCTGTGAACAAAGATAGGCTTGGGTCCTGCTCTTGGAGCGCCGACAATGGGACTGACTCAAGTCAGGGGGTGCCTATCTTGAGACCAGAAGTTTTCATAGTTGGTTCTGAGCCTTTTGAGCCTGGAGCGATTGCTCTTATTCAAGACCACTAAGGAGGCGAGGATGCCCCCCTGTCCCCCACCAAAGAGGCCGGTGGTGGGCAGTAAAACCCCCCATCACTGCGTTCATCCAGAGCTCCCTTCCTGCCCCACAGGGGAGGCACGATGTGTGTGCAGCCTCAATGCATCCCTGCCTCTAGCCCAGCGATTCTCTGCCAAAGCTTGTGGAGGAGGGGGGAGCCCTCCCCCCACTTCCATCCGTCTCCCCAGTGCCCTGGCCTTCCTATTTATTTTCCCGGTGTAGTGCTTCTTTCCTTGCGTTAAAGGAGATCTTCCCCTCACCCTTTGGGCCAATTTACTGGCTACTGATTAATTTCCCTTAAATACCAATTGTGTCATTGGGGGATCTTCTTTTCCTACCCCTGCTGACGCGCTTCCCCCTTCTTGTCTGCCCTCCGGCAGAGCTTGGCGGGTTATGGGAGCTGATGGAACTCAGACTCCTCACTCCCTGCCTCAACCAGCCTCTGGGATCTGCCGACACTCCTCGACCCAGGGACTCCCAAGCCACTAGCCCACTGCCCAGGTGGCCCAGCTGTCCTCACCACACACTCCTCCACCTCCGGGGAAGACTCAGCAGTTCTGGGGGGAAGCTCCCAGCCCCACTGCCGCCACTCTTAACCCACCAGTTAGGAGTTAGAGAGTTGGGGAGAAACTAAAGCTGTGGTTTTGGCTCCCTGAGGCTAACCCTGATCCATAGGGCTACCTGCACCTCTGGATTTTGGATTCACAGACCAAGTCCAAGCCCGTTCTTAACGTCGCCATCAAGGCCCCTGAACGGCATTCTCGGTACTTCTGTTTGTTTTTGTACATTTTATTAGAATGGACTGTAAAATAGCCACTTAGACACTTTACCTCTTCAGTATGCAAATGTAAATAAGTTGTAATATAGGAAATCTTTTGTTTTAATATAAGAATGAGCCTGTCCAATTTCTGCTGTACATTATTAAAGTTTTATTCACAGAGCCTCTCTGGTGCTGTCTGTTTGACATCTGTATACCGACTGGCTGCCCGGCCTTTGTCAGGGGAGTTGGGCAGATGCTCTCAGGTAGTATCTTTCCCCTCCCACTTGCCAGGGCATGATGTTCATGAACATCTGCTACAGCAGCTCACGCCAGAAGAGGACCTGATTGGAACATCGCGGGGTCTTCCTGAGGCTGTTTCTCTGCATTTCATAGAGGGAGGGCCTGGCCTGGAGAGGAAATGGAGGACAAACTCAACACCTTCTCTTGGGCTTTGTCTGTATTTGTCTTTTGGCAGTTTTCTCTCTATATAAAAGAGGGTCTTGATCCTGGTAAGTCACAAGCCACCTAGTCTCCACAGCAGCCTAGACCCTCCTCAGTTTTCGCTTCCCCACTCCTGACTTGGAGTAGAAATGTGAATTTGGGGATGGGTTAGGGGACTTTGAAATGGGAGTGTACAGTGGTTACTCGGGGATTTTCAGTGTGTGGGTGGCTGTGAATGTCTTTAAGAATCTCTAAGCCGAGGAACCCAAGAGACAAAGTCTAGAATCATAGGATCTCAAGTTTAGATGGGACTCCAGAGGTCCATCACCGATCACGTGCTTGACTCCCCCACAGCATCCCTGCCAAGTGGCTATAACCTCATGCCGTGACACTCAGGACCACAGCCCCCACCTGCTGGCCATCTGCTCAGCGGACAGCTCTTCTTTGCATAGAACTGGGCAGCCTCCGTGTGAGTTCTCTTCACAGATGGTTCAGAGCACTAATTCGCTCTTCCATTTAAGGTCCCTTAAAATACTTGAAAGTAGCTGTTATGTTTTCATGAATCTTGCAAAGCTTAGAGCTTTTCCCATCAATATTAGCAAATACTTACTTAAAAGTTACTGTGTGCTAGGCAGTGTGCCCAAATTGGCCTTACATACATGAACTGCTTTCATCCTCAAAACAACATGAGGTGGCCATTATTATCCTCTGTGGATTAGGAAACTGATGGTTAGAGAAGACAAATTGCCCACGTACGTAGCTCACAAGGGTGGAAAAGACCTTGGGTCCACAGTGTCTGGTCAGAGACTGCAGCCCCTCAGCCTCGGCACATCCCGCCTCCATGACGCCATGTCCTTCCCCCATGCTGGCTGCTTCCCAAGAACCTGGCTGGAGCCTGGGGCCACGGAGGGCACGTAGCACTCCACCCGGACATTGACTGACAGCACAGACTAGGATGAGAATCCCAGACTGTTTGACACCTTCAGGTCACATCCCAGGACTGCACCGCATGTCGCGGGTTGAGTAAAATCCAGACCCCCCCCCCCCCCGCCTCCTTCATCCTGTATGTGAGAAATTGGTATTTTTGAACTCAAGTACAGGATGTTATGTGTTTACCCCGTTAAATTTTACCATAGAACCTGCCAATGGCTCCAGCCTCTCAATATTTTAAAATTCTGATTTGTTACCCAGAGTTTTATATTGTCCTGTCATCTGAGACTGTTGGACTGGAGAAAATCAAGCAACTTTCCTCTAGAAGTTGGCTTTTAAGTCTGGCATACATCCCAGTAACCCAAATCAGCCACTAATTAAATTCTCCTTGCATCCTGGCCAGAATTCTTTAATGGACAAAATAACAGCAAAGGCACAAGCACCTGGCAGATGTAGCAAGGTATTCTTGTGTTTGTCAAAAGGAAAGGTGAAGTGGGTTATAGTGGACCTCATCCCAGTTCAAAAGCTAATCAGTAGTGAGTCATCTTGCCAACTATGGACCCCAAATCCACTAGGCTAAGAACTGCAGGTTCAACTTCCATCATTTTGAAAATCAGAAGGCAACCACACTGGGACCTCTTCATGTGCCCTTTAAGGTTACTAACATTTCACCTTTGTAAGGCCCATGACACAGGAGACCTGAATTCGTTTGAATGTGGGGGTTTTGTTGCCCACATTTAAAATTTCTGTCCCTGCCGTCCTCCCACCAGACCATGTCTTCTGATCTACAGTCTGGAGGAAATGCTTGCTAAATACAACCAAAACAAAATGAGGGGTAGAATAGCAAAAGTTTAAGAGACACACAGGAACATGTGAGGGACATGTAATGAAGGCCTGGGGAAAGCTTTGGGTCAAGACAGGAATGGTTTATTAGGGTTCACCAGAGAAATGAAACTAATAGCCTGGATGGATAGATATTTAAAGGAATTGATTCACACAACTGTGCGGCTGGCAAATCTGAAATCTGCAGAGCAGGGTGACAGGCTAGAGAGGCAGGAAAGAAGACAGTGTGGAGGCAAAATTTCTTCTTCCTCAAGGGACCGCAATCTTTTAAGCCCTTCAACTGATTAGGTAAAGCCCATCCACCCTATGGAGGGTTACCTGCTTTATTGCAAGTCTGTTGATTTAAATGTTAATCACACCTAAAACATAACTTCACAGTAACATCCAGACTTGTCTTTGACCAAACCCCTGGAACCACACCCCAAGAGGAGTTGGGCATCCCATGGCCAGACAGGATCAGATTTAAGCACTATGGCAGATAGCTCTGGATCCACCTGGGAATGGTCCTTGGAGGTCAAGGATGGAGGACAATGGGATAGGGAAGTTTAAGGAGCAACAGGATGGACTGGGCTCTAAATTCATTATTATTAAGTAAGAAGCATTTGTTCAACAACCTTAGTGTGTAAAGCAGTAGGCAGAACAGAAGAATGAACAATCTGTGGCCCCTGCCCTTTGAGATGGAGAGAATCTGCACAGAGAACAGGAGGGCAGGTTTTAGCAAGTCCTGCTACACAGCCATGTGTAACGCATCATGGAAGCACAGGTGAGGTGCCTAGGGAAAGCCAGTCCTCCAGGGGCTCCCCACCAGATAGAGTGGACTAGTTAATAGGTAATTACAATGGAGCGAGTTAAGTGCTATGATAAGGGCAGACACGAAATACTCTGGGAACACAGGAAGATGGGGTCAAGAGAGGTGATGTCTCATCTCTTTTGGGTTCGGCATTGGCCTACTGACTGGGGACAGGAGATTTGGTCAAAAAGAGTGTCACCGTTCAAGAACTAAAGGTGGGACCTCCCTGGTGGTCCAGTGGTTAAGAATCCGCCTGCCAGACCAGGGGAAACAGGTTCAATCCCTAGTCCAAGAAGATTCCACATGCCATGGGGCAACTAAGCCTACTTGCCACAACTACTGAACACATACTCTAGCACCTGTGCTCTGTAACAAAGCCACCAAGAGAAGCTACTACAATGAGAAGCCCACACACCTCAAGGAAGAGTAACCCCTGCTGGCTGCAAATAGAGAAAGCCCAGGCACAGCAAGGAAGACCCAGCACAGCCAAAAGTAATTAGTTAAAATAAAAAAAGAACCATAAATGTTCAATATCCTAGAGCAAGGGAGCCAGGGTGCACAGAGGAAATCTCTTAGAGCTGCTGAGAAGTCAGGACTGCATCCCGAGGGCCACCAATGCCACCACCTCCCTGTGACAGCCACCTCAGGCTGCCAGTCTCCATCACTTTCCCTCTTGAGTCCCGACAGGGTCTCCAAATTCGCAGTAGCGTGTTTATGTGGAGTTGTCCCATAAGTGAACACCTCTTTGTCGTTCCGCATGTAGGAACAAGCCCTCGGTGGGTTCTGAGCAGCGGAGTCATGTGATCTTGTGTTTGCGGAAGAACACGGTGCTGACTTGAGAAGGCAATTACCGGAGTGGTGGAGCAGGAAACGCTGGAGGACAGGGAGAGGCAGTGGGTAGGACGATCAGGCTGGGAGCACGGTCAGATTCGGACAGTGAGGAGGAGCCAGTTTCATTTCGGAGTCTACAGGAGAATCTTAGCCTCGTGTACAATGCTGTCCCAGGGAGAAGGAGCCAGGGGTGGACCACCAGAGCAGCTGGGTTTGCCAGGAGGGAGGAGATGTGGGGAGTCCGGGGCCCTGAAAGGTGTCATTTTCTTTCCTAGCTATCTGTACCTGTCTGAAATGAGGCGGGACAAAATAATACATGCCCTCTGTCCTAAAAGTGCTAAGTGGATGCTGTAAGGAAAACTAAAGAGCTGACCCTGTCTCCCCTCTGCCAGTCTAACCTGTCCAAGCCTGAGATACTAATATCTTGCCATCCCACCTAAGGAGGCAAGATAGTCCCTGACCTCTGACTGGGATCAGACTCAGAGGCCACTGTATCCAACACAAACAAACTGCCATGTCCACCTTGCTCCAGTTCCCAGACCCCCCTCCCCCCTCCCGCCTCTGCTGCTGGGCTTCCCTGGACCCCAGTGCCACACACAGACACTAGCCTGTGGAAACAGTTGGGAAATAGGAGCCATTAAAGAAAACAACCGCTCCCTGCCCAGTCAGCTGCCCACCAGCTGCCCAGGCCTCCCTCAGTGGCCTGCACCCGGCGGGGCCCAGCCCCATTCCTTCCCAGACAGCCAGCTGAGTTCCAAGCCCTCACCCTCCCACCTCCCACTCTGAAGCAGTGGCAACACCCCAGTCCTGAAATGACCATGGGAGAGCTCTGACATCGACTCAGACACCAGAGGGGCCTGGGCTCCTGCAGCTCTTGCCCTGAGTGTCTGGATCTCCCGATGGCAGCCGAGAGCTTGAGCAGGTGGGTGAGGACAGGACTCGGGACTGTTGATGGTTAGGTGTCTGGGGAAGGGCTTGTCTCAAAGAAGGAATCTCACCTCGGCCTCGTCCATTAGCCAAGCCCCCGTGTCTGTGCCCTCCTCCACAGACCAAGCCCTGTGTACCCTGAGAGCTAGGAGCCAGGACAGCTGGAACGAAAGGATGCAAAGCCTGGGAAATTCTTCTGAAAGCCTGGCACTTGCTCAGGAATAAGGTACAGATTGAGTGCAGATGTCTGTGAAGCCAGAGCAACAGGGCTTTGCTTTTACCAGGAGGCTTCCTTGGGGAGGAGGGTGGAGTGGGGAGGTATTCTAGTATGAGGCTGCAGAGTGTAGCATGTCCCCCACCCCCATCCCCAGCCTTAAGGAGCTGCCGAAGATGGGATGAGGGGAGCAGATGCTACACTAGAGACTCAGGCTCAGGAGGAAGTGGAGGGTTGGAAAAGGCAAAGTTTTGCGGGCCCGGTGTACTGTCTGGCACGTGCAGGTTCCTGCACAGAGGAAGCCCACCGGCTGTCTGCCCCCTCCCTGAGGAATGTCACCTGCAGCCAGGCTTAGATCACAAACACAGTTTCCTAACAGGTGTGAAACTCCAGAACTTGGTGACCAAAGCAGAGCTTGGCGTCTCAGCTGAACACAGTACTTCTCAGGTGGAAGAGGAGCTCTGGGCGGGGGTCCTTAAAGTGGGGCTCTAGCGCCTGCCGGACAGCCCTTCCCAGATTGATTTGAAGATTTTCCAAGAGATTCATGGCCAGCAGAGGGCACCACTACCCCACTGTATGGCATCCTGGGCTCCCCATTGCCTCCCTGGAGGAACTGGGAATATTGGGAGGAGGAAGCAGGCATGGATCTCTGAGCTCTCAGGGGGAGCTACCAGCCGATGAATTAAATAGTCTCCAGAGCCAGGGAGACTGGGCTCTTGTGGGTTCTAATGCTTGTTCTGCCACCATCTTTCCCTCCCCATTTCAGTTTGCTGCCACCATTGAATGAGGGCTTGGTTCACCTGGTGTCCACTCTGGACCACAAGGCCCTTTTCGTCTCTGAACTGGGATTTGAGGAAATCATGCGAGGAATGTGACAGAAATTGCATCTCCTGGGGCCACCTTTACTCTGGGGTTCTCCAGAGCGCCCTGCCTGGCAAGAGGCAGAAACTTGAGTTTCACTTCTCTGGTGCTGTTCTCTCATTTGGAGGCGGAGAGGCAGACTAGCCTGGATGCTGACGGGAAGGCTCTGTCTCCACGTCAGTCTGAAGAAGGACTGTCTCAACAGGGCTTGCAGACACCGATGCTGTGACACCCATGGCATCTGCTCCCCCAGGTTTTAGGCAAGGAGGTGTCCCTTAGGTACCACTGTGGGATAGGTAGGGTGAAGCATTCATAAGATGCCCTTCTGAGATCCCTTCAGGGATAGGCGAGGAGTGAAGAGAATAGAAACCATTGCCTCTCCTGCCTTCGCTCGCCTCCCCATCCCCACCCCCACCACAGATGCTGTCTGTCAGGAGCAGGCAGCAGACGGTCCAGGGGTCCATCTGTGCTACTGCTTCACAATAGAGCCCCGTGTTTCCCCACCAACGCCCCCTCGGCCCCTCAGCTGATGGCCACTTGGTGGTGCCAAGGGGGAAGGTGGGAGGAGGCAGAGGAAGGCTCTAAGGGAGCTGGTACTTGGCTCCTGGCCGCCCCCAATCCACCCCTGCCCCCCACCCAACAAGCATCCTGCCATCTGGACTTGTGTAATCACTGCGGGGTGGAGAAGCACCCCCTCCCACCCACACCTCCTACAGGGGCTGGGGCCCCAGGGGCCTGGGGTTGGGGGAGACAGAGTCATGAGACTAGGAAGCAAGAAGATGGAGACAGACCTGTGGGTGGAGAGACACAGGAGACAGAAAGCCTTTCCTAACCTCCCCAGGTTGCTGGGTCACTAGCCCCTCTGTGCTCCACATGCCATGCATCTAATGCAGCATTGGTGCGGCTGACCAAGAGCCTCTGTGACCTGGCCCGGAGCAGGGCTTCAGCCTAAGGTGAATGAAGAACAGCAGAAGACTGCATCACACAGTGGGTAGACTGCAGGCTCTGCAGGCTGCCCAGGTTTGAATCAGCTCTGTCACAGAGTGGCCTAGAGCAAGTTACTTGACCTCTCTGGGCCTCAGTTTCCTTCTCCGTAAGAGATGATAATGGTATCTGTTTCATAGGGTTGTTATGAAGACCAAACAAGTTCATTCATGGATGTAATGCACAGAACAGTGTGCACAGCACATGGTAAATGCTTCATAAATGTCAGCTATTAATATAAAGGCATAACACAGATTTGGGAACACTGGAGGAGGGGACAGATGAGGACAGTGCATTCCTGGCTTCTGTTTAGTGGCAGACGTCGGGATGTGGAGCCCTCAGCTTGCGGTGCTGACGCCCTGTGGTGGCTGGCCACTCTTCAGACGCCAGGCCTGACCTACCACTTCCTCCTCTCACTTCTTATTCAGGTACCACTGACGACAGAGACTTCGGCTGGGTCATTCCCACCTCTCCCATAGGCTGGCAGCCACAGACAACACAGCCGAGGGTCAGGGGGAGGTGGTCCCCAAGAAGGGTCAGAGTATGGTTGAGCACCAACCCCAATCCTGAGCACCCTCTCAGCGCACCATATGCCCTGCCATGAGTCAGCCCTACAGTAAGCATCTGTCTGCTGGAGAAAGGTTACCCGATCTCCAACATCAGGAGGTGAGGCTGACAGGCCAGAATTAAGTCTACTACTTTCTGGGTTTCCCTCTCTTCCCTTTTCCCTTGACCTGGGAAGGAGAGGCAGCTCTTTTCAACTGTTTCGGGAGCTATGTAAAGAGGAAACCCTGGACCCTTTCACCCCCTAGTGGCTTCTACACAGCTACTTCAGGGCCATCTTTTTCCTCCTGCCAGAGACCTCATCCCTCCCCCTGCCTCCTTCTCCTAGCCTAAAGTCTCCTGCAGCCCCCTGGGTCTCCTCAAATCTTACTCTGGGCCTCCAAACCTCCTTCTAAAGACTCCTTACCGTCACTCCACCGCCAGACTCCTCGAATCTCTGAAGACATCCATCCCTAACTTTTCAAATCTCGTGCACAAGCTCCTTCACAGGCTCCCCGTTCCTCAGGTATCATAGAGACCCATACTCCGCCCCAGGATGCCCTGGCCCGCCCCCACCCCCTCCCCTCTCCTTTCCGCGGCTAGCTTTCTCCCCTACGGGCGCTCGAGGTCCCCAAGAGTTCCCCCGGTCTAGGCAAGCCTCAGGAGCTGTGGGCGGGGCTCCGGAGCAGTGGGCTCCGCCCCGGGGGCGGAGCCAAACGCGCAGGGGGCGAGGCCGCTCCCTGCCCGCAGCTCCCCGCCCGCCCCAGCAGCCCGCCCCTCTCCCCGAGCCTATAAAGGGAGGCGACCCACCACTCTCCAGGCTGGCATCCTAGAGCCACCGCCAGCCACGCCGCACGGAGAAAGCGCCGCCAGAGAGGGGCGCCGGAGCCATGACCCTTCGCCGGCTCAGGAAGCTGCAGCAGAAAGAGGAGGCGGCGGCCGCCCCAGACCCCGCCGCTCGGGCTCCTGACTCGGAAACCACTCCCGCCGCTCCGACCCCGACCCCAGCCTCGGGCCCCACTGCTGCAGCCGCCAGCCCTGGGACCCCCGGGGACGAGCTGTACGCAGCGCTGGACGACTACCACCCCGCCGAGCTGTATCGCGCGCTCGCGGTGTCCGGGGGCACCCTGCCCCGCCGAAAGGTGCGTACCTCCCCAACTCCCGCGGACCCCCTCGGCCCCCGGTACCCTGTGGTATCCCTTTCTCAAGACCAGAGCTACCCGCCGCGGTCCCCATGGACGCCTGCCTATCCCCACCCACACCATGCTCCTGGGGTCCCCGAGTCCCCCAGTTCCTCCCCCGCCCTCTGACCCCCACGGACACGTTCAGATCCTGCTGGGTCCCCTCGACCCTCTGCTCAGAAGGCGCAAAGTACCCACTCCCCGGCTCCACGCCGCTCGCGAGCTGGGCGGCTCTCCACTCCCCCCGAGACGCCGCCCGGTCTCGCTGCTCTCCTTCCTGCTGCTTCCCCGAGTCCCCTTCCCCTCGCCCCAACTGGCCGTCGGCACCCCGCCCCAGCCCCGCCTCCCCGCGTCCAGGATTATTGAGGCCCCCAGGATCCCCCCGCCCGGGCTTCTCCCGTGGGAGCAAGAGGCCTCGAGCTGGGGTCCGGCCGCTAGTCCAGTCAAGTTGAGAGTCGGCGGGCCCGGGGTGGGACTCTCGCCGAGGAAGTGCCTGCGGCGCCGCCGATTCTGAGAGCTCACCCTTCCGAGGGGGCGCCGGGATTCCTGGGCTCAGCCGCCTCGCCCTGCCTCTGAGGTGCGGGGCGCGAGGCCACGGCTCCCTGGACGTCAGCCGCGACCGGACGCGGTGGGAGGGGTCGGAGGGCGCCCGCTGGGCAGGAAGGATGCGGGCCGCGCCCGCCCTCGGAGTCTCCCCCTCCGCCGGGCTTTTCCTCTGGCCCGAGGGGGACCCGAGCGCTCAGAAAGAAAACTCAAGACTCAGGTTAAGGAGAGGGGACTGGTGGCCTTTCCCAGCTCAGCCCCCCTCCTCTTCCTCTGGCCCCTGGCTCCCCCCCCAACACAATGAACAGCTTGTTGAGAATTTGCATTTTATGAAAATCGGGTGGAAAGACAAAGGGGTCTCTCTATGCTGCCCAGTCCTTCCTCCCTGGCCCGTTTGGGAGCTGTCCCCACCCTTGAGGCCCGTCTGTAAGGTTCTAGAGAAGGAGGGCTTACTTCTCTTCCTGGCCTCGGGGTAGCCTGGGGGAGGGTTAACCAGTGCACTGACCAGGAAGCCCCTGGGTTGTTTGTGGCACACGGGACAAGGGCTGGTCTGGAACTGGGCTTCTTCCAAGCATCAGTCATTTAGGGAGGGAAAGACACTGCTTTAGTTTCTCAAGGACCCAAAAGAGGTAGGGTTCCCTCAGCTCTGTCATCCCTCACACCAAAAACCAAACGAAACCAACCAAACAACAATGATAACAAAACCTCCCCATCTCTCTCCTTGAGTGTAGTGAGACTTAAGAACAAGTCTGGGATCTAAGTTTTTGTTTTGTCCCAGAAAGCAACAACATGTATCACAATGCTGAGAGACCCAGGTGGAGCTGGGCACAGCTGGCCACCTGCAGCTGGACTCCATAGTTTGAGGGAGGGGGCTTGGCCCCTCTATCCCCTGCCTTTCCATGATCAAGCTGAGATTCCAGCCCTCTAGACCAGGGCCCCTGACCCCAGCTCCTGCAAGCCACTCTTTCTGACTGAGAAATTAGGAGAGATCTGACTGGCCTTGGGGCTCTGAAATGTCTTGATAGGCAAGTCCAGGGGCCCCTGCCCTTCTCAGAATAATATCTAGGAAGAGCCCCTGCTTCACCGTTTGGGGTCTAGGGTGCCAGGCCCCTGCAGACATGCACCCTGGGGGCAGAGGCTATTCTACCTAGAGTCATGAAAACTCCCACCCCCTCCAGACTAGGAACCAGGACAGGACTTAGAGGTTCACGCATCTGGAGCCCAGGAGATTGTTGTGTTCCCAAGGTCCCAGTTGTGGGGATAAAGCTTAGGGAGAAAGCTGTGGAGTGATACTGGTGGTGGCACTCTGCAGGGTTAGTTACCCCAGCACCAGAGCAGGTATGGAGCTGGAACAGGACAGATAGGCAACAGGAAGTGAGATGCTGCGTCTAGGACTTGAGCCCAGGCGAGGAACCCCCCCCCCCCAAAGGAGGGCTCTCAGCATCTGCTCCAGGACACCTCCCTCTCACCTGCTTCTTCCTGACTCTTCTTCCCACCCAGGGCTCAGGATTCCGCTGGAAGAACCTCAGCCAGAGCCCTGAGCAGCAGCGGTGAGTCACCATTCCACCCCGCCCCCCCCCCCCACCTCTGCCCTGGTCCAAAGGATGCGGTGCTGGGGAGGGGGCAGCATGACGCAGCATCGCAGCCCACCCAGGGGGAGTCACGCTCCCACCCTTTCAGCACGGTGCCCTCACCAGGAATGAGGGGCAGGTGGGGGTGTGGGCTGTGTGAAGGGGGTGGCAGAGGAAGGAGGGAGGGACTTTTGAGTCATCAGGTGCTCCTTAAACCACCCCCAGTCCCTGCCAGTCACCCCTTCCTGGAGAAATCTGGATCTGGGAGCGGGGAAGCAGAAGTTTGGGGGGCTCCCCTGGGCCTTCCCAGCCCAGCAAACCCTGAAGGCCCCAACCATGGCAAGCTGAATCCAGCTGCTCGACTGTCTGGCCCTGCACCCAAAACCTCAGTGCTCTGCTGGTCCCATTGGTGGTGGCCTCTAAGGAAGGGCCTGAGGTGAGGGCAGAAGGACTAGCCCTACTGCGCCTGTGTGCCATCCTGACGTGAGCCTGGTTTCTAAAATGGATCAGCAGACTATGGCCCGCTGGCCAGATTGGCCTTGAGCTGAGAGTTGTTTTGATATTTCTAAAGGGTTGTAAAAATAAAGACAAAGAACAATATAGGACAGAGGCTGTCAAATAACTCAGGTCTCGAAAGGCTGAAATATTTACCGTCTGACCCTTTGCAGAAAAACTTTGCCAACCCTTTTAAAAAAGCAGACAGCACTGGAATAGACACAGTCACCCTGCCCCCCACCCCCACCCCGGCCCAAATACACACAGAGGGGGAAAGGCCTGCTTTCAAAGCAGGGAGGAGCTCGCTCGCGCTGGGGTAGGGAGTCGCCGATCAGCATTTGTGGGGGTATGTGGGTCAGGCTGGGCACCGAGAGGCCTGGGTCTCCAGGGCCTTGCTGAGGCCGAGAGACTTGAAGGGGCCTTTGGAGGCTGCTTCAACTCGGCTGCTGGCGGGGCGGGAAGGAAGGGGGTGGGAGTGGGCAGAGGAAACTCTGGGCTCCCCCAGCAGGCGAGGATCTGGAGCTGCTCCAGACCATTGTGTCCAGTGGGCAGGCCTTCAGTGCGGGAAGGGGCGGCCTCGAGGCTCCCCTCCCCCCAGCCCTCACATCTGGTGGGCTGGCCTCACCACAGCTGGGAGGAGCCGCTGGGGTCCGGGCTGAGCCTCGTGACTGGCCTCTGGGGGTGGGGCCAGCCCTCTCCCCAAGGCTCTGGAGCAGACAGCGCTCCAGGCTGTCTGGGGCCGAATTAGGGGCCGAAGTGGGGGCCAGGGCTAGTTGGTCAGTAGTATTCTGGGGCTCACTAGGAAGCTGGGAGTGTGGCCGAAAAACTCAGCTAGTTCAACTGGCTCTGGGGGCTGGCCATTGCAGTGTGTCCCCCACCAGAGGGGATTGATTTTATGTGGCTTGATGAAGCTGATTTCAGTATGGGGAAAGACATCCCGACAGCCGGGGATGAGTGTGGCTTGTCATTGGAGACAGTGAGCCCTGCCTGGATATTCCAGAGCAGACTCTGGCATCAGCAGAGGGCCACATTATGGGCCCGCCAGGCTCCTCTTCAATCCTGACGGACTTGATGAGATGGCCTCTGTGTCTCTTGCAGGAAAGTGCTGACTTTGGAGAAGGAGGAGAACCAGACCTTTGGCTTTGAGATCCAGGTGGGAGAAGCTGGGTGCAGAGGGAGAGAAGGGTTGGGAGGCCGGTCTGAGGGACGGCTGGATCCTGCCCCACCCCTGGGCTGAGGGTCCCCTTGCCTGTTACAGACTTATGGCCTTCACCACCGAGAGGAGCAGCGCGTGGAGATGGTGACTTTTGTCTGCCGGGTTCATGAGTCCAGCCCCGCCCAGCTGGCGGGGCTCACACCAGGTGGGGCCTGAGCCCAGGATATGGGGCAAGCAGAGGGGGCAAGAAATCCAATCGGTTCCCCTTCCTCCTCCTATTTTGAGAAGGCCAGAAAGAAGAATGAGTTGGATCAAGGCAAATTTACCATTTACTGTATGATCTTGAATATTCCCATCTGTACATTGGGGGCAGTAACATGTCCTCACATCAGTGTGGTGAGGGGCTTTCCCGGGCACAAAGCCAGGGCCTGCCTGGTAAACGGCAGATGTTGCCACGGCTATTCTGGCTCCTCCTGGCGATCTGGCAACCCAGCATGGGCAGGAGTCGGGGAGAGAGCAAGTCCATCTTGTTCCCAACCTGGCCCGATACTGGGGTACCCGTGATACTTCCTCTAACAAGGACATGGTGCTGCCAGTAGGAGACCTTTGGGACTGGCCAAATCTAGAGCCCCAAGTCCCAGGAAGGGGCAGCCTGAGACTTCACGAACTGACCCCCACCCCTCCTACCCAAGCCTATCACTGTTTTCTTCCTGAAGCCCTCATCTCCTTGCCCATTCACCAGCAGCCTCTGGTAGCTAATGGTATACTGCAACTTTGCAAGGTAGTTTCACATCCCCATGGTAGCCACCACAGGGGTCCACATTTCCTTTTCCAATTGGGCAGTGGGTCCTAAGAGAGGGTGGTCTGCTCTACTGGAGGTCAGGAGGCTCTGCAGCAGCCTAGGGTGTCAGAGGTTGAAGCCTCAAGCTTAGGGGCCAGTGTTAGTTCCTGGCGTGGTGCTCCTCACCCTCCTGCCTTCCTATCTCAGCTGGGTCTCGCTGGTGACAGCCTGTGGGCTGGACCAAAATAACCAGCTCTGGGGGAAGCCCAGGCTTGCTGGAAGGGCTCAGCCTTTGGGGACAGAGCTTCCTGAGAGTGAGATGCGGATGTGGGTGTTTGAGGGCCCTGGCCCCTATGCTAGGGTGCCAGGTCTGGACAAGATTGCCCCAGAACCATGAGTGGAGGTGGGGAGCTCAGAAGAGTTCTCTGGGGTTTGTGGTGAAGGTAGGGGGCTGGAATTCTTCCGCATGCCCCATGGAGCAAATGCTGATCCCCTCTCTGCCTGGCAGGGGATACCATCGCCAGCGTCAACGGCCTGAACGTGGAAGGCATCCGACATCGGGAGATTGTCGACATCATTAAGGCGTCTGGCAACGTTCTCAGGTACATCCAGGTGCTGTGGTCCCTAGGGGATTCCCGAGCCCAGCCTTTCTTCCCCACCCTGGGGGCCCACTCGTCCTTTGATTCCCCTGTCTTCTCAGACTGGAAACTCTGTACGGGACATCAATCAGGAAGGCGGAACTGGAGGCTCGTCTGCAGTATCTGAAGGTAAAGCAGTCTGGAAACCATCCAGCCGCCAGGCTCCTCTTCCCAAACCCCTGCCCCTGCAGGCCCCGCTGGTTTTTTGGTTTTTGGTCGTGCTGGGTCTTAGTTGTGGGATATTCATTGTGGCATGCAGGATCTTTAGTTATGGCATGGGAGGCTTAGTTCCCTCTCTGGGAACACAGAGTCTTAATCATTGAACCACCAGAGGAGTCCTCCCACTCTTTTTGGGGGGCCGTTTAATCTGCCTGAACCTCCTTTTAACCTTCAGGTTTCTTCTGTGTACTCCCCGATCCCTCAGTCTGTAGCCACCTCTGGTTAGGTTCTTGCTGACTCCTGACAGTGAGGTGGGTGTGTCTCTTGCAGCAAACCCTATATGAGAAGTGGGGAGAATACAGGTCCCTAATGGTGCAGGAGCAGCGGCTGGTGCATGGTGAGTAGATGAGTGGTGTGAAGGGCCACGTGGGCCCCTACCTACACCCCCATACCTGCTTCCCCCAAAACTAGTGGGTGACTTCCCCCTCCAGGTGAAGAAAGGTTTGCCGAACTACTTACTACTCTGGGTACAATGCTGCCCTGAGCTGGGGCCCACATATTTTCATTCTCACAATAGTGCCCTGAAGGAAACTACTACACAGAACCATCTCCATCTTACAGATGGGAACACCAAGGCTCAAAGAGCGTGTTTCAGGCGCCTTTCGTGACTCTTGTGTCATAAGCGACCCTCATAAGGATCTGAGTGTATAATTCGTGTTTTACAGACTGGGGAAGTAGGGTTCAAAGTTTTGGCTTGCCCAAGGGCCACACTGATGGTCAACAGGAAGGAGCGAAGGCCCCCTATCCGTGCCCTCTGACGCCCCCCGCCCCCCGTGTCTTCTGCCCCCAGGTCTCGTGGTGAAGGACCCGAGCATCTATGACACGCTGGAGTCGGTGCGCTCCTGCCTGTACGGCGCGGGCCTGCTCCCGGGCTCGCTGCCCTTCGGGCCTCTGCTGGCCGCCCCGGGAGGGTCCCGCGGGGGAGCGCGGCGGACCGGGGGCGACTCGGACGATGCAGTCTACCACACGTGCTTCTTCGGGGGCGCCGAGACGCCTGCGCCCCCGCCGCCGCCGCCGCCGCCCCTCGCGCGCTTGCCGGGATCAGGCGCGCCCGACGCTCCGGCCCCGGGGTCCCGGGCGATGCTGAGCCGCAGCGCCAGCGTGCGGTGCGCGGGCCCCGCGGGCGGTGGCGGCGGCGGCGGCGGCGGCTGCAGCGCCGCGCTCTGGACTGAGGCCCGCGAGCAGGCCCTGCGCGGCCCCGGCCTGCGCAAAACCAAGTACCGCAGCTTCCGCCGGCGGCTGCTCAAGTTCATCCCCGGACTCAATCGCTCCCTGGAGGAGGAGGAGAGCCAGCTGTAGGGGCGGGGGCGGGCGGGGGAACGTATTTATTTATTTATTCTTTCCAGCCAGTGCAAAAAGGGGGCGGGGGCGGTCGCTCGGCCGCCACGGGGACCCCAAGAGCCCAGAGCAGCGGGAGAGGGGACTTGGCAGCCCCAGCTGGTCCTGGCTAGTCTCTGCAGGGCGGTGAACCCCAGCCCCAGGCCTCTTTACTCGTCCTCCGCCAAACTACACTGGGAGGTGGGCATAGGCGAACCGGAGAGTTCGGGGTTGGGAGAGGCTCGGGGGCCCACAATGGGACGTGCCGTCCAGCATCTGGGTCAGTAGTGCCTTGTGGGGTGCCCAGGAAAACTCCTCCAGGTGGGGGGACCCTGTCCCACGAAGCCCTCTCCTCAGCTTTACTTGCTCCCCACCCTTGGCCTTGCGGATAAATGGCCTCCGCCCGGTCGTCCCCCTGCCCACCCCACACAGACACAGTTCCAGTTATCCAGTGGGCGCCTGAGGGGGCCCAAGGTGCTGGTCTCCCTCCCTCTCAGCCTTGACCCTTAAGGGCTTGGCCCCCCTAGGGGCCTGTAACAAGTGTGGTCCTCCTGGGCAGGGGTCCTGGGTCCTCTGCCCTTGGGAGATAGGAATGGGCACATCCGGGTGGGGTGAGGGCAGTACAGACTGTTCCACCGTTTTGCATATTGTTGCTTCTGAACCACAAACTGTATAAAATGGACGGTTTTTTGCATCTGTGTCAGTGTGGTGACTGCCTGAGGGGGAGGATTGGGCTCCGGCAAGCTCTGACTCCACCACTCCGCCCCTCAACACACACACAGACACACACACTATATTTTACATCTTATTTGCTTGGAGCCTGCAGCCAGGGAAACAGACTGGGGGATTCTGACTTACATGTATGGGCCTGAACTAGAGGCCCCACACTGCTTCAGGACTTGGGCCTCTTGTTTAATGCATCTGGAACCACCCCCTCCCCAAATACCACAACAGGTGGGGTCGAGGTTCCTCTAAACCTAGCCTTGCGTAAAGAACTGTTTGGCACTCTCTCTCCTAGGAATCTGGGGCCTCCTGCATAGGAGTCCCTAGCCATCATCCACCCAACCTGTGACAAGCCAAATCACTGGTCACTCGTTCTAGAACTCCTCAAAGGTGTCCCATCACTCCCAGAATAAGATCCTAATTCCTACACAGGCATGTCTGACCCCTGCCTGCCTCATCTTGCCTCCCCTCTCGCTCCCTGCTCCGGCCACCTTGCCCACAGTACACTTCAGGTGTCCTGCCCTCAGTGTCTCTGTGGAGTTGCTCTGTCCACAGTTGGTGCCTTTGGTATGCAGCGTGGCCTCCCCAGGGCCCTCCCATTTGGTCTAAAATATGGCCGAGCCTTGTTTTATTTGCATCATATTACTCATCCCCATCTGAAACTGTCTTGACTTGAATGGGTTTGGGTTTTTGCCTGGCTCCCCTCCCCACGGGATGAACACTCTTGAGAGCAGGACTCTGGGGCCTCTCCTGTCTTACTGCTTTATTTCATGCTCAACACTAGCATATAGTAGAACCTCAGTAAACACAGCGTGTGCTCAAAGCGTCTGCAAAAGGTGGTCACCACCTTCTTTGAGGTGACCCAGAGCAAGTGCCTAAAGTAAGTGGCAGAGTAGGGCCCAAGACTCGAGCCTCCTATGCTAGTAGTGTTCCTTCCTGGCAGTAACCATCATACAAAGGGTGCCCTTGAGGGGTCTCAGTGGCACCTCCCCCAGGCAGGCCACCTCCTATGCTCGCCTTCCTGCACCGGGGCACTTGCTTCCTGAAGGGACTCCCTGCTTCCCCTCTCACTCTCGGGCCATCCTTTTACACAGCAGTTGGGGTGATCTTTCCAAAAAGGAAATTGGGTCACAACCCTTCTCTGCTTAAAACCCATTATGGCTTCCCCTGGAATTAAAAAAAAAAAATCCAAACTCTTTTATCATGTTGTCCAAAATCCAAACTCCATAACATGTCCCTCTGGGAAGACAAATTAAGAAAAGGCATCCCTTCCTGTGGGTTGATGGCAGCCACACAGACTGAACAGGTTGGCAACTGTGAGCCTCTGTGCAGTGCCCAACCTCTGCAACTGTACTGGGATGCCCTGCACGAGGCTCTCTCGTATCTGGGCCCTACCCTTTTCAAGCTCAAATTGTTTCTCCCTCTATGTCACTTATCATATTTAAGCCGCACTGCTCTTTCTGATTCTATTCTCAAATATGCCAAGCTCTTCCTGCCTCTGGCCTTTGCCCATACTGTTCCCTCTGCCTGGAAGAGTCTTTGTAAGATTCGTGCCTCCAACCTCAGATCTCTTAAATATCACCTCCTTGAGGAAAAGAGATTTCCCTGATCTGATCGAAAGTAGTTCTCTGTCCCCATTATTATTTATCTTGAGACCTCTATTTTTTTTTCTTTATAGCATTTACTCTCAATTGTAATTATACTGACATCTATTGTATCTGCCTTTTGCCTTTCTAAGGCAGGAAAACTCCGATGTGTTACACTGTACCTTCAGGGTCTAACACAGCCTGGCACACAGCAGCTGCTCACTACACGAGGATGTCCCCTGGGGACCAACCCTGCACAGGGGTGACCACCACCTCCACACCTCTCAGTCCTGGAAGGTGGGGTGGAGGCCCCTCCCCTGCTCCATCTGTAGCTGGCATCTCTGGACCCCTTTCACCAAATCCCTTTGGGGCTGGGTGTTGGCTCCAGTCAGGGGCACCTGCTCCTGGCCACCCTGCCTTCCCTGGTCCTGGGGAGGGAGGACATTTGATTAAGAAAATGGAGCTTCCCCAAGCTCCCTGTTTGAACAGCTGCTCTGCTGTGATGACAAACAGCCACTCCCAGGGGCTCAGGTCTAGGGGAGGGGCCCTCTCACACCTTTGTTCCCAGAGCCCCAGGCTGCCAGGAGCCCAGCTGCCTGGGCATCGCCTAGCACCTTCCTGGTGTTGGGGGGCTGCCAGGGCCTCCCTGACTTTCTCCTCCCAGAACAGATTCCCAGTCCCTCTCCTACCAGCCTGCTCCCCACTCCCCCACCCAGCAGCTAGTGTTGGCAGTGATGTCAGTCCCCCTCACCCAGGCCAAAAGGGGCTCCTGGCTGGCCGTGTGCACCCTGAGGAGGCTGAGGAGGTGCCCGGGGCGGGGTTGGATCCCACCTCTCAGCTGATGGCATGACGGCGCCAGCACAGCAGCCTCCTGCCGTGTAGGTGGGTGACGGGGAGTGACTAATGTGCGAGCTGCGATGCTAAAAATTAACCCAGGGATCGTGTTTGGTGGAGGGGTGGGGGTGGATGGGAAAGGAGAAGGGACTAGCAATATTGTGTGGTCGGTATTCCCCCTGCCCTGCCTCCCCTCCTTCACCGCCCACCAGCCTTCTGGTCCTCTCAAAGCCTCAGGGGACTCTGCAGGAGCACCTCCTCCCCAGGCCAGGAGAGGCCCCTAATAATTCCAAGGAGGAAGAGAGTGGATGCCACTCCAGGCCTCCTGCATGGTAGTCTGAGGACACAGCCTTGCAGACGGAGCTCATATCTGAGGTCCTCACAGAGCCCTCATCTGCCCCATCCCCTCAGTATGGGGGCTGTGTGCCCCAGAGTCCTCTGGTTCATCCCCCTCTTCTCAGGCCAGAGCTCTGCCCAGGGGTGGCAGGGGGAGCAGAAGCAGCCAGTGCAGAGAGACAAGGGTAGTCCCTGACAACAGGCTGGAGCTGGGGGACAGTGGGGGTGTCAGCGGTCCTGAAGGAAAGGACAGGAGTCTGTCTCCCAGAGCATCACTTAGGAACCAGCACTGTGCTAAGCATGTCCACATCCATCACCTTACTCAGGCCTCACAGCATATCTGACAGCCCATTCTCCAGATGAAGAAACTGAGGATTAGAGAAGATAAGGTAGCCCAGCTGGTACTTGCCTGAGCCTGCATTCTCTCAGATCCATCTAACTCTCGAGCCTAGCCTGGGGAGAGGGATGTTTTCTGGAGGAAGGAGTGTGAGGACGGGGTCAAGGTGGCAAGGAACCATTTTGAGGAGCTGAACCTCCAGAGCTGTGGGACTCACTTGTGGGGAGCAAGGTGGGAGCACAGAGGAATGGAAGGTGGAATCTGAGAGAGCAGGAGCTGAGGTGTGCCAGACAGCAAAGGGAGGAGGAGATCAGGACCACAGGATCAAGGGTCCATGGATTTGGGTGCTGTCCTAGAGTTAAGGGGGGCAGAGGGGCTCTAGGAACTGGGTTCTAGGAGTCACAAAAGGAACTTGGGCTTAGAGAAGAGCTTTGTGGACAGACATAAGAAAAACTGTCAGAAGGAGGGAACCCATAGACACTCCTGTTTTCTCCAGAGACAAAACCAGAGAACTTGAGCTGAACTTGAGCATGAAGGGAAAGGTGAGACAGTAGAAGACACTTTCTTCTCACTTTCTTCTCATGAGTCCATTACTCACTCATGAAGCTGCGGAAGTGAGAGAGGCTGCGGGACTCTTCAAGTGTCGGGGAAAATGTCAGGCTGTCACGCTGGGAGGCTGCCTGGTCCTGCATTGAAGGCTGGAGGGGATGACCTAAAGGACGGAGTGATGGGTCGAGAGAAGTGAGAGAGAAAAGACAAAGGACCAGGAAGTTTCCTCATAGAATAAAATGGATGAGACAGATGCTGGAGAACAGGTGTGCCTGACCCCTGGTGGTGACCTCAGAACACTGCACCTCTCAGCCCAGAGCTCCCCAAAGGCAATGGGGCAGAGGTAGGGTTCTCTCCTCAGTCAAGACGCCCTGAAGGCAGCTCCCCACCTTAGAGCCCACCTGCTCAGCCCTGCCTTCATGCTCCCAAAGCGGACCCTCCTTGAACCTCACAAACCATCTTACGCTCTCTGACACCCTTGCTGGGCCTGGCACCGAGCAGGCACTCAAACAACACTGGAGGCAGGTATGTCTGAACGAATGAAGGATGAATTCAGAAACTGTAAGTCATCCAACTCCACTGATTTCAACCAATTTACCCTCTCTGCAAGGCACGCCAAACACTGAACTCAGGCCTCCCTGAGGTCCTGACATCTGTGTCATCCTCCGGGAGCTGAGGTCCTGCGCCTCCCACCTTCCACTTCATAGTGTAAGTTTGGGGGTGTAAGGTAGCTGCTCCCCACAAACTGGGAGCGCTTGGAGAGCAAGGAGAGCCCATCTATATCCCCACCTTGGCTGGAGTGGGGCATAGGGACACCACACAGGTATCCAGGACCTGCTGGCTGACTGGGTGTCGCTGATGCTCAGAGGGGAGGGGAGCGGACAGGAGATGGGGGACCGAGGTGGGGATTCATGTCTAGCCCAGAATTCGGGGTCAGCAGCCGGAGGTGAGACCAGTGGTGGTGCTGGGGGGCAGCCCCATGAGCTGTCGAAAGCCGACCTTCAAGTTCTGGGCTTGGTTGCAGTGGGCGGGGGCTGGAGTGCCCCTTTCGGTGACGAACTGGAGTCACTTGGGCACTCCCACCCTGAAGCTGAGAGGCTGAGGGCTGAGTTGCGGAGGCAGGTCCCAGCCTTGGGGTGCAGCCGCTATTAGCTGAAGTGGGGGTGGAGATGGGGATTCTGGCTTGCGTTTGGCTGGGAGCTGGGAGGGAAGCAGGTGGTAAAGCCTGAGTGAGTAACCGCCTCCCCGGAGCAGCAAATCTTGCTGCCTCAGGAAGCCCCACAGACACGCGGCACCCTGTCCCCCGCCCACGGCCACCCTCGTCCGCCGCGGCGCGTGGCTCCCCAGCACCCTTGACCTCATCGCGGACGCCCACACCATCCCCCTCTCCCCGACAACCTCTCCTGCGTGTCCTCCCCTCATTCCCTGCCCCACTGGCACCGGCCGCCTCTCCAACCCCAAGGCCCGCAGACCCTTAGGAATCGAGGGAAGGCGCCCACTGCGCACCTCGCGGCTCCCTGGATCTGGGAAGAGGCAGTCCGGGAGGGGGTGTGGCCCTGAAGGTTTGCGGAGTTTGGGGCGGCGTCGCCCTCTGCTGGGCAGACCCGGGAATTGCTTCGCCTCCGTCGCCACGTCCTTCCACTGCCCGTTGGCCCACCTGTTTTTGGACCTTCCTTGACTTCTCTGCCATCTCTCTCCTTTCCTTGACCTGACCCTTGCAGGACTCAGACTATGCAGATGTCGGTCCTGGCTCCAGTTGTGTTACATTCTGTCTGAGGCAGAGTCGCGGCCTCCCTGGGACTTGGCTTCCTTCCCTGTGAAATAGCAGTCATGAAGTCCAAATGTGGGACTGTGAAAGAAGACACTTTGTAAACTGAGAAAGAGCATCTGAAAATGAGGTGTGGTGGTTGTTAAAGCTAAGGACGTCCTCTCCCGCCTTCTGCAAGAAGAGGCTTAGTTCATCCCTTGGGGTCACCACATTTTGATGCATTGCTTTTCAGTCTTTTGAAAAAATGATATATAGATGCGGTCACATTTGCATTAAATATACTTATTATATATTGTATATTTTGGGCTTCCCTGGTGGCTTAGTGGGAAAGAATCCGTTGCAATGCAGTAGCCGCAAGAGATGCAGGTTGGATCTCTGGGTGGGGAAGATTCCCTGGAAGATTCCACTCCAGTATTCTTGCCTGGAGAATTCCATGGACAGAGGCACCTGGAGGGCTGCAGTCCATAGGGCTGCGAAGAGTCAAACACGACTGAAGTGACTTAGCATGCATGCATGCATACTATATATTTATATAATAAACATATAACATATGATAAATATATATATAATGCAAATGTAGCCATGCTCTGCACACTGTTTTATGTCCTATCTTTTTTCCCCCAAGTGCACAAATCATTGTAAAAGCCTGGCTTCTGGAGTCAGACAAACCTGATTCAAGTCCTTTCTCAGTGACTTTGTATTTCCGTCCTCGGGCAAACCACATAACCTTTATTTTTCTCAGCCTCATTTTCCTCCTCTGCAAAATGGTGGTAATGTCCGGGAATATCCACTTCACAGGCTTGCGCTAAAGCCCTGGTCAGAGAGAGCTCAGAACTTGTTAGCCGGTGTTACTTTGTTGCCTGTGTCTTGCAAAGGGCTCTTCTCCAACCGTCTGATCCTTGGAGCATGGGTCTGATGTCTCCCTTGTACATGTGGCATAACCCTAAGAAAGGGAGAACCCTCCATCTCTGAACTTGCTGAACCCCAACACTGCTCTTGGCCACGTGTGTCTTATTATTTTTCCAGCCCACCCAGAAATGCTCCTTCTAGTGCCCTCCAAGTCATCCTCGGCCTCCTTAGCTTTTTCCCCAGAAAAGGGCTCCCCCCTCACTTCCCTGGGTTTTCTGCTACCTTGTTGCTTCCTCAGAGAAGCCTGTCTGTTTCTTCATCACCACTTCTGTCATTCTCTAACTACTTACTTGCTCTATTTTTCTTCATAGCACTTCTTATTACATGGGTTCCCCCGTGGCTCAGTGGTAAAGAATCTGGCTGCAATGCAGGAGATGCAGGAGATGTGGGTTCAGTCACTGGGTAGGGAAGCGGGGGAAGATCCCTTGGAGAAAGCCATGGCAACCCACTCCAGTATTCTTGCCTGAAAAATCCCATGGACAGAGGAGCCTGGCAGGCTACTCTCTAGGCGGTCACAAAGAGTTGAACATGATTTATTTTTTTTTAATTTATTCAAGTATAGTTGAGTTTCAGTGCTAGGTTAATTTTTGCCATGAAAGTGAAAGTGAAAGTCGCTCAGTCGTGTCGGCCTCTTTGCAACCCCGTGGACTACAGAGTCAATGGAATTCTCCAGGCCAGAATATTGGAGTGGGTAGCCTTTCCCTTCTCCAGGGGATCTTCCCAACCCAGGAATGAAACTGGGGTTTCCTTCATTGCAGGCAGATTCTTTACCAACTGAGCTATCAGGGAAGCCCATGTATGGAAGCCCATGTATGGAAGCCCATATATGAAAAAGAATGTATATATAACTGATTTCTGCTATACAGGAAAGGAATTCAGTTATACATATATATACATTATTTTTCATATTCTTTTCCATTATGATTTATCACAGAATATTGAATACTGTTTCCTGTGCTATATGGTAGGACCTTGTTGTTTATCCATTCTATATATAATAGCATCTGGAAGGAGAGGCTTAGTAATAGCATCTGCTAATCTCAAACTCCCAATCCGTCCCTCCCCATCTCCTTTTCCTGGCAACCGTAAGTCTGTTCTGCGTGTCTGTGAGTCTGTTTCAAAGATAAGTTCACTTGTGTCATAATTTAGATTCCACATATAAGTGATTTCATGTAGTATTTGTCTTTGTCTTTCTGATTTACTTCACTTAGTGTGATAATTCCTAGGTCCATCTATCTTGCTGCAAATGGCAATACTTCATTTTTACGGCTGAATAGTATTCCATTATGTATGCATCACATCTTTATCCACTCATCTGTTGATGGACATTAAGGCTGTTTTCACACCTTGGCTATTGTGAATAGTGCTGGGCTATGAACATAGGAGCTCATGTATCTTTTTGAATTATACTTTTGCCTGGATATATTCCTAGAAGTGCTGGATTATATGGAAACTCTATTCTTAGCTTTTTAAGGAACCTCCATACTGCCCTTCATAATGGCTGAACCAATTTACATTCCCACCAACTGTGTAGGAAGGTTCCCTTCTCTCCACAGCCTTTCCAGCATTTGTTATTTGTAGACTTGGAAAATTTTTTTTTATTTTTAATCGAAGGATAATTTCTCTGTTTGTAGACTTCTTCATGATGGCCATTCTGACTGGTGTGAGGTGGTCCCTCCTTGTTGCTTTAATTTGAGTTTCTCTAATAATTAGTGATGTTGAGCATCTTTCCATGTGTCTGTTATCCCTCGGCAGGTCTTCTTTGGAGAAATGTCTGTTTACATCTTCTGCCCATTTTTCAAATGGGCTGTTTGCTTTTTTGCTATTGAGTTACATGAGATGTTTGTATACTTTTGGAAATTAACCCCTTGCTGGTTGTATCATTTGCAAATATTCCCCCCCCCATTCTGTAGGTTGTCTTTTTGTTTTGTTTATGGTTTCCTCTGAGCAACCTCACTTTCACTTTTCACTTTCATGCATTGGAGAAGGAAATGGCAGCCCACTCCAGTGTTCTTGCCTGGAGAATCCCAGGGACGGGGGAACCTGGTGGGCTGCCATCTGTGGGGTCGCACAGAGTCGGACACGACTGAAGTGACTTAGCAGCAGCAGCTGCTGCTGTGTAAAAGCTTGTAAGTTTGCATATGTTTTTTATCTGTATCTCCTCACCCAAGGTATCTCCTTGGAATGTAGGGACTTTTTGAGCTTTTCCTCCACCTCTGTGACTCCTAGGAGACTGTCTGCCACATAGTAGGCCCTGGACAGATTTTTGTGCGAATATGAATAAATCTACCACTTGCCTTCCCTTCAGAAGCAGCAGTCCAGCAGAAGCCACTTCTGTCCAGTAGAGGGCATCACTACATAGCATTTTGGGTCTCCAGGAGATAGTGCTAGGAATGGAGATATTTATAAAGCCTGAAAGTCTCTCTCCTCCCACTCTGTGGGCCGCTCAGTCGGGCTGGAACCGGAAGCAGGAGGGCCCCCTGTGCTAATCTACCCTGGCAGCAGGGAGCTGGCATGCACTGGCCGCTTCATCCGGCGGGCTCCGGTGCCCGAGGTCGGAATACCCTGACTTGACCGCTGTCCTCGACACACCCCTTAGCAGCTGAGGCTTCGGAACAGATCACACCCTGTCCCAAGCTCTGCAAAATGAGGGCAATGACAGGAGTTGGGCGGCTGGCTCCTGACTTTGCTGTGAAGCCCAGACAGGAATGTGTGTGAAATGTTTTCTGAATGTAAACACCAGGGGAATATAATTTACACACGCCTTTATTGGTAGTGGCAGCAAATTAGCAACAAAAGAGAGATTAGAGGGCACTTGCGAGGCTAAGTGAAGGTGGGTTTATGAGGGGGATTAAAATAGTGAAGGAGAAAGAAGTTAAAAATAACAACTACCTTTCACCAAGAGCTTATTAGGAGCCAAGGCTGAGGAAAGTGATCTCCAAACATTGTCTAATTATAGCCAACACTTAGATGGGGCTACCCTGTGCCAGGCACTAAATGCTTTATGCATAGAAACTCCTGAGATCCTTACACTTCAGGGAGCTGGGTCGTGTCACACTCTACAAGAGGACAGGCAGGCATGGAGAGCTTAAGTAAACTGCCCAAGGTCACAGAGACTATGTAGGATTCTAACCTGAACAATCTGCCTCCTGGCAGAATGGGTTCTTAAGTCCTCATGGTCACAACCACACGGAAAAGGAGATAAGATCGTTGCATTGCCCCTACAGGAAGCTGAGGCTCCGAAAGCTGACAAAACCTGCCCAAAGTCATGATGTGAATACGTGTATTTGAACCCTGCTTAACCTCCAAGGGCTGTTTCCCAGTCCCCACTGGAGTCAGGGAAGGGGCTTCAGGGGTGGGTACAGACTTCTGTTAGAGGGGCCAGCAGCAGACACACCTGACTCTTGCTCTGAGCATCAGGGACAGTGAGAGAACAGAGGTCGTGCAGGGCAGAGAGCTGGAGGAGAGGCTGCTCGGTGGCCTCAAGTCCACGGGAGGAAGGAGGCCGGGCCATTTTCTGGGCCAGGTTGGGAGGGAAGAAGTGAAGTGTGCTGGGAACCATCAGGCTGTCCACAGCGATTCCACCCAGGCCTGTGAGCCTCGCCACACACATCCACACGGGGAACGGGGGCTCTGAGGGGCTGGCCAGGCTGTGGGAGGAGGGAACGGCCCCACCCCTTGCCACAAGTGCCCCCGGCCCAGCCCCTTGCTTCCAGCCTGTTATATAAGCTGCTGCGTACCCAGGGGCTGGAAATAGCCATGGCAGGGCCCGGGCTGGGCTGGGGGCATGATGAATGGTCTTCAGGAACATCAGCTGGCCTCTCCTGAAGTGACCCGAGGGACTGCCGGTGGCTCAGGTTACCCAGTCCTCCCTAGAGGAGGCCCTGTCTGTCCTCCGTGACTCAGTATCTGGACATTTATGGTGTGTCTAAGGGATCGTCCCACTCTCAAACCTGAGTGGCTGAGGCAGCTCACAGCTACACCGCGCCCACTGGGGCCTCCCAAGTTGCTGGCGGCCAGAGCCTCGCCCAGAGAAAGTGTTTGGGGATCTTTGTTGCCAACTCCAAGGAGGGCTGGGATCTCTGCCCCTCGCGGTCCTCCGCTCAGGGTCCCAAGAGGAGAGCAAAAGGAGTCAGAGAAACTGGAGGTGGCAAAGAGGCTGCAGGCTCCGTTATTCCAGGGCTGTGCTTCATTCCCATCCCCACACCTCTATGTCACAGCTCACTCTGTCAACACACTCATGGCCCCTGGGCCCAAGGAGATGTCCACACACTGTGGTGCCCGCGAGAAAGGACAGAGTCACACGCCCCCTCCAGAGACAAGGTACATACGCTCCTACTCCCCAGAGCACCTTGGATAGAATTTTGAAAATCCCCCAGGGTGTTCTCCCAGGGTAGGATGATCATGGGGTAAGACTTATTCGTGTGGCTATTCCTAAGACAGCTACTCCTTTAAAAACAAAATCCTCTCCCTAAAAATAAGAAAATGCTTTAAATTACCTAACAGTTAAATCGCCTAATTATTCTCCCCCACCAAATCCTTCAGTGGAATGGGCACTCTTAGGCGATTAGGACTTCTTTATTCCATGACCTCAGAACTCCCTGACAGAGAGTGAAAAGTGAAAGTGTTAGTGCGACCCCATGAACTGTAGCCCACCAGGCTCCTCCCTCTATGGAATTCTCCAGGCAAGAATACTGGAGTTGGTAGCCAGCCATTCTCTTCTCCAGGGGATCTTCACAACACAGGGATTGAACCCCGGTCTCCTGCATTACAGGCAGATTCTTTACCTTCTGAGCCACCAGAGAAGCCCTTCTGATGATAAGAACCCTCCAGCTGAAGAAGGGTGGGCAATTTTACAAAGGAGCAATGGAGGGCTGGTGAGTTGCTTTACTTTCTTGATGACAGATTCCCTGCTCAATGATCAGATACACACACACACACACACACACACACACACACACACACAGAGCTGCTCTTCTCGGTGCTCAGGCGTGGGGGCAGGGCCCCCTCCCCAAACTCCTATGGTAGCACTCAATAGAAGGGCCTGCTGTACCGAGGCACTGCCCCTACCTCTGCTCCCCTCCTGTGTGCTGGATTTCTGAGCTCATGGCAGAGGAATATGGGAGACAGGCCCAAAGATCACCAGAGAGTCAAGGGACACCTACCCCACTGCCAGGTAAACCTGTATAGGGAAGGCTTGGCCTCCACTGTTCTCCTGCTGGCCTCCCTGGGTCTCCAGGCCCTCCCCTGGGAGTTGTCACTGGTAACCAGAGCTGGATCATCTGGTGAGAGCTGGAGGAGCAGCGTCGCTTGGCAACCCGGAGAGCACACAAGATCCAGCTAATCTGGGCTGCTCTGGCAGGCCCCTCTGTCTCCAGGGCAGCTGCCTGCTGCCTAGCAGCAGACCCTGTTCCCCTCCCCTGCAGGGGAAGATGCTTTAAAACTTCTACCTATTTCCACTTCAGCAAACCCCAAGTTCTAGGCCAAGGTCTGGGCAGGGAAGACCCTTTCTCTCCCTACCCTCCCTCCCTCCCATCCAACTTCTCATTCTGGAACCCCATCTTCCTTCACAGCACAGTGAAAAATCTGCAGACCTCTCTGGGGATCCTAGCTCTGTTGCCAGCCATGAAGTGCAGAGCAAATCACTTCACCTCTCTGAACTTTCAGATTCTAAACCAGGAGGCCACAACCAGCGGTTCATTGCAGAGACTTTAGGCCACACCAGCATGGATACAAACCATGCTCTGTGATTTCTCAGCTGTGTGCTGCGAGGCATGTTATTTAGCTTCTTGGAGCCTCAGTTCCCTCGATACTAAACAGTGCCCACCTAAGAGGGCTGCTGAACGGCAGGAAGACACAAAACAAGGAAAGTGGTTGGCACAGTGTCTGGCACGTGGCCCTCCACAACGCTTTTCCCAACCTCCGAGCTTTACCACCTACTGTTTCCTCTCCCTGGAACACTTGGCCCTTCCCCTGACTCTCCACCTCATAAATACTCCTCGGCTGAAAACTTAACTTCCTGAGGAAGGAGAAAAATCACTTTCCTTATCCACCACCCCACTTCTAAATTGCAGCTCTTCATTAAATGTGTCATTGACATCCCGCAACTCGTTTTCTCTTTAGGGCGCTTATTACTTATTTGCAAGATGCTTTAATGGCAGCCTGCGTTGTAAGAAGGCGCAGAGACAGGGACTGTGTCTGTTTTGTTCTTCGCTTTGTGTCCCCAGCGGGAGAACTGTCCCCGATGTCCTCCAAAGTACGGTTAAGCTTTCTATATATCTCTGTATTTATTTCTTCCTTCCCTCTTTCCAGCTTGACCTAACTAGTGTTTGCATCATCTCTTAGGTTCACTGATCTCCAAGAAGCACGGACTAACTGGAAAGATAGCTCAAGAATTATGGGCGTTTATCCTTAATTACCCTCTAGTCCCGACAGGGTTGGCCGGACCATATTTGAGATGGAAAGTCCCCAACCAGCTCCGCTACGGATTTCGGATTTCGGGGCCACTCTTTTCTCGGCCCGGAGGCACCCCTCCCCCCGCCGCCCGGCGCCATCCTGGCAAAGAAGTCTATTTGCATACACCAGACCCAAAGGCAGTGAACACCCAATGGCTGATTTGCATGCCCTCGTGTTATTGGTTGGAAGGGCGGCACGGTAGCCAATGATTTGCAGCGGTGTTTACCCAGCGGCGGGTCCGTGCCGCCGGGTGATGTAATGGAATCCTGGCTGGACCGGGCGCGGACTCCCTCCGGTCCGCTTGGTGACGTAGCGGCTTCCCCGGGCCCCACCCGACCCAACCCGGCCTGGCGCGGGGCTTTACGACCGCCCCGGGGAACACGGCGTGGGGCACAGCCGAGGCCATAGCGCTGCAGCGGGGCCTGGCCCTAATCCTTCCGGCCCGGCGTTCCGGGTCCCGGCCCCTCTGGGAGGGCCTGCTGGGCCAGATCTGATCTCTGGCAACGTGGAGAGAAATCTGGAAGCAGACAGCAGATTACCAAACTCGACTCCTCTGGGAATAGATTACCGGTCTCTCACTTCGTAAATCATCACGCAGTTCTGTAACGTTTTGCATTTGTTTGCAGCGAGCTTGTTTGATTTTGTAATTTAAAAAATAAGTTACAGAGGATTTCTGTTTGTTTTTAATAAAGAGCCTGGCTTGGATTTAGGGGAAATCTTGGTATTAATTCCAGCTCTGTCACTTCCAGCCTGGTGACTTTCGCCACTGTTTCCTGTTGGCCCTGACGGCCTTCCATGGCAACTAGGGAAGAGCAAAAGTGGAGACACTTTTAAAAGCACCCAGCAGGGCCTCTCCTCCTCCTTATGTCATTCAGAGCATGTACTCCCATCTAGGTCACCCGTGGAAAGCCATGATCCCTGGGACAGCCCCTGAAAGGCCTGATCTTTGTGCCCCCATTTTTTGCCCTTTAGTTGCTCCTAAACCTAGGGAAGGGGTGGGGGGACCCCAGCCAGATATTTCTCCATCCTCAGAGTGAGGAAGGGAACCACGAAGGGAATCCCCTCCACAGCACCTCTCCTCATTGAGGGCTGGGACCTGGACAGGGGAGCCCCTTCAGGGCCCAAATAGTCTGGGGCACCCCCTGGACATCCTTTTACCCCCACCCCCAGTGGGTCAGGGTGGAGGTTAGGTGGAATGGTGTCTCCCTGACTGGGCGGAGTTGGGTTACCTGGTTCTGCTACTTGGAGATGGAAGGGTGTATGGGGAACACCACTAAGGGTTTGACTGATCCTCCTGAGTCCTGGGGGTTTGTGCCCCCAGGATCTCGACCCTATCCCCACCCCATACCTGTGAACTCTGAGGTCAATCTTTGTCCTCCGTGGAATGCTCTTCCTTCTCTCTGCCTTACCTGGCCCTGTCTGTCCCTTCACGCTGTGCCCATGTTCTCTTCTTGCAGGGAGGTGTCTTATGTCCTGCCTCTCCAACTTTCTGTGGCAAGAGCTTGTCCTTCTCCCTTAGGAATTTCCCAGAATGTGGGACAGCACTGGATGGGTTGTCTGTTTTCCCCTCTGGTCCCACCTCCTGAGCCGGGCAAGGAGTCGCTCTTCTCTCCTTCAGTTTTCCCGTCTGCAGCGTGTGCTCTGTGGTAGTTCCTGAAATTTGTGTAGAAAGAGGAGAAGCTAAGTTACAAAGAAAAGGAACAAGATGGTGCATACGAATTAGAGCACTGGTCTGGGAGATGGAAGGTGGGGGCTGTCGCCCTGGCTTGGCCACTGACTGACTGGGTCAAGGAGACAAGAGGATTGAAATTTACTGGACATCTGTCATGACATCATGAGGTGACATCATCCTCATCTGTGCAGCTCAAGCCTCCAGATAATCATACCATCTGGGCAAAGCCAGGGTGAGTACTTTGGATGTGCAGCTTGAAGATGAAGTCCCCAGCCCTGCCTTAACCCAAGTCCTCTTGTGTGGAAATGGCAGGTTTGTTACTGAGTCCCAGACTTCTTGCTGCACTCTTCTATCTGTATTATCAAAGATGCACTCTTCATGACAACTCTGTGAGATCGGTATGTTGTCATCCTTGTGTTTCCAATGAAGAAACTGAAGGCCAGAGAAGGTAAGTAATTGCCCAGAAGTTACATAGTTGGTAATAGTGGGGACCAGGGTCAGTCTCAGGCCTCTCAAACCTGTGTTCCTTCGGCCACCTCAGTCAGCCACCACAAGCCACATGGGCGTGTGTGTTTTAGCATTACATATTTTAATATATTTTAATTTCATTATAAAACACGAGTATATAATAAAGCCAAGTTGTGCTAAAGTATTTATAGAAGGGAGAGACCTCTGTGGGCTGGAATTCTTCATGGAAAAAGTGGTAACTCAGACTTTTAAAAAATTTTATTCTTCCTGTCCAAATAAATGCATTTCTCCTACACAGGCAAATATTTTTAAAATGTATTTCAAAAGTTAGAATTCTGGAAAAAGAAAAAGAGGAGGTGGGGGTAGTGGCTTCTTTAAAAAGCCCATTTGGAAGGAACTCCTGGGGTAGGAAGGAGAGGAGGGTGGAAGGGGAAAGGAAAAAACCAGACTGATAGCTGCCCCACCCCCACCTTGCCATTTTTGAAGAATTGGTTTCTTTATCTCCATCTTGGCCTAATATTTGAATATGGGAAAGAAATATGGAGGTTCTGAGAAAGTGATTTTGAGACAAACCAGAGATTCTTGGGATCATTTTCAAAAGGAAAGAGACTTGTGAGTTGCAGCAGGAGGTCCAGGAGGACAGGTCCAGGAAAGGATTTCTGGGGGTGGGCAGGAGGTGGGGAGAGGAATGTGGCCCCGGAATGAGAGCTGAGGGTTGGGTGGGTGGGGGGGCGCGCGTGGGGCCTCTTCTGGAGAGTTTTGAATGCAGAAAAAATTCTTTGCTGCGTGGGGCCCGCCTGGATGCTGGGTTGACTAGCATGCTGATAATTTAAGGTGGCTCCAAACATGAGTAGGGGCTGGTGGCTTTGACCACACAGCACAGGACTGGTTCTGCCTGATGAGTGTCTCCCAGGGCCTTGCCTGCCTAGCAGCACTGGAGCAGACACCATAACCCCAGCCCCACCGCATCGGCCTTGGCCTGTCTCCCTGAACCAGCGCCTCCGAAGTGGGCTGCTCTGCGGGACAAGGATTGATTTGCTCAAGAAAAGTACAGTTCTCTCATTTCCAAAGGATGTACCAGTCACGTGGGAAAGAGAAAGCCTCCAAGACTCTCATCCCCAGGAAGGTTCTTACTGGGCAGAAGAGAGTGGGCCACTCAGGGCCTCCTGACCACTGCAGGGGCCTCTGCATAGGTATCTCTTACACTAAGCACCTCTTGCACTAAGCAATTCTGTGGAACGGGAAAGTCAGGTTCCTAGAAGAAAGCAAGGAGAAAGTAACTATGAGAACCTGCTGTGTGCAAGGCAGTTCCACAGTTGTTCAGTCCTCCTGACTCCTGACACCCAGAAAAGGCTGATAATAGTATCATCCTCATTTTATAGGTAAAGAAACAGGCTGAGAGGTGAAGTGACTTGCCCTAGGTCACACAGCAGTATGGGAGGAGCTGCCTCGGGAAATGCTTCTCTCTAAGAGAAATTTCACCTTTCCAGCAAGTCCTGTTTCTCTAAGACGACTTCTTGTGTGGATGCTGGACACCCTGCTGGCCGGGCCCCTTGCCCTTGTGGTGGCCTGTAGGCCAAGCAAGGCTGGTGGGGGTGTCCGGGGTTCAGAGGGCCGGGGTCCTGTCCTCTCGAAGCAGTCTAATTGCTGTGTGACTTTGGACCGCTGCCCAGCCTCTCTGGGCCTCATTTTTTCCACCTCTTCCCCGGGGAAGCCCCAGGTAAATTTACTTAGAAGTCAACTCTAGGTTTGCAGCCTCGGTCGGAAGGTGTTAGCAAGGCCACAGACGCTTCACCTGAAAAACAGCTCCCCCACCCCGGCCACAGCCGGGCGGATTATGTAACGGGGTGTGCAGCGAGGGTTGGGGAGGGGGGCCCGCGGGGCGGGGCGCTCGCGGCTATTCCGGGCGCCGCTATTTTTAGCCCCATTGATGAGGCTGCGTCGGCCGCGCCGCCGGGATTCCGGAGACGTCAATGGGCGCGCGTCACGGTCCCCGCCTGCCCGCCAGCCGGGGGAGGCGCGCCCCGGGCTGGGACGGCGGCGCGGGCGGCCGCGGGCTGCGGGGGCGGGGGGCGCGGCTGCGGCCGGAACTGCGGGGCGGGGGGCTGCCCGAGGGCTGGGGGCACGGGGCCGCGGCGGCGCGGCGGCAGGAGCGCTAGGCGGCGGCGGCACCGTGGGGGCCCGCGCGCCGTGCCCGCGACCCCCTGCCGCCCGGGCCATGGGCGCCCCCGCGCTGCTGAGCCGCTCCCCGCTGGTGGGGACGCGACCCCGGAAGGCGGGGGCGGAGAGGCCAGCCGGGCGAGCCGGGCCAGGTGAGGGGGCCGGGGAGGGGGCACGGGGGTCCCGGGAGAGGCTCGGGAGGAGATGGGTCTGCATGGGTGCGCGTCGCGGGGCCGGGGCCGCGCCGAGTCCCGCTTGGAGACCAGGGTGGTGGGGGTGATGGGGGTCAGGGACTGGATTCCCGGAGGAACCATCTAGCTCCGAGTCAGCCCCCAAGTGAGGCGCCAGCGCTTTCTCACACCAGCCCGCCAAGGGTGGGGTTTGGCCCGCGAGGGGTGCGGGAGGTGGCCAGGCCGGAGAAATTCCTTCCATTTACCCGTTGGCTGCGGGGAACGGGTTCCAGGAGTTCAGTCCGCGAGCTCGGCTGCCAGGACGCCGAGCCTGGAGGGACCCGAGGTGCCCACTGCAAACCCTTCGTGGGCCGCAGCAGAGAAACTGAGTCTGCAGAGGGTCTCGTGGAGTCAGGAGCGGACCTGGGATTAGAAATGCGGCAGAAGTGGCATTTATGGTGGTTTCCAGTGGAGTATTCATTTGGGTTGGGGGGTGTGCTGGGAAAAAGGAAGGCTGGGAAGGAAGTGGTAGGTGGGTTCACAACAGTTATGCCCAAAGGGTGCTGGTGGCGTAGGGGGTTGATAAGAGCCTGGTGGGAGGTTTCAGTGGTGGCTTCAGACACGGTCCTAGACCCTCTTGCTCCAAGTGACTTGGATGAAGACTTGAAAGGGAAGCCAGCCAACTCTTTGTATTGACTGAGAGCCGAGTGGAACAATGACAAGTGTATAGTACAACAAAGCCAAGATTCCAAGCGATGGCAGACAGGGGGAAGGATGGACCAAGCCCAGCAGGGTGAATGTGACTGATTGTTAATTTTGAGGCCTGTGCTGGAGTTTAAAAAATTAGCTGAGAAGTTCAGTCTAGCAACCCAGGCCCCAGAGCTTCCCACTTGCTCTCTGGTGTTGGCTATCAAACTCCTCTGTGCCCACCAAACAGGTCCAAGGAGGGAAAGGGGGATGCCCAGGTTCTAATCCTGGCTTTGCCACTTAACTAGCTGTGTGACCTTGGGCAGGTTGCTTAACATTTCTGTGCCTTCTGTTTCCTCCTTGTTAAAATGTTCGTAATAGTAATCGCTTCCTCATAGTGTTGTGAGGTTAAAAGAGTACATGGGTGTAAAGTGCTTAGTGATGTGTTTAGCACATCAAAAAAAGTGAAAGTGAAAGCGACTGATGCTCAGTGCCTCCCACTCTTTCCAATCCCGTGGGCTGTAGCCCACCAGACTTCTTTGTCCGTGGAATTCTAAAGGCAAGAATACTGGAGTGGGTTGCCATTCCCTTCTCCAGGGGATCTTCCTGACCCTGGGATTAACCGGGGTCTCCTGCATTGCAGGCAGATTCTTTACTGTCTGAGCCACAGGGAAGTTTCTTGGTGTTCAACAAATATGAGCTGCTGTTGTTATTGTTGTTAAGAGTAATATGGCCACTTCTGGGTCGGGACATTAGCCAATGCAGAGTTTATGCTATCAGGAAGCCACCAGGGCTGCAAAGGGTCTGTCATTCATATCCTGTTGCAAGGAGTTTAGATAAGAAAAGTCTCAAATATGCCAAAGGAGGGAGGAGGAGTTATCAGATGGGCACAGCTATTCAGGACTGGGATCCAGGGCTGGGGGCTGGACTCAATTGTGACTCAACATAAGGAAGACCCCTCAGACTTTGGGTATGCCCCCAGATAGAAGGGACACCTCCTTCACTGCAGTGTCAACCCTCCTCCCAGCCCAGTTCTGTTGCAGGTATGTGTGAGTCCCCCTCTCCCACATTCCACTAGTACTTACTGAGCACAGTTAGTGCTGAGCTCAGGTTTAGACACTGAACTCTGCAGTCTTTGCGACACACGTGTAAACAAATGAATGGCATTAGTCCTATGGAGATAATAAAAATAGATTAACACTGCAGGGTGGGAGTGCAGGTGAAATGGAATCACCAGCCAGATTGATGGGCAGGAACTGGCCATACAGACATCGGCAGGCAGTGACTTTCCTGGCAGAGGAAACAGCCAGTGCAGAGGCTCTGAGTCAGGAAAGAGAGTCCGTGGGGCTGGAGCACAGGGAGGAGGGGGAGCTGGAGCTGGGGACTGAAGTCTGGGCTGATGGTCCCGTTTCTCTTGGGACGGAGTCACTTTCTCCTTCTCTAAGCCCACTCAGCCCTCCAGTTTGTCCCCTTCGCAGTGCTGATTGTAATTGACCTTGTTTCATTCCCCCATTGTAATCTCTTGGGGCCCACAGATCTTGGTTTCCTCCCTGGATCTCCCAGTGTTCATGGTTCACTGTCTGGCTCACAGTAGGCCCTCAGTAAATGCTTGTGGAGGGACTGTTGATGTGGGACCAGAGATGGGATCAGATACCTGCTCTAAGATGTTTTGAATCACTTTTGGGGCAGCAACTGGATCCCTGACTCTGGCTCCTGTTCTCAGGTACAAGTGGGGAAGACCTGGGCACTCAGGTTGGGCTTGACTGTGATAGAAGGTGTTTGGCCTCCCTTACTCCTCAGCTGTGGGCTGGAAGGGAGAAAAGGGAGCCTGGGGGCTAGGACCTGACCACAAACCGTTTCTGGGGTATGGGAAGATGACAGTGTTGCTCTGGGAGGCAGGTGTAGGCCGTGGTCTGGGCCAGGTTTGCAGCCTGCTTTTGCTTTCTGTTTTGCTTTTGCCCTTACAATTGATTATACAGTGGAAGTGAGAAATAGACTCAAGGGATTAGATCTGATAGTCAGAGTGCCTGATGAGCTATGGATGGAGATTCATGACATTGTATAGGAGACAGGAATTAAGACCATCCCCAAGGAAATGGCTGTCTGAGGAGGCCTTACAAATAGCTGTGAAAAGAAGAAAAGTGAAAAGCAAAGGAGAAAAGGAAAGATATGTCCATTTGAATGCATTGTTCCAAAGAATAGCAAGGAGAGATAAGAAAGCCTTCCTCTGTGATCAGTACAGAGAAGTAGAGGAAAACAATAGAATGGGAAAGACTAGAGATCTCATCAAGAAAATTAGAGATGCCACGGGAATATTTCATGCAAAGACGGGCTCAATAAAGGACAGAAATGGTATGGACCTAACAGAAGCAGAAGATATTAAGAAGAGGTGGCAAGAGTATTCAGAAGAATTATGCTAAAAAGATCTTCACAACCCAGATAATCATGATGGTGTGCTCACTCACCTAGAGCCAGACATCCTGGAATGTGAAGTCAAGTGGGCCTTAGGAAGCATCAGTACGAACAAAGCTAGTGGAGGTGATGGAATTCCAGTTGAGTTTTTTCAAATCCTAAAAGATAATGCTGTGAAAGTGCTGCATTCAATATGCCAGCAAATTTGGAAAACTCCGCAGGTGGCCACAAGACTGGAAAAAGTCAGTTTTCATTCCAGTCCCAAAGAAAGGCAATGCCAAGGAATGTTCAAACTACCACACAGTTGTACTCATCTCACACTCCAGCAAAGTAATGCTCAAAATTCTCCAAGCAAGGCTTCAATAGTATGTGAACTGTGAACTTCCAGATGTTCAAGCTGGTTTTGGAAAAAGCAGAGGAACCAGAGATCAAATTGCCAACATCCGTTGGATTATCGAAAAAGTGAGAGTTCCAGAAAAACATCTATTTCTGCTTTATTGACTATGCCAAAGCCTTTCTTTGACTGTGTGGATCACTGCAAACTGTGGAAAATTCTTAAAGAGATGGGAATATCAGACCACCTGACCTGCGTCTTGAGAAATCTGTATACAGGTCAGGAAGCAACAGTTAGAACTGGACATGAACAACAGACTGGTTCCAAATCAGGAAAGGAGTAGGTCAAGGCTGTATATTGTCCCCCTGCTTATTTAACTTATATGCAGAGTACATCATGAGAAATGCTGGGTTGGATGAAGCACAAACTGGAATCAAGATTGCTGGGAGAAATATCAGTAAACTCAGATATGCAGATGACACCACCCTTATGGCAGAAAGCGGAGAAGAACTTAAAGAGCCTCTTGATGAAAGTGAAAGTGGAGAGTGAAAAAGTTGGCTTAAAGCTCAACTTTCAGAAAACTAAGATCATGGCATCTGGTCCCATCACTTCATGGCAAATAGATGGGCAAACAGTGGAAACAGTGACAGGCTATTTTTTGGGCTCCAAAATCACTGCAGATGGTGACTGCAGCCATGAAATTAGAAGACAGTTAATCCTGGAAGAAAAGTTATGACCAACCTAGACAGCTTATTAAAAAACAGAGACATTACTTTGCCAACAAAGGTCCATCTAGTCAAGGCTATAGTTTTTCCAGTAGTCATGTATGGATGTGAGAGTTGGACTATAAAGAAAGCTGAGCACCAAAGAATTGATGCTTTTGAACTGTGGTGTTGGAGAAGACTCTTGAGAGTCCCTTGGACTGCAAGGAGCTCCAGCCAGTCCATCCCAAAGGAAATCAGTCCTGAATATTCATTGTAAGGACTGATGTTGAAGCTGAAACTCCAATACTTGGGCCACCTGATGGGAAGAACTGACTCACTGGAAAAGACCCTGATGTTGGGCAAGATTGAAGGCAGGAGGAGAAGGGGATGACAGAGGATGCGATGGTTGGATGGCATCACTGACTCAGTGGACATGAGTTTGAGTAAACTCCAGGAGTTGGCGATGGACAGGGTGGCCTGGCGTGCTGTGGTTCATGGGGTCGCAAAGAGTTGGACATGACTGAACGACTGAACTGAACTAAACTTTGCCTTCTGTTTGGGGTTGGAAGCCCTCTGACTGATCCGAACTGCCTTCCCCTTCTTCATGCCCTGTTCCCCATCGTATGCCTAGGGTCATTGGAGATGCTGGTAGCTCTGTAAGAGAAGAGTCTGGGTACTTTGGGCCAGAGGAATGCCCCTTAGCCTATGGACCCTGGGACAGAAGTTAGGAGGGTGAAGGGGCCCATCACGTACCCTCTGGGACTTCCTCCTCATTCCCTCTATCATCCACCCTGGGAGCATCTACTTCTCTTTTCCTAGATTTCATCTCGGCCTGAAGGGCAGCTTGATAACTAGGGAAGATTCCACCTTGACTGGTCCTGCCCTCATCTTGGGGCCCAGTCAGGAAAAGAGAGGGCTGGGTAAGGGGAGGAAAAGGGGAGGTGAGAAGTGGGGTCTGGGTTGCCCCGGCTGAAGGCTCTGGCACCGGTAGGATCAGGGGAGAGGTTGAAGAGTTTGGGGGGATGGCACACACATGTGGTGTTGGAAGTAGAACTCAGGTGCACCGAAGGAGCTTGGAATAGGGACCAGGGTCTGGGGTTAGCATTTATGTGTCCTCCTTCAGTTCCTCCTAATAACAATGGCACCTATGTGGATCCAGCACTAAGTCCTTTGCTTGCGAATTCATTTTAAACCTGCTGGTAACCTTACGGTTGTTAATTTTAGAGACGTCAATTACAGATAGTCATTTTCACTGATGAGGAACAGAGAAGTTATGTAACTTGCCCAGAGTGACACGTGATGGAGCCAGGATTTGAACCCAGGCAACAGGGATCCAGCATCCGTGCTCTTCACCACTCTTCCCCAAGCTGGATCTTCCTGTTTTGTGACCAGAATCCCCTCACTGAAGAGTTCCTGAAAGTACCCGTTGCTCAGATGAGAAGGCTGGGCCTCCTAGAGATGGGAGCATGGAGCCCTTGCCTTGTGGGGGCCTCTGAGGCTTTGGGGACCAAGTTGGAGCCCATTTAGGAGAGAGGGGTGTTCTGCTCTGTCCTAGCAGCGGCTCCCTTTTCTCTACCTCCAGCTGTCCTTTTGTGTACACCCAGGAGCTGAGAGCTGGGTTGAGGTACCACCTGCCAGTGCACCCAAGAGTGGGGTTTAAGGTTCAGGGGCTGTGTCTCCAGGGCCTGGAGATGCTCCAGACACTCTTCAGCAGCTCCTGGCCACACCCCACATTCCCAAGTGCTGTTTGCTTGGGGTGTGGGCCCCCAACCTCTGATGCCCAGCTCAGGGGGCACCTTGGGCTGGCCTGTCCCCCATCATGGCCTGGGTCCTGCCTCTGTTCCCATGTCTGTTTCTGGCTGTACTGTCTCCAGGGAATGGCCCTGCTGGCTCATTTCTCCTCTCTCACACGACTCCCTCTGTAGGCCTCCACCATGGACAGAGGCCAGCCCCAGCCCCTCCCTGGTGTCGGCTCCTTCTGCCAGGCCCCGAAGGCCCCAGGGATGCTCGAGTGTTGTTTAAGGTCCCTCAGTCCATCCAGAGGGGTAAGTGCTCTGCTTTGCCCTTTGTATGCCCCTGGGGCCTCCTGAGCAGGTGGCTGGGGGGCCAAGGTGGGTGTGGGAGCTGCCTGAAGCGGATGTGGTTTGGGGGATGGAGGGGGAAGCCCTGCAGAAGTAGTAGGCGAGGCGCTGCTAGGCACAGGGAGATCTGATTTCTTTGCTAGTGGGGGTAGTGCGGGGGTGGGGAAGGGGGAAGCCTGACTTTCTTAGCAGGACAGGCTTGGGGGGGCCTCTGGGCCTGGGTGTCATGGGGTTGTGAGGAGTGACGGCTGCCAGGGCAGCATGGGCCTGGTTCCAGGAAGTTGATGGGGTGAGGCTAGGGGTACCAGAGTCCCGATTACATCTTTACTCGAGAGAGCTGGAGTTCAGCTTGGTGCCCTGGACAGGGACCCTGTGATTCTCTTTTTCCTTCCCCAGAACTGAGGGCCATCTCAGAGCAGCAGCCCCGCCTCAGCCATCTCTGAGAGACCCCTCAGGTGAAGTGGGAGCTGGCTCGGTATCCCCGCCGGAACCCCAAACACTGTTGCCTCATGTGGCATTGGTGTTCAGGGTCCAGAGAGTCCAGAGAGGTGGCTGGGGTGCAGAGGACAGGGTTTCTGGCCCTCCAAGCCTGTAGAGAAGGAGGGAAAGCCCTGGGAAGCAGGGCCTCCTGTGCTGGGGGCTGGACGGGGTGTGATCCTGGCCTCCTGATGGCAGCAGGCGCTGGGCCACCAGCCTCAGGCCGGGGCAGGGAGAGGAGTTACTGTAAGTGGATGAGGCAGGTGTTCCTGGTCAGCTGGAGATCTGGATGCGGGAAGCACGTGAGTGAAGATGACAGCAGCGGGCTGGGTGACTTTCCCTCCGCTCAGCCCCCACCTCTGCCCTCAGCTCTGACTCGGCCTTCTGAGCGCCCGGCCTTCCCTCTGGGTACACAGTGGCTCCTGTGGGCAGAATTCCTCGCATTCAGTCCGTTGTCTGGAAGAGGGAGGTGATTGGGTGGAATTCCCATGCCAGATATGCTGCCAGGGGCACCCTGAGGGGTTGCCAAGGGGGCCCCATGAGCGCTAGAGCTGCTGGTCTTGTGACGTGGGCACCTGTCTGCCAGGCCCGGGCACGGGCCCAGGGTCACGCTCACGCCGGGGCTCCCGTCAACTGACTATTTTGGGCTCTCGCTGACCCGGGCCAAAGTCAGGCCTTGGCCAAGAGGGCTCTGAGGCAGCTCCCCCGTCCCCAGAGGCCGGCTCTGGTTTCAGCTATATAAACAGAGAAGGACATGTTGCTGTGGAGGCTGCTCCATGTCCTGAGCCCACTCAGTTAGCGCACAGCCGCGGCCGGCAGGGCAGGCTGACTGGGCAGTCACGTCTCTTCCCACAGGGCTCCTCCAGGCCGCCAAGAAGAGGCCCCAACCAGGCCTGCGAGTCTCCCTTGGTGCAGTGGTCCAGGACCTCTGAGAATCAAAGCAGGTCGTGTGGAGGAAGCTGGTGAGTCTTAGGAATGGGGAAACCGAGGCACTGAGGCTGGGCCACTTGGATCTCTTTTCATCATGACTGTCTGAGCTGTGGTTTCTTTTGACTCAAGGGGAGGGATGGAGGGGGAAACAGGGTGGTCAGTCCTCTCAAGGAATGAGAGTGAAAGCTTGACGGCCCTGGGATGGTGGGATTTGGACCACTTTGCGGTTGAGAACCAGGAGACGTGGAAGTCTCCTTCCTCAGAGATCTGCAACAGGCTCTTCAATCCTCCTATCCTGTTGACCCGGCCTGGATAAGGCCCTGGTCTGCTCAGGCTGGGGAGGGACGCTGGAGAGAGCTGGGTGTCAGACAGGCCCCTTGGTAAGGCCCCCGGCCTCCTCGCTGGTTGGGACTTGGGATCTGAACCCATAGATTGATGTCTCTGAGCCCTCGACCCTTGCCCTGCCCTCCTAGCCTGGCTTCCCGGCTGTTTGGGTGCCTGAGAAGCAGGGCTGAAGTGAGGCCTGGAGGGGCCGCCAACCAGCTTGCCACAAACATGCTCCCTGGGAGCCAGGCCAGGGGCTTGGGCTGGTGTGGAACAAGTGGGGCTTCTTACGTGGGAGGCTCCGTGTTCTCCTCCTTGGTTCTCGAAAGAAAAAAAAAATTTTCCCTTTCTGAACGTGAGTCTCTAAACGAATCCAGAGCCTGTGACTAAAAATACTTTAACAATAGGAAAATGCATCAGTCTTTCCGGCTGGGACTCGTTATCAGAGGGTTTTTATTTTGGAATTTGAAATTTTGCCCAAGGAGGCTGGGTGGATACCTTGGGCAGGGGCAGGAGAACTTGGTGGGCTGTTGATGTTCTGCAAAGTGGTGGGAGACCCTCCAAGGGTGGGGGAGAGAGGAGCTGGCCAGGATCTGAGCAACCTGAGGGGATGGAAAGAGAGCTGAGGAGGGTGCAAATGAGGCGTGGGCCAGCTTTTCCCAAGGAACTCTGTGATCTTGTCTGTGTTTTTCAGTTCTGTCTGGATGTTCTTCCTGAAGGCTGGTCTTGTTCTTTTATGCTGTATGTTGATTCCTTCTGGCCTGAGAGGGGGCTAGGGGTGGAGAAATGACTTGACTGAAAATGACCTCTGTGGAAAGAGGTCTGATCTCCTTAATCAACCAGCTGTCTTCAGGGTATCAATTGAGCACTTGCTGCATGCAGTCTGGAATTTTCCTGGTGCTGGGTGGAGCCCCATCTCTGGACACACTCTCATTTCCTTTCACTCAGCCCTGGAGGGGAGAGGCGGGGCAGGGGTACTATTTGTCTCCGATTCTTGGAGGAGGAGGGTGCGGGCCCCCCTAGTTGATCTGATGGCCCTGGTGTCTCGTTTCTGTGCCCGCCACAGGATTCTGCTCTAGAGACCAGGTCCCCAGACAGTGCTCCCACTTCACTGTGGGGCCTCCCCCTTCTGTCAGTGAATTCTCACAGTACTGGGATTTGTGATGTTGTCAGCGTTGGGCAGATGAGGAAACGCTCTGGGAGAGGGCAAGGGACTGGCCCGGGTCACACACCAGGCTTGCTGGCTCCTGGTCAAAGATGCATCTGAGAGTTCTTGTATCTTTTGCCCTGTTGGGGGCTGGGCGAGACATGGAGAGCGGTGGCTGACCTGTGTGTCCTTGGGAGCCAGTTTTCCCGGAGGGAACACCACGCCTGGTCATGGCAGGGCCTGGGCAAGGGCCAGAAGATGGTCAGGCCTGGGCCTGACCGCACATCCCCAGTTCCCAGAGCCATCTGTGGCAGCCCCCTGGGGCAGTAGGCAGCACTTCCCTGCCCACAGCGCAAATCCCCCTGCTCGATGCTGATGCCGGGGCAGGAAGAGGAAGTGGCCGGGTCAGGCCTGGTGATGGGTCCTGGGGCTCAGGAGGGGAAGCTTGGTGGGGAGAAGGCAAAGCTCACTCCCTCTGCCCCCCCCCCCCCTCCCCGGGAAGGGTGTGGAGGCCCATGGGTGGGGATGGTCTTGGTGAAAGTAGGACAAGTTCCTGCCCTTTGCTCAGCAGGGGCGGGGGCCAGCCTGACTGTGTGTGTGTGGGGGTGCAGTGTGGGAAAGGGGCAGTGCAGTTCCACTTCCTCCATCTCCTGTTCACCCCGTCTTGACTAGGGGATGATGGTGCACTCTGGCTGCCCGTTTGGGGCCTGCCCTGGGCTATATACTGTTTGAGGATGCCTACTGCCAAGGTAGGGGAGACAGGGCCTTGCTTTCATGTTTACGTATTGGTTGCGGGGAGGGATGGTCTGAGCATGTAAGTCCATGGGCTGCAAAGGATTTGACGAGCAGGGATCAGGGCCTAGCTGAGCGATTCAGAAAACACACTGAGAGAGGAGACCTTTCTCGTGCTAGATACTGCAGGCTCTCCTAACCGTAGCTATGCTGAGTCTGTGTTGATAGAACAAATACATGAGAAACACCCTCCGTTTCTCTGTGATTTCAGTAAATGCCCATGGCATCTGCATCCATTTGAATTGGTATATCTCTCGCATTTAGACATGATTATTTGGGCTTCCCTGTTAGACCAGACGGTAAAAATATGTCTGCAACGTAGGAGACCTGGGTTTCATCCCTGGGTTGGGAAGATCCCGTGGAGGAGGGCATGGCAACCCACTCCAGTATTCTTGCCTGGGGAATTCTATGGACAGAGGAGTCTGGCAGGCTACAGTCCGTGGGGTCGCAAAGAGTCAGACATGACTGCACATTTTGTAAATAAACATTTTATTTCTGAGAGTATAACATACATACACAAAAGCATACAAACCATAGATGTGAAATCTTGAGAGTGTATAGTCTGATGACTTTTTCATAGTGAAGACACCCAGGTGACCATCGTTCAGACTAGGAACTGGGATGCTTCCAGTTCCCACAGAGATCTCCTTGTAGGCATTGCTGTTTTCAATTTACAGGCCATGTGTGTACCTGGCTTTGTGGTTAGACTTATGAGACTCATGTCTCACAGGGTCAGAAGCCACAGCTCTGGAGTTCAGAGTTGAGGGCAGTGGGTCCAGCATAGAGCTGGGAGTTAGCAGGGGTCAGGGGTGGGGTTCTGATTCCTGGCCCCTAAGCCTCCATCTCCTCATTTATAAAATGCAGGTGGTAATTCCAAACATAGAAGGTTAGGGAGAGGGTGAAATGGAAGAATCCATGCAGTGTCCTAAGCCGAGGTCTGACCCTTCATTGGTATTCCCTACTCCTCACACCCCCAAATCTTCCGATGAGAAGGTACTTATTATGATGAGGCTGGTTCAGGAGTGGGGCATGAGCTGAAGTCTTAGAAGGTTGGTGGGATTAGAGTAGAAGGAAGAGGAACAATGTGCCCAGTGGGTGGTGGGAAGGTTTAAGCCCAAGGTCTTTGTACTGGGGCAGTGGGGAGCCCAGTGGTGGTGACAGCGCTTGGGCTGTGGGAGTCTGACCTTGGGCAGCTCTCTCTCGTCTCCAGCATGACATCTTTCCCTGCCCTTCCTGTGTTATCCTGGCCCTGCCTTCCTTTCTGGTCCTCACCTCAAAGTTTTGGATACCTCTTATCCCGTGGTTATTACTTGTCCCTTTCCACCCCTTATCTCCCCTACAATGAGCTGTTCACTCTGACCTTGCTTATCTTAAGGGCTGGACTTAGTGAGGTCCCTTGGAGTCTCCATCTGCCCTTGGACCAGCTTATGCTCCAGGCCTCCCAAAGTTTGCATCTTATGCCTTTCCACCTTAGTTGGGTTCTACTAAGATTCTCTGGATTCAGAGCCCAAGGCCACCCTCCCTGGAGGCCATCTGGCCGGCAAGGATGAAGCTCAAGGTCCCCCAGTCCCTCTCCCCTCTGTCTTAGGCTAGGGGCTCCTGGCTGTGTTCCTACAGAGGGACTCTGCCCTTTTCTTCTTACTTATTTTCAGAGTCTAATGTGTTCTGAGACACCAGCATCCCCTGCCTCCACAAGCATGGCCAGGTGGCAGCTGTTCTTGCCTCTCCCACCCTCTGCCTTCGGGACAGCAAGACTACTTCCTCCAAACCTGCCATCTGCCTCCCAGGTGGGGCCTGAGCTGCCGGCACAGCTCTGGAGGCTAGATGCTGAGATATGGAGATGTAGGCTGGGAACCTCGACCGCTCCTTACCACACTTGAGTTCCCTGAGGCTCCTGGGTGGACTTTCCCATGGGAGGGTAGGGATGGTCTGTGTTGCTTTTTACAAATGGAAAGTGGTGGGGTGAATAGGAGGCGCTAGGGCTCAAGGCTGCTGACTCAGCTTTCAAAGAGCCGTTAAGGCTGCAGCTAATACACCTGTTTTTGTTTTGTGTTTTTGCTGGTGAGGTTTGGAGGGAAGAACATTGACCTGACTAATCAACTTTTGCTACCATACTAGAATTGTTTTATTTTCTGAGGAAGGCCCTGCTGGGGTGGGTGGGGAGGGGGGCTAGGTGGGGAAACCAGCCTGTGACATGACTGGATTAGTTTCACCAGCCCAGACTTGCCTGTGCTTCTGAGCAAGGTGCAGCTCTTCTGGGCGCCCTTGGGTCCTAATCTGCAAAATGGGAAGACATGAATTATATTAGTGATTTCAAAGCAGGTTTAAACTGTGGAATTCGTGTTTTTCCCAAGTAACATCTTAATGCAAAAGCCTAAGACAAAGAAAAACAAAACTTTGGTTAAAGATCATCCTACCCACACTTCACCTTCATGAAGGTGGCCTTGAAGGGTCTTTGGAAGACGGTTTAGCAAAGGCCAGAGCTCTCCAAAGACTGGTCCGTGTTGAGAGCGTATGCTCCGATGGGGGAGCTGTGCTAGGTTCTGACTGAAAGATACTGATGTTACTACATGGAGCCTGCTCCGTCCGTCGTGGATTGTAGGGTTTGAAGAGACAAACGGTGAAGGGGCGGTTTCTTAGTGGGTGTGGGCAGGGAGAAGGGCAAGTCACTGGCTTCGCTCAGATGCTCTGCTGCCTTCAGGCGCCAGTGAGGCACGGGCCATGGCTGCAATAGGAATAGAGGATCCAAGGTTTTGGATCCAAATCCAAAATATGATTTCAGAAGAAAATGAAAAGTAGCGTGTGAGGCTTCAAAAGCAGAGATGGGAGGTGGGCAAGGAAGGAGTGTAGAGACAGCAGATGGTAGAGAATGGGTGATGTTTTTGAAGTGCCGGTGGGACCTTTGAGTGGGCAGAACTGAGGGCTGGAGAGCAGGGTGTGGGAAACCTGAGAGGGAGGTGAGAATGAAGTGAGGAGCAGGAAGCGCCTCAAGGGTAGAGGGAAGTGCCGTTGGGTGACCGGGAAGCGAGAGTGGAGTCCTTGGCCACAGGCTCCGTGTGGACAGGGGAGGGGAGGGGCTCTCCTAAATATCAGCCTTTTTTCCTTCCTGTCTTATCGAAGGTGCTGGCTCTCCAGACTTGGGGCACCCCAGGGACGTGAGGGGTGACGGCCCCATCTAGGGAAGGCTGCAGGTGGCTGCAGCCTGGCCTGTGCCCTGGTGCACGTGAAATACACTGTCTGCAGGTGCTGGAGGTGAGGTGGGAGGGAGGGCACATGGGCAGCGGAGGGGGTGAGGGGATCCGCTAGAGATGTAGTCAGGCTCCACCCGTGTGCCAGCACCTTGCTCTGTGACCTTGAGCAAGTGTCATTATTCCTCTGAGCCCGTTTATTTATAAAATGGGGAAGAGTCGGCACAAATTCGATAAGATTTCTCAGGCTCCACCCGGTTCTGAAATTCGGTAATTTCCCAATTAGAGTGCTCTCACCCTGTCAGGGGCCGGGGAGGATAGTGGTGAGAAATCTAGTTCAGCTGTGAAGCACAGCTTTGGCCTGTCTCGGGCCTGGCGAATCCCTGCCCTCTAGAAGGTACTTTGCATAAGAAATTGGGGGGAGGGAGTAGGGAGTAAGAGTGTGTCTGTGTGGTGGTGGGGTACTGTGGTGTCTGACGTCCCTAGAAGGGAGTGTGTCTGTGTGGTGGGTACTGTGCTGTCTGCCGTCCCTGGCCAAACTCTCAGAACGAGACCCCGCTGGTTCCCCGGGGGGCGTCCCTGAGTTGCCCAGCCCAAGGCCTGCCTGGGCCGCCCAGCCGGGCAGTGGCACCCCAAGCCAGCTGGGAAGGTGCAGAGGCGGAGCCAGGCGCAGTCGTGGCTCCCAGGAGCACCCGGAGGGTTAGGAGATCCTCGTCCGGGGAAGCCCCGCGGCCTCGGAGCTAGAGCGCCCTCTTCTCGGGCTCTGGCCCTCGGGCCTATTTTCTGCCCCGGGGGGCCGAGGTCCTGGGGCCGGCCACCGGAGCCTCACTAGTCCGCGAGCTGCTATTTTTAGCCGGCCCGGCGGGCGCGAGGGGACTATTTATAGATCAAACAATCCGCGCTCCCTGCGTCAATGGAACCCCGCGTGCGTCACGCGCGCAGACATTCCAGGCCCCCCCTCTCGCCCCGCCCCCTCGGGCTCCCCGGCCCCGCGCCTCCCCCTGGCCGCCTCCCGCCGGAACCGCGCCGCCCCCCGCGCCCTTGTATGGCCAAAGCTCGCCGGGCCGCGTGCGTCAGTGGCGCCCCCGCCCCTCCCCGTGCGTCACGGAGCGCTTAAGAGCAGGGTCCGGCGCGGCCGGGAGTCCCAGTGGTGGAGGCTGCGAAAGTTGGGGGGAGTGTGCAAGACCTCGGGAGCGCACGCGGGACCAGGCTGCGACTCGGGGCGCCGGTCCCCGGCAGGGGGAGCAGAAGCCAGCCGGGTAGGTGCCCCCTGGAAAGCGTGCATCTCAGCGGGGCTCTCCGTTTTGGTTTTGTGGTGGGGAGGAAGGAGGGGGGTGTTGCATGGAGATGAGTGTTTGCGAGGATCGAAAGGATGTTTTGGGGTTAGCATGAAGGAGGGCGAGTATAGGATGCAACTCTGGCTTGGGGGCTAGGGGTTGGAACGGGATGAAGACCCAGATGGGACTGGAGTCTACTGGGTGCTGTGTATGTGTTTTGGGAGGCGGGGGTCTGTGCAAGGTGGAAGCCTCAGAGTTCAGTAGGAGGCTGGCTAGAGGTCAGTCTCCCAGGGTCCCTTAGTTGGCACAGGGCACCCAGGACTTAGTTGCTGATGGGGGTCTTAGTACAGTGTGGGGAAAGGGGCACAGAGTTTTGGGCTGCTGGGATCCGACTCCTTCCAGGATTGGATTTCCAAAAGGGTCTCCTCCTTCTCAGCTTGTCAGCTCACTCCTATACCCCTAGTTGTTTTCTTAACACTTATTCTTAATGCTGTGGGTTAGTTTCTAGGGTTCCCCAGTTGGAAGTTTCTGCCTGAACTATCTTAGGAGAGGTCTGGATTGTCCAAGCAAATGGCTTAACATTGGTGACTGAACTGTGGAGGGGGTGCTGGTGTGTGTTGGAATAAAAGAGGCTGCTTACGGCAGAGCACAGTCTCTGAAAGCATAGGGAAGATTGTTTTTTAATGTAGCTTGAATCTGTGTGTGTGTGTGTGAGAGAGAGGTGGAAAGCTTGGTCCTTGGGGATCCTTGATTGAAAGAGAGAGAGGTGGAAAGCTTGGTCCTTGGGGATCTTGATTGAAGTTGCTGATGTTGGAGTCTCTGGTGGGGTACCATCTAGAGGATCCCCCTCCCTAGTCTCTGTCGGATCTGACAGGTAGGGTGCAGCCTGAGGCTTGTTTAGCACAACAGGTGCAAACCACATTGTTGCCAAGACCTGCCTGAAGCCGGATTCTCCTTGCTCCTTCCTTCAACCCCGCCTCTTCCTTCTCCTTGTGTCCCTGCCAAAGGCTAGATGGAGGTCCATATCTTGTGTCATTAAGTACCTGCATGAAGGCAGGAGTGGGGGTAGTTTGTGGGGGTTGATCCGGATGTGGGACTTCCAAGTAGAGAAACGGGATTTGAATAAGTCTGGAATGCCCAGCCCAGTCCTGCGTAGCTGCTGGCTCTTTTACTCCACCCCAAAACCTTCCCTGCCAGGCTGTCATAGCGCAAACAGACGGGGCCAGCCTTATCGCTTGCAGGTACTTTATGCCTGTGGATGGGCGCCACTGGTTGGTGGGGCCAAAGTTTCTAGGGGCTCTGTTGTCTGGGTTGGTTGTGGGAGTGTCAGGACAGGGGTGGAGCTGCCCTGTCCAGGGCCCAAGGAGGCGGGAGAAAGCCTATTACGGGAGAATTCCCCAGGCTCTTAGCCGGGAGGTAATGCCAGCTTTTGCCCCCTCCTGCTGTCCCCCTTGATTATGGCACTCCCTATTTCAGCTTGCTTTTTTCCCCAGCCTCCCTCCCTGACTGATGAGGCCAGGGTCACCGAGACCCCGGGCAAGGAGGTAGGATGAAAGCCTCCTCTCTACGTTAACTTTTGACTTGTCTGTGAACTTAAAGGTCCCCCTGAATGATTCTCTCTGCTCCTTCAGATTCCTCTGGATTTGAGGGAGTGTAAGCCCCCTTTGCCTGAGCTCCTGGGTTCTTCAGGGCACAGAACTCTTTAGTGGAGGCACCCAGACTTCCATCACCCCCAGCAGGCTTATCCTCTGCCCCACATAGCCATCTCAGGTAGTCTGCTGGACTCTTGAGTGCTCTCGTTAAAATAATAGGGGGAGATGCTGCGGGGATAGCAGAGAAGTTCCCTTTCAGGACTTCAAGTCCAGGGGCTGCTCTCCTCACCACACTCCCCCCTCCAGCATATGGCCTTTAAAGGTCTGGAGCCCTGTTACCTGATCCCTTGGGGTACTGGGGAAGGAGGTCGGGCTCCTTTCCTCTTGGCTTCTGGGAGCCTCCCAGGCAGTGTAGAGTGGGTGCCCATCCCCAGATGGCAGGACTGGGGTGTGCGTGGGATCTACAGCCTTTGCTCAGTATGTAGGGTGAGGGTGGGGTTGGGGATGGGGGTAGGGACAGGCTAATTGCTGTCTAGGCTGCGTTCATAGGCAGCTGGGCCTTCACTCCCAGCTCCTCTTCGACTTGCAGGATGTTGTTCTTCAGCTCAGGCACTGTGGGGGGAGGAGGGGAGGGGGTCTTGCAGAGACTGAGCCATGCCTGGGAATATTCCCAGAAGTGCCAGGTTGGAGGAACGGGGTATCTGCTCCCTGGACTGGGCTCCGGCTTTGCCTGGCTGCCTCTCCCACCCTCCCTTCTCCCAGCCCCCACTCGCGCCTTATCCAGTTAGGGAGAGGCAGGGGGCTGGACGAACACAGCTTTCCCCTGTTCCAGCAGAGAAATGCTGGCTACATGCCCTCCCTAGGGTTCCCAGGCTGCCCGGGGTGTGGCTGGTCTTCCGACTTGAGCCCACTCTTGCTGGGACCTTGCCCAGGGACTTGGTGACATGGATGTTGAGATGGTACACTGGCCAGGTGCCAGGATTCCTGGGTACTGTGGTGGGCTATGGCCCCAATGCCTCAATGTCCCATGTCTGGCTGGGAGTCCTGCCCCCTGGCCGCTCAGGGTCCTATACTTAGAGGTCAGGCTTCAGGCCTCTTACTGACTTTTCCCTCCCCCCCGCTTTGGTCTCTTCCCTCTCCAGAGATGCCCTGTATCCAAGCCCAGTATGGGACACCAGCACCAAGCCCAGGACCCCGTGACCACCTGGCCGGCGACCTCCTGACCCCCGAGCTCAGCAAGCCCATCATGGACCTGGCCAGCCCCGAGGCGGCCCCCGCTGTCCCCACCGCCTTGCCCAGCTTTAGCACCTTCATGGACGGCTACACAGGGGAGTTTGACACCTTTCTCTACCAACTGCCGGCCACGGCCCAGCCGTGCTCCTCGGCCTCCTCCTCGGCGTCCTCCACGTCCTCATCGTCCGCCACCTCCCCAGCCTCTGCTTCCTTCAAGTTCGAGGACTTCCAGGTGTACGGCTGCTACCCTGGCACGCTGAGCGGCCCTCTGGACGAGACGCTGTCCTCCAGCGGCTCTGACTACTATGGCAGTCCCTGCTCAGCTCCGTCACCATCCACGCCCAGCTTCCAGCCACCCCAGCTCTCTCCCTGGGATGGCTCCTTCGGCCCCTTCTCTCCCAGTCAGACTTACGAAGGTCTGCGGGCATGGACAGAGCAGCTGCCCAAGGCTTCTGGGCCCCCCCAGCCGCCGGCCTTCTTTTCCTTCAGCCCTCCTCCCGGCCCCAGTCCCAGCCTGGCCCCAAGCCCCCTGAAGCTGTTCCCCTCGCAGGCCGCCCACCAGCTCGGGGAGGGAGAGAGCTATTCCATGCCAGCAGCGTTCCCAGGCCTGGTGCCCACTTCTCCCCACCTTGATGGCTCGGGGAGGCTCGACGCGCCCGTGACCTCTGCCAAGGCCAGGAGTGGGGCTCCGGGTGGAAGCGAGGGCCGCTGTGCTGTGTGTGGGGACAATGCTTCCTGCCAGCATTATGGTGTCCGCACCTGTGAGGGCTGCAAAGGCTTCTTCAAGGTACTGGGCCACCCTGGGTGTAGCTTTTTATGAGAAGTGGGGCAGGCTGGTCTGTCACCCCAGTGGGCTTTGTGGTGGCTTCACTTGGGTTCTCCTTCCAACAAGTCTGCTCTTTAGGAAGAGGGCAGGCTTGGCCCGGTGGGCTGCCATCCTCGGAGCAGGGAACTGGGATCTTCATGCTGACACTGGGGTGGTAGAGAGATGGAGGGAGGGGGTGAGAGTGGGGCAGAGGGTGCAGGCTGCGGGGTTACCCAGGAGGGGGAGTTTCTGCGGCCAGCCTCTGGTTTTCCTCTGCCTGGCCTCCCCCTACTCAAGGTCCTGGTGGGAAGGAGGGGGGTGCCCAGGCACTCGTGTTCCTGGCACGAGATGAAAGGATCTGAGGAGAGGGCTTGGTGCTGGAGGGCTGGGGGTGGACTTGGGAACAGGCTGTGTGTTTGTCCCAGCGCTGGGTGCCTGCTTCACTGCCCGTCCCTACCCCCGGCCCCTCCTCAGCCCTCTCGTGTCTGCCTCAGGGAAGGGGCAGGCAGACACAGGCGCGTTAAGAAGTGTCAGTGTCTGGGGTGTCTGGGCTGCTGGGGAGCCCCTCGCCCCTCATCCTGTGTCCTGAGGGTAAGACCAAACCCTCCCCCAGTGTCCCCAAGACTTTTTTTCTTCCTCCCCCAACCCATCCATCTTATCCTCCCCTGCCACCCAAATGTTAGAAAAATAGTTGTGAACAGAGAGCGCTTTTGTCTGCAATGGCAGTAGGATCTGAACAGGCCCCTCCCCTGGGCTCCCCCCCACCCCCACCCCACACTCTGACAGCCTGTTCCGTGTTGCCCCCCCCCCCTGCCCCCAGCGCACAGTGCAGAAAAATGCCAAGTACATCTGCCTGGCTAACAAGGACTGCCCTGTGGACAAGAGGCGGCGAAACCGCTGCCAGTTCTGCCGCTTCCAGAAGTGCCTGGCCGTGGGCATGGTGAAGGAAGGTGGGTGGTTGGGACAGGCCCCAAGGGGCAGAGGTGCGCCAAAGTGGGGTGGGGCACACAGAGCCCCCCACCCCCGGACATCTGGTGGGCCGGGGGAGGGCATGCCTGGGCCTTACATCCTCCCCCGCCTCCAGTCCACCTGCCTGCCTTGTGGGAGTGGAGGTCACTGCAGGGTCCCCTTGGTTCTCGGGGGCTCTAGCTCCTCATACTTGGGCGTGCTTCTAGCACTGGGGTGCACAGCTTGGGCTAGGAGTCCCTTACCTGGGCCCCTTTCTCCTTGCCTCACTCTGGCCCGTTTCTCTGCAGTTGTCCGGACAGACAGCCTGAAAGGACGGCGGGGTCGGCTCCCTTCAAAGCCCAAGCAGCCCCCAGAAACCTCCCCAGCCCACCTACTCACCTCCCTGGTCCGGGCGCACCTGGACTCGGGGCCCAGCACTTCTAAACTGGACTACTCCAAGGTGAGGCCCTGCCCAACCCACATTCAGCACTTCCTACACGTGAGAAAGCCACCCGCCAGTCCCCAGTTCCACAGATCGAAAAGAGGCTTGGCCCCACTAGGCTGACCAGATGGAAAAATGTACCCCTCTGGGCAGTGGCCAATTAAAAAAAAATGTGCTCCTTCCAGCAGCCTCGGCTCTGTGTTAACAGGCGAGAAGTTGGCAAGCAAGCGTGGGCGGGATCTCGGCTCTGTTCTCACCCTTGGGGTCTGGCATCCTGGGGTGTGACATGGCTGCACACAGCCGCCTGGGTGTGGGGCTCTTCCTGGGGTCTGACCCCGTTGGACCACCTGCCAGTTCCAGGAGCTGGCGCTGCCCCACTTTGGGAAAGAGGATGCTGGGGATGTGCAGCAGTTCTACGACCTGCTCTCGGGTTCCCTGGAGGTGATCCGCAAGTGGGCCGAGAAGATCCCCGGCTTTGCCGAACTGTCTCCTGGAGACCAGGACTTGCTGCTGGAGTCTGCCTTTCTGGAGCTCTTTATTCTCCGTCTGGCCTACCGGTGAGTGTCCCACTGAGTGTTCACCCCTCGGCCAGCACCCTGCCCTCCAGCCCCGCCCCCTGACGGCTGTCCGCACCCCCACCTGCCAGGTCTAAACCAGCCGAGGGGAAGCTCATCTTCTGTTCAGGCCTGGTGCTGCACCGCCTGCAGTGCGCCCGTGGCTTCGGGGACTGGATCGACAGCATCCTGGCCTTCTCTCGCTCCCTGCACAGCTTGGTGGTCGACATCCCCGCCTTCGCCTGCCTCTCTGCGCTTGTCCTCATCACAGGTGGGAGGCCGGTCCCCAGACCCAGGGAGATGGGGAGGGCCTGAGGGCCTGGCTCTGGATGTGCCAGTGTCTGGTGTTTCCTGGGCCCCCTGCATTGTGGAGTGAGGGTGACCAGATGTGGAGAGGGCAGGCATGGCTCAGGGCAATGTAGTTGGCGGTTGGCAGAGCCGGGTTTCAGGCCTAGCTGTGGCTGACTGCAAACCATCAGTCATAGCCCAGGTGACTCAAGATCCTGATTGTGTAGGTGTCATGTGTGGCCTAAAGTTTGGGTTTTTTTTTAAATCTTACTGAATCATGTTGCATGGAAATTTTCACAAAGTGTATGCACATAAATAACACATAGATCAAGAAACAGACACGGGGCTTCCCTGGTGCCTCAGTGGTAGAGAATCCGCCCACCAACGCAGGAGACATGGGTTCAATCCCTGATCTGGAAGAGTCCCACATGCTGCGGAGCACCTAAGCGCCTGTGCCATAACTACTGAGCCTGTGCTTTAGAGCCCAGGAATCACAACTCTTGAAGCCCATGAGCTGCAACTGTTGAAACCCTTCTGCTCTAGAGCCTGTACTCCGCAATAAGAGAAGTCCTACAGTGAGAAGCCTGTGCACCATAACTAGAGCGTAGCCCCTGCTCGTTGCAGCTGGAGAAAGCCCCCGTAGCAATAGAGACCCAGCACAGCCAAAAATAACTAAATAAATAAAATTATATTTTAAAAAAGAAACAGCAATGACCAGGACCCCAGAACCCCTCCTTGTGCCCCCTTTTAGTCATTAACCCCCCGAAGGGTAGCTGCCACTTTGACTGCTAACAGCACTGATTAGCTGTGCTGGTTGTGTACTTTGTGTAAATATGTAAATGTAATTGTGCAAAATAAGAATTTTTGGCATTAAATGCAGAGGTTTTGAGGTCTTTATTTGTTAAAGCACCAGAATCTGCCCCATCTCTTTCTTTTTAAAAAATATTTACTCATTTATTTGACTGAATCAGGTCTTAGTTGTGGCACACGGGATCTTTTGTCGTGGCACAAGGACTCTAGTTATGGTTCGTGAGCTACAGAGCACATGGGCCTTGCTAGTTGAGGCATGTGGGATCTTAGTTCCCCTACCAGGGAGCACACCCCTGTCCCCTGCACTGCAAGGCGGATTCTTAACCACTGCACCACCAGGGAAGTCCCCGACCAGGGACTTCCCCTGCCCCATCTCTTTTTCAGTTAATTTTTTAAGTTAAGTTTCACAAGGCTACATAGGACCAAAAAAGCTGTAGGACAGAATCTGAGGTACTTTCGGCTGCAGAAAGAGCACTGGATTTTGAGGCCTGCTTTCTCTGGAGGTGATGTCTATAATGCTGCTACATAAACCTAGGGTTTCTCACAATAGTCTGGGGTGTTAGTCGCTCAGTCATGTCCAGCTCTTTGCAACCTCATGGACTGTAGCCTGCCAAGCTCCTCTGTCCATGGAATTCTCCAGGCAAAAATACTGGAATGGGTAGTCATTCCCTTCTCCAGGGGATTTTCCTGACACAGGGACCAAACTCTGGTCTCCTGCATTGCAGGCGGATTCTTTACCATCTGGGGTGGGGGTGACCAAAACCCAAAAAAACAACACTGGGCTAGTCCATAAACCTGCTTAAGGTTTTATTTCCTCTCTGTGACCTTAGGCAAGTCTTGTAACCTCTCTGGGCCTCACTTTGTCCCTCGGAAGATGAGGATGACGAGCACTGCTGCCTTGCTGGGCTTCTGGTGGGGCTCCTGTGCTTCTGTGGAGTGCAGAGGGGCGTGGGAGATGGTCCGTAGCAGTAGCCCTAGAGACCTGGGGGCAGCCGACTCTGCAGGGGAGAGGGGCGTTGGGTTCTGGGCAGTGCGCCTAATCCCACACCTTGTCCCCTCTCCACTGCAGACCGGCACGGGCTGCAGGAGCCTCGCCGGGTAGAGGAGCTGCAGAACCGCATCGCCAGCTGCCTGAAGGAGCACGTCTCGGCCGAGGCGGGCGAGCCCCAGCCGGCCAGCTGCCTGTCGCGCCTGCTGGGCAAGCTGCCCGAGCTGCGGACCCTGTGCACCCAGGGCTTGCAGCGCATCTTCTACCTCAAGCTGGAGGACCTGGTGCCCCCTCCACCCATCGTCGACAAGATCTTTATGGACACGCTGCCCTTCTGACCCTGGCCCGGGAACATGTGCGCACTCGGTGTGCGCGCTCATAATGCCACCCCACGTGCCTTTAGCCCATGGCCCACGGACCCCCGGAGCATCACCCCGGCCTGGGCCTGAGCTGCAGACTGGCTGCCCCTCCCCCTTGTTCTCTGGGAGGTCAGCGGGGAGCTCATGCCCTGGGGGAGAGGGATGTGTTCACAGGGGTGACCCTTACTATTTGTCTTACCCCCCCAGCCCAGCCCTGGTCTTCATGTTTTTGTAAGATAAACCGTTTTTAACACACACACCGCCATGCTGTAAATAAGCCGAATGCTGCTGTAAATACAGGAAGGAAGAGGTTGAGGTGGGAGTGGGGGTTGGGAGGGAGGAATGGGCCCCCACCAGCCGCCTCCTACTTGCTCTCTTGCCGCCCTCCTTCCACATGTACATAGACTCACTCTAGGAGGAAGACAGATGACAGATTCTGACATTTATATTTGTGTATTTTCCTGGATTTATAGTATGTGACTTTTCTGATTAATATATTTAATATATTGAATAAAAAATAGACATGTAGCTGAAGCTGAGATCCTGTCTATCTCTGGCACCCTCTACCCATACCACCCACCCCCAAAATGGCATAATAGAGACACAGGTGGCTCCTGTAAGCCTTTGTTTATTTTGGGGCAACCCAAGCCAGGTGGCATATGGGAGCTTAGTTCGCCGACCAGGAATCGAATCCACACCCCCTGCGGTGGAAGTGTCGAGTCCTAACCACTGCACCACCAGGGAAGTCCCTCTCTCCCATAAATCTTGCATGTTACCAACTTGGCTAACAGGCCTCAGTTTACTCATTTATAAAAGGTGAAAGTAATGACACCTGCTTCATGGGATTGTTAGGCAAAGCACTCAGACTAGTTTCTGACATGGAGAAAGCCTCTGGTGAACAGGCCAGGCTCGTGGATGGGGCCTGTGCTGGGGGCCAGTTCGTCCACCAGCTTTGCCTGGAAGTTCCTAACCTGAAGCCCCAGGTCACATGTACCCTGGGAGCGTGGGTGGGGTGCTCAGTGTAGGGCTGGGTCCAGGGCAGCCCAGGATGGTGGTAGCCACTGTCCTTAGTAGAAGTTTTTCCCCATCCCCACTTTCAGTATCCCTCCCCACAAGCCTAGTGCCCCAGCAGCAGGACCCAGGTTATGGTAACCCTGACCTTCTTGGCAGGAAGACTGAGTTCCCTGCTTGTGCCCAAGTGCCCCCAAGTAGGTTCTCCAACTCCCAAGCCCATCAGATGCTTAGCTGGCTTAAAATGCAAATTCCTTGGCTCTACCCCAGAGACTGGGATTTGACAAGGGGCGGGGCCCATGGAGCTCAACTTTCACCCAGCACCCAGGTGCCTGTGAGGCTGGAGGTCTGGGAGCCACTCTTTGGAGAAACACAAATGTAGAACTGACCCTATACCGAAGTCCAAGGTAGCTGGCTGCCACGCAGGGCCGGGCCCCCTACCCTGCGCTCTGTGCAAGAGGACCCTTGACCCAGGACCCCTGAACCTCCATCCCCACAGCCTCTAGGAACTGGCTGAATGAGGGCAACCCCTGCCTGATGGAAGCTCAACAAAACAGGGCCCTGCTCCGCAGTAGCACAGAATCCGGGGCCTTCCCTGGTGCTTCAGCCCCCGCCTACAGGTTCCCTAGGGAGTCCCCCACCACCTGCCCTCACTCAGGTTTTGGGATGATGGCTGAACCCCAGGTCTTCTGAAGGGTCCACGTGGGGGTGGCCTGGGGAGTCCTGGGCCCTGTGCATGATGACCGCCACCCCCCTCAGTGTGTGAACATCCAAGCACGTGTCCCTGGCAGCCCGGCCAGAGCCCCTGAGTTGTCACAGCCCTGGCACCTGGTGAGGCAGGGGTAGGGGGTGGGGTGGTCAGGAGATGTCCTTCGTTTCTCAGCTCTGCCTCCAACTCCATGCTTCTCTCTGAGATGCCCCGCTCCCTCGCTGAGCCTTGGTTTCCTGTCTGTTCTGTGTGGAGGGGAGTCTGGTGGCAATACTCTGGTTAGGAGCAGAGCTTGCTGGGAAATCTCCCACCAGCTGTAGCTGGATTGAGTCTCTCTCCCTTTGGGTCACCCTTTGGCACAGACAGATGTAGAGTACATGGCAGGCCCCCGGGGAAGGCAAAGGTGCTTGAGAAGATGCGTCCCAGGGTCAGGAGGCAGGCAGGGGAGAATTTTGGTCCCTACAGGTATCTAGGCACCATGGTAAGGACGGCAGCTACCACACCTGCTTCATCATCCGCTGAGTTCATACATTTGCTATTTCTAGTCCTCGACACCACCCCATGAGGAACGCATGCAACAGAGGAGAGTGAAGAGAGCAAGGACTCCAGAACCGGACTACCTGGCTTTTTAAAAAAATCTTTTCCTAGCTGTGAAATTTGGGGCAAGTCACTGCACCTTTCTGCGCCTCAGTGTTTTCATCCATGTTGTGGTTCAGTCGATAATGTGTGTCTGACGCTTTGTGACCTCCCGGACTGCAGCACGTCAGGCTCCTCTGTCCTCCACTGTCTCCCAGAGTTTGCTCAAATTCATGTCTATTGAGTTGGTGACGCTATCTCACCATCTCATCCGCCCCCTTCTTTTGCCTTCAACCTTTCCCAGCATCAAGGTCTTTTCCAATGAGCTGGCTTTTCACATCAGGTGGTCAAAGTATTGGAGCTTCAGCTTGAGCATCTATAAGTGGGGAAAATAGTTGCATCTATTTCACAAAGTTGCTATAATTGGTTACAAGGTGAATGTATACAAAGTTGTTTCCAGCAGTGCCTGCCATGTAGCAAGCACCAATAAATAATAGCTATTGTTTTCACCAGAGAGGAGAATTCATTTCAGAGAAAAGGAAATGACTTTCCCAAGGTCACTTGACTTCTAAGTGGCTGAGCTGGGTGGGTCTAACTACTGTACTTAATCACTAGGTCTCCCAGTACAGGGCCTTGTAAGTTGAAGAAACACCATGGATAGTGGCTTCTTTCCAGGACTTGGGCGATAGGGGCACAGGCTGGGGGTGCTGATTTCTCCAACCCCGCCCTGCCCCACCCAAGGCCTGGTGCCTGAAGGCAGGCCCTTTCTTTCCAACTAGCAACTGGAAGAACTGGCCTCTGAGTCTTGCTAGGGGCTGGGAGGACGAACAAGGGGGCATTGAGCCTGGTGGGGCCTCACAATGGCCGCTCTGTCCCTGCAGCCTGGGGGCTGGGTCATTTCCGTTGGGGACAATAGTCAAAAGGCAGTGACGCCGGCAGGGCCTGGAATCCCAGGCGGGATTTTCCGAGGCCTCAAAGCTTTCTGTTTGTCCTCACAGGAGACCCAGGAAGCCTGCCTCCCTCTGTCCCCCACCTCACCCACGCTGGGCCCCGCGCCCAGAGGCCCCCAGTCCGGAGGTGCCACAGTGAAGGGGCTATAGTTCTGAGGTCTAAGGTCTGAGTGAGTAGGGGCTGATGGCCCTTCACTAGGGCCTGGGATGGAAGAAGTTGCCGTGGTTATGGAGGGAGGTGACGAGGGTCGGCCTCAAGGAGGCGGAGAAGCTTCTGACCCTCACAGGCTGTACGGCACCTCACGGTTGCTCTGAATGTCCAGTGTACCGGGCTGGATGGTAGCTGGCCTTGTGGCTGCAGAGAGAAGCGTATGAGAATTTGTCAGAGATTGGCAGCTGGGGACAGTCCGCAGGTCTAGTGATGGCCTTCCGTGGCTATGAGAAGCTGTGTTGGGCCTGTTCTGGTTGAGGGCAGTCCTGGGTTGCCTCAAGTAAGAGTTGGGCCTGGGGATTCCCTGGGTGTTTTAGCTTAAATCCAGATGAGCCCCAGCCTCACCAAGCCCCCGACTTTAGCAGTGACCTCAGGACTGCTGGCCTTCTCAGAACATGAGGCTGAAGGGATGAGCCTCTGTCCATCCGCTTGCTGCTCTGTCCAGGCCCGATCTTACAGCCCTACAGCTCAGCCAGCAGCTGCTCTGTGTTACCTGGAGCCCCAGACCTCTGCTCCTCCCTGCTCCAGGCTCAGGCTGCTGCCAGCTCTGCCCTGGTCCCAGGCTGGGGGCTGTTGGGTAAGGCCTAGGCCGCCCAGTGGGACTTGGAAACTTCCAGTCTGCTGTGGGAAGGGCAGGGAGGAGCACAGGACTGAGGAATCCCCTCTCCACCCACTCAATATCTCCTTCGCCACGCAGCTGGGAACATTCTGAGGGCAGGGGGCACATTTCAGGGTCCCCAGCTGGACTCAGAGCTGCCTGAGGGCCCTGGGGCCCTGGAGTCTCTGGCCTTGGCGTCTGCCTCCCGCCCCCCACCCCTAGGCCCATGTTCCGGCCATCCTGCCCACCACCCCTGCTCCCCTTTGCTTCCTGCTGGGCCCTGACCCTGCCAGGCCGGGGGGGGGGGGCCACTTGAGGTCTCCTCAAGGTCTCACATAGGTGCTGGCTCAGGACCATAAATCATGCCGGCACGGCTGTGAGGGCTGGGGGTGGCAGCTGGGCCGGGGAGGGGAGTGCGGGGGGGCCCTTCTTGGTACATGCTGCGTTAGCAGGGAGCAGTGCCCAGCTGCGAGCTGGGCGGGCGGGTGCTGACTGTTGTTGCCCTCGTCCAGGCACATCAGAGCAACAGGGCCCCCACCCAGGGAGTCTAGCATCAGGGTCACCCAAGTGGAAGACCTGGACCCATCCCAGGTAACTGGGGTACCATGAGGATAGACACAGAAGTTACCCTGCCCGACAGGAAACCTGGGAGAGAAAAATACCGCCCCCCCAGGAGTAGGTGGAGACACTCCCTTATGAAGGGTGGGTAAACAGGCCTCTTTTCTTGCATGGATAGTCTCGCAGAATCCTCTGCCCCAAAGAACAACAGTCATGCACACACCTCCCAAAGGAACAGAGGCACAGACCTTGCAGGAAGGAGAGCTTGACCCCTTCCCTCTGGGGGACAGACACAGAGACAAAGCCCCACCCCAGCTGGCCAGAGAGATAAACACAGATCTTCTGGGAGACAGAGACATCCCCATCACAAAAGGAGAGAGCCCCACGCATCCTGGGGCAGAGGGCAGCCACTGTGTCACCTCCTGCCCTGCCCGGGTCTTGAGGCTCCTGACGAGGCTGGGCTGGGAGGCCCCTCTTTCTCATACTCTCTGTCCCTCTCCCGTCCGCCCAGCCATTTCCTCTGCCTTGAAGGGGGCGGCGAGGGGGGGGGGGTGGCGCTGGGAGTGACAGCCCAGAAAGAGTGGGAAGCGGAGTAGCCCCTGCCCAGGACCCCAGGGGGCAGATGTCAGAAGTGGACAGCCGGTCCTCCTCGCCCCCGCGTCCTGGCTCGGACTAGAGGGTCGGAAGGCAGGGTGCCGGCTGCCCAGCCAAGCTGGCCACTGTCAGGAGCCCCCAGCCTGACGTCAGTCCCACTCATTGTTGCTGCTGAGGCTTGAGTCACTCCCTGTGACGCACGGGGGTCAGCTCTGGAGCGGCCGGGGGTGGCTTCAGGGCTTAGCTCTCCCCTGGGTGCACTGGGACGGGGTGGGGCCATCTGAGGCCACAGTCGCCTTGCGAAGCCAGCTGCCTACTCCCAAGGTCTTGGGTTGGCCTTCAAGGTCCCTCCGCAAGCTTTTGCAGACGTGCCTCAGAGGGCCTTCGCCAGTTGCCTGTCTGCCCGGCTGGCCATGACTCTGACTGAGAAGTCAGCTCCCCCTGTGCTGGCCCATCCTGCCTCAGAACGCTCAGTTTCCACCCTTGCTGAGACCTCTCCCTCTAGCTCCTTTCTTTCTCTTTCTTCAGGAAGCCTCCCCAGCATAATTCCCTGGGGCCCCACTTCTTCCGGGAATTGCCAACCCCTCTTCTTGTCCAGGAATTGCCAACCCCCCCTTCTTGTCCATCTCCTCGGGTTGCTGTTGTCCCGGTTTCCTGCTGGTGCCCAGTCACCTCCCAACTTGCTGAGAGCAGGGCCTGGGACTCCTTTTCACTCTGACTGTGTCACTTTCTATTCCAGGCCCACAGGCATCTTTCTGGGATTACAGCAGTGGCTTCCATCCTGGCCCCCTCTGGCCCCTGCAGAACCTGCTGTCATTTTTTCATACCCTTTCTTGTGCTTCTCGCCCAGGTGCAACTCCTGGTCCAGCTCCTCTGTGAGGCTCTGAGGCCTTCCAGGAGGGCCAGGATTGCAACTTGTCCCCCTTGGTAGGACATGGGCCTGGCATGGGGACAGTTTCACAGGTGCAGCATGATTGCATGACTCCATCTGGGTCATCAGGCGTGCTGGTGGAGGATGGGAGAATTCATTCCACACAGACTCATTTTGAGGGGCTAAGACGCACCCTCCCCCCCACCCTATGATCCTGACAGGACCACCCAGATGGGTGTAAGACTTAGGGTCAGAGTTACAGCGAGAATGGCCCTTTAAGGATTCAGGGAGGTATGAGGAGGCAAGGATTGGCCAGGATCTGGGCCTGAGATAGGAGAGGTGAGAGATCTCAATCTCATCCTCGGGCAGAAAAGGCTCCAGGGAGGGGGTGAGGTGTGGAGGGAGGAGAGTGGCAAAAATACTGGCAGAGGACTTCTCTGGTGGTCCAGTAGTTAGGACTCCACACTTCCAGTGCAGGGGGCATGGGTTCAATCCCTGGTCGGGAACTAAGATCCCACATGCTGTGTGACATAGCCAAAAGATAAAAAGGAAAAAGAAAAAAAATGACTGGCAGAATGAGGAAAGAGTGGCTGTGTGGCCTTGGCAAATGTATTAGTCAGGATTCTCCAGAGAAATAGAACCAATACGATGTGTATATATAGAAAGAGATTTATTATGAGGAATTGGCTCATGTGATTATGGAAGCTGACAGGTCCCAAGATTTGCAGTCAGCAAGCTGGAGATCCAGGAGAGCTGATGGTGTGATTCCAAATGCTGGCAGGCTCGAGGCCCAGGAGGAGCTGATAGTTTGGTTCAAGTCTGAAGGTAGGGGAAAAAAAAAACTGATGTCTCAACTTGAAAGTAATCAGGGAGGGTGAGAACCTTTTATTCTATTCAAGCCTTCAACTGACTGGTTGGGGCCCAACCATACATAGAGGTTTCCCTGGTGGCTCAGACTGTAAAGAATCTGCCTGCAATTCAGGAAACCCAGGTTTGATCCCTGGGTCAGGAAGATTCCCCAGAGAAGGAAATGGCAACCCACTCCAGTAGTTTTGCCTGGAGAATACCATGGACAGAGGAGCCTGGCAGGCTACAGTCCATGGGGTTGCAAAGAGTCAGACACGACCCAGCTACTAACACTATTACTATTACCCTCACTAGGGAAGGTAATCTGCTTTGTTGTTGTTTAGTCCCTAAGTTGTGTCCAACTCATTTGTGACCCCATAGATTATAGTCTGCTAGGCTCTTCTGTCCATGGGATTTCCCAGGCAAGAATCCTGGAGCGGTTGTCACTTCCTTCTCTGGGGGGATCTTCTCGACCCAGGAATTGAACCCATGCCTCTTGCATCTCCTGCATTGGCAGACAGATTCTTTACCACTGAGCCACCAGGGAAGCCACACTAAGTCTGTGATTCAAATGTTTTTCTTCCAGAAACACCCTCATGGACACACTCAGAATACTATTTGACCAGATGTCTGGGCACTCAGTGGCACAGTCAAGTTGATGCATAAAATATGCCATCACAGCTTGTCACTCTATATCACTGAGCCTCAGTTTCATTATCTGTAAACTGGGGAGAAACGATACTTAATTTCCAAGGCAGTTGGAGAAATCAACACACTAGTGCATGTGAAGTGCTGGTGTGGTGCCTTGCAAAGCTCCGTGACAGGTAGTTCTGAGGATGATGATGTCAGGACAGTGGCAGTGAAAGCTCCGGAGGTGAGTGTGTCAGGGTACAGCGTGCCTTAAGTCACTCCCCACACTCTCCGGCAGCCTGAGGAAGTTAGGCTGTTTTTCTTTTTTCCTGGCCATGCCGCATAGCACACGGGATCTTAGTTCCCTGACCAGAGATCGAATCAGCGTCCCCTGCAGCAGAGGAGCGGGGTCTCTACCAGTGGACCACCAGAGAAGCCCCTAGGCTCTTTCCTCCCCCTCCCCAGGGCTGGTTCTAACCCCCCTGGTTCCCCCTCCTTCGCCTTCTCACAGATCCTCCCCTCTCATAGTTCATCCTGATTCCCTTCCGGTTAAATCCAGGCTCTAGAGGAGGATGTTGGCCTGTCAGACTGGCTACTTTCTCCTTCCCCAGGCCCCATTTATAAAGGAGGAAATCAGAAAGGTTGAATGACATCAAGAGGCCCACACGGAGGCAATGGCAGAATTACAAGCTTTATAAGAGCAGTCACCAGACCGGTCATGGCAGAGCACCAAGAAGTGCTCCTGTGTGAAGATAACCGAGTAAGGTTAAGCCTGCTTTCCCTGGTATCTCCCATCATGCACATTGAACCAACTAAAGTTTTCCCACTCAGAACACTAGTCTCAGCTCATCTCCAGGGCACCTCTCCAAATGCCATGTCCCTCATCTTAGGGGATCGGTACCTCTTCCAGTCCTCTGAGACCAGAATTGGGGACCACGTCTCGGTCCCAGGGGTGGCTCTCTGCCGATGACTCCTCTCCGCCTAGGGAGGCAGCACAGAGCTCGTCAGGCCCTTCCTTCCCTCTCATCTCTATGGCGGAAGTGAGTTGTTCCAGCCGAAACACAACAACATCCTCGGTGGTGGGGTCAAATGGACTCGTCCAAACGAGGGGGATACTTCTTACCGTCAAATCTTAAAATCCGAGACATAATCCAGAAGAAAGCAATCTTCAGAGTATAGAGCACCCTACTGATGTCTTTGTCCGCTGGTGTGGACGTAGAACGGTCCGGGCATCTGTACTGGTGCCAGGCCTCGGCCAGCTGTGCTCGCGCCCCCGCCGGAGGCCGATGGAGCAGGTGGGACCGGCCGGGCTCGCAGGGGCGGGCCAGGTCTTCCGGCGCCGGCACCGCCTCTTGCCGAGGTGATCTGGTCTCCTCGGGGAGGGTCGTTTCTTGCCCCGCGGGTCCCAGACGGGGATTCTGGGAGGTGGGAGACAGTTCTAGCTGTGTGGCCCTTGTCCTGTGCGAGCGCGGGCGCGCCTCGAACTCCCGGGCTGGCCAGGCTGGGCGCGGGGCTGCGCTCCTCCCGCGTCCCTGGACCGTGGAGGTTCGCCGGCACTGACGGCGGGAGAAACTTAACCCGGACGGGAAGTCCTTCCTGCGTCCGACAGGGTCTCTCGATGCGGAGCCGAATAACTTTGTGTTTTTGCGTTCAGCCTGTCTCTTGCGGCTCGTGGTGCGAGGGGAGGTTTCGGCGTACCTGCGGAGGGCGTACCTGTGCGTGAGGAGAGGGCAAGATCCAGCCTGAGTGACCCGCGTGCCAGCCTCTCCGCGTAAGGTGAGGCTGGGGAACCCTGGGCTCCGGCCTGACTCAGAGGAGGCATCAGTCAGCGTCTGCCCCGGTACTCTGCAGATCTGGGCCTTGGGGGGCACCGAAGGGACGAGACTTCTCAGGCACTGCCCTGGCAAAATCCCCTGCTCACGGGGGGTCGAGGGTGAGGGAGCAGACAAGCTCATCACAGAGCAAAGGTGGCCGCGTTGGGAAGGAGGCTGAGGTTGGTTCGTGTTGTCTTCCTGAAGTGGAATCTTGAATAGCACTGAGAATGAGGGAAGAACCTAGGTTTGGGGCAAAAATGAAAAGAGGGGTGGCCTGTTTGACGGTTTGTGGGGGATACCAGAGGGGGTTTGTGGAAGAAAAGAGAGTTGGACCAGAGCTGGGAGTTTTCAGATGTGAAACTGCTGGATCGAGTTATACTAGAGGACAGAAATGAGCAAGAAGGCCTGCTCATCCTGAGAGTATATATAGAAGAAATCAGTCCAGCAATCCTTTCAGGATGAATTGAGCAGTTGCTGTGTACTAGGAACCAGGTATACTGAGATTCCACGGATGAATAGGATACAGTCCCTGCCATTAAGGAACTGTCTGCTAGTAGGAGAGACCAGACAAGGTTAACACCTGTGAAAAGATAACTGATGATGCAGGTAGTCTTGGGCTGATTGCCAGGTGAGAGACAGAGCCAGCTTGATCTCTGAGTGGTCTGTGGACTGCCTCCCTGACTTCAGGGGCAAAGAGACGCACCAGTACACTTTGAAGAGAGTTGCCTGCCCCTGAGGAATTAAGATGTGATGTGAAGCTGGAATGTTTATGGGGACTGGAGACCTTTTAACCTGTAGAAGGGGTAAAGGGGTGATGGCAGAGCTGCCTTTGAATATCTGAAAGGCTCCCTTGTGGGAAAGGGGTGGCACTTCTTCTGTGTGTGACTCTTGATTTCAGAATTAAGATTAGCAGTTTAAAGCACTAAGAGACAAAGCCCTTCCATAGAGGGAGTCTCTGAATAGAACTTTAAAAAGACCGGAATGACCTGCTGGGAGAGGTGACTTCTCTGTCAGAGGAGGTGTGTAAGCTGAACCTTCTCAGCTAAGAAATTTGACTGTTCCCTCTCCTTCTCAGCTCATATTCAGTTACTGATGAAGTTCTGGTTCTCAAGTCTGTTCTTCCCTTCCCACTCCCTCCACCAATCCTGTCCTAGCCTTGGCATCATCTCTCAGCAATAACAGTGTATTAATTAGAGCAGCTCATACTGAATGCTTCGTGCTTGCCAGGAACTGCTTCAAGTGCTTTACAGATGCTAACTCACCCCATTCTGGAGAGGACCCCTTCAAGGTAGCTACTGTGAATATCCCTGTTTTATGGATTGGGGAACCTGAGGCACTTAGGGGTGAGGCAGCATGCCCTTGATCACACAGTGAGCTGATGAATGAGAGAGCTGGGGCTCCAACCCAGGCAGTCTGGCTTTAGCGTCCCTGCTCTTAACCACCAGCCTGCTGTGTTTTACATGTGTCATTTTATTCTATATTTACAGATGAGAAAGTAGACTTAGAGGTTGAGTGATTGGCTTAAGGTCACAGAGCAAGATACTGGAGACCTGGGATTCGGACCCTGGGCCATTGGATGTGGAAACCCCACACTCTGCACATCACTCTGCCACATCCCATTGCACTGTCTGGAAATGGCATGACTGTGGTGGCCTCTAACTAGACTCCTTGCCCAACACTTTCTGCCTTCAATTGACAAGGTTGTTTTTTTTTTTTTTTAATTTGGCTGCACTGGGTCTTGGTTGCAGCACACAGGCTCTTTGATCTTTGCTGGGGCATGTGGGATCTAGTTCCTTGACCAGGGATCGAACCCGGGTACCCTGCTTTGGGGGCACAGAGTCTTAGCCACTGGACCACCAGGAGAGTCCCTTAAGCTGGCAAGTTTTTACCTCAGAGTCTGTGAGATTTGGTGTGTGTGTGTCAGTCAGGTTTTCAAGTTCAGCCTTCTTAGCTTTCATTGACTTCTCAGAGCAGTCTGTGACCCCTCAGATAGTGACGAACCATTCTTCACCCGTCGGCTGGAGTTAACTTTCTGATGCGCAGATTCAGTGTTTGACAGTGGGATGCATGGACTCTTCACTGCCCTCGGGACAGAGTCCAGATGCCTGTCATTCAGGGTCCCAGGAGATCAGAGTCCAGTCTTCCTTTTCTTCTCACTCCCATCATGGAGTCTCACTACTCTGGTGATGTTTACCTGCCTGTCTGTCCTCCATCCTGGCAGCTTCGCAAGGGCTGGAGCTGGCAGGGGTTCACAGTGAGCTTGTGCTGTAAACCACACTGGATGCCGGCACGGAATTCAGGCCGGAGCTGGGTGTTTGGACTGGTAGCTTTGATGCTCTCCCCATCTCCCATCCCAAGAGTCATTGGTCCTCTGCCAGCATATTCGGCTGCAGAGCAGAGAAGGGCCGTGGTGGCAGGGGACAGGGCTGGGCCTGGAAGGATGTGAACAGGTGACACGCCAATCAGGCAGAATGTGTCCACATTCTGACCTGGCTCCTCTTGCAGGGTGGCCCCTGGGTGGGGTGAAGCTCCACCGTCTTTCCTCTGGTCCCTGACCTCAGCGTGGGCCACCAGCTACAAGATGAACTGTCGCTCGGAGGTGCTGGAGGTGTCGGTTGAGGGGCGGCAGGTGGAGGAGGCCATGCTGGCCGTGCTGCATACAGTGCTCCTCCACCGCAGCACCGGCAAGTTCCACTACAAGAAGGAGGGCACCTACTCCATTGGCACTGTGGGCACCCAGGACGTGGACTGCGACTTCATCGACTTCACCTACGTGCGCGTCTCCTCCGAGGAGCTGGACCGCGCTCTGCGCAAGGTCGTCGGGGAATTCAGGGTAAGGTGGGGTGCAGTGGGCGGCAGGGGGCTGCTGCGCGTCGTCCCCTCCTTGCTGTTGGACCAGCTTACCCTTCCTGGGTGTGCATGTCAGGTTGTTTGAGGTTCCCAGGAACAGGCATGTTCAGAGCTCCTCTGGGTGGGGAGTGCTTGGTAGCGGGGTAGGGGAGGGGGCCTTGTAAAAATACCAGCAAGGAGAGCAGGCAGCCCTTGGAGCACTGGCGGCCAGGGCCCCTGGGCTGATCATCGCCTCTGCACTTTTGACCTCCTCTCTACTGACACCTCTCTGCTTCTGCTTCCACATTCGGGCCTTTCTCATACGAGATTCCCTGAGAGGGAGGGCTGCTGGGCCCAGGCGGTGGCTGTCCCAGAGAAGGGTCCTGTGGGCGGTGTGGCGGGTGTCTGTGTGGGCCTGTAGGGGCCAGGAGAAAGGTGGAAGGGACACACCAGGCTGCTCGCATTGGTCATCTTGGGGCGGGAATGGAGGTGTGATTTTTAATTCTCTCTTCATTCAGGGTTGCAGAGTTTCATTCTTTCAGTGAGTGCATAGTTTTAAAATTTAAAGTAACGAAGGGAATTTCTCTTAAAGTGCCCTCCCTGAGATCGGAGGAGGAGGGTTGTCTCTCTGGCTTCCATTCCATAGACGTGTGATCCTCACAGGGGGTGGACTCCCTACCAGCCACAGGGTACTCCCCGCCCTCCCATCGCTCCTAGCCTAGAAAGGGCAAATTCATGAGTTTCCCAGTCCCCCTTCAGGGGAGGCAGTGGTATTCAGACCCCTGTCCTCCAGATGCCGATGAGAGGTACATGAAACACAGTGGACTCTTAAGGGCATGGACCCGAGCCAGGCTCTAACACCCACAAGTGTGTGACCTTGGGCAAGTGACTCTGCTCCTCTGGACTGCAGTTTCACTATATGTAAATTTGGAACGAAAGCTGTACCCATCTCATAGGGTATATGCACCACGAGGATTAAGTGAGTCGGATGTGTCAAGTGCTGGAGAGCCATCACACAGGAAACACTGTAGAAGAGGTAGCCTCTGTTACTGTCAGCAGAGGGAACGGGAGCTTGGTTTGTCAATAAAGGAGAGACTTACTTCCTGATGGGGTGTTAAGGAGTTGAGGGAGGCATCCTTACCTTTGGGTTGGCCCTAACTCAGAGAGAAAGGTAGAAAGGTGCTTTAGGGTCTTGGCTACACTGGGAGGAAGAGTGTGGGCCATCGCACCCCATGGGGGGACAGGCAGATTTATTAGACCAGGTGGCCCCAATTGCTTCTCAGAGGAAAAGAGGGAGAAGTTCTAAATGTGGTCTGTCCTTCCCCTCCCACCCCGCTCTGTTCCTTGGCTTCTGTCTCTCTATTCAAGGATCACTGGGCTTTTCTTTAGAAACTGTGAGTTTAGGTTGTCTTTGAGGGAATGAAGGAGGGTTCTGCTTAAGAGGAGCCATTTGTGTCACTTTATACAAATCCTTTACTCTCTGGGTCTCGTTCTCTGCCCTCCCCGGAGGTCTGATAAAGAATTTTCACTGGGGCTTGGGAAGCTGGCCCTCATAGGGTGAGAACCCAGTGGAGGCCTTGGCCTGCTCACTCTTGCTCCTCCTTCCCCAGGATGCTCTGCGCAACTCCGGGGGCGATGGGCTGGGGCAGATGTCCCTGGAGTTCTACCAGAAGAAGAAGTCTCGCTGGCCTTTCTCCGATGAGTGCATCCCCTGGGAGGTATGGACGGTCAAGGTGCACGTGGTGGCCCTGGCCACAGAGCAGGAGCGGCAGATCTGCCGGGAGAAGGTGGGGGAGAAACTCTGCGAGAAGATCATCAACATTGTGGAGGTGATGAACCGGCACGAGTACCTGCCCAAGATGCCCACGCAGTCAGAGGTGGACAACGTGTTCGACACGGGCTTGCGGGACGTTCAGCCCTACCTCTATAAGATTTCCTTCCAGATCACCGATGCCCTGGGCTCCTCCGTCACCACCACCATGCGCAGGCTCATCAAAGACACCCTGGCCCTCTAGGTCTCTCCAGGGCCTCGGTGCTCCTTGATGGCTTACTGACCTTGGCTTCTGGGGATCGTACTGTTAGGCCCTTGGGGCTCTGGAACCCGCTCCGGGTCCTTGATGAGACTGGGAAGGGCCGCCCTGGCTTCCTCGTGCTGTGGATGCCAGTCTCTGGTCATCCTTGTCACCTTCACTGACGGTCAAGTCTGGCCTGCACTGTCTCTCCATACTCCTGGTTTCAGGGGGGTTTCCCCTTTCCTACACTGTACAGAGGAGCCATCACTAGGATGGTGAATAAAGCTGAGAGTGTGAGTTTGGGTTGAGTCTCTCCCTTGACTGGTGTTACGCCCTGAAACATTTTAACACTTTTTGGCAGAACTGCAAGGAACATGTGAGTGTGTTGAGGGCATTATTCCAAGATGGGGGTGCATTATGTGATTGAAGATAGATTAAAGCTGATCGATCTTGTACTTTGTCGGACATTCACATAAGTAGGTGTGACCACAGTCAGTCCCATAAATGATGATACAGATCAGGATCTGCTGCTTTTGGATATGGCTGTGCTATTTCTCCTCCCTTCCTAAGGAAGCTGTGACCTGCCTTTTATATTATCTGCTGCTGCTGCTGCTGCTAAGTCGCTTCAGTCGTGTCCGACTCTGTGCCACCCCATAGACGGAAGCCCACCAGGCTCCTCCGTCCCTGGGATTTATATTATCAGACGACCCCAAAGAATATCTCCTCTGTCTCTGTAGAGCACACACAGGCCCCCACTTGCACAGAAAGCTCATTTGACTTGGTGTCTTCTCCCTCTGGAGAGAGATTGGCCACCTTGAGACTGGTGTCCTGTGACACTTCTGGTTTGGGCTGACATGGGGTTCTGTGGTGGCTCAGACAGTAAAAAATCTGCCTGCAGTGCAGGAGACATGGGTTCGATCCCTGGTTTGGGAAGATCCCCTGGAGAAGGAATGGCAACCCACTCCAGTATTCTTGCCTGGAGAGTTCATGGACAGAGGAGCCTGATGGGCTTCTTTGGGCTACAGTCCATGGGGTCGCAAAGAGTCAGACACGACTGAGCAACTAACAGTTTCATGTTGGTATCTCACATCCGTTTCTAGGCAAACATTGTCAAGATCAGTGTGCTTTTCATTGATTTATTCTTCCATATTTTACAATGCTTTTTGTTACACAGGGGTAAGCTCTAACCAAACTAAATGAACAGTGTGTAAGGAAGCAGCAGTGCTAAAGGAGAAATGGCCAGGGTCTGGGGGTCTTGTCCATGGTCCTGGAACAGATAGGTACCAGGATGGCCAGGAAGTGTTTGCACATTTTTCTCATTTCAGGCCACTTTTCGGCCATGTGTAATTTCATGAGGGGTTTTGTGATGTCCTACCCTTGGCCTCTGGGGCACTGGTGAATTGGAGAACTCAAGAGGTTCTCAGTGGTTTGGAGATGGGGAAGGCCCATTGTCAGCAACTCCTTAATGAGATGTGATCCTACCTGACTCGCTGCAGTCTGGGGGGCCTTTTTCTCCTTAGACCAGCTCATTTCCTCTGAGGAGTTGGCTGATTCAGCTGTTCACTAACAGTGACTTTGTTTTAAACAGGGCTCAGGGTTGCTACAGGAGTTTTCAGGAGCCCGGGGCAGGAGGGTCTTTCCTCCATCCCAGCCTCCCCAAACTTCGTGCTTTTCTGCAGCCAGGCTCTGCTCCAGACTCTCACCCTGACTTGGCAGTGGGACACCCAGTTGGTAGGCAGGCTCCCTTTAGTGGGCAGTTCAATAGCTCTATCCCGTTTGGCATTGTGACTTCCCAGGGGTAGGGGACTTATTCAAGGTCAGGACAGGAGCCCTGGTGACTCAGATCTTTCCCCTTGATCTGTAACTCTCCTTGACCTCGGGCCTGAGCAGAGGAATGGGGGCAGGCCTTAAATTCCTCCTTCCCTCCATCTCACCTGCGACCAAGGTGGGTACTGGCCCGCTTATCCAGCCCCAGGAAGCTCCCGAGGGGGTGTTGAAGGCTATGCATCACTAAGGTTCTAGACATTGCTCATTTGCCTGCTGTCCCAGTGGAACTTAGGTCGTTGGTGGTTTTTAGTGGCTAAGTTGTGTCTGACTCTTGCGAGCTCATGGACTTAGCCTGCCAGGTTCCTCTGTCCATGGGATTTCCCAGATAAGAATATTGGAGTGGGTAGCCAGTTCCTTTTTCAGGGGATCTTCTGACCCAGGGATCAAACCCACATCTGCATTGGCGGACAGATTCTTTCCCACTGAGCCACCAGGGAAGCCCAAGCAACATTTAACTTTGGCCCAGGGACAGAAAGCCTAGGAGCAGGGATGGCCCTTGCTTATCCTGTGTCTTGCTCAGTGGGGGCAGCACCGTGGCCAGCACCTGGAATGTGGTCTAGAATGGCTTAAGGGTTCTGAGAGAGGGCTATCTCCTTACCTTTCCTAAGGGGGAGGGAGAGCCCTGGGACAGGACTCCTGGCTTTGTCTAGTTGGGTGCATGGGCCGGTTCACATGAGTGGGGGGTGGGCCTTTGGGCTGAGAAGTATACACCGGCCCCCCGGAGTTCTGGGCGGTAGCTACGAGCCCTTTGTCTAGAAAGAGCCTCCTCGCTCGGCGCCAGGGGTGGGGGCGCACGGCGTCTGGGATCCGCCCCTTGGGCCCCTCCCCGACGCAGCCACCGCCCACCCGCCGGCCTTGGGCTCCCGCACATCTGGCGGTCCTCAGCGCATCTGGGCAGCCGGCGCCGAAGCATGAACAGCTCGCAGGCGGGCGCCACAGCCCGGGGCGCCTGGCAGAGCTCCTGCTGCAATCAGTCGGGGGCGCCGCCGGAGCCCCCCGAGGGGCCACGCGCCGTGCAGGCGGCGGTGCTGGGCGTGCTGTCGCTGCTCGTGCTCTGCGGGGTCCTCTTCCTGGGCGCCGGCCTCCTGCTCCGCGCCCAGGGTTTAACGGCGCTGCTGGCCCGAGAGCTGCGCTCATCCCGGGAGGGCGAGCCCGGTGGCGCCAGCATCGATGACGACGACGACGACTCCTAGGCGCCCGGCTGCGTTCGGGGGTCGCGGCCTCCCGACGGTCCGTGGACTCCATGACAGACTTTGAGGGAGCGGCCGCCCAGCACCCGACGTCTGCAGCGGGGAGCCCTGCCGCAATGTTGGTGCGCTCGCACAGTTGACAGAGATGCAGCCATCCCAGGCCCCGGCTTCTTCTTTCTCCCCTCCTCTTCCTGAAGCCCTTCCCCCCAGAGGAGGTTCGAGTAATATTCCTCACTGTGGCCTCCCTCTCGAGGTAGGGATGGGGGTGTGGGTTGAGTCTTAGGGCAGAACTAGGGGCCTGGATGACCCTGGGGGATGGAGAGGTGTGCTGCCCACCCCCCTCGGGTTGGGGGGAATGCACGTGGCCCAGAGCAAGCAGATTTGGAGTGTGCTTGTGGGGGAAGGTGACAAGGTTCCTAACAGCCGGGGGGCCTCAGAAGCACGTTGCTCCAGGAGGCTGGAGCTGAGGGTTCCCAGCTGTAGGGGCTCCATCTGGTCCTCCTGCCTCTCCCTCCCCAAGGACAGGAACCATCTGGAGGGAAGGGCCTGGGTGGCCTAAAGACAAGGTAATTCTAGGCCAAGGCTGTCTCGGGCCGAGCCACAAGGGCCAGCGAGGGAAGCCTTCTCTGCCTGTCTCTATTTAGCGTTGCACCTAGGGGTTCCTGGGTTTTTGTGGGTGCAGCTGTTCTCTGGAGGTGCCTCTGATCTCTCTTGCCCCTTCCACTGTAGAGCCCCTCTCCTGGCCTACCGAGGCAGAGGCAGCGTCCTGGCTGGCCCCTGAGAGGGGAGGGCCGCGTGTGTGAGGAGGGGCCGCTGGAGGTGAGGGGCCTGAGTGGGCAGCGTGCAGCTAAGCAGCTGTGAAGGCGACGACGTGTGATCCCTCTGCAGAGGAGCCCAGGATGTGGTGTTAATCCCGGGCAGCTGTGCCGCGCTGGACTTGCTGAGCTGTGGACTTCTCACCTCAGGCACGCAGCCCCCACCCCCTTGGAGAGAGGGTTGGCCAGGGCAGTGAGGGGTGTGTGTGACTGCTCCTGGTCCACGGGCAGTGGGACTGGGCCCAGGGACATTCCCCACCGCCCTTCCCTTCACTGTGTCCTGGGGCAGGGGCTGGAGCTCCTTCTCTTTACTGTATCCTGTTCGCCTGCCCCCTTGCCCACAACATTGTGCTGTGTTTCCCTCCTGTCTCCCATCTCCAGCCTGTGCGCTTTCCTCCTTCTCCAGCTGGGCCAGAGTCTCCATGTGTGCGGTGAGGCCTTCATTTTACAAATGGGAAAGCTCAGAGGGAAGACAGTGACCTGCTTGAGTGAATGACAGAGCTGAAACTGGACCCTGGGGCTCCTGATTGATTTCGAGCTCGGGGGTGGGAGTGGTACCCCTGAGTGAGGACCCTTTGGGTTGCCCCTTTTGCTCTGATCTCTCATTCCCCGATTTCTCACCCCTTTGAGATGCTGATGCAAAGGGGTGAGATGGCCTCTCTCCCCAAAAGAATGAACCTTCACACCACACATTTGGCATATGGTTTCTGGGACTGGCACCCCAACTCCCCCCTCCTCCTTGGTGTCCTCTCTCCCATCCCTGCTCCCCAGCAGCCTTGCTGGATACCTTCTTGCTGCTGCAAATGGCCTCCCAGGTGCCACAATAACTCCCAGGCAGCTGGGCTTAGCTTTTCTGGCCTGAACACCAGGGTAGGGTGAGCTCAGAGGGTCAGCTGCAATATACATCTATGGAAATACAAGTGGACAAGGCAGAGGGACCAGAGGTCAAGATGATGACTTGGATTGGCCTTTGGGTTCAAGTCTGGGTGGTGTTAAGGGGTGTAGGGAGATTTGATGGCAGGAAAGGCTGTGTCCCCAGCATCGTGGTGTCTGCTCACACCCAGGCAGGGCCGGAGACAGTGCGGTGGGGTGAAGAAGAGGGGGTAGGCAAAGACTTTCTTCATCCAACTTCCTGTCTTTGCTGTCCCTTCAGCTCAGTGCCTGGGAAGCTGGCCCATGGTGTGTGCTGTGGAGGACCTCAGTGTTCCTGGAGGAAGATCCTGAGACGTTTGCTAAGAAACTCTGACCCTGGTCAAGGCTGTCAGACTGAGTGGGGAAGGAAAGAATTCAGAAAATTGGGAAATGGGTGTTGTTGTTACGCCATCTGTCAGGCTCAGGTTGGGAGTGGCAGGGGTGATGACTGCAGGTTGGTGTGCCATGGAGTGAGGCCAGGCATTTGGATCCCAACAAGCCTGCACTGTCCTTGATGGAAAGGCTGGGTCCACACATGCGTGGACATACATCTTGGCTTACTCTTCCTCTAAACCCTGAGTCTCACCCTGAGGTGGAAAGGGTTATCATTCCTTGGCTCCCTTTCCAGCAAAGATGGGGGCGGCTATCTCTTACAGATTCCTGGTCTGTCTCCCAGAGTGCTTTCCTCCAGTCCTACCGGCCACACAAGGAACCTTTGATCCATATACACTACAGATGAGAGCCTGGGAGAAACCTGGACTGTGGTGAGACCTCATCCTGAGATTCCTGCACACAGCTGCTGCCTCTGACCTCCATCCAACCTCCTGAAGTGCTCATGGTGTGGGCCTGGGTGGCCAGCCCCCCAGGAAAGAATGGGCCCCCTGGCAGCTGTTGTGCGTCCTGGGCACTGAAGTGGCTACACTCTCAGTGCTGCAGACGCTGGCAGACTTGTGCCCGCTGGGCCTCGTCCCATCTCTGGTGCTGGGTGGCTGTGGTCTGACAGGCTAGTGACTTGTTCCTGCTGAAGGCGGTAGGCCAGTGTCCCAAATTTGAAGGTCTTGTATGCCCCAGCAATGACTCATCACCGCCCTGTCACTTCCTGTGGCTTGTTATTAAATATGCTGGTGATGTAAAGTTGGAGTATACAGTCAATGTTTTCAGCTCCTGACTCTTGGAATTAGTGGTAACCCTGGGCCAGTGGTAAAGAACCCACCTGCCAGTGCGGGAGACATAAGAGATACAGGGTGGATCCCTGGGTTGGAAAGATCCCCTGGAGGAGGACATGGCAACCCATCCCAGTGTTCTTGCCTGGAGAATCCCATGGACAGGGAAGTCTGGTGGGCTCCGTAGAGTTGCAGAGAGTCGGACATAACTGAAGTGACTTGGCACGCAGCACGTTGGGCCTGCTCCAGTTTGGACTGTTTCTGGCAGATTCTGAAAGAGCAATGCCAGCCACAGCCCCTCTCCCTTGGTCTCTTCTCAGTGCTAGCTTTTCCCTCTCCACACCAAGATCCAAATCTATTGGTAGGTAGGAGGTGGGGCAGTGACTCTCACTGACACTCTACTGCCTCCCGGTGGTCAGTGTGGGCAAGATTGCTGGGAGAAATGATCAGTAACCTCAGATATGTAGATGGCACCACCCTCATGGCAGAAAGTGAAAAGGAATTAAAGAGCTTCTTGATAAGGTGAAAGAGGAGAGTGAAAAAGCTGGCTTAAAACTCAACTTTCAAAAAGCTAAGATCATGGCTTTCGGTCCCATCGCTTCATGGCAAATAGATGGGGAAACAATGGAAACAATGACAGACTTTTATTTTCTTGGGCTCCAAAATCACTGCGGATGGTGACTGCAGCCATGAAATTAAAAGTCACTTGGAAGAAAAGCTCCTTGGAAGAAAAGCAGTGACCAACCTAGACAGCATACTAAAAAGCAGAGACATTTGCCAGCAAAGGTCTGTCTAGTCAAAGCTATGGTTTTTCCAGTAGTCGTGTATGGATGTGAGATTTGGACCAGAAAGAAGGCTGAGCACCAAAGCATTAATGCTTTTGAACTGTGGTGCTGGAGAAGACTCTTGAGAGTCTAAAGGAAATCAGTCCTGAATATTCATTGGAAGGGCTGATGCTAAAGCTGAAGCTCCAGTCCTTTGGCCACCTGAAGTGAAGAGCCAACTCTTTAGAAAAGACCCTGATGCTGGGAAAGATTGAAGGCAGGAGGAGAAGGGGATGACAGAGGATGAAATGGTTGGATGGCATCACTGATTCAATGGACCTGAGTTTGAGCAAACTCTGGGAATTAGTGAAGGACAGGGAAGCCTGGTGTGCTGCACTCCATCAGGTTGCAAAGAGTCGGACACGACAGAGTGACTGAACAACAACAATTGGGGGTCTGAGCACAGTTTGGCCAGAGCTTGTGCCTCGATGTGAGAGTGAAGTTTGTGAGCATATGCATGGAATTCTATTTATAAACCTTCATGGATCTCAATCTCTTCATCCCTAAAATGGAGGCAACAATGTCATAAGGATCAAATACATAGTGTGCTTGTCCGTAGATAAAAGGCTTTCTACACTGCGATTATTGTGTGATGTTATTTTTTTCCTCCAAATCTGACCATCTCCAGAGAAAAGATGTAGAGCCACCCACCCTGTTTTTGGGAGCATGTCATTTGTCTTTTCCATGAGTGTTTTTTTAAAAATTTTTATTTTGTATTCAGGTATAGCTGATTAACAGTGTTCTGATAGTTTCAGGTGAACAACAAAGACAGAGAAGAAGATATATGACATGACTTATATGTACAATCTGAAAAGAAATGATACAGATGAACTTACTTACAAAACAGAAAGAGACTCACAAACTTAAGAGAATGAACTTATGGTTGCTGGGGGAAGGGATGAGGGGAAGGGATAGTCAGGGAGTTTGGGATGGATATGTACACACTGCTATATTTAAAATGGAAAACCAACAAGGACCTACTGTATAGCACAGGGAACTTTGCTCAATGTTATGTGGCAGCCTGAATGGGAGGGGAGTTTGAGGGTGAATGGATACATGTATATGTATGACTGAGTCCATGAGTGTTTACTTATTTATATTTTTCTCTTTTGGGTTTTTTTTTTTAATAAGCGGTTACACTGTGGGCTCAATGTTAACATGTTCCACCAAACATCAAACTGGTGTTTTTTGAAAACAGAGCCCCTGGCTAAAGCGTGTCTCCGGGTTCCCTGGTAATTGACAAGGTAGTCCCATGAGTGTTTATTGAATGACTGCTCTGTGCCAGGCCTGCTCTGGGGCTGGGGATGAGATGAATGAGACAGAGGCCCTGCCTTCAAGGAGCACACAGTCCAGTAAGAGCACTAGACAGTAAGAAGTGCCGAGTGTTGACTAAGCCAAGAGTAGAGAGTGACTGGCTCAGCTCTTAGAGGAAGGAGTACTGAATGAGCATTCACCGGGCAAAGAAGGGGAGGAAGAAAATTCTGGGCAGAGACACAGAGGGGCATAGGGCTGGAGGTGCCCTAGAAGCAGGTAGGTAGAGTAGGATATGAAGGGGCATGAGACCAGAGGGGTGGCAGCCTGGATGGGAGAGTTTATCCTGGGAGCAGCAAGGGGTCTGGAGGGTTTTAAGCTGGAAATAACATGGTAAGATCTGGATCCTAGGGAATTTGGGGTAAAAGTCTGTGGGTGGGAGCAGGCTGGATGTAGAGAGACAGCAAGGAAGCTGTGGTCACAACCAGGCAAAAATGATGATGGCCTGGATGGACTAGGGTGGAAAGAAAAGAGGACAGATCCAAGTGATGTTTGAGATTCAGGCTTTGGTCACTAGTTGGATGTGGAATGAGGTGGGGTGGAGGACGAAGCCCCAGCTCCTGGAATTAATTATAGGGGATGGTGATGCCTGCCACCCATCGAGGGGCTGTGTTATCAGTTAGGATATTTTTGGTCTGAGTTTACAGGAAATCGTAAAGATATTTGGCTTGAGCAGAGGGTAATTTATTGGCCCATATTAACTGCAGAGCCTAGGGGCAGTTCCGGCCTCAGGCTGCCTGTGACTCAAGTCTGACTGGGAGAGCAGCCCTGGCCTCTCTGCCTTCCTTGTCTTCATCTGCAGCCTTTGTCAGCCTCTGACAGGGTGGTCTAGTGGTTGGGGCAAGGGCTTGAAATCTCATGGCTGGACCTGAAAGCTGGCCCCACATTCTCTGGCTATGTGACCTGGGCAAGGTGCTTAATCCCTTGCGGTTCAAACCTCCCCTCTTTAGAATGAGGAGAAGCAGGGCGTTAGGATAAAATGAGATCCATACATGTAGAGAGCCTGGCCCAGTAAGAGTGCCTGTTATCAGCCTCAGCCTCCACGTGAGGCAGGAGGCATCTCAAGTTCAAATCTATCAGGGAAGGATGGGTCATCTCCCAGGTTCCTCAGGCCAAACCCTGCAGCAGTTGTGACTGTGTGCTAACCCTGGGGTACTGTGTTGCTGGTATGGAATGTTCTAGGCCTAAGCCGCATGCTCTGCTCAGACATCCCAGGCCACAGGGCCCAAAGGAGAAGGATGTCTCCTCACCAGATCTAAGCCTGTTTTATTCCTGGGGTGAATAGAGGCTGGGAGTCCATAAACTGACTCGTGGGGGGCTGTGGGCAGAGGGGTGGTGGATAAGTCCAGTTTGGGTGTGTTGAGTCTGAAGCACGGCAGCGGGCTCATCCAAGGTGTACAATTAGTGTATGGGGCTGAGGCTCACCAGAGAGACTTCCAGGCCAGGGTGTTGCTAGAGGCAGAAAATAGAGCTGTGGGAAGGGCCCAGGTGGGGCTGAGAAGAGAGGAGGCGAGCAGGCCCCACTTAGAGGTGGGGCAGGGTCCAGGGAGATGGGAGGGAACATGGGGAGCCAGTTCTCTTGGGAGTCAGGGAACAAAGGAGTTCGGAATTGGGGAGTGTCCATGCTCCCCACAATTCTGGAGGCAGAAGGCTTCTTTCTGGACCACCTGGCTTCCCTGAGCTACCCACCCCCACTCCCACTGCCTTAAACCTGGGTGATGGGGAGGGGTGGGAGGAGCCCCCATACAGAAGAAAGTGGGAACATGGTCCCTCTGGGCTGGCAAACCCACTGTGGGGAGAGAGGTGGGTTTCTTTTCTTTAGTTTACTGCTCTGTATGTGTGAATGCTATCACACACACACACACACACACACACACACACACGGCTCACCTAGGCAAAACAAAACAACGCAAAGCCCACACAAATGAGCTCATCCGACTCCAGGCTCCTGTGCCTCCCTTCCAAGTGCAGGGACTTCTGCACTTGCTCCTTCTGCTGGGCAGGCAGAGTTTGCAGCCACGTCCTCCACGCCCATGGTTCCTCTGTTTACCAGACCCCGCAGGACCCTCTCCTTTGTCCGGTTGCTCTCTCTCTTCACATACTAACTGCTACTAGCTGCAAATCACAACCACTTTCAACTCTGCCTCCATGCCCTCCTCCCATCTCCCATATTCTGCTCAGATGCCCTCACCTCCTACTTCTCACAAAAAGGAGGTACCTTCAGACATGACTCCCTCTGCTCTGTCCCCAGACCTCCTCTGGAGCCAGGGGCTTTCCATGTGTCCCCAGGAGAGGGCCACCCCCCCACCCCCACCCCACCATACCACACACACACTGGATTCTGTCTCCATTTCTGCACCATACCCCCTTCACTTTAGTTTCTTTAACACTCTTTTAACCACTCCTTCTTTGCTGGCTCCAGCTTCAAAACACTCAGGTTTCTTCCATCTTAAAATAGCCCTTCTCTGCGCCTGGTGCGTGTGCCTCCAGTAACTACCTCTTGTCTTGCTTCATCTTTACAGCTGAACTTTTCCAAAGTTATCCACACTGGCCGTATCCCCCTCCCCTCCCCCTGCCTCCTCTAATCCTCTTCCACCTGGCTTAGTCTGCACTGGCGCTGCCTGGTCAAGATCAGCCCCGGGATGGTTGCTTGAGCCTGCTCGTCCGTTCTTTTCTCAGCTGCTCTCCTCGTCACTCATCCTGCTTCCGACTGCTCCCTCCTCCTCACAGCGTCCCGGTGGCTCCCCTGACGGCTCTGGAAGAAGCTCAGAGAGAAGCTCAGTGATGTGCAGAGGAGAGGCTGAGACGGTGGGCTCCAGCACAATGCTGGGTCCACACCCTGGGTCCGCCACTCACTGGGTAACTGAAACCCTGTCCCTCGTCAGTGAAGTGGATAACACTCACTTTGGGAAACTCCTGAGATGAAGTGGATTTCAGAGGGTGGGCCCAGGGCCCTGGAGCACCTGCTTGGGTTGAATCCAGGCTCCCCGGCTCCCAGCTGCATGCCCTTGGGGAGGTCCCGCTCGGCCCTGTCCCTGCCTCACCTCTCTCTGGGGCTCCCATGCCAGCACCTCCGCTCTCTTTGCCTGGGGCGTGCATGCTGACTGTCTCAGAATGGTCTGAGCACTTCCTCTTTCTCTGCCATCTTGCTCTGGGTGCTCCTTAAGCTTTCCTGGCATTTAAATCGCCATTTATAAACCACAGCTCTGAAAGCTGCAGCCCCAGCTGAACCTGGGTGCTGAAAGTCGCATTAATGCCTTGATCCATTCTGCAGTGATCTCCTCAGCAGCTAACTCTGGCAGCTGCTGGAGAGCATGTGGTAAATGAGACAGAGGGGCCCCTGCCACAGAGCCTACATTCTGGCGGGAGGGGATGTTTGATGGCCCTGTGAGCAAATGCATGCATGAGGTCACTGCAGATGGTCATACAACAGGGCAATGGGGCGGAGACCTGTGTGCTGACTTCAGGTGCAGGTGGTCAGGGCCAGCCTCTCCAAGGAGGCGGCATCTGGGTCAAGACCTGGACCGGAGGAGGATGCAGCCAGGCCAAGGGCTGGAGCACAGTGTTCCTGCCAAAGGGACCATGGGTCCAAGGGTCCTGCTGTGGGAACGAGACTGGCCTGTCTGAGGGACCGAAAGGAGGCTGGCGTGGTGGGAGCTTAACAAATCAGTCGGGGAAGAAGGCCTTTGCTCCGGGTGCACCATCCTTGCTCCTGGCCTGACTCCTGGCTTGGGACCACCTTCTCCCCAGCAGGTGTCCTCAAATCGGCCCCCTCCTTCCCCTACACAGCCTGACCACAAATGTGGTCCATTCTACCCCTTAGAAAGCTTTGCTCCGCCTTTGGCTGCTGGCCTCACCTCTCACCCAGCCCCCATGTCCATCGGTCCTTCTTGGCTCCCCCTTCTCCACGGGCACCAGAGTGATTCTTTTACAAAAGGGCAGGCTGTCACTATTCCCTGTCAGGCTGGAGTCCAAAACGTGGTCCCCAAGTTGCTGCCCTCTTGGGTCTCTGCTCCCTCTCCTCATTTCTCTGTCCACATTCCATCGTGTCCTCTGGGCCTCTGACTGCGCACCTCCCATTGCCCAGCTGGCCCCTTCCCCTCCGTCAGGCTGGGGCTTCCTGTCAAGCAGTCCCACAGCTCCAGGCTCGCCCCCGACAGTCTTCCTCCAAGTGTTCAGTTACACGTGTAACTGTCAGGTAAGCTCTGCAAGAACAAGCCTGACTGTGTTCATTCCCTGCTGCCTTTCCAGTGCAGTTGTAGTGCTCGGCACATAGCAGTTGCTCAGTAAATGCGTGTTGAATGAATGAAAGGTTGAGTTCTACAGAGAGGCCGTGGGAGGAGAGGATGAGGCTTCTCCCTGGCCCACCCTACCCTCGAAGCTGCCTACCCACCCGGGCACCCACACAGGCACCTCGATCTCACCCAACAGCATGAGCCCTGCCCACCTGACATTCTCTCTGCCTCTATCTGAACGGTTTGGCCCCGACCCCCTCCAGCTCCGATTCCCTGCCTGCTCCTGTTCTATTCCACCTGCTTGGCCCTTTGACCTGCGGGTGAAGGAGGCTGCTCCCCTGCCCCAGGCCTGGGCTCCTTCTTGACTCATTTGTTCTCACTTCTCAGATTACAGTAGCTTCTCTGGGAGTCGTCCTCACCCAAGACAGCCAGACCCTGGGTCTAGACCCGATGCTGACCCAGATGGAGCAGTTCCAGGTGATACAAAATTTCAGGGTGGGCTCAGGTAGCTTGGGTAGGGTGGATGGCAGGTGACTGGAGTTTCATTAAAGGGCAGTGTGTTGGAGGGTCATCCCTGCTTCACAGAAGGTACCCAGGGGTGGAGAGGGAGAGGGAGAGGCAGCCATGCACCCAGTCTTCAGTGGATACAGAACACCAAAGGTTTCATTCATTCATTAACTCATTCATCCCACTAAGGTCATAAAGCAGAGGTCCCCAACCCCTGGGCCATGGACTGGTACCGGTCCTGTGACCTGTTATGAACTGGATCGCACAGTAGGAGGTGAGTGGTAGGTGAGTGAGGGAGGCTTCCTCTGCATTTACAATCGTTCCCCACTGCTAGCATTACTGACTGAGTTCTGCCTCCTGTCGGATCAGCAGCAACATTAGTTTCTCACGGGAGCTTGAATCCTACTGCGAATTGTGCCTGTGAGAGATCTAGGCTGCATGATCCTTATGAGAATCACCCTGAAGCCAACCCCCTCCCCACCTAGTCCATTGAAGAATTGTCTTTCATGAAACCCGTCCTTGGTGCCAAGAAGGTTGGTGACTGCTGCTCTAAGGACTTACCCCCATGCCAGGCACTGTTCTAGACCCTGAGGACATAGCAGTGAACAAAGCAGGTGAAAAGTTCCTGCTCCTTGCTGCTGGCCTTCTTGTGAAGGGAGGCAGATGATGAACACTACATGTAACATCAAACAGATATAAAATAGAATCCCAGATGTGTATTGATTCCTAGGGCTTCCATAACCAAGTTGCTCAGTTCTAGAGGCTAGGCATCCAAAACTGAGGTGTTGGCAGGGCCCTGCTCCCTCTGTGATTTTCCAGGAGCCTTCCCTTGACTCTCCTGAGCTCACGTGGCTTTCTGGCACCCTTTGGTATTTCCTGGCTGGTACCCACATAACCCCAACTTCTGTCTTCAGTGTCTTGTGTTGTTTGCCACGGGACACCTGTGTGCCTGGCTCCAAGTGTCGTTCTTCTTAGAAAAACACCAGTCACATTGGAATAGGGGCCCTCCCTAGTCCAGTGTGATCTCACTTTAATTTGATGAATTACCTCTGCAGCACAAATCGGGTCACGTTCCAGGTACTGTGGCGTAGGACTTCAACACATTTCTTTTCTGGGGGGGGGATACGGTTTATAACAAGTGGTAATAACGAAACAGAGAGGGTGCGTGGAGGGTGTGGGGGCAGGGTGGAAATGATCAGTGAGGTCATGGGGAAGGTGACATTTGAACGAAGACAGAAGTGAGAAAGAGCGATAGAGCTAAGTGGGAAAAGGCCTCGGGGCAGCAGAGCAGCAAGAGCTGGCAGCCTGAGGAAGGAGCACCCCCCCACACACACCACGCAGTGGTGAGGAACAGACAGCGGGGAGGCCCAGGAAGCCCAGGTCCTCGTGGTGAGGACCAAAGTCAGGGCTAGAGGAGGTGGGGGTGAGTGAAAGGCTGACCAGGCCTTCCACAGAGACCTGGGACGTGCCCCCTTCTCCTACATTTTCTCAGGAAATCACCAAAGAACATGCTCTGCTCAACCAGAGAGCAACCGGGAAATGACGGCGCAGGGGTGAAGGAAGGAGCCTTCCCCCCAGCGGTGTTCAGGGAGACAGGGATGCCTGGGTGACTGGGCTTCTGAGCTCTCAGGCCCGAGCATCTGTTGACTGATGCTCTTCTCATCCGAGATGGCCAGCGAGTCGCACAGCCTCTTCTGGAATACTGTCCGTGTCCCTGGCCGCCACCCTTCCCTGGCCCAGATCACACTGAACTTTGCTGGAGGCTGAAGATCTCTCTATACTTTTATAATTTTATTTATTTATGGCTGTGCTGTGTGTGTGTTGCTGCGTGGGCTTTTCTCTAGTTGCGGCAAGCGGGGGCTACTCTCCAGCTGCGGGGCATGGGCTTCTCCTTGCAGTGGCTTCTCTTGTTGCAGAGCGTGGGCTCTGGGGCAAGCAGGCTTCAGTAGCTGTGGCTCCCCGGCTCTAGAGTGCAGGCTCAGTAGTTGAGATGCATGGGTTTAGTTGCTTTGTGGCATGTGGGATCTTCCCTGATCAGGGATCAAACCCATGTCTCCTTCATTGGCAGGTGGATTTTTTACCACTGAGCCACCAGGGAAGCCCCTGAAGATATATTTTAGCAAAGCGTGACATTAGGTTTCCAAGCTGTGGGGGTAATGTAACTACCTTGGTGCCTTGTTACCACATGAGGGTCCCTGACGTTCTCGCCTCACTGTGCACCCTCTGCGTTCTCTGATCACCTCGTCTTGTGCAGATCTGCTCCACCGGCTCCAGGGCGCGGTCATGGAGGTGTTCTCAGCCCTGGCCTCTGTAGCCTCCACAGGAGGCGGGGGGAGATCCCAGGGCATTTCTGTGCTAGGGTCTCTTTCCTCAGCAGCCTGGACCCCTCAACCCTAAGATAGTGGCTCTTCACCCACAGTTAACAGCCCATGTGAACCCCCTTATTTTCATGGCTTTGAACCTCTTCCTTGCCAAACAACAACCTAGCTAAAGGTAGATTTACCTCCTTCCTGGACTGGCTCTCATGACAAGAGCCACCCTCTCAGCCGGAAAGTTCTCTGCCCGAGCCATCTGCTCAAATGTCAGCTCCAGTAGCATAGTGATTTTTGCTGTTTCGTTCACTGCACACAGAAGGCTATGAGGAAATAGAGTTTGAACGAAAGGCATCATCCCTTAAATTTTTCCTTTGATCACGGGGTGGGGAGGAGGGAGAAACTATAAATGGATCCTAGCCCCTTAGTTTTCTCAAGTGAAAGATGTGTTAGTTCCCAGCAATGTGCTAGAACCTAGCTGAGGCACCTGGGAGTTGGATCATGTGATGTGCTGCTGGCATGTACAGGAGCTTTAGAGAAATAACAGCAAAGTTTAAGGGGGATAGTCGGCAGACTTTCAGCTATTGTCATGTTCATCTTTTGGACTTAGCAACAATGAGGTTTTGTGAGGAAATCCAATAACTCCAAAATTCTTTCAATGCTGTTTGTTCTTTAGACTTCACTGTTTGTGCGTTTGCAAAAAAAAAAAAAGAGAGAGAGAGAGAAGTGCATTTCTTGCCCTGTGTGCAAGCAGGGTGGATAGGGCAGGCCTGTATGACTGGTTAAAGATGGGAGCAGCACGTTCCAGTACCTGGAAGCCCGGCCCAGAAGCTGTGGATACAGTGGGAGCAGAACCCACCATTTCAAAGGCACAGATGGCAATGAATAGGAACAATGGACTGCCAGTCGGGTCCCAAATCTGAAAGTATCTTTTAGTTTAAAATGTCTTGATCAGGCACCAAATGTTACAGGAATTGTAGCAGAAATGAATTAAAAGTAGAAACAATAGTTTATCCTTTTGTCATTTGGAGAAATGATGAATATTTCAAAACCATTTGGTGGGAACCAGGGACTGATGCCCCAGTTCTCCTCCCCTCAGTGGCTAAGGCGGTGTTTCTTAAAGTGGGTGCCATGATTTTCCAGCTGCAAGGGACTTTAATTGGTGTTGCATGAAAACAGGGCTCTGTGGTCTAATAAATTTGGGGATTATTGTGTTAGGCAAAGTTAAAGAGATTTCTTTTTTGCAGTTCTCGTAAGAGGCATTGCTATGCCAATATTATGATGAATCTAAGAGAAGCGCAGAGCACTTCCCAGCAGATTTGACCAAAGAATTGATTTTTTCCCCCTCCTCCTCTTTTTTTTTTTTTTTTTTAAAAGAAGCCTCCCATGGGATCACCATTCCAGCCAACAAAGCTCCAGGGAAACACTGAAAACCTTTCTTTTGGAAGAGAAGAAAAACTTTGGAAAAAACCATAGATCATGCCACTTCGGATCGTGCATTTCTCTTACTTTGTCAGAACAACAGTATAAAATTAATTTTATTTCCAAGGACTGTAATGCCACATTACTAAATTTAAATTCACATTTTTTTTTCCAAAGAGAGTTTTAAAAAACATTTCGGAACTACTACTTATGTGAAACAAATCTCTGCATGGAGCAATGGCCAAATATGTACAAGAATTTTGTACAGGATGAAAATGTGATGCCAGAATTTCAATTTGCCACAGCTATTTTACCCAAAGTTCACCATGCTTTGTGGTTCCTGCAACATGATAGATCTTGGGTGGTTTCCCTTTAGCATGATTGTCATGAAGGAAGCCCATTCCTTGAAGAGCTGCTTTGTCTGCTTTGGTTTGATCATTCTGTCCTGCCGGTTAGCTACCTTGTTGCCTAAAATGGATTAACTCAGAGATTGGGGTCAGCGGCCTGGGCTGTTGGCTGAGGAGTGGGGATGCAGGGGCGGAGGGCAAGGCTCAGAAGCTTGAAGGCTTGATGGGCAAGCTCCGTGGGGGAAGTTGGCTGCCCTGGTTGAGAGACGGGTAATATTTCGTGGAATGAGTCTGAGCTTACCCGGCTATGTCTTTTCACCACGTAATACGTTTTGAACGTAAATTTCTGAGTTGTAACTCAGAAAACTGTGGTTATGTCTGGCGGTTGTCATGTTTGCTCTGTGGCTGGGCTAAAATAATGGAAGCGAAGAGATTCTGAATGAACGGTGTGGCAAAGTCACATTGTAAAGGAGCCTGTGGGATCGCAGGATTGTTGTGAGTTTCTTTTGAAACAATCTATTGTAACTATCAAATATACTATTGGGGGATCAAATACAAAGAGGGCTAGACAGGAAAACTAGGGTGCCCCTCCAAGTGACCTGAGATGATTGTTGCATGAGGGATTCAGGCCTGACGGTGTCAGATCTTCTGATTGTTCAAGGAGGAGATGGAAATCCAGATTTTGGGGATATTTTTTGACTGTGCCATGGGGTATTTTTTCCTGATCAGTGATCAAACCCACGCCCCCTGCAGTGGAAGTGTGAAGTCTTAACTGCTGGACTGCCAGGGAAGTCTGAAATTCAGATTTTTCTATCAATTCTGCTGATTTTAAAATGGAGGCTCCATTAAAGAAGTGGTGTGAATCAATCCCCACATCCACCTGTGGTCTAAGCTGCCCTGTGGGCTACAGTTAGTGACCAGCGGTGACTGACAAATCTCTATCCCCAGTGCTAATTCTTTCCTGAGCACCGCAGCCACATACAGAACTGCCTACCAGATGTCCGTTAGCCTGGATGTCCCAAGGCATCTCAATTTCCCATCGTCCAAAGTTGACCTTGTCATCTCCTCCATGCCTCTTCTTCCTGGGTCCCTGAGCTCACTGATGATGCAGTAAGCCTCCCATCACCCTGGTTGCTCTGGGAACCCTCTTGACATCCATCTCTGGCATCTGTACCCTCCTCTCCATTTCCTCGCCCCTGTCTTTGGGTGCTTACCCTCTCTTACCCGGATCACTTCCACTCTCGGTGGAGCTGCACTGTGTGGACACCCCCCAGCCTTCCTGCCTGGCCACCTTTGGTCCTGCAGCCTGGAGCCCTTTGTTCACATGCGTAACCGCAGGTTCAGCACAAATCCCACTCCTGTTTGTATCGCCCACCCCAGGGCCCCACACCTGCCTGCCTCACCGTAGCTTTGCACTCTGGTGACAGTTTGTCAGCAGACAATTTGTCTGTCTCTTTGTGAGTCCGGCTGTGCTTCCCTCCTGTCAGCACTGCCATGCCTAGTTCAGGGGTGGTGATTAGGGGTGGGATCGGAAGAGACTGGGGGACACCATCCTGAGAAGCACCTGGAGTTAGCAGGAGGCTTTGCCTGCAAGGACACACCTTACTCACACTGGGATAAGCAGTAAAGAGGGCTTATCAGCTCAACCAACTGATCAGTGTGGAGGAAGGATGTGCCTCAGGGCTGGTTTGATGCAGGTTCAGCCTGGGAGTCAGTCTCTCTCCAGGCACATGTGGTGCAGCATCCACCGGGGCTTGCGCCCCCGTGTGGCCTAAGGGGCACAGCAGCCTCCTGGGCTGTGGTTTTCCCATCCAGGTCATGGGAGAAGGGAGGATGGTTTGGGAGGCTCTCCTAGAAGGGCGAGAATGTCACTTTCCAAGGAGCCCAGCAAAAGTGTCCTCGTCCCACGTTCCCCTTACCATGTTCCCCCGACCCCTGTGCCCCCTTACTCATGCAGTGGTGGAAGTGAGGGAGGGCCATCTGTCTCAGCTTAATCTCCCCCGTCTAAGCCCCCAAACTTTGCGAATGTGGAAATGCTCTTCCTCTGAATTTCCTGGTCCCAGGGAGCTGCTTCCATTCTTTTAGGCTGGAACCAACAGCGACGGCACTAGTGAATGTCTAGCTCCCTCTAGTGGGGGTTCTGAAAAGGAACGGAAGGAGAGGATTGCTGTCACTGGCAGGTGGGACGGTACCCCACCTCCTCCAGCTCGCTCCCCAAGGGTGTGTTGTGATAGGCAGCCTGGCGTTGCCTCCTCTTCCAGCCCCACTGAAGCTGAGGATGCTTTTCAGGGCTACAGAACCCAGACCTGAGGCCCTAGGAAGGAAGGCACAGGGGTAATGGGGTGGGTTGTGTAGGGAGGATCCCTTAAGGAGAGGGAAGGACAGTGAGGGAGATGAAGGGGGAGAAACGGGGGGTGGGGGGGAGCAGTGGGAGGGGGATCTCTTTGGGGAAGTCCCTTCCTTGGAAAGGCCCGGTTGTTAGGTGCATTCCTTAGTGATCCACAAGGGAAAGTCCAACTCAGCTGGAGAGTTAACGGTTTTCTCTCAGAGAAGTTAATTCCCTTTCACACAAATACTTCAGAAAAGAAATTTGCATATGCAGTAAATGTGCCTTTCGGGGAGATTTAAGGGATATGGTGGCAAAGGAAGCTGGTGTTAACCCTTCTCCTTCCAGGAAGTCCCCAGGGCGACTGATGGCTTCAAAAATGACACAGCAATAGCAGGAAAAATAAGCCAGAGGACACGTGTTGGGGAGACGAGAGACCCCACCTTCTGACGGTCCCCTGAGGGAAGGGGATGCCTCCAGCAAATGCCTGCCTTTTCATCAATGCTGGGTCTGGTGCCCTGGATCTCAACATCTGTTCCCTCCTCCTTCAACGTGCCCTTTGCACTGCTGAGGCCAGAAAGCCAGAAATCACCCTTCTCAGGCTCCCTTGCAGCTAGAGTGTACTCTGTATGTGTGTGTGCACACACACACACGCTTAGCCGTGTCTGACTCTTAGTGACCCCATGAACTGTAGCCCGCTAGGCTCCTCTGTCCATGGGATTTTCCAGGCAAGAATACTGGAGTGGGTTACTGTTTCCTCCTCCGGGGGATCTTTCCGACCCAGGGGTCAAACCCTGTCTCCTGCGTTCCTTGCATTGCAGGCAGATTCTTTACCACTGAGCCCCCTGGGAAGCCCAGAGAGTGCATCAGCTGTGGCCAAACAGATGCACTTGTACAGGATTCGAAAGTGTAGGGACACCATTGCTGCAGCAATTCCTGATCTGTGGATTGCGGCATGATGGTATGTGTGTGTGTCCTTGAACTCAACAATTCCATTGGAAGCCTCCAGCTTCCTACCTCTCCACTTGCCAGCTGCTGCCTCTACCCATGATTTTATAAGCACCTAATTCCCTGGATCTCAATCCTCCTTTTTAAAACCTAGATTGGCTTCTTTCCTACTCTGCTGGTATAGTAAGTGTACAGAAGAAGCTGGCTTGAATGGAAAACAGAATACTGAATGTGTTCCTAACAGAGATCTTTGGCTCTGAGAGAGAGAGGGACATACTAGATTGGAGGAGAGGAGCTGGGGGGGACTCTCAGAGGGACAAGGTTGGATAGGAATCCTGTTTCTCTGAAGCTGGGGGATGTGGGGCAGTGGATACAGGTGTAGGGGAGGCAGAAGCTTGGGAGAGGATAGACAAATGGTGACCTTGTCAAGTTTACCCCTGGACCTCAGATGCCCCCCTTGTTTACTTCCCTTCCTCTTTCTGGGCATCCAGCCAGGATGGAGATTTGGTGAAACCCAGTGGTCCAGGTGTTCCCTCCACTTCTCAGCCACTGCTGCTGTCTGGACAGATCTGGTGGGCTTACCTGTTGACACTGAGGTATAAGAAGGGTCAGGTCTACAGCACAGTCTGGAGGGCAGCTGGGGCCAGGGGGGCCTGTTTTAGAATAAAGTCGCTTCAAGATTAAAGACCTGGAACTTCTCTGGCTGCCCACTGGTTGGGATTTTGCCTTCTAATGTAGGGGGTGTGGGTTTGATCCCCGTTTGGGGAACTAAGATTCTACATGCCTCATGGCCAAAAAATTCAAAACATAAAACAGAAACAATATTGTAACAAATTCAATAAAGATGTTAAGAATGGCCCATGTCAAAAAAAATCTTAAAAAAAAAAAAAGATCAAAGACTAAAGCTCTTCAGGGGAATTTGGGCATCTGCTATGGGAAGGGGAGTTGTTTTTTGACATTCAAACACTCTGGAATCAGAGAGGTAAGTCAACTGAAGAGATAACCCTCAGGTGTTATGGGACTTGGCAGGTAAAAATAATGCCTCCAATTATTTGACACTCTTTCTGTTGAAATGGGATTTACATTCGTTCCCTCCTTAGAACTGGATGGGCTTGAGACCACTTCACCAGTAGGTATGGTGGTCACAATACCACGTGACCTGTAAAGTGTTAGTTGCTCAGCTGTGTCTGACTCTTTGCAGCCCCATATAGCCTGCCTGGCTCCTCTGTCCATGGACTTCTCCAGGCAAGAATACTGGAGTGGGTAGCCATTCCCTTCTCCAGGGGATCTTCCTGACCCAGGGATTAACCTGGGTCTCCTGCATTGCAGGCGGATTCTTTACCGTCTGAGCCCTTGTGATCTTTAAGGTTAGGTCATAAAAGCCAGGCAGCACCAGCTGGATCTCTGGGAACACTGCTCTTCTGACATCCCTCTCTGGATGCTTCCTCTTGGGACCCAGTTGTCATCTGTAAGCAGCCACCTGAAGAGGCTTGAGAAGATCCTCCAGTTGAGGGGGCCAGTCCAGGTCAACTTTTGAATCATCTGGTCAAGACACAGGAGGAAAGAAGCTGGAGTGATGATGACTCCAGCTCCAAACATCCATCCGAGCCCGAGCCTCCACCCCGCCACACACCCTGTCCCAACCCCCTGACCCACAGATTGTCTGAACACAATAAACCAGATGTTTATGCTACTGATGTGGAAGATGTTGGAAACACTGTGGCAGCTGACTGCAGCCTGGGGTCACTGCCCTCATGAGTGCCCTTCTTCTGTGGGGACCCCCCATGTCCCGCACTCTGTGGGCTGTTGGGGAGCCAGGCCTCGACAGAATCACAAAGTTCAACTGCACGTTGTGAGCCCTGCAGACTGACTGCCACAACTCGTCACTCCGACTTGCGGGATCTGAGCTCGGACTCCTGGCAGACTTACCAAGGCATTTCCTGCAGATGGGGTCTTTCCCACCAAGAGAACAGCTTGTCTGCATTGGGGTCAGTGGGGAGTAATTCTCATTTTTTGTAGGGGGAGCAGGCAGACCTGGATTTGAGACTGTCTCTGAGCCCTTGTGCAGATTTGGTCATGTCTCTGAGCCTCAGTTTCCCCATCTGTCAAGTGTATGGTCCCTTGCGGAGTGGCTGTGAGGGTGAGGTAATGTGTGAAATGCTGCGGTGGGAACAGCCATCCTTCTGCATGGGAACTAGCCTCGGGGGAGACCGCTTGGTTGAACCCGGTGCCCAGGGACAAAAGGCAACGGCTTTTCTCCCGAGTTCCTGGGTTCGCTGGGGTATTAGTCGGGTTATTCATTCACCATGCATCAGAGACTCAAAATAACAGTGACTTAAACAGATGAAACGTGATTTTCTGTCCTATATCGTCTGGCAGGAACATTCCAGGACTGGTGGAGCAGCTACACAGAATCGGGTCACTCCACAGCTGCCGGCGAGTGCCATCCATGCTGACTTCCACATCTGGGTTACAGCCAGTGGAAGGGGATGTGGTGGAGGGAGGGTGTCCCCCAATGTGGAGGCTGGACTCACGACCTGCACTCACCTCCTGTTGGCTGTACGCAGGCACGTGGCAATAGCTGGGTGCCTGGGGTGCTGGGAAGCACAGGGGCACCCATGTGCCCAACGACAGATCAGGGTTCCACTGCTTCTGCAGAAGAGGAGAGCAGGCATGAGGGCGGAGCAAAAAGTGTCTGCTGCCCTGGGCATGGGGGGCGCAGGGCCTGGCCCCAACCGTCCTTCTGCCCACCTTTCCAACCAACTCGGCTGTTGAGGGCATTGAGCCAGGAGCAGCGTTGTAGATAGGAGACTAGACCCTGCTCTCAGGCAACACGATTTTTCACAAACCGAAGCCGGTGGAGGATGTTTAGGGCACGGCTTTGAAGGGCCCTGTTGTCCATCCAGGCCCGCGTCTCCAAGTTCTGGCCAGTCTGTTCCTGGAACATGCTGGTCGCGCTCCTGGAGGATGCGCCCTCCCTGGGTGTGGCTCGGTGCGGTGCCCTTGACACTGACACAACTTGATACAGTTGCATAAAAGACTTTCCTTTTCTGCAAAAACAGTTTTTCAGGACATAGTCAGTGTATCACATCACTCAGTGTTCCCAATACCAAGGACCATGTGAGCAACTTTCACTAGAGTTCATTATAAAGGAAAACTGTTCCCACTGAGAAAAGAGCCTGCTTCCTGCAGATTGTAACACATCAGACTTCCCCTTCCGCCCTGGCTGCCCCGAGGCTTAATCACAGCATCTGTGGCCATTCAGTTAGCCTTGTACAATCTCTATTTCCTGCGGGCCCAGCATTTTAGTTCTCTGTGTTGGTCTTGTTGTTGTGTCTTTAATACTTGTTGCCTCCCACGTTCTCTCTAGGAAGAAGCAGGTTATCATTAGTGATGAAACAGAAAGCTAGGGTCCCTTAATTGCGAAGAAAATAAAACTGGTAGCTCCGAAGGGTAGTCCTGCTTGAGAGTCAGTGTTGACTCCAGTTTCCCAGCAGCTGGGGCAGATAAGGGGTGGTTACCAGGCCGTCCTCAGAAAGAAGGGTGGCGAGAGAGGCAAAGCAGGGAGCCCTTAGCGGCCCCTGTAATGATTCAGGGCATGGGCACGGATCTCAGCTCCATCACTCAGAAGCTGTGTGACCCTGAGCCAATCACTTAACTTCTCTGGGCATCAGTATAGTCATAATAATGGCTTCTGGTTTCATCACTTCGATCTCTTCTTCTGCCTTCACGTTACCTTCTCCTTTTCTATATGTCCGTGCCTCCTCTTCTGTATCGAATCAGGACACTTGTCGTTAGATTTAGGGTTCACCTAGATAATCCAGGATGATCTCAACTTTATGATCTTTAGTTTAATTGTATGTGCAAAGACACTTTAGCTAAATACGGTCAGATTCTCAGATTCTGGGATGTGGACATATCTTTTGGGGGCCACCATTCAATCCACCACAAGGACTAAAGTTTGGATCTGAGCAATGCATCTCTTAGGGTGAGACCAGTCCTTAGACAGGAGATGTGTGTGAGGTGTTTTTCTGGGGGGAGGAGTGGGCTCCTAAAACCTCCGCCTCGTAGAGGTAGCTTTCCATGGAGCCGCTGCCGGCCTGTGGAGATACAAGCTCCTATGGGGGGAGATTGGGCTTATTGTCCTGGGTCTTTTGTGGCCCCTCAGGGCCCAGTGGGTGCTCTGTACACACCACTCTGGACTGATTAACTCCCACCTCCTTTGGCAGAGGGAGAGTTGGCCACATGACCCACTGGACAGATTTACAACAGAGACAAACTCAAGGGGGTACTCCTTTCCCCTCTACTCACCCCTCCCAGCACAGGCCTTCCAACTTCAGTGCTCTCCCTACTCCTAGCACCTAGCACACAACGACCACTTTGAGGGGGCATTCTCTTGCTCAAACACCTGCCATGGCTCCTCCTGAGTCAAATCTACATCCACTCCAGGCCTACCACCATGGTGGACCAAGCTACTTGTCCAGCCTGAGAATCCAGGATTCCTTTTTGTTTATTCACTTAGTCATGACCGACTCTGTTGCAACCCTCATGGGCTGCCAGGCTCCTCTGTCCATGGGGTTTTCCAGGCAAGAATACTGGAGTGGGTTGCCATTTCCTCCTCCAGGGGATCTTTCTGACTCAGGGATCGAACTTGCGTCTCCTGTATTGACAGGAGGATTCTTTACCACTGAGCCACCAGGGAAGCCCCCAGGATCCTTTTGTAAAAGTTCATCTCTTTCTTGCTGTTCCCCAAGCCTCTGTGCTTTTCCTGACCCTGTCCCCTCCTCTTCCTTCTAGCAGTCTAGAATCTCTTCCTTCTAGCAGTCAACCTGTAGCGCTCTTAAAGGCCCAGATCTATGCCTCTTCCTCCTGGTCACCTTTCCAGCTTTTCCAAGATAGAAGTGATCATTTTGTCTCTTTCCTTCTTTCTTATGACATCTTCCTCTCTCCTTCTTGTCCTGTTGTTGTTTATTATCAGGACTTATTTCCCATAGAGTCACCTCTCTGCTGGAAGGAGCCATGTCTAGTTCACTTTTGGATTCCCAGCACCTCACACAGTGCTTAGCACATAGTAAGTGCTTTTCTTGTTGTTTAGTCTCAAAGTCATGTTGGGGTCTTTTGTGACCCCATGGACTGTACCCTTCCAGGCTCCTCTGACAATGGGATTTTCCAGACAAGAATACTAGAGTGGGTTGCCATTTCATCCTCCAGGGGATTTTTCCCGACCCAGGAATCAAACCTATGTCTCCTGCATTGCAGGCAGATTCTTTACTACTGAGCCACCAGGAAGCCCTCTTACTATTTTTCAAATGTGTGAAATATCCATTGCAGATTTTCACATTAAACTTTGGTAACTCAAAGGCCAGAGTTCTGAGGACAGAACTCCTGCAGCTTCCTGACCTTGGGGCTTAGTTTTATTCTCTGGGTGGCTGGTATGTGACCTCAAACCAAGATTTTCCTGTGGGCCTGTATCCAGGCTTTTGGTGGTTCCTTGTGGGTACACCTGAGTGCTGACAGATTAGGTCGAAAACATTGTGAAGTTTGTCAAGAAGTAATATATTTTAAAGAAAATATTTCATGTCTATAAAAATTATATACAAAGTTTAACAGAGAATAAATTGAACAGCCATGTACCTACACCCATCCTAAGGAAAAGAATGTTGCCAATATTGTGAGTGATTAAACCGTTGAAGTGCATATTTCTGCCCCTAGATGGCGCCACAGGACCGTACCCCTTCCCACCTGTGCGATTCGTCTGGGGGAGATGACTGAAGACAGAAACCCGAGAAACGCTTTGTAAGAGGGAAACGCTTTCAACTGAGGAACGAAACACTCAGTTCAGTTCAGTTCAGTCGCTCAGTCGTGTCCGACTCTTTGGGACCCCATGAATCGCAGCACGCCAGGCCTCCGTGTCCATCACCGACTCCCGGAATTTACTCAAACTCAGGTCCATCGAGTCGGTGATGCCATCCAGCCATCTCATCCTCTGTCGTCCCCTTCTCCTCCTGCCCCCAATCCCTCCCGGCATCAGGGTCTTTTCTAATGAGTCAACTCTTCGCATGAAACACTAGCTGACACTTAAAACAGGCAGTGAGTTGCTAGTCCCGCAGCTTGCTCTTCTCAGCATGAACTCTGGTTGAGCATGGTGCCTGCAGGACTTTGGGCCAATGCACAGGTGAAGATAAGAACAGAGCCCAGTTTTGAGGACTTTGGGGATAACAAAATGATTTTAGTACACAGAAAGTGTGTTCAGATACTGGAACAGTATATGACACATAGTAAATGCTCGATAAAACTCGCTGTTCTTTTCCTTTTCAATTTGTATTGCAGGAACTTGTCATAGCCCCTGAGGGCAGGGACCCCAGCTTGCTGCTCACCTCTGCACCCCAAGTGCCAGGCATAGAGCAGGTGATTAGTTAGCTCATTCTGTCTCCACCTGCTCCCGTCTCACGGAGGAGGGAGCTGCTGTCTACCATGTGGCTTCTGAGAAGAATAGGCTGGGACCAAGGTGGAGGTGGCTGGTTGAGCAGTCCAGGCATAGGCTGGGCTTCCTGGTGAGAGATTGAGCTCCTGGGTCCCTGCGGTGTGCAAGCAGAGGGCCCCTGCTACACAGAAGGCTGCAGGGGGGGCCCTGGCTGACAGCTGGACTGGGTGGCCCTGCCTGGCCATAGCGTTTCTAAGTGAAAAGCAGATTAACTGTTGCTGGAGCCTTTGCCGTCCTGCGGTGGTGAGAAGGGCTGGGGAGGTCTGCGGGGTGCAGGAGAAGAAGCTCCCTCGTTGAGGGTGGGGAGGGCCAGGGAGCAGGGAGAGGAGGGGAAGGGCAGGCGGTGAAGCTCCTGCAGCAGCGTCTAGGAATGGACGAGCTCGAGGGTGGGTGGGGTGGGGTATCTGTCGGTGGGCCCCTGACCCGACTCGGCCTGTGGTCAGTTCTGAGGTGAAAATTGTGGCCACGGCCCCTCTCTGCCCTCTTCTGATGGTCCCTGTCTCGGTTTGCGGGATGGCTCCTCTGCCCACCTGGCTGCCCAAACCAGACGCGTGGGCCTCACCCCTGTGGCCCCTACTCTCCCTCCCGGCCCTCAGCCCACCAGGTCTACTGGGGAGACAGAAAAGTATGGGGTCCCCACAAAGTGTCAGGCAGCCTCCCTGCTCCTGCCATGGCCCTGCAGGCTTTCCTCAGTGCGGCGGGAGATGGCTCTCGGTAGTCCTCGAGTCTCACGGTAAAGCCAAGTCCTGGGTGACTGGCCCACGGGGCCTCTCGAGCCTCACCTCCTACCAGCCTTCTCTCTATCACCCCTCTCTGGCCACCCTGGCCCCCTGTCTCTCCTCACAAACCAGCCACTTTCGGTACTCACCTTGTCCTCAGTCATCCAGCCACTGGACTGTCTCCCTCACTTCATTCAATCTTCACTAACATCACCTATGGATGAAACCTTTTTAAAATTTATCATCTCCCCTCCTTGCCACCCCCATTTTTTTTCCTGTCTCATTTTTCTCCACGGTAACGACCATCTAACATACTATGTTTAGGACTGGCGACATTATTTGCAGGCTCAATGCAGTATGAACATGTGGGCACCTTGTTAAAAAAAATTACTGAGAATTCCAAGTTAGTGACAGCTGTGTGTTAAACCCACTGCGGAGCCCTGGGCAACTGCGTGGGTGTCACACCCATGAAGTGGCCCCAATAATGTTGTACATATTTATTGACTGTTCTTTCCTCCCAAATGAAACGTAAGCTCCATGAAGGGAAGGCTCAGGCTTGACCACGGTGGTACTGTAGTGAATAGAACATAGTAGGGGCTTCCCTGGGGGCTCAGTGGTAAAGAATCTGCCTGCCAAGAAGGAGATGAAGGTTTGATCCCAGGGTCGGGAAGATCCCCCGGAAAAGGAAATGGCAACTCACTCCAGTATTCTTGCCTGGAAAGTTACATGGACAGAGGAGCCTGGCGGGCTGCAGTCCATGGGGTTGCAAAGAGCCGGACATGACGGAGCACACGCAGACAATGATGGTATAGAGTGTATTTGGTGTCCGGGCTGGTAGGAGGCGGGGGGCGGTCTCTGCACAAGGTGTCTGGGGAGAGAGGCAGGAGGACAGAGAGGATGGAGCAGACGTGACGCCCATCCCACCATCTGCAGGGCTGCTGTGAGGCGCTGCAGGGAGAGACATTCAGAGGAGCAGCACCAGGGGATGAAAGAGCTGTGGGTCTTGAAGACCTCTGAGATTCTGGACCAAAACAGCGTGACCTCGAGGACTGGGAAGATGGTGGTTGGATTGGGAAGTGCTGTTCTACGCCACCCCACTTCCACCCCCTCAGGACCCTGCCGTGGACCCTGGAAGGCTCAGTGGGCCATGGGAAGAGAGCTCCTGGATGACACGGGCCACTGAGGTAGGGCACCGTTACGTGCTCCTCTCTGGCCGGGCAGTATCCCTGGGAGACCCTGGAAGTACCTCGAGAGTCACACAGGTGGGGCCCAAGAGGCCCCCTGACTTGCACTGATGTCAAAGTGGCCAGTTTTCACCCCCAGGCTGGTGAGGCCACCAGCCCAGTGGCTGGCACTTAGTATGTGCCTAATAAATGGGAGTTGGCACTGTGTCCTCAGCATGTTCTTAGGAGGGCTCTGCAGGGGGCTGAGGCCCAGACAGAGGGAGGCCGGGCAGGTAATGACAAGTACAAGGGCAGGAAGGGACCCTAGGAGCAGCTAACCCACACTAATCCCATTGTGAGAAGAGACTTGCTCAGGGACGGGTCAGAAGCCAGTGATGGGGGACCCGCGCTGTAATGCTGTCCCTGCCTCTCTGCCATGTTCATGGACTCTCCAGACCACCTCCTGCTGGTCTCTGCTGGAAGTCGCTCGGGTCCCTCAAGGCCTGCACGCCCAAGACAAGTCCTTTTGTCTCTGTCCCAGACCTGGAGCTCTGATCTTCATCCAGCCAGTGGCAGAAATCTGACAGGACCTTTGATTTTCCTTTCTCCAGCCAGGGCCTGCTCCATCACCAAGTTCAAGGCAGGAACACAGGCTCCAGCCACCCACTGGCCTCCGGCTCTGCTGTTTTTCCCCTCCATGTTTGTGCTAATGTGGCCCCCAGACCTGCCCTTTGCCTCTCCTCTGCTCCTGACTCAGCCTCTCCGATTCGGTCCTGGGCACTCAAGAAGGTCATGGAATATGGGATCCCCGCAGGACTCCTCTATCTGGCCTAGGGTGTGGATGGGTCCTTGTGCCCTGCGGGTCCCATACTGGTCAGCTGGGGGCGCTCCTGCGCCACGGAATGCCTTCACGCAGGCTCGCGGTGGGGGCGGGGAACCTCTGGAGCCTCGCTAAGCCGCGGGGCCGGTCCCGCCGGTCGGGTTGGTCTGGGTGTGGACGGCGGGGGCGGAAGTGGGGGTGGGCGTGGAGGCGCGTCGGTGCGTTCTGCGGCGGAGGGGCTGCAGTGCTGGGTTTGCACACTCACTTGGAATGTGTGTGAGGTGCGGGCGGGTCGCAGGGCTGGGTTGGCTGTGGAGATGCCCTGGGGCACTGGCTGCTCCCCCCAGACCCCGGGACCTCGCTGTAGGGTTTCAGGAACGTAGCGGAAAGACTGGTCTTGGCCCTGCCACCCTCCTGACCATTTCCCAGGGGTCCCCACGTCCACGTCCACATCTCACTTGGGGAAATTTCTCATTTCTTTGGAGGGTGGGCTTTGAGGTCTTATACACGCTCTGCCACTTGGGCAGTCATTTACACTGAGGCAGCCCAGTTAGTAAAATGGGGACGAGAACACCCACGTCACAGACTGGTGAGAACTGGAGCTCCAGGTGGGAAGCACTAGCTCCCCGCTGCGGCCTGGTGGTCCGGCTGGGGAGGTGGGGAGGTGTCAGACAAGACCACCCTGAGATCACAGCCCTAAGACCCCCCTGAGCCCGAGGGATGGAAAGATGTGGCAGATGGTTTGTGCTCTCCTCAAGCTGAAAGTGGAGGGAGGTAAAGACCCATCACTAAACTGCAGGTCAGGAGGTGGGCCTGCCATCAGAGAGCGCCGTGGTCTGGGCTTCTGAGCCGGGAACTGCTTTTGGAGGAGTGGGGGCTCCTGTTGTACCTGTGCCCCAGGGAGATAGATAGGCTTTGCTTCCAGTCTGGAAATGAAGGGGAGGGCTCTCTGAGCTATGGATCATTGGAGCAAAGCCAGGAGACTGAAACTGCAGGGCATCAGGGGCCAGCATGGCCCAGGGAAGGGGCAGGTGGAGTGCAGCAGACGTCCAGTTGTTGGGGTGGGTGGGTTGGCACTTTGTGGGAGTCTGGCTGTGAATTCCACAGCCAGCAGGGAGCTTTGGGAAGACTCTGGGCAGCTCGGACCCCTGGAGGCAGGAGGGCTGGGCCCCACTGCTCAGCATGGGGGCTGGGGTGGAGGGTGGGCTCAGAACCCGGGAGAGCAGCAGGAGTGGGGCAGAGTTGCCTGGGTGGGGACCTGGCTGGCTCCTGGAGGGATTGTTGCTGGTGTTCAGCTGCTCAGGTTGTGTCCGACACTTGGCGATCCCATGGACTTGCAGCACGCCAGGCTTCCCTGTCCTTCACTCTCTCCTGGAGTTTGCTCAGTCTTACATCCATTAAGTCTGTGATGCCATCCAACCATCTCATCCTCTGTGGCCACCTTCTCCTCCTGCCCTCGATATTGCCCAGCATCAGGGTGAGATGGAAAAGAGGAAAAGCTCCTTCACCCTTGGATGGCGTTGAAGGGTATCAGATTGGGTGACTGCGAGAATTTCCAGGGCAGAGGTCTGGGGGAGCCCTGGCCTAGAGGCCTGGTCCTCCCTTACCCGAACCTGAGCCCTGCCCTGCCTCTCCTGGTCCCCATTGCCTCCACATGCCCCGTATGCTTATCCAGGCTTCTGGGATAGCCCTGGACTGGCTGAGTCTGAGACAGGGCAAGGCCATTTCAGCCCTAGCCCTACTAGGCAGTATGTGATGAGATAACGACCTCTCAGTGTCTCCTCTCCACACGGTGGTGGGGGGAGAGGCGTGGGGCCACAGCTCCTGACAGTCCCCGTAGGGGCCAGGTCTTCCGATGGGGTCAGACTGGGAGAGGCAGGTTAAGGAAGGGACACACTCAGGATCATTCCCCTGCGGCGGGTGCAGGGCCTCTGGGGTGCGGGCCTGCCTCAGAGGGGTCCTGGGGAGTCTGCAGCGTGAGGCCCTGAGGCTAGAGCTGAGGGAGAGACCTTCTCATCGGACTGCAGCAGCCACCTGGGAGTCTGGGAGGATAGCAGAGGAGGGTGCTGAGCTCGGCTTGTTTACCCGAGAGGCAGGTCCTGGCTTGCTGGGAATGCAGCCTGGGCCTGGGGGAAGGCGGTGGGGGCTGATACCAGCCGGGCAGCCTTGCTCCGTCCGCCGCAGACTGCAGAGGGAGGGCCTCAAACTTGGCCTACTGGGCATGCAGATCAGGGACAGGGGGTGAAGGTGGGAGCGGGTGTTTGGGCCCTCTAGGGGTGTTGGCACAGGCCCCAGGGGCCTAGATTTGACTTCCTCCTCTGAGGTGCGGGTACCCCAGGGTCTGGGGTAGAGGAAGGGGCTCGGGGCTGTACTGCGGTGGGTTCCTGAGCTGGGTGGGCCGACCACCCAGATGGCAGGACAGGCAGGCAAGGGCTGGCCCAGAGTCTGAATGATCCCCCTTCCCCACGCAAGTCCTAACATGGGGCCACTGGGTGCAGGGGCTCACGGTGCTGGCAGAGAGCTTGCTGTTCTTACTGGGGGCGCGTCCTGTCCCCGGCCCCTGCCCTCTTACCTCGCCGCCCAGCTTCAGCTAGTGGGCTCTGACCCACCACTGTGGATCTATGCCCTGCCTGATGCCCCCAGTTCCAGCAGAGGTCTCTGATTGTCAGACAGTGGACACAGAGTGGGCTCAATGGGAGCAGTTGGGTTAGACGTGGGCTTGTGGGGAGCTTGGGGCTTGGGGAGCTTAGGGTAGGGCTGGGGGTGAGAGTGGACGCAGGGTGTGGGGAGCTGCTGAGATGTGGAGTAGGGTTTGGGGTAAGGGGAGAACCTGGGAAGGCAGAGTTTGGAGGAATGTTGTGGGTTTGGAGCAGAAATTGGGCTGATGTTGGCATTTCGGGCAAAAGTCTGAGAGTGGGTGCAGGTCAGAGCTGGGGCTGCAGATGGGACGGCTTTAGGGCTGAGTTTTGAGGATGGGGTAGGTTTGGGCATAGGCAAGCACCCAGATTTGGAGTGAAGTTGATTCAGGTTTAGAGTGGGGGTATGCTTCAGACTTGGACTTAGCGTTGGGGTTTGTGCAGTGTCAGATCCGGCCGTGGGTCTAAGGTCAGAGGACAGGCCCAGATTAGTGTTATGCACAGTTTGGAATTAGGTTGGGTTGGGTTGGGATCAGAGTTTCCATGTTCGGGGCAGGTATGGTTGCAACTGGTTGAGGGTTTTGGGGATCTGGTTGTCTGCCCTATGGTGTCCCCCTGGGTCTGTCCGCTCCTTCCTGGTGGATTGCTCTCAACTGAGACCTTGGCTGGAGACAGGGTCCTCAGGTAGGGCCCCCTCCGACATCTGCACCCAGGTGGGGGCCCAAGCTGGTGGCATTCTGCACCTGAGCCTCAGACTTTCTGGGGCCTGGGTATCAGCTAAAGCAGGGGCTCCACGTCACACTGGGCTGGCCTGGGGTTTGGGGCTCCTCCTTGCCAGTGAAAGCAGTCCCTAATCCCAACCCTAACCGCTCCCTCCCTTGTCAGTGTGAGGGGCTCCCCTGCTCTCCACAGCAGATCCCTTGGGGTGGGACAGGCCTGGGAGGCAGGGGGACACCTGCCTGGGTGTGTTTGTCTGTGACTCAGCCTGGATGCCGAGGCCCTGAATTGGTGGCTTTGTTCTCCTGCTGGCTGGGCAGGGTACATGCCGTAGCCCTGAGTCACCAGGGTGTGGCCCAGTGGGCCAGGTGACACTTTGGACACACACACACACACACACACACACACACACAGCTTTGTGCACACATGGCACTGGGGCCCAGACACCGGCGACCTCGGGCAAAGGGGCCTGCCCTGCATGGGGCTTGTCCTCAGTGCCTTGGCCTTGGCAGTGCTGTGAGCCCCTCCCTTGGTGTTCCTCGGTGACCAAGGGCCTCTGCACTCCCTCCAGTTAGGGCCTGGAGGAGCTGAAATGGGGTTTAGCCCCCACAGCACAGCCAGATTCTGGGGAGCACCCTAACCCTTCCCCAGCTGCCCAGTAAAACTTGTTTGCAGGCCATTATGTGCAACTAGACGTGGGAGGAAGGCATGGGAATCCACTCAAATATTTGCCTGGAGAGTCCCCTGGACAGAGGAGCCTGGCGGGCTACAGTCCATGGGGCTGCAAAGTGTCGGACACAACTGAAGTGACTTAGCAAGAGCATATCCAAACCTTCAACCAGTGGAAACGACTTCAGGAGGAGGAAACTATCACTCCCAGTTTACAGAGATGAAACCAGGGCTGAGGGAGGCTCATAGCTGCCCAAAGTCACATTGCTAGAGGGTGGCCAGCAGGCCTTAAAGCCCCTCATCGGATGCTCACTGTGCCTGCCCTGTGTGAGATGTGGGGGGCATCAGTGATGGTGGCCTGGCCCCGGTCCTGAGGTTCAGTGCTGCTCTTCACTGGGACCCCTTGGACCCCACTCCTCACTCAGCGTCAGGCAGGGGTCCCACAGCGGCGGGTGGTGAGTGAGCAGCCCTGCTGCCCCTCCCAGCTACTAGGCCTGGGTCCTAGGCCCCTCCATGCCTCCGAGGATGGAGACAGACACAGCCCTGCTGGGCTCATGTGTAGTGCCCAGCCTGCTTTCTCTGGACAAGAGGCAGGAGGCCCTGAGGCCGTGAGAGGCAGCTCCCTCCTTGGGGAACCAGGCCTCACTGTCCCCACGAAAGGGCAGAAAGTACAGTCTCTACACGAACACCAGCTTTCCCCCCTGCTAACGCTGTGCTCCGCTGTCCCACCGCCTCTGGCCCCCCGGCTCTGCTGTGGGTATGTCCGGGTGTGAGGGGGCAGAAGAGCCACATTGACTGTAAACCCTGGGGTGACGGGGGAAGCAGTGCAGGTTAAGGGCAGGTGATGAGGGTGGGAACTTGGGGGTCCTGGTTCCCAGGCCAGGCTTGGGGGCCTCAGACGGGCCTGTGTGTTGACCGCCTTTCTCTGACAGGCCAGGGGGCTGCTTTGGACCCCGAGGCTCAGAGAGCTGACTGGGCGAGTTGGTAGGTGCGGTTCCACCCCTCCACCCACAGCCCCACCTGGTTCTGTCAGAAGCTGTTTGAGGGAGAAGAGAAAGTGCCTTATAAGGTAACAAATGCTGTCTGCCAGGTGGAGGCCAGGCTGCCTCCCTGCCTCCAGGCCTCCCCACCCTTCTCAAGTAGAAGCTGGCGTCTGTGGTACCCCAGTCCGGCCTTGAATTCAACAATGCCCCCCTGCCCCCCTGGAGACCTTGGCTCCTGCCCGAGGCCTGCTGTGGGGGAGGCCTGGCCTGCCCCACCTGAGAGGCAGAAGAGCAGTTGGGACTCAGTCAGCTGTGTGACCCTGGCTAAGTGACCGCTCCTTCCCAAACCTCAGCTTCCTCATCCTCACTTTTTAGGGCGGTGGGCTAGGGGCCGTGAATTTCCCTGAGGATCTTCAGCCCCATGGAATGTCCGTTCACTCACAGACACTTAACAAGCCTAGACTACACCCACCCAGTCCTGGCCGCCTTCACTGGGCCCTTCTCTGTCCCGAGGGAGTTGAGGTTCCAGGGCAGTTCTCCTGGCCAGTTCTCCAGGTGAGGCAGCTTGGCTCAGCCTGCTTACTTCCAGCAGGGGGTCTGGTGGAGACAGTCTAAGGAAGCAGGCACCCCCTCTTTAGACCCATCTCTGGTCTGTAATCCCCTCCATCTTCAGCCTCAACCAGCGCCTCCCTTGAGGAGCTGACCTTCCCTGGAAGCCCCCAGCCTAGCCCTGGCCACGCTCTCCCCAGCCCTACGGGGAGTGTGTGTTGTATCTTCCCATGCCGCTCATCCTGTGTGTGTCAGATGTACCATCTTGGAATTTCACCCTGGAGATGAAAGATGAGAGCACAGACTGTTCTCAGAGCAGTTTTCAAGCATTATCTCATTTGACTCTTGCAATTGCCCCCCTGCCAGGACACTTTGGCAAGTGGGTTCAACAGAGGGGTTAGAGGCATAGTGGGGGCAGAGCCCAGGTCTGGAGGCAGCCCCTGGGCTGGCTCTGACCCCTTTGTGGGCACAGTGAAGGAAGGGAGTGTCTCTTCCTGTTGGTCCTAGAACTTTCGAAGCTGGGAATGTCCTTGGATATTATCGAGTTCAGCTCCTCACTGCAGAGTTTAGGGAACTGAGACCCAGAGCTGGGACTACAGCCCAGGACTCCTGACTCCCCAGCCCCACCCTGTTTCCCCAGGGGCAGGCTGTGTGCTCTCCCTGCCCCCTCCCGTGGCTGGGCCTGGGCCTGGGGGGGCTCTGGGGTCTGCGCTGGCTGCCCAGTGCAGCTGGCTGGCCCAGCTGGGAAGAGGACAGGGTGAGGGCCGGGTCCCAAGCCTGTGCTGGAAGCAGGCAGGTCTGTGTTCTGCATAGGGACAGAGGGCAGCGGGGGAGGGAGAGGCCTGGGGCAGGGCTCCTCCACCAGTGATTGCACAGAGGGTTTTCAGGGAGCTGACGAAGCAGTTCCTGCTGTGTGAAGAAATCAAGGCCAAACCCATGAGAGTGGCTGAGCCGCACTCTCCTGTTCCCAGCCTCCCCTGCGGGAGCGGCCCTGAAAAGCCTGCCCCCAGCTTCCTGCCTTGGTGCAGAAAAGACCCTCCCGAAGCCCCTAGGTGAAAGACCCGGGGATCTGGGAACCCCTCAGTTGCTTGCCAGTTTGGAATTCAGACAGTTCTAGCAGGAAACTCTGCCTGGTGCCTGGCTCTGGTCTCTCCTGCCGTGTGTTTAACCCCCTCTCTTCTTGTCCTGTCCACTGGAGGGTGTGACTGTCCAGTGCTCAGGCTACAGTAAGGTGGAGGTCAGGATTACAGGTGTCCTTCCGGCTTCTCCACTGTGAGGTCTGGGGAAACCCGAGGCTCTATTCTGAATTCCCACGGGGGTGCTCTTCTCCTTGCCCCTCCCCAGCCCGCTGGCCCTGCCAGGGCCTTCCACCCCTCAAGCAGGCTCCCCTCTCCAGGAAGAGAATCTACCGCCTCAGGTTCTGTCCTTGCCTCTGCATCTGAGCCTGTTGCCAGCATTTTCTCTGTGTCCCGCACTAGCCTGTCTTTCCACGGCTTTGAGCAGTGCCTGACGGCAGTCAGTGCTCAATAAATGTCACGCGTTTCTTTAGGGCAGTTCTTCAAGTGTTAGCACAGGCTGAAAACCATGGTCAGCTGACTCTTGCTGGCTTTTCAAATGGGAAACTCCAGGATAGACCCTGTAGGTCCAACCCACAGGGACTTTTGGCTCATAGTGCTTCAATGGGGGCATCTGAACACGTGTTGAACTTGGAATGTCTTTCTCTTCTGGCCTGTAGCTGGTGCCAGGCCCTGGAGAGGAAAAGAGGGAGGAGGAGACTGCCAGGCCTGTTCACAGCTCATCACCCCATCCTGTCACTGACTTCTCTGGGCCTGGACCAAGATTTATCAGGAGGTTCTAGAGGCCAGGAAGGCCAGGCCAGGGGAGGCAGAAGGCATGGTTCCTCCTAGGTCCTGGTCTCAAAGGGGGGCTGAGAGCTGGGTCACAATCTGTGAACAATTGTTCATGCATTTGGTGAGCACTTGCTGTATACAAAATCCCACATGGGCAAGTCTGATGTGGCCTTAGAAATGGCCTTTTTCTGCAGCTCAGAAACCTGGGGCTCAGAGAGTGTCCTGTGCTGCCCTTGGTCACAGCAGTGCATAATGGCTGGGACTAGAGTCTTATGTTCCTTCCTCAGCAACTCAGCCCACGGAGCTGCTGTACAGGGCACAGTAGCCGGGAGAGGGGATTCCAGAGAAGGGAAGGACAGACAGTGCCCAGTGTTCTGAAGCCCAGTTGCCAATGCTGGGGGGACCCCGATAGGAAATCCACAGAAACCCAGACCTGGGAATGTGAACTTACTGACAGGCATGATGTGTGTGTGTGTGTGTGTGTGTGTGTGTGTGTCTCTGGGCAGGCTTGTTAAATGTATGTTTATAAAGCCGGAAGAATGGTGTTTGGCCATAATAGTTGTTGCACAAGCATTCTGCTGTTGCTACTCTGAGGGGTCTTAGAAAAGACAGGCAAGGACTGCATGGCCATTCCCGGTTGGGTTGAGGGCAAGAGGAGGGGTGGGCATGGAGGGTAGCATAACAGATGGGCCTGGAGTGTGAGCAGCCTGGACATCGCGGAGAGGGGACTCCAGCTCTGCTCACTTTCTGGGCCAGGGAGTCCAGGTACTGGAGGCCACTTCTACAAGCCTGGCTGCAGGGTGTACAGCCGGTGTGGTCAAGGGAGTGTGGGGCGTTGCCGGGGTGGCTGAGAGCCTTGACAGGTAGCCAAGACGGTAGAGGGCTGAACCAGGCTCTGGCATTTGTTCCCTGAAGGACCCCCCAGCCTCATCTCCAGGCAGGAAGTGTTTGATGAGTGACCCAGGCGGGTGGTGGACCAGGGAGGCGCCCCCCTTTCCCGGACCTGCATCCGCCTGCGGCGACCGGCAGGGGGCGGTGCTCCACCGGCTTTGGGAGGGCCCTCCTCCGCTGCCCCGGGCGGGGCGCCCTGGAATGCGGCGGGGCTCAGATGTGGCGCCGCCGCCCGCGTCCCGTCCCGTCCGGTCCGGGCGGCCCCGAGCGGCCTCCCTGCCCGGGCACGCCGATCCGCGGGCGGGCGGACACCAGGTGTCGGCGCTGCGGCAACAGAGGCTTCCGAGCCCCGCCCTGGATCCTGGCGCCACACCCGGCCCTGTCCCCGTCGGGCGCCGTGCGGGGTGGGCGCGGAGCGACTGCCGGGGACACAGACCTGTTGTTCCCGAGGTTCCGAGCCCAGGGGAGCCTCCGCCTGCAGCGGCATGACACACCTGCCCTGATGGTGGGTGGCTGAGGGCCACGTGCTTAGCCCCCTTCTGGTGCGCGCCCCCGTCCCCCCTATCCTGCTGGAGGCCGCCAGAGCTGTGTTGGAGCGCTGGCTCTGGGCCTCAGTTTCCTCATCTGTAAAAGAGGGCCGTGACCCTGCCTCGCGGTACTGTTGCATTGACCCATAGGAGACATTCATGGATAGTGGCTCAGGGCAGTGCCAAAGAACGTTCCTGCCCACCCCCCCACCCCACCCCCCATTAGACTGACTTGCTCAGTCTAGGGCAAGACTCCTCAGAAAGGGGCCCCATGGTCCCCCCACCCCATCCCACCGCAGAGAGGCAGGCTCTGGCAGTGTGGGTAGGGGAGGCAGGGAGGGCACAGTTTCCACTGCCATTTCACAGATGGGTAAACAAAGGCTCTGGCTTCCCTGGCCGCTCAGTCATAAGGAATCCATCTGCAGTGTAGGAGACCCAGGTTAGATCCCTGGGTCTGGAAGATCCTCTGGGGAGGGCAATGGCTACCCACTCCTGTATGCTTGCCTGGAGAATTCTTGCCACGGACAGAGGAGACTGATGGGCTACAGTCCATGGGGTCCCAAAGAGTCGGACAGGACTGAGCACTTAACACTCACGTTCAAATGGAGGCTCAAGTTCCCGCGATGAGTTTAGAGACAGAAACAAGACCAGAGCCAAAGCACCTAATTCCCAGTCCAGTACTCTTTTTCCGTGTTTTTTTTGTTTCCACATTTTTTGGGGGATTTACAGCTGCAAAGTCACAGTGGTGGAGAGGGTGTGGGTCTCAGAATACATTCAGGGTCCCTCTTTCCAAACCTAGGCCTGTCTGTGGTCACACCAGTGACTCCCCACTGTCATTCTGGTCATGCTCTAGGCCCCTGCAATTCCAGAAGAGACCCTGTCTGTGTGGGCACAATTCCTCCTGTCGGCCTTAAGGCTAGGCCTAGGAAGAACCTCTTTGCAGCTTGCCCCTCCTCCCAGCATATCAGCTCAGTTGGGGGTGTGCCTCCCCTCTTTCTCTCTCTACCCCACCAGTCAGGCGGTCCCAGGACACAGAGCAAAGCTCTGAGTGGGAGATTTGCTAGAGCCCTGAAGAGGGTGGTGAATGGTCAGAAGGCCCAGCTTCACTGTGGGCCTAGAGCAAGGCCCGTCCTCTCTCTGGGCCTCAGTCTCTCCGTCTGTAGAGGGAGGCTGTAGGCTACACTCATGGTGCTGTATGTCATCCCGGCTGTCTGTCTACCATCCACACCCCCACACCCCAACCTATTTTGGAGGGACCTGGAAGTGGAAGGGCCTGGGTGGGTTGCACCCACTCCCTTGGGCCAGTTTACCAGAGGAAGGGCTCTCACAGTCCTCAGTATGGCGGTATGTATGTCACTGTCATTGGATGACATCGATGTCCCTGCCTGGTGCCCCCTGCCCTCCTGGGGGTGAGGACAGACAAGGGGAGGAGTCCCAGTCATCCCTTTGGGGCTTGATGGTTCAGGGGCTTGTGGACAGAAAGGCACACTTGCAAGGGATGACCTGCCGTGTGTCTGTCCCTGATCCAGGAGCGTCTTCAGAGCCAGCGCTGAGCCCACCTTGTTCTCTGCTCTGGACCCAGGACGGCGAGTTCCTCTCCCTCCACCCCCACCCTGGCCTGGGCGCTGTGGTGGCCAGGGGGGTGGCCTGGGGGGCAGAATTTTATGAGGGGACTTAGAATGCTAGGGAGAGAAGCTCACAGGGATACTGGCTGGCTTCCTTTTCCCAGGAGGCCATACGCACAGAATGTGTAGGGGGTGAGGTCTCCCACCTCTCAGCTCGCTGAGGGTATATGGTCTCAGCAGCCTTGGGCTTGTGAGGAGATGGAGTTGTAGAGGGGCTGTCAGGCAGGCTGGAGAGCCCCCAGGAGGGCCCCAGGGCCCCCCTGTCTCAGGGAGGGCCCCTACAGCACCACCAATTTTACCGTGGTCAGGGCAAACCCTTTGGTGGCTTGGAGCGTGAGCGGCTCCCTAACTCCTCCATTTCATACCCTACATGTGGCCAGGAGGAAGAGGGAAGGCAGAAGGAATGCAGGAATCTGGTCAGGCCCTGTCCCAACAGGCTAGGGTGGTAGGACCAGGCTCCCTGTGGGTTCACATGCTCCTCAGCCCGGCTGGTAGCTAAGCAGCCTGCACAAACAGCAGAAACACAGAGTGGCTCCGGCGTGCGTGCACATGTGTGTGCCTGTGCTGGGGGCCTCCTTGCCTCAACCCCCAGATGGGGATCCTTCTGGTTACCTTATAGTTACTGTCACACGCAGGCCTGAGGATGGGGGTCCGCCTGCTGCTTTTCTGTTTGGCAGGCCTGATCCATTTATTAGCTCCTTTAATCCTTGCAACCCGACAGACAGGCACCCTATTACCAGCTTTATAGGCCAAGAAACAGAGGCTCTGAAAAGCTGCACACACAAAATGTCACGGAGTAAGAGAGTGGTAAAGCCAAATCGATGTTCAGACAGGTTTTTCTCACTGTAGAGTCTAGTTTTCCCCCAGGCATGGGGAGACACGTGTGCACATGAGGGATGTGTGTTTGCCTATGTGTGCAGATGTGGGCTTTGATGGCAGACCTGTATCAATCTAAGGACGCTATCTGTCTACACCTATAGATAGGTATAGGCGTGGATACCTGTGCCCAGGTATGGAGGTGTGCACGCCATGCATATGTGTGAGCATGTGACTCACATATGTACACATGGGCATATTTGTGCATATATGTTCACACACACACACACTCGAGTGCACATGTGTGCACACATGCACATGCTGTGTTCCTGTGTTCACATCTGCACACAGCTGTGAGCCTGTACACGTGAGGTCCTCTCCAAAGGCTGACCTTGCCCTCCTGCTCACCCACCCTGTGTCCCCTTCTCAGGCTCCTGACTCAGTGCCAAGATGGGCCGTGTGGGACTCCCCCGGTGGTCCAGTGGCTAAGACTCTTCACTCCCCATGCAGGGGGCCTGGGTTAATCCCTGGTCAGGGAAGTAGCTTTCCTGGTGGCTCAGCTGTAAAGAATCCACTTGTCAATGAAGGAGGCGCAGGTTCCATCCCTGGGTCAGGAAGCTCCTCTGGAGAAGGAAATGGCAGTCCACGCCAGTATTCTTGCCTGGGAAATTCCACGGACAGAGGAGCCTGGTGGGCTACAGTCCATGGTGTCGCAAAAGTGTCAGATACAATTAGCGACTAAATATCAACAGCAACAAACAGGGAACTAGATCCTGTATGCCATGAGTAAGATTTTGCATGCTAAGCTAAAAGATCTCATATGCTGCGACTAGGACCTGGGACCGCCAAATAAATAAATAGTTTAAAAAAAAGAAGAGGGGATGCACCACGGCCTCGTTGATGGCACTACGTCGTCTGGGGATTTGGAAGGAAAGCCATTTTGGGGAGGGACAGGATTGAAGGGATAGGGTGCCCCTGTCCTGTACCTCCCTGCTGGCCTTCTCTACCCTGCTCTCTCAAGGCTCATTCCCCCACCACCCAGGAAAATGCTCCAGGGGTCCTGCAGGGGAGTACCAGGGCCGGGAGGAGGCGCCTGTGACGTCTGTGCCCTGTTCCCATACTGTGTGTGCCAGGCAGTCCCCCCTCAAGCCAAGATGGGACTCCCCTGTGCCTCCTGGGTGTGGGGGAGAAGGGCTGAGACCCCAGCCCCAGGAACGGACCACTACACCGCCCTCTTGCACGGACGCCCTCGGGCTTCTGAGCCGCAGACGTGCAGGTGGAGCAGCGGTCGGCAGGGGGCGCTCGGGGCCCGCGGATGGCGATGCGAGGCGCGCCCCGAGGGGGATGGGTACTAGCTGGGCGGTACTGAAACAGGTAGGACTCACCTGAAGTGGGAGGGGGCAGTGAGAGGGAGAGCGCCGACTTTGTGCCAGGAGGAAGTTTTCAAAGAGGGCCAGATGCACACCCTCTTCATGAAGGATCTGACCCTCCCCGCCCCCGACAGACTCACAGACCCTCCGAGGGATGCCCGCTCCGCCTTCTGGGCTGGTGTTTGAGGGCCCTGGGCGAGCCGGAGGGAGGTGAGGGTGACCCACTGGGCTGACAGGTGTGCTGGGCCTCTGTGGCAGTGAGAAGGGGGCGAGGGCCCTGGACTCAGATTGGCTGTCTGATCCAGCTGGGCCTCACCGGGACCCTAGGCAGGGCACCCAAGCTCTGCTGAAAAGGGGGCAGTGTCTGCTAGGTGCCCAGCACTGGCCTTAACACAGTGGCTATGGAGCTTAATACAAATGGCCAGAGTCTCCCTCACGGCAGGTCTGCACATTTCTTCTATAGATCTTTAATGATCACTTGCTGAGTGCCTGGCCCTTCGTGAGACCCTCTGGGTACAGTGATGAGCACTGTCACATGGGGTGGCACCTGCCTCCAGGAGCTTAGGTTCTAGTGGGAGCAGGCGTCCTGTGGCTTGTCCTTTGATTCTCCAAGAATGGAAAGAATGTGAAAGTCGCTCAGTCGTGTCCGACTCTCTGCGACCCCATGGAATAGTCCATGGAATTCTCCAGGCCAGGATACTGGAGTGGGTAACCTTTCCCTTCTCCAGGGGAGCTTCCGAACCCAGGGATCCAACCCAGGCCTTCTGCATTGTATGCGGATTCTTTACCAGCTGAGCCGCCAGAGAAGTAATGATGTAAAATAAAGGTTGGCAGGGAAGGTTCTTTTATTTCTTGTCAGATACCGGGCTGGGAAGATTCCAGATCTTACTGTTCTGCTCTGATCCTCTGTCTCTGACCAGAGAAGTCAGACTCTGACTCTCCACTCTCCATCTGACTCAGCTGAGGCTAGAGCCTGGTAATGCCCTCGAGGCCGGGCACAGCCTGGCCCCTAGCTTGACCAGTTTCCTCTCATTCTACCCTTTATCCCTCCACTGCCACCTCCTCACTGACTTCCTTGCAGGTCCTCAAATACGCCAGGCAGGTCCTGCCTCAGAGCCTTTGCCCTTGCTGTTCCCTCTGCTGGAATGCCCTTCCCCAGGCATCCATGTGGCTCCCTGCTTCACTCTCATGCGGGTTTTGATGAAATGTCCCCTTCTCACTGAGGCGTTCCCTAATCTCCTGTGACTCACCCCACCCGCAACGTTTCCTCTGCACATTTCCACTTAATTTTCTTCGTGTAGTTGTTGTTGTTGTTTAGTTGCTAAGTTGTGTTTGACTCTTTGCGACCCCATGGACTGTAGTCTGCCAGGCTCCTCTGGGCATGGGATTTCCCAGACAAGAGTACTGGAGTGGGTTGCCATGTCCTTCTCCAGGGGATCTTCCTGACCCAGGGATGGAACTCTCGTCTCCTGCGTTGGCAGGTGGATTCTTTACCACTGAGCCACCAGGGAAGCCCAGTTTTTCTCCATACCATTTGTCATTTCCATCTGGCCACCTGTATCTTTTATAATATGTTTCTTCCTTATCTGTCTCGCCCCATGAAAATGTAAACTTCATGTGAGCAGGGATTTGAGCAGATTTGTTTATGCTGTCTTCTCAGAGCCTAAAACATGTCTACTACACTAGGTGCTAATAAAATATTTATCAAGTGAGTGTTGAGATCTGGCTCTGAGTGGCATGCATCTCTTGGTGACAGGGGCTGACAACAGGGAGGTGCCTGACTTTTAGGCCTCAGCTGAGTCGCAGCTGCCACAAACCTGGGGGTGGGGAGGAGGAGAAGGCAGGAGTGTTTTGGTTCTTTATTGCTCTTTTTGGAACTGAAGTTGAGTGGCTATGGTGATATCCACCAAACATGCCTTAGTTGAAACAGGGAGATGCAGGTCTCTCCCTTTGAAAAAAATTAAATTAATACAAAAATATAGCAATCAAAGTGGGGGAGGTGTTCTCTTTCTTTCTTTTCTTTCTTTCCTTCCTTCCTTCTTCCTTCCTTTCTTTCTTTCTGTTTTTCCTCAACTACCTCCCATCTCTAACAATCACCAATCTAGTCTCTGTTTTGGTGAGTCTGGTTTTCTTGAATTCTTCATGTGAGTGAGATCATGCAGTATCTGTCTTTCTCTGTCTGTCTTCCTTCTCTCAGCATAATATCCTCATGGTTCGTCCATGTTGTTGCAAATGGCAGGATTTCCTTCTTTTTATGGCTTAGTATGTATACCACAACTTTATCTCTGCAATAGGTTATTTCAGTATCATGACTGGAAGAAAGTTGTCTGAACTGCAGATATCTCTTCAAGATAGTGATTTTGTTTCCTTCATATAAATACTCAGAAGTGGATCATGCGGAAGGTCTATTTTTAATTTTGGAGAAACTTCCAATCTGTTTTCTACAGTGGCTGCACCAATTTACATTCTCACTGACAATGCACAAGTTTTCCTTTTTCTCCACTTCCTTACCAACACTTGCCGTCTTTCTGATGATAGCCATTCAGGCAGGTGTGAGATGCTACCTCATTGTGGTTTTGTTTCCCTGATGATGAGTGATGCTGAACATCTTTTCACGTGCATGTTGGCCATCTGAATGTTTTCTTTGGAAAAGTGCCTCTTCAGTTCCTCTGCTCATTTTTAATTGGATTATTATTGTTGTTGTTATTTGCTAATAAAAAATCTTATTGGGGTATAGTTGATTTACAATGCTGTGTTAATTTCAGGTGTATAGCAAAGTGAATCTGTTATACATATGTCCACTCTTTTTAAGATTCTTTCTCCTTATATGCCATTACAGAGCATTGAGTAGAGTTCGCTGTGCTATATAATAGGTCCTTCTTAGTTATTGCTGTTATTTGCTATTGAGTTTATATGAATTCTTTATATATTGATAATTCAGATATTAACCTCTTAACAAAGATCTGATTTGCAAATATTTTCTCTCATTCCATAAGTTGCCTTTTCATTTTGTTGATGGTTTCTTTTGCTGTGCAGAAACTTTTTAGTTTGATATGTCTCACTTGTTTATTTTTGGGAAATGTCTGTGTTTCTGAACAGAGGGTTCCCAGCAGGGGGCTTGTAGGGTTACACATTCTCCACTGGGTCGCACATGCAGTACACCTTCTGGAAGCCGACATAGGCCTCGACCACCTTGTCAGAACAATAGCCTGGTCTTTAAGTTCCAACTGTTCCCAGTGGAAGGGAAACATTTCGCCTGTCCATTCCATGCCCCATGTCCAAGAACCAGCCTCTGGGGCCCTCACTTGAGCTCTTGGGTTTGAGTAAGGCCAACCTTTCAGCCCTAGGGATGGTGTTGAATCTGTGTTTACTTATCTCTAGAAGGAAATGGAAACCCACTCCAGTATTCTTGCCTGGAGAATCCCATGGACAGAGGAACCTGGAGGGCCATAGTCTATGGGGTCGCAAAAAGTTGGGCATGACTGAGTGTCTAAACAACAAGGACAGTAAGTCCCCTGCATACGAACCTTCAAGTTGTGGACTTTCAAAAGATGCAAACGTGCATGCTGGTCCCTGTATACAGCTGTTGTATTGCGCTACTGTATTTTTCAAGGTACTGTACTGTAAGATTAAAAAGTGTTTATTTTTTTTGGTTTGTTCTTTATGTATGTATTGTTAGTGTGAAAAGTATTATAAACCTATTAGAGTACAGTACTATATAGCCAATTGTGTTAGTTGAGTAACTAGGCTCAAATAAGTCCAGATGAACTTACGAACAAACTGGACTTACGAATCTGGTCTTGGAATGAACTCGTATACAAACAAATGCCAGGGACTCACAGCACTTCAGCTTTCTTGCTTTGTTCTTTACACCTTCAGTACGCACGCTTTCAGTTCTTTGCATTGAATCCTGCCCGTGAAATGCCTAGTCTGGTTTCCTGACCAGAATCCCAGCAGATACATTAAAGAAAGGAAAATCAACAGGACAAAGCAAGTTTTGCTAAACACTAGGAAGAAAACAAGACAGGGTAATAACGAAATAGAAAATTAAAAGTAGTGCAGCAGTGGTAGGGGGTAGGGGCTATTTTCAATGGGCGGGGCTTTCTGAGGAGGTGATGTTTGACTTGACAAATGAGAAGGAGCCAGACTGAGAGGGTGAGTATTCCAGGTGGGGTCAGGGTCTCTGGGGCTTGGGGGCTGTGACAGCTCCTCAGTGGAAGCCTGCCCTTGTGGGTGATGATTGAGGGAGTGGCGGCGAAGAGAAGAAATGGCTTAGTTTGTGGCCCCAGCTCTGAGGGTTTAGCCCTGGGAGCCTCCGAGCAGAGGCCTGACATTTGGTATAAGTGTGTGCTTGGAAACGTAGTCCCGCCTCCCTTCTTCCCGCCCCTCCCTCCATGGGGGAGGGAAGCCTCTGTGCGTGGCTCCGGCTCCTTAGAAGTGCTGATCTCGCTGCGCCCAGTAGAGGGCAGTGGTTGCTGAGGTGCGCGCAAGCTGGCGGCCGACCTTTCCCCTAGTGTTAACTCAGGCGGTCAGTTTTCCCAGGGAACCGGGTTGGGTCACTTCCCTTACCTTCTGTAATCCCCAGTGCCCCCAAACAGCTCTCTGAGCCCCGGCCTCTCCTTGGAGGGGCTGGGAATAGGAGAGGGAGATGCAGGTGAGGCTGGGCCGATGTGCAGACCTTTGCCTAACCACTCCTGGCCGAGTTGCAGTTCCAGTGGGCTAAGGGGAAGGCTCTCACAATTAGCATATTTGCTATTGTTGCAGGAACGGGGGACCCCTTTCGGGGCCCTAGAGTGAGCTCTTGTCTAACACTAGGAAACGAACTGTCCAAGGAGACACACGAGCTGACACAGCAAGAGAATTTATTGGGAAGGGTCGCTGGCCAGGATGGAGAGGAGGATGGTAAGGGAAACCAGAGGACTGCTCTGCCCTGTGGCTGGCAGTTTCAGGTTTTATGATGATTGGATTATTTTCCAGGTTGCCTTTAGCCAATCATTGTGACCCAGGGTCCTTCTTGGTGGCATGCACATCGCTCAGCCAAGATCGGTTCCAGTGAGAAGGATTCTAGGAGAACATGTGGACTGGCGTCGCTCCTGTCTCCTCTTGACCTTTCCCAAATTCTTCTGGTCCGTGGTGGCTTGTTAATTCCGTGTTCCTTACCAAGATCTCCGGTAGTAAACTAACTCATACCAATGGTTATTGTGGTGCCTGGCCAGGGTGGACAGTGTCATGTGTCATGTTTCCCATAACACTATTATTTTTATTTTAAAGCATTTAGCATGTGTCAGGCCCCGTTCTTTTATCATGCGTCATCTCTTTAAAACTTCACACCAGATCTGTGAGGCAGGTACTCAGTCTCTTGGAGGTTGCCCAAGATCACAGAACAAGAACTAGGATTTGCTCTACTCGCCACGTCTCAATTTCTCTCCTGCTGCCTCCAAGGAGGGCATTTTGCCCAGGGACTTGAGATGAGTAGGGAAGGGATGAGCAGAAGGGGATCATCAAGGGGTGACCTGCTGGAGCACTCATCTGCTCCTTTATTCTGTAGATGAAGAATCAACTCCAGAGAGGGGACAGTGCCTCCCCAGGGTCCCACAGAGATCACATGGTTGGCCACAACAGAGGGGACTTGGGCACTACAGGGGACCATGAGTTGGATCCTGGGCAGGAGCCAGAATTTCCTGGAGGGCAAGGACCCCTCTACACCCTTTTATGCCCCACTCTTCCCTCCTGTCCCCAGTACAGGAGCAGCACATAGCAGATGCTCATAAAGTCCTCCACAATGAGTCAGTCTTGCATCCCTCAGTAGCTGTAGTCATCTGCCATTCATGAGTTCATTCATTTACTCGGCATTTAGTAAGCGCTGATGGAGTGCTCGGCACCCTGCTAGATGCTGGGATGCACAACTGAATAAAACACAGCGCCGGCACCTGTTAGCTTATCTCCTGGTTACAGGGGGTTACCGCGGGTTACAGGGGTTACCCCCCCATTATGACTTCTGCACCCGTAGTTTTGCTCATTCCTCTGCTCAGCCTGGCACTTACAGTCTGCTCTCTGCTCTGGCCAGAGGCTGACCAATCTGCTCCATTCCCTACCCCAGGCCATTTCCACTTCCTTCTTCTTTGCCAGCCCAGACACTCCCTCTTCCAGGAAGCCCTCTTTGACTAAGGCCCCCAGCTGCTCGACAGACCCCAGTGCTGAGGTCTTGAGCTCTGCCCAGGTATCTTTGGTTCTATCTGTCTCTGTTTCTGTGTGAGGCACTTCCTGCCTCCCCTCCACCATCAGGCTCTGGAGTTTCCCAAACATAGGGACTACCTCCCTTCCAGCTATTTTTCCTCAGGTCTTAACAGACCAGAAGAGGCAGGAGGGGAGGTCATGCTGCCAACTTTCAGCACACAGAGCCTGCCTTGGTCTCTGGGCCCCAGAGCCTCTTAGAGGAAGATTTCTCTGGAATCAGCAGGGCACTCACTTGGCAGTCCTGTCCTGAGACCCCTGAGCCCTAATCTTTCATGCTGAGCCTGGGGACTCAGGCTGGGCTCCAGCTGTTGGGTGCCCACTCAGCCCCAGCACCCTTTGAGTTTGAAGGTGGGGACCTTCAGTATTCACTTCACCGAGTCCCGGCCTTGGCTGCTTTGCGTCTGTGTGGTGGGCAGCCTAGAGGTGAACAATAGTTCCAGTGAACCAACATGCTTTCTTTTACCTGCTGGGTGACCAGAATTACAGTGCTTGGCCTCTCTGGGCTTCTGCTAATTATACCCATCCTGCTCGTCTCACCAGTGTTTGGGAGGACTAGAGATCAAGGAGAAGAAAGAGCCAAGCCCACGGAGGGGCTTATTTTTGTCGTTGTACTCAGAACAGGGGTGGTGCCCTTGGCCAGGTGTTCATTGATTCACTCCAGAGGCCAGGAGTGGGAAGGAGGAGGAGGGAGCTCTCATGAGGAAGGGGGATCGGGCTCCAGGCTTTCTGACAACTAGTCAGGGTCTGCCAGCAGGAAAGGGGCAGGAGAGCTTCTTGGATAGGGAGGTCATAGTTTCTCTCCCTCCCTTCCTTCCCGACCTCCCGCCATTTCTTCCTTCCTTCCGCTCTCCGTCTCCACACCCTCTGCCTTCTTTCTCTCTTTCTCCCTCTCTCTCTCTTCATGTAGTCACAGTGCTCCAACAGGCCAGGCCTTGCATTGACACCTGGGACACAGAGTTCGAGGAGACACGCCATCCCCTTCATGGGACTTTTAGACTAGGAGACTTAAGTTGGGAGGTACACCATTCATTTATTCTTTCTTTAATTTTACTTTGACTGAAGACGTGCTCTGGACTGGACACTGTGCAAGGCCCTGGGGAGGTAATGGGATACAGTCCCTGCCCGCAAGGAGTTTAGAGGATAAAGGGCTCAAAAACAGGCAAGGAAGCCTGCTAAAGTATAGGATTAGGGAGGCTAGGATCCAGAGATGAATTATGCTGGATTTAAGTATGTATTCATAAATGTTTGTGAGATGAGTGACCCTTATGTGCAGAGCTTTCTTAACAGCTTATGAGTCAAAGAATAAAATTGTTTTAACTAAAGGCTAATAAAAAATGCTACATATGAAGCAGTCAAAATAGTACATAAAAGGAAATTTATGGTCTTTAGAATTTTAGTATATGTGCTGCCGAAGCGAGCACAATTTATGGTCTTTAGAGAATCTTATATTAAAAAAAAAGAAAGATGGAAAGTTAAAATATTCAACTCAAAAAGTTGAAAGCTGATAAATTCAAAGAAAGCAAAGGAAAATAAATAACAAATAGGTTTTTAAAATGTAATATTTATTATGAACTCAGTGTCAGAAATTGAAATTAGTGTTCAGAAATTCATAATTCAGGAGTTAATAGAATAGAAAACAAAGATAAGTAGAGAGCTGGGCTCAGTTCCAGGACTTTCCTGCATAGGAATGGGGTTTATTCATCATTTCTTCTGAGTTTTGCGAGCAGAGCCCAGGAAAATGGATAAACCCTGAGTGGAAATGTCTAGTCTTTCAGCCCTGGGGCATGGTTATGCTGTGCCCTGAAAGAGCCAGCTCCAGGCCTGATTTTAGTTTCCCAACTAGTCTGTTGTCTTTAGTCCATAATATCTACTGTAATAATAACGACATCACTAATAATCCTTTATTCTTGTTGAGCTGTTACAGTTCAGAGTCCTGTAGCAAGATGTGCCACTCCTGGTAGGAATGAGCCCAGGTACCTTGTCAGATCCCCAAACATCCTTTTAGGTAAATAGGGAAGCTGTGTGTTCCATTTTACAGATGGGAAAACTGAGGTTCCACTTATCTCATTCCAGTGAGTGGGTGAGCCAGGACACAAATGCTTCAAAGGCCCTACTTCACCCCCAAAATTCCTGTCCTTGAGACACCTCTTCTTCCTGTTTCGATTCCTGAGTTCCCTGAGCAAGCCCCTCTCCTCTCTGCCTTCTGCACTTGGAGAGAAAGTCCAGACTGCTACCTTGAGCAGAGAGTGCCTCTCTTGACCTGATAGTGAGTTTCTCCAGGTGGAAGGGTGGGGAGCACTCGTAGGTGTTTTATTGCAGGGCTGGGCTTGGAGAAGGCCCTCAATCCTTGCTGCTGATCTAGAATTTGATTTTGCAGGATTAGGCCTGTACCTATCAGAATATATTCTGGGCTGTGCCAACCCGCACAATCGGGCAGAAGGGCTTCAGAGGGAATCCGCCACCACGTGGGGAATGCCCCATGTCTGTGCTTGCTGAGGTGGTCACATGGTTCCTGGGCATACTGGGAAGTACTGGAACATAGGTCAACACTGGTATAGCCTCCTTGTAGGATGGCAGGGAAGGAGAAATTTTCCATGGCCAAGTTGCACTGGTCTGAAGGTATAACTAAGCCCTTGGACTCGCTTTCCCGTAACTGGAGGATTTCCAAAGTCCTATGGTTAACCTGTCTGACCAATGACTGACCAATTCTGAGAGGGGATATAAAAGCAGACAGACACACAGCTCTATCCATGAACAATCTCAGCACTTTATTTCATCCCTTTGCAGGGAGAAGGGGGCATTACCCCAAGAAGTCAGCCAGCTGGGTGGGTTGGCTGGAACATGTGCTGTCTCTCCAGATAGTATAATATATAGCATTGATTATGCAGAAACAGGAAGGGAAGCAATAAGTTAAAAGCTATATAAGTTATGAAAAAATAATATATATACTTTTAATATCATATATCCCCAGTGAGGATTTGCTCCCATGGAAACCAATAAATAGGTGGAGAAAAAGCAGCAATCAGCACCCTTTTGAAACTTGAGGGATAAGTATATGTCTGAGTTCTCTCAAGCCTGAGCGTCAGTAGCTCTTCAGCGCCCCCAACAGACCTGGAGGAGGCCGGGGCCTTGGGTCACCCTGTCCTGGAAAATGAGATGAATGAATCAAAGACTGGGTCCTGCAGAGGAGGTGAGGCAAGGGGGAGGTAGGCAAGGGGGAGGTAGGGAGAGGAAAGGGAGGAAGAGAAGGTGGCTTATGGAGTGGGAAAGTGGAGCTGCCGGATTCCCCGCAAGGCCTTGAAGGTGAGAGCCAAGAGGATGAAAGAGGAGCGTTCCTCTAAGCCCCAAACCTTCTTGTTGGATCGCTGCTGCAGAATTTCTCTTTAGTTAGTCATTGGGGCCCCCCAACCTGACTTCAAGGGCTCAGAAGTTCCCAGACCTGAGTGGACAGTGCCTTCTTCATGACCCTGCTGGCAGCAGAGGGGCAGACGTGGAGGAGGAAGAAGGGAAGGACCTCTGATCCATAAGTGTGGGTGCAGAGGAGGGGAGGGCCAGGCTGCTTGGTCTGATGGAGGGAGCAGAGACCCTCAGGAGTGGGATTCACGGTAAATGGGCCTGGGGTTTCATGGAAGGGGTGGCGAGAGGGGCCTCCAGGGCCTGGTGCATACCCAAACCAGGTTTCAGTCTGGGAAGCATCTGGGTGGGAGGCAGAGAGCTCAGATCCCAGGCAGGGTGGTGAATCCCAGGATGACAGAAAGGAGAAAGGAGGGTCCAGTTCTCCTGCCCTGTCTCCCCCACTTCCCACTTCCCCCATCAGGGAGTTTTTCATGGCAAGAAAAGCTTCTAGAAGAGGTGCTTGGGAGCTGGCTGGACAGCTGTCCAGTTCTGACTGTGACCTGTTGGGAGGGACTCACAGGAGGAGGGGAGGGGAATGGGTGTCTGGGCTGATCTCAGAGTTCTGGGCTCAGGTCCCAAACACCCAGGGAGCCTCCTCCCCTCACTCCCTAATACTGTCAGGTCTCCGGGAAGCCCAGCTGGTGCAGGAAAGCCAGGTGTCTCCCCAGGAACTCTGGATACTGGAGGGTGCCCACGTAGTCCCCATCAGCCCCTGGTTTGAGGCTAGCTGGGGCTAGGGGAGTGATGGCACTCACTTTGGTTCCTAGTCAGAGGCAAGGCAAGACTTGGGATGTGAATTTAGGGCAAGGGTTGGGCAAAGGGTCAAAGGCAGCTTGGTTAGAGCCCCCTGTTGTGCGAGGAGCAAGGAGGTGGAGGCAAAACCCCAGTTCCAATTTACCCCGGCAGGAAGACCTCTGGCAAGATATTGGAAGGGTGGATTGTGAGATATTGATATGGAACCGAGTGACTTTGAGTAGCTGGCGACAGTCCTGTCCCATTCCCGCAAAAAAGCAGTCACTGTTTTCAACCCTCTTCTCCATTCAGGATCAGGTTTGCTCCCTTCCCAACGTAGAGACTCCAAGCTGCTTTCTTGAATCTAGTTTATGTCCTTGCTGCTGCAGGGGAGTGACCTGGGGCTCCTGAGTATGGAGCTCAGAGTACAGCGGCCTTACTCTGAGACCTCTGACTCCTGCGAGAGGAACTTTTCTGACATTTCGGTGATTTTGATCACAGGGCCTTTCCTGTTCTTCTTTTTCCGAGAGGGAGCTCTTGAGAGGTTGGACTTGGAGACAGCTACAGGGAACATAAGGGGTGGGGCAGGGTAGGGGCTGGAGGTTTGGGACGCATTTAATATCATGCCTTTAGGGCCCTGATCCCCCCCCACATCCCCCTCCCACCTGGGTTCTTGGGGCAAGCAGGCTCACCTGTTCTGTATCTGGCCTGCACTGCGCTGACCACGGTGGCTGAGGGTATGTCCATCCTGTGGGAGGAAGAGATGGTGGGATGTGAAGGGAACCTGTGGCTCAGTTCCCCTGGGATTGGAGGCCTGGGGATTGGCAGGCGGAGGCCAATTCTTGGCTGTGCCTCCCAGCTCTGGGCTGCCCTGCTGTGTGACTTTGGCTAGCCAGCTCTGTCCCCTCTCCCCTGCATGAATGGCTATCATTTGCTGAGCACTGATTGGTGGCAGGTATATTTGCACACGGGATTGTATGCACAGGTGAGGCATACTTAAGATCAGTCCATTTTCCAGACAGGAAAACTGAGAATTGAGTAAACTGGACTGAAGTTCCAGTTTGTAAGTGGCTGAGCCAGGACATGAACCCAGGCCTGCTAGGCTCACAGTATCACGCCGGGGGAAGAGGGGGTGGTACTGGCTTCCTGTGGGGCTTCCAGTCCTCCCCCTCTCCCAGGCTCACCCTGCCGGCCCTGCTCCTCACCGGCTCTCCTCGCCTTCCATCAGCTTGCGGTAGGTGGCGATCTCGATGTCCAGGGCCAGCTTGGTGTTCATGAGCTCTTGGTATTCGCGCAGCTGCCGTGCCATGTCCTTCTTGGCCTGCTGCAGGGCCTCCTCCAGCTGGGCTAACTTGGCCTTGGCATCCTGAAAGGCCAGCTCACCCTGTTCCTCGGCCACCTTGATATTCTCCTCCAGTTTCAGGCACTGAAAGTTCGGGAGGACAGAGAGAAAGGGGGGTCAGCGAGCAAGGAGGGAGGGAGAGAGCAGGTCAGGGCCAGGAGCCCACCTCCGTCCTTGATGGGAGTGTGCGTGGGGAGGGAGGACTTGTCACGGCGTCCCGGAGCACAGTAATGGAGTGCGTCGCAGCAAGAGGCCGTTCAGTTAGACCTAAGGAGACACTTTCCCAAGGCTACCACATATGGCAGGGTTCCGAAGGAGACTGTCTCAGCTGTCCTTCCAGGATGGCACTTCTCTGAAGGCTCATCCTGTGTGGAAGCTGAGGCTTGTGCTTCCCTTCGCTTCTCTCCATAGAGTTGGTGGGAGACCTGGGGGGAGGGGGTGGGCTCTAGATGTGTGTGTAGGGGACCCTCCAATGTTCCAACAGCCCTGGCCAGTTTACAGAGCACTTTTACTGGCCAAGCTCATGTGGTCCTCAGAGCCGTCTAAGGACAGATGAGGAAACTGAGGCACAGGGATACTAAGTGACCTGTCCAGGGTCACAACGCCAGGGCTCACATGGACACAGTCTGTGTGAGCGTGTGTGTCTGTGTGCGTGTGAAGGGTATGAGAGAGCATGTGTCCTGCAATTCACCCTGTTCCAGCCCAGGTGGGTCCTCCGGACACTCACGTGGCTCTTGATGGAGAGGATCTGCGATCGGAGCTTCTGGATGCGCACGTTGAGGTCAGCGATCTCACTGCGGCTGCTCTGGAGGCTGTTCCCAAACTCGGCCGAGCAGGCGGCCCGTTCCTCCAGCTGGAGGCCGGGGAGTGGGTGGCAGTCAGGGGAGCTCGCTGTGACCCCCCAGGACCCCTGGCCCCGCCTTCTTCCTCACCCTTGGCTTCATCCCCTCCTCTGTGGCTCACCACTCCCAGGCCAGCGTCTCCCTGCTTCCCCGCTCCTGCCCCCACCATGTCCGTCTCAGGATCCCTCTCTTGGCCTCCCTAGACTGAGTCCCATGGGCCGAGCCCACACCTGGACTGGAGTCACTGGGTGGAACCACCGCCATGAGCCTCCGAAGGGTGCAGACCATGGCTTGCCCCTGTCCCCATCACCCCTGTGGCCTGGCACATCACTGGGCTCTCACATTCTCCGTTCGTGCCTGTGAACTCACTGCTGTGGGCTCCATCGCCCCCGTGTCTCCCCATTCATCTCTCCTGGCCTCTCAGCACCCAGAGCTGCAGGTGGCCTTAGCCATCTCTGCTGCTGCCCACCTTGCCCTGGTTGCATCCCCCCAGCCTGCCTGCCAGCCCCGAACCTGGCTCCGGGAGTACGCCTCGGCCTCCTCCAGGCTGCGAGCTGCGATGGCATCATATTGGGCCTTCACTTCCTCCACGATGCCACTCAGGTCGATGTGGCAGCGGCTGTCCATACCCACGGTCACCGACACATCCTTCAGCTGGGCTGCCAGGTCCTTCAGCTCCTGATGGGGCACAGACATGGGGGCTCAGGGCTGGTGGGGGGGCCCAAACCCTCAGCCATAGTCCTCACAGTCTCTTTGTTCCCTGGTGGGTGGAGGGCAGGTTTCTCTCTGTCTCCCTGGAGGGATGATCAGAGGACAAACGTCCCCCTGTCCTGCCTCTGCAGGAGCTTGCACTCTTGAGAAGCAGTGCCCCCAACTCCCAACTCACCCACCTGTCGGTTTTCCTCTCTGATTTGGCAGGTAGGGACCCTCGGCTCTGGAGGCCCACCTGCAAGCCTTATTCCTCTTCAGTTCCCTCCATCCGCCCCCTGCCCGCCCCCTGCAACACACACACTGTTGTATGCTCCCAGGGTGGGCCTCCTTCCTCCTGGCAGAGGAGGAAAGAGCCCAGGACGTCCGGGCCTGAGGGCATTCTATCATTAGGCTCAGCGCTGTGCAGCTTGGCCTCCCCCACTCCAGCCCTCCCAGGACGGGAGCTCCTCGAGGGCCTGGCTGAGGCATTTTCACCTCCAGGCCTCCGTATCGGGCAGAGGAGTGTCTCTGCTGAATGCATGTGGGAATGGAAGCCCGTGAGTGGTGAGGGCAGGAGGGGACCAGAGGCTGACGATCATGCAGCCCTGCTCTCCTGCCAGCAGCGGAGGCCCAGCTGACTTCCCGGTCACCCTGGAGACTCACTGCCCCTCCCTGTCTAGCTGAAGGGCTTGCCCAGCTACAACGACAGGATTTAACCTCAGTATCTTTGTCTTGCTGTCCTTTGGGATCCCCTCCTCTCTGTCTTCCTCTTTGCCTAGAAAATGCCAGCCTGTGTCCTCAGAGACCCCTGGAAGTGGTAAGACGTCCCATTTCCCTGGGGGCTCCTGAGAGACCAGGCGGTGTGTGTGCTAAGTGCTTTCCAGGCATATCCATGTCTCATCCTCACCAGGCTGGCACGATGGTCAGCCCCAGATTACAGACAGGGAAGAAGCTGCGGCACCCAGAGTTGATGGAAACAGCTGTGAGGGCGGGGCTGGACCCAGAGCTCTGCTGCTCCTGCTAAGCTCCCTTAGAGGGGCAGGGATGGGAGCTGAAGCCCACATCTGTTTCTGTCATGCCCTGCAGTCTGATAGCTTTCCAGAGTGAAGGCTCAGAGGTGTGTAGCAAGGCCAGTGGGGACAGGGGTCTTTGGAAGGGCTGCAAGGTGTCACCTCCAGGGCCCTGGGCTGCTTCTCCTGGAGGTGCCGATCAGCAGCTCGGGCCTGGGCGGGGCCCCGTGTGGAAAGGAGGAGTGAGTGGGTGTAAGCAGAGTGTCCGTGGCCAGCATTGTACAGAGTGAGTCAGGTGACTGAGGAGCCTGACAGGCAGAGAGAGGGGCCAGGCACCCAGGGAGGCGTGGTGGGCTCAGCTGGGGGAGGGAGGGGCGGGATACGGATGGCATAGTTACTACTGCTGGTGTTCGCAGTTCATCCTCGACCCTTACTTCAGTCATCAAGATTTGGTCCGTGTTCTCATTTTACACACGTGTATGTGTGTGTGTGTGTGTGTGTGTGTGTGTGTGTGTGTGTATGTGTGTGTTAGTCGCTCAGTCCTGTCTGACTCTTTGCTGCCCCATGGACTATAGCCCACCAGGCTCTTCTGTCCATGGAACTCTCCAGGCAAGTATACTGGAGTGGGTTGCCAGGCCCTTCTCCAGGGGATCTTCCCTGGGTCTCCTGCATTGCAGGTAGATTCTTTACCACTGAGCCACTAGGGAAGCCCTATATAAAATTAAAAAATATATATAAAATTAAAGAAAACTAAAAAAAGACCTTTTTTTGTTTGATTCAGCCTCCAAACACAGTTCCTACACCGCCATTGGTCCATATCTCTCTCTTATTCTGTAGATACTCTCTTCATCTCTCTCTCTCTGTATCTTTTATTTCCCCCCTGTCTTTTTCTTATTGAAAATCTCAGGTTGTTTGCCTATAATCTGAATCTTCCTGATTGCCCTGCGTGCTGGTGTTTAGCCTGCTCCTCTAGCTTCTGTATTTCCTAAAAAGGGGCAATTGGATCAGGAGGCCTGCTCAGATCCAGGTTCTGTTTTTGGCTCATGACTGCATTCCAATTTTGGTTTCTGACTCTGGGTCCGCTCCTGACCCTCATCCGTCTTTTTGCTCCAAGAGGCTGTGGCTGAACCTTTGGAGTCTAGACCTGCAGAGGCTGCTACTTCTGACCTTGTGTCTCTGTGTGTCTTGTGTCTCTGTGACTAGAGATTGCGGGGGTGGGCAGCTGCGAGGCCTGCAGAGGAAGACCACCCTTTCCCTGTCTGCTTGCCACCTGACCCTGCCCACTAGCATCCCTGGTGATCGAGATCACCTCCTGGAAAAGGAAGCTTGAGCAGTGGCGGGCCACCCGTCTCTACCCTGGAGCTGGTGGGACCCTGAGTTCAGTGGCCAGCTGTCCTTTAGCGGGTCTCCTGATGAAGGGTTTTGGTCAATCTTCAAACACATCTAACAGATCTCTGAGCAAGAGCAGGGGGCGGCCCCAGCCCCTGCCAGAATACAGACTCATACTCCACCTCTGCTCCCTGGGTCGTCACTGGAGATTGACATTTTCCAGATGGAACTGACATCCCAGCTGGGGCTTGGCAGCAAACCAGTCTCAGAGATACAGCTTGGGGCCTTCTCGGTCACCATGTGCTGGGGGTTGGCAGGCATGGGGGTGTTTCAAAGTTCTCCAGGGACATGTCTTCCCCAGGCTTAAGGTGGCATTTGTTATGGGCAAGGAGAAGGCCAGGGCACTGTCAGAGCGCAGGGCACTATTGCAGCAAAGGATGGGCGAAACCCGGCTGATGGGGCAGCCTCAGGTCCTTTCTGGAAAGAGCCAGTGTAAGCACGAGCATGGAAAACAGAAGCAGGAAGTGGAGGGCTTGGATCATCTGCAGACCTGTTCAGACACGCTGGCCCTGCCGGGCTGCAGAGGGCATAACAATGCTGACTTGTGTGGTGTGGAATTGCCACCGTAGCGGGGAGGGGGTGGGGGGGAGCTGGAGAGGATGTGCATCTCCAAGCTGGCAAGAATCAAGCTGATTCAAGTTTGGAGCTTTTCTTAGGAGCCAGAGTCTGAGGAGGCCGCCATATGTGTGACTATTGTCATTGTGACCCCCCAGGTCAGGGAATATGGTGACTGAAGGGTAGCAGTACTGCCCAGTAAAATGTAGTGTTCAACGGCACTGGGCTCTGAATAATGTCACCTCTTATTAGCTGGGTTAACCCTGGCCAAGTCTTCAAACTTAGCTGAGCCTCAGTTTTCTCATTTGAAAAATGGGTATGATTATGGAATTGAAATCAGCTGACATTTATTAAATACTCACCATGTGCCAGACACTGTTCTAAGTGCTTTAGGATATACTAGCAAAATAAATCCTCACAACAGGCCAGTGAGCTAGGTACTATTGTCCTCCCCATTTTACAGATGAGGAAATTGAGGCATTGAGAAATAAAGGAACCAGCTCAAGTCCATATAATCATGGAGCCAGGATTCAAATCCAAGCTGCTCCAAAGTCTGTGCTCTCTTAATCATTTTCCCTACATTATAGGTTTATTGGAAAGATTAAATGAGATTACATCTGGAGAGCACTCAGCCTGGTGCCTGGAATATAGTAGGTGCTCAATAAACAACGGCTGGGAAACTATTGGTGTGATTGGAAAACGTGATGGAGCTGGGAGGAAGTGTCCAGGACTTGAGCAGCGGGTTCCTGGAGTGGCCTCCTGGAGCACCATGAAGGCTGGCACTTAGACATGCCAGGTCCTTTTTGTAGGGCTCAGCATCCCGGGAGGTGTGCTGGCTGCAGGGGCTTGTCAGTAGATTCCATAGCTAATCTCCCTGGAACCAGTTTGCAGGTGGGGCAGGTGGCTTGCTGGCTGGGTGCAGCCGGGTCCCAGTGCACTTGGGAGCTGGGGTGAATCCTGGAAGCTGAGGGAGAGTGGGAGCCCCAGGGTGCTGTCACCAGTCGGCATCCCTGGAGGTGAGGGGAAGGCATATTGCCCAAGTGGTTGCAATTTGTAGATGAGGCCCTGAGCAGCCTATAGCCATTGGCTTCTAGGAAAGGCTTTCCATAAATATCTTGACCTGAGTGTGTGTATGTGTGTCTTGGGGAGAGGGGAGGGCTGTTTCCTAGGACCCTGGGGCGGGCTATACAGTAATGCGTTTTTGGTATCTACTCCAAAGTTGAGACTAGTGCCTGGCCCTCCTGGGGCTACTCACATCCCACCATGTTTTTCTTCCACCCGCGGTGGCAAGGCTGGCAACTTTCTTTACTTGGACCTACTCTGTCCAATGTGGAAACCACTAGCCCTGTGTGGTTGTGAGCCCTTGAAATGTGGCCAGTCAGAACTGAGATGAGCCAGAGGTGTAAAATACACACCAAATTTTGAAGACTTACAATGGGAAAATGTGTGTGAAATAGCCCATTCATTTTTTATAATGATTACTTGTTGAATAATCATATTTTTGATATACAGGCCTAATAGAATATATTAAAATAATTTTTTTTGTTTCTTCACTTTTTAAAAAAATGTGGCTCCTGGAAAACTTACAATTACCTATGTGGCTTGCATTATATTCTACTAGGCAGGCCAGCTTAGAGACCCATTGGAATGGGGAATCTTTATGGGTCAATGTTGCCCTCTCAGCCTGCAGAGGTACATGGAAGGAAACTCAAACCTCATGTCCCAACACCAACTTGCCACCTCACTGTCTTCCAAAACAATAATACCTGCTATTGTTATATATAATAGTATATATATGCATTATATAATGTGTAATAATAACAAAATATTATTTTATACATTATATACTATATAATCATATTTTATTATTTTAATTAACTTATTATATTATATTAATATATTACAAATAAAATAATAAAAACATGATTATATAGTATACAATATAGAAAATAATATTTTATTATTACACATTATATGTAATGCATATTATATAATAATATATACTATATATATACTATATTACATACATTATGTTATAATATATAATAGTATCAATATAATATGATAGTATCAATATAATATAGTATAAATACAATGTGATATGATAGAATAGAATAGAATAGAATGTGTATGTAATAATTGGGTCAGGAAGATCCCCTGGAGGAGGGCCCAGCAACCAACTCCAGTATTCTTGCCTGGAGAATCCCATGGACAGAGGAGCCTAGCGGACTACAGTCATTGGGGTCACAAACAGTCGGACATGACTGAATCACTGCGCATGTACTCATGTGTAATCACGCACTCTTGCATTCACTGTGGCCCCTTCTCCCCAGCAGCCCTCCAACAGCACCCTGCCTCCGTCTCCACCAAGCGCTGCCCATCCTGCTTAGAATAATGTCCACACCCCATCCTGGGCCTCTGGCCCTGCATGACCTGGCCCTTGCCCACTCTGTCTTAGCCACAGCTGCCACTTTCTCTCCTTCCCAGGATCACATCATTCCTGTCTCAGGTGTTTCACACAGTCCTTCCTTCTGCTGAAGCCTTTTCAAGTCTCTGCTGAGTTGGATCTTTCCAGGTTGGGGCTTCACTCTCTTGGGCCTCCTCAGAGACACATGGCCCCCAACCCCTCTAGCACTAGGGCATAGCCCAGTTTCTTTGCATACCAGCAACTTTTCCCCTCCAAAATGATCTTGTCCAGATGTGTTTATCAGCCTATCACCTGTGCCCTCTTAGCTAAACTGTGCTCTCCTGAAGGCAGGAAACTGGCCCGCCTGGCTCACAGCTGTGAGGTCAGTGCCTGGCACCTAGCAGGCATGCCATAAACATTTGTTAAGTGATTTACCCCATCACAGCATGATGAACCTGCTACTGTCACTCTTCCCATTTAACAGATGAGGAAAGTGAGGCACAGAGAGGAGAAATAACTTGCCTCAAGTCACAGAAATGGTGGAAAAAAAAACGTGGAGTCAGGATTGGGGCCCAAGGGCTGCCAAGTCCAAATGGAGTCAGCAGCCTGGCTGTGGGGCGTGGCCCAGAAGTTCAGCAGGTGTGTCCCCTCAACGCTCAGGTATATGGCTGGCTATGCTCAGCCTTCCTCAGCTATGTCTCTACACCTGTAGGGCCTCCGCCTGGCCCCTGGGCTCCCTGAGATGTTGGCGAGCAGGACGGACTGGAGGCCCTGAAACATTGGCCCTGCTGACGTCTGCTGGGTGGTACCAGCCCTGGTGAGTGTAGGCAGAGGAAGCTCTCAGCCACTTCCCAAGCCACTCAGTGGGCACGGGGCCCTGGTGAGCCCCTCAGGGCTTGGGCCGGCTGTGGAGGACCCTGCCGGGGGCAAGATGTGTTTCAGGGTGGTCTGCGCGTGAGGGCTGCCTCCCTAATGCTGGAAAGGGTTGGGAGGTTCCCTCTATTCTGCTCCCTCCCACGGCTGCACAGAGGTCTCAGGTCCACGCGTAGCCTCGAGGCCCAATCTCCCTCTCCACAGGGCGAGGCCCTGAGGCCCTGGTCAGCAGCCCCTCAGGCCCCCTGCAGATCTCCCTGGTTGCAGTGGTGACTTTGACCCCTGCTCTGCCCTGGGCTGCGTTGCCACAGCTTGGCACCAGCGGCTTACAGCACACAGGCTGCTGTGCCCTGTCACTCTCAGTAATGGTCCTGCCTGCCTGTAACTGAATCGAAGCATCACCCCATTAGCCTCCTCACCCCCGAGAAGATGGGGAATGTAGAGAGGAGAACACACATCCCAAAGGAAGCCCAGGAGGCAGACGGTGCTAAGGGGCAGAGTCCAGAATTCATCTGCTGGTGGCACTGGCTGTGGGACAAGCCTTGCTGGGCTACTGTCCCCTCCAAGGACAGTGAGGGCCTAGGGACAAATGAGAATGTGTCCGGGGGCTCCTCTGTCCTCATTTACTGTGACTGGGATTTTTTGTTTGTTTGTTTTTGGCCATAACGTATGGCTTGTGGGATCTTAAGTTCCTTGACTAGGGATTGAACTCATGGCCCCTGCAGTGAAAACAAGGAGTCTTAGCCTCTGGACCACCAGGGAAGTCCTTCCTGAGTCATTTTTTGTCTGGAAGAAGTTCATATTGTCTGATTAGCAGAGAATCTGTCTATAAATCTTCCCTGTATGAGCCCCAAATGGGGGAGGATGCATTGCAGGCCTATGAGAGCTAGAGCTGTGGGTGTTTGCAATTTAAGCTGCAGGGATGAGAGAGAAATTAGTTCAATAAGAACTACTGTTCAAAGCCTCCTGGTTCACTGCTCCAAGGCCACCTCCTGACCCTTCCCTGGATGTACCTGGGCCCCTTCACGCCCTCAGTGCTCCCCAACACGTGAAGGTGGGGCCTTCCCTGAGAGAGGCTTTGTGGGAACCTGCCATGCTCCATGAGATGAGTGACAAGGGGACACGTTGGGTTATTGACTGCAGCACACGAGGGGTTTAGGAAATTGTTGCATCTGTGGCCAGCAATCGTGAGCGCCTGCTGAAGTTTCCATGACCCACTGGATACCTTTGCCTCCCCTGCATCCCTTACCTGGGGACCAGTTGGCTTTTGGCTCAGCGGGACCCTGGCCCCATCTTCTCACCTGCTCATAGATGCTTTTCATCAGCTCCACAAAGCTCTGCAGGCCTTTTAACTTGGTCTCCAGTTCCGTCCGTCGAAGACATTCTGCATCCAGGTCCTGGGGGTGGGAGCAGTGGTGAATGATGGGAAAAGGAATGGAGGGGACCCAGGGCAGGTGTACGGTAAGGGGGGACTTTGCTTCCTGAATACGATGGGGGAGATTCCCAGAGGAGACCTGGCTCAGAGCCTTGGAGGAGGGTGGGGACATGTGCTTAGCTCTCTGCCTGTGGTCTTGGGACTCAGCCTGTGGGGCCTCTGTTTGGGGATCCTGAACAAAAGAGGGCAGAGGGTCCCTGAGGAAGGAGCCCATGGGGTGGGCTGGGGAGGCTACCTTCTTCAGCTGGACGAAGGTGAACTCCATGTCCGTGCGCTTGGAGATCTCGTCCTCATACCTGGGAGGTGGGGAGGAAGGAGAAGGGGAGGCAGGGACACACACACACACAGAGACTGCTCAGCTGGATGTGGTGGACTTGGCAACGGTTTGCTTATAACCCTCCTTGGGTGGGGCTTGGGGCCTCTGCAATCCCTTTGGTGCCTTGTGGCAGTTAGAATAAAGTGGTCGCTTCCCTGAGGAGGATGCAGCCCCGTGTCTCCATGACATGTCCCCTCTCCTCCGGGATACCCTAGTGTTGGTGCTGGGGAAGCAGGCATCCTGCTCCCCATGCTTACTCCTTCCTGATGACCAGCCATTCCTCTCCCAGAGGCATCTGCCCCTTTCCTGGCTCTGCTCCACATTCATCTCCTCCAGGAAGCCTCTCCCGATTGCATAGTTGCTTTACCCTGACGTTTTGTTCCCTTATCTTTTTTTTTTTTTTCTATTTATATATTTTGCTTTATTTTTGTTCTTTTTAAATTACTCCTTTAATTTTTATTTTTTACTTATTTTTTAAATATTTTTATTTTAAAATAAATTTATCTTATTTCATTGTTTTCCTATTTCTACACTACTTTTTTTAAATTTTATTTTATTTTATTTTATTTATTTATTTTTTTTAAAATATTATTTTATTAGTTGGAGGCCAATCACTCCACAACATTCCAGTGGGTTTTGTCATACACGTGTAACTATATGGCTGTTCCCTTATCTTTATCCCATCTCCTCCCCCAAGAGTCTCAGTTTCAAACAAGCTGTGCCTTTTGTGGTGTCTGCTCCAAGCATCTTGCTCACACGTCATCCTCTCCTCACTCCACCCTTCCCCGAAGCCCCACACTTCTCCCACTGCTTTGCTAGACAGCAGGACACCATGCCATCTTCCTTCCAGAGAGAGGACAGGAAGGGCATGGGTTTTGCAGTCAGATGGGTTCCCCCCATTATGTTTCAGGGCAAGAAACTCCTCCGCTCCCTTGTCTATTGGGATGTGCATGTGCACACGTGCATGGGTGCTTGCGTCATGGGGGCTGAAATTCACCAGCACTCCAAAGTTGTGTTCCCTGTCTTCTCAGATGTGTCTCCTCCTTACACATGTGATGAGATGTGTCGAGTCCACCTTGTGTTTAGAACCAGGACACTGCTGGGTGAGGAGATGGGATCCCTGGATCCTTGACCTTACCCTCTGGGCCCCCAGGATGGGTGTCTGCCAGCTGCATACTTCCCATCCCAGCTCTGCCTGCCCCAGCCGACATGGGGATTCTGTGGCTTCCTGTTGCCTTCCCTCCTCTCTAGGGAATGCCTGAATCATTGGCGGCTCTAATTACAACCGCCTGCCTGCCCCAGTCCCTGACCTCACAGAAGGGGCAGCATCATCCATCACCCAGGTCAGGTAGCTGGACCTGCCACCCCCAGGCCTTCTCTTTCACTAGCTTCCCAGAGGGACTAAGGGGAGCAGATCCCAGAGGATGAGAGCCTGCAGAGCACTCAGGTCCCTGAAATTCAGTATGTGGAGGGTCCACATTCTCCCTGGCCACTGCCTGGGCTTCCAGAGTCTCTGAGGGTCCCTGAGGGTACAGACCATGGGGACAGGGTGGTGGGGTGGGTCAGGGAGACTGGTCTGCAATCTGGAGCCTGCCAAGGCAAACAAAATGCCTCTCCTGTGACCCTCAGAGCTCCAGCCAGGGATGTTCTCTTGGTCTTGTTTCACAGATGAGGAGATGGAGGCTCAGAGAGAGGCTTGGAAGCTTGAGTCATGTGCTGATTAAGAATGGGGTTCCAGAGCCAGACTATTTGGGCTCAAATTCTGGCTCTCTTGTTATCCAGCTATGTGACCTTGGATAGACTCCTTCTATGTGCCCTTGTCACAAGAATGGTGATTTCATGAGGATTAAATCAATGAACACATAAAGCATTTACAAAGATGTGTGACACCCACTAGAGCTACTGCTGTTATTATCACCATCCTCTCCAACACCGGGGCTTCCATGGTGGCTTAGATGGTAAAGAATCTGCCTGCAATGCAGGAGATGCGGGTTTGATTCCTGGGTTGGGAAGATCTCCTGGGGAAGGGAATGGGTACCCACTTCAGTATTCTGGCCTGGAGAATTCCACAGACAGAGGAGCCTGGTGGGCCCCAGCCCATAGGGTCGCAAAGAGTCGGACACAACTGAATGACTTTCACCTTCACCAACACCATATCCCAGCTCAGCCCCTCTCTCTCAGCATTTCCAGAAAGAAACCATGGGAATCCTCACTGCAGAGGGAGTGGGCAGGTCTCTTTATAGTCTTCAAAAATGCTCAGGGCTGGGCTGAGCTGAACAAGTTTCCCCCTGGGATCTGGGGGCCTCTGAAAAATTTCCTGACTTGAGAACAGGGATCTGGGGAGCCCCAAACTGAGAAGTCCAAATTGACTGGCCCTCCCCAAGCAAACCCTATGTCCGGCCTCTCCTCTCTCCTCTGGATAACAGAGTTCTGCCTGCCTGGGAAAAGGACATTGGAGAGAGCTGTCCAGTGGGAGCCCTCTGAGGTACCAAACCTCCCCTTACCCCTCACTGCCCTTCTCAGCTTTCCCACCTCCCTTCTCATCGACTCCACTGCATTTCAATCCCAGTTCACCCCCAGACAGCTTGCACAATTGTACATAACATTTCTGAATCACTTGCTATGTGGCCTTGGGCAAGTTGCTTCCCCTTGCTGGGCCTCTGCAAGTAAACAGAGGGGTTAGCCAGCTACCCTTGGGGTCCCTGCTACATCAGAGCTTCTAGAAGTCTTCATTCGTACAGAGGCTTATGCAATGCCATATCCCCCATTCACTTCCAATCCCCTGCCCGTATGCTAGCTGCCAGCTCCCAAACCCATTCTCAGCCCTTTTCAGCTGGTCACACCCGTACCCTCTCCACCCCCCCAAACTTGTTTATTTCTAGGAGTGAAGCTGATCTCATCAGCCTTGTAGAGGCAAAGTACACCCCTCCCTGTCAGGGCTTGGCCTGGAGTCTCCTGGCTCCTGGGGGCCCCAGGCTTTGAACAGCCAGGCTGCAGCTTTCCTGGCTCTGGCCTGCAGACCCAGAAACCCTCTAGCCTCACCTCCCCCAATTCAGTGGGCTCCCTACCCAGAGAGGGGGAAGAGAGGCCCTGAGCCTAAACAGTAAAATTAGGCAGCAGATGGAAACCAGGCAGCGGGCCAAATGAGGGGGCTGAGCCAGATTAAAACAACAAGTAGTGTTTGTACAGAACTTCCAGTTACAAAGTGCCTCCATGGATGCCATCCGGCTGCTCTCATGGGACCAGTGTCACACGGAAGCTTGCCAGGTGAGGGATGGGACTTTGTTCTCGTGGCTGTGTGACTAAGGACACGCCCCCACCCTCTCTGGGCCTCTGTTTCTGTCTCCATAAAAGGAGAATCCAAGTCCCCACCCAGCTCTGCTATTCTCTGATCCTTTGCGGGCCAAGGACCTGCTAGGTATCAGTGAACTGAGTCTTGGGTTCTGGCGCACCAATGTGATTTCCCTCGTCGCCGTCAGAATGGGCAGTCTAATTCCCGGTGTATTCCCCAAGGACCTGGGAGGACAGGGTAGGGGGAGAAGTGCCCCCCGACCCAGGTCAGGGGGGGTGCCCAGCCAGATCCACAGATGAGGAAACCCTGAAGTCCCCAGAGAGGGAAACGCTTCCTGTGTGACCATTCCTTCTGCATGTGGTCTGAGCAGGGGAGGCCATGCAGAGAGGCCGCGGGCAAAGGCTGTGCCACAGCCCAGGACTCCTGACAGGCTGCCTCCGCCCTCTGTCTTGGGAGGCTTTGGGCCTCACCTCAGATCACAAGGCTTGGATCTGGCCCAAGTCCTGCAGAAGGTGGGGGCTGCTTCAACCGCACCCTGTCCTTTCTTCCCTCTGGCTGGGGGCCTCCAGCAAAGAGACCAACCTCTCTGCTCTGGCCCAGCTTCCCTGTCCTTGAAGCCCTGACCACTGTCTGGTCAGAGGTCACCTCTCCTCTGAGCTACTGAAGTTAACTGGTTTGCCTTTCTAGACTGGCCAATTCAGTTCAGCAAACTGCTGTGTGCTGGTCATGGAGCCTTCTTTGGGGGGCAGAAGAGTACCCATTTTTAACCTCTGGTAGCCATGCCAAACTCTTGGCTTCCTCCTCACACCAGCCTTAGCTTGGTATCAACCATCACCATTCCCACTCCACACAGGAGGACACTGAGGTTCGTGTGTGAAGCAACTTGCCCGAGGTCACAGAGATGGTGAGGGGTATGAGCAAGGAGTAACCCCTTTCCATGGGACACAGTCATACCCAAGCTCAGACCCTTAACCACTGGACTGTACTGCCTGCCAGCTGCTTGTCCCCCCAGTCTGTTTTCCTTGTCTCTCTAGACCCCAAGTCTGCCATCGAGGTCAGGTGTGCCTTACTTCTAGGCAGTTGCTTCTTTATGCAAACAAACCTCATCATTTCTGCCCCCTGCCTTCCCCTACCTGCTTCCCTTTTCAGCTCAAGAGAGATCAAAATCTCAAGCTACAGCCAAAGCAGGAGCCCATCTATTGCTCTCGCTAGTGACACAATTTCCCATGGACTTGGGTGCAAGGGGATGGGGTAGGGGACGGGCCTGTGATGCCCAGAGGCTAGCAAGTGCAGCGTAGCTGTCAGCCAGCATGAGACTGGCTTTCTTGTAAGGGGCACTGCTTGGGGTGTAGCTGTAGATTCACTGCCTTGTCTTCCCAGTATTTAGAATACCGCTGGCACATTGCAGCTCTTTGGTAAGTAAGTATGGACCAAAGACTGGTTTTTCAAAGAAGTTTCCTCTTTTTCTGGCCTGGGCCCCCGGACCTTGCCCCCCCCGCCTGAAGGTTGGTCCCCACCCTCGGCCCTCATAGGGCGCTCCTACCTGATCCGGAACTCCTCCACCTTCTCCAGCACCTGCAGCAGGTTGGCCTCGAGCTGGCCCCGCTCCTTGCTCACTTTGCGCAGCTCCTCCTGCAGCCGGCCTTGGTACTCCTCGTAGAGGTGCCCAAGGTCAAAGGTGGTCGAGTCCTGGCTCTGCAGGAAGTGCCAGCGGGTCTCCAGCAGCTGGTTGCGCTGCTCTAGGGCTTGCACCTGGGAGAGCAGGAGGGTGGCGGTAAGAGGGCCAGGTGTGGCCCAGCCAGTGCCACCCGCCCCCCCTGGGGGCCCCTCTGGGACGTGGCAGCTCATCTACTCAGAGGCACCCGCCTGGGGCCCTCACTCAGCACCTTCAGGTGGCATCTCCAGTTACTGATTGTTCAACTGCAGATGGTGCGATAACGGGGGGAATCTGAGAATCCCAGAGAGGTACAGCCAATTAGCCAAGGTTTCCTACAGGAGAGGCAGGACCAGCAAGATGAAGGAAAAGGGACCAAGCAGTGAATGTGCCCACATGTGACAGGTTCTCCAGGCCGCCTGGGGCTTGGGTGGGAGACCCCAGGGAACATGGGGTGTCAAGAGGCCTGTCTGCCGCCCACCTCGACAAGTCTGTTCTCATCTGGATTTGGAAACAGCAGGGTAGGGCCTGGTTAGTTTTTAAATGCTAATCCTCCTAACATCCCTGGACTTGAGGTCTGTCCAAGCCTCAGTTTCCCCAGCTGGAAGTCAGGGATGATGTCACTTGCCCTGCCCGCCTGCAGAGAGAAAAACCTGGGGAGGTGCTTTGGAGTAACATATAGCAAATGCTCCTGTGGTCCCTGCTGTGCACGAGGCCTTGTTCTATGAGCTGGACATCTTTAACTCAAACCCCCAAACAACCCGCCGGGGAAGGTATTGTTATCAGCTGCACTCTGCAGACGACGAGACAGGGCACAGGAAGGGGAAATTATCCTCCCAAGGTCACACAGTTAGCAAGCAGCTGGCCTAAGGGTCAAATGCAAGCAGTTTGAGGTTTAGAATCTTTGAGCCACTGCCCTATAAGCCTCTGGTCTGCGGCAAGTTCTCTGTGGGCCCAGTTGCCCTTGCTGGGCTGGCTTCTACCTCTAGTTGGGGCCGGACTTGCCTTGAGGACAAAGCCCGGGAGGGCTCTGGGCCCAGGGCTCCTCTGAAACTCTGCATCCCTCACACCCTCCTTCTCAGACTTCTGCAGGGATTTGCACGGCTCCCACCCCAGCCACCGACCAGCAGGTGGGCAGAGTCCTTCTTGGGTCCTCTTATTCCCTCCATCCAGTTCAGCCCAGTGGAGCTTGGGAGTCCCCCTCCCTCTTCTGCACCCCGCCTGTCCTCTCCAGGCCCAGCCTCTCTCTTGAGCATCATTCTCCTTCCTACCATCCCACCCCCCCCCCCCACCATGTGCTCCCAGCACCCCCCTGTAGGAAGCCTCCCCTCTTACCTCCAATATCTGACCCTTGGGGTATATGCTTCTCATTTGTCCTCATCTACCACCCTCAATGTCAGACTGAGAGTCATCTGCATGCCTCTTGGGATGTGGCTAGGGCCACTGAGGCAAGATGGGTGGCTGGGGCTGGTCTCCTGAATGGGGCAGGCTGTTGTCATGAGAGTGTGTGACAACCAGCTCAGTGACGTTCCCTATGACCACAGTATGTAGCTGAAAGTCTTCCCATCCACTGCTGGCACCAGCTCCCAGAATCACAGCCCGAAAGAGCCAGAACCACAGACAGGAGCCTTTTGGATCGGCTGGTCTATACGCTTCATTTATGGAGGAGAAGATGGGTACCCAGGGCAGTCAGGTGACTTGTCCAGGCTCACCCAGCAACTCCGTGGCCCAGCTTCTCTAGAGGCCCATCTGATGGCGGCTGCCTACTCTGGACCTTCGAGTTCCTGTTCCTCCTGAACCTGGGTGCCAGGTGGGCTCTCCCCCTCTCTTTTTGCCCTACCCACAGCCCCGGGTTTCCCTGAGATCTCTGATGCCCTGGGGGAGTCCCCTTTGACATTTGCAGGAGATGACATCTGTGGGAACACTGAACAATGACATTTGTGGGCTGTCATTCCCCTCCTTAACTTCCATTTGTACTGGTAAATTCTGCTTGAAGCTGACTTTAAGCCAACAGTGTGCAGTCGTCGCAACCAAACAGGTTCAGTAGGGATTCGGTCAAGAGGGTTTCTGTCCTACTTGCATGTGTGAGGGATTGCTGGGGGTGGTGGGAGGTTTCTGCTCACTCCACCTGCCCTGCGTTTTGACAAGTAGGAGCCCCATGTTTATACTGAGGGTAGGGTGAGACAAGAGATGTGAGGCTCCCTCCTCCACCCATAAGCAACACCAAACCCTTTAGACCAGAGTGTCTTCCCCGTAGTCTTATTTCGATACCCTATGCTTCAGTACTTGCCTGCTGGGAGATGGTATGCATTTGGCCAGCCAGTCTAGTCAGAGGGCATTTTTGGTTGCAGGGGATTTAGGGAAGCCTCCTCCCCCTATTTGGGGGAGTTGCTTGTTGTCTTAGTGGGTGGGGATGGGAACTCACCCCCCACCCAGAACCTTCCATGCTGAAAGTCTCCTCCCTCTGGGAACAAAGGCGAGGGAGGGCCGGAAATCCCAGTACCCTGTGAGGTGCCAGCTTTACTTCTTTCAACCTGTCAAGGCTGCCAAGCACTCCCCTCTCATTCCTCTTTCTGCTTATCCTGGCTGACCCCCTGCCCTTTGATCTAGGCAGCAGCTCTAGGAGGGGCCTCGGAGAGCAAGCCCCTGGTCTACTTGCTTCCCATTTTACAGATCAGGAAACTGAGGCTCAGAAGCACAGAACTCACTGTGACCCAACTCCAGGGTCGTGGGCCTTCCGGCTCAAAAGCAGGCCCAGGCGAGGGTGGAGAGAGATGTGCTTTCTGTTGCGGGGGACAGAGCAGCCTGGGCTGGGCTGGGGCCCTCCTGAGCAGGGAGGCTGACGATCTGGGGGGCTGCATGTGCCAACCCACGGGCCCACAGCCCAGGCAGGTGAGTGTGCAGAGGGATGCCTCTGGTGCCTGCAGGGCCTATTCCTCAGGAAGGGGGTGGTGTCAGATCCCCTGCCTCCAGCCCCAGCTTGGCTTTGCCCAGGAGCCTCGGGGTCTCTCCATCAGGAAAGACTGTTTTGTGCTTTCCTGTGTGCAGGCAGGGGGATGGCCCCGGGGACTTCCAGAGGCTACACAGGTCAAGGGAAGACATTGTGCCCACCCCGCTGGGTTCCTTCCCTGCAGCCTCCTTAGGCGCTGCTGGCAATCCTTCCACTTGTCCCATCTCCACCCGCTCTGGTATCTGCAATTGAGGGCCCAGCCTGCAGCCTCTGCTGTTGTCAGCATGGCCCTTGAACTACCCCCTTGGCCTCCTTTCCTGATGCTGCTTCTGCTCATCCTCCTTCTTCATGGCTGCAGCTGTACTAGTCTCTTGACTGGCATGAAGTCAAGGCTACCCCTGGAGCAGGAGCAGAGCAGGGAGTTGGAATCTGAAGCACAGAGTGAGTAAGTGGCTTGCCCAAGGAAACACAGCCTGCAAGTGAAAGAATTGTCACTGCTCCAGGGCCCCTTGGGGGACTCCTGGGGGTCTCCTCGCCAACCCTTCCCCTCTTCCTCCTGCTCTTCCTCAATGATCTCTGATTTCTCTGCATGCCTCAGAGGGCCAAGGATGGAGGGCCAACATGCCAGTCTCTTCTCTTTGCCTAGAACCCTACCCCTGCACTGGTGATGGCATCTCACCCTGGGCTCCTGCAGCTCTTTCCAGCTCCATGCTGCACCCCTACCCATGAAGCTCCTCCACCCCACCCTCCAGCAGGGCCCTTCCCCCCTTCCCAGGCTCCTTCCTGCTTGCATGCGTGCTAAATCGCTTTAGTCGTGTCCAGCTGTTTGCGACCTTATGGACTGTGTAGCCCGCCAGGTTCCTCTGCCCATGGGATTCTCCAGGCAAGAATACTGGAGTGGGTTGCCATGCCCTCCCCAGGGGATCTTTCTGACCCAGGGATTGAACCTATGTCTCTTATGCCTCCTGCATTGGCAGGCAGGTTCTTTACCATTGGCACCACCTGGGAAGTCCTTCCTCCTGGCAGGGACTAAATGCCCTGGGCTGGAGTTCTCTAGGCTGGACCCATGTATGGTCTTTTCAATATAACAAACAGAACACATCTGGTACCTGGTAAGGGCTTTCTATGTGTTTTTCAGAAACGACCCCATTTGATTCTGACAAGCCCATGACACCAATGTATACTGAGGCCCAGAGAGGTTAAATAATGTCCCTGAGATTACACAAACGTGAGAGGTGAGGCCAGGATTCAAACCCAGAAATGTGACTCCGGGTTTCACATTCTAACCTCTCCTTGCTTCCACTTGGGCCCTCATGGTCTTTGCAAGGAGGGATATGAGCAAATAACAGACTTTCTCCATAGAGTTGGTGGATCAGTTGGGTCTCCTTGGGCAGAGCTCCGGCGATCAGGTTCTCCAAGAGGCTGGCAACCCCAGTTCCCTGTGTGCCACCATGGAGAGCACCGGTCTCAAGGCCAAGGCTTCAACTGGTGGTTGGGAAACTCGAGTTCTTCTAAAGACCTTCAAGGGCATTGCCCTGGCTCTGGGAACAGAACCCAGACCCCTGGGGCCCCTCCCTGTGCCTACACACCCCTCCTGTCCCCATGGCAGAGGCACAGGGTGATATCAGCCCTGGCGTTCACGGAGAAAAGCCACCCATCGAAGCCAAATTACATAGCTCATGAAGCATTCCTTTTAAGGGATTAAGCTGTGTTTGGAGAGGAGGTGGTTCTGCAGGGACCTGCCTCCCTCGGGCAGCGGGCTCTTCTCTTAGGGTGGATCGCCTGGCAGTCTGAATGCCGTGCAGCCACCGGGGGTGATGGAGGGGATGCTCCATCTCAGGGGATGGTTGTCCTCCAGCTGTCACTCCCCCTACACACCCCCACCCCAGGCACCCCAGGTGTGAGTGCAGGAATGCTGGTGTGGGCACTCAGATGTGGGGGCAAGGTGGGGAGAAATGACTCCCATTTCAGAGGCTTTATGCCTCACAGACCTGAGTTCAAGTCCAAACCTTGCTGGCTGTGTGACCTTGGGCGAGGCGCTTTGCCTCTGGGCCGCTCCATCTCCCCATTGGCACGGCAGGGGAACCAACCGTTGTGGAGTGCTGGGCAGTGGGGGCAGAACACCAGCTGGGGCTCCAGGCCTGTTACTTCATCCCCCCTGCCCCCTCGGTGAGCCTGCCCCCAGTGGGGGGACACCAACCCTGTGTAGAGGGACCCCAAGGCAGGGAGAACAAGGGGCAGAGGAGGACCCAGCCAGGGGCAGAAGGAGGGGGGAGTGAGAAAGCTGTGAAATGGGCACAGAAGTAACTTCTTTCTTAAGGTTGCAGGAAATAGAAATAAATATGCACTCAGCACTGTTCCTGGTGCAGGGTAGGCAGTTAATCAACAGTAGCTGTTACCATCTATTATTCTCAGTCAGGGCGGGAGGAAGCAGAGCTAGGAGGGCTGGCCATAGGAGGTTTCTTGGAGGAGGTGAGTGAGGAGCAGGTTTGGGAGGTGGACAGGACTTCCTCGGAGCTCTTGAAGCCCCTGCCCTGGGCCAGAACTTGACACCAGTGCCCAGATCACAATGCTGGCCATGGCAGTGGGTCCAGGAAGTGAGGTGTGAGGGACTCAGTCACTCTGCTCTGGTCGGGGCATGGAAGACTGGCTGGCCACCTGTTTCAGACTCGCAGCACCCATCCCCCACATTCCTAGCTCCTGAGGAACCACAGGTGTACCCCATGCTGCTCAGCTTCCTTCCAGCTGCCCCACACGCCCCCTTGCCCATGTCAGCACTTCTGACCCTGGGAAGCTGAACAGATCCAAGGGCCTGGACAGGAAGGTGAGCCCTGTCCATCCACTGTGGAGTCTGACTGCAGCCCATGCCTCCATCAGCTGTTCCCAAGAGGGGGCCTCCTCTTGGTCACACTCAGAGCCCCTCCCTAGTCCCTGCCTGCGGGGAGGGTGACCCCAGGCCATGCAGTGCGTTATTATCCAGACACCCCTCAGAGGCAGGCCATCCTGATTTCCTTTGCTCCCCAAAGTCAGGATGGCTAGGGACTTCCCCTTTTCCTTCTCTCTACTCAAAGCTAGTCCGTGAAGTTGGCAATGCTGGCTTCCCATTGGCTGGGCTGGGGGCGGGGGTGGGGCATGATGCTGGGGGGAATTACAGAGGTCAGCCACCTGCCCCAGCCCGACTGGCCTTAGTTTGGGGACCCCTCCCCCCACTTCTGCTCACCTTGCCAATCAGGGAGGCGAATTTATCGTTGAGGACCTTCATTTCCTCCTTCTCGTTGTTCTTCTGCTGCTGGATGGCTGGGTCCACCTTGAGATCCAGGGGTACCAGCAGGCTGGGGTTCACGGTCACCTTGGGGACGGTGCCGGCTGTCCAGCAGCCTGTGAGGCTGTGGGAGCTGAAGCCCGGCCCGGGGGCCCCGCAGCTGCTCCATCCGGAGGTCGCAGGCCGGGGGCTGCCCGCCGGGGTCACCTCACAGCTGCTCAGGCTGCTGAAGCCAACGACGCAGGAGCGGCAGGCCATCGCCGCCCCCGGGCCCCAGAGCGCGCAGGGCGCAGGGACCGGTGAGCGAGCCTTTGCGGGGTGGCGGCGGCTTGCTCCCGTCGCAGGCAGGGCAGGCTGGGGACTGAGGAGCAGACACCTGTCGCACAGTGCTCATTAGCTCCACGAGGGCGGGACGCCTCCCCTCCCAGCCAGACCAACCTGTTAGATGATGCGGCTCCCGCCCCTCCCCCCGGCACCGTGTACCCATCTCCTCCCCGGGCAGGAATCTACCAGGCTGAGGGGGCTGTTCATTGTCCTTGGCCTCCCTACCAAGCCTGGCCTGGCTCCAGGGGAAGGGGAAACGGGCTGGGCTGGGCTGGCTGGCTGGCTGGGGGTGGGGAGGTAGCCAGAGGAAGGACAGATTCAACAAGGAAGAAGAAAGAGAGGCGAGAGAGAGAGAGGGCGAGAGCAATGCCTCTCACTGCAGACCTCACTGCATACCTGAAGGCTGACTATCTAGGCTTACATACCTCTGGAAAAGATGAGGCAAGCGCAGTCCCTGGGCTCCCAAGTGCAGGGCAGCCGTCCTGGGCACCGTGCCAGCCTGGCATTGGAAAATAGCACCTTGACTATTTTCTATCTGTGTTTAAGAGTCTCCCTGACTTCTCCTCTCTTCTTTCTTCCCCCAGCTTCCCTTTTTCCTGCCTTTGATCTATATTTATAAATCACCTATTGTGTGCATCCCCCTGTCTCCAGGGTTGGAGAGGAAATACACGGTCAAGAGCAGTTGTCTTTGGATGAGTGAGACTTGGTTCGAGACTCAGAACTTGCCGCTGGAGTGGCCTCCAGCAGTCTCCTTGACTTCTGTGCTTCCGTGTTAAATGGGGGTGAATATACTAACCCCACAGGAGATAGTACATGCAGAGAACCTGGGAGAGGGTGGGCACCCCACCCTCTGTGGATGGTGGCTGAGACCTGAGCCCACCTTCTGGGAGCTGAGCCTGGAGGGCAGGGGGCCCTGGTCAAGTGCAGCTCTACTCCCAGGGCTGTGAGAAGGTGCCTTGGTCTCCTCCCTCCCCCTCTTTCCCATTCTTCCGGCTCCTCTTCTCCTTTCTCCACCCTGGTTTCATCTTAAATGTGAAGTGTAAATAGCACAAACTCTGATTTGCTCCCCCAGAGCCTCTGATGGGGTGGCAGAGGGGTCAGCTGGGGCCAGGGCATTCCTTTCCACCTTCCTGCATTTCCGGAGGCTCCACTCTTCCACTTCCAAGGAGTTGCCATTTCTCTGGGGCCTCTCTCTTCCTTCCTCCCTGCCCTGATGTTCCTGGATGATCTTGGCCTGGCTGGATGGCTCTGTGTGCCCTCCCTGGACCTGGCACACCAGCTTGGGTGGTGATGCTACAGAAGAGGGAGGAGCGTGTCTGGGAGAGATTCTGGTGTTCAGGGGTGGAGAGATCTCAGTCCCCTCTGGGACTGAGGGAGACAGGCTGGAGATGGGAGCTCCTACCTGGGTCACACCACCCCGCCCAGGACCCCTTTCTCCCAGGCCAGAGCTCTGCCCTGCACAGTGGGCATTTCTGGCTCACTGAGACACAAGAATCTGTCCTGAAGCCACGAGTCTATCCCTAGACTGGGTTCCGGGCTCTGATGCTGGGGGTGGGCTGCTGAGACACTTCTGGGTGATGGGGTCACTGCAGGGGCGTCTGGTGCCCCCATCCCTGAGACATGCTAGCCCTCCCCCCATTCAGCACCCACCCGCATGGTCTATCCAGCCTCCTTGACCTGGTATCTGAATGGTGTGTGGTTGAATTCAGCACCCTACCTGCCCCCACCTGGCCACCTCTGTGTTCTCTGCAGGGAGTGGGGAAGGCAGACAAAGGCATATGGGCTCTGCTGGTGCCAAAACAGCGGTAGACAGGTCAGGTATGCCCCCAGTACATGGATTAGCTCCCAAGTCCTCATGACACCCATCCTTTGTCGAAGCTTTAATTTTCATCAGCCCTGATTTGCAAAGGAGGAAACTGAGGCTTGGAGAGGTTAACAGCCTGATCTTTTGTTTGTTTGTGTGCATGCGTAGTTGTGTCTGACTCTTTGCAATCTTTGGACTGTAGCTCTCCAGGCTCCTCTGTCCTTGGAATTTTTCAGGCAAGAATACTGGAGTGGGTTGCCATTTCCTTCTCCAGGGAGTCTTCCTGACTGAAGGATCGAAACTCGGTCTCCAGTGTCTCCTGCACTGCAGGCAGATTGCTTGAAGCCACCGGGGAAGCCCCAAGAGCCTTGTCTGTTGACATCAATTTATAAATAATAGATTTGAATGCAGACAATTAGAGTGATGGGCCCTTCCTCTTATCTTAGCCTCTAAGCCTGGTGGCTCCTAGAAAGGACAGTGGGACAGAAAAGAAAGATATCTTCTTACCATCGATGGCTTGATTCCATCTCCTGTCTTTAAACTTAATCGAGGATGCTCGATTCTCCAGAGCACCTCTGATAACTCAAACCTGCTACTCCAAGTGTTTTGACAAGTCACGGTTAATTGCCTAGTCCGTGGCTTTAAGGCTGGCCTTGCAGGACAGTCTCTGGGGTCCAAACCCTGGGCACCTGCTTGGTGGGTGGCCTGGCTTCTTGGAGCCATGGAAAGCACACTCACCCGGGATGCTAGGGTAGGAAGCAGGCTGTGGTCCCACCTGCTGCGGACTCTCTGACCCAGCAGTCTCCCTCGGGTGCAGTCACAGAGGTGTCCTTGGCTGTCACAGCCCTGGCTGCTGGACAGGAAGAGCAGCAAAAGAGCCCCAAATGTAACTCCATGGAAGCTCCCAGCCTCATTTCCTCCCCTTCTCCTTGCCTCCCTTAACTTCACCCATGCCTCCCTCCACTCCTGAGTTAGCATCCTTGGGGTCCAATGTACAGGCCTCTGCCTCTCCACCCTCACTGAGGACCTGACATGACCCTCTTACAAACTTCCTAGGTGTTCAGGCCCCCAGGGAGCAGGAGGCCTGGCAGGGGTTGGGAGAGGGAAGATGGAGGGTGGGTGAGACTTTTAGTCTCTCTGGGGATGTCTGGGTACCTGGAGTCTCCCAACTATTCCTCAATGTACTCATAGACAAACCAGCTTGGGGCTTCTGGTGAGGTCCAAGCTTGGGTGACCCTGCTGGAGACAGCATCTTTTACCCCTTTGGGATTCTGGAACCCTGTCCTGGTTGATCTTTACATGGTCCAAGAACAGAAATCTCTATTCTCCACCTTCCACCTCAAGTCTACCTCCTTTGTTCCGGTCCCCTGTAACTGGCAACAGCAGGCAATTCTGACCATCCAGGGGGCAGGGAGAAGAAGGAAGAGGGACAAGAGCTGGCCAGAGGTAAGAATGGGGGAGGCTGGATCTCCTGAAATTGGTCCTTAAAGAATCAAGGGGGAGCTTTCTTATTTTCTCTGCTTCCTCTTGCCTACTATTTCTCTCTCCAAGTCAGTGCCTCCCAACTGCTGATGCATCTACTGCTCGCTTCCTTCCACCTCTTCTTTCTTGCCTCCCTGTCTCCCTGTCCTCTGGGAGAGTCCTGGTCCCAGGCTCCTGCTGCTCTCAGCCCTGGGGGAGGAGAAGCACCCTGGCCCCACAACCCAGCTGGATGGTCTTGTAGGAATGGCATCACTATGTCATAGTTTCAGGGCCTTGTCTGTGCCCTTTGCCCATGTGGCCCAAGGCCTGGCCTGCGGAGCAGGCACGCCTGGGATAATGCAGGACAGCAATACATAGTTGCTGGATGAATATTCCAATGAGCACATGCCAGCCTGGCTGGGGCTCTGGAGCAGGATGTGGTTCCTGGGGACACAGACAGTGACTCCAGGCAAGGGACTCTTAGCCTCACTCCAGCACATGGTGGGAAGGCTGGGACAGTCCTCCAGGAAGCCTCCCAGAGGAACCTGCACAGGCTCCTGCCCCCCTCCTCCTCTCTTGAAAATGCACACTCACACCTATGCCCTCACCTGGGGCAGTGCCCTCTCTGTTTGAGCAACCCATGACTGGCTGAAAAGAATTTCTGAAGGCCCCAGAACTGGAGGCTAGGGAGCTGTGAGCATTCTGGGAAGGACCGAGGCCAAGTAAGAGGGGCTAACAGCAAGGATGGAGACATTAAGATGGTGTCTGGTGGTCCAGTGGTTAAGTATGCTCCCAGCATGGCCAAAAATAAATAAATAAATAAAGAACAAAACCATCCCAAAACAGTGTCTATGAAGCTCCTTCCATGTGCCAGGCAGGCTGTGGAGACATGGGAGAAGCACTGACCTGGGCGAAGGTGTTTGGGGCAGTGAGCAAAGGCTTGAAGGAAGTGGAAGACTTGTCCAGGAAGGGGAAGGAAGGTTGTTTCAGGCAAACTGTCTGTGTAGGACAGTGATGATGACGGGAGCCAGTGGGACCGGGGTGTCAGAGGTGCTAGGAGCTCAGAGGAGCAGCAGTTCTCCCAGAAGCGCCACAGTGCAGGCATCTCATCACTTGGCACGAGGCCCTTCAGTGGCTCTCTGTGGATAAGGATCTAGAAGGTTCCTTGGAATGTCAAATAAGACCCTTTGCGCCTGCTTCCCCTCTTCTCTGAATGTCATCTCCTCACATCCTCCTGCTCTCTGTAGCCCCTGCCCATTCCCACCCCCTCCAAATAGGCCCCATTTCCTCCAACCTGCTGAGTGATGTCCTATGTCCATGTTGGGCCCCACAGATAGGGAACATCTCCATCACCGCGGACAACTCTGTCCACCAGGGCTGATACGCAAAGAAGGCATTTGAGATGGGCCAGCAGGCTGCCAGGCCCTGGTGGCTGTGAACTGGGTCAGGATAGATCAGAGGGCAGCAGGGGATGGGGGCAGAGCTGGTTTCTGATCTGGGCTCTGCTGCTCCCTAGTTGTGTGGTTTGGGGCCAAATGCTTAGACTTTCTGGGCCTCAGTCGCTTGTAAAATTAGGTTGTGCTGGATGGTGTGAATTTTTTTTAAATTAAACTTTATTCCCCCTGGTTTGATTCAACAAGTATTCCTCACACTGTGGTCAATCCCCTGGTTATGCCAGGTACTCAGTGGTTTCCAGAATGATCCAAGGTCTTTAGCCAAGCAGTGTGCTGGGGAGGTCAGGCAGGTGTGGGCATTCTCTAATGAGGGCTGGCCTCTGGGGCCAGGGAGAGGTAAGCATAGGCTAATTACACTTTCTTGTCTTCAGAGCACTTAGCCCAATTTGTAATGATTTGTTGTTGGTTGTTTACTTGTACCTGCCTCCCCTGAGAAGCTCAGTGAGCCCAGGGACCATGTGATGGTTTTATTCCTTGGTGTCCCAGGGCCTGGCACAATGCCTGGCACATAGTAGGTTCTTGATGACTACTTCTTTCTGGAATGACTGCAAGGCCGCCCTTCCACATGGGGCACTTGTTATATGATGTTACAACACAGGATACAACGTCAAAAGCTTCGGACGGTGTAGACGCTAGGTGGGTCATGGAGCAAGTGAGGATGGGGAGACACCCCATAATCTTGAGGCTGGCTCCAGGGCCTCTGCCCCCACAGGACCTGGCTGCCTCCTCTCCAGGCTGAGCTGGGCTGACTGGGACGGGTCCTCCGCTTGGGGTGTGTCACGGGTCCCATCACAGGTGGACTCCCAGAGGCCTGGCTTCCTTTTCCTTTGTTCCTGCTCAGCGTAGGGTGGGAATTCTGATGCCCTCCTGTCACGGCCAGGTGCCTCAGACGGGAGAGAAGATGGATGGTCCTCTTCATGAAAGAAAGAGGCAGGAGGAAGTCTCCATAAGCTGGTAGAAGCCTCATTAGGCTTAGTCTTGTCAGGCATGCATTCCAGGCAGGGCAGGGACTAAGACATAAGCCTCCTAAGCCCCTTTCCTTCCACGTAGGACCCGAGGATGGAACACATGGGGCCAGGACCCCTGGTCCAGGTGGAGGGTGGGCCCTAAACTTCCCCGGGAACCTCAGCCCATGCCCAGCTGTGTGGGTGCTAGGCTCATGCCCATGGCATCTGGCAGGGCTGCCAGGCCTGCTTCTGGGTGGAGGGGGCAGGAAGGAGGATGGCACAAAGGAAAACTAGCAGGAGGTCTCCACTTTCGGTGGCTGCTCACTGCCTCCCAGGGAGGGCGCAGAGGCAGCGCAGGCCCTGTTCCCTGGGAAACACCACACCCTCTCACCTGCTTCCTCCTCCAGGAGGAAATGCCAGGTCTCAGCAACAGGGAACTCCCAGGGGCCTGCTGCCCACTCTCCATCCACCTATTGTGGCTCCAACCACCACTCCCACAGGGATGGTTCCTCCCAACAGCCCGCACTTCTCAAGCCTCAGACGCTCATCTTTCTTCTTCCCTTCCCCACACCACTCCCTCCCCCAGCTGCCTCTGAGCCTTCGTGCTGATCATTCAGCCAGCCCACCTGCCCCCTTCCTCCAGGAAGTCTCCCCAGGTAGCCCGCTCACTTGTCTTGGTGGGGAGAGCGCTCAAGGGAAGCCTCTGTGGTGGCTGGACTTTGTCTTACCCACTGTCCCATCACCACTGGCCCATACTAGGTTCGCACAAAATAGTTGTTGAGTTAATACAGGGCGTGTCCTCTATTATTTAGCACTTGTTTCTATGCCTCTCTTAGGCAAGGGTCTCTTTCTTGCAGTACCCTCCCCCATTAGACAGGACCTGGGGACCCCAGTTTCCCCTCCAGCGAGTCTCCCTGCGTCTGGAATCCTGGTCACTGGGGAAACGGTCTAATCTTACCTACCCTGGCCAATTGGGCCTTCATTGAGAAAAGGCTTTCTCCATCTCTCCTGGGCGCAGAGCAGGGGGATGTATCCAAAGATCAGTGAAGCTTTCTGAGCTCTGGACTCTCTTTCCATCTGGCCTCTGCCTCCAGGCCAGCTGTCCAGTTGGTTCCAGCCTCCTCACCCTTCCATCGCTGGCACAGCACACAGCTATTTAGGAGGTGTCCACCTCCCTGAGGCTGCTTTTAGAGAGGAACAAAGAGGGACTAGAAGGCCGGGGTGGCTGACAAAGACAGGATGGGGAGGGGTAGGGCATCTTGAGATGCTCATTTGTCAGCTCAAACTGCACCCTGAGCTTCAGCAGCTGCTTTATCTGCCCTGATAATAGACCGAAACCATGTTCTGCTCCCTGTGGAGCGACCAGTGCCTGGCCTCTGTGAGCCTGCCAGAATGGCAGCAGCCCCAGGTGGTGCTGGGGCACTGTGCCAGCTGAAACAGGCCGGCTGGCACTGGGAGGCTGTGGCCAGGTGGGTAGCCAGCAACTCACAGTCCACCCCCTGAGGCAGGGATATCCCACTCATCCAGTGGTCCTCAGAGCCCATATGGGGCACAAGGGAGACTCCCAGGATGAATCTTCAGGACTGATGCTTGAGTGGTGGTGGTTTATGGTTCATTTATCTTTGTATCCATAGTACCAAGCATAATGCCTAGCATACAGTAGGAGCTCAATGGTTTAATAGTGTGCACTTGGCACATATTTATCAGAAACTATCATGTGTAGGCAGCTGTGTCCTCCCTCTCCATCCTTTTTTTGTTTTAAAAAATTTATTTTATTTTTAACCATGCTGTGCAGCATGCAGGATCTTAGTTCCCCAACAAGGGATTGAAACTGTGCCCTCTGTAGTGGAAGCATAGCATTTTAACCACTGGGCTGCAGAGGAAGCCCCCCCGCCCCCCAATCTAAATTGAAGATCCAATTGGCTTTATTGGTGATTCATGAATCAGGCAGCAACCCCTCTAGGAACTAGAAGAGCCCTCCCTCCCTCTCCATCCTTCCATCTCTTCCCCCCAGCACCTGTTGGGGATCTCTGGATACAGTGAGATGTGGGGTCTCTAAGGCAGCTGTCTATGAAAGGCTGATCTGAGGTCAGCCCTGCCCGCTGCATCCCAGGGAGAAAGGGAGGAGGAAGTCCTTCCGTGTGTCCCCAAACTCAAATTAGTACCCAGGCTTACAAAAAGCGCTCGAACTGGTTTCATGTCCCCAACACTCTTGTCAGCTGGGCATCCCTGCACACTCGTTGTACAGAGGTATGGGATTGAAACTGGTCTTCTGCCTCCAAATGCAGTCTCCAGACCAGGCTTCCTCTAAGTTCTGAGGTTCTGGGGGAAGCTGGGAGGAGCTGGAGTGGGGATGGGCCAGGGAGGGTTGGGGAAGGGGAGGTGGGCAGAGGAACAGGGTGCAAGGCTGGACCCTCCTGCCCTGGGCCTGGGCTGCTGGATGGAGCCAGACTGGCCAGTGGGACTCTGACAACCTCAGCTCCTCTCTGAGGTGCCGTGTTGCCTACTGAGTGGACAAACAGTGCTGCGTGACGGGGACTAATGAGTGTTTTCCAGCGGGCGATTCCTCTATGTGGGGTTTATCTTCCCGGGTCATCGTTCTGCACTCTGCACTTAGCAGGTAATAGCAGCCTGATCTGGGGCTCCTGCCTGCCCGCTGGCTCCAGGGCCCTGCAAACAGATGGCAACCGATGCGGGAGAGAAAGGTAGGAGTAAGCAGGAGTGGCAGCCCAGCCCTGCCCCGCTGCCCTATCCCCAGTCACTGCAGGTATGTGTGCCCACAGCCACGCCGGGTGACTGCCTGGATCCGGGGACCCTCACAGACACCCATACCTCCTTCCCAACCTGCTAGAGCCTCCAAAGCCCCCTCGCCAGCCTCTGAGGTCCCTCACCCAGGTTTCTCGCCCTCCTTTATCCTCAGGAAGTCAAAAAAGGAGATGACAGTGCTGCTGGCCAAGTACCCTCCCACTCACCATGTGAGGCACCGTGCTTCCTGTTCATGTGACTTTCTAAGTCCCCAGGACCATCCATGTGGTAGGAGTTATTGCTAGATTATGGTTGAAGATGCTGGACTCTGGGAGGTTAGAGGATTTTCCCATGGTCACCAGGTGTGGTAGATAGAATAATGGATCCCCAGAGCCCGAGAATATGTTACCTTGCATGGTCATAGACTTTGCTGACATGAATTAAGTGAAGGCTCTGGAGATGGATAGATTATCCTGAATGATCAGGGTGGGCCCAGGATCATCACCAGGGTCCTTTTAATGAGGAAGAAGGTGTGAGAGTGATACTGTGAGAGACTCCTGGTGCTTTGAAGAGCTAAGGGGACCAAGGAAGGTGGGTGGTCTTCAGCAGCCGGAAAAGGCAGGGAAATGATCTTCCTCCAGGACATTCAGAAGGAAGGCAGCCCTGCTGGCACCTGGGTTTTTAGACCATTGAAACACATTTTGGATTTCTGATCTCCAAACTGTAAGATAACAAAATTATGTTGTTTTAAGTCTCTTAAGTTCATGGCTACAGCAGAAGCAGGAAATGAATATGTCCAACTGGTAGCAGAGCTAGGATCTGAATCCAGGACTCAGCTGGTCCCCTGCTCCCTTCTACCTTACATGACTGATATAACTGCCACTTTTTCCACCATCCCACCCCCACACCCACATTTTCCAGACTGAAAGTTGGGTCCCACAACTTGGCAAATGAAAGTCAGTTGGTGAGGAGGAAGGAAGAAAAGATTCAAAACTGGGAAGGAGGCTAGATTTCAGGCATTCCTCTCCTCTGATCCCAACCTCCCTTTCCTGTCTCTCTCCTGCTGGGGGGTCAGGAATGCTTAGATACATGCCTATGGTAGACCATGTCTTGGGGGTGCAGTAAACCATTTCTTGGGGTGCAAGTAAGGCACGCCTTGTCATGGGTGCTGCTCCTTTGAAGCAGAGTGGGTGGGATGGGAAGGGATGTCTGAAGTCTCCTCTGGGGCCCCTGGAGGTCTGTGTATCCATCTTAAGCAGGGGAGATACCTGTGTGTCTGGGTACCTGGTTGTGGAAGGATCCAGGAGTCCAGCTCCTTGTGTGTGTGTGTGGACATGTGAGTGGGCAAGTGTGTGAGTATGTGGGAGTATCTACTCACACTTCTGCTGTGTGAGCGTGTGCTTGGGGGACTGGGCGCCTGCTTTCTCCTTGGTGTGAGTGTATAGGTGAGTGTGCGGGAGCTGGACTGGGGCAGGGGCGGTTTGCCAAGCCTGGCCAGCATTGCCTCACCCCCGTGACACAGCCACTAATGACTGTTTGCCATTGTCTCTGCGGTGGTGGCATCACCACTGCACTAATGACAGTCTCCCTTGCCTAATGACCTGGCTTCTGCCCCATCATTTAGGAGCCACAGGAGCACTGGGCCCTGGGGCCCAGAGAGATGTTGACGAACTCAACACATTTCCCGCTGGGGTGTCAGTGGGGGTGGGGAGAAGTGTAAATCCCACCCTCCCCCGCAGCCCTCAAGGGTGCCTGATGTGGGCTGGGAATTTCAGTTGGCTGATGGCATTCCTGGGCAGGAAAGGTGGGCGGCTGCAACCTGGGCCCAGCATTGCTCTCTGCTGCCCCTCCCCACCAGTCGCCCTGACCTCTCGCCCAGACCTACTTTAGCTTCCATGGGTCCGAGTCAGCCTTCCAGTCCTTCCTTACCTCTGTAAATGAAGATAGCCTCTCTGAGCAAGCCTGTCTGTGTCTGGTCTGGGGGTGCCCCTGTGGGGAGCAGCAAAGGGGCCTGGGGCAGCCCAGGGCAACCTACCCTCTGGAGTCCCACTAGTGAAGCCTCATTCACTGACTTTACCAAACTGTCTTTTATGATTGAAATAAAGTTAGAAGATGGGGATTTCCCTGGCCATCCAGTAGTTAAGACTTCGCCTTCCAACGCAGGGGGTGTGAGTTTGATCCCTGGTTGGGAAGCTAAGATCCCACATGCCTTGTGGCTAAAAAGCCAAAAGGTAAAAACAGAAGCAGTATTGTAACAAATTTGATAAAGGCTTAAATGGTCCACACACACACAAAAAGTATTAAAAAAAAAAAAGAGCTTTCTCGGCTGAGAAGGAGATGCTGAGGAGGGGCTATTGGTCTTTTTCTGTGAGCTCTCAGGAAATTTGCTCATGTTCTCTCATAGCTTTGAACCTGCTCTGTCCTACTGATGTTTCCCATTCATGGGTCTGCCTCCTCCTACCCTAAATTTTCTAGATAAGCAGGTAAGCTTAATCCTCTGCGCAGTTTCAGTAGGGACTCACCAAAGGGTTTCCGGCTTAATGAATGCACCCCCAGGACTAGCTGTGTGACTTTGAAGTGGCTTGCAGCGTCTTCCTTTGCAAAAAGAGGGACTTCTGCTTCCACCTGGTTTACGTGTATCAACTCCATCTTACTATTTTGCCCATTTTATAGGCAGAAGAATCAAGGTCCAGGGGCACTAGTCCACACAATTAGTGTAGATTCAATCCCATATCACTCTCTTGCCACATTTTACTGCAGTGTCTGAGGGACCCTAGTGTGGACGCGGCATCAGCTCTCAGCCTGGTTCTGGAGGCCAGGGAGAAGGGAAATGATCTTGGAAGGGTTTGCAGTGCTCCAGAGCGAGAAGATTCCCTTGAGGAGGAGCTGACCTCTTCCAGATACTGCCTAGAGAGTCCTGCTTGGAAACAACCTTATCAGGGGCTTCTCTGGCAATCAAGGCAAGAACTTAGCCATGGGGAGAAGCTGCCCATTGTTGGGAGTTTCATCTGTGACATTGCTTGATTGTCAAGAGGAAAAGATTGCAGGGAAAGAGATATGAATTAGATTTTAGAGTCTTTATTGGCACTCTGTAAGGTCAGGGACTAATCCTCTAGCAAAGTAGACTTAGTTAGCATGGGAACTCACAACTAGTGACAACGATAAGAAATATAGCTTTATGAGAACATTTGCAAAGCAACACATGAACAAGGGCAACTGAATACAGGGAAAACTTTGGATCTAAGTGCGTGGGGTGGCGGAATAAGTGGCAGTAAGAGCTGGGTGGGGTTGTCTGGGAAAGCCTTCCCGGAGAAGTGGGGTGTGGACCGATTGAGGAGGGGCAAGGTTGTCTTTGGGGTGGGGGCAGGTAGGGAGAGCAGCCGGCACCTAGCATCCCAGAGGCATCATTGTTCTGGAACTAGCCAATCCCCAGGAGCTGTGCCCCGGAGCTCTGGCTCAGCAAACTGCTACCCTTGAGCCAGGTCATCCTCTCCAGGAAGTCCAGCTGAGTCTTGGCTGGTGGGCTGGCCAGGTGTCTTCTCTTGGGATGTCTGGGGAAAAAGATGAGGGAGGAGTGTGGAGCCTCTGTAGAGGCTGAGAAACGTTCTGAGAAGTGGAGATGGGATGCTAATAAGGCCTCCTATCTCTTTCTCAGGAACCAGGGTGCCAATATGGAGGAAGGCAGATCTGCAGTCAGTCTGTCTCCATCTTTGACTGCTTTGAGCCTGGGCTCAAGGCCCTGGAGAGAAACTTCAGATTCACAGAGCTGCTGAGTGGGAGGGGCCCTTAGTCCACCCGCTTCCTGTACAGAGAAGGACCTGGAGGGCTAGAAGCTGGGAGGGGAGGATAGATTGTGGAGGTGGGGGAGGAGGTGGGACAGACCCAGGATTTGAGGAAGCGGAGCTGCTATGGTTTTTGAGGCATTCCCTGGAGGATGACCGGCACATCCCAGGCTGCCATCCACAGTGGGAACAGCAGACATACCTCAGGCACTAGGGCTGGGTGGTGGTTGAAGAAGGAGAGGGGCAGATCTGGGGTGGTGTCCTGTGGGAGGGGTGGGCCATGAGCAGGACTGAGCAGCTAGAAGGGGCAGGCCTGGCTAGGGTTCCCTGGTTGGGGGGAGAGGGAGATGTGCAGAGGGAGGCTGGCTGAGGTGAGAGCTGAATGGAGGAGAAGAAAAAGCACCCCGAGGGACAGCTGTCTCCCAAGCTGGGGGTCTCACCTTTGGATCAAGAGGCGAAGGGAGCCTCTGATGGCCCGGCAGAGCTTTGACTGCCATCCCAGGACTCAGGTGACTCTTCACTCTGAGGCCTGGGGTTTCCACCAGGTGTCCCCGTCCTGAGTCCAGGAACTGCAGCCTACTGGACCAGGGCTGGGTGGAGGGGGTCTCTTGACTCCAGAGGTGGGTTGAGGGGAGCTAAGACACAGGAGAACCTTGGGTCTGGGGTTGACACCTCTGGGGATGCCCCGAAACTAGGACAGAAGCATCTATTTAGGGATTCATAGTCACTTTTAACTGGCATTTAGATTTATGCCTGTAGTAGCCTCAGGAATGACAAAATTTGAACGTCTGTCTTACGCCCAGCAAATTCTGCCTGCTTGGAAACAACAGCATGCCATTCAGGGCCATTCAAAATTTGGAACAGAGAGAAGTCAAAAGAGGTGCAAATGGAGAGATTGATGCTCGGGGAGGAAGAAGGAGTCTCTTCTCCCGTAATCCGTTGTCGTCTGGGGGACAGGTGGGCAACGGGCGAACCTGGAAAGAGGAGCTGAGATGGGGTGTCAGCAGCCAAAGGCAGTAAGCAGAGGCTGGAGGGACCTCATGTCTGAGCCCCGTGGGGACGACTCTGCTGTTGGCCCTCGTAGCCTTCCCGCCTTCTTGTCCTTGGGCTCTGTGCCCAATCCATGCTGTCAGCACCTGCTCCCCGAGCCAGCGCCTGGCAAAGACAGCTATGAGATCATGGGGTGGGGTAAGTTGGCAGGCCCCCTGATCTCCCTGTCGGAGCCACGGCAGGTGCAATTGTGGAGCCCTGGGCCCGGCGCCTCTGTAATCTCCTTCCTGGCCTCATCCCCTTCCAGGAAGGCGGCTCCTCTTACCAACCTGTGTAGCTTCATCCAGTTTGGTCCCCAGACTCCAACAAAGGTGGAACGCTGGCTCAAACTGTAGCATGAGGACTTGAGGCTAGACTTCCAAAAGGACTTCCTACTCAAGTGATGGGATGGTGGGATAATTAAGGACACACATTAAACGGTCTTCACTGAGGACTTACTCTGCATGCTGTTAGTCTCAAGTTCTCTGATATATCTTGAGGGTCCAGTGAGGTGGGCCACTGGAGGACCAGGTGGGCTCCCAAGGGCTCTCTCATTCCCTCATGTAGTGTTCAGTGGTGAATAAGACAGCCTTCTTGAGGGCAAGAGACGGAGGTCAAAGAGGCAGGAAAGATAAGAGGTGAGCTCATGTTCCAGAGGGTGGAAGTCAGCACGCAGAGGTGGGTGGGCCTGTTTCTGTTTGACACCTCTTGAGTCAGAAAGGAAGCAGGCGCATCACAACTGCATCAAGAGGGATAAAGGTGAGCCACCAAGACCTTCTGAGTTCCGGGGCTGTGTGTCATCAGCACGTGAAGGGCGTGCTGGCTGTGTAGGGAAGGCAGTTTGAAGGGCTCAGTCTGGAGGTGGGGGGGATGGATGACCTGGTTTGGGGGTCTTTGTGCAGGAGTTTGTGCGTACGTGCATCTGCATGGGCATGTGTGAGCGTGTGCATGCGCATGTATGTGCACACAGCCTCTAGTGATGCATTTTCTGCCCCACCTGACTCTGAGCCCTCTACTGTGTCTCTGTGGTTGTAACCACAGGCACCCAAGGAAGAACATCCCCTTTGCTGATGGTCTGGAATGTACTCTAGATGTGGGTGCAATTCTTGATTGGGGACCATCCTTGTTCCCTAAGTGTCCTCCAGTTGAACAGACCACTTATTCTGAGCCTGACACCCTCACCCTTACCCACAGGATGTTTTCTCTGCCCCTTCTTCAGGGACCCCCACTCCCTTCCTCTTTCCTGAGGAGGAGCTAGAGTCAGGGCTTTTAGCTAGTGCTGGGCATGTCCTGTACCTTCCCTGTAAGCCCTCAGTTCCACTTTGACTCATTCACCCCTGAGTGAATTCACCCCTCATTCACTCATTCCAACTTCCACAATATCAACCCTGCTGTAGTGTGTCCACATGTACGGTATGCACGCATGGAGAAGAGGGATGCATGCGCCATCCCTGGGGCCAACCCTTGGTGTACCCTGTTGGGTACTGTTGGCTGCTAGCCCCTGTCTGCTCTTGGAGTTCAAGTCTGTACCCCTTTTCAATAGGTCTGGGGAATCTGTGTTTTAGGCTCAATGGCAACATGCAGAGTCAGAATCCTAGGATGTCAGGGCCAGATTAGACCCTAGGGACCATCAGGGCTCATCTACCTTTCTTTTATAGACAAGGGGTCCCCCAGAGAGGGAAGGGCTTTGCTCAAGTTCACATAGGAATTTGGAGCGCATGTTTGGGCTTCCCCATGGCACAGTCCTTTCCACCATGTACACTGCCTCCCTAATTTTCACCAGCCTTTTCTCTCTCTCTCTCTCTCTCTTTTTCTCTTGTCTGTACTTTTCTTAGACTTCCCTTTAAAATTCACCCATCCAGACCCTGCCATTCCTGAAGGCCTAGTCTGCCCTCCTATATTCTGGAACCGACCTGAGTACTCTCCCCAACCTTCTTTTGCACCATCGGCAGCATGTCCTGCTAATTCCTACTCCTTAATTGTCTGTAACACAAATTAATACTTGAGTACTTGATGCGCTAATGACCTGGGTTCCAATCAGGCTCAATTGCTTCCCAACTGTGTAACCTTGGGCTAGTTACTTAACATTCTTAATCCTCTGTTTTCTCATCTGTAAAATGGGGCAGGTGTTTGAGCCCGAGTGAACAGTGAAGCTCAGAGAGCTTGACTTAGAAAATGCCAAGATTGCAATCTGGAGTGTAGTGGGTGTGGATGGTGAAAGGCAGGCAGCAGCCAGGAAGTGGGGCCCCTCAGCTGGGAGAGATCATGCTCTTGGCGGTGGGGAGCCCTTGAGGTCTTTTTGGAAGGAAAGTGACAAGTCCCCACCTGGAGTTTGGGGTGGCTATAAAAATGGGGTGGGAAGGGCATGGCCTTAGGAATTGGTAGATCTGGATTTACATTTTAGGCCTTCCACTGGTTAGCTGTGCGATGCTGTACAGATTGCTAGATCTCTCTGAGCTTCCTCTTTCTGTCTGTAAACTAAGAAGGATATCTACTCCATAGATGTAAAGGGGAGGATTAAGTGAGAAAACATCTATAAATTGCTCAGCTTGGAGTCTTGCACTTAGCAAGTGCTTAATGAGGAGTAGCCATCATGACTGTTGTGGCTGTCACCATCCACCAGCTGGTGTCCACCTGCATCCTGGCCTAGCCTTGTCCCTGGGTCTGTCTGGCCCCCAGGTGACAGGGTCATTCCTCAATTTCCAGCCTGGAAGCTTCCCAAGGGCTGGGCCCGCATGCATGGTCTCCCTGCTGTAGCTGCTCCAGGAAGTGAAGATGCTGGGAAAGCTGCGGAGGAGGGGTTGCACTTGGGGGCCTCTGGGGGGTTTTGCAGAGGCCCCAGGGACCTGCAGGTAGGAGGAGTGGAGTGCTGGTGTCTCAGACCCTCCTGGCCACCCATTGCCCTTGTAGAGTCTGAGGGGATTAAGGTGAGCAGGGAGCTGCATGTCAACAAGATGTACATCAACCCTCCTCGCTGGCATGTTGAGCCAACTCTCCCAGGGATGGTCCTCAGGCCCCAGACACTGCAATGTGTCTACTGCTGCTTTTGATGTGGGGTGTTGTGGGGAATAGATGGAGATGAGGCCAGGAAAGTCTGCAGGGGTCTTGAATGCCATGCTGAGGAGTGAATACTCTCCCAAGGGGAGGGGCAGCCATGGAAAGATTTTTAAGCAGGAGAGAGACACAGTTAGATGCAGGGGCTATAGTTCTATGGGAACGGGGAAATGGGGGAGTCTGACTTCAGGTTTCATGGAGGAGGGAGTGATGGGGATGGTGTCCTCCTGGGGAGGGGGCACAGGGTGGGTTGGTTGTGGAGTGGGTGTGTGGGTCTGCAGCAGGGTGTTGAGGTGCACCTGCATATGCGGGAAGGGTGGGAAACAGGCAGGGGTTGAGGCAGTGCTCTGTTGAAGGGGGGAGGCTGAGCATAGGGCTGAAGCTGGAGGAAGAGCAGGCCAGGGGCCTGACCGTGGCCTTGGCTCAGCCTCCTCCTCCCTTTAGGCCTCAAATGCTGGTTGGCTTCACAGGCCCTCAGACAAGACAGGCCGCTTCTCTGAACCTCAGGATTCTCATCTGAGAAATGGAGAGCACCACACCTTTCTCTTTGTCGTGTGGAGTATCCAAGTAATAGACAGTCACTGTTCCTCTGTCTGGTCCTGAATTCTGGGGCATGGAAGTTCAGAGAGGCAGAATCTGTGGCAAAGGAACTTCCCTGAAGGTCCAGTGGTTAAGACTTCACCTTCCAATGCAGGGGATGTGGGTTTGGGTCCTGGTCAGGGAGCTAAGATTCCTTCTCATGTCTAGAGCCAAAAAACTCAAACATGAAAAAATAGATGCAATATTGCAACAAATTCAATAAAGACTTAAAAAGAATTACCCATATAAATAAAAAAGAGAAAGAATCTGGCGGAAGCCTGGTGGGTTCTGGGGATGACATGAAGCTCTTGAACTGCTTTGGGAGGGCCTGGAGGGACAGGGGTTCTGGGAGTGCGTCCAGAGTGTGTCCAGGGTGAGGAGCTAGTGGACAAGATGTGGGTCCAAGGCCTCCTTTGCTCCTCTGTAATCTGAGCTGGTGTCTCAGAACATTCCAGCTTACTAGGCTCACTTGCTATCCTGTGAGAGTGGGACCAAGAGTAGGACCTAGGTTGGACGAGACAGGCAAGATGGGGTGACCACTTAGGCATAAAGGGATGAGAACCTGGAACTTTCCCAGCTCTGAGAGTCTCCAAATCTTGGCGTTTTTACAGTTTGACTTCTTACTCCACAGAACCCTGAGCAGGAGGCAATAGTCCTGCGGTTGGCAGGAAGGATTCCAGCAACAAGAAATTCCAGCTCTATCTCAGGGGTCCCAGCTTTCTCCACACCCCAGGGTAGCAGTTGGGTGAGTTGAGGTGAGAGATGCTCATACCCTAGGGCCCCCTTCTGGGGCACCTGCCATCTGGGTCTTGTTGGAAGTGATCTTCATGTGTCTGGTGGGTGGCAGGTTGGGGCTGGCCAAGGCACCGAAGTGGAGTGTGCCCTCTAGGGGATTGCTGTTGGTGGGGGTAGGATGGAGGGTGGTCCAGCCAGCCTAGGAGACAGAAAGAGCCACCCCTCTTTCTGGTCCTGGAAAAGGTGTGCTGAGCCCTGTTGCTGTCTCCAAGTATCCTCTTTCCTTCTCATCTCTCACACGCCTCCCTTACCTCCTTCCTCTAGTTTCCCTCCCATCTCTGGCACATCCTTTCCATCTCCCTCCGTTTCTCTCTTCTTCTTCCCCCAGTCCTTCTCTGTCTCCTGTTTCCCCCCAGGACCCCCAAGTCTTCATTTTTGCCTCTACTCCCAGTTCACTGCGGTTCTCTTCCACTCACTTGTCCCCATTCAGACTCCCCTCTTGGAGTCCTTACCCACCTCGGTGGGAGGTCACTCCACACACTTTGGGAAGTTCAGAAGTTCAGGGCAGTCTTCTCTCCAGAAAGTCCCTCTCCTGACGACGGGAGGACCGTGCCTAGGGCCACTTCTGTCCCTACCGCAGAGCCAGGGCTTCAGGCTGGGCAGCGGCCCCTGGAGGTGAGGCTGGGGATTGCGGCTTTGTGTAGGCTTCAGCTCCCTGCTGGCTCACACTGTCACCCCAGACATCGTGAAAGTCACACTTGTTTGTGTGGCGTGTGCCTGAGTGTGTGAAGGTGTGTGTAGATTTGGGTGAGTGTGCCTGGTGTGGGTGTGTGGTTGGAGTGTGTCTGTGGTCATGTCGAGTGCATGTAGTAGGGTGTGTGTATGTGTTTGTTTGTGTATGTGTGTATGTGTGTGTGAATGGAATGTAGGCTCCTGCAGACTGCTTCTTGTATGTAAGCCCCTTGGATACTGGGGCTTGTGCGTGTGCACATCCCAGAGCACATGTAACAGTGGAAAGACACATGTTTTTGTGGGTTCCTGGAGGAGCTTGAGGGCTACGAGTTCATCTGTGCTTGGGGACACCACTGAGCATGGGAGTAGCATGAAGACAGAGTGTGAGTGTGAGTGTGAGTGTGAGTGAGGCGCTGTGAGCACGTGCATGGGACCACTTACAGCATGCACCTGTGTGTCCAGGAGAGGCTGACTGCTTGTGAGGTAAGTTGGTGTGTATATATGTTATCACCGCAGAGTAGGGGAGAGGAGCCCCACAGGATCTGCGGTGCACACAACACAGGTGAGCAGCATGGAGGGTGGGGGGCGGGAGGCAAGCTGTCCTTGTGTACCTGCGGAGCGACTCCTCCTAGGCCAGGGGTGGGGCTGGGCTGAAAGGGGAAGTAGTTAGTGATATATAAGCTTTGAAAGAAATGACTCCACTCCCAATCAGGCCCCAGACACAGTGAGTCCCACGCATCACTCAGGCCTGACATCATCCAGGCACCTGAAACCACAGGAATGAGAAGAGTCTGCCTCCCTTACCTGCCCACCTGCCGCAGGCTAAGGCTGGGAGAACAATCACATTTCCTGCACTGAGGTACCTCCTGGGTGCAGGAGCCCACAGCCCAGCTGATGCCCCAGTCCCAACCAGAGAACCCTCCTTTGCTGCCAAAGCATATGCTGGCAGGAAGTGGGACACCTGGGGGCTGCCTTGGTGGACCTGGGGGTCAGGAACCCCTTTCCCAGTCAAGCCTGGCTCCCCCAGGAGAGCTGGGTGGGCCTCCTGCAGACTGCCCTCGGGGACTGAGAGGCCTTAAAGCAGAGGGCAGGAAGCCCTCAATAAATACTGGCTGGGGGAATGAACAAACAAATGGTGGTTCCCAGGGTGCTGGCTGGCCCCAGGGAGTCTCTCAAGGGTAAGTGGGAGGCTGGCTTAGTGCATGATCTTTTCTGAACCTCACTTTCTTCCTTTCTAGGAATTACCCAACAGCGTCATTATACCAATGAAATATGGCAGTGTGCCTGGTGCTTGGCCCATGGTAGGTACTTAGGGAACCATAGGTATCTCTTCCTTGAGAGCTGACAGCTGCCCTGAGCCCCTTCCAGAGTTACCCCTGGGCCAGCTATGAGTCAGTTACTGTGGGGCAGCAGGAATCCCCAGGTTCCCATTCTGGAAGCATGAGTCAAGCCCAAGTCCAGGAGGAGGGAGGTCACACTGAGGTCAGATACTGGACCCAGGCAGGAACAGGCATGCAACTGGTTGCTACCTTATCATGATGCCCACTGCCAGTGATGGAGCTGGGAAGCCAGGGCCCTAGGGCTGAACTGAGTACCCCCAGGTCTGTGGGCTGAAGGTGTTGTTGACATGGGCTTTGTGATATGTAGATGCTTTTCAGATAAAATAGCCTGAAAAGGACCCAGCCAAGCACTGGAAGGCTTTGCTTTCATAGCTGTTGCTGCTACTGGGGGTGGGGCCTCTGGCCCTGTGGCTGGGGACCGCCTCATTTCTATCAGAGCTCCTGAATCCAGCTTGCAACACCCAGAGCCCTATCTTGATTCCTCGAGAACCTCTCTTCTTCATCTAGATTTTAGCAGTCTCCAATGAAGACCCAGATGAACTTTCTCTAGGCTTTGGTGAACACTGGAGATGTGGAAATTCCTACTTTGAACTCTCTCTCCTGTACCTGTGACTGGGCAGGGGCTTCTGTCTGTTCCTGTTTCTACAAACTGTGACCATTCAGCACAATGCTGTGCTGTGTATTGCACCCATGTATTGGGTGGGCTTAGGTGGGGATGAGTGTCTCTTGCAACATTTAGTGTTTTCGCTACACTATGTAGATCCCTTGGACTTCCCAAGTGGTGCTAGTGGTAAAGAATCCACCCACTAGTGCAGGAGATCTAAGAGACGCAGTTTCGATCGCTGGGTTGAGAAGATCCCCTGGAGTAGAAAATGGCAACCTGCTCCAGTACTCTTGCCTGGAAAATTTCACGGACAGAGGAGCCTGGTGGGCTACAGTCCATGGGGCCTCAAAGAGTTAGACAGGACTGAGTGACTGAACACACACATGTGGATCCCCAGTGCCTGGTTTCTTATCTTTAGGAGCCATTGCTTCTCTGAAGCTGGGACTTGATGATTTCTACGGACAGCAAACTATGGCGTACCTATTCTCAGTAGCTAAACACACCACCCCAGACATCCGCATACAGCATGTGATTTGGGATGAGACAGCTCAGAGAGCCTTTGCACGTGGAAAAACAGGGGGGAGTTGTGGTGATGGGACTTATCTCTGCCACTTAGACATGAAAAAAAAGGTCAATTGAATCACATACATGTACACACACACACACACACACACACACACACACAGAAGCAGAGGATTCACTGAGCACTGGCTGTGGCCCAGCTCTTATTAGAGACTGGGAAAGAGTGGATAAAGCAATGCCACTTGAGGTTGACTTTGCACAGCTTTCACCTACAGCAACTCACAGTCACTCAGAGGAGATATTGTTGTTGTTCAATCACCAAGTTGTGTCTGGTCTGACTCTTTGTGACTCCATGGATTGTCACACGCCAGAATCCTCTGTCCTCCACTATCCCCCAGAGTTTGCTCGAATGCATGTCCATTGAGTCGGTGATAATATCTAACCATCTCATCATCTGCCACCCACTTTTGCCTTAAATCTTTCCCAGCATCAGCGGCTTTATCAATGAGTCAGCTCTTTGCATCAGGTGGCCAAAGTATTGGAGCTTCAGCTTTAGTCCTTCCAATGAATATTCAGGGTTGGTTTCCTTCAGGATTGACTGGTTTGATCTCTTTGTAGTCCAAGGGACTCTCAAGAGCCTTCTCCAGTACCACAATCTGAAAGCATCAATTCTTTGGTACTTAGACTTCTTTATGGTCCAACTCTCACATCTGTACATGACTATTGGAAAAATCATAACTTTGATTATACGGACCTTTGTCAGAGAAGTGCTGTCTCTGCTTTTTCACATGCTGTCTAGGTTTGTCATAGCTTTTCTTCCAAGAAGCAAGCATCTTTTAATTTCATGGGTGTGTCCTCAGTGATTTTGTAGCCCAAGAAAATAAAATCTGTCACTGATTCCACTCTTCCCCCTTCCATTTGCCATGAAGTGATGAGACAAGATGCAATTTGTTTTTTGAATGTTGAGTTTTAAGCCATCTTTTCCCTCGTCTCTTTCACCCTCATTAAGAAGCTCTTTTAGTTCCTCTTCACTTTCTGCCATTAGAGTGATATCTTCAGCATATCTGAGGCTGTTGATATTTCTCCTGGCAACCTTGATTCCAGCTTGTGATTCATCCAGTCTGGCATTTCGCTTGACGTACTCTGCATAGAAGTTAAATGAGCAAGGTGACAAGACACAGCCTTGATGAATTCTTTTTCCCAATTTTGAACCAATCCGTTGTTCCGTGTATGGTTCTAACTGTTGCTTCTTGATTCACATACAAGTTTCTCAGGAGATAGGTAAAATGGTCTGGTACTCCCATCTCTTTAAGAATTTTCCACAGTTTGTTGTGATCCACACAGTCAAAGGATTCAGTGTAGTCAATGAAGCAGAAGTAGATGTTTTTCTGAAGTTCCCTTTCTTTCTCTATGATCCAGTGAATGTTAGTAATTTGATCTCTGGTTCCTCTTCCTTTTTCTAAACCTCTGCCTTTTGTATATCTGGAAGCTCTCAGTTCATGTACTGCTGAAGCCTAACTTGAAGGATTTTGAGCATAACCTTCCTTGCTAGCATGTGAAATGAGTGTAATTGTATGATAGCTTGAATATTCTTTGGTATTGCCCTTCTTTGGAATTGGAAAGAAAACTGACCTTTTCTAGTCCTGTGGCCACTGCTGAGATATGTATTGACAAACGTGTATTTCTTTTCATTCTTGAAATTTGCAGAATTAGCTCAGGGAAAACATTAAACCTACTAAAATATGCAAAAAATGAAGCAGCAACTTTGCTGAGTAGTCAAAAAAACCCAAAACTTGCAATCCCTCAGTGACTGACTACAGGGACACCTGCCCCCCCAAACAGCCCTCTCCTGGGTCCCTAGGCGACTGCATCGGTGGGGTCCTGCCCACTGCTGCTGGGGACACAGTGCTGGGGAAAAGGCATAGAGGTCCAAGGACAACAGAGTTTGGTGACTTTATGGACTAAATACATATTTATTGTATCAACAATGTGACAATACCAGAAATTCAAGGTCACTCTCTCTTCTCTCTCCTCCCTCTCCTCTTCTTCTCTCCAAGCTCTGCCTTCTCTGAGCCTTTAGGGTCTGATGGGAGGGGGCTTGGTGCTAGCGAGGTGTGGAAAGTATCCTGGGTTGCTCCTCCTCTCACCCTGAGTCCCAGAGATCACAAGCTTCTGAGCTCTTCCTAAGTGTCCCACGCTGAGGTTCCTCACATAAGGCATGGCTGAAGCTGCCGCCCCAGCCCTCCCAGCCTCTGGTCTGATCCCTTGAGCTGTTTGCCCAACCCACGCCTGGCAGTCTGTCCCCAACCATCAAGACAAACAGGTTTGACTGACCAAACTGGCTGCAGCCTTTGCTTTTAGTAAGATAAAGAGTCAGAGCTTTTGGTCACAGCTGAAATAAACTTTTTGAACTTAATTTTCCTCTGAATCATCTCTAACTTATGGAAAAGTGGCAAGGATAGTACAAAGAACGTTTTTTTTTTTCGAACTATTTGACAGTGAGTCGCTGACCTGATGCTTCTTTACCACCCAAATATTTAATGTGTGTTTCTTACAAAGACATTCTCTCTCACTCAACCACATTAGAGCCGTCAAAACCAGGAGATTAGTATTGATACACTATTGCCACCTAATCATCAGACCCCAATCTGAGGGGATCTCAGATTTTACCAGTTGTCTCAATAACATCCTCTGTAGGGAAAGCGTCCAGTGTTAACTGCATTTGGTCATCACATCTTCTTAATCCCTTTTAGTCTGGAACAGTTTCTCAGTCTTGATTTTCATGACCTTGACACTTTTGAGGATTATAATATGCCAGTTATCTTGTAGAATGACCCACAGTTTGGGTTTGTCTGGTGTTTCCTCATGAGTATGCATTATGGGCAGGAGTACCATAGAAGGAATGTTGTACGTCTCCCTCCGTATCCTGTAAGGCAGTGTATGATTTCAACTTGTCCCATTATTGATGATGGTAACTTTGATAATAATTGGCCAGGTTTCTCCACTCTAAAGTAACTTTTTTTTCTCTTTGTAAATAAAATGTACCCCAAAGAGATACTTTGGGACCATTTAAATATCCTGATCCTTACCAAATTTCCTCCCATGAGGACTGCTGCTGTTTCTTGGCTTCATACTATACTGATTGCAAAATTCAGGATTACTTCTACATTTATTAGTTGGCATCATCTGTATGGGAAACAAACCTTCTCTTCTTCATATTCATTCATTCATTTATCTATATTAGAGTAAACTCAGTGATTCCTATTTTATTTATTCTTTATTTTGAGGCTCAGATTATCTCAGCTTTGGCCAGTGGGAACCCCTTCAAGTTGGCTTCTGCGTCCTTTTGATACAGTCCCTCCATTCTTTAAGCAGTTCCCAAATTTCTGGAACAAGGGAGTCCTGACTCATCTTGTGATTTATCTGTCCCAGCCCTAGAACTTGTCATTTCTCCAAGGCAACTTAATTTCCTTCGGTGGAGAATGGTGTAGAAAGCAAGATCTTGGCATTGGCTATGCTCATAGCTTTTGAAATGTTGCCAGTGATTTTCCAACTCTTCAGCCAGGAACAGAATGTTACCTTCAAGCTGTCATCTTCTGGACTGGGTGACTATGAAACCTGTTCAGGTGGTGGACAGCATGGACATCATGAAACTTTTAATGGAATTATATGGGATTTCCCTGGGGGTCGAGGGGTTAAGACTTTGCTTTCCAATGCAGGTGGCAGGGATTCAATCCCTGGTCAGGGAGCTAAGATCACATAAGCCTCATGGTCAAAAAACCAAAGCATAAAACAGAAGCAATATTGCAACTAATTCAATAAAGACTCCCACTAGACACAATTAAAATAAAAAAAATAAATATATATTTATTGAATAAACAACAGTTTACTGAATCTAAGACATCAGTGAACAGAGGTAAGGAGTATATATGTATGTGTGTGTGTGTGCGCTTTAGTACTTTGGCCATTGGCCATCTGATGCGAAAAGCTGACTCATTGGAAAAGACCCTGATACTGGGAAAGATTGAAGGCAGAAAGAGAAGAGGGTGACAGAGGATGAGATGGTTGGATGGCATCACCAATTCAATGGACGTGAACTTGGGCAAACTCCAGGAGATGGTGAGGGACAGAGAGGCCTGGTGTGCTGCAGTCCACGGGGTCGCAAATAGTTGGACCCGACTTGGTGACTGAACAACAACAACATTCACATGGACACAACTTAAATCTGTGTTTTTAAATTTATCTGACTAATTTGCAGGCCATGAGTCCATATTTATACCTTAAATATCAACCCCAACACACCACACCAGTCATTTTAGTTTTCACTCACTTCCATAGTCTCTAAGAGGAGATGCCACTGCCGCCAGCAAGGATGCCCTCTTCTGTGTAGAGACAAGCACCCCCCATCCCCCGCCCATCCCAACTGCCCTCTGGCATGGATGCCTGCTTCTTTTGGCCCCATCTTACGGCACTGGGACTGAATTATACATGCAAGGAAGCAACATTTTGGACTTTTCACTGACCAATGAATCATTACGTTTCCCGATCTTTGGGAGGTTTTCCTCAAAACTTCCCCTTCAAAATGATTCTTGTTTTGCTATTGTAAATGTTCCAGACTGCATGGTTAATATTTGGAAAACAGAAAAAAAAGTCATCCGTAATTTTACCACTCAAATACAACCATTATGTAGTATGTTAGCGCGTTTCCTTTCAGTTTCTCCCCTGCATGCACCTGTTTTCTCTTAAATATAATTACAGCTTTAATGGCGCTACACCTTTCAGTCTGCATGTTTACCTAAGGCAATAATAAAAACACTTACTACTTATGAAATATGTAGTGTGTGCCAGGCTGTGTATATGTTGTTTTCTCTTTAATCCTTACTGTATCTGCAAAGTAGATATTTTCCTGATGTTAGAGATAAACTGAGGCTCAGGGAGACTGTTAAAAGTTACACTTCTAGTAAGTGATTGAGCTAGGACCGGAAACCAGATAGCGCTGACTTCAAACTCTTCTTTGCTACCAACTTCCCTGAAGGTAAATATATATACTTTGTTTTACATCACTAGTTCCATAACTCTGATGTTAAATGCAGGCAGGTACTAATGAGAAATTCTTTCGTAACTTACACAACTGCTCCCCTCTTGTAGGGTATGTGGGCTGCTTTCTCCCCCTCTCCTCCCTTCTCCTCCATCTTCCTCTTTCCTCATCTTCTCTCCCCCCTCCCCTTCCCCACACACACTGTGGGGAACATCTTCACGGATATGTTTTTTTTTCACTAATTATTTTCTAAAGGTTTGATCTAATTTGAATGCTACACTGAAATAACACTAGCATATTATCATTTTTAAAAAAGGCCTATACTTTATTTTTTATTTTTTTTTTTTTTGGGTCAGGGATAATTTATTTAAGGAACTATTAAACAACAATGGGCTCAGATATTTAAATGCCCTATGATGTTGCAATTAATTAAGGAATGGCTGATTCTAAAGCAACACAACCAACAGGGAATGAGGGAAGGATTACAAGTCTGAATGCCAAATTCAAAGCCATATATCAAAAACTTCCTTCTTTTGCAATATCTATAATGTAGAGGGAAAAAGAAAAAAATTATATGAGTAATGATAAATTAAAAAGTGCATACAGAACTAGGAAAATACTTTTGTTAGATTTGCTACTTACTCCAGTTAAATAAGATGTTTATAAAGAAAATAAAGCTTAAGGCAGAAAACTAGTTATATTGCTGCTGAACTTCTTTAACAGCAAAAGAAAGAATACCAGTCTACTTCTCTGCCCTGGTCTAATTGTCTTAAGACATGTTATTTTGTAACCTGAACATCTAAGTTGTGCCTTGAAAATTCAAAGCAAAAAGTAAAATCATACAGAAAACCAGAAACTTCAATACACCTAAACAGACGTTTGCTTGTAGTTTTTGGTATCCAAAACCTTTTTTCCACACATAGCGCAGATGCCCTTTTTGTAGGCACAGCCCTGGCAATAATGAGAACCCGGTTGGTGTACGGAACTTTTACAAATTCTGCAAGTGGAGAACTTATTCTTTCCATATGGATCAAATCTTGCTTTTTTTGAGGTCAAAGCCTTATTTTCATTCAGCTTTCTTCCACCACTTTCTGTGGTATTCCTTGCACCATCTTTCCATGTATCTGGAGTGATAACAGTACCAAGTTTCTTTTCACATTTTTCGCACACCATCCTTTCACGACGATACCCTCAGCCGCAGTACAAGCAGCAGCTGGAAGATATCAACACTACAGCCCAAAAAAGGCCTATACTTTAATAGGCAAAAAAAAGAAAACAAAAACAAAAAACCCTTACTTGATTTAATTAGTGTATATTTGAATACAAGTTTGTTTTTATTCAAGGAGCATTTAAGGTGTATTTGCTGTTTACCAGGACTGATGGCAGGAATGGAAACAACAAAGATATTTTTATTGCACAACTCAGTGAGAAAGCCAACAGCAAGGCACCTCAATTCATTCAACCCATGGCTAAGTTGATTGTTTTAGGGGCTCAGTCATTGCGCCTAAGACCAAGGGGGTGATGTGTGGGCAAATGCCAAAACGATGAGTTGGTTTAGTCAGCTCAGAAAAATGTGGTGTGGGCTAGATGGGATTCCCAGTTGATGGGTGTAATCAGGTCAGTTCAGCTGTTCAGTCACGTCCGACTCTTTGCGACCCTATGGACTGCAGCATGCCAGGCTTCCCTGTCCATCACCAACTGCTGGAGCGTATTCAAACTCATGTCCATTGCATCGGTAATGCCATCCAACCATCTCATCCTCTGTTGCCCCCTTCTCCTGCTACCTTCAATCTTTCCCAGCATCAGGGTCTTTTCCAATGAGTCAGTTCTTTGCATCAGGTGGCCAAAGTATTGGAGTTTCAGCTTCAGCATCAGCCCTTCCAATGAATATCAGGACTGATTTCCTTTAGGATTGACTGGTTAAAACTCCTTGCAGTTCAGGGGACTCTCAAGAGTCTTCTCCAACACCACAGTTCAAAAGCATCAATTCTTCGGCGTTCAGCTTTCTTTGTGGTCCAACTCTCACATCCATATATGACTACTGGAAAAACCATAGTCTTAACTAGACGGACCTTTGTTCGCAAAGTGATGTCTCTGCTTTTTAATATGCTGTCTAGGTTGGTCATAGCTTTTTTTCCAAGGAGTAAGCATCTTTTAATTTCATAGCTGCAGTCACCATCTGCAATGATTTTGGAGCCCAAGGAAATAAAGTCTCTCACTGTTTCCATTGTTTCCCCATTTATTTGCCATGAAGTGATGGGATCGGATGCCATGATCTTTGTTTTCTGAATGTTGAGCTTTAAGCCAACTTTTTCACTCTCCTCTTTACTTTCCTCAAGAGGCTCTTTAGTTCTTCTTCGCTTTCTGCCATAAAGGTGGTGTCATCTGCATATCTGAGGTTACTGATATTTCTCCTGGCAATCTTGTGGTTCATCTAGCCCAGCGTTTCTCATGATGTACTCTGCATATAAATTAAATAAGCAGGGTGACAATATACAGCCTTGATGTACTCCATTTCCTATTTGGAACCAGTCTGTTGTTCTGTGTCCAGTTCTAATTGTTGCTTCTTGACCTGCATGCAGATTTCTCAAGAGGCAGGTCAGGTGGTCTGGTATTCCCATCTCTTTCAGAATTTTCCGCAGTTTATTGTGATCCACACAGTCAAAGGCTTTGGTGTAGTCAACAAAGCAAAAGTAGATGTTTTTTTGGAACTTTCTTGCTTTATTAATGATCCAGCAGATGTTGGCAATTTGATCTCTGGTTCCTCTGCCTTTTCTAAATCCAGCTTGAACATATGGAAGTTCATGGTTCATGTGTTGTTGAAGCCTGGCTTAGAGAATTTTGAACATTACTTTACTAGCGTGTGGGATGAGTGCAATTGTGTGGTAGTTTGAGCATTCTTTGTCATTGCCTTTCTTTGGGATTGGAATGAAAACTGACTTTTTCCAGTCCTGTGGCCACTGCTGAGTTTTCCAGATTTGCTGGCATATTGAGTGCAGCACTTTCACAGCATCATCTTTTAGGGCTTGAAATAGCTCAGCTGGAATTCCATCACCTACATTAGCTTTGTTCATAGTGATGATTTCTAAGGCCCACCTGACTTCACATTCCAGGATGTCTGGCTCTAGGTGAGTAATCACACGATCATGATTATCTAGGTCATGAAGATCTTTTTTGTATAGTTCTTTTGTGTATTCTTGCCACATCTTCTTAACATCTTCTCCTTCTGTTAGGTCCATACCATTTCTGTCCTTCATTGAGACCATCTCTAATTTTCTTGAAGAGATCTCTAGTCTTTCCCATTCTATTGTTTTCCTCTATTTCTTTGTATTGATTGCTGGGGAAGCCTTTCTTATCTCTGCTTGCTATTCTTTGGAACTCTGCAGTCAAACGGGTATATCTTTCCTTTTCTCCTTCGCCTTTAGCTTCTCTTTTCTCATCTATTTGTGCCTTAGCTCCAATGTGGAGTTGAGACCTGGCTTTTCAAGCTCTGTTAGGACCTGCCAGTAGGGGGCGCCAGAGGGAGACTGCACGGTGCTTTCTGAGGGCTTCCGGTCCGCCCTCAATGCCCCAGTAATGTGTGTTCACCCTGACGGCAGCTCTGTCTTCCTGTAGTTGTAGCTGAATCTAGTTGGCAGTTTTCCCAACACTTGAAGAATCAATCAACTTCATTGTGCCTCCTACTAGAGGTACTAGCGCCAGCCAAGCAGCGCCTCCTCCCCAGAGTTCTTTGTTTCAGAGGCCCCTCTTCTAAGGTTCTGAGTTTTAACACTTCTAACCTCTTCCCTTTGTTCCTTCAACCCTCGTCACGCTATCTACTTCTGTCAGTGCCAGTTCTATGATAGCTTAGGGTACTCTTTCAGTCTCCCAGTTAAGAACTCTACATTTAGTTAAGAGTTCTTTACATTAAATTCTTTCTGTATAGGTTTTCAGATTTCTTTCAGAATTCTTTCTGTTCAAAAAACTAGTGTGACCCTTTTCTCCCTATTGGAACCTGACTGACAAACGGCAGGCCTTGAGCTGCTGAAGTTCATAGGCCTTTGCTGTGCCTACGTGATTTCTTTTAAATTCTGTGTACACAGAGGTATGAGGAAGAGATAGTTCTCTGGCCAGTGGGGCTGTGGGAGCTACAGTGTTGGCTGAAAGAAAGTGGCCCCTTCCAGAACCTTCTTGCTCTCTCTTGACAAGTTTCAAATAAGAAGTGTCTAGTACATTGAGGAATTGCTGACTGGAGAATTCCAGTTAGAATGTTTGGCTGCTATATGTTCCATGGAGTTAAGGCATTTCCTGGAGATAAGAATCTATTTTAAATTGTCTTCATAAATTCACACAAATATTTCATCTGTTTGATGTATTAAATGGCCAAAGAACAACTTTCATTTGAACTCTATTCAGCTAACATTAGTGAACACCTAATGGGGATTGGGGGGTTTCCCTGGTGGCTCTGTGGTAAAGAATCCACTTGCCTGTGGAGGAGGTACAAGAGACACAGGCTCGATCCTTGGGTTTGGAAGATCCCTTGGAGAAGGAAGTGGCAACCCACTCCAGTATTTTTGCCTGGGAAATCCCATGGAGAGAGGACCATGGTGGGCTACAGTTCATGGGGTTGCAAAAAACTGAGCAACTCAACAACAGTGAGAGTCAGATCTTGGCCTAGAGACTGGGAAAATGGATATAGAGTTACTAGTCATTACCCTGGCAGGTCCCACTGTCCACTTGGGAAGTCATCATGTAAAGAAATAAATATGGAAGATTGAACACATGTCTTTACCTCTGTTTCCCTCTGAAACCCACAGAAACTGCAGGGAAGTTTGTTTCTTTGAATACAAACACAGTTGGTTGTTTTGAAAATGTATGTGTATATATAAGTCTCTGCCTTTAACCTCCCATTCCTGGCACAGAGCTCCTAAAACCCTTGTAATTCCCTAAGTGATAGGAGCCTTAGGAGCATCTTTTGTTGTAAAGTTTGGTCTTTGACTGTCTCTGACACAGGGCTCCTAAAACCCTTGTAAATTCCTAAGTGATAAGAACAGTAGAGGCATCTTTTGTTCTTTTGAGGAGACTCTGGGTGAGTTCCTGGATATCAAGCCATGATTAGAAGCTTGGAATTTTTGTTTCCACCCCTCATTTTCCAGAAAGGGGAGAAGGGCTGGAAATGGAATTAATAATTGATCATGCCTATGTGAAGTCCAATACTTTGGCCACCTGATGCAAAGAACTGATTCATTGGAAAAGACCCTGATGCTGGGAAAGATTGAGGCAGGAGGAGAAGGGGATAACAGAGGATGAGATGGTTGGATGGCATCACAACTTGATGGACATGAGTTTGAGCAAGCTCTGGGAGTTGGTGATGGACAAGGGAGGCCTGGCGTCCATAGGGTCACAAAGAGTTGGATGTGACTGAGTGACTGAACTCAACTGAACTGATGTGAAGAAGTCTGCATAAGATCCCAAGAGAAGGGTGTTTGGGAAGATTCCAAATTGCAGAAAACAACCATGGATGGGGCTGGGGAAGGTGATGCAATCTAACTTCATGGGGACAGAAGTTCCTGCTCTTGGGACCTACCCACACCTCACCCCATGTGTTTCTTCATCTGGCTGTCTACTGTATTTCTTTCTTTTTTTTTTTTTTTAAATACATCCTTTAATAAACAGGTTAACATAAATAAGTGTTTCCCTGGGTTCTGTGTGTCACTCTAGCAAATTGATGGAACCTGAGGATGGAGTTGTGGGAACCTCAGATTTATAGCCAATCAATCAGAAGCATACTTGACAACCTGGACTGAAAGGAGGGGGGAATTTTGTGGGACTGACTCCTTGATCTATGGGACCTGATCCTATCTCTAGGTAGATTAAGTGTCAGAATTGAGTTAGATTGTAGGACCTGGATGGTGTTGCAGAATTGCTTGGTGTGGGGAGAACTTCCCACACATTTGGCCACCAGGATTATAAAAAATGAAGTGTCTGTGTGAGTAGTAAAGGTGACACATAGGAAGGCAGCTCTAGGTTTTTTTTAATACACTATCTTAGACCCAAGAAAGTTGACTGTTAAGGCAGCTGAGAGAAAGCAGAAGGGATCTACAAAGAGAGCGCCTCAGAAATCTGCAGTTCTCCTTGAGTACATGGTTGAGTAACCAGCCTTGTACGTGTACAGTGATGATCCATGAAATTAGGCAAGGAATAACTGGGGAGTTGGAAGCTGAACCATTTTAAGAGCTCATTCAAGTTAGAACCAGTCAGAGAGGAGAATCCTTAATAAGCACCCTGGGCACTCAGGGGAGATCCCAGGAGAATCACACACTAGTGGAAAGCCTAAACTAGTCCATAGTAAAGACTACCCTAAACATAAGTAAGTAAGTATGTAAAGTCACTCAGTCATGTCCGACTCTTTGTGACCCCATGGACTGTAGCCTACCAGGCTCCTCTGTCCATGGGATTTTCCAGGCAAGAGTACTGGAGTGGGTTGCCATTTCCTTCTCCAGGAGATCTTCCCGACCCAGGGATCAAACCCAGGTCTCCAGCATTGGAGACAGACGCTTTACCGTCTGAGCCACCACCTACCCTTAATACTGGGGAACTTGTGCTACCAAATTCCAAGACTTAATATAAAGCCACAGTAATTAAGACAGTATGATACTGGCAAAAGGATAGACACACACACCAATGGAATGGATAGAATATAAAAACAGGCCCATACATGTATGGTCAATTGATATTTGACAAAGACAAAAAGGCAATTAATCGGGAAAAGGATAATCTTTTCAACAATTGGTCCTAAAAGAACTGGGTATCTGTTAGAAAAAAGGAGCTCAATGCATTACACAAGAATGAACTATAAATGGATCATAATCATTATCATAAAAGCTAAAACTATATAACTTCTAAAGAAAACATAAGAGAAAATCTTTACAGTCTTGAGGTAGAGAGAGAGGATTCTTTGATAAGACACAAGAAGCATGAATCATAAAGGAAAACATTTGATAAATTAGACTTCCTAAAAATAAAACTTTTTGTTTTTCAAAGGATGCATTAAGAAAATTAAAAGTCAAGTCATCCTTGCAAATATAAAATATTAATAATTTGCATATTTGACAGTGGGCTTGAATGTAAAAAACAGAAAGAACACTGATTAATACAATTCAGTAAGAAGACAAATGTGTGTGTGTGCTAAGTCGCTCAATTGTGTCCTACTCTTTGTGACCCCATTGGACTGCAACCCTCTAGGCTTCTCTGTCCATGGGATTTCCCAGGCAAGAATATTAGAGTGGGTTGCCATTTCCTTCTCCAGGGAGTCTTCCCAACCCAGTGATTGAAACTGTGTCTCCTGTGTTTCCTGCATTGCAAGCAGATTCTTTACCTGCTGAAAACAAGTAGCTCAATTTAAAACTGAGTAAAATATTTGATCATACACATCACAGAATAAGCTGTGTGAATGGCTGATAAGCACATGAAAATATGTTTTGTGTTATTAATTATTAGAGAAATCAAATTAAAACCACCATTAGACCCACCAAACTCCATTAGAATTAGTGATACTATCAAGAATTAGTGAGTATATGGAGCAACTAGAATGTTCGTGTGTTGCTGGTAGAAAAGTAAAATTGCATAACCACTTTGGAAAACCACATTGCAGTTTCTTATAAAGTTAAACATCTATTTACTTATGATCCAGTAATTTGACTTCTAGGTATTTATTCACCCAATAGAAATGAAGATGTATATCCATAAAAATGTATGTACAAGAGTGTTCATATCAGGTATTCAAAATAGTCCCAAATTGGGAAGAGCTTATGCTGCTGCTGCTGCTAAGTCACTTCAGTTGACTCTGTGCGACCCCATAGATGGCAGCCCACCAGGCTCCCCTGTCCCTGGGATTCTCCAGGCAAGAATACTGGAGTGGGTTGCCATTTCTGTCTCGAATGCATGAAAGTGAAAAGTGAAAGTGAAGTTGCTCAGTCTAGCGACCCCATGGACTGCAGCCTACCAGGCCCCTCCATCCATGGGAGTTTCCAGGCAAGAGTACTGGAGTGGGTTGCCATTGCCTTCTCCAGAAGAACTCATATGTCCATAAAAATTATGGATTGTGTTATATTCACATGATATAATGCTGTGTGTGTGCATGCTTAGTCGTGTCAGACTCTGCGACCCAATGGACTGTAGCCCACTGGGCTCCTCTGTCCATGGGATTTTCCAGGCAAGAGTACTGCAGTGGGTTGCCATTTCTTCCACCAGGGGATCTTCCCAACAAGGGGTCAAGCCTGTGTCTCCTGTAACTCCTGCATTGGCAGGTAGATTCCTCATCACTGTGCCATGATGTAATGCTACTCAGCAATAAAAAGAAATGAAGATTTATCTATGCCACAGCATGGATGAATCTCAAAAAATTTATGTTGAGCAAAAGAGCTGCTGCAGCCGAGGCTGCTAAGTCACTTCAGTTGTGTCCGACTCTGTGTGACCCCATAGACAGCAGCCCACCAGGCTCCTCTGTCCCTGGGATTCTCCAGGCAAGAATACTGGAGTGGGTTGCCATTTCCTTCTCCAATGTATTCATGCATCCTAAGTTGCTTCAGTCGTGTCCAACTCTATGCGACCCCATGGACAGCAGCTCACCAGGCTCCTCTGTCCGCAGGACTCTCCAGGCAAAAACACTGGAGTGGGTTGCCATTTCGTGCTCCGGCTGAACAAAAGAGGCTAAATACTCAAAAGTACCTACTGTAGGATTCCATTTATATGAAATGCTAGAAGAGACACATCTATTCTATAGTGACAGAAAAGAAATAAGTGTTTGCTTGGGGCCTAGGGTTGTGGGGGTTGATTATAAAGAGATATAAGGAAATTCTTTGGGGGTCATGGGTATGTTCTTTATTTTGGTGGTGGTTACATGAGTGTATACCTTTATCAAAACAGATCCAACTTACACTTAAAGTGGATGCATTTTATTATATGTAAATTGTATTTCAATAAAATTGATTTGAAAAATCTGGAAGATTGGTCAAAATCTATTCGATGAGCCATTGGACTTTGGCATCCCCTCTTCTGCACAGAATGGCCAGACACTGTTCCTCCCCACCTCCACGGAGGACTTCAGGTTTATTCTCTGGAGGGTTAAACAGAGGGTCTTTATAACAAGGCACAGTAGGGCATAGACACCTTCCTGAGAAAATGGTGAATGAAGCAAAATTTACAACCAAGGGCTAAGATCCCCAGCCTTCTTTTCTAATTTGGTTTCCAGAATGCTAGAAGTCAGTCTTGTGGACTCTTAACAGGGAATTTGGAAGGTTTTTCTGACTAACTGCAAAGGAAAGACCCAAAACATTGACATTAGAATCTCTCCATGTGAGTAGCTTAGCGAACACTGTACAGAGAGCCTACCATAGACATGCTTCATCCACACTCACGGGGTTGTTGGTGCTGCCCCTGGAAATGTGAGTTGTCAGCCATGGAGTAGTCAGTCATCTGAGAAGAGCCTCCACATAAAAGCTGAAGCTCAGATAACAAACATGAAAAAAAAAAATGTGGAGGAAGCAGAGACTAGGGAGGTGAAAATATTAAAATTAATTTTATTAGTATTTTCAAAAAGAAAGAGAAGATACTTTATTCCTGAAACAAGAACAGGATACAATAAAAATGCATACTCAGAAAAGAAGTCAGCTCTTGGAAATAAAAACTAGGATAACAGAAATGAAAACTTGAGTATATAATTTTGAAGAGAATATGAAGGAAATATAGAAAGTAGAGAAAAAGGATAAAAAATAAGAAATAGGAGATCAAAGATAAGAAAATTAGAGAACCAATTCAAGAGGTCCAGTGTTTAAATAAGAAGAGTCCCAGAAAGAGAGAACAGGGAAAATGTAAGGGGGAAAAAAAGAAGAAATATTTCCAGAAAAACTTCCAGAACTGAATGATATGAGTTTGCAGATTGAAATGGATCATGAAATCTCCAACAGATATCAAGGTATTTTACTGGGGACAGAACAGGCTCTACAAACTTATAGAGTGGGGAAAAAAACTTTTGTATAAAGAACCTAGAATCAGAATGACTTCAAACTTGTCAGCAGTACTATTAGCAGCTAGAAGACAATTAAAACCTTCAGAATTTTGAGGGAAAACATTTTCCAACTCAGAATTCTATAGCTTTACAAACCATGAGTTACTCTTCAGCACAGGGAATATTCAGACATGCATTCCTATCAATACATTTCCCTCACCTTTCTCAGAAAGCTAGTGGAGGATATGCTCTATCAAAACTAAGGGGTAGGACTGTGTAGCATAGGAAGCTGCATTCAATATCCTGTGACGAACCAAACTGGAAAAGAATATGAAAAAGAATACATATATATGTACAACTGAATCATTTTGCTGCACAGCAGAAAGTAACACAACATTGTAAATCAACTATAGTTGAAAAAATTAAAAAAAAAAAAAGAGAAAAGTAAGGGGCAGGGGACTTCCCTGGTGGTCCAGTGGCTAAGAGTCCCTGCTCCCAACACAGGGGGCCCAGATTCCATCCCTGGTCAGAGAGCTACATACCATACGCTGCAACTAAGAATTCGAATGCCACAGCTAAAGAGCTCGCATACTGCCACAAAGATAAAAGATCCCATGTGCCAAAGCTAAGAATTGGCACAGCCAAATAAATAAATAATAAATACATATTTTAAAAAGGAATAAAGAGGTAAACTTAACAGGAAGAGACAGAATGCAGGAAACAGGGATTCAAGTGCAAGCGAGAAAATAAGAGATCCATTCATTCTTCAGTTTATCTATATCTGGGGCATATTGGGAAAACAGTGGCTGGAGAAGGGTGATTTTCTTTTTCACATTGTCCTTCTGGGAGACTCAACCAAGAGGATAAAAAGTGAACCAGCTAATGAGAGTGGTTGGGGGAAGTTTGGTTTCTTATTGGATACCAGAGGAGATACATCAGAAGATCTGAATTCTTTGAGTTGTTAGAACCCTAGACCCTGGTGAAATTTCAGAATGTAAAAAAAAAAAAATAAAAAAGAAAACCCTAAAAATCTCCAGACATAAAAACAATCCAACAATTCACAACAAAAACAGGTTATCTGCGAAGGAAAGAGAATTGTACTGGCACTGAAGTTATCACCTGCAACTTGGCAAGCCCCAGGGCCTTGGAAAAGACTCCCAGCTTCCAGGGGAAAGGAATCTTGGCCAAAATGTTGTTTAAGTGTGAGAACAGAAGGCAGATATTTTCAGATCTGCAAGATCTATGATCCATTTCTCAGGAACCTAATCAAGAAGGTAGTTAAGACAAACGAAAGTCAAATTTGAATGAAAACAGAGACATCTCAAGAGAAGACAAAGAGCATGTCAAGCAGTGGAGAGCAACAAATCTAGTAAAATCTATAGCAAATAAATGGATCGTGATAAACTGACTTTTAACTATGTTATAAACCAGAAAAGATCTTTGAAATAGAAGACAGAGGGAAAATCCTCACTAGTAGGTTGAAATTAAAATGTCAGATTATTTTTATCCAAGTCCAGGATATGGGATGGAGAGACTGATGGAGCTGAGAGGAAAGAGGGGGATAGAAAGCACAACAGGTGTGCACTAAGTTGAGGGTATCATATAACGAGATAATTTTGCTATGTTGATAGGGAAGTATGGGTTCAAATATAAATTGAAACCTTGGACTTCCCTGGCGGTCCACTGGTTGTCGGCTCACCTTCCAATGTGGGGGATATGGGTTGGATCCCTGGTCCAGGAAGATTCCACATGCCATGGGGCATCTAAGCCCATATGCCACAACTACTGAGCCTGTGCTCTAGAGACCATGAGCCACAAATACTGAAGCCTGTGTGCCCTAGAGCCTGTGCTCTGCAACAAGAGAAGTCACCTCAATTAGAAGCCTGCAGACTGTATCTAAAGAAAGCCTACATGCAGCAATGAAGACACAGTGCTGCCAAAAATAAATATAATCAATTAATTAATTAAAAAATGAAGAGATACTAAAATATAAATTGAAATCTAATTAATAATAAACTTGAGATACATAGAAAAAAATTCCAAACACCAGGGAGGAGAAAAATGAATTTAAAAAAGAAAATAAATGGAAGGACAGACACTACTGTAGTGACCTACAGGGACAGGTCAGTGAGTGAGATTTAGGGCAGTGAAGAGAGGATGTTCATCTTTCTTTCTATGTGCTTCTTGAGTTTTTGAGTTGTTTTTACCAAGTAGGCTGTATTGATTAATAGCTTTTATAATTAAAGGCAATGAAGTCAGAAACTCTGAAAAGTTAATAGTGATCAAAGGTGCAAGCTGATACCATCTGCAATATTTTTGGAGAAAACGTTCCTGTCTTGATTCACCCTTTTTAAATAATTATTTTTATTTATTAGTAATTAATTAATTAGGTTGTGCCGGGTCCTAGTTGCAGCACATAGGATCTTAGATCCAATCTTTGTCATGGCATGCAGGCCCCTGCATTGGGAGCTCAGAATCTCAGCCACTGGACCACGAGGGAAGTCCCCTTGACTCTCCTTTTCTTTCTCAGCATAACTGTTCATTTTCTACAAATGACTAAGGAATTTTTCTCAGGGAAAGGGCTAGGGAATGGTATGTAGATAACTCTTGAGGCCTCAGGGTGAAGAGTGAAGACTATATGCTATAAATGAAGGTGGCTACCTGTGTACTTACATATTCTTGCTTGTTGCAGGAGATGATCTGGTAGCCCTCTGGGGGATTCAGTGTTCTCGAGTTTAGAAAATCAGACTCTGATGAGACTTAGGTGACCCCAGATTGGAAGCCACTAGAGGGGTGACTTGGTAGGGAGATCTCTACTCTAAGTCTTCTTAACCTAGAAGTTAAGGTGCCTGGATTTTTGTTGCATCTCTGACATTTTTGTGAGCCATCTATCTTTGTGTGAGTCACTTTACCCTCTCTGAGACTCATTTCTCACCCTGGAAATACTGCATTGCTACACAGAGTCAACATTCTCTAAATGTCTAAATCAGCAGATAAAGGAATGAGAGACGTGACTTTCCCAAGGCCCATGGGAGCCATGCCTAAAGCCCACAGGTGTCTATGCAGTCCCATGCTCTACAGGCCGAGCACACAGTGAAGATGATCCCTCCTGTTACTGAAAGTGGGGGTACAGCCTCTTGCCACTCAAAAGCCAATAAAGAACTCAGGTGGGTGGAAACAAAAGTTTGCTTTATTTTGGATGTCCACAACCTGGGGATGGGGAGGGCAGACGCCTGTCTAAAGGCTGACTTCCTCCTCCCTCCCCCACAATCATGGGGTAAGACCTTTATTGACAGTGAGGGGGTTACATGCAGAAACAGTACAGTCAGCTCAGACAGTCACTTTGGAATTGGTCACCGGTGGTTTGACAAGCATTACCTACCAAGATAATTCTGCTTTATCAGTCTGCTCCATCTTGTCTCTGCTCTCAACACTTGCAGTCCCATTTTGGGAACTGGGGAAAGCTTTGCAAAGAAGAAGAGCTTCCAGCCAGGGAAGAGGTGGGCACACATCCAGGGTATAGACTGACCCAGAGATGGAGAAAGTGACAGTGTTAGTGGTTAAGTCATGACCGGCTCTTTTCAACCCCATGAGCTGTAGCCTGCCAGGCTCCTCTGTCCATGAGATTCTCCAGGCAAGAATACTGGAGTGGGTAGCCATTCCCTTTCTCCAGGGGATCTTCCTGACCCAGGGACCAAACCTGGGTCTTCCACATTGCAGGCAGATTCTGTACCATCTGAGTCACCAGGGAAGCCCCTAAAGGAGGTTAGGGGGTAGAAGATGGAATAATTGGATTCAGGACTAGAGATGCTGCTGTGGCTGAAGGGTCCACCTGCTGACACTGGCAGAGTTATGACCGGTCCTGTGGTGTGAGGTCAGAGTTTGAGCTTTCAGAGACCGACACAGGCAGAGACAAGAGAAAAAGGGTGGACATGGAAGGCTCTGGAAATGGGGAGTCTGGATCAGGCTAAGACACTGAGTGGGTCATATGCCTGGAGATGAGGTTGCTGGGGGGGAGGAGAGAGGAGCATCCAGAACCCAGATCCAGAGTCGCTGGTGCATGTGAGGGAGTGGCCAGGGGATCAGGAGGTGACTGTGGGGCCCACTGAGACCAGTCACAGGGTAGAGGGTGGATGTGGCATAGCTGATGGCATGAGCCTCCTGAGAGTTTTAAAAAAAATCACAGTGATTTGTACGATCAATATACAAGGGTAAAATTTCAATCAGTGTATAAAGGCTTTTATTCTTTTCAATAGATAGCGTTTCTCTGAATGTGTGCAGCTCAATGCATTGAATCAGACCCAACTAATGGGCATTTATATTGTTCCCTGTCTTTTATGTATAAAATAATAGCAACAGAGACCATGTGTGTGTGTGTGTGTGTGTGTGCGTGCACTTCTGGTGAGAACATCTATAGGATAAGTTCCTGGCAGTGAATGTGCCTGGCCAAGGACAAGCATATTCATTTCACTTGTTTTGGTTACGGAGGTAAAGGAAATGCCTTTAATTTTGATAGCTGTCACCAACTTACCTTCTAAAGAGGATGCACCAATAAAGGACAAAACTTTGTTACCCACACATTCCCTAACGCTGTTAGCAAATGATTAAGTCACGTGATAACCCGACAGGTAAAAATGGCTTTTTATTGCTATTCTAGTTGTGTTTCTTTAATTTGAGTGAAGTTGAACATTTTTTTTTTCATGTTTAGTATTTGATTTTGTTTCTTTCTCTTCTTTTTTAGAAGTAATCCAGCAGTGCAAACTGCCAAGGTTCAAATCCTGGCTTTTCTGCATACTAGCTGTGTGACCATGGGCCATTTACTCAAATTCATTTGCTTTACTGCTCTTAAAATGAGATAATAACATACACTATACAAAGTGCTTAGAACAGAGATGGGCGCAGATAAACTAAGTATGAGGTAAGCACTGGCTGATACAATCCGTGCTTGATTCACTTTTCTTTTCCTTATGGATCTGTCTTCTTTTGGAAAGTTGGTTGCCATATATGTGTTTTGTCAATTGATTTTATTTTAAAAAACTGTTCTGGCTTTATTTTTAAAGTATTACATTGCATGTGGAAATGTCAGATAGCTTTTGTTATGACTGCAATCATTGGAATTCCAAGATAATGAAAACAAATTATGCCTTAAACATTTGTTTTCTTTAGGAATCTAAGAAGGTATTTGGAGGGGATGGACAATGAGTAATGGAGGCAGAAAGAAACTCTAGTCCACTTCTCACAGAGCTGCAGTCTGTCCCACCTTTGAGGGCTGGGGGACTGCGGTTTCTGGGCAGGTTTGGTGAAGCCAAGCAGGACTGTGAACTTGGGGTGGCTTGCTTGTTCCCAGCTGGGTCCAGAGGTGCAGGGGAGGTCAAGTGGGCAGTGGGAGGACAAGTGAGGTGCATGGTGTGTGTGTGTGTGTGTGTGTGTGTGTGTGTGTGTGTGTGTGTGTGTGTGTGTGTGTGTGAGTGTGTGTGTGCCAGAACGCTACAGAGATGAAGCGAGCCTCTAGGGAGGGGAGGAACAACTGGGAAAGGTTTTGGAAATTAATTCATCTCAAGAAGATTCTACCCAGAATCTCCTAAGGGGGTCTCTGTGAGGCCAGCAGAGGCATCGGCTGGTGGGGGACGAATCGGCTGGTGGGAACCGCTGGGTGGGGCACTCTTGTGGGGCAGGAATTTGACCCTTGGCCTCTCAGTGTCACAGCTCCATGTGAAGCCCTCCAAAAGGTGTCTGTGTGGGCAGCCGGGCACCCACTGGGCTCATGGTGCTGGCCTGGGAATGGAGGGACAGGAGGAGGCTGGGGAGGGCTGGAGCAGCCAGAACACGTGAGGGAGGAGATGAGGAGCTGAGGGGCAGGTCCAGGGCAGGTTTGGAATGGGGAAACGTGGCCAGAAGCCAGGCTGCATCCTGGGCCTGAAAAGCCCACAGGCTGTTTCTCCTTTGCTGTGTCCTCCCAGCTCCCTCTCCCCATTAACCTGCGGGTTTCACCTCTGGTGAAGACACTGTGGCCCAGAGTAGGGCAGTGACTTGTTCAGCGTCACCAGCGTTGCCCAGCCAGAGATTTCCTGGGCCAGGAAAGAAGTGGGGGTGTGGGGTATAGGGGGAGGAATTCCTGGCATGGGTGGGGCATAGACTCCAGAGGGCAGATCCTGGGAAGGGGGAGCTGCATCTGGAGGGGAGAAGGGGCCCAGCTGTGGAACTTGGGTGGGTTTAGGAGGTGGAGGGCTAGGGGCCTGGGGTGGGAGATAGTGGGGAAAAGAGTTGAGGATGAACACTGAGGGATAAGGACTTCAGAGTGTGTGAGTGTGTGATGTGGTATATATGTGTGTATGTGCATGTCCTCATGTGAGTGATATGTATGTGTATGTGTGTCTGTAAGTGACATGGTGTGCATGTAGGTGAATGTTTGTATGAACGTGTATGTGCGTGTATGTATATATGCATATATGTATGTGAGTGTCTCTGTGTCTCTATCTCTCTCACACACACACACCCTGCAGCAGATACACTGAAGGTCTCCTTGGGCATCCCTTGGCCTGAGCTGTCCCAACACCAGTATGGAGGAGAGGGAGGGGAAGGGGCCTGGGTCTCCACTGAGATCACTGAGAAAGGGTTGCTGCTGGTTAGTCCTCCTTGTCTAACTGAAATGAAAACCAGGAAGCGCATTCCATGCCCACCCTCCTCCACCCAGGATGCCCCCAAGGGCTTGGTCTGAAGTGACAACTTGGCCTGTGGGGCTAGAAGTGGCCTAAAGATGACAACAGTCCTGTCAGTTGTCTTTTCCAAAGGCTTCTCTGGCTGCCTCTCTAGCAGAGCTAAAAGGGCAGCAGAGCCTTGCAGAGGGTGGGGCACGTGTGGCTGGAGGAGACTAAGAAGGAAGGCCAGTGCTGAGCTCCTGGGTCCAGCCGTCCTTGTTCCAGCACATTTATCCCCATCTCGGGCTGGGTTTGAAACTGCTGGTGGTGGCTTCAGCTGGTGGAGATGATGAGAACTGGGGACCTTTAAATAGGAAAGTGGCAGGGGTGGGGAGTAGGCAGGAGTGTCTGAGTGCAAATACAAGCACATTGCACAGATGTGCTTACAAAAGTGTGCAAGTGTGTATCCACAGACACACCTGTCCACCTGCTCCCCCCAAATAGACTCCAGTTTGTATAAGTTCATTCCCAATCATGCAAACACATATGTAAACACAATGTGTATAGAATGTGTATACAACCAAGCCCAGGAACCTGCAGGCATGTACACACAAAAGATTAGTGCCAAGTGCCAAATACACACAGGTGTCCGCTTCTTCTCCTGAGACAAATGAAGTAAGTGGACAGGAATGTGATTTGGGAGTGGGGGGAACGGCAGGCCCAGGGTAACTATTATCAGGGGCCTCTGGGCTTCAGATGGCTCCTGGGTGGGGAGGAGAGGGGCAAGAACTGGGGTCCTGCCCCACTTGGCCTAGTCTCTGTATAGAAATGAGGTGTGGGGGCCTGTGGCCAGGGAAACCAGCTCTGGCAGGCCCACCTTGGGGTTAGCTGACGCAAGAACTGAGCTGATTGATCTCTCAAGTTGGGGTGAACTCGGGTGGGAATGATTTTCTGGCTTTCAGTAGCCTGGGGAGGGGACCGGGGTCGGGGGGGGGGGTTGCTGATTCCTGCACTAGAACATTTTGTTCACCTCTTAGCTCAATCTTTTACTGCTTGATCTTTCTGCTGTCAGAAATCTGGATATTCTTCACCTCTTCCCCAAGCCTCCTCCAGGAAGCCTTCCCTGACTCGCAGATGGACTGGGCTCGCTGTCTTCCACTGATTTTTGCACTCGCCTGCATCAAGGGGTCTGGGTGTCTACAGCCCTCCTGCCCAGCCTGGACTGGCCCGGGCTGGGACCGAAAGCCTCGGCCAGGTGGACCGCGCGGAGGGCGGAAGCGCGGTCCCGGGAGGGGCCAGCGGGCAGAGAAAGGTGGCGCGCGGCCAGCCCCGCCCCGACCTGTGTAAGCCGATCCGCTCGCGCCTAGCGGATAAAAGCGGCCCTGTTGCCCGAGGTCGGCGAGTTCAGCCCCTTGTCTCCAGCCGCTCGTTCTGTCCCGACCCAGCCAGCATGTCGCTCCACTTCGGCTCCCAGGTCTTCAGCTCGCGCTCCGCCGCCTTCCCGGGCCGCGGCCCCCAGGTGCGCCTGAGCTCCGTGCGCCCCAGCGGCTTCGGCAGCAGCAGCAGCCTCTATGGCTTGGGCGCCTCTCGGCCTCGAGTGGCCGCGCGCTCGTCCTACGGGGCCCCGGTGGGCACCGGCATCCGCGCGGTCACCGTCAATCAGAGCCTGCTGACCCCGCTGCAGGTGGACATCGACCCCGCCATCCAGCAGGTGCGCCAGGAGGAGCGCGAGCAGATCAAGACCCTCAACAACAAGTTCGCCTCCTTCATCGACAAGGTGAGCTCCCCCACTGCCAGGAGCCGGCCTCCAGGCCCCGCAGCCGCCCCGCCGTGCCACACGTGAGCCGGGCGCTGGGAGGGCTGGTACCGGCTCTCTTTGCTCCGATATCCGGGACTGAACCCTCCCCATGAATCCTGTGGCTGTTTTGCCAACCTCAGCCTCTCTCTTCCGGCAAGCTACCCAAATCAACCTGCTTTTTCCTCCCGGAATGTGTGCCGGGGGCTGTCCTGTGAGCTGGAGTTCTTGGGCCGCTTTTAGCGCCCAGTTTTCAGCTCCAAACGCCAGGGCCAGGACTGCTTTCCCTGGGCCCCTTTCTCTGAGAGGGGGCTGTGTGGAGTCGGAGATGGGGTAGGTTGAGAACCTCACCCTCCCACCTGTCCTCTCCAGTTATTCTCTAGCCGTTGCTGGAAATAAAGGGCTGGAGAGAGGGAGGCTCCCAGCCCTGGCTGCCCCACCTACCTGGTCTTCCAATCCTGTTTGGTAGTGGGAAGTGAGGCTCTTCCTGCCCTTGGAGAGAGCCCACTGGGGGCACTGAGTGCCCCCCGGAAGGGCTATTTAGGAGGTGTTTTTCTTGGTTGTTCAGGTCCCCAAAGAGTGGGGGGTGAAGATGGGGCGCAGACTTGTGGGGATTGGACCCAGGAACTAAGGGCTAGTCCCCTGGAGCAGGGCCAGGGCCTCCTCCCTGGGCCTGCAGCAGGCTTTTCCTCTCCTGCCTTGTGTCCGCTCCGCTTCTCTGTTCCCCCATCTCCTCCTCTCCTTCACCCTTCAGACCATACACATCCTTCAGGTTCTGGGGCAGCCTCCACACGAAGCCCCAGGCTCAGGCTTCCTCCCCCTGCTACTTAGCTGCAGCCCCCGGGTCCTGCTGCCTGAGTGGCTGGTCTTGAGGAGGCTGGCTTCCCACCACCAGTCATACTGGTGCTTCTTAGGGCTCCTTTTACACTGGCTTGATTCTAGCATCCTGTCCTGAGGCCTTGTTGGACAAAGAGGGAAGAGGGGAAGGGAGGATATTGACAGAGGAAGAGATAGTGTCCCAGCCTGAAGGGAGGGGGCCCAAGTCAGGCTCAGGATGAAGATAGAAAGGAGGCAACCCTTCCGAGAGGGAGGTGGAGACCATGACCTGTGGTGTGATGGGGAGCAGAGGAAGGAGGAGACCCTAAAGCATAAGCACTGGGGCATGTCAGTGATCTGAGCCCTGGACACACTGGAGACAGAGAGTCCTGGAGGAGAGGCTTGTTCAGGGTGGGCTTCCTGGAGGAGAGGGCCAAGGGCTAGGGGCTCAGCTTGAGGGAAGAGCCAGTGGGAGTGCAGATTCTGCCAGGTGGCTGCAGACCCTCCCAAGTGCACTCTGAGTAGCACAGTCTGCCCTTTATGAGCTTCCTCCTCCTGCTCCTTCTAGGTGTGGTTTCTGGAGCAGCAGAACAAGCTGCTGGAGACCAAGTGGGCGCTGCTGCAGGAGCAGAAGTCTGCCAAGAGCAACCGCCTCCCGGGCATCTTTGAGGCTCACATTGCTGGCCTGCGGAAGCAGCTGGAGGTCCTGCAGCTGGATGGGGGTCGCCTGGAGGTGGAGCTTCGGAACATGCAGGATGTCGTGGAAGACTTCAAGAATAAGTATGATCCCCCAGTGCAAACTCTGGGGATTCGTGCCCTGGGCCAATGTGCTCCTCTCAACTCACCCTCTCATAATCCTTCTGGAGTCAGAGGTCAGGGGGTATTGCTGCTCAGTACAATAATTCCCTGAAGGGAAGGAAGGTCTTGATTCACAGGTTCCCTGCCTTTCCACCCCTTTCTTCTCTTTGTCTCTGGGGGCCATTTCCAAGTCATTCTGGTCCTTTCTCCCGACATTCCCAAAGAACTCTCTCAACCCTTTCCTGATCCATATTGTTCCCTTTGGGAGCCTGACCAGGGCCCAGGAGACAGCAGGGCAAGAAATGTCCTATGACAGATGTGCATCAGAACTTGTATGACCCTCAGATTATTCTAGAACAACTCCATTTTGTTCCTGTGAGGATTAGAGTCCAGCAAGTTTCAGAGACTTGATGGAGATTGCAGAGTAGATCATTTGGAGTGCTGGGTCTTGTTTTGGGGCCCCTGACTCCCAAGAGGAGACATACATGGAGACAACTTGGGAAGGAAAGAAGCAGAGAGGATGATCACCGTGAGCGATGGGAGAGGCTGCAGAGGCTGTGGTTGGGGTGGGGATGGGGCGTTCTGGCCAGAGCAGGAACCAGAAAGGAGGCTGTGAGGAGGGGCAGGGAGTGTGGAGGCTGGCTTTGAGGGCAGGTGTTTGAGGTGCCCGCTGTTCTCACTGAATAGAAACCAAGGCCAGAGGCTGAGTGGGCATCCCTGCCCTGTGGGCACAGGGGTAGGGGGCAGGTAATGAGTGAGTTCTGTGCTCTGCCCGGGGGTGTATGACTAAGCTGAGCAGGGCCACTTCCTCTGACTGGAGGTAGAACAAACAAAGGCCTCTGAAGGGAGTGTCCCTTCCCCCCTCCCCTAACTTCCCCAGGGCAACAGTCAACAGGATTAATCCCACACCAGGTGGAACCAGACAGGTGCAGGGCAGGGGAGGCCTGGGACAGCCTGTGAGCCCCTGCCGTCAGGGGTGCAGGTGTGCACACATGCTCCCCCCAGCCAAAGCTCCAGAGCACTTTCCTGGGGAGCCAGGCTGAGCTCCGGGCCAGGCTGAAGGAGGAGCTGGAAGGGGATGTGGGGAGGGGTCCTGATGCAGCTACCCAGGGAGCCCTCATTCGTGTGCACTCTGGGCCCAGCAGCACGGCAGGAATAGACAGACAGCCTTGTAGATATTTTTCTAACTATTCTAGAGGCTGGGGGAGGGGGAATGAACTTTGGGGGGCCTGGACTCCTGGAGGGCCTCTGCCTGCCCCAGCATCCTGCTCCCCACTGAAGCTGCCCCACATCGCCCCTGTTGTTCTCCAGAAGCTTGTGCACTGTTGAGTTTCAGTTTCTGAGACTTGTTTTGAATCCTCAAGTAAACACTGGGTCAGGCCCACCTGCCTTCTTGCTCTGTGCTTTGCTGTGTCCTCCTATGGGCAGGGGGCTGGCTCCTTGAGAGAAAGAAGGATGGGAAGGGCGCTGTGAGAGTAAGGATGGGGGCTCACCACCTACTTGGGACCTGGTTCTTCTTCCTGAGTCCACAGGTTTCCTCCTTTCCAGGCGCCTTCTTTACCCTCAGCCAATGAGATTAAGCAGGTTAAGCTCAAGGGTCAGATGACCAGGCTTTAAGTCTGGGCTTTGCACTTAGCAGCTTGATGACTAGATGGAGTACTTTGCCTCTCAGTGCCTCTGTTCCTTTTCCTGTGAGTCACAGCACCATTGTTACAGGATTGTTGTGGACATTAAATTAGTGAATGCATAGGAAGCAGATAACGGGGCAGGGCCATATGAAGCGGTCCATAAGCATGGCTGTTCTCTGCCTTCTCACTCCCAGGGTATGCAGCCTCTGTGCTTTAATTCACATATGTGCCCTGCTCCCCCACCCCCAACCCCTGCCAAGACTCAAAGTCCTAGGAATAGCCATATGGACGAGTCAGGGACATGTTTCATAAATGAAAGTGAAAGTCGCTCAGTCGTGTCTGACTCTTTGCCACCCTATGGACTATATAGTCCATGGAATTCTCTAGGCCAGAACACTGGGGTGGGTGGCTGTTCCCTTCTCCAGGGGATCTTCCCAACCCAGGGATTGAACCCAGGTCTCCCACATTGCAGGTGGATTCTTCACCAGCTGAGCCACCAGGGAAGCCCAAGAATATGGAAGTGGGTAGTCTGTCCCTTCTCCAGTGGTTCTTCCTGATCCAGGAATCGAACCAGGGTCTCCTGCATTGCTGAGATTCTTTACCAGCTGAGCTACCGTGTCATTAAGGAGGGAGTGAAGGTGATGCAGGGCAGACCTTCACACAGGATATGAGGGGATGGAGGCAGAGCTGCACCAACACCTTGCTCCCCTTCTTTGCTGCAGGTATGAAGATGAAATTAACCGTCGCACGGCTGCTGAGAATGAGTTCGTGGTGTTGAAGAAGGTGAGGGGGGCAGACACAGAGGGTAGGGGATGCTGTAGAAACAGAGGGGCGGGGGGATCCCATGCCTCTCACCAAAGCAACCAATAGGAACCTGTGGTCAGAGTCTGGCTGGGTGTATAAAAGGGAAATGATGGGCTTGGAGAAGGAGAGATCTGAAAATCAGACCCTTTATAAGGCTATAATATTGTGTGCATGTATGTGTGTGCGCGCGCGTGTGTGTGTATGGTTGGTGTGTTTGTGTGCGTGTGTCTGGCGAGTCAGTAGACTTGTTTCTGGGCTTGGAAAGATTAGAATTAAGACTACAAGTTGTAGGTTAGAGAGGGCAATTTCAACCCCACAATAAGTAAGTGTTCTATCAGTTAGAACATTCAGTTACAGATGAGGGTCGCACATGGCAGGCCTGAAATACTGAATGAATGGATGGGCTGCCTTGAGGCAGAGTGAGCCTTCCCATACCTGGAGGTGTGCAAGTTGAGTTTGGAAGGCCTTAGGAATAAGGGCTTGACTTAAGACTATGATTTAAAGTACACTTATTCAGTGTCCCAGGCCCATCCACAGAAATGTAACCTGCCCTGGAGTGCTGGGCCCTTGGAGATTCAGGGATGAGTGGAAGTGAGCACTCCCCACAGGAGCTAACCCACAGCAGAGGATGGGGCCCAGACATCATCTGGACTTGTGGGGTTATCTATGGCCTGCCTGCTTCAATATCACCCAAGTTTCCAGTTACACATTTGGGCTGGAGATTTCTCATCTCTGGGTGTGGTATCATGAAGTCTGCATGATTTCATGCTCTCCTATTTGACTAATGAAAAGTTGAGGCTCCTGGAGTTGTGGTGATTTGTTCAAGGTGACATAGCCACTAGGGGGCAGAGCCAGGGGTGCGTCTAAACCACTGAAGCCTTTAGGAACTGGTAAAGCGCTAGGTTTGGGGCTTCAGAATGCTCTGGGCTGTCAGTGCTGAGAAGGCACTCCAGTCCTGGGGATGAGTGGAGATAACGTCCATCTCAAAGCCTGGGCGGGTCCACTGGAGGGAACTTCCCACTGTGGATGTGTCAGGCAGCATGGAGCTGCTGTATGTTTCTTGGTAGGGCAGTGGGGTTTGGTCTTGGGGTTGGACAGTACTGGCTGCCAAATGTTTCACGTATGATAACATGCTATCATCCATCTACCCCTTCTTGCCACCACCCCTCCCAGGATGTGGATGTTGCCTACATGAACAAGGTGGAGTTGGAGGCCAAGGTGGATGCCCTGAATGACGAGATCAACTTCCTTAGGACCCTCTATGAGCAGGTGAAGACCTCAGGGGTGGGAAATATGCCACATCCTACATGTCCTACCCAGGGGGCCATCTGGTCCACCCTCTGCCTCTGGGTCAGTCTGGGTGTGTGTTGGGTGCATGTAAGGGAGATGACCCTGCTCTTTAGTTTTTCTAGATACAGGAATCTGTGGTGGGCGAGGAGCTCAGGAGGAGCTGAGGCAGTGTAGCAGGAGGGGGTGAGGGTGGGGGGTGGGGGTGTGTCAGTCAAAATTGGCCTTCTTAGAGACATGGGATGACTGTTTGTCAGAAAGGGGAATTGGGAGGGGCTGGAAGAAACCAGGAGGATGTTGAGGGATCTGGGCTGTGACAGGGTTCACGGGTGGGCTGGTGGGCTGGCAAGGGGAGCCAGGTCAAGAGAGACTGAGGGTTTACACCTACCACCCAGCCTCTCTCTCTGCCTGCCCCTCCCATCTCCTTTCCTGCTCTGCCTTGCCCTGCCCTGAGCTTCAAGAGCCTTTCCCTGAAGGATATTAAAAACCTCTTCATCCCATCAGTGTGAGGCTCTGGCCTTAGGCAGAAGATAGTATAGCTGATCATCTGGCTGGTCTGGGACATAGTTACACAAGAGGCAAATTACAGACTGGTTTTCACTTCTCTTCAGTCTCGTTTTTACCTGAACATTCAGCCTCCATTTGTATCTCTGAGAGAATTTCCACATGTGTTAATTTCAGGGGCTGGATCCTTGAAGCTTATTTTGGGCCCTCCTAGTCTCATTGTGGGCCTTTATATGTCTATCACATGTTATATATATGTGTGTGTGTATGTATATTTTCCTCTTGTTATGAAGTACATACTCATTGCAAAAAAATCTAGAAAATTAGGTAAAGCATAAAATTGAAAACAACCTTCCTATACCTGCTCTTATCATCTTGATAGCTACCCTTTCAGGCTCTTTCTGTATATATGTATACATAAAGATACAGAAATATACATATTTAATAAAATAGAATCATACCTTTTTTACATAACTGTATATCATGGATGTAGTTTCCTGTCCATAAATATGGCTGTATCATCAGTGTTAAAGGCTGCCGAGTGTTCCGTCCAAAATAGGGTGGACTATGACTTTTTTTTTACGCACCCCCTAGTGATCCTCTTCATAACAGAGGCCAACACGCACAGCAAATCATAGCCAGGAGCCACCGCCGTTCACCACACTCTGTCTCTGGTTTTTCCTCTGTGATCCCACCAGACTCTGATTTGACAAGCTGCTGATGGGCTCTTCCGGGAGCCGGGGCTGGCACAGCCCTTTAGTCGGTGCTGGGTCTGTTGTGCCCTCTGGCTGCCAGGTGACTCGCTCCCACTCTGGCCTCCTCCCTCTTTATCTTTCCCTAGTGCAGGGGATCCCAGGCTGGGCATGGGGACAGGAATGTGTCACCCAAGCCCTGATGCTCTGTCTGTCCCTACAGGAGCTGAAAGAGCTGCAGTCTGAGGTCTCAGACATGTCCGTGGTCCTGTCCATGGACAACAACCGCTCCCTGGACTTGGACAGCATCATTGCTGAAGTCAAGGCCCAGTACGAGGAGATCGCCAACCGCAGCCGGGCCGAGGCCGAGGCCTGGTACCAGACCAAGGTGTGTAGTCACTGGGGCCATATTTTCTCTTCCTGGCAGGGTCCTGGGTGGTGGCTTCCCTCACTCCTCATCCTGTCTCGAGCCTCTGGGGCCTGTGTCTCACTGTGCTGACAGGCACCAGGGATTAAGTCTGTGGGGGCCTCCAGTGTCCTGGGAAGAAGAGAAAGGGAAGGTCAGGCCCCTGCCCAGGGAGGGGTTCCAGCCTGATGTAGGGGGCAGGGCAGAGGAAATGGACTTGGAGTAATAATTATTATAGCTGAAATTTGGCGAGTAAGCACAGTGCTAGGCAACATTTCAAATATTTTACCTGTATTGACTCGTATAACCCACAGAACAGCCCGTTAGGTAGGCAATATTATCCCCTTTTCACAGGTGGGGAAACTGAGGCATGGAGAGGCTAAGTGATTTTTCTAGCTCCACACAGGTAGTGAGTGGAAGAGCAGAGACCAGATTCTGGATCCAAGGGCTCCAGATTAGGTTTAATCATTATATGCACAGGGTGAGGGCAGGTGCTGAGGGGATGGACAGGGCTGGTGGGGTGGGGGGTACTGGGGTAATTGAAGGAGGGGGCCTGAGGGTTTAAAAGGGGCACAGAGTGATGTCTCTGCAGAAATAGGGAGTCATCCGTGGTGCATGTGAGAACACAGGTATGTCAATAAGGACAACTCAGGCAGTCCCTTCCACTCTCTGGGACTCATTCTCTTCATCTGTGAGATGGGTGATGCTGATGAAGGGGTTAGCAGGTAAGGATCTCAGACTTCCTGTGGTTCTCCAGCATTAGGCCATGATAGAAACGGGAAGAGCACTGGGATCAGTGGGGACGGGTCCGGGGAGCCATCCTTGTCTTCCCTGTCCTGGCTAGGAGGAAGCTGAACCCCTGCCCCACCCCACTGTCCAGGAGTCTGGCCTCTGGTATCAGGCAAAGCTTGCTGGGAGTCAGACTGTCCCTCCCCGGCAAGATAAGCTGGGAGGGCTTGTCACTCAGAACCTGGGGCCTTCTTTGGGTGGGGAGCCCCCTGTAATCATAGCCCACCCCTGCCATACCCTTCTGTGTGGCCCCTCCAGTTTGAGACCCTCCAGGCCCAGGCTGGGAAGCATGGGGATGACCTCCGGAATACCCGGAATGAGATCACGGACATGAACCGGGCTGTCCAGAGGCTGCAGGCTGAGATCGACAGCATCAAGAACCAGGTGGGCACCAGTGCTTGTTCTTGGGGCAGGTGAAGGGTAGCCAGTTGGGACCATGCTCAGGATGAGAAGCAGGAGGCAGGGGCATCAACCCTGCCCCTGCTGTCCTGAGGATGAGGCTGGGGCAGCTCTAGTCTCTCAGACCCACCTGTGAGCTCTCCAGGATGAAATGCTCTTGGCCAGGTGCTGGTTTGGCTGAAGGGAGAACAGGAGTCCTAGCAGGGCATAGAGCTCGTGGAGGGAGCCTCAGGCTGCTGGCCAGATGAGAACGACCATTCATTACCGCATCGGTCCTGAGCCCTGTTCTTGCATCTAGCTCTGGGTGCAATGTAAACCTGGGGATGGGGGGCCATGGGGTCTGGGGCCAACTCACTGTAACTCCCAAGGCCCCGCCATATCCACTGACCTCACTCCCCACCGCTCCCTCTCTGGCCATGCCCTTGCCGCTTCCTGGAGATAATGTTTGCCAAGCATCTTCATGCTTCAGGGCCTTTGCACTCGGTGTTCCCTCCACCTGGAATGTGGTTCTCCCAGCTCTGCACATCGTGTCCCTTTCTCATCATCTTTTGTTGAGGATGAAAGACCTTTTCTCAGAGATGGCTTCCTCAGCCACCTAGCCACTCTCTCAGCAGTCTGTGGGAAGATCCCTGAAATACTTAACACTCTCTGAAATGTTCTGTCTTATACTGGAGTGGGTAGCCATTCTCTGCTTCAGCAGATCCTGACCCAGGAATCAAACCCGGGTCTCCCGCATTGCAGGCAGATTATTTTCTGTCTGAGCCACCAGGGAAGTCCAATGACTTACTAGGTAAGGCTTATTAATTAAGTGTAAGTAAATATTGTCCCCCACCTCCACTGGGATATTAAAAGTGCCATAAGAGCTGGGCCTCCCCTTCCATCTGGTTCACTGCTCCTCCCTTCCCAGCACTTGACACATAGTAGGGCACAGGTCTCAGATGATAGACTGATGGGAGGAGATCCTGTGAAGCTGGGGTGGGGGGCACTGATGAGAAAGGGTCCCCTAAGATCTGACAAAGGCATGGAAGTGGGGGAGGCAGCTAAGCTTCAGCAGGCATCTGCAGTGGGAAGGGAAAGAAGCTGATGGATGACAGCCGGGGGAAAGGATGTGAGGGCGATCTACCCAAAAATGTCCTCCCCTTAGAGCCCTGCAGGCCTGTTTACATGTGGGCTAGAATGGAGGCTTCCTCCTGGCACAGATATGGAGCCATGAGTCACTGGTGTAGTGAGCCAGCATCCAGGCCAGGAGGGGAGGCACAGAGCCATGAATGGCAGTTTCCCGAACCCCACAGCTTCTCCCACATCCAGTTCTCCTCTCACACAGCAGGGCAGGCTTAGGTCCTGAAGCTGTGGCTCAGAGGCACTGGCATGACCCTGCCAAGGGGGCACCAATGTGACAGGGGAGGATGCTGACCGGTGGATGGGGGCAAGGGGATCCACCAGCCTCCAGGGCAGGAATGGGAGGATCGGGCAGAGAGGAAGAGTGCATGCGCTGAGGGGAGAGGATCTGAGGGCAGAAGGTGGTTGTGAGAAGGAATGAGGAGGAGCTCTGAGAGGGGCTGGGATGGTGGCCCTTGGAACTGAATAAGGGGCGGCTCAGGCTTCTCAGGTGGTGCAACAGTAAGGAATCCACCTGTCAATGTGGGAGACGAAGGTTCCACTCCTGGGTTGGGAAGATCCCCTGAAGGAAATGGCAACTCACTTCAGTAGTCTTGCCTGGAGAATCCCATGGACAGAGGAGCCTGGCAGGCTACAGTCCATGGGGTTGCGAAGAGTCAGACATAGCTGAGTACACACACACACACACACACACACACACACAACGCTATATAGTCTCCTCTAGTGGGGGATGGGCCACAAGAGAGGGAACACGAAGGCCAGGCAGGAAGTGACAGCTGTTGCTCAGGTCCCTCTGAATCACACTACCCCTACCCGCACCTGGGGGGCTGTTGGCTTGGAATCTAGGGGTTCCAAGAAGCATTTCTGTGCTCCAAGTCTCCCTGTTCTGGGCCTGTTGCAAAATGGCTCCTGTTTTCAAGGAACCTGAAAGGTGCCTGGTCAGCTTCCTGAAATTTGAGTACTACACTAGCATCCCATGGCCTTGGAGCTCCTCCAGCTAGGGGTTGGGTATGTGAGCATTTATAAATCATAATCACATTTACTCATAATAGCATTTATTAAATGCTTGCTGAATACCAGACACTGTGCCAAGGACTTGTGTATTATTTCATTACTTGAGCTATTCCCATCTATATTTATATGCCATGATTACTGTTATTTTAGAAAAGAGGAGACTTTTGGCTCAGAAGGGTTGATTCATGCAAGATCACATGACTTGTAAGTGGCAGAGCCAGAACTGAAAGCTAGGCATTGGGTATCAAAGCCCATGTTTTTAAAATTAATTAATTACTGGCTGCGCTGGGTCTTAGCTGCTGCACGCAAGCTTTCTCTAGTTGCGACAAGCATGGGCTACTCTAGTGGTGATGTGCAGGCTTCTCATTGCTGTGGCTTCTCTTGTGGCAGAGCACAGGCTCTAGGGTGCACGGGTTCAGCAGACGTGGCACACTGGCTTAGTTGCCCCTTGGTGTGTGGGATCTTCCCAGACCAGGGAGGGAGCCTGTGTCCTCTGCACTGGTAGGTGGATTCTTAACCACTGGACCACCAGGGAAGTCCCTCAAAGCCCATGTTTTAAACCCTTGGGAGTCCCTGGTGCTTGGGGGAGGAGGCTGGTACCAGTGAAGTCACAGTAAGCAAGTTGCCAGGTGCTCACTGCAGGATGGGGAGGCAGGAAGGCAGTGAGTGACTAATGAGGCCTGCGACCCCGGTTCAGAGCTCCGCTCCTCCCCACAGCGCGCCAAGTTGGAAGCTGCCATTGCCGATGCTGAACAGCGTGGGGAACTGGCTGTCAAGGATGCCCGCGCCAAGCAGGAGGATCTGGAGGCTGCCCTGCAGAAGGCCAAGCAGGACATGACCCGGCAGCTCCGGGAGTACCAGGAGCTCATGAATATCAAGCTGGCCCTGGACATCGAGATTGCCACCTACCGCAAGCTGCTGGAGGGCGAGGAGAGCCGGTGAGGACACACAGGCTGGCTCAGTGGGGCTTGCAGCTTGACACCCATCCACCTGCAAGCATTTCCCGTATCCCTCCTTCTGCAGGGCACTGAGGATGGGAAGTGCAGGGAGGGTACAGATAATGCTTGCTTCTTTGCCCTTGATGAGATGGCTTTCTGGAGGGAAAGACCTTTGGTATAAGCTCAGTAGGAAAGTTGAAGTAATAACAGCATTTTTGTGAGTTGACAAGGTCATCTTATCTGATTCTCAGAGCACATCAGGTAAGCAAGACAGGTATTATTGACTTCTGAGTGTACAGAGGGGAAACTGGTTAGTTTTATTAACTGAGGGGACAGAACCAGTATGCAACTGAGCTCTGCTGATTCCTGGTCCAACCATCTTCCTTGGCAATGGTCTGCTTCTCACTACATAACTGAGGGCTAAGTCATGTGGTGTTGACTGAGCATGGTGAGGAGGTAAATTTCCCCTGTCCCCAGAGAGATTTGCATGCTTACCTGAAGCCTGCGATGAAGCTGGGCTGGGTTAGTCTTACAGGAAATTCTTCACAAAAGACTCAAAACCTATGTCCGTAAAGTTGGGTCTTGATTCATACCTTGATGGCTTGATTGACTCATTTTGTCAACAGATAAGGGGCCTGGAAGCTTCCTAGTGTCTGCCTCTCTTGCCCTTGTCCTTTGCTCTATCCCCTTCCAGGACTTGGGGCTGCTGAGGTCAGCTGGGCTTCCTTCACTTGCTCCACTAAATTGAGGCCTTCCCTCCTCCCTGCAGTGTAAATGCATCCTCACGGCTAAGGGCTTGGTGACAATGGAGCTATGAGTCACAGAACAAACATACCTATCTCTCTCAGATAGATTTTTAATTTCCAGTACAAGACCAGTTTCAGCTCCCCAGGCTGCTTAAAGCCACTGCTGCCTCCTCCTTTCCCTCGCAGTTCCCACTGTAGCTGAATTCACTCAGTCAGCACTTACACTTCATTAACCACTTCAACCCATACAAAGTAATTAGCATGTGCCAGACCTCATGCTGGTGACTGGAGATGCAGGAATCAATAAGCCACAGCCTTCTTTGAGGATTTTATGATCTGGTTAAGGGAGGCAGCCATCTACGTAAACAATAAGAGCAGCTACCATTTACAGAATCCTGTGTGCCCAGGGCTTTAGGTTAAGTTATATGAGTTTAACCCTCACAAACAACCCTGTGAGGTTGGGACAGGCTAAGACCACATTTACAAGTGAGGAAATGGAGGCTCTGAGACATTCCCAAGATTGTGTAGCCAGAAGTGAAAAGGCTGCAGGAAGGCTGGATGTGTGGGGACACAGGAATGAACATGAGTCCTGCTTGCGGCCTGGATGGAGGGGTGCAGGAGTGCCTCCTCCAGTGCTGAGGAGAGAGCCGCCCTCACAGGTCTCTGCTCTGCCCCCAGGTTGACCGGAGATGGAGTGGGAGCCGTGAACATCTGTAAGTCCTTGGCTGCGGCCCATCACCTATGCTGTCCAGATTAGGCTGGGTCTATTAGATGGCACATTGGCCTGAAGACCTGGCCTCATGGAGGCCCGGAGCCTCCTTCCCTTAAACAGCTTTCAGCAGGTGCCTGGAGATTCCATCCAGACAGGCTCAACACCCCAGCAAAGCCATGCATGAGGGCAGGGTGGGGCAGGGACAATGTGGAGCAGCCCTCACCTCTGTCTGAGGCTACTTCTGGGTTGGCCCCTGGCTGTTGGTGGGGGAAGGGTGGTGGGTGGAGGGAGGGAAACAGGCAGCTATGGCAGGAGGCTGGGGGCTCAGGTAAGTGGGCCTCACACTGATGGAGACCTCTTCTCTTCTCTCTCAGCTGTGGTCAGTTCCACGGGTGGTTCTGGTAGCCGGCTGACCTTTGGGGGAACCATGGGCAACAACGCCCTGAGATTCTCCAGCGGTGGAGGGCCTGGGACCCTCAAGGCCCACTCCATGAGGACCACATCCGCCACCAGCAGGAGCACCCGCAATTGAGCCCTGGGTGTGGGGAGATACATACCCCCTCCTCCCATAGTCACAAGGGGACCCCCAACCCTGGTCCCACCCCTCATCCCAAGAACTGCAAGACAGTTTGAAAAAAAAGAATAGCTTCCAATAAAGCAGCTGCTTTCTGAGGCCTGGATGAACCCCTGCCTGGCACCTGGTATCCTGGCTTCATTAGGCCCCAAGGAGAAGGTGTGGCGAGGGAGGGGCTCTAGAGAGCACTGGGAGAACACGCTGGTGACATATGGGGGCGCTGCTCAAAGCAAACTGGCTCTTACCCAGAGTGAGGCCGTGGCCCCTCTCAAGGCTGGGGCTGATTCCAGCTCCTCTCCTGAACAAGCCAGAAAGCCCTGGAAGTTCTGGTTCTGCCAGGAAGTGGGTACTGGACTCCTCTCCTGCTGAGGGGGTGGGAGGGCTGTTTGCACACCCCCTCCCCCTGCCAATGCCCTGTGCTGTCAGAGAACATTCCTCAGTGGTGAGAAGACCACAAACATTTAGCTGCCCCGGGCCTGGGTTTCGGGTGGACCAGCCAACTGGCAATTCAGCCCTTCCTGGTGCTAAGCCGGCCAGGCTCTGGGCCCTGGATGGTGTGTGTCTGAGGTCCTGGAGGGGTTCTGGGATTCTGTGGAAGTGACGGCAGTGGGAGAAGGTCTGTGTGCATTTGGGAGGACTTTAGGGTGAGGGGGTCCCAGGGTCTGGATTCCTGGTAGGGGGCTGTCTCATCCCCCTCACCCAGAGACGGGCTGTGGATCTGGATCCCTGATGGGGTGGGGGTTGGGGAGGACATCGGTATGTTAAGGCTCTGCTTGATGGGATGTCTGTACATGTTGGGGTCTCTGACGTGTGTGTGTCTATGAGTGTGGGGGTGTTTGGGGGTCTGTGCTTGGGGGCATCCACCTCTGATGAACAACAGCTCATATCTTGGTACTGGAGGGGAGGTAGGAGGTCTCTGACTGGGATTCCCTGGAGGTGATGTGGTGGTGGGCATGGGGACAGGGTTGGAGGGGACTATTTAGGGAGTGTTGGTTTTTGTGGGAAGAGGTGAAGGCTGTGTATGTGATCCCATGGTCAGGAATTTTCATATACTGAGGCGGGAGTGGAATGAGGGAAGAGAGGAAGTGGACCACTGGTCTTTCAGCGGCCACATGTGATGAGACCCTTCCCCTGCTGGCTACCACTCGTCCCTGCAGCCCCTCTCACTTCCCTCCCAGCTCCCCCTTATGCCTCCGTGTGTCTGGATTTGGGGGGCTGTAGGACACCCCCAGGCACCCTTCAAGATGTACAGTGTGGTCCTAGTGGCAGGGTACCTTAGAGACAGCCCTCTCTCCCTCTTTGCTTAGAACAGTTCCTCTGTTCCCTTGGAAGAGGGGAGAAACGGAGCTGGCAGTCCACGTGTGTAGGAGATTCTCAGCGTTATATTCGAGTCATGAGCTTAATTGGAAACTCGGAGACCACGCACAAGGGAGAGAGTGGGAGGGAGGCAGGGGCATAAAGTTGGCCCCCCCACCCCGGGGACGCAAACTCAGGCACCGTGGGAGGGTTTAGGAGGCACCGGAGGGGCCCCGGGGCCAGTCTGTCCTTTAGAAGCCATGGGCGTCCAAGTACCCAGAGCAGCCCGAGTCAGGATGGGCCCTTTGCCCAGGGCTGGAGGAAACCGGTCATTCTGACTCTGGGGGGTGAGGCGAGTAGCCCGCCCCTCTCCCTGAAAGAAATGAAGAGACAAGCGGGAGGAGAGATGCAGGAGCAGAAAGCAGTCGTTGGGGCAGGTCAAGCCGGCTAGTTCCAGAAGCTCCAAGCCCCGCCGCCGCCCGAGGCAGGTACGGTTGGCTTGCCGAGCGGTGAATTAACAAAGCGGAAGGCGCTATGCAAAGCGCACCCGGCGGCTGTGGCCACTGCTCTGGTCGCTGGGCGCGCACAGGCCGGTGCTCACCGCCAGGTTCCCGCTGCAGGGGGCGCTGCAGACGCTGCCCATCGCCGGCCGGGAGCCCGACATGCAGAGGTCCCCGCAGACGACCCCGCCGCGGGAGCTGCTGACACCTGCGGGGCGAGGAGGATGTGGCTCAGTCTTCGAGCAAGGTCGTCGTCAGAGGCTCTTGCATGCTGGCCAGAGTCCCCCCACCCATTCCTCTCTTGTTCAGAGCCACTTCTCTCCATTCTATTCCTCCTTCCCCCTCAAACACCATCATACCTGAACACTACTTCCTGTAGTCCAACCTCAAGAATCCTAGATAAACTGTTAGACCAGGCCCTCCCCCATAGGCAGGAACAGCTATTTAAGTAATTATAATCATTCACTGCCACATCCCCCTCCTTCCTTTCAGGGTCTTAAGCTGTGGCCCCTTGAGGCCCTCCTGTCTTTGTAAATAAAGTTTTATTGAAACCTAATCACATCTATTAAGTATTGCTATGGCTGTGGCTGCTTTCACATTACAACAAGCAGAGCAGTTGAGCAGAGACTGTGTGACCCACCAAGTCTGAAATATTTACTATTTGGCCATTTGGTAAAAAGTTTGCCCACCAGGAACCCCAGGTTCTTATTTCAGAACCCACAGTACAGATTACTTACAGACATTCAGAGCGCCAATGCCTTCACACAACCTTGTGGGGAGAAGAAAGAGACAAAAATTAGTTGGGGAGAGCAGAACCAGCAAATTCCCTCCTCCAAATAATCTTGATGCAAATTAGATGTAAATGAGATGCAGACATGACTCTGAACACAGGTTGGAGGGTGAAGAGACATCCTCTGCACAGATGTGGTCCTCACCTCTGCTCCTCGCCCTCCAGCAGGCGTCTGTAGGTGGCGATCTCAATGTCCAGGCCCAGCTTGGAGTTCATCACCTCCTGGTACTCCTTGAGCAGGCAGGCCATGTCCTGCTTGGCCTTCTGCAGCGCCTCCTCCAGCTCTGCCAGCTTGCAGTGGGAATCGTTAAGGGCCGCCTCACCCTGCTGCTCAGCCTGGGTTACTGCAGCCTCCAGCTTGGCGTTCTGGGGCGGAGAGTAAGGTTATTAAGGCTCCTTTTTTAGGACTTAGGGTCAGAGACCAGGTATCCACTGGCCATTGACTGTCAGGAGAAGAAGGGCCCTTACTGGTTTGTTAGCTCAGGGGTTGCAAATTAGTGCTCTTGGGGAATGTCAGCACAGTGTCCTTAACTTTTTGAAATTTAACGTATAAACCCACATTCCTGGCCTCTCTTGAGAAATCAGAGGATCTGGCCACACTGGGCCTGCTTTTCCAAAGGGTCTGTCGCAGTTTGATCTGATGAACTCTGCCCATTGTGCTTTCCAGTTTACCGAACCCTAGTGCCTTTGGTATAGCCTGCTTCACTCATTCACTAATCTCTGGGGACATCTCAGTGTGTGATCACTGGCCTAAAACAATGGGCCAGAGAGGTGAAATGGCCCCCCTGCCTCCCAAATCACGGGATGAGCTAGTGGCAGGGCTGGTTTGAGAGCATAGGTTTCCAACCCCTCAGACTGTGTTATTTTCTCTGCCTCATTCTGTCTCAGACACCATGAAAGACCAGGTCATCCCATTCTCCTCCATAGCCCTCCCCCCACAATCCACATTCAGGGGGAATGGAGAGCATTATCTATGGAGGGGACTTGTTTAAAGTTTCATGTTGCTCCTTTTCCCACATTTTGGTAAGGTGTCTGACTTCAATCTCCCTGTCTCAGGCCAACCCTGTTCTCTTTCTACATTGAGGGGTGGGCCAGGACCCTGTACCTGGCAATTGGCATTCTCGACCTCGGCCGTCAGCCTCTGGATCATGCAGTTCAGCTCGTTAATCTCCTCCTTGGTGCAGCGCAGGGCCTCCCCATGCCGGATCACTGTGGCCTCGATCTCCTCACACTGGGGGGAAGCACAGATGCTCATGAAACACAGGATGTGTCATCCGACTGAACTCCACAGCTTGCACATCTGCACCCCATCCCGAGAGCTGTCTGCCCTTCCCTTGCCCACCCAGACAAAAGTCAACGCTTTTTCAGCATCCCTCCCCACCCCGCTAATGCTTTCAGATTTTAGCATCCCTTTTCGGGGAAGGGAGTGCTGGACCACTCACCTTGCTGCGGTACCAGGACTCAGCCTCGGCCCGGCTGCGACCGGCAGTGTCGTCATACTGAGCCTGGATCTCAGCCACAATGCCGTCCATGTTCAGGTCCCGGCTGTTGTCCATCTTGACGATGACCGAGGTGTCTGAGATGTGGGCGTGGAGAACTTGGAGCTCCTGAGGGGAAGTGGGGGAGTGTTAAGAGCCCCTTGGACCATAGCCCCGCTCCAGGCAGCCGGCTTTCTCACTTGCTTTCCTATCCCACGCCCCTGCTTCTTCCACAGCCTCACTGTCTGAAACCCCAATTCAAAGGTGACATCTCCCCTGCAACCCTGGAACCTCTCAGTGCTCCTCAGGACCAGAGTCCCGAGGCTGAGAGGAGTCCAGCTCTGAGGCCTGCTTACCTGACTTCAGTCAGGGCCTCCTGTCTTGATCCTTTGGATCTAGGACTAGAACTTAAAATTTGTGATCATTGTCACCACACTAACTGGGAGCACCAGCTTGTCTGGGCTTGGCAGATAAGACACGAAGCTATGCCTTTCACCTTCTGACAGCAGACCTGCCTCGGGTCCCTCAACTCTGCCCTGTGTCCCCAAACCAAGAGTTTCAGGAGCCAAATGGTGGCAAGTACTTTCCAATGTCTAGCTGCCATCCTCCTTGCTGCCCAGCCGCTTTGTGGCCCCTCACCTCCTCATACATCTGCCGCAGGAAGTCAGTCTCCCGGGTCAGGGCCTCCACGTTGGCCTCCAGCTCTGACTTAAGGAGGTAGGCGCCATCCACATCCTAAAGGGAGAGGGAGGAGCAAGAGTCTTAGTGGGGAGACAGCACAGAGCTCTCCTCACCAGGGAGGGTGCACTCCCTGGACCCTCCTTAGCTGCTCATTCCCGTGCCTGGTGTCATGGTATTAGTGAAGTCCCTTACTCGTTTTGAGGGGTCAAGAGCAGGTCTGGGTGAGAGAGGGGGTCCCAATGTTTCCAGGCATTCCCCTTGGTACTAGGATGACCCCTCTAGAAGGCACTATCATGAAACTTAGGATCTGATGTAAAATAGCTCGGTTCTAACGATGATCCACCTCTCCCTGCTCTGCAATGTTATGGAAAGAATTCTAGAGATATGTGGTCAGAAGTCATCCCAGGGATCAACTCTGCTCCCAAACCAGTGTGACTCAGGGCGAGACCCTTGCTTGGTCTGTGGCTCAGTGTACTGAGGGCGGTGTTGCTGAGTCAAGTCCTAAGAGGTGAGGAGCGACAGCTCCATTCATGCCAGCATTTCCCAACCGTTGCTGGCCAAGGATGGGGCCGTCCACAAGCATTCAGGTGCTGTTCTGTTCACAAAAATTTATGCAATGCCTGTTTTCTGCCAGGCTCAGAGCAGGAGGAGGTGGGAAGCCATTGGGCAGATGGGAGTTAGCTTGGATGGTGGAAGATTGCCCTGCTTGAAGCACTGTGCTGATGTCCAGGGCCACTCAGGGACCACTGGGACATTTGGAGAAAGGAATAGGGGAGAGGTTGGGCTGTGTGATTCTGGGGAAGTCACTTAGCTTCACTGAATCACAGAGTGCTCCCTCCACCTCTGTCCACGGTTCTGAGTTGTGGGATGTGTATTCTGGGGCCACTCACCTTCTTCAGGGCCACAAATTCATTCTCGGCAGTGGCCCTGAGGGCCACCTCCTCTTCATACCTGGGGACAAAAAGGGCACAAGTTTCAGTGGCTAGTTTCAATAGGCTGGGGTTTGAAGACAAGCAAAGAGAAGGAAGGTTCAGGCAAACACATTCCAGGAACTGGATCTTTTGGACGTGGTCATGGAATCAAAAAGTGTCCATCCCTCTCCTCTGGGCACTCAAACCAGCCATGTCACCCACTGTTATTCCTGTTTCAGAGGTAGGGTGGGTGCCATGCACATTCTTGCAGGCCTCCTTTCTGTCCCTGAAGCTAATTCCCTGGTGGTGGTGGTGGCACCCTGATCTAGTTCAGGTGTACCCCTTTCCTGTCCTCTTGACTTTCTTATCCTTACCCCTCTCCAGGGCCCAACACAACACCTGGAACATAGAATAAATGCTCCATAAATGTTTGATAAATCAAATTAAAATAAACACAGAATGATGAGGTGGCTGGAGAAGCACAGACTCGCCAATGTTTCCTCGCCCATCTCAGAAAAGAAAATAATTTCCCCACAGGCTTTCTGTCACTCTCTATTTCCTAGTGGAAAGTTCTTCTAGGGGTCTAACCCAAATCTATCCTATTTGATCTCACCCCATTTCCTTTCTCCACAGTCTCCTCCCCGGTGAACTCACTTCTTCTTGTAGCCCTCCAGTGCCTCCAGTATGTGGTTGGACTGTGAGGCCAGCCTCTCGCCGTCAGCCTCCACATGCTCAGCCTCCCGCCTCAGCGTTTGGATGTAGCCCTCGTAAAGAGCCTCCAGGTTGCTCTCGCAGCACTCACGGCCCTGGTGCAACTGCAGCTTGGTCTCCAGCAGCTTGTTCTGCTGCTCCAGGCAGCGCACCTGGTGTGGTGTGGAGGTGGGAGAAACAGTGAGAGGAGCCAATAAGCCCAGCCCTCCTGCAAGAGCAGGCAGTGAGAGAACTGGAGTTCACAGCGAGGTGTGCAGAGGCAGAGGGTGGGTGGATGGCATCGTCCTTGCTGGGCTCTCCTGGCCTTAGGAGGCAGCTGGAGACTCCTTGTTTCCTGATTGCTTGCTCGGATCTGGGTGAGGGTCTGTCCAGTTGGGCCTGGCTGGGGTGAGTGAGACACTGAAGGGCATATGGGTTGTGCTGGGTTGGGTTGGAGTAGAGACAAATGGGGTGGACAGTAGTGACAATCAGGGAAGGTTTCCTGGAGGAAAGGAGTGTAGAGGAGGGTTGAGAGGGTCAGAGTAAGAGGAAAGCCTTTTGCTCTGACCCTCACCAGTGCAGTGGAGCTCTGTCTTCAGTGGCCAGCCTGGGGCTTGAATGGATGGTCAGCCTGGGCAGGGCTTCCTAGCTGGGGAGGGAGGTTGGAGGGGGCAGTTTCTCACCAAGTAGGATGGCTGGGGTCTGAAGAGGCCTGGTGGAGGAGACACACACTCTTGTGTGTCTGGAAGCCAGGCAGGTAATGTGAAGGGGAGATGATTTTCAAAAATAGGGAGGGTGGGGGCTGTAGGGAAATAAAGCATGCAAACCTCTGCTGGAAATCATTCAAACTGGAAAGATGCGGCAGCAGCAATCACTGTGCCACCAGAAAGGACATCAGCAAACAGGACGAGGCTCCCTGGTCTCCAGTTTTCCCCTTCTCAGATTTTTTTTAGCTGGATTTGAGACATTACCTTGCCTTTTATAGACCTGGTATCCTTTCATCCAACCTGATGAATGCAGCTAGGCAATCCCCGTGGACCTCCCAGAAATGGGGAAAGGGGACTGCTGATATTATGTGGGATCATTTTAGGGGGTGTTAGCTGGCAGGGCTCGAGCCATGGTGGTGAGTTGCTTGCCTGTCTTGATCCCTGTGTTTCCTTTGAAAGTCATGGCCAGCACACACACTGCACCTAGCAGAGCTTTGCGGCTGAGAGGGGATGCCACCGGCCAGCATCACAGAGAGAATCAGTGGAGAACTGGACACAGAGCCCATGCTGCCTGCTCCTGAGCCAGGAGCCTTTCTGCTCCACTCCCTGGCCACCTTTCCTGGCTGTGAGTTCCAGCACACTCAGGATAGAGTGCCTGCTGAAGTGGGCCAGCTCTCGCTCGAGAGGAGTAGGGGAGCTGGGCCTCAAGCTTTGAACTCTCTAGCCTCAGGGATCTGGAGAGCCTGGAAGAGCCAGGCTTGGACTCCTGCTCTGCCACCCACTCTCAGGGAATGTGGGTGGGGGCTGGGGCCGGTCCTGCCGTAATTCCCCATCTCCTTTCTCCTCTATGTGCCCTCAAAGGACTACTCTGGTGGTAGTGGTTCTCAAACATAAACCCTTCACAGGCCAACTTCAGGATTTTGCCTGTTTTACTCATGATTTATCTACAAATGGATTTGTTTGGCATTTCACTAAACACTTAAATGGGGCTTAAAGGGGTAACTTTATATTAACATCATAGCTATAAAACCAGTATCACTAGGCATACATAAGAGGAAAACAGAAAGCATGAAATTCTAGCTGAAACTGTTGCCCCAGACAGCTTTGAAGCTGAGGCTTGCTCTCTTTCATTAAAAGCGTGAGAGTAGCAAGTATTAGAGGAATATTAAAGACATATTAATACCTAATGAGATTTTCCCCATTTGATCTTAAGGATCAAATTAAATAAATTAATAAATTAAAGAGGTGAATTTTCACATCAGGTGTTTTGATGTTATTTAATGCTTCAATGGAACATCTAAAACTATCACATAAAATATCAACAGTCCTCATTCCCCATTTCCAGGAGAGTTGAGTTCAGTCGCTCAGTTGTGTCTAACTCTGCAACGCCATGAACTGCAGCACGCCAGGCCTCTCTGTCCACCACCAACTCCTGAAGCTTGCTCAAACTCATGTCCATCGAGTCGGTGATGCCATCAACCATCTCATCCTCTGTCGTCCTCTTCTACTCCTGCCTTCAATCTTTCCCAGCATCAGGGCCTTTTCCAACGAGTCAGTTCTTCTCATCAGGTACCAAAGTACTGGAGCTTCAGTTTCAGCATCAATTCTTTCAATGAATATTCAGGACTGACTTCCTTTAGGATTGACTGGTTTGAGCTCCTTGCAGTCCAAGGGACTCTCAAGAGTCTTCTCCAACACCAATGTTCAAAAGCATCAGTTCTTTGGTGCTCAACTTTATAGTCCAACTCTCACATCCATACATGACTACTGGAAAAACCATAGCTTTGACTAGATGAAACTTTGTTGGTAAAGTAATGTCTATGCTTTGTAATATGCTGTCTAGGTTGGTCATAGGTTTTCTTCCAAGGAGCAAGCATCTTTTAATTTCATGGCTGCAGTTACCATCTGCAGTGATTTTGGAGCCCAAGAAAATAAAGTCTCTCACTGTTTCCATTGTTTCCCCATCTTTTTGTCATGAAGTGATGGGACCGGATGCCATGATCTTATTTTCTGAATGTTGAGTTTTAAGCCAACTTTTTCCTCTCTCCTCTTTCACTTTTATCAAGAGGCTCTTCAGTTCTTCTTTGCTTTCTGCCATAAGGGTGGTGTCATCTACATATCTCAGGTTATTGATTTTTCTCCCTGCAATCTTGATTCCAGCTTGTGCTTCATCCAGCCTGGCATTTTGCATGATGTACTCTGCATATAAGTTAAATAAGCATGTGACATTATACAGCCTTGACACACTCCTTTCCCAATTTGGAACCAGTCTGTTGTTCCATGTCCAGTTCTAACTTTTGCTTCTTGATCGCATACAAGTTTTTCAGAAGACAGGCAAAGTAGACTGGTATTCCCATCTCTTGAAGAATTTTCCACAGTTTGTTGTGATTCACACAGTGAAAGACTTTGGTATAGTCAATAAAGCAGAAGTAGATGTTTTTCTGGAAATCTCTTGCTTTTTCAATGATCCAAAAGACATTGGCAATTTGATCTCTGATTCCTCTGCCTTTTCTAAATCCAGCCTGAACATCTGGAAGTTCTCGGTTCACGTACTGTTGAAACCTTGCTTGGAGAATTTTGAGCCTTACTTTGCTAGTGTGTGAGATGAGTGTAATTATATGGTAGTTGGAACATTCTTTGGCATTGCCTTTCTTCTGGATTGGAATGAAAACTGAACTTTTCCATCCCTGTGGCCACTGCTGAGTTTTCTAAACTTGTTGGCATATTGAGTGCAACACTTTCACAGCATCATCTTTTAGGGTTTGAAATAGCTCAGCTGGAATTCCATCACCTCCACTAGCTTTGCTCTTAGTGATGCTTCCTAAGGTCCACTTAACTTCGGACTCCAGGATATCTGGCTCTAGGTGAGTGATCACACCATCGTGGTTATATAGGTCATTAAGATCTTTTTTGTATAGTTCTTCTGTGTATTCTTGCTCTCCAGGCAAGAATATTGGAGTGGGTTGCCATTTCCTACTCCAGGGGGTCTTGCCCACCCAGGGATTGAACCAGGGTCTTCTGCATTGCAGACGAATTCTTCACCACTGAGCCACCAGGAATGAATTTCCAGGAGAGACTGGCCTGTAAATTCTCAGGTCCTGCCAGGACTTCCAGGCTCAGGAAGGGTGGGATCTTGTTTGTGGGGACCCTGCCTGTCTGGACAGAGGTTGTATATAGTAACAGTGCTCTAATCAGGAGCCCCTGCTCTAGACTCAGTTTTCTGTTCTGTCTGTGCCCTGGAAGTGTGTCCATCTCCTGCATCAGCCTGGGGGCTCACCTGGCCCACATCTCTCCTGCCCACCTGGCTAACCCTTGAGTGCCCACCCAGGAAGGGAAGGTTCAGGAAGGGTGTGGTCAAGGACACCCACCTTGTCGATGAAGGCAGCGAACCTGTTGTTGAGACACTTGATCTGCTCCTTCTCCTTTTGCTTCACGCACTGCGCATTAGGGTCGATCTCCAGGTTGAGGGGCGTGAGGAGGCTCTCATTGACTGACACGGTGGTGATGCAGGGAGGGCTGGAGCCTCCCACGCCGCCGGAGCGGCACCAGAAGCTGCGGTCGCAGGACCGGGCGCGGAAGCCCTCGCAGACGCTGCGGCTGCCGAAGCCCCCGGTGAGGCCGCGGTAGCAGGAGATGCCGCGGTAGGGGGCGGCCGTGATGCAGCAGCGGCCGGGCCGGGGTCCGCAAGCGGAGACGCAGCTGAAGGCTCGGACCCCGCCGGGGATGCAGACGCGCGATGAGAGGCAGGACATGGTGCGGTGGCGGCGAGCGGCGGTGGTAGAGGGCAGCTGGACCCAGAAGCCCACCATGTGCCTTATATCGCGGCCCGGAGTGGGGGAGCGCGCGGCCCACTCGTTTATGAGCTTGGAGGTCGGGCTGCGCGCCTCTGCGAGCCGGAATTAAAGTGAACCAGGCCTCCCGACTGCCTCCATAAAACGGCGTTCGCCTCCCGCCCGCGCGCGCTTTATGGGTCCGGGTAGCGCCTGCTCAGCTTCGCCGGCCTTGCGCTGCTGGCTCGGGGCCGGCCGTCCGCGGCCCTAGGCCGGGACGGGACCGGGAAGCGCAGGGGCATTGGTTCTAGTTCCAAACTGGGCAGCTAGGCACCCCTGACCCCACCAGCCTGCGCCACCGCCCTGCAGGCTGGGAAGCTTTGGTCTTAGTTGCCTGGGCCGCTCTGCGAGGTCTGTGTGTGAGTGTGTGTGTGTGTGTGTGTGTGTGTGTGTGTGTGTGTGTGTGTTTTGAAGGAGAGGCATCTTAGAGGTCAGTTCTGAAAATTCTTGTCATGATCTGGGACAGGTGAATAACCTTTCTGAACCTCAGCTTCCTCATGTGCAAAATAGGGATCCTAACAGCACCCGCAGCAGCACAATGAAGGGTATATTTAGGGCCCTACTTAGCTCTTAATAAGAGCTCCATAAATGTTTGTTTGTTTATTTGTTCTGTTTATTCTATTATTAATTTGCCATTCATCCTGTTTCCCCTGGGACAAGAACTCTCTCTCCTCTCTTTGTCAGAAGAGAGCTCATAGCCCCTCACCTAGTAAGGTTGGATCCTCCACTCCCACCCCTCATACTTCTCTCCACTCTACTGGCAAGGAGAAAGGGAGTTTGCAGTTACGGAGTACCTACCATGTGTGGGCTTCCTGGGTGGCTCAGCAGTTAAAGAATCTGCCTGGAATGCAGGAGATGCAACAGAATCGAGTTCAATCCCTGGGTTGGGAAGAGCCCCTGGAGGAAGGCATGGCAACCCACTTCAGTATTCTTGCTTGGAGAATCCCATGGACAGAGGAGCCCGGTGGGCTACAGTCCATGAGGTCAGAAAGAGCAGGAGATGACTGAAGTGACTGAATACACACGCACATACAATGTGTGAGGAATTTATACTGCATTATTTCATCTAACCCTCAGGGCATTCTTATGAGGTCAGAATTACTGTGCCCCTTTATTTGATTAGGAAGGTGAACTCAGAGTGAACTCAGAGTGGACCAATGGCTTATTTAAGATCAAGCACGGGGGCTTCCCTGGTGGCTCAGTGGTAAAGAATCTGCCAGCCAATGTAGGAGACACAGGTTTGATCTCTGGTCCAGGAAGATCCCACATGCCGTGGGGCAACTAAGCCCGTGAGCCACACTTTTGAATCTGTGCTCTAGAGCCTGAGAGCCACAACTACTGAGCTTACTTGTGCAACGAGAGAGTAGCCCCCGCTCCCCACAATTAGAGAAAGGCCCTCGTGGCAACAAGGACCCAGCACAGCCAGAAACAAATAAATAAAAATAATGATTAAAAAACCAAGGTAAAGCACAGAAGGGTCCATCAAGGGGCAAAGTCAGAATCTGGAAGGAGGCTCCCAGCCCTCCACCAAGACTCAAGGGTCTGAGTCTTTAGGACTGAATGAGAGTTAAGTCCTCATGGAGGCAGGGGCCCAGACTGCTAGGTTTTGGGGTCTTAGAGAAATCAGCCTGTTCCAAAGCCTTCTCCTCAGCGGATGCTTGCTCATGGTTACCAACCCTAGAAGGCTACAAGCCATCGTAATGGTAGTTAATTATGTGTCCAATTATGGACAGAGGAAACTAGAGTGTGAACTCAGCAGCTAGCATTAAAGAGAAATACACAAATCATCTTTAGCTTCCTTTGCTTTTAAATATGACTTGTTATTATGCAAGGGGGTAATTAAATCCTGGAACACCAGAGGTCACCCTGGCCAGCCATGCCTGGCTTCGGCTGCCTGGTGTCCCATTTCTAGGGAGTGCCTCGCTGCCCCCTTTGCTGTCTTTCCCAATTCTCTTGCGGCCCTGAATCCCTTTGGTCCAACTTTGATTTTGCAGGGGTTTCAGTGTAACCTTAGCCATCCTCTGTAGAAGACAGAGCCCACCTCCAGTGTCTGCGCTTCTGCTCCCAGCTCCAGCTGTGTGACTAATGGTTTCAGGATTATGAATTTCTACTCCAGTTTTCTTTCTTCTTTAAAAAAATATTTATTTTTGCCTCTGCTGTGTCTTCGTCACTGTGCGGATTTTTGTCTAGTTGTGGAGAGAGGGGGCTACTCTCTAGTTGTAGCAAGTGGGCTCAGTAGTTTGTGACACACGGGCTTAGTTGCTCTGCATGTGGGATCTTTCCAGGCCAGGGATTGAACCTGTGCATTGGCAGGTGGATTCTTTCCCACTGAGCCACCTGGGAAGCCCTCTACTCCAATTTTCTTTAGGGAATAAATTGGTATTGAAGAAGTTTTCCCTTGGTATCTCCCTCACAAGAGGAAATGGGCTTACCCCAAAGTATTTAATTTCCTTAATTTAAAGTTTTAAATTAGACTTACAGAAGCACTTTCATGATGCTTGCTTGGATCGCCTTCTGCATTTTGGTGGATGGATGGAGCAGATTTTCTGTGCTATCACAATCAGTGAGGAGGTTGATAATCAGCTTTTGTTCACACTGATAATTAAGTGCATTTAAAGTTCCAAGAGACCAGAGGGCTGCAGGCGGAGTTGTGCTCTCTAACATAACCAGAAGGATGGAAATGACAGGTTTGACGACTAAAGCACTGTGGTCCCCCAAGTGTCAGTACCAATTCCTGACCCAGCTCCAATGTCAGATCATTCAAGGACACACTTCCCCATAAAGAGGGTTGGTGGTCAGAGTGATGAGGAAGATGGAGGCTGCTCCATTTTCAGCCAGATCTTCTAGAAATTGTTCCCTTGTCCCCTTTATCTCTAACCTACCGGTCAACTGATGGAAAGCTAACTCTCTATCTTCCCAGGTGGCTCCGTGGTAAAGAATCCATCTGCCAATGCAGGAGACACAGGTTCAGTGCCTGGTCTGGAAAGATAGAGAGCTAACTGATGGAAAGCTAGCTCTTTATCTTGGCGTCGTGTCTCTACCCCCACCATAGGCCCCTGGAGCCGATTCAAGGTAGGGAGCAAATAGGTACCCAACAGAAGCCAGGCTCAGAGTTGGAAGGAGTCTGCAGTCCCCACACTGGGCAGGCACACACAAAGGACTTTAATACAAGGCTGCAGGGGGTCTGGCTTTAATGCCAGGGTACTTGGTGGGAGAGTCAGCCTCCAGGGCCTTAGGGCCAGAGGTCAGGGCATGGTCTTGCAGGAAATGACAGCTTGGTTGGGAATGAAGAACACTGAAGAGCTGGATGTACAGAGAAGAGAGATGGGAGGAGGGTTCAGGCAGAGGGAACTGTGTAAGCAAAGCAAGGGAGGACAGAGGATGTGGGAGAAACCGCTGGCAGCGAGTCTGCTTTGGTTGGAAAACGGGATGGATGAGGTTAGGGGGAAAGGAAGCAGGGGGATGGTGAATATGGTGGATGGGTAAGGTGGGCTTAGACTGTCAAGCTGAGTGTGAGAGGAAGTTGACCGGGAGAAGGCCATATTCACCGTGTATAAGCAAATGGGATGTGGGGATAGTACATGGAGGGGATGTGCGTGTGTCTACTTTTGGTAACTCACGGCATTCTTATGAAACATCTTGAACATCAGCATGCCCATTTCAGAGACACACCTCTTTTTTCTCCATGGAATAATGGTCAAAGTGTTTCTGGAATCAGACATACCTGGGTTCAAGCCTGGGCTCTGCACCTTGCAATCTGGGTGAAAATTCCATAACCTCTCTGAGCCTTAGTTTCCTTTGTATCTAGAATGAAGATAATAAAACTTATCTGGGGATGTGATATGGATAAAGTGAGTGTATATGTAAAGCATTAATACAATGCCTGATGCATAGTAAGTGGTCAATAAATATCAACTGTTATTATTGTTGTTATCATTTCCCCTCTATGGCTCATTGGTTGCCCCAGGTACCTTCCCTTTCAACCATCCTGGCCTCCCCACTCCCCTCACCCCCACCCTGGGCCTGCCTTGTGTTCCAGGTCTGGGAGCTGGAGCCTCCTGCCCACTAAAGTTTCTTGGGATGGATCCCAGGTCCCACCACTCAGTCCAGGCTCAGAGTTTATTGGAGAAGTCCCCAATTTTCTGAAAATGCCCCAGAAAACAGGGAGGCCTTTGAAAGAGACTGTCTGGGGGAGTGTGGCCTTGTACTTAAGGTCTAGTTGAGGGAGACACTCTGTTAGGTGTGGGTGAGGAATCTTGAAGGCCCACAAAGAGGGATGGAGGTGGGTGGACAGAGGGGGTTTTAGGGATTCAGATACTGAACTCTCACACCACACTGCTCACACACATCTACCCACTTCATGGATCCCCCGGCATGAAGTGACTGAACAAATACTCTTTTTGGTTTTGTGCCTGGCTTTTCCATGTCTTGGTGGGAGTAAACACAATCTCCTTCTGGTCATGCCAAGTGTCAAGTGTCATTGGTTGCCCTGAAGAGTTGGCCCCCAAGACCCTGCCTGTGAAGCCCCTGGAAGGCTCTTGCTCTCAAAGCTGCCAAGGTCCACCACAATCTTCCCATCCCAGGCAGACCCACCCTTTGTCCCTTGTCTTAGTGCATCTTGTGACCCAAACTAAAAGTCGGAGGTTATGAGTCCAGCTGACCTGAAAACCATCATCCCAACCCGGCTTCCCTTCCTCTCCTCAATTATCTTGCAAAATGCAGAGTCCCAGACCTTGGTTGACCTAGGCTCCTTGGCACCCTCAGGCCTTGAACTATGGAAAAAATTCTGCCAAGGCTTCAGAGTTGCCTAAGTGTAGGATTTTCCAAAGCCCCATCTTGATGATATTATCCCAGGAGAGGAGAAATGACTGAGAAATTCCCCAAGCCCATAAAGGTGACAAGAAGGTTACTTCACGTGACGACGCAGACAGTGCCAGGTGTCTGGGTTTATAAAAGGCACAGACAGTGAGGGAGAGCTCAGAGCACTTCTCCTCTTCCTCTGGCTTCATCTCCTCCTGCCTTGAGCCACTATGACCTGTGGATCAGCTTGCTTTAGCTCCCGTAGTGGAGTCCACAATTCCAGCTCCTGTGTGACCACTCAAAGGTACAGTTCTGGTCGCACCTTCAGCTGCACCTCGGCCTGCGGGTCCAGACCCGGCCGCTGCTGCATCACGGCTGCTCCTTACCGCGGCATCTCCTGCTACCGCGGTCTCACTGGGGGCTTCAGCAGTCGCAGTGTCTGTGGGGGCTTCCGTGCTGGTTCCAGCAGCCGCAGCTTCGGGTATCGCTCTGGCGGCCCCAGCCCTCCCTGCATCACCACCGTGTCAGTCAACCAGAGCCTCCTCACGCCCCTCAACCTGGAGGTCGACCCCAATGCACAGCGCATAAAGCACCAGGAGAAGGAGCAGATCAAGAGCCTCAACAGCAAGTTTGCTGCCTTCATTGACAAGGTGGGTGTCCTTGGTCACACCCTTCCTGAACCTTCTTTCCTGGGTAGGCACTGAAGGGTTAGTCAGGGGTCAGGAGAGATATGGACCAGATGAACCCTGAGTCTGATGGAGGAGATGGACACACTTCCAGGGCACAGACAGACCAGAGAGACGTGAGCATAGTGCAGGGGCTCCTGGTATGATAGCACTGTTACAATGTACAAGAGAGACAAGAATGGGCTTGGAACTGCATGTCAGAGGGAGGCGACACAGACCCCCGTCCCCCATGGGACACATGAAATTTACATCAGAAATAGAAACAGAAGAAAAAAGAAATAGAAATAAGACTATAGGGTCACCTTTGGGGATAATGCTGCCTGGAATGCTTCGTTGTCCCCCGCCCCCACCCTGTCTCCGCATCCCCCTCTGACTCTCACTCACTCACACACTCTCACATTGAACCCTGGGGCCAGCTGAGGCTTCCCTTTAATGTTCACTTCAGACAGGAATGGGCCAGCAGGAGACCTAACTGGGGAAGGTTTCCCAGGGGAAAGCTTGGTCATTTGGGGGGGGATTCTGATCCCTGGCACAGTGAAGCCAGGCATGAGAAAGGACTTTTCCACTTGATCATGGGTACATGGACTCAGATCTGCAGCCATCTCAGTGACAGAGATCCTCATGTATGTGTTGGGGTGGGATGGGGGAAAGGAATCGGCGGAAGTTTTGGGGGGTGGATGCTGCAGGATGCTGGGATTACGGCTGTCTGGGTGACTATTCCTCTGGGTGGCAGGTGCGCTTCCTGGAGCAGCAGAACAAGCTGCTGGAGACCAAGTGGCAGTTCTACCAGAACCAGCGCCGCTGCCAGAGCAACCTGGAGCCCCTGTTCAACGGCTACATCGAGACGCTGAGGCGGGAGGCTGAGCGCGTGGAGGCCGACCGCGGGAGGCTGGCCTCTGAGCTCCACAGCCTGCAGGAGGTGCTGGAGGGCTACAAGAAGAAGTGAGTGCATTTGGGAAAGTCCACTTCTCTCAGAAAGGTTGACATGATATGACAGCTGGGGACCCACTGAGCACACTGGTCTTAGAAACTTATTTCTTCATTAACTCACTTTTTACTTTTGTCAGCTTTAAAGGCAGTGACAGGAGGACACATGAAGAGAAGCTGAAATGTCAGCAAAGAACCTTTTTATATTGCATCATGAACTTCCTAGGATAGGGACCATATCCCTGTTCATCCATCCATCCACCCATCCATCCATCCATCCATCCACCCATCCCATAAGCCTGTTCTGAACACTTACTCTTTTGCTTTACTGTGCTAGGTACCGGAGGTACAAAAAAAAGACACTATGTCTCCTCCACTGTTCATAATCACTGGTTCAAATGACTAGTTCCATCCACCTTTCCAGGCAGTTTATTATACTTGAGTAATAACAAAACCAGTATCTTTAAAGTGAATCATGTCTCAGTTAGAGAAATGTGTAATTAGGATGTGGGTGAGAGGGATGTTTCAGATATCCTGGGGGGTGGATGTGATGGGTCAGGTTGAGCCCCCCTTTCCATTACTAGCTAAATCTCTTGTTTCAAATTACCTTACCTTGTGGAGGTATGAAGAGGAGGTCACCCTGAGGACCACGGCAGAGAATGAGCTTGTCAAAATCAAGCAGGTGAGTAGGTCTGCTTGTGGGATAGTTGCCTGGGCAACTATACTGATGCCTAACTCAGGGCATCAGTATGCCCTTGTTCAGTTAATAAACTTATATTTTATTCCAATCGATAGAAGGGCATTTCCCTTCTTACAGTCTAGGAGATCTACAGGGCAGGAATGCTCTGGCTCTTCCTTTATAGAGTTGCCTAGAGAGATGGAAGGACTTTCTAAAGTCACACAAGACATTTTGCTAGAGTTGGTGGGAGACCTTAGTTCCCTTATTCTTGACTTCCTGATCTATGCATATGACTTGCTTTGCAGGGCTGGGGATGGGGTTGGGAGAAGTGGAGCCCCCCTGGAAATCCTCTGCAATGACCAAGGACTGCTGTGTGTTTCTATCTCCAGGAGGTTAACTGTCTCTATGTGCACAAAGGAGATCTGGAGGCCAATGCACACAGCCTGGTAGAGGAGGTGGACTTCCTGAAGACCCTGTATGAAGAGGTGAGCACCAGCAGAGAGGACATTACTCAGCCCTCCTGATTCCCAGGCCAGCCTGTGTACAGAGGAAATAGACAGGGGTGCCTGCAAGCGTGAGGGTTTTGGAAATTGTAGTCTTGTGTGTGTGTGTGTAAAGGTAGAATGTGAACTCTGTTCTACTTGGCTCTGGATGGTGTATGTAATGTGAATGACTCTTGGCCCCACAGGAGTTGAGAATCATGCAAGCCCACATCTCAGACACCTCAGTTATCGTCAAGATGGATAACAGCCGGTACTTGAACATGGACAGCATTGTCGCCGAGATCAAGGCTCACTATGATGAAATCGCCAGCCGCAGTCGGGCTGAGGCTGAGAACTGGTACCGCAGCAAGGTGAGTGGTCCAGGACACCTGCCTCCTAGACGTGATGCTGGGAGGGATTTAAGGTGTATATTAAAAAAGGCTACCTTTGTCTAGGGATTCTGATCCTTAGGGACGGTAGATAAAGTATTGACACCTCAATGGGGTAGGAAGGCAGGGCTGCCGTGTATGGTTGCACAGGCTGAGCACTGAACAACCTGCAAATCATCTACATTGTCCTGAATGTGTGGGAGGTCCCGTCCTGAGTTTCATGAGCCTCTCTGCTTCCTCTCCCAGTGTGAGGAGATCAAGGCCACGGTGATCCGACATGGGGAGACCCTGCGCCGCACCAAGGAGGAGATCAATGAGCTCAACCGCCTGATCCAGAGGCTGACAGCTGAGATTGAAAATGCTAAGTCCCAGGTAGGATTTTTTTGAGGCCCACCCAGGGTCCCACCAGCAGTGTGTGTGCCCAGCTGGATCTCACCATTCACTCTGCAGCCCATTTGTATGACTTGAGTCCTAGGTTATGGCCCCTCAGGGAGCTCCAGTTGATGAAGGGGAGAGGTCTGTTCCTGGGGTGATCTCATCTGGGTGGAGAGACTGGACACATCCAGGAAATGGACACAGAGACCCAGGGACCATAAGCCACCTTGTTCTCTCCTGGGCCCTTAGAACTCCAAGCTGGAGGCCGCAGTGACCCAGGCGGAGCAGCAGGGCAAGGCAGCCCTTAATGATGCCCAGGGCAAGCTGGCGGGGCTGGAGGAAGCCTTGAAGAAGGCCAAGCAGGACATGGCCTGCCTGCTTAAGGAGTACCAGGAGGTAATGAGCTCCAAGCTGGGCCTGGACATCGAGATTGCCACATACAGACGCCTGCTGGAGGGAGAGGAACAGAGGTGGGTACATTCTGCACAGCTGGGGCCTCAATTGCATAGACCTGGTCCATTTTTTCCCCCTCTACTACTTCCCCATTCCTTCTTTTGCTCACATCTTGGAATCCTTTTTGACTCCCTCTCTGCTCCAAGGAGAAGCTAAGGAGGACAGTCTCAGTTGAGCCCACTGTCTGATTTCTAATGGGCTCCTACATCATTTGGTTAGGGACAGTAGTTTTCTGGTTCTCTGAGGGAATAAAAAGTTTATGATGTATGACATTTGTGTATTTTAGTGGTATAAATACTTCTATCATGACTGGGCTCAAGCTACCACTGTGATTTCATGCAGAGTTGGCTAGAAATGTACAAAACAGTATCTGTGAACTAACTGGTAGGAGCTGGTGCCAGAACACCCTTGCTTAAGGGACAGGATAAAAATGGCCTCAAACTGAAAGGGCAAATAGAAAAATACACTTCGATTAGAGAGATGAAAAGCTTGTGGCCCAGGGAGACTGGATTGTAGATGGTAGAGCCAGTCAGTAGGAGTGGGGTAGGCAGTCTGAAGCTGGAGTCCCGGGGGCAGCCCCCCTGTAGTAGGACCCTCTTCCTAGAGGGACCTGGGAGGTCCTGCACCTGGTGTTCTCTTGGAACAGAGCTGGGGAGACGCTGAGCCTCTAGGGGTGCTGGACCGCAGACCTCCTCTGACCTTCTGGGGAGGGACTTGGGTGGCTCCTTAGGTGACTGGGTTCAGAGCGGGTGACTTCTGGGATCGTTGTCAGAAGCTAACACCCAGTCCTAATGCTCTTTTCTCTCCCACATCAGGCTGTGTGAAGGCATCAACGCTGTGAATGTCAGTGAGTAATTTGGGCCCTGAAGGGGAGACACTGAAGTGAGATGGTGGGAAGAATGTCTTAGCTCTGAGGGTGAAAAGACCCAGGGAGAGGAGTTCCATTCAATAAGAGCCACACAGTTACAAAGAGGGAGCTGGTTGACAGGTTATGAGTGGAATAATACTTCATCCCAGGCCTGTTAGAGTGTCAATCTTATTTTCCCCATCATAGGAAGCTCTGACTTTCTCTTTGTCCAAACACACTTGTCCATACTCCAGTTGTCTTGTTCCAGATCAAAACAGGTATTTTATCAGCGTGGTTGTCCCCATGGAGGTCTTCCTGAAACCAGGTACAGAAGAATAGATTAAGAAAGGTTGAGGTCATTCCCATCCAAAGGATGGGAGTCCTGAGACCACACGGGATTGTCTTTCTCCCTGGAGATGTGGATGATCTAGAGACAACCTACTGGGTGTTAGGGAGGGAGTTGTGTTTGGGACCAGCTCCCCGCCACCCCCGAAGGTTCTGACTTACCATTATTGTCTCTGTGCAGGTGTGAGCAGCTCCCGGGGTGGAGTTGTATGTGGTGACCTCTCAGTCACCCGTACCAGTGGCATCAGGTCCTCTGGGGTGGGAGCCTGTGGCAGCAGCTGTAAGAAGTGTTGAGTTGGCAGGACTTGAGGAGGCACCCGAGCCCCAGCCCATCTCACCCGCTCCGAGCCTCCCAGCTGGCCCGTCTGCCCAACCCTACCATGTGCAACCCGTCTTTCTGACTCACCTTCTCTACTGTCCACCTCTCAATCCTTGTGTGGGAATCCCCTCCTCCCCTCCTTGTCTCTTGCCTGCCTACGGCTGAGAGAGTCTTCTGGGAGGAGTGATCCGTGGATGTAGTCTATTTGAGGATTCTGGGCTCTCTGATCCCACGAAGAAGGCAACACCTAAGTCCCCCTCCCACCTTTCTTTCCCTTGCACTCTTTAATGTTCATCGCTTCCTTTCCCAAATCTTCTTTCCTCCTTGCTATCTGTGCTTGAAATAAAGTCATCTAGTTTTCATCATATATGTGCATCTTTTTGTCCATTATTTCAGGCCTGGAGCAGGTGGGTGGGGTCTCCAGGAAGCAGGAGGGGTGGTGGGTGTGGGCCTGCTGCTCGGGCCATGCTATTGTAAGCTTGGGGCTGGGGACATTGAGGAGGGGTGCGCCGATGGCTCAGGGCTCTCTGAGGTAATTCTCTAGTGCTAGGAAGTGTCTGACACAGTGTTGGCTTATAGTAGGCACTGAGCAATGTTAAGAGAATGAATGAGTTCATCTCTGAGGTTTCCAATTGACCACGGGGCACCTCCACGTGAATGTTGCACTGATAATTGAAATTCAAAAAGCCTTAAAAACATCTCATCATTTTTCCCATCTACAGATGCCCATTCATCAACTTTCCTTCTTTCTATCAGTTCTTTCTGTAAGGTATAGTTCGGGCGAGGCAGAAAAGGAAAGACGACCTCAACAGAAGTAGGTTACCTTTATTCAGGCAAGGAGGGGCGACAGTTGGCCTAATGACCGGCTGAGTGCCGAGAGGGACCAGGGAGGCTTCATATTTATAGGGAGGTTTGTGGAAGCGATAAGGGAAACGTTAACCAGGCGGGATATTTTGAATATTCTTTTGTTGAGATGACATTTGTAGTTGGGCAGGGGGTGATAAGTCTTCTGGGCAGGTGTAGGGGGTGGAAAGTTTCTGGACAGGGGATGATAAGTCCCAGATCGATGCAACTGGCCTGGAGCATCAGGGTGGAACTAAAGTTCTGCTTTGTTTTCTCCAAAGTTAGATGATTTATCAAGGAGCCTTTGAGACTGTTGTTTTCTTTTCTAGGCCCCAAAGACTCCTTCACTTTCTAATATCTCCAGCTTAAAACTCTTTGACACCTATTTTCCCTATGTAATGAGTCACCAAACTTTGTGAATTGTTTTCTCTGCAACTTCTTTCCTTGCAGTAAGTCAGACTAGGAACTCTGAATAAACTTTTTGTCATTAAAATTCTAGATAATATACTTTAAAAATATCTTAATGCATCATGAGCTAGCAAGAACACATGGGAGGTGATCAGAGTTGGATAACAATAACAATAAGCATGACTCCAGGGAATTATGTGAATGATGGAGCCTGATGGCATGGAAGGGACATCTGTTCGTCATTGGCATTCAAAGGATGGAAGCCCACTATGGTTAGGGGACTGGACACAAAGCCTAGGCCCACAAAAGGGAGAATTGAAGCCAAGGTCCATAATAGGCAACTGGATGATACTCAGTGAAAGGGGAAGCAGGAAAAGAATCTGCAAAAAGAGAGGAAAGAAACATGTACATCTTGACCTTGGCTTTGGTAAAGAAAAGTTTTTCCTGCTAACTTTAAATCACAAGTTTACCCTCATCCAGCTCTGGGCTGGAGTTCACTTTTTTTTTTTTCTTTTGGTGACAAATACCCACAGTACCATACATGAGAACGTTGTTTAAAATGAGCCCAGGTAGGTGGCTCTCCCCTGAATCTGGCAAGAGCAAATACAAATCTTTTCTAAAGGAATGCCATTCAAACCCAGGCTTCTAGAAATTCTTCCAGAGAGTGTTACAACAAATGGAAGCTCATAATTAATCAACAATCATGAAATGTGAACCAAGATGCTATCATCAGAGGGATGAGCAGAAGCATCTCACATCAGCCTAATCCCTAGGAAGATGACTTGTGTGTGTGCTCAGATGCTTCAGTTGAGTCCAACTCTTTGTGACCCTAGGGACTGCAGCCCGCCAGGCTCCTCTGTCCATGGGACTCTCCAGGCAAGAATACTGGAGAGAGGATTGCCATGTCCTCCTCCAGGGGATCTTAACTGACTTTGATAAATTAAGGATGCTTTTTTTTTTATCAAGTTGCATGGCTTGTAGTATCTTGGCTCCCCGACCAGGAACTGAACCTCAGCCCCACCAGTGGAATCAGAGTCCTAGCCACTGAACCACCAGGGGAGTCCCAAGGATGCACAATCAATTTTAGCTCTAGAGCAATCACCAAAACAGTGTTTATTATAAAAAAAAGTGCTAAAAACAAATAGAATAAATAACCTTGAAATGTTTAAAAAATGTTTGATTAAATCAAAAGAAGGCAGGAAACGATCTGTAGAGAACAACAACAACAACAAAAACCACACCAGACAAATGTGAAACAGACAACAAAATTATTGACTTAAAACCAATCATATCAATGATTACATTAAATGTAAATGTAAAGAACTCAGCTCTCAATAAGAATGAAATGGAGCAGGACCCCATAGCCCTTGCCCCCTCATGTCCTCTGCCTGCATTTTGTCTGTGGAAAAACTTTAGCCAAAGAATAAGTTTAATCAGAGAAGTCAGAAAATGCAGAAACAAAGGAAAACAATAAAAGGAGACAACATAATAATAATGTAGTCATTAAGCATAATCAAGAACATTTAGTTCCCTCTCAAGGACTGTGGATAATATGCTGAGCCATATCCTGTGAACCATCTTATAGATACTGAAACCCTCACCAGGTGGAAGAAGTTAACTATATGATGACCAGACTGTAGCTATGACATAAGCTGCTATAATTCCAAGAACTGGCCTCAAGGAAACTAGAACCGACCATGGAACTGAAGATAAACTACTTAAAACAGTCAAGTTGACACTGGTCAGACCACTGATGACCAAACTCATGATGACTGTCAGAGCTGACTGTACTATTTCTGCATGTAACCCCCTCCTTCTGTCTATAGAAGTTCTTGCCCCCTGTCAATGGTGGGAGGAGTCGGCTTTTGGACAGGTGTCCACCTCCCCCACCCCCCATCCTGCCTCCTTGCTTGCTGGCATGCAAAATAAAGCAAAGTTTCTTTCCACCAACCTGGCCTTTTTAATAGTTTTTTAGTGTTGAGCAGTTAGACTTGGGTTCGGTAACAAGAAGACAAACAACTCAATCAAAATGGGTAAAAGATTTCAATTGACACTTTACAAGCCTAATACAAAGATGTATTAAGATTCAGTAAGTATGTGAGAATCAAGGTTGCTGGGAGAAATATCAATAACCTTAGATACACAGATGACACCACCCTTATGGCAGAAAGTGAAGAACTAAAGAGCCTCTTGATGAAAATGAAAGAGGAGAGTGAAAGAGTTGGCTTAAAACTCAACATTCAGAAAACTAAGATCATGGCATCTGGTCCCATCACTTCATGGCAAATAGATGAGAAAACAATGGAAACGGTGAGAGACTTTATTTTTTTGGGGTCCAAAATCACTGCAGATGGTGTCTGCAGCCATGAAATTAAAAGATGCTTGCTCCTCAGAAGAAAAGCTATGACCAACCTAGACAGCATATTACAAAGCAGAGACATTACTTTGCCAACAAAGGTCCATCTAGTCAGAGTCATGGTTTTTCCAATAGTCATGTATGGATGTGAGAGTTGGACTATAAAGAAAGTTGAGTACCGAAGAATTGATGCTTTTGAACTGTGGTGTTGGAGAAGACTCTTGAGAGTCCCTCGGCCTGCAAGGAGATTCAACTAGTCAATTCAAAAGGAAATCAGTCCTGAATATTCTTTGGAAGGGCTGATGCTGAAGCTGAAACTCCAATACTTTGGCCACCTAATGCGAAGAACTGACTCATTGGAAAAGACCCTGATGCTGGGGAAGATTGAAGGCGGGAGGAGAAGGGGACGACAGATGATGAGATGGTTGGATGGCTTCACCGACGCTATGGACATGAGTTTGAGTAGGCTCTGGGAGTTGGTGATGGACAGGGAAGCCTGGCGTGCTGCAGTTCATGGGGTCACAAAGAGTTGGGCACGACTGAGCGACCGAACTGAACTGAAGTATATGAGAAGCCGTTCATCATTATTAGTCATCAGAGAAACCTAAATTAAACCACAGTGAGAAAAAACTTACACACTAGACTAATCATTTAAAAGACTAACTATTTAAAAGTTTGACCATCAAGTAGCTGGAACTTTCATGGAGGATAAAATGATATAGTCACCCCAAAAATAGTTTGCCAATTTCTTATAAACTTAAACATACATTTGCCAAATGGCACAGCAATTCCTCTCTTGGGTATTTATCTACAAGAAATGAAAACAGGTCTACACAGAGACTTGTACATGAATTACTTAGGAGCTTGAATCATAATAGCCCCAAAGTAAAAACAATAAAAACATTTTATAGGTAAATAAGATATAGATTTATAGGTGAATAGGTGAATGGATAAACAGAGATATATTCATGTGATGATTATCACTCAGCAAGAAAAAAGAATGAACTACTGATTCATGAAACAACATGGATGATTCAAAAACATTATGCTAAGTGAAAACAATCAGAGTATATACTGTGTGCTTCTATTCATAGGACGTTCTCCAACTGGTGATACTAATTTCCACTGCTAGAAATTAGATCAGTAGTTGTCTTGGATGAGGTGGGAAGATTGCTGCAAAAGGGGTATGAAGGAAACTACTGAGATGATTGCTGGAATGTCGTTTATCTTCATTCACTGATGGTTGAATGAAGGCAAACATCTATCAAAACTTGTTGAACTGTACACTTGAAATGTGTGTATTTTACTGTATGTAAATTATCTCCCAATAAAATGGATAAACTAATGACTTTAAAACCCATAAGATACTTAGAAATAAATCTAACAAATATGTGAGAGAACTATGCCTAGAGAAATATAAGCATTTTATGAAATGTTACAAGAAATGAAGTTAAAATGCAGACCTAACTAAATGAAGAGATACAGCGTTGTTGAGAGAAAAAAAGATATTAATTCTCCTTAAATTGATTTACAGTATCAGTGCCACTACAATTGAATTCCAGACAAGCGTTTACATAAATATTAACAAGCTGTTTCTAAAATTTATGGTGAAGAGAAAAGTTTGAGAGTAGTCAAGGCACTGGTGTAAAAGGAAGAATGAGTATTTGCCCTTTCAGAAAGCTACAGAAATTCAGGGCAAAAGTATCTATACCAGATTAGACAAACTGACCAATGAGACAAAATAGAGAGCTCCTAAACTGATGTGTATAGTATACAAACATATATAAAACATATGTATTGCATAACTTATGCTTATGACATACTGTATAATATTTTGCATCATATATTTATATATTATATATATATATATATATATAATACATATCAATTTGGGGACTCTCTGTTTTGTTACATTGGTCAATTTATTCTTGTGTGTATATATGATAAAAATATATTAAATAAATAAGACATAAATAAAATTATATATAATATGCAAAGTTAAATATATCTTATATCTATATCTATATAGATGTATAGCTATATATCTTTGATTCACAGATCAATAGCAAAGAAAGAACTATACATTGGTTAGCCACATGGGAAAGAATGAAATTGGATCCCTGATTTCTGTGATACACAAAACCAATTTCAAGCAAATTAAAATTATACACGTCAAATGCAAAACTTTAAAACTCTAAGAAGAAAAAAAATGGAGAACACCTTTCTGATCTTGGTATAGAAAAGGACTTTTAAGCAAGTCACACAGAGTGCTTAATATCAAAGCTTGATAAGTTAGACTACATTAAAATTAAGAACTTTTATTGATAAAAATATGCCATAAAATAAAAAGAGGAGCTATAAATTTGAAAGGGCTATTTGTGATACATATAAGTGGTAAAATAGTAATAGTTAGAAATATAAAGAACACCTGTAATCCAATAGGAATAAGGCAAACAACCCAATAGAAAAAATGGTCAAAAGAAAGCAAATACATATAGATAATAAACATTTAAAGAGCTATTCAACCTCAACAGTAATCATGAAAATTCAAAGCAAGGTCAAAAATGAGATTGATTATACCACTTAATTGTTTTTTAAAGATATTTATTTATGTATTTGACTGTTCTGGGTCTTAGTTGCAGCAAATGGGATCTTTAATTGCTGCATGAAAATTCTTAGTTGCAGTATGTGGGATCTAGTTCCCTGACCAGGGATTGAACCCAGTCCCCTGGCATTGGGAGCATGGAGTCTTAGTCACTGGACCATCAGGGAAGTCCCCATTAAACTGTTGAAAATTAAGATATGTGGAGAATATATGAATCTTTCGTACAGTGCTGTCCTGCCATGCCATGCCTATTACTCAGTCATGTCTGACTCTTTGTGACCCCATGGACTGTAGCCCACCAGGCTCTTCTGTCCATGGGATTCTCCAGGCAAGAATACTGGAGCGGATGTGAAACATGGAGTGCCATGTTTCACTCCAGGCGATCTTCCCAACTCAGGGATCGAATCTGTGTCTCTTGATTCTCTTGCATCGGAAGGCAGATTCTTTACCACTAGTGCCACCTGGGAAGTCATACAGTGCTGATCAAAGTGTAAATTGTTACTATAATAACTTTGGCAAATAATTTTTGTTTTGTCATGTTGAACATTTGACCATCCTAAGATCCCCAAGTTCTACTCCTAGATCTTAGATGTGTATCAAAGAGAAATTCTCACATATGTGCATCAGGGGTCATTTAGAAAAATGGTTGTAGAATCAACTTTGTAAAAGGAAAAAATAAAACAAAATAACATAGAAGTGTAGTATATTCGCTCAGTAGAATACTATGAATGCTCAGGGAGGAATCCTAGCTATATAATGTTAAAAGACAAAAAAAAAAAAAAGCAAGCCCTGCGTAACTGATACCCTTTTTATTAAAAAACAAACAAGATAACCTTACAGATATATTTTTAGATATATGTAATATATGTGATAAAACTTAAAAAAAAAAAAGCAAGGGGATGTTTACACAAATTCAAGGAAGTGGTTACCTCCAGAGTGAGAGGGAGAGGACAAAATGGGTTCTTGTGTCAGTAAGTTAGTTCGTGGATATTTCATTTTCATTACATTATTTAACAAATAATGAGATTAATATGCTACTTATAAAAAATGAAACCTAAACATAAGGCTTGGTGAAAAAACTAAAACATATGAAAACCTAAACATGAGCCCTTACTGAAAACCTAGGTCAGTAAATTGAAAGTGAAACATTAAAGTGACCGATTAGAGGATCAGAGGGCACTTTATAGTAGAAATAATTTTTCATAAAATTTATTTCAGTTTATGTCTGTGGATATGTATATAGGTACCAATTCATGATATAAAATATATATATTTTAAATTTATTTAATTTTTATTTATTTAACTGGCTATGTTGGGTTTTAGTTACAGCACATGGGATCATCGCTGAGTCATGCGGGGTCTTTGGCTGTGGTGCGTGGGCTCCAGAGCCTGTGGGCTCAGTAATTGCAACACTTGGGTTTAGTTGCTCTCCTGGCATGTGAGATCGTAGCTCCCTGACCAGGGATAGAATCTGTCTTCCTTGTATTGCAACACAGATTTTTAACCACTGGACCACCAAGGAAGTCCCTAAAATGTATTTCTTATAACTTGAGCTATGGCTATAAAAAAAGTTTGACAGCCAGTACCGCAAAGAAACTCTTGCCAAAGTACACTAGCAAATACATATCCCAAAGTTCATAGCAGCATTGTTTGCTATGATCAAAAGAAAAAAAAAAGCACACGTGTATACCCCTAGGAGCAATAATCACACTGGGATACTCTACAGCATTGCAATACAAACTAAGCTACATGCATCAGAATGGTTGAATCTCACAATTAGAATGTTGAGGAGGGAGAAGAAAGTCATAGAAGCCTGCATGTAATTCTATTTATAGAAATCTTACAGGAAGGCAAAACTAAAACAGTTGCTTAGGGATTCATACACATATGATACAACAATAAAGAAAACACAAGGGGGTGCTTAACACAAAAACCCAAGATAGTGGTCACCTTGCAGAGTGAATGGGGTCAGAGGGAGAGGATGCTGTAAGCAGGAAGGGTCAGTCCCACAGCGGGCTTTGAAGGTTCTGGTGGGCACACAGGGGCTTGTTTTATTATGTCGCTATTTAAATCATCAAATGCATGTTATATATACTCTTGCATGTATGAGAAATTTATCAAACAGAAGAAAATGCCAATCAACTTGTGTTCTCTAGTCCCTGTTACTCCTTCAGCTTGGAGTCCTGTCTTTACTCAGATTTCTTACCTACTAGTGGAAATGAACTCCCAGCCAGAGTCTCTCTCCCTCCTATCTGTCTTCTGCACTGCTATCAGACAGGCCTTCCACACTGCATTGTACATACACCAGGCTGCTGGCCTCTTCAAGCACTTTCTGTGGCTCCCTGTTGCCCACTCCCAAAGCTCAGACTCCCCAGCTCCACACGTTTCCCCCACCTGAAGTCCTTTTCCTTCCCCCACCCCGCTTCCTCCTCCTCCTCTTTCCTTGAAGGTCCATTCCAGCTCAGAGACTAGCATGTTCCCCTCTGGGCTCACAGGACGGCCCCTTCCACCACTCTCCCCAATCAGAACTCTGCAAATGTAACAAGATGAGGTCACAGAGCCCCCAGGAAGAAGAGGCTTTGTCCCTCAGAGCTGAGCATTCTAGGAGCTCTCTGGGCTAGAGCTGAGCTTCAGGGACCACGGGAGGCTTGGAGGAGGAGAGAACAGCTCTGCTCATCATGGTGAGACTTGTCTACACAGCTCATTAATTCACACAGGAGGAGGGGTCTTGAACTCAGTCCAGATCTGTTGGACCCCGCCAGGCACGAGCTTGCCTGCTGTGTCTTCAGCTTTTGGGAACAAGAGCGGGTGCAGGCAGTAAGAATAGGGCAGAGATTGGTGGGAGATAAAGTTTTGCAGTCTCTTTTCATCCATTCCCCACACCCTATCTATCAATACCTTGGAAGGAAATTTGCACTGGGCTGGAGTGAACAGTTCCTATTCTCTGTGTTGAAGGGCCTGTGTGACTTTATCTGTTCCTTGGGGAGTAGAGCAAACTGCGTGGACTTAAGATGCAGCCAGGCTCAGCCATTGACTGCAGGGTCGGTCATATCCCTCAGGGTCCCTACTTCTTGCATGGTGGCTGAGCATCAGCTTGCCCGAGGGAAGATAATAGATACAGGAACATCTCCCTGGTCTACTTCACAGGTGGTCCTGAGCCCCAGGGAGATGGTGGAGGAAAAATACTGGAGAGTGTAAGGCACTGTGAAAGCATCAGTCACCCTACCCAACTGGTTAGATGTTGGCATGTACAGACAGGATGCAGGAAGGGTAAAGGCCCACTGATCTGGTCCCTTGTCATCCCATAATGTTGTCCCAGAGTGGCCTGGGTTTTGGGGAAGTAGCTGGAAACTGGATCTCTTGTCACTGATTAATAACCTTCATCAAATTAGGAAAGTTTCTTCATATTCTTAGATTTGAAAAAGTATTTTTAAGATTCAGGAATGTTGAATTTTATTAACTGCCTTTTGTATTCATTTAGATGAGTCTATGTAGTGAAGGATGGGAATTGATTTCCTAGGGTTAGCTACCCTGATTCTTGGGGTCAGTTTGGTGTGGTCTCAGTCCAAAGACTCAACAGACTGCTGCACTGTTATCCTCTGTGGCTGAGTTCACACTACCTTTGGCATTCGCAGACCTGGTCACCCACACGCCCTGGTGCCAGCCAAGTGCGCTTCCTTCTCTCAACCACCTCTGGGGATAGAAAGGATGACCATTCCCATCTTATAGATGGAGAAGCAGAGGCTCAGAGGAGTCAAATGACCCACCCATGATAGCAAGTGGGTGGGTGGGTGCTGGAACGGTCTTGCTGATCTCCAGTGAATGCAACTGCTGCTTCCTCGTCTTCTTGATCAACCCCCCACCCCACTTGGCTGTCCCCACCTCACAGTGCGAGGGGATAAAGGCAACAGTGCAGAAAAATGTGCAGAACCTGCGACACAGTAAGGAGGAGCTAAACAGGCTGAACCAGGCCATCCAGCGGCTGACAGTGGAAGTGGATGGAACCAAGAGCCAGGTGAGGGGCGGGCGTTGGGGTGGCTGAGTGGTGATGCTGGTGATGCATTCTAGACTAGACTAGACCTTCCCCCCATCCTTTGGATAGAGTTTCTCTTTGTGAATGTCTGAGCAAATAGGAGTGTGGTTATGTGTGTATATACCATGCTTCCATTTGCCTAGGACTTTGAGTTTTTTTTTTTAAATGTGGATATGTAATTAACATGTACGTAAAAATGTATGCATATGGATGCTTGTTTGTATATCATTTTTTATGTATATATATATATATATATATATATATATATATATATATATATATATATATAAGTCTGTATGTTTTGTGATTGTCCTATAGTGTGAAATTTGAGCCCATCTTCAGAAATGGCAAGATCTTACCTAGAAATTCAGTACCATGGATTCCCTCTATAAACATGCAGATCTGGCAATATTAAACTGATCTCACATGGTCTCACACAGTAACATCTGGTGAGAGAAGAGAGGCCTCTACCTTCTCTTTCATCTTCACATGGGAGTCATGTTCCTGCAGTGTGTCGCAGACTCCACCACTCCAAATTGCATCCTTTGACACTGCAAGGCAGAGGGATCTTTGCCATTTATCCTCACCTTGGCTAGTACTCTTTGTCATTCTTGTCAAAGAGATACAGCTAGACTCTGGATCTAGTTCTCTATCTAAGGTGAAGAAATGAAAGACTGAAAACAGGAAAGACATCCTTGTGATTTCAGGAAAATTAGAGTGTGTATATTTCTTTGTAGAGCTGGGTACTATCCACATATACTTTACATTTGGCCTTTATTCCCTTTCCCCTCTCTCCCTGCCACCCCTGCTGTGCCCAGTCTTAGTTACAGAACTCCTAGTTCCCTGATCAGGATGGAACCAGGCCCCGGGCATTGGGAGTGCAGTCTTAACCAATGAACCACCAGGAAAGTCCCTGGCCTATACTTTTTGATGTCTCCAGCCAGGCTCTGTAGGCATTTGTGTTTCTCAGGCTTTAGGCTCCAGAAAGAGAAGGTTCCCACATGAATGCCCTCTTCCTCCCCACCTCTCTCCCCCTCACCCGCTCCTCTTTTTTCTCAGCCGCCCTCTTAGTTAAGCTCCTGCCCCAGCCCATGCGCCACCCCGCAAAGGGAAGAGGTTCTGCTTCCAGTCAGTTCTTGTTTTCTGCAGAGACAAGTGCCTCAGGCTCTGCAGGATATTTGTGGGGGTTCTCCCTTCTCCAGGAACCCCTGGCTCTGAGGAGGGACAAACTGTTCAGGTTCCAGGGGTGACAGAGTGGTGGCTGGGTGGGCCCAGTCTCCCAGCAGCCTCAGCTGCTCTGATTCCCCGACTGGTTCCCTAGGCAGCAAGTATGCCTCACCAAGGCAGGCCTTTATTATCAATATTTTTTTTTCCCTAGAAAACTACAAATTCCAGTCTCTTATGAGGAAAGGATACTCTTCCTGTTCATTCCCTGATGAAACAATAACCCCAGAATGACATGCTAAAATGTATTTGATGCTTCCCAGCCCCTAGCTCATTTTGGAAGTGTCACTATACTAGATGTGGGCTTCCCAGGTGGGCTAGCGGTAAAGAACCAGTCTGCCAAGGTGGGAGCTGCAGAAGACACGGGTTCAGCCTCTGGGTTGGGAAGATCCCCTGGAGGAGCACATGGCAACCCACTCCAGTATTCTTGCCTGGAGAATCCCATGGACAGAGGAGCCTGGTGGGCTACAGTCCATGGGGTTGCAAAGAGTTGGACACGACTGAAGCAACTTAGCATGCACACACACATACTAGATGCAAAAGGCTCTCAGTCATCTAAGAAGGCTGGTCCCCAACCTCCACCCTGGGAGTGGGGCAGACACACAAACACAGATTTCAGAGCAGGCACACTCATTGCCCTTAACGATCTCTAGTTTCTCTTCTGCCTTCCGGCTATGGAGAAAGGTGTGGATCCTTGAGTGGGGAGGGGCTGAGGATGTCCTCCTGTCTGTGGTCTTTGCCCCCTTTGTCCCCAGCCCTGTGAACCAGAGAGAGGCAAGGACCCAGCCGCTCTGCAGAAGGAAAGTGCCTCAGGAAGCGCCAAGGGCAAGCTGGTCTGGCTGGAAGCTGCCCTGCAGAAGGCCAAGCAGGACATGGTGCGGCAGCTGCGTGAGTACCAGAAGCTCATGATCGTCAAGCTGGGCCTGGAGTTTGAGATCGCCATCTACAGGAAACTGCTGGAGGGCGAGGAGAGCAGGTGAGGGCTAGGTGGTACTTCAGATGTGGTCAAGGTGAGGAGTAGAGAGGCTTTGGGAGGATCCCGCCTGGGTCCTCGCCAGCTGGGGTGGGGGATAAGGTGAGGAGAGGTGAGCTGGGTATCCGGGGATCTGTTCTCCTGGAGTCAGTTTTTTTCCCCTCCATCTCATAGACCTTTAGACCAAGGGTCCCAGCTAACAAGTAACCTTAGAACCTGTGATGAGTGACTCTTTTACTCCCAGGATCAGAAAGCAGGGGCCAGTTTGTCTATTGAGACAACTGCAAGGACCAAGGCCCAGCCAGGGGGAGTAAGATCCCTGGTGTGGGCGCCTTCAGCTCTGCTCCTCTCTCCTTCAGGCCTAGGGGAGGCAGGGTTTATGGTGACAGGTAGGGTCTGACTTTTAACATTAGGCAGGTAGAGACCCAAGGGCTTCCAGCTTCAGCTGGGTCCACTAGGCTAAGGGGAAGGAAAGGGAACCCATTGTGCAGCAGACAAGCTGCATTTATTGTCTCCTTTAAACTCCTGGGAAGGAGGTTCTATTATCCCCATTTTACAGATGAGGAAACCGAGTCTCAGAGAGTAAAAGACCACCTTAAGGACCCACAGGTAAAAACTGACTGGGTGAGACTTGAATAATATTCTCCAGACAACTGACCTATCTCCTCTAGGATCTGCCTTCAAAATGCTCCCATCATGGGGTCTAATTTCAAGATAAGTTTAAGCTAAAGACAGTGTAGATCTTCTGCCTTCTCCCTTCTCTAATAATTCCTCAGTAAAAGAATTATTTGAATTTAAGACAGGAAGGGTTGAGTGTAAAGGTCCAGAAGGAGTCTTTACTCGAAAGGGCTGAGGGGATCTGAGAGACCCAAGTAGCTTTCAGAATGGAAGGATTTCTGCCTGTCTGGAAGGGGCCAGAAGTGCTTGGTTTTGAAGAACGGTGAGTATTCTGTCTGGTAGATGGATTCACTCACCTGCTCCCTCCTTCTCCCTGCAGGCTTGGTCTGGCATCTGCGGCAGGAAATGTCAGTAAGTAAATAAGAGAGTAACTTGGGATGAGAGGGGTCACATGTTATCCCCTCCCCACCCTGGGTATGTGTCCTCTCTGGGAAGGGAGTAGGGAGCCGCTTCCTCTGTGTGTCTCCCATTTGTGAGGGCTGTTTTTATTCTCTTGAGGGTGGTTTTTTGGTGTTTGTGTGTATCAGGAAAGGGGGTTCTGTGGTCTGTTCTTTGGCGGGGATCTGTTGGTGTGTCTTGGGATGTGGGAGGAAGGTCTGTGGGTTTATCCCCGTGGAAGAGATTGTTTTATTCTCGCGTGGGAGAGAATCTGGGGCTGACTCCAGGGAGGGGACATTCCCGAGTTTGTTTCTTAGGGAATGGGGTCTGTGTATCTGTCACTTTGAGGAGTTTGCACGTCTGTCTCCTGGTAGGGGGAGGTGTCCGCGCATCTGTATATCTGTATGTCTGTCTTCTGGGGCGGAAAGGGCAGGGGAGACGATAGAGCTTTTTCCTCCAACAGCCGCTCTCCGCTCAGTCCTGGGAAGTGCTCTCACCGGCCTGCCGGGCTCAGCCTCGGGCGCCGAGGCACTGCTGCCGCCGGGAGCGGGTCCCAGCTCCGTGGAGACGAGCGCCCCTGGAGGCGGCTGTGCGCTCTGCGGCTCCCCCGGCTGTGTTGCGGGTTTACGCTGCAGCGGCTCACGCGGATGCTGAATCCTTCCTGCTCTACTCCGGAGGAGTCAAGGAACCCTAGCTTCCTCCCCAGTGACTTGGACCTACTGTCTCAGATGCCCTCTCCCATGGTTCCGACCCTCGTCTTACCTCTCCCTCTTGTCCCAGACCCTAGAGTATAAAGTCTTTGAATGCAGTTTATTGGACCATGGTAGACCCGTCCCCAGTGTGGGGATAGGCTGGACGCTGTGCCACTGGGAAGCATGGCATTTGTCTTCCCTGGACCCAGCACCCTTCCCCTCTGAACTGCCCCATCCCCTTCTTTTCCTGGGACTCCTCCTCTGCAATAAAAATTATGTAGCAGTTGGAGCCTTTCTGCTGTTTGGGCCTAGATTCTTCAGGCTCTCTATCCCCAGAGCAAAGACAAAGCTGGCTGAATTTGGGGGAGGGAAAAGAAAACGGGATACATTACCAGGAAGCAACCCCCCTTTGGGTGTGTGGGTCCATATGACTTCAGTTGATGGTGATATCAGAGGACCAGGATCTTAAGGGTTGGGGATGTTCTCTCTCTCTCTCTCTCTCTCTCTCTCTGTGTGTGTGTGTGTGTGTGTGTATGTGTGTGTGAGGGCCCCTGGAGCTACCAGCGAAACCCAGTGAAAGGGAAAAAAGGGGTTGATTCATGCATGATGGTGGACTGATTCCCAGCCTGGGGTCCACAGGCAGCTGATCTTGCCAGAGTTGCTGAGAACTGCATTCATTGATCCACTTACTCTATAAGCGCCGAATGGCCACTGAGGGTCAGGCATAGTGCTTGGTGGGCAAGGAACTCTAGTCCTGGGCAATGGTTTGGTGGGTGGGGCGGGCGCAGACCATAAACCAGGAAATGGAGGAGAAAGAAATACAGTGATGGGGGGCGGCTACAACTACAACGTGAGCCGGGGCGGAGCGGAGGCCCACGCGGAACAGAGGAGCATCCCAGCCTCCTGGTCCCCGGGCGGCGTGGCCCGCGGGTCATGGCCAAAGGAGAGGACACCGAGAGTGGCTCCAATGCGGGACTTCTGCCCACCGGCATCCTCCAAGCCGGTGAACGCCCGGTCCAGGTGAAGAAGGAACCAAAGAAGAAAAAGCAGTTGTCCATTTGCAACAAACTTTGCTATGCAGTTGGAGGAGCCCCTTACCAGGTGACGGGATGTGCCCTGGGGTTCTTCCTACAGATCTACCTGTTGGATGTAGCTCAGGTGGATCCTTTCTCTGTTTCCATCATCCTATTCGTGGGCCGAGCTTGGGATGCCATCACAGACCCCCTGGTGGGCTTCTGCATTAGCAAATCTCCCTGGACCCGCCTGGGCCGCCTCATGCCCTGTGGTTGAAAGGTTACACTGTGGAGCCAGCCTGCCTCAGTTTTAATACCAACTTGACCACTTACAGCTGTACCACCTTGGGCAAGACATTTAACACCTTGGCCTCAAGTTCCTTCATCTGCACAGTGGAGATAAAAATTATGCCTTCCTCACTGGGTTGTGGTGAGAATTAAATTTTGTAATATATATATATATATATATATAAAAGAAATACAGTGATGGGGTTGAAGGTGAGCCTCCCTCTACTGCCCTGGTGCGAGCACTTGAGGACAGGCCCTGGGGAAAATGACCCTGGCAGATTAGGGCTGGAGGACATGGACACAGTTGGGTGGTCCGGGTTTTAAATGAACAAATCATCTGATTGTGGGCTGGGAACAACATACCACAGAGGAGGAAAACATGAGCTTTGGAATCAGAAGTTCCAGTTTGGCTACTTCCAGGTCTCTCGTGTAGTTTGGTCTGCATTTTCACAAGGCACCTTTGGGAGGGGGTGCAGAAGGTAGGCCAGTTTGTGGCAGTGGGGTGGCCTGAGAAAGGCTGGGTTTCTGGGTTCTTTCCTTGCCACACAGGCCTGAGAGAAGCCTCCATTCAAGGAGCTCACATTCTTTTCTGTTGCACAAAGGATTACATCACCAACCTATCTGGCGGACAATGGTCCCTGCTTTCTCTGTCCCTGGGTGGGGCTAAGGTGAGTCACTGGCCAGAGGCCCCAGGTTTACCTTTTAAGGTTCGCTAGTGCCAGAATGTCTGCTGTGTTTTCTGGGTTCCTGCCCAGAGAACAGATACCCAAAAGGCCTACCTCCTGGATAAACAGGGCAGTCTCATGTAAGAGGAATGGGACCAGAACTTGGCTGGCAGCCTGCCATTCACCTGAGGGACAAGGAACAGGGCCCCAATGGACTCACACATTAGCCCCCTTGATCCTTTCTGACCAACACCAATGGTATAAACATTCTGACCAACACACCCAATGCAAAGCAGCTGCCTGAAAGTAGAGCCGCTCCTCTGCACACTTCTTCAGGTGGATTTTGTGTTCCCTGCATTTTGCTAGGTGGTGATGAGATTCTCTGATATTCAAAGTCAGGTTTTTCCACCTTCTGCCGAGTTGATCATGTCAATGAAGGAAGATTATGGAAAGTGAAAAAGGAAGAACTATGCCCCTCCCTGCCTTCCCCCCCACCCCATGTGCCCCAGGAGCTGTAGGCAGGATTGATGGTGAGTATCCAGCATCCAGTATCACTGAGGACTGGTTGCAGACCACAGGTTTTCTTTCCAAATCCCAAGCCTGATGTCAGGCTAGAGACGCCTTGGACCATGGGGTCAGATTTTAGTCACCTGTTGGGCCCAGGCCAATGCTTGTGGTCTGGGGACCAATTTTCTGAGTGGCTTTCCTGGCCACGGGCCACATTCCAGCCTGGGGCATTTATGAAGAGTCAGTCCTTGTCTATTTACAAAGCTTTGTGAGTCGAGTGACTTCTGAAGAGAGGAGAGGTGTCACCAGTTGCTTCTCAGTGAAAGAGATCCTGAGGGGTCAGCCCCCATCTTCCCCCACACGTGCCTCACACTTGAGAGCAGCACTTGGAGTGTTGGATGCAACTTCATAGCATCCTTTGAGGACCGTGACATATCTCATCCACCCATCTCCAGAGTCTGCCATGTAGTAGATATGAATGGGCTGAAGCTCTGTGGTCTTGTGTGGCCCACTCTGTTCTTGGATGAATTGGGACCTGTTCTTCCACTATTAACCCTAGAGACCTCCTTGAGAGTCTCGTGATGCATCTAAATGCAGCCCTTTGTGATTTGATTCTAGCTACAGTATATCAACCAGTCCAGCCTGGAATAAGAAGAAAGGGCCCAGATTCTGTTCCCAATCTTGCTTTTACTTTTCAACTGTTTCTGGGCCTCAGTCTTGCTCTCTCTACACTTAATGAAGATTCATTTATCCCTTGTATTTTTCCTCCCTAATTAATCTCTCTACTGTTGATCTGTAAAATAAGAATAGTACCTAACACAGGGAGGTTTCAGAATTAAATATATTACTATATGTAAGGAGCTGAAAATATAGTAAGAATTCTGTGAATATAATCAATATTTCACTTACTGGAGGTCTTGGGAAAAGTTTTGAGTACCTTTGAAGAAGGCTGTCTGACTTCAAGAAGGCCAGCTGGTCTCCTTCTGTCCTGGCTGGAGCTGCAGTAATTGCAGGGCAGGAGGGGTAGGTAGAGGGGCCCAAGTTAGAGCTAGGGTTCCCCAGTCAGAGGGTACCTCCCAGGTATGACTCCCAGCAGCACCTGCCTACCACCACTCCCACCACAGTGTGGAGTCCAGTTCTTCACATGTGACCCTGTCTCACCAAAACTAGTCCACTTGTGCACACACACTGCAGTCATACCCTCCTGTACCCACAGATGTCCTCTCTTCAGCACATACACACAGGTATACACATATTCACACATGTACATGTTTCCACAGAGATGCCTAGACCTGTGCATGTACCTGGATGCAATCATTCTGTTCCACTCACAGACAGAAACCTACAGACAGTGAGCCATGAGGGATGAAGCACAGTGCCTGACACCACGGCTCCCTACTTCCCTCCAGCTCCTTGTCCTGTCCCATGTCTGCTAAAGAATAATAGAGCTTTCATTGATTACATGAGCCAAGACGTAGAAGCGATCTAAATGTCCATTTACAGATGGATGGATTACGAAGATGTGGCATATATATACTAGAGTATTACTCAGCCATAAAAAGGAATGAAATAATGCCATTTGCAGCAACATACTTGGACCTAGAGATTATCACACTTAAGCGAAGTAAGACAAAGACAAATATGATACCACTTATATGTGAAGTCTAAAAAAGTGATCCTAATGAACTTATTTACAAAACAGAATTAGACTCACAGAGTTAGAAAACAAACTTGCAGTTAGCCAAAGGGGAAAGATCAGGGGGAGGGATAAGTTAGGAGCTCGGGTTTAAGAGATTCAAGCTACTATACATAAAAAAAAAACAGGTCCTACTGTATAGCTCAGGAAACTATATTAGATAACCTATAATAACCTAAAATGTAAAAGAATCTGAAAAATAGTATCTATCTCTCTATCTATATATATACTGAATCACTTTGTTGTATACCTGAAACTAACATAACATTATAAATCAACTATATTTCAATTAAAAAACATAGAACTTTAAATGGCTAAGGGACCTTAGCGTCTATCTGGTCCAATCATTTTTTTTTTCCCCACTAACGAATACACTGAGGCCTAGAAAGGAGAAGTGACTTGCTGAATGCCACACAGCAAGATGTCTCATTTTCTTTACCATCCTGCATCATGGGCAATATGCATGTGATTCATTCACCCTCGTGCCTCTGCCTAAGCCTGTCCAGGACTGGGAACCTATAGGTAGCTGAGGATTGTGGAGCTGGAGTAGGTAAGAGGTCAGAGCCAGAGGGAGGGTGAGAGAGTGAAGTATGACAGGTCATCAAGGTCCCCTGGGCTGATGAGACTAGTGAGATGCAGAGAGAGGGGTCAGTTGACAGAGCTGTCTCTCAGGACTGGTGGCTCCTGAACTGGGAGTGGGGGATAGAGCTGATGCTGGGGCCTTGCATCTGGACTCCAGACAAGGTCTACTACTGAGCTGTGTGTTGTCACAGCACAGAGGGCTGGTTAGAACAGTTGTGGATTCTGGAACTCTCCAAGGGCTCTGTCCTCAGAATTCCATTGGAGGGTAGAGGGTACACATTGGTGGTCAGAAGACCCAGGATTAATCCTGTCCTTTAAAAGAACCCGTGTCTTTCCAGACCTCTCACTTCTGGTCTCAATTATTTCTATTGCCCTTAGTGATGGAATGGGGACTTCCATTTCTGTTAGCTTCCCGGGCCTGGATCCAGAAGTTTTGAGACTCACTGTGCTGTTTATGTGTATATTCAGGTACTCAGTTCAGTCTCTAGTGAAGCTGAGGGGTCATCGTCCCACTTGCACCAGCACTTGTAATATCCTTATCAGTGTCAGGGGGACAGTTTACTGCAGGGAGGCGCTTGATGGCCCAGAAGATGTGGGGATTTCTCTTTATGCTTGCATCTCTGATCACAGATATAAGTGTAATGATAGGCAGGCCATGGCCCTTATCCCAGAAAGGATTTCTATTTTATAGTCTGCAAAAGAATACTACTGACAATAAATACATGTTGTGGTTATTTTGTCGCAAGCACTAGTTATTTTGCATATATAAAATTCTTTCATCCTGCCAACAACCCTAGGAGGTGAAAAAGAGGTGCTCTTTTTATCATTTCACTTTAGACGTATGGAAACTGAGACACAGAGAGGGTAAGTAAACTGCTCAAAGTCACTCAGCTACGAACAGAGCCCAGTTTTGGACTCATGCAGTCTGGATCCAGGGTCTGTGTACTCACCTCTGGGCCGCATCATCTTTTTACTCCTTGTTGTTGTCTAGCTTTCAGGTAATTTATCAGTGATGGCAGGCCTCCAAACCCCAGAAGGACTCCATTTAAAAAAAAAAGGCAGTCATATCAAAGGCTTTTTGAAAGCTTAAGTCACGTTCATATATTCACCCCTTAAAGAATTCTCTTGAATTACTCAGGCATGAGTCTTCTCCACCAAAGCCAAGAGTGATGTTTCCTTAAGCTCTGAGTGACTGTTGACTCTATTCATAAGTTTACAGATGTGCACAGCGGTGATTTCTGGGAGGCAGCTGTGACTTAATGACATAACCACTGAACATTCAAACGAGGTTCAAACCCCAGCTGTGTGCCACTGAACTCAGGGTAGGGCCTGGCCCCTGCTACTGTGGGTCCCTGAGGTCTAGTTTCTTCCTCTGCAAGATATAGCATGAAGGTGGTGTGGATAAAATTACAGGCTATAGTGGTCTAGCACCGTCCTTGGCTAAACCTGAGACTGCTGTGAGCCTAGGGACAGAGGACTCTAGTGGAGACCCCAGATCTGGGGCTTTCTCTGTCTGCTTCATGTTTGGGGACCCTCCCAAACCTCGACCCTGAGGAGGATAACAGAAGTACAGACGACGCTCAGGGTTGGCTACATTGGTTTATTGGAAACACAGATCTTGGAAGAGATGAACACAGCAGAGAAGGAAGGGAGATGCTGGGACAGGGTGGGGACTCTGGCCATTGGCCCCAGGACAACCCAGAGTAGGGTCTTGGTCCTCCCTGCGCTGGGGTCCCTTCCTGTGGTGACCAAAGGGACTTTTTTCTAGGGTAGCCTTTCCCAGCGCGGGCGGCAGAACCCAGGAAGAGGGCATTAAGCACGGGCGTGAGGAGAGGACAGGAGTGGGATGGACCTTTCCAAGTGCAAGAGCGGTAGCCTAGGGCTTGCTCCACCCAGAGCTGAGGTGGGCGGGGAGGGGGCGGGGCCAAGCAGGGCGGGCCCCGCCGGGCTGCGCGGGAGAGATGCCCGGGCGGGGCCTGAGATGGGAGGCCTAACATTTGCGACAGACGCTGCCGCAGGAACCCACGCCGCAGGAGCTGATGCCGCAGGAGCCCACGCCGCAAGACGTGACGGAATTGCAGGGGCCGCAGGGCGCGCAGAGGCCGGTGCTCACCGCCAGGTTCCCGCTGCAGGGGGCGCTGCAGACGCTGCCCGTCACCGGCCGGGAGCCCGACACGCAGAGGTCCCCGCAGACGACCCCACCGCGGGAGCTGCTGACACCTGCGAACCCCAAAGACTGAGTCAAAATTCTGGGGGTCCGAGGGTGCCGCCTCCCCGACTATGACCCTCTCCAAGCATCTTAACAACTCTAGTCCAAAAGAAGTGGTCCTTCCTGCTGTCTGACCCCAAATCCCTCTTCCTGTGATGCCAGCCCACTCATTTTTAGGTGTCAGAGAAAACACTACTTCCATCCTTTACAGGAAGCGAGTAAACCCATCCACACAGGGCCTAGGATACTCACAGACATTCACGGACCCAACGCCTTCACACAGTCTGAGAGGGAAGAAGAAAAAGGCAATATTAGTGACAGTCAGAGCTGCAAACAGAGCTCCACAAATTCTTGGAGTGGGGTCCGCGAGTGATAAGAAGGAGGAGCAGAGTGTCAGAAGGAAGAGTCCTCAGAATACCCCACCCCACCTCAAAGTGATAAATGATAGGTTTGTCCCAGACCTGGCCATTGCTCAGCCCGGATCACGGGAGGTATTTGTGTAAAAGGTGGGAATGGGTAGTCAGGACCAGGCTGGGATGGTCCTCACCTCTGCTCCTCGCCCTCCAGCAGTCGCCTGTAGGTGGCGATCTCAATGTCCAGGCCCAGCTTGGAGTTCATCACCTCCTGGTACTCCTTGAGCAGGCAGGCCATGTCCTGCTTGGCCTTCTGCAGGGCCTCCTCCAGCCCGGCCAGCTTGCACTTGGCATCAGTGAGGGCTGCCTCGCCCTGCTGCTCTGCCTGGGTCACTGCAGCCTCCAGCTTGGAGTTCTAAGGGCCCAGGAGAGAACAAGGTGGGCTATGGTCTCTCCACACAGCAGGGATCACCCCAGGAACAGGCCTCTCCCTGTCATCTCCTGGGGCTCCCTGAGTAACCACACCCTTGGTCTCAAGTCATGCAAATGAACTGGAGAATGAATGGTGAGATCCAGTTGGGCACACACACTGCCTGTGGGGCCCTGGGTGGGCCTCAAAAAAACCCTACCTGGCACTTGGCATTCTCGACCTCAGCTGTCAGCCTCTGGATCACCCGGTTCAGCTCATTGATCTCCTCCTTGGTGCGGCGCAGGGTCTCCCCATGCCGGATCACCGTAGCCTTGATCTCCTCACACTGGTTGTGGGGAAAGGGGACCGAGAAGCAGAAAGGCTCATGAAACTCAGGACGGGATGTACCACCCACTCAGAACAACACAGATGATTTTCAGGTCGCCCAGTGCACAGCCTGTGAAACCATAATGGCAGCCCTGTCCTGCCACTATAACCTGAGAGCTGTCTGTACTTCTTTCACCACCTCTAGGGACCAGAATCCCCAGACAAAAGAAATCCTGTTATTATATACCTCACGTCCCTTCCATAATGTCTAGGAGGAAGATGACCTGGACCACTCACCTTGCTGCGGTACCAGCTCTCAGCCTCGGCCCGGCTGCGGCTGGCAATGTCATCATACTGAGCCTTGATCTCGGCAACAATGTTGTCCATGTTCAGGTCCCGGCTGTTGTCCATCTTGACGATGACTGAGGTGTCTGAGATGTGGGCTTGGAGAACTCGGATCTCCTGCAGATGGAGGAGGATGGAAGGGTCTTGTTTACACCTTTGCTTCCCCCACCATAGCGTGTACCAGCCTTTTCAGCCCTTCCTGGCCTCCAGCTCTGGCCCCCTCTGACAGCCTCATGGGCTGTAGCTCCTGCCCAAATCCCTGTCCAACTCTGATCGCAGAACAACGCCCTCTCTTCCAGGCCAGATGCTGCTTTCTGCCTGGGCCACAATCACTCACCTCCTCATATAGTCGCCGAAGGAAGTCAGTCTCCTGAATCAGGGCCTCCACATTGGCCTCAAGGTCTGATTTGCGGACGTAGGCACAGTCCACATCCTGGGAAGATGGGGAGTCTTTGAGCAAAGAGGACCCCTGATGATCATCACCTGAATTCCTCTCTCTCCTCACACAGTACATGGAGGTGAGGGGGGAAGGAGTCCGTGTTCCTCTTCCTGTCTTATCTCCATGCTGCCCTTCCCTGGAGGCATCTAACAACCTCCTCCCCTTCTAAGAACAAATGCCTTGTGCCTTGGAGGTGGACCACTAGCCTTTCACTCCTCCTACCTGAGATCTCTTACCTCCCATGTCTTCTTTTTACCCTAAGCTCGCCAGACTGGCTCCCTTGCTCAACCACTTTGACCCTTCCCTGTTTCCCAACAGTCCTCCAAAACTCTACCTGGCCACTGTTGGCTCTGCTTCATCCTCCCCCCCCAGACCCTGGGACAGTGCCCCTCCTCTTAACCAGATTCCTGAAACACTAGACAGGATACCATCCTTCAACAGAGAGACGGAAGCTACCATGCCTCCATGGGACCCCAGCCACAGACTATCCACTCTGAAGCAGCACAGAACATCCAGAGATCAATTCAGTCATACCCCTGCTTCAGGTCAGGGTGCTAGTGAATTTTCCAAGGTTACTGCCCTTTTCAAAGCCTTGGATGTGCCTTTCATGACCTGGTCTATGGGAATTTCCCATCCTGACTTGGCAAGATCACTGCACCCCACAGGGAGGTTGAGAACATAGATCTCCCCAGCAAAAGCCTGTCATTCTGATATCCCTCATGTCTGTGCTTCCCAATCCTGTGTTACTCACCTTCTTCAGAGCCACAAACTCATTCTCGGCTGTTGCTCTTAGAGTGACTTCCTCCTCATACCTGCAGGAAGAGGACAGAGGGAGGTCACCACGTCACAGGAGTGAAGGGGACAACACTAGGGACCTCCCCACATAGCCAGATCCCTGGCAGCCCTGCTGGGTCCTCTCTGGTTGGACTTGGGGTGTGTCTGTGATTCTCTCTCCACTTGGAGTTGAGGGATCCTGGGGGTGATACTTCTGGAACCTCACGAGCCCTGCTGCCCAAACTGCTCTGAGGTCACCTCTGGAGGAAAATAAGGACTCAGCACCAGTCAGGAGTAGACAGCAGCCCCTCTGGAGCACTGCAGTCCCAGCCTCCCCCCACCTGGGTGTCCAGCCGAGCTCAGCTGGGGGAGGACCTATGAATCTCAGAGACCATCAGCACTAGGGCAACCTAGACAGTGGGACACCCAGAGACCCAGGACCTGGCAGCTCTGAGAGATATTGAGACTCATATCACATCCAGGTGCTACAGGTGGGAGCCTCAGGGGCCAGGCCTGGGAGGATGCAGATGCCTCCTCCCCATAGAGCACAGGGCACTGTTGCTGGATGATCAGGCTTTGAGAAGAGAAGCCTGAAGGAGGGGAGAGAGACTTCCTACGGAATCACAGCCCTACTCATAGGAATCTGAATAACGACTGCCTGATGGGAAGATCCTGCTGCATACCACCAACTTGCCCTGCATGGTCACACCCCCTTCTTTGAAATTCTTTTCCAATTTCATCCAGTGGGTTGAATCCATGTCCATTTCCTGTGCCCAACATCACCCTCAGCCACACTCACCTCTTCTTGTAGCCCTCCAGCACCTCCTGCAGGCTGTTGAGCTCCGAGGACAGCCTCCCGCTGTCGGCCTCTGCGCACTCAGCCTCCCGCCTCAGCGTCTCGATGTAGCCATTGAACAGGGGCTCGAGGTTGCTCTCGCAGCACTGGCGGTTCTGGTAGAACTGCAGCTTGGTCTCCAGCAGCTTGTTCTGCTGCTCCAGGAAGCGCACCTGCCATTTGGGGTGGGGGAGGGGTCAGATGGCTCCTACTGCCCCCAAGCCTATTTGGGGGATGGAGGGGCTTGGGGAGGGTGCTGATTGCTGTAAGGTAAACTCCAAAACCAGTACTTTTTCTGACAAAGGTCCATATAGTCAAAGCTAAGGTTTTTCCAGTAGTCATGTATGGATGTGACAGCTGGACCTTAAAGTCTGAGTGCTGAAGAATTGATGCTTTCGAACTCTGGAGATGGAGGAGACTCTTGAGAGTCCCCTGGGCTGCAAGGAGATCAAACCAGTCAATCCTAAAGGAAATCAACCCTGAATATTTATTGGAATGACTGATGCTGAAGCTGAAGCTCCAATACTTTGGCCACTTGTTGTGAAGAGTTGACTCATTGGAAAAGACCCTGATGCTGGGAAAGACTGAGGGCAAGAGGAGAAGGAAGAGATAAAAGATGAGATGGTTGGATCGCATCACTGACTCAATGGACGTGAGTTTGAGCAAGCTCTGGAGATGGTGAAGGATAGGGAAGCTTGTGTGCTGCAGTCCATGGGGTTGCAAAGAGTCGGACACAACTGAGGAACTGAACGACAACAACGCAAACCAAGAGCTCAGCAGAGATTGGACAGAGGGGACTGTGAAAGCAAGGCAACTTCTGGATTTCAAGATAGTGATCATGTTTGGATTTTCCATATTAGAGGTGAGAGCAAGGGGTTGGGAAAGATCATTCCCTCCTCAGGTCAAGTGAGTTATCCTGACCTGCTGAATCTAGATGACATGTGGTCAGGAGCCAAGTAGAGTTCTTTTTGCATTTGATTGCCCCATCAGTGCCCAGCCCAAGTTTAGTATAGATGGGTTCAGGAAAGGTGTGATCAAGGACACCCACTCAAAGGCTGAACTGTGGTTCTGTTCCTATATCTTATGTGCATTTGTTGAGTCTTGTTTGCATGTATGCTTTCTTCTCTGACATGTGGTTCCAAGCCTTGTCCTTGTCTGTGTGTAGGGCCCTTGCCTGTCTGGACAGAGGTTGTAAATAATAACAGTGCTCTAATCAGGAGCCCCTGCTCTAGACTCAGTTCTCTGGTCTGTCTGTACCCTGGAAGTGTGTCCATCTCCTCCATCAGCCTGGGGGCTCACCTGGCCCACAACTCTCCTGCCCCCTGACTAACCCTTGAGTGCCCACCCGGGAAGGGAAGGTTCAGGAAGGGTGTGATCAAGGACACCCACCTTGTCGATGAAGGCAGCGAATCTGTTGTTGAGACACTTGATCTGCTCCTTCTCCTCTTGCTTCACGCACTGCGCATTGGGGTCGATCTCCAGGTTGAGGGGAGTGAGGAGGCTCTCATTGACTGACACGGTGGTGATGCAGGGAGGGCTGAGGCCGCCCACACCGCCGGAGCGGTACCCGAAGCTGCGGCCAAAGGAGCCAGTACGGAAGCCCCCGCAGACGCTGCGGCTGCCGAAGCCCCCGGTGAGGCCGCGGTAGCAGGAGATGCCACGGTAGGGGGCGGCCGTGATGCAGCAGCGGCCGGGCCGAGGTCCGCAGGCGGAGACGCAGCTGAAGGCGCGGCCACGGAATCCTGATCCGCAGGTCATGATCCTCCTGGAGATGTAGGTTGCAGAGTACAGGAGAGGTGAGCTGGAGTCTTGTGGAAACTCCAATGTCCTCCTCAGAGAGCCGGGGTCCTATTTATGCTCAGGTCGGAAGGGGCTTGGCTATGCAGATGCGGTTGTGGCAATTTATGCTTTATGGGCTTGTGTGGCTAGCTGAGTTCAACGCTTCTCTAGAATGTGCTTTAATAGTGGCCCGCACCCTCTTCTGTGTAAAGGATGCCAGATCCTGGGCTGTAAGGGACTCAGCATGTTTCATCTTCAAAGCGCCTTGCCAGCTGGGCATGCAGTCATCTGAGGAGACTGGAAAGGGAAGGGCAGGGCAGGAGGGTGGAAGGAGAAGGGAAACCAGATGTGGCAGAAACAGGTGACCTGTGTGTGTGCAGGTTTGAGTGGGGGGCCTAGGAGAGACTGCGGTGTTAACAAATAACTTCTAGACGTTTCCACCCAGTAGTGGGCAAGGCGCTGTTACATAAAGCTGTATTTTCCCAATCTCCAGAGAGTCCAGTTGGCTGCTGAAAAACATCTGACTTTTCCTGCCATGACAAGAGTCAGCAGATTATGAAATATTTGTGTTTTATGTTTTCTTTCACTTTTATTATGAGAATTTTCAAAATTAGGAAAGTTGAAGAAATGGTACCTGTATAACAAAATGCTGATGTGTTCTACCCAGGTACCCACATTCAAGAGTTATTAACATTGTGCCATATTTGCCTTCACATTTGCCCAGTTATTTGATGATTACAGAAAGCATAGCATGGAACCCTTAAATACTTTAGCATGCATTTCTTAAGAATAGAGACAGTACCATTTTTCACATGCAAGGAGAAGAATGATAATTCAAAAAAATCATTTACTATCCATTCATATTAAAATGTCCTAACTGTCCTATGATTTTTAAAAGTAGGTTTTAAAAAATAACTTATGGCTATATCTCTTGTATTTTCTATACACTGGAAAGTAACTCTTGAGCTGGGCTGTTCAATATGGTAGCCAATAGACATATGTGGCTATTTAAATTTAAATTAGTTAAAATTAAATAAATTAAATATCTAGTCTTTCAGTCACATGCCACACATGACTAGCAGCTACATTATTGACAGAACAGAAACAGAACATTTTCACCATCACACCAGTGTCTTTCAGATAGTGCTGGTCTGGAGGCTTGATTGCATTTAACTGAAATGTTTTTGGGCAGCATACATCATAAACAATGCTTTGTAACTCTTACTGTATCACCCCAGAAAGCACAATCAAGTTGTCCTGTTACTGGTGATGCTAAATCAGATCACTTGAGTATGTTTCCCCCTTTACGATTAGAAAGATTTCTGTAGGGAAATACAGGTTCTATTTTCTTTTTACTGGCCACCTACTGTGTTACCAAAACTATATGCCATAAATGATCTCTAATTCTCACACCCACCATATGAAGTAGGTATCATTATCCCTATTTTACAGATGAGGAAACTGAGGCTTGGAGAGGTTAAATAACTTGCCCCAAACCTCCCAGCTATTAAGAAGTGGAACTGAGGAGATGCCAAGCCTTCTCACCTATAGGTTATGACAACCCTTGGATTTCCTAGTCCTTGGAGACTTTCAAGAGGATGGAGAAACTTATTGGGAGAGGGTTAGTGTGGATATAGGGCTCCTCTTGTGGCTCAGTGGTAAAGAATCCTTCTGCCAAGGCAGGAGACTTGGGTTCAATTCCTGAGTCAGGAAGATCCCCTGAAGAAGGAAATGGCAACTTACTCCAGTTTTCCTGCCTGCAAAATCCAGTGGACAGAGGAGCCCTGATGAGTTACAGTTCATGGGGTCACAAAAGAATTGAAAATGACCTAGCAATTAAACAACAACAGCAATCTGTGGATATAGGATTGAGGAGAGCCAGTCTAAGAAAAATGGGCAGAGTCAGGGGGTGTTGGGATGGTTGGAACCAGGAGGGCCAATGGGCATGCGTGTGACACAGGGCAATGAGAGGCTGAGGAGAGGAGATCTGCAGGACCCTATGGCTGAGAATTGAAGGAAAGGAATGGAGAATAGCAGTTTTAGCTATTTGCTTGTGTCTGGTATATTGTAAGTACCTTGATAAGATTATACTGTGTTCTACATACATGAAACACCCAATTCCAATAGAGCAAGACTAGAAAAATGACCCCATAAAAGTACAGGGGTTTGTTTTAAATGGATGGGGAAAAAAGAGAAGAGAAACACTGTAGCTGTCAGCCCCTGGTAGCTGGCTTGCTGTAGGGGCAAAGGGGAGGCAAAGCAGCTTAGGGTAAGAGGTGAGGGGTTTGGTAGGAAAAGAGGAGGAAGGAGGAGAATAGAATAGTATGTCCATGTAGAACATTCAGGAATGGGGACTTGCGATAGGATGTACATGGGGTCACGGACCATGTCAGCAATCTGGCCATCGCAGAGGAGGGTGTGGCTCTTGATGTCACTTTATGTGTTTGGGGACCTGGGTCGGCTCTTCTGAGGCCCTTTATGCCTTCATCCGCCACTCTGCGCACTGCCCACAATGGAGGTGGTGCTTCCAGCCAGCCAGCTGGGTGTCCCAGGGAGAAGCCCTGTGAGTCAGAGTGCAGCTCGCATACACTTTGCCTTTTCTACTAGTGTAACTCCCTATAAAAGTGACACGCATAAACATAAGCTAATTACTAATGACTGGTCTTTGCTAAGCAATTTGAAAGAAGCAAGAAGCAATTTAAACCAGGATATAAAAAAATTCAAATGTGACACCACTTCATTTAATTCAGGTATTACTAATGGTTGCTAATTTTGAAGACCTAAAAAGACATTCTATCTGTAGGTTTTCTTGGAGTGAAGAAAGCTCTTGGTGAGGGAAGGGGAGAGGGGAGGGGGAGGGATTGGCAGAATGACTACTCTGTGCTCTTGGCTCTGGCAACGGGAGCTTTATGGAAGTTAAGTCCAGTCAACTGTTCTCAGTTGTGTCCAACTCTTTGTGACCTTTTGGACTGTAGTCTGCCAGGCTTCTCTGTCCATGGGATTTTTTTCAGGCAAGAATACTGGAGTGGGTTGCCATTCCCTTCTTCAGGGGATCTCCCTGACCCAGGGACTGAACCCATATCTCCTGCATCTCCTGCATTGCAGGTTGATTCTTTACCCACTGAGCCATCAGGAAAGTTAACATTGCTTTTATTGTGAAATATACCACTCCTACAAAAGAATGTATAGTTGGTATGCCTACCACCTGTGGGAAGAAATAGAACATATGTGTAACTTAGGAACTTCCTCTGAACCTCATTTTCACTGCATCGCCTTCCTTCCTGAACCAGGATGGTTCTTCTCTGGGGTTTTGTGTTGAATGATTCCTTTGCTTTTTTTTTTTCTTTCTTTAGTTTCCTTAAGGGAAACTAAAGGAGTGCATCTCTAAACCATATATTCCAGTTCTTGAACTTCATATGAATGGAATCATATTGTGTGTATTCCTTTGTTCAAAGTTGCTTCCTATAGCTGTATTCTGTTCATGTTCACTGTGGATTGTACTCTCTGTATGAATATGTCACAGTTTATTCATCTTTCCACCTCCAAGGCCTCGTGGCTGTTCCCAGAGTTTGTATTATGAACAGATCTGCCATGAACATTATTCCCATGTCTTCTGGTATATCTGTACAAGAGTTTTTCTAAGGTATGTGGTTATTTAAAAAAAATCATTCAGGTAGCATATGCTTAGTATAGAAACCTATTTTATGAACAGTCTTCCAAACTTATAACAACATATGTTGATGTTCATCTTATTTCATAGTAGCTACTATACTGATTGCCCAACTTGCATTAATGCATTTAATTTTTACAAATTTCCCTTTGAGGCTGGTGTTCTTATTCTTGTTTTACAGATGAGGACACTGAGGACTAGAGGGTCAAGAGATTTGCTCAGGTTGAGGTTAGAGGTTAGAGGCAGAGCTGGCACTCATAGCCTGGTGTATTTGATCACAATGGAAAGGCTTGATCGTTGTCCTGTCCATCCACTGTCTTCCATCACTACAGCATCACATGGTACATGGTACATTCACACACGCTCACTATTCCTCCCCCTCCAGTATCTCTTCTGGGTCCTTCAGCATGCTCTCAGGGTGCAGGACCAGAGGATGAGGAGAGCTCGCTCTTATTTGTTGTGAGCTTCCAATTCCAAGAGAAAAGCTGTACATATACCCAGACCATTAACAAAAATGCAAACTCTGCAGCATACCAATGGGTACAAACATTTGGTTCATGGCTATATTCCAAGGACTTGGCACACAGTAGGTGCTCAATAAATATTTGTTGCATGAATAAAATGAATCCCAGATGCACATTAGGTGCTGAGTAATGGAACCATCAAAGCTTGATGGTTAATTATGCAAAGCTTTTTTTGGTAAGATAGGGTGGGGACCAGATGAAGCAGATCATGTGGCGGCCATTCCTAAGGGTGGGGGTGGGGTGGGGAGAGGTTCTTGGCTGGGGCCTGAAGGAAAGATGAAGTGAGTAGATGTGTCCTTTACCAAAGCAAACTCCTCAACCTGAGTGATGATGGGAGCGGAAGGGAAAGGCAGACAAGGCAAGAATTCTGAAGGCCATGGGCCAGAGTAGAGATGGGGTAGGGTTGAGGAAAGAGAAGTGAATGGAAGGTAGTTTTTAGAGGAAAGGAGGAAGAAAGATGCTTGCTTTTAGATTACTACTTCCAGGGCCACTTGGAAGAAGGATGGAGACTGACTGGGGTGAGAAGAATGGCATGGAAGGGAGACTGGGGGAGACAGAGGGGAGAGGAGGGAAGAGGAGGACAGTGGAGGAAAAAGAAGGTCAAGACCCGTGGGAGAATAGTGGGGGGACACTCCACGGTGGAAGAGCAAAGGAGGTTCATGGGGGAAGGGGCACGGGTATATACCTACCTAAAGGGCAGGCTCCAGCTCTAAAGAAATGAGCCCTCATGGGGCAGGGACCTGGGCTGGGGGAGGTGCAGGGGCTCAGCCTGGTAGGTGGGAATGGACCGCACCAAGGGTGGAGCTCCTGAGTCAGGCTTCCTCCTCTGCCAGATCCTCCAGGGCTGCCTTCGGCCCTCCCTCCTCTGGTGAGTTCTCATGGACAATTGGTCACTGTCCCAGGCTGTCTTGGCTGAGGGGCAGAGCTCTGGCACAACCTCTCGGATACCTGCAAGCCTAGAGCTTTGGTATCTTCCAGACATAGAGTTCACAGGCTGCTTCCCAGTCTGCAGCCATGCAGCAGAATGACATGGGCCCTGCTTCAGAGGTCTCTGTCTCCACTGGCTCTCCATTGTCACAGCATCTCGTGATCCCTTCCTCTTCTGCAAGGGCCCTCAGATTGCCCCCACTGTCTACTCTCTGAAATACCTCCATGCACATCTTTTTACCAACACTGACCCTCCCGCTGCTTTATGAAGCCTGTCTTCACCCTTTCTAGGGATCCGTTCTTACCCTTCTCATCAGACTAACTGTATTTCACAATGTCCCAGAATGGGCTTTGTCAATAGGCATTGAGCTCTTGAGGATCTGATGGTATAGCTAAAAACAAGCTCTCTTCAGACTTCTGCCCTTTCTCGTGAACTTCTGAACTTCTGCGTCTGTCTTCCCCATTAGATTAGGAGTTCCAGAATCCATATTTCCTTCCTCCTCTTAGTGCTTTCCTCTCTCCTTGCAAACTTAAGATAGGGTTCAGTATATTGCAGGGATACATCAATCACAAAGTTCTTGAATCTAACAACAAGATGTTACCTTGTCTAACCCACCATCCATCTTGGGGCATCTCCTTTGCAACAACCTTCACAGGAGCAGGATGGACTAGAGGGAGTCTTGAACAAGAACTTCTCCATGTTAAAATTACCTGATTTACCCCTTATCTCCAAGCATCCCTTGAAACAAGGTCTACTTGGCCTAAAAGAAGAGGTTCTGATCACCAGATATAAAGGTCTTTTGGTTCACCCTGTCACCACAAACATGATGGCCACTCCAGAATAAAGAATGTTTCTCTTTTACATAATCCTCCCTTAAATGGGAGACATAATGCAAACTCCTTAGGAAGGCATGACTGCTTGCCCTCCTTCTGGCAAGTTTTTCTTCAAATCCAACTTCCATCTGTCCAGCCGCAGTGGAAGTCCTGCTCTCTTCAGAGTTCCATTATACTTGGATAGATTGTCAACCTCAACCCCATGATATCCCTGGGATACTGACCAATCAGGCAGTTTTGGAATTAGGCAATAAATAAATAAATTCACCATTAGGCAAGATGAACGAGCATGTCATTGATTTGTGGCTAAAGATTTCTGTTGGTCTGTTAAGGCCAAATAATGAACACAAATTTATCAATTACAACAGATAACATATTTTTTGGACTGTCCAAACTTTTCTTTTCACCCAGTAGTGTGGTCCCCTGAGGATTGGTGACACTTTCCCTTTGCCTAAGAAGAGAGTTTCCCTGGAGTAGTTGGGCTTGAGGATGGACCTTTGATTTTGGGTTCTTTTTCAGGATAAAGGAAAGGTCTACAGTTCTACTTGCCCCTAAGATTAACCCCATGGTAGAATAAGAGTTGATAACATTTATTGAGCACTTGCTATGTGCCAGCTGTTGTGATAAGAATTATCCATGTATTTTTTAATTTAATCTGTCTATTCCGCCTGCAATGTGGGAGACCTGGGTTTGATCCCTGGGTTGGGAAGATCCCTTGGAGAAGGGAAAGGCTACCTACTCCAGTATTCTGGCCTGAAGAATTCCATGGACTGTATAGGCCATGGGGTCACAAAGAGTAGGGCAACAGCTGAGCGACTTTCACTTCATTTCACTTCATTATTCCTTTAAGATGGGCATCATTAGTGGGTATTTTACATATGTGGTTTAGTAATGTGGGTAGATATATTCCATCAAACCTGCTGATATATCCACAGCAGCAGCAGTAGCAACAACAACAATCATAACAAATATTTCTACCTCCCCATCAAACCTGACATTATAACTGCAGCAGCAGCGACACCTACCACTAATATGATTACATCCTTTTGAGTGTGTCAGGCTCTATTTTAACTGCTTGACCTGGGTTAATTCTTTTAATCCTTATAAAAACTTTATTATGTAGGTAGCATTACCCCTATTTTACAAATCATGAAATGACATAGGGAGAGGTTAAGAAATTGCCTAAAGTTACATAGCTAGAAACTGGCAAAAGTGGACTTTGAAACTAGGCAGTTTGGACTGTGGGTCTGTGTTCTTAATTGATAAGCCACGTATTTAAACTTTTTAGTTTCAATTATAGTAAGAAATAATTTTGCACAGTGATTAAGTGCACACATATGTACATATCACATACTATTGAAATAAAAGACCCTGAAATGTTTTTATTATGTATGCTACACTCTGATGTTTTCTACTATATTCTACTCTTCTTGATTTTGTCCTAACCTGTTTCATTAAAATTCTGGTTGCTTCTCTTTGTGGGTCATGATGTGAACTCAGAAAATGCAGTCCCAGAGCCTCTTGCTTCTTAATGATTACAACAAAGCACATCTGCACAGTGCTCTGGAATTTACTGAGTGCATGCACATCTCTGTAATTCTCCAAGGCAGCCCTGGGAAGAAGATGCTTAATCCATCTCCCAGAGGAGTGTACTTCCCTGCCCCCCTAGATCACATAGAGCTAGTCATGGAAGAGCCCTGGTTCCTACCCAGCCTTTTAGTGTTCAAGGACCAATCTAATTATGTTGGATGGATGGCACACAATATGGATTTGTTCTGACAATATGGAATAGCATCTTTCAATGCTATTGACAAATTGCTGTAAAGGGAAGGATGTTGCAGGGTTGTTAGAACATGGAAAGCAATATAGGCTCAGGGGAGTGATGGCAGGGGGCTGAATGCTCCCCCTATATGGCTCTATCTGAAAGATTCTCTTGTATTCTGAGCCAAAAGCTATAAAGACTTATAATAGCCATGTCTACCCCAATCCTTCTGGGCCCTGGAGAAAGCATTGAGCCTGGAGGTGAAATCTAGACAGGCTATCCTTGCTTGGGGCCTTGTTGGCAATGGCTGGGCATTCAGGAGACCGCTGAGCCAAGGTGTGCCACCTTAGGCCTCATGGAAGACTCTGTGGGAGGGAGTGCCTCCTTTCAGTGTAGGCTGACAAATAAGGTCTAAGAAGTGGACTTGTCACTGTGCAAGTGGAGGTAGGTGTAAGTGTGTATGAGCACGTGTATCTGTGAGATTGTTGATGGGAAGTCCAGCATGTGAGTTCGCAGTGTGTATGTTTGTGCCTGTGAGAGAGAGAGACAGAGACAGAGAGAGAGAGAGACGAGATACAGAGAGTTGGCTGATGGGTGCAGGTGAGGAATTTGGGAGCAGGTGTCTGAGGCTTTGGTGCTGTAAAAGCAGCCATCCCTGTAAGGGAAATCACGAAGCGATCTCAAGTTCCCCATCTGTTGATCTTAACGCTCTCCCAGTGTTGCAGTGCCGATGTGATCAGCACCGCGGACAGCGGCATGAGCACGTCAAATGGGTGGTAGGGAAGAGGCCGCACCCCCGCCTTGCCCCGCCCTCCTTTCCAACGTGAGTCACCGCTCCCCTATCCTCAAAAACCTTTCGCCAAGTGTGTATGAGGAGGTTGGGGTGGGGTGAGGAGAGGTGAGCTGGCCCTTTGAGGACAAAAATTGTGCAGTTTAGGGTAAAAGGCCATAAACATCTGGCCGCATCTGGCACGCAATTGAGCACATTAAGGAAGGAGCAACAGCAGCTAAACAACCCAAGCCCATAAACATGTCTAATTGCTCCTAACACGTGGATACGTCAGGCTCCTCACATATATAAAAGGCCCAATGATGTTCAAGAAGTGAACACCTCGTCCACTAGCCCTCCATTAGGCCATCTGCCTCCTGAGCGCCTCCCGTGCCCCAAAGAAGCACCATGACTTGTGGATCTTACCGTTCTCTCCCAGCATTCAGCTGCGTCTCCGCCTGCGGACCTCGGCCCGGCCGCTGCTGCATCACGGCCGCCCCCTACCGCGGCATCTCCTGCTACCGTGGCCTCACCGGGGGCTTCGGCAGCCGCAGCGTCTGCGGGGGCTTCCGTACTGGCTCCTTTGGCCGCAGCTTCGGGTACCGCTCCGGCGGCGTGGGCGGCCTCAGCCCTCCCTGCATCACCACCGTGTCAGTCAATGAGAGCCTCCTCACGCCCCTCAACCTGGAGATCGACCCCAATGCGCAGTGCGTGAAGCAAGAGGAGAAGGAGCAGATCAAGTGTCTCAACAACAGATTCGCTGCCTTCATCGACAAGGTGAGTTTCCTTGATCACACCCTTCCTGAACCTTCCCTTCCTGGGTAGGCAGTGAAGGGGTAGTCAAGGGCAGTAGAGATGTGGTCCCTTCAGGTCCCAGTCTGATTGATGAAATGGACACACATCCAGGGCACAAAAAGACCAGAGAGATGAGTCTAGAGCAGGGGCTCCTGAATGGAGCACTATTATATAAAACCTCTGTCTAGACAGGCAGGGTGCCCACAGACAAGGACAAGGCTTTGGAACCACATGTCAGAGAAGAAAGCATACATGCAAACAAGACTCAAGAAATGCACATAAGATATAGGAATAGGATCACAGTTCAGCCTTCAAGTATTTGTCCTTGATCACACCTGTTCTGAAACCCCCCATGCCCAAGTCCCTGCTGGGCTCTGATGGGGCAGTCAAATGCAAAAAGAGCTCTACTTAACTCCTGATCACATGCTATCTAGACTCAGCAGGTCAGGATAACTCAGTTCACCTGAGAAGTGAATGATCTTTCCAAATACCTTGCTCTCACCCTAATATGGAAAATCTAAACATGATCACTCTCTTGAAATCCAGAAATTGCCTTGTCTCCCACTGCCCCCTCGGTCTAATCTCTGCTGAACCCCTGTTGGAATTTACCTTAAAGCACTCAGCACCCTCCCCAAGCCCCTCCATCCCCCAAATAGGCTTGGGGGCAGTAGGAGCCATCTGACCCCTCCCCCACCCCAAATGGCAGGTGCGCTTCCTGGAGCAGCAGAACAAGCTGCTGGAGACCAAGCTGCAGTTCTACCAGAACCGCCAGTGCTGCGAGAGCAACCTAGAGCCCCTGTTCAATGGCTACATCGAGACGCTGAGGCGGGAGGCTGAGTGCGCAGAGGCCGACAGCGGGAGGCTGTCCTCGGAGCTCAACAGCCTGCAGGAGGTGCTGGAGGGCTACAAGAAGAGGTGAGTGTGGCTGAGGGTGATGTTGGGCACAGGAAATGGACATGGATTCAACCCACTGGATGAAATTGGAAAAGAATTTCAAAGAAGGGGGTGTGACCATGCAGGGCAAGTTGGTGGTATGCAGCAGGATCTTCCCATCAAGGCAGTCGTTGTTCAGATTCCTATGAGGAGGGCCATGATTCTCTAGGAAGTCTCTCTCCCCTCCTTCAGGCTTCTCTTCTCACAGCCTGATCACCCAGCAACAGTGCCCTGTGCTCTGTGGGGAGGAGGCATCTGCATTCTCCCAGGCCTGGCCCCTCAGGCTCCCACCTGTAGCACCTGGATGTGATATGAGTCTCAGGGTCTCTCAGGGCTGCCAGGTCCTGGGTCTCTGGGTGTCCCACTGTCTAGGCTGCTCTAGTGCTGATGGCCTCTGAGATTCATAGGTCCTCCCCCAGCTGAGCTCGGCTGGACACCCAGGTTGGGGGAGGCTGGGGTGGCAGTGCCCCAGAGGGGCTGCTGTCCACTCCAGACTGGTGTTGAGTCCTTATTTTCCTCTAGAGGTGACCTCAGAGCAGTTTGGGCAGCAGGGTTGTGAGGTTCTAGAAGAGTCACCCCCTGGATCCCTCAATTCCAAGTGGAGAGAGAATCACAGACATACCCCAGAGAGGGTCCTCTGGTTCTCCAACCAGAGAGGACCCAGCAGGGCTGCCAAGGATCTGGCTATGTGGGGAGGTCCCTAGTGTTGTCCCCTTCACTGGTAAAATGTGGAGGGGGTTCTGGGGAGACCTGCCCTGCCATGATTCCCCTCTCTGCCCTCTTCCCCAGGTACGAGGAGGAAGTTGCTCTGAGAGCAACAGCCGAGAATGAGTTTGTGGCTCTGAAGAAGGTGAGTAACATGGGATCAGGAAGCAGAGCCATGAAGGATCTCCCAGAATGACAAGCTTTCATTGTGGAGAACAGTGGTCTCATCCTCTGTGGGGAGCAGTGACTTTGCCAAGTCAGGATGGGAAATTCACATAGACTAGGTCATGAAATGCACATCCAAGGCTTTGAAAAGGTCAGTAACCTTGGACAATCCACTAACAACTTGCCCTGAAGCAGGGGTATAGCTGAATTAACCTCTGGATGTTCTGTGGTCTCAGAAGTAATAATCTGTGGCTGGGATTCCATGGAGGCATGGTAGCTTCAGTCTCTCTGTTAAGGGATGGTGTCCTGTCTAGTGTTTCAGGAGTCTGGTTAAGAGGAGGGGCACAGTCCCAGGATTTGGGGGGGGATGGAGCAGAGCCAACAGTGGCCAGGTGGAGTCTTGGAGGGCTGTAGGGAAATAGGGAAGGGTCAAGGTGGTTGAGTAAGGGAGCCAGTCTGGCAGGCTTTTTGGTACAGGGAAGGGGAAAAGGAGAGCTGGAAAGTGAGAGGTCTCAGGTAGAAAGGGTGAAAGGCTGGTGGTCCACCTCCAAGGCACAAGGCATTTGTTCTTAGAAGGGGAGGAGGTTGTGAGATGCCTCCAGGGAAGGGCAGCATGGAGATGCGACAGGAAGAGGAACACAGGAAATCCTTTCCCCCTCACCTCCTTGTAATGGGTGAGAAGAGAGAGGAATTCGGGGTGATGATGATCATCAGGGGTCCTCTTTGCTCAAAGACTCCCCATCTTCCCAGGATGTGGACTGTGCCTACCTCCGCAAATCAGATCTTGAGGCCAACGTGGAGGCCTTGATTCAGGAGACTGACTTCCTTCGGCGACTATATGAGGAGGTGAGTGATTGTAGTTCTGGCAGAAACCAGGATCTGGAAGAGAGGGTGTTGGTTTGGGGTCGGAGTTGGACAGGAGTTTGAGCAGGAGCTGCAGTCCATCAGGCTGTCAGAGGGGGGCCTCTGGGAGGCCCAGGGAGACCAGGGAGGGCTGAGAAGGCTGGTACACACTGTGATGGGGGAAGCAAAGGTGTAAACAAGACCCTTTCATCCTCCTGCCCCACCATCTGCAGGAGATCCGAGTTCTCCAAGCCCACATCTCAGACACCTCAGTCATCGTCAAGATGGACAATAGCCGGGACCTGAACATGGACAACATTGTTGCTGAGATCAAGGCTCACTATGATGACATTGCCAGCCGCAGCCGGGCCGAGGCTGAGAGCTGGTACCGCAGCAAGGTGAGTGGTCCAGGACACCTGCATTCTAGACATGATGGAAGGGATGTGAGGTATACATTAACAAGGCTTCTTTTGTCTGGAAATTTGGATTGCCAGAGACGGTGACAGAAGTGCAGACAGTTTTCAGGTTACAGTGGAAGGACAGGGCTGCCATGTATGGTTTCACAGGCTGTGCCCTGGATATCTGTGGTGTCTTGAATGGGTGGAATGTCCTGTCCTGAGCTTCACAAGCCTCTCTGCTTCCCACCAGTGTGAGGAGATCAAGGCCACAGTGATCCGGCATGGGGAGACCCTGCGTCGCACCAAGGAGGAGATCAATGAGCTGAACCGCGTGATCCAGAGGCTGACGGCTGAGGTCGAGAATGCCAAGTGCCAGGTAGGAGCTGTTTGAGGCCCACCCAGGGTCCCACCAGCAGTGTGTGTGCCCAGCTGGATCTCACCATTCATTCTCCAGTCCATTTGCATGACTTGAGACCAAGGCTGTGGTCACTCTGGGTGATCCAGGTGATGAAGGGGAGAGATTCCTGCTGTGTGGAGAGACCATAACCCATCTCGTTCTCTCATGGGCCCTTAGAACTCCAAGCTGGAGGCTGCAGTGACCCAGGCAGAGCAGCAGGGCGAGGCGGCCCTCACTGATGCCAAGTGCAAGCTGGCCGGGCTGGAGGAGGCCCTGCAGAAGGCCAAGCAGGACATGGCCTGCCTGCTCAAGGAGTACCAGGAGGTGATGAACTCCAAGCTGGGCCTGGACATTGAGATCGCCACCTACAGGCGCCTGCTGGAGGGCGAGGAGCAGAGGTGGGTACTGTAGCCAAATTTCTCTCCCAGCCCTGCCTGGGTTCTCATCATGCAGTGTCCCTGACTTTCCTACTTGACAAAGCTCCCCATCCTGCAACTGGACAGGTAATTTGAGTAATTTCTTTAGGTATGTTTCTAGCCCCATTTCAGTTTCTCGTGCCTACTTAGGTGCTGATCTGGGATTGGTGCCTTTGCAAATCTGTTTCTCAGAGCCCAGAGTCAAGGTCATAGTGATTGCTGTTCCTGAGTAGCCCTGTCTGGGCTGGGTCGCCTTTCCTCAATAGTGTTTCTTCTCTCCTGGCCCTCACTGCACGTGCCCCTCAGGGTTCCAACTCTCTTCTCAAGCCTGGCCTTGGCTCCAGCCCTGGGAGTTCAGATTTCCTCCCAAATGACAGCTTCAATAGAGGATTTTATCAACACACACTTATATATTCCAACTATATAGTGTCTTTGCCTAAGTGTTTGTTCATTGCAGCAAGTGAAATTAAGGGTAGACAGATAACAGGGGCTGGTCCCTTGAAGCAGCTGTAGCCTGCTCTGGGCATTTTTACCTGTCGCTTCTTTTGAAGGCAAAGGGAGACCCACTGGTCATCAGCCATCTGTGTTCAGGGAGAGGGCGGCTGAACCGCTTCTGTGAGGACAACAGTCACGGGCTGTGCCCTTTGGTTCTTTCCCCTGGAAACAGAAAGACCCATCCCTCTGTCCCAAAACACTCTTGGAATGAACTCAGAAGCTTTGTTGTGGATTCCCTAGGAAGCCTGGGCCTGGGAAGGTAGATCGTGAGCTGCAAACTCTCCTCGTTTCTGAAGCTGATTAAGACAACCCTTTGCTTTGGTCTCTTAGAGGGACTCTGTGTTTTCCTTAAGGAGACAGCATCACGTGGGAAGGAAACCCAGCCTGGATGGAGTTAGGTGGCCGGAGTGGCACTGGTTATTTCCTTTCTGGGCCTCATTTTATCCATTTGTTAAGTGAGGGACTAGATGTAGCTAATCTCTGAGTCTGCTCTCAATGTGTTCGAACATCCCATTCATTCATGCAAGTTATTTATTGAGCCAAGCATCATCTAGGGGCACTGTCGATTCTGCAGCGGGAAAAAGGATACACAAAAAAATTCTGTCCTCCTGAAGCCCATGTTTTAGTGATACTAGTCAGACCAGATTCAGGAATTTAAATCTGCTGCTCCTCAGATACATTTACAAGTCAATCAGAACGGAAAGAAATAGTAGGAGCTACCATTCCCTAAGCACTACCATCCCTGATGGCAGAAATCAGGCACTTACAGGCTTAGTTTGAGTTCACCCTCACAAAGTTCAGGGAGTAGATTTTCCCCAGGAGGCTGGCTGTGTGTGTGCTAAGTTGCTTCAGTCGTGTCCAACTCTGCGACCCAATGGACTGTAGCCTGCCAATGGACTGTAGCCTGCCAGGCTTCTCTGTCCATGGGATTCTCCAGGCAAGAATACTGGAGTGGGTGGCCATGCCCTCCTCCAGGGCATCCTCCTGACTTAGGGATCGAACCCGCATCTCTTATGTCTCTTGCATTGGCAGGCGGGTACTTTACTACTAGCGCCACCTGGGAAGCCCCTAAATTCGAGGTTGTTCAGCTAATAAGGGCTAGAGAGCCAGACGATGTGTCTGCAGAATCCATACATTGACCCGGGGCTACCGCTTGATGGCGCCTTTCCGGGGCCAGTGCTCAGAATGAGGGCCTCACCTTTCACCTTGGCCGTGTGGACCAGCGGCTTTTCAGGGCACTGACCTTTCTCTCTTCCTTTCCCCGCAGGCTGTGCGAGGGCGTCGGGGCTGTGAATGTCTGTAAGTAGCCCGCCCCTCCCCCTTCTCCAGCGGGGTGGTCACAATGCCTTTGGGGAGGGGGCATTTTCGCCGCCCCACGCCTGCTGGCTGGGGCAGTGTCTGACCCGGGTCTCTGCCTGTTCTTCCCCCATTCAGGCGTCAGCAGCTCCCGCGGTGGCGTCGTCTGTGGCGATCTCTGCGCCTCCGGTGCTGCCCCTGCTGTCACCACCAGCGTCTGCAGCGCCCCCTGCAGCGGCAACGTGGTGGTGGGCACCTCCGACGCCTGCGGCCCCTGCTCTAGGGTGGGCGGCAGCATCCTGGGCTGTAAGAAGTGCTAAGGTCGCTTTCCGGCCCAACCAGGACCTCGCGCCACCGAAACGCCCCTCCCGTTGCATCCCCCGCCCCCGGGCCGCCTGCTGGCCTGAACCGTCTGCTCTCCCTACTCCTTCTCTGCTCCCTCTGCGTGCCATCCGCCAGGCACCTGAGCCCCAGGGAGGCTGGGGCGCACCCTGACCTCTTTCTGTAGCATTTCCTAGTAGTCGTTTTGCTGTCTTGAGGATTCATGCCTTCTTCTGCCTTCTGTGTTTTGCTGGATTCATTGGTCCTGCCTGATCCCCTTCACCGAATCTTGGAGGAAAGCGGGACAGGCCCCGGAGTTTCCCGATCTGCACATCCTGGGGAATCTGCGAGTGTGCTGGTACCTGTAGCATGGACATGGGGAACGCTGATGGTGGTTTTCCTGTAACTCTTTGAGGGCCGTGCCCTGTGGGAGGGGAGGCCATCACCTTTCAAGGATGCCCGCAGAGGCTTCTACAAAGCCAATGAGTCAACGGCCTGCAAGCTCTTGTCTTTGTTTCACTCTTTGTTTCCAATAAACTAATTGTGGCTAATCAGACCTGGGTGCCTCAGAGTCTCATAAATGCCAGGGCCCTCCTGAGATAGGTGCTCCCTGCCAGAGATGTCCTCAGAACCTCTCATGTACTCAATAATTTTTCATTAGGTGAAAATGACATAGTAGAAGCTGCCTGTCTGGGCTTGAGCAACCGGAGCCTTGAGAAAACAAGAGAAGACCCATGGAGGATGGGGAATCCCTCCCTGCCTTGTGTGGTCATGGGTTTCTCTAGACCAAGGATTCTTGACTTCAACACTACTGACATTTTGGGCTGGAGACTTCCTTATTGGGGGACAAGTATCCTGTGCATTGTAGGATCAGTGATTTGCTCACAGTTACTCAACTAGTAAATGACTGAATCAACATTCACACATAGGTTTAACCAACTCTTTAGTACACGATTTTACTTAGGAAGCCAGAAGAGCAATAGACAGCTGAAACCGCCCTATCATCCAATAGGTATCCTTATTCCACTTTACAGGTGAAGAAGCTAAAATGTAGTGAGGATCAGTGACTTGCCCACCGGCCTCTACCCATTGCATGGCAGTAGTAGTCACCCTCCCCCAGTTGTGGCAAACAAAGATGTCCCTACACATGGCCAGATGTGCCCTGTGGCTTCTCAACCAGCGTGATCCTTCTGTCTACCCTGCCAAGGACATTCCTGGGGGGAAAAGTACATGGGTGAGGCTAAGAATGAAAGGAAGGCATGAGGGACAACAGTGTGAGGGAGAGGAAGAGCTTCAGGTTGAGGGTCAGGAGAACCAGGCTTCTAATTCAGAGTCCTGACTCTGTCATTTCCTAACTGGGTGACTTTGGGCAAGTCGCTTCTGCCCTCTGAGCTTCAGTTTCTTTGGCTATAGAATGAGGGATGGTGGACACTATTCCTAAGGCTCGTTTTGGCTCCCTAAGTGAGACTGTATTTAAAAGAGTTTGGTTAATACAAGCTTATGTTTGAATATTGGTTCAGCCATTTTCTAGTTCTGTAATTGTGGGCAAGACACTGATTGTCACTGAACTTTATAGTTTATAAAGTTCCATTCCATTTCATCTGTGAAATGGAATAATGACACCTACTGGGTTATAGGGAGGTTTTAGGTATCAATCGCATATAACGTACCACTCCAAAATTTAGAGGCCTGAAACATAATGCTTTATTTTTTCTCATGATTCAGTAGGCTTACTGGGCAGTTCTTCTGCTTTATGTGAAGTTGTTTGGGATGCTAGGATGTCTGGAAGGCCCAAAATGGCCTCGTTTCACATGGCTGGATTTGGTGCTGGATACCACGGACAGAGGAGCTTGGCAGGCTACAGCCGATGGGGTCACAAAGAGTCGGACACGACTGAGTGACTAAGAACACACACTAGCTAGGAGTTGAGCTGGAGCTGTTGGCCATGACATATCAGTCAGGAGACAATCATTTGAACAGATGAAGTTTAACATAAAGAATTATTAACTGTAACAGGTGATTGAGTCATGAGAGTTGGGCTAGTAAGAAGCAAGAAATCTAAAGCATACAGGGGCTGCAGTTATAAGGAGCAGCCCCTACCTCTAGACCTAAGGGAGCACACCCAAGGAAGTGGACCCCGTTGCCAAGATCTGGACCTCAGAGCCAGGGAAAACTAGGGAGACCTGTTGGTGAAGACATGTCTCCACCTCACAACCGCCCGAGGGGGATACTGGAAACTGCTGGCCACAGTATATACTGCTGACCACCGTGTGCTGCAGCAGTAAAGCTATGGCAACACAGGGGAAGTTCTGGAGAAACTGTGGGTGCTGCAGGAGTCTGCCAGGAGGAACTTGGAGCCAGGAAGGAAAGCCCCTTCCTCTTGCGCTATCTCTCCATCACCCTCTACTGACAAAGCTCAATCTTGTTCCAGTAAACAAAGGAAAGTATTTAAAGGGCCCCTCTAAATTTTCACAGAGCAGGCCATGACAGATGAATCTGGAGCTGAGAGACAATGCATTGATAAATGGAGCCCAGGGACTTGGTTCTCCTCCCTAGGAACCTTTCTCATATAGCTGCTTGGTGGCTGGTTTCCAAGAAGGAAGGTAGGGAGCAGAAGCAGACAGCCCCCTTTAGGCTTGAGCTCAGAAGTTCACTTCCACCATTTTCTACTGGCCAGAGCAGTCACAGGGCCAGCTCAGATCCAAGAGGAGGGGAAACAGGGTCCACCTTGTGTTGGCTTATATGTGAAGAGAACAGAATGGTCAAATCTTCTTGTGGAGACTAGACCCCACAGTGTGCCCTCTGGTCACAACAATTCATGTCCCTTCCACAAACAACATATGCTAACTCCTCCAAAGATCCCCCCCAAATTTCATCCCATTATTGCATCAGCTGGAAATTCAGGATCTCACTGGTTGGATTAGATCCATTAACACATGAGACTCTTGGGATATGGTTCTTTTGTTGTAGCTCCTCCATTATTATCTACCTCAGGCTGAAGCCTTGTGAATTAAATGGCAATTATTTATGTCCACCACACCTATCATGCAATCACCATTGCATTCAGTTATTACAGAATCCTCCCTAAGTCCCCGGGAAGGAGGTGTTACAATCCCAGAGCAGTCCAGAGTCACTTCTCCAAAAGGTCAGAACTGAAAAGGCCCTTGTAAAGCCTCTGGGGGAGGATAGCCACATTCTGCACTTCTGTTTAGAAAGAGGAAAAGTCCCTGATTCATAATAGTTCTAAGTACAGTTAGGCACCCACTGCTAATTCCTCCTGTTGCAAAGACTGGGAGTGTATCTGATTGGTGCCTAGTTTTGCTCCCTGGAATTGGTTCTCCTCTGCCCTTGTCTCTATCCTTTGGAATCTTGGCTTCACCGTCTGTATCATCCTTTCTTTTCCATGATAAACAGCCCATGTGTTCTTAGCCCGCTTCTTGTCTGTAGGAGGTTAGGAGCCCAGAGGCCTCTTCTCACTTTGAATGGTTTCTGTTCCTTGTAGTTAGATCTGCTATAATTCTTTTAAAAATTTTGTAGGTGTGAGGTGGGCTCAGGGCCTCAGGACGTGCAGCTCTTACAGAAGTCGAGTGCACAATGTCAGTCCTGCTTGGTCCCTTGAGCTGGTAGGTGGAAGGCAGGTGCATCACCTCCAGAGGCATGGGGTGTCCCTGGACTCCCCCAGGTGCCACCTGGACAACCTCCCAAGGTTATTACCAAAACCTCCCTAAGTACCTAGGAAGGAAGTGTTACAATCCCAGACCAGAGTCCAGAGTCACTTCCCCAAAAGGTCAGAACTGAAAAGGCCCTTGTAGAGCCTCTGGGCAGGCCTCAATTTTTTAATATTGATTTTTATGGCAGCATAGTTGTTTCACAATGTTGTATTAGCTTCTAGTGCAGAGGAAAATGAATCAGCCATACATAATACATACATGTATGTCTTCCCTTTTAGATTTCCCTCTCTTTTAGGACATCACAATGTGAGAAGTGGAGTTCCTTGTGCTGTACATTATGTTCCCATCTGTTGTCTATTTTATGCATAGTATCAATAGTGTATATGTGTCAATCCAATCTCTCAGTTCCTCCCACCCAACCCCTTTTCCCCTTGGAAGCCATTCAATTGTTGTCTACATTTGTGTCTCTATTTCTGTTTTGCAAATAAGATTATCTATACCACTTTTCTAGATTCCACATGTATGCATTCAGTTTCAGTTCAGTTACTCAGTCATGTCCGACTCTTTGCAACTCCATGAACCACAACACACCAGGCCTCCCTGTCTATCACCGACTCCCGGAGTTTACCCAAACTCATGTCCATTGAGTTGGTGATGCCATCCAACCATCTCATCCTCTGTCGTACCCTTCTCCTCCTGTCCTCAATCTTTCTCAGCATCAGGGTCTTTTCAAATGAGTCAACTCTTCGCATCAGGTGACCAAAGTATTGGAGTTTCAACTTCAACATCAGTCTTTCCAATGAACACCCAGGACTGATCTCCTTTAGGATGGACTGGTTGGATCTCCTTGCAGTCCAAGGGACTCTCAAGAGTATTCTCCAACACCACAGTTCAAAAATATCAATTCTTTGGCGCTCAGTTTTCTTTATAGTCCAACTCTCACATCCATACATGTATGCATTAATGTACAATATTTGCTTTTCTCTTTTTGACTTACTTCACTCTGTAAGACAGTCTCTGGGTCCATTCTAAAAGATGATGCTGTTAAAGTCAACATTCCAGCAAATTTGGAAAACTCAGCAGTGGCCACAGGACTGGAAAAGGTCAATTTTCATTCCAATCCCAAAGAAAGGGAATGCCAAAATATGTTCAAACTACCACACAGTTGCACTGATCTCACACACCAGTGAAGTAATGCTCAAAATTCTCCAAGCTAGGCTTCAACAATACATGAACTGTGAACTTCCAGATGTTCAAGCTGGATTTAGAAAAGGCAGAGGAACCAGAGATCAAATTGCCAACATCCAATGGATCATAGAAAAAGCAAAAGAATTTCAGAAAAACATCTGCTTCATTGACTATGCCAAAGCCTTTGACTGTGTGGATCACAACAAACTATGGAAAATTCTTAAAGAGATGGGAATACCAGACAGCCTTACCTGCCTCCTGAGAAATCTGTATGCAGGTCAATCAGCAAAAGCTAGAAAGGGACGTGGAACAATGGACTGGTTCCAAATTGGGAAAGGAGTATGTCAAGGCTGTATACTGTCACCCTGCTTATTTAACTTCTATGCAGAGTACATCACGTGAAATGCTGGGCTGGATGAAGCCTAAGCTGGAATCAAGATTGCTGGGAGAAATATCAATAACCTCAGATACACAGATGACACCACCTTTATGGCAGAAAGTGAAAAGGAACTAAAGAGCCTCTTGATAAAAGTGAAAGAGGAGAGTGAAGAAGTTGGCTTAAACTCAACATTCAAAAAATGAAGATCATGGCATCCAGTCCCATCACTTCATGGGAAATAGATAGTGAAACAATGGAAACAGTGACAGACTTTATTTTTTGGGCTCCAAAATCACTGCAGATGGTGACTGCAGCCACAAAATTAAAAGAGGCTTGCTCCTTGGAAGAAAAACTATGACCAACCTAGATAGCATATTAAAAAGCAGAGACATTACTTTGCCAGCAAAGGTCCATCTAGTCAAAGCTATGGTTTTTCCAGTAGTCAGTATGGATGTGAGAGTTGGGGCATAAAGAAAGCTGAGCACCAAAGAATTGATGCTTTTGAACTGTGGTGTTGGAGAAGACTCGTGAGAGTCCCTTGGACTGCAAGATCAAACCAGTCCATCCAAAAGGAATTCAGTCCTAAAAGAACTGATGCTGAAGTTGAAGCTCTGATACTTTGGCCACCTGATGCGAAGAACTGACTCATTGAAAAAGACCCTGATGCTGGGGAAGATTGAAGGCAGGAGTAGAAGGGGAGGACAGAGGACAAGATAGTTGGATGGCATCACTGACTTGATGGACATGAGTTTGAACAAGCCCTGGGAGGTGGTAATGGACAGGGAGGCCTGGCGTACTGCAGGCCATGGGGTTGCAAAGAGTCACATATGACTGAGAGACTGAACTGAAAGACCCATCCATGCCTCTAGAAATGACCCAATTGTGTTCCTTTTTATGGCTGAGTAATATTCCATGATATATTTGTACTGTATCTTTATCCATTTTCTGTTGGTGGACATTTAGGTCATCTCCATGTTCTGGCTATTATAAACAGTGCTGCTATGAATATTGAGGTGCATGTGTCATTTTGAGTTACTGTTTTCTCTGAGTATATGCCCAGTAGTGGGACTGCTAGGTTATATGGTAGTTTTATTTTTAATTTTGTTAAGGAGCATCCATATTGTTTTCTATAGTGTCTGTATCAACTTACATTCCAACCAACAGTGTAGGAGGGTTCCCTTTTCTCTACCTCCTGTCCAGCATTTATTGTTTGTAGATTTTTCTTTTTTGTAGATTTTTTAATGATAGCCTTTCTGACCTGTTTGAGGTGATACCTCATTGCAGTTTTGATTTGCATTTCTCTAATGTTTAGTAGTGTTGAGCATCTCCCCATGTTTTTTTGTTGGCCATTTGTATGTCTTCTTTGGAGAAATGTCTATATAGTTCTTCCACCCATTTTTTGATTGGGTTGTCTATTTTTTTTATATTGAACTGCATTGGCTGCTTGTAGGTTTTGGAGATTAATTCTCTGTTAGTACTTCATCTGCAAATATTTTCTCCTATTCTGAGGGTTGGTTTTTCATTTTGCTTATGGTTTCCTTTGCTGTGTAAAAGTCAGCTCTCATTTAAAAGGTGTTCAGGGCTCCCAAGTCGGAGTAGGGGAGTGATGAGAGACACTGAGAGATGGGTCACAGCCAGATACACAGGACTGGCACGTCATGGTCAAAAGTCTTGACTTCATCCACTGAAAGGTCAGACTTGTGTTTTGAAAAGCTGTCTCTGGCTGCTGCAGTGTAGATTGGAAGGGGAGGCCAGCAGGTCTCCAACCAAGATGGTGGTGGCTGAAATGTGGATGGTAGCAGCAGCAGAGAGAGGAAAAAGATGGATGAGAGGAATACTTAGGAGCTAAGAAGGGGAGCACTTAGGGGTTATTTGGTTTTGAAGGGGAGAGTTCAGGCCTGGACAGATCATAGAGGCTCAGATTTGGGCAACTGTGATGATGATCTTGACAGGTGAGGCAGGAGGAGACCCTAGTGGAGGGAATGAAGAATAGTGAGTTCAGCTGGAAGATCTGTTGGGTTGGAAGAGTCTCCAGGACAGCCAAGTGGAGAGGTCTCAGAGGAACTGGGGTGAGTGGGTTTGAAGCCACGGAGTGAGGTCAAGGCAGAGGAGAGCCACGGGGACTCAGGCTGGAGGATTTGAACCAGGGAGGATGTTAACCATGGTGGGAACGGAAAGCAAGGGGTGGAAGTAATTGTCCAGGGAAGGTGCTTGGAGTGGTGAGGGAAGGGCCCTGAGGCATTTTCACGCTTGAGGGTGAGTTTGTCTGGGTGAGGGAAGTGAGCCAAGGAAGAGCTGAGAGCCTGGCCTGCAGAGCAAGGAAGTGAAAGGCCAGAGACTCAGGGTTCAAGAGAGGGGAAGGGGGTGAGGGCGACGGGGAGCCGAAGGGCTTGGGTGAGGAGCCAAATGGACCGTAGACTCTAGGAGGGAGTGAAGGAAGGTTCTGGGTCCTCCCGAGACAGCGTGGTGAGCTGGGCAGAAAGGTCAGGGCCTGAGGATGGACCAGCGCTGGGCTCTGGGATAAAACAGGGTAAAGACAGACAAGGAGTGGGCCAGTGGGAGGGAAATGGTCAACACGGGAGACGGGTTACTACAGGTCTGATACTTCCAGAATGGGGCTGGGGCTCCTCAAAGTCTTCCTCCTAAGACCTCCCAGACAGTTCCTGAACAGAGGGTATGCAAGGTCAGGCCACATAGGGGGCAGGGGAGCCATCTTAGCCTCCAAACTGAAGGTATACGGGGGTGAGGGCAGTGAGTAGGGCGGTTGGGAGAGTCAGTAGACAGAATCCTCTTACCAGCTGCAGGGCTTTGCTGGGAGGCTGTTCCAGGCGCTGAGGAGGGGTGTGTATGGGGGAGGGGCCAGTGTCAAGGGTCTCATCTCCCCTTGTTTGATGGACAGCAGTGGGCATGAGGTGGGGTGGGGTCCGGGCTGACACAGGGTGGCCCCCTGAGGTGGCTGTTGGCACTTGTGGGGGCTACTGCTGTGGTGCATTGTGTGGTGGAGGTGGGAGAGCAGAATGAAGGTGTGCCCAGAAAGCATGGTGGGTGGGAAGGGGGCTAAAATGTGCACGCAAGCGCACACACACACACGAACATACACAGCCTTCCAGCGGATTCCCGTGCCCTCCTTTGGATCCCTTCAAAACCAGTCGGAGGAATAAGCCCCAGGTACCCCAGACCCAGAGGTGCGACTGAGGAGGAAGGTCAGCACTGCCTGGCCAGGGGGAGGCCGGCAGCGTTCGGGGACAGGCCCTGCATGAGCAGGCTGAGGGCGGGCCAGAAGCGCTCCAGTCCTCAGCCTTCTCCCTGGCCTGGGGTGCTCCCGGTCGGTGGGTGGGGCTCACTTCCAGAAAGCCAGACATCACAGCACAGAAAGCGGGTCCCTCGGTTTATTGGAGAAACGGGGGGGTGGGGACAAGAGGCCTGAGAGTTAGGGGACATGGGAAGGAGCGCTCTTCTTCCTGGGCAAGGCCAGAGGCCAAGACAGCGGAAGGGAGGAGTCCCTCCCCAGGCGGCATCCCCTTCCGGTGCCACGAGATGAGCAGAGCAGAGGCTGATGGGAAGGAGGGCGTGGTGTATTCTCAGAACACGAGGGGGACAGCTACCGAGGCGCTGCTCTTCTCAGCCAGCAGTGGGGGCGGTGGCACTTCTGGCAGGCCGAGGGGCCTCTCTGGCTCGCCCTGTGGGGCCGCCTAGCACCTCCCCAGGCTGCAGGAACCCGCTCCGCAGGTGGTGTTGAGCTGGCCGCAGGGCGCGCACAGGCCGGTGCTCACCGCCAGGTTCCCGCTGCAGGGGGCGCTGCAGACGCTGCCCGTCACCGGCCGGGAGCCCGACACGCAGAGGTCCCCGCAGACGACCCCGCCGCGGGAGCTGCTGACACCTGCGGGGACAAGGGCGGTGTCAGGAGGCCTGCTAGTGGCCACCGCATCTGGCCACCTTCCTCTGGCCTCTCTTATCTGTTCAACCCTCCCAGGAAGGACACAGAGGGCCTTCAGTTGGTGTTTTGAAGGTGTGGACGGAAACTTGGCCTGCAAGTCAGGAGCCCTGGCTTCTGGCCCTGGATCTCCTTTGTGACCTTGGGCAAGTCCCTTCCTTGCTGTGGGCCTTCGTGTCCTCACTATACAAGGTGAGGGTTGTATTGTGTGACGTCTGAGGTCCCTTCCTGCAGTGATCTTTTTCCAATCTCATTCATGCTGTGAGGTTCTTCCTGTTAGCTAACCTCAGTCTCACCTACTGTATGACTAACCTACTCCCATTTACTGAGGGAATTACTTGAAACACTCCTCCTGGTATCTCTATACACTCATAGCCAGGACACTCTTGTTGCCCAGGCTAGAATTTTCCTTTTCATGTCTCAGAATACTTACAGACATTCACAGCTCCAACACCTTCACACAGCCTGAGTAGGGAAAAGGTGAAAAAGGAAAAGAGAAAACAGGTTAGAATAAGATCTCCAAGTTTCCCCTGGGTGCCGTGGGATGGGTCAAATGGGCTGTTTCTGGCCTATATTTATGCCCTTGTGCTAACTTTTATAAAGTGATGTTCTGGCAGTTGCAGCAATGCCAGGGCACACTATTTAACAAACAGAGTATATGTTGAATTTCAGCCTCACTTGCCCTTCAGTTGGTTGCTTTTGTGCAGTGCATAGCCAGAGCAACAATACCTGGCGTACCTGGCTGGGCTCAGCTTTAGGAAGGGGAAGTTTCCTTTGGGGAGTCACATGAGGCCAGGATCAGAGTTTGGCCAGCATCTCCACCCTGGGGCAGGATGACTGCCAAGAAACCTGGCAGGGAGTGGATCTTGCAAGAGCTGAGGATGGAATAATTTGAGGATGTTCTGAACTTGGAGGTAGGGCCTAGGTTCTAAATCTGGGAAGGCCCTGGGCTCTTTGGGACTCGGAACGTTGCAGTGGCACTGGCCTTCATTTCCTGTCTGTTTGCTGTTGACCATGTTCTAGTCCTTCAAGATATGTGTTTCAAAGACCTCAGAGTCTAGCTTGGGACCAGTTCTTAGGACTGAGACTAGGATGAGGGAAAATCAGAAGTGGGCAGGCCTATGCAAGTGGAATTCATGGGGCAACCGAGATGATCCTCACCTCTGCTCCTCTCCCTCCAGCAGGCGCCTGTAGGTGGCGATCTCAATGTCCAGGCCCAGCTTGGAGTTCATCACCTCCTGGTACTCCTTGAGCAGGCAAGCCATGTCCTGCTTGGCCTTCTGCAGGGCCTCCTCTAGCCCGGCCAGCTTGCAGCGGGCATCATTGAGGGCCACCTCGCCCTGCTGCTCTGCCTGGGTCACTGCAGCCTCCAGCTTGGAGTTCTAAGAGCCCAGGAGAGAACAAGGTGGGTTATGGCCTTTGGGTCTCTGTGTCCATTTCCTGGATGTGTCCAGTCTCTCCACCCAGATGAGATCACCCCAGGAACAGACCTCTCCCTTTTATCACCTAGGGTTCCCTGAGTGGCCATAACCAAGGACTCAAGTCATCCAAATGGGCTGGAGAGTGAATGGTGAGATCCAGTTGGACACACACACTGCTGGTGGGACCCTGGGTGGGCCTCAAACACTCCCTACCTGGCACTTGGCATTCTCGACCTCAGCCGTCAGCCTCTGGATCACGCGGTTCAGCTCATTGATCTCCTCCTTGGTGCGGCGCAGGGTCTCCCCATGCCGGATCACTGTGGCCTTGATCTCCTCACACTGGAGGGAAGCAGAAAGGCTCGTGAAGCTCAGCATGTGACATTCCACCCACTCAGGACAACATGGATGATTTGCAGGTTGTCCAGTGCTCAACCTGTGTAACCATACATGGTGACTCTGTCCTGCCACTATAACCTGAGGACTGTCTGCCCTTCTGTTATCATCTCTAGGGATCAGAATCCTTGGAAAAAAAAGGTTTCTCTAATTATTTATCTCAAGTCCCTACCACTGCTGTGTCTAGGAGGCAGGTGTCCTGGACCACTCACCTTGCTGCGGTACCAGCTCTCAGCCTCGGCCCGGCTGCGGCTGGCGACATCATCATACTGGGCCTTGATCTCGGCAACAATGCAGTCCATGTTCAGGTCCCGGCTATTGTCCATCTTGACGATGACTGAGGTGTCCGAGATGTTGGCTTGGAGAACACGGATCTCCTGTGGATCAGGAGTCAGGAAAGAGGAAGTATAAGCAAGTTATCTGAGCTTTTTCTCACCAGCCAATGGCTGTAATCTCTTTGGTCCATCTGGAGCCAAAGTCTCGTTTGGAGCAGACAATTCCCTGATGAAATTGCATCGCTTTGCATACAGATAAGAAATCCCATTTAGAAAAAAGTGCCATTACTTCTCAAATGTTTGCTTTGGGGATTTTTCAGGCCCCTGTAAATCTTGTCCCTGCAGCCAGCATGCTGGGGATACTTCCTTGGGGTCCAGGCCCCTGTGTGGGGACCCATTTCTTGTTCTCATGGACCAGGCACAGGCTCCTGGCTGCCAGAGAAAATCTGAACTAGAGGAAATGCAGTGAAGCTTTGTGCCTGGAATTTGGTTTCCCAAGGCACAGCTGTCCTAGAAGTCGTCACCCTTCCATGCCCCTTACTAATTCTGTCCCGTTTTGCTTCTCCATTCCTCTGCCTAACCCTTCAATCTCAGCCTGTATTCCTGCATCAGCTGACCAGTGACGGGGGCTGTACATCCTGGGGGATGCCCACCAGGACCGAGAACCCTCTCACCTCTTCATACAACCGCCGCAGGAAATCGATCTCCTGGATCAGGGCCTCCGAGTTGGCCTCCAGGTCCGACTTGCGAACGTAGGCACAGTCCACATCCTGTGTAGGGTTCAAGGGGCCATGAGATTCAAGGGTGCTCTGCGGGCTTGGCTGCATCATGGCAGGACAGAGAGGATAGGGTGGACAGGGGCTCAGGGAGGGGCTTGGCTCAGGCGCTTACCTTCTTTAGAGCCACAAACTCGTTCTCGGCTGTGGCCCGAAGAGCAACTTCTTCTTCATACCTGAGGGGTATGGGGAAGACAGGGCCCCTTCTGAGCAACTCTCAACTTGGCCATGAAGCATGCAAGCAAACAAGCCTGATTCCTAGTTCCTTCCCCCACCCCCCACCCCAGCCCCCTGCCCAGCTCGTTTCTCCGCCTCCAAAAGAAATGCAGTGGGACCAGGGAGGAACCAGGTGGTTGGTGCAGGCCTCCTGGGATATATGGGACTATTGAAACACCCACCTTCACATCACCTCTGAGCTCCTCAGTGGGGTGGGGAGGTGGTGGGAGGGGGGACTGGGGGCAGGATCTAGAAGCTGTGCGTGTGCATGTGTGTGCATGTGCGTGTGCGTGTGCGTGTGTGTGTGTGTGCGTGTGCGTGTGTGTGTGTGTGTGTGGCTGGGGCTGGGAGGTGCCTTATTTTCTCACCCAGGTCTGCATTTCCCTTTCCTCTGACTCCTCCCCTTGCCCCTGGCTTTGCGACAGGTGATAGGATCTCCCCTCTGTCCTCCTCCTCCTGGCTCAGACGAGAGAAGTGGAGCCTGCTGCTTCCTCCTTCGCTGTGGGCAGCCTTGCTCAGAGCCAGAGGCAGGGAGCACAGTGGCCTGGCAGCGCATGGCTGAGAGTGTAACTGAAGGAAGGTGGCCAGCTCTGGAAGCTAGATTCCTTTAGAGAATCCAGTGTGTGCCTTTGTATTCTGTGTCACTGTTTGTCATCGGAGGTCTCTGTCTGTGACTCTGCCATCTCTGCCTACCAGGGGACTGTAAGCCCCACAAAAACACGAGTTGGGTCTGTCATTCGGCCCTGGATTGCTAGCACCGTGTCCAGATCTGCCTGGTGCCTGGTAGGTGCTCAAAAAGTGTTAGCAGAATGAAGGAGTGAACTTCAGAAGGTCCAGGACTTTGAAAGCTAGACTCAAAGGCATCAGCAATGTTAGTTTGTCTGGGGTCCTAAAAGAAGGATCTATGGGTAGAAGAAAGAGAGAGAACATCATTTCCCTGACCTGCTGGTAGGAAGTCAAGCTGAGCTCCGTCCCCAGGGGGCCAGGACCCACCCACGAAACCCATGTGCCTCGAGGAGGGGCAGAGGGCACAGGCTCTTCCTGATCCTCAGGCAGAGACCCAGCCACAGGTCTGGACGCTGCCCTGTGCTGGGAGCCACCTTCGAGCCCTTTCCAGAGCCGGCCCCTTCCCACACTCACTTCTTCTTGTAGCCCTCCAGCACCTCCTGCACGTGGTTGAGCTCTGAGGACAGCCTCCCACTGTCGGCCTCCACGCACTCGGCCTCCCGCCTCAGCGTCTCGATGTAGCCCTCGAACAGGGGCTCGAGGTTGCTCTCGCAGCACTGGCGGTTCTGGTAGAACTGCAGCTTGGTCTCCAGTAGCTTGTTCTGCTGCTCCAGGAAGCGCACCTGCCACACAGAGGCAGACCCTGAGAACCTCTTCTTGTAGGACCAGAGCGCAAGAGGGCGGAGGGTCCCAGCATCAAGACCCAGGATCCCTAACTCTGACCCAGAGTCCTCAGAAGCATTATGTCCCCTCTCTTAAAACCACATTAGGGCTTCAGTGACTCTCCTGGAAGTCCTTCCTTGGAGCTAATGTCAGTCTCTTCTAAGGCAGTATACCTATTGTCAAGGAAAGCACTAAGCCATGCAGAGTCCAGACCCTGCTGCTCTTGTTCATAATGTGTCCTTGGGCCCAGCACTTAACCCTTGTCCTGAGTGCCTGCCTTGCTGAGTTTAATGCCCTGGGGCAGAAATCACACGAATGCAGAATGTCTACTGTTCCAAGACAGGTGTGACTGTCAGCGTGCAAATGAACAGGTCAACCTTTTTAGAAAGACCAACTGTAAAAGCTAACAAATAAAGTATGTGCTGATAATTAAAATCCTACGACAACAATGCAATTAGAATAATAGTCACTTGGACTATTAGTGCAGGGATGTGGTGTGTGCCAACCCTCTTGTTTTACAGATGAGGAAGGTTTGTAGAATTGAGAGGTTCCCTAACTGCCCGAGATCTCATAGTGGCAGAAGAATTCAAACTTTGATCTTCTGCCTTGCGGGGTGGGGGGTGGGGGTGGGGGAAACCGGAAGTTCGAGGGCTTCTCTTACTACAATAATTGCCGACAATTGTGCCCAAGAAAAATTTCACATCCATTCTTCCATGAGGTTGGCCCACCACCCCATTCAGATCCTTTTATGTAAAAACTTTGCCACATCCCTGGTAAGTCCTTTCTTGTGCTACTCTTGGTCTCTCATGCTGTTAAGAGCTCCAGATCATTTTGGCCCTTTCTGATGGGTATCTCTGTAGCATGAATTCTCGCAAGTTTGGCTCTGGATAACCTTCCCTGGCCCCAGAACTTTTTCCTCAATGAAGCCTTCTCCCCTGGCCCCTCGAACCACTGCCTCATGGCAGTTGCCTGGATTCAGTGGTGAAGACTTGAGCTGGACACTAACATCTGCAGATGGTTTCAACCAGACCACATACTACCTTCCTCTCCACAAGGCCCAGGAGAGTGGGGACCATGTCTGTTGCTCACCCCTGGATCCCAGGCACAGAGGTATGGACAAACCACTCTGGCCTCTGCTCAGTGGTCAAGTAACTACTGTCATATAAAGGGCTCTGTGTGAACCAGGAGATTCCCTCTGGGCAGTCTTCCAGTATCGCACTCATCAGCCCTGCTTGGACATGGGGAGTACCTCCTTGCCAAGTAAGCAGCTGCTGGTCCTCAAATGCATCGAACACCCACACAGCAGCTCTTTGCTCACAAGATGTTCTCTCTCAGCACTAGAGTTTCTGCCCTTAGTTCTGTTGTTGTGTTTTCAGCTTGTCTTCCCCCATTAGACTAGGCAGCTTCTCAGCCTATTCTTGTTTTTCTGTGTCCAAGAGGTATGATTTCCTCTCCTTTTGGACTGAGGGCTTCTGTGGGCTTGTCTCTGACTCCTTCCTTAGTGCCCAGCTGGGGTCCTGAGCATGGGTGGGATTCAGGAAAGGCGTGATCAAGGAGACTCACCTTGTCAATGAAGGCAGCGAACCTGTTGTTGAGACACTTGATCTGCTCCTTCTCCTCCTGCTTCACACACTGTGCATTGGGGTCAATCTCCAGGTTGAGGGGTGTGAGGAGGCTCTCGTTCACTGACACGGTGGTGATGCAGGGAGGGCTGGGTCCGCACACGCCACCGGAGCGGTACCCGAAGCTGCGGCCAAAGGAGCCAGTACGGAAGCCCCCGCAGACACTGCGGCTGCCGAAGCCCCCGGTGAGGCCGCGGTAGCAGGAGATGCCGCGGTAGGGGGCGGCTGTGATGCAGCAGCGGCCGGGCCGAGGTCCACAGGCGGAGACGCAGCTGAAGGCGCGACCGCCGAATCCAGAGCCCACAGTGCTGAAGCCACAGGTCATGTTGGAGACAGGGAGGTGTCTGAACAGTGGAGAAGCTGGCAGAGGACGGAGCCAAAGGCTTGTGCTCCCTGAGCTGTGGCAGGCCCTTTTATGCACCAGGGCAGCTGGCAGTAAAAGGGGCAGCAAAGAGAAAATAGCTGCATTTTATTAGCTTGGCATCACCCCGGCCTCTCAAGAGCCAAGTGTTTGCCTATTCAGTAGAGCTGTGTCAACAATCTCGGCCTCAGGCCTGTTTCATCTTCAAAGCCATTTACGAGCTTCCTCATGGCCTCTCCCCCTCCCATTGCTACTGGAAGTGGAGACCTCCTAGAAGTATCTAGTTGGACTCCATGCTCCGAGTGCAGGCAATGGTTGCAGTGACCTGGGGTAGAGCCTGCTCCCCAAATCTTTTTCTGGAAGGCACAGAGCTGGACTATGGGTCCTGGAACTGTGATCTGGCCTTGGGGTACAGTGGTTGGCCTATCCCATAGAGGGGGCAATGTATCAAACAACCTCTTGTTCTGGGCTTCTTTGCTTTTATCTTTTAAAGTATGTCCCATTCTTCACCGTCAATATGAGCTTCCCTTAAGCTATTCCTACCCAGAGCCTTTTCAGTGCTGGGGTTTGAGGGAGAGATGTGGGAGAAAGCATGGCCCTGGCACTTTGGATATTCCTAGGAAGGCAGGAGCCATGGGGCATCCACTGGGACATAGGAGAACCTGAGTCAGAGAGTTCAGGAGAGAACCAAGGTTGTTCTTCAGAGTTCTAGGCATCACTACTGGTGGGCTTCCCAGGTAGCGCTAGTGGTAAAGAACGTACCTGCCAATGCAGGAGACTTAAGAGATGCAGGTTTGATTCCTGGGTCAGGAAGATCCCCTGGAGAAGGGAATGGCAACCCACTCCAGTATTCTTGCCTGGGGAATCCCCATGGGCAGAGGAACTTGGCGGGTCCATAAGGTCACAAAGAGTTGGACATGACTGAAGTGACTGAGCACGCACTGGTGGGCCAGGGGGCAGGATTAGAGTAGAACACCCCAGAGCTGCAGGGTCAATCCAGGGAGGGTTCTTGGAGGTGTGTTTAAGGTGGACCAGGGTGGGGAAGGCGATGGTTGGTGGGAGACAAGGAAGGAGTTCAGTTCTGATTTGGAAACTGTGTATCACTAATTCTTTCCTTCATTCGGTACATTCTTATCTAGTGCCAACTATGCACTTTGCTAGGTCTTGGGAATCCAGTGGAGACTGGAGGTGTTTGGAGGTGGGAGAGGGTTGGCGTGGATACAGGGGTGCCAAGGTTTGTCCAGTGTGGGAAGGGGAGAGGTCACAGGTAGGAAGAAACCCCTGTTGCCCAGGTTGAGTTGGGGTCAGATGTTGGTGGGGTGGAAGTCCTTTGGTTTCCTAGCAGGGAAGCTGAGTGATGACTGTTGGTGTGTATATGCTTACTTGGAAGAGTGAAAGGTGTTGGAGGTAGGGGAGGTCACCAGAGTCCTGAAATGGTGTCACTTCCTCCCTCAGAGGATCCTTGGGTGAGCAGAGGTGGGGGTTCATGTGGCTGTCCTGAAAGCCAAGTTCCCTTATTTTGCCCTCCTCCTTTTGAGCCTGGACCACTGATGACTTTGATGGGTGGACTATGGGACTGAGCCAGGAGGTTTCCCTAATCCGAGGATTTGAGCCTATAAACACTTCCAAGCGTATGTCTCTTGACTACCTTTGTACTTGAGGATGACTCCTCTGATGAACCTGTTTCCTGACCCACTGCCACCAAATGCTGATCCAGTCTGGGCTAAAAATAGCCTTCCAAGCATCCTCCTGGAGCCTCACCTTTTGCCCTCCCTGCCACCTCTCAGGTGAGTGGTCAGTTATGTCTCAGGGTGAGGGAGGGGCCATCTTTTCTGCGAGGGCAGGGTGGGTGGACTGTGGAGATCTGGCAGGGAGCTGGGCGACACACACATGGAGCTGAAAACAGACCTTCCCAGCCCTTCCTCTTGAGCCCTAGGCAGAGATTTCCATGGACTCCTGTGTCTGGACTCCTGGGCTCAGTGGGATGGGAGCGTCAGCTGTGAGAGACAGACAGGAGGCAGCCTGGGAGTTTGGGGGTGACTGAGTCCAGCTGAATGACCAGTGAGACTTTGGGGGTGCTTCTGTGGGAAGCGGGCTGGTTGGTACTTTCTTGCTCAGCCCTTGCTGGCTCAAACATCTGCCAAGAGAGAACCAGATATTTCTCTCCTCTTGTCTCAGCTGGAACTAGTGAGCATCTGGAAGGTTCTAGCTGCATGTCCAATGGTTATGTGAGATTAATTCTTGGTCAAATGCTGAGGGATGCAAGACGGTGGATCCTCCATCTGTCACCACACTCCTAATTGCCTCTGTCCTCTGATCCTGCTCATCTACCTGGATCCAGTCGGCTCGGTATCCACACTGAACTCTTCATTGAGGGTCTCTGTGTAGGCACACCCATCTCCTTGGGTTGGGGGAGCCATGAGTGTACCCAGGCCCTGGTCTTGATGGGAATGTAGACTCTGGAGATGAAAAGCACGGTTGGAAGTTTGACTCTGCCACTTACTAGCTTTGTGACCTGTGATAGTTATGCTTCCCCAGGTTCCTTACCTGTAAAATATGAATGCAATCCAGACCTTGCTGGGATGTTGGGAGGATGAGGAGCGTGCCTGGAAGCAGGAGGTGCTCCCCCCTACAGTGTATACTAACAGGGGCCAGCAGGACCTTACAAAGGATCAGTGAGCATTGTCTGTGAGGTGTCATCCTTGTGTGAGCAGAAAATAGCCTGGCAGCTTTATGAGGCAATCAAGTCCACCTCAGCAGGCTTTAATTAAAGCACTTCTGCATAAGTGGTCCAGAACAAAGAGAACTGAGGCCTGGTGATCCCCTTAGAGAGGAAGCTGACACAAGGACAGCAGCATCCTGCCAGGCTGCTTCCACTTGGGCTCCGGGCAGGATTTGGCTCCGCCCTCACCCTGGGCTATAAAGGTTCTGGCCGAGCCCCAGGCTGGTTCGGTCGCCAAGGCCTGTGCCCTGTGTCTCCCCTTCACATAGCTGGCCTAGGTCCACCTGGGGCCTGATCCACCTCTGCTCTCTGGAATTGCAGCTCACCCTGTAGCTCTGATTCCTGCCTGCCACCCTGGGATGGCTAGCATCACCCAGCCTGCCACCCTGGGATGGCTAGCATCACCAGCCTATTCATATCTGTGCAGTTTTCTGGTGGTCACCTGTCTGTTTGCCTGGCCTTTGACCCATGGATGCCCTGACTTTGGTCATTTCTTCTTGCCTTTATATCCACGAGGCCTTTAATTCTTTTTACTTTAGGTAAAATCACTTAGGTGCAAGAGGACCATCCTGGCTTGGGCTGTGCCTGTGTGCTGTCTGTCTGGAAGCGATGGAGTTGTTGCGGTGAAGCCGAGGATGTGAGCCTCAGGAGATGTGGATACAAATCCCATATCTGCCTCTGACTGGCTGTGTGACAAGCAGGTCCATTTCTGTGTGCCTTGTTTGTTTGTCTGTAAAGTGGGGATTGGAACATTGGCCCCCTAGGCCTCCCTGAGGGTGAAACGAGATGGTCTATGTGAAAGCTCCTGAGGCTAAGCCTGCACTGCCTCCCCTCCTCTTTGCCTGCTTTGTTCTCCAATCTCGCTGCCTCCAGTTTTGCCTTCTGGCCTTGAACTTGCAATACACTGAGGCCTGGCGGCGGGAGCTGATAAATCGTGGCATCTTCACACACTCCACAACTGTTTATTCAGCAAGTACCATGTCCTGCAAGGGATGAGGAGACATTTCACACACTTCCCTGACCTCCAAAAGCTGACTGTTTAATCAGGTAGGTTTGCAAATAGGTGCATGTTAAATGGATAGTAGATACAGTCGTTTTTTCAAGGCAGTTTGCGATTGATTATGATTGTCAATTGCCTGATGAAGTATGTCTTTCAGGGAGGCTCTGTGGGAAAGGTCAGACTTGAGCTGGGTTTTGAAGGGTGGGAAGGGCTTGGGGAAGTCAGAATGGAAGAAAAAGGCAGAAAAGCATAGAAATATTCAAAAGGCGGTGAATGAGCACTGGTGGAAGGAACTCAAAGAATGTCATACCTAAAGGGTGAGCTTTGGGCTCATTCCAGTGAAGGTTGGGAACAAGACAAGGACACTGGCTCTCAGTGCCATGCTTGCTTGACATACTGGAGTTCCTGGCCAAGAAAATAAATATATGCAATTAATGTAGAAGAGAAAGGACTGGTATTATCTGTAGACAGTGGGATCAGGTGCATAGAAAGCTCAACAAAAATCAACCAAAAAATTCTAGAAATGATAGGATATATTAAGCAGTGCTGCTAGTCACAAGATCAACTTACAAAAATTAAAAGTGTGTTTCTATATCAGTGTCACCAATAAGAAAGTAAATAGAAAAATGAAGATACCATTCCTAAGGGTGATAAAAACAGCTCAGTAGTTGCCATGTAACAATAAACAATCACACAATCTTTGTGGAAGAGAAGGTTAGACTCTTATAAAAAATACAAGAAGATCTAAGTAGAATTGTATCATATTCAGAAATAATCTGACCTAATATTCTAAAGATATCAATTCCCTCTAAATTAGTTTTAAGTATAATGCAATACAATTCCAGTTGAATTTCTTTTGAGGGGCTTGATAAAATCAATCTAATTTTTATGCAAAAAAAATGAAGTCCATTTACAGTAAAGTTGGTTATGAAAAAAGGAAAGCAAAGAGAATATCTGAGGATAGAGAGTCACAGTAATTAAAAAGCCTAGTACCTGTGTAGGAGCAGGTAAATGGACCATTGGAACAGAAGAGAAAGCTCAAAACAGGCCCTTTTATGTAAGATAAACTTGGTATTTGATGATGGTGGCAACAAGAGTTATTTACTCAGCTGGTGAGATAAGTAAAAATAGATCCACTATATGGAAAGCATAGAACCGGCATCCAGTTTATAGCATATGCCATGGGAGACCTTGATGAATGCAAGGTCTGGACATGAAACATGCAAGTATAAAACAAACAGAAGATATAAAAGAAAATCCTTGTAACTTAGGGGTGGGAAAAGACTTCTTAGGCAAACTTTAAAAGTCAAAATCACACACAAAAAAGAAAAAATAAAAACAACAGGAAAAATATAGATTGACACAATCACATAAAAATTAAGAATTCTACTTCAACAAAAGACTATAGAGAAAAAGTGAAGAGCTTAGGAAAAGCTTAATATTTGCAATATAAAAGGAGTCCTACAAAAGAACAAATGAAGGACAGGAAACCCAGTGGAAAGCTAGCTGGAGTCTGCACAGACAGTCCCTCAAAGGGAAAGACCAAATGGCTTTGAGGATGCTCTTGCCTGTCCTTAGAGGATGTAGACCAGAACCATGAGATATCCTTCTACCATCAGAATGGCAAGGGTTAAAAAGCAGGTACTACCAACAATGAGTGGAGAGTTGAGGTATGGGGACCCTTGGGCACTGGGGGTGGAATAAGAGCTGGTGCAGGCATTCTGGATAGCAGGGTAGCATTGTGCAGTGTATTTAGGCATGTGTAAACCCTAGGACTCAGCAACCCTGCTTCTGAGGGAAGTCCAACCCCACATCTGAGAACAGTCCCTCTGCCAGCACCAGACAATTCATGGTGGCATTGTTCATTTCAGAAGGAAGTGGGAGGCAGCCTAGATGACATAAAAGGTGATAAAAGTGTGTTATGGAAGTTAGAAGCAACAGAACTGATGCACTTACAGACAACACAGTGTTGAGTTAAACAATGTCAAAACCATACCATTTATGTAAATAAAATATGCACTGTCCAAAAGCGCTGCTACTTACTTTATACTGTGTGTGTGTATGCTTAGTTGCTTAGTCGTGTCCAACTCTTTGCGACCCCATGGATTGTAGCCCACCAGGCTCCTCTGTCCATGGGATTCTCCAGGCAAGAATACTGGAGAGGGTAGCCATTCCCTTCTCCGGCGAATCTTCCCAATTCAAGGAGCAAACCTGAGTCTCCGGCATTGCAGGCAGATTCTTTATCATTTGAGCCACCAGGGAAGCCCTACTTTACATGAATAAGCCTATAATACTTTATACTATTTGGAGACATCATCACATGCGTTACAGTGGGTGCCTTTGGTGAGGAAAGTGAGAGGAGGGATAAGAAATGAGGGGGAACAGATGAATAAAAGAGGGAAGAGCCTTCTATGGGCTGGTGAAGACACTGTGCCAAGAACTGATAAGTGTGATGGACTCAACTCTGGCCAAGAAGTCTAAAAGAAAAACCAGAAATGAAACAAAGAAAGTGGGAAAGACCTAGGAGATGAGAAAGAGAGCTTCCTTGGGGGCCAACCTGAGCTGGGCTGAGAAGCCTTCAGACATCTTCTGCTGAGCCTTTGGTGCCTGGGTAGATGTGTCTTGGAAGCAGATTTTTAAGGAGCTGAAATTGACAAGGCATAGGAAGCAACTTAGCAGCAGCAGCAGCAGCAGCAGCAGCAGCAGCAGCAGAAAGGACCAGAGGAAGGAGGCCTGGTACACAAGATCTGTTAGAAAGTTAACATGTGGGTGTGATGACTGTGGGCTGTCCAAGGAGGTTCCCCATGAGGTACTGAGCACTCAGAGGGAAGCTTCTGGGAGAGTGAAAAAATCCAGGCTGGGAAGAGTCAGGGAAGTTGCACTTTGTGTCCATCAACCTTTGAAGGCTTCATGGAGAAAAATGGCTTTTCCCCAATCATGGCATTGGGTGCCTTTGGTAGCCAGATTAGGATGCCCTCTAGTGGGGAAGCATGGCAATGCTGGCAGTCCAGGAGCATCTTCTCTAAGGCACCTCTGGTCCCAGAGTGGGACTCATGAATCTCTGCCGGCTGGCTGAACCCCAGAGCTCAGAGCTTTGATCTGTGAAATGGATTGCACATCAGGCTAGTATGATGCAGCTGGACGAGAGCCTGGAACTATATAGGAAAGGGCTAGTTTTAAGTGTTTCTGGGCCAATTTTTTTTTTTTTTTTTTTTCCTGTTTGGCTCCTGAAATTTCTCCTCTGGCAGGCCTCCTGAGTTGTTGGAGTTGGGGAACTCCGGAGGACACTGAGACCCACCACATTCTCCTGGCAGCTAGCTGCCTCCCTGTCTCATGACCAGCTTGGGCAGCCCTGGAAGCGACCCCCTAAGTGGAACCTGAAGCTGAGTCCCCTGTCACTGCAGCCCCTGGGTGTCTTCACTTCTTTGGGAACCAAAGCATCAGCCCTGTCCCCTAGCAGCCTGACAGCATCTGTGGGTACAGCTGCCTCTCATGTCCCCATCAACTTTCCCTCACCCCAACACAGACACCAAACCTCTTCTTCTTCAGTTCTCCTCAGTTGCCCTTGACCCCCATGGACTGCTGTCTTGGCCACCACTATCCTCCAGAAGCAGTGAGGGGGCTGAGGCTGGGCACTCTTCCTCCTGTGTGATCTGAGCAGCAGAGGGCAAGGATATCCGGCTGCCACTTTGGGCACAGAGCATCCGTGGGTGCTGCCTGAGAATTCGGGAGCTCCTTGAGACAGAACGTGAGTGGACCCTGCTGATTACTGCCCAGACCACAGATTCATAAGCAAAGCAAATGTTGGCTTTTAAAACTGCTATGTGTTAGACCCACAGACTTTGTGAACAAGTTAATGGTTGCTGGGGGTGGGGAGGATGGAGGAAGGGATAGGTAGGGAGTTTGGGATGGACATGTACACACTGCTATATTTAGAATGGATAACCAACATGGACCTACTGCATAGCACGTGAACTTTGCTCAGCGTTAAGTGGCAGCCTAGATGGGAGGGGAGTTTTGGGGAGAATGGATGTAGGTATTAATATAAGTATGGCTGAATCCCTTTGCTGTTCAACTGAAACTATCACAGCATTGCTTGTTAACTGGCTATACCTCAATACAAAATAAAAAAAAAATTTTAAAGCTATGTTTTGGGGTGATTTACTACACTGGCTGGATTCCGTAGTTTGCAACCACTCTTCATGATTAGAATCATCTCATTTCAGAATTTAAGACGTTTTAAATTCATTTTAAGATTTCAGTTTTAAGCTCTGCTCTAACCTATTCTCTCTCCCCACTTTTACCCACCTCCCCAGGGCCTGGCCAGTCTGCTTACAGCTGTAAAGGCTTGGCTGGGTGGGGCAGGTCTCTCATAACACACCTCCACCTCCTTCTTTGAGGAGATTTTCAGTGTGTGTTGCATCAAGCGGAGGCATTGTTGAGCAGACCTCTGCCAAGGTGACAGCTGGTAGGAGTGCAGGCTCCAGGGTTGCCTACAGTTGAGCAGTAGTCCCACAGCTCGTTTGAAGTTTGATTCCTGTGAAGTCCCCCAATACTGATGCTGCCTGAAAATATTTGGCCACACTTGGCCTTCCATTCTTCTGGGCACTGGCAAGACTGTGGCCCTTCCACTTAGCTTCCTCCCAGAACATCTCTGGGGCCTGCGACCATGAGGAGTAATGGCCAGGTTCAATATGTAGCTCTCTCAGACCTTGGGGACTAATATCCTTTTGTCTGAGCTTTGGGACTTGGCTGCCATTCTGGGGTCTCAGGAGAAATCCCCTGGATCTCCATTCCTCATGCAAAACCATAATGGATAACATAGTTTTTTGTACATCTGAATCATAGCTTTTCAGCAGTTATTTCCCCTCAGAAATCAGAACAGCCTGTTTCTCCCTCTGGCATCAGATACAGGAGACTCAAAGCTGTTCCTCCAGGTCCCCTTCTGTTTTCCCCAGTGATATAATGTTCTTCTGATAACCCCACACCTCAGAAACCCTGCTCCTGCCTTCCACCTGCCTAGGACATGAGTGGGCCCCTACCCTTCTTGTCCTGGTTCCAGCCTCTTATTCTGTGCCTATCTGCCTGTCCTCTCCCCATCTCAGCACGTCTCACTTAGCTTGAAAGCCTCTTAGAAATGGGGATCTAATCTGCAGGCAGGAACCTTCCACTGATCTGGAATTGTGAGGGAAGGAGGTGTTACACTTAGTAAAACTAAATACTTGAGGGTTGATCCAAAGCTTCTGCATGTATGGAAGAATTTCTGTCTGTTACATTAAAGTCTGTCTAAGGTGATGTGAGGTTGACCCAGCCCAAGGCCAAGATGGAATTGGAAACGCCAGCCCCCTCCAGGCTGTGAGGCCAGGCCACCTCATTTCACTTCGGGCAGCAGGAGTGACTAGTGACTGTATTCCTTGGTGATTAATCCAGCATCCAGCACCCACATGTCTTAGCCAGGTGAGAACTACAACACTGATCAGAGCCTGGGTCTCTGAATTCCTGTGTGGATGGCTATCCTGCTGACTGATTTACACCCTCAGTGGTGTTAAGTGATCAAGGAATCAACTCTTACTGTATTTGAGCCCCTTGGTGATGTATGGGGTGGGGTTGAGAATACAGTGAGACTGATCTCCCCTGGGTGTAGGCCATAGCGGTGTATTTTTTGGTAAGGAATTTAAAAACCAATAGTAAAACTGACTAAAAATCAGTTTGCTCTTATTATCACCAAGCACGAGCAATTCTAAACAATGTCAGTGACAACATACTCTTCCCCGCCAGAGTACACTGCTGCCACTCACCCCGACCCCCACCCCCGCCCCCACTGGCGTGATTATACACATTTCCCTTCAGCTCCAGAAGCTAAGCTTCTTTACAATACAGGAATACAGGAATGCACCCAGTAATCCTGGAAGTTCTCCCTTCCCTGCCCTTAGGTCCTTCTGGGGCAAGAAGGCTCATCTCTGTGTCCTGTGACTTTGGCTGCAAGATTAACAAGATTAGGTCAGAATTTGTAATTGGGCCAAAGGTATCATATATCAGGGAACAAGCCAGGCTCCACGAGAAACTCTGCCCAAGGGATGCTCCATGTGAGATGCTGATGAACTAGCCTAATCTTCTCTATCTTTGAGAGTAAACACGTGAGGCCCCCTGAGAGACGGCAGCAGGGACCACTTCTGAGATGCCACCATGCCTGGGTCACCACTGGTCCTGAACAGTGGGAAGCCTTCTGCCCTGATTTGCTGCATGCCCCGGCGCGACTCGGTGCCACTGCTGAGATGCAGCCTCTCCCCCTCTAACGTCCTGCTAGGAAGCCACCATCGCCTAGACCGCCGGGACACACATCTTCCTTAAATCCTGAACAAGCACAACAGATACAGGGAATTAGCCTAGACGAATTGTTAACAGAAGGAGATAATTGTGAATTCACCAATTGTTGGGATGGAACTCAGGACTTCAAGGGCAGTTGACTTTATATGGAAGAAACAGCTTTAATGTAAAAGGAGGAAGTCACACAGTGACTAAGGCACAGTGTGAGAATAAGTGCCTTATGTGCATAAGGCACTAACAAACTCCTTGGAGTTAAGGAGGGATGTATTTCAGTGAAAAGGAAAGAGGAGAAGAAGCAAAGTTGGATGGAACCAGCTATCTCATCAGATGGTGGAGAAGATGCTTTAAAAACACAGATGGTAAGACTTGAATATTGTTGAGTGAAGAATTTCATGTGTTGGACACCTGCCAGGTGCGTGAACACAGATGCTAAGATCAGAGTGTCTGTGATTTTTGGGGTCCCTCCTCAACAGTTCTGTCTCCAGAGGGTAGAGGAAACCATAAGGCTTAGTTTTCTTGGTCCAGGAAGCCCTGGTTTGTATGTGAACAAAACTAGCAGGAAGAGATCTTGTCCCTTGCCAGTCCAGGATAGCAATAGAAGGACTTTTTTTTTTTTTTTTTTTAAAAAGCACACTCATCATTTAACAAGGCTCTAGAAAAGTATATTGTACAATTAAATTTCAATTTAATTATTGGTGTGAATACATACTCAGAGCCCAAAGAAGGAATAGAAAATGAAATTCTGACAATGTTGACACAAATAATTTTAATGAAGAGAGACAGAGCTAGGGATTCAAAGAAATCAGTGTCGCTAAAGAGAGAGGTATTTTAACTCAGATTTTCCCCTTGTTTTTATTTATTTTGTGCATGAGATCAGCTGTTTTTCAAAAAAACACTTTTTATTTTGTATTGGGGTACAGACAATTAACAAACAATATTGTGATAATTTCAGGTGAAACTCAGATTTTAAAAGATTAGCTTCACAAGGGTTTGAGGGCAGATCACATGATTTCAATTCCAAAGACAACAAAGTTGGTTTTCTCTTGATTCCCACAAGCAATGCTTGGGACCAGAAGCAACTCAGGTGCATACAAGCAAGGGATGGGACACATCGAGAAGTAGGCCTGTTGGCTGGAAAAGACAATTCAGCATCTGTCTGTCTACCTATCATCTATCTATCTCTAAGTATTCATTATCTATCTATTTATCTATCACCTATCCAGTGTACTTAGCACAGGCCCTGTGGAATGATGAACTCTAATGGATTCCCAAAAAAACTGAGATCCCATGGCTTCCCAAGAAAATGTTGAAGGCCATCCAGTCTGACCCTGGCATGCTCTGTTGGGAACATGGGGGACCAGATAGGGTGGGTGACTTGTGCCAGGCTATAGAGTCAGCAGAGCCCGGATGAGTGTTTGGGGGCACTGATCTTGGCATTTTTCTCACTGCTTCACTGCTTCCCTTTGTTGTGGAGACAGGTTTGCGTGCACATGAGCTCAGTCACCACGGTCGTGTCTGACTCTTTGAGAACCTGTAGACTGTATCCCGCCTGGTTCCTCTGTCCTTGGGATTCTCCAGGCAAGAATATAGGAATGGGATGCCATACCCTCCTCCAGAGGATCTTCCTGACCGAGGGAATCAAGTCCACGTCTCCTGCACGGTAGGTGGATTCTTTACTGCTGAGCCACGGGGGTAGCCCAGAGACAGGTTTATCCCACCCAAAAACACGGAGACATCCTTGACTTTTCCCTTTCTCTCACATCCTGAATCCAACCTGTCAAGAAATCTGGTTGGCTCTTTCTTCAGATTCCATTCAAAGCTGGCCACTTGCACACCCTCCAGGGCTTCCTCCTTGGCACGAGGCTCTGCTATCTCCCAGGGTTCCCACTGATCCTTCCTCCTCCTTCCTCCATTGCCTCCCTCTGCAGTCTGTTTTCCAGGCTGCCGTCATGTCATGGAGGTCATCTAACACTTCAGTTCATGTCCATCCTCTGGCCAAAGCCCCCCAGCTCCACAACGCCCTCAATGGGAGCCCACCGGCTCCATGATTGGGGTGGAACCCTCCGCTCCCTGCATCTCCTGGGCTTGCCCACACTCAGAACTTGCTCCTGCCCTTCAAACCACACTGGCCTCCTTGTCCCTGGAGGGCAGCAGCCAGGCCTATTTGCACCTTGAGCAGCTGCCCTGGCTCTTCCTCTGCCCTCGCAGCTCATCCCCTTACCTCCTCAAAACCTTGGCTCAAAGTCACCTTCTCAGTGCAGCCCACTCAGACCACCCTGCTACAAACGGCCCTATCTTTCTCCTGATTCCTCTTGTCTTGTACTGTTTATTCTTTCCCTAAGACTTATCATCATCAGAGTAGTCACTCAGTCGTGTCCGACTCTTTGCTCATGTCCCTATGAACTGTACCCCACCAGGCTCCTCTGTTCATGGGATTTCCCAGGCAAGAATTCTGGATTGGGTTGCTATTCCCTTCTCCAGGGGATCTTCCCGACCCAGGGGTTGAACCCGGGTCCCTCACATTGCAGACAGATTCTTTACCATCTGAGCCACCAAGTTTATTGTCAGTCTCTTTCCAAGGAAAGTAAACTTAAAAAAAAATACATGTCATTGTGTGCTTTATTCACGGGTGTGTCCCAAGTTCAAAGAATGGTGACTGGCACTGGTGCTCAATAAATTCTTGTTGAATGTAAGGAACATACAGAGACCAGCATGAGACTCTTCCAGAGCATCCGTATTGTATTGCAGTTTCTATTTTGCTTCCCTTAATCAGCGAGTCCACGTGGAGGAGCAGCCTGGCCTTCTGGCCCAGGCAAGTCTCCTCCCACCAGTCAGGATTGGTGTGGGGGCTGTGCCAGCAAGAAGGGGAGGGAGGCAGTCTTGTGGCCACAAGAGCAAAAGACTGGAGTCAGTTGTTTCTGTAGGAATTCAGTTTATAGGGTCTCCTTATCCCATCACTGACTGGGTTCACCCTGGGGACTCTGCCCCTTTGCTCCTGGGGTACGAACAGATCCCTGGTCAGATCTGACCCTCTGCACAGATCCCTGTGCTCTCCACCTAGAGTAGGACTCTGTGCTTCCTGCTGTGGTGTGTGTGTGTGTGTGTGTGTGTGTGTGTGTGTGTGTGTGTGTGTGTGTGTGTTTGAGAGAGAGAAGTAGACAGAGAGAAGAGAGGACCACCCCCCCCTCAACCTTATTCTCCTTGTTCTGTCTCTCTTATGCCCCTTCCCCAAGCCTGCTTCCTGAAGAGTGCGTTCTGGAAGGTTAGTCCTTGTTCTTGGCTTTGTACATAGAGATTCTTGTAATGAGTGTTCTACTCAAGACCCTGGCGAGCTGAGGGCTTTGGCATCACAGCAGTCAGGGCCGCCAACAGCACTTGATCCAAGAGGCAGGCACTTCCCCACTGGGCCCATTTTCCCCCTGTTCTTCTGGGAGGTGGCATCTTATGAGGTGGGGGTGGGAGGCCAGGGCTGAGGGCCTTGGTTTGTCGAGGGGCCTCAAGTACTGGGCAATCTCTCTGGGTGTCCGCCTCACCCAGTGCCTCTGCCTGGCACCCCTGCCTCTGTTATCTCTGCCAAATCTTACTGTCTTCCAGGACCTGCCTTGGCTCCCACCTCCTTTGTGATCCCCCAATGCCACCCCAGCCTACCATAAGTGAATGGCCCTCCTCAGAAGGCCAGGAGCACCCCCTTTGACTGATTGGTCCTCTTTCCCTCTCTTGCCATTGGTCTTCCCATGAGAACCAGGTTCCTCAAGGCAAACTGTGTCTACTGTCCTTATTTCCCACAGCATCTAGACCAGGGTCTTGCTCTGGAGGGATGTCAGCACTCACCCCCAAGAATGAAGGCACCTCCTTCAGGCTGGCTCCCAGGCTTGGCACACAGTGGAGGGTCAACCAGTGTCGATGGACTAGTTGGAGGAGCTCTTCACACATTGGCCCTTCCTTCTTGTGTCTGGGCTGTTCAAGCAATGCTTCCTGAGGAGCTAGTATGTGCTGGTTGCCATGAGGGTTGTAGGAGTGGATAAGGCATGATTTCTGAATCGAGAGGCCACTCTTAGCTCCAGTAACTCTACCATAAGACAGGATGTTGCTGTGCACTGGATGACCTGCATGACCCCGAGGTTGTCTTCCTTGTGCCAATGGAAGGGAAGAGTGGCTGGCCAGCCCGCAGCATGTAAGAAGAGATGCCAGCACCTTCATCCCTGCCACACTTCCCTGGTGGCTCGGTTGGTAAAGAATCCGCTTGCCATGCAGGTGACCTGGGTTCGATCTCTAGGTTGGGAAGATCTGGAGAAAGGAATGGCTACCCACTCCAGTATTCTGGCCTGGAGAATTCCATGGACCGTATAGTCCATGGGGTCACAAAGATTTGGACACGACTGAGAGACTTCCACTTTCATCCATGCCAGGGAAAGGGTCGAATATGACCCCTCGCCCGTGCTCACCTGGAAGGATGCTCCAGGCATCACGTGCTCTGCTGGGAAGGATGGGCCCAGGGACCTTAGTGGGACATGGGACCCTTCAAGTCTCAAGAAGGCACTGGTATAGGCCTCCACTTGCCCATGTGGGATCATGATGTCAGGTCTGCTCCCAGGGCTGCAGGGGAATTAGGGGCTTCATGGATGTGTCTAGACCTGTGGGGCTGAAAAGGCAGGGGCAGGTTTACTGTGATACAGGGTCTCCTTGATACATCTATTAAGGGAGGCAAGTTTCAGCTTCCCTCTCAGCCTGCCTAGCGGGAGATTCCCACGCTCATAAATGGTGTTAATAACTTTCTCCTGACTTTTATGTTGTCTGGAGGCCTGCTGTCTGCCCGATAAAAGGCAGGAGGGCTAGCGGGTCCTGGCATCCTTGGATTCTCCCCACCTCCCCGTCCTGGCTCTGGCCTGGCGCGCAGAGGCATGGCGAGCTGTTCCTACCGCAACAGTTCCAGCTACAGGGTCCGGGACTTCAGCTCCTGCTCAGCCATTGTGCCCAAGTCTGGGGTGCATGGCTTTGCCAGTGGCCTGGCCTTCCGCGGGGGCAGCCCCGGGGGCCCCAGCTACCGTCGTCTCGGGGGCTTTGGCAGCCGGAGCCTGTGTGCAGTGGGGTCCCCGCGGATCGCAGTGAGTTGTGCGTGGCCCCTCCGAGGAGGGGGAAGCTTTGGCTACAGGGCAGGGGGGCTCTGCGGGCCTACCCCACCCTGTATCACCACTGTGTCGGTCAATGAGAGCCTCCTCACACCCCTCAACCTGGAGATCGACCCCAAGGCGCAGTGCGTGAAGCACGAGGAGAAGGAGCAGATCAAATGTCTCAACAACAAGTTCGCTGCCTTCATCGACAAGGTGGGTGTCTGGGTTGTCCCCTGGGCTGTGGCTTAGGAAGGGAAAGGTACTTGGAACCTGGTGACAGACTGGGTTCCAATACCTGGGGATTGCCCTGTTCCGAATTAGCACATGGCCCTGAGAACATGACTGAATCAGGGTCTCAGTTTTCAAATGGTGCCATGAGATTCCAAAGTAATCGTGGATGTGAAACCACCAGACAGAAAAGGAAGGTTTATCGCTGTTGCTCACCTTGCCCAGCAGGAGCTGACTGTGTGTCTGGGGCCCCATCTCCTGGATCTCAACCATCAAGGGAGTTGGGTGGGGTGGGTCTCTCTGCTGAGACTGGTGTCTCACTCTCTCCTAGAGGAGACGCTGCCGTCTCCCTTGTGGACAGGGGAGCCAGGACAGAGAGGCCAGAAGCTCCTGTCCTGCTCCCTTCTGGTGGGCGCCTTGTGGGAAGCCTGGGAATTTCTAGGACTTCAGGCTCTGATGCACTCCCCTACTCAAAACATACACAGATTGAAGACAGTGAGGTGAGAAACAGGAGATCCACAGGGGCTGAGTTAGAGGATGTAGCACGGTGCTGTTCTGATGTTGCAGTCTCCAAGCCGGCCTTCTGGTTGGATATATAGCTCTGGTTTCCCTTGTCCCAGTGAAGCTCCCTCTGTGAGTCTGATGGCTCTGGGAAGGACAGCCACCCATGTTCACTGGAGGAAAACCTCCCCTTCCAATGTGATTCATGTGCACATCTGCACCTTGGACTTTGTAGTAAGATGCATTCCAAGGGGATGGGGGCGGGAGGAGTGGAAACATTGTTCTTAGACAAATGCCTTCATCAGGAATAGGCATGCCTGCAAGCAAAGGTGCTGGACACCCATTCTTAACATACTGTTGGCTGTCCAAACCATTCTTCCCTCATTTCGGCAAAATGAAGTTGACGTTGGATCATACAGGTTACTCCTTGCCCAAGGCCACCCGCCAGGGGTCGGGCGAGGTTGAAATCCAGCTCATACCCAGCATCGTCCAATTTTCAGGCTTGTTGAGGTGAGGGAAAGCCAGATTCTCGCCCCAAATCACTCACTTATTAAATGCTGGTGATGAATCGGACTTTTATAAAACAACGTGCAGGCCAAATAAAACATGCCTCTGGGCCAGATAGCACCTGGGGGCTGCCAGTGTGCCGCTGCTGATGTGTTCTCACTGCCTCAGTTTAAAATGAGGCTCAGAGGACTTCCCTGGTGATCCAGTGGTTAAGAACCTGCCTGCCAATCCTGGGGACACAGGTTCGAGCCCTGGTCCGGGAAGATTTCACACACCTCGGCACAACGAAGCCTGTGTGCCACAACCACTGACCTCAGACTGTGGAGCCCATGCTTTGCAACAAGAGAAGCCACCACAAGCAGAAACCCACACACCACAACTAGAGAGTAACCTCTGCTCACCACAACTAGAGAAAGCCCTCAAGTGGCAGCGAAGACTGAAGGCAGCCATAAACAAATAAATAAAAATAAAAATAATAAATTGAGGCTCAGAAAAAATGAGGCACAATGACATGGTGAGTGGCAGAGTTAGGCAATGAGAAATCTTCAGATTCCTGGTCCAGTCCCTCTGGACCCCTTGCCTTGGGGTCAGAGTGAAAGAGAGTCATGGTGGGTGCATTTTTGAATCACTGTCATAAAAATGCCCACAAACTTAGCAGCTTAAAAGAACACAAACATATTACCTAATGAGGCCAAAATCAAAGTATCAGCAGTGTTGTACTTCCTCTGGAGGTCCTGGGAAAACTTACGTTCAGGGCCATGCAAACGTACAGAATTGAGGTCTGTGACTGGAGGACTGGAGTCCCTGTCCCTTGCTGGCTGACTGGCAGAGGTTGGTCTCAGTGTTTAGGGGCCTCCATATTCCTTGACTCAAGGCCTGATCTCTATCTCCAAAGATGACAGTGGACCAGAGCTTCTCATGGTTCAAATCTCTCCTCTGCTTCCTTCTTTTGAGGATATCTTTTACTTTATCTTTATCTTTTACTTTTCTTCCTTCCCTTTCAGTTTAAAAGGCCTGTGTGACTATCTTGGTGTCACCTGGATAATTCAGGCTAATCCCTTGATCTTCAGTTTCATAACCTTAATTCCACTTGCAAGGTCCTCTTTCGTGTAATGCGACCTATTTACAGGTTCTGAGGACTGGGACATAAACATCTTTGAGGGGCCATTTTTGGCTTGCCACACGAGGTCTGGGATATTTTTGCAGGATGAGAAGTTATTTCATTCTGTGCAGAGTAAATAAATCACAAATAGATTGTGTATTCTTTCTTGAAGGAAGGTTGGAGTGAGGGGAAATTTTTGGGGGCAACAATTGTGTCTTGCCTTTTCTGACTTGGCCAGATCATTTGCTGCGGCTCAGGGATCATCCCCAAGGGCAGGGGGAGCTCTGGGGGACCAGTCACCTCCCGGGGCTCCTCCCGAGTCTCTTTCTACCACTCCGGATGGCAGGTGCGCCTCCTGGAGCAGCAGAACAAGCTGCTGGAGACCAAGCTGCAGTTCTATCAGAACCGCCAGTGCTGCGAGAGCAACCTCGAGCCCCTGTTCAATGGCTACATCGAGACGCTGAGGCGGGAGGCCGAGTGCGTGGAGGCCGACAGCGGGAGGCTGGCCTCAGAGCTCAACCATGTGGAGGAAGTTCTGGAGGGCTACAAGAAGAAGTGAGTGTGGCCAGGCTGGGAGTGGTTATAGGTGTGCAGTGGGTCTTGACTGAGTTCATACAACCTTCCCGGAGATGGAGGTGGCTAAAGATTATGGTCATCCCAGCCTACTTACCAAGATGGTTCTGCTTTATTAGTCTGCTCTGTCTTGTCTCGGCTCTCAACACTTGCAGCCCCATTCTAGGAACTGGGGAAAGCTTTGCAGGGAAGAAGAGCTCCCAGCCTGGGAGAGGTGGGCACACATCCAGAGCACAGACTGACCCAGAGATGGAGAAGGTGACAGTGAAAGTGTTAGTCACTCAGTTGTGTCCAACTCCGTGTGACCCCTGGGCTGTAGCCTGCCAGAATTCTCTGTCCATGGAATTCTTCCAGCAAGATTCCTGGACTGGGTAGCCATTCCTTTCTCCAGGGGATCTTCCTGACCCAGGGATTGAACCCCGGCCTTCTGCATTGCAGACAGATTCCTTACCATCTGAGCCACCAGGGAAGCCCAAGAGAGACGGAGAGTGAGGAACAAAGGACGCAGGAGGATGGAGAACAGACACTTGGGAGCAGTCAGCGCTAGGACGGGAGGAAAGGAGAGGTCTCTGGGGAGTTACCTTGAGGATGATTTGGCAGATACCATTCAAGTGTCTTGGATCATTCTTCTATTTACTCGGCAGATAAGTGATCAGGCTCTTGTTCTGCCAGGCTCCACAATTCAAAGGTCGATGTCAATCTTTTGTTTTAATTCGATTTATTTAGTCTGGCCATTACCTTGTTTAAACTTACTGGGTCACTGTTAACTTGCTCTTCTTTACTTGGTAGATATGGACAGAGTGGTGAGTGATTTTGACATAATCGGTGCTGGTAATTTCACTGGGAAGTAATTGAAATTCTGGTCTTGGAAGATCAGGCTCTACCATCCAGATGGATCCAGCAATGGGTTTTGCCTGGGGGGATGCAAATGCAGACACAATTGTTTGCAGGTGTCAGGGTCTGTCTCTCACTCTGGGGGTGAGAGGGCCGGTAATTATAGAGCTCAGAGTTTACAGCAGTCCCAATTACCCCGTCATTAAAAAGTTGTGAAAACCATGTTCTGGGAACTCTGGTACTCCTTGTCAGGTTGGGGCAGGACTGCTCCAGGGATAAAACCTCATAGGCAAGAGAGAGAGAATGGACCAGGCTGGCAGAGGAGGGCTGTGGAAATGCTCCCAGCAATCTGGGCACCATAAGTGGCTTCTCTGATTTCAAGGTCTTGGATGTTGGGGGAGAGGGAGAGAATGGCCTCCCGGGTAGCTATATTTTGTACAGATTTAGGGTTGAAAGGCCTCCTGGAGCATCTTTCATTCCTTTGAAATGAACAAATAATTACTGAGTACCTGATCACACATCGGGCAATTTAACCCAAGACACAGAGAGATTCAGTGACTTGCCTGAGGTTTTTGCAGCGACTTCAGCCCAAACTTGGACCAGAAATCAGGTATCTGAACTCCATATCCGGTGTCCTTTGGTGGGTTCTCTGTGGCTGAGAAACAGAAGTCTAGAGAGGCCAAGACGCTTCTCCTAAGAGTCACAGAAAGTCCAGGGCAGGACCAGGGAGTTTTGATAACCTAGGACTCGGTTGGCTAGCCTGAGGCCCTCACCCCTTGGGTGGGGCCTCGCCAACTGTGCTGTCTCTCCTCAGGTATGAAGAAGAGGTGGCTCTCAAGACTACGGCTGAGAATGAGTTTGTGGTGCTGAAGAAGGTGAGTGACTCGTTGCATATGGAGAGGAATTAAATCTTGGATGCTGCATGCTCGGAGCCTGGGCATCTTGCTAATTTCGAGTCAGTCCAGTTGCGGTGGTGATCAGACCAGGTTCCCCAGCAAACGGAGGCTTGTCGGTGGGTCAGGCAGGCTGCCAAAGCCATCTTGGCTGCCATGCAGGAACCAACTGTGCGGATGTAAGCTTCTTAAAAAGAGACCTCATCATGCTGCTGTTTGGCTTTTTGTAAACTTCCCGAAAGCTGGCAAGGTCACTTTCAAATCAGTTTCTCTCTCCCAGGGCCTTTGCTTCCCAGATCAGGAGGTGTTAGTTCTCAGCTTGCTAGTGACTATGGGAGCTGTGGTCCTTATTCAGTGCAAGTGGAGACGGTGGAAAAACCAGGGGAGAAAACTATTAATGATTTCTCTTTGATTTCAAATTGGTGAGTTGAAGTGTATGCTAATGCTCTTCATAAATACTGTGCTTACCAGACACACCTCATTTGTTAGTAATCATGGAATGGAGAGAGGGCTGGTAGAAAAATCTGCCAGGACAGGTGTGGCCTTGGTTTCAGACGGGAGAGCCAGCTGCTTGGGTGTTGAGTGGTACCTGACCCTGGGCGCCAAGGACCACCCCTGGCTCTGTGCTCACCACACGGCCATGCTCTATGGATCAGTTTGACTTGGTGGCTACAGCCTGACATTTTGGGTTGTCATCTTAGGCTACATGCTTCTGCGGGATCCCTAGTTCTGGAGGAAGTGGAAAGAAGTCTCTAGGAGCCTGATTCCTTCCCACTTCTATCCCAGGGGTCCCACTGATGTTTATGTGATGGGAAAGGGGTGGGCTGGGAGATGGCCTCAGGGCCCCCACAGAGTGCAGCGGTCCAGGGGCGCTGAAGGCTCCCCTGGCCCACTCTCCTATCCCGCCCTCCTGTGTGTCTCCACCAGGACATCGACTGTGCCTATCTGCGCAAGGCTGACCTGGAGGCCAATGTGGAGGCCCTGAAGGAGGAGATGAGCTTCCTGCAGTGCCTGTACGATGAGGTGAGCCTCTTCCCATCTCCAGAAGGGCAAGTGAAGGAGAGGGCGGAGGAGGGTTTTCTAGGTTTTCTGTCCCGGTTCCTAGGTTCTAGGAAAAGTTAAGCATTCCTTATTCTTCTAGGGCCTCAAGATCCTTTCTTTTTGTGACAAGAGATTTTTCTCTTGCTCAGATCTGTCAAAATAGAAATGAGTAATGCCCTTCCTTTTTGGAGTTAACAGATATACACTACTATATCTAAAATAGATAACCAACAAAGACCTACCATAGAATGCAGGGAACTAAACTCAACATTTTGCAATAACCTATATGAAAAAAAAAATCTGAAAAAAGATATATATGTATGTATAACTGAATCAGTTTGCTATACATCTAAAGTGATCATAACATTGTAGATGAACTATACTGTAATTAAAAAAAGACAGAAAGCAAAAAATATAACTTGAAAGACTGTGATTCATTGCCTATCTACACAGCATAACATGGAGATTTGACACTGTAAGTTTAGGTATGTGAATATAATAATCATATCTTATTAATTCAAATAGTGTGAAAGCCCAGTTAGAAAATTCAGGACTCTGAACCTATCTATTATCTGGTGGATTAGGTTTATACAGACAGTCACAGCTGATCTGGGTATTTGAGGCCCCAAGTGGAGTGACCCAATTTGACCCTATCCACAGAAATCTACCTCTTTTGATCCAGGCATTAATGAAATTCCACCTTACTCACTGCCTTGATATTATGATCCAAATTTTAGCCTTTTATTCTTAAAGCAGCACTTGAAAAAATTTCCTGACTTGCCAGAAGTTTTCTAATTAATTTTCTAAAATTTCAGAGTTGGGGTTTGTGTTTTGAATTACTTGCAGAGAGGAGAATCGGAGAGGGCTTTGGAGATGAGGGCACTGGTTGTTGTCTCCTACAGGAAATCTGCCTCCTTCAGTCGCAAATCTCTGATACCTCGGTGGTGGTCAAGATGGACAACAGCCGGGAGCTCAACATGGACGCGGTTGTGGCTGAGATCAAGGCTCAGTATGATGGCATCGCCAGCCGCAGTAGGGCTGAGGTTGAGTCCTGGTACCAAACCAAGGTGAGCTGGAGGGCAGACTGCCCCAGTGGGCAGAGAGGACCTCTGGAGCTGGAGCTTCCCTCGAAAATGCACCCATGCAATCAGATGGGCTATGGTGGAGGTCCATGCAGAGCAGGGCAGGAGGTGGGATAATCCCAGAAGAATGTGGGTTGACTCTGCGTGACAACATCTCAGTACCTGCAGCCACCTTGCAGTCATTGGTCCTTTCCTCATGTCTGTCTCCCAACCTGCAGTGCGAGGAGATGAAGGTCACAGTGACACAGCAGGGTGAGAACCTCCGCAGAACCAAGGAGGAGATCAACGAGCTGAACCGCATGATCCAGAGGCTGACAGCCGAGGTGGAGAACGTCAAGCAGCAGGTTGGTGGGCTGCTGCTGGGGTCTGCTCTCTGCTTTCCTCCCACTGCTGCTAACTTTGGAGGGGCATAAGCATAAATATAGACTTTCTAGGTGGTGCTAGTGGTAAAGAACTCACCTGCCAAAGCAGGAGACATAAGAGATATGGGCTCGATCCCTGGGTTGGTAAGATTCCCTGGAGGAGGGCATGGAAACCCACTCCAGTATCCTTGCCTGGAGAATCCCATGGACAGATGAGCCTGGCAGGCTATAGTCCATAGGGTCACAAAAGAGCTGAACACAACGGAAGCAATTTAGCTCACATGCACAAGCATCTATATTTCATTTCCATTATGGTTTATTAAAGGATATTGAGTATAATTTCCTGCACTATACAGTGGACCTTGGTGTTTATTTATTTTATATATAGTTGTTTATATCTGCTAATCGCAAACTCCTAATTTATCCCCTTCCCCATCCTCTTCCCTTTTTGGTAACCATAGTTTGTTCTCTATGTCTGTGATTCTTTTGTAGATAAGTTCACTTGTGTCGTATCTTTGATTCCACATGTAAGTGATATCATATGGTATTTGTCTTTGTCTGACTGGTTTCACTCAGTACATAGCTTCTAAGTCCATTCATGTTGCTACAGGTATTATTTCACTCTTTTTCATGGCTGAGTAACATTCCTCCCTCTCTCTCTCTCTCTCTCTGTGTATATGCCACATCTTTATCCACTCATCTGTCGACGGACATTGAGGTTGTTTCCATGTCTTGGATATTGTAAATAGTGCTGCAATGAACATTGGGGTGCATGTATCTTTTCAAATTAGGGTCTTCTCCAGATATATACCCAGGACTGGGATTGCTGGATCATATGGTAACTCTATGTTTAGTTTTAAAGGAATCTGAATACTGTTTTGAGCTTCCATGATGGCTCAGCTGGTAAAGAATCCGCCTGCAATGCAGGAGACCTGGATTTGATCTCTGGGTTGGGAAGATCCCCTGGAGAAGGGAATGGCTACCCACTCTAGTATTCTGGCCAGGAGAATTCCGTGGACTGTTTAGTCCATGGGTCAAAAAGGGTCGGACACAACTGAGCAACTTTCAGTTTCCATACTGTTTTCCATAATGGCTGCACCAACTTACATTCCCACCAACAGTGTAGGAGTGCTCCCTTTTGAAGAGGCTTGTGTTTTAACAATCTGCATCTGAATGACCAAGAGTGCACAAGACATTCAAAGAGAGGATGCTTGGTCTACCTTCTCTGAATTCTGTTCTCATTGTCCTCTATATCCCTGCACAGTTTCTCTCCTCTAAACACACCTTAGACAATATAGTCTAGTGCTGTGCACGTCTCCTGCTTTTTCTCTCTCCCCCCACTTCTCTTGTTGGACTTAGGGTGCACAGGCCTGAACTAGTGACACATCACTCTGTTCAAATGGAGCACTACCACCCTCTGTGCATTTCTCTCATTTATAACTGTCCATCCTTCATCTTCAGTTCTATTCTTGTTATAGCCATGCTTTCCAGGAAACAGACTCACTCAGAAGGACAATGCAGATAGTGGAGTGCAGTTTATTACACCGGCGGACCCAAGGCAGAGTCACCTCTTAGCCAAGGACCCCGTCCAGCATTTGTGAAAATCTTTTATACCCCATGTATACGTGTCCAAACTCACCACCTACCCCATGTGTACGTGTCCAAACCCACTACCCCAATTCCCTTGAGACTTACATAAACAAAGGAAGGGTAAATACAACTACAATAACCCCATCATTCACGTGTTACGTGTTCAAACAGTCAATAATCAATAAGCCCGCAGTTACATTCCAAATAGTTAATAACCGATAAGCCTGCGCTTACATTCTGATAGATAGTGTCCGGAGGCAGGGGTGATTAGTGTCTGTTTTCTCTCAGGTGATGAGTAACCTGGATGTGATCTTCAAGGTTCCCCTGTCCGGAGGGGGTCTTATCCTCCCATTGTCGTTCCCACAGGCACAAAGCAGAGAGTTCAGAGTCCACTGGAGAGGTGGCCAAGCACGATCAGCACAGACAGGCCTGAGATGGAGTCCAGGCCCTATGAATTCCTTCTTCATTCTAACTTCATCCCAGCACTCACTCTCATGCATTTAATATAGGTCTTTATAGTCTCTCTTTCATTTATATATTTCATATGTGTATTAGATTCATTTAAACCTCTTAGTGTTTTAAGTTTATAAAATGATATTATACCATAAATCTCATTCAAATTCTGCCCCTTGCCAGTTGGAAGTCTTTGAAATTCATGCACATCACTATAAATTGTCTGTTTCATTATTTCTGTCCTATTGATAAACCATGGTTTCCTATCCATTCCCTTATTGATGGATGCTTGCTTAGTTTGCCTCCAAGACTTTACTGTTACAATCAGTTGTATCATGAACATTTAATACATATTTCTACAGGTTTCCATGTGTAACCACATGAGGGATGTTTTGAAGGTATAAAGCAAGAAATGGAATTGTTGAGTTGTAATATATTCACTAATTTACTTTCTATAAATGACCTCGGAGTTCCGGGTCAGAGTGCTCCCAGTATGAGCAAGTCAGGACTTCTGTTTCAGCATTTGCTATTACCAGACTTTGGAACTCTTGTGGATCTAATAACATGTAAATGGCATCTAGCTGTTACTATAATTTTCATTTCTGTCGTTAACTAGAATGACTGTCTCTTCATTCACTTACTACTCATTTGCATTTTCCTTTCTAAGAGCTGCCTGTTCAGATCATCTGCCCGTTTTTTATTGTGATTCTGTCTTTTTTTTCTCAGTGATTTCCAGTATTTCCTTGTCCATTCTATGTAGATGTTAACCCTTTATATTTATACATTTTGCAGCTAATCTTCTCTAAGTCTGTCACTTGTCTGTTTTGCTCTGATTTCCTTCACTAAATAGGAATCTTTAAACTGGATGTAGCCAAATCCATCACTTTTTGCTTTAACGGTTAATACTTACAAAGGTTTGAGGTCATAGAGATCTCCTGTTACAATTTTGTCTTCTACTGATTTTATACTTTTACGTCTCAGATTTAGGTCTTTAATCCATCTGACCTTTATTTTTGGTGTGTACAAGGAGCAGTTTTTAAATTAAATTTCTCTACATACAGTAAGAAAATGTGTTATGTAATCCATTTCTTTACTCACTGGTTTGTGATACCACCTGTATCTTAATACTGAGTTCCCACATATACCTGGTTTAAATTCTGTCCTCTCCCCTCAGTTTAGCTGTTCTCAGCCACTGTGTAAGATGTATCAGAAGTAATTTGTTACTATTAGTAGCCAAATAATGGAATATGAGAATGATTTACTTTCCAGAAGTGAAGTTAGAGAACGTTAGAAGTTTTCCTCACTTGCATTCTGATATGCTTTTTAAAAATATTTATTTTAATGTTGTTAGAATAAAAACTTATAGGTTTCCTGAAGGCTCAGATGGTAAAGAATCCACCTGATATGCGGGAGACCCTATCTTGATTCCTGGGTGGGGAACATCCCCTGGAGAAGGGAATGGCAACCCACTCCAGCATTCCTGCCTGGAGGGTTCCATGGACAGAGGAGCCTAGTGGGCTACAGTCCATGGGGTCACAAGAATTGGATGAGGCTGAGTGACTAACAACAAGAACACTTAAAATGAGATACACCCTCTTAACGAAATTTTAAAATGTGCAATACATTATTGTTGACTCTAGGTACAATGTTTTATAGTGAATCTCTAGAGCTTATTTGTCCTGCTTTATGCCCACTGATTTCTAACTCCCTATTTCCTCCTCCTCCCAGACCCTGGCAACCATCACTCCACTCTTTCTTTTTTTTTTTTTTAATATGTATTTATTTGGCTGCTTCAGGTCTTAGTTGCCGCACGTAGAATCTTCGTTGCCTCGTTCAGGGTCTTTACTTGCGCCACATGGACTCTCTAGTTTTGCAGGCTTAATTGCTTGAGACATATGGGATCTTAGTTCCCCGACCAGGGATTGAACTCGCACCCCTGGCATTGCAAGACAGATTCTTAACCGCTAGACCACCAGGGAAATCCCTACTCCACTCTAATTCTATGATTTTGACTATTACAGATAAATCATATAAGCTGAATTGTGCAGTGTTTGTCTTTCTGTGTCTGGCTTATTCAGTTCAGTTCAGTTGCTCCGTCGTGTCTGACTCTTTGCAACCCCATGAACCGCAGCACGCCAGGCCTCCCTGTCCATCACCAACCCCCGGAGTCCACTCAAACTCATATCCATTGAGTCGGTGATGCCATCCAACCGTCTCATCCTCTGTCATCCCCTTCTCCTCCTGTCCTCAATCTTTCCCAGCATCAGGGTCTTTTCAAATGAGTCAGCTCTTCGCATCAGGTGGCCAAAGTATTGGAGTTTCAGCTTCAGCATCAGTCCTTCCAATGAACACCCAGGACTGATCTCCTTTAGGATGGACTGGTTGGATCTCCTTGCAGTCCAAGCGACTCTCAAGAGACTTCTCCAGCACCACAGTTCAAAAGCATCAATTCTTTGGTGCTCATTACACTTAGCATAATGTCCTCAGGGTTCATCCACCTTGTCACACATTGGAGAATTTCCTTCTTTTAAAAGGCTCAATAATATTTCATTGTATGTGTATACCACAATTTCTTTATCCATTCACCTGTTGATGAACATTACATTGTTTTCATTCTTGGCTATTGTGAATAATAGGAACACGGGAGAGCTAATATCTTTTTGAGATTCTGCTTTAGATTCTTTGGGATAAAATACTCAGAAGTGGAATTGCTGGATCATATGATAATCCTATTTTTAAGTTTTTGGGGAACCTTTAAACTGTTTTCCAGAGCAGCTGCACTATTTTGCATTCCCACCAAAAGTGTACCAGAGGTTCAATTTCTCCACATCCTCATTAATACTTGTCTTGCTTTTCTGATAATAGCCAAACTGACAGGTGTGAGGTGATTCTCACTGTGGATTGGTTTGCAGTTCCTTGATGATGGGTGATGTTGAACGTCTTTTTCATATATCTATTAGTCATTTATTTGTCTTGTCTGAAGAGATGTCTATTTAGGTCCTTAGCCCATTAAAAAAATTAGGTTAATTTTGTTTTCTGCTATTGAGTTGTAGAAGTTCCATATACTTTCTTAAGTGGACAAAAGGAAGGCGCTATAGTTAATGGATAAAAGCATTGGAACAGGAGCTTCTTCCAGCATGCTGATCTTAGGGGACCAAAGAATGAGATTCCCATACAGCAGCTTCTGAAAATCTGGGCTTGGCCCTCACTAATCGGGTAGCTTGGAGCAAGTCACAGCCTCTCCGACTGAGGTTCAATGTCTTCATCCGAATAATGGAAATAACCACACCTATTCTGACAAGCTCAAGAGTAACTTCAAGGTCAAATTAGATACCATCTGTGAAAGTGACTTGTAAATTAACAGCAGTATAAAAATGTGAGATAATTATCTAATATTAGCCTTAGTTTGATTCTAGTGCTAACGTTTTCTTCCTCTAACAGCTCACTGTGGAATTGAGTCTTACAAGATAGTTTTAAAAAATGAAGGGAGAAAGCTCCAAATGGCTGTGATTTCCCTGCCTAGTTAATTTAAAAATTGACCATTTTGAATTGAGGTAAACTGGGATGACCAAGGCTATGGGAGACCTTAGTCCCCACAGAGACCCAGAGTCCCCACAGACGGCACTCTTCTTAAGCTCCTTTTCTCCTTTCCTCCCCACAGCGCTGCAAGCTGGAGACCGCCCTGGCTGAGGCGGAGCAGCAGGGAGAGGTGGCCCTTAACGATGCCAAGTGCAAGCTGGTGGGGCTGGAGGAGGCCCTGCAGAAGGCCAAGCAGGACATGGCCTGCCTGCTCAAGGAGTACCAGGAGGTGATGAACTCCAAGCTGGGCTTGGACGTGGAGATCGCCACTTATCGCAAACTGCTGGAGGGCGAGGAGAGCCGGTGAGTACGGGCCCAGGGCCACTTCATATCCCCACGTGGGGCTAGAAGAGTGTCTCACTGACTCACCTCCAGGCAGAGAGCATTCAAACTGGCCAAGTCTCTAGAGACCTAGAGAGGTCACCCATTGCCCTATTCCCAGATAGGGAAACTGAAGTTCAGAGAGGAGAAAGGCTTGCCCAAGACCACAGCTTCTTGTTGTTGGGTCGCTCAGTCATGTCCAGCTCTTTGCGACCCCATGGACTGCACTACACCAGGCTTCCCTGTCGTTTACCATCTCCCGGAGTTTGCTCAAACTCATGTCCATTGAGTTGGTGACATCATCCAACCATCTCATCCTCTGTCATCCCCTTCTCTTCCTGCCTTCAATCTTTCCCAGCATCAGGGTCTTCTCTAATGAGTCGGCTCTTTGCATCAAGTGCCCAAAGTATTGGAGCTTCAGCTTCATCATCAGATTGCATCTAGTTAGTAGCTAAGCTAGAACTACACCAGCCTCCTGGCTAGCACGCCAGTGGTCTCTGTCCCCTCCTGTGCTGTCCCTCCAGTGCACCTACAGCTCATTCCCAGGCAACTACTTTACCCTGTTGGCTGAAAGGGTGTTTTCGCAGTCATATCTCAGTGGGCTGTGAAAACTGGAATCATTCATAAGGTTTGTTAAAAGCCATTCAATTTGGGATGCACAGAATGCAAGGAATTCTCTCAGCCCAGAGAGTCTGGTGTTCAGAAATGGAGAACAGATGGAAGCAGCACTGTGTCCTTGCCCAGCAGAGAAGACAGGGGCAGGCATGGGTCCACCCATCTCCTAGTGACTGGGATTAGTGTCCCAGGAAGACTGTCAGAGGCTTCTCAGGGGAGGAGGTAGAGGAGCTGAGGGGGGCGGAAAAGGGATAGGTCACCTCAGGCAGTGCTGACAGTTTGAGCCAAGAATAGGGGCCAGGGGATGTCAGCATGTGAGGGAGCAATGCAGGTTTACTTGCTAGAGACAAGGGTCTCTAGCCTTGAGATGGCCACAACACAATTGCCTCTGAGCTGGGTCCCATCATGGGGAGCAGGCCAGACTGGGGAATAGAGTGTAGAGGTTATGATCACCGACTGTGAGCCAGATCACCCAGGTTTGGATCCCAGTGCTACACATACTAGCTTCAAAGTAATGTCCTAACCTGTAAAACAGATAATCATAAAATCCACTGCTTCAGGATATCACAAAGATTCAACAGGTAATGGAACGTAGTAAGTTTGTACAGGAAGAAGGTATTATCAGAATTAGAATAACTCTATGGTGGGGTGGCCCGACAGGGCTTCACCCACGGAGAGACTCCATATGAACACTGTTAGTGTTACAAATCTGACAAGAGTGGTGCCCAAGGCAGCTGGCCATGCCTGACCAAAGCTAGTAAATTTCCTGTTCATTTCTCAGGCCTTTGGGTGAAGCCAACTGGGCTATCCCCTCCTTTGCAGCCCCTAACCCACTTGCTAGCACTCAGTGTACAATGTGAAACTTACTTTCATTATGGTAATCATCCATCATCATTAGTGTGTTGGTAACTCAGTCATAATAAATGATGCACTGTTCCCTACACATGAGCTTTTAAATGGTTGTTTAGTGTATTTGCATATGGTGGCCATTGCCCTTTTGATAGACCTTCTTCTCTCACATATGGGGCTTCCTTGATAGCTCAGATGGTAAAGAATATGCCTGCAATGTAAGAGACCCGGGTTCGACCTCTGGGTTGGAAAGATCCTCTGGAGAAGGGAATGGCAATCCATTCCAGTATTCTTGCCTGGAGAATTCCAAGGACAGAGGGGCCTGGCTCGGTACGGTCCATGGGGTTACAAAGAGTCAGACATGACTGAGCGACTAGCACTTTCACTTTCCTCTTACATATAACATATGTAATTAGATTATATGCTCATTCATTGAAGAAAGCACAGAAAATAAAAGCAGGCCTAATCACTCAACTTGGAGATAGCTGCTGATGGGCATTGGCTAGAATCTTCTGTAAGGGCACAGTTCTGAGACTATAGCAAAGCCAGGTTCACGTAGCAGGAAGGTGAGCTGGAAGCATATATCCCCTGAGAAGACGAGGAGTGGAGAAGGGTTCTGAGTCAGGCAGAATGAATCAGAGGAGAACACTCCTGGAGAAAAAGTTTTGAAGTTGGAGGTTTAAAAAAAGTGAGGGAGACACAGAGCAGAAAGTACAGGTGTTTATGAAGCATGCAAGGTCCTGGTTGTTTATAGTGTTCAGCAAAAGATACCGAAAACCCTTAACATCAGGTTTACTTCATGCCAGGCTCTGTCTGCAGACACTACACACAGAACTTATAACAATCTTGTTAGAGCTGAGAAAACTGAGGCTTGGAAAGGTTAGGTGACCTGCCCAAGGTCATCCAGCTAGTAACTGGTTCAGCCTGCTCTAGGGTCCAGGCTCTTAACTACATACCCTCCAGCCTCCCTCAGAATTGATCAAGTCAGGTGTGTCTGGGATAGCATTTAAGAATGTGAGGTAAAAATGGATCCATTTGGATGCTAGGCAAGCTTTCTCCCACCCAGAGGTATCCAGTTAGGCAGTAGCTGCTCCCATCACCTATTTTTTGGCTTTACTGGAATTTTAGCAGAGGAACAAGAAGGGTCACCCCACCCCTACTTTTCAGTATCCCAAGTTTCCATAGCCTAGAAGCAAACAGGGAATAAAGCGGCCTTTTGGATCCTGCAAACTAACCTCCCCCTGTCCTTTAGGGGTCCCAGGGAACAGTGCTAGCACTGATGCCTCCGCAGAAGGCCCCGCCCCTCATCTCCTCCCTGCCTTCAGGATGGAGAACAGGCATGCCGCAAAAGCAGAGGAACCAGGTTCTAACTGCCTCCTCTTCTCTCCCCTGCAGGTTGTGTGAAGGTGTGGGCTCCATCAACATCTGTAAGTTTGAGGGTGTGGGTGGGCATGCTTCTTTGGGTATCTATGGTCTTCATAGGTTACTTGTGATAGGGGATTGAACCTCTGTCCATAGGTCACTGAGTGAGGGAGATAGGAGCTGAGAGACATGGATAGCCCAAAATATCTGACCACCACCCAAAATATGGACCCATCTGGGGCATCCATGAAGCTTAGGCTTACGCATGTGGCAAATTCAGGCCTGCTAATTGGTTCTTTAAAAATCACCCAAGTCTTTCAGCCAAACAGAATACTCCTCAGGTGGTACAATGTTTTATGAGAAAACAAACCAACCAACCATGAGCTGTATATTCTGATCACTTGGGGCTACCGAAAACATCTCTTAAATCTGTATCTTTAACAATTCGATGTGTATGCCACCTCTAGCCTAGATGTCATCTGTTTCCCTCACCTTTCCAGCAGCGTTATTTCTAGATGATTCTGTCCTCAATCAGTTTTTGCCTAAAGATTTCAACATTGCAGTGTAGTCAAGTAGAGTTTGGAGTCCAACTTGCTAACCATACCCCTTCAGGAAGATGGCAATGGGTTTAGATTTTCCTGTAGTTTAAAAGGATTCATGTCACTAGTCCCTCAGTGTGTAAAGAGAGTTAATCATTGGTTCTAGAAAAACTCTGGGTCTTACCATGTCTGAAATGGAGAGAATTCTGAGTTGGTATCTCCTTACAGGTGTGAGCCGTTCCCAGGGTGGCGTGATCTGCGGGGACCTTGGTTCCACTGTCCCTCGTGGCCTGGGCGGCATGGCCATCAGCAGCAGTGCTCTTTGCTCCCCTTCTGTAGGGGGAGCCTGTTCCAGTGTGAGATCTGTGAGGTTTGCATAGTGGGGGATAGGACTCTGGACAGATGGTGTCTGAGGGGGCCAGGGTGGAAAGTGGGGAACAGGGAAAACTTTGCTCTCTCAGGCCCAAATGTCAGTTTAGCGATTGTCCCTTACTAGGGAGCCAGAACTAACTCTCCAGGTTCCTTCTCACTGGAGTTACAGTTTACTCTTTGAGTGTCAACCCTGGGTTTGGCATTCTTGCCACCTCCATTGATTCTCCCCCCTTCTGTGGTCCAAGAAAAGATGTAAAGACTTTTGGATATAAACTGCCTAGTCATTTTCTTCCCTAACTTCAGGTTAGTAGACATTTACTAAGAACTGACCGTGTGCCAGGCCCTCTGGGCAGAGGCCCAGGTAGCAGGTGGCAGGGCATGGATGCACCCTTGTGCTTTGCCCTTGGACAACGGACTGTTCATGGCCCATCAGCACTGAGGGGGCAGTAGAGGGAGTGGGGCAGAGCTCTGGGAGTCCCCTCACTTGATCTGAGAGACTGTATGTTCCCAGAGCATCCCTCAACCATGTGGCAGTCAGGATGGAAAGACAGGCTAATCTTCCCAGGTTTTATTATCGGTGGTTTGTAATTTTATTGTATTGGGGTGATTCCTGTATGGCTTCTTCTCTCTTTTGGTGTGCATGATTAAATGTCATGGTAAACATTTTCTCCTCTAACCAAGTCAATGCCTGTACCCTTCCTTGTTTTCCCCAGTTGCTTCAGTGCTTCTCCAAGTGTGGTCCATGGACCACCATCTCCATCAGGATCCCTGAGGAGTGGGGGATGAGGGGATTGTTAAATATGCAGATGTTGGGCTTCATCCAGAACCACTGAAGCAAAAGTTCTGGAGATGAGCCCAGGAATCTGAATTTAAGCTAGTTCCCAGGAGATTCCCATAAAAATTAAAGAGCAAGAGTCACTGATTTGTGTGGGTGGCTCAGATCATTCTGGCTATGGAGGTGACTTTCCCTCTGGTTTTCACAGGATCAGATTCAACTCTTTGCCTTTGTCCTCTGACTTTGTCAAAAGATCAGAGCCAGTCTGGGCCACCCATGGTGGGTGGGGTGGGGGCAAAGGTAGAAAAGAGGATGAGAAGGGAGCCTGTGTTGACAAGCACTGGTTAGATGTCTGGCACATCATATATGTATTTCATTCATTGCTTACAGCAACAGTATTATACAGATACAGAAATTAAGGCTGTGAGAAGTTGAGTAACTTCTCATACAGCTGGTCCAGGATCCCAACTGAGGGCTGTGTGTGTTAGTCACTCAGTTGCGCCCAACTCTTCGAGACCCCATGGTCTGTCCATGGAATTCTCTAGGCAAGAATACTAATAATGTCCATGGAATTCTCCAGGCAAGAATACTAGAGTGGGTTGCCATTTCCTTCTCCAAACCCTGGTGATCTTCCAAACCCAGGGATCCACCTGGGGTCTCTGGCATTAAAGGCAGATTCTTCAGCATCTGAGCCACAAGAGAAGCCCCAATAGGGAATGTCAATGTTCATACACCTTCTGCTGCCTTGCCTCGGTTTTTCCTGAAGAATAAAATCATGGCCCATGCCGTTCTAACTGATCCTACCTTACTGACATTCCAGAGAAAAGAGAAGAAAGGTGACATAAATGAGTCTCCTGGAAGTGTTTGTAGGAACATCTCACAGGTTCTGTTCTCTAAGAATCTTGGACAGACCTTAGTATGGGGCAGTTAACACAGGCCTCTTACGTGGGGATCCAGAATGAAAACCCAGACCTCTGGTCAGAGGGCATTTGCCCCGATGGCCTGGACAGGGGCAGTGGGCTCTGGGGGGATTTCTGGGGGGATCTCTGGTGTTGCTGTTTAGTCACCAAGTCATGTCTGGCTCTTTGTGACCTCATGGACTATAGCCCGCCAGGCTCCTCTGTCCACTGGGATTCTCCAGGCAAGAACACGGGAGTAAGTTGCCAGTTCCTTCTCCAGGGGATCTTCCCAACTGGGGATTGAACACACGTTTCCTGCATTGGCAAGGTGATTCTTTACTGCTGAGCCACCTGGGACTCTCCGCCCGCAATTCCTGCACAGACAATCCCCAAGAAGAGCCCCCGGGGAAGTCGGTTCAGAGTCCTCAGATGCGAGGGTGTCCTCCCTGGATGTGATGAGATGGAGAGAGGGCTTTCGGTGGACGACTTTCTTTCACTTGTTTTACAGGAAGAACACTTATTTCTCCCACCTTACGTTATTTGGGATTTTTTTTTAAAAAAAGAATTAAAATAAAAGACCTGATTGGGTGGAAGATACCTTGCCCCAAGAATACATATTTGATGTCAAGACATAGAAAGACCTTTGAGTAGTTCTCCCTGGCAGTCCCTCCTGATGCCTTTCAGAATGTGTCCCCACGAGACTCACTGGTCCCTGGGAGACCTGGGAGGACCCAGATCTTTTTTAGTGTGGTGGCCCCCTGGTCTCTCCCCCTGGACTTAGAAGGTCTTCCAGGGGCTTCGTCCTGGGCACTTCCTTGGTCTAGATTCCACCAAGTCTGAGCAGGGGAGAAAATTGTGCTCAGGGAGCCACTAGATCACCTCTGTGGAGGGAAAGGAGTTGTACCAGGCCCCTTCTGCCCCAGAATGGGTAGGGGACGGGGAGGTGGCAGAAATGGGGGAAGGTCTGCCTTTCCTTTCTGATGGTGATGGGGGAGGGTGTGTACATGCAGATGTGTGCCTCCAGTGTTGCCTTCATTTTCAGTGCAACAGCTCATCCTCTGAATGCTGCCTTGACCTGCTCCCTTCCCTGGCAACTGACTTCTCACCATTACTGTCCACTGCCCACTAAGGGAATAAGAGCGGGGCATCCAGACACGGGGTGATTCCCAGAAATGGTCATTTCTAATGTCCATGTCCATTCCAAAGAGGGTTATACTTTGTGGTTTTCTTGGTCATGTGGTTAATCTGCTTTTCTCACTACGCTTGGCTCAGGTGAGTAATAGCTTCAGTTTCTGTTTCCCAAGATCCCAAGGACTGAGGCAGAGAGCAGTTGGTGACACAGGTTGGGAGAAGGAGTGGCTTGGGCATGGTTTGTGAGGATGGCCCAAAGCAGAGAGGGAATGTCAACAAAAAATGTTTGTGACTTGGTGAAGGAGTGCTTGTGGCCTCCAGAAGAAACAGAGAAGACCCCGAAGTCTAAGCATACTTGATTTTTTTGAAAGCACCATAACCCATACATCCTCATCCTTTGGAGAGCCTGTGTATTTGAGGGAAGGGTGTTGCATGTTTGAAGAAGAGTAGAAAATGGACAGAAGGTCTGATTTTCTCTTGATGAAGCTCTTAGCTTCTGTGGAGTTTAAAAAAAAGGAGGGGGAGAGTGGCAGATTCCAGGAAAGCCCTGGAACCACCCACATGGGCCTGCTTTATTGTCTGGAACCCCTGCTCTTCTGGCTTTTTCTTAATCAAGAGATTTAGATCACTTGACTTTTCCTTAAATTATTTTTTGTAATGAAACTTTAATGCTCAGTTACTCTTGGAGTGTATCCTTGACTTTCTGCAAGGAATAGCTCCTTTCCTTTGAAAAGAGAAGAGATGGCTCTGCATTTTTGCTGTTGAATGCAAGGGCGAGGGAGGAGAAGTTTCATCTCCATAAGCTGATGGCACCTCGGGCTGCTATGCACAGAACATGGAAACTTATTAAATAGCTGCTAATTCCCAGCTTCTGGTTGTTTGACTTTTCAATGCATGGTGTTATGTTTTTCTTTATCAGATTTAACTTTTTAGTTACACTTGGCCCAGACCCATGGTAACATCAGGGCCTTTTCCCTAAAGCACAGGCTACTGCAGAGACCCAGAACCTCAGGAAGTGGCAAGGCTGGAAAATGGTTATCTCACTCACCCCCAAGCTGATGCCCAGATCATCGAGGCCACTTCTTGCACAGCATCTTACTAAGACATGGCAGAACTGATGCTCAAATTTTGATCTGACATTTCAGCCCTGGTGAAATGTCATCTTTCTTGTAGATGAATGATGTGCCCTAAACTGAATGTTGGCCTACTCTGTCTATGACCATGCCCTTGAGACCCATAGAGGTGGGAGAAAGAAGGGGAGGGGGCCAGAAACTTGGAGGAAGCCTGTTTGGTATCAGCCAGCAAACCGTAAACAGCAGCCGCCTTGGCACTCAGGAAGGGCCAGCAGTCTCCCTGGAGTTGCAGCCCTTTGGGCCTGAAGTGAGGATTCATCAGAATGCAGGGGACCTTAACTTTCCTTCCAGGGACAGACTAGGGGATGGGGCAACAGAGGGGGCCAGCAGGTAGAATAGTGATGGCTAATCTGTTCTCTAATGGAGAGATGGAGATGAGTCCAAGAAGGCTGATGTCTACACCTCTGCGACCAGCCTGAGTTCACCCAACCATCCCAGGCCTGACATGTTCTGGAGCCCCATCTGGAATTTAGTTGGGGGCAAAGCCAGGAAGAGAAATTTCCTGGAAGTTCTTCCAGAAACTTCCAGCTTGATCTAGTGTCCACACACACCCAGTGACATCCGTGGTCTGAGCCACAAAGAAAGAATCAGAAGTCCTCAGGGTTTGAGACACTGTCGGGCAGGAAAGGGAGGTGTGTGTGTGTGTGTGTGTGTGTGTGTGTGTGTGTGTGTGTGTGTACATGAAGCAGGAGGGGAGGTGGGCAGAGGGAGCACTGAGCAAAGGCAAATAGGAAGAAGGGTGTGGAGTATATGTCCACCTACGTGTCCAGGTGGGGTGGTCCCTGGAGGCCTCAGAGAGCAGACTCTCCACGAAGTAGAGCCCGCATCTGAGAAATGGAGCATCCGGGTGGAGGGGTTGTACAGGACTGGGGAGCAAGTGCGGGAAGACGAGCTGGAGGAGACTGTGTCTGGCATAAGGAGCACATGCATATGCTGGGAAATTGTTTGAACCAGGTGGTAGGGGATAAGAGCCATGAGTTTGGGATTCTGGCTGCTGGGGGGGCGTGTGTGTGAGGAATGGAGAGAAAGTGGTCATGTGGGAATATGGAGCTGTGGTCAGGACTGAGGGGTCTGAGCTGGAATCAGGCTATGGAAGTGGAGAGGAAGAGGCAGAACCACTGGGGGGGGGGCGGGGGGGGCTGGAAAGGACTGGTCAGCTAGAGGTGGAGCAAGTGGGAGCTGAGTGACAGACATGTTGGAGGGTCGGATGTAGTGGGAATTCCTAATAATGTGCTTTCCCAACCTTGAGAAATTTCACAGAAATAGCACTTGGAAAAACAGCATATGTTAAGAAACTGTGTTATGATTATTCTTCACGTTTTTCTTAGAATAATAGCCTTGTTACAAACCCCAAGGCCAGATCCAGAAGGGAGTATGACTGGGATCATGAAAGTATGGACTTTGGAACACCAGGTCAGAGTCAGGTATGAACACTGCCTATGCACTTGCTGATTGCTCCTGAGGCTTTCCCAGAAGGGAACAGCCTGGGGTAAAAACAAGAAGATCTGAACTATGTCAGGGTAGTGTCTTGGGGAAGAAAGATCAAAGAAAGTTTTGCGGTCTGCCATTAGAAATAAAAGATGGACTCAGAGTGGACTCTGCATCTCAGGCCAATAGATGCTGCAGGTGCTCTGACCCATTGCACCAGATTTCGTGTTCTGTCTTCATTCTCCTCGCTCACTCCCAGACCATTAGGGCAACAGTCGGAGACATGGTCGTTCACAAGATCACATGTCTTTGCATAGCAGCAGCATTTATTGAAACACAGATTGAGACAACCCAGAAGGCACGGCACCCACAGACAGTCATAATAAGAGGGAGACCCAGAAAGTGGCCTCCCCTTCTCCATCCCACCTGCTCTGGATTGGACAGATTCCCCCTGCACAGGCAGGGGGCGATCTGGAGCAACCATGGCGTTTTCTTTGAAATCTATTAAGGTGTATGAATAGCAAGACCTGTCCAAAGTCAAAAGAATTCCCCTCCACAATAGGCCTCTCAGTTGGGAGGTCACAGGAGGAGTTTAGCTGGAACAGGTTAACCCAGAAGAAGGCAATCAGTTAGAGAGACAAGCAGAACACAAACCCAGATGACCAAGGGGCAATTCCTTCGGGCAGAGAACTTCCCAGCCAGGAGAAGGGGCCTGCTGGAGTCGGGGCGGCTTCCCCTCTGATTCTCAGGTTGAGGGAAACCTTGCTGAATGGTTAGGCTTATTCCTTGTGCCAGAGGAAGGCTGAGTTTTCATGATGCCCGACTTCCCTGGGTGACTGGTAGGGTCCCAGAGAGCTTGGTGAATAACACAAATTGGCCGCGGGGATTTAGGAGTCAAATCTGAGTTGAGTGAAAGGACTGGGAATGACTCTTTCTAACTGAAGCCTGTTGGAGAACCAGGAAAACAACTCCCTAAAAGGAGAAGGTGGCGCGGAGAGCGGCGGAGGGTCTTTCCCTTGTAGGAACACATGGAAGATTCTGGAAGCAAGCACACATTTTTTTTTTTTTCCATTCACACACCCTTCCGTGCTGGGGGGATGTAGGCAGAGCCTCCGACTCTACGCAAAACGGACAGATCGGCTGCTCCCACAGCTGAAGCTGGAGGCGCGGGGCTGACAGGGGACGCAGGAGTCGGGCGCCAGCACCGTGATGCTGCCCCCGGTGGCCACGGGGCCCGAGGCGATCTGGCGACCGGCGGTGGTGCTATACGTGAGGCCCCCGCAGGTGACTCCACCGCGGGAGCTGCTGACACCTGTGGGAAGAGAGGGGACAGGAGAGCTGAATGGACCACAGTGATGTCGCCAACCCCAGGACATGCCCAAAGAGGCTTCTGCATGCATGAGCTTCCTGCTCCCTGATGAGTTTAGTGTTTCATAACTCAGACCCTGTTCTCAGCACCCCAGCCTTCCCTGGCACCCAGGCGAGAAGCAAGCGAGAACCCCCAGACTCAGTGGCAAAGCCGAAGTGAAGTGAAGTCGCTCAGTTGTGTCCGACTCTTTGTGACCCCATGGACTGTAGCCTACCAGGCTTCTCTGTCCATGGGATTTTCCAGGCAAGGGTACTGGAGTGGGTTGTCATCTCCTTCTCCAGGGGGTCTTCCCAACCCAGGGGTCGAACCCGGTTCTCCCGCATTGCGGGTAGACGCTTTACCATCTGAGCCACCAGGGCAGCCCAGTGGCAAAGCTACTGCACCCTTATTTCCCTGGCATGCAGTTCACATATCCACCAGTGGAGGGCGTCCAAGGATGCTTTTAATTAGGGCCTCCAGGGAGAAGGGGGCGGGGGAGGGAGCAGGGAGCATGAAAGGCCCCCTCCCAGGTCTGGAACTTTCCAGGTCCAGTATGTTAGGTAGTCCGGCTCAGATCTGCCCATCAATAAAGCCAGTTTTCTGGGGGGTGGGGGGGTGGGGGGGGGTGGTTTCAAGCAGGTACTTACAGACATTCACAGAGCCCACTCCTTCGCACAGCCTATGGGAAAGAAAAGTCCGTTTAATTCCAAGCATTGAGCCGGATTCCTTGAGGCAGATTCCTGGAAGCTTGGGCACAGAGGGGGTCCTCCAGTGTATAGATCCAGTTCCCCAGAGGCAGGAAGTGCTCCCTCAGAGTTTGCCTTAAATGCTTATGCTCCTTTAACTATTCACTGACCACAGAGACAAGGCCTTCTGCTTTTCAGCAGAGGTGAGCGAGGCTATGATCTCCTAGCAGTACTTCCAATTGGAATGACTTGGCCCACCCTGGATAGTGCCGATCAGGTTCACAGAGAGTGTGTGAAAGGTCCTGGTACCAATGAAGAGCTACAGCACAAATTGCATCGACCTTATAATGTACCCTCTTTCAGGGCAGGCCAAGTGGCAACCTCCTACTGGAAGAGAGTGGATTTCAGAGCCACAAGTCTTGAATGAGGGTCCTGGCTCTTCTGCTTATTAACTGTGTGGCCCTGAGACGGTCACTGAATGCTGGGCCTTATTTCCTTATCTTTGGATGGGAAAAATAATACCTGGATTGTGAAGATTAAAATGAGCACTGAGCACAGGCCTAATAAAGCATTCATAAATTATTATTACTATTGAAGCCTGAGCTGTACTAGCAGGGGGCAAAGATGCAGTTCACACGTGGGTTCAGGGAAATTCACCCTCAGAGGACCAGGGCCTCCTCCTTCTAGACCCCCAAGCTCTTCCTCAGCCTCACCTCTGCTCCTCAGCCTCACCTCTGCTCCTCGCCCTCCAGCAGGCGTCTGTAGGTGGCGATCTCAATGTCCAGGCCCAGCTTGGAGTTCATCACCTCCTGGTACTCCTTGAGCAGGCAGGCCATGTCCTGCTTGGCCTTCTGCAGGGCCTCCTCCAGCCCGGCCAGCTTGCAGCGGGCATCGTTAAGGGCCGCTTCGCCCTGCTGCTCAGCCTCAGCCACTGCGGCCTCCAGCTTGGTCCGCTGTGGGGAAGGAGATGTGAGGATGGGAAAGTGCAGCCAGACTCACCTGAGCCGAGGGAGCTGGGGCAAGGATCCCAGAGAAAAGTTAAGTTAACCTCCTACGAGCACATAGTTAATGGGATTATGAACACAAGGGAGGTGATGGATGCTTTTCATCATTTCCTCTTGATGGTGCTGCAGGTGGCCAGGAGGAGAACATCAGTGATCTGGCTCATCTCAGCTCCTGTGCTGTGGGAAGTGCCAGGGCTCAGGCACCCTCTCTGGGCCCCTGCTTCCTCATGGGAACACTCTGAGGCCTGATTAGGTTTAGACCTTTGCTCTTCCACAGGCAAAGGACCTGGTGCTACAGTCTTCCTGTGCTGGGTATTCAAGCCCTCCCAGAACCCATACCTGGCACTTGGCATTTTCAATCTCAGCTGTCAGCCTCTGGATCAGGCGGTTCAGCTCGTTGATCTCCTCCTTGGTGCGGCGTAGGGTCTCCCCATGCCGGATCACTGTGGCCTTCATCTCCTCACACTGGGAGGAAGCAGAGAGGCTCCTGAGGCTCCGAATGGGACATCTCATCCATTCAGGACAACTTGGATAATTGTGCAGGTTGTACAATGTTCAGCCTGTGCAACTATACATGGCCACCTTGCCCTGATACCCAAATTGAGCTGTCTCTTTCTCACCAACCCTAAAGATCAAAGTCCCCAGACAGAAGAAGCCTTTTCTAATACACACTTCTTATCCTTTCCAGTGCCATGTCTAGGAGGCAGTTGTTCTGGACCACTCACCTTGTTGCGGTACCAGGACTCAGCCTCAGCTCGGCTGCGACTGGCAATGTCATCGTACTGAGCCTTAATCTCGGCAACGACACAGTCCATGTTCAGGTCCCGGCTGTTGTCCATCTTCACGATGACCGAGGTGTCTGAGATGTGGGCGTTGAGGATCTGAATCTCCTGGGGGAGCCAAGAGCCAATGCATTTGGTTCTGGTATCTGGTCTGGGTCACATGCTCTACCTCTGGGGGCTGTCCACTCCCTGGAGGACCCACTGGTCATGCAGGATACATGACTCCCACTCGCCTTCATTCACATACAGGTACATCATCAGTGAAGCTGGAAGGGGCTCTCGAGATCAGCTGGGGACAGCCTGTGACTTAGCAAATGGGGAAACTGAATCCCAGTGTGTGAAAAAGGCCTGACTCAAAGTTGTTCAGCAGGGAAGCTGGGATGTGAATGCCAGGACTAGTGATCTGTCCAGGAATTAAGACTCCCCTCTCTCTGGAAACCCACCCTACCCACCCCCTGCACTCCACTTTCATATCCATGTAGAGACCTACACGCACTCAGACCAGCACACAGGCACGCACCCTGCAACACAGAGAGACCAGAAGGACAGAGACGCCCAAGCACACACGTGCTGCACAGTCCTCGGCGCTTACGTGCACGTGTCTGACAGCCTCACAATACGCCCACTCACATGTGTGTGCATGTTCTTCACATGCTATCACCCGCAAGGGGTGAATGTGCACACAGTCTCTGCTCTGGGTCCCCACACCTTCCCTGCCCGCTTCCAGGCTGGTTGGCAGGGGCCCCCTCACCTCGTCATAGAGGCGCTTAAGGAAATTAGACTCCTCCACCAGGGCCTCCACGTTGGCCTCCAGGTCTGACTTTCGCAGGTAGGCACAGTCCACATCCTGGTGGTGGGGTGGAGAGGAGGGGGCGAGCGTGTGGGAGGAGGCCCTGGGAAGGTGGTCTGGGTGGGGGTGGCAAGCCATCCCACTGGAGGTGGTGCGCACAGAGGTGCGGCTCCCTCCCTCCCGCAGCCCAGCCCCCTTACCTTCTTTAGAACCACGAACTCATTCTCCGCTGTGGCCCTCAGAGCCACCTCCTCTTCATACCTGCGTATGAGAGAGACAGAGGCTGGAGCTGAGGAGTCAGGGTTTGGCAGCCATCCAGGGCAAGCTCTTCTGGGGGTCAAATGGGGGTGAACTCTGCAAACGTCATCCCCGCCTCTCCCCGCTCTATTTTGTGCATTGTTTGTGGGCTAGCCCTGTCCCAGCCTGGCTTATTCCACCTGAGTCCTGCTGCCTCTGGGATGAGATCAGAGAATGCACACTCCACGCCCAAGTCTACAATCATCTTTCCATCCTAGATCCAAAGAGGGCTGGTGGCACGGGCAGGGAGGACATGGAGCCCAGGTCAGGAAGGGGAGTGGGAGGAGCAAGAAAGCCGTGGAATCCCACTGGGCTTTCTTACTCCCCTGAAACCAGCTCTAAGACCCATGGGCAGCCAAGGAGTTGAGGGAGAGCCAAAGAATCTTTAGAAACCTAGGCCCCTACTGCCCATCCTCTTGGGTAGCAGGCAGCCCCTCTTGGCAGACAGGCAGGAATCTTCATGAAGCTGCTTCAAGAGGGTTGTGGGCAGAGCCTTCCCCCTTCACCCTGTTATCCCAGGCGGTGCCACACTCACTTCTTCTTGTAGCCCTCCAGCACCTCCTGCACGTGGTTGAGCTCCGAGGCCAGCCTCCCGCTGTCGGCCTCCACGCGCTCAGCCTCCCGCCTCAGCGTCTCGATGTAGCCGTTGAACAGGGGCTCCAGGTTGCTCTCGCAGCAGCGCTGGTTCTGGTAGAACTGCCACTTGGTCTCCAGCAGCTTGTTCTGCTGCTCCAGGAAGCGCACCTGCCCGGTGGGAGACAGAGACTCGGGAGGAGCCCCGGGAGGCGTCCGGCTCCCCAGGGCTCCCTCTGCCCCGGCCCCAGCCCCAGTGCCCGCTGAGCAACTGGGCCGGCAGGGGATTCAGCTGCTGAATCCCTGCGACTTAGGGGGCCTTGCTCCCAGCCCCCCAGGGAGGCACTGTGGGAGGGAGTGCCCCGGGGTTGAGGCCAAAGGTCAGATTCACATCCCAGGTCTGCCACGGTAATGGCAGCTTGTCTCACCTCTGGGTGCTTGGTTTTCTCATTCCAAAACAGATGATAAGAGTACCTTCCTTCAAGTTGTAAAGATTGAGCAAGTTGCTACATGTAAAGTGCTTAGAAGAGTTTCTGACACACAGGAAGTGCTCAACCAATTTAACTATGACTTTAATTACAAGTTCTTCATTTATGCAGCAAACATTTACTGGATATTTACTGTGTGGTCCCAGGGCTTGTGGGACACACACACACACACACACACACACACACACCCCTTTATCTATGACTGTACCTACCAATCAATTTTATTCAATTCTCACAGCACTATGGGGGGAGATCTTATTTCCCCTATAGTACAGGAGGGGACAAGGAGACCCCAAGTTATGAAATGACTAACTTATCATCTCATAATTAGTCAGGAGTCAAGATCCTATGTTCCTTGAGTCTCCTTCACCTGCCTGTGACCACAATCTATCTGGTTCATTTCACTCACTCAGTCGTGAGAACCCTATGAACAGTCTGTCTAAGCAGCTCCCTAAGCTCTCAGCTTCAATTTGTTATTAAAAACAATAGAGATGATAATACCTACTCCAGTGAGTCATTTCAAGGGTTAACTGAGACCACTAAAGAAAGTGATAATAAGAAGGTCCCCACTATGGGCTGTCCCATCACCCCAGATCGCAAACCTGAGTTTGGTCCTATCTCCTCTGCTTCAGTAAGGCCCTGTGGACAGAGGAGGAGCCCGCACGAAGGGAGATGCAGTGGTGACCTTTCTGGGAGGCAGCCAGAGGGCAGCTGGGGATTTCTCACCCTCTGCACTGGTGGGTCTCTTCTTGCCAGTCTAGTGGCCTTCCCTCCTCCATTCCCAGCTCTGCACCCATGAAGCATCCTGGAAAGCCTGGTTGGTTGCCTATCACATCTCCTTGCCCACTACTGTCCTTGAAAGAATGCTAACAGCTAACATTTTCAGCCACTTTCTATGTGCTAGCCCTGATCGCACAGGAGCCCAGTTAATCTTCAGAGCAAACATATGAAGCCGGTTCTATTAAGGGGACAAGCAACACGCCAGAGGATTCGCACTGCGAGGGAGCAGAGGCGGGGAGGTGGGGCGCGGCAGGGCCCTGAGCCCCAACTACTTCCCAAGCTGCCCCACCACAGGCGGTCTTTTCTCCCCACTGCCCCTCTGCTCTTCCCGCATGCAGTGCCCAGTGCTTCAGCGGCAGCTCGGATGTTCCCATGTTGTCTTGTTTCCGGAAGTGCAAACCCTTTACAGCACAGACTCAATTTGTGGACCATGCTGGGCCGCGGATATAGATATACTTTGCTGGAATTACACGGGAAAATAGATCCTTCTGCGCAGATCGGCCTGCATTTCTCTCCCATGGCTGGCGGCCATAGGCTGGCTCCCCTACAGACTGGGACCTTCCCAAGGGGAAGGCAGGCCCGGGGCCATCTCTGGACCATCCCAGGCTTCACTGACCTTGTCGATGAAGGCAGCGAACCTGCTGTTGAGGTTCTTGATCTGCTCCTTCTCCTCGTGCTTCACGCACTGCGCATTGGGGTCGATCTCCAGGTTGAGGGGCGTGAGGAGGCTCTCATTGACGGACACGGTGGTGATGCAGGGAGGGCTGAGGCCGCCCACGCCGCCGGAGCGGTACCCGAAGCTGCGGCTGCAGGAACCAGCACGGAAACTGCCCACCGATATGCGGGGCCCGCAGGAGCCCAGGGCTGAGACGCTGCGGCTGCCGAAGCCCGTCAGCCCCCGGTAGCAGGACACCCCTCGGTAAGGGGCGGCCGTGATGCAGCAGCGGCTGCCTGTTTTGGGGGCCACAGCCGAACAGGAGCTGAAGGTCCTGGTGACGGAATATCCTGGACTGATCCTGTAGGAACGGCACGACATGGTGTGGATCTGAGTGGATGGAGGTTTGAGCAAGGGAGTGTCGAGGGCGGCGGGTGCGCTGTGTAGGATGCTTCTGGACCCTCTGATCTTCCTCGGTCCTTTTATTGGTGGGGAGAGCTGGGGTTGGCTGCATGAAAGAAGTGAAAAGCCATTTTATGTTGTTTATTGGCTTGGGGAGTTTGCCAACAACTCCCCAAAGACTCGTCTTAAAGGTGAGCTCAGCGGTGACTCCCGGCCTCCGTAAAAGTATTGAAGATGTTATTAGGGACACTGAGCGTTTGCACTTTTCATCTTCAAAGCTCGTTTACATACATTAAGGTAATTAATTTTCTCGCAGTCTCCTTGTCAGATGGCCTCAACCCACACCCGGAGACGGGTTTGAACACAGCAGTCTGGAGTGGCTGAGTTTGGGGTAGGGACTGGTGCCACCATCTCCAGGGAGAAGTTCTAGGGCCCCAGGTTGGGGGAGACCACCAGAGATCCTCACCTCTGTCCTCCGGGCTCCAGGCAGGATACATTCTTGGGTATGTCGTTGTGTTTCAGGGGCGGATAGATCAAGAGAGCCCAAACCCACTCAGACAGCATGGCTTGGCAGTGGTTCAGGTCCAGAGAGGCATTTGATCATGCTCCCTGCAGGGCAGAGGCTTGAGTCCATGGTCTCCTAGAACCTTCTGGATTCCAGCCTGAAAATTTCTGTTCTAGGGCCTTCATTTCTCACCCACAAAACTGCAAACCACTTAACTCTCAGTGGCCACAATAATGGCCTCTTGTGGATAATGGGAGGCCTCCCTTTAGACACTTTCTCCCGCTTGACTGAAAGGATGGGAGAACCCAGTTCCGGGAGACCCCTGCTGCTTCGAACTTGCTCTGGACACTATCTCTTGGCTCTTTAAGAAGAAACAGGTCCTGTGAGTCCCAGTTCCTTCCAAGATCACCAGCCAGGAGAGGGGCTCACCCTATTTGCCAGCCCCGGAATTGTCACTCCTGGAAGAACATTCAGAGACTGCTCTGCACAGAGATGGGGGAGGAAGGTGGCTTTTCTTGTCCGAGGACACTGTGATTTCTGGCTCCCATGGGCTCTGAAATCTTGGCTCTTTCTAAAGTCCCCACTTCCCTATGTGTCCCGGGGCCACTTATTAACATAATGATGGCTATTCTTTAATGTTCATTGAGTACAGACTTGGGGATGTCGCCTGTGCCCCAAGGGAGGCTCACCAGGCCCCTGAGGGGTTAGGAACTTCAGGAAGAAGGGCAGAGGAACTTTCTCTGAGGGTGACAACTCCTCCATGGAGCCTGCCAGAACTGAATGATGTCCCTGTGCTGCTGTTCCTGAATCCTCCCTAGGCACCCCACTTTCTATCCTGGATCTGCCCTTGTCTTCACAGCCAGACCTACTGCAGGTGTTTGTCCAGCACCAGGCTGACTGGTCTCTAGCTCCACATCCCACACCTGTCCTTCCGAGGAGGGCAGAGGCCTTGAGGAAGGGAGGAGCAGGTGGCCTCAGCTGGCACCAAATATCTTAAGATCATAGCGACCCAGGTGAAGCTGTGGGCATTTAGCAACCTGGGCAATGGAGTCCAAATCAGAGGACCTGGTTTAAGTTCCAGCCTGGACGTTTCCTAGCTGTGTGGCTCTGGGGACGCTCTTAACCTCTCTGAGCTTCTGTTTCCTTGGGTGTAATGTGGGATTCATTCTTATCTTCCAGGGTTGTTGAAGGGATTAAATGGATAATACACAAGAATGTACCTTGGGGACCAAAAGGGTCTGTTTAAGGGAAATGAACACTTCCTATCAGAAATACCCCTGCTCCCCCATCCCCGCACCTTCTCACTCAGCAGAGAGTGGGCCTGATCCTTGCCCCACTCACCGGCTTCACTTCCTCTGCACATTTATGATTTCATAATCCTTTTAACCCTGCTTTTAATGCTTTCTTTAATCTGATTTCACTAGTGTAAAAATTTGGGGGTGGAGTCTAGGGTGGGTAGAGGAGGCTATACTGGGGATCAAGGAAAGGATAGTTTCCCAGCTCCCACCTCTTAAGTGGGGGTCCTGCTGGACTGGATCCAGGGGTGTATTCTTGTGCCTTGACCAGATGGTGGTGTAGACCTGGAGTGGCGTGGTGGGGCCAAGAGGGTCTTTGTTTTTTTGAAGGGGAGGAGAGTCGGAACCGAGCATGGGAGATGGAGGATGGGTGGGTCCTCCGCTTTGTCAGCCTGGAAAGCCCATTGAACCTCACCTGTGTCTCAACTCCTGTAAGCTCAGCTGTCCTTCAGCTTATTGAAGGGATGGAAGACCCATTTCTGCCTCTTGGCAGCACAAACGAGTGGAGGCTTTGGTCCAGAGGGAGAGGCCTGTGTCAGCTGTACCCCATGCCCCCAGCACACACACACACACACACACACACACACACACACACACACACGCCTCCACCTCAAACTGGGTCTGGGCACTGAGGATGGGAAAGGGGAACCTGTGCCTCAGGAGACCTGGGAATGATGCACTGCCTTCAGAAATAAGAGACCCATCCAGGACCAGCAGGATGGCTCAGAACAAGGGTGAGAGCCCCTGGGCGGGTGTGCTGGGAGTGAGGGCAGGCCCTGCCAGGTACAAGGATGTGCCTGTGGGTGCTGGGTGAAGTTTGCATTACTGCAAGTGGCAGCAGAGCCCAGAGCTGATGGGGTCTGCTGTGGAAGACCATCCACATAGTGCTTTATATTGAAGAGACTGGGCTGGAGGGGGAGGCTGAGTCCTTATGGGACTGTTTTGGGGTCATCCCACACAAGTGAGAAACTCACAGGTCAGTTTGTCATAGCACCCTGGGGAGTTTGTGTAGACCCGTGGGGAAACAATGGAAACAGCGGCAGACTTTATTTTTTTGGGCTTCAAAATCACCGCAGATGGTGACTGCAGTCATGAAATTAAAAGACGCTTGCTCCTTGGAAGAAAAGCTATGACCAACGTAGATAGCATATTAAAAAGCAGAGACATTACTTTGTCAACAAAGGCCCGCCTAGTCAAGGCTATGGTTTTTCCAGTGGTCATGTATGGGTGTGAGAGTTGGACTCTAAAGAAAGCGGAGTGCCAAAAAATTGATGCTTTTGAACTTTGGTGTTGGAGAAGACTCTTGAGAGTCCCTTGGACTACAAGGAGATCCAACAAATCCATCCTAAAGGAGATCAGTCCTGAGTGTTCATTGAAAGGGCTGATGCTGAAGCTGAAACTCCAATACTTTGGCCACCTGATACAAAGAGCTGATTCACTGGAAAAGACCCTGATGGTGGGAAAGATTGAGGACAGGAGGAGAAGGGGATGACAGAGGATGAGATGGTTGGGTGGTGTCACCGACTCAATGGATATGAGTTTGAGTGGACTCCGGGGGTTGGTGATGGACAGGGAGGCCTGGTGTGCTGCAGTCCATGGGGTTGCAAAGAACTGGACACGACTGAACTGAACTGATTGAACCTGGGCCTTTGCCATCTGGTTCTATCCCAGGGAGGGCAGAGAATCCATAGAACCACACCCATCTCTACCCGTCCCCCCAAGCAGCTGGCTTAGTGAGACCAGATCCTTGTCTGGGTGCTGGGGTGGGAGCCAGACCTCTTTTTACTGGCCTTCTCCTGCCTTACTGCCCACATGTGCCCTATAGTTTTCCCACACCCCTTTCCCTATCTCCAAGCCTTCTCCCCTGTCACACCTTTGTCTGAAATGTCGCAGAACAGCTGGCCACTTCCTCCAGGAAGCCTTTGGGGACTAGTCAGAGGGAGGCTGTGATTTCTCCTCCTCTGTCTCAACAGCAGTACACCAATACCCTTCCCGGGGCTCCCCAGGTAACTCCAGTTCTCTCCTTCACATCCTTTTGTCCTGGTTGCTGGCTTTTGTCACCCCTTTGGCTCTGTCCCCTCCTGCACTCACACCTTGTGAAGGCCACACCCAATATCAGGAATGTCCACTTGAGAAGCCATGGCCCTCCCATAATTTAAAATGCTCCTGAGAGGCCACTTCTTCCAGGAAGTCTTCAAAAACTAATTGGGTGAGAGGTTTTCTACTCCACCCTGGAGTCCCTGGCAGCTTCCTTGACTCTTGAAGTCCTTCTCCTGGGCTTTTCCCAGAGGCACCACTGCTCAAACTCACACATGCCACAGATGCTCCATCTTCCTCCCACATGTTACCTAAGCTGGGATGCTTGCTGGGGACACACGTGCTCTTCTCCACACCAGGGGTCATAATCTAACTTCCCTTCTGCTCTCTTTCCTATGCTTACAATTTCCTTGCTGCTAGAAGGGCTTCCTGGACTTATCCAAAGATAGGGGAGTGCTGATACCTTCTCATCTTATCCTGTTTGTCCTAGAGTTGCCTGTTGACTCTTATAGTTTCATATATGTATCTGCTGGGGTTCTCAGAGATCATCTCACTGTCCTTCTTGGATAGTGGGATTCTCTGGGATTGATCCTGATGGCTCCCTATGAGCCTGCGATGAGCAGGGTGTTGGTAGTTTCCCAGTCAGATCATCTACCTTGGGCATTGCCCATCATCTCTGCTGGTCTTCTCCACACTTTATTATGTGTCCAGATCTATGCCACCTCCTGGTAGTGGGACACAGTTCTGGGAGGGTCTTTTAGCCCTAAAACAGTTTCTCTGACTTTTGCAAGACCTGGGTGTGACTCAGAGACCCTCTGCGAGAGTAGTGAGGCCAGAGCAACAGGGAGGCATTGGATGAATGCCGGACCCTCCCCAGTGCTTCTGGGGGCTGGGCCCTTCATCCAGCTGGCAAAACTGCTCCTTGCACCACCCCATCTTTCCCCTGATGGGCTTCCCTGCTAGGAACTCTAGACGTTTCTCCCAAAGCCTGTCCACATGCCTTCCTGCAGGCAGCTTTCTCTGGTGGCTTTACTGTTTCCTGATGGCTACTTTGGGTCAGAGCAGATGCTCGGTAAATACAGAGCCTCGAATTTCAAAACTGGACCATATTAATGGTTTTGAAGTTTTCTTCCTCTCCTCCTCCTAGTTACCTCCTTTCCCCATCCCTTTCCCCTCTTCTTCTCTTCCTCGTCCTCCTCCTCTCCTTCTGTAGCAGTAGAATCATTTCTCTAAATCTTAGGAGGAAAGCAGCTATATAAATCTCTCTATATATATATCTATTCAGTTATAAAAACAGGTAAGATGGACATGCTGGCCTCTTTGCTTGCTTTGGCCCCCTCTACTTCAATGATCCCCTTAAGACATTGAGCTGTGACACTCTTCTGCTCAAATGCCCAGATAATTCTCCATTTCACTCAAAGTAAAAAAAAAAATAAAAGAAAAAGAAAAAGTCCAAATGCTGCACTGCCTGTCCTTGTTATTACAGTTCCAACTCATCCCTTGTTCCGGGCACCCACTCTAGCCTCCCTCTGCTCCTCAGACACACACACCGCCTCCTCCTGACCCAGAGCCTCTGCCCTGACTGGCCTTTCTTCCCTCTGCCACATGGTTTGCCCTGTTGCCACCTGCATTGTGGGTCTTTGCTAAGATACAGCCTCTCAAAGAGGTTTCTCTGGCATTTAAAAAAAAATGGCAGCCTGGCTTTCCCTCTTAGAGCATTCTCCAACCAGCTTATCTGGCTCTAACTTCTTTTTTTCCATAGCATGTAACACCTTGTAACACACTGTAATTGACTTGTTTATTCTATTTCTTGATTATTGTCAGTTTCCTCTCACTCCAAAATAAACTCTATGAAAGCAGGAATTTTGACTCTTTTTGCTCATTGATGGTTCCCAAGCACTTAGAACAGTGTTGGGAATATAGTAAGTGCCCAATAAATATTTGTGGACTGAATGAATGTGCAAACAAATAGGTGTTTTGGATACTTTGAATATTTTATGCTTGGCAGAAAATGCCACAGATGGGAAACGCTGGCCCTTGAGCCCCAAGGAATATACTTGGTATGAAAAGCATGGAACTCAGAACCCTCCATGGCTCTTTTCTGCTTCAAGGCTGTGGTTTTCTGAGTGTCTGTGAGAACCAAGACCGACAGAGACACAGAATGGTGAAAACAGCACTGTGGTGGGCTGGAGAATGAGGGATGGATTCCTTTTCTTAAAGTTGCTCTTCAGTGTTGCAGTGTTTGTGTCCTAAACACCATTTTGGAGGAAAAAAATTGTTTTTAAAAGACTTCCCTCTCATAACACAGGGAACTACACTCAACATTTATATGGGGAAACAATGGAAACAATGACAGACTGTATTTTCTTGGGCTCCAAAATCACTGCAGATGGTGACTGCAGCCATGATGTTAAAAGATGCTTGCTCCTTGGAAGAAAAGCTATGACCAACCTAGAGAGCATATTAAAAAGCAGAGTCATTACTTTGCTGATGAAGGTCTATATAGTCAAAGCTATGGTTTTCCCAGTAATCATGTATGGATGTGAGAGTTGGGCCATAAAGAAAGCTGAGCACCGAAGAATTGATTCTTTTGAACTTTGGTGTTGGAGAAGATAGACTCTTGAGAGTCCCTTGGACTGCAAGGAGGTCAAACCAATCAATCCTAAAGGAAATCGAACCTGAATATCCATTGGAAGGACTGATGCTGAAGCTGAAGCTCCAATACTTTATCCACCTGATGTGAAAAACTGACTCATTGGAGAAGACCCTGATGCTGGGGAGGATTGAAAGCAAGAGGAGAAGAGGGTGACAGAGGATGAGATGGATGGCATCACTGAGTTGATGAGCATGAGTTTGAGCAAGTTTTGGGAGTTGGTGATGGACAGGGAAGCCTGGTGTGCTGCAGTCCATAAGGTTGCAAAGAGTTAGAACTGAACTGAATTGATAAGGGAAAAGACTCTGAAAAAGAATCTCTCTATCTATATTGTGTGGTGTGTGCGTGCGTGAGTGTGTGTGTGTGTGTGTGCTTAGTTGTGTCTGACTCTGCAACCCCATAGACTTGTAGCCTACCAGGCTTTTATGTCCATGAAATTCTGCAGGCAAGAATACTGGAGTGGGTTTCCATTCCCTTCTCCAGAGGGAGTTGAATCTGGGTCTCCTGTATTGCAGGCAGATTCTTTACCAGCTGAGCTACCAGGGAAGCCATATATATGCATATATATATATACACACACTTACACGTAAACAAGTTGCTGTGCTATATACCTGAGACCATTGGAGAAGGAAATGGCAACCCACTCCAGTATTCTTGCCCGGAGAATCCCAGGGACAGAGGAGCCTGGTGGACTGCCGTCTATGGGGTCGCACAGAGTCGGACAAGACTGAAACGACTTAGCAGCAGCAGCAGCAGCATACCTGAAACCAAGACGATATTGTAAACCAGCTATACTTTAATTTAAAAAATAAGCATAAGGAAATTAATATCGAAAGAGAGAAAAAAAAGACTTCCTTCTCTCTCTCCGCAATATCCTGCCCTGGGAATGCTTTGAAAAGGCCCTGTGCGGTGCCGCCAGGGATGTTGGTGGCCAGCAGAGGGCAGCAACGCCCCACAGGTAGCCAGGCAGAAGCTCAGTCCAGGTTGCAGAAGCAGGAAAGGCTAGGGAGCTGCCTGCCTGCCTGCAGATCAGGGCTGAAGGCTTCGCGTGCAAACACTGGCAACAGTCTGCTGACACTTGGGCATCCACCCATGTTTGGGAATGGGGTGACTGAGCTGCTGAACACAGACAGCTCTTCTCCATTAGTAGTAGAACTAGACCTACCACCACCATCACCATCAAAACAATAGCAACCATTTATTGTGCACCACTGTGTACCAGCCTATGTGCTAAGCACTGTAGTTATGCCATTGTGTGTAATCTCCACAACAACTTTTTGATATAGAAGCTATTTTTCTATTTTATAGATGAGGCAAGAGACAGAATAAATGACAGCTCGAACCAGCATGGTGGTGATGAGTGTGGGTTCTGCACTCAGAATACCTTTGCTTTGACCACTGGGCCTTGATTTTGTCATCTGTCAAAAGTGCAGTTATTAAGGCGCCTACTGCATAAGATTGTTGAAAGAATCAAGTAAGTTAAAACAAAAAACACACTAGAAACCCCGCTCAATTCAATCTATCTTAAGTATCATTCTTGCCTGTTATTATCTTTGGTCACACAGCTATTAAGTAGAGAACCTGGGGTCTGAACTGGGGTTTGCACAAACCAGACTTCACAAGTTTGATTGAATCTTGTGTCATTTTTGTGGGAGAATCAATGTCTTAACAATATCGAGTCTTCCGATTCAGGAACATAGTATATATCTCCATTTACTTGTCTTCTCTGATTTCTCTCATTATTGTTTTGTAGTTTTTAGCATACTGATCCCTTTTAAAGACTTATGCTTAGGTATTTCTCTGTTTGGGTGCTATTATAAATGATACTTAAAATGTTTAATTTCTAACTGTTTTTGCTAGAATATAGAAATGCAATTAGTTTTTATATATTGACCTCACATCCCTTAATCTTACTAAACTCACTTATTAGTTCTAGCAGGTTTTTTAAAAAGAGAAATTCCTTGGGATTCTCTATGCAGAAAATAATGTCTTCCAAAAATAGAAAGTTTTATTTCTTCCTACCCAACCCATTTGACTCCCCCCCCTTTTTTATATGATTTTTATTTCTTCTTCTTGCCTTAGTTCATTGGTTAGGCCAACTTGTGTCATACTAAGTAAACATGATGTGAGCAGATACCCTTATCTTTTCCTAGTCTTAGGGGAGACATCATTCAGACTTTCACCATTAAGTAGGTTGTTAGCTATGGGATGTTACTTTGTTGATGAATTTAGTAGATGCTATTTAGATTACTGAAGGTTTTCATCTATTCCCAGTCTACTGTGAGTTTTTTTTTTTTAATCGCAACTAGATGTTGAATTTTGTAAAATCCTTTTGTGTATTAAGGTAATCATGATTCTTCCTTTTCAGTCTGTGTGGGTTTTTTTGGTTTTTTGTTTTTTTTTTTGCTGCACTGGGTCTCTGTTGCTCTGTGGGCTTCCTCTAGTTGTGGCAAGCGTGGGTTACTGTCTAGTAGCAGTGTGTGGGCTTCTCGTTTCGCTGGCTTCTCTTGTTGCCGAGCCTGGTCGCTACTGTGCGGGCTTCAGTAGTTGCAGTGCATGGGCTTAGTTGCCCTGTGGCATGTGGGGTCCTGGTTCCTGGGCCAAGGATTGAAGACACGTCCCCTGCACTGGCAGATGGATCCCTAATCCCTAGAGCATCAGGGAAGTCCTCCTTTTCAGTCTGTTGATATCATAAATTACATTAATTACATTAGGCTTTTGAAAGTTGAACCAGCCTTGCATTCCTAGGATAAACGACTTGTCATAATGTGTTATCCTTTTCTTTGTTGCTGTATTTAATTTACTAATATTTTGTTTTTTACATTAAGTTTCATAACATGTATTGATTTTTAGTTTTTTTTTTCTTATTATGTCTTTGGTTTTGGTATTAGGGTAATGCTGGTCTCATGAAAGGAGTTGGGAAAATTTTCCTCTTCTTATGTTTTCTGGAAGACTCTGAATTTTTCCTTAAATGTTTGGTAAAATGTACCAGTGAAGGTATTTGGGCCTGAAGTTTTCTTTGTAGGAAGATTTTAAATTGCACATTCAATTCCCTTAGTAGAAATATAGCTATTCAAGTGGAACTGGCTATACAGTTCATGGGGCTTAATGTAAAATAAAAATGCAGAACCCCTTGTTAAAACTATTAAGAATTTAATGATGATGGGAACAGTCATTAAACCAAGTGTGGATTTACTATGCTGTGGGATCGCACAAGACACACACTAAGAGTTCTGGTCACAGTTCCAATGTGTTTGCATGTATGCACACACACACACACACACACACACACACACACATGCACATGGGGTTTTCTTGTACCAATAAGCAGCTGGGTGTCCCACAATTCAACTCAATTCTGACACTGCCTACCTGGAAGCAGCATCAGATTCCACAAGTCAAGGGTTCAGTCCTACAAGACTGCCCACCCCAATTCTGCTTTAGATGCTAGTCACAAACCCAGGTTATCGCCCAGACTTCTGACCAACTGGTTATAGATAGAAAGTTTCAAAACCTCTCCTTGGGTTTGATTACTTTGCTAAAGTGGCTCACAGAAGTCAGAGAAACATTTTACTTAATAGATTGCCAGTTTATTATGGAAGGATAAAACTCAAGAACAGTCAGATGGGAGAGATGTATAGGGCAAGGTGTGGGGAAAGGGGCTGGGGGCTTCCATGTTCTCACCAGGCACACCCCCTTCTGCCCTGCCCATATCGCCACATGTTCACCAACCTGGAAACTCTTAGAACCCCCAGTCCTTTGGGAGTTTTTATGGAGGCTTCATTACATAAATCATGATTGATTGATTCAACCTTCAACCCTGCTCCCCTCCCTGGAGGTCGGGGAGGGTGGATTAAAAGTTCCAACCCTCTAACCACATGGCTGGGTCTCTTGGCCCCTACAATGATCCCAGAGGAACTGGGGGTAGGGTGAGACCTGGGGAACAAATGGAAGGGTTTGCCTTGGTGGGAGGAGGGTGGAAGGCAACACATGGAGAGAAGTGGGCTGCTTGGCATTCTTTTTCAGAGCTTTTGCTGTATGTCTCATCTCCCTTGCTGAACTGTGTGCCCCTCCAGGGAGGGGCCTGAGGGCTCTTTTCTTAGTATGTCCTCTGTCCCAGGACACCAGCCTCTTCCCTTAGCAAGTTCCCAGGGGAGTGGGCTAGTGGAGTCTAGGAGGTAAGATCCCCCACCCCCAGCATGACTGGTAAAGAGAGGCCAGAGTCCTAGAGATGTTAGCTTGCAAGTTTATTGAAATTCCAGCAACACAAAGAGCAGTACAAACAGGCACCCACCCCAGCCCAGGCCTCCTTGGAGCTTACAGACATAAACCCTCTTGCAGTGGAAGGCTGGACTCCCCTCACACCACCAGCAGGGGCATGGAGTGTTGCAGGGCCCACCTCTCCACCAGCACCCATCCACCTTGTGGACTCGCATGCCGGGGTTAAACCAACACCCCAGGAAGAGAAGCAGCCAGGACCTATGCCACTTGGAGAAGAACCATCTCTGGGGACTCAGGGATCCCTTGGGCCACTGAAGATAGTGGCTCCTTCTGGGTCAGGAAGAGGAGGAAAGAACCTTCTGCCAGGGAAAGTTAGGGCCGGGAAGCAGAGGCTGGTGGGCTGAGGACCCCTGCTCTGTGGACAGCCAGCTCTCCATTCTTGAAGTTAATCCAAAGCTAGGATGGTGATGGTGCCTAGACACATTCTTTTTGGCGTTGAACTGGTCTATTTCTCCCCCAACACATTGGCTTTTGTACTTTCTTTAGGCTGTTGGGCTGTGTGGTGAGGAGTGACCCAAAGAAGGAAACGGAGTTAGGGAGAAAGTCAGTCCTCTGGGGCCTGCCTGTGGATGGAGCGTCGAAGAGGTGAAAAAAATCCCCCCAGAGGACAGAGACCAGGCAGCGCAGCCCCTGGCTTCTCGGCAGGAGGGATACCTAGAGCGCCCTCCAGCCTGACTCTGGGGACAGAAGCAGAAGGCGTGGAGATGGTTCTTCTGAGGGCGGTGGCTGGCCAGCGCTTGCTCTCAGTACTTGGTCCGGTGGGAGGTGGTGGTGGACACGAAGCGGACGGTGGAACTGCGGCTGCTGCGGCCGCCGCTGCAGCTGCTGAAGCCGCCCTCGGTGGGCAGCGGGCAGGGAACGCTGGGAGCGCAGGCTTCGCCCACCAGCACCGAGCCCCCTCGGGAGCCGGCGCCCAGCAGGTCCCCGCCGCCCACGACCCGGGCCCCGCCCACGCTGGAGCTGCAGAAGCCGCTGGACCGGATGTTGCTGCTGCTGCTGCTTCCGGAGATGGTGACCCCGCCACGGCAGAGGCTGGAGCTGCTGAACAGGGACTCGGGCCCGCACACCAGGCCGCCCCGGGAGCTACTCACCGCTGCAGGAGGAAGAAACCCTCAGCGAGGCTGCCTCACTCTCCACGCTCCCGTTTCGGGAGGGGAGAGGACAGGCAGAAGTGGCCTGCGTCTCAGGGGTTCCTACTATCTACATACTCAATACCCACTTTTCCGTCCTTTTGCCTGGGTGACTCAAAGGCTGTGACTTCATTAAAGTCAAGATGGAGTTTGACTTTAGTGGAGTCGCTAAAGTGACTAAAATGGAATATTTGGACTAAAATGGAAGAGTTCAACCTGTTGCCCAGGTGTTGGCATATAGCCATAAGTCCACTGTCTTTTATATATGGCCAAAGTCCGGTTGGGTTGTGTGAGGGGGCTGGCGAGCTGGATTATCCAGCAGCCTCCAGCCAGTAGCCTCCATAATAAAGCCACAGGGCGTCTTCCAGTTACATCTTGCTCTTTGGAAATCCCCACATTGCCCACCTCTAAAGAGGGTCTGTTGTCAGTTCCTCCTGACTCACTAAATGGCTGTGCTGTCTAGCCCTCTAGTCTCCACTGGACACACCTCCATGACCCAGGACTCTAGTCTGATTAAGCCTTACTTAGCTCAACTCCCCCTTTCTTCCTTCTCCTCTCATGGGAATCCTTCCTGCCGTAGTGACCCACCCAGTTTAGCATATACAGCTGTGTATATTTGCACTCTTGGATCAGAAGTCTTGGTTTGAATTCCGGCTGTGCCCCTGACTATCTTTGTGACTGCTGGCAAGTCATGTTTGGTTTTTTTTTTTTCTTTTTGAGTAAAAGGGAGTTGCCCAGGCCATTCTCCCCCTGGGGCTTTGAGGATTAGGTTGACAGTGGATAGGACTCATCTGAAGAATATTATAAATCTGGAGCGCTGGGTCTGGGTCTTGTCCCTCCCCTACAGTGTCCAGCACAGGTCCTGTGTGCTTTGGGCACAACCAGTACTTTGGCAGCAACAGCACGAGGACTTGCATTCAGTCTTGTCCTATTCCCTGCCATCAGCAGAGGAGGGAGCTTCCTGGCACAGGCCTTTCCATTCCTTCCTTGGTCTTTGCCCTTGAAGGACAAGGCCACTGTTCACAAAAAGGCTGACTTTTTGAGCCCTCTCCCACCTAGCAGGCTCTGCAAACCTTTGTGATTGATTGCTTATCTCTGGGGAGGCAGGCTCTGGGGATGTCTTAAGACTTAAGTCAGCTAAGGATGTTCTCAGTCCAAGGACCAGATGGTCCCTGTTCCCCTGGCTGTCATGGCCAGTCCAGCCATGGGCCTCAATGTGGGCTTGAGTTCAAAAGAAAATTTGAAGGATCCTAGGAGAGACGTGTGTGAAGAAGAGACTGAAGGGTCTTACCTATGTCTACTGGTCCAACACCTTCACAGATCCTGGAAAGAGAAAGAAGCAAGTCAGTTCACAACCATATTGTTCTCTGAAAACTTCCCTGCTATGAGAGGGCTTTTTTGACTGTGTGGACAGTGGTTCTTATCCACATCTGCCTAAGCATCTGGGGAGTTTTCAAAACTTACATGTCCCTAAACCCTCTGAAACTATTGAAGCAAAATATTTGAGAGAATATTTCTTTTTCTCTAAAAGAGAATATCTTCTTTTTATTTTTTTAAACAAGCGAACCAATCAAGCAGAATTCTATGATTTGATGCAATCTGTCTACAAGCTTGCACTTAGAGGCACAGAACCAGAGCCATCTTCTAAACCCCTGCCAAGGGCAATCCAATGAGGTTTGCAGGAAAAATTGTTCCTGGTTCCTTCCCCCACTTAGACTTTCTAGCAGCCAGAAGTCTGACCACACTCCAATTGCTACACTGAGAGCACTCACCGGATCTCCTCGCCTTCCAGCAGGCGCCTGTAGGTGGCGATCTCGATGTCCAGGGCCAGCTTGACGTTCATGAGCTCCTGGTACTCCTTTAGCTGCCGCGCCATATCCTGCTTGGCTTGCTGCAGAGCACCCTCCAGCTCTGCCAGCTTGCATTTGGCATCATTGAGGGCAGCTTCTCCCTGCTGCTCAGCCTCGGCTACGGCGGCCTCCAGCTTGCAGCGCTGTGGGGAGGGCAATTTGCAGATGGGCTCTGGCAGGAACTAGGGAATCCTCAGGTTGGGCTAGAAACACTGCCTTCTGTCTATGGGGACACAGCCTGGTGCCAAGCCAGGGATGGAGCCCATGGAGGGGCTTGTCATCTTGTAGTTTGATGTCACCAGGGAGTGGAACATTGCTTTCCTTCTGTTTTCATCCTCACTGATTTTGCATTTACTGATTTCTGTTGCTTTAAGACCCAGGGGGTCCAGAGAATAAAGTCATTCTTTCTGCCTCGCCTGCCCCTTTAAGGGAGCCCAAGAGCTTTCCTTCTACTTTTCGGGAGTTTAAGAGAGTCTCTCCTTTCCTTCCACATTTTCCTCCTCCAGGAAGTCTTCCTGGACTAATTCTTCCATCCCTCTATTTCTGGGCTCCAGTTGCCTCCCCCACATCATCTAACTCAGGCTCCCCAGAGCTTGGGGCTCGGCCTGTCTTCCTTATGGGGCTTTCTTTTTCCTTTGCCCACCTGAGCCTTGGCATGCTCGATCTCTGCCTTCAGCCTCTGGATCAGCCGGTTCAGCTCATTGATCTCATCCCGAGTGCTGCGCAGGTTGTCACAGTGCTGACCAGCTGTCACTCGCATCTCCTCGTACTAGGGGGTGGTGGGAGAAAGGGATGATTCAAAGATTGAGTCAAGGTCATAACCCACTTTGTCATCCCATGGCTGCCTGCTCCCTTTCCCCAGCACCCTCCTGCCGACCTTGGTCTGGTACCAGGCCTCCGCATCAGCCCGACTGCGTCTGGCAATCTCTTCATACTGGGCTTTGATATCAGCGATGATCCCGTCAACGTTCAGGTCCCGGCTGTTGTCCATCTTCACAATGACTGATGTCTCTGAGATGTGTGACTGTAGTAACTGGATTTCCTGTGTTGGAAGATCAGTGAGACAGATGGACTGAGTCCCATCAATGGGTCCCATCAATGGCAGGAGCTTTGTTACAGGGTCCCCAGGGCTTGGAGTCAGAGCATTGCTTATTTCTTCAGGGCAAAGCAGCAGAGCAGATCATGCAAACTTGACGGCAAAGAAGAGAAGGTGACCCCAAGCTGTTTCAGCTTGACTTTAAACCCTTGTTGTATATTAGGAGATATCCCTGGAACACCCTAACTTATTTAGGTGACTACTAAAACTGTGGGGGCCTAGGGATTTGTGAAGGGGAATAAGAACCATGATAAAGTTTAAACTTCTCTTTGGTTTAGCCACACAGTGACTGTGCCAGTCATTGATCATTGAGAGCTGACAATACTTTAGAACATGATGATCTAGGAGTTCCTATATCCCAGGTCCTTAAGAGACTTGGCAGTGACGATGGGAGAGGGCTGAGAACTGGTCTGCAAAGCGAGGGCCTCAGAGGGAGATTTCTTCAGCCTTTCCACTCAGAGCCAGACATTCAGTTCTGAAATTAGGACTATCCCAGACCAAAAAGACCTTATGAAGCAAAAGAGAGCTAGTTCATTTGACTAATTAGGTAACACATCTTACATCTCCCAGCAAGTCAGTTTTCCAGAGTCTTCTCATCAGAAGATAGGAAGTGACATTCCTAAACCCAAAACTCTTCTGGCCATCAGTAGATTGGCCAACAAGGAGTTGATTCATAGACCTGAGTCAGGCTCTCCTTACCTTCTCCACTTGTACATTTATCAGCATTTAGAGAATATAGATTTGATGGGAAGAAAGATGTATGATACCAAATGTTAGAAAATACACTAGCCCAGTGAATCCCCCAGGGAGTCCAGGCCACACGGTGATCTCCTTGGATGGCTCAGAGGGGATGAGTCCTTACCGCTGCGTACAGGGTTTTCAGGAAGTCAATTTCCTGAATTAGGGTATCCACATTGGCCTCTAGATCAGCCTTGCTTAAGAACGCTGTATCCACATCCTGCATCAAAGAGAGAAGAATAAAATGCTCATTATCTGTGTACTGTTTAACCTCCTCACCTTGGCAGGGTCTGCAGATGGGTGAGAAGATCAGACCAGTCTCCATAGGGGCAGGCCAAGTGGGACAAGTGGGAGAGTCATGGGGTGGAAATACAGTTTAATGTCTCTTGTTCTCCCTTGGACAATGTAAAACCCCCAGGGATGCTGGACCTTTCTCGATGCTCATTTAGAGGCCAGAAAAATCTTGCCTAAATGTCATCTCTTCAAGCCTCTCCTCTCATGAAGACCCTAAGTCATTGGAGACCAAATCAGAACTTTGAAGAGAAGCACTTGTGACCTTAGGGGCTCTACTTTGTGTGAGTTTTCACAGGGCTGCCTGGGCAGCGTCCTGGGATGTGGAAGTCTTCCTGGGCTTGTTGTTCTCCTTACCTTCTTCAGAGCCACGAACTCATTCTCAGCATTGGCCCGAAGTACCACTTCCTCTTCATACCTGAGTGATAAAAATGAAGAGGGTGCATTCTCCCGCTGAACTGAGAGCTGATTACTGCCAGCTCCCCAGTTATCGCTTATTATGACCTCTCTTGTCCCGGCCAGGAGCCTGGCTCCCTGTTGCCATCCTCATGTTCTCCACGCTGTCCCATCTTTAAGATCTTTTAGACCCTTGGTTTTTCCAAATCCGTTTTACTTTCTCAAATTGGGTGCGGGGTCTGAAAATCTGAGCCTTGGCTGTGGTTCTTTGCTGGAAATGCCTTAGGGTCATTGCACTTGACCTTAGAGGAAGTAGCATCCTGCTTGTGGCTGGACCTGGGCACTGTTTTCAGAACCAGGGGTTTCCTTTTTCTGGGGACAACTCACCAGTGTGCACAGACAGGATTAGGGACAAACTGTGCCCAATCTCAAGTCTCCTTATTCCTCAGGTCCTTCAGGACCCGAAGGGGGTCCTCACCCTCCCATACACATCACTGCCCTGCCACTGTCTCCAGGCTGGGAATTGAAACCAGCATTCAACTCTGATCCTTCTAGGGGCTCCCATCTGAGCTTGGCTGCTGCACTGGGGACCAGCCCCATGCCCGTCCTTGGTCCATATGGTCCAGATGCCACTCACTTCTTCTTGAAACCCTCAAGGACATCCTGCATGTGGTTCCTCTCAGCCTCCAACCGGGCCCGGTCACTGTTCACTACATCCAGCTGCCTGCGTAGGTTGGTGATGTAGCTCTCAAAGAGGGGCTCCAGGTTGCTCTTGGTACATTTCTGCTCTTGGAGGAAGTTCCACTTTGTCTCTAGGAGCTTATTCTGCTGTTCCAGGAACCGCACCTAAATCCACAGAGGCAAAGACATGGCAATTGAGTGCTCAATATGATCACCTATGTATGGACTAGTTGCTCAGATGGTCAGAGATGACAACCTCATGGTGACCATTGTTCCCTTTTTTGTTTGACTTTCAGTCCTCTAACTCAGAAGAATCTGGCGGAGCAGGTCTGGGACTCCTCCTCACACTCAGCCAGCCTGAGATAAAAACAGAAGCTTTGAAACCAAAATCTTCAATTTCCCCTTTAACAGTCTGAGAAAGGGGAGGGCCAGCTCACTGGGAATTCAGAAATGGATTCTACCTGAGCCAAGGTTGGCCTCCATCTGAAAACCAATGTTTTCCTGTCTCTGTCTCTGTCTTCTGTCTGTGGCAGGGAATGAAGAACAGAGTAAAGTACATTTGGGCTGGGAAGTGGCTTTAGGAGGTGGGAACTCTCAGGTAATAATTGGTCATACCCATCACCCCAGATATCCCATCAGCTGACACTTACAGAGCTGTAGGAGAATGTAGAGACCATTTGTTCCAACCCCTCATTTCACATGAAATGAAGCTCACAGAGGTGAGTTTACAATCTCAGGCACAATCAGAGAATTCCCACTTCATGGAGACATGAATCCCCACTTCTGGGATGTCAGTTCCACCTCTTTGTTCTTCTCATCAACCTGAAGATCAGTGACCACCAGTGATCATTCCCTACTGTTTTCCTCAATCTAGGTGACTTGGCTGAATCTGGATTTCCCTCTTGTGGGGAGAGGTATGAATTCCTTGTTTTGTACAAAAATTACTCAACTCCATTCTCCATTTCTTTAAGCCTGAACAGGTGTGGCCACTCATCCTCAGAAACCATGAAAACTTCAAAGAGAGCATGAGGATATCAAAGGACAAAATCTTTTAAACCTGTCCCAGCCAACACCTGGTAGAGGTGTTCGTGTTTCTAACCTGTTTGGAAGATATTTCTAAATGACTAGGTTGTTCAGATCCCTTTAGGCATCCAGTCAGTGCCTGGATGTTCCACCACCACCATCAATCTATCCCTCCACGTAGTGGTTCCCCGGGCTCATCCTTGCTCTGCAGCAGAGCGACCCAGAAATCATACGGCATGCTTTTGGTTGATCCCAAAGGATGTGGGGTCAAGATCTGTGTCCTGGGTTTAGATCAGTTCTTCCTGAGGGAAAGTACACCTCAGTTCATTTAGCTCTCATCATCCCAGACCCAGAGGCTGAACTGTCTCAAGTACCTTGTCAATGAAGGAGGCAAATTTGTTGTTGAGGGTCTTGATTTGCTCCTTCTCATCCCTCTTCACTCTCTGGGCATTGGGGTCAATCTCCAGGTTGAGCGGGGTCAGCAGGCTCTGGTTAACAGTCACTGCTGTGATGGATGGGGCCGCTGGCCCTCCAACTCCTCCAACTCGGTAGCCAAAGCCAGGACTGCAGAAGCCATAGCCGAGACCACTTCTGGCTCCAAACCCCAGGCCAACACAACTGCCGGCCCCAAACCCCAGACCAGCACCACTTCCATCACCGAAGCCAACTCCATAGCAGGTGGGTCGAGGGCACACAGCTGCTATTCGGGGTGAGCACGATCCAAAGTTGATGACGCTCCGACTGCCAAAGCTGCTGAGACCCTGGAAGCTGGGCCCGCTCCTGCAGGAGACAGAGCTGGTCCGGAAGCGGTTCAGGTTCTGAGGGGTCACTGCTGAGCAGGAGCTAAAGTTGCCCACACAGCGACCAGAGCTGACTCTGTAGGAGCGGCAAGACATGATGGTGTCCTGGGCAAGAGCAGAGTGGTGACTGCACAGCGGGGAGAGCTGGAGCTGGGAGTCCTCTGGGGCTAGTGGATCCCTCTCACCCCTTTTATGTGTGTGGGGATCTGAGGATTGGTCCCATAAAAGTGAAAAAAGCCATTTGGAAGCATTTATGAGCTTGGGTAGTTAGCAGAAACTCTCCATGCCTGTAACCTCCTTCACAGTGAACTAATCTCAGACACACCTATTCCCCTCAGAATCAGAGCCATAACATCAAACCTATAAACATTAAAAACACATAAACACATAAACATTATTGTCCTATTTTTCCCGCAGGTCCACCATAATTGCCATTATGGGGACATTAATTTTCCTTGGTCTTAAATCCAATAGACTTTCCATTGCAAGTGTGGCTAACCACCAGAAAGTTATAATGGTAACAAGTCCAGCAAGAGGCTTGCAGGGAATGCAGCTATACAGATAACCCCTAAATAGATGAGAAGTGTATAGAAGAGAGGCAGGGTCTTCATATCTCCAAGTAAGAAATGATATGGTGAGAATACAGTTTACTGCATCCCTGTAGATGGATTAAACAGTCCAAAAACCTTTTGCAGTGTTTCATCTATCCTCTGTAATCTGATTTGACTGTTCACATAAGAATTGAATCACCTGTGAAGCTTATCTGGGTTAGTGTAATACATGTCTGATTTGAGACTCTCAAAAGACATACATTCATTCATTCATTCAACAATTACCAGATACTCTATCTCAGGTAATGTGCTTGGTACCAAGGGTACAGAGATAAAAAAAGAAGGTCTCTGTATTCCTGCTGGTGTGGGGAGATTATCTTGAAGACTTCCACCAACCAATACATTTGTGACATAATTTGAAGCCAAAACATGCCAATGATTTGGCCATGTATCTGTGTGGAAAGTTAACCACATGATTTTGAACTCCTAAAATACACATTAGGGATATCTGTAGTCTTACCTATGCAGATTCCTCGCATTATAGATGGAGAGACGAATGTTGACCTTTTCTGTTCTAGAAAGTGGCAAGATTGGTCCTACTTGTCGGTGTCTGGGGGAACTTGTACTTGATTGGATGCTTACTTGGGATTCTATCAATACTTTGGAAGGGAATATGAGCTTTTGACGAGAGCCACCCATCTCAGGTCTTCACTGTTTCCTTCCTTCAGATCTCTATACGTTTTATTTCTTTTTCTTGTCTTACTGTATTAGCTAGGATATCCAGTATGATGTTGAAAAGCAGTGGTGAGAGAGGGCATCTTTGCCTTGTTCCTGATTTTTGGTGGAAAAGTTTCAAGTTTCTCACAGTAAAGTACAATGTTAGTTGTAGGTTTTCTGCATATATAAATTTTTTATCAAGTTGAGGACGTTTCTGTTTCTCATTTACCACTGTACTCCATAGATCCAGATATCAGGTTCATGTCTCAAAGGGAGAAGCAGAAAATAATAATAACACAGCAGTTCTTGTGAAGCTTGCCAGCAACCTCCATGTTGCTAAATTCAGTGGTCCATTCTCAGCTATCATTTAATTTAGCAGAATTTGACATAGTTGATCATTCTCTTTTCCTTGAAATAATTTCCTTTTTTGGTTTCCAGACAGCACATTGTCTTAATTTTCTTTACATATTATTAACTTTTTCTTTTCATTTTTCTCAACCAGTTTATCCTCATATTCCCGACCTGCACACACCACGGCATCCTTGGGCTCAGCCCTTGTACCTGTTCATGTCTTTATCTACACTTGTCCCCTTTGTGAATCACACAGCCTCATGACTTTAAATACTGTCTGTTGATGGCTGCCAAGGTGTATCTCTATCCTGAACATACCTTTGAATGCCCCTTCTGTGCCCCATGCATGTATTTTGATCAACATCTCTATTTGGATGTCAATTATGTATCTCAAATTTAATCTACCCAAAGCTGTTCTCCTGATTGCTTGTTCCTGTGAAATACATTCTACTTGCCAGGCGTGCTATCTCTGTACTGGCTCAGGCCAGAAACCTGGGAGCCATCCTTTGTTTGTCAACTTTTTCTATATCCCACATTCAGTCCATTGGCAAGTCCTACCTTCAAAATATACCTGGACCTTTACTACTGATCACCACACCATTGTTCCCATATTGGTTCAAGTTCACCACTCCTCACAGGGTGTATTGAAGTATCCTTCCAGCTAGTCATCCTGCTTCCTCCTCTGCCCTCTCTGTCTTTCCTTAACACCATACTCAGAGTGGTCCTTTAAAAACAAAACATGTCAAAAAAAAATAATAAAAATGAAAAAAACAAAAACAAAAACAAAACATGTCAGATCATGCCATGTCTAAGTTCAAACACCCAGAGTAAATGCCATACAGGACCCTACATAATCTTCCCTCCTCTTTCACTGACCTCCCTTCCTTCTATCTGCCCTTTACTCACTCTGCTCCAGCCACTCCATCTGCCTGTATGTCCATCAGACAGGTAGGAAGGCTCCTGCTCAGACACTTTTCGCATCTACTGTTTTTTATTTGTGCTGGGAAATCTTTTTTCTTCAAATGGCCACATGGCCAGGTCCCTCAACTCTCCCAGGTCTTTACTCATAGGTCCCTTCTCTTTAAATTCCCCTCCTCTACGTAACCTCTACCCCCTCTGCCTGCTTCCTCCTCTCCATAGGAGTTCTCACCATCTGAGGTCCTTGCCTGCAAGGATTTGCCTGTTTAACATCATCATCCCAGGCTGTAACATAAGCTCCAGGAGGCAGGCACTGTTGTGTGTGTGTGTGTGTATGTGTGTGTTTTCTCCTCTTCATCCCTGCTTAGGAGAGTGGAGGCACGAGGTAGGTGGGCTATATATGGTTTTTGTTGAATGAATGGAGACGCTGCAAAGATTAAAAGCAGGAAGAAAAAGGAGAGAGGACAGGGGGTAAAATTTTATTATCACTGTGCAAACACTCATCCTCCTTGGTACATAAATGACCTGGGGAAATTATTTAACCTCTCTGGCCTCAGTTTCCTCATCTGTAACATGGAATCATACCTACTGCATAGTATGTGAAGGTTACATGTGGAAATGTTTGGGTGGGGTGTACATTGTGTGGAGCCTCGTGTGATTATCCATTTCTCTCCTCGCTTCATCCCCTTTTTCTCGTCTCTGCCTCTTTCCCCCTTTTTTTGCCTCCCTTCACCTGTAAGCTGTCATTCCTGTTGTGGTCCAGCACCCGACCTCATTCCAGCTCCAGTGGTTATGGCATCATTACCCCACCAGACATTCCTGGGGCTGACCCGCATCTCAGCTTCCTTCAACCCTAACAGCCGGGGCGGGATGGGGGTAATTGAGACCGGTCATGCATGACCGGTGTTCTGAGATGAGCTGTCACCATTAGCAGTTTATAGTTCTGAGGTATTATTTCGCCAGACAATGCAAAATACAGTCCTCAGCCATTTTTAAAGGGTAGCAGGTGGGGAGAGGGGAGGAGTCGTCCTGGAAACTCTGGGCTGGGGCTTTTGCTGCTCTGACAGTTTCTTCTTCCTGTTGAGAGTCAGTCTGGATGTAATCCTGAGATCTGCTGGCTGAGCTAGTGTAGATGGGTTGCTGGCTCATCTTGATGCTAATTGCTCTGGGAGGAGGGGGTACTGCTGATGAGGGAGGGGGCCATGCTGGTTGGCTGGGCAGAGCCTGGGAACCCTGGCTGCTCTGTGTGTGTGTTTGCATGCCTGTGGGTGGGGAGGAGGGTGACAGGGAAATCCCAGAGGATGAGATGACTTTCTAAAGCCACCGCCTCCTTCAGAGTGTTTCCATTCTGCCTGGGGACAAGTCTGCACTGGAGAGAGACACTCACTGGGAGGTATTCATGCTGAGACCTGCCCCAGTGGGGAGGGAGACTCAGGAGTCTCCCTCAAGAAAGAGGGGGCAATGGGAAGGAGACAAGGCCCTCTAGCCCTCTGCCCTGTCAGGTCAATGGTGCTGGGATAGAATCTAAACACCTCTCAGGAGAGACAAAGCATCCCTCTTACTCGAGCCCATCCCCACCCTTTCAAGCAGGATGCTTTTTCTTTTTTTTTTTTTTCAGGTTTAGCCCAAATTCCTCATTCGCCAACACAGTTTCAGGGTGAAACGATGCTCTTTGCTGGCATGCAAGTCAGTCCACAACAAAAAACCTTCTCTGGGTGCTGATGTGAGCCTGGCATTGAGCTAGGTGTGAGGATGCCAGCCAGCTGGGTGCAACCCTCTTCCTTCTACCAGACACAGTGATCCTAGGTCCCCTCCTCCACTTACAGGTTTCTGTGGCCATTTCCCCAATCCGAGCCCCAGGGGAGAGAGGCAGTAGTGAGTCTCCCTGGAACCCCTGGTAGGACCGGGATGAAGAGGGGATCCCAGGGGACCCAGAGTGTGGGGCAGAGCACGCCTGAAGGAGGGGGCAGTGAGGCAAGGAAGGGTCTCCCGGGGGTAAAAGGAACAAGAAAACGGGAGACATTCTGGGGAGACAGACAAAAACAAGGAACCTCATTCCAGGTCCTCCACCCAGGCCTCTTTGGGCTGTTCCCCACCTGTCCTGGCGGGGGCGCTCTGGGAAGGGCTGTGATTTGAACTCCTGAGACCGAGTGGAATGCAGGGAGGCTCTGGCTTCAGCAGACATCTCTCCCTTCCTCCAGAGGGCAGGGCGGGGGCCTAATCCTCCCTGTATCCCTGCACCTGGCACAGGGCGGGTCCTGGGAGAAGCTCGGAAGGTGTTTGCCCAGCTGATGGAGTGAAATTCTGGAGCACCACCAGGAGGCACTTTCTTCCCGCCTGCCTAGCGTCACCTCCTCTCGGGGGAGAAGAGGAGAGTGAGGACTCAACTCCACAGCACTAAGGGGGATCTCCGGGGGGAGCTCTGAAGGGGCATGCTGGGGCCTCTAGCTTATGTCCGGGACAGGCCACCCTGGGATAGGCATTCCTACAGGGATGGTCACCAGGCCGGAGCCCACCTCTCTGTGAAGGTGGAGGAATCTTCCTTTCTCCTCCTTTACTCCACTGGGGTGTGGATAGTCGTCTGTGGGACAGAGGTGGCCTATTGTCATCTCTGTTTTTGCTGACTCCAGGCTGGAGTGTCTCTGTAGTTTTCAGAGCTTTGGGTTTTTAATCAGCAAGCAGCTTACTGGCTCTAGGGCAGGTCCAGGGCGACAGGGCTTCAAGTGGGAATGGAGGCCGTGAGGCCCGTGTTGTCCCATCTCCTCTCTTTCCCTCGGTGTGGATGTGCGTCCCTGAAGTCACCAGCTCTCACCCGCCTGACTCTGCGTGTGCCCTGACTCACGGTTGCTGATCCCTCAACCTTGAACCCCTCTCCCTCCACCCCACCCTGCCGCCACGGGCTTCCTTGCTTCCTCTCAGTCTTGCTGGCTTTTGGGGTCCAGCTTACCTGTCCCTCCTCAGGGGATCTACCCGAGGCCCATGATTAAGGTGGGACCCTCAGTTCTGTCCTCTTTCGTAACAAGCCTGACATCTATAATTTCATGTCTAAGTCTGTACCCTCGAGTAGACTGTAAGCCCCAGAGGCCTGGATTGGAGCCAGGGCTCCATTTTTCAAAGACAGTTTTTTTAAGATATAATTCATGGATCATGTAATTCACTCATTTAAAATGTACAAGTCAATGGTTTTAGTATATTCCCAGATAAGTGCAACCAACACCGTAGTCTATTTGAGAATATTTTCATCACCTCCAAAGAAACCTTTGTCTGTCACCCTTACCCCATCTTCTCCTTCCTCCAGGCCTAGGCAACCACTAATCTGCCTTCTGGCCCTATAGGTTTTCCTAATCTGGAATTTCATATGAACGGAATCAGACTATCTGGTTTCTGTGTCTGATTTCTTTATCTACCTTATGTTTTCAAGGTTCATCCATGTTGTTGCACATATTAGTACTTCACTCCTTTTTATGGCCAAATATTATTCCATTGTATGGATAGATCACATTTTGATCATCCATTAGTCCATTGATGGACATTTAGGTTGTTTTCACCTCTTGGGGATTGTGAATAGTGCTGCTCTGAACATTCATGTATGAGTTTTTATGTGGACATGTTTTTTTGTTTTTAAATTTTTATTGGCATGTAGTTGCTTTGCAGTGTTGTGTTAGTTCCTACAAAGAAATCAGCTAATGTGTACATAGATCTCCTCTTTTTAAAACTGTGTTCTTATTTAGGCCACCACAGAGCACTGCGTAGAGTTCCCTGTATGCAGTAGGTTCTCACTAGTTTTCTGTTTTATACACAGATATCAGTAGTGTATATGTCAACCCCAGTCTCCCAAGTCATCCTGCCTCCCCTCTCCTCCCTTGGTGTCCATACATTTGTCCTGTGTGTGTTTTCATTTCTCTTGGGTATCTACCTAGGAGTGGAATTGCTGGGTCACGTGGTTGCTCTAATGTTTAACATGTTGAGGAATTGCTAGACTGTTTCCCATGGTTTATAGCCCCTACCGTGGGCTCTAGGTACCATGTCTTCTGTCCCTACAGGCAGGTACCATGTCTATGGTCCCTGCTGGGGCTGCCCTGTTTACCACTGTGACACCAGCCGCTGGGTGGCCTGACCCATTGCAGGTGCTTGATAATTACATTGGGTGAGTGAAAACTGAGTGGATGGGTCCTTTGGAATAAGATGCCCTTAAATCAGTAACCCTTGTCTCTTCAACCCCTGTCCTTGCAGTCTTTTCTGTGAACCTCTCTCTGACCCCCTCGCCTGGCATAATTACCAGTTGCTTTTTCTTGTCACTTCCAACCTCTCTGGCTGTCACTACTTATGACTCCTCTCTGAGGCTGAGTCCCCTCCAGGGTTCCGAGGGTGTTATAGTCACCTCTCTATCACCAGCTCCTAATGCAGGGCTTGGCACAGAAGAGATGCCCTGTGAGGTAGGACTGTGGGGTAAGGGAGTGCTCAGGAGAAGGGAGCATGGGGGGGCATCTGTGGTGGGGGGATTGTTACAGGGGTCAGTGAGGCAACATGGAGGGTGTCAGGGCCCCTCTGAGGGTGGAACTGCTGCCACCAAGTTTCAGCTCCAGGTCTTGGGGCCGCAGAGAGGAGAGGAGCCTCGAGGATGCCCCTCGCTAGCCAGGCTGCTACATATCTTCCCTGCCAGCCCCAGGCCTGAATCTGTCCTGCATCAGAGGTAGATATGGTACACATAGTCCAGGCTGTGGAGGCAGAACCTCCAGGCCTGGAGGCTGCTGAGTACAGACATGTTATGAGGGGCCCCATGGACTTTCTCTAGGACATATGCAGGGGACCATGTGGTGAGGAGGCCTGTGGGGAATAAGACCGTGGTTTTCAACTTGGCAAGTGACTTGTAAACTCTTGTGGTATGATGTGCAGGCTTTATAAGTGTAATTTGTATGGCTCCACACCTGCTCCACGGGCCACTTGCCAATCATTCACATGTAGTTTTCCTGTTTGTATAATAAGCTCTGTCTCTACTTCCAATGCCCCCAACTGGCCCCCAGGCCCCCAGAGCTGTTCCTCAGTTTCCCTTCAACCTCACTGTCCTCAGAGCAGGGCGAACAATCCTGATTCCTGTAGCCTGGGAACAATTTATTGGGAATAGACAAGCCCAGAGGCTCATGGCAGAAACGTGGATCCCTGGGTGGGCAGGAGGCAGCACTGTTGGGACGGGGAGTGCTCTGGGGAGGTGAGGTCAGTTCACTACCTTCTCCTCCCTCACAGCCCTGAGGCAGAGCCTCCAAGTCTGCTGAGGCAGCCCCTTATCACTGTAGCCAGGAAAACATGTTCACATCAGACCCAACGCAAGAGGAACTCAAGGGAGAGGGAGCTGGCAGGGGGTGGCTATGTACAAAAGTTGCGGGCATGCCTGATTCCATTGAACGAATAATGTCAGCTCTTGATTGTCCCTTTGTTTTAGGCATTTCTTTGCCATCAGCTGCCAATATCAGCTCAGGAAAGAGATGTATTTTTATAGTGCCAGTTCAACACAGCTGAGCAGGTAAATCTATTGCCCAAAGACCACCTCTTGATTCTGTGTGCTGAGAGCAACATTCACAGATTCCGAGTGATCCTGAAATCCTGGCATTTGTCTCAGGAATTTGGGATGGGATTTTGGGGGGTCTCCTTTTGATATTTCCAATAGTGCATGTGTTAGGTGGGTGCTAGAAGGAGTCCACTTTTCTCAGGTTCATGAGAGTCCAATGTAAGAGAGGAGGAGAATGTCTGGGGGTGAGGGGAGGCAGAATTTGCGTGGCAAGTTCCATGGGATGATCCACAAAGCAGAACTGTGATGTGTCCCTTTGACCTCCTGGGGAAGAGAAGTGTTAGGGGGCCATTGCCATTTTCTTGGCCACACTAGAGCCTGACTCAGCAGTCCAGGGAGATGGGAGATGTGTTTTCTTCCTTTGTACCCTACGCTCACCCGAGGGCCTCGCTCAGGGTCTGCACACAGCTAGGTGAAAAGAGACTTTCGAAGATACCTGAGGAGCAGCTCCCAGGGAGAACCCAAGGGGAATCTTCAATCAGAAGAGAAAGGTGGGATCTTGGAACAGCCTTGTCTTGAACCCTGCTTGTGGGGGACAACATCCCAGCCTGGAGCTTGTGCCCTGTCCCCTGGGCTACTAGCCTCTGGGGCTGTACTAACACTTGTGGCAGGAGGAGCTGCCCCCAGCCCCTAGCTTCACACTGGAGCTCCGCCTGCTCCCACAGACGAGGAGCCCCTGGGGCTCGCAGGGGACGTAGATTTCCCCAGTGCCCACGATGCCGCAGCCCCCACTGCTCTTGAGGACACTGCTGCTCCCTGGACAGTACACAGGCGTGCTGACCACACATGGCTCGTAGAGGATGGCACCTTTGGAGCTGCTCACGGCTGTGGGAACAGGAAGGGATGTTCAGGGCCCTGCCAGGCCAAGCCCCCACCCCCCGTCGCCCCGCACCTGCTGTCGTCATGTCTAAGGACACCCCCATCCCAGTTACCAACTTCCAAGTCTCCTATTGTTGTTTAGTTGCTCAGTCATGTCCAACTCTTCTGTGACCCCATGACTATAGCCTGCTAGGCTCCTCTGTCCATGGGATTTTCCAGGCAAGAGTACTGGAATGGGTTGCCATTTCCTTCTCCAGGGGATCTTCCTGACCCAGCGATCAAACCTTGTGTGAGGAGTCACTTGTGTCTCCTGCACTGGCAGGCAGATACTTTACCACTGAGCCACCGGGGAAGCCCAAGTCTCCCATTCCAGTCACATAAAGTGCTTAGCAGTTCCCCACGTGTCCTTCCTCTTGCCCCAGAGCCCTGTCTTCTGCTTTACCCTCTCTTTCTATTTGTCTGCATGCGTGCATGCATGCTAAATTGCTTCAGTCGTGTCTGACTCTTTGTGACCCTGTGGACTATAGCCCACCAGGCTCCTCTGTCCATGGAATTCTGCAGGCAAGATACTGGAGTAGGTTGCCATGCCTTCCCCCAGGGGATCTTCCTGATCCAGGGATCAAAACTTTGTCTCAGGTGTTTCCTGTCCTGGCAGACTGGTTCTTTACCCCTATCACCACCTGGGAAGCTCCCTATTTATCTGCTTCAAGTCTTGTTTCTCCAGGAAAACATCCTCTTGTCTATATGGTGCCTGGCACCACTCTGGTGGTGTCTGCTCCTGATTCTGACTCCCACAGACCTGGGTAGCCCTGAAGGAGAGCCTCTCCATCCACCAGGAGCTCTTTCCTTTAGGGTGAGGGAGGCAAGCTGAGGTTTGGGCACGGGGCAATGTGGTCTATGTTTGAGTGTGGTCTATGTTTGGGTGAATCAGTTCCCAAGATCCCAGAGCCCCTGCGGAGTGCTCAGTACTCACAGATATTCACAGGTCCAACACCTTCACACAGCCTGGAGGTGAGAGGGAAAGGAGACACAAAGGAACTGCATCAGACAATAAGAAAAACACGGCAGCCCCTCCTCCTGCCCGCACCAGGGACCTTGTCAATGAGGAGGGACTGCAGACTGCATGCTGTCTCAGATTTTCCATGGATGGGCTGAGGGGTGGGCAATGGCTGTAGCAGCAATCAGAGGGCAGGAGAATAGACATCCCTGACCCACCTCTGCTCCTCGCCCTCCAGCAGGCGCCGGTAGGTGGCGATCTCGATGTCCAGGCCCAGCTTGGAGTTCATCACCTCCTGGTACTCCTTGAGCAGGCAGGCCATGTCCTGCTTGGCCTTCTGAAGGGCCTCCTCCAACCCTGCCAGCTTGCACTTGGCATCATTGAGGGCTGCCTCGCCCTGCTGCTCCGCCTGGGACACTGCAGCCTCCAGCTTGCAGCGCTGGGGGAGAGGGCACAGAAAAGTATTGCAGGGGTCCAGGGGCCCTGGGACCCTGGGCCCACTCTCAGAAGAACAGAGAACATGGTCATTGTGAGATAATTGAAAATAACATATACTGGTCTCTTCCTCCAGTTCCTGGCACAGAACTTCTCCAAACCTTGTAGTTTCTTAAGTGATGAGCACTCCAGGAGCATCCTTTGTCCTCACCTTTGGTCTCTGACCCTGTGTCTGACACAGAGTCCCTAAACCCCTTAGAATTTCCTGAGTATTGACAATGTCCTTTGTTTAAATAAGGTGACTCTAGGTGGGCTCCTGGGTGGGGGCTGGTCACCAGAAAAACCAAGCCTTGATTAGAAGCTGGGAATTTTCAGCCCACCCCACCGTTCTCCCAAGAGGGGAGAGCAGCTGGGAATGGAGGTGATAAATGATGATGCCGATGTGAGGAAGCCTCCGTAAAATCCCAATAGTAGAGGATTCGGAGAGCCTCCAGGTTGTTGAACAGGTGGAGGTATGGGGAGAATGGCATACCTGGAGTGGGCATGGGAGCTTCGTGCCCCTCCCACACACTTTACTTTATCCACCCCTTTCACCTGGGTATTCATTTGTATTCCTTATCATATCCTTTTATAATAAACCAGTGCGTGCATGGGTGCTCAGTCATATCTGACTCTTTGTGACCCCATGGACTGTATCCTGCCAGGCTCCTCTATCCATGGGGATTTTCTAGGCAAGAATACTGGAGTGGGTTGCCATTTCCTCCACCAAAGTATCTTCAAGACTCAAGGATTGAACCCACATCTCCTGTGTCTCCTGCCTTGGCAGATGGATTCTTTACCACTGTGCCAGCTGGGAAGCCCATAATAAACCAAAAAAGTAAACTATTTTCCTGAGTTTTGTGAGCCACTCCAGCAAATTAATTGAATCCAAGAGGGGTGGTCATGGAGACCTCCAATGTACAGCCAACTGATCTGGAGTACAACCTGGACGTGTGATTGACTTCTGAACTGCGGGCAGTCTTGTGGGACTTCGGGGGCAGCCCCTAACCTATGGGATCTGATGTTATCTCCAGGTAGGTAGTGTTAGAAGTGAGTTCAATTGTGGAACACCCAGCTGGTGTGGCAGAGCTGGTTGGTGTGGAAACACTCTTCCGCGATACCTGGCGTCAGAAGTGTTGTGAGTGTGACTCTGTGACAGTGAAGGAGGGACACAGAAGGAAGAGTGAGTTCTTCCTACAGTCATGGTTATGTGCCAGGTTCACATCTGCTGTGGGCATCAGCCTAGAATTGTGACATCTGGTTCCCCCAGGGGATGGAGGCCAGTTCTCCTGTCTATGCCACCTCAAGGAGATCTGAGAGTTTCCTCTTGGATATGCCAAGCAATTACTTTGTGGCTAAGAAAATTTAAGCATCTGCCTGGTGTTCACTAGCCCAGGAGGAGAGGGTGGTTCTGATTTTTTGGACTCTGCAGCATCACCTTGAATTTCAGGATCATAGAATTAGAGTCTTTGGTTGGAAGGGGGTGTGGAGGACATCTTTTCTATACTCCCACCTCATGAAGCATTCTTGCTACTTCATCTTGAAAATATAGGCTGCCTAGTCTCTGTTAGGGGCCTCACTGTTTCCTGACCCAGCTTATCCTGCTGTGGATCAGCTCTTCTGAAGAAAGGGCTCGCTCCCTCTCGTGGGAAACAGTGCACTTTATTCCCTCTTCCTCGGGTCCCCCAGGGAGGATGAACCTGCCCTGCACAACCAGGATCAGATGGCGGGTCAGCCTCTGGTGGCCTCACCTGGGCTTTGACATTCTCAATGTCTTGCTGAAGCCGCTGGATCAGCTTGTTTATTTCCAGGATCTCGTTCTTGCGGTTGCGGAGGTTGTCACAGTGATTCCCGGCCGTCAGCTGAAGCTCCTCATACTGCAGGACAGGGAGGTCAGAACCTGGGCACCCACCCTGTGGTCCCTCTCAGCCCTCATTCCCACTGTCCCCAGGCTCTTCTCTTCTGACTCCCTTCGTTGGGTGCTCTGGATTCTTACACTTGTTATGTTTCCCCAGCCCCTTTCCAATTCTGGTCCTTTTCTGGGCGGCTTCTTATTCCCTTCTCACCTCCCAGCCCTGAACCTTCAAGCTTATTAAATTCTCCCCTAAGCTCCAAGCACCCTTCCTCTCTGTTTCGTGGTTCTGTGTCTCATCCTTTTCTCTCTGCCCTGGAATTTCCCTCCTTTTTGCTCCATCTGTGCTCTGGACCTTGGAGGGGGTTTCTGCCCTCACCCTGGAGTACCTAAAAGACCAAGAGCTGAGAACACAGAACATCTGCCCCCACAGGGTAGACATATTTGTATGTTCTCCCTCAAAACAATTGGATACAAAATTCATTGTTACTTCCTATCTTGGCTTAACACTTTTTTTTTAACCTCTGCACATAAAATCTGATTTCTTAATAGTGAATTATAGATTACATCAATAGATTTTTAAAAATTAGCCAACTGTATGCTTTCTGCATATAATGGATAAGAGTGTTTTGCATAGAAAATGCAAAACTAGATAAGCATAAGTCACCCTCTTTGGTTATTGTGAAAAAACCGGTAGTTGCCTAATCACTATCCATACTTCTTTTCCTCAGACAGAACCCCAGATAAAAGAATATTTCTCAGCTTTCTCTTCAAAGGGGTGTAGACTGTTGCAGGGTAGGGCTTCTAGGAAAGCTGTTTAAAGTCAGGGATGATTCAATGGCATGTTCCTTTTGCCCTCTCTTCTTCCTTCTGCTTGGAATGAACATGTGAGATTGGTGGTATTGCAGCCATCTTAGGGCATGAGGATACCATGAGGATTAACATTCTTAACAGAATGGCAGAATAGCAAGTTCGAAGGAGCCTGTGTTTTTGATGGTAACTTGGGGCCATCTATGGCAGTCTATTTCTGTACTTCAAGTTATTTGAGAAAAAAATAAAAAATGAAATTTGTTTTAACTATTATTATTTAAAATTTCTGATCTTCACAGCCAAGTACAATTGATAAATAATAGAGTTATCATTTTGGTTCTAACTTAGAAAGATGGGTAATTAAGATTGTTTTCCTTAAGGCCTGACGGGTGGCCCAGGAGAGCAATCAGAAGAGGAGCCTGCTGGAATGAGACCTGGCCGAGGATGGGCCACAGACTGACTTACAGGGAGCTGACCCCAGGCTGGGGTTTGATACCTTGATCACCATGGATATGCAGAAAAAGGACAGAGCATTTCTTGGGACATTTCCTGAAAATTGGTATCCACGGCCTTCAGAAAAATGTCTAAAACATTCAGGGAAGCTCTTCAGATTGCTGTGATCTAGCTGTGTCTCCAGCCCCATATCCTTCATGGTGCTTCACACTGGGGACACCTCCCCTTCATGCTTCTTTGGCCTGCTCCTGCTGGCTCTCAGCTAGACACCCTTACTTCATGCTCTGCATATGGAAATCATACTTGGCTTCCAAGATCCAGATCAAATGCCAGTGCTCCTGTTTTTCCATACGCAATTTGTTACTTCCAGCATCATCATACTGTACCCTTGGCCTATGGCTCGACCTTAGTGGTCACTTCCTGCTATCTCGTATATCCTTCTGGCTGTTTACACCTCTCTCTCCCATGGACTGTAACTCCCTTGAGGATGGGAATGGTCTGACTCTTAGTATCTTCATGGTTCCACACACCCCAGTAAGGCCCTCCTTCCCTGGCCATCTTGTTAAAAACCGAATTCCCACCACATTCCCTGTGCTTCACCCTGATTTATTTTTTTCCACAGCACATGTCCATCCATCTAACATAGATACACTGTACTTATGTGTCCTGTTTGCCTGTCCTGCCCCTGCCTCTGGAAAATGAAAGTGACATAGAGGCAGGGATTATTGTTTGTTCTGTTTCCTGTTGGATCTCCAGCATCTAGAATGCTGCTTGGCACATGATGAATGTGCAATAAGCGGATGAATAAATGAGTGAGTGAATGAATGAATGAATGGTACCTTTCATAGATGGGGTAGGTGAGACTGAGATGATAGTATCTGTTAAGTCAGACTGCCCTTGGGGGCACAACTGCCCTCCCAGCAAGCCCCTAATTACCTAAGTCTGGGGCCACCTTAATCACAGTTTCTGCTCCACCATTAGTAGCCATTCCATGCCATTAGCCTCCTCCCACGCCCGGAAACTCTGAGCCCACTTTGCCATCACTGCCAATTAGTATTCCTTGAATGCTACTTAGGGAAGCACTTCCTGTGAGTCTATGAGTGTATACAGCTGGGGAGCTCTGATGAACAGGTCTGGGCTGTCTGTGGGATCTCTCCCACACTCATGGGGACTTGGCCTGAGGCTTGGTCGAAACAACAGAGGCTGGTGTGGCATGGCTCACATTTTTTCTCCTGATTGCTGGAGGAGAGTAGTTTTGGGGTCTCCCAGGCCCTACCCAAGACTCACCCGGCTCTGGTACCAGGCCTCTGCTTCGGCTTTGCTGCGGTTGGCAATTTCGTCGTACTGGGCCTTGATCTGGGCAACGATGCCATCCGTGTCCAGCTCCCGGCTATTGTCCATCTTCACAGTGACCGAGGTCTCTGAGATCTGAGACTGGAGCAGGTTCGTCTCCTGGGGGTGGGGGCCCCGGGTAAGAATGGGTGAGCTCTTTGAGGATAAACTTGGCGAGGGAGAGGGGAAGAAATGAGGACACCCAGCTCTGACATTCCCATGGCAGATTTGCCTAGCTGTCCCGGCCTTCCATCACCGACCTGCTCCAGTCCCCACCCTCCAGTTGCACCGAGACCCAAGAGCCAAGGCGTGGGCCCTCTGACTTCTGGGAATATCTCTGCCCGAGACCCAGCTGTTCCACACTGGCTTCTTCACTTGCCCACTTTTAAGCCACAAATGTACCCACAGGGCAGGAGCTTTCCCCACCCATCATCCCTCCAGAACCGGCCCCTGGCAGACCACCTGTGGGCAACATGGCTGCAGGTACCTCGGTATACAGGGTTTTCAGGAAGTCGATCTCATGGATCAGAGCTTCCACATTGATCTCCAGGTCAGAATTTATCAGGAAGGCTGTGTCCACATCCTGCAGCCAGGAAAGTGACAGTCAAGACCTGGGGCCACCCCACTGCCAGCTGGGCCACCTCCCAGGCAAGCTGGTGGCAGGTGACAGGTGTGGGACCCACTTTCCTTACTTAGGCCCATGTAGAAGTGAAGGGGGTGACAAAGCCAAGGACCTCAGGCCTGGGCCTGGCATCCCAATGGGGAAGGATCAGAAGGGAATGAGATTAAAGGAGACGGGAGTCCATTCCTCAGAGCTCCCATGGACTCTGGGCAACAAAACACGTAGCTGTCTATGTGAGGGATTGTCAGGATGGTTCTCATCTCTGGGGATTTGAGTCAGAGCTTTTGTCTTTTGATTTGGCCACATCTTCAGCTTCTTGGGCAGGTGTAAATACAACATTCAACATGAGTTGGGCGGTGGAAGCATCAGTCACTGCCCTTCTGGGGCGGGAGGCTGGCCTTCCTCTCCCTTGGGGTCAGTGGGGCTGGCACTGGGGTCAGCAAAGTGAGCTGGCTGCAGGCCCGGTCCAGCGGGTGAGTGTCCCCAGGCCCACTAGGCCAGCTCAGAGTGCCTTCTCCTTCCGTGGGTCACCCTCCCTCACCTTCTTCAAGGCAACAAACTCATTTTCAGCACTGGGCCGCAGGGAGAGCTCCTCTTCATATCTGGTGGAAGGGGCAGGGGGAAAATGTTTTAGTCATGCTGGTGGGGTTTGGAAGGGTGTAGGCATGGGGCCTGAGAGTAGGAGCCTCTGGGGACAAGTCACAGAATGAATGCCCTAGGAAGGCACCAGCTCTGGTCCTGTTTCTGGTTACCTCTGGTCCCTTCAGCCACTCAACACAGATGTTTTTTTTTTTATCATAGCCTCTTATTAGCCACTTTGTAAGTTTATGTTCCACCCCAATGCCTGGTAGCTTTTTCCTGTAATGAATCATTCTCTGGGAAGCCCTTCTCTTTTTTTAATTAAAAAATTATTTACTGGCTGTGCTGGGTCTTAATTGAGGTATGTGGGTCCTTAGTTACATCATATGCAGATTTAGTTCCCTGACCAGGGATCGAACCCAAGCCCCCTGCAATGGGACATGGAGTCTTAGCCACTGAATCACCAGGGAAGTCCTTCTTAAAGCTATCTTTGTTCTATCTTGCTGCTGAGGAAGCTTACTTCATCCAGTCATTTCCTCTGGGAAAATGGTGAAGAGTTGGCTGCCTGTTGCTGGCACACCTGTCTTTTCTTCTTGAAAAAATGTTTATTTATTTGGTTGTGCCAGTTCTTAGTGGCAGCATGCGGTATCTTTTAGTTGCAGCATGTGGGATCTAGTTTCCTGACCAGGGATTGAACCTAGGTCCCCTGCACTGGGAGCATGGAGTCCTAGCCACTGGGCCACCAGGGAAGTCCCACAGCTGTCTTTTCTGAGTTGTTCTGAGAGTTGGCTGCGGTCACTCCAAGCCCAGCTGACCCCGTGCCCCTCCTCGCCTGGAGAGCGCTGAGCCTGGCCTCTACCTGCAGCTCAGTTGCAGAGGTAGCAATTACCCACTTTACCAGATCCTCAGAGAGAGCTGAACTATTTCCTCTAGGCTCCAGGGAGCTCTTCGCCCACTCACTGCACCCCAAGGCAACGGAATCAGGGTCAAGGGTTTAGTCTGGCCAGAATGATTCAGTTTGATGAGCGACATCAGTCCATTAAAAGCTTCTCTGTGCTTCCTGACGCCTGAGCTTCCGTTTTCCTGCAGAACTCAGCCGCTGCACAGGCGCTGGACGCTAAGCCTGCTGCCTGCGTTTCAATCCCACTCTGTCCTGCACTTGTCATGTGACATTGGGTAAGTGGCTTGGCCTTTCTTGACCTCAGTTTCATCATCTGTAGAATGAGAATATCACTGGTCCTGTCTCACAATTACAAACATCACACAAGTTAATGTCTGCAGAACACCAGGTCAGTACCTGGAACAGGGTACTGTGTGTTTGCTAATTGTGTGTTTGCTCAGCATTGGTTAAATGCTTGGTTAAAATACCATTGGTTAAATAAAATAGCATTGGTTAAAATACCATTTGACTTCATCCTTCTCCAACAGCCCCAGTTTTAAAATTCAAAGTCCTAATCTTGAGCTGCGAAATATGTCTCCTGACTACCTTGAAGAAAGGATCACTCCTGCTGAAAGGGCTGATCTCGCCACACCCACAACCTTGCCACATCTCGCCTACCCTTCTGCTTGAGTCATCCTCTCTCACTTGCACACTCTGGTCCTTCCTTCTGTCTCATCTCCTTTTCTGTGGTCTATTCTGAACTCCTCTTTTAGAAGAAGCAACTGGAATGAAACATATCCTTCAAGGCCTTGAGCAAACTGACACCTCCTCTGGGAAGCCTTCCTGGGCTGCTTCTGCCCTCTCACTCTCTTGAGCTTCCTCTTCCGTCCTGCCTTGTACAATGCTGTAGCTGCTGGTGAGCATACCAGGGCATCTTGCTGACTCTACCAGGATATCTTGAGGGAAAGAGCCAGACTTGCCCAACTTTATCAAACCCAAACTGCCCAGCACAGCTTCTGGCTTGGACTAGACATGTGGGTGACACCTGCAGCGTGTGTGTCCCCAACATGGCTCCATTCCACTGAACCCTCATTCTTAGCGTATTCACACTGTCTTTGGAGATGTGTCTCTCTCAGCCCTCTCCCAGCAACATGAGAGGCTCACCCAGGACCACGAGGCAATTTATCTTGGCCTCAGCTTCTTGAAAGAAGCACTGAATCTGGATTCTTGCAGGTGATGATTTTGAGTTGGACCAGGAAGATGCAGGGTAGAATATATTAGCCTGGATGTTACAAGAGAAATGCCACAGTGGGACTTATCAGGAAGAAGGAACAACAGGAGTACAAGCTGGGAGGAAGGAGGGCTTGGGAATCTGTTTGGAGGCTAAGAAGTGTTCAAGATCTGTCAAGGGACTGATGGAAGATGAGGCACAACAGGTATGAGGGCAGAGCCCTGGAGCACTGGGAACAGCAGGAGAAGACTTGTTTTACATGAAGAGAGAGAGAGCGTGGTCGGAAGGGGGATGAATACACATCTAAAATCTCAGAGCTTGTACAATATGCCTAATGGGTCGTAAGGATGCTCTGCCTACTTTATCCCACCTGACTGTGTAACCACCTAAAGGTCTACGTTTTCAGCTTCCCATTTTATAGATGGGAAGCCCAATGCCCAGATTGTTTATGTCGCTTGTCCTAGGTGCCCGGCTGGGTAGCAGTGGGGCAGACTCACTTTTTCTTGTAGCCCTCCAGCGTGTCTTGGAGGCAGTGGAACTCTGATGCCAGCCGGTCTCGGTCCCCGGTCAAGAAGTCCAGCTGCCTCCGAAGGGTGGAGATGTAGCCCTCGAAAAGGGGCTCGATGTTGTTCGAGCAGCACCTCTGTTGCTGCATGAAGTTCCACTTGGTCTCCAGCAGCTTGTTTTTCTGTTCCAGAAACCGGACCTGCAGCCAAGAATAGGATGTCACGGGGCGGGGAGGGGGGTGCCCTGGGGCCACAGCTGGCGAGAGTAAGTGCTGGTGCCGGCAGAGGAATCCATCTGTGCTCCAGCCTCCATCACATTGCTTCTGTCTCTCTGTCTCTCCCGCCTGGGGCGGCTTAGGGGACCCCCAGCTTCCACCAGGGGTTGTGTCGTAGTGGAAACAGGGCTGCCCCAAGAGGTCTGGGGTGGTTCCTCCTTCCAGCCCTGCCTGCCTGCCACCAGCCTTGTAACCTGGGCCGAGCCACCCAGCTCCTCAAGCTTGTTTTGCTGCCTCAAACTCCTACTTAAGATTACATAGGGAGAGCTTTGTACATCTTCATGCTAGTGGAAGCTGGTGAGGATACTGGATGGGGTTTCTTTAATTACAGCCCAGGGGTACTCAGGGAATAAAGCTCAAAGTTCGGTCCTAGCACTCATTGCTACTTTGCCCCATCCCCATCCTACATGGCCAAGTCCAAACCATGTCCCTGACATGGTAATGTGGAGAGCTGCTGGCCTACCCTTCATTTCCGTGGCTTGGAGATGGAGGTTACGAGACACTGAGTGAGGTGGCCGCTAAGCTAAGTTGGTCACCCAGCTAAGCTAGTCACTGGCAGAGCACACACTGTCTCCAGTCCTCACCCTTGGATTTTGCACCTTGTGCACTGTCTCTCAAGAAAACGATAGAGGAAGTCACGTCGTCTTCCTTCTAGTCAAAGGCCTGGTCACCGGAAGGCCCCCAGCCTCACAGATGGCAATGTGATGGAGCTGATGATCAGGACCCACAGTGTTGGAATGAGTTTACAAGCAGAACTTAATGAGCTTTCAAAATAAAACTGTAAGTTTAACATTTTCCATTTACTACAACAAGTTCCTTTTGGGAGCACTTCTGTGAGTATTACCTCCTTTAATTCTCCCTCCATCTCTGCCCGCTTTCCTGGGGCTGGGAGTCAGGGTCCAGGTCTCTTGACTGCACTCCCAGGACTCTGCCCTTAACTTGGGACCACCAGGAACACCCGCTTAGCCCTTGGTGTGTATCCTGACCTCAAGAACTTCCCTGGGATATAGGGACAGGCCCAGAAGCATGCCCGAGGTGACAGGCCAGTTCGGCATCTTCCAAGGGCAGCTCATCACCCTTCTCTCAAGGCTTTCAGAGCCGTGACCTGGGGGTTGAGAGATGTGAGACTTGGTCATGGCCGCTTTGTGTCCCTAGCTCTGACTGCTCCACCTTCTTCTTATCACAGACCTAAGCTGATGGCAAATTCTAGGGTCACAGTGCCCAAGGGTCTCCGCAGTTCATGTCATCGGAAGGAAGGTCTTTCATTAAAGCCTCATCAGAAAGGGCAGGTCTCTGCCTCTGATTGCCCCAGTATCTATCATGGCTTTGGGAGTTCCTCTTAAAGTCTGACCTCAAGCCCTCTTGGTGAGTTTATCAGATAACATCCACAGAGAAAGATAACATATTATAAAAAAGACAGACAAGCAGAAATGTCTGCTGCTGAGCCTGATCTAACCAGCTTTCAGTGACTAGGGGTCATGGAGCAGCCCCACCAGCAGCCCCAGGTTGTGGCTCCTGGAGCAGCCACAAGGTGCTGTCTGTCTCCTGAGGCCCTGGACCCTGAACCCACCTCCTACCTTGTTGATGAAGGATGCAAAGCGGTTATTGAGACACTTGATCTGCTCCTTCTCGTCCCTCTTCACCCTCTGGACAGTTGGGTCGACCTCCAGCTCTAGTGGGACCAGCAGGCTCTCATTGATGGTTACAGGGGCAATGCAGGCAGAAGACCCACAAGTAGCACCTGCTCGGTATCCGAAGCCAGGCAGGCCACACCTGGAGGCGACCCGGGGCCGCCCGAAGCCCACGTTGCACAGGCTCCGGGAGCCGAGGCAGCCCAGGGCGCGGAAATTCCCACTGCCCCCAGTCTGGCATGGCCCCTTGCTCACTGCATATTGGGTGACCACCCGGGGGAGGACGGCTGAGCAGGAGCTGAAGCCCCGGCTGCCACATCTGAAGCCCTGCTGGAAGGAGCGGCACGACATGGTGGGTGTGAAAGGCAGAGAGACGGCGCCCTGGAGGGAGGACAGAGGCGAGAGTTATCGGGTGAGCTCAGCCTCCACCCTTTTATTTGGTCAAGGATGGAGGGCTGAGCTGGGCCGAACCCCAAATCACCGTGAAATCAGGTTTATGAGCTTGGCATATTGGCAGCTGCTAAGTACTGAGGTGGATAATTAGGGTAGCGGAGAGCAAAGAGTAGGAGCCAATTGTCCATGCGGGTCGGACCCATAAAAATTCTATTTGTCCTCTTCCTTGCTTACAGGGGTGATGAAAGGGGCCAACCAGACAGATATTGGGTTGGCCAAAAAGTTTGCTTGGTTTTTTCTGTAAGATGGCTCTGGTAGCGCTTAGTTGTTTTTAACTTCATTTGAAACAATTTTGTTCGATTGTGTTGTGACAGCTGTCATATCAGCATGCATTAAAAAATCTTACCAAAACTCGTGAATTTTTGTGTAGCCGTTTTAATATTGAAGATGGAACAAAAAACAGCATTTCAGCAAATTACACTTTATTATTTCAAGAAAGGTAAATTCAAAACTGAAATGCACGAGAAGACTTGTGTAGTGTATGGAGAAAGGGCCGTGACTGACTGAACATGTCAAAAGTGGTTTGTGAAGTTTCGTTCTGGAGACTTCTCACTGAGTGCTGCTCCATGGCCAGGTAGACCAGGTAAAGTTGATAGTGATCAAATTGAGACATTAATTGAGAAAAATCAACATTACATCATGCAGGAGATTGCTGACATACTCAAAATAACCAAATCAAGTGTTGAAAATCGTTTGTACTGGCTTGGTTATATTCATTGCTTTGATGTTTGGGTTCCATATAAGTTAACTGAAAAAACCTTTTTGACCATATTTCTGCATGTGATTCTGAAATGTAATGAAAATGTTCCTTTTTAAAACAAATTGTGATGGGTGATGAAAAGTGGACACTGCATGATAATGTGAAATGGAAGAGATTGTGGGCCAAGAGAAATGAACCACCACCAACCACACTGAAGGCCAGTCTTCATCAAAGATGATGATGATGTATAAATGGTGGGATTGGATGGGAGTCCTCTGTTATGAGCTCCTTCTGGAAAACCAAATGGTTAATTCCAACATGTACTGCTCCCAGTTAGACCAGCTGAAGCCAGCACTCAATGAAAAGTGTCCAGAGTCAGTCCAGAGAAAACACACAATCTTCCATCAGGATAGTGCAAGACTATGCTTCTTTGATGACCAGGCAAAGACTGTTACAGCTTGGACAGGAAGTTCTGATTCATCTGTTGTATTCACCAGCCATTATACCTTCAGATTTCCATTTATGTCAATCTTTACAGACTTCTCTTAATGGAAAAAAATGTCAATTCCCTGGAAGAACGTAAAAGACATCTGGAACAGTTCTTTGCTTAAAAAGATAAAAAATTTTGGAAAGATGGAATTATGAAGTTGCCTGAAAAACTGCAGAAGGTAATGGAACAAAACGGTGAATATGCTGTTCAGTAAAGTTCTTGGTGAAAATGGAAAATGTGTTCTTTATTAATACTTTTACTTAAAAACCAAAGGAACTTTTTGGCCAGCCCTATATGTTGGTTTATTCAGTTGCTTGGCCTCAAGGAAAGTTAGAGTTGGGACTTGAGGCCCTTTTGTGGGTGTGGGGCAAGGGGTATGAATTATCTACCTGGCTGTTCTGGGATGGGCTTTCCTGATAGCTCAGTTGGTAAAGAATCTGCCTACAATGCAGGAGATTCCGATTCAATTCCTGGGTCGGGAAGGTCTGCTGGAGAAGCGATAGGCTACCCACTCCAGTCTTCTTGGGTTTCCCTGGTGGCTCAGCTGGTAAAGAATCTGCCTGCAATGTGGGAGACCTGGGTTCGATCTCTGGGTTGGGAAGATCCCCTGGAGAAGGGAAAGGCTACCCACTTCAGTATTCTGACCTGGGTCACAAAGAGTAGGACATGACTGAGCCACTTTCACTTTCACAGCTCTGGGATTAGAGGCCAAATTAGATGTGCTTGAGGATCCTCTATTTCCCCAAAGCTGTTTCCATGTTTTTTCTGCAGATGCTTCAGACCCAAGTACCCCTGTGGGCTCCCAAGTGGTCCTAGAAGCCCCCTGGAAGAGGGAGGGAGGCTTTGGGCATGAGAGAAGCCTCCCTAAGCAGACTGGGCCCTGGCCTTCTCAGGCCAGGTGGGGTCCTGACTCTGAATCAGCTATCCACTCCTCATCCTTCTAGGGCTCCTGAGATAGAAGGCTCCAGACACAGACTCTAGTCTCCAGGGGCCTGGCTAGTCCAAAGGAGGCTGCAGGGGACTCAAGAGGGGGTGCCTTGTGCTTGAAGAGGGGAGAGGAATGGATGGCCTCCCTAAGACTCTTTGGGCTCCAGATGGCTGTTAGCATAACCGACGGCATCTTGACACTTACAGTTCCTCCCGTCCTTTCCCTGACCTGACCTAGGACCATACTGTGTGGTAAATCACTTTTTTTCATCAAGGGCTTTGTGGTTAATAGATATTGCTTAACAATCATTAAGGCCAGGTGGCCCTATCTCTGTTGATCCTCAAGCAATGATGACAAGCTTCCCTGAAATATTCTGGGGCCCACAAGACTAGTTACCCATTCATAAACCCTGACTTAGTATTGCACATCCTGTTTCAAGCACCTACCCCTGAACCCCAAGTTAAATATAACATTATTCCTGTGGCCACTTGGTGGTGTAGAGTGCAGTTGCGAAAGCTTCCCTAACGTTGTCAGCCAGGTCTCACCGTGTGAGTAAGTTACCTTGTAATAAATTGATCCATTGATTATATGGAGCTGCTTGCCTTGTTTTTTTGGCTTCAAGATACCTTCTCAGTTAGGTGGACATGTTTTGTTCCCTCCATCCTCCAACAGGCCTCCCAAGTATGTACTGATGTCAGTCATTAGGTCAGAGCTCCTTTCCCTGTCTCTGCCCTCCCCATCCTGAGCCTCCCAAGGATGGATGCTCTGACCCGAGGACATTTCTGGGAAGGGTCATTGCCCTCGGGAATTGTTCAGGTGGAAGCAGGTTATAGGCTTTCTTCCCAGCCCCGAGGACACAGCTCTTTGCCGATGCCTGAAATGCCTTCTTCTTTCCATCAGTCCCATCAGTGAAGCCGCTGTAGCCAACTGGTCTTTCCCTTTCACACTGTGACCTTTTTGCTAGGTTAAAATCAAGTCAACAATAATAGTAACATTTACTGGGTGCCTACCATGTGTTGGAACCACGCTGAACTCTACATCCATTATCCCATTGAATTCTTATGATAACCATGATATAGTTTCCATTTTATGGACAAGGAAAGTGAGGAGCAGAGTGGTGGAGTAAAACTCCCAAGCCACACAGCTTGTCTGGGATGGGCGGGGATCCAACTTCATCATTTCTGATGTCACTGTGCTTTACTGCTCTGGTGGGGGGGGGCCCTGGGTTAGGACTCAGGGATCTACTGTTAATATGCATTGTATCCTCTCTGTTTCTTGGCTTCCTCACCTCTGGATTAGGAGACTGAACTCAAACATTCTTGTGCTTGGCAATTCTTAGTCTAACTGTGACACTTCACACTGGTGCCTTTTGCATTGTCTTGGCTTGGGTCTAGAGCTCTGGCGAGGGAAGCCTGGGGCTTGGGGAGGTAAGGGGTGCAACAAGAGACTCTGGGCGATGGCAAGAGGCAGAAGTGGGTGGAGGTCCTGTTGCATGATGTCTGGGGGAGGGGATTCTCATTCTGCCCTGGAGTAAACCCTGTGGGTAGATAGAACCTGCTCCCAGAGAACTCCATTTCCGAGATCATCCTCTGAGTGTGGCATAGGACACAGACTCAGTCAAGGCCTAGAGAGCTCGGTGACATTTTTATTGAAGCAATTTGAGGGGATAGGCAGGCACCGGAAGCAGGAGAAGTGTTCTGTCTATGGTGTGAAATGCAGGCCTGGACTGCACTCAGCGTCTCTGGGGGTACAAGGTCAGCTCTAAGCAACCCCAGGAAGGATTGTGGCTGCTGGGGATCTGGGTCAGACAGGAGGGAGCTCCTGAAGGAATGCCCCAGCTCAGATCTTGGCATATGGCAGCTGGACTGGATGCCTGTGGGCCCTGGAGGGCTCTGGGATGAGGAGCAAGTGGGGTACCTTTGCGGGAATCTATTTGGAGGCAGAGGGATGAACAGGTGAGCTGGGGATTCACAGGCTACTTCCCTGCTCCAGGTGCCTCTTGTGATTCAGTGCATGGGGGTCAGCAAAGCAGCAGGTCTTAGGCCCGGGGGCCGGGGGCCTTAGAGGGGAGGCAGCAGGGCGGGGGGCCCTTTAGCTCCTGTAGCTCTTGCTGGACGAGGTCTTGGAGATGATGCGCATGCTGGAGCTGGTGCCGCTCATGCTGCGGCCGCTGGTGGAGCTGAAGCTGCCGCCGCTGCTGCCAAAGCCACTGCTGCCGAAGCCATAGCCACCCCCGGTCACGCAGAGGCCGCCGCCCCTGCTGTAGCCCGAGCCCCCAGAGGAGGAGACCACGGCTGTGCAAAGAAGGCACAGGGCATACTGTCAGCCTCGTCCCTGGGTCTTGTGCCCAGGCGCCTCCCTCCCACAGGCTCCCCAGGGAGTCTCACGGTCCCCATCATCTGCTGCCTCAGCGAACACAGGAGATGGTAATTTTCATAGCTTGCCCAGCTGTGACCACAGAGGTCTCCTTGACAGGCCTGAGAGGATGCCCTTACTGTGATACCCCTATTTTTCAGGGGAAGAAACAGGTGCAAAGACACCAAGTGGCAGGCCCAAGGTCACACCTGCCGGAGAGCAAAGCTTGGGGCCCCTGGGCTGTGTTTGTCCCTCCTCTCTACCCGGGGCTTTCCCACTGGGTGAGACAGGAGGCCCCAGCTATTGTGTGGGCATCACAGGTTCCCAGATAGGCAGGGCCCGAAGGCGATCCAGGTGAACCTTCCCCAGACTGGAATCCCCTTACTGTCTCCCTGAGAGGCAATCCTTTTGCTTCTGCTCAAATCCCTTCTGCAATGGGGAGCTCACGGCCTTGGAGCGTAGCTCCCCACAGCCTATGGAACGTTTGAAGATGCCTCTTCAACCTTCCCTCTCAGTGTCTGATTCTCCAGGCGAGGCATCCCTGTGCCTTTAACTCACTAGTTTCCAGCCCTCCCTCATCCTGGTTTTCCAGCCTCCCTCCCAGGGCTGGACCCATGAGGGCCCCGGGGAACTCTACATCCCATGCCCGGGTCTCCACACTCCATGGATGCTGCTGGAGCCTGCTGGGTCCTTCTGCAGAATGAATCCCCCTGGCTTCTTCCTGGGACCTGAGGGCAAGCCTCTTTGCTTTCTTGTTCAGTTAATTTGCTTCAATTTTCAACACAGGTCTTTAGCTTTTTAATAGCCTCTTGTTAGTTTGAATTTCTGCCAGAACTAGCTGAAAAATCAGGTGTTCGAATGAGGGACCCACTTTTTGTGAGTAGTCCTGTCCCATAACTGAGGTCCTCGGGGATTTGGGTGGAGTGGATTTGTGATTCCACCATGAACCTCTCTTGATCCCACTGGGAGGAAGGGCCAAAGAAGAAAGGGGTCTCCACAGAGCCTCTCAGAGAATCTTAATGATATTCCTGCCCCTGCTCGTTCACTATCTGTTCACCAAAAATTATGCTGTTAGCTTCTGTTTTATCTCCCACTTTTCTGTCATCCCAAGACATTTACTCACAGATATTCACAGGCCCGACACCTTCTCCAGTGAGTCTGTTGCAGGAGGGGAGAGAAAGACATATTTCATTTGCTGAGAAGTTAGAGAACCCTGGGTTCTTTGTATTTAAAGCTAGCAGCACAGAGAGCTGGCTGTGCTCTCGGCACTGTGCTGAACAAGACTTTGATCACCCTTTTAGCTGTAGGAAGCTGGTGTGACTCTGGAAGGGGACATTAGAAGAGAGATCAAATCCAAATATATGGTGAAATGGGGAGACAGACTCGTGCTCACTATGTCGGGAGGGACAGTCAGATGGTAGGCCTCTCTGGGCAAACACAGAGCCCCTGAGCCTCGCCTCGTCCTGAGTGTGGCCTCATTGATCACAGGGCCTGGGCAGAAACAGTCCTGCAAATGGCCTTCCAGGTAGTCATGGACCACCTCCTCCTGACACCATCTATCCTGGCCCCTGCTCTGGGTCCCATTGGAGCTCTGGGAATGACTTCAGGACACCTCAGGAGATCATCTGAGTTTTAAGTCTGTTTCAATTCTGAGCATGTCTATTTGGGGCCTGACCCTGTGGGGATCTTGGCTGCTGTGGCATTGCTACAGTGCTCTGTAGGCATCTGAACCACGGGAGGAGGAGGAGCTTGCCCACCTGCACTCCTCGCCCTCCAGCAGCTTCCTGTAGGTGGCGATCTCAATGTCCAGGGCCAGCTTGACGTTCATCAACTCCTGATATTCACGCAACTGCCGCGCCATGTCCTGCTTGGCCTTCTGCAGGGCCTCCTCCAGCTCAGCCAGCTTGTGCTTGGCATCCTTGAGGGCCAGCTCCCCACGCTGCTCAGCATCGGCGATGGCAGCCTGGAGCGTGGAACACTGCCAGGAGGACATAGGAATTTATGAAATTGTCCACAAGGAAGGATGGAGGATATGGGCTTTAGGTTAAAAATGTGAAAGAATTTCCTGAAATGGATTTCATGCAAAGGGGGTTGGAGTATCATCGTCTTTAAAAATAAGATTAATCTATGTTCTCCTTGGATACTTTGCGACTTAGGATGGAGAATGGTTTTTGGGGTCCCATTCAATATGAACTTCTCTGAATTGTGGGTAACTAAAGTGAATCAGTTTTGCCATGTATGCCTTTGGAGGACAGCATCTTTCCAAGAGGAATTGATGTTGGACAGATCTCAGAAAGAAGGTCCTGGCCTTCCTGGTGGGGGCAGAAGACTACAAGTTTATATTTCTGGATGATCACTCATCTGGGGAGAACTCTCTGCATGGGCTGAGGCAGGGGAATGGATGAGATGGCCAATGGTTGCTCAGCCCTACCTGCTTCTTCACGTTTTCAATCTCAGAGCGCAGCCTCTGTATCACCCGGTTCAACTCAGAGATCTCCATCCTGGTGGAGCGGAGGTCTTCCCCATGCCGGCCGGCAGACCGCTGCAGCTCCTCGTACTGGGGGTAAGGAGAAGGAGGAGAAGGGGCAGTGAGGCCAGAAAGTGGTGGCTTCCCAGGGCCCAACAGGGCTTCTGAGACAATGCTTAGAGGCACCTCCCTTTGCACGCAGCTGTCTCCATCAAATCCATTGCACTGTCTCTTGGCTCTGCCCCTCACTCTCCATATCCAAAGTCTTCACTCCACAGGTGGACCTTCCTATATCCCAGCTTTGGTCCTTCGTCTTCATGTTTGGGTGTCTCACCCCCACAAACTCAGCATCATTCAGGGGTGCTTGTCACTTTCTAATTTTAAAGCTCATTCATATTTGTTTTTCCTGGCACCAGGTCTTGTATCCCCAGGGACTCCTCAGCTCCAATCTGGAAAATGTCTTTGGGTAACCCCAACCAGCCTTTGTTCAGCCTCTCAGCCCCAGCTATTTCTACCTCTCATCTCTGGATGCAGGAAGCTAAACCTACCTCTTGCTCCCACCCTCCCTCTTTTGCACCTACTGGTACTAGTGGCTGGTACTGTCCAGCTGTCCCTTGCCTCTCCTCTGCAAAGCATCAGAGGGGTGTTCATCCTCCTCGGGGCAGGCAGGACTGACCACCTCTTGCCTTTGTCTGGCTGTTCCCCCAGGTCCTGACGAGGCTGCCTGAGGAGTGCTCTGACAGAACGAGCCCCAGGGTGAATTCAGATCCCTCCAAGCCCGTCAGACTGGGAGGACAAGGCTCTTATCAAATCTGCCTTTGAAATCTCAGTTCTCTGAGACTGTTTCATGAAATTGACCTTGATACCTCACCTTGATCTGGTACCAGGACTCAGCCTCGGCCCGGCTGCGGTTGGCGATGTCTTCGTATTGGGCCTTGACCTCAGAGATGATGCTGTCCAGGTCTAGCTTGCGGTTGTTGTCCATGGACAGGACCACGGAAGTCTCAGAGATCTGGGCATGAAGCTGTGCCAGCTCCTGCGAGGAGGCCCACATGGGAAAGATGTGTGTGCACGTGCAGGTGTGTTGTGTGTGCATGTGTGCACTTGTGCGTGTGTGTTGGGAGACTGTGCCCAGCACCCCAGAACAGACACTGGCACTGAGGGCCTCCCACGCACAACAGGATGGAACAGTCTATTGAAGCCTGAAAGGGCTGGGGGGACAGTAGGCAGGTCACCGGGTTAACACCTGTTCTTTATCTGCACGGAAGGAGCAGCAGCTCAGGTAACTGTAGCCAAGATTCTCTAGAAGTCACTCCTGCTGTCAAGGGCACACACCTTGTTATAACCTGTCAGTTTGGCAATGTCTCATGTTCTGAGGAAATGCAAGCTTTCATTCCAAATAAAGTAATTATCTTGGGAAAGAAAGCTGAGTCAGAAAGAGCCGGAAAGCTGTGCTGTCCCAGCCCCATTTCCTAACCTTGCTCCTCCCTGCGCTTCAGGGAAGGGAAACAGAAACCACCTGGAAACAGCAGAAAGACCTGAAAAATTCAAGCCTAGGATCTGCCAACCAGGTTAGATGGCACCTCTGAGCCTCAGAGAGACTAGTCTTACTACTGCCTCCCATGATTTCTGTGAGTGTTAAATACATTCATGTTTGTTTGTATGGGGCTTCCCTGGTGGCTCAGATGGTAAAGAATCCTCCTGCAAGGCAGGAGACCTGGGTTCGATCTCTGGGTCGGGAATATCCTCTGGAGAAGGGAATAGCTACCCACTCCAGTATTCTTGCCTGGAGAATTCCATGGACAGAGGAGCCTGGTGGGCTATGGCCATGGAGTTGCAAAGAGTCAGACATGATGGAACAAGTAACACTTGTATAAGATGGGTTTTGAAGCAGAAAATCCACAAGTAATTTGTTAATGATGACTTTACAGAATCATCTAAAACAGTGGTTCCCAAAATGGGATCCTCAGACTCGCAGTATTATCATACTGAATCAGAATTGCGGTTCCCAAAATGTGATCCTCAGACTAGCAGTGTCATCATACTGGATCAGAATTGGTGTTCTCACAAGATCTTTAGGAGATTCTAATGAACTGTAAAAATTTAAGCATCACTGATCCAAAGCCCAAATCTGCAAGTAACAGTATCAATTGTTAATTAATTGTTAATTCCTTTCTTTATTAACAATGGGTTCACGCATTTCCTGCTTCAAGAAGTTATTATTTTGTTGCTATTGGGTTGCAATTTGCTTTTCTAAAAGAGTTTTTCCTGATAGCTGACCTAGCTGGGAGAGTCTCAGCTCACAGGATTGCTGCTCAGCATTGGGAGCCAACATCACCCTGGTTTTCATCATTGAAGTGAATATAAGCAGAGGAAATTATGGGATTTTATTTTTTGCCCCCAAGTGGGTGGTCATTGAAGCCGTCTGAAGACCCAGAGCCCATGTTCCTGCTCCTGGAACATGACCAGATTGTGTTGGGTATCACACACGTGCAAACCTGTGAGCAGATCACCTGTTGTCACCAGGCCTACTTGCGATGCACACTGCACCCTGCAACCCTACCTCCACATCACTAACCTTATCTCGGCTGCTCCCCCTCACTCATTCTCCACCGGCCACATGGGCCTCCTTCCGGCATTTCTGGATCCTCAGTCCCTTCAGGTTATTACCCACCATCTGCCTGCCTCTGCTCCCTGTTGTGCATTTCTCCATCGCCCCTGAAATGGCGAAGTTATTTGATTCTCTCCATGCTACCCATCTCCTGGAAGCTCCAAGAACTTAGAGCCTTGATTGCGTTTGCCCAGCGCTGTATCTTGTATCCTTGAGCTCAGCATTGGGCTTATAGAGGCACACAGCAAAATGCCTCTTTAAGGGAGCCAGTTAATTATTTTGTGTGCTTCTAGAAGCACCTGAGGGCTCACTAGTTGCCACTTGATCTGCATAATTGAATCATCCTGCAGTTGCCATAGGAAAAGTAACAGGTAAATCTGAACTGGGCTGGGTGAGCTGGGTTGCTCAGATCATTCTATGGAAACTGCAAGTAATTCGCTGACAGGCAGCTCTTTTGTCTGACCAACAGAAGATTCTCAAATTTCTCACCTTATCTGACCCACCTTCTGCCCTGGGAAAACTCACATTCTCCCTTGGTAGGGGAAGCAACATCTACTCCATCAATTCCAACTCAGGCATGGGGTGAGGAGCAAGGGGAGACCAGGGAAGGGGCCAGCAGCCTCTGTGCTCAGCTGCAGCCCCCAGCCTCCAGCTCTTCTGGGGGGAACCCCCGGCCCTGCTTACCGCTTCATAGAAAGACCTCAGGAAGTTGATCTCATCCATTAAGGCTTCCACCTTGGCCTCCAGTTCCACTTTGTTCATGTAGGCAGCATCCACATCCTGAGCACAGAACATGCGGTCACTCTGAGTCCCACCCTTCTGGGGTTAGCCGGCCCCCTCTGTGAGTTAGGTTGGAGGACTTCAGCTCCCGGGGACAAGAGCATTTCTCTCTCCCAGGCTAAGGATAGAGTGGAACTTACAGGGGGATCCAAACTGCATGTGGACCAGGTTCTTGGGGATCGCCCATCTGCTCATCAGCTGGTGCTACGTGGAAAAACCTCTCATGTCACCTCCATGCGGTGACGACAACATGAATCATCCTGGGCCCTTGGGCCTCTACTGCCTGTGGCCTCACCTTCTCCCTGAGGCTTCCCTGCTCCTTGCACTCTGTCCCTTTGTCCCCTTTCCACATTGCTGCTCCTGTTCTTCCTCCCTCTCCAGATTAGCTCCTGGGCTGGATCTCCCCCTCCTTCTGCCCATCCACACTGAGCAGAAAGGTCCACAGTTTCTGGAGCTGGCCCCCATCCTATGCCCATTCTTGAGCCTGACTTGAGGTCTCACAGACTCAGCTCAGCACAGGGCCCGTTCTGCTTCTCCTTTCCCTGCGTAAGATCCACACTGGGGAGGGCACTGGTGTTAAGATTTATAGCTCAGACTTGGGTGTCCTGGATCCTGACTCGCCTCTGGTTATCTGGGTAACCTGGGGCAACTTATTTAACCTCCACGAACCTGAGTTTTCTCACTTCTAAAGTAATATGTGCTTCCAAGATTGGTTATGCAAATTAAATAAAGCCTCATATACAGGGCCGCAGACTTATGTGGCAGCTGTCACTCCTGGGAGGGGCTCCCTGGGCCCAGAGTCAGATCAGAGCACCCCTGTCTCCTCACCTTCTTGAGCACCACAAACTCGTTCTCAGCTGCTGTGCGCCTGTTGATTTCCTCTTCGTACCTGCGGGGAGAAGGAAGCGGATGGATGTTCGGAGCGGGGCTTCTAGGAGTGAGGTCCAGTTGGGGGGGGGGGGGGAGGTGTAGGTGGGAATCCAGAGCAGACTTGGAAAATGCGCTGCTGAAGTGTTGCTCTGCTATTACATATATTACCCAACCCCAAATCCATCACACAACCACCCCTGTCCAAACAAAATCCAAACTCAAATCAACACAAAACAGAACTGCCCCCCATTCTTTCTGAGGTCTTTCTCACAGCCGTATTCTCAGAGGGCACGTGAAGGGGCATGATGCTTCCTTTTACCCCACGGTCTTGCCTAAGCCAAGGGGAGGGACAGAGAACAGTAGAGGGGGGCAGTCTGGGCCTACGCCTACACCCCACGGCACACTCATCTTGTCTCACTGTTCTGTTCTTAGCTGCTGACCCCCTGCCTGGGAAGCAGAGTCTTCGGGCTAATAAGAAACCTCCCTTTTGTCTCCTCCACCAAGTTTTCTCGTCTTCAATTTGCCCCTGAGCAGCAACCCCACTCTCCCTAGCCCCCCTCACCCCACTGATCTCTGGGAAGGAAGTCTCAAGTCTGCTCTAGGTAACATTCCCCATTCCACCTCTTAAGCATCAGCCAATCCCACCCTCTCGGAGGCTGGGCTGTGGAGGGGGCTTCATCCCTTCTCCCTATTGGCTGAATAACCCAGGGCAGGTCCCTTAACCTCTCAGAGGCTCTTTCCCAACCATGAGTCAGCTTGTTGTTAGCTATATACTAACCCACAGGATGGATACCATCAGACTCTCCCCCGCTTTTCTATTACACCTTTTGTCTATAGAATCTTCAGTACTGTGCTTTCTTCCAAGTTCTCTGGGAAAATGAATGTGATTTTCCTTATTGTTTCCTAAAATTGTCTTTTCATTAAACATGATCATCTTTGCTTCACCCAGCTCCACGCAATTGTCTTTCCCTGTTTCCCAGTTCACAGTCTGTCTGCCAGAGGGCAAGCCTCAAGTGGCCCTGCACAGGCCTCTTAGACACCTACCACAGGAACATTGCTGCCCTTTAATCCACACTCTCCAACAGATCCCCAATATCCCTTCAATGTGCATCTTTTCTTTGCAACCTTGAGTTTTTTGTCTTTTCCTCCTGGAAGCCTTCTTGGATTGAAATACTGTTATCCCATATTTGCATGATATTATAAATTGTCCGTCAGCACTTGCTTCTCTTGTCTATGTTTGCATCACTACATACATTATACTTAATCGTCAATATAATAAAAATAGCTAACACGTGTTAACAGCTTACTATGTACCAGGCACTGGCTACGCTATTGAGTACTTTACAAGCAAATGTTGCTTTAATATTCTTAGTCTCGCTATGAGGTGGGTACTATTAATATTTCCTTTAACAGACAAAAGAACTAGGACTTAGAGAGTTTCGCTTTCTTTAGATATTGAGTCAGTAAATGATTGAGCCAAGATTGTAAATCTGAGGATTTCGCTAGTGGTTTAGTGGCTAAGATTCTACACTCCCAGTGTGGAGGGATCCAGGTTCAATCCCTGGCTGGGGAACTAGATCCCATATGCCTCAACTAAGACCTGATGTATCCAAAAAATAAATAAATAAATATTTTTAAAAGTCTTAAAGAAAAATAATTGTCAATCTGACTAGGTTCTCCAGCACTGTTTAGCAGAACTTTTGCCTTGATAGAAATGTTCTATATCTGCATGTATTATGGGACCCATTAGTCATATGTGGTGACTGAGCATTTGAAATGTGGCTAGTGTCATTGAGGGTCTGAATTTTAAATTAAATTTAATTTTAATTTAAATTGTCTCATATGGCTTGTGGTTACCATGTTAGAGCAACTGTAAAATCTGGGCTCTCATTACCTTATACAAATGGTAACAAAAACTGATTTTTTTGGCCCAAGAACAAACATTAAAACTAAATTAAAACCATAAAAATAAGAAATTATTTGTACCTTTAGATATGAGCATACCATTATGTTTAGCAGGGTGTGTGTGTGATTTCAGGGAAAAGGCAGTAGATATACCTCCTTGTTCTTCATACTGCAGCCTTGGCCAGGGTTGGGGTGGATATGTGAACATTGTGTAAGTCAGCAATCAGATTGAGTTGAACAAATGTGAGCATGAGATTCTATGGGTTCAGTTCATCACTAATGCGTTGCTACTTGTATAACCTTGAATGGGTCAGTTGCTATCTCAGAGCCTCACTTTCCTCATCTCCAGAGTTGGCAGGGTTGTATGTATCATGCTCTGCGTGCCCATATGAGTTATCATTTCTAAGCCCAGCCCCTCCCCCAAACCTCAACATTCTTTTTTTTTTTTTGGCTGCACAGTGCACGTGTAGCATGCAAGATCTTAGTTTCCCAGTCAGGGATCGAACCCCAGCCCCCTGCACTGGGAGCATGTAGTCTTAACCACTGGACCCCTAGGGAAGTCCCTAAGAGCCCAGTTCTTTTCCTGGGTCCACCTCTGTGCCCTGAGTGTGTGCCCTATTCCCCATTGGCTTGGGCACTTCAGGAGAGCCCAGGGTCTCCCCTGGAGCCTCAGGGCTGAGCTACCACTCACTTGTTCTTGAAGTCCTCCACCACTTCCTGCATGCTCTTCAGCTCCACCTCCAGCCTCGAACGCTCTCCCCCAAGGCTGTCCAGCTGCCGCCTCAGGTTGTTGATGTAGCCTTCAAACATGGGCTCGAGATTGGCCCTGGTTGCTTTATGCTCCTGCAGGAGGCCCCATTTGGTCTCCAGGACTTTGTTCTGCTGCTCCAGGAACCGCACCTGCCACCGCCAGAGGTGAGAACCCATGAGCATGTCTTTACAGCCATTGCCTTGCAGAGGGCTCTGGGATACAGGACCCCCGACAGTGTAGGGGGAGCCCTGCAAGATCTCAGAGTCCAGGTGGCAGGCTCCTCCTCCTCGTTCTCATGTGGGCAGGAGCCTGGGATGTAAATAACCAAGCCCATGTTGGTGCAATGGGGCTGGGAGACTGGCTAGTAGCTGGGTTTGGAGGTGAGAGTAGGCAGGAGGGCCAGGGGACCAGGAAACCATCTGAATACATCAAACTATGCTGATGTGTGATAGTTGAAGAAAAGAACACTCCACCATATTACTGAGTGAGATCTTTGGTTCCCAATAAACGGGCAAGAGGTTCTTGGCAGAAAATTCACCCATTTGCTTTCAACATGATTTCTCTAGATCTAGAATCTGGACTCAGTTGCCACCACAATCCAGGAATGCTGGAGAAGATCACTCTGGAGTCACCTTAGGGGGATCTGGATACAATTTCAGCCATGTCCCTCATGAACTGTGTAGCCTTGGACAAGCTCCTTCTTGTCTCTCTTCTCTCAGATCTCAGGTTCCTGTGGTCTTGTGCTACTAGTCTGGTTTTCCTGAATTGCACTCAACAGCTCCTCAGGCTGGGAGACAGCCTTGGGAACATGCAAAATCTTTTTCTCTAGACCAGTCCCTCTGTTGAGAGCAGTTGGAGTGACACATAGCCTCAGAGAATGAAGGAACAGAGCCTCCAAGACTTTGGAATTGGCAGTGTGCCTACAGAGGGTCTTTAACAAATGCATCCCACTCCCACTTCCATTTTCCTGGCTCCAGTCCTCCCCAGCCATATCCCCTCATTCCCCAAGACCCCTCCAGATGAACTGTGGAAAAGCAGGGTCCACATCCTTCCCCTCAGAACCAGGCTTCTATAAATCTCACATCTGTTGGTGCAAGCATCACGTCAAGTGGAGGACATGAGTGATAAAGGCTTCAGCAGGTTAGGTTTATGCATTCAAAGGTCTGAGTCCACATGATGAGGCATTTCATAGCCTGTTAGACCTGCAAGAGAACCTTGGAGTCCATCTGTTCAACCCAACTGAGGCCTGAGAAGTTAGGGATTCTCCCAGCGGGAGAGCTGCCATAGGAGCTGGTTGCCCCTCAGTTTAGCACTCTTTCTTTCAGATGCCAGGATTGAAGCCTGAATGATCTAGATTCTTGGGCTGGTTCTTCCCAGATGAAAGCAATCAGCTCTAGTGTGAACTGGCAATAGTGCACACTGGACTGTTTCTTTCCCCAGAACTGGGGAAAGCCCTAGGATTCCAGGCCAATAGCAGGGGAGGTTCAGGACTGACATCACAACTTTCCTCTCACCAAGAGGAAAGTCTGAAACCCTGAGTGCATCCCTTGCCAATCAAATCAATAGTGAGGCTGCCACAGGATTGCCCCTGTTAACTGTCAGGGAAAAGTGACCTCAACCCACTTCTGTGAGCTGAACTTGTAACCTTCCATTTCTTGATCCTCTGCTCTCTGAACCAATCCCTTTTGCTGTCTAATTTTAAGCCAAGTTTATGGCTATCCATCAAAAGAGTAACATTCTCGCAGTGGGTCAGACAGCTCTGGTGCCCAAAGATGGACATTTTTCTCATCTCAACAAGGTGGGAAATCACTTCCTCCACACCCCTGACCCCCAGGACCTCAGAAAAGAACAGAAAGCTGAGATACTCCTGGGTGCCACCTGCTTTCCTGGTGGGGACCCCATCGCCCTCTCACCTTGTCGATGAAGGAGGCGAACTTGTTGTTAAGGGTCTTGATCTGCTCCTTCTCCTCCTTTCGCACCCGCTGGAGGGATGGATCAATCTCCAGGTGAAGGGGAGTCAGGAGGCTCTGGTTGACGGTGACCTCATGGATGCCTCCAGCGCCAGACATCATCCCACCTCCAAACCCATAGCCACTGCCAACTCCTCCCACTCTGCACCCTATGCCCCCAAGACCCAGCCCATAGCCAGCACCCCCGAAGCCAGTTCGGTTGGAGCGGTAGCCACTGCTGATGGAGATTCTCTTGTTACCCCCAAAGCTGTGGAGGCTCCTGGTTCCAAAGCCACCTCCGAAGCCACCCCCAAAGCTCTTCCCACTCTGGATCATGGAGATGGAACTGAAGCTGGGCCGGCAGCCTGAGAGGAGGTTGGCTGAGGAAGCACTCAAGTTCCGAGAGCCTCCTGACTTGATGGTGATAGAGGATCGTTGGGTCATGGTGGGAGCCGGTGTCAGCGGGTCAGAGGAGTGAAACTGTCACAGGGATGAGCAGCCTTCCAAGTCTAGCTCTCCACGACTCTCCTTGACTTTTATCCCTTTTGAGAACTGGGCTTGGCCAGAGAAGATCAAAGACCACTCTGTTGAGTTCATCTCATTGGTATGTCTGGCCACGACCCATCTTCCTGCACCACTCATCATCACAGGGAACACCCCACCCAGGGCAGGACCAGGCCTGGGAATTTGGACTTGGGGCAGGCCTGGCTCCCAAGCCCCCCCCAGATCATCCCGCATTCTCAGCCACACACTGTAGATATTCCCACGACTTCCCTTCTCCTCCTCTTTTCTTGAGTCTTGGACTCTGAACACATACACTTGATTATGGCCTTCTCATTATGGTCACTTATGAGGGAAACATTTTTTTTTATTGAGGATTTCATCTGTGCCAGACCATGTGCAGGTCAGTTAGCATTAAGTTTTTTGATTCTCATTGTAAGGTTGGATGACAAGAATAATAATTGCCAATATTTATGGAGCAGCGATTATAAGCAGTGCTTTACACCTGTTTCTCATTTAAACTTCACACAGCAGGAAGAGGGTAGCTGTTATTATTCTTGTTTTGCACATGAAGCAACTGAGGTGTAGAGTAGTTCAGAGACGTAGGACCCAGCGGTCTGACTGCAGGTGACCAGCTCTGCATCACTATTCCTTATACCAATGGCGAGGTGGCTAGTTTGAGGGAAGGAGCAAATTCAGGATTTCACTCTAAATTCCTGTGCCCTCTACCCCTCACCGCAGGGTCTCATCCCGTGGTCACCCCGAGGACCAGGGACATATTCTCAGTGTCATTTCTCTCCTTCCTTCCATCCTCTCCCTCCAAACCTTCCAAATTTTAGCCCTTGGTTTTACACTCATCTTTTCTCATCCTAGTTCACGGCCGCTTCCTTCCCTTCCATTTAACTTCCTGCTCCTTCACCCTGGACAGCTGTGTTTGAGATCCCTGGTTCCCAGAGCCCACGGGTGTGGTCCTGAGCACTGACCCCATCCCTCCAAGCCCACTCGGGCTACCCCAACTCTGGGGTCAGCCAGGGGCTGAGATCTGATGAGAGGCATCCAGAGGCTGTCCAAACTCAGGAATTTGGGAGCTGCCTGCAATTATGGGCCTAAATGGCCCTTCTGTTGGGTGAAAGCATTGCCCCCAAGGCTGACTTTTAACTCCTCTCCTGGTCTGTTATTTTCCTGCTCACATCTGCAAGTTGGAAGCTGTCAGGAAACAATCGACCCTTTGCTGGCAGAGGGCTGGGCTGACCACCCTACGTCAGCGTCCTCAGAACTCAGTCTGGTTTGGGGACAGGAGGGCATCGCCCTGCATGACATACAGACTAGGGAGTCTGAGCAGAGCTTCCACCCAGGGGCTTGGGCTTCTCAAAGAAGGCTTCCTGACAGGAGGAGGCGGGGAGTGGCCAGCAGGAGGGAGGGAGGGAATCTGGCCAGTACTTGGTCCTCCTGCCCCTCCCATCTTCTCAGTCCAGTCTTCTTAGCTCTGAGGGAAAGGGAGGGACGTCAGATGCGCTGAGCCCTCCCTGTGCCAGGACCCCACGCTGAGAGGAGGTTTGGATGGGGAGAAGGATCACTCTGAGCTCCATCACCGTTCCAAACAGAGAGCTGGACACCAGACACATTATACATGCATTTAATAGACACGATCCTGGCAGGAAAGAGAGAAAGGCTTCACTCTCGTCCAGCAGGCAGCTCGTAAGCATCGTGAGACAGGTGGGCTGACACTGAGATGGCCTGGGAGATACAGACTGTATCTGGAGGAAGGGAGGAGGGAGGCAGAGCTGATGGGGAGCCTCTGAAAGGCAATCTGACAGTGAATTTTGAAAGAGAGCCGGTTTGGCACAGAGTGGGTACTAGGAGCAGTCTGGAGACTGAGGGAGGGCGGAGGCTGGCTTAGGCTGGGGAATGGGATTTAGACAGGATGCCAGGCTTCCTGGCAGCACAGGTGGACCTAGAGGAGGGGAGACAAGGGAAAGCACCGAGGTGAGCAGGGACAAGTGCAGACAGGCCAGGTGAGCGGGCGGAGCTGGCTTCAGGGTAGGGGTGAGGGAGCGGGGTGACTGTGTTCAGTGCTTGTAGCTCTTCCGGCTGGAGGACGTGGTGGAGACAAACTTGACGCTGGAGCCGCTGCCCCCGAGGCCCCGGCTGCTGCTGCTGCTGAAACTGGAGCCGCCCAGGCTGTGCCCACCGCTGGTCGTGAAGGAGTAGCCGCTGCCCCCACCGAGGCCCAGGCTTCCACTGCCAATACCACTACCACCTCCGTAGCCACTGGAGACGGTGGAGGTGACCACAGCTGCCGGAAGAGAGGAGACGTGGTCAGAACCAAGGGCAGGAGAGAAGACACCTGGGGCATCATGGACAGCTCCCTGAAATCCATGGGGTGGGGCTGGGTGGTTTGCCTCTTTCCAGTTTTCCGGCCCACTTAGTGAGGTCACTGTCCCGTGGCTCAGCCTAGTTTTATCTGCACCATAGCATCAGGTGCCCTCCCGGTCCGAATGGCTTCCTGCCTCTCCTCTGCTACTTGGCGCCTCTCTTCTCCTTCCAGAACTTACTGGGATGCCCATCCTCTGGGAAGTTCTTGTACCCACCTGCCTTCCCTTTGATTCCCCTGCTGTTCTGTCCCCACCTTCCCCTGGCCCTGGTGTCTCCCTTCCTTCTGGAAGCTCACAGCTGGGTGTGGATATGTTTCCCTTTGTGTCCTCCACTCCACGCTCTCTGAATCCCAAGGCAGGGCTGGAGTATTCTTGATAGGCCAAGTGACAGATGACCCACTGGCTGGCTAACTCTGTCTCTTTTACCCTCCCGAACTGCTCTCTCCCTAACTTTCAAACCACCCATCATCTTAAACATTTAGTACCTTACTTTGGGCTCTTCTGAAGGAAAGCTGAAATAAAATATAGACTCTGTTATGGAATGAATTGTATGCTCCCCAAAATGTGCCGAATACCTGTAAAGTGTCTTTACTTGGAAATAGGACCTTGTAGATGTAATCAGGTTAAGATAAAATCATTAAGGTGGGCCCTAGTCCATTATGACTAGTGTCCTTTTAAGAAGAGGGAAGATGTCCAAGTGAAGACAGACACACAGGGAAATGGCCACACGATCAGAGAGACAGAGGCTGGAGTGAGGCAAGGAACACCAAGGCTGGACAGCCACCACCAGAAGCCAGGAAGAGGCAAGGAGGGTCCTCCCTACAAGTTTTAGGGACACATGGCCCTGCTGACCCCTCCGTTTGTAATCTCTAGCCTCCAGAGCCACGAGACAGCACATTTCTGTTGTTTCTCACCACCCATTTTGTGGTCCTATGTTATGGCAACCTTAGGAAATAAGCACAGATTTTAGGTGCTTTCAAGAAAGGAAACTTTAGAGGTTATGCCATCCAGTCCCCAAATTAGCTTTGAGGGTCTCTGGAGCCACTGGACAAGGACTTTAGGGAAGGAGGACCTCTGGGTGGTTCAGAGGGATCTGCCTTATTGAGTCATTGGTTAATATCATCAATCGCTAAGGTGTCAAGAAAACTGAACTCCCTTGTAGAGTGTAAGTTGTAAGAATCGTCTCTTGGCCTCACCATGCCAGCACCGAGCTCTGTAAATGGTGACTTCTGTGCTTACCAGTGCAGGCTGTGCAAGCTTGCTAATGATGCCTCTCCTGCTTCTGGGGAGCAGCACCCAACTGCCGGGTCTCTTGAAACTCTCACTGCCTTGAAACCCTTGGTAGGTTTCTGTGTTACACTCCATAGAGTTAAACCAAGCAGTGGGGCTTCTCCCAGACTGTTCTGGAAGAGGCTGCCTAACTGGCAATGCCCTAGTGCCCAGCATGAAGGCTCTCTCCAAAGCCTGAGAGCAGACAAGATCTCTCTAGTGTGATCCAGTCTGGGCAGGGGAAGGTGTGGCCTGAGGACCCTGCAACCCATGTAGAAGGATGAGAGCAAACTTCCCATTACTCCCTTGTGGTACCCTCTCAATTGCAAAGAGGTAAGGTTGGTGACTTTAAGGTCTCTCCTAATAGAAACTCAGAATCTCAAACCTTCTCAAAATGTACCTTCCATCGGTGGGATCCCCTCCAATGCCCCATACATCCCTGGCACCCTCTGGCATGCCCACCATCTCCCCAGTCCCCAGTCACATACACTCCAGATGACACGATGCCATACTCACAGATATTAACTGGAGAAACGCCCTCTCCACTCAGCCTGATGGGGAGGAGGGGGGAGAAGGAAGGTTACTGTGGTGTCCAGCAGTTTGTGGTCATTTGAAATAACATTTGTGCAATTGTTTTCCATTCACTGAGAAAGCCTTAAATTATTTTTATTGCAGAAGTAATGGAGGTTGAAATTATTTAAATACCAGTAGAATTAAAAATAATAATCTAACAAATTAAATAATGCAGAGTTGGGGTTCATAGGAGTCAAATCTGTAATCTCGGAATTTTTGGTGTAAACGCACTGGGAAGACCCAGAGGGATGGGATAGGATGGAGAGGGAAGCGGGAGGGGGGATCAGGATGGGGAACACATGTAAATCCATGGCTGATTCATGTCAATGTATGGCAAAAACCACTACAATATTGCAAACTAATTAGCCTCCAACTAATAAAAATAAATGGGAAAAAAATTTAAAAAAAGAAAATTAAAATTAAAGCGAATCATATGTTAGCGTCAGCTGAAAAGGCAGGGCTGTCATAGAACAAGAAGATCGCTCTTTCAACAATGGACTATTGTCAGGTTACCGAGGTTATTACGGGTATGGAGAGGAGTCTGAGTCATAAACCTAACAATAGCAATCATTGGTCTAGCCTTGTTGTAGCAACTAGAGTAGTTTTGCTTTAGCATCTTGAGGACAAAAGTGGCATTCATTATAAATGCAGATCTAGCCCTTGAAAAGGGCTACTACTTATTACCCACATTATGCCACTTAATTCTCTCAATAACCCCTAAGTAGGTATTACAATCTCGGTTTTACAGATGGGGAAATTGAAGATCAGAGAGGTTAACTAACTTGCTCATGATCACAAAGCTGGATTTGAGGTCAAATTAATTTGACTCCAAAGCCCACATCTTTGGCCATTACAATGAGAGGGAGCTAATCATTTGCCGTGTCCCATCCATTGTTCTGAGAGCTTCACTGGTAGTCCCTCACTTAGGCCCTTTTAATAACATAGATGATAGAAACTCTGGTTGTCCCATTTTACAGATGAGGACTGGAGAAATCACACAGCTGGTCACATGACTGGTAACTGGCAGAGTACAAAGCCCCCATTGGGCTTTGGGGATCATGTGACCTGGGCTCTTTATTCCACCACGAAAGACATAGAAAGCTGGGGTGGGGAGCGTTGGTGGGAGGATGATGCTGAATTTCCTAAGCTTATGTAGCTAGCTAGTGGTAGACCTGTTGGCCCAAATCCTAGGACAATTTATTCTCAATTCAGAGTCTTTCATACTACATATCCAGACCCATTGTGTGACCTAATTTCTCCTTTGATTTTATTTTACCTAGATCCAATCAGCTTCTAGATTTCTACGGGGTGCTAAAAGCAGTTGCACCTCAATTTTGGGATTGCTGATTATGATTTCCCTGGAAAGAAACTGCACCTGTATTCTTTGTCAGAGTCCAGTTCTACCAGCATTTTACTCCCTTTTCCAGGCAAGGAAGGGCCTGTATCAACCTGCGTGTATGCACACATGCTAAGTCCCTTCAGTCATGTCCAACCTGAACCCCTAGGAATGCCCAGGGTGCTGGGATGGGTGATCTGCCCTCACCTGCACTCCTCGCCCTCCAGCAGCTTCCTGTAGGTGGCAATCTCCACATCCAGGGCCAGTTTGATGTTCATGAGCTCTTGGTACTCGCGCAGCAGCCGGGCCATGTCCTGCTTGGACTTTTGCAGGGCCTCCTCCAGGTCCACCAGCTTGGCCCGTGCATCCTTGAGGGCCAGCTCCCCACGCTGTTCTGCGTCGGCGATGGCTGTTTGCAGACTGGCACACTATAAGGAAAGGAGGAAGCTGTGAACCTTACTGATAACCTCTGGAAATCTGGTGCTTCTTGGGTAGGAGGCCTATAAGTGAGGCAGAATGACCCGGAAGACGTAAGTGTGCGGGGAGCTCTGGGTCCTGCCAGAATGTACCTGCTTCTTGACGTTTTCGATCTCAGCTCTCAGCCTCTGGATCATCCGATTCGTCTCAGAGATCTCTTGTTTGGTGTTGCGGAGATCATCACCGTGCCGGCCAGCTGTGACCTGGAGCTCCTCATACTGACAGAACCAGAGCAGAGTCAGTCAACCCATCAAACTCTGGCCTGGGCACTACCTGCATGCCCAGCCTGGCCCTTGGTGCTCTGAGCAAGCCCATCCATGCATTCATCATTCAACCATCCCCTTGCTTGTTTCTTGACCACATCTACTCACCAGGCATGTCCTGGGCTCTGGGAATATCATGAAGAGCATAATCAGACGCCTGCCTACAGTTTTTTTTTTCCTTTGAGATGGAAAATAATTGAACCAGGCTGGCATTTGATACCAGCAGTTATCAGTAAGGCTCATGGTTTTTTTCCATTCCTTACCAGCTTGCATATTATTGAATTTATAGCTTCAAATTGAGATGAGTGTCCCTTAGGAAGTAAACTGAGTCCTATGGGGCTGTGATAAAGGAATCTGACTTAGATATGGAAGTGAGGGATGGAGTGGGGAATGGGCAGGAAAGTCCCGCTGGAGATGGAGATATTCAAGCTGGGCACTGAAGGCTGGGAAGGATTGACCAGCTCAGGGGAGAATATTCCAGACAAGAGAAACAGACTGTACATGAAGCCCCCAGAGTATGCAGAGCAGGAGGCATAAGAGATGATCTGGCACTGTCCTTGGGGAGTTCTTGGTCATGGGGCATACATCAAAGACCAACTGTGACCGTGAAGTTTGGTGGCCCTCCTGATGCCAGTGCTAGGGAAATGGAGGCACTGCAGAGAAACACCATTGGAAGGAGCTCAGGCTATAGAGGACCTTGTTCTGAAGACTTTGTAACAGAATCCTCCATCTTAGGTGGCTCTCTGTCTAATTGTGCGAGTCTAGGACACCGTCATTTAGGAGAAATAAATGCAGCCTGTGTCCTCCAGCAGACTGGAGGAAACTCACACCTTGCCCAATGGAAGAAGAGCCCCTGCCTGAGTGAAGATCTGTCCAATTTAGAAAGTGCTGAATGGTTTGGCTTCTTCGTTTCTGGACACACATGGTTAAAGGCAACAACAGTCTTCGCCAACACTACACTTTGCAACTACCCCACTTGGAGTTAAGTGCATCCCACCTCCACTCACTACCAAGGAGCTACCTCCACCCTTGTACCCCTGGCACCTGACACCTGCTTCTTTTCTACCACTTGCAGTGGCAGGGACTAAGGCAGTGCAAAGACCAAGGCAAGGGATGACAGCCAGCTTGTAGGCGAGCAGCTGCCCTGGAAAAACATCTGCATTTGGCCGATAACTGATCTCATGGGTTGGACCATTCAGGCTGCTCTACCCCTCCGAAACCAAACCTTCTGGCCATCTGCACCTTTGGACAATAGTTCTCTGCAGTCATGCCAACCTCCCTCTTCCCAGGGCAAGCTCTCTTGTTCCGCAAAGTGCTCATTTCTGTCTCCCAGCCCCACAGGACTGCTTGCTCAGCCTTTCAAGCCTTCCCTGCTCCTTGGCAATCTTTTGTCCCTCACCACTTCCAAAGTAAACTAAAGCCCACCTCTTCTTGGAAGTGTTTTATTAATGCTTTTCCCCATCTATGAGTGTTCATTCATCTCATGGCCTCCCAGACCTTGGATTCCTTTTGTAGTTTGTTCATTTACAACTTTCTAATCCTGCTTGGCATATAGTAGGAGCTCTGTAAATAAACAAGCCCTTTGGAAACAGTTTTATGAGCATTTCTTGGTTGTTTGAGTCTCATCCAGCCCCCGGTCAGTTGACAAGTGGTGGGGGGACTGTGGCTGTCCTTCTGAGCACCCAGCATTGCCTGACCACTTATCAGTGTGTGTGTATTGGGATTTCCACATGCATTTCAAGCTAAGTTTTCACAGCCTCCAAGACACTTCTGCCAAGTTGAAAGAAATGGGAGTGCTCACATGACTCCTGAGGCTTGTGGCTTGTAGTTAAACAACGATCTAAGGCTTCAGAGAACACTAGACCCGCAGCCTATCATGGAGGTGCCCATGCTCACCTTGGTCTGGTACCAGGACTCAGCCTCAGCCCGGCTGCGGTTGGCAATCTCCTCGTACTGAGCTCTGACCTCGGCAATGATGCTGTCCAGGTCCAGGCTGCGGTTGTTGTCCATGGACAGGACCACGGATGTGTCGCTGACCCGTGTCTGCATCTGACACAATTCCTGCAGAGCCAGTTAACTCAGTGTCACCACCGCAAAAAAAGAAGGGGTCTTGAAATTACACAATTGACCACCCATCTAAGTCAAGAATCCTTTGGCATCCCCAGCAAGGAGTGCCCAGCTCTTGTTATGCCAGCCAACCCCTGAGGAGTTTCTGGGTCATAAATCAGTGGAATGGGAGTGTGTCCCTAACATCCATTCTCAAGGCTCCCCTCTGTGCTTTTTCCCTGAATATTAAGGATGAGCAAGTGTTCTCTGAATCCAAATTAGATCACGTTGAATATGACATATGTGATTCATATGCCAGCATTAAAGGTTTCTTCAGGATGGGGTGATTTTTAGGACCCCCCCCCCCATGCACACACAGTGTGACTTCATTGCTCTCTACCTGTCTGTCCCCTTCCACAGATCCAGGTGTCTGCCATGAGAGTGGAGATGCCCAGAAAGAGGTATCTTCAGGGGCCAGGAAGCACCCTGACCAATGGGCTGAGGGGCAGCTTGCCTTCTGAACTTCTCTGAGACAGTGAAGAGAGAGATGGGTCTTGATTCCTTGGGAATGTTACCCAGTGACATGGGAGTTTAGGAATCAACACTTGCTCCTTGCTCGGCCATGGGATGGCAGGGAAAAGACCCAGAGCTGGGGTGGGGTTAAGTGTGGCAGGATTTCAAGCAGTTCTTCCCAATCTCCATGGCCTCTCAAACCCTCCATCCCATGGAGAGACACTACATGGATAACACTCTGCACCATCCTTTTCTTGTCAGGCTTTAGACACAGGAGGGACAAACACATGTGCAGGACCTTACCGCCTCAAAGAACATCTGGAGGAAGTTGATCTCATCAGTCAGAGAGTTGGCCTTGGCCTCCAGGTCCACCTTGTTCAAGTAGGCAGCATCCACATCCTGGAAACACAGCACAAGATGCTCCTCTGAGACCCTGGCCCCAGGCAACAAGCCCCAAAGAAGCTGGGCAGACTCCCTGGCCCATCTAGCTTGGATTTTAGCAAACTCCGTATCTGGGGTTTAGGATTGGGGATGGGCAATTGCTGGGCAATTGTGGCTTGAGTCTCCTGGGCTAACAGAAAACAAGCAAGGTCATTGGGGCCATAAACATGTAGGGAGAATTTTGGCAGGTTTTTCTCTAGATATTCTAAGGGCTGAAGTCACTTTTCTTGGGTGGCCCAAGGGTCTGTCACCCCACACTCCCAGATTCGGTTTTGAATCTTTTCCTTTGAGAGACATTTCCACCCACCTTCTTTAGAGCCACAAACTCATTCTCAGCAGCCGTGCGCTTGTTAATTTCGTCCTCATACCTGTAAGCACAGAGGAGAGGGGGCGAGCGGTGAGTAAGGGCTTGATTGAACTCTTCTCAGGCTTAGGTGGACTATTTGTGTAGCAAGAGACCTCTGTGTGACTTCAGGTGATTCACTTAACCTCTATTTCTCCCCCTATAAAAGGGGAATAATTTCTTCTACCAGTTTCTTTTCCCTTTTTTACTTTTGTAAGACTGGAAGGTGAGCATGGAGCTGACAGGGATAGTAAAACATATTTATGCAACTCCATCCTCTTAGAGATGTACAATTCCAATCTTTAAAAAATTTTAGCTGTCTTAAGTGCCTGCTGGAACTGTGTGGTAAACTTTGTTCAGGACACTGTTTTGGTCGATTTTGATGTATTTTCACTGAACCTCAGGGCAGCCATTTAAATAGTGTGTTTTTTTTTTTTTTTTTTTTTTTTAGTAAGTAGGTGTTGTTTTAAAACAGAAAGCAAGGGTGAGCCACCTAAGGGGTTGGCGAGGACCATCTTTTCTGTTGGATACCTCACCTACTGCAGCCTGGGTGATGGCAAGTCAAAATTGACTCCCTCAGGAGGATCGGATTGTCTGGTTCATACTCTAGGGTACACCTTAGCAATGCAGACATCTCAATAATAGAGCTCATGTCCAGTGTAGTTAAATAATAAACTGACTGTAAAATATTGCTTTCAGAGCTAGAATGTTTTCTTAGATGACACAGATGTCCCTTTGCAGTCATGGACTCAGATAAGAGTAGGCTTCTTGTTGGTAGTGATGCATGAGATGAGAGTCCCTTTGTTACCCCATACTTTGCTATCTTCTTCTCATGAGATGATGACTGCAAATCCAAACCTCTCCGACACGGGCCTCTGCTCCTTTGCTCTCCTCTGGCCCTCATAGAGAGGCGTTTGGGGATGACTGCGTATAATCAGAAGGGTCTGTCACTCTCACCTGACTTTGAAATCCTCCACGACATCCTGCATGGTTCTCAGCTCAGCATCCAGCCTGCCTCGCTCAGTGGTGATGCTGTCCAACTGCCGCCGGAGGTCGGTGATGTAGGCATCGAAGAAGGGCTCCAGGCTCTGCCTCACAATCCTGGTACCCTGCTCCTGCAGGAGGCTCCACTTGGTCTCCAGGACCTTGTTCTGCTGCTCCAAGAACCGCACCTGGATGGGAGAAGAAGAGAATAAATTCTGGAGAACCTGGGGAGGCAGAGCCAGACACTACCCCCAATGAATATAGAAGAGAGGAAAAGTACTTTTCACCTGACACCTGTCTGCCAATGGTATAACTGACAACTCCTGTCGAAATGGAAAAGCCCATCAAATTACCCTGACATTCTCTGGGGCTCCACAGAACTAGTGTAGTGGCTCTTTGATGGGGAGCTGCCATTCTTAGAGTGTCTCTACCACCCCTGCTCTGGGTTAGGTTGGTTTTCTCAGGGAACTTAAGAACTTCACGTTTCCCTCTGTGTTGGCTGAACCAACCAGCATGGCTCCCAAGGAGAAAAAGGAAAATACCCACAAGTCTTGTGGGGCAAGCTGGCCCTACCTGCAAATACTTCTGCCCCTGGGGGATGCTTGCTAAGGGAATGTGCTTTCCCACAGGGAGGCTGTTGGTTGATGGCTGCTCTCTGCACTGGGGCCTCCCCAAGAGTTCCTGGCTCCCAACCCCAAGGCTCCCAGCTCACCTTGTCGATGAAGGAGGCGAACTTGTTGTTGAGGGTCTTGATCTGCTCCCGCTCCTCTTTCCGCACCCTTTGGATGTTGGGGTCGATTTGCAGGTTGAGGGGAGTCAGGAGACTCTGGTTGACGGTCACCTCTTGGATACCTCCAGGGGGACAGATGGCGAAGCTGCAGCCCCCGTGGCCCCCTCCAATTCCACCCCCATAGCCAAATCCACTGCTGACCCCAAACCCGCTGCTCGCCCTGCCACCAAATCCACTTCGGAAGTTGCTGCCACACCCACTGATGGAGACCCGCTTGGTTCCCCCCAGGTTGTGGAGGCTACGGCTGCCGAAGCCGCTGATCCTTCCGAGTCCTCCACTGCCGCCCGGGGAGTGGGTCACGGAGACGGAGCTGAAGCGAGAGCGGCCAGCGGCTGGGGTGGTGGCTGAGGCTGTGCTGAAACCCCTGCGGCTGCTGGTCTGGAAGGTGATAGTGGACTGTCTGGACATGGTGTCTGGGAGAGGCTGGTGAGGAGCACTCCTGCTGTGGGTATGTGTGGAGGGGGATGGAGAAGACAGGGCGTCTGGGGTGCCCTGGCCCCCTGTGCTTTTATGGGCTCCGGGAGGGGGCGGGGCATGCTCCTGCAGGCCTCTGATGGCATCTTCTCGGCATCCACCAACTCTGAGCCCACACTCAGCTCTCCTCCGAAAAAGGCGTAAAAGCCACGCGCTTGTTCCCTGGCATCCCTCCCCCACATGGAAACTCCTTTCCAGTTGCAACTTGATCAGCAGACGAATGAGAAGCACGTTAATTGCCTTCGGTCATGTCCTAATCATGCATTATAAAATGGACTCAGAAAACACTGCCTCATTTCCAAACCTCTCTTAGCCCTGGGACCAACTCCCTCCTGTGCAAACATCTTGTGTCAGCCCCAGTGACTGTGGTTCACTGTTTCCTATTCCTTCTTACCCCTTAGGTGTGTGTCTTACTGCTGAACTCTTTCTCAGCAATTATCCCCCAGAGCCCCCACTCCCAACCCCAACACTGGCCCAAGCTGTCCCTCCAGATCTTGAAAATCCTGCTTTCCACCCATCTTTTTCAGGAATCCACCCCATTTTGATGGCCCCTTTGTTTTACTCTGAAGCTGCCATCTGTACTGTGCAGGTCACATCAACGTTCTGGGCGTGAGTGTATGTGTTTGTGTGACCACGTATGTCCTGTCCACTCCAATGTAACGTGACCCTCAAGGTCAGGTCCTCTGCCTATGTGGAGAGAAGCTTCAAGAATGGGAAGATAGGTTTGAATCCCAGCCCTGTCACCTCCTGAAGGTGAGACGTGGGGCCAGTCCTGAAACATCTCTGGGCCTCAATTTGAGTGTCTGTAAAGTGGGACTTGTGATGACTATTCATGGGAAAACAGACTTTGCAATGCCAAAGACATGCAGATGCTGAGCCAACTCAACAGAGCCTTCAGCAAGGTGCCCATCCTGAGGCAAGTACTCAGGATTTGAAAGCAGCACAATACACATTCTTTTTTCTTTATTAACAGGCTTATGGTCCTGTTGGGAAGACTAAATCGAGACACATTGAGGAACTTATGAAACGATGATGCTCCATAAAACACTGCCTCTTGTCTCTGTTTGAAGCCTCCTCATCCCAGAAGTCTCCTTGACCAGCCACTCCTCCTGTTGATGGCCAAGGAGCCTGACCCTTTAATCCTTCATCAGAAAGTCCTATGGCTATTCTGAATAGAGGGCTTGTTTATTTTCCCCTGTTAGTCTTAACATTTTTTTTAATTAAAAACTTTTATACAGTTTTAAAAGGTTACTTTGCATTTGCAGTTATGACAAAATATTGACTATATTCCTCACGTTGTACAACACATCCTTGTAGTCTATCTTAAACTCAATAGTTTGTACCTCCCATTTCCCAACAGCTATATTGCCCCTTCCCACTGGTAATCACTGGTTTGTTTTCTATATGTGTGAGTCTTTCTTCCTTTTTTTTAATAGCACTAGTTTGTTGTGTTTTTTTTATATTCCACATATAAGTGGTATCATATGGTATTTGTCTTTCTCTGTATGACTTATTTCACTTTAGCATAATGTCCTCCAAGTCCATAAATATTGCTGCAAATGGCAGAACTTTTTTCTTCTTTATGGCTGGGTAGTATTCCATTGTGTATATATAGTCTTTATCTTCCACATATTCTTTATTCATTCATCTGTTGATGTACACTTAGATTGCTTTCATATCTTGGCATTTGGAAATAGTGCTATGAACATAAACATGTGGAGGCTAAACAATATGTTACTAAACAATAAGCAATCAATGGATCATGGAAAAATTAAAGAGGAAATCAAAAAATTCCTAGAGTTGAATGAAAATGAAAATAAGCTGATTCAAACCCTATGGGATGCAGTAAAAGTAGTTTTTCTTCATGCTTTAAAAATTGGAACAGATTTGATTTACAGTGTTTCAGATGTACAGCAAAGTGATTCAGTTTTATAACTGCAAAAGCAGTTATAAGGGGGGAGTTTATAGCATCCCCGCTGGTCTTGTTGATTGTGTCTTCAACCTTCATCAGTCTCAATTGATAAGAAGGCTCCTGGTTCCCTTTCTTCTGTATCTCATCTCCCCATGGAGGGTGGAGGTGGAGTCAGACAGAAATTGTTAGATCTTTTGTCTTGCTGACTTCTTGCCTCTTACAGTGGCTTTAAAGGATGGGAGAGGGAGAGAAAGAGGAGCTGAAATGTATTCTGTTTGTGTTTTGTGCATGAGAAGCCAAGTCCCCATGTGGTAAATGAAAGAGATCAGCATTGTCTAGCTAGAGAGAAGCAGAGCCACATTCTGTGGTCTCTCCACGCAGGGGTCCTTTCAGAGGTGCAGCCAGTGGGTTGGCAGATTCTCACCAGCTTGGAACGGCAACTTGGCACTCAGGGCAGTGGTTTTCTGTTCTCTATGCTATTTCCTTATTGGGGCCGAGGCCAGGGAGTGGGCCTCTCCTCCGTTGAGAGAGTGTTTGAGAGTCTCAGTTTCCACGGGGAGCCTGTGAATCATAGCTTTTGTTGATACAGGCCAGGAGGAGCACAGGAGTTTTCTCGCTTGGTTGCCAAAGTGTCCAGGTCCCAGCTGGGGTGGTGCATGTGTCTGTGGTGGAAAGAAAAATTGTCTTTGTTTTCTGTACTCATGGCATGATAATCTTTCTCTCAAAAGAAGGGTTACTTGTTTTCTGAGCCATGCTGAGTAAGTTCTTCAGAGTTTTCCATGGAACAAAAGCTGGTAAAGGGTCAAGGCTGGGAGGGCCTTCACTGACCTGTCCATGAGATTGGGGTCACCACAGCCCTTGCCCATTGATTTTCCCATCTGGAAGCTGCTCCAGGCTGCCTGCCCTCCTGGGTCATGCCTTTACTGGCCAAACCCTCTCCTGGGAGCCTATTCCAGGTGTTGCTATTCATCCCATTTCCAATCTTGTTTCCCTCGGCCATCATGTCTTGTCTGGGGTTGCCCACTTCCTTCCTTCCCTCCTTTCTCTCTCTAATTCTCCCACCTGGACCATTGTTTCCAAAGCTGGTTTGTCTTAGATGCTGACTTTGATGAAGTAAATGGAAATAGATAAGTCTTACCCCTCTTCCTCCTCATTCCCTCTCCTGTAACTTTTGACCTTCACTGTGACCTTTACTCTGATGGATGATGTCTATATGAATGCCTAGGACACCCCAGCCCCACAACAGCCTATGGAAACTTCAGGACTTAGAGATTACGAACACCTCTGCTTTCCTTCCTGCCAATGAAGTTTTTGTTTTGATTTTTAACCTCCTTTATAATTCTGCTTTGAACCTTCCCCCAAGAAGACTTCCTAGTGAACTGTGCCCAAGGGCTGCCCCTTCACACCTGTTCCCAGAGCAGGCCTGTGCCTGTGCTTGACTTGCATGTCGGCATGTTTTTCACTTGCTTTGGCTTCCTGGTGATCTGTGGAGGGGTAAGGTGTGTCCCCTTCCCCTGCCCTGTCTCCTAGCCCCCATAGGGAATTGTGACCACAGTTCACTGGATGTAGGTTGTCTAGTTTAAAAAAAGAGCTTTGAGAAACACATTTCTTTCTATTCTCCGAAACTGCTGAATCTCTACAACCCTGTGTTGTTGGGTTTCTCTGGGAGCAGTTCTCTTGAGGTTTGGGGAGTGGTGGATTCAAAAGAGATGGTATGGGCCCTGGTGCCTGAGGCTGGGAGTGGCAAACTCCCCTATGCCCTGGTTCCTGCCCCTCTGCTCAGGGTGGTCTCTCCTATCCTCAGAGGAAAGCTGTCACTCTTGGCTGTGGTGGATTTCAAGAAGACTCACCTGTAGTGGCAACAGGGCTTGAGGTTGGTGGAGCAGGGGAGGAAGGCATGGAGGCATGCCTCCCAATGCTATGGGAGTAGAGAACACAGCAAGAAGCCTGGGCTTCCAGCCAGGCCAGAGCCAGAGAAGGGCAGGCTGGAGGGGGCAGAGGGGACTGGGCCATTCTCCAGAGCAGGCTGCCTGCTGCTTAGAGCCCAGGGTCCTTGGGCACAGTGTCTCCTGGGATTGAGGATAGGGAAGATAATTCTGTTGGATGGTACCTGAGACATCCCAACGGAAACACTCTTCAACCTTAACTGTTCTTGCCTGTTCAGCTGACTTCCTCTGCCTTTGGCATCTTCAACAGGCACCACCCAGCTTCCCTTTAGAGGGGTCAAACCCTCCAGCCCATGGCGCCTTTGCTCTCACATTCTGTGGAAACAATGCAAGGATGAAACTTGCCAGTTGACTTCAAGAAACTACCAAGATTCAGGGTTTGAAATGTGTGCTTGTACACGGCCAGACCTCACCTGATCTGCTCCCCTCCACAGCTCACATAACCAGACTTTCACTTGGGCCCAGATTTGATGGGCAGGTAGAGTCTAGTGTAAGTAAGCAGGTGGCCCTCAAGGTCCCTTCACCAATTTTAGCAGCAAATTAAGGTGCTCTTCCCATTCAAACTTGTGCTTAACAGAGGCAAGATGGAGCAGTCCCTTCCTTCCATGATCAAGCACTTCAGACATACCCAACAGATGTGCCTGTACAAGGCACAGATGGACACAAAGACACTCACGTCTTAAAAACATCCACAAAACAATGATCTACACATGAATGTAGTGTATACTGAGTGTGTCAGGATCAAGAGGTGAAGCAAAAGAACAGAGGCAATGTTTAGAGCTGCAGAAGACTTAGAAAGGAGGAAATCAAGGGAAGGAAGCATCAAAGGTCACACAGCCAACTGGTAGACCAGCCAGAGCTTCCTCTCCCTTCTGATGCCACATTTGGCCTGAGACTCCTTCATACCACAGTGCCTGTGAGAAAAGCTCCCTGTTGCCTGGGCCACACAGCGGGGGTTCTTCCTGGAGGAAGAGGGTGGTACGACGCCAGTGTCTCAAGGGCTCTTGCAGTGCAAGCCTATAGGAAGCCTCTGGAAGGTTTCCAATGTGTCTTGGCCATCTGCCCTGACCACACTGATGGCCGCCCTTGTCCCCAGGAGGGGGCCCTTCACCAAGTCTCTCTGGTTGGTGCTGAGGAGGAGATGCCAAGCAAGAACGTTATCGTGAGAGGAAAGTGGGGGAGAAGAGCCCCTGTGGCTTTTCCTGGGCTGTCTGTGAAGAGAGGAACACACTACCTAGGAACCCCGGCGAGTCATTCATGGCTCATTGCCATGGCCTGTGGGCCCAAGCTGGGTGGGCTGGGCGATACTTGAGCACCAAGGGAAACTCTTTACACCATCCCTTTGCCTCATTACGGGGCTTGGGGCTTGCTGTCGCGGGTGGGTGTGTGTGTCACCAGCTGGGAAGTAATAGCCAAAGGTGTCAGCCTTCCCCCTGGCACTGAGTTCGGTACCACCTCAGTGTCTTGTGAACTTGAACATAACAGAAACGCTCTCCTCCTTCCTGCTTTCTAGCCTCATCATCTCAGTTATTCTGAAGTGAGCCATCAGACAAGGTGTAGTTGTTCATTTATTTATTCCTTCAACAAATACTTGTGGAACTTACACTGTACTCAGCACTGGGATATGAGAGTGAAGAGGGTCCCATCACTAACACTGCATCCAGGGGAGAGACCATTCTGATAGTCACCATATGGATAGGAGTAGGCACAGGACATGTCTGGGGAGCTCTGACAGATCTGCCAGGTGTCTAGGAGGCCAAGTCAGGTCCCTGGGATATAGACCCCAGGCCCTTGATGCTTGCTTGGGATCCAGAAAAGTTCACAGGGTATGGTTACAGAGGTCCCTATTTTATGGATGAGGAGAGTGGGGCCCAACGTTCCATGGGAAGCTGAGAGTAAATCTGGAGCTGGCACTCTTGTCCTCTGCCCCTTAGCATAGGGTTTGTGCCCATGCTACCCTGATCCAAGCTGGATAAGAAGTTCTGCATGATTCCCACCCCCAGGTGCTTGCTGGGCTTTGAGGAAGATAAAATTGGTGTATGTATATGAAACAATAAAAGTCATACAAAGTGGCACATAGAATTTAAAAAGATGCAATTCTGAGCAGCATGACTGAAGGCAGGATGGATGCTGAGAGACGCAGAGGAGCCTCCTGAGCATAGGAGGGAAGGCTGGGGGAGCTGGCTTGACTTAACATTTCTCACTAAGAAATTGTAGAGTGAATCCAACCTTGGAACCTCGAGATGGGATTGCAACGATCTGCTGAATGCACACCCACTTGGTCTGTAAAGCTGTGTTCCTATCTGAGACATCTCGGTGTCACGTTATTTACTTGGGTATTTCCACGGGCAGGAGCTTCTGGATGTGAGGCTGTGTTTTCCACCATCCCCTGGAGGGCTGGGCACATGGACATCCAGCCTGGGCCTTGCAGTCTCTGCCTCATTCTGGACTCTGATACGAAACTGACTTGCTGGCGCTGAGTGAGTACATCCTGATGATGAGGATGGCACTGGGAAACCGAGAGCCATTAAGCTAGGAGCAATTGCCTCCAGGTAACAGGGGAACGAATAGCTCTCTGTGTTCTGCCTTAAGAGGGTAAATTTCCAAAAGCCCAGACACAAAGGGATGAAATATAGGACCTGTGATTTGTTACTGCAAAACAAGTTTTCTTTTCAAAGGACTCAGCAGGAGACACCTCCAACTGGTCAGCTCTCCTTGTGTACATCCAAAGTGTGATTGGTTGATATGCAACCACCCAGGAGGGCTTCTAGGAAAAAGCCCACTGCAAAACCACATGTTTTTCTGGAATATGATGGGATGAAATAGTTTCCACAGAACAGACCAGCACCATATTTGTGATGCAAGTTTCACTGAGGGGCCAGAACATCGCTCTCACCTCTCTCCCTGGAAAAGGTTTAAAACGGTGTGTGAGCCCACTGACAGATGCCCCAGCAACCTCTGTGATTCTCCCCAGGGGATATTCTGAATATGCTCCCATCAGGCCAATGAGAGACACTCATTCCTTTTAAAGGAAGGCTTCAAAGTGTTTTCCATTTGCCCCGAGCACTGGTTTGTTAAGCAAGAGTTGGCCAACCTGGAGTGAGCCCAGAGACTAATACACATGATGAAAGAGTTGGGAAATAGGAGGTGTGAGGAGAGGGGAAAGGCAGGATGTGAGGAGGCCGTCTGCTTCTTAGACTTTGTTGTAGCCGCCAGAGAATACACTTCAACTCAACAGGAGGAATTCAACTCAGAATCAAAGGGCTTCCATGATCTAATGGTAAACACAGACGTCCTCTCTCCAGAGAAATTGTGAGATTCCTGGAGATTGTTTCAGGAATGGTTGAGAGGGTGTGATTCTACAATAAATGGAGTTCTTCTTGTTTGCTCGTTTAGTTTTTCTGGACATTAGTCTCTTTGACTTTAGTGCCTATATGCTTCACCTTGATAAGGTTGTTTAGATATTGTGGCATTTTATGGATTTGGTTCTAAAATGTAGCTTATCCATATTTTTAAAAACTTGCCCTTCACTCAAAGGAATTGACACTCATGCAACCTCTCAGAAGCTGGACCCGCCATTGTTCACGTACCTTCATATTTTGCATTCAACACTTTTGCCTTTTAGTTCACAAGTTGTATTGTTGTATGTATGTGTTTATGGGTATAGTTCTGGTTCTGCCAGATGAGAGGGTTTTTTTTCAAGAGTAGGCACATAATTCAGTTGAATCCAACATATGCTTAATAATGTACTTGCATGTGAGTGCTAAGTCACTTCAGTTGTGACCGACTCTTTGCGATCCCATGAACTGTAGCTCACCAGGCTCCTCTGTCCATGGGATTCTCCAGGCAAGAATACAGGAGGGGGTTGTCATGCCCTCCTTTAGGGGATCTTCCCAACCCAGGGATCGAACCCACGTCTCCTAGGGCTCTTGCATTGCAGGTGAATTCTTTATCACTGAGCCACTAGGGAAGTCTAACAATGCACTTCCCTGCTTTTAAATTATCTGCAGTGTCCAGAAGCTAGCTCAGCCACAGGTAACCTTACACTCTACTGCTGAGTGACTTTGCTGGGTTGCTGAGTGACACAGAGCATATATGAGCAAATAATGAGGTTTCGAAAACAAGTTTTGAGATAAGAGTAATACAGGCTAAAGATAGTCACACTGCACTCATCACTCTCCCATCATTGAGGAATAAATGAGAAGTCAAAGTGGAGAAAATAGGCTGCAGGAACTGGTAAGGCTCTCAGGAGGAGGAAAGACAAAATAAAGCTTGGATGGAGTTCAGATCCAGGGGAGGAGCGAGCAGGGCACTGTGCCAGCTTGGGCAAAAGCAATCATTCCTCATCTTGCCAGTGTGGGCTGGCAGTCTCAGGCTCAAGGGCAATAGAGCTTGGTTTTTGCTGTCGGGGTGGGATAAGTCACCAGCTGATGTCATGAGCCAGCAGACATCCGATCATTGAGGTGAGGAGCCCACTCCCGGGTCTGCTCTTAGCATCCCAACTAAACGATGGCATCTCTACCAGACAGCAAGCAAAGTCAGGAGGGACTGGGGCCATGGGAAGGACCAGCTGGTCCCTCCTGGTCCACACCTGCACCTCTCCCCACAGTCAGAGGGGGGACTGATGGAGCCAGAGTCCGTGGGCAAGACTGCACCACTCTAGAACTGGGGAAGAGCACAGATTATGAAAAGGGGCAGGTCAATTCTTGGATCCTGGCTCTGTCTCTTTCTTGCACTTCAACATTAGAACTGGGAAAAAATTTAGCAAGGTGGTTGGGTACAGGAATTAGTAACTCTCATTCACTACCTTCCAGTGATTAGAAAACATGACAGAAAAGAAGAGGTTCTAATTCACAACTGTGAAAGGATTGACACTCACGTAGCCTCTCTGAAGTTGAACCTGCCATTGTTCATGTACATTCATACTTTGTATGCACAACCTTTGCCTTTTAATTCCTATGTTGTATGAGTGTGTGTGTGTGTGTGTTTATGGGTGTAGCTCTGGCTCTGCCAGGTGAAAAGGTTTTTTTTCCAAGAGAAGGCACATAATTCAGTTGAATCCAACATGTGCTTGGATTCAAGCACGCACGCACAAAAGTGCATTGTTAGTTAGTTAGTGTTAGCCGCTCAGTCATGCCTGACTCTGCGACCCCGAGGACTGCAGCTCACCAGGCTCCTCTGTCCATGAGATTTTCCAGGCAATGATACTGGAGTGGGTTGCCATTTCCTTCTCCAGGGGATCTTCCAAACCCAGGGATCGAACCCAGGTCTCCTGCACTGCAGGCAGATTCTTTACCAACTGAGCTACAAGGGAAGCCCCAAGTGCATTGTTAGAAACTGTAAAATCCCTAGGGAAACTTATTAGCAACAGCAACCACAAAACAAAACAAACAATAATCACAAAAAAGAACAGCGAAAGCAAGCAATGAGTAGAAATCGCTGTATCAAAAGCCATCGTGGAATAGAAAGCCTCAGTAAAGACAATGGTGTGATTGCACAAAGAGGTAAATGGGACAGTACAGAAAAAATATGAACTCAACATTTGTAATAAAAGTAGTATTTCAATGTGGTAAAGGAGTGTATATATATATATATATATATATATATATATATATATATATATAGTATATATATAAAATAATGTAGCAAGAAAGTACAAAAAGGAAAAGAACATTTACTCAAATTTCCACTCACTGGAATCTATCACTATTAATATTTTGACTTACATGTTTGCTTTCACCCTTTATCCTCATTAGCATCATTTAAAAAATCACATACTTAGTAAACAAGCACAACATCCTTTAGAAAAACCTATGGCTAAAGTTTTGGCTAAAATGGCCAAACAGCTGTACTGCTGTCTCCTTCCTCCAGGATCAAGTCTGAGCAATTATAGAAACAAATGGAAGTCCTGATACTAGGGATCACCAATGATGACACATAACTGTAAGAAACCCAGGAAAGCCCAAGGCTGTTTGAATTGATCTGTGTGGGAGTTTGGTCTTTACCTATTGTCTGTCCCTTCCCAAAGGGAATTTGGAGCAGCAGCTCAACCACCTGTGCCCTTGTCTGTGGTTCAATACGTCTGTAGTTCACAGGTAGGATTGCCCTAGTTAATAAATAAAAATATAAGATATGCAGTTCAATTTTAAGTTCAGAGAAACAGCAAATCATTTTTGTAGTATAGGTAAGTTCTGTACAGTATTGGGGACATGTGTTCGTGTGTGCTAAGGTGCTTCCGTTGTGTATGACTCTGCGATCCTATGGACTGTAGCCCGCCAGTCTCCTCTGTCTATGGGATTCTCCAGGCAAGAATACTGGAGTGGATTGCCATACTCCCTTCCAGGGGATCTCCCCAACCCAGGGATTAAACCTGTCTCTTACGTCTCCTGCATTGGCAGGCAGGTTCTTTACCACTAGCACCATCTGGGAAGCCCCGCTAGGGACAAACTTATGCTAAAATGTTTTTGTTGTTTGCATGAAATTCAGGTTTCACCAAGCAGCCTCTTTTGTCTGGTGACCCTATTCACAACTGACAAGGATAGTGATGCCTACCCTCAGCGTCAAGCTGCCAGTATATAGCTGGCTTCCACAGAACTGGGGACATACCTGATCCTCATTCCAGGGTGGTGAGGAAGGCCTGTAAGTTAACTGATATCATGGAGAGCTTCACGTGGGGAGGGGAAGCAGAGTCTGTGCCTGGCTCATCAGTAAGTTTCCCCACCAACTTTTGGGATTTTATGCTGCTTGGCAGTTCTTAACCTCTGCTTCGATCACCCCCTTGACTCAAACCTTACAGCTGCATTATGGCAGGATAGAGAGGTCACTAATCCTCAAAAGTGTCAACTTAAAAAAATTGCACAACGTGAGCTGTGAGTTAAGTTTTATTTGGGGGCAAAATGAGGACTACAGCCCAGGAGACAGCACCTCAGCTGAGAAACTGTTCCAAAGAAGCAGGTTGGAAGGTCAGTATATATGTGATTTTGGTCAAGGGGGAATAATACATGCAATCAAGCACATATTTTTCCAACAAGTTTTCTGCTAGTCTCATGAAGCTTTCTGCCCATGATGAGAAGCAGTCATCACTGTGAAAGATTTTAGTGCTTTTCTAGATATGAGGAGATACAATAATTGGGCTCATAAAATCAGCTCCTGAAAATATCTAACTCTCTGAAGACCTGCCCTGCCAGTCTTTCCCCAAGCACAGCGTGCCTTGTTTCTGCTCTCCACCCTAAACTCCTTTTAGGGAGTGTTGAAGGTCAGCAGCACATGACTTAATCCTTGTAGAGGTAGATGGCAAGTGCCAATTTTCAGTTGACAGGAAGTCTCCCCTAGCTCCAAAGTTTCTGCCTAGTGACCTGCTCAGCTGAGAGACTGTTGCCCACCTGTAGACAACCACAGAACAAGGCTAGATTGCCACTTGATCCATGACCCAGGGCAGAGGGTCTCTGCCGTGGCTTCAAAGTAGCAGAATTATTATAACAGAACTGGCTCTTGTTGTTCTTAGGGAATTTTCCTTTATTTTTTATTTGTTTGCATACAGATAGGACCTGGTTGAAAAGCCTGATTAGCCAAATTCTAGAATAAGCTTGTGTAAACTTGGTCTAAAAGTCTGTTTCTGTCTAATAGTAAAAAATCATAACATGACACAGATATCTGGAAAGGTTTGAATAAACCTCTAACATCGATCTTGCTTGTATAGAATTTTACAGTGAAAATGGTTTTTGGATATCCTGTCACAAAAGGAGAATGTTCCCAATCAGAACTACCTTCATGCTAATCTGAATGTCATATGTCAACTTGGACCATTTTTCAATCTCTTTTTTTCTTTTTTGCCAATAGCATTTCAAAGCAAAGTCTCTACTCTGTTCAGAGGTTTTATTAGTTTATTTCATTGACTTATTTGATAGCATCATTTTATTTCAACATTATGGAGATACAATTTACAGACAGTCAAAGTCACCATTTTGAGGTGTACAGTTTTATGAATTTTAACCAGCATTTGTTGAAAGTTCTTCAATGGATCCCAAATATCTTTGAGTAAAAGGAAATCCACTCCAACTCATTAAGCACCACATGGTTTTAAGTCCATCCACCAAGATCTGGAATATTCCTTTTCTGTACCCATCAGCTTGACTGATACACCTCAGATGTTGTAACAAAGTGATAGCTTTATGGCAAAAATTGGTATTATCGCAGAGAGGGATCAAACATTTCACCTTCCTACCAACTATGCTCTGTTCCACTGGATCAGTGCAGAGTTTTCCCAGTGGTGGGTGGGGGCTGTGAAGGGAATCTCTGAGAGAGTCTCAGAGATCAGATGGGGATCAAGTGATGGAGATGGAAAAACAAACACCTCAGTTATCAGATCATGCTGATGCAGTTTCCAGGAACTCAGCTTCATTTTCTTTCTTAATATATTTTCAAAGACTCCATTTGAAAACTTGTTTTTTATTGAAATATAGTTAAATTACAATGCTATGTTAATTACTACTATATAGCAGTGACTCAGCTTTATATGTACACATGTACATTCTTTTTCATATTCTTTTCCATTACTGCTTATCATAAGATATTTAATATAGTTCCCTGTGCTATATAGTAAGCCCTTGTTATTGTTGTTGTTCAGTCACTCAGTCGTATCCAACTCTTTGCGACCCCATGAACTACAGCACGCCAGGCTTCCCTGTCCTTTACCATCTCCCGGAGCTTGCTCAAACTCATGTTCATTGAGTCAGTGATGCCATCCAACCATCTCATCGTCTGTCATTCCCTTCTCCTCCTGCCTTCAATCTTTCCCATCATCTTTTCTAATGAGTCAGCTCTTTGCATCAAGTGGCCAAAGTATTGGAGCTTCAGCTTCAGCATCAGTCCTTCCAATAAATAATCAGGATTGATTTTCTTTAGGATTGACTGGCTTGACCTCCTTACAGTCCAAGGGATTTTCAAGAGTCTTCTTCAACACCACAATTCAAAAGCATCAATTATTTGGTGCTCAGGCTTCTTTATGGTCCAACTCTCACATCTATATGTGACTACTGGCAAAACCATAGCTTTGACTATATGGGCCTTTGTCAGCAAAGTAATGTCTCTGCTTTTTAGGATTGCTGTCTAGGTTTGTCATAGCTTTTCTTCCAAGGAACAAGCGTCTTTTAATTTTATGGCTGCAGTCACCATCTGCAGTGATTTTGGAGCCCAAGAAAATAGAGTCTGTCACTGTTTCCATTGTTTCCCCATCTATTTGCCATGAAGTAATGAAACTGGATGCCATGATCTTTGTTTTTTGAATGTTGAGTTTTAAGCCAGCTTTTTCACTTTCCCTTTTCACCTTCATCAAGAGGCTCTTTATACCAATTTGCATCTGCTAATCCCAAACTCCCACTCCTACCCTCTGCCACCACCCACCTACCCTCTTGGCAACCACCAATCTATTTTGTATGTCCCTGATTTTGTTTCTGTTTCAAAGAAAAGTTCGTTTATGTCATATTTTAGATTCCACATACAAGTGACATCATATGGGATTTGGCTTTGTCTTTCTGACTTATTTCACTCAGTATGATAATCTCTAGTCGCATGCATGTTGGTACAAATGGCATTATTTTATTGTTTTTTATGGCTGACTAGTATTCCACTGTGTATATGTACCACATCTTCTTTATCAATTCATTTGTTGATGGACATTGAGATTGCTTCCATGTTTTGGCTATTGTGAATAGAGCTACTATGAACATAGGGATGTACATATCTTTTTAAAGTATAATTTTGTCTGGATATATACCCAGGAGTGGGATTGCTGAATCATATGATAATTCTATTTTTAGTTTTCTGAGGAACCTCCATACTGTTTTCCACAGTGGTTGAATCACCAACAGTGTAAGGAGGGTTCCCTTTTTCTACTCCCTCTCTAGCATTTGTTATTTGTAGACTTTTTGATGATGACCATTCAGACCATTATGAGGTGGTACCTCATTGTATTAATTACTTTGATTTGCATTTCTCTAACTATTAGTGGTACTGATCTTTTCATTTGCCTATTGACCATCTCTATTTCTTCTTTAGAGAAATGTTTCTTTAGGTCTTCTCCCATTTTCCGATTGGGCTGTTTTTATTGTTTTTTTGTATGAGCTGTTTGTATATTTTGAAAACTAAGCCTTTGTCAGTCACAGCATTTGCAAATATTTTCTCCCATTCAGTAGATTGTCTTTATATTTTGTTTATGGTTTCCTTTGCTGTACAAAAACTTGTAAGTCTGATTAGGTTGCCTTGGGAGACTGACCCAAGAAAATATTACTACTATTTATGTCAGAGGATGTTTTGCTTATGTTCTTTTTTAGGGGTTTTATGGTGCCATGTCCTGTGTTTCAGTCTTTAAGCTATTTTGAGTTTATTTTTGTGTATGGTGAGAGGACATGTTCTAACTTCATTGATTTACACATAGGTGTCCAACTTTCCCAACATCACTTGCTAAAGAGATTGTTTCAAAGACTCCATTTTGAGAAAAAGCCAAGTGGCAGAAAGCCACATAGCAGTTGATAGTCATCCACCCACGGAATAACTGAGTATCACATGATGTTAACCAACAGAGTTGGGTATGAGACAGGTTAAGTCATCAGTGGGGCTGAGAGGTGGTTCTCCAAAGATGAGGATCATTGTGTGGGATAAGAAAATTTCAGAACCAGTACATGATCAGTAATACAATCTCACACAGAATCTTTTTATTAGAAATCTGCTTTCTTCAACACAACAAAAGAAAGCAAAGAGAGCAGGGATATAACTGCACCTGAGAGGGTAGTGTCACCATTTAGGGACACTGCAGAAGAAAATAACTTATTCATTCTGTGGGGAACTCTTGAGTCTTGTTATAGTGGATAGGATAATTAAAATTAAAGGGAAGAGTCCCTGCTCTGATAGCATGATGTGGATTGAGTTTCAGTTTTCAAGGGTGGCATAAGTCATTTTTTCCCCAGAATCATGGTAGACTGATGAAAATGGTAAGATGGGAACATCAATAGGATGTCTACATATCTCCATGACACTGACTGCTAACCTTCTGAAGGTGAATAAGGGAAGCTCAGGTGAAGTTGGTATAGACAGAGGAAATAAGAATTTTAAAATTTAAACTCTAACTCATAGGCCAAGAGAAGTCAGAAGCAGGAGAGAGGCAGCATCCTAAGGAATGGGCAATGCAGTTGAATAGGAGAGCTGAGACAATGTGGGACCAAATACCAATAGGATGACTTTGGTGCTTTTAGATCTTCTTGCTGGAGGAGGAGGAGGCGGTGATATATTTGATGGTAGAACTGCTGCCCCCAAGGAGCTAAAACCAGCCCCCCATGGCTCTGCCACTGTCAGAACTGAAACCACCTCCAAGGCTGTGACCGCTGCTGTAAGGCTAGCCGCTGCCACTGTGCAGGCCTAAGCCACTGCTGACACCACTGACACCGCCATAGCCACTGGAGATGGTGAAGTGCATGTGGCCATTGTCTATCTCAGATCGGTCTCTGGATCATGTGGGCTGAGCCCAGCAGTCTCCTGCTTGATTTTGTGCAGTTCATCCCTTTGTCTGTTTATCTTGGCCTGCAGCTACTTATCCTGTAGTCCAGGACAGAGAAGACGTGTGTATGGGCGGAGATGCAGTGTTTCTGGACTTTCATGTGCCAACAGTGGCTTTCAATTCCCAGTCCTCTAATAAACTCGTACCAAATGACGTGACTTCTTCTCTAGAAAAAATATATGGCACAAGATTATTTGCTGCTGCACAATTGAATAGTTCTGTTTGATCACTGAGCATCTAGTTTTTCAATTAACTAGTGATGTTCTTTGTGATATTTAAGGGATTTCATAATCAGAAAGAGGTTGAAGGCAAAACTCAATAGGGCAATGTCATTAAACTTTTTTCTTTTTGTTCAGTAGGCCTTATTGCAAATTCTTATTGTCTACATGAATGGAGCAATGACAGACATCCTATGAGATCACCCAGTGTCTTTGTATTTTAGACTCCACTCAAAAAAGTGCAGTTAAGCTGGTGCAGCTGAGTGTAACCAACTGTGGGCAGAGAGTCAGGGGCACAGAATTCCTCTCCCATTGCTGGAAACTGCTCACCTTCATCTGGTATAAGGACTTAGCCTCATTTGAGCAATCTTCTCTATAGGCCTTCACCCTCAGAGATGATGCTATCTGGGTCCAGATTATGGTGGTTGTCCATGAAGAAGACCATGAAAATGTCTAAGCTCTGAGATTGCATCTGAGGGCACTCCTACGAGATATGGATTGTCAGTACCTCTGCTTCCAGTGATACATCTATGAGATCCACCCCCCAGCATTCCATCCACTCGGACCCTTAAGCAGAAAAATAAACAAACAGGGTGAGGAGCTCACCATCTCAAAGTAGGAATGTAAGAGAACAGCTTGATTGCTAAAGGTACTTATCTTGGTGTGCAGTTCAGCCTCATTCATGCAGCATCTACCTCCTGGGAGAGGAGGAACAACTCAGACTCAGCTGACTCCCACTCCCAGCCCATCCAACATCTTCTCTTCTCAGATGTGGGCTCTTCTAGCCTTCAACAAAAGGATAGGGACACCTACCATTGCTAAGCTCACTTTCTTCAGTGTTACAAATTGATTTGGTGCTTAGGGGATGAGGAGAGATGCTTGAGCAATTCATAAAGGATTTCAAAAGAACCTGTCCTGACCCAACATTTTTGGGTCAATTACCCAATGGATAATTATTGAATGGAACTGTCAGTCCAAGGAGCCTGAGAAGTGACTATTCTCTCATCTTTTCCCCTAGTATTGGGGATATGTACTTGATAATGAAGTCTATTGTCCATTTTGTTCATATTTTTCTTAGGCAGTGTATTTATTTTTAATTAATTTTTATTGGAATAAAGTTGATTTACAATGTTGTGTTAGTTTCTACTATACTGCAAAATGAATCAGTTATATGTATACATATATTCCCTCTTTTCTGGATTTCTTTCCCATTTAGGTCACCACAGAGCATCGAGTAGAGTTCCCTGTGCTGCACTGTAGGTTCTCATTAGTTATTCATTTTTTTAAAAAACTTTTTATTTTGTATTGGAGTATAGCTGATTGACAATGTTGTGATAATTTCAGGTGAGCAGCGAAGGGACTTAGCCATACATATACATATATCCATTCTCCCCCAAACTCCCCTCCCATCCAGGTTGCCACATAACATTGAGCAGAGTTACATGTACTATGCAGTAGGTCCTTGTCAGTTATCCATTTTAAATACAGCAGTGTGTATACGACCTTCCCAAACTCTCTTACTGTTCCTTCCCCCTTCTTCCCCCCCAGCCCCAGGAACCACAATTTCCTTTTCTAAATCTGTGAGTCTGTTCCTGTTTAGACAACAGTTTAGAATTTCCATTTCCACTGGATATTTTTTCTTAAGCAATCATGCCCACAACTGAACCTAGTCACTCAGCAGACTAAGTGTGGGTTTCAGAAAGCTGAACTATTTCTCTCCTATAATCTACTTGTTCTTGAAATTCTCCACCAGACCCTGCACGTGTCAGTTCCCCACCAGATCCTGCATGAGCTCTGAATCTGGGCTGTCACTAAAAAAACAGAAGATAATCCTTCCACTCCCTGGGGTTGTTGATGTACTGCTCAAACATAGTCACGAGGGTCAGCCTCGCAGGCTTGGATCCCTGCTCCTGAGGGAGGGTCCTCTTGGTGTCCAGGCCCTTGTTTCTCCAGGAACTACATCTGGAGGAAGGCAAGAGAGTCATTTGCTGGCCCTAGAGAGCAACAAGTGTTGTCTTACTAGGTTTCCAAGAAGGCTGGAGTGGTGTCCATGGTGCTGAGCTACTAAGAGAATACAGAGACTCAGATTGAGAGGTTTGCTCCCCTAATCTTCTTCCTTCTAAACTGACAGATCTCGCTGATGAAATTCCCCCATGGATTTTTGAGCTGTTCCTGCCCTATAAGTAAGGGTGCCTATATCAGTGAATTTTCATCACTTCCTGTCTTTATTTTAGCAAGCAGAATCAAAATTTCAGTTTAAAGTGGTTTTTATCTGATATAATACACAAAGCTTTTATTTTCTAGTGGATTTCAGTAAAAGGGATGTTAAATGTTATCTAATAATTAAATACTAATCTAAGCTCACATTTAGTGCTTGTATCTCTTCTAAAGCATTGCTGTAGGTGGCCATGCTCTGTCTCTAGAATAACTTCTTTATAAAAGCAAATTATAAATATTTACACATCTCAAATATTTTTTGTCATCTGTATGGAAATTTTTTTTTTTTTTTTACTTTCCTTCTCTTTTTTTTTTCTTCCTACTAGAAAAGTGGACCAGAACCTCAAAGTAGGTAGTGACTGGCCTTTTCTTTGTATCCCATTGTAGACCCATTAGTGGTAAGTGTTTATCTATTTCATTCTTTCCTTTTTCTCTGCTTCAGGGTTATCAACAGTTGACAATGTTTCCTAGGCAGGAATGAGAGAAATGTGCAGGATCTAAATGATTTCCATCATCTCCTGCCTGTGATACACATGGAACCTGTCCTGCATGCCAGTAGAGATCTCCTCTGAGTCCTCTCCTCTCTTTCCCCCAAGTCTCCCCCTGATAGGACATTAGTTGGCTCTCTTGGACACTCTGCAATCCCCACTGGGGGCAGATGCTCTCAGCTCACCTTGTCAATGAAGGAGGCAAACTTGTTGTGGGTCTTGATCTGCTCCTGCTCCTCAGTTCTCACCCGCTGGGTGGTGGGGTTGATTTGCAGGTTGAGAGGAGTCAGGAGACTCTGGTTGACAGTCACCTCTTGGATGCCTCCAGGGGGGCACACAGGGAAGCCAGTACCACCAAAGCCACCTCCAAAGCCAGCTCCACCACCGAGCCCAAAGCCACTACCAGCCCCAGCACCAAAACCAAATCCACTCCCGGCTCCACCTCCGAAGCCATAGCCAACTCCAATTCTGCCGCCATATCCGCCACTGATGACACAGCTGCCCCCTGCGATGGAGATCCTCTTGGAGCCCCCCAGGCCATAGAGGCTGCGGCTGCCAAAGCCAGCTCCTCCACACACTCCAGCGAGGCCGCCACTGCCCCTGGAGCGGGACAGGGACACGCTGCTGAAGCCAGAGCGGCAGACCCCAGGGACTCTGGCTGAGCCGGCACTGAAGCCCCTGCGGCTGCTGCTTTGGGTCTTCACAATGGATTTGCAAGACATGGTTCCTGAAGAAGAGGTTAAGAAGGGTATGAGAGGAAAAGTATGAGGTGGGCTTCCAGTAGCTAGTGTACAAGGAAGAATGGGTTGGACTCAGTCCTGGAAGGTGAGCCTGAGATTGGGAAGGGCTGGGCTTTATAAACAAGGAGATGATACTTGGGTTATCATAAAAGATAAGAACTAAGAAGGCTGCTTTATGACTACCTTTAACAAAGGGAAAAATTCTCCTGCCTTTGATCTTTGATATCAGTACGAGACTATTCCTCAATTAACTGAGGCTAGGAGTTAGACTTTGTCTCAAAGGTTCAATATGCATTGAATTATGGATTTTAGAAATTTTATGAATTTATGCATTCAATATGCTTGTGTATCAGAATGTATATGCCCATTACCTTGATTTTGCAATTATTATGTCAAAGCCAGCTTTGCTTCATCCACAAGTCCAATCTGATCTTTTATAATAGCTGAGAACTTGGAAATCTAAGAGCAGTCTATTGTTTATGCCCTAACAGAGAGATTACCATTTTCCCAGTGATTACAAATATGTTAAATTTGACTTGCTCTTCCCATTATGTAAAAATAAACAGATAGAAAAGTATGAGAACAACATAAGAGGTCCTTATTGATCTATTATGAATGGGTGCCCGTTACCCAGATTTTGCAATTATTATCTCAAGGTCAACTTTATTTCATCCATAACTCCACCCACTTTCTTCATCCATCTTAAATTATTTGAAAGGGAATTCCAGAAGGAAGGTCAAAGAGTTTCATATTCAATTCAGTGTTTATGTCTAAATGATAGGCTCTTTAGAAAATGACCAAAATGCTATTTTTATACCTTAAAATTTTAACAATAATTCTTTAACATCAAGAAGTTTATTGAACATTCAAATTTCCCTTTATTCTTTTTTTTTTTCATTTATTTTTATTAGTTGGAGGCTAATTACTTTACAATATTGTAGTGGGTTTTGTCATACATTGACATGAATCAGCCATGGATTTACATGTATTCCCCATCCTGATCCCCCCCTCCCACCTCCCTCTCCACCCGATTCCTCTGGGTCTTCCCAGTGCACCAGGCCTGAGCACTTGTCTCATGCATCCAACGTGGGCTGGTGATCTGTTTCACCATAGATAATATACATGTTTCGATGCTATTCTCTTGAAACATCCCACCCTCGCCTTCTCCCACAGAGTCCAAAAGTCTGTCCTGTACATCTGTGTCTCTTTTTCTGTTTTGCATATAGAGTTATCATTATCATCTTTCTAAATTCCATATATATGTGTTAGTATGCTGTAATGTTCTTTATCTTTCTGGCTTACTTCACTCTGTATAATGGTCTCCAGTTTCATCCATCTCATTAGAACTGATTCAAATGAATTCTTTTTAATGGCTGAGTAATATTCCATGGTGTATATGTACGACAGCTTCCTTATCCATTAGTCTGCTGATGGGCATCTAGGTTGCTTCCATGTCCTGGCTATTATAAACAGTGCTGCGATGAACATTGGGGTGCATGTATCTCTTTCAGATCTGGTTTCCTTGGTGTGTATGCCCAGAAGTGGGATTGCTGGGTCATATGGCAGTTCTATTTCCAGTTTTTTAAGAAATCTCCACACTGTTCTCCAGAGCGGCTGTACTAGTTTGCATTCCCACCAACAGTGTAAGAGGGTTCCATTTTCTCCACACCGTCGCCAGCATTTATTGCTTGTAGACTTTGGATAGCAGCCATCCTGACTGGCGTGTAATGGTACCTCATTGTGGTTTTGATTTACATTTCTCTGATAATGAGTGATGTTGAGCATCTTTTCATGTGTTTGTTAGCCATGTGTCTGTCTTCTTTGGAGAAATGTCTGTTTAGTGCTTTGGTCCATTTTTTGACTGGGTCATTTATTTTTCTGGAATTGAGCTGCAGGAGTTGCTTGTATATTTTTGAGATTAATCCTTTGTCTGTTGCTTCATTTGCTATTATTTTCTCCCAACCTGAGGGCCGTCTTTTCACTTTGCTTAGAGTTTCCTTTGTTGTGCAAAAACTTTTAAGTTTCATTAGGTCCCATGTTTATTTTTGCTTTTATTTCCAATATTCTGGGAGGTGGGTCATAGAGGATCCTGCTGTGATTTATGTTGGAGAGTGTTTTGCCTATGTTCTCCTCTAGGAGTTTTATAGTTTCTGATCTTACATTTAGATCTTTAATCCATTTTGAGTTTATTTTTGTGTATGGTGTTAGAAAGTGTTCTAGCTTCATTCTTTTACAAGTGGTTGACCAGCTTTCCCAGCACCACTTGTTAAAGAGGTTGTCTTTTTTCTATTGTATATCCTTGCCCCCTTTGTTGAAGATAAGGTGTCCTTAGGTTCGTGGATTTATCTCTGGGCTTTCTATTCTGTTCCATTGATCTATATTTCTGTCTTTGTGCCAGTACCATACTGTCTTGATGACTGTGGCTTTGTAGTATAGTCTGAAGTCAGGCAGGTTGATTCCTCCAGTTCCATTCTTCTTTCTCAAGATTATTTTGGCTATTCGAGGTTTTTTGTATTTCCATACAAATTGTGAAATTATTTGTTCTAGTTCTGTGAAAAATACCATTGGTAGCTTAATAGGGATTGCATTGAATCTATAGATTGCTTTGGGCAGTATAGCCGTTTTAACAATATTGATTATTCCAATCCATGAACATGGTATGTTTCTCCATCTGTTTGTGTCCTCTTTGACTTATTTCATCAGTGTTTTATAGTTTTCTACGTACAGGTCTTTTATTTCTTTAGGTAGATATACTCCTAAGTATTTTATTCTTTTTGTTGCAATGGTGAATGGTATTGTTCCCTTAATTTCTCTTTCTGTTTTCTCATTGTTAGTGTATAGGAATGCAAGGAATTTCTGTGTGTTAATTTTATATCCTGAAACTTTACTGTATTCATTGATTAACTCTAGTAATTTTCTGGTAGAGTCTTTAGGGTTTTCTATGTAGAGGATCATGTCATCTGCAAACAGCGAGAGTTTCACTTCTTCTTTTCCTATCTGGATTCCTTTTACTTCTTTTTCTGCTCTGATTGCTGTGGCCAAAACTTCCAAAACTATGTTGAATAGTAGTGTGAGAGTGGGCACCCTTGTCTTGTTCCTGATTTCAGGGGAAATGCTTTCAATTTTTCACCATTGAGGGTAATGCTTGCTGTGGGTTTGTGATATACAGCTTTTATTATGTTGAGGTATGTTCCTTATATTCCTGCTTTCTGGAGAGTTTCATAAAAGGATGTTGAATTTTGTCAGAAGCTTTTTCTGCATCTATTGAGATAATCATATGGTTTTTATCTTTCAATTTGTTAATGTGGTGTATTACATTGATTGATTTGCGGATATTAAAGAATCCTTGCATTCCTGGGATAAAGCCCACTTGGTCATGGTGTATGATTTTTTTAATATGTTGTTGGATTCTGTTTGCTAGAATTTTGTTAGGGATTTTTGCATCTATGTTCATCAGTGATATTGGCCTGTAGTTTTCTTTTTTTGTGGCATCTTTGTCTGGTTTTGGAATTAGGGTGATGGTGGCCTCATAGAATGAGTTTGGAAGTTTATCTTCTTCTGCAATTTTCTGGAGGAGTTTGAGTAAGATAGGTGTTAGCTCTTCTCTAAATGTTTGGTAGAATTCAGCTGTGAAGCCATCTGGTCCTGGGCTTTTGTTTGCTGGAAGATTTCTGATTACAGTTTCGATTTCCTTGCTTGTGATGGGTCTGTTAAGATCTTCTATTTCTTCCTGGTTCAGTTTTGGAAAGTTATACTTTTCTAAGAATTTGTCCATTTCTTCCAAGTTGTCCATTTTGTTGGCATAGAGCTGCTGGTAGTAGTCTCTTATGACCCTTTGTATTTCAATGTTGTCTGTTGTGATCTCTCCATTTTCATTTCCAATTTTGTTAATTTGGTTCTTCTCCCTTTGTTTTTTAATGAGTCTTACTAATGGTTTGTCAATTTTGTTTATTTTTTCAAAAAACCAGCTTTTAGCTTTGTTGATTTTTGCTATGGTCTCTTTAGTTTCTTTTGCACTTATTTCTGCCCTAATTTTTAAGATTTCTTTCCTTCTACTAACCCTGGGATTCTTCATTTCTTTCTTCTCTAGTTGCTTTAGGTGTAGAGTTAGGTTATTTATTTGACTTTTTTCTTGTTTCTTGAGGTAAGCCTGTAATGCTATGATCCTTCCCCTTAGCACTTCTTTTACAGTGTCCCATAGGTTTTGGGTTGTTGTGTTTTCATTTTCATTCATTTCTATGCATATTTTTATTTCTTTTTTTATTTCTTCTATGATTTGTTGGTTATTTAGAAGCGTGTTATTTAACCTCCATATGTTTGAATTTTTAACAATTTTTTTCCTGTAATTAAGATCTAATCTTACTGCACTGTGGTCAGAAAAGATGACTGGAATGATTTCAATTTTTTTGAATTTACCAAGACTAGATTTATGGCCCAGGATGTGATCTATTCTGGAGAAGGTTCTGTGTGCACTTGAGAAAAAGGTGAAGTTGATTGTTTTGGGATGAAATGTCCTATAGATATCAATTAGGTCTAGCTGGCCCATTGTGCCATTTAAAGTTTGTGTTTCCTTGTTAATTTTCTGTTTAGTTAATCTATCCATAGTTGTGAGTGGGGTATTAAAGTCTCCCACTATTATTGTGTTACTATTAATTTCCTCTTTCATACTCGTTAGCGTTTGCCTTACATATTGCGGTGCTCCTATGTTGGGTGCATATATATTTATAATTGTTTTATCTTCTTCTTGGATTGATCCTTTGATCATTATGTAGTGTCCTTCTTTGTCTCTTTTCACAGCCTTTATTTGAAAGTCTAATTTATCTGATATGAGTATTGCGACTCCTGCTTTTTTTGTTCTCCGTTTGCATGAAATATTTTTTTCCAGCCCTTTGCTTTTAGTCTGTATGTGTCTCTTGTTTTGAGGTGGGTCTCTTGTAGACAGCATATATAGGGGTCTTGTTTTTGTATCCATTCAGCCAGTCTTTGTCTTTTGGTTGGGGCATTCAACCCATTTACATTTAAGGTAGTTATTGATAGGTATGGTCCTGTTACCATTTACTTTGTTGTTTTGGGTTCACGTTTATACAACCTCTCTGCATTTCCTGTCTAGAGAAGATCCTTTAGCATTTGTTGAAGAGCTGATTTGGTGGTGCTGAATTCTCTCAGCTTTTGCTTGTCTGTAAAGCTTTTGAATTCAGATATGAAGGAGATCCTTGTTGGGTACAGTAATCTAGGTTGTAGGTTATTCTCTTTCATTACTTGAAGTATGTCCTGCCATTCCCTTCTGGCCTGGAGGGTTTCTATTGATAGATCAGCTGTTATCCTTATGGGAATCCCTTCGTGTGTTATTTGTGGCTTCTCCCTTGCTGCTTTTAATATTTGTTCTTTGTTAATTTGATTAATATGTGTCTTGGGGTGTTTCACCTTGGGTTTATCCTGTTTGGGCCTCTCTGGGTTTCTTGGACTTGGGTGGCTATTTCCTTTCCCATTTTAGGGAAGTTTTCAGCTATTATCTCCTCAAGTATTTTCTCATGGCCTTTTTTTGTCTTCTTCTTCTGGGACTCCTATGATTCAAATGTTGGGGCGTTTCACATTGACCCAGAGGTCTCTGAGGTTGTCCTCATTTCTTTTGATTCTTTTTTCTTTTTCCTCTCTGCTTCATTTATTTCCACCATTTTATCTTCTACCTCACTTATCCTATCTTCTGTCTCCGTTATTCTACTCTTGGTTCCCTCCAGAGTGTTTTTGATCTCATGTATTGCATTATTCATTTTTAATTGACTCTTTTTTATTTCTTCTAGGTCTTTATTAAACATTTCTTGCATCTTCTCAATCTTTGTCTCCAGGCTATTTATCTGTAACTCCATTTTGTTTTCAAGATTTTGGATCATTTTTATTATCATTATTATAAATTCTTTTTCAGGTAGATTCCCTATCTCCTCCTCTTTTGTTTGACTTGGCGGGCATTTTTCATGTTCCTTTACCTGTTGGGTATTTCTCTGCCTTTTCATCTTGTTTAGATTTCTGTGTCTGGAGTGGGCTTTCTGTATTCTGGAGTTCTGTGGTTCCTTTTTATTGTGGAGGTTTCACCCAGTGGGTGGGGTTGGATGATTGGCTTGTCAAGGTTTCCTGGTTAGGGAAGCTTGCGTCGGTGCTCTGGTGCGTGGAACTGAATTTCTTCTCTCTGGAGTGCAATGGAGTGCCCAGTAATGAGTTTTGAGATGGGCCTATGTGTTAGGTGTGACTTTGGGCAGCCTGTATGTTGACGCTCAGGGCTATGTTCCTGCATTGCTGGAGAATTTGTGTTGTATGTCTTGCTCTGAAACTTACTGGCTCTTGGGTGGTGGTTGGTTTCAGTGTAGGTATGGAGGCTTTTGGATGGTCTCTTATTACTTAAAGTTCCATGTAGTCAGGAGTTTTCTGGTGTTCTCAGGTTTTGGGCTTAAGTCTCCTGCCTCTGGATTTCAGTCTTATTCTTCCAGTAGTCTCAAGACTTCTCCAACTATACAGCACTGATAATAAAACTTCTAGGTTAGTGGTGAAAAGATTCTCCACCATGAGGGACACCCAGAGAGGTTCACAGAGTCACATGTAAAAGAGGAGAGGGAGGAGGGCGATAAAGATGAGCAGGAGGAGAAAAAGGAGGACTCAAGAGGAGAGAGACAGATCTATGCAGTTATCTGTTCCCAAAGTGTTCTCTGTAGCCCAGACACCCACAAAGATTCACAGAATTGGATTGGGAAGAGAAGGGGAAAGGAGGAAATAGAGGTGTTCTGAGGTGGAAAAAGGAGAGTCAAAAGTGGGAGAGAGTAATCAACACACTCCTGAATAAAAATGGGAACTGAATATTGGATTCTTAAATGTCCAAAATTTATATCACATACTGAAAAACAAAGATTAAAAATCTAGAGTAGAGGTTAGACTCTTAAAAATACAATATTAAAAACAAAAACAAAAGCGCAAAAAATTTTAGAAATATATATGAAGTTTGGTTTAAAAATAGGGCTTCTCTTTTTTTTTTGCAAGGTTATAGTGAAATGAAAATGAAAGTTAAGGAGTAATAGAGGACTTTAAAAGAAAATAAGAGAAAAAGAAAAGAAGAAAAGAAAAAAAAACAAGAAAAAAAATTTTTCCTAATTAAAAAAATCATAAAAATCTCTGAAAATGAAAGTTAAGGAGTAATGGGGGAGTAATAGGGAATTTTAAAAGAAAATAAAAGAGAAAAAAGAAAAGAAAAGAAAAAAATTTTTTTAATTAAAAAAAAAGGTAAAAATATATCTAGGAATTTCTCTGGAGCTGTTGCAGTCAGTGTGGGTTCGGTTCCGTTTCAGATAGCTCCTCGTTCCAGCTTACAGCTTACACTTCTAGATATCTGTAGGCCCCTTTCGGTGTAGTCGGTGTTATCTACAGGGATTTTAATCTGTTGCACCGGTCCCTTCTGAAGCAGTTCCCTTTGTTTATTTGGCTTCTGTTTGCCGTCTCTTCAGTGCCTAATTTCTGCCCTGACACAGGCGGGCGGAGGTGGTCTCTTGTTCAGGTTCGCTAGTTCCGTCGCGCTGCGGGGAGGGAGGGGCGCTGCTTTCCCCGTCTACGCTGCTCAGGTTCCGGGCTGCTCTATATGGAGCGTGCCCTGTGTTGCGTGTGGTTCCAGTTTTCCGGTATTCCACAAAAGCACGGACTCCGTTGCGCCTGTGTTTTGTGTCTTCCCCGGCCCAAGCAGCTCAGGCAGCCAGGAGCTTGACGGGCGCACTCTCCCTGGGTGCGGAGCGCCCTCTCCCCTCCGCAGCCCCAGCCTCAGTTTCCGCCCAGACTGGTCGGTGCCTGTGCCTTGTGTTTAGCCGCGACCCTCCCGGTGGATGTCAACCATCCAGAATCTCAGGAGGTCTTTGGTTAGAAACTGGAGGCCTGTTTGCAGTGTGGTAGGGGATGCCATCTTTGGGACTGAGTTTGCCCCTTTCCCCTCCCCACTGCCTCCTGCCTCTGGCAGGGCTGGGCCGGTCCACAGTCGGCAAGCTCTTCTCTGGACTTGCTCACACCCTTTGTTCTGCGAACAGCCGGCAGTGTGTTCGGGCAGGTGAATTTTCTCTCTCTATCCCACAGTTTAAGTTGGTATCTCACAAAAGCTCCCTCCGATTGCCCTCAGGGCACTCAGGCCCGCTCCTCTCTGTTCAGCCCCCACCTGCTGGTGGCAGATGCAGGAGTCTGGGGTACTTTTCTGCTGGGAGTTGCTTTTAGGCACGTAATCTGTGGGTTTTATTTATTTTTCCTCCTAGTTAGGTTGCCCTCTGAGATTTGAAAACTTCCCCGAGACCCGCCAGTGCGAGGCTTTCCTGGTGTTTGGAAACTTCCTCTATTAAGACTCCCTTCCTGGGACGAGTCTCCATCCCTAGCTCTTTTGTCTCTCTTTTTACCTTTTATATTTTGTCCTACCTCCTTTCAAAGACAATGGACTGCTTTTCTGGGCACCTGATGTCCTCAGCTAGCGATCAGAAGTTGTTTTGTGAAGTTTGCTCTGCGTTCAATTGTTCTTTCGATGAATTTGTAGGGGAGAAAGTGGTCTCCCCGTCCTATTCCTCTGCCATCTTGGCTCCTCCCCCTCAAATTTCCCTTTATTCTTATTTATTTTTATAATTTGTTCAACTCAGGATCTAAATAAAGTCCATGCATGTTTATTTGGGTGATATATCCTTTAAATAATACATCCTTTATATCATTTACTCTTAATTTTTTGGCCATTTATTTGTTAAATAAACTAGGTTGCCTGTTTACAAAGGTCTGTATAGTCAAACCTATGGTTTTTCCAGTAGTCACATATGGATGTGAGAGTTGGACCATAAAGAAAGCTGAGCGCCAAAGAACTGATGCCTTTGAATTGTGGTGCTGGAGAAGACTCTTGAGAGTACCTTGGACAACAAGGAAATCAAACCAGTCAATCCTAAAGGAAATCAATCCTGAATATTCATTGGAAGGACTGATGCTGAAGCTGAAACTCCAATACTTTGGCCACCTGATGTGAGAAGCTGACTCATTAGAAAAGACCCTGATGCTGGGAAAGATTGAAGACAAAAGAAGAGCACAACAGATAACGAAGTGGTTAGATAGCATCACCAAGTCAATGGACATGATTGAGAAAACTCTAGAAGAGAGTGAAGGACAGGGAAGCCTGGCATGCTTTAGTCCATGGGGTTGCAAAGAGTCAGAAATAACTTAATGACCAAGCAACAACAACAACTTATCCTATGGAGTTTTCCACTCTTTGGCTTTTGTGATTGCCTTCTCTGATATCATTCCATATGAACCCGGGTCTCCTGCATTGCAGGCAGATTCTTTACCACCTGAGCCACCAAGAAAGCCCTATATAGATATAGGCAAATGTATAACTATATATGTACATATATTTGCAGAATTCTTGCATCATTTTGTGTTTCCACAGCAGTGTAAGAGTGTTTCAGTTGCTCCATATTGTTGCCTTGGTATCCTCAATTATTGTGATGTTAGCTATCACATTCTAAGAATATATGATTGTATCTCTGTGGAGGTTTTTAAAATTTAATTTATTTAAACTTAAAACCTGCAAAAACATTTAAGCCATTTCTCTCACTTCTCCCGCCTCTCCCCACCTCTGGTAACCAACAATCTGGTCTCTGCATCTATGAGTTTAGCTTTTAAATTTTTGAAAATGCATTTGCTTTTTGGATTTCACATATGAGAGATTTGCAGTACTTGTCTTTCTCTGTCTGACTTATGTCACTTAACGTAAAACCCTAGAGATCCATCCATGTTGTCACAAGCTGCAAGACTTCATTCTTTATACCCATATATGATATTTGTTGTTGTTGTTCAGTTACTAATCGTGTCCAACTCTTTGCAACTCCATGGACTGCAGCACGCCAGGCTTCCCTGTCCTTCACTCTCACTCGAAGTTTGCTCAAACTCATGTCCATTGAGTCAGTGACGCCATCCAACCATCTCATCCTCTGTCTTCCCCTTCTCCTCCTGCCTTCAATCTTTCCCAGCCTCAGGGTCTTTTCCAATGAGTTGGCTTTTTGCATCAGCTAGTCAAAATATTGGAGTTTCAACTTCAGCATCAGTCCTTTCAATGAATATTCAGGATTGATTTCCTTTAGGATTTACTGGTTTGATCTTGCAGTCCAAGGGACTCTAAGGAGTCTTCTCCAACACCACAATTCAGAAACATCAGTTCTTTGGTGCTCAGCTTTCCTTATGGTCCAACTCTCACATCTGTACATAACTACTGGAAAAACCATTTGACTAGATGGATCTTTGTTGGCAAAATGATGTCTTTGCTTTTTAATATGTTGTCTAGGTTTTGCATAATTTAAGATGACTAAATTACGCACGTTTGCCTATATTTATTTGTCAAAATGAATCTCAGTGCAAATCCCCAACCACCTAATTGAAGATGTTTCTGTGCTTTGGGAGGGACCGTTTGTGTGTGTGAGGTTGCGTATGTGTATGTACACTCTTTTCTGTTAGGTGTTCAAATTATGCTTGTGTTGAATCTCCTTTGTAATTTTTGTCTATCCTATATCCTCTTGACCTTTCTTTAACCTCTTGTTAACTCCCATTAAGACCCTGATTCTCTTTTCTCAATATTCTCCCATATGCTCTTTGCTGTTCATTCAGCATATGTCTTGCCCTTTGTACTGACATCAGCTTGGCCTTCATCTCCCTGCTAGTTTTATTTTTCTCTCTGCCTCAAATCTGACTTCTCTAAATAACGTTTTATATCTTACTCTCTCATTATATGCTTTTTTCCCTTGAATTTTATAGAGAATTTATTTTATTTTGGCAATATTTTATAATGACTTTGTTCTGATGAGTGCTCATTATCTGCCTTTTGATTTTCCTATTCATTTCATTTTTTAATGTGTATTTCTTTTGTTGGTCCTGGAATGGTTTCCATCTGACTAGTGCTCATCTTTGAAAGAGGTGAACTCCTTCTAGATGAGTTGTTGGCAGAAAGTATTCTGGGGAGTGAGCCGGGGGCATATTCAGGCTAACAGGCTATGTGAATAATTCTATTATTACTTAAAAACCTTGCCCAATGAATCACTGCAGAATAACTTACAATTCGCAGTCTCCGCTTTTTTCCCTCTTGTTTAACAAAATGCTGCCAATAGGAGCAATCAAATGTCTCTGATTTGTTATCCAATTCTACTTCTCAGTTTCTAGAAAGTTCATGACTAACAGGGTCCTGCCTCAGGTCATGCACCCCGTGACTTTTGCAAACAGGAGATTCTTGGATTTGCGCCTGAGGAACTATGCTTCACACTGACTAGTAGTGTTAAATGAGTCAGCCAAGCCTGGCATACTGAACACCTAAACATCAGGCTGCTCCTATAGCATGTGTTCAGCTACTGTTTTTGATGAAGATTTTTTTTGTATACCAGGAGCTGAAAAACAACAACAAAAAATTAAAAAAAGCCAAAACAGCAAACTGAGAACAACCACCTCTCCCTATGATGGGACACTCCACCACATAACAGGGCTTGCTCTGAACCTAGAGAGCAGTCCCAGGTGAATGCTGAAGACTTCTCAAGACATTTCTGAACATGTGTTTTGCCTGGACCTAGGCACAGTTTTCTAAATGTTCTCCTATACACAGCTGCCTTTGAATGTCCTCATTTCCCAGAGTCTCTCTGTAGCTTAGCCTCTGGACCTTGGATGGTCAGAGGGTCTATTGTGTATCTTCTCCCGTAGTCTTTTGCCCCAGGTCTCTGTGTGTTTGCAGTCTGCCCTGTAGTTTTTACTGAGTGTCTCTGCTACTTCTCTTGCCTGCATCTGAATTTATGTGAAACAAAGGTGAGAACCTTGCAGCATTTCTTCAGGAATGCCCCCCAGATGTGTTTGAAGAGGCTTGCACGATAATTTGCAAATAGTCTGCATCTGCATCTTCGATTCAAGATGCATGTGCTGGGGGGTGGAGGGTGATCAAGAGGAACAAATGGGTTTGAGGGGAGACGGGCGTGTGGGAGGGGAATTGGGAAAAAAAGTTCACGAACAAGGTTGCTGTCTGCTCAAAACCACAACTGCACCACATATAGGGGAGGGAAAGTGCTAGGAACATTGTCATGAAATTTTGCTGTAATATGGAAGATGGATTTTCTTGACAGTGCATTTGCTTGACTATTGCAAATTTTGAGTGTTTTCCAGATCTCCTACAATGTTTTGACAGATTCTGGTTGTTTTCTCAATGTTTCTTTAGCAAAAGGAGAGTTTGGCGCTTTCCAGTCTGCTCTTTTGCTATCAACATCCGCACCTTAAGATTTTAATTAGATAAATCCATGTCTGCATCTTATTTTGCCATCTGTTTATTATTCACTGTTGTATTCTATGTATTTTTCCTAATCAGTATTTTCTTTCCATTACTCCTCATAGGTACATAATAATACTGACACTAAGTGGGCATAGATTTTGGAACCCAGTCATCACATACCTGCTGTTGGGGAAGTTTTGGGGAGAGTGAGGAGGTACCAATATGAGAGGCTGCCCACTTCACTGGGGGAATGGTTATAGGAGAACACAGCAGTATACTGACAAGAAGATCCAGAGGCACCCTGTCCATGCTATTGAAACCAGGAAACTTTCTCTCATGATGTAAGAGCCTGGGGGCAAAGGAGATAATGGTCACTCATGAGGAAATAGGGACTGATATGGCCAAAAGGCAGCACCAGTGAATGAGGAGCCTTGCACCATATACTGAGTTTAAATTATCCCCATTCAGAGAAGTCATAGCAGCCAGGGCACACCAGAGAGATGAGAGACTCAGGTTCACCCACCTCCTAGAGAGTGTTAGGGTGTGAGAAGGTGGAAATTACCATTCTTATTTTGCCTTCGCACTTTAAGAAACCAGCATCTGAGTTTTCTGCTGAATTTGATCAACTCCCCCACTTTCAGTTTTTCCATGCTGGGAAGATGGTTGGAATTCACATCCATGTATATACTTCTTCCTGTGTTTGTACTATTTCTTCAGGATACATATACAGAAATAGAGTTTCAGTTCAGAAGTATATATACTTTAATTATCCTTGATATACTTTCTCAGGCAAGTTTGTTGGTCAGGAAGTTAACTCTAAATAAAAATCAAATATCCCATTTAATTGCTAAATGTTGTTCTGCTCTGATGGGCCAGAAACATGATTGCTCTAATGAACATTAAGACTTGACCCCTTGAGTGTGGGTTGAGTGGCCTTAGGAGGAGAAACTAATTGATTACACTTGGCCCCAACAATAAAAAGCAGGGTATACATGATGCTGGACCAGAGTCCTCCCATGACACTTGCCAAACATTTGGATTCAATTGTATCTGTGAGAGAAAGCTGATTATCAGTATCCCAAGCTGCTGTTTGTTGAAGTTCTCTACAGGAAGGGAGTGAGGCACATGGGCGTGGGGAGTGTGCTTATGCCTGAGAAGAATGCTTCACTTGTCACATGAAAACCTCAAGAACCATTGGTGACAAAGAAAGGCTATGTGAAACCACACATTATATGATAAATCTGCTTTATTTAGCAATACAAGTGAGCAAAGAGCAGAGGAAGCAACACAGGGATACAAACCCTGTACATCATAGAACTAGTCACTTATGCTTTCACAATCATTGTAAGGGAGGAACACAACATCTCTGAGATTGGATCTCCTGGCCCAGTGGAAAGTAACTGGAATTGCCCTGTCTGAACTAGGACCCAAGTAGCGACCTTCTAGTGGTGAACAATGGAAGCTCAGTTGCAACAGGTTTTGGGAGAGAAGAGATGAGGACACTCAGCAACTTCAGTTCTAATTCAAGAAGTAAGAAAAGGAAGCAGGAAAGAGGGAGCAACTGGAGGAGAGAGCAAAGGAGGGAGCAAAACAGAGGGAGCCTGAGACATTGTGGGAGCTTGAGCCCATGGCAGGCCTTCAGTGCTTGTAGCTCTTCCTGCTGGAGGAGGTGGTGGTGGTGGTGTATTTGATGGCGGAACTGCTGCCCCCAGAGGAGCTGAAGCCACCCCCGATGGCTCTGCCACTGCCAGCGCTGAAGCCACCTCCAAGGCTGTGGCCGCCGCTGTAGGAGTAGCCGCTTCCTCCGCTCACGCCTAAGCCACCGCCGAGACCGCCGGCACCGCCATAGCTGCCGGCACCGCCATAGCCACCAGAGACGGTGGACTGCACCACGGCTGTGGAGGCAAGGGGCAAGGTCAGGACAAGATGGTGAGCTCACTCTGCCACACAGAGTCCAGTCAGGGGGACGCAAGGGCAAGGGCCGGGGGCAGGTGAAGTACTTACAGATGTTGACTTGTCCAACGCCTTCCCCACTCAGCCTAGGAGAGAGAAGACACAGCCATGATGAGGCCCAGAGCCACAGCTGGGCCCGCACGGGAAACCTCCGTGTGAGGAGACTCCCCAGGAGCCTGCCTTCCCAGGGCTCTTCTGGGAGTAGCACTATGACCAGCACTAGAGTGCCTTCCATGGGTTCATTGGCAGGGCTTCTTGGAGATGGAGCCAGATGACTGAGGAGGTTGTGTGAGTTACTCACCTGCACTCCTCACCCTCCAGCAGCTTCCTGTAGGTGGCAATCTCCACGTCCAGGGCCAGCTTGACATTCATGAGCTCCTGGTACTCCTTCAGCAGCCGTGCCATGTCCTGCTTGGCCTTCTGCAGGGCGTCCTCCAGGCCGGTCAGCTTGCTCCTGGCATCCTTGAGGGCCAGCTCCCCACGCTGCTCAGCGTCGGCGATGGCGGATTGCAGACTGGTGCACTAGAGGGGAGGAGGGGCAGATGAACTTGAATGTGGGCTCCAGGGGAGAGGAAGCATAGTTCTACTTTCCCAGTGAGGAAGAACTCTAGAGCCCAGATCTCATGGAAATGGATGTTTGATTTTTTTTTTGTCCAGTCTTTCTCCATTCTACAAACATTAACTAGTCTCGGAGTCCGTTAAGAAAATCTCTTCCAAAAAAAAGAAAATCTATTCCCTTCTCTGTTAACCACCCTAATGGTGATGGGGCTGAAAGATGCCACAACAGACTGAAGACCAGGGGACACGGGAAGAAATGAACCTACTGTCTAGTTTTCAATGTTGACACTTTGGATAAGTTCACATGGATGTACAATAACTTATACAAAACCGCAAACATTCTCACTGAAAGATGATTTTATCTCAAACTCTTGAGACCTCACCTTCCTTTCACTTCACAGTTTTTATTGAACAGCCCTCATTTGTCCTGTGTCTTTTCTCAGATTCTTTTTCACATTGAGTATGAGCATATTTGCAGTATTCTTCCCCACACTTTCTAGCCTGAGCTTTTCTTTGCCAACCTGTGTCTTGCATACCCTACTCAATCATTCTCCTTAAGGAATCTCATTTCAATGCCTCTAGACTGTGTGTAGGAAAAATTGACCAGTTGAGATTCATCCTATCCTGAGTTTTTTTCCGGCTCTTAAGTTGGGATCCATCTCTCTAACCTAGGGAAACTCAACCATGACAGGTCCTCCTCTCTCTGCTTTTATCTCAGTGCCCAAGAATTTCCCATATGATGTTTGATGATACCTGATAGTCTACGAAGGAAAGGATGCTTTTCTCTTCCATGGTCCCCACTGTACCTGCTTCTTGACATGGTCGATCTCAGATCTCAGCCTCTGGATCACACGGTTGATCTCAGTGATCTCCTGCTTGGTATTGCGCAGGTCATCCCCGTGTCTGCCTGCTGTCACCCGCAGCTCCTCGTACTATAAACCAGAGGGAGACAAAGTGGTGTCCATGGGTTTTATATGACACTAATCAAGGTTTTAAAAATTGAATCTAGCGGTTTTCCCTAAGACATTTAAAGAAAACTGGTGTTACTAGGTCATTGACACTCTTCACCAATCACACATCATCCTTGGTAGGACCACTGACTGACTGGTTTTCTTCAGGAAAAGCAATGTTCTGTACTGTTGCTGAGAAACAGCATTAAGATAAAGCTAAAATGAAGGTCACTCACCTTGATCTACATTAGCTTTCATCTTAACCTGGGTTCTTTGACCTACGAGACTTGGACATAATTACCCAAAAGATCTACCCTGAAAGTCCCCCACTTCTTAGTTGTAGTTTCCCAACTGAAGTCTATAGCCACATTGATGTTCTCAGAGGAGGCACAGGGATTCTTCATCAGCTGCCACCTCACCACTCACCTTGGACTGGTACCAGGACTCAGCCTCAGCCCGGCTCCTCTGAGCGATCTCCTCATATTGGGCTTTGACTTCAGCGATGATGCTGTCCAGGTCCAGGTTGCGGTTGTTGTCCATGGAGAGGACCACAGAAGTGTCTGAGATGTGGGTTTGCATCTGAGCCAGTTCCTGCAGAACAAGAGATCATCCAGTCATCTTTGGTCCTGATTTTTAGAGAGGTACCTAGAGCAAAGATATTCTAGTCTTCACAAATCTCTTTAAAGGCAATGAAACAGAATGCAGAGAGATACTTACAGCCTCATAGAAGGTTCTTAGGAAGTTGATCTCATCTGTGAGAGCGTCTACCTTGGCTTGTAGTTCAACCTTGTTCATGTAGGCAATATCCACATCCTGGGGAACAAGCCGACAGACTGGGATCAGATGAGCCCTCCTGCCCAGCCTGCTCCTGTTTTAGTCTCCTTGATGATTCTTTTCTCAGAATCCTCCCCTTCAGGAAAGGAGCATGAACCCCTGATCTGACCCATCTTACCTTCTTCAGTTTCACAAACTCATTCTCTGCTGCCGTGCGCTTGTTGATTTCATCCTCATATCTGGAATTAAAAGGAATAAAATCTAATTGAGTCAGCAGTGAAGATGATACAGAAATAGCAGCCTGGGATCTCTGCTACCCAGATTGGATATATATAAATGAGACCTGTCAATAAGCCTAAAGGTTGTAATTTGTGGTTTCTAATTTCTTTACTCTGCTACTCTTCCCATTTAACTTTTATGGCCCTTTTGTTCTTCAGGGTTTGTGTTTAGTAACAATTGTAATGTCATGTCTATTGACATGTTTTACTAAGAATCATGCCCTCATTGGACCTGGTCGTCTAATAGACTGCAGTGTGGGCTTCAGGAATCTAAGGTGTTTTCTTTCCTGTAACTCACTTGTTCTTGAAGTCCTCCACTGTGTCCTGCATGCCCCTGAGCTCTGAGTCCAGACGGCCTCTCTCCCCAAGGATACTATCCAGCTGTCTCCTGAGGCTGTTGATGTACTGCTCGAACAGAGGCTCCAGGTTCTGCCTCACGGTCCTGGTGCCCTGTTCCTGCAGCAGGGTCCACTTGGTGTCCAGGACCTTGTTCTGCTGCTCCAGGAACCGCACCTGCAGGGAGACAGATGGTTATCGGTGAGTTGACAAGTCCCCAGGCCCCTCTGGTGGCCCGGTGATTGGGCTGCTCCAGAGCCTGTACAGAGGCTGACAGTTCTGCTCCCCTGACTCTTTAGCTTCATACCACACAGGTCTCATGGCCAAGTTTCTCCAGGGAGCTGTCAGATGTTCCGTCCCTCTCGCTTATGGAGACTGTCAGGGACTTTCAATCCTTCCTGTCTTCCTCTCTACGTGGACAAGTACAAACGTACTTTATCATAGCATTTTTCTCGTATTGCACAGAGCTTTTACAAAGCACATACCTCAGTTAAGGCATATCAGATATTTATAATCTAATGATTAAGATTCCATTTCTATTAATGACTGGATTAACCTTGTTTCCCATATAGTGCACGAATACAGCTGATACAAAGTCCCTTAATGCTCATTTTCTGGTTCTACAGGATATATTCTTGAGTTGCGTTTCCTCAAACCCCCCTTTTTTTTTTACTTTCTTTCCTCCCTCCAGCATACATCTATGTGGATGACTCAAATAAAGTTTCCACTGCAATACTCTTTTAACTTTCTTAGACCATTCAGAAGATAAAGCCATCTCATTGCACTCTCTCATTTTCTGTTCTTTCCTTCAGGATTATCAAGAACTGGGAATGTTTCCTTGGCAGGAATGGGGTCAAGTGAGGGATGATTAATTGTAAATGATTTCCATCTCCTTCTGCCTGGGGTCCACATGAAGCCTGTCCTGCATCCCAGTGGAGAGCTCGCCTAAAATCCCACCTGCCTCTCCCCTGAGTCTACCCCCCCCCACCCCCTGTAGGACGTTAGTTGGCTCTCTTGGGCACTCTGCAATCCCCACTGGGGGCAGATGCTCCCAACTCACCTTGTCGATGAAGGAGGCAAACTTGTTGTTGAGGGTCTTGATCTGCTCCCGCTCCTCAGTCCTCACCCGCTGGATGGTGGGGTCGATTTGCAGGTTGAGGGGAGTCAGGAGACTCTGGTTGACGGTCACCTCTTGGATGCCTCCAGGGGGGCACACAGGAAAGCCAGCACCACCGAAGCCACCTCCAAAGCCAGCTCCACCACCGAACCCAAAGCCGCTACCAGCCCCAGCACCAAAACCAAATCCACTCCCGGCTCCACCTCCGAAGCCATAGCCAACTCCAATTCTGCCGCCATATCCACCACCGATGACACAGCTGCCTCCTGCGATGGAGATCCTCTTGGAGCCCCCCAGGCCATAGAGGCTGCGGCTGCCAAAGCCAGCTCCTCCACACACTCCAGCGAGGCCGCCACTGCCCCTGGAGCGGGACAGGGACACGCTGCTGAAGCCAGAGCGGCAGACCCCAGGGACTCTGGCTGAGCCGGCACTGAAGCCCCTGCGGCTGCTGCTTTGGGTCTTCACGATGGATTTGCAAGACATGGTTCCTGAAGAAGAAGAGACTGAGGCAGAAGCGAGGGGTGGAGTGTAGGGCTGAGAGGAGCAGGTCTGTAAGAGGAACTTCCCGGCAGCCGCTTATATATGGAGAAACTGGGCTGGGCTCAGTCCTGGAAGGTGAGCCTGCAGGTTGGGAAGGGCCGGGCTTCACAAAGAGTGAGATCACATCGGTTTATTAGAAAAGTTATGAAACATGAAGATTGCATTTTTGGTTTCCTTTAGTCAGGGAAAATTTCTCCTGCCTTCCAGCTTTGACAGCTCTGAGAACAGTAAGACTAGTCTCAACCCAACTGAGCTGGGAGTTAGTCAGCAACTCACACAAAGGTTCTCCACGTTATGCTCATGTGTGAAATGTACTGAGGCTCGTCTGCCCTGGTGTTTCACCCACCAGCCAGAGGTCCTGGAGAGCAAAATAGCCTATTGCTTTCCTTATAACTGTAATTATTAGTGTTTGTCATTAATTACAGAAGTTAAACATGGCCTTTTTTGCTTTCCCTAAAAATTTCCCACAGCTAGGTATGTAGATTTGCAATATAAATGGGACTCTGTATACCTATTGCTGGATTTTATAAAAATTAATTTCTCATGGTCAGCCTTATTTCTTCTACACTCTCATGCAATTCCTTATCAACTCTAATATTCTGAGAAGTAGTTCCCAAATATTTTGTTATATCTTTAGAATACAATTCAATATTATCTGTAAATGAGTTGCTCTTTTACACATACCCTTTATATATCCTTAATACTTAGATGTTCATTAACATCCAGATGCATTTATTCAATCTTGGAAAAGTCTCTTTTTGTTATTTATGTTTTGCATTTGCTTTTCCAAATCAGGATTCTAATAAGTTCCATAAATCTTGTGTTTGGGTGATATATTTAACATATTGTATCTTTATATTTCAAGTCATTAAATCTGCCTCCCCCTTTCCACTTGCAGTTTATTTGTGAAAAAAAGCAAAACAGTTTTATTTATGTTTTTCAGTTGTCCAATCTGGGAGTGTTAATTTGCATAATCATGTCATCTTCTCTAAGATGGTATCAAGTCCTTCTTCTATCCTATGTACTGACAGTTCAAACTAGAAACTTAATAAGCTATCTCCTTAAACATTACAGATATAAATGTCAGAATGCCTATTTATATACATAATATTGATATTTACACATCTACTTATTCATTTTAAAATGTTAAATAAGTAATACATGTTTAAGGAAAAAATTACATGCTCGAGGCCATTCCCCAGTCCTATATAGTAAGACAGGCATAGGTGTTACCATTCCCTGTGTATGCTTGTAGTCACCTCACCTAAATATTTCTGTGCTTCTCCTAGGGCATGTTTGAAGCATGTGAGAATATATGTTGAATATATACATACATATATGATATATATATATACACACTCTTTTACAATTATGCTTATGGTATATGTACCTTGTCTCCCATGTCTCCTCTCTCAGTTCTCACGCAGCATTCTCTGAGTGCTGTTTCCTGTGGGTTGTTTCCTTCACCTTTACATGTGATCCATTGTTGTGCATCAGTAAGGTCTTGTGCTGTTTTCAGCCTGGCCTTCATTTCTATGGTGGTTTTATCATTTTTCTCTACTGCTTATCTGCGGTTTACCAGCTAGTAATTTAATCTTTTATTTCTCACTCTATTGCCCCTTGGCTTTATTATTTCATTAAGTTTGTTTCATTGCCTCTTAAGAAATATCTTACCGTGATGCCTTCCTGTTGAATGTTTTCTAAGTGCCTCTTGCTTTTCCTTTTCCTTGTGTTTTTTGTTTTGTTTGCTTGTTTATCTGTTTGCTTTAATGTAAAGTGTCCTTTGTGGGTCCTGGAATGGTTCCTTCCTGACAAGGGCTCATCTCTGAATGATTTGAGATCCTTTTGGACCTGCCTTTACAGACAGTTTTCTGGGAGGAGAGGCCAGACCACAACCAGAATAACAGGAATTCTCAGTAGGACACAGGCTGTGTAAATAGTTCTTTTAATTTTAATTCATCCAAGCCAAGGAAGTTGTCTGCAGAGCGGCTCACAGTTCAGTCTCGGTTTTCTTTGCTTCTCCAACAAGCTGCCAATAGGCATTGCCTCTGATTCCTACTCAACCCTGCCTTCCCTGTGTCTTGAAACTTCAGGGCAAATAGGCCCTGCCTATAGTCCACACACCCACTTCTGACTGTTGCAAAGATCGATTCTTTGATTCTTGGATATGTACCTGAGGATGTGTTCTTCATATTCACGTAGCAGGAGTTACATGAGTCAGAGGTGCCTGGCAACAGGAAGACCTCAGGGTTAGCTTTGTGTGCTGTTCTGTTTCCCACGTTGTTTCGTTTTGATTTGTCTGTTTTTGAAAGTGTTCTTCACTGGATTTTCTGAGGTATGCATTGAGGACATCTTCTTTCTGAGTTTTCCCAACATCTATGATTGCTTTCTCTCTTTCTGTAGGAAGGATTTTCTATTCTTTTTTTTTTTTTTTTTTTTTGATTGAAGGAACTTAAGATGTTTTCCTTTTGGTGGCTGAGGGTGGAGATTACTTTTATGATTCTTGTTCTCCTTGTTTGGTTTAAGGCAATTTCTAAGAAGGAGAGATACCTCCATTTCAGCTACATTCAGAAGTCTCCTGTTCATATGTTTATATTTAAAACACATAGCATTTAAAATATTAAGTAATAATTGATGTTAGAAATATTGCCTTTCTTTTCTTGCACTACATGGAAACTATTGGGTTCAATGAAGACTTCATTGCTCAGGACCCCCTCCTGAACCTGATGGGGTCACCTGAAAGTTGTCTACAATACATCAGATTTACCATCATCAGAAATTTCATTCCCAAATATATTAGTGCTCTTCGTAGTGGAACAATCTCCTTTACTACTTAATCAAAGTTTGTATCTTCGGAAGTCCAGTGGATACAATGAGAGACAATAGTATGTAAACAGCCAAAACAGCCATGTACCAATCTTCCAGATTAAACACTTATCCATATTTCTCAGTATTGTCTCATCTAATTCCCCTACTTCTCCTATTGAAATCTACTTTTTTGTTGATGTATCTTCAAGAAAATTAAGACATTAAGTCATTTCAATTGTCAGTATTTGCAAGCATGCCTATGAAAGGATGACTTTTTAATCTAACTGTGTAACAGTTTTGTATCTGTAGCAACAGTTGCTTCTTAATGAAACCAAATGTCCTTTTATGTTCACACTTTTCTGGTTATTTCAGAGATGTCTTTTTATACTGGCTTACTAGAAGCAACATCTTAACTAGATTCTTGGGTCTCTTAAAATTCTTTCATACTGTAATAGATCCCTTTTTAATACCACTGATTTGTGGACAAATTGGCTTTTTCTCTGGTATGTCTACACTTGATTTGGTTCATTGTTTCCGGTTGGTGCCACATAACTTCTAACCCCAGTTTTCCTATATAGTAGTTACATAAGTTAATTAGACTTTTCCTGTTGTTTCAGGTAAGGTTATGTCTCAGTTGGTCCTGTGTGCCGATATTGCCTCAGCTTGTGAGGCACATAATGCTAGCTATCCAGTTTAGTGATGTTAAGACTGATCCGTAGTATAGCTATAGTTCCAGGCTTATCCCTCCATTAAAAAGTGCTGAATAAATTTGTCATCTAATATTTTACCATTCATTGGTCAAGTCCCACAATCATTATTCATTAGAGTTTGCAAATCTGTAATTTTGAATTTAACATCTCTCCTCCTTATTTATCAACTGGGAGTCATCTATAAAGAAGAAATCTTTATTGTTTACTTTTTAGATAGTAATATGTATTTTATTCAGACAGGAAAGGCAGAATAATTGCTTCTTTCTTATAATTTTGTAATTTTCATAACAGTGAATTGGGACCATCATAATTTCCAAATATAATTGAGGAAGTTTTGTTTGTTTGTTATTTTGGTTTTGTATGATTATAAATCCACAGTTCAAAAAATATATTCAATATATTTCTGTCCACTGCAGGCATTAAACCTTTTGGGTACTTAAACTGTCCCATTTTACACCAGTTGAGTTCTTCAGATTTTCTTCTGTGGCCTTTTCACAGGGTCCCAGTGGGTTTTGAAAGCTTCTTTGTTAACAAGGATGAGAAGTCTCAGGTTACCTTGTACTTATCTTGCAGCAGACATGGAATCAGTCATTTCTGTGAGTAGCTGAGGTGCCTTTTATTGGGAAATGGCATTTAAAAGCTAGAATTTGTATGCTAGGGATGTTCATTGTTACTGGGTTCTTCTAGGCTTGATGTCTTTTCAAAATACAGATCTAGAAATATGTAAAAACAAATTCAGAAAATATTTAAATCAGAAGTTTATAGATATATTTCAAATTCAAATGGGAGGATATAGGATGATTTTATAACTGTTTTTTTTTTTTTAACTATATCTGAAAAGCTTAGCTCTGAATGGCATATTCCTTATTTGCTCTGTTCTACAACAAACCTGACATCTGGGCTTACCAGATAGCTCAGTTGGTAAAGAATCAGCCTGTAATGCAGGAGACCTGGTTTGATCCCTGGGTCAGGAAGATCCCCTGGAGAAGGGATAGGGTACCCACTCCAGTGTTCTTGGGCTTCCCTTGTGGCTCAGCTGGTAAAGAATCTGCCTGCAATGCAGGAGACCTGGGAAGATTCCCCCAGAGAAGGGAAAGGCTACCCACTCCAGTATTCTGGACTGGAGAATTTCATGGACTGTATAGTCCATGGGGTCACAAAGAGTTGGACACAGCTGAGTGACTTTCACCTTCACAACAATATGAGAATCCAGATTAACTCTAACCTTGTGGTTGCAAACTAAAGCAGGAAAAAAAAAGATCCTCCATTATTACATTGGTTGGAGAGAAATTTCTTAAGTGAGGGAGTACAGATATGGATGGCAGTGCGCTTCAAGAAGGGGATGCTACAGTTGCATGAGAAGACTGGGGACAATAAGAGCATGGGAGAAAATGGCACATTTGAGTGAACCTGCCTCTAAGACTAAAGAGGATGATTTCCCACCCCTACTCCCTTTCTAGTGTTGAAGGGACATCCCTGGAGTCTTCAAGGTGACAGCCTTGAAGAGAAGAGATGGCCTAGAGAAAGTCATGGTCCAAGATATCCAGTTGCTCTCAAAGATGGACTCCTCAACACCTTTTTCCTCCCATCCTGAGGTCTCAGTTCAGTTCAGTTCAGTCGCTCAGTCATATCCGACTCTGTGATCCCATGAACCACAGCACACCAGGCCTCCCTGTCCATCACCAACTCCCAGAGTCCACCCAAACCCATGTCCATTGTGTTGGTGATGCCATCCAACCATCTCATCCTCTGTCGTTCCCTTCTCCTCCTGCCCTCAATCTTTCACAGCATCAGGGTCTTTTCAAATGAGTCAGCTCTCCACATCAGGTGGCCAAAGTATTGGAGTTTCAGCTTCAGCACCAGTCCTTCCAGTGAACACCCAGGACTGATATCCTTTAGGATGGACTGGTTGGATCTCCTTGCAATCCAAGGGACTCTCAAGAGTCTTCTCCAACACCAAAGTTCAAAAGCATCAATTCTTCTGCGCTCAGCTTTCTTTATAGTCCAACTCGCCCATTCATACATGACTACTGGAAAAACCATAGCCTTGACTAGACTGACATTTTGTTGGCAAAGTAATGTCTCTGCTTTTTAATATGCTATCTAGGTTGGTCATAACTTTCCTTCCAAGGAGTAAACGTCTTTTAATTTCATGGCTGAAATCACCATCTGCAGTGATTTTAGAGCCCAGAAAAATAAAGTCAGCCATTGTTTCAACTGTTTCCCCATCTATTTGCCATGAAGTGATGAGACCAGATGTCATGATATTAATTTTCTGAATGTTGAGCTTTAAGCCAACCTTTTCACTCTCTTCTTTCACTTTCATTGAGAGGTTCTTTAGTTCTTCTTCACTTTCTGCCATAAGGGTGATGTCATCTGCATATCTGAGGATATTGCTATTTCTTCTGGCAATCTTGATTCCAGCTTGTGCTTCCTCCAGCCCAACATTTCTCATGATGTACTCTGCATAGAAGTTAAATAAGCAGGGTGATGACACACAGTCTTGACGTACTCCTTTTCCTATTTGGTACCAGTCTGTTGTTCCATGTCCAGTTTTAACTGTTGCTTCCTGACCTATATACAGGTTTCTCAAGAGGCAGGTCAGGTGGTCTGGTATTCCCATCTCTTTCAAGGACAAGTATGATGAAGGGTTATTTAGCAGGGAGTCTGCAGAGAATGCCTCCTGGGGCATGCAGCAGGCAGAGGAGAGCAATCTGCTCTCAGGACCTTTGGAAATGTTCCCTCTTCTGCTTGTGCCACACCCTGTGCCCCCATGAACTGTGATGTCATTCATCAGTCTGTGCTGGGGATATGTTCTAGCCAACATAGCTAGAATCTACCTTGTATGGCTCACAAGTAATTATCCTGGATCACAGAAGATTCAGGTAAGGTGAACTTTGGATATGGCTTCTAAGCAGAAAAACTTCTATTTGAGATTGTTATGAAAAAGATGTATTTTCTGTACTTTCCAGGTACCTAGACTCCATCCTGGAGGAAGCAATTAACTTTAGGAGCCAAATCCAGTATCTAACAACCTTTGGTACTTCCGAGTCCTTCCTTGCTTCAAAAGCAAGACTTTACTGTTTCAATAGAAAAAAAAAAAATGTTTATTCCTATTCAGCCCTCATAGAACAAAAGAAATCAATCTGAAAATTTTAATCTCATGCACATTAATCAAGAGATTGAAATTTTTCTTTCTAATATCAAAATTGTAACCACATTTAATTTCAGATGTCATACAATGAGGATATCATGGGGAACACACTTTCTCTTTTGAAATAACAAGGTTCAACATCAAAAGACTTAGGAAGTGCACAGATTAAAAAAATGCAGTTTACTGGAGTTAAAACCAACACGAGATTGTCAATATTATTGTTTTATCATTAGCCATTCAATGATTTCTCTGTATCTCTGTCCCTCCAACTGTCTTTCTGTTTCTTTGTGACTCTGTCTCTTTCTTTACCTTGCTTATTTTATAATTTTGTATGAAAATTAGTAAAAAAAAATACAGATGATACTTTGAACCCCTTGCCTTAAATGTTTTCCATAATAACTGTGTTTCATTTAGTCATTGTGTCTCCTTAGACCTTTCTTGGTTTAATACAGTTTGTCAGATTTTCCTTGTCTTCGTGACTTAGAAAGTTTTGAGGAACTCTGCCCGTCTGTTTTGTTGATGTCCAACATTGTGCTTTTTCTGATGTTGTCTCACGAATAGACTGGAGTTGTGGTGTTTTGGGGAAAGAACATAGAGGTGATCTACACTTTTTAACACATCATCTTAGGGTACATGCTATGAAAATAACTTACTGCTTTAATATTAGCCTTGATCATCTGGCTGAGGAAGTGTTTGATTGATTTCTCTTCAGTAAAGTCACTCTTTCCCCCCATTTTCAGACTGTACTCTTTGGAAGGAAGTCATCATGCACATCCCACATCCCACATCTTTTAGCAGGGAGTACTTATTCACTTGTTCGCATGGGGACCACGTATGTAACTAAAAGAAATTCTTTTGCCTGAGACTCTTCAATCATCCTTCATGAATTAATTTAATCAATCACTCATTCACATTGATAGATACCACGAATAATTATTTCATAATTGGGCTTTAATCCAAATATTATTTATCTATTTATTTAAGGCTCAAGAAGTTTCAGTTTGCCCACTAATAGCTCTTTCAGTGTCTTCTGTGACTATTTCTTCACTTTTTGCCACTGAAAGATGCTCCAGAATCACCTTTGCATATACTCCTCCCCATTCATAGAATCAGACATATCTCCTCGATTCTTCAGAAGAGAACTTGCATGGTATTAGGTGGATTCTCCAGAGAAATCACCTGAGATTAGGGCCGTGGACAAAACAGACTGGAAACAATTACTGGATCTCAGGAACTTTGCCTGACTCTCAGACCAACCTGGCATTGTATCATGAAATTTTCTTACCTATTCAGAAAGGCAAAGGAAGCCAAGACACAGCTGAGAGAGAACTCAAGGCCATGTCTTTGGAGTGGCAAAAATTTGACCTGTTTGAGTCTCTGTGAGAGGCTTTTGGGCTGAGGAAAAATGCCTTCCCATTTCTATTTTGTCTCCATACTTAAAAAAAATCAGCAGCTGCATTTTGTTTCTGTAGATCCTGAAATTAACCAGTGTTTCCATTCTCTCCCAGGTGAAACTTTGTTGGGATTCATATCCCAGAAATACAAGTTCTTACATTTGTACTGTTTCCTCAGGATACATTGCTAGAAGCATACTTTCAGTTCAGAAGTGTGTACTTTTAAATTGCACCTGATACATGTTGTCAGGCACACTTTTGTGGTCATAAGGCATTTTAAAATATAAATCAGACATCTTGCACTCTAGTCAATGTTCTTCTGATCTAATTAGACTGTAATATGATTCTCTGAGGATGATGGATGACTACTGCGGCAGACGGAGGTAGAATCATAGAGACAAGTCAGAGAAACTAAACTGCTGAGACTAATCTGAGCAGTAAAACCAGACTTCAGTATGATGGACCCAGATCCCTCCCACTCCACATGCCAAGCTGTTCTGGGAGGACTGCTGGCATCAGGATGTTAAAGTGCTGTCTGTTAAAGTTCTCTAAAGGAGAAGCACATGGGGACTGGGAGTATGCTTCATTCCTGAGAAGGCATTTATCAGATGAAAACCTCGAGATCCATTGGAGACAAAGAAAAGCTATGTGAAACCACACATTATGTGATAAATCTGCTTTATTTAGCAATACAAGCGAGCAAAGCGCAGAAGAAGCACACAGAGATACAGACGCTGTACATCCAAGAACCAGTCACTTGTGCTTCCACAATCACTGAAATGGAGGAACACAACACCTCTGAGACGGGACTTCCTGGGCCAGTGGAAAGCAAGGGGGACTCCATTTCTGGACTAGGACCCAAGTGTGAATTTCTGATGGTGAGCAACGGAAGCTCAGTTAGAGCAGGTATTGGCAGAGGGAGACAAAGGCACTCAGTAACTTCAGTTCTAACTCAAAGTAAGAGATGAAGGGAGCAGAAGAGAGGAAGCAACTAGAAGAGAGGGTGGTGAAGCTGGAGAGGAAGCCTGAGACATTGTGGGAGCTTGAGCCCATGGCAGGCCTTCAGTGCTTGTAGCTCTTCCTGCTGGAGGAAGAGGAGGTGGTGGTGTATTTGATGGTGGAACTGCTGCCCCCACAGGAGCTGAAGCCACCCCCGATGGCTCTGCCACTGCCAGCGCTGAAGCCACCTCCAAGGCTGTGGCCGCCGCTGTAGGAGTAGCCGCTTCCTCCGCTCACGCCTAAGCCACCGCCGAGACCGCCGGCACCGCCATAGCCGCCGGCACCGCCATAGCCACCAGAGACGGTGGACTGCACCACGGCTGTGGAGGCAAGGGGCAAGGTCAGGACAAGATGGTGAGCTCACTCTGCCACACAGAGTCCAGTCAGGGGGACGCAAGGGCAAGGGCCGGGGGCAGGTGAAGTACTTACAGATGTTGACTTGTCCAACGCCTTCCCCACTCAGCCTAGGAGAGAGAAGACACAGCCATGATGAGGCCCAGAGCCACAGCTGGGCCCGCACGGGAAACCTCCGTGTGAGGAGACTCCCCAGGAGCCTGCCTTCCCAGGGCTCTTCTGGGAGTAGCACTATGACCAGCACTAGAGTGCCTTCCACGTGGGCTCATTGGCAGGACTCCTTGGAGATGGAGCCAGCTGATTGAGGAGGTTGTGTGAGTTACTCACCTGCACTCCTCGCCCTCCAGCAGCTTCCTGTAGGTGGCAATCTCCACGTCCAGGGCCAGCTTGACATTCATGAGCTCCTGGTACTCCTTCAGCAGCCGTGCCATGTCCTGCTTGGCCTTCTGCAGGGCGTCCTCCAGGTCAGTCAGCTTGCTCCTGGCGTCCTTGAGGGCCAGCTCCCCACGCTGCTCAGCGTCGGCGATGGCGGATTGCAGGCTGGTGCACTAGAGGGGAGGAGGGGCAGATGAACCTGAGTCTGGGCTCCAGGGGAGAGGAAGCATACTTCTACTTTCCCAGTGAGGAAGAGCTCTAGAGCCCAGATCTCATGGCAAAGGACATTTGATTCGTTTTGTCCAGTTTTTCTCAGTGCTGCAAACTTTAACTATTCTATGAGCACCTTAAGAAATTCTATTCCTTTCCATGTTAACCACCCAAATGATGATAAGCCTAGAAGATACCACAGCAGCCCAAAGACCAAGGGACAAGGGAAGAAATGGACCCACTGACTTGTATTCAATGTTGACAGTTTGAGTAAGTTCATGTGGATATACAATAACTTATACAAAGCCAGAAACATCCTCAGTGAGGAGATGATTTCATCTTAAGCTGTTGAGACTTTGCCTTCCTTCCTCTTCACAGTTTTGGACAACCTTCATTTTTCCTGTGTCTTTTCTTGGATTCTTTTTACAATGAATCTGAGCATATTTGCAGCATTCTTCTCCACACTATCTGTCCTAAACTCTTCTTTGTCAACTTGCATCTTGAATTGTCAACTCAATCACTCCCCTTGTGGAATCTCATTTCAATGCCTCTAGACCGTATCTTTGTCCCAAGACCAGTAGAGATTCGGCCTATCCTGAGTTTGTTTCCTGCTCTTCAGTTGGGCTCCATCTCTCTAACCTGGGGAAACTCCCCCAGGGAGGAAATACATGTCCTTCTCTCCCTGCTTTTCCTCAGTTCCCAGAAATTTCCTACATGATGGTTGATGACACCTGACGGTCTAGGAAGGAAAGGATGCTTTTCTCTTCCATGGTCCCCACTGTACCTGCTTCTTGACATGATCGATCTCAGATCTCAGCCTCTGGATCACACGGTTGATCTCAGTGATCTCCTGCTTGGTGTTACGCAGATCATCCCCGTGTCTGCCTGCCGTCACCCGCAGCTCCTCGTACTATAAACCAGAGGGAGACAAAGTGATGTTCATAAGCTTCAGAGACACTAATCTAATCTTTCAAAAAGGAATCTACTGGTTTTCCACAAGACATTTAAAGAAAACTGGTGTTACCAACTCATTGACACTCTAAACCCATCACACACCATACTTGGTAGGACCACTGACTGACTGGTTCTCTTCAGGAAAAGCAATGTTCTGTACTGTTGCTGAGAGTCAACATTGAAATAAAGCTAAAACAAAGGTCACTCACCTTGATCTACATTAGCTTTCATCTTAACCTGGGTTCTTTGACCTACGAGACTTGGACATAATTACCCAAAAGATCTACCCTGAAAGTCCCCCACTTCTTAGTTGTAGTTTCCCCACTGAAGTCTATAGCCACATTGATGTTCTCAGGGGAGGCACAGGGATTCTTCATCAGCTGCCACCTCACCACTCACCTTGGACTGGTACCAGGACTCAGCCTCAGCCCGGCTCCTCTGAGCGATCTCCTCATATTGGGCTTTGACTTCAGCGATGATGCTGTCCAGGTCCAGGTTGCGGTTGTTGTCCATGGAGAGGACCACAGAAGTGTCTGAGATGTGGGTTTGCATCTGAGCCAGTTCCTGAAGAACAAGAGATCGTCCGATCATCTTTGGTCCTGATTTTTAGAGAGATACCTAGACCAAAGATATTCTAGTCTTCACAAATCTCTTTAAAGGCAATGAAACAGAATGCAGAGAGATACTTACAGCCTCATAGAAGGTTCTTAGGAAGTTGATCTCATCTGTGAGAGCGTCTACCTTGGCTTGTAGTTCAACCTTGTTCATGTAGGCAATATCCACATCCTGGGGAAGAAGCCAACAGACTGGGATCAGATGAGCCCTCCTGCCCAGCCTGCTCCTGTTTTAGTCTCCTTGATGATTCTTTTCTCAGAATCCTCCCCTTCAGGAAAGGAGCATGAACCCCTGATCTGACCCATCTTACCTTCTTCAGTTTCACAAACTCATTCTCTGCTGCCGTGCGCTTGTTGATTTCATCCTCATATCTGGAATTAAAAGGAATAAAATCTAATTGAGTCAGCGGTGAAGATGATACAGAAATAGCAGCCTAGAATCTCCGCTTCCCAGAATGGATATATACAAATGAGACCTGTCAATAAGCCTAAAGGTTGTAATTTGTGGTTTCTAATTTCTTTACTCTGCTACTCTTCCCATTTAACTTTTATGGCCCTTTTGTTCTTCAGGGTTTGTGTTTAGTAACAATTGTAATGTCATGTCTATTGACATGTTTTACTAAGAATCATGCCCTCATTGGACCTGGTCATCTAATAGACTGCAGTGTGGGCTTCAGGAATCTAAGGTGTTTTCTTTCCTGTAACTCACTTGTTCTTGAAGTCCTCCACTGTGTCCTGCATGCCCCTGAGCTCTGAGTCCAGGCGGCCTCTCTCCCCAAGGATACTATCCAGCTGCCTCCTGAGGTTGTTGATGTACTGCTCGAACAGAGGCTCCAGGTTCTGCCTCACGGTCCTGGTGCCCTGTTCCTGCAGCAGGGTCCACTTGGTGTCCAGGACCTTGTTCTGCTGCTCCAGGAACCGCACCTGCAGGGAGACAGATGGTTATCGGTGAGTTGACAAGTCCCCAGGCCCCTCTGGTGGCCCGGTGGTTGGGCTGCTCCAGAGCCTGTACAGAGGCTGACAGTTCTGCTCCCCTGACTCTTTAGCTTCATACCACACAGGTCTCATGGCCAAGTTTCTCCAGGGAGCTGTCAGATGTTCCCTCCCTCTCACTATGGAGACTGTCAGGGACTTTCAACCCTTCCTGTCTTCCTCTTGACATGAACAAGTACTAATGTACTTCATCATAGCATTTGCTCATATTGCACAGAACTTTTACAAAGCACATGCCTCAGTTAAGGGATATCAGATGTTTATAATCTAATGATTAGATTCCAATTCTATTAATGATTGGATTTAACCTTGTTTCCCAGATAGTGCATGAATACAGCTGATACAAAGTCCCTTAAGGCTCGTTTTCTGGTTCTATAGGTGAGTATTTCTATGGATATATACTTGAGTTGTGTTTCCTCAAATTCCCTTTTGCTATTTGCTTTCTTTCCTCCCTGCAGCATCCATCTATGACTCAAATGCAGTTTCCACTACGATACCTTTTTAACTTTCTTATACCATTCAGAAGATCAAGCCATCTCATTGCACTCTCTCCTTTTCTGTTCTTTCCTTCAGGATTATCAAGAACTGGGAATGTTTCCTCAGCAAGAAAGGGGCCAAGTGAGGGATGAGTAGTTATAAATGATTTGCATCACCTTCTGCCTGGGGTCCACATGGAGCCTGTCCTGCATCCCAGTGGAGAGCTCGCCTGAGTCCCACTTCCCTCTCCCCCAAGTCTTCCTGCCCCGGTAGGACATTAGTTGGCTCTCTTGGGCACTCTGCAATCCCCACTGGGGGCAGATGCTCCCGGCTCACCTTGTCGATGAAGGAGGCAAACTTGTTGTTGAGGGTCTTGATCTGCTCCCGCTCCTCAGTCCTCACCCGCTGGATGGTGGGGTCGATTTGCAGGTTGAGGGGAGTCAGGAGACTCTGGTTGACGGTCACCTCTTGGATGCCTCCAGGGGGGCACACAGGAAAGCCAGCACCACCGAAGCCACCTCCAAAGCCAGCTCCACCACCGAACCCAAAGCCGCTACCAGCCCCAGCACCAAAACCAAATCCACTCCCGGCTCCACCTCCGAAGCCATAGCCAGCTCCAATTCTGCCGCCATATCCGCCACCGATGACACAGCTGCCCCCTGCGATGGAGATCCTCTTGGAGCCTCCCAGGCCATAGAGGCTGCGGCTGCCAAAGCCAGCTCCTCCACACACTCCAGCGAGGCCGCCACTGCCCCTGGAGCGGGACAGGGACACGCTGCTGAAGCCAGAGCGGCAGACCCCAGGGACTCTGGCTGAGCCGGCACTGAAGCCCCTGCGGCTGCTGCTTTGGGTCTTCACGATGGATTTGCAAGACATGGTTCCTGAAGAAGAAGAGACTGAGGCAGAAGCGAGGAGTGGAGTGTAGGGCTGAGAGGAGCAGGTCTGTACGAGGAGCTTCCCGGCAGCCGCTTATATATGGAGTAACTGGGTTGGGCTCAGTCCTGGAAGGTGAGCCTGCAGGTTGGGAAGGGCCGGGCTTCACAAAGAGTGAGATCACATCGGTTTATTAGAAAAGTTATGAAACATGAAGATTGCATTTTTGGTTTCCTTTAGTCAGGGAAAATTTCTCCTGCCTTCCAGCTTTGACAGCTCTGAGAACAGTAAGACTAGTCTCAACCCAACTGAGCTGGGAGTTAGTCAGCAACTCACACAAAGGTTCTCCACGTTATGCTCATGTGTGAAATGTACTGAGGCTCGTCTGCCCTGGTGTTTCACCCACCAGCCAGAGGTCCTGGAGAGCAAAATAGCCTATTGCTTTCCTTATAACTGTAATTATTAGTGTTTGTCATTAATTACAGAAGTTAAACATGACCTTTTTTGCTTTCCCTAAAAATTTCCCACAGCTAGGTATGTAGATTTGCAATATAAATGGGACTCTGTATACCTATTGCTGGATTTTATAAAAATTAATTTTTCATGGTCAGCCTTATTTCTTCTATGCTACCATGCAATTCCTCATTAACCCTAAAATATTGGAAAGCAATTTCCAGATATCTTGTTATATCTTTAGAATACAATTCAATATGTAAAGTTAAATGAGTTGCTCTCTAAAATTACTAACCATATAACATTTATATATCCTTAAATACTAGATGTTCATTAACATCAAGGAGTATCTATTCAATCTTGAAATAAATCTGTGTGTTATTTATATTTTATCTTTTGTTTTCCCAGATCAGGATCCTAGTAAATTCCCTTCATTTTGTATTTGGGTTATATGTCTTTAACGTATTATGTCTTTATAATATTGCAGGTCACTACATCTGCTTCCACTTTCCACTTGCAGTTTATTTGTGAGGAAAAAAAATAGCTTATTTGTTTTCTGCAGTTGTCGAATCTTGGAGTGTTTAACCTGCGTAATCATGTCATCTTGTTTAAGGTGGTCTTGTGTCCGTGTATCCTGTGAAGTGACAATTCAAAGTAGAAGCTTAATAAGCGATCACTTTAAACATTACAGATACAAATGTCATAAAATGCCTATTTATATGCAGAATATTGATATTAACACATCTACTTGTTTATTTAAAGTATTTAATTAGTAATACATGGCTGAGGAAAAAATTACGTGCTGAAGGCCATTGCCCAGTCCTATTTAGGAAGACCATGAAGTGTTGGCTACTTCCCTGTGCATCCTTGTAGTGACCTCATTTGAATGTTTCTGTGCTTCTCCTCGGGCATGTGTGATGCATATGGCTTCCCAGTGGCTCAGGGGTAAAGAATCTGCTTACGATGCAGGAGTTGCAGGAGACGCTAGTACGAACTCTGGGTCTGGAAGATTCCCTGGAGAAGGGCTTGGCAACCCACTCCAGTATTCTTGCCTGGAGAGGTCCATGGACAGAGGAGCCTGGGGGGCTACAGTCACTGGGGTCGCAAACTGTTGAACACGACTAAAGGGACTTAGCACAGCACGCGTGATGCATGTGAGAATATATTTTGAATACATACGTACATATATATGCACATATGAAACACATATATACTCTCTTTTGCAATTATGCTTATAGTATATGTACTTTTTCTCCCATATCTCTGCTTTTTCTCAATTTTCATGTAGCAGTCTCAAGTGCTATTTCCTACGGGTTGTTTTCTTCACCTTAAACCTGTGGTCCATTGTTATGTATCAGCAAGATTTTATGTTTTTAGTTTGGCCTTCATTTCTCTTCTGACTTTATCTTTTTTCCTCTGCTGCTTATCTGAGTTCTACCTGCTAATATTTAATCATTTATTTCTCATTCTATTGCCCCTTGGCTTTCTTATTTCATCATGGTGTTCATTTTACTGCCTTTTAGGAAATACTTTATTCTGACTTTTTTCTGCTGAATGCTTTCTAAGTGCCTCTTGCTTTTCCTTTTCCTTGTGTTTTTTGTTTGCTTGTTTATCTGTTTGCTTTAATGTAAAGTGTGCTTCGTGGGACTTGGAATGGTTCCTTCCTAAGAAAGGCTCATCTCTGAATGATTTGAGATCCTTTTGGACCTGCCTTTACAGACAGTCTTCTGGGAGGAGAGGCCACAACCAGAATAACTGGAATTCTCAGTAGGACACAGGTTGTGTAAATAGTTCTTTTAATTTTAATTCATCCAAGCCAAGGAAGTTGTCTGCAGAGCGGCTCACAGTTCAGTCTCGGTTTTCTTTGCTTCTCCAACAAGCTGCCAATAGGCATTGCCTCTGATTCCTTACTCAACCCTGCCTTCCCTGTGTCTTGAAACTTCAGGGCAAATAGGCCCTGCCTATAGCCCACACACCCACTTCTGACTGTTGCAAAGATCGATTCTTTGATTCTTGGATATGCACCTGAGGATGTGTTCTTCACATTCACACAGCAGGAGTTGAATGAGTCAGAGGTGCCTGGCAACAGGAAGACCTCAGGGTTAGCTTTGTGTGCTCTTCTTCTGGGTTTCCCACGTTGTTTAGTTTTGATCCGTCTGTTTTTGAGAGTGTTCTTACTGGGTTTTCTGAGATGTACATTGAGGGCATCTTCTGAGTTTTCCCAACATGTGTGATTTATTTCTCCCTTTTGGTGGGAAGAGTTTTCTGTTCTTTCTTTCTTTTTTTTTTTTTAATTGAAGGAATTTAAGATGTTTTCCTTGTGGTGGTTGAGGGTGGAGATTACTTTTATGGTTCTTGTTCCCCCTGTTTGGTTTAAGGCAATTTCTAAGAAGGAGATATTTTTGTTTCCTCCATTTGGTTATGTTAAGAAGTCTTTCATTCTTATATTTATATTTAAAACACATAGCATTTAAAATATTAGGAAATAACTGATGCTAGAAATATTGCCTTTCTTTTCTTGCACTACAGGGAAACTATTGGGTTCAATGAAGACATCATTGCTCAGGGCCCCCCTCCTGAACCTGATGGGGTCACCTGAAAGTGGTCTACAATACATCAGATTTACCATCATCAGAAATTTCATTCCCAAATATATTAGTGCTCTTCTCAGTGGAACAACCTCCTTTACTACTTAATCAAAGTTTGTGTCATTGCAAGTCCAATGGATACAATGAGAGAGAATAGTATGTAAACAGCCATGCACCAATCTCCCAGATTAACTACTGATCCATATTTATCAGTATTGTCTCATCTAATTCCCCTACTTCTATTGAAATCTTCTACTTTTTTTGTTGATGTATCTTCAAGAAAATTAAGACATTAAGTCACTTCACTTAATATCTGCATACATGCCTAAGAAAGAATGACGTTTTAATCTCACTGTATAACTGTTTTATATCAATAGCAACAGTTGCTGCATAATGAAGCTGAATGTCCATTTATGTTCACACGTCTCTGATTGTTTCAAAGATGTCTTTTTATGCTGGTTTACTTGAAGCAACATCCTAACTAGATTCTTGGGTCTCTTAAGATTCCTTTATACTGTAATAGATTCCTTTTGAATGCCATTCACCTGTGGACAAATTGTTTTTCTTCTCTAGTATATCTACACTCTGGATTTGGTTCATTGTTTCCTGTTGGTGTCACATAACTTCTAAGCCCAGTTTTTCCTGTGTACTAGTTCTATGAGCAAATCAGATTTATTCCATTGTTTCAGGAAAAATTATGTCCCAACTGGTCCTGTGTGCCTTATATTGCATGAAATTGTGAGGCATATAATACTAGCTATCCAGTTTAGTGATGTTAAGACTGATCTGTAGTTTAGCTGTAGTTCCATCTTGTCCCTCCATTAAAAAGTGCTGAGTAAATCTGTCGTCTAATATTTTAACACTCATTGGTCAATTCCCACATTGACTATTTATTTAGACTTTGCAAATTCAGAATTTTGAATTTAACATCCCTCCTCTGCATTTATCAACTGGGAGTCATCTATAAAGATGGAATCTTTACTGTTTACTTTTTAGATAACCTAGTATGTATATTATTCAGACAGGAGAGGCAGCATAAGTGCTTCTTTCTTGTACTTTTGAAATCTTTATAATACTGATTTGGGACCACAGTAATTTCCAAACTCAATCAAGGAAGTTTTGCTTGTTATTTTGGTTTTATATAATTATAAACTCACAGTTGAAAAAGCATATTTGATATGTTTCAGTCCATTGCAGGCATTAATCCTTTTGGTGCATTAACCATCCCATTTTAGGCCACTTGGGTTCCTCAGATTGGCTCCTGTGTCTATTTGACAGGGCCCCATTGGACTCTGAAAGCTTGTTTGTTGACAGGGACAATTGTCTCAAGGTTATTTCGCAACAGACATGGAATTAGCCATTTCTGTGAGTAGTTCTTGTGTCTTTACTGGGAAGTGATATTTATAAGCTAGAATTTTCATGCTATGCATGCTTTTCATTACTGAGTTCTTCTAGATTTGAAGTCTTTTTCAAAAGACAGAGGTTGAAATATGTAAAAACTTATTAGAAAATACTTAAATCAGAAGTTTGGAGCTATATTTCAAGTTTTAATAGAAGAAAACAGGATGATTTTATAACTGTATTTATTTTACTAGCTTTGAAAAGTTTAGCTTTGAATGACATATTACTTATTTGCTCTATCCTACAATAAACCTATGATAGTAGCAAAATAACAGTACTAATATTAAGACAAAAGAAAGGTCTACTAAATGAAATTTCTAATTTCTTTGTTACAATCTCCATATGCTATGAAGAAAATCAGACTAGGCAAGAGGAATGGAGAGACAGAAAATGGGGATGAGGGAAAATTTCATGAGGGTCCAGATAAACTCTAGCCTTGCAGTTGCAAACAGAAGCAGGAAAGAAAGGTCTTCCTTTATTCAATTTGATGGAGAGGAGTTTCTTAAGTGAGAGAGTACAGATACAGATGGCAGTGGGGCTCAGGAAGAGGCTCTATAGTTACATGTGGAGTCTGGGGACAGTAAGAGTGTTGGGAAATAGCACATTTGAGTGGACCAGCCTCTAAGACCTAAACAGGATGGTTTTCCTCCCCTACTTACTTTCTAGTGCTAAAGGAATACCCTTGGAGTCCAGTAGGTGACAGCCTTGAAGAGAAAGGATGGCCCAGAGAAAGTCATGGTCCAAGTGATCCAGCTGCTGTCAGAGATGGACTCCTTAACCCCTTTTTCCTCTCATCCTGAGGTCTACTGTTAGCTTCTCTCAAGGCCAAGTATAATGAAGAGTTAGCTATCATGGGAGTCCGTAGGGATGTCTCCTGGTGCATGCAGCAGGCAGAGCAATCAGTTCAGTTCAGTTCAGTCGCTCATTCGTGTCTGACTCTTTGCGACCCCATGAATTGCAGCACGCCAGGCCTCCCTGTCCATCACCAACTCCCGGAGTTGACTCAAACTCATGTCCGTCGAGTTGGTGATGCCATCAGTCATCTCATTCCTCTGTCGGCCCCTTCTCCTCCTGCCCCCAGTCCTTCCCAGCATCAGGGTCTTTTCCAATGAGTTAACTCTTCGCATGAGGCGGCCAAAGTATTGGAGTTTCAGCTTCAGCATCAGTCCTTCCAATGAACATCCAAAACTGATCTCCTTTAGGATGGACTGGTTGGATCTCCTTGCAGTCCAAGCGACTCTCAAGAGTCTTCTCCAACACCATAGTTCAAAAGCATCAATTTTTCAGTGCTCAGCTTTCTTCACAGTCCAACTCTCACATCCATACATGACCACTGGAAAAACCATAGCCTTGACCAAATGGACCTTTGTTGGCAAAGTAATGTCTTGTCTCTGCTTTTTATTTTATTTTTTTTCTTCATTTATTTTTATTAGTTGGAGGTTAATTGCTTTACGAAACCAAATCTGAAAGAGACACATGCACCCCAATGTTCATTGCAGCACTGTTTATAATAGCCAGGACATGGAAGCAACCTAGATGCCCATCAGCAGACGAATTGATAAGGAAGCTGTGGTACATATACACCATGGAATATTACTCAGTCATTAAAAAGAATTCATTTGAATCAGTTCTAATGAGATGGATGAAACTGGAGCCCATTATACAGAGTGAAGTAAGCCAGAAAGATAAAGACCAATATAGTATACCAATGCATATATATGGAATTTAGAAAGATGGTAACGATAACCCTATATGCAAAACAGAAAAAGAGACACAGATGTACAGAACAGAATTTTGTCTCTGTTTTTTAATATGCTATCTAGGTTGGTCATAACTTTCCTTCCAAGGAGTAAGCGTCTTTTAATTTTATGACTGCAGTCACCATCTGCAGTGATTTTGGAGCCCCCAAAAATAAAGCCTGACACTGTTTCCACTGTCTCCCCATCTATTCCCCATGAGGTGATGGGACCAGATGCCATGATCTTAGTTTTCTGAATGTTAAGCTTTAAGCCAACTTTTTCACTCTCCTCTTTCACTTTCATCAAGAGGCTTCTTTCTGCCATAAGGATGGTGTCATCTGCATATCTGAGGTTATTTATATTTCTCCCGGCAATCTTGATTCCAGCTTGTGCTTCTTCCAGCCCAGCGTTTCTCATAATGTACTCTGCATATAAGTTAAATAAACAGGGTGACAATATACAGCCTTGACGTACTCCTTTTCCTATTTGGAACCAGTCTGTTGTTCCATGTCCAGTTCTAACTGTTGCTTCCTGACCTATATACAGGTTTCTCAAGAGGCAGGTCAGGTGGTCTGGTATTCCCATCTCTTTCAGAATTTTCCAGTTTATTGTGATCCACACAGTCAAAGGCTTTGGTGTAGTCAATAAAGCAAAAATAGATGTTTTTCTGGAACTCTCTTGCTTTTTCGATGGTCCAGCAGATATTGGCAATTTGATCTCTGGTTCCTCTGCCTTTTCTAAAACCAGCTTGAACATCTGGAAGTTCTCAGTTCACGTATTGCTGAAGTCTGGCTTGGAGAATTTTGAACATTACTTTACTAGCGTGTGAGATGAGTGCAATTGTGTGGTAGTTTGAGCATTCTTTGGGATTGCCTTTCTTAGGGATTGGAATGAAAACTGACCTTTTCCAGTCCTGTGGCCACTGCTGAGTTTTCCAAATTTGCTGGCATATTGAGTGCAGCACTTTCACAGCATCATCTTTCAGGATTTGAAATAGCTCAACTGGAATTCCATCACATCCACTAGGCAGAGCAATCAGGACCTGTAGAAATGTTCCTTCCTCTTGCTGCGCTGAACCCTCTGCCCCCACCATGAGCTGTGATGTCATTTATTAATCTGTGCTGGGGATTCTAACCAACATAGCTAGAATCTACCTTGTATGGCTTGCAAGTGATCATTGGAAAAAATTCTTCTATTTCAGGTTATTATTTAAAAGATGTATTTTCTGTATTTTCCAGGTGTACAGACCGGATATTGAAGGAGGCAATTAGCTAGCCTCCTTAGGAGTCAAATCCAGTATCTAACCACCTTTGGTACTACTGATTCTTTCCTTGCTTCAAAAACAAGTCTTTGCTGTTTCAAAAGAAATATGTTTCTTCTTATTTAGTTCTCAGTGGGCAAAGAAATCAGTCTGAAAATTTTAATTTCATGCACCTTAATCAAGAGATTGAATCTTTTCTTCCTTAATACCAGAAAGTGTAACCACATTTAATCTCAGATGTCATAGGATGAGGACATCGTGGGGAATACACTTTCTCTTTTGAAATAAGAAGGTTTGACATCAGAAAATTTAGAAAGTACACAACTTTAAAAAATGCAGTAATGGAGTTAAAATTAACACAATATTATCAATATTATTTTTACATAAGTCATTCAATAATTTCTCTGTATCTTTGTCCCTCCAACTGTCTTTCTGTTTCTTTGTGACTCTTTCTCTACCTTTCTTGGTTTATGACTTTGTGCGAAAATTAGTTTAGTAAAAAATACAGATGATACCTTGAGCCCCATAGCTTAAGTATTTTTCATAATAGCTACTTTTGGGCAACACACTTTGTTAGATTTTTCTTGTCTTCATGACCTAGAAAGCTTTGAGGAACTCTGCCCAGGTGTTTTGTAGATGTCCAAAATTAGGTTTTTTCTGATGTTGTCTCATGAACAGACTGGAGTTATGGTGTTTGGGAGGAAGACCACAGAGATGTCCTGCACTTCTCATCACATCATATCAGGATACATGCTATGAAAAAAACCTTACTACTGTTGGTATTAACCTTGATCACCTGGCCAAGGAAGTGTTTGATTGATTTCTCTGCAGTAAAATCACTCTTTCCCCCCATTTTTAGACTGTACTCTTTGGAAGGAATTCACCATGCCCAGCCCACACAGCAGGGAGTATTTATTCACTCCTTCTTTGAATGGGAATCACATATGTAACTAAAGGAAATTCTTTTGCCTGAGACTTGACAATCATCCCTTATTAATTAATTTAGTCAACCACATTCACATCAGTAGTTTCCATGAATAATTATTTCACAATTTGTGTTTTATTCCAATACATCATGTTCTATCTATTTATTTATGGCTCAAGTTGTTCCACTTTGGCTACTAAGAGTTCTTACAGTGTCTTTTTTGACTATTTCTTCCATTTTTGGCACTAAAAGATGCTCCAAGATCATCTTTGTATATATTTCACCGCATTCCTAGAATCTCCTTGATTTCTAAAATCTTCTGTATCTCCTTAATTCCTCAGAAGGGAACTTTAATTCCTTAAGGTATTAAGTGGAATGCTCCAGAGGTATAAACCTGGAATTCGGGACATGGACAAAACAGTGACTGTCTCTCAGGAAGAAGATGACTGATCTACTTTGCACTGTATTCTGACATTTCCTTTCCCATTCATAGAAGTCAAAGGAAACCAAGACACAGCTGAGAGAGGTTTTAAGACCGTGTCTTTGGAGCAGCAAAGACTCAACTTCTTTGAGTCTCTGTGAGAGGCTTTTGGGGTGAGGAAGAAGGCTTTCCCATTCCTCTTTTGTCTCCACACTTCAAAAAGTTAGCACCTGCATTTTGTTTCTGGGTCTGTGGATCCTGAAATTGACCAGTGTTTCCAATATTTCCTGGTAGAAAGTTTACTGGGATTCATATCCAGGAAGTACAAGTTCTTGTATTTGTACTGTTTCCTCGGGATACATTGCTAGAAGCATGCTTTCAATTCAGGAATGTGGGCATTTGAGTTACTCCTGATACATGCTGTCAGGCAGTTTCTTGGTCATGAGGCATTTTAGAATATATCAAACATTTTGCCCTCTAGTCAATGTTCTTCTGATCTAATTAGACTATAATATGATTCTCTGAGGATGATGAATGACAACAGGTGCAGAAGAAGGTAGAATCATAAAGACAAATCAAAGAAACTAAACTGCTGAGACCTGATCCAAGCAGTAAAACCAGACTTTACTATGATGATGGAACCAGATCCTTCCCACTCCACGTGCCAAGGTGTTATGGGAGGACTGCTGAGCATCAGGATGCTAAACTGCTGTTTCTTGAATTTATCTAAACAAGGAGAGTGAAGCACATGGGGACTGGGCATATGCTTCATTCCCAAGAAGGCATTTATCAGATGAAAACCTCAAGAACCACTGGTGACAAAGAAAGGCTATATGAAACCACACATTATATTATAAATCTGCTTTATTTAGCAATACAAGAGAGAAAAGAGCAGAGGAAGCACCACAGGGATACAAACCCTGTACATCAAAGAGTCAGTCATTTGTACTTTAATGATCACTGGAAGGGAGGCACACAACACCTCTGAGATGGGACCTCCTGGGTCAGTGAAAAGCAAGTGGGATTGCCCTGTTATGGAGTAGGACCCAAGCGGTGACCTTCCAGTGCTGAACAATGGAACCTCATGAGTCACAGGTTTTGGGAGAGTGAAGATGAGGGTACTCAGTAACTTCAGTTCAAATTCAAGGAGTAAGAGAAGAAGGGAGCAGAAAAGAGGAAATAATTAGAAAATGAGACGGTGGTGAAGCTGGAGAGGGAGCCTGAGACATTGTGGGAGCTTGAGCCCATGACAGGCCTTCAGTGCTTGTAGCTCTTCCTGCTGGAGGAGGTGGTGGTGGTGGTGTATTTGATGGCGGAACTGCTGCCCCCAGAGGAGCTGAAGCCACCCCCGATGGCTCTGCCACTGCCAGCGCTGAAGCCACCTCCAAGGCTGTGGCCGCCGCTGTAGGAGTAGCCGCTTCCTCCGCTCACGCCTAAGCCACCGCCGAGACCGCCGGCACCGCCATAGCCGCCGGCACCGCCATAGCCACCAGAGACGGTGGACTGCACCACGGCTGTGGAGGCAAGGGGCAAGGTCAGGACAAGATGGTGAGCTCACTCTGCCACACAGAGTCCAGTCAGGGGGACGCAAGGGCAAGGGCCGGGGGCAGGTGAAGTACTTACAGATGTTGACTTGTCCAACGCCTTCCCCACTCAGCCTAGGAGAGAGAAGACACAGCCATGATGAGGCCCAGAGCCACAGCTGGGCCCGCACGGGAAACCTCCGTGTGAGGAGACTCCCCAGGAGCCTGCCTTCCCAGGGCTCTTCTGGGAGTAGCACTATGACCAGCACTAGAGTGCCTTCCACGTGGGCTCATTGGCAGGACTCCTTGGAGATGGAGCCAGCTGATTGAGGAGGTTGTGTGAGTTACTCACCTGCACTCCTCGCCCTCCAGCAGCTTCCTGTAGGTGGCAATCTCCACGTCCAGGGCCAGCTTGACATTCATGAGCTCCTGGTACTCCTTCAGCAGCCGTGCCATGTCCTGCTTGGCCTTCTGCAGGGCGTCCTCCAGGTCAGTCAGCTTGCTCCTGGCGTCCTTGAGGGCCAGCTCCCCACGCTGCTCAGCGTCGGCGATGGCGGATTGCAGGCTGGTGCACTAGAGGGGAGGAGGGGCAGATGAACCTGAGTCTGGGCTCCAGGGGAGAGGAAGCATACTTCTACTTTCCCAGTGAGGAAGAGCTCTAGAGCCCAGATCTCATGGAAAAGGAGGTTTGATTCTCATTTGTCCAATCTTTCTCCAAACTACAAACCTTAACTAGTCTCAGTGTCCATAATGAAAACCTATTCCCCTCTGTGTTAACCACACAAGTGAGGATGGGGTTGGGAGATGCCACAGCAGAATAAAGCCAGGGGATGTGGAAAGAAATGGAACTGCTGCCTTGTTTTGAATGTTGACAGTTTGGGTAAGTTTGTGTGGATATATAATAACTTATACAAAACCACAAACGTTCTCACTGAAAGACGATTTCATCTCGAACTCTTGAGACCTTGCCTTTCTTCCACTTTACAGTCTTGGCTAACTCTCATTTGCCCTGTGCCTTTTCTCAGCTTCTTTTTCGTATTGAATCTGAGCATATTTGCAGTAGTCTTCCTCACACTTTCTGACCTGAAATTTTGTTTGCCCACATGTGTCTTGTATTCCCAAATCAACCATTCCTCTGATAGAATCTCATTTTAATGCCTCTAGACTGTGTCTTTGTCCCACTGACCAGTGGGAATTGGTCTGTCCTGAGTCTGTTTCCCGATTGTAAGTTGGGCTCCCGCTCTCTAACCTGAGGGAGCTCTTCTTGCTTTTCTCTCAGTGCCCAGAAATTTCCCACATGATGGTTGATGACACCTGATGGTCTAGGAAGGAAACAATGCTTTTCTGCTCTATGGACCCCTCCATACCTGCTTCTTGACGTGGTCGATCTCAGATCTCAGCCTCTGGATCACGCGGTTGATCTCAGAGATCTCCTGCTTGGTGTTGCGCAGGTCATCCCCGTGTCTGCCCGCCGTCACCTGCAGCTCCTCGTACTATAAACCAGAGGGAGACAAAGTGGTGTCCATGGGCTTCACAGGACACTAATCAAGGTTTTCTCAAATCGAAACTAATGGTTTCTCCACAGGACATTATATGAAATTTGGTGTTACTAGGTCATTGACACTGTACCCATCACATACCATCTTTGGTAGGACCACTGACTGGTTCTTTTCAGGACAAGCAATGTTGCTGAGAACCAGCATCAGGGTAAATCTAAAGCAAAGATCACTCTGCCTTTATCTACAGTAGTTTTTGTCCTACATTTGGGTCTTTGACCTACTATACTTGGACATAATTACCCAAAAGATCTACCCTGTTAGTTCAGGGTACATGCCTTTTGAGAGGTCTCCCACTTCTTAGTTGTAGTTTCCCCACTGAAGTCTATAGCCACATTGATGTTCTCAGAGGAGGCACAGGGATTCTTCATCATCTGCCACATCACCACTCACCTTGGACTGGTACCAAGACTCAGCCTCAGCCCGGCTCCTCTGAGCGATCTCTTCATACTGGGCTTTGACTTCAGCGATGATGCTGTCCAGGTCCAGGTTGCGGTTGTTGTCCATGGAGAGGACCACAGAAGTGTCTGAGATGTGGGTTTGCATCTGAGCCAGTTCCTGCAGAACAAGAGATCATCCAGTCATCTTTGGTCATGCCATTTAGAGAGGTGTACCCAGCCAGAGATTTTCCACCCTTTGCAAATCTCAGTATAATCAATAAAGCAGAATGTGAAAAGATACTTACTGCCTCATAGAAGGTTCTTAGGAAGTTGATCTCATCTGTGAGAGCGTCTACCTTGGCCTGTAGTTCAACCTTGTTCATGTAAGCAGCATCCACATCCTGGGGAAGAAGTCAACAGGCTGGGATCAGATAAGCCCTCTTGCCCAGTCTGCTCCTCTTTTAGTCTCCCTGATTCCACTTTTCTCAGAGTCCTCCCCTTCATCAAAGAAACCTGAACCCCTGATCTGACTCATCTCACCTTCTTCAGATTCACAAACTCATTCTCTGCTGCTGTGCGCTTGTTGATTTCATCTTCATATCTGGAATTAGAAAGGATAAAATCTAACTGAGTCAGGGGTGAAGATGATACAGAAAAGGCAACTTGGAATTTCAACTTCCCAGAATGAATGTGTGCAAACGGGACTTTCCTGCCAGTAGGCTTCAAAGGTGAATTTTGTGGTCACTATATTATTTACTCCATTACTCTCCCCATCTACCTGCATGGCCCTTATGTTTTCCAGAGTTTGTGTTTAGGTAAGAATTGTGGTCTCATTTTCATGGACATGTTTTACTGAGATCATGCCCTCATTTGAACCTGATCATATAATTAGCTTGAAATGTGGGCTTCAGGAAACTGAGCCTTTTTGTCTCCTGTAACTCACTTGTTCTTGAAGTCCTCCACCGTGTCCTGCATGCCCCTGAGCTCTGAGTCCAGGCGGCCTCTCTCCCCAAGGATACTATCCAGCTGTCTCCTGAGGTTGTTGATGTACTGCTCGAACAGAGGCTCCAGGTTCTGCCTCACGGTCCTGGTGCCCTGTTCCTGCAGCAGGGTCCACTTGGTGTCCAGGACCTTGTTCTGCTGCTCCAGGAACCGCACCTGCAGGGAGACAAGATGGTTATCTGTGAGTTGACAAGTCCCCAGGCCAATCTGGTGGTCCGGTGGTGCTGGCCTGCTCCAGAGCCTGTACAGAGGCTCCAGCTGACAGTTCTGGTCCCCTGACTTTTTAGCTTCACACCACACAGGTCTCACGGCCGAGTTTCCCCAGTGAGCTGTCAGATGCTCCCTCCCTTTCAATTCTGGAGACATCTGTCAATGACTTTTCACCTTTCTGTTTTTCTTTTTGATAAGCACAATCACAGGTGTAATTTAAAAATCATATTTCTCTCATATATTGCACAGAGGTTTTTAAAGAGCATATCTCATTTAAAGGGATGTTTAAATGTCCATAATCTAACAATTAAATTCCAATCCTATTAATAATTGGAGTTAATTCTGTTTCCTATTTAGAGTATGAGTCCCTCTAAAACAAACTCTCTCAGTGGTTATGATCTGGTTCTACAGGTTGAGTATGTCTATGGGTATTCACATATTTTTGAGTCTTTTTTCCCCTGGAATTTCCTTTTTTTTTTTTTTTTACATTTTCTTTCCTTCTGCCCCTACACCCACCAGCTCAACTAAGGCTGAAGTACATTTTCCACTGTAATTCCCTTTTTAATTTCTTACACTGCTCAACAGATCAAGATAACTCTTTCCATTCTTTCATTTCATTTCTTTGCTTCAGGGTTATCAAGAATTGTGAATGTTTTCCTCATGATTATGGAAGACATTTAAGGAGTCAGTAGCTGTAAACAGTTACCATCACCTTCAGCCTGTGGTCCACATGAAGCCTGCCCTGCATCCCAGTGGAGAACTAGCCTGAGTCCCCTCTCTCTTGAATATCCCAAGGCTCCCTCTGGTAGGACACTGGTTGGGTCTCTCTTGGGCACTCTGCAATCCCCGTGGGAGGGGCAGGTGCTCCCAACTCACCTTGTCGATGAAGGAGGCAAACTTGTTGTTGAGGGTCTTGATCTGCTCCCGCTCCTCAGTCCTCACCCGCTGGATGGTGGGGTCGATTTGCAGGTTGAGGGGAGTCAGGAGACTCTGGTTGACGGTCACCTCTTGGATGCCTCCAGGGGGGCACACAGGAAAGCCAGCACCACCGAAGCCACCTCCGAAGCCAGCTCCACCACCAAGCCCAAAGCCGCTACCAGCCCCAGCACCAAAACCAAATCCACTCCCGGCTCCACCTCCGAAGCCATAGCCAGCTCCTATTCTGCCGCCATATCCACCACCAATGGCACAGCTGCCCCCTGCGATGGAGATCCTCTTGGAGCCCCCCAGGCCATAGAGGCTGCGGCTGCCAAAGCCAGCTCCTCCACACACTCCAGCGAGGCCGCCACTGCCCCTGGAGCGGGACAGGGACACGCTGCTGAAGCCAGAGCGGCAGACCCCGGGGACTCTGGCTGAGCCGGCACTGAAGCCCCTGCGGCTGCTGCTTTGGGTCTTCACAGTGGATTTGTAAGACATGGTTCCTGAAGAATAGGTTGAGAAGGGTATGAGAGGTGGAGGGCAGAGCTGAGAGGAGCAGATCTATGAGAGGAGCTTCCCAGCAGCAGCTTATATATGGAAAAAATGGGCCGGGCTTAGTCCTGGAAGGTGAGCCTGCAGATTGGGAAGGGCTGGGCTTTACAAATAGTGAGATCACCCCCTGCCTCTAGAAAGGTATGAAGTATGAATATTGCTTCTTTGGCTTCCTTTAGTCATGGAGAAATTCTTCTGGCTTCTAGCCTTGACTTGATCCCAACACAATACCACTGGATGTAAATTCACTGAAGTCATGGGTTAGTCATATTCTTAAACAAAGGAGACAAGGAGCTGATCTGTGATAATTGTCCCCTCCTTCTGCTTACTCAGACACTCTTCTCTGTGCCCCCTTCCCACACAGGTTTTCTCCTCCACTCACACCACCCTTCCCATCAGGTTGAACTATCTCTGAGGGCTAATAGGCATTTGCCCCGTGGTCTGAGCAAGAAGTGGCTTGCGGGAGTTTTTGGCCATGTTTGAACATGTCCTGGTTCTCCTGGTTGCCTTCCTGGTGGCCTGGCCTGGGAATTGGGGGCTACTTTGGGGATATGACCCTCCTTTGAAAGGCAAGAGGGACAAAGGAGACGAGTTTTTACAGCATAAGAACAACCTTGTCTTGTGTGGAATTGGCAGTTTCATGATACAGGATAAGAGATCACCCAAGCCCACCCTGCCCAAAGAGCTGACTTATGGTTTCTACCCATGCCTGCACCTTCCTCCCCAGTGTTTGCTTTCCCATTGAGCTGGTGACTGTGTACATTTTTTTCCCTACCAAATGGAATTCACAGGCACCCTTTTTTCCAGTTTTTTGGAATGTTCACTTAGAGCTTAATTTTAAGAATCTAAAATGAGTAGGACAAAAATCATTAAGGGAATTCACTGAATTTATATTCTCAGATTCTGATATTTCTTAGGAGTCAAGATCAGACACCTTAATGGGGTGTGTACAGAAAGTTGAGGGGCATATAGAAAAAGTGAATCATAAAAATGTGTCTTTACAGGTGTGATGATGTCACAAGTAACTTCCAAGTTTATATTCCTAATTTCAGTGCTTGAAATCTCAAATCTCCAGACACATTCTTAGAGGGAGGGAAGGCTGTCAAGTGATCATGGTGTTTGATTTAAGGGGGAAGGGGATTCATTGTTTTAGTCCATAAATTAAGTACCATGAGGAGTACTGAAAGCAATTGTAGACAGGGTGTTTTATAAGACTATCTGGTTAAATGGACAGCCAGAGGAGGAAAGACAGACTCTCACACTGAGATGAGCCTGCGAAAAGCTCTTGTGACTATTTTATAAGCAATTCAATCTCTCCAGTGTTACGGAGGCAGTTTCCAGGGGAGCAGGGCATTCCCTACCCAAAGAAGTGCTTATTCAGTGTCTGGCAGGAAAGAGATACCTTCTCAAGGCCATGGAAGCAGCTCCTCTTCCTCCACCCTGGTTGCACAATGCCTTACCGAGAAGTATTCTTCCACCCAATTCTAAGAAAGAAGCTTTCCTTCCCATGGCATAGTGTTCTGAGCTACTTTCTTGGGATAGAGTCTTTAGACTTGGCATGGATGAGGCCGGGAGGGGTAGGAAGGGCTAGCAAGTCAAGTTGGAGCAACATCCTGTTTTTCTAATGCCCTGTTGTCTATGTCAATGTCCCATGTCTGTTTCTGCTTTCACATTGTAATAGGAGAGTTGACTAGTGGTTGCAACAGAATGGTATATGACCAGCAAAGCTTAAAAGATTTATTAGATGACCCTTTAAAGAAAAATTTGCCAACCCCTGGCTAAGAGCAAGAGCTCTTGAGACAAGCAAGGTACTTAGGCTCACAGGCTCCTGTGCATCTTTATGCAAATTACTCATTTTTAGGGATGTAAACTGGGAATGAAAATAGTACCTATCTCACAGTGCTGTGAGGATTATGTGAAATAATTCATGTAAAGGTTTTTGCATTCTGTATGCACATAAGTTCTCAATGAAGATGAGCTAATATCATCATTATAATGGAAGTATGAAGAAGCATGGTGTGTTCAGGGATCCACAAGAAAGTTTAAGAACTGAACACAGTAGCAGCCTGTAAGTGTCTAGGAAGGGGAAGAAAATGCAACCAGCATTGCCAATTTGTACCATATTAGTAAGGACCAAAAGCCACAGATAAAAGTTTGCTGAGTGTTGCCAGAGGCCGTGCAGAGACATGAGATCAGAAGTACGACTTGCAAGCTTGCTGGCACTCTCTGCCGCAGTCAGAGGTAAGTTCTACTCCAGAGTGGATAAGGCCCCCTGCCCAAGGGGCTGGAAGAAAACCCGTGGTCAGAGGGAGGGAGAATCCGAGTCCTTGGAAGAAGCCTGGCAGGCTGCCCTGTCCTTCCTGTGGAGTCAGGTTCCCCTGCGCTACCCTCTGCTGGGTCTTTGTCTGGGCTGTGAACACCGGAACAGGCTTCTATTAACCAGCATAGGTGATCAGATCTGCTTCTCTTTCAGGACTACATGTGTGTCTTTTCCAGGGTGGGAGCAGACTCACCCTCAAATGAAGTATATAATTCACTTGCAGAAGGAACCTCACATTCACTTCAAGAACTGAACACAGGAGCAGCCTGTACTTGTCTATGAAGGGGGAGAAAATGCAACCAGCATTGCCGGTTTGTGCCACGTTAGTAAGGGGCCTATCAGAGGAAGATTTAACTTCAACATATTATCCAATGCGAAGTTTGGCCTGTGTGCTAGATAGCACCAGCAATGTAAAGCGTAGTGTTTCTTTCATTTTCTGACATTTTCTGTTTATCTCCTACAGGTAGATGTATGTCATTTATATATATATATATGTTCTAATTTGATACATAAACATATCAAATTAGAACATATATATCTAATATGCTATATATCAGAGAAGGAAATGGCACCCCACTCAAGTACTCTTGCCTGGAAAATCCCATGGATAGAGGAGCCTGGTGGGCTACAGTCCATGGGGTGGGGAAGATTCGGACACGACTGAGCAACTTCACTTTCACTTTTCACTTTCATGCATTGGAGAAGGAAATGGCAACCCACTCCAGTGTTCTTGCCTGGAGAATCCCAGGGACGGGGGAGCCTGGTGGGCTACCATCTATGGGATCGCACAGGGTCGGACATGACTGAAGTGATTTAGCGGCAGCAGCAGCAGCACGCTATATATACACACACACATATATATATATTCTAATATATTATATTAGACTACTATATTAAGTCCTGGGAACCAATTTCAGAGACCCTGACCCTGAGTGAGGTCCACTGAGAGGGCTCATGAGAGATGATGAGGGCTCCTGAGACAGCAGAGGGGGCCATCCTAATCAGTAGAAATTGATCAGAGGCCAGACAAGAAATTCAGTGGAGGCGGGGAGTCAGAGAGGAGAAACCCTGTGACAGATCCATTCCTGTCCCTCTTTTCCCAGTCCCACTACCCTTATAAGGTCAACTTGCCTGGTTCATTTGCCTGGTTCATTTGCCCCTGATTTTCTCTGTCTTTGTCTGGGTGCGGGAGGTGGCCTGTGTCCCCTAACCATTTTCAGACTGCCTCCTGGACTAAACTGTGCCTCTTTCCTCCTCCCAAGTCCGGTCCTCTGCGCTCTGCCCCTGCTTTAGTACCCTGGAGAGGGTTGCATTCATAGCCACTGGGGACCCACTGGATGGTTAGAGAATTGACTTCCCAGATGAAATCTCCTCGGTGATCCCGAATCATGTCCCATAATGGAGCCTAGGGGAGTTGTATTTTCCCAGAGGAGCAGGGTGGGGAAGCCAGACCATAATAAGATTAAAACAAAGAGTGATCATTCAGGCAACTATGTGAGAGAAACTAAAGCAAAGCAGCATGAGTAACTCCAACAACAGCCAGCCTCCTCCCTAGCAGGCTGCCAAGTCCAGGCTCTACTCTGCGCCCAGGGAGCCTCCATCTAGGCTGGTGCTGTCTTTGATGGCCATGGAATGAGGAAGGCTTTTGTTCTAGGGCCCAGGGATTAACCTGTGTGTACTCTTTGCATTTTTTTCCCAGCATGGAGAAAGGCAAGAGGGATCCCCTGAAGCCTGAGCCCATGGCAAGTCTTCATCAAGAGGATTTGCTTTGTCTTTCTGCCTCCCTGGGTGGAGCTGACAGATGAGAAGAAGGAACAGGCCATTGTCACATTCCATTGAAAGCTTAAGACTAAGTGCCTAATCCTGCAAACTGAGTAGGATTCCTAATCCTAATCCTACAAACCCCAATGCTGGATGATGTCCTTCCAAGGGAATCCCAGACATAATTCTGTCCCTGGGGAAGCACCTATCGAAAGTGAAACACATGCAGTCACATGTGTGAAGGATGGGGACAGGAGCTCTGTTGCTGATCAGGGTTCTTGGCCTCCTTAACCAGGAGAAACTGATCAGAGGTCAGACGAGAAATTTAGGCAAAGCTTTCCTGGGGCTCCTACTGCAGCAGGGGAGAGTGAAAGCAAGTAAGAGGTTTCCTTGTTAGCCCAGGGGCCGGCTGGGTCCTTAAATGGGGTGAGGGGTCTGGCTGGAGGGGTGGTTTGGGTGGTTTGCCTCCCCCACCTCTGGTGATGTTGTGTGCAGAGAGCAAGGCACTCTGCTTTTGCTCTAGGTTTTCAAAAGTGGCAGCTGGGGTGTGTTTTTGGTCTTTTTGTATCTAGTTGTTCATAATTTGCCTCAACTGCCCATGAGCACAGTTATTTTTAATCTCTTTTAGTTTCTTTGTGTTTTGTTGCCATGGAAGTGTTTGTCCAGGTGCAAACAAAGGGTCCCAGGTCCCAGCCTGTCTCAGCCCCAAAGTTGGAGTGGAAAGTGCAGCCTTCTATGATACACAGAGTGATTCAGAAAATACTGAAACTTTCAAAATTACATTACTTAGTAACCAGGCTCTTTATGAACATGTACGGTAGAACGTCCCCCTTCTCAATTTTCACACCCACAGACCACCCATATTTGGCAGGGAACACAGTGAAAAGGTCACATATCTGGATATGATATCTGCGTGGCTTTATCCACAGCTGCAGATCGTTTCTGTCAACTCCTTCTTCCAGCAGGATGGGGCTCAACCATAGGCTGATCCTGGGGTCCAGAGATGATGGAAAAACACCTCCACCATGCTCAGTGGGATGCTCAGTTCAAAGTATTGACTTCTGGAACTGCGGTCCCAAATCCCGAGATGTCACTCCACGTGCCTTCTAGTGGGATAAGTCAAGAATCTTGTACTTTTCCAATCTCTTCCTCATAGCCTGGAGGAGATGAAGGGAAGCATTGTGGCTGCCATTTCAACAACCAAAAGTAATATGCAGCAAAGGGTCTGGAATGAATTGGAGTGCAATATTAGCTTATAGAATTGGGGCATGTCATGTACCCTGAGGGACACAAATTGAGTGTTTTTACAGTTATAGGGGAAAAAAAGAGAAAGAAACTGATTATTCCCCTCAACTGATTTTAGCAGATGTTCTTATAAAACCTAGTTACTGAGTTATACATTTTTGAAAGTGTCCATTTCCTTTCAACTCACCCTATACAATACCCTATACTGGTATTGGGCAGGTATTTACACTTGAAAGTGTAAGTCAGGGATAAGTACATCATTGGGCTGGGACCGAAGGGCATATTTGGATGAAGAGACAACCCCTGGCTTTCCTAATCAATGTGGGGAAACTAGTTGGAGGAGGAGCAATGGATATATTGTGAGTGAGGCATTTTGATGCTCTGAGGCAATAGTGATGCTAGAGGTGAGAAGTGTTTTAGAGAAACTGTAAGGATGGGGAGAGAACAGGCTGAACTCCAAAGCTAGTGTGGAGCATGGGTAGGATAAGCAGCAAAAAAGAGCATGGAGAGAGGACAAGGAGCCAGATGCTCCTTCATCACGTGTGCTCAGGTCTCAGTAAGAACAGGGGTTAAAGACAGTCAAGCCAGGGCTCCAAGGGGGACCAAGAAAATGTTCAAGAACTCACCAGTGGACTTGTTTCTTTCTCTCATCCCTGCCTCCCTCACATCCTTGTCTCCCTTCTTATTTCTGCCTCCTCTTTGAGGTTCTGGTTTTCACCTCCTCACTTTTGCAGCAGCCACCTCACTACACTGTGTTATTAAAAGAAAAGTATAGTTGGGTGAAAATACTCCAACACTTTAATAAGACACACCAAGTATATGACTCAAATAATATGATCTGATGACATGCTGCCTTATGCCTGATGCCTTATGCCTTATGCCTATGCCTCTGTCTTCTGATTAAACTCCCTTTATTTTAGTAAAGGGAAAATATTGATTAATTATGAATGTACTGGATTATTCCTCCTACCAATTCAGGATGATCTGGAGTAATTCTTCACCCCCCTCCAAAAAAATTATCTCAAAATCATCTGAATGTCCTAGAAAGCAAACATGCCTCCGTCTCTTCTGAGATTTCTTGGCATTCAGTGGCTACTTCCATTTGTTAATCCTTTATAATCTCATTTTAAGCCTGGGGTTGGAATTAGTGACAGATCATTGATACACAAGTCTGCCAATTAACATTGCACAGGAGGCCTCAGGGGGATCTGATATATTTAACTTCCTTCCGTTTTTCCTCTGATCTTTCCTCAGCCACTCCCAGAAAATACCTTGGATTTTCCTGATAGGCCCAGAAGAGCGCTTAAGATGGCTAGAAAAGTTTGGACTCTGTAGCAGAAACTATTGTTTTGGCTAATCTAGATTCCATTTCCAATTTACTTTTTTCTTTCCCATTTCCCCTTTAGAAACTTGAAACATGAAATATTATTTGTCTTAAATTGCTTTTGTTTCTTGAGGTATAATTTATATACAGTGAAAAGCACAAAACTCAAGTGTAGCATTCAATCAATTTTGACAAATTTGCACACTTCAGTATCCACACAATATCAAGATATTGATATCTTGATCAACATCTCCATTTCTCCAGAAAATTCTTTTGTGCCCTTTCTGTTTAAGCCCACTGCCCCTAAACAATCACTGTAGTGATACTTACACCTTGAATTAATTTGTTTGTTTTAGAATTTTATATAAATGGAATCATACAGCCTATAATTACATATTTATAAATATATAAGTATATATTTGTGTGTCTAGATTTTTCAGTCAGCAAAATGTTTTTGAGATTCATCCAGATGGCTGTGACTATTGGTAGTTCATCCTTTTTTATTACTGAGTAAAGTACCATTGTATGAACAAACCACAGTTTCTTTACCCATTTTGACTGATGGCTTCCTAAAATATTTCCAGTTTGAAGTTACCTTCCATAAAACAGTTGTAAGCATACTTGTGAGTCTTTGTTTTGACATACGTTTTCATTTTGCTTAAATAAATGCCTAGGAATACGGTTGCATCAACAGTAAATGTATAACCAGTCCAACCAGGTACATGGTATGTGTATATAACCAGAACCATAGTATATTCCATTTCTTTCTCTCTCTCTCTCACACACACACATACACACAAGTAAATGTCTATGTTTTCTAAAATGATTGAATCATTTTTAAAATACACTTCAGTTTTTAGAGCTGTTTTAGGTTCACAGTAAAATTGAGCTTAAAGTACAGAGTTCCCATATAGTCCCTGCCCCTTCACATGCATAGCCGTCCCCACTATCAACATCCCACATCAGAGTGGTACATTTTTTACAGTCAATGAATCTATACTGCTATAAACATCACATGCTGGTTTTCGTGTGAACAAAATTTCAGTACTTGGATAAGCACTAATTTGTGCAATTGCTAGGGTGCACGGTAAGAGTATGTTTTTTAAGAAATGCCCAAATTGACTCCAGTGTGGCTGTATCATTTTGCATTCTGGCCAACAGTGAATGAGAGCTCTCGTTCTACATTCTGGACAGCATTTGGTATTCTCAGGGTTTTGGATTTTTACTATTCTAGTGGTGTGAAGTAGTGTCTCATTACTTTAACTTGAATTTCCCTAATGAAATACGATGTGAGCATTTTTTTCATATGCTTATTTGCCGTCTGTATATTTTCTTTGGTGAAGTATCTGCTAAGATCTTTAGCCTATTTTCTAATTGGGTTATTAGTTTTCTTATTGTTGAGTTTCAAGAGCTCTTTATATTCAGATAACAGTCTTTTTAAAGGATATGTATTTTGCAGATATTTTCTCCTAGTTTGTGGCTTGAATTCTCATTCTCTTGACAATATCGTTTGCAGCACAGAAGATTTTAATTTTTTTTCACCCTTTAAATTTTTTATTTTGTATTGGGGGTATAGCCAGTTATCTGCTATTCATTTCTGTTTTATTTATATTTTTGATATGAGCATAAATTGTACAACTTAATTCTTTCTACTCTGATGAATCTTGACAGCTTCTAAGCCCCATCCATCTCCCTTCCCGTTCTACCTACACCTGAGAAAACAGGTAAGAAAGCCCGGGTGATTCCTCCTTTATAAGTAGTGGAAATTTTGAAGCATGTGTAGGGTTCCTTGGCCTGGCCCCATCCCTAATCACCGTAAAAAACCCACTCTGGTCTCTTTTAAACAATAGTGAACCCGCTTGGGAGGCCTGCCCTGCTCTTTCCAGAAAGCCCTGTTATGTGAGTAATGTCATTTTCATACCATCTGTGTGTGTGTTTGTGAAATCATCAGTCTCAACAGTGGAACTACATTTGGAGTGAGGGTGTTCACAACAACTGGTGCTGTGAGCAAGATGTCCAGATGATGACTGCTATCACTGGGGCCTTTCTTGTTTTGGCTTGCAGCATGGCCATGTGCACTTTGAGCTGCGGCTTTCTGGCTAGTGGGCTCTTTGAGCTGTGTTGCCACCTTCTGTCAAGCTTGCACTTGAGCTGTATTGCTTTGTGCTACATTTACTGAATTCTATCACGGCCTCTGTTATAGACTTAGCTGACCTATATCAGAAGCTTCAGTCACTGTCATTTGAAGATGATTATGCGACTGGAGCCCTCCTTAAAGTGTCATGTGTCTAAGCCCAGACTTATCTGTATGTCTCATATTGAATTGTGTTTCTTGATTCCTTTATAAACAATGACTGACGCCAAGCTCAAGGGAATGACTCTTGTCCTGTGAAGACTTTTGAGTGTCTTAAGCAGGCGTTGGCCCGCATTCTATGAAGCACTCAGGGGAAAGACTATGCAATATATGATCCTATCAGGTGATCACTCATTGGGTGGAAGAGCAATTACACTGTAGCATACTGAGACCACACTCTTAAAGGTAAATAGTGTACAAGAACCCTACAAAATGCTTTGCTGCTGCTGCTGCTGCTGCCTATGCCTCTGCTGCCAAGAAAATCCTCTTTTTGCATTTGTATTTCCCCACATACAAAATTGTATTTTCCCAAGGAAATTACATTGGGCACCCTGGTGGCACAAGTAAGGGGTTAAACCAACTGTGGGGAAAGTCTCAAACCCTGATGATACTGATTTGAGGCCTTATACATTTATAGATATGAGCAGGGTAGCAAGAATTCCTCTCATAAGCAAATCTAGTAACCCTAGAAAAGAGAGGGGGCTGGCAAGGGAGGGAAGAAGGAAGTGGGAGGAGAGGGAAGGAGAGAGGGAGGAAGGAAAGAAGGAAGGAAGAGAATCAGAGTGAGGAAGCAAGGAAAGAAATAAACCTGAAAACAGGGGGAGGAAACAAACAAAAATACACACACACACACACACACACACACTTTGATCCAATTGGAAATCAAAATTTACAAAAAGAATTTATACATCAAAAAGATCAAAAGGGATGTGTACTGGCTCTGCACCACTACCACATAGGTTCTAAATTGACTTTAATGTCTGCAGAAGTACAACAGTTGGCCAATCTTCATGGCCTTAATACACACTGGAGCTCAAATTATACTGGTAATCTCACTAAATTTAAACAAGTTTCCCCTGTAATCTTGAAGAAGTCATTGAACACCAAAGAGAGAGCAAACAAGTACACCTCACCTTAATTATCAGAACTACTGACTTGCCTCAATTTCACATGATCTTACCCACTCATTGCTCCCCGCCCCCAATATATCTCACAGTAGTCATGGACTACTGATCCAATGAACAACACACTAAAATTAAATTAAGTCCTGACATGTAAAAATTGGCTTGTCACAATAGCACTCCATTGACTTTTGGGTATAGTTAATATGCTCCAGTGTAAATGAAAACAGGGCCTTCCAAAACTGAAACCCATTATAAGGAATATATTTAGAGAAAGGGTGACTATGCCCGCTGTTTCTCCATTCAACAACTCAGTTTGGCCTATTTTTAAACTTGAGAAGAATAAAGATGCCTCACAGTGAGTTACCAAAATCCTAATCGAAAATCCTAATCCCATTGTCATACCCGTTAAGGTCGCTACCCAATATTTCTGAAATTGTTGGCTCTGTTCAATCAGCAAGTGGTAAATATTTCACTCTTGCGTATTTGGCTGATAAATGTTCTGTTCAGTGCCCATTGCAACAGCACTTTGTCACAGTGCTTTTATCTCTGAAGGGGCACAATCCATCTCCCTCCACATGCTGGTGGGGTATCTCAGCAACCCTGCCATCACACACAGTCTTTGCAGGCAAGATCTTAAATGCATACCAGAAGCACAGGCATGACATTGCACTGATGAATTCCTGTTCGAAGAGATTCATTAAACACCCTCATTTAGGATCACAAAGACAAGCTCATGAAAAGAGGATGGGCCATGATCCCACACATAGTGCAAATTCTTCCCACCTCCATTAAATTCCTGAAATTATTTGCTAATCCGAGGGCCCCTGCATCCCTGACACTGTTAAGGAACTATAAACTACTGACCCCGTAAGCACCCACATTATTAGAATAGGACCAACATCTATAAAAGGTATCTATATACCTTTTGGAAGCTTCAAGGCAACAAATTATTCATTTACAAATTTGACTTAAGCCATTGTGCAAAATCAGCCCACCTTGAATGGGCCCCCCTCCAACAAACAGCTCTACAATTTATACAAGCTACAAGTCAAGGAAGCTTCCCCTTCACGCCCTCCAGAGAGTCCTTCATCCTAGAGGCTTTAGCATCCCCTTCTCGTGCCTCCTGGAGTCTCTGGACCACCCACAATGGTTACTTTCCTTTCAAGGCCATTCTGTCCCCCTGTGAATCAAACGAACCAATCACATCTGGACAGATGGACCCTCAGTGAATATCTAGGTTGGGTGTAGATCTTGAAAAAACAGTCCTTCCCAACAGTTTATATTATGAAAGCATTTTATTGAACACATTCTGGAGATAGTCAGACCAGATGGGATTGGGGTGAGGACACCGTTTTGATGGTTTAGATACTGGAAAACATTGGATTCTTCTGTCACCGAGGACCAGGCTATAGAGACTCAAAGGCTGTTTGGGAGCAGAGCATAGAATCGGGACACAGCAGGCTAGAGACTGGGGGTTGGGCCTTCCAGGAACCAAAGAATGTGGGTCTGCGATAGGCTTCGTTGACTAGACTCCAGAAAAGGAGAAAACTTGGCTTGAGACACCACCTAGAAGAGATGGATGCCACGGCCGGCTGCTGGGCTTGGGAGGCAGTGACTTGCTGCAGGCTCTTAGCTCTTGAAGCTCTTCCGAGAAGAGGAGGTGGTGGAGACAAATTTGACGCTGGAGCTGCTGCCCCCACCACTGCCAAAGCCCAAGCTCCGGCCACTGCTTGCACTGAAGCCAGAGCCCCCGACACTGAGCCCACCGCCTAGGCCAACACCCCCGCTGCTGCTGGAGTAGAAGCTGCCACTGCTGCCGCCTCCGCCAAGACCACCGCCCAGACCTCCGCCCAGGCCTCCGCCGAGGCCACCGCCGAGGCCACCGCCCAGGCCGCCGCCAAAGCCACTGCCACCACCGTAGCCTGAGGAAACGGTGTTTGTGACGACAGCTGCAGAGAAAGGAGGGAAAAACTTTGTGAGACCAGTCTGGCAGATTGGTAATATGCATCTAATTTCTTTGATCCTGCTGCTGTGAGCAATATACATGGCCCCTTTTAGACAGCTGCAGATGAAGCCCAGAAGAACTAAGTCATTTAGTGAAGCTCCCTAATAGAAAGCTGGTGAACACAATAAGCAAGGGACGGTGCTAAGTCACCCAAGGGAATGGGGATCAGGGCAAGGCTGGGGGACAGAGTCCAAGATGGGTAAGATATAGGGCCCACCCTTTAGGAGATAAGACATGAGTCCTGTTGCTTCCTGTCTCAACCTGTGTTTTTGTCCCTGCACCACCTGCTTCTCACTAAGTATATTAAACAACCATTTGGGAGATGGGTGTGTCTGGTAGCTAGAAACAGCAGGACTCTGAGTCTCACCAAATACCCTGTATTGTCATCATTGTTAATGTCTGTTCAAAGTTACTTACAGATGTTGACTGGTCCAACTCCTTCTCCACTCAGTCTGAAAGGGAAAAATTGAAATAAGAGTTAAAATCCCCCCAAAAGACAGCAGTAGTCTATGTGATAACTCCCATAGTCATGTTTAGAGCTTGTTCTCTGAGCTAGGAGACTGCATGCCTGAAAAACTGCTTAAATTAGAGAAAGAGACAGCTCTCTGGGGAGACTTCCCAAAGGAATAGGTCTCAACCTAGGCACAGGTTATCAAAGGAAGATTATAATTCACACTCTCCACTACCCATTACATGGAAAATGTGAGGAAGAGACTGTGTGAACTGTGCATATGTATGAAGCAGTTGTTGCCTTATAGGAGCTACATCCTGTGAGAAGACTTGGCTTGGACAGAAATACGTCAAGGAGGAAGTAGGCAATGGGCAGTATCAGAAGACGGAAGAAAATGCAGTCGTTTGAGAATCCAAAGGCAGATGAGTTTAACTCAACTGGAGTAATCATGAAAGGCTTCCTGAAGGAAGAAGCACTTGAAGAATGAGAAAGACGTGTGTGGGGTTGCTTAGTTGTTTGAAGGAGAGGCAGCATCGAAGAATACTGGTGGGGGGGTCAGAAAAGTGAGTTGAGGTCACATTGTGTAGGTCAGCTGTATGTTCACGTGTCAGATTGGGCTGGATCGGATCATTGGATTCATGATGGATAATCATCAGGTACAAGGTAGTGGCCACCTGTGTGTGTGTTTTGACACCCGGTAGTGGAGTAGAAGCTCTACTTTATCAAACGTGAGGCCACTGTGGATTCGCGATGTCAGCTGTGTCACCCACCTGCACTCCTCGCCCTCCAGCAGCTTCCTGTAGGTGGCGATCTCCACGTCCAGGGCCAGCTTGGTGTTCATCAGCTCCTGGTACTCCCTCAGCAGACGTGCCATGTCCTGCTTGGCCTTCTGTAGGGCGTCCTCGAGCTCTGCCAGCTTGCTCCTGGCATCCTTGAGGGCCAGCTCCCCACGCTGCTCAGCATCAGCGATGGCGTTCTGCAGGTTGGCACACTAGAGGGGAAAGAAGGAAGGGTGGGGACACTGCAGAGGCTCACCTGGGCCTAAGGTGTCTCTTGCTGAGATTGCAGAGAGAAACCAGCACATTTGCCCTGGTCACTGTGGATGGTGGAACACTGAAGTGCTGGTACCTGCTCCATCTCTGTGTGTGTATGTTTAGAAAGCAAAACAAAGTCGGTTCCCCTTTAAGAACTCAAGCTCCTTCCCTGTCTTCTTTCCCTACCTGTTTCTTAACGTTGTCGATCTCGGATCTCAGCCTCTGGATCATCCTGTTCATCTCAGAGATCTCATGCTTGGTGTTACGGAGATCATCGCCATGGCGACCTGCAGTCTGCTGCAGCTCCTCATACTGATGCCAATGGAAAAGAAGAAAGAGTCCATTACACGAAGGTGGAAACACTTCCCCAAGTTCACCGGTAGGAGCTACCACAAGGTGGTAAGTGGCATAGTTTTTGGGATCCTGGAGCTGGTCTTAGATAGTTTCCTCTTTAGCCCCTTTGCTTTTCTGTAGACACTGGTGTGAAACTCAGTGAGAGTCTCTTTAAGGTGGCAGAATTTATGTGGCAGATGTATGCATGTCTCATAACTCCTCCCAATAGGCCTCAGCAGGTCTCAGGAGCCCCATCCTTAGCCTTTGGTCAAGGCCTGGAATCCTCAACGTGTGTCCTTCCCTCATTCGGGACACTTGGCCACAGCACCCACCTTGGTCTGGTACCAGGACTCAGCTTCTGTGCGGCTGCGGTTGGCGATATCCTCGTACTGGGCCTTGACCTCAGCAATGATGCTGTCCAAGTCCAGGCTGCGGTTGTTGTCCATGGACAGGACCACGGATGTGTCTGAGACGTGTGTCTGCATCTGGGACAGCTCCTACAGGGAGATTTGAAGTCAATCATGCGAGTCCATTTTATTTAACATCATTCCATTCAAATCTTCTATTCATTGTCCTATGTCAACTTGAGAAAAAAAAATAATAACCTCCTACCTATTAATGAAAAACTCAGGTCAGATAATAAATAATTTAAATCACTACTAAATCTATATTTTAAATTTAATAACTCTGAACATCAAGAAACCTCTACCATGTAACCTCTCAGACTTGACTCTTAGGTCAAAACTGATCTGAAAAGAACCTGATGGTGTGGTTTGCCATGCTGGGAGTTAGCAGAGACAGGATGGTATTCCAGAAAGGGGAGATGGCCAGGAAAAGTATACCTGGGCTTCTAATAACTCACTCTAAATCTCACTCTGCAGACTGATTATTGTAGAGGTCTTTTGCTTTAAATTTGACTTAAAAAAAAGAGAGAGAATTAGCTTTATTAAGTAATAAAGTGTGAATAGTACTGAAAGAGTAGAAAAAACAAATATGTGCCCATGCCATAGGAACCACTGAAAGTCACTTAATCCTAGAGACCCTAATCCCTGGTGATGTCCCAGTGACCATCTCTCTGGCTCCTGAACAGGGGACATTTCTTACCGCATCAAAGAACATCTTCATGAAGTTGATCTCGTCCATCAGTGCATCGACCTTGGCCTCTAGTTCCACTTTGTTCATGTAGGCAGCATCCACATCCTAGACAAACATGGATGGTTGGCACCGCACCCCATTTCCACCCTGACTTAAATGAACAACACCTTAAATGAGCATAACCACAGGAGACAGTTTCTCTGCTACCCACATACCTTCTTCAGCATCACAAACTCATTCTCGGCAGTGGTACGCTTGTTGATTTCATCTTCATACCTGGTGGCAAAAAGGAATGGGAAGTGCTTATCAGAGGATGAGGCCTAGGGCCTATACTGCACATGGTCAACTGTGAGCCTACCTTCCCACTGGAAGAGGCCTCTCACATCGTATGGACAGAGAGGGAGGGACACCAGGAGCAAGAACATTTGGGCAAGCTCCCTACCCATTAGGACTCTGCTTTCTCTGTAATTGCCTAGCAGATATCTATTCTATTAATGCTGTGATTCAGTCACTTCAGGAACATTCCTGTAGAAAAACTATACGGCTTCATTCAAATTCCACATCTAGTCCATTTCTCTAGTGCTTTATTTTTCAGCTTTCACAGCCTTTGAAAAACAAAAAACTAGCAGCCCAGCTGCTGGTTCATAAGGACTAAAGAAATTGTTTAGTCCTTAGACCAACCTAGGTTATATCATCAGTTCCTGCTTTGAGGGGAATCCATCAAAAAGTCCATGTTGTGTACTTTGAGTGTATTGGGGAGGAAGGTCCCCCAAAGCAAGGATTACATGACTGCTTTTTTCACCAGGTCATGCCAAGAGCCCTGGGCTTGTTACTCTGACTGGAGGCTAAGTATCTTGCAGAGGGACTGAGCTTGCAGCTAGAACTTTCTAAACGTGGACATGATTTTTTCCCCAGCACTTTAGATGTCCGTGAAATGTATCTGCTTTCAGTCCTTGGGAAAGGCATAAGCAGTGGTCTGGTTATAAAGTATATCTGGTGCAAAGACTCGCCCTGTCTCCATTCTACCCCAGCTCACTTGTTCTTGAAGTCCTCCACCAAGTCCTGCATGTTCCTGAGCTCCGAGTCCAGGCGGCCTCTCTCCCCAACGATACTATCCAGCTGCCTCCTGAGGTTGTTGATGTACTGCTCAAACAAAGGCTCCAGGTTCTGCCTCACGGTCTTGGTACCCTGTTCCTGCAGCAGGGTCCACTTGGTGTCCAGGACCTTGTTCTGCTGCTCCAGGAACCGCACCTGGAGGGGGCAGAGTTTGAAGATGGAGACATCTGAATTTCATGTTTCAATGATCAACTTTCCAGTTTTCCTCCCTTCTCATGCTGTCCCACTAAATCTTCGCATGGGCAGTACTTGGACCTGGGCCGAAGAGGACAGGTCCAGAGTGAAGCATCTAAACTCACTCTTCTAGGACAGACAGGACACTTATTCAGGGCACAAATTCAGGGCCGTGGCTGGGCAAAGAGTGGCCCAGGGCAGGGTGGCTGTAAAGACACTCAGGCTACTGTCCAGTGAACTCATCCACCTTTCTATGCAATCAGACCCGTTACATGGAGCACAGAATGCATCTCTCTTCCCAACAGCCAGCAAAGAGCCTTCGGGGGGGTCAGCTCTGAAGGGGATGAATTAAAACCCTCTCTTCCAAGCTGCCAGTCTAATTAAGAAAGTGGGCCACAAATACAGGATACAGAAACAAAGAGAAAAACATGGAAAGATATTGGTACAAGGTCAGGAAATCTCCCCTCTTCCCACTTCCTTCAGCACATATCCCACACTCATGGTGGTTTTCCACCAAGAATCAGTTCTCACCTTGTCGATGAAGGAGGCAAACTTGTTGTTGAGGGTCTTGATCTGCTCCCGCTCCTCAGTCCTCACCCGCTGGATGGTGGGGTCGATTTGCAGGTTGAGGGGAGTCAGGAGACTCTGGTTGACGGTCACCTCTTGGATGCCTCCAGGGGGGCACACAGGGAAGCCAGCACCACCGAAGCCACCTCCGAAGCCAGCTCCACCACCGAGCCCAAAGCCACCACCGCCAGCTCCACCGCCAAAACCAAATCCGCTCCCGGCTCCACCTCCAAAGCCATAGCCGCCTCCAGCACCAGCACCAAATCGGTTCCTGAAGCCACCTCCGCTGGCACTGATGGAAATCCTCTTGGAGCCCCCCAGGTTGTAGAGGCTCCGGCTGCCAAAGCCACCGGCACCGTAAGCACCCCCGAGGCTGACCCTGCCAAAGCCGCCACCGCCGCCACCCCCAGACCGGGACACGGAGGTGAAACTGGTGCGGGAGACGGACGGAGTGATGGCAGAGGCAGTGCTGAAGCTGCGGCTGCCCCCGCTCCGGAAAGACACGGTTGACTGGCGAGACATGATGGCTGGCTCCTAGCGGAGTTAAGAGTAGCGGGAACTAGCGGTCAGGAGGTGCTGGAGAGAAGGAGCAGAGCGGGACAGGACGCAGAAGGCGGCTCTGTTACCTGGGAGCCGCAAGCCCTGCTTTTATCCTCTAGACCTGGGTTGGGCGGGAGAGTTGTCGAGCTGTGAATGATTAAGTGGGCTGGGCATGCCTGGGGGGCAGCTGTGAGCTCACCGACACACCTGCGCAGCGGTGTGGGGTGCAAACGCTGTCTTCCTGGCAGGCTCTGCTCAGCTAGGGATAAACTTGCCTCGCAGCCCTGATGTCTTGGCAGCAAATAGGCCATGCTGCCAGCAAATCTTTCTTTACGGCTGGGGCCTAGGGCTGTGAGTAGCCCAAAGAAGGGTGCTGGGAAGCAAGGGGGCATGTGGCCAAGGTCCTGAAGGAGCCTTCCAGGACCAGGGATGTCATCAAACATCGCAGCACATTGCACACTGTCCACAAACGGGATGCAGAGCAAGTCCCCCACTGGCAGTGGTCTGCTCTGCTTACTCCTCTAGGGAGAGCTTGCTTCAGGGACTTCAGCCCTTGGAAAGCCAGCTGTGGCCTGAACTCGGTGCCAGAGAGGAAAATAGACTTCCATCATTTCCTGCAAAACTCCGTTTCTTAGAGGAGGCACAGTCACACCAGAGTCCGCTGGGCAGATTCTCCTGCAAGGTTTGGGTCAGAAAGTCTCCCCAAGAACCAAGTTCCAGAAACAGAGACTGTGGGACACCCTCAGCCCCCGGTCTATCCCACTTTGCTCTCTGCAGGGACAGACCCATCTCACCACAACGCCTCCTAATTCAGCCTTTTCTGCAGCATTGAACTTTTTCCTTGCCCTTTGGCCCATGCAGGCCCCAGAGGGGGCTTAGCAAACCCAGGACCCCTGCCATCAATCCCTCCCCCAGAATCCTGTGCCTCCTCCTGGCAGTCACGTCTCTCTTCAGGGGGAACTGCTCTGCCCGCTGCCCGGCCCCCCAGGTGTGTTCCAGCAAGCCCTTGGTGATTCCACTAGGGAAGAAATGAGTCATCGTATCTGTTGATACAGGCTGAAGGCTGCCACAAACACATACCTGCAGAAGTTCCTAATCTCGTCAGGAACATGTCGAGAGTCGGCCAGCCTGTTATAACGGCGAACCACCCCGTTCCAAGCAGCGGGAATTGCTAGGCTTTCTCTCAGCTCCAGCCTGAACCCTCCTTCAGGGCCAGGGAGATGGAAAAGGAGTTCTAAATCTATGGATCATCCTGCCAGAGAGGCTAGAAGGGACAGGTTTGGGTAACCAGGCAGCTGGCCTGACTATCTGCCAGTTGTTTTAGGAAGCACCCTCAGCCCAGCTCCCAGTTAGTCCTCTCTGCAAAGCTTGTCCAGGTGGGCTATGGAATTAGATGGAGGAAAAGGTTGGGTTTTTACAAATTTCTGTCTTAAATTACACCCACTCTTTTTGGCTACAGATCTGAGTGGGGCCTTGTATCTGCCTTGTCAGAACAGAAATAGGAATCTCAGGCAGTGCTTGGGTCATTAAGAGTTGCTGGGGTAGGGGTGATCCCTAAGCTAGGGCTGGAGGCAGGGGTAGGGTAGGGATGGATTTGAAGCCGTGGGACTGAGCGGTTCTGTTCTCATGAGTAAAGGAATAAGGACCCCGCCATGGCTTAGGAATCTCTAGTCAGGGCCTGCAGGCAGCCACAAGGCAGCCTCGTCTGTGAGAAAATGACTCGGAGCCACTGGGGATCAGCCAAGAGGCGATTGTTCACCTGAGGCTGTGATGAGAAAACAGCAGTGGCCAGGTAAATCCAGACAGACAGACAGACAGATCAATGGCCAGAGTTGGCCTTATAAGTCTTGGGCAATGAATGAGGTTTTGTTGCCTCCCTCCCTACAGAATTCCTGAGGCACTGAAAGGTGACTTTTACAGAGCTTGCCAATTTCGCACTTGCCTCTCACGGAACAAACATGGGTATCTTGGGGTCCCTGAGACATAGGGGTAGACCCTCATTCCCCGACAGAACAGCAGTGGCTATCTGGGAACTCCTAGCATGAGTCCTCTCTCTCCCCTGGAAGTCACCACCAGACATGGTCCCTCCTACTCCCCGCCCCCCCATCCCCCCACTCCGCCCCCTCCCCCCCCCCCACACGACCTGAGTCTAGTCTCCGCTGCCCTTGAGGAAGCCCCACCCTCCCAAGACACTGGGACATTCTTTTCTCTCCATTCCTCCTTGTCCAGGAAGGAGAAGGACTTGGGGGAACAGGAATGCATTCTGGCCAGTCTGAGAAGGGCTGGAGTGTGCCAAGTTCAGATTCAGATGCCAGGGACCAAAAGGGTGTGGGTGGCAAATCAATGTGGTCGGGCGTGTTTGGGTGCCTCGCTGGGGAAAAAGCACCTCTCTGTGTGGGAATTCTCCCCCGAGCAGACAAGGCCGCCCCCGCACCACCCCTTTCCCTCCACCCCCACAATGCCAGAGTGGAGGTGCTCCCCTGGGGAACCAGGGACCAGCATCACTGCAGTGCGGGAGAGTCCCACCCCAGCCTGGAATTTCAGCCTGGCAGGAAGAGGGAGATTACACAGAGCTCCCTGAGCCTCTCTGCAGGCATCTACAGAGAGAGTTATCGAGGCTTGGCAGGACATAGTAATTAGCTTCTCCAGGCATCATTTTCCAGCAAGAGATGAGTGCAAGACTGAGGGAACTGCAGTGGCTGGCCCTGCTGGTCTCTGTGTCAGAGGGGGACGGGGGTGACTGCCCTGTCCATCCTCACGAGGTCTGAGAGCACAGAATATGTGCAGCATTTCATCCGCAGGGACACATCTCACACACCAGGCAGGGAGTAGGATTGGTCCAGGTGACAGTGGAACAAGGACTAGGCAAATCCCATGATCCCAGCCCAGGGCTACCTTCATGGGGCCCCCACCACTCTTTGGGTGCCTTTCATAGAAGACCATGTGATGGATGAATTTAATGGGAAATGATTTTGCATATGGCCTGCAGGTCTCCCCAGACAATAGACTCCCCCAGTTTAGGGAGCACATCTGGCTTGCCTTGGCATCGCCACACACTCAGCCCAGCTGGGGACACCAGTACTGCCCAGCAAACAGTTCTGAATTGATTTGACAGACGTAAAGTCATCTCCCTTCCCTAGGTCATTGTGGAAGGCCCTCCCCAGCCCCATCCTGAGTCTCAGGGTCCTGTCCACACACTTCTGTCCCTGGCTTCCTGTCCAGAGAGTAGATCTCTTATCTTCTTTAGCCTGGGCATCCTCTGAGGACAGAGTTCATGACTCTTCATTCCTTGGACTTCCCTTCATCCCCCGCCTCCCGCCCTCAGCCCCAGCCCCCACGTCCCCCTCCAGGAGAGAAAGAAAGAGGCAGTGTCCCCATTTTTGAGAACCTTCTATCCCATGCATATTCAGCACAAAGAGTGGGGAACAATGGTTGAGGCATGAGTCATCTATTCATTGGATGACGGTTGGCAGCCTCATCCGAGAGTGCTTGGAGCCAGATCCAGCAAGATGGGGAAGGGCGGACGGAGCCCAGAGCCAGCCTTCGCAACTCCCTACAAAGCCCTAGCCTCGGGGAGGAACTGAGGGAAGAATTCTCCTGCCTCCACCCAAAGTCGGCGGGAACTCTGGGTCCCAGCTTTGATCTCAGATTCAGGATTTTCAGAACTGCAGGGGCAGAGAAGAGATGCCCCTCTGTGGACAGTGGGATGAGGAGGATCCTTCATCCCTCCCCACATGACCACCCCTGGTGGCGGCTGCCTTGTGATGCTTCAAGTGCCACCCTGCCTCTCTAGGACTCTCCAGAGCCCACATCTGAGAAGAGGCCCAGGTAGAAATGCAAAAATATACTAGAAAAGGAACCAGTCTCTCTTGGCTTTGAAGCAGCTGTAGAGGGGTACCCTGTTGCCATTATTTGGATCATGGTGACAAGGGGGCCTTTGGACCTGAACACAAATTGTGGGTCCCAGCATGGGTACAAAAGCCCACGGCCCCACCCTGTGCTGGGCCTTGGTCTTAATCCAGCCTTTGAATTGCTGGAACCCAGGACAGGAAGCCTAACATCTCACCTCGGCTTCGCTCACTGGTGCTGGGAGAAGCAGCAGAAAAAGGGTCTTCGCTCACTGGAGGAGGAATTGTAATTTGAAGCTGGCCGGGATTGGCAGGAAGGGTGGGGCCCGCATGCAGGGGGTTGTGGGGAGCAGCCTCAGCCCCCACCTTTCAGACTGAGTGAGAGATTGGCTCTTGTGGGGTGAGAGCCACACAACAGAGCTCTCAGCCTCCCTCCGACAGGTCCCTGCAGGTCTGTGGAATGTTCTTCCTTCATTGGAAGGGTGTTTTGCCAATGGCATACCAAAGCCTTTGAAAATCCCCCTTGGTTGATTGAAACTATGGGCTGGAAATCAACAAATACTTTAATTAGTCAGAGGGACTAAAAAAGGGATAAGCAGGAAAAACCTCTGGGTTTTGCTTTCTCATGGAGGGAGACTTTATTTTTCTTTTAATAAACACTCATAAAAATTACTGTACATCAGACACTGTCCTACAAACTCTGCATCAGTGAATCTAAAATTGCAAAGAAGGGCTTTTACCATTTTTTTGGCCTTTGCTTTGTTCCTTACACATGGGTGTGGGTATACCCGATCCTCTGGGAGTGTGCAGACTTTCTCTACGTTGAAGAGATGGGGACATGATTCATTCATACCAGGCTTCTATCCTTATGGGGTCAGAGGCATGCTGGGAAACTTTTTCACACCCTTAACCTCTCCCATGGCTTTTTCCCCCCGTGCTTCTTTCTACCCCCAGCATACTAGAAGCTTGTCACCCAGAGATGGAAAGATAGAGGTGGCAATGAGAGTTGCTTGGTGGATGGCTTCCTCATCCTAAGGACAGAGGCCCAGGTGCAGGAACTGAGTCTTTGTTTCCATCTCCAAGGTGTTGAGCTCCCATCACTGGGGCGTGAGTACAGATGGTGATGATATGATTTGGGGGAAGAAAAAGAGACAACAGTGCAGAGGCTGGAGATGTCATTCCTCCCAGGGCTGGTTTCAGAAACACACCTGGAGATTGGACAGTCCCGGGGGCAAATGGACGCCTTCCCAGCCCAGTTGCACCCTCTGCACGCATCCTCAGTTCCTTCACATTCCCTATGCACACAAACTGCTGGTCTTGCTCACTCTCCACGGACCAATAGGCACTGTCCAGGGCTTGTGAAAACGGGTTAATTTTGCCAAGAGAGACACCGTGTCAAGATACTTGAGAAAAGAGCGCAGGAACATGTGCACCAGTCATTTGATCGTTTCTTCATCCAGCACATGTGTTTAGAGCAGTCGTGGGGATGCCATGCACTAGCCTACAGAAGGGGGTACAACCATGAACACAACAGGCCCATGACGGACACACAGGCTCTAAGGACAAGCCTGAGTCCTGCCAGGCCCAGGATGGTTAACCCACACCACTTGCCTGGTGACAGGAGTGTCCATGCCACAGCAGGGTTAGGGAATCCTGCCTGACCTGGCTTCAGGAAAACTCAGTTCCCACAAGCTGTCGCAGGGAAGCCTTGGCCAGACTTGCCTGTGGGCATCTTCTGACTCTGATTCCTACCCCAATCCCCCCCCTGCCCAGTCACACCCAGATGTTTACCAGTGATCCATTCCTAGACAAGAAAGCTGAGTGCAGAGCAGGGGGATCCCAACCTGGAACCCATCATCCTGCTACGGTCAGAGCCAGGGCCAAGCCAGGATGTGCTCAGGCCAGCACTGCCTTGCCAGCACCCCAGAAAGAGCCCACGCACACCGCACTCAAAGCTGCATGTCTTGATCCCCTTCAGAGAGCCACTTCCCCTGGCCCGTGTGGAAGGAGGTGTGTGTGTATCAGGGGGTGCTGACCAATGACTGCTTATGGGTGATGCAGTTTTACTGCTTTCCACCTCAGTCCCATCCAGCGCCCTGACAGCTTCTGACATTGACCCACCTTTCCAGGGCAAGACCAGCCTCAGCCGAAGTCAGCATGGGAGCCCTTCCCCAGGGCCCTTGCCTGTGCCAGGCTCCCAGGTCCCACAGGCTGTGGTTCTGACCACAGATGAGAAGAGGAGGAATGGTTGATGGGACGCCCTTTCTCTCCTCTCTCCCCACCCCCTCCTTCTGCTGAGTGAGAATTCACACATCACTCCTGTGTGCCGGTGTTCAGAGCCCCACTGTGCTCTCCGCTGCCTCTAGACAAATTGTATCCTCTGAAATATATTCAAGGGCTCCCCACTCCAATCACCCTCCCCTAGTTACCCATGGCTGTTCGGTCTCAACTCTGTTCCCCAGCCAGAGGCATCCATCCACACCCTCACAAGCTACCCACTTCCCTGCTTTCATGCTAAGAGGGGTAGCTATGATGAGTGCTGGCTCTGTCTCTCTCTCCCACGAAACATGAGGCAAAGACCCAGATGCTTTCTCAGACAGTCTCTTCCAAATCGGAGAGACATATCTGATGATTGCTAGAGGGGGTGTCTCTCTGAAACTCCATGATCCTAAAGCAGCTCAAGATATAGGTTGGATCAGTGCCCAGGATGTACTTTGTGGCATGATAAAAGACAGTAACAACAGCCACACTTATAGAGCACTGACAGTGTGCCTAGCATGGTTCTGGAGATATCAATTTACTTAATCCTCATTCACCCCAGGAGATAGGACTATATTCATTATCCCTATTTTTCAGATAAGGAAACTGAGGCTCAGAGGAGTTAAGTAAATGGTAAGAGACAGAGCCTAGATAGGAACTGAGACAAGTGTGTGTCCTCACCATTGTGGATACTCAGGTTGTTGGCCCATGACCCTGACTTGACCCTGAAGAGGAGGCCTTTAGCTGAGACTCTGGTCCCCAGCCAGCCTATGAGGACAGCAAACACAGAGGGCCTTAGAAGTTTGCTAGATGACTTGGCAGTCAGTTTTCTCAGCATCTTCCAGCAACCCCTAGGGAGAAGCTCTAGCCTTGAATGGTGATAGGGATGATAGAGGAGTGAATCCTTGGGGAGACCCTTCCCCTCTCTGGGCTGTCAGAACCTGGGGTAGAGCAGCTGGGACCCCGGGGCAAGGTTCCAGTGAGTTGGGATCACGCTATACAATGCTCCTAGGGATGAAGCTTGGCCTACTGCCACACTTCTCGCCTACTGCTGCTCCTCTGCCTACTTCCCTAGCACCAGACACTAGACAAAGGCTCACAGGCCTCTAGCGGAGTCTCTTCCAGAGGGCCCAGACATGTCTGACAACCTCATGTGTGGACTGGTGTCTTGATTCAACCTTCACCTTTTCCTTTCCTTTCTCATCTTTCTCATCTCTCCCACCCCTGAAGCTCCAAAGCCAAGACTCTCAGACAGGGCCCCCCAGAGAAAAACATACCACCTAAATATAAAACCATGTGCTCCCAGGCAAACCAACTCTGAGACAGGTCTGCCATACCATTGCCTCTCTCTAACTAGATCATAGTTTCTAAACTTCAAGCCCTACCCATGAGAAAATTCTGGAGGAACCATTAGAGCCATCAACACCACAATGCCCCAACAAGATGGAAATTCTCAACTGTCTGGACCTATAGGCCTCCGTGTTCTCCACTGATCCATCACCTCCCCAGGCATGGTATGTGCCAAGGAATGAACAAAAGCTTCTTTCACGATGACCCTATCCCTGCCTCCACTATGCTCTGCTTCCCTCCTAAGCAGCCCAAGAGTCCCAGCTGGTTCCTGAGACTGATTGCCCTAAAGACTTGTCCTACCTGTTGGCCCCCTCACCCTTCAGCCCTGCCCAGAAGGAGCAACCTCACCATTCAGAGCAGAGGAGACACTCAGCAGCTGTCCATGCCTCACAGCCGGAATGCCATGACCTATCCAGCCTCTTGGGAAGCCTCCAGCTAACCTGGGCATCCCCGAGGGTTGGGCCCCCTCACTTTGGCGCCAGCCATGACCTCCTTCAGGTTGGGATACTGCCATCAGCAGAGAACAATAACACATTATGGTCTGCAAGCCATCAGCCAGAACGTGACTCCATTGTTCTGAGTCTGGAAAATGAACTCAGGATAACCCTTTGAACAGAGGTTAGCCCCAGTCCCTCAGTGAAGCATGGCCTTCTTTTGCTTAAGAACATAAAGTAGCTTCTTGGCCTTAAACTCACCTCCACATTCCTCTGGGTCCTCTTTCCTCATCATCCCTCCTACTATCTATGGTGGGCAGAACAAAGGCACCCAAAGCTGTCCATGACCTAATCCCCAGAACCTGTGAATATGGTGATCTACATGGAAAAGGTAAATTAAGGTGTAGAAGGAATTAAGGTTGTTGATCAGCTGACCTTAAAATTGTTGCCAAAGAATTGATACTTTCAAGCTGGAGAAACACTGGAGAAGTGATGGAGAAGACTCTTGAGAGCAAACCAGTCAATCCTAAAGGAAATCAACCCTGAATATTCACTGGAAGAACTGATGCTGAAGCTGAAGCTCCAATATTTGGTCACTTGATGTGAAGAGCTGACTCATTGGAAAAGACTCTGATGCTGGAAAAATTGAGGGCAGGAGGAGAAGGGGCTGACGGAGGATGAGATAGTTGGATGGCATCACTGACTCAATGGACATGAGTTTGAGCAAACTGCAGAAGACAGTGAAGGACAGGGAAGCCTGGTGTTCATGGGGTCACAAAGAGTTGGACACGATTTAGCGATTAAACAATGACAACAACTATCCTAAATTATCTAGGTTGGTCCAACGTAATCCCAAAGGCCCTTAAATGTGGAGGAAGGAGGCAGGAGAGGGAAGAGGTCAGAGTGATGTCAAGCGAGAACTTGACTACTATTGCCAACTCTGAAGAAGCCAAGGACTGTGGCTGCCTTTGCAAAAAATAAACAGTCTCTTCTCAAACCTCCAGGAGACATGCAGCCCTGCCAATATCCTGATTTTAGCCCAAGATAGACAGGTCATAGTGGAGAGTTCTGACAAAACGTGGTCCACTGGAGAGGGGAATGGCAAACCACTTCAGCATTCTTGCTTTGAGAACCTCATGAACAGTATGAAAGGCAAAAAGATAGGACACTGAAAGATGAACTCCCCAGGTTGGTGGGTGCCCAATATGCTACTGGAGAAGAGTGGAAAAATAGCTCCAGGAGGAATGAAGAGGCTGAGCCAAAGCAAAAACAACTCCCAGTTGTGGATGTGTCTGGTGGTGAAAGTAAAGTCTAATGCTGTAAAAACAATATTGTGTAGGAACCTAGAATGTTAGGTCCATAAATCAAGGTAAATTGGAAGTGGTCAAACAGGAGATGGCAAGAGTGAACACTGACATTTTAGGAATCAGTAAACTAAAATGAACTGGAATGGGTGAATTTAACTCAGATTTTGGCCTAGTGATACTCATTTCAGACCCTGATCTCTAGAACCATGAAATAAAAAATCTGTGGTTTTGGCAATTTGTTACAGTTGCAACAGGAAACAGATATCCCATTGCTATCCAAATTCTGCTTTGACCAAGGGAATCTACCCCATATCCTCCACATCCAGGTTCGGTTCAGTTCAGTTCAGTTCAGTCACTCAGTTATATCCAACTCTTTGCGACCCCATGAATCGCAGCATGCCAAGCCTACCTGCCCATCACCAACTCCCAGAGTTTACTCAAGCTTATGTCCATCGAGTCAGTGACGCCATCCAGCCATCTCATCCTCCGTCATCCCCTTCTCTTCCTGCCCCCAATCCCTCCCAGCATCAGGGTCTTTTCCAATGAGTCAACACTTCGCATGAGGTGGCCAAAGTACTGGAGTTTCAGCTTCAGCATCAGTCCTTCCAATGAACACCCAGGACTGATCTCCTTTAGGATGGACTGGTTGGATCTCCTTGCAGTCCAAGGGATTCTCAAGAGTCTTCTCCAACACCACAGTTCAAAAGCATCAATTCTTCAGCTACCCTCCCACAACTTTAAGACATCTTCCCTGCCTCCTCCACCCAGCCCTGCCTGCCCCTTCCTCTTCCTGAATTCTGCTCCTCACAGCTCCCCTCCAAAATCTGCCCACTGCCCAGGCTCACTGGTCACCTCGTTTACTTCTCCATCCCATTAGTTGTGTTAATACCACCCGGCACTGGACTAGGCTACATTCCCCACCTACAGACAGTCCTCTGCAGATGCCTGTTTTTCTGCCCCAGGGTCTGTACACATTTCATCCACTGCTCTCAGCTTGGAGTTTAGTAGGGATTAGGTCCCTAAGTTCACCTTCCTCCAGACTGATCTTCCCCCAACCTCTCCTCCTCCCATTGCCCAGGGCTCAGCAGGGACCAGGCCTGGTGCAGACTGACAGGTACAGAAGTTCGCCCACTGGCTGAGGTCAGAGAAAACCAGGGCTGGAACAGGCCCAGTCTCGGCTTCCTATTTGATGAGAGCAAGCCATCAAGCCATGCCTGCTCCACCCTGGGGCCTGGCCTCTCAGGGTGGGCACAGCCTGCTTGGTGAAGATCACCCCTTCTTGCCAGGCTGTCTTCCTGTCATTTTGAGAGGACTGGTTCCTCAGCAGCTCTGTTAACTTGGCCCATTGTTCCCTTTGTCCACTTTGGGATCTCCCTATATCGGCTGCCAGCTCCAGGTCTTCACGCTGGTGAGGCCAAGAAAGGCAAGGTGATGGTTCTTAGGGAAGAGGCTCTGACAGCTGGTAAGAAATGTGTCTTCCCTAGTAGATGAGCTTGATCACTGCCTCCCTGAGGATGCTGACCTGGTGGACAGATGCTGACATTTCCCAGGGCTCAGCAGTTTGAAAAGGAGGCAGTCACCAGCTCCTTGAGAGGACACCAGTCTCATCCTTTCCCCGGACAGTCCCCAGAGGGCTTTCCTCAAATAGCATGGGCTCCGTCCATCTGCCCAAAGCCCCATAGCCGTCCTGGTTGGCGAGAACAGAGAGCACCTTTGTGTTAGAATTGGGACAGAGGTCTAGTCCTGGAGGAGAACCTGGGCATGACCAATAGGTCTATCTCATAATGACCTCAGCTGGGAGTGCAAGCTCACATAGCTCTGGGCTGCTCTGGAATCATGCCCTCCCCTTGACCTGCACCCTGGTGAGTTTTCCCATGGCCTGTGTCCTGGGCCACGGCTTCCCTGTGGATGGGGGCAGCCCTGAGGGCAGTGGACAGGAGAGTAGGTGTTGTCTTGGGTTTGCTCCCTGAAAAAGCCAACACAGTATGCATATCCTAACTCCCATACATCAGGTTCATGGTACCATTGGGCCCCACCTGATGAGTCAGCTGGGCAGGCACCTCCGGAGGCCTCCAGCACCATCAATTACTTGCCTCACTCTGATACCCAATTCCAGCAGGGCCTCAGGCTGACAGCAGGTTGGCCACGTGCTTCAAGTTGACACACTCAGATCCAGGCTGCGGTTGTTTTCCATGAACAGGAATCCTGACGAGTCTGATGCAAGATCTGCATCCAAAAATCTCCTGAGGGCTTGGGAGGGGGGTTTGGGGGAAAATGAATACATGTATATGTATGGCTGAGTCCCCTTGCTATTCACCTGAAACTTTCACAATGTGGTTAACCAGCTATACCTCCAATACAAAATTAAAAGCTTTGTTTTTTTTTAAATCTCCTGAGGGCTGAGGCAGAGAGCATCTTCTATCAGGTTGCAGAATTTCTATCTCCCTGTTCTCCTTCATCTACTCCCAGCCACCAGAATTCGCCTTAATTCGGCCTGCCAAGCATCTCCCCTTGGGCACCAGGAAAGGATGGCCAAGGAGCCACCCTGCCCACCAGGTCTTCAGCCTGCTTCTGAGAACCTTGGTGATCTTCCACCTCCCTTGTTGGAGAGTCGTCTTAACTTGCTGGGAGGGACCAGAGAGGGCACCCTTCCCCAGCCCCACTGGAGGTCAGGGAGGGCAAGGTCCTCTCCTCAAACCCACCAGCCTATTTCTGACAGGTCTCACTAGAAGAGAGTTCTTCCTCGCTGTGAGCTGAAATCAGTCTCCCTCCAACATCCTCTTCTGCTCTATGGAGCTACACTGAAGAAGATCAATTCTTCTCTCCCTTTGGCGAAATATTTTTATATTGGAGGTCATTTCTCAGTCACCCTGTCTGTGACTCAGAGGACACGGACTCGCAGGAAGAATTACCTGGTTACTTCCCAAGCTATCTGTACCGCTGCAGCCTGTGCAAGACTGCACTTCTCACTGCCTCAGGAGCTGGCCTCGGCCCCCTTGGCCAAGCCAGCCCTGGGCTGAGACTTCTGGCCTTTCTGCCTGTGCCTCTTTGCTCCTCTCTAATAAAGGAAATGGTAACCCACTCCAGTATTCTTGCCTGGGAAATTCCAAGGACAGAGGAGTCTGGTGAGCCACAGTTCATGGGGTCACACACAACTGAGTGCCTAAGGACAGTATGGATACAATTTCTTAAGAATTTCTTAAGCTATAGTCATTTAAGTGCCACCCTCAGGATTTTGCCCATGTTTCCAAACTGCTTGTACTGTTATATTCTTTAATATTTTTTAAAAATTAGCTTGCTTAATGTATTTATATTATAAGGCAACTTTGTTGACTAATGAGTGACATCTTTTTAAATACACATTAAAACAGGGAGGGGGTATCGGGATGGGGAATACATGTAAATCCATGGCTGATTCGTGTCAATGTATGACAAAAACCACTACAATATTGTAAAGTAATTAGCCTGCAACTAATAAAAATAAATGAAAAAAAAAAAAAAAGCACCAGAACCACAAAAGGGCCTGAAATGACTCTGTGTGCCAGCAGGCTAGCTGCCAGCCGTCTCTGCTTTGGAACAGGAAGAGACCCCCGCCCCCTGTTTCCTGGCTCCCTGTATCCATTCTCCAGCCATATAGCCAGGCCTTGCTCTCTGCTCTTGAGGCCCAACTCTCACCAGATGAGGAGCTCCCTGGGGAACAGTTAGGAGAGACAGGGCCAGAGCCATAACAGAGCAACCATAACTGGTTGCTTCTCGGAACATCCAGCTGTTAACATGGGCCAACAGGTACACCTGACCCAGAGTCAATGAGGTGGAGAGTCCATTTCTGTAATTACACCACTGAGTGTCTGAAAACCACAAATGAGCACTTAGAAAGTCAAATTACAGTCCTTAGAGGGTGAGTGTAGCAAGTGGCAGCTTCTGACCAGGCAGTCAAAACAACGGGCTGTGGGCAGTTCGGCCCAGGTGTTTTTCAGAGAAGATGGAGGTAGCTGAGGCTCCAAAGCCCATCCCCACCTGAGACAGGTAACACCTATCTAGAGATTCTGAGAAGCACTCTGCCTGGCCTCGGGAGAAATTCCTAAAAAAGCTACTCATTTCAAGGCATCTGCCACCTCCCCAGGGCACCAGGCTCACAAGCATGACCACGCTGGCCAGTCCTCCAGGCGGCCCTGATCACATGGGCATTACGAGCCTTGCCTGGCCTTGACTGTGTCTGGCGGCCCTGCCCAGTCCACAGGGCTGGCTGCCACCTCACCTTTTGCCCTCCTAGCCCCAGATCATTAGTTCCATATGGGGTCCCCCACTGCTCTGAAACGCCTCTCCAGTGCCACAGTCTCAGGCCTGGCTCCCGAAGACAGACCCAGGCCCTGCAGCAGACACAAGATGGGGACAGTGAATTTCCTGTCCCCACGCGAGCACTCTATACCTCATCAGGTACGAGAGAGTGTGGGAGTTGCTTCCGGCTGGTGACCAAAAGCCATCTCTCCAGCCCTATGTTTCTGTATTTATGTACAACGGGGGTGATAATGGTGCTGCTGTTGAGGACGGAATAAGGAAATGTCCTTAGAAGAACCTACCCATCGTCTGGCACACAAGAAGCCCTCAGTAGACAATAGCTCTTATTGTTGTATGCTATGTGCTAAGTAGCCTCAGTCATATCCAACTCTTTGCAACCCTATGGACCATAGCCCACCAGGCTCCTCTGTCCATGGGATTCTCCAGGCAAGAATACTGGAGTGGGTTGCCACGTCCTCCTCCAGGAGCTCTTATCATTATTCCTACCTTCAATGTTCTCTCTGTATTTATTCCCCATCTCCTTGATGGGCTCAGCATCACCCCCTGTTCTGCTCCATTCTCCCAGCCTTCAACATCCAGAGCTTGGCCCAGGTGTCTAGTTCTGCTCCAGTTGGTGTCACAAATGTGAGTCCTATGTCCAGCACCTTACACTTGGACACGAAGGGCTCCTGCTCTGGACTTCACTTTAGTGGGCCCTGCTCTGGCCCCTTCCAGCCACTCTCTCCCCACAGAGCAAGGAGTCTGCAAGCCCACAGGGACAAGTTCATCTGAAGTCACACTCCCCTTCTAGATCAGCTTAAGTAACCAAGACCTGGGAATTCCCTGCCCTGTAACCCCAGCCTGTGTGGGCCTCCTCCCAGCACCATCCTCAGAGCATGGACTGCCTTGCTGGTGGGCACTCCTCCAGGCTGCTTGCAGCTCCAACTGGAGCTTGGGAGTGTAGGCTGGGATTTACATGGGGTCCTTGCAGTGAGGACAGAGCCAAGGGTAGGAAGGGTAAGGGGCGGACTACAGACAGGAGCTGGAGTGCTGTCTGCAGCCTCATTCTGACCTGGGACTCTGAGGAGTCCAAGAATACTCCATCTGAGCCTGACCTGATGTCTCAGTTGTTGCAGACCAAAGCCTGGATATCTTTGCAGGAGCAAGGTGATCTCTGCCAGCTCCTAGATCACCAGCCTGGAGACATTTTGGAAACCTAGTCTTTGGCTCAGTGATTGGTGCTACCTGGGTGCCTAGGGAGGCTGCCTAGAGCTCTCAAGAAATCACCAGATGGTGGAACTTGTTAACTGTATTTGACTTGATCCTTCAGGGTTTCTGGGCTATGGGTTAGGATACTAAGGGAAGTTTATGGGGTCTCCCTACCGTGTCAGTAAATGCAAAACTGACATGTCCAAATACCTGGGCCCTCTCTCAGAGACTAATGCAAACTAGTAATTCTGTCAGGTGTTTTCACTTTTTTCATAGGCATTTTATAGTACTCTCTTCATTTTCCATGCCTTACTAAAGATGCCTTTTTGGGAATCCTGAACCCAAGCATCTTTGTACAGAGAGAAAGATTTTAGGCTTGTTTTCATCAATGATTATCCTACACTCAAGCATGTGGAAATAAGTAACTAAGTGGGATAATTATACAAATAGGTGAGTATGGACATGAATGCATTAATTACATATATCCCTATCTATATCCTTTCACATGGATCTGATTTTCCCATCTGCTAGCTGTGTGACCTTAGGCAAGTTATTTACCCACTCTAAGCCTTAGGCTCCTCATCCAGTAGCTCTCTGGGTAAACCCTAAGATCCCTTCCGCCCCTTAACACCCTGGTACTTGCCCTCTTTGGCCTTCCTTCCTCATTCTGCCATCACACCAGGGCACTTGCCTCCTTCCAAAGTGTTCCTCCTGTTCCTGCCGCTCTACTTTTGCCTTCACTGATACCTAGGATTTCCTTACCCCACATCTCTATGCAATGAGAAAGGCATTTTTCAAGGTAACACAAATGCCACTTCATCCAAGGAGCCACCACTCCCACTCATCATGCAAGAAGACTCGTTCTGGAAGCTGGAAGGGAACCGTTCACTCAGTCCAATCCTCTGATTTAACAGACAAGGCCAATGAGGGCGAAGTGAGGCAGCGACCTAGAGAAAGAGGCACATGTCCTTGTAACTCTCCACCTCTGGAGTCCACAACCCTTGGAGCCACCATTATAGCTTGACTTGTTATTGTTTCTGTAGGTCTCTGCGTGTCCCTTAGATCACAAGAATTCTGGGGGCCAGAGTCTTGTGTTCATTCTATTCCTCACCACCATTCCCACTCTGCACCAACTATCTGTATATGTGAATAGCATTAGCTCACATGAATAGAGAGACTGACAAGTCCCAAGATCTGCAGTTGCCAAGCTGGAGATTGAGGAGAGTCAGTGGTATAGTTCGAGTCTCTGTTTGAAGGTCTAAGATCTAGGAAAACTCATGGAGTAAATTCTAGTCCTAGAAAGAAGATCAATGTCCCAGCTCATATAATCAAGTTTTTTTCTTACTCAGCATTATTCTTCTATTTGGGTCTTCTACTGATTGGATGAGGCCCACCGACATTGGGAAGAACATCTGCTTTACTTAGCCTATCAAAGATTCAAAGGTAATCTCATCTAGAAACACCCTCACAACAGGCCAGGAATAGTGTTTGACCAAATGTCTGGGCACTTTGTGAACCAGTCAAGGTGATTCATAAAAATAACCAATAAATGTCTGTTTTGTTTAACAAAGAAAAATCTCATTTTGATCCCTGCTAAAAACTCATATGTCCCATTTGAAAGCTCTTTTTGTGCTGATTGGACTTCCCTGGTGGCTCAGACTGTAAAGCATCCACCTACAATGTGGGAGACCCAGGTTCAATCCCTGGGTCAGGAAGATCTCCTGGAGGAGGAAATGGCAACCTACTCCAGTACTCTTGCCTGGAAAATCCCATGGATGGAGGAGTCTGGTACGCTACAATCCATGGGGTCAGAGTCGGACATGACGGAGTGACTTCACGTTCTTTTGTTCTGATCTCTGACTAGTGTTATGCTGGACCAAGTTCTGCTGGCTTCTAACAGCCAATTTAAATTTTCAAGAGCTTCATGAGTTGGTTTTCAAACACAGCTGTAATTCAAATTAAATTGCATATACTTACAATTAAATAAATCAAATCAAAAGCAAAAGTAAAAACTGCTTAAAACTTATAACTTCCTAACTATTTTACTACTCTCCAAGCTCTTGAGGTTATTTACATCTATGGAATCTGTAGAGTGGAAATACTGAGTTGACCAAAAATTTTGTTCGAATTTTTCCATAAAATGACTCTAGTAACATTTAGTTGTCCTTAACTTCATTCAAAATAATTTTGTTAGATTGATTGTGACAGCTGTCATATCAGTGTGCATTTATTTATTTTTTTGTTGTTGTTGTTGTTTTAAAATTACCTTATTTTATTTTATTTTATTTTTTATTTATTTTTATTAGTTGGAGGCTAATTACTTTACAATATTGTAGTGGGTTTTGCCATACATTGACATGAATCAGCCATGGATTTACATGTGTTCCCCATCCCGATCCCCCCTCCCACCTCCCTCCCCATCCCATCAGTGTGCATTTAAAGGATTATCAAACTTGGTGAATTTTTTGTGTGTAGCCATTTTAATTTTGAAGATGGAAGACGAAAGCAACATTTTTGGTGTATTGTGCCTTATTATTTCAAGAAAGGTAAAAATGTAACTGAAACACACACAAAAAACACATTTATACAGTGAATGAAGAAGATGCTGTGACTGATTGGGCATTTCAAAAGTATTTTGGGAAGTTTCAAGCTGGAGATTTCTCACAGGATGATGCTCCACTGTTGAGTAGACCAGTTGAAGTTGATAGCAATCAAATCAAGACATTAACTGAGAACAATCAATGTTATACCACTTGGGAGATAGCTGATATGCTCAAAATATCCAAATCGAGTGTTGAAAATCATTTGCACCAGTTAATGTTAATCTCTTTGATGTTTGGGTTCCACATACATAAGGTAAAAAAAAAAAAAGAAAACTTCTTAACCATTTCTGCATGCAGTTATCTATTGAACCACCACCAACCACACCAACGGCCGGTCTTCATCCAAAGAAGGTGATGCTGTGTATACGGTGGGGTTGGAAGGGAATCCTCTATTGTGAGCTCCTTCTGGAAAACCAAATGATTAATTCCAACCAGTACCGTTCCCAATTAGACCAATTGAAGGCAGCACTCTACAAAAAATGTCTGGAATTAGTCAACAGAAAATGCATTATCTTCCATCAGGATAATGCAAGACTGTGTGTTTCTTTGATGACCGGACGTAAACTGTTACAGGTTGTCTGGGAAGTTCTGATTCATTGACTGTATTCACCAGACATCGCACCTTCAGATTTTCATTTATTTTTGTCTTTACGAAATTCTCTTAATATAAAAAAATTTCAATTCTTTGGAAGATTGTAAAAGGCACAGAACCATTCTTCACTCAAAAAGATAAGTTTTGGGAAAATGGAATTATGAAGTTGACTGGAAAATGGTAGAAGGTATTAGAACAAAATGATGAATACGTGTTCAATAAAGTTCTTGGTGAATATGAAAGATGTGTCCTTTATTTTTACTTAAAAACCAAAGGAATTTTTTTGGCCAGTCCTATACTGTACAACGATGAGCTGTTGCACATTTCTGCAGCTCTGAGATCAGTGACATCATGTTGGCTGCTTGAAACCACCACTGTGGGAGGATTCACACCAAAGGAATCATCAAACACTGCAAATCAGAGCTTAGTTTACTGTTTTTCATTTTTTGTTTTTTGTATTAAGTTGAAATATATGTGGCATATAACATTATATTTGTTTTAGGTGTACAAAAAATGATTATATATCTATATATACACACTACCCATATGTGTGCGTATATGCGCACACCTATATGTATCAATTCATGTGTGTACAAAATTGATTGTTTTGTTAATTGTCTAGAACTATACTGTCTACCACAGTTGCCTCTAGCCCCATGTGACTATTGAGCACTTGAAATATGGGTGGTTTAAATTTCAAAATGTTGTATATGTAAAATACACATTGGATTTTGAAGACAGTATGAAAAAAGAATATCAAATATATCACTAATCATTCTTATATTGGTTACATGTTGAAATAATAACATTTTGCACATATCGGGTTAAGTAAATACATTATTAGAGAGAATTTCAGCTTTTTTTCTAGTGTGGTTACCAGAAAGTTTTACACTATGTATCTGGCTTGCATTGCACTTCTGTTGGATGGCTCTGGTCTAGGTTTAATGAAGTGATGGTAAAAATGTTATGCAGATTAAACTTAAAAATGTGTCATGTTCATAACCATTACATTATGGACAGCAAAAAAAAAAACACAACCAAATAATCTTCCAGGATTCAAAAATTTTACCTGATTCAGCCATTCACATCACTGGGTAGCAAGGAAAGCTCTAAAACCATGTTCATTGTTCCACTTTAATCTTAATCATTAGCATGAAAATATGAACCAACTAATGTTCCTGTCAGAGCTGTATTTGTTGGGAAGTTGTGGTTAACAGGCTGGCAGTTAGGCAAGAGCTTAGGCAAAATCAACTGAAAGTATTTCATGAGATTCAGGAGGTTTTATAGTTTATAATTAAGACTATTGAATATTTTATTATTAGTTATAAATTGCATGTTATACACCTCATTGTTGTTGTTCAGTTGCTAAGCAGTGTCCACTTTTTTGTGATCCCGTGACCTGTAGCCTGTCAGTCTCCTCTGTCCATGAGGTTTTCCAGGCAAGGATGCTGGAGTGGGTTGCCATATCCTTCTCCAAGGGATCTTCCTGACCCACAGACCAGCATCTTCTGCCTTGGCAGGCAGATTCTTTACTGAGCCACCCAGGAAGCCCCATTACACACTTTATGTATCACTAAAGCATAAAATTATGTATGTACATGTATGTGTTATACATATGTACATATATGCATTTGTGTGTATATATTCGTGTGTGTATTTACATATACACACTTTTTTTTGAACAGCTGATTAAGCTTTAACCAGTACACCACTGTCTTTGACCCTCCGGCACCCAGATCCTGCCCATTGTCCCTCCCTATCCTTCACTTTCCAAATCTGCAGACTTCAGCAGTGTGACTGGTGGATCCTTCCCCTCCCATCTCCAAACCCTCCTCCATCTCCCCCACCACGCTTTGTCCCTCTTAGGATGTCTTTTTTCAGCCTATTCTCCTCTTACCCATCCTGGCTCATAGCCCAGTTTCCAGACACCGGCCCTGAATAGTCAATCACGGTGTAACGAAGTTTCCATTCCCAGGCTTGGTTCTTAACCCAAGCCCTGCCTGCCTGCTCTTGCCCTAAGACACTCGTCATTGGAAGTCAGCTTTGGCAGTAACTTCTGGCACACCTGGTCCTCCATGATGAAAGGTGGCCATTCCCAATGCAGTCAAAGACAGGTCTTCAGTGAGGCAGAGAGGTGGGCTGAGCTTCAGCGAGAGGCGTGGTGCGGGGGAGTAACATTCAGAGTTCTGTGGGCACGACTCTGAGGGTGTCTTTTTCCCACCATCATCAAAAACAGCAAGTTCACCTGGAGACAGTTCTGTCCTGATCACTGCACAGGGAGACATGGACCTCCCAGGCTCCGCCCCCTGGGGACCCTGGAGAAGATACCTCCAGCACTAAGACTACTAATAAATAACCAGGAGGCCCTGGAGAAAATGTAGCAATCCTGTTTCAAGTAAACCACAAACTTAGCAACATCTACATGTTAGGAGAAAGGCAGAGTTTTGGGAGGAAACTCCAGGGGTTTCATTCAGGAAAATGTTCAGGGGCAAAAACTCCATTCTGTGGGGTGAGACTGAGAAGGAAGCCATGGGCTGCAGACCTGGATTAGTTCCCTGGAGGAGGCAGTTTCAGAAACAGGCTCAAATGTATCTGTCTGGCATGTGCATGGCTAAGTTGCTTCAGTTGTGTCCGATTCTTTGAGACCCTATGGACTGTAGCCCACCAGGCTCCTCCGTCCGTGGGATTCTCTAGGCAAGCATACTGTGGGTTGCCATGCCCTCCTCCAGGGGATCTTCCTGACCCAGGGATCAAACCCACATCTCTTATGTCTCCTGCATTGGCAAGCGGGTTCTTTACCACTAGCGTCACACCAGTCTGGGAGAAACGCCAAAGAAAGGATTCGCTGCTGGGAAATCAAATTAGGATCGGGGTCCCAGTGAACCTCTAAAAGTTATCGGTGGTTTCCTAGCTATCATTGTTCCTAATAACAGTAATAATAACAATAATAGCTGACATTTATTATGGGCCTGGCATTTTTATGTCTCAGCCACTACAATAACAGGAGGTGGTTATTATTATTTACATTTTTGCTGAAGAGGAAGCAAGCAGAGGGGACAAGGTTCTTGGTGTGGGTGCAGCCCTGCAGGGTGGACGAGCAGCCCACTCCTCCTTTCCCCCCTTGCCACATTCCTTCTGTAGGATCATCATTGTCATCACTCCTTTCATCAGGCAGCTCATGCTCATTTTCTACAGACTTCTCCCTTTATTGTTCCTTCTGACGATTTTCTCAATGTTGTGTCATTGACAGAGTGCTTTTACTCTCATCGTCTGGATGAGCGGCTGAGATAGGAAGAGGTTGTACAATAAATGCTGAAGCAGTTTTCACTGGTCTGGAGCTAAGGGAGAAAGGTAAGTATGGTGCAGTAAGTTTCTTGTGTGGCTGACTTTGTTTAAACTCAAGGACTGATCTTGTTCTGAGAGCCTGTCCCTCCTACTGTTAAATGGTCCCTCTCTTTTTTTAAACAATCAAGGCAGTCAATGGTCATTGATCCCATTTTGGCCCAATTAGAAGCTGGCAGCCTTAGCATCTTATTTGAAATCCTGTTGGATGATGGACTCTGGACCGTTCACACTCTCACCACTTACCTCTTTCAAGCAGGGGGCAATTAATCAAGTGCTCTTAGGACCTCTGAGAAACTGCAAAGGATCCTCAAAGGGTGGTACCCAACCCCCAGCACCTCTGACTGTGGAGGAAGGGGTGTCAGAGGGAATGCTGGGCCTGGGCTGACCTGCCAGCTGAGGACGTGCAGAGAGAACAGCCCAATCTTTCTGGCTCCAGAGGGTGCGGTGTCCCCACCAATCCTCCTTTGCAAACCTGCCTCAGCCTGCATGGGGCCCCTTGCCCTGACGCTCTATTCACTGACTTGAAATGTGGGGATTGGGGGTGGGGGGTGGGTGGGGAGTCAAACAGGAATCTTCCCACCGTCTACCCTGTCCCATCCATCCTTTGGGCAGTCAAAGCCGTGATTCATCCACCTCTTATTTGCTTCGAGGATTTTCTATGACAACCTGGAGGTCCCTCTTTCCTCATTTGGCTGGATTCCAAGGCTATCTATGAGCTATTCAAACAAACAAAAGAGAGAGGAGGACCAAGAGAGAGGAGCTAGTTCCTAGAGCATAAATTTATTTTCTATCTCTCCTAATGGTAATAATCCTTGGATCCTCTATGCTCTCAGTTATCTGCTCTGTGGCCTATTCTTCATTTTTGGATGGCTGTTTCTCCCTCTTCCACCAGCACTGGTAGTGCACAGTGATTGCATTCTGTCTGGAATGGTGGGACAGAAATAGCTAAGGCAGAGAGACTCTCAGACGTGAAAATGTCCCATCTCCTCAAGTGGTGTTGATAAGCCCTCAGTTGATGAGATTTGGGCCAGGGGGGTTAGGCTACAGGACCCAAGGATCTCCAGCCCCTAGAGGCAGCAGGTGAGTAAGCCAGAATAGAAACAGTCTTCACTGCTGGGCAAGATAACACACACATGATAAGGAGACGGGGTCCTGAATGGCGGGAGGGGTGGTGGTCAGAGAAGTAGCAGAACTTTTCCAAGGTCAAGTGGTGAGACTTGAGGTCTCCTGAGTCTTCTCAGAAGACACTCAGGAAAACCAGAGATACCTCTGTCATGGTGGTGGCAGAGGTGGCAGCCATCTTCAGCTGGCTGGACTGGCCACCATACTGATGTCTAGGCAAACGACAGTGACCAGAGGCACCAATTTTCATGGCCAGGCCATCTCCTTCTTGTATCTCCAAATTCTTCTTACTGATCTAGGATTTCATTTTGATGCTTCTGCTCCCAGAGCCCAGGCAGCCTCTCAAGATAAACTGCCCACTCCAGTCTGCTTCAGCTCATTCCCTCCAAAACCCCCTCCATCCCCATCCACTTAGCCCAGCTCTACCACCTCTTCAGGGCTTCCCTGGTGGCTCAGATGGTAGTTGAGAATTGGCTCAGATGGTAATCCAGCTGCAATGCAGGAGACCCAGATTTGATCCCTGGGTCAGAAAGATCCCCTGGAGAAGGAAATGGCTATCCATTTCAGTATTCTTGCCTGGAGAATTCCATGGACAGAGGAGCCTGTCAGGCTACAGTCCATGGGCTTGCACAGAGTTGGACAGGACTGAGTGACTAAACACTCACCACCTATTCATCACCCCCACCTGCTCCTGATCCAGGGTCGCACCACTCCTGGCTGCCTCTAGCATGGGAGACCAGGATCAGGAGGAGCTTGATCAAGGTACTGCCTTAAAGACCCCCACCACTGAGGGGATGGGCTACTGTGACTGACCAGTGACTGTGGAGCCACAGCCTCTGCAAGAAGCCAGCAGTATGTAAAACTGAGATGGCTTAACGGCAGTCAGGAGGTAAAAAGGGAACCCAGTCCAGTGCCAAGGACTCAGAGACACCAGGCTTCAGATGACAGAACACGATGAAAGTTCCAACAGAGAATGGGCAGGGAGCCCATGGGATGTCAGGGGTAGGGTGGGAACAAACGCACGGCAGCTGGGTGGGCAGAGGCAGGCCGTTCCCACACCGGGAGGCAGGGTGGCGATGTGGAAAGAGTGTGGGCTCTGGGAGACAGAGCTCATGGAATCCTGGCTCCAGGTACTATTCAGTGGCCTTGGATTTAGCACGTCTGTGTTAGGAACAACACCACCTGCCTCAGAGAGGTGCCCAGCCCGGGGATAGGGCTCCATAAACATCAGTTTCCAAATCCTGTCCTAGGACCCCTACCTGGTACTCTGGGCCTGAAGTATAGGAAAGGGGCTAAGGGCTGAGGCTCCACAGATGAAGAAAAGGAGCAGGGCATAGGTCAGTGTCAGGAGGCTTCAGCCCCTTGGCAGCACCCCTGGGTGCCATGTGGAACCCCCTTTGCTCTCCTTGCTCTCCAGAGATGTCCCAAGGGTGCCAGTGTCCACATCTACAGCCAGCCTGACTCACACAGCCCCCGATAGTCCTCCAGCTGGGCCGCTGATATGTCTGGCCTTCCTGCTGCAGGAGCCTTCAGCGGGTTATACCAAGGACCAGCTCCTGTCAGGACCCACCATGGCAGCCGGGCATCAGAGTGTGCTGGGGGTTGGGGGGCGCTTAGTTCACCCACTTGTGCTGAGTGCAAATGGTGTGCCAGGCACAGGAGTACACAGGTGAGGGTGATTCAGTCCCTGTCATTGGTCTGGGAGGAGGTGATGAGTCAGGTGGGTAGGGGAGCAGAGACAGGGTCTCAGAGAGCAAGAGGCACTTGCCAAGTATCAAAGGCCTTCACTATCTGCGTCTGAGGAAAGGAATACTTGATGACTCCTCTCTCTCCTCTTCTCCCGGAGATACGGCCAACCATAGCCTCTGTACCCTCGGGATCCACCCAAGCCCTGCCCTTGCCCCTCAACTCCACTGCAGGCTCCCTCTGACACAAGCCATCCTGTGCAGTGGAGCTGTCCAGTAGCTTCCAGGCTGTCTCTAAACCAGTCTCCAGCCTAAGAGCTGCCCCAACATCTCCATCACCACCCCCCCTACCCCGCTCCAGTGATTAACCTCGTATCAGTCCAGTTCCTGCCTGCAGCCTCAGAGACTGGCTAAGAGGTGTTAGGTGGGCCCCTTAGTCATCCCCTTCCCACTCTGGGAGCCCATTTAAAGTGTCCTTTGCCCTGGACCTGGCCCTTTATTCAGGGAACCCAGCTGGAGAGCACTGCAGGGCTCCTGGTCTCCCAGGACTTGGGCCTCCCTCCCCAGGGCCATCATGTTCTTCTACTGGGATGATGCAGCCGGACCCAGGAGCTGTTGATTGCCCATGGACAGAAACATGGACGTGCTTGAGGCCCAGGCCTGCTGGTTTCCTCCTGGAAGGGACCCTATGCCACGACTCCTCCACCTGCCGCCACAGCAGGCATTACTAATCGATCTTGGCATTCTTCCTTTCTGGATCCCTAAGACCACATCCTAGACCAGGGGTTCTCAGCTCGAGCCGCTCCCTAGAATTCCTTCAATAACTTCAAAAAATACTGGTGAAACTTGGACCCCACCCCAGTAGCCTGACTTACTTGATTTGTAATAGAGGCTCAGGCAACAGTATTTGTCTTGAAATTCCCAGGTTATTTTTCAGCCAATGTCAATAACCATTGCTCTTAGTAACCACAATCCAATGACCTTGTAGACTCACATAACACAGTGGCCACCCTAATTGCTAGTCATTGTCATTAGTCCTTCCCCAGAGCCCTCTCACATTCCCCAAACCAAGTCTGCAGTGCACATTCAACCCAGCCATCCCACTCTCAGACCTGCCAAGCTGATAACTTAAGCCCTGACCAGGGACCTCAGGGTGGGGCTCTCGATTGCCTCATGCAAGAAGTTTCTCTCACTCTCCAGTATCTAGATCTGCTGTTCTAGAAAATGGACCCAGAACCCAGAATCACCCTGCCCACCTGGAAGACCCCAAGAGCCCTGGGGCAGAAAGAGATGAGGGAGTGGTCTTCAGTCCCTCCCCTCAACCTGGGTGATAAAACAGCAGCAACTAGAGAGGCAGTCTCCATCTCCACATTTAAGAATCTAGCATTTCTTCTAAACCTCTCACCTAGAAAGTTCTTTCTGCTGTCTCACCTCAGTCCTCACTGCTGCAAAGGGAGCAGAGTGACAGAGACAGCAGGTGTGTGTGACCCCTTTGCTGAGGAAATGGCAATTTCTCTACCCAGTTCTGGAAGCACACATACACACCAGCCTCACCTTGGCAACCAGGGAAGCAAAACTTGCTTCTGAGTCTTGATCTGTTTGCCCCTCCTCCACCCACACCTGCTGAAAGGTGGCATTGACTTCCTGGTTGAAGGCAGCTTGGAAGTCCTGGCCGATGGTCACTTCCTAGGTGGTGGAGGCGTTCAAGCCTGGCCTTGTGGCCTTGCTCTAAGCCCTAACCACTACTCTCAAGTTCTATCTGCCTACCTAGCCCATCCATTCTATTATCCAATCCCTCCTCCTCCCTCTTTGGAAGCCCTTGTGAACTCCAGGGACTTCCTGGCTGAGGTTTGCCAGCTCTCTATGGTCACTGTGGAATCCATCCATCTGCCTCCTTACAGCCCTTCCCGCCACAGGGCAGGAATGGCCTCCACCACAGTGGGAGCAGGACAGACAGGTGTCTGGGGAGGTGCCAACTGCACAGTCACTAAACCTCACAGTCTGCCCCGTGCCCAACTCGCTCCACCCCAGTCTGGGCTCAGGCTCTGAAAACTTGTTCCCTATATTAGATTTTCTAACAGAGGGGCCAGGGGGGTTGGGTCCCCACCAGCTCCACCCTTCTTGGGAGATCCCCCACCCTGCCCAGGGGCCAGGACTGGGACAGTGAGGCACAGGTTGAACAAATGCAGATAACTGCCTGCCAAGCTCCCACCATTCGTCTAGGAAACAAGCAGTTCTCAGAAAGAGACCAGAGTCTCTGTCAAGAGCAGGACCATTTCTGCCAGTGGACACAGGCAACACTTGTGTTGAAAGCCACAAACCAGGCCACACACACACCCTGTCTATGTTTCCCTTTCTTTCCCCCACGTCCTCTTCCTCCCTCTTCCCAACTCTGCTCCACACTTTATGAGCCTGCAGCCCAACAGGTGCTCCAGGCCCCTCTGCCATGTGGACTCAGAGAACATCTTCTCTTTCTGCTCTACAGAGAAGATTAACCTGGAAATGCGGGCTGCCCAGGTGATATGCCATGGTGTAATGTGTGTGTCCGTGTGCCTGTGTGGCGTCTGCTCACAGGAGCATCTGAACTGAGGTCTGTGCGCGCACCTTGACCACTCAGAGACCAAGCCATCAGATTGTGCTGTTTATTGAGGATGCAGTGGGAGGGTCTTTAAGGAGAAAGGAGAAATGAAAGGGCCTCCTCTTCCCTGCTTGTGGGTGCAGGATAGAATGAAGAAAGAGTCCCTGTGTTGTACTCGGTCCACTCAGAATGAGCCGTGAGCCAGCCAGGGTGGGGTGGGGATGGTCTCGCTTGGTCGTCTGTCCTTCAGTCCTCCTTTTCCTGAACACAGAGCCAGCTCCTACCATAAGCAGGAGCTGGGACCAAGGCCCCAGTGTGAGAAGAGAGCCTAGGTCTGAGACCCACGGAGCTAGACAGAGTAATCAGCAACTGAGTCAGAGGCTGTGCAGAGGCCGAGAGGCTGGGAGCCCATGGCATGGTTCAGGGACCACAGCCAAGGAGGCAGACCCCAGCACGTGCAAGGAGGAATTTCACCAAGCTTAGTTGTCCACACCTGTCCAGGTTCAGGAAGGCACAGTCTGGGAGAAGTGAGCAGCCAAGGCCAGCACCGAGGTACAAGAGCAGGTTGGGGGGGTGGGGGTGGGGCTGACAGTGGGCTGGAGGAGCGCATGTGCGCAAGCCAGAGCCGGGATGCAGGGATGGCGGGAGGGCAGCCGTCTCTACCGACTGGCTTTCTTGGAGGGGGCACTCAGGCTGGAGCCCTTCCCCAGGGCATCCTTGTAGTCGGTGGTGCTGCTCCGGCTCCGGCTGTCCCCGCCGCGGACACTGCACACTCCAGAGATGCAGCTGCCGCTGTTGGCCACGTAGCCTCCGCTGACCGAGCTGGGCCGGAAGCCATAGCCGCCGCTGCCGCTGGTGCTGCTGATGATGGCTGCGGGGCGGGGAGAGCAGAGGGGAGAGCCGGGTCAGCACCCCGCAGGCACAGCTAGGGCCTGGGCCAGAGGAGGCTGCCTTTCCCCAGGACAGGTGCGGCTCTTCTTGGAACAAAGGTTTGGCTGGGGGACCCAGTCACAGTCAACTCCCTCCCCACTGGGGACAATATCGCAGAGGCAGCTCCCCCCACTCCCTACCCTTGGTTTGCCCAGTTTAGACTCAATCCAGCTGATTCTTAACTCTCAGAGGTCCACCTCTTTGGTCCCTGTGTCATTCTGGACACCTCCTGCCTCTTCTGTTAGCCTTTTCTCTAAACTTCTCAGCCTCCAGCCTCTTCCTCCTACCTCCTGCCAGCTGTCCTCCAGGGGCATCTTTGGGAAGCTACGATTTAACTCTTAGCCCTGGTGAGAAATCTAGAGATCTAACAACTGTCAACTTGACCTCCGAGGTCCACCATTCCCCAGTCCCCCAGCCCGTGTGTGATCAAAACCTCGCAACCTGGCTCTCCGGGCCTCTCACCCATACTCATTTTCTTGTACCATGTCCTTTGTTTCCCCATTCCCTTGATGAGAACCTTCCTAGCTTCCGTCCCCTGTGAACAGGGAGACCGTGATAAGTGGGAAGGAGCCCTGGGCTGGGAGACAGGAGGCCTGATTGCTTGGCCATACCCTGCTATCTGGCTTTGTGATCTCAACCAAAGGTTTTCCCTCTCTGGTCCTTAGATTGCTCATCTCCACATGTGGGGTATAACTAAGGCCCTTTCAAGTCCACAGAGTGTGCAGTTTTAAGTCCAAGTATACAGGTACTTACAGATGCTGACAGGGGAGGGAAATTCTCCTGACATCCTGTTAACAAGGGGAGAAATAAGAGCAAGCAGTCATTCAACCTGTAATCTATTAACCTCAAAGCTAGGGCCCCCACCAGACTAATGTGGGTTTCTGAATTCATTAGGCACCTATGGAAATTCCAGGGCTCCTCTGGCACAAGCAGAGCCTGAGAAGCTATGGAGGACACCCTTGAATCTTTGGGGGTAACCAGGCAGCCATCCAAGTTAAACCCAATGAGGTTTAACATCTGAGAGACAGCAAGACACCTCCCAAAGGTCAGACCCAGGCATTGATCCTTTCCTTCTCCCAAGAGCACTGGGGATGCTGGAGTGGCCACCCATCTCTCACAAGCTCATCTTGGACCTGGGCAGTTAAGGAAGATGGACCAAGTAATGGATTTTTCTTTTTCTTTTTGGCGGGAATGGGAGTGTGCCCAGGTACATACAGGGAAGTTGTGAGGATTGAATGAGCCAATACACGTAGCACAGTTCCTGGTATGAAGTAAGCACTCATGTCTGGGTAGGTATTATCAATTCTGTTATTTTCCCTAGCATCACCACCTCTTCCCTCCCCAAGAACTCATCTTTTCTGGATTATGATGTATTGGGCTTTCTCCTTGGGTCCTTCCCCAGCCCCTGCCTTCCTGCCAGAGTAGCCCCCGTTACCTGCACTCCTCACTCTCCAGCAGCTTGCGGTAGGTGGCGATCTCCATGTCCAGGGCCAGCTTCAGGCTCATGAGTTCCTGGTACTCGCGCATCATCCTGGCCAGCTCCTCCTTGGACTGGTGCAGGGCAGCCTCCAGCTCATCCAGCTTGGCCCTGGCATCCTTCAGAGCATTGTCACCCCTCTGTTCGGCATCAGCGATGGCAGTCTCCAAGTTGGAAGCCTAAACGGGGAATTGGAGAGTTGGAAACCAGAAGGGCTCCCTGGAATCATCCAAATCCAAGTCCCACTCATTCTCTGAGATTCTGAAGCAGACATGCCCACCTCCACCTGTCAGACTTCCCTGTTCCTGTTGGAGCCCTTTCAGGCATTGGCAAGCCCTTCCTTAGCTTTAGCTTCACTGCCTTGTATTTAGACATTGGTGGATGAAAAATAGTGCATTCTGCAGCCCTGATAGATTCAGAACCACTCAGTTCCTTGCAAAGTCATTTATTTGGCCAGCCTATGCTGAGAATACAAAGTGAGTGAGAGTAAAGCTCAGCCTTCTGCTCTTGACTTTAAAGTCTGGGAGAAGAGACCACTGGAACTCTGTATTGAAGGTACAATGTCAGTGGCTGCCCAGGTGTGTGGGGCCAGAAACAAGGGCGTGGGGAAGGAGATGCTCTAGGACCAACTATTGTGCTTACCATACCCCCAGCACTTGAGCCGCAATTGAGACACCCCAGGGATGCCTGCTCTAAGAGTTTGATGTGGTGACCTCTTTGGCCCCTTTCCCTTCCTGGGCAGAGATTTGGGAGGCTGACACCCTCAGCCCATTCATCACCTCCCCCCAACCCACCAATTGTGCCCATCTGCCCCAGGCAAAGGCAACCAGTCATCTCACCTGCTTCTTCACATTCTCAATCTCTGAGCGGATTCTCTGGATGAGCCGGGTGAGCTCTGAGATCTCGTTCTTGGTGTTTTTGAGGTCGTCCCCATGCCGGCCGGCTGCCAGCTGCAGCTCCTGGAACTAGGGACCGAAAGAACAGAGCCATGGTTAGGGGTGATGAGTGTGTCATGGGAGTGCATGGTGGCTGGGGCTTGTGATGTCATGGGGACAGGCCATGCTGGACACTTAACTGGATATTATCTCCACTCTGAGAATGATCTGGCCCAGCCCTCCTGTCTAAGGGGGTCACCCTCCCCAGCCTAGCCTCAGCCCAGCTCACCTTGGTCTGGTACAGTGCCTCAGCCTCAGCCTTGCTCTTCAGGGCGATGTCCTCATACTGGGCGCGGACCTCATCAATAATGCTGTCCAGGTTCAGGTCACGGTTGTTGTCCATTGACAGGATGACAGACATGTCGCTGATGTGGGACTGGATCTGAGCGATCTCCTGCAGGGGAATCAGGGATGGTCTCGAGACATGACTGATGGAGGTCAACAACCTCCCTCATGAGGTGAGCAAATCCCAGTGATGCCGTTTGGAGGCTCCAAACCAAGACTGCTGCTCACGGCACATAGCAAGTTCCCTTCAGGCCCCAGACAGAGTCCTGCTGCCATGAAGGTAAGGCCAGGACCATTTCCTTCCCACCCAGAGAGTGGAGATGAGGAGCCTTTCTGGGCTGAAATGGAGATGAATAGATGAGAGCAGGGGCCTGGGTGTCCCTCCTGGTCTCGAGTAGAGTCTTACGCTAATAGTAGCCCTCAGAGGAGTGGAATGGAGAGATAGACTTACGGCTTCATAGAGACACTTGAAGAACTTGATCTCCTGGTCCATGGAGTCCACCTTGGCCTGCAACTCCACCTTATTGGCATAAGCCGCATCCACATCCTGAAAGATAGCCCAGCCATCCCCAGGTCAATGCCACTGCAGCCAAGAAGGCAACACACACTGCAGGCTGCTCCCTTGCACAGGGAACTAGCCACCTCTCCTCTCTGGGAGGCTCATGAGAAAGGGGAGGAAGGAGCAGAGGGCCCAGCCCTGCCCCATCCTGTGAATGGGCTCCCTCGGCAGTAGGGATGGGGTGCCCCGCTAAGAAAAGGAGCCCCAGCCAGGCTGCTATCAGTCATCCTGTGACATCCGAGCCAGGCCTGCAGCTGCAGGGGACTTCCGTGTGTTGTTCTCTGCTGTTCTTCACTGTGGAAGAATTCTACCCCCATTAAGCACTCAAGAATGCCCCCATCCTCTCTGCCTTTTTATTCCCTTCTCTGGGTAATTTTGCATCATGGTTTTCCCCTGCCTTCCCCTCACCATTTTGGAATAAGCTCACTTTCTTTGAAAGCAGAGCACACTGGCTTGCTCAGCTCCACCAGCTCCCAGGCCAACCCCAGACCCCAGACCTGCCTGCCCCCTCACCTTCTTGAGCAACACAAACTCATTCTCTGCTGCTGTCCGCCTGTTGATTTCTTCCTCATACCTGTGGGAATGCCAGGGCTTTTTTGGTTACTATGTCTCACTGAGAACCCTCCCTTGCCCAGGGAAGAGCCTGAGCTGGGGGCAGTGTGCTTGACAGAGGGCACAGATGCTGGAGGGCCTGCAGAGTCCAGGGCCTTTGGGGCCAGCCAGGCAAGAAGGCTTCCTGGAGGAGGGGATGTGATCACCAATTTCGGAAGAAGGAGATTGTTAGAGATTCAGCTTCAAAAATGAGAAAGGAGCATGTGGCATGAACGTGCTGAAGGAAACCACCCATGTGTCCCAAGTGCCAGGTTGGAAGACCGGGGAGCAAGTCCCAGAGCTTTCTTGGGGTGATTCTGCTTGGTATGACAAGGAACACTGCCCCCTGCCTCCAAAACTTCAAGCTGGGGTAGCTGCCCACTCCTGCTCAAAAGGGACAGGGACAGTCATTAGCTACAGAGTCCCCTCCCCACTCACCTCTTCTTGTAGTCCTCCACCACATCGCGTACGCTCCTCAGCTCCGAGTCCAGCCTCACCCGGTCCCCGGACAGCGTCTCCAGCTGCTTCCGTAGGTTGCTGATGTAGCCCTCGAGGATGGGCTCCAGGTTGTTCTTACAGTTGTTCAGGTCCAGCTGCTGCAGCAACTCCCACTTGGTCTCCAGCACCTGGTTCTGCTGCTCCAGGAACCTCACCTGAAACCCGATGCCCAGAAATGTTGAGCCTCCATGGAAACCATCACACCCATCGCTCTTAGGGCTCTGGGCAAAGCGATCCCCCTGCATTTTCTCCTCTACCCCTAACAACAGCTATTAGAGGTACATGCATCCTTAGCCTTATTTTGTGGAAAGGAAACTGAGAAGTTGACCTTTCCCAAGGCCCACTGGTTTAATAAGTATCAGAGCCCAGAACTGGACCCAGATATATGTTCCAATAACCTGTGCATCTGATCACTCTGAACCCACTACAGCCAAACCAGTCCAGGGCAGGGATGAGCCTGAATTTATTGCAACAGAGTCAGGCTGAGTCCATCTTTGGGAAGGCCGACCACTCAAAAGACAGGAGTCTGCTCTTCATTTTCTGGTATTTCATGATCAAGAGGCTCAATGGACCAAGAACTCCTGGGTGTTCTAAATTCCTACATCAGAATCCAACTCCATCTTTCTCAAGGCCTCTTCCTTCTCCCCTAGTCCTGCTCCTCAGACCATCTTCCCTAGAGCAAACTTGGTTCATGGACCAAGATGGACAGATAGAACTCCCATGCTATTGTAGTCTCTCTGGATCAGGAAACTGACCAGAGCTGGTGGATCTGCAGCCACTGCTGTTGTTTGGTTTGGGTTGATTTTTGGTTTTTTGTTTTTAATGTGACCTCTCTTAATCATATGTGAGCACAGCTACTTTAAACAAGGTTGTGTTCCTTAAAGTCAGAAACACAGGATGTCAGAAAACTGTCTGGGCTTCAGTGTTGAGGTGGAATTGGTCACCAAACAGCTTGCCTCCAGCGGATCCTCCAGCATTTGGTTTGGTTTAAGCAATCCTGACTTTTTCAAGTCTATCCAGAAGACTGAGTATTCACCACAGAGAAAACCCTACACCCAGGACACCACAATACACATCTGGACTCCACATCTGGATGGCTGATAGGATGTACCCATCGTCCCTAGCTTCCTGGGCTTATGGGATTCTACTCCTCTAGAGACTAAAATTATTTAGGAAACCTCCAGGCTTTTGAGCCCAGAGGCACCCCAGGCAGACCACCTTTTTCACAGAGGTGACTGTCTTCATGCTTGTCTTTCTTTCCATGTCTCCAGACTTTTACTTCTTAATGAGGTTTGACCAACTCAGCCCAAGAATTGGTATGTCAGTCCACTCCCATCTCCCCAGACCCCAAACCTCAGAATACTTTGATCTTCTAGATGTGAAAAGACTTAGGGGGTAAGAAGCCACCGAGACAGTGCAGCCCCTGAAGTGAGCAGAGGCAGCAGGAACTGCTCCAAACTGGAGTCCAGAGCTGTGGGGAGGCAAGGTTTTGATGGCCATTGACTGCCACAACATAGACTTTGTCCTGGGCTGACCCATCCTTGGTGTCTGACTGTCATGTAGCCAGCCGAGTCCTCCAATGCCCAGTACTGGGTCTGGAGTCAGAAGGCTGAGCTTCTAACTGCACCTTCCCTTGTCCGGAGATGACCTTGGGCACGGCACTGCCCCATGCCTTTGCTGACTTGCAAAATGGGAGCAATCATTTCTTATCTACAAAAAGGCAGGACCTATCTGGACTGGATGATCCCTTGAGGCTTCTTCCAGACCTTTGATTTTTCTCCTTCTCAACACTCTTCCTTCAGCTTTCAGAGATAAAGATGATAATAACAGTAACCACCATCTGGGGAGTACTTAGCATGCATCAGGCATCATGCCAAGATCTTCACGTGCATTTTCTTTCGCAAATCTGATAGTGACCCCAAGAAGTAGGTTATTATCTCCATGGTGGAGATGAAGAAACAGAGGCATAGAAAGGGTGGATGACTCTCCACCCATCCACACAGCTGGCTACTTGACTGGCTTAGCCATAAAATCACACAGCTGGTAGGTGATGAGGCCAAGGTGGAAACAAGGTCTGACTTCAGAGCACTGTGGAGACCTCATCCCCACTGTGCTCTTCTGCCTCTCAAGAGAGTCCTCACCCACCAAAACTAATGCCCATGGCCAAGTCACCCATGAAGGACCATTTGCTGATGCTCCCAGTCCTTCTGTCAAAGGACTAGAGGATGAGATCAGCTTGCAATGATAGGAGGAGGACAGCTTCCCTGGCCACTCAGTGGCAGATTCCTTGTCATGGGCTCTCCCTGCATATAGCCTGCTTAGGCCCAGGCTTAGCAGTAGCACCAGGCCGGCTCTCAAGAGTAAGAAGCAAGGATCTGTCTTCTCTTTGGAGCTCCTTTCAGTAACCCTGACAAGCCTCTGCCAGTAAAGATTGACCTATCTGTCTTTTCTCAAGGAAGACTACACAGGAAACCTTAATTCAGTCACCCTGGATTCAGTGCACTCTTATTTCTAACCTCAATCTCTCTGGTTGCAACAAAAGCACATGTTCCAAGAAGAAAAGACAAGGGCTGTTCACAGGTCCCCAAGTCCTAGCAGACCCACCTTGTCGATGAAGGAGGCAAACTTGTTGTTCAGAGCCTTAATCTGCTCCCGCTCCTGGGCACGCACTTTCTGGATCTCGGGGTCCAGCTCCACGTTGAGGGGGGCCAGGAGGCTCTCGTTGACGGTGACCTGGTGGATGCCTCCAGGTGGGCACACAGTCGGGCACATGGGCCCCAGGGCCACGCTGCCAAACATGCTGCCGGCGAAACCACTGGCCCGGCCTCGGCCAAATCCATAACCTCCACTCTTCCCACTGCCACTGGCCACGTTGAAGGAGATGCTCCGGACGCCGCCCAGGTTGTAGAGGCTCCGACTTCCAAATCCCCCGCTGAGCCCTTTGCCGCCTGCCCGGTAGGAGGACGCGCTGCCTCCGGAGAGCACAGCTGAGCAGCCGCTGAAGCCTCCCTTGGCAGCAGCTCCCGACTTGCAGGTGAATTGGCGGCTCATGCTTCTGGTGGAGATGGGGCTTGGATGCTGGAGGAACGAAGGCAAATTCCCACACGGCTCTGCAGGTTGCAGTGAGGATTGGCAGGTGCCCTCCTTTATATGCGCTTGGCACTGGGGCTCGTGGCTGGCCAGTCAAGAGCTAATTCATGGGTTTGGCTTGCCTGGGAGCAAGAAGTCATTTTCTCTGTGCTGAGCTAGAGATCAGCCTCCCCACCTCTGAAACAACATGAAACCATCAAATTGCTGGGCTTGCAAGCCTTGCTCATGTAATTTGGGTCTTATCTAATTAACCTGCTGTTATAGGGTAATTTGCCCCAGGCCCCAGCCTCTCCGGGGGGGTATCATTGGCTCTTCATCATCTCTATCCTGATGAATCTTCTCTTGACTGTCGGCTTCCTCCTGGGGACCCAGGGGGAGCAGATGGACTGCCCTGGACAGGGAAGGTTGCTGGGTAGAATATCTGGGAGCTCCAACCAGAGCTGAGTCCTCTTCTTTCATGGAAAGGGGCCATTCATTGAGCTGTTCACCATTTCCCCAGGCCCCCTGAGACACACCCCACCTCATGGCCTCATCTCCCAACCCACAGAGGACAGTAACTCTCTCTGTGGAGTATCAGGGGTGGAGTGACCCTCTCCCTGGCAAGGGACATGAACAACCCAGACCAGAGTCAACCCTGGACACAGCAGGTCCTTGAGCTTCTGTAAGTTCTCCAAGAAATGGGATTGCCACACTTCACCTCTCTCAAACTCTCAAAATAAGACAAGTTAGAAGCTGTGCAAAGGATGTCTAGGGCTTCCGAGGGGGCTCAGTGGTAAAGAATCCACCTGCCAATGCAGGAGCAGCAGGAGACGTGAGTTCAGTCCTTGGGTCCAAAAGATCCCTGGAGGAGGAAATGGCAACATGCTCCAGTATTCTTGTCAGGAAAACCCCATGGACAGAGGAGCCTGTCCAGCTACAGTCCATGGAGTCGCAAAGAGTCAGGCATGACTGACTGAGCATGCCTGCACACAGGGATGCCATTCAAGCACCTGGGCAGAATGAAGAAGATGAGGAGGATGGTGTCAGGCAGGTGGGAGAGAAATTCCCGGAGTCCACTGGGAAGAGATATGGACACAGTGGACAGAGGCTCATCCAGGGCATGGAGATTTCAGGGGAAGCCTCCTGAACATCCATTTTGTCATGTATGTCTCTCCTCCAATGTGTATTTGCTAATAAGATGTGGAGCAACTTGGTCAGGAAACATCTGTTTAAAATTTAAATGAAGAAGTTACTGTCAAGATGAGACTGGACTTCCATCACATCCCTCAACACCCAGGCAAGCCAAGGGTGAAGGTCTGGCCCAGAGCGTGGCCCAGGGAGCACTGTGCATCTTGCTTCAGACACTCCTGTGGTCCCTACCCCAGACTCTGCCTGTTGTCCCCTCCCTCCTGGGTCCCTGGCTCCCGCAGTGAACCCCAGTGCTCCCCCATGATTGCCACTGAGGCTGCAGCCCCAGCTCTGCCCATGGCTGGCTCTGCCACTGGAGATTGCCATTTCCCAAAGATCCTGCTGGGGCCATGGGTGACTCTCAGCTTGGTGTGGACACAGGGGAGAAGAGAATCTGGGGCCAGGCTGACCTGGGGCTCTCTGTCACTTTTTTAGGTGGTTGTCCTGAAATCCCTCACCCCACCTGCCACGTGCTCCTTCCCAGTCTCCCCCTGCCATTTTGTCTGCATGGTTCACCAGAATTTCTCTTTCCCTCCCTTCTCTCTTCCCATCTCCTGTCTCCGTCCTGCCTTATCCCTCCTCTCCATTTTCCATCCTTCCTTCCCTCTCTCCCTCTTGCTCTGCTGCTCCCTCCTCTCACCCTCTTCCTGGAGGTCCTCCTGGGCCAGCATAGCCCATGTCTGACTCTTCCATCTCCCTCAGACCCTTGGCATGTTCTTGGCATGTGCCAGAAGGACAGGGACTCTGTGGGCAGCTCCCATGAGCTTCCTCTGAAGCCTGCATCACATGTCATTGCATCTTCCTTCATAAGGAGGGTAGAAGTTTCCCAGACACCCCCTAGTAGGCACCTCTGTCCCTCCTCTTCTCCCTCAATAAATCTCCACTGTGCACTATGTGTCAGGCAGTGTGCCCAGGAGTTTGTGGTACAGCACTGAAGGCCTTGTTCAGCTCTTGGAACACAGTCCTCACACGAGGGTGGGTCCCTTCGATGGTTTCGCTGGCTGTGTTTCTCTGATAGGCATGGTGGCTCCCTAGCGCAGCCTTCAGGGTCCCTGCAGCTGTCACCCCACCTCCACCCCATCCAGCAACCTCCTTCCTGGCTATTCCTTTGCTCTGCCAAGGACACCCACAGGGCTCATCTTCAAATACCTCCAAAACTTTACCAAACTGTTCTTACCCAGCCTGAAACACCCTCTCTCCCCATCTCTTCTGGTCCAAATCCTTCCAGTCTTTCAAAATCCTGCTTAAACTCCTGGATTTAGCCTCATATCCAGGACTCCTCTGTCTATTGACTGTTGTGTGGAGGCTGCCATGTTCCCTAGGGCCAGGGGCCTGGGAGAGGGTTCCATGGCCCCCAGTCGACTCCTCCCTCTGTATCTTCCCTCAGGGCACAGGACTAGCCTCTGGACATCCCTCCCAGGTGCGAGAGGACTGACAATGGTTGGAACAGCCACCAAACTGCTGGGCTGGAGCATCTTCAGGGAGCCTCTGTGCTTGCATCTGCCTCAAATGGCACCAGGTAAAAGCTCAGGCTCCAGGAGCTGGCTCCCAAGGTCTGAATCCCACGCTACCACCCAGCCCTGCCTCATCTCTAGAAGCCTCCACTTCCCGGCTCTAAATGGGATCATAATTCTTGGAGGGATTTTCCTGGTAGGCCAGTGGTTAAGATACCATGCTTCCATCACAGGGGGTATGGGTTCAATCCCCGGCCAAGGAACTAAGATCCTGTATGCTGTATGGTGTGGCCAAAAAAACTAGAAAAATAAATAAATTCACAAAGAAAAACAAACAAACAAAAAGACTTCTCATGAGGTAGTTGTGATGATTGCATGTATTAATTCATATAAATCCTTGGTAACTGCCTGGTGTATCTCAATGCTCAATACATATAAATCAATGACCAAAAGTAGAATTTACGAATCAACCTGTCCTCTCCTTTCCTCCTCTCTCCCCTTCCTTTCCTCAGCAAGAGGACATCTGGATTAGCTCATTCCCATACAGTGTCATCTGCTGTTGGGGACCTGGAGTAGGAGGTGTTCCCAAAGGTCCCAGGCTCTGGGAATCTCTCTGTTCAGACCATCTCTGATAATGGCAAATTCTCCATTAGAAATAATAGTAATAATAGCCACTGTCTATAATAAGTGTTGCCAACTGTAAGACTTGATAGGAAGCATTTTTCAAAATTTTAAGTATATTGATGTGTGAGTGCTAAGTCACTTCTGTCGTGCCCAACTGTTTGTGACCTTAGGGACCATAGCCCTCCAGGCTCCTCTGTCCCTGGGATTCTCCAGGCAAGAATACTGAGCTGGGTAGTCATTCCTTTCTCCAGGGGACTCTTCCCAACCCAGGGATAGAATCTGTGTCTCCTGTGGGTCCTGCATTATGCATGGATTCTTTACCACTGAACCACCAGGAGAAGCCCAACTATATTGATGCTGAGCACCTACCAAGTGTTGAGGGGGCAATAAAAGGCATTCTGCCCTCAGAGAACTTAGTTTCTGGATTCCTGGAAAAAGCATCTCATCAAGTTATTAACAAGTCATTAACCCTTGGTATAAATTAGTTAATTAGATACTGGCCATTAGGAATGAAACACCCAATGTTGTTGATGAGGATGATAGAAGAGGAAGGAGGAACATTCTGGGCCACTCACAGGAAGGGTGGGCCCAGGTGGGGCTCCTGGGGTGCTTACTGGTGTTTTTGCCGGAGGGATAAAGGGAGGAACTAAGAAAATCATCACAGAGCTGTAGGTCACCAAGGTTATAAAGGCTCTGCCCCAGACTCAACTGAAATCTAGGGAGACTTAGGGGCAAGAGGAGACACAGTCCCCTGCCTGGGGAGGCTGGTAAGGGAGACAGGAGGGGATCTACCACCTCCCAGGTCCCGTCTTCATCTCCCCTTACGCCCTTTGCAGTATTGGGATGCCCGTTTTCTGTCTGTATGTGTTGCTCAGTCATGTCTGACTCTTTGTGACCCCATGGACTGTAGTCCACCAGGCTCCTCTGTCCTTGGGATTTTCCAGGCAAAAATACTGAAGTGGGTTGCCGTTTCCTTCTCCAGGAAATCTTCCCGACCCAGGGATGGAACCCATGTCTCCTGCATTGGCAGGCGGATTCTTTTTACCACTGATCCATCTGGGAAGTCCTGCCTAGTTTTCCAGGTGAGAATTAAATTCTGAGAGATGATGGGCCAGGCATGGAGGTCTCTGAGCTGCATTTTTACTCACCTGTGAATTGGTGAGGAAAGTGTGTCTGATCAGAGACTCAGACCCCCAGGTTACCAAGAACATCTAGCTTGAATGTTCAAGAAAATTTTAAATTGCTTGTTAAATGAATTACATTTTTATGGCTCTTGGTTTTATAACCAAATGTTTTGTTCAATTTACATAAATAATCTGTAGCTTTCTTTTTGTTTTTGTTTCTACATCTGTGAGAATGATCAGTTTCACACATTCGTGTGATTTCATGGCCTCCACAGGATCCACTGGCTCCCCATTCTCAGCATTCTGGGGTCCTATAAGCCTCCAGAGAAGGCTTGAGAGAGAGAAGGGTTAGAAAATCTAGTATAATCCAAGAGGGTATTTGCTGGGTGAGAGGAAAAGAGAATGCACAGAGGAGAGGCAAGACCTGGGGACACTGAACCCACAAGGACTGCCTGGAGGAAGGGATTTGAATTCCAGTCTTTCAAGGAAAAAAGGCTTGGGTAGACTCTTCCTGAGGAGTAGTAAAAGAAACCCAGGCTGGCAGGAGGAAGGGCATCTATGAGGAGAAGACCCTTCAGGCTGGAATGATTATGAGTGAAGGGAGACCATGGGTTGAAGGACCCTGGATCCCACACTGTGCATGTGACAGGGTGAGTGATAGAGCCACTGAGGGCTCTTAAGCCAGACAGAGTCTGAGCCATACATGTTTGAGGAAGCAGAATCTAGCTGATGTAGGAGGCGGGCGGGGTGGGGGGGGGGAGGCTGGAGGTACTGAGAAAGGGACAGGTGGTTCTCGGAGCAAATAATTGTCTCCAAAATTAGGGAGAATGAGCTAGGCTATTTGGATGACATCAGCTCCAGTCCTGCCAGCCCTGCTCAGCAGTTGAACTCTGGAAAAGGGCATGTTGTCTGTGAATCCTGCACAAGTGCCCCTTTTATCCCCCTACATCCTCCTATAGTTTTAGGCAGGCAGAGCACTCAGTCCCAAGTCCAACCGTTGGAGCACAGTCCCTGGGGCACTTGGCCATGGTCAGAGCCAGCCATCTGGGGGCAGGACAGCTCTTTAGCTGGTTTGCAGCTGGCAAGGCTGAAGGTGAGTTCATGCCAGAGGAACCAGGGTATAAAAGCCAAGGAGGACTGTCCTCCCAGACACTCAGCTCTGCTCCCACCCTGCTGTTTGGTTGCCAGAGAAGTGCCTTCCAGGGCTGCCCTGTCCCCCTCACTTCCTCCTTGCTCAACTCCGTGGCCAAGACCATCTCCTTTGAGCTTTGCTGGTCATCTCCTTCCTCTAGCCCACCCCAAGCCTCTGGCAAGGTGTGTGGACTCAGGACTCTGTGCATCCAGGCCCTGGTCCCGCCATGCGACCATGGGTAGTTCTCCCAACATCCTAAGTCGCTGTTTCTACATCTCTAAGACAGGGGATACTAATACCTGCTCTGCCTGCTCCCCGAGGTGGATGGGAGGCATCTTGTAAATAATAATGATGATGGTAATGATACTGGCGAACACACTGTGTGGGCTCTTCAGGGCACTGCTCTAAGCACTACATACATATTAACTCATTTAATTCTCACTGCAGTCCTGTGAGGCAAGTACTGTTATTATTCCCATTTTACAGATGAAGATACTGAGGCACAGGAAGTTAAGTAAATTATTGGAAGTTGCACAGCTAGTGAGTAACTGAACTAGGATTTGAGATACGCTGCCTGGCTGCCATCTGTGCTCTTCGCCTCTGCGGGAAAAAAAAAAGCCTCTATCCTGGCTTTCTTGTGTGCAAATGTCCAGTGTACATGCCCGCCCTGAGGCATGGTGTGAGAACCTGAGCTCACCAGCACCGACTCCTCGCACACTCTTCTTGTCCCTGACTCTCCAAGCAGCAGATCTGACCCCTACTCCCCTTCTGTTTTGCTCTTTTGAAGACAGTTTAATTTCAGGACTTGGGTGGGGTACTTATGAGACGATTGCATGTTTCTCACATGCGTCATGTGTTCCCCTGATGACGTGCTCTGGGCTGTTCTCCCAGCTTCCTGCCCACCAAGGCAGACTGGTCCTGTCTTTTAAGACAAACCAAAACACCCCTCCTCGAAGAAACCTCCCCTGATGCCTCCCTAGGGCAGCCACAGCTGTCTGCACACAGCCCTATTACCCAGGTGCCGTGTGCATCCTTCCAGCCTAACAGGTCCCCCCAAGGCTAGGTGATGCTCCCTGCTCCTTGGCCCCAGTCTCCGGGCTTACAGTGTGAATTGTGAGCACTGCTCACCAGCTCACAGACATGTTCCCATAGGTGTCAGAGGCCATGTGGGGACCCACATCTGCATACGGGTGGTCGTGAATACAAACTTAAGCAGAATGACGTCCAGCCAGTAGGGCCAGTATGGCTGTCTCAGTTTCCTGTGGCTCTGTCAGGGACTCTCCTGTGGCTAACACCTACTGTGATGGGTTAGTGTCTAATTAAACCAGTGGTTAAATATTTTGAGTCTCTTCCATAGGCTTGAGTCTGTGGGCTGATGAGCACGTGTCTACACCTGTGTACCCAGGTTTCTGATGGCAGTCCACCTGACAACGAGCCCTGTCTTAGATTAGCTATCACTGTCAGACCTCCAAGTGTCCATTCCTCTCTGTTAGTGGCACACACATGAGAGCCGATTGTCCTGTTTTTATTATATTCTTTTTTAAGAACAGAGAAAGTGGTGACTCCCAGTTTTTGCATATAAGTAGGTCCCAGTTGCTCATTGTTTGTTTTTATTTCCATTATTCTTGGAGATGGATCAAACAAGATATTGCTGCAATTTATGTCAGAAAGTGTTCTGCCTATGTTTTCCTTTAGGGGTTTTAGAGTGTTTGGTCTCACATATAGCTCATCAACAGTTTTCGTTTTCTATTATTTTTTATTACAGCTATCCTAGTGGATGTGAAATGGTACAACTTTATGGTTTGCATTTGCATTTCCTGGTGATTAATAATATTGAGAATCTTTTCATGTGCTTGTTGGCCATTTGTGTATCTTCTCTAAGAAAGGTCCATTAGATTCCTCTGCTCATTTTTAAATTATGTTGTCTTCATGTTATTGAGATGTCAAATTCTCTATATGTTTTGGGTACTAGACCCTAATCAGATATGTGATTTGCAAATATTTTCTCTCATTCTGTAAATTATCTTCTCATTTTCTTGATAATGCCTTTTGATGTGTAGAAATTTTTAATTTTGATGAAGTCCAATTTCTGTATGTTCTCTTTGGTTGCCTGGGCTTTTGATGCCATATCTAAGAATCTACTGTCAAATCTGTCCACCTCCCACCCACACCTCCCACCAACCATCAAAACAAGTACACAAAACCTAAGCCAAAACTTACTGTGATGCTGTGATTTAAATTCTTTTTAAGAGCCTATGCTCTCACTTTTCTAGTTATCTGATTAAACTCTCCTCCTCCTCCAGGAAGCCTTCCTTGCTTAGCTTCCCTGTTCTGATCACTTCTCAGCATTGCTGCACTGGGCTGTCCTTCCCTGATTTGTGTAAGTGCATGACTTTGTGTGTGTGTCTGTGTCTCCCAATGGTCTGAGTTCACCTCCAGAGCAGCCTCCAGGTCCCTGAAAGGCTTGTGCCCATGAGTGAGATGGAGTGTATCATCATCAGAGATGGGCAGTTTTGGAGACACTGAAACATTGACAGGCATGCACCTCGGACTTTACTCAAGGACAATTTATTGAACATATGGCAGAAATTCAGAATCCTTCAGTCAAGGCCAGGAGGAACTGGGTGTCTCCATCCTTAGGAATATTTACAACAAGAGCCAGGATTTGTGGGCTAGGTGGTACCACCAGAGACAAAGCAAGCTTCCCTCACTGAACACAGCTCCTGGCAGCAGGAATTGAGAATCAGAAGCTACTGTAGGACACAGCTCCAGAGAGAGGCCCAAAGATAACACATACCCACTGACAGAAAGGCAACTTAAGTCTGCTGCCCTCATCAAAATAATAGTGAATTTGACATTCCCTTCATTAAAGAGATAGTGGCGCGTAAAAGCACATGGGCCCCTGAATCAACCAGGCTCAACTCCTGACCCTAGCACCCAGGGAGTGAAGGGGGCAAGTTCCACAGTCGCTCAGAGGATTGGTGGGGAGGGGTCTCTTCTGTCCCAAGGATGCTTATTGCATCTACTTTGCATAATTGGATGAGAATTAAAGGCAATAGATGTAGTTGGTGCTTAACATATAGGAGTTGCTACCACCTCCGGGTTGCAAAGTAAGCCTTTGGACAACTGCTGACTCCACCGAAGCATAGAGAAAACTATCCTGCCCTCCCTCGCCCTCTTCCTCTCTCTTTCCTCCCTCCTCTCCTCTCTCTCTAGGGATGTTCCTAGGGATGTTCCAGGGCCAAGAAGGTAATTATAGCTTGTGCCCATAAGCCTCCTAGCAGCTGAGGGCGGCAGGGGAAAACTAAGTCACAAAGTCCAGATGGGACCTGAAAACAGGAGAGGATGAGGCCAACCAGAACTTGACAGTGAGACAGGCCACAGTGCATGTGGGCGGCCACATGTACCACGGGTAGTCCTAGGACTCTGGGGAGAGGAAGGGTGTGGCAGACATCTCCAGGTGAGGTGGCAGTGGCAAGAGCATCTCTTTTCCCAGGAGCTGAGAGAACCCTTAATGTTGACGGGCTTTACCGGGCAGCTTTCCTTGCCCGGGCGCTCTTGTCTTGGGAGTCCTTGGGATCTCCCACTCGTGCCCCTTTAGCCCTGGTCTGCCCGCTTCTGGTGCTGCTGGAGCTGCTGGTCGCTGTGCTGGCCATGGTGCTGGCCCCAAGGTCAGTGCTGGCCGAGGAGCCAGGGTGGGAGCCGAAGCTGCTTGCACTGCTGCTGATGACGGCTGTGGTGGAAGGGCCCAGAACAGGGGAAGAAGGATGATAGCATCACTCAGCGAGTCACCCCCTTCATCCCACAGCGACCCTCGGCAGTCAAAAAATAGCACAAGCATGGGTCAAGACCCAGTTGCACTGCAAGCTCTGTGTGAGGTAAGGACAACCCAGGACAGAATGGTCCCTGCCCTCCTAGAGAGTCTAGGACTTTTTGTCTCACAGGTCCGTATTCTCAACCCCTTCTTGAGATGACAATGCCCAGAAGAGAGATACAGGAAGGAAATGAGGTTGGCATGACCTCAGTCACTGATTCCCTGGAACAGAAGGCAAATAGGCTTCCTTTGAAGCCAGAGAACCTTCCTGAGACAGTACTAGGAGCCTGCAGATGAGGGGAGATGATGATTGGACGTGGTATCACATTATCTTGTGGCCCCCAGCTTTCCCATCCAGTCAGAATCCCCAACTCAACCCGTCTCTTGGGGATACTCACAAATGCTCACAGAGGAGGGATTCTCCCCAGACATCCTGCAAGACAGAAAGTTAGAGAAGGATAAAACCTCAGGAAAGTGTCTAGATTCGGCTGAGCCTTTAGGTGGGTTCCTGCCTTTATGTGCCTATCATTTGAATTCATCCTTAAAACAACCTCATTGTATGGAGGTTACAATCCTCATTTACAGATGAGCAAATAAATACTAAAATTTACAGACACCAGGACCACATAGCTGACATATGGCAAAGCGAGTGATGAGAGCCAGGTCTGACTGACCCCACTGGCTCTTCTCACGCCACCACCCACCCACGTGTGCTTCATGGTTCACCTCTGACCTCCCCTAGCAGGAAGCTGAGCTCAAACAACAAGCAGTCCCCGTCTGTGCTCATGTCACGAGCACTGCTGTCTTTTCTCTCTTACCTCCCAGATGGTCCCTTGGCCCAGCAGGGAGCCACCCACAGTTCCCCACCACCACCCCGCCCACTGGGGCATCTCCCTTGCCCTGCTCACCGGCACTCCTCGCCCTCCAGCAGCTTGCGGTAGGTGGCGATCTCCATGTCCAAGGCCAGCTTCAGGCTCATAAGTTCCTGGTATTCACGCAGCATCCGAGCCAACTCCTCCTTGGCCTGGTGCATGGCAGCTTCCAACTCATCCAGCTTGGCCCGGGCATCCTTCAGGGCACTGTCTCCCCGCTGCTCGGCATCAGCGATGGCCGTCTCCAGATTGGTACACTGGAAAGCAAAGGACGATGGGAAGACCATCAGAACCCGGAATAATGTTTAGATCTTAACAGTTCAGTCCCAACCCCCTCACTTTACAGACGAGGTCCAAGGTGGGAGCAAGTAATTGCTGCAGACCCAACACAGTATCTGAGTCGCCTCTATTTTCTTTTGTGGATGAATATTTAAAGGCCTGTGAAAAGCTGTCAGAGCAGTTGCATTTCAGGACCGCAAGAAGAGACTTGGATGTTTGCAAGTTGTCTAGTGCCTGAGGTTGAAACCAGTGGCTGTCGGTTTCAAGTCCACCTTGTCCTGGAGAATCACACTGAGACCCCCAACCCGGAGCCTCCAAGAATCTGACAGCGTGTCAAGGCACCTCTTTGATCAGACTCCTGCCTGCAGGATGTCTCCCAGTAGAGACCCTTCCTACCCGTTAGCACCCAATAGTGTACATCTCTGGACTATTCTAGCACTCTGCAGGGAGGGTCTATCTAAATGCTCCCCAAGTTTGGCCTGAATGGATTAGGGGAACCTTCCCATACAACAAGAGGTTAAGGGCCTGAGGTTATATCCATGACCTCAGACAGAGCATTTGGGCCCTGAAAAACATCCAGTGGCACTGTGATGACAAATACCACCAGGCGGAGAAACAGTCCTCAGAGAGTTCATGAATCAGCCATGTGTCGAGCTGGAAAGCAGGCCCCATGTTTCCCACATCACCTGGCTTGGAAGGCTGTTGGGGTGCAGGAAGGAGAGCCAGATCAGCTCTTCCAGGTTTGGCAGTTCTATCACTGGGCAGAGTTGACCTGCCAGGGTCAACTGGGAAAGGATTCCCTACCCCCTTAAAATCATCTCCCCAAAGATATGGTGTTTTTCTGCTTTCAGACAAGGCAGGATTCCCCAGCTGGAAAGGCAATGGGTACAGGGCAGACAACCCAGAACATCTTCATCTGCCATCATCCTCACTGGTCACCCAGTGAGAGCAGTGAGATGAGGACCTTAACTTGGCCACTGAGGGTCCCAAGGAGAGGCCCCCCAAACCCTACATGTACTGAGTACCCAGTGGGAAGAACAGGTATGGGGCCTGCCCTTGGAGGGGCGTACCTGAAGGGCACATGGGGTGGATTTATTGCACACAGGAAAGGCCTGAGAAAGATGGAAAAAAGAAAGAGGAAACCTGAATTCTAATCCTAATAACCAGCTGGACACCCTGGGAGAGTCCCTTTCTCTCTCCAGCCCAGTTTCCTTATCTTAACTGTGAGAGTTGGGTGAAATAAGGGCAAGGCCCCTCCAGTTCTGAGCAGGGTGCCAGCTCAGAGTGTACGGGTCCCAAGGTATGCCAAGGAAGAGAGACCATTGATGGTCCAGAGAGTCCCAAGTCAGGCAGGGGACATCCGCTTTTCACTCAAGGATGGGCTCCAGTCTCTCCATCACAGAGGGTGAAGCCCAGCCTCCGTGCTCTCTGTGGGCTTGCTGCCCACCTGCTTCTTCACATTTGCAATCTCACAGCGGATCCTCTGGATGAGCCGGTTCAGTTCCGACATCTCGTTCTTGGTGTGTTTGAGGTTGTCCCCGTGCCGGCCGGCCGCCAGCTGCAGCTCCTGGATCTGGTTTCCAGAGACAGGAAGTTGGTGATGAGACAGGACTCCCCCCCATATCCCCCACCACCCAAGACAGAGAAAGTGTCCTGAGCAAACCCTTCCACACTGGAGCGAGCCAGGGCAGATAGCTCTGCAGCAGGAGGTGATGGAGCCAGGACCTAGGTTATCCTTCCAGCTGTTTGGAGCTGATTCTGACCAAAAAGTCCACCTGTTTCTCTAAGCAGAAGTCTATTTGCTGGGCCTCTTCTCCTTTCTCATCTCCCTGACTAATCTTTTCTGGGGGTGGATAAAGGGAAAATGTAGTTTGCATGTGTTAAGCACTTCCAAAGTAAATAAGGCTTCCCTGGTGGCTCAGTTGGTAAAGAATCCACCTGCAACGCAGGAGACCAGGTTTGATCCCTGGGTGAGGAAGATCCCCTGGAGAAGGGAATGACTACCGAATCTCATATTCTTGCCTGGAAAATTCCATAGACAGAGGAGCCTGGAGGGCTACAGTCCATGGGGTATCAAAGAGTCAGACATGACTGAGTGACTAACACTTTCACTTTCCAAAATAGAAGAGTTCTGAGCCTCTCCATTGATTTAGCACCTCTTTATAGAGGAATATTTTAAAGGCCAGGTTCTGTTCTAGGTACTGGGGATTCAGAGGTGAGCAGTACAGGTGAGGTCCCTGATCCCTTGAAACTTAAATTCTCCTACAATCCTTTCTTAATGACGGGTGAAGGGCCAGGGCTAAGGACTGCATGCATGTACCCTGGAGGTGGTGGGATTGTTGGCTCAGGACTTGTAGCTCAGATCCTCCCCTCACCCTTGGCCAGTCCTTCAGAAAAGAGAGGATGACACAGTCCTGGACAGGGAACAAGGAACCTGTGGTCCTTGCTGTTGGTGGGATTTAATGGCCAAGAAAGCTGGGAGGTATGAAGCCCCATAGGGCACCCAGGTAAAGGGTCTTCTCAGTGAGAGCCTAGAAAGGTTTTGCTTCAAAGCATAACTGCCATCTCCCAGAATGCTCCTAGAATCCCACCTCTTCTTGGAAGTCCTTCCACACTGATCAGAAGGAAGTTCATGGCATCCTCTTCTTCACTCCCTATCCCACTACAGGTCACCCATAGCTACTCTCCTCTATATTTGTTACTCTCCTTCTTTCCCATGGTGACATGACCTAATCCCTGTTTTATAGCAAGAGCACCTCGCTTCGTTCCCCCATCAGAGGATGGCCTGTCCCTCTCTGTTGGAAATGCCTACCCAGTTTCATGACTTATCTTTGATAACAATTTTTGCCGAGAATTCTTTTTGAGTAGAATGTCACTATGGCATTGATTATAACACATCTTTCATTTAACACATCTCCTAAGGGATGTCTCACATCCACTGGTGGAGATGTCCCTTCCCAGGAAAGGAAGTCTGGTGGAGGAGGGAGACCCAATCGGACCTCACCTCGCTCTGGTACAGCGCCTCAGCCTCAGCCTTGCTCTTCAGGGCGATGTCCTCATACTGGGCTCGAACCTCGGCAATGATGCCGTCCAAGTCCGGGTCACGATTGTTGTCCATGGACAGGATAACAGAGGTCTCACTGGTGTGAGTCTGGATCTGGGTCACCTTCTGAGTTGACAGGTGAGGACAAAGTCAGGGTCCTTCCCCCACCTCCCTCCTCTGCCCATCAGACTTCTGGGCCTGTGGCGCCTGGCAGAATGGGCCAAAGTGGAGAGAAGAAATGCCTGCTGGAGCCGAGCAAAAGACTCACACAGCAGGATTCATCCCATGTGGGTAGCAGGCCATGGGAGGCATTTCTTGCAATTCACAGTATCAGGAATCTGTGCTTCAGTAGGACCTCACGGGGTCATTTTTACCTGCCTGCTGCCAAGGTCATTATCACAGCCCTGATGGGATTTTTTCCTGTGTATATGGTTTATAGGGACCAGGATCCTACACTTCCATGGCCTCCCAGGGCAGGGTTTTGCACCTTCCCATCAAAACACCCTTAATTCTGTTTATCCTAAATTCTTCTTATTCGCATCTCCCTGGAAGAGCCAGGGAATCTCTCTGCTGGAAAGAGGTGGGGTAGGGGAGGGAGAGGGGTGTCCTCACCGCATCATACAGACACTTAAGGAACTTGATATCTTTGTCCAGAGAGTCCACTTTGGCCTGGAGCTCCACCTTGACCATGTAGGCTGCATCTGCATCCTGCCGAGAGGCACCCAGAGCCGTTGGTCAATATCACCCACATCCCACCAGGTGCCCTGTCCTTGCCCTCAAAGTCAATTAACTTCCTATCTTTTGCCCACCAAGGGAAGCAGGTTGGTGAATAACAGCCTCAATACTGCCTTTCTCTCCTATGCATCTTTGGGGATAAATAAAAAAGTGGGGGCTGCTCTTTTTCTGTGCCCCTGGAGAAAATGAAGCCCAGACAAGTAGAGTGAGTTTCCTCAAGTCACACAGGAAGGCTGAGCTGAGCCAGGGGGTTCCAATTCCCAGACCATGATTCTCTCCTATCTGTCTCTGCCCATACCCTACACTTGTGTGCACTCCACCTTGCTAAAGGCCAGAATATGACTCCATCCCCACTCAGGTACCAGCCCCTCCCCAGAAAGCCAGGGCTGGAGTCCCGAGCAGGGTTGGTTAGGATGGGGATTCAAGAGAATCAGAGTCCACAGGCTCTTCTCTCTCTTACCTTCTTGAGCACCACAAAATCATTCTCTGCTGCTGTGCGCTGATTAATCTCCACCTCATACCTGTGGGCAAAGAGAGAAGATAGCAGAGGTCTCAGTCCCCTTGGCCAGGTGACCCCCTCATCACACTGACCAGGCAAGTTTTGGGGATACAAAGTCTCCACAGGATCTGCTGGAGCACTGCAGAGGCTGGGACTGGCAGTCCTGTGTCCCCGAATTGCCTCATTAACCTTCCATTCTCTGGACCCTAGGAAAATATCCAGGTGCCCCAAACCAGTCACTGAACCCATTGGTGGGTCAATGAGCAAAGAAACTCCTTCCCATCAACCAGGTAGGAAGTTCTTATCAAATAGGGGTGGTCCTTCCTTCATAGTCAGAGGAGGGGTGTGAGCCCTTGACCCTGGTGCTTGCTCCCTTCCCTCCTAAAAAGTGGCGCAGAGATTGGATGATCCGAGGAGCCTCTGCAAACATGACCCACGACCTTGGCTGGGCCCACTCACCTCTTCTTATAGTCCTCCACCAGGTCACGCATGCCCTTCAACTCCAAGTCCAGCCTCACCCGGTCTCCGGACAGCATCTCCAACTGCTTCCGCAGGTTGCCGATGTAGCCCTCGAGGATGGGCTCCAGGTTTTTCCTACAGTTGTTCAGGTCCAGTTGCTGCAGCAGTTTCCACTTGGTCCCCAGCACCTGGTTCTGCTGCTCTAGGAACCTCACCTGGAATCAGATGGGTGTTACCAAGTCCCATGGAAAAACACCGTTGACCCTACCAAGTTATATAGATTTTTAAAAAAACATTTAGCTCCAGTCCTGACTCCCCACTCATGTAATTCCATGCAAACAAGACCCTTTACAAGGGTTCAATCTGTAGCCTTTCAGGCAAAACTGAAAACTCATTGAAGGAGATTCCATAGCCGGCTTCTGTTGCCTGATCCAGCCCCAGGAGATGCTCTTCTTCTGTCTCAGCTAAGTGTTTCTTCTGTACCCTGAGCCCTTCTCTCTGCATAGTGCTGATTCTATCAGCCCTCCATCTGCCTTGAAGGGCTGGAGGTGCATCCAGCTGACCTCCAGATTCCCATCAATTCTTCCGCAAGGTAGGGCTACCCTTTACCAAAATTTCCACCCTTCTCTGTAAAAGAAAGCAACACATTCATTCATTCCTTCGTGCTACCTAGCTCACAGGTTGTGCTATGATCACGGAGCCCTTCATGAGGTCCAGCAGCAGTCTTTCCATCCACAATGCCCTGTGCACCACCAGGCAGAAAGGGATCACTCACATCTCACTGGACTGTCTCATCCACCTGGGAGACCCACCTTGTCAATAAAGGAGGCAAATTTGTTGTTCAGTGCCATGATCTGCTCCCGCTCCTGGGTGCGCACCTTCTGGATCTCCGGGTCCAGCTCCACATTGAGAGGAGCCAGGAGACTCTTGTTGACGGTGACCTGGTGGATGCCCCCAGGTGGGCACATGGATGGGCACACAGGCCCCAGGACCACACTGCCAAACATACTGCTGGCAAAACCGCTGGCCCGGCCCCCTCCATACCCAGAGCCAAGCCTGAAGTTGTAACCTCCAGTCCGAACACTGCTGCCAGCCACCTTGAGGGGAATACAGAGATCCCCTCTACAGAGACTGTAGAGGCTTCGGCTTCCGAAGGCAGCACCAGCTCCTTTGCTGGGTGTGCGGTAAGAAGCCGCGCTGCCCCCACCCTTCCTCAGCACCACCGCCGAGTGCCCACTGAAGCCCCCCTTGTCACCACCAGACTTGATATTCAGTGGCCAGCTCATGGTGGCAGAGATGGAGGTGGCAGGGCTGGAGTAAAGGAGTCTCCAATGGAGAGAGAACTTTTGATCCGGCACCCAGAGCACTGCTCCTTTTTATCCTGTCCGTCCCTGAACACCGGAAAAGGGTGTTGCTTCTCTATCTCCTTTCTTCCTGCCGAATGCCCTGAGGCCATGGGCAGTTTGTGGAACAGACTTCTCCAAGCCCTTTGCAGCAACAAAGTGCTTCTGATAGTGAGCAGAATACGCTGCCCTTGCAGACTGGAGTGGTCTAATCAGGCGTTTATCTGTGCTCCTAATTAGGGACCTGGAGAGTTATCCCCTTCAGAGATCTCCTAGCTTAATTTTTTCCAGGGTTGCCTCTTTCTTGCTTATCTATCAGTAAGGAGCATGGGAAATGCCCGGCTTTGTTCAGAGAAAGTTCATTAGAAAACCCCAGGTTTCCACCCTAGAGAACCTACCTCTCTCTTTGCTGGTCCTGTTGAGGAGCTGGGGTGTTTGCACCAGAGAAGACGAAATTCAGAAAGGATGTGATGCGTGTCTTCAAAGACCTAAGTCCAAGAAAGAAGTTCCAGGGCTCATTCTCTGGGTCACTGTAAGAACCACAGCTGTCTAGTAATGGAACAGACCCCAGGAAGGTAGTGGAAATGACCAAGTCGAGTCTGCATGCCACCCAGTAGGGGACTGTCTGGACATTTCTGTACTGGGCAGGGACTGGGTGGTGATTACCTCGACATTGCTTTCTCAACAGACAGAATCTTTTCAGACAGCTGGTAGTTTCTGCAGCTGAATTTTTTCTCCTGGACAAGGTTATCTGCCGCATCCTAGGAGATGAGCCACGAAGCAGGCTTGGAGGTGGGCCATTGACTCCCCTGGGGAGAACATCTCCCCTAGTACTCCCTGGGGACATGTTCTAAGTCCAGTGACCAAGGCACTGGAGCCCATGGGTCTCGCTCCTGGAGTCAAGGTAACTGTTCTGCTCCTTTCTTGATCACTTTAGGAAGCCATTCAATTTTGGGTCAGGTGAGACCAGCCTTTTGTAGCTCAGGGAGCTCTGGTGGAGATAAATGTTTAAAAATAACTGTAAAAGCAGGCATCTCCTAGCTCTGACTCTGACCACTTTTTCGGTAATGAAATTCGGGAGCCTTGGCTCGTTGAAGCCAGTGATAGTAGACAGCTGCTCCACAGTTGGGAAGGGGGAGTACATGAGCGGGACAGCGGGATGTGCATAGCCCTGAATGGCTTCCTCTGAGGGTTTCCTCTCATGAAGTTCTCTGCACAGCCCCAGAGGCAGCAGTGGAAGTTTCTCCAAGGTCCCTGTCTCCCATCCTTCTTGGCAGGGCCTAGCCCTAGGGCATGTGTGCTAAGTCATAATGGAAGTGGTTTCTTGTGGTTTTCCAAACCAGATTGCAAGTGCTATTGAATGAATGTCAACAAATAATGTAAACCCCTTGACCAGAGGTGGCTGTCATCTGGTCCCAGTCCCCAAGAAGCCTGCAAACCAGTGAGAGGAATCTATGCAAAGAACTTAACCTTGGGTTAAAGCTCTGGAATAAGAAAAGTTGGGAACAAAGGATCGGAGGTGTGCTGGGGAGTTAAGGACCTCTGGAAGACTGGGCTTCAATTACTTGTGGCAAGGTGGTGGACTAGGAGCTCCCAGGCAGCTGGGGGTTGAGATATTAATCGCAATAACGGTAGCAGTGGTGGCAGCAACAGTATCTGTTGTGGTAACAGAAAGAATCAATGTTGATTGGTCACATCACATGTGCCAGACATTGTGTGAACACTACAAGAATTCTTAATTTAATCCTCATGTTACTGAATTCACCCTACATTTGAAGACTGAGAATTGTGGACCCTAAGGAACTTGCCCAAATTCACTCAGCTAGCAAGTCAGAGCTGGATCTGGAATTCCAGTGTGTCTGGTTTCAAAGTCCATATGCCTAACCACCACCATCCTGTTATGTGATGGAGATGAGAGTTAGAGCCATAGATGCAAGACTTTCTGATGCACGAGGCGTGTGTAGCAGCTACGGCTCTGAGTTCCTCCTACTCATGTTTCTATATGTTGTTGAGATGAGCAGATGACATGAGAGGAAGGGGAGGTTGTCCCTGAAATGGGCGCTTATGTAAGGTGCTTGTTCTAGATCAGACATCACTCTGAGGTTGAGAGAGAAAGTCAGCCAAAATAGGGGTGGGTGGAGGGAGAAAAGACTCACTTTCATAGGGGCTATTTTATTCTACAATGTCCAGTAGCTGGGCCTTCACTGAGAGGCTCCAACTGGGAAATCAGCATGACTCTGGGGATCTGACTCTTCCTGGGTCAAGGGTGCAGCTCCACTGCCTGGTGGAGTATGAGCCCTAATCTGTCAGGGGAGCTGGACCTCAACAAAAGATAACTTACAGGAAAGGCACGAGACTAGGTCTTCAAAGCTGGAGAAGATTTAGAATAGATCAAAAGCAGAGTTTCAGGTGCCCAGGGAAATGCTACAGAATGAACTGGGCCCCTCCATGCTCAGAAGTGACAGGCTGGGGAGAGCCAGGGGTAGGGGTAGGAGTCCCCGCACTCTCTGTATTCATTCCACAAGCAATCAATGAGTGTTGGCCTGGGCCTGGCCCATGCTGGGGACTGAGCAGTAAGAGTCTAGTGATGGTGATGATGGTGATGGCCGTGGCAGTGGTGGTTGCAACACGGAAGAGGAGGAGGCAGAGGGGAATTTCCTGACGACAGTGTGGCGATCGTGGCCAAGCACAGGGGCCCCTCCCAGGAAATTTAATTGCAGAGAATTGCCTTTGCTACACAGTAGGATCTCTGACAGTTCCAATCTTCACCATGCGGGCTACCCTCTAATTACTCATCATAGTCCACACCCCAGTCTTTGAGTTCACTGGACTAATGAGTGTCCCAAGGCTTGAAGAGATTGGTTCATTCAATAAGTAGAAAATTGAGCGCTACTTGGTGAATTGCTCTAAGCTAAGCTAGACATCGAAAGAGAAACAGGTAAGACCTTCTCCTTCCTTCTAAGAAATTGAAATTGAACAGGAGGAGACAGAATATAAGCACATGAAAGTTGTTTTGCTGTTGTTATTGCTATAGTTTAATTCCTTATGTTTAAAAGAGTAATTCAGATAAGCTGTTACTGAAATTCTGCTTTTAAAAATAAATCAGAATAAAATATATTGATCTTCCTGAGTTGGGGGTTGGGAATGGAAAGGTGAATAGATGCGCAAGCACCCAAGAGGCAGTGAGTAGCCCAGGTGGACTGCAGGGGAAAGTTTGACTTAGGAAGCAGAAGTTGCTAGGAGAAAAATGACAAAACAGGCCAAGGTATTTCCCTTCTCCCTGAGGATAGTGTGGAATCATGTGAGGGTCCTCAAGGGAAGAAACCTCACAGAGTGTGTGCTTTAGATTAAAGAACAGGCTCTGGGTTGCATGAGGAGAACTATGCGGGGGAGACAGGTACCCCAGGGAGATTGGAAGGAGCTGAGCCCATGTGCCCCGTAATATCCCACCGTCTTGGTTGAAGCTGCTCCTGGAGGGGAGAGGTCTGCAGAGCATTCCACATGGGAGGAGAGTAGAAAGCAGTGCCACAAATAATCCCAAATGGACATAACTGAGGTCATGTCAAATTGGTTTGAGAATGGATGTCAAAGGTCTTTTTTCTCTAATCCATTGTCCATTTGACTATTCCTAGACATAGTCAAGGAAGCCAGCATTCGTAGAAGGTAATTAATGGGGAGAAGAAGAAGCTTGACGGATTCTTGAAGGAAGCTTGATGGGTAATAAGACTTGGGGGCAAACCGCAGCGCCTCGGAATGGAAAGGACAGGAAGCTGAGTTTTCTGCTTTCCTTTTGAAAATGAGCTCAGGGCAGAAACCAAATACTCTCAGCTTGTCTGAACCAGTTTGAAAGGAGGCTGTTTTTCCATCCTCATCCAAAGTTAACTAGAACAAGCAAGAGAGTTCACCTGCTTTTCTCCTTCTCTCCCCATACCCTCTCACAACACCCTTCACCTTCCTGACATGAAATTCCCTGGGTCTTAGTGTATCAAGTCCAACCGCAGATGGGACTGAAGCTTGGGTCAAGCTCACTGCTGCAGTCTGGGGACCTGGGCACCTGGCCGGGGTACAGTGGGTGCAAGAGGATGTTCAGAGACTGAAGCCAAAAGTCCCGTGTTTGTAAGATGGGAAAGGGGAAACTCTGGGCACAAAAGATGAGGGCCAGCACCCCAGGCCAGACGACTGAAGCAGCTAAAGACCATTTTGTAGGGTGACCAGCTCTTCCAGTTTGCCCAGGACTGAGGGGTTTTCTAAGTGAGACATGGGACTTTCTATGTTACAACTTGGGCTGTTCTGGAAAATCTGGACAGTTGATTGCCGGACCATCACCCACTACACCACAGAGTAAAGAGTATCCAGTAGTTTAGGGGGGTCCCTGAAGTTGGAATATCTCTCCAAGTCTGAAACTTACATAGTCAAGCAATTCACTGGCTTCTCGCCATCCCCACTGTTCCCTTGCCTCCTGCCCCCAACACACACCTGTTAACATGAATTTCCGAGATTATTAAGAAAACAGATAGCTGGATGGCACCAATATAAATTCAATTCCACTGCCATGTATTCAAGTCCTGTTATAAGGCACTGTATTGAGTGAAAACCCAGACAGGCAGTCAAAGGGGTCAAAATTTCTGCTGTTTGGTGCCACATTAGTATAAAGGACATTGTGCAGTAAGCTTCTGTTTACTAAAACTTAGCAGAGGCTGTTCAGTGACCTGAAATCTGGCAGCAGCTTCCTTATCACAGGTGGTCTCATAGAACTTTCTACCCATCTCTCCACACACCCCATCTCTGAGTCTGAGGTTTTCCCCCATGTCTTCTTCTCAGCACCAGCGTCTCCTTCCTTTTCTCTGAGGTCCAGCTCAGGAGACAAATGTCGGAGCACTTTAGCCAAGCGGCTGCAGTGCCTTTAAGATGCTTTTGTGCCAGTTCAAAAAGGCTCCCCTTCCTCTGGGCAGATGCAGCCCTTTGCCAGGGTGCACAGCTGGATTTCAGGCCCCCCACTTGCCCCCTCACCAGGCCCTATTGTTGGACATAACCCTCGCAGCCCTCAGGACATTCATGGGTACATGCCCGAATCTTGGGGATAGGCTTGTGTTATACAGGTGAGTTGGAGCCTTTGGCTGGCATTCTTCTTGCTCCTAGGCGAAGGGTCATCAAGGTCTCCTGGCCTCCCCCCACCACCCTCAAGCTGGAGCCTACTTCTCCAGGCCTCCACTCTGACTTCAAGTCCCCTGGATCTTTCCTCTTTGAGCTCTCAAAAGAAAGTGATGGTCCCCCACCTCCCACCTCTGCCCACTCTGGCCGCTGTCCGCTGGGATCCCTGCCCAGCTCTGCTTCCCTCTGACTTAGGGAACTGCAGGCTTGTTTTCACTGTTCCCAGTCTGAGTGTCCTTTGCATTCAGCACTTCCTGGATATGCCTCACTAAGCTCCCCAGTCCTGATTCTCTTTCTCCTCGTGCTCTGGTTCCTAAGGCTTTTACGGCTGGAGAGACGCCTGGTCCTGAGGTGGACCTCAAGCATGCTTCAGCTCTCTTTCTCTCCTCTTTTTAGAAAGAAAAGCTCTTTGGGCTCTTTACAGCTCCGCCCCAGCCCTGCCCAGTCATCACCAGAGCTTTCCTCAGCACGAAAGCCCTGAGGTATGTGGAGACAAGCGCCGTCTTGCTCTGGGAAGGACATGCTGGCTTTCATTTGCTCTTTTCAAAATACCACCGGCCCCCATACCTCTATTATTTCATCCATCTCCTTACCTCAGACCTCCCCCCCGCCCGCCCCGCCCTGCCCCACAACTCCCAGCCACTTCTGGAAGAAATTTGTAAGGTACTTTTCTAACCCCCAATCCCCATTATGGTGTGACTTTTTTTTTTTTTTTAAGAGAACAGGCAGGCTGGGGGCCAGGCCTTAATCTTTTCATCATAGCTGTGAAGTCTGATGCTTGATCTGCCTCTTCCTTTGCCCATTTCCAAAGCAAACAAGCGGGCTGCGAGGCAGGCTGTAATTAAGCCAGTCGTCCTAATGACAAGCCCTCTATTTCCCATCGGAGCCTCCCGCAACCTGGTCCACACAGGACGGAGCAGCCCACTCTTCCCCCCATCCAGTAGGGGGAAGCTGGAGTGGTGGGCTGGGGGTACCTGCCTCAGGTGTGGGGGGATATCCATATACATATCCCTGTATCCCCCCTGAGCCTGGGGGCAGGAGTTAGGAGAGGGGTGGGAGAAGGGGAGGAACACCCAGCAGGGCAGGAGCACCAAGGGGCCTGGATGACCACAGGCAAAGCGGGAACCAAAAGGGGAAAAAATCGGAAAGTAGGATGTCCAGAAAGAAGTATAAGAAATAAGAAGTGAGTGTTTTCAGAAAAGGAAGCTTGTCTAGCTCCCTGGGTGGTGGGGAGAGAGGAAATGGTCCTGAGGGGAGGAGCCAAAGCCTACAGAGGGAGGAAGATGAGGGGGTGGGGGAGGATGGAGGCAGGGGCATGGCCTGAGCCCCCCAGGGATCCATGACAGACTCCTCAGTCTTGATTCTGTCTCTCCGCCTACTCTGACTCCTAAAGCGTTTATGGCTGGAGAGACCCCCTAGCCTCGCAGTGAAGATCAGCCTGGGTGGAAGGGATGAGTAACCTGCTGACTACAGGGAACCCCCTCACTGCTGGGAGGAGGGGCCTAAGCTCCACCCACCAGGACGCAAGCCTGCCGGGGACTTAGAGGCTCAGGCAGGCTGGGCTGAGGCTGCAGTCAGCCTGTGAGCTCCTCCATCCAGAGCTGAGACCACAGCTGAGTCCCATCAGAGAGTTGTGTCCACTTGCCCTTGTGGAGAAGGAGGCCTCGACACCAAGCCCCCTCTCCCCAGGGTCATGGCCCCCCCCCCCCCCCCACATTGAAGCAAATGGGATATTACGTCTGGACGTAATGGTGGGACCAGGACGTGAGCGGTCGGCAACATGAGCCAGGGAACATAGAAGGCTGGGCACACTGGCTCCCTCTTAAGGGGAAGGGAACATCTGCACATCATAACAGAGAGCCAAGGAGAGGAGGGCTGAGAGGGACCAGCAGCCATGGGAGAGAACCTTCTGGAAACGAATGTGGGCTGGGAGAGCAAAGGAGAGTGAGGGAAGAGCTGTCAGCCTGGGATTGGAATCGAGCTGGAAGCTACTCTGGCAGTCATGCCTGGGGTGTAGACATGGAGGGATCATTGGCTGAGGGCTTGCTGAGTACATTTTAATTCATTTCATCTTCATACCAATCCTACTAAGTAAATACTCTTTATTTTTTCACTTTACACATGAGGAGGGGCCTTCCTGATGGCTCAGTGGTAAAGAATCTGCCTTTCAATGCAGGAGATGCAGGAGACACAGCTTTGATCCCTGGGTCAGGACAATCATCTAGAGGAGGAAATGGCGACCCTCTCCAGTATTCTTGCCTGAAAAATCCCATGGATGGAGAAGCCTGGTGAGCTACAAGTCCATGGGGTCACAAAAAGATGGACATGACTAAGCGACTGAGCACTTTGCACATGAGGAAACAGGAGCAGGGAGACTAAGCTGCCCAAGTCGTAATGATGAGTGGCAAAAGAAACAAACTCTCGACTGGCCAACTGCCAGTGTGTGTCCTCACAGACTGGGTGATCCCGCTCCAGCCTGGAGCCACCAAGCTGTGATTCTTTTGGGTCTGGCGAGTTGGGAGTAGCTTTAATCTAGAACTTGGGGCTGCACCTGGAGTCTTAGTCAGAAGGATCTGGAATCCCTGAGACAGAGGATGGATGGGTTAGAAGTAAGACAGAGGGATTCCAGTGATGAACCTCTGAGAGGACCAAATCTACATGGTGGTGTGATGTGGATGTGCACCAAGTGAGGAGGGAGAGGCAGGGTGGTAGAAACTGGTCCGCAGGAGAGGAGACCCTCCGCATCTCTGCTGGCCTGTGCAGCACTTGCTAAACGTGAGTGTAAGGGCTGAGGGATGGTGCCTCAAGCAGGGGGCTTGTTCTACAAACAGGAGTGGTAGCAGCCCTGGAAGGGAAACAAGAGGCAGCTGGCAAAGGGCAGCTCAACTTCAGAGCAGCTGCCAACGGTGACTTAAAAAGTCTGTAAGACACTCCCAGTCTCCAACAAGTCATGTCCCCTTCACCTCCTCCAGGAAGCCTTCCCAGACTGTGTTCAACTCTGATCCCTTACTTCCTCTGTAGCCCCTTGGCTGTGCCTCACCATGCCTCCAAGCCCAGATAATCCTCCAAGCCCCTTTGCATTAGAGAGTGAGGGGTCTCAGAGGGTTCCCCTGGCAGCCGGGACGGGAGCCTGCACACAGCACAGATGAGGCGGGGGCACAGTACTGCTGAAGGATGGGAGCTTTCCCTCCCAGGACTCCTGGATCAGCCCATAGAGGAAGAGATGTCGGAAGATCCCGAATTCTCTGACTAGATGTAAAGAGGTTCAGGCTGTGGCAATGCCAGCACTACCACAGCCCCTACCCACCCCCTCAGTCGTGTGAAAGGAGGGATGGGAAAGAAGGAGGGGAGACAGAAGCCAGGACCTGGGCAACATGGAGGCAGGGGCCTGCCTGAGCATGCCAGGGAGAGAAACAGCATCTCCTCCAGCTGGCAGCTCCACGGTGGGCACAGAGCCTGACCAAGGTTGTCTCACACCCTCTTGGTTTTAAGAGTCTTCCCCCCAGAGCCACAGGGTTGGAAGGTGCAGTACCTAGGGCTGATGGCAGAGGGCAGTGTAGGCACAAAATACCAGCCCCAAGGAGTTACTCTTCCTGGTTGGAAATGAGCAGTTGGTTGAGTGAATGGGACCATGTGTCAATGAATAGACCCAGTGTTGGCCCTGGCCCTGCACTTAGCCCACCTGAGTCAGATCTCTGGGCACAGTGCTGCTCTGGATTGACTGCTCATGGACCAGGGCACAGCTGGTAAACACAAAGGCCCTGTAAACACGCATTAACAGTGATTATTATAATAACATCTAACATCTGTTGGCTGCAAACTGTATTCCAGATGTTGTATTACTCGCATTATCCCTTTTCATGTGCTCAACTCTCCTCCACAGTGAGGACTTTGGCAGGTATGGAGGCATTGTGCATGGAAAACATGGACTGGACTCTGACAGCTGGACCCCCAACTCTGCCATTTACTGTGTGACGTTGGGTGGATTATTTTACCCCTTTGAGCCTCAGCATATCATGAGTGAGATCCACATTATAACAACCATACCTGTTGGGTTGTTGGGAGAATTCATTGTTGCTGTTGTGCTGAGAGTGGTACCTGGCATGTAGAAAGCTCTCATCAAAGGCCAGCTTGTATCAACCCCACTTACAAGGGCAGGATCTTGTACCCAGTCACAACCAGCCATTAGAAGAGCCAGGATTTGAAGCCAAAACATATGACGCTCAGCCAGGATGCCAGACATAAGCTAGCATGTGCCCGACACAGTCCTGGCTTACGCCTGATGTCTGCAGATCCAGTTTAGATTATGTCCAGAACAGAAGTGTCTCAATTTGGTTGATAAATTCTATAAATAGCATACACATGAACAAATGTAAGACACAAATCTCTTAACACAATTGTGTTTCATCACTTGCATGCCAAATCATCAGGACACACGTGTGTTACATGAGCTCTTTCTCCCCAGTGAAGGTGGGTGAGACGGAGCCATGCATACCTATGACAAACATTACAGAGTGCTGACCATAAGCCAGACTGAGGGCCCCAGAACAGAACATGGAGCTCTGGAAAATAGAGCCTCAACTGTAATATGGGTTCGGGAACAGTGCTATGGATGTGCAGGGCCCCGGTCCCCACTCTGCTACTCATCAGGGCTGTGAACGTGGGCAGAGCGCTTAGCCATCTGGGCCTGTTTGCTGGCCTATAATAGTGGGGGGATTCGGGGAGTTCTTGGCCACAAGCTCTAATGTTCCTTCTCATTTATGCTTTTATGACTTGATGGAGTCCACATGGAGGGACCAGAAAACGCATGACCATCGGAGGTGGCAATTCTGCTGCACCACCAAGGATGAGCAGGCTTTCAGGAAATGGGGCACGGGCACTTGAGATTGGAAGTTATATTTGTTAAGGTCCTGAGGTGTGAAAAGTCCTGGACTCCAGGAAGAAAGACTGGAATATGAGGCTGGGGAATGACGAGGGGGAGAAGGGGTCACAGGCACCCTGAAAGTCACCCTCAAACGAGGCTCATCGTTGGAAGGTGGCCTTGCCCTGGAGGACTCTGCTCTTCAGCACCTCGTTCAAGGCGACTGTGTCAACTGCTTCTGAGAAAACAAACTTTCCTTACAGAAACATACACATGTGTCAAAGAACACTCTTCTTAACTCTGTGTAATTTTTCTTCACAGAAATCATCCCTGCCTGCCATATCCTGTGTTTCGTTGTTAATCGCTGATTTTTACTCTCCCCACCAGACTCTGAGCTCCCCTAGGACAGGCTCTTATGAGCCAGTTTGCTGACTCCTGTATTCCCTGCGCCTGACGATGTCAGACTCGCCAAAGCTCATGAGCTACTGCTACATGGATACAGCAGACAGAGAGGCATACACAGGCCAGTGGGCGTGCTGGCCTCAAACTTGAGGATGGAAAAGAATCAGCTGGAAGAGGAGGAAAGCAAGGATGGTGTGGGAGAGCAAATAGGAGGTGGGTTGGCAAGAGACTGAGAGGAAAGGAAGAAGAAGGAATGACTCTCTGACAACAAGAGACAGTTGTAGGGACACTGTGGGAGCTCTTGAGAGGCGGAGCAGGAAGCTGCGCTGAAACTCAGACACCTGAGAGCCCTGGGGTGACTCAGCTCCTTGATCACAGCGGCCTGAGCGTCTTTGTACGGGGGCAACTGTTCCCAGCTCACAGGGCCATTGTGTGGCCTACCTGCAGTAAGTGCCCAGGTGCCCAGGAAGACCCAAGCCCGCCTAGAGGCAAATTTGTAACAAATCTCTGTTGTTTACAAGGAGCAGCTCTGGCCAGGGCCAGACGGCAAAGATCCGTATCAGACCAGGGACCCAGAGGGAAGCAGGAGCTGGACCAAGAAGAGTTGGATGGGGCAACTCAGATGTCAGTATGCCGGGCAATAGATTCAATACTGAGAATGAGATGGCATTGACCATTTATTGCAGAGAAGCAGAGAACTGGGAATGGCCCCAATCAGAGGACAATGAGAACCCCTTGACTGTGAAGACCCAGAAAGGTACAAGGACAGAGGGGCTTGCCCCTGGTCACAGAGAATATCCTGGGGATGTGTGTAATCTCTGCATACAGGGCAGTGACCCAGAGAAAGGTGCCCAAGGAGGAGGTCACCAAGAGAGCCCGTGGCTGGATGCCCTGCATCAGAGCATCACCCCACTCAGAATCAGGAGCAGGGATGGGACCAAGGCTGTGGTTACAGAGGAAGCACTTCCTGACTTGGGAAGGGGACCCAGAAGAGGAGATGAGGACGTGGCGAGATGGGTGATTTTGCAGCTTTCTGCTCGTGAGCCAGCCTTCATCTGCCCTTCATCTCGAGGCCTTTTTGGTTGCACAGCTACTGCCTGAGGTTTTGGCAGAAGCATCCTTGAGCTCGCTGCCTCCACAGCTGCCTTTGGTTTTGACATCCACCGCTGAGGATTTATAGCTGTAACTGCTCGAGGCACCAAAGCCCATGCTGAAGCCAGTGCCTCCTGCCGCAGCACTGGTGTTGCTGATGACGGCTGCAATCGGCAAGAAAAGACCCAGTTCATTCAGCTTCCTGGGACATCCTGATCATTCCCTTAGTTTTCTCCCCTGGGGTGGCTTCTCCATTGTCTATTTTTAGTTTACTAAGAGATTTTCATCAGCACTGGTCATTTTTCATGTACTTGACCCCATGTATTTGACCTTTTCCTAATTAGTCTATGTGGATCTATCAATGTCAGACTGTAAGCACTAGCAGACTTTAGCAGTGAATTTCCATCTGGATAGGACCAGATGAAGAAAGGCACTTCACAGAGGCCTTCTGATACTTCTGCTAAAGAAAGGGGCTGCTGGAAGTACCCTATAATAGAACCCTGTGCTCTCTCTAGCTTTTAAATCTGCAGGAGGTTATTTCTGCTTTTTTCATCATTCAGCCAGTCAGGCTCCTCTCGTTCCTTCTTATTTCAATCCAGTACCTCTTTTATGGACTGACCTCAAAGAAATGGAATGTAGTCATTAAGTATAATTCTTAAAGTAGACTTTGGGACTATATACTGTTGGATATCATTTGATCTCTCTATAGGTTATACTTTTGTATAACCTGTATTAAAATAGTATTTCACAATACTGTTTTTCTCCTTGGTTACTAAATCCAGCTCCCTCTTTGTGCCCCTAAGTCTCCCCTTAACCCACTCTATTATTGTTATTCTAAATTTTCTTTGGTGTCATGAAAATAGAGGGACTTCGACTTCTGGTAGGTGACTAAGGGCAGAACTAGGTACTGCAGATACTTACAGATGCTCACAGAATTTGGATATTCACCAGACATCCTGCAGAGGGAGAAGAAAATCAGATAAACCTCCCTAAACCTCTTCGATCCAGGGAGATCCCTCAGTGAATCAGCCTCCCCTCTCAGACACGCCTTCCACTCCAGCCCAGCCTTCTTTCTTCCCAAACACCCGAGTGGGACCTCTCAAGAAACAGAGAACTAAGACGAAAAGTCTGCTGCAGGGAGTCAGCCTCTCCATCAAAGTGGCTTTGGGATTATCTGATGTGTGGGATAATTGTGCCCCTGCTTCCGACTAGTTATGCCTTTGGTCTTAGACAATTAAGAGGAGTGAGCTCACATCCTCTCTGGGCCTCAGGCTTTGCCAGAGCAATCTTGAACCTAGGTGACTCTTAGAGACCATCTTGCCCCTCCCACTCGCCTCAAGAATGAATCATGAAGGGCCAGGGATGCTCTATATCTCAATTTCTTCAATTCCTCCCCAACCACCTCTTTGGGACATTTACAATCCTGTCCTTCTTGCTGTCTAACTCTGGTCTTTCCTGCCGCACCATGTCAAAACCATTCTTTATAGAGTTTCACCTCAGTAGGACCTGAACAAAACCAAACTGTTTGCCCTCAACCTTCCTACTAAAGCACAGAGATAATGCTTCAAACAAAAGACATCCCCCCCTCACCTGCACTCCTCGCCCTCCAGCAGCTTGCGGTAGGTGGCAATCTCCATGTCCAGAGCCAGCTTGGTGCTCATCAGCTCCTGGTACTCACGCATCATCCTGGCCAGCTCCTCCTTGGCCTGGAGCAGGGCAGCCTCCAGCTCATCCAGCTTGGCCCGGGCGTCCTTCAGGGCACAGTCGCCCCGCTGCTCAGCATCGGCGATAGCCATCTCCAGGTTGGAGCACTGAGGGGCAAATGGATTCAGTGCTTTGGGTCAGAGCATAGCTCTGAGATCCTGCTCAGAAAACCGCCCTTCTTTTGATCCTGACTGATGGTAAATGCTTTGAGGTCCTTCTGGTTTCCCATTTTCTGAACATCACTAGAGGTGATGTCTAGGATCTGTCCTTCCCCCCAACTCCAGGCACAGTTCAGTCCGGCTCATGCCATGGCCTATAGAGGTAGAGTGTCCTTACCTTGGGAGAGAGGAGGGGAAAGGTATTGATCGAGATGGTGGCCACCTGGGCACAAGGCTCCATAGTCTCCCTACTAGTCAGCTAGTAACATCAGCTGTTCTGCCAACCCTAAAAAGTCTACCAACCCTAAAAAGTCTCTGGGTCCCTGGCCTTAATTCTGCCCCATAGTGTAAATGATATCTTGGGAGATACTGTAAATAGTGAAAAAAATAGGGACCAATAAATTTCCTATTAATAAAATGTCTATCCAATAAACCTACCCCACGGAGGATCTGGCCTCCCAAACTGCACAGAGGCTCATGCTACAAGGCAACAGCCCTCCATAATACTTTTGCATAACTAACAGGTTTTACTAGTTTACAAACTTCACTTTTAGGTGTTACTTGCAGAAGCAAACTGCAGGTGGGGCTCAGCACTGCATCCAGGGGAAGCTGGGCAGATAGAGAGGGTGTCTTGGGCCTTTCAGTCATGAGTGTGTTTGCCAGTCACTGGGTTAGGCTTTGGTGGGATCCTAGGATCTGTTCCCTTTTTCTGGAGTCAAAGTTGCTTCACTCCAAGGAGAGGAGCTGGTCCTGAGGCCAAATGGAATTTTTCACTGCTGTCCAGGTGATGCTACCCTCCTCAACCAGGCAGGCCTCCAGCCATACAAGCATCCACAGTGTTTCGGGTGAGTGTTCACAGCCTCAGCAGAAAAACCTAGGACCCAGCTATCGAACCAGGGAAAAGCATCGCCATCCTCAGGATTGTGAAGACCTATTATTTAGGAGGATGCAATAAACTCTACAACTCGAATTCCACCAAACTGTCCTCTGTTCTTTGTCACTGACCAAGATCCTGCAGGTGAACTTGGGGGACTCCAGAAGCTTGGGTCTTGTGAATGTGGCATGAGTTGAAAGGAAGACCTGAAATATTGGTTCCTCTGAAACAATTAGCAGCTGGATTCTGGAGCCACTGGATGCAGAGTCTGCATGTTTAACTGTGGGCTTCTTTGGTGGAGAGGTCAAAAGGCAGGAAAGCACCTTGGCTGAGAGCCCTCAAGAGGAGCTGCCTTGGGGACCAAGCATCAACAGTGACCCCCACTGGCTCCCCAAGGAGGATATCTCCCCTGACCTCCAAAGCACAGTGGCCTTTTCATCACAAATGTCATTTTCTGGTGATAAGTTTGCCTAAACATGTACACAGAGCATTTTATCAGATAAATAGAGTAATTGGGTACCAAAGGTAGCTTCAAACACCTTGTGTTTTTCTTTCATTTATGCAGAACTTGATTAAATAAAAACACCATAGGTTCTTAATTCCGCTGTTGGAGGAGGGCTGTGTGTGTGTGTGCACGTGCACATGCAGGGCAGAGAAGAGGAGGAGATAGGGGACTTGACTTGCCCAGGAAGCTGAGACCTTAAATCCTTGCACCAAACTCCACAAACTTAGGGAGATTCAAGAGTTTGCTTGCTTTGGAATCACAAGCATGGCCCCATATTGTGTTCCTATGGGCTGAGTTCAGTGTAGTGCCCCCCACAGATAGCCACAGGAAAGGGCAAACACTCAGCAGAGACCTGAGCCAAGACTAGTGTTGAGGGTGTGTGTGGTGGGGGTCGGGGTTGGGTGGCGATCTTCCTTCTCCACTCTCTTCTAAAATCCACTGCTGGCTCTCCTTCCTTTGGCACAGATTCATCATGGGAAATTTCCAAGCCCTTTCACCAATTGCACTGGGTCTAAGGTCCACCACCCTCTTTGAAGACTGCCCATAATCCACCCATTCCTACCTAGCAGTGTCCTGCTCCCTGCCACCCACCCATCATGGACCTTCTGCTCAGGGTGGGCGTCTTTCCTTCTGGCACACATGCCCACCTCACATCCACTGCTCCTGTGGGTTCCTTCACCAGACCCCTTCCCTCTTTCTGCCTTCCATCCCAAGGTAATCCACCTCCTACAGGAAGCCTCACTCGGGTCCCCACTCATCCAGAGCCCCTTGGAAACCCTACAGCACTTAGGGAGTGTGATGCCCAACAAAGGACGCTACATCCTTCCATATGGATTCCTACTGTTCTCTCCTGAGAGATCTTATTTTATCCTTTTTAATAATGAGCCTTATACAGATTGATGGAAGATCCTCACAGTGCTGGGAAGGGCAGGATGCTCTTCTCATTTGTATAGGCTAGTACAACTGTTCTCATACTGACTGTACCAAACCATAATTGGTCTCAAACCAATGAGTGCTGTCAGCTGACTCCTTTCATAGAACCCACCTGCTTCTTCACGTTCCCAATCTCCGAGCGGATCCTCTGGATCATCCGGTTGAGATCTGAGATCTCAGCCTTGGTGAGTTTGAGGTCATCTCCATGCTGGCCTGCTGTGGCTTGCAGCTCCTGGATCTGAGATTGGGGGACAAGAGATGAGGAGCACAGGACAGTTGGGGATTCAGCCCTTAGGGTGCTGGAGGAGAGGGAGAGTGACGGGGCACCTTTCTCGTTATCTACACAGCACAGGCACAAGAGGAGGAGGGAAGAGGGGAGAGGGAGAGGGAGAAAGACAACCCTTTCCTTCTGGATAGGAAGGCCCGGCCCCACTTCAACAGGATCCTCGGATTCTCAAACATGAGAGCCCTAATGGAGTCTGAATTTCCTGTCCTCGTTTTGACAAAGTTGGAAGTAGAAGAAAAGCTGAGATTGTGGATTGTCCACAGAAATGACGTCAGAATCTTATTGAAGTAGTGACTGACATGGCCTCAGTTGTCAGCAAGGGCCTTGGCTGGGGAAGGGCTTAACCCACGCACAGCCCCCAACACCTGCCAAGACTGTGGAGGATCTCTCTGGACCACAGGATGGCATTTCCACAAGGCCCAACTCCAAGAAGCAGGAAGTCTCTGCCCAGCCCCGACACACATGCACACACACACAAGCACACACTTGCATACATGATGACAGGATGGTAGCTGTGGTCACCTGGCCCTCAGCTCACCTTGGTCTGGTACAGTGCCTCGGCCTCAGCCTTGCTCTTCAGGGCAATCTCCTCGTACTGGGTGCGGACCTGGGCGATGATGCTGTCCAGGTCTAGGTCGCGGTTGTTGTCCATGGACAGGATGACGGATGTGTCACTGATGTGGGACTGGATCTGAGCAATCTCCTGGAGGACAGTTAGGGGAGGGGAGTCAGTTAAAGGTTTCCCAAGGTGGGGGTCCGTTTTCTTGATCCTCTCTGGCAAATCCCCTGCTTCCCCTTCCTGCCCTTCCTCGGCACGTGAGCTCTGCCTTCAGCAGAGGCCTGCAGTGCTCAAGCCTGTGGGTGTGAGATGAAAACATGGAGCTTTCCACCCATGGGACTGCCCTCTCCATCACACATGCAGGACTCCTCCCACCCTGCCCACTCCCTCCGCACCAACAGCCACCATGGATCAGTCTGAACTCCTTACGTGACACTCAGTTCTCTAGAGAGTCACCAATGAACCCCCACTTCTCCAGGCCCCTCATACTTTAGCACAACTCCAGTTCCAGGTCTCCCCTAATTCTACTCCTTCAGGCTAGAGTCCAAGCCCTTCCCTGCACCCACGGAAATCTTGCTCACCTTTCTCCTGGAACCTTCACCGACACCTCAGGCAGAATTCACCATTCCGCTGCTCTCCCAAAGCTCATTTACATGCTGTTTTCCCTACCGGACTATGGACTCCTAGAGGACAGGAATCATTTCTCCTCCATCACGGTCTCCTTAAAGCCTACCCCCACTGCTCAGCACATAGTAGGGCCTCAGCAAATGACAATGTGGGTCAGTGCAGAGGTCAAAAGGCCTCTCTGCCAACCCTTGGTCATGTGACCATCCAGGCCAAGGGCCAGAAACCACTTGCAAGAGGAGCAGACCACCAGAGAGCTCAGCAGGGTCCTTACCCCTTCATAGAGGCACTTCAAGAACTTGATCTCATCTGTCAAGGAGTCCACCTTGGCCTGGAGCTCGACCTTGTTCATGTAGGCGGCATCCACATCCTGGGGAACACAGAGAGAGACCTGCCTCTCCCCCTGCCCTCCCTCCTGCCACGAGGAGCCCCAGGTTCCCTGCTCTCTCCCCTTCCACCATGCTTCACAGGGAGGCCCGGACCCTGAGAGCAAACCAACCAATGTGCAGGGCCATGCCTGCACCTGGATCTAAAGCTGGTAGCTTCTGGAAGCAACATGCTGCCCAGGCAAGGGACCTGAGAGATGAGAGGGACAATAGAAGCCTAGCCATCTCTGTCCTAGAGACTAAGTGACCCATAAGGGCCCTTTCCTCATCCTACAAACATCTGCATGCCAGGTCCCTAGGGAGCCCCCAGGCTTCTTCCAGCCCTCCCTACCCGCCTCATACCTTCTTGAGCATCACAAACTCATTCTCAGCAGCTGTGCGTCTGTTAATCTCCACCTCGTACCTGCGTGGGGCAAGAGAAAGGAGCATCACCAGTGGGATAGTTCCGTTCTGCGAATGCTCACTGAGCAGGCAGCAATCGCCTCTGTGCCCAAAGCTGCAGGACAGTGGCCCACAACCTGGGCTTTACGTTCCCCCGGGGCACGGAGAACCTTCTGAAAGGGGATGTGACAAGGACAGGTTTAAAGGCATCAGTGTGCAGCTCCTTCGCTCATAGTCAGGCTACCCTAAAATGTATCTACTTGGGAATGCATCTGTGATGGAGACATCATGCACGTTCTGCTGTCCCACCTTCCTTGTGACAACCGAAAGTCATCCCCCTGTCCACCAGCTGGCACCTTAGTACGAGCCCTAGTCGGAGGAGAAAGCTCCCAGGCACCAAAAAAACGCTATTCCCTTTCTCTGTAAGTTATGCCTATTTCTTACACAGGTGAAGCAAGGTCTTGGAAACAGGGTGTTTGGATGGGGGTGAGATATTCTCATTACACATGTATTGTAGCTTGGAGGGTCAAGAGCACTGATCACTTAAAGATCTCACTACTCCATCCTTTTCTATTAACAAAGAACATGTCACCTTGCCCCAGGGACTTGTAGATAGAGTATAAATATATAAGCAGAAAAGGGGTAGGTGAGGAAGGGGTGTGGGGCTCGGGTCTCACATCCCCTCTTCCCCTCTTGCCTTGCCTCCTATCCAGGGGGCCTTTTGTTTAAAAAGAAGAATAAAAGGATTCTTTAAAGAACATAATACAGGACATTTGTGAGAGCAAATAAAATAGAGTATTGGAAAGAAATGTTTTGTGCCCCCAAAGGAGCTATTTTTCATACACATTAACTGGAGCAATTCTTCTCAGCTTTTTACTTCCTAAGTCATGTTACTGGCTGCCAAGAAAATAAAGTTTTGTTGGATTGCTGAAGTAGTACAGGTTAGTGAAGTGGATTATTTAAAGTACTTAAACAGTGGGACATTTTCTGAAGACTACCAGATTTTTCTAGTTGCACAGGGTAAAACACAGAAAAATAGCCTATATGATTTATCTCAGATTCTATGTGTGTTATTCAAAAGATAATTAAAAACTCCTTTCTATCAAGTTATACTATGAAATAGTTGTTTCCATCACAATTTTATCTCATATTATCTTACATGTTATCACATTATATCCATCCTATTAACAAAAATAAAAGTATGTGCTAATTGAAGACCAATTAGCTTTTAGCACCTTATATCTTTCTATTTCATAAAATACATTGGAAAAGATGGATCATGATGGCTATCAAAATTGATGACATTCATGTATTATAAATAACTTCTCATCATTTACTTCTAAAAATTGAATATCAGAGTTCAACATATACATACAACATTTATAAAGAAAAACTGCATTTTACGTTACTGTGGACTTAATAAATAACATATAATTTTTAAAAACAGATTAAAATGTATAATTAAAAGTTAAACCATGACAAAGTACACATGGATTTGTCTTGTTTTAGAATATAGATGTATTAATTATGTTAAATCTACATCATTTTAATTTTTACTGTTTTCAATAACCTACTGTACAAGATGTCACCCTTAGTTTGTTGCTGAGTGGATTTTAAAATAGTCCTCAGTGCATGTTTATATTTTGACTTGAATTTAGATATGAAGCCACACTTTTTCTGATAGAAAGCAACCCTTATTTCTCTGGTTTGACAACGAAAGCTAGCTTTCCAATTAAGCTAGATGGTAGAAGCTTTCTATAAACTAAATGAACCAAAATTTTGGAAATTGTATTTGAGTGTGTACACATATTTAAAGAGGGGGCTCTCTGGGGGTGTTCTTTAAGCCTGTCCCCACAATCTGTGTTCTTTCAGAAGTCCAGGACTACGTCACTGCCACCTCCAGGGGCCCCATACAGGGCTCAGGCCAGAGTTCCATTTTAGGGGGACTTCAGTAGAGATGGATGGGCAGATCAAAAGTGAACCAAGAAAAAGAGCCCAGTTCACCACCTTGTGGAAGAAGTCATCTATCCCCAAAAATCCTAACACCTGGAAGCAAACCACCAAAATATCAGATCCCACTAAGCTAGGGCATCACTCTCTCTCCTTATAGGTTCAACTTAGAAGGAGAAACCATTTCCCATCCAAACACACTCTCAACTGTTCTCTTTAATAGTGGGATTCAGCAGCATGGAGATGCCTCACCATGAAAAAAAAAAAAAAAAAACCTTTACAAACTCATTTTTGCTTAGCTTTAAGATGTGTTCTGAGATTGGAAGGATGTTTCCTTCTATAGGAGTCCTGGCAACTCCTATAGAAAACCTCACTCAGGAGAAGCTACAAAGCCATTTGGGTTGTTCATCTGGTTTTGAGACAGTTCTCTCCACCCACTCCCCAACATTCTTCCATTTCCAATGTTTAAAATGAGCACATCATCTCCTGGGCAATTTGGAGCACCATTATGGGTAGATTTTTTCTCTTCCTACGTTTCATCCTGTCTAGATCTCTCTCCCTCCCATACAAGAAAGAGTAGTAATGATATCAGCAAAGGATTCAAGAAGACAAAATTGCTGGCTCCAAATCACAACCTCACCTATAATCAAGACCTTCCAGTGGCATTTCTCCACCTCTCCACTCACCTCTTCTTGTAGTCCTCCACCACATCACGCATGCTCCTCAGTTCCGAGTCCAGCCTCACCCGGTCCCCCGACAGCGTCTCCAGCTGCTTCCGCAGGTTGCTAGTGTAGCCCTCGAGGATGGGCTCCAGGTTGTTCTTACAGTTGTTCAGGTCCAGTTGCTGCAGCAGTTCCCACTTGGTCCCCAGCACCTGGTTCTGCTGCTCCAGGAACCTCACCTGGAAACCAAAGGTGGTCATAGACCCCCAAACGCTCCCCCAAGTGCTCTTGCCTGTCAAGAGTGAGGACAGGGCCTCAGAAATCAGATGGTGTCATCCTGCAGTGGGAGTCATGAAAGAACGAGGTTCCTCAGAGAGTGGATTCAACCAGAGGGACACGTCCACCTTGTCTCTAAGACAAGAAATAGGATCCAGTCTTAAACGAAATCAGAAAGTGGGTAGAAGCAATGCTGTCTATCATCTGCCACCATGACTTACCATGTGGGTTAAGGCAGCATTTTTTGTTATAAATACCAGTGTTTTTGGAGTGAAGGGAAATGAGAAGCAGGAAGAAATAGTGACTGGGGAATGGCACTGGAAAGTCACTCTGGTAATTTGCATGTTCTTTCTTACATGATGTCTAAATCGCTCCTGGTTTGTTTCTTTCATTGGTTTTGGAAGCAGATTGTCACATCTTTAAACTCAACATTCAAAAAAACTAAGATCATGGTATCTGCTTCCATCACTTCATGGCAAATAGATGGGGGGAAAGTGGAAACAATGACAGATTTTAATTTCTTGGGCTCCAAAACCACTGCAGACAGTGACTGAAGCCACAAAATTAAAAGACGCTTGCTCTTTGGAAGAAAAGCTATGACAAACCTGGACAACATATTAAAAAGCAGAGACATTACTTTGCCGACAAAGGTGCGTATAATCAAAGCTATGCTTCTTCCAATAGTCATGTACAGATGTGAGAGCTGGACCATAAAGAAGACTGAATGCCAAAGAATTGATGCTTTTGAATTGTGGTATTGGAAAAGACTCTTGAGAGTCCCTTGGACAGCAAGAAGTTCAAATCAGTCAATCCTAAAGGAAATCAACCCTGAATATTCATTAGAAGAACTGATGCTGAAGCTCAAATACTTTGGCCACCTATTGCAAAGAACCAACTTAATAGAAAAGACCCTGATGCTGGGAAAGATTGAGAACAGGAGAAGGGGATGACAGAGGACGAGATGGTTAGATAGCATTACCGACTCAGTGGAGTCTGTTTGAGCAAACTCTGGGAGATAGTGAAGTACAGGGAAGCCTGGTGTGCTGCAGTCCATGGGGTCACAAAGAGTCAGACATGACTGAGCAACTGGACAACCACAATCACATCTTTACAAATCTATTCATATTGACGGAAGGTTTTTCATTTTTGTAGTGAACAATGTCAGGCCTCTGCTACACCAACATTCCTCTTCTTACCAATCTCTTTAGTTATTTCTTCCACTCTTGCCCTCTGTTCTCCAACTACTTCATTTCCTCTTCCCAAGTACAGTAGTGAGGGATACAGGCTACTGTTGCTGCCTTTTCTATTACTCTGGCACATTTCTTAGCTTCCGTCTATCTTAATTTGAGCTTCTGCAGGATAAGAGTGATCATTGAATCATGGGTTGATAAATGAGAACCACTTGGGTCAGCACCAGGCACTGAGGAGTGCCAGCTATTATTAGTATCATATCCCTCATGGTCTAGATCTTTCCAGGTGGAGACAAGAGAAGCCCATTCTTTGTCTCCTCCCACTCAGCAGGGTTACTGCCTATGACTCCAGAGCCATCTTCTCTGTTGCCCCAACTTCTGGACATACACACACAATTTGACATGACCTCCTTCCAAATCTTCTCCCCTCAGCACCTTCTAGCCCTTTCCTCTCACCTCCTCTAAAAACCTTACTGGTTTACATCCTTATCCCACTTCCTACCTTCCAGGTCTTTCTCGTCCACCAGGCATCACGTCCTGGGACACCCCCTGTCCTGGAACTGCAAACCCATCTCTCTGTTTGGTAGTGAGAGCCCTCAGGGGGCCCATTATGCATCTCCTGCCACTGACACCTTTCCTGAGTCTTTTCCAGCAAGAAAGGAATGAAGCTCCTCTTTAATGGGGAGGGGTGGGGTGAAGGTGTGCCAGGCACTGTTTTAACCACCTTAGAAACATCCAATTCATCCTCATTATAACCTTATGGGGTTAGAGCTACTCTTGCGCCCATTTTACACAAGAGGCAAGGGAAGTTCAGAGAGCATAGCTAACTTGCCCAAGTTCCCACGCCAGTGGCAGGGGCAGAGTGAGACCCGCATGTACACTGGTCACCAAGGCAGGGACGGGTAGACGCTCCAGCACCAACCTTGTCAATGAAGGAGGCGAACTTGTTGTTCAGTGCCTTGATCTGCTCCCGCTCCTGGGCGCGCACTTTCTGGATCTCTGGGTCCAGCTCCACGTTGAGGGGGGACAGGAGGCTTTTGTTGACGGTGACCTGAGGGATGCCGCCCGGTGGGCACACGGACGGACACGCGGGCCCCAGCCCCGCGCTGCCGAAGACGGTGCCCACGAAGCCTCCCCGGCGGCCACCGCCAGTGGCTGCGCAGGGACCCAGCGCGGAGCCGCCCCGCCCGGCCGAGGAGCTCAGGGCCAGGCGCCGGCCGCCCCCGCAGTTGAAGAGGCTCCTGCTGCCGAAGGTGGCCGTGCCCTTGACGCCGCTGGCCCGGAATGAGGCGGTGCTGCTGCTGACCCGGCTGGAGATGATGGCAGAGCAGCCGCTGAAGGCCAGGCGCTCCCCACCGGGGTAGAGGTTCAACTGGCGGCTCATGGCTGGGAGGTGGAGGTCACCGGTTGCTGGGTGAACAGGCGAGGGACGCGGAGCAGCTAGGCTTTCTGTCCCTGTTCAGTCCTTAAATAGTCAGAGGGCTGGGCCGGCTGGAGTCAGCCTAATATGTAGTTCATGAATATCTTTCAGGCCACCTAGGGCCTCTTGGTTCTCCGTTTATGAAATTACCATCTCCCCTCTGAGATTTTTGTCTCTTCCAGCCTCAATTCCCCATGAATTCCCTATAAAATGGTCCCAAACCCTGCATTTGCTCTGCTTACCTACTGCATTATAGTAATTTGGCTGCCTTATCTCTCCTCACTGCCCTGCAATCACTGGGGTTATCCCTGCCCAGATCTCCAGTGGAAGTTCTCAGTGGGTCTGGCCTCTTTGGGTAGAGGAGGGGCCAGGGTAACAGGGTAACAGATGTCCAGGCTGGTTCTGCTTCAGAAGGACATGAACAAGGTCAAGAATATTCCAGAGTCCTGCTTAGTCTGTCACCTGCTGTCTGTCCAGGCTTCTAGATGAAGCTGGCTCTGGCCTGTCCTGGAAGGAAGTTCCAAGGAAACTTCTGGTCCGTCTGCAGGGACTTCTCAATCTGGGAGACCAGACATGGTGACAAATAAGGCTAGTGAGAGCTCTGGTCACAAGTGCTGGCAGATGGTTTTGGGCCAGAGCTAAAAGCTTTCTCCAGAAAAGCATTTCTGGAACAAGAGTTGGGGAGACGTTATCTAGATGGAGGGAAGAAGGCGGCCTGGGGAGATGGTGCAGGAGAACTTTAGGAAGACGGCCTTTCCTGAGGTTTGGGGGTTGTTTCAGTGTTGTCTGGTTTGGTTTGGAGGTTTTTGATTAGTTTTGTTTTTGGTTTGTTTGTTTGAGTTTTATGTCTTGTTTTTAATAGTAGAAGAGGATCATTCCTCCAATCAAGGAAACTTTGGTCAGGACATTTGCTGCCCTGACATCTCTGATTCTGGATCAACACATGATGGACTCTCAGGTCAGGAAAGGCCAAGAACAACTCCCCCAGTCTGAAATTAAGACTCAGTTCTAGAACCTGATTCTATGTAAGCTCAGAAGCATCTTTTTTCGATCTAACTCAGCTTTCTTTTTTCCAAGTTGAGTTGCCTTCAATTCTTCTCTTCCCTGAGAAGCAGCTCCCTCCTGCTCCTCTGGCATCCAGGGGGTTCTGTTTCATCACTCTTATAGCTCAGTCTGTCTGAGTCCTAGAACTCTATCCTGTTCCTCCATCAGATTGACAGGTCCCTCTGGATTAAGGTCCTTCCCTCCCTGCTCCCCCGGGGTTCAGCCAAGGCCTTGGCATCAGGACATTCAGGACAAATGTGAAACAGACTGGAGGTCAGGATGAAGCTCATGTTGTGTCTTCTATTCTTCAGTGGAGCCTCAGCTTCCCTTGGGACCCTAATGGGCCAGCCAGAGATTGCCTGGGGGTAGATGACTGACACAGCCTCCACTGAACCAATCACAGAACATAATAACAGCCAAGGTGTTTACCCCACAGGGAACAAGGCTCTGGGGACGCTGGTGAGTGCTGGAAGTGGCGCCAGCCACAGATAAGCAGATAGAGGAGTCTGGGGTGTCCTGGGGGGCAAGGGGTGGGCTCTCTTTGCTACCTAAGAGGAGATGCTATAGTCCATTCTCTCTGGAGAGGGGAGGACATCAGTGTGACTGGGTGATCATCAGGCCATTCAAGAAACTCAGGATTGTGCTTTCCATTATTTCATGAGATTTCTCCTTCTGTCCCATGATTTTAGCCAGTGTTCCCCCATCCCCCATGAACACAAAAATTAGTTTATAAGTTCTGGTCACTGAGTTTTTAAAAAGGTTTTAAATTGAAGCAGAAGAAACTTACATAGAATTAGCTTTCAAAGGGAGCCTTTGAAGTCTCCCTTTTCCTGGAAACCTTCTAAGAAGCTGAGACACTTAGCCATCTGATACCAAGCCATTTCTGCCCAGAGTTAGGTGCTGGCCACCCCTAGGCAGGAACAGGTAAAGTGAAGTCACTCAATCGTGTCTGACTCTTTGTGACCCCATGGACTGTAGCCTGCCAGGCTCCTCCGTCCATGGGATTTTCCAGGCAAGAATACTGGAGTGGGTTGCCATTTCTTTCTCCAGGGGAATCTTCCCAACCCACGGATTGAACCTGGGTCCAGGTAAGGGAACAAGTAAATGACCTTTTCTTATCCTCCAGTGAAGGGTCAACTGGCTGGATGAATCAAGAATTCCTCAACCCTCAGGCTCACCTTAGAGATTATGAAAAGGCAAAAGTGACACATCCAGGTTTCAGAGACATCAGATATATGAGGATATGGGCAGATCAAAATGTGGCTGAAGCCTGATAAGCCGGGTTCTCATTGTACCTGCCTCTGACAGCTCACTGTGTCATCTCTGCCATTAGTTCTGAGAAACGGCAACCCCTGGATTGCTAGATGGGGCCAGAAATAGCACCCTTTGAAACTAGAGCTCAGCAGTCTAAGATGGATGAAACTCATTAAGCAAGGATTTGCCAGTGGGTCTCTTTTGCCCCAGAACACTAGTTCTAAGGAAATTAATATATATCATGTAGAACAAAACTGTAGGGGTGGATTCCATGATGGGTTTAAAAAAAAAAAAAGAGTTAAGGAGGCATCTTATTGCAGGATCCATTAATACACTTAGTGCTACTGCTACCAAATAGTGAACAACATTCAGGGCTTTCTTGCATGGTGACTGGGAAGTGAAATTCTAATTCTTTTTTTTTTTACTTTTTAGTATTTTTAAATTTTCTAATATAAGCTTTAATTTTTATAAGTGAGCTTTTTAAAAATTTTATTTAACATTTTCAATTATTACAGAATACTGGCTATCTTTCCCCATTATACAATACATCCTTGAGTCTACCTTACACCTGAAAGTTTGTACCTCCTGCCCCATCCTGATATTTCCCCTTCCCCTTCCCACTGTTAGTATGAGTGTTTGTTTTTTTTTCATTTTTTTCATTTATTTTTATTAGTTGAAGGCTTATTACTTTACAATATTGTAGTGGTTTTTGCCATACATTGACATGAATCAGCCATGGATTTACATGTGTTCCCCATCCCGATCCCCCCTCCCGCCTCCCTCCCCATCCCATCCCTCTGGGTCTTCCCAGTGCACCAACCCTGAGCACTTGTCTCATGCATCCAACCTGGGCTGGTGATCTGTTTCACCGTTGATAGTATACTTGTTTCAATGCTATTCTCTCAGAACATCCCACCCTCGCCTTCTCCCACAGAGTCCAAAAGTCTGTTCTGTACATCTGTGTCTCTTTTTCTGTTTTGCATATAGGGTTATTGTTACCATCTTTTTAAATTCCATATATGTGTGTTAATATACTGTATTGGTGTTTATCTTTCTGGCTTACTTCACTCTGTATAATGGGCTCCAGTTTCATCCATCTCATTAGAACTGATTCAAATGAATTCTTTTTAATGGCTGAGTAATATTCCATTGTGTATATGTACCATAGCTTCCTTATCCATTCGTCTGCTGATGGGCATCTAGGTTGCTTCCATGTCCTGGCTATTATAAACAGTGCTATGATGAACATTGGGGTGCACGTGTCTCTTTCAGATCTGGTTTCCTCGGTGTGTATGCCCAGGAGTGGGATTGCTGGGTCATATGGCAGTTTTATTTCCAGTTTTTTAAGGAATCTCCACACTGTTCTCCATAGCAGCTGTACTAGTTTGCATTCCCACCAACAATGTAAGAGGGTTCCCTTTTCTCCACATCCTCTCCAGCATTTATTGCTTGTAGACTTTTGGATAGCAGCCATCCTGACTGGTGTGTAATGGCACCTCATTGTGGTTTTGATTTGCATTTCTCTGATAATGAGTGATGTTGAGCATCTTTTCATGTGTTTGTTAGCCATCTGTAAAAAAAAATTGAAGAAGAAAATAGAATACTGATTCCAGTATCAGAAATAAAGTACTGTTATTAAAAAAAAAAAAAAAAAAAACTCAAGGCTTTCCAAATCTTTTTTTTGGTCATAGAGCCCCTCTCCTTGACCAAATATAGGAATCAGGGTTTTAAGGAATATACTTTAAGAAATATTGAACAAGTTTTCTCTAGCCCACTATTAAATAGACAAATTTCCAAATCCAAATAAATTTACAGTATCTCCTTAAAAACCTGAAGGAGATCTAAGTATAATAAATATAATATGCAGACTGATCTAGTTTATAGCAACTTGTCTCCAGCTACACTGCCAAAACCAAAGGAAAGTTGCTTACGTGGACTGGAGGGCAGATGCCAGCATCACCCCAACACCACTCAATGGAGTTACCATCTGATGGTAACTGATGTCTGTCCCTACATTGAGGAAGGTGGTACCAGAGACTGCCAGTGCTTACCAAGTGCCCTTGGCTCCTCCCCATTCCCCACCCTCCTTTGGGATTTGGCTGGTGATTGGAGCCGTGGTGGCCAATTAAGTGTGAGTATCATTGAAGTGTGTCATTTCTAGAGTGAGGCAGTCAGTAGCCCACATACTTGTTGAATCTCTCTTTTCTCCTATCCTAGTAACTCTGGAAACTGGGTGTTCCAGGTGACAGGGCTAGAAAACACAAGAGCCTAGGCTCCTGAGACATCCACTGTCATAACCATGTAGATGAGATTCCTTAGACTGGGAATGAGAAATGAACCTTTTTCATGTTAAACCACTGAGATTTCAAGGTTTTCCCATGGAGGCAGTCAGTGTTAATTACCTGAATCCAAGCATAGAAGTTAAGTGATAGAAATCTCTCTTAATAGCCAATACTCTTTATCCTTAGTTCCTGTTAGTGAAATGTCTTCTTATCACTATTAGACCTTCTCTACTTTCCCTCTCACTTCAGCTTCTTGAAATAAGAGTCTATCCTAGTAATACTAAGAGCTATAATAGTAACCGTGGTTTATTAACTACCATTTATGGAACACATACTATGTGGCAGTCACTAAAGTAAAGAATTCTCCTACATTCTCTCATTAAATGTAATTCTCATGACAGCTTTATGAGGGAACTACTATTATTAACCCCTTTTCACACCTGAGAAACTGAGACACATGGGACAGAAGTAGCTTGCCTAAGTCACACAGTGAGTGGTGGAGGAGGACCTCAGTTGGGTCTATCTGACGCCTAAGATCTAGACTTCTCCCACGAGCTCTACAGCATGAAATCCCAGCTCCTTAGCAGACACAGGGCCTCTCTGCTGTGGCTACTGCCCATCTCCCCAGCTTCAGGTGCCACTGCCCCCTCCCTCTCCACCTTCGGAACTTCTTCAGCCTTCCTCTTCACACTCGGGCAACCGTGACCTACTTATACCATCTAGTGCCTCTGCGTACAATGCCCACTTCTTCCTCTTGCCTGCCTAGTAAGCTCCATCCTCTCAAAACTCCATAGGTGATGCCTTCTCTGCCAGCCTCCCCTGACCTCCCTGAAGTTCCCACTCTCCTCTGTGCTGCCTCTGATTTCTTATGTTGCCCATATCCTACCTGGGTTATAGTTACATTTTCTTGTGGTTACATCTTCATTACAATTTCCTGCTAAATCGCTTCAGTCGTGCCCAACTCTTTGCGATCCTATGGACTGTAGCCCGCCAGGTTCCTCTGTCCATGGGGTTTCTCCAGGCAAGAATACTAGAGTGGTTTGCCATTTCCTCCTCCAGGGGATCTTCCCAACCCAGGGATTGAACCTGCGTGTCTTATGTCTCCTGCATTGGCAGATGGTTTCTTTACCACTAATGCCACTAGGAAGACCTTCATTAAGAGTTTGGAGCCTTTTCCTTTTCTTTTCCCCAAATAATTTTTTTGTTGACTTTATTCCCATCTTTTATGATAAACTGATTTTCTTTTTCACATTAGAAATGAAAAAAAGTTGTATATATTTCACTTAAATAAAATTTTTTTTTCCTATTTGGGAATATGAAGTGATAATATTTAGATATATACCTAAAGATCAGGTCCTAGCCTGGAAATGCCATTGCCTTGCTTCTTTGACAGTACGAGAGGATACATTCATATATGCATTCCAAGCTCTTTGAAAGAAGACATAATCATTTTGTTTGAGACCTAGTTATAATCCTCCAACCCTTTCGTTTTGTCGGATTAATCAACAACTAAAATGATAGATGCACAGAACTGACTCATTGGAAAATACCCTCATGCTGGGAAAGATTGAAGGCAGGAGGAGAGAATGAGATGGTTGGATGGCATCACCAACTCAATGGTAATGAGTTTGAGCAAGCTGTAGGAGTTGGTAATGGACAGGGAAGCCTGATGTGCTGCAGTCCATGGTGTCTCAAAGAGTTGGACACAACTGAGCGACTGAACTGAACTGAACTGAGAATAGATAGACAGAAATGGATATATATATTTGTATATGTCTGTTTTGCTGACATTATCTGTTCTTCACATAGACCTTTTCGCTGCATATGTATATTCATTTTGTTTCTCTTGACATGAGGATAGGGAAAACCTATTTAACTGCCAAGCACAGCCCCCATTTCTAATAAAGTGCTTTATATATATAATGGGCAACCAGGACTTATTTGATGGAGCACGGACCTTTTTCTATATTACTATATCCCCAACACTAACTCATGCCAGGCATGTGATAGCTACTTCCTAAATATTCCTTGACTTGACCACCATTTCTTTACTGGCCCCAAGAGTGTCTTCCCTGTGACTAGTTATTCAGCCAGCCAGTTCTCCTTTGGGTAATCAGTAAACTGCATATAGTTTATAAGATGGTTTCTTTAAAGTTTAGATTTTATTAATTGCTTTACCAGTAGCTAAACACCTCTTTCAGTGAGCTCATTATGTTTTGAACCACAAAGCTCAAGAACAAGATTCTGTTTCCACTTAACATTTATTAAGCGTGAACTTTGTACCAGGAATTTCACAGAACATCTTCATATTGCCTCATTTTAGCCTACCTACAATCTGGTGGTTAATTCTGCTTATTTTATAGCTACAGAAATGAGGCTCAAAGGGGTTGAAAGCTTTGCCCATGTTCACCACTTTGTTGCAGGGATTGACTCTGAATTCAAGGCTATCAACTTGAACTCTAGGACTGTCTCTGAATCCATAATAATCCTGTTCAGATGCACCTGTGAGCCCTGGTCTCAATGTGTGCTGGCCTCTCACTTACTTTTTCTTCCTGATGCATGCTGCCAGCATGATTTTGACCTGGGGGCCTATGAGAAAGCTCTGAGCACAGGAGTGTTTTGGAAGTTGAGTGACATGTAACAGAGATGGCTCCCATGCTTAAACACAACTCATACATACGTACTTGTACATTCACATCCACCTCAAGCCAGTAAAACTTCCCCAAGGATCAAGAGAACATGGGTCATTAATTAAAACAGAATCTGCCTTTGATCTTTGTCCAGAGAACAATGAACAGCCAAAACTTAAGCCCCAGGCTTTCTGGAACTGGCCTTCTGCTGCCTCTTGGCCAATTTTTTTTTTTAATTGGAGTATAGGTGTGTTAGTTTCTGCTGTCCAACAAAGTGAATCCACTATGCATATGCATATATTCTCTCTTTTTTGGATTGCCTTCCCATCAGGTCATTAGTTCTCTATGACTGTGTCTCTATTTCTGCTTTGCAAATAGGGTCATCTGTACCATTTTTCTAAATTCCATATATATGTGTGAATATACAATATTTGTTTTTCTGTTTGGCCAGTTTTAAATTTTGCCACGAGACAAATGTTGGCTTCCTGTCTGTCCCTACAATCTGAATGTTCTCAAAGATGTTTCCATTCACCCATGCATTGACCTGAGAAAAGCGTGACTTCAGAATTTCATCTGCTGGAGATGGGGGACAGAGACGAAGCCTCAGTATCACAAAATCCAGTGAAGGTGACCGTGGGGTCCTGCCATCCATGCAAGGATGTCTTTCACTCAGCTCAAAGGTTACTTTGGGGTTCTTTAAAGACACCGGGCCTCGGGTTTCAGGACATTGACCTCTATTTACAGAAGAGATTTTGCCTAAGAGGTAGATTCCCTTAGGAGAGAGAAGCAGCATTAGTTGTATAAATTTATTGGTAAGATGAGGAAGCAGGGAAGAAAGGCCTGAATGAGGACAAGAACACACGTGCTGAGAGCACAAATCCCTTCACCGACGGGCCAGTCAGCAGGGGTTCTCCTGGCTGTAGTCTGCAGGGGCCATGCAAGGTAAACTAATGACCAAGGTTTCCCCAGAGCTGATGCTGATCTAAGAAGAGATAGTCCTTGCAGGTCTGTCAGTGGACCTGTAATTGTCTGTACCCATGGAGCACATGGCCAAATACCTACCTAAACCAGGGCACAGAAAGGGAAGCAGGAGGACTGGGATTGCCCTTGAAACAAAAGCTTCATCTGTGAGGGGCTTACAGCCAGGAAAGGGTCAAGTCTTTATCCCTGGCAATTCTGCAGGAAGGGGAGGCTGTATTAAGAAGCCTCTTAGTATGGAGGCAGAAGGATGGGCTAGCATCCTGACTCCTCATTAAGAAAGACTAAGGTAGAGAGTTGCAAGAGAGGAGACAACAGTGGTGAAGAAAAGCAAGGAGGAGATGATGACAAGTGTGATGGAGGAATTTCCTGAAGAAGGGAGTCCAGGAGAAACCAAAGCAAACTATCTGGACAGCTGTCTTTCACTTTATCTTGTGGTCTTCTTGGTGGGTGAGCTCAGAGCTAGGGTCTTTCCCGGCAGGTCCTTGATTTCACTTGTACTCCCCAACCTGGTTTTGGCCTCCCCACGGGGGCTGCAGTTCCCACTGCCAGTGACACAGCCCCCCGGCAGGAAGCAATAGCCCCCGCCGACAGAGCTGGGCCGATAGCCATAGGTGCCAGCGCCACTGTACCCAAAGCCGGCTCCTGTGCCTGCAGTCCCGGCCATGGAGCTGCTGATAACGGCTGTGGAAGACAGAGGGAGGTCTAATAAGTGCGTGTCCCAGGATAGGGCTGACCCGAAGTCCTCTCCAGCCTCCCAGCTCTAACTAGATTGAATGTGTCCGTCCTAAGTAATACTCCACATCAACTGAGGACTTGGCTTTAGTGATATATGCTCAATTCCTGGCAGCTCAAGTACCAGGGGAATCAGCCCAGATCCCACAGGACCCCCAAGCCCAGAGCCTTCTCATTCTTTGAACAAACAAGAGTAGCAGGGGCTTCCCCCAAAGAGCAGATGACGCCTAAGCATCATGTAAGCCAACAAGTCTTGCGTTTAACTTAAGAAGACATTCTTAATTTTTTCCAAAGAATTTCCTGAGTGCTTGATACAGGAGAGCTTTTGCCGGCTTTTCTTAGGAGACCAGGCTGAATCCTTTGGGGCAGCATTGAAACTGCTTGTACACGATGTTTCTATGCACACCTGGGTCTCACTCTGGGTGAGGAGGTGCCCCTCTTCCTACTCATAGCTTCTGGCACTCAGCAAAGTCAGGATGGGGGGTGGCAGAAAAGCATGGGACTGAGAGCCTTATGAGTGAGGTTTCTGGGGAAGGGGCCAGAAATGGGGAAGTGTGAAATGTCAGAATGTGATGGGAAGCTGACCCCATCAAGGAAGAGGCTGCAGGTCTCAGCACAGGAGGTGATTAGGACAATGTTGCTCTAGCAGGCAGAACCCAGGCTGTTCCATGGGGGTCCTGGTGGTAGGGGACCACTTCCTTTGTGTTCATTAATGGGCTAAACATACTCTTTCAGAGGTGTGAAATACTCACATATGCTCACAGAATTGGTGTATTCTCCAGACATCCTGCAAGGGAACAAAAGCACAAGTGAATCTCTATCACATGGAATTTGAGTTACCCTCAGCCCAGCCTGCAACCATCAGCCAGGCTAGCGCAGCCTCTGCAAGTCCTCCAGCTGGCCAGGTGGCATGAACAGCCCTGGGTGACTCTGAGCACCTCTCTCTAGTCTTTCCCCTTCTTAGATGTGTGAACTTGCAACCCTGGAGCACCTGTGGCAACACCAGCTCCCAGGGGCCCTCCTGCTGTGCTTCTCGCCAACCCACTTCATCCCTGTGGGGCTACTGCCTGAATAAATACGTGTGTAGAAATACTAGCATCAGGAGTTGCCGCTAAGGAACTAACTCTATGATATTAGGACCAATAACTTCTCTTCTCTGGGTCTTATTCATAAAATGATGCTAGATTAGGATGGGGATTTTCAAGTGTCAACACTTCATGTACTACTCTTTCAATTGTTGCTATGACCACATATAGCTCATACTGTTATATGTTTAGTATTTTTCTTTGACTATCTTCTATGGTAAAAAAATATATTTCTCTTAAAAGGAAGTTTTATATCAATAGGGTACATAGAAAACCAGTATCTCTGGACCAAAAAAAGACAAAAACAGTAGCAGTGAAAATAAATAAAACAAAAAAATATTTGGCTAGATATTGTTGTCTGCTCAGAGACTTTGAACCTAGGATCTACCATCTCTTTACTAATAGGGATATTTGCAAGTGTCAGGTCAGTGTTAAATATACAAGAGCACCACACTGAAGCTTTCTCCTTATTTTAGTCTGAAGACTGGAAAGAAAACCATAAAGGAAATCACCATCTTATTACCTGACTGGATGCTGTTTAAGGCTATGTTTGTAGGTGACCTAAAAAGTATCTCCAACCCCTCCAACAGTCTGCCACCCACACCTGGGAAATTAAGTCAGAGGATTCCAAAAGTCCTTCCAGCCCTAACATTCTAAGAGCCCTCCCATCACCTACCTGCACTCCTCGCCCTCCAGCAGCTTGCGGTAGGTGGCGATCTCGATGTCCAGAGCCAGCTTGGTGCTCATCAGCTCCTGGTACTCACGCATCATCCTGGCCAGCTCCTCCTTGGCCTGGAGCAGGGCAGTCTCCAGCTCATCCAGCTTGGCCTGAGCATCCTTCAGGGCACAGTAGCCTCGCTGCTCAGCGTCAGTGATGGCCGTCTCCAGGTTGGAGCACTGAGGACCAGGAGGTGACGTTGCCCCCTGAGTTCTCAGGTACCTTGAGCCTCCCTTCACTGCCTCCCTCCAAGTGTTCACTGTGGTTGGACCATACTCTATCCTGCCCCACTTCCTAGAGCAAAGCCACATCCATGGAGTTAGTATCCTGTCAACCTGGAACTGAGAGGCTTGTTATTCTCAGCCCCTTGGCTTTCTGAAAGGCCTTTCCAATTGTTCCAGGATTCAGGTGAGAGCTAAGTGTGGAAGGCTCCATCTGAGGAAAAGAGTTCTGAGATGGAAGACCCTGAGAAGAAGGGTCTGAATGTGTGATTGACAGTTCACCCCTCCCTTGGGAATGAGCCAGGAAACCCCAAAGCCCCTTCACCTGCTTCTTCACATTCTCAATCTCTGAGCGCAGCCTTTGGATGAGCCGGGTCAGCTCTGAGATCTCATTCTTGGTGTGTTTGAGGTCATCCCCATGCCGACCGGCCGCCAGCTGCAGCTCCTGGAACTAGGGTGAAAGGGGCCAACACAGGAACCTAAGCTCAGTCTAGCAGGTTGTGCTTTTGCCTGGGGAGCATGGCAGAGGTGGGTTGGGGTCCCCAGCTTCACCAGGCCTATCAACAGCCTCCTGCTCAGACATCTGTTCTTTGGCTTGATTTATCTGCCTTCAGCAGAGATGATCTCACTGAAGGTTTTGGCCATAAGGACAGTCAAAAGTCTCACACCCTCTACACTGCAGGTTTGCAACACGTAACCTAGATTATGATACTCCCCTACCTATAGCTCCTCATGGTCAAGGTAAAATTAAAACAACTCCTAGCCTGGCATCAAGGTGCCTTGAGATCTGACTCCATTAGGCTCTTCAGGCTCAGTTCTTACTGCCCTCACCCATCATCTACCCAGCTCCCCATCTCTGCCAAACAGTTCCAGGTTCCATAAGGAGCCCATGTGCTTTCAAATCTCTGAGTCTGTGCACAAGGCCCTCTCTCCTGCTAGAAAAGCCTCCCCCATTCATCCTCTCTTTTCCCCTAATCAGGTCCAACTCAGCCAGGGCAGACTCCCTTTCTCCAGGAGGCCTTCACTGAGTCCCTACTTGGGTGCCCATCTGTGCCCATAGTCCCCAGCATGCCACTCTGTAGACTTTACCACTCTGTTCTGTGACCACACATTTCAATGTCTTTCCCATCAGAATCAGAATGACTGGGTGGCAGGGACCTCTAGTCTTACTTCTGAATTCCCAGTATCTAGCACAGAGTCTAGCTAGAAAAGAGGTCTGGAGAATGAATGAATGAATGAGTGAACCAAAGAGGGAGCTGATGAGCCACCCATCTATTTTCTCTGGAACTTCCTCCCCTTCATAGCTCAGCTGAGTTCCAGGCTACTGGCAGTCTTGCTGGACATGGAGGTGCATTTTGTGTGTATGGGAGTGCAGGGGTAGATTTGGTTATATCCTGTCACTGTGGGTCATGAATTTGGAGTCATCTATTAGTTTCGGATTATTCCTGCATTTGATGTCATCCATTGAATAATCAACAGAGAGTACTCCATTTTTGCCCCAGAATATAGTTATCTCCATCACTACCAGCTAAATGACCTTGAAAAGTAATACAAGGGGAACACAAAGAACATGTGACATTCAGAACTCCAGTGACTATGCACTGCCTGTCTGTCTCTGAGGGGTTGGGTTTGCCAGTTGTCTAATATCTGGCTCCAGCATGGTCCAAGAGTCAGGGTTCTTCTTAAGGATGCCAAGTTCCCTGGAAGGCAGGGGGAGCTTCTCACTGTGCTCCTGTGTTTTATCTTTGGTCCCAGGTCAGGTGGCCTTCTGCATCTCTGCATAGCCCTTCTCACCAGGGCACTAAGTCCCTGATTCTGACACCAAGTTGTCTCCTCCTGAGACAGGAGATTAAACTCCTGCCATTCAGCTCCCAAGCCACCCCAAGCCCTTGTCATAAATCCTTCTCAACCAGAGTCACCTCCTGACTTTCTGTCTAAATGCTATGGAACATCAGACATGTAGATTCAGATCCAGTTCCATCATTTATCAGCTAAATGACCTTGGAAAGTTATTTAAACTCCTTAAATCCTGCTTCTTCACCTTCAAAAGGGGAGTAATAATAAGCATTCACAGTACTGTTTCTGGGATGACACTGATGCCATTCTGCTCAGTGAGTGCTTGCCCTGAGCTGGAGAAATCCTGGTGTGAGTAACCTCAAGAAACAAATGAACCCACATCATGTTTATGCCTAATTCTTCTAGAAGGAATCTGGGGTTAAGCACCGTCACTGACAATCCAGAATGATTGGGCCACATAGCCATCCCTGATCCTGGCTGGAGGCTGGAATGTAGAAGGATTTGGGGACTGGGGACTTGAGTTTGAACCTTTATCAAGAAGCCTTGGCCTGCGTTGTCTTCTAGGCCATGAAAGCCTCCCTTCCTCACACCCTTGAAGGTCAAGTCTTTCTGCCCCTAAGGTAGCAAGGGGGCAGGGGGAGGGGCAAGATTACGTCCCAACAGTTTGGGTTTCCCTTGAGAAGGAACCTGATAAACCTCAAGGACAATTAGGAAGCCGCTATCTTGATCTGAGAAACTAAATTATCTGAAGACTCATTTCCCCACCCACAACCTATTAGAGGAGTTAAGATCTAAGGGACTCAAACCTACCCCTTTCTCCTTGGAGTTGGACTTGAATGAAAAGATAGGAGTGACCTGATCTCAGATGAGATCCCCTAATTTATTGTTATTAACAAGGGAGTTGAGATGCTAACTACCCATGTTTTCCTTCTTCCCAGAATTAGTTCAAAACTCTCAGCCTCTAAGGACATGACTCCTGACTTACCCCACCCAGTCCTAGTTCCCTAACCTCTGTCTCCCCAAGGTTCATGTTTCTCTGACGCATTCATTTGCACTCAGCTGTGTGTTTTCTCTGATGGCTTCATGGTTCCTAAGGACAGAGCTGCAATCTCTTCCTCCTCTGGGGAAGAGGTGGTTCTTTCCCCGGCACCCTGGACGATGCTGTGCTCCCAGCGAGCATGTGGGCCATGGTGGGTCAAGGGATGGGCCAGAGGCCCCGGAACACATGACCTTGGGGAGGTGTGCATCTCACCTTGGTCTGGTATAGCGCCTCGGCCTCCGCCTTGCTCTTGAGAGCAATGTCCTCGTACTGGGCCCGGACCTCAGCAATGATGCTGTCCAGGTCCAGGTTCCGGTTGTTGTCCATGGACAGGATGACAGATGTGTCACTGATGTGGGACTGCATCTGAGCAATCTCCTGCAGGGGCAACAAGGAAGCTTGAGCTGCCTTTTGTGAGCAGAAGAATGTGCCAAGGTGATGGGCCTGGCCCAGCAGCGAGCCCCCCAGACCCTCCCAAACAGACTCAAGTTGTGGTCCCCAAAACTTCCAAGAATGGAGTTCACTGGTTCAGAGGTTCCAACACCACATCTAAAACTTCTGGATGGTTTTGAAGTAGCTCAAGAAGAAACCGACCCCCCATGACTGTCACCTGAGATAGGTTAGGAGTGCAGAAGGTGGAGGGGAGAGAGCCTGGCCATCACACAAGGGACAGTAAGGACATCTGAGAGCCCATGAATGGGCCAACAGGCTGAGGTTTGAAACCAGATGGTCACAGAGGCAGTAGAAAGAGTGTGAGGATTTTCACCTCCATCCCTGGGGACTCATGCCTAAGACCCGAGAAAATTCCCAAGCCACAGAGAGAAGACAAGCAGAAGTGAGAATATGCTTGGTTGAGGGTCAGTGGGGACCCCTTAGGGCCCCATGGCTTCCTGAAGGATGTGAGAGGGGACAGCTGATGGCCAGGCTGGAGTGGATGGCACACATCATCAGATGTACCAAGATTGCTGTCACTCTTGCTTTGCTCTACAAAGCTCCCAGCGTCCCAACACTGGAGATTCCCTGGGCTCTTAAAGTTCCTGATGAGTCAGTAACCACTCATTCACGTGTCTGTCCTTCCAGACGATTGAGCCAGGATGGGGACAGGAACTGGGGGAGACTTACCCCCTCGTACAGGCATGTAAAGAACTTTATCTCTCTCTCCAGGGCATCCACCTTGGCCTGCAGCTCCACCTTGCTCATGTATGCCGCGTCCACATCCTAGGGGAATCCAGAGAGCCCCTGACATCACCCTTCAAGCCCAGACAGGGGTCTCCCAGGCGCTGGCCCCCCAGACCCAGTTCAGTGACTAGCTGCCCCCAAAAATGGAGTCAAGACACACGGATCAAGAAGTGACCCCCACCCAGAACTCACTGCAAGACCCCGAGCAGGTTCCTTATGCCTCTGGAACTCCTCTTGCCTCATCCAAGAATGGAATTTTTTACTGCCTACTCTGTCTCAAAGAGAGTATGGGAGAGAGCCCTACCTTGCTACGGTCGGTCACACGGTGCTCAGAGCTGAAGGTGACCAGAGACAGAGTTGGAAGGTGAACCTGCAGCCCTTCTCAAAGCATATGCTGTTTATGCATATGCTTTGGCCCAGGAGTGACTGTCCACATCTGCACTCCTGCTCATTTACACAAGACATAGGCCTGGACAAAGTGAAGTGTGCTAGATAAACTTCAAGGTGTCCCCAGGCCGCAAATCCCTCCAGCTTCTCCTGTGGCCCTTCAGCTCCAGGCCCTTCTGCAGTGGGTAGAGACTCCAGTCTTTCCTCTGATTCACCTCCCTCACCCCCTACACTCCTCACCCTGCTGAATCGAGGGACATGTATTCTGTCCTCACCTTCTTAAGCACCACAAATTCATTCTCAGCAGTTGTGCGCTTGTTTATTTCCTCCTCATACCTGCAGGAGAAGCATCACGATGAGAAGGGTGTGTGTGGGTGTGGGTGGGTATGTTCTCAACATGAAGGAAGAGATGCAATACCCATGTTATGTACCTTTTAATAGATATTATTTTACATTTTTACAAATCTATCCAACTCATTAGGACTAAGTGGCCAGCATCATGGGCAGGGTTTGAAGCAACCTCTTCCTGGACCTGGGGACTGGATGGCTTGGGTCTAGATTTCCTCTGAAGCCTGGAGAGTGAAAAGGTTCTTCGTCCTCCCACTCTGTCCAAATCACAGGAACACACCGCTGTCCCTCTCTCAGTCATGATTCTTGTGTCACCCCAGCTGCTTGACATCCCTACCAATAACTTCACCCCGTTGCCAAGTGTGAGTCCCAAGGAAGTCAGACAGTCCCCTAGGACAGGAGGAAGGAGCATGGCCTAAATGTCTAGGATCTGAGGGAAGTGAGAGGAAGCCCAATGGAAAGTCCAGCTCCCTGTCCAGCTGGGCAGTTCCTTGGACCTTGGGGCCAACTTGAACGAGCTTAGGACCCGAGAGGCTATGGTATGCACACCTGGGCTCTCGTGAATGGGGAGCAAGAGAGCCACCAACTAGGACAGCCTCACCACTGCCCGAAATGCTGGCTGGCCACTCTTTAACCCACCTGGCCACCCAGAGAAGGCCCTGATCCTGTCTGGGCAGAGGATCTCAGGATGGGTCACTCTCACCTGAGGCCAGTGCCCCTGAGGCCAGAGGCATACATCCCAGTGCCTCTGGGGAAAGCCCGAGCCCAGGAGGCAGTCAGCGTGGGTTCCACTCACCTCTTCTTATAGTCCTCCACCACATCACGCATGCTCCTCAGCTCCGAGTCCAGCCTCACTCGGTCGCCCGACAGCGTCTCCAGCTGCTTCCTCAGGTTGTTGATGTAGCCCTCGAGGATCGGCTCCAGGTTGTTCTTACAGTTGTTCAGGTCCTGCTGCTGCAGCAGCTCCCACTTGGTCCCCAGAACCTGGTTCTGCTGCTCCAGGAACCTCACCTGGAATCCAGCCAGCCAATAGTCAGTGGCAAGAGGCCAGGGAATTTCTTTCCTGGACAGTAGCTGTGTTCCCTTATGTTACGTAGCCTCATCCCTCAGAAAATGATTCTCCTACCCCTTCCCACTCAGGTCCTTTGTCTAACTGCAGTTCTCTTTTGGGGAGCAGCCACTGATGTCAGGAGGAGCCTCACCATCCTCCCTCGCCCCTCATCAAGTTCTGTCTTCTATGCACCTGTCCTTACCTGCCTGGACCAGTGTCGATGGTTAGCCTCATCCACCTTTCTTGGGTAAGTCCTTAGACATGTAATCTCGCCATACTGGCCTTCACGCTCTTGGGGACCCCTTCTCTGGGTTTCTGGTGATCTGGCCTGTGCTCTGCCTACTCTGTCTCCTTCATCACCGTCTCTCCCAGCCCAGCCAGAGGCCAGTATCCAATTGATCTGGGGTCTCGGGCCCTCCCATGTTGCCTTCATTTCTGGCTGCCTATGATCTCAGAGCATTTCCCCAGGGGGAGAACCAGCCTTCTCAATTTGCAATCTACGAACATTCCACCATTCCCTTGCACAAAACTCTCCAGTGGCTCCACACCACCTACAGGGTCAAGCCCAAATTCCCTTCTTGTGCTTTTCCAATGTGCCAATGCCACTCCCACCATTCGCCCAACACACACAAACTGCATTTCTCCCCAGTCTTCAGACAGGTCTCATCAGGCTGCATGTGACTCTTCCATCTCCTTAGGTTGCCTTTCTCCACCTCTGTCTGGCAAACTCCTACTCATGCATCACTGCCCTACCTCACTATCACCTGTGGTGAGCTTCCCCTGCTCCCATAAGCTTGGGAAATGTTTACTTCCCCAAGCCCTCCTACCCCTTTGCTCTTTAGTGATCCTCAAACATGAGAGTCCCTCAACATCACCAGGGGGCTTGTTAAAACACAGATTTATGGGCCCCACTCCCAGAATTTGTGGTTCAGTAGGTATGATATGGAGCCTGAGAATGTGCATTTCCAACAAGTGCCAAGGTGATACCGGCCCTATCAGTTCATGGACCCCTTTTAAGAGCCGCTGTTCTAGCATACCACTGATCCCCGTCTGCCTTGCCTTATAGTTTAGGGTGTATTATAGGTTATGAGTCTGTCTTTCAACCAAAGTCTGAGCTGGTCTGGGTCCCATGAGAGGAGGAGCTGGGCTTTGGAATTTCTAGATATCCTAAGTTGCCATGGACCTTGTGTTTCTCCAGGAATTCCCACCTTGTCGATGAAGGAGGCGAACTTGTTGTTCAGTGCCTTGATCTGCTCCCGCTCCTGGGCACGCACTTTCTGGATCTCGGGGTCCAGCTCCACATTGAGGGGAGTCAGGAGGCTCTTGTTGACGATGACCTGGTGGATGCCCCCAGGTGGGCACAGGGATGGGCACATGGGCCCCAGGACCACACTGCCAAACATGCTGCCGGCAAAGCCACTGGCTCGGCCTCGGCTAAACCCATAGCCCCCTGCCCGTCCACTGCCACTGGCCATGTTGAAAGAGATGCTCCGGGCACACCCCAGGCTATACAAGCTCCGGCTTCCAAAGCCCCCACTGAGCCCTTTGCTCCCTGCCCTGTAGGAAGGTGAGCTGCTCCCGGAAAGGATAACTGAGCATCCGCTGAAACCCGCCTTGGCAGCGGCTCCCGACTTGTAGGTGAATTGGTGGCTCATGCTGGGGAGGCCAGCGAGCTGGAATGAGATGCCAACCCTTAGCTGAGATGCAGCTTATCAGCCTGTGGTCTTAGACGCCTCCTTTATAGGGCTCAGAAGGGAGCCACTGCCCTAATTTGTGGGCTTATTTTGCCTGGAGCAAATCATTTTTTCCCAGCAAAATCAGAGACACCGGGAAAATAACTTAAACCTCCCAGAGTGCTAGGCTTGCAAGCCTTGCTCCTATAATTTGAGCCTTATCTAATTAACGTGGGATAATTAGGCTGACTGAATTATCCCCAGAAAGATCTTGGGAAGTTTGTCACAGCCTCAAGATTGCCCTTCCCCAGGGCATGGGAGTGAGGGGACCAGATTGCGGGGCTGCAGAGGGGAAACCTTTAATTGACAGCATCATCTGTGAGAGATTTCACAACTGTACCAGAATCAGATGGGCTGCATCCAGAACCCTGGCTAAGCTGCTTTTATGTGGTTAGAAAGAGACTCCGTGGCCTGGCTTCCCAGGGTTCCCGGAGGCAGTCCTCATGGCTGGCCTGGGCCGTGGCAGATGAGCCCACCAGGAATCCAGGCCCGGACCTCTGGTTGCAGGGCCTCTGTGCCCTCCCAGGCTAGTCTCCTGCTCCTCTGTGCCAACCAGGCTGCCCTGTACACCTTTCGCTACACACTGGACTTTGTTCCTGGACCCTCCCATCACTGCCGCCATCAACCTTGAAGTTATGGTATTGTCACCATTCACAGTGGCTAACACTGGTGCAGCACTTTCCAACATTAAAATAGCTTCTCATACACAGGGGCTCATTTAATTCACTAGACCTGGAGAGGAGCTGTGAGGGTCCACCTTTCACAAATGGAAAAATAGGAACTTATATGTTTGCTGTTATAGCTGAGGATCACATTTCACGAGCCTTTCTTTGTGTGAGTCCCAGAGGAAACAGCAGGCCCTGGTCTTAAGAACTCCTTTGGCTGGTCTTCTGACCCCACATTTGAAACTCTACAGGCCTTGTGTGTCCAGCCAGCCAGCCAGCCATTCAGGTGTTTGTTCATCCATCTGTCTGTTCATTTAACACACTTCTGTTGAGAGTTGACTCTGTCCCAGGTCTTAAACTAGGTTCTTGGGTCATAAATTAATAAGACAGAAGCCCAGTTTGCAATTCTAAGGGAGAGGGTAGACATTTGAATTTTAATAGATCCTTGATATTACCAAAGTATATGACCCAAGAGTTTCATAATTCCCAATTCCAAATACATTCACAGTACATACTTTCTCCATAAAAATGCAATTGTTTCACTAGGCAAGTGCTCAGATGAATAGTTTGCCAATCCCTCTTTTCCATTTCTGTGTAGAGATTTTGGCCTTACTCTGTATTATAACGGTATGATGCTTCTACAACTATTGTACCAAGCAATTGCCAAATTCAACCTCCTCTTTTTGATACAAAAAAAGCTCTTTTCTAGTTAAGAATAACCATTTTCTTGGGCAGTCTCAATTTCACTATCAGCAATAGTCCTTAGCAATCTTTTCAGTCTTCTTTCAGTAGACACAAAGGTTTTCCCCTCTGCGGTTTCTTCACTGCCATGAAGCAAGGCTGTGCTGTGATGAAGACACAGAGCCAGGAGCACACCCTAATTGATTCCTTTCCATATGTGAGTGTCACGATTCAGACCTGTGGTGTCTCAGCAAATCTGTTCAATACAGACTGCTGTCATGGGCCTCGAGCTCATTCCCTAAGGGCTGAAAGCAAGTGTTCACGCTCAGAAGGCAGTGCCGTGTGTGAGTGCCCTCCTCCTACAGGGGCTTGACTTCCCCCCTCCCACACTGGCCTTCTCACCTTGGGAACCTGCCACAGAGATACCCTGGAAAACCTTCTCTGATCACATCCCAGTCTAGCCACTCCTCTCTGGCCATCTTCCCCAAACTGCACCGATTGTCTATGCTAACTCCCTGTCTCTACCTGTGTTCCAGGTGTGTGCCAATCCTACCAAGCAGTCAGAAAGTTTCCTGAGGACAAGATCCAAATCCCATCTTCCCTCTACTCCTCTCTAGTTACTGCGCAGAACTGGGGTGGAGGAAGGGGTCCCAGGAAGTCATGGAGGAGACAAAGAGATGCTTCAGTGACCCCTGAAAGCATTTCTCCTAAGGACAGTATCCTCAGCTTAGATCTCTCCTAAGTGGCTTTTCAAATAGTGGGTCCCTTGCAATTCATATCCTGGCCCTGCCCTCAATGTCTACTGAGACATTGGGGAATGTCTACTGGGGAATCAATGTCTACTGAACCCTTATCTAATTTTCACACAGTTATGAAGTCAGGCCCATTTCCCACAGAGGGGCAGGCAGTGCTACCATGAGCCTTTGCCCAAGCCTCTGGGACAGGCATCTCTGAGGAATCAGCCCAAAGGAAGCAGAAAGCCAATCCCCATCACCCTCATGAGCACTAAAATCATGTTGTAAAAGAATATTTAGTATTTCTCATCCAGAAAAAATGGAGCAGACAGACTTTTCTGACACTGCTCTAGCAGAAGAAATGGTGTGAACTCACTCCACTTACCGCAACTAGAAACTTGGATATCACATATATAATAAATATAGGAAGATCTTAAAGATGCAGAGAAGAGGTACAGCAACTAGGGGCTTCAGGAGCCAAGGATGGCGGGATTAATGTATAAACACTACTATATATAAAATAGATAACCAACAAGGACCTATTGTATAGCACAGGGAACTATACCCAATATTTTGTACTAACCTATAGGGTCAAAGAATTTGAAGAGAATATATATATGTATGTATAACTGCATCTCTGGGCTATACACCTGAAACTAACACAACATGCAAATCAGCTATACTTTAGTTTTAAAAAGAAAACAAACTGAGAGAACTAAAAGAAGAAATCCAAATCATATGGAGTGTATTCTCTGACCACAAGGAATAAAACTGGAAATAAAACATTTTTTTAATTTTTAAAAAACAAAATTTCAGGAATTCCCTGGCAGTCCAGTGGTTAAAACTGTGTGCTCTCACAACTGAAAGCCCAGATTCGATACCTGGTTGGGGAACTAGGATCTTACAAGCTGCACACTGTGGCCAAAAAAAAAAAAAAAGTAAAAAAACAAAATTTTTTCCAAACACTTGGAAACTAAACAATTTACGTCTAAATAACTCATGGGTCAAAAAAGAAGTCTCAAGGGAAATTTTTTAAAAACTTACTTCCAAATGAGATCACATTCAGAAGTACTGAGTGTTAAGACTTCAATATATCTTTTTTGAGGCCACAATTCAACCCATAACAGAAATCAAAAGTACAATCAATCAAACAGAACCCTCAACTTAAGTTTCACACTTAAGACAAAAATTGAACCATAATAGACAATAGACTTAAAAGGTAAACCTAAAAACCTTTGGAGAAAATTTTCAGTATGCAGGACTATGTATATCTGGAGAAAACTATAATTTTAAAAGATATATGCACCCCAGTGTTCCTTGTAGCACTATTTACAATAGCCAAGACATGAAAGCAACCTAAATGTCCATCAACAGAGGAATGATTAAAGAAGATGTAGTACATAAATGCAATGGAATATTACTCAGCCACAAAAAGGAATGAAATAACACCATTTGCAGCAACATGGATGGACCTAAAGATTGTCGTACAGAGTGAAGTAAGTCAGACAAAGAAAGACATATATATATATGATATCACTATATGTGGAATCTTTAAAAGAATCTTTGAGCTTATCTACAAAACAGAAATAGTCACAGATGTAGAAAGAGTTACCCAGGGGAGAAGTGGGGAGGGATAGGTTGGGAGACTGGGATTGACATATACAGACACTATGTATAAAATAGATAACTAACAAGGACCTATTGTATAGCACAGGAAACTCTACTCAATACTCTGTGATGACCTATATGAGAAAAGAATCTTGAAAAGAGTGGATATATATATATGTATAACTGATTCACTTTGTTGTACACCTGAAGTTAACCCAAAATTGTAAATCAACAATATTCCAATTTAAAAAAAATTTTTAAAGACTTTTAAGAAGAGAATAAGCAATGCAAAAGGCAAAATATGCATATGAAAAGGTTTCTTCAATATTAAGAAATAAATGCTAATTAAAACAAAGGGATATTGCTTCACCATCATATTAGAAAATATTGATAACTTGGTACTGGCCAGGATAAAGTGACAAGGACTTTCTTGCAGAATGTCACTACTTTTTGGAGGACATTTGAGCATTATAAATTAGGAACTTTAGAAAGACGTTGTGTCTGAGCAAGTATTCTTTTCCTACTTTGAGAAATTTATTATTCATTTTTGGAAGAAAAATACGGCGAAAGATGGTTGGTGGTGGTTTAGTTGCTAAGTCGTGTTGGACTCTTTGCAACCCCATGGATTGTAGCCATGGACAGAGGAGCCTAGTGGGCTACAGTCCATGGGGTCACAAAGAGTCAGACACGACTGAGTGACTTCACAGCCACGATTCAACTGTACTCAATAAACCTCACAATACTTCCAGAACTGAAAATTCCTAAAACTTGCCTATGTCCTGGTTCATTATTTTACTATCAGAAAATAACTCTCCTAAGTACAAACTCCTTCCACCACTGACTTTTCCTAGTTAAGGAAAAGAACATCTAATCCGTGCCCTAATTCTCATTCTTTTTCAGTCGAGGCTCATCCTACTCTGTGTGTGTTTGTGTGTGTGTGTTCAGTTGCTAAGTTTTGTCTGACCCTTTGCAACCCCATGAACTATAGCCCACTAGGCTCCTCTGTCCATGGGATTCTTCAAGCAAGAATACTGGAGTGGGTTGCCATTTCCTTCTCCAGGGGATCTTCCCAACCAGATAGCAATGAGTAATAGCTCCTGGCTACTCCTGCCAAGGCTTGACATTAAACACACATCACATGCTATGAGTTGCAAATGAAGTTTATTGTGCAGACACCAAGACCACAGCACTTTAGATGCAGAGCCAACAAGAGGGTTATATACACAGAAGCATGTTTCCCTGGGGGCATCACCAGGGGAAAGGCACAGGCTTTGAGGTGGGGTGCTCAACAGAATACCCTCCGGGAGAAGGACCACCGAAAGGGCAATTGCAAGAAGGGGCAGGGAATGGGGGCAGGGCTGGAAGCACAAACCTAAACAATGCAGACTCTTCCCCTTGGGACAGAGGGTGTTACTGGCTCCAGCTGATTGGTTAGCTGGTTTTTGAAAATATTTCAAAAACCATAGATGGGCATCCCTTTGCCCCACAATGCCATGAGAGGTGGATAACAAGATCTGACTTGCTGTCAGTTAGATGTACAGAGACAGGCATTCTGGAGGGGGAGGGTCAAGGGCGGATTCCATCCTTATCTGAATGAGAAGGTCACGCTGGAACTGCCACCTTCACATGAGCCAGAACCACCCCTCTCAGACCCATAACCGCCTCCTCCAGAGCTGGACCCTCCTCTGGAGCCTCCTCCAGAGCTGCGTTTTCCTCCAGAACTGTATCCTCCTCCAGAGCTATAGCCTCCTCGAGAGCCACCTCCAGAGCCATAGCTCCCACCACCGCTTCTGGAACCAGATCCTCTGCCTCCAGAGCTGTAACTGCTGCTTCCAGAGCTGAATCCTCCTCCAGAACTGGACCCTCTACCTCCAGAGCCATAGCCTCCAAAGCCAGCCTTGGAGCCCACGCTTGAAGAAATGCTGCTGCTCGTCACAGCTGCAGAGAGACAGACAGCAGTACACCTCAGTTCCAACTGCCTTAGCGCCTCTGCCCCACTCCACCCCCAGGACAGGACCACTCCCCCGCCCCTTGCACTTACACACAGTCACGTTGCTGCTGAGGTCTCCAGACATCCTGCCAGAGAGAGAGAGAAAATAACTTGGGCAGAGCATTTAGGGACTCTGCGGTTTTACAACTTCCACCTACGACCACCCATGTCAACCTCAAAACTCAGCCACCACGGCCTCACACAGCCTACTTTCTTTGGTGCTGCCAGATGACAGAGATGGGCGCGGGCCCCATGTTTCCACACAGTCTGGTACCCCAAGTCATCTCAGTTTCTTGCTCTGATAAAACTGATCGAAAGCAAATTCACTTCTGAACTAGCAACCCATTGTTTTATTTAAATCCATCTTAGGGAGTCTGATATGCAGAATCCAAGCCTCACCAGAAATTCTCAAATGAAGACTCTTCTGTGAACATTCAGTTCAGAGAGAACTGCGACTCTGTACAGCCTCCCTGTCCTGCACTCCCACCCCGCCCTCCCCTACTTCATCTGAATTCTTTCCCACTTCATCTTGCAAGCCGGGGAGAGGAGGCCCGGCCTCCAGACAGGTAACCAGCAGCAGCCCGAGCAAAGCCAAAGCCGCTCCCTTTCTGTAATACTGGCTCTCTGGTGGACCGAGGAGCTTTTACCATCTAATTGCTTCAGCCAGACTGAATCACCAGGGGTACTGAGGACACTAACAAAGGTCTTAGACCACAGAGGAAGGAAAGGCTCCCTTCGGGAGGTTAACACGTGATTCTGTATGTCACTCAAGAAACCTGCAAAGAGCTAGATCTGGTGCCTGCTCTGTGGGCATGCCCCAGCCAGGCAGCACCTTCCAACCCACAACATCCCACCCTGGGTCACAAGGTGGAAGGAGAAGACGCCACACACCCTGCAGACCCAGAGACGATGTTTCAGTTTGTCAAGAACTAATCTGTGTTCACACCATCAGTTTTCGCTTTCAGAAAAGAGAAAGATTAATTTACTGCTTCATTTAATTTAAAATTTAATCTGCCTTGTTAGTCGTTCCTCACTGAGAAGCCTATAGCTCTGCAGCGCTGCTCTGAGTCCTGAATCTCTCCAGTGATGTCAGCTCTCAGCTGTCAGAAGGCCCTGCCCCTCCCTCTGCTTTCTCTGCCTCCACCTCCAGCCCTGGCTCCAGGAGAGGAGAAGGTGGACCAGGGTACCCTCTGGCTTCCTGGGGCCCCTCACCTGCACTCCTCGCCCTCCAGCAGCTTGCGGTAGGTGGCGATCTCCACATCCAGGGACAGCTTGGTGTTCATCAGATCCTGGTAGTCACGCAGCAGCCGGGCCAGGTCCTCGCGGGCTTTTTGCAGAGCCTCTTCCAGCTCACTCAACTTGCTCTGGGCATCTTTGAGGGCATTCTCTCCCCGCTGCTCAGCATCTGCAATGGAGTCTTGTACACTCTTACACTAGGAGAGAAGAAGAAAAGGTTTCTGTTGGGGCAGGAAGTGCAATCTGTCTTGGCAGAGGAGGAGAGGGAGGGAGCAAGGATGTGCAGGGTGTGAGAAGCCAGGATCAGTGGCCCTGGAAGTGTGTCACCAGAGAATTAATGCAAGTTACAAACAACTTGCTAAGACTTGCTGCTATCTCCGAGCCTCTGTCTTCCTAAGTCCCCTTTGACAGGACCCTTAACCATTTCCCCATCGTGACCTTTGATGCTCACAACCTAGGACCAGAGTTGTTACCCCATTTTACAGTTGCAGGTGCAAACACTGATGTGAATGGCTTCATAGAACTTCTGTTGCTTGTGGAGTCAGTTCTCTGCCCCACATTACCTCTTCCAGAGCTAATGTCCAAACCTAGCCAACCCCCTGCAGCACTCCCCGCCCCTGCATCACGCAGCCAGCTGTGCAAAGAGGTACAAATGGGAGGTGACACCTGTGATCTTTGATGAGCCATGACCTCTAGCTTCGTAAGACACTGTTCCATTTCACCCGTGAAAGCGAACAAAAAGTTAGCACAATTCTTTCCCGGCACTTAATCCCTACTTGAGAATGAGTCTTGAAAGTGAAAGCCGCTCAGTCCTGTCTGATTCTTTGTGACCCCATGGACTACACAGTTCATAGAAATCTCCAGCGGATCTTCCAAACCCAGGGATTGAACTCAGGTCTCCCACACTACAGGCAGATTCTTTACCTGCTGAGCCATAAGGGAAGACCAAGAATACTGGAGTGGTTAGCCTATCCCTTCTCCAGCAGATCTTCCCAACCCAGGAACCAAACCAGGGTCTCCTGCATTACAGGTGGATTCTTTACCTACTGAGCTATCAGGGAAGTCCCAAGAATGTCTCTTGATCACTCTAAAATTGTTCTAAGTCTTAATTATGTCAAGTCCAAGGTTTTTGTGATCAACATACACTATATTAGAATTTCTCTCTCTCTCATTCACACACACACACACACACCTGCACACAACCTCCCACCCCACCCTGAGCTGCCCTTAGCCAGGAGAACTGCAGCCATCCTAGGGCACAGACCCCACCTGCTTCTTCACTTGAGCGATCTCCCCTTGCAGCCTCTGGATCATGCGGTTCAGCTCGCTGATCTCCATCTTGACCTCCTTCAGGCTGTCTCCATGCTTTCCAGCAGTTATCCTGAGCTCCTCATACTGCATAGGAAGAGGAGGAGAGTTGCAGTTTGGAGAAAGCTCAGCTTGAGCCAAGAAAGTCTGATCTGACCAGGGAGGGTCAACCAAGTTGAGTGGGAGATGGGGGACCAGTGCCATACTTGACTGAGGGCATTTGGGGTACTACAGACACCCTTTCTTGGGAATGATGCCCAATTTCCACTAGACAAATCTACCAATAACCTTATTGTACACTTATTGGCTGGGCTGGAATGCAGCTCATTAGAAAGAGCTGCGGCTCTCCCTGCCCACCCAGAACGTGCCTTGCTGTGGTACACCGCCTCGGCCTCGGCCTTGCTCCTCTGGGCAATCTCCTCGTACTGGGCCCGGACCTCAGTGATAATGCTGTCCAGATCCAGGCTGCGGTTGTTGTCCATGGACAGGATGACGGTGGTGTCAGAGACACTCTGTTGCATCTGGGACAGCTCCTGCAACACAGGGAAGGTCTGGCCACGACGTCCCTGCCCACAGCCACAGGCAGTGAGGAAGAATTCCCCTCCCCCGGTCCCAGGGAAATGCAGAATCTCAGACTAACTATGTACTGGGTGGGATATAAAGTGAAATAGCCACCATTCCCAGTCAGGTAGTACTGAGAATTATGGGGAGGGGTCTGCATTTCTGAGCCTCCTAGTTAACAGCCTTCACCATTTATGCACCGTAATAAGTGCCCCCAGAAAGAAGCCATTTGATGGCAAATGCCTTAAGTTGTACTTCCTATTGCAGAAGTCATGTGTGTGCACTTGGGCAGGGAAGGGGGGAGTACATTATATTTTGACCTCTGAAATATATTGGATTTAAGAAGAGAAACAGGGTGAGTCTCTTCCTAAGGGGAGCTGGGTTGAGGAAATTTGTCCTAATGGAGCTTTACTTCCTGTGACATCAGAGAAGAAAGCTCCTCTCCTCCAAGACCTACACCAAAGAAGTTCCCGGTGGCCTAGATATTGGTCAGTTGAAGTCAGCCACCCATAAACCCCACCCACAGCCCCTTTTCCCCAGTGGGAGAGGATTTCCTTTGGGGTGAAGGGTAGGTAGCAAGGGTCCATTTAAGAGCAGCCTACTTACTGCATCAAAGAGCATTTTTGTGAACTCCACATCCTGCCTCAGCAAGTCCACCTTGGCCTGCAGCTCCACCTTATTCATGTAGGCATGGTCCACATCCTACAGGGAAGGTCAGGGTCTCTGGTGAGGCTAACAGCCCCCCACCCCCACCTTGCAGTGCTTTGTGTATGGGCCTCTCTACCACTCCTCCTCCCAGTCCCTGTCAACTGCTCTCCAAAATCCCAGGTACCTCAGATAATCCACATCCCCACAGGACCTCATTCACCATGACGTCCACAGTGCATCTCTGCAGGGGGCTACATGCCTATGTCACTGTTCACACTCCCCCAAGACCATCAGAGCTCTGATGGGACTGAGCTTTGTCAACCATTTTCTCCTTCCTGCTTGAGATGCTCTGTGTTTCCACCAAAGAGCATAACAGCCTCTGTGACTTTTAACAGTCCCCAACTCTCCCATCCTATCTATCCGTCCCACCTCTCCTGGATTTCACACCAAAGCTTCTGCAGAAACCAGGCTGAGAACCCACACTTCTGCCTTCAGGCTCAAACCTTTGTCAGCCCAACAGACTACATCTTTAACCAGGCAATCTAAGGAAGCCCCATGCCTTTCTTGGCCCTTTAGAAAAAAAATCAAGTGCTTTCTATGGTCATAGCTTTCAAGATCCAATACAGTCTTTGAGTAGGTAATTGATGGGAAATGTCCTAGCTAAAGTGCAGAAATTGCCTGAAGCTTGAACTACAGAGACACCTTTATTTCCAAGAGAACCAGCCATGGATATACTTCACCCTTTCTCTGGCTAGTGCTTTTTCACTCAGAGGTGTGCTCCAACCTGTCCATCTGGGCACGATGGGCTTTGATGCATCCTCACTCCCACCCCAACTATGACATCCTCTCATTCACCTTTTTAAGTGTCACAAACTCGTTCTCAGCAGCTGTGCGCTTGTTGACTTCATCCTCATACCTGTTGGTACCCAAGGACACTGCAGTTAGATTAGTACTAGTTTGTTTCCCTTTTTCTTCTTCTTTTCCTACTGGATTCACCCAAAATACTCCATTTCCTGGGACTATTAAAAAAAACACTTTTGTCTAAATTGAAATGATGATAACCCAGATGAGGATGCTTTCCTATATATTAACCATCAAACTTGTCAAAAACATGATCTCTAAAGCCCTAAATGTCTCCCTCCCAAACAATCAGCAAAGATACAGAAGGTTCTTCCCTTTATCCCCACAAATGCAACTGGGAGATGAGTGGTTTTCTGGGGCAATGATTGGATGGGCTCAAATCAATGTTTATCTCCACTTAGTTTTTACTCTGCCACTTACTTCTTCTTAAAATCCTCAACAAGATCTTGCATGTTTGTCAGCTCTGACTCTTGTGACATTCTTTCTGAAGAAAGCTTGTCCAAATAACTCTGCAGTTGGCTGATGTACCCCTGGAAGAGGGGTTCCAGGTTGGTGGTACGGGTGCCCACATCAATTTGTTGTAGCAGTTCCCATTTGGTCTGCAGCACCTGGTTCTGCTGCTCCAGGAATCGTACCTGTGGGGACCAGAAGGGAAGCACATGAGCTCTGGGTTGTCCTTCCCACCAGCAGGCCAGGGTCAGCTCTGATTCTCCTTCGGAAGCTAGGGAAAACCACGTGGCTTCATCCTCACCAGCTGCATGCTGGATCATGCCGGGCCGAGCTTCTGAGCTCTCTGTCTCCATACTTGGAAAGTTCTGTAGGCTCCTAAATGTTACATCTGGCACTCTCCACGCAGAGAACACTTTTTCCTACTTTCCCACCCACTATTTCGTTTGCAGCTGCTTTCAAAACTCCATGCCATCTCCCCCATCCCGATCCTACTTGAATTCTCAGCAAATGTCCCATAAATCCTGGGGAAAATCAAAAGCAAGCTTTCACTGGCACTGCTCCTAAGGGTTATGAGTAAACGGGCAGGGTTCCTCCATCTGGTTTTTAAGAGCCTTGTAAATTTCTTAGACAGGTTTCTCTGCCTTGAAATGGGAGAGAACACTATCACACTCCAAAGTGACATCAATTAAAAACTTTGTGGTTTATAAAACTAAGAAAGCTTCTCTTGAAGGCAGAAATTTCACTCATTCCTAAATAGATATTTCAGGCTTAGCTTCCCAGAATTTAATAAGAGCAATAACTCCTAGGGAAGGAAGAACAGTCTCAGAAGACATTTTACCCATCCCCTCTAAAACGTTTGACTTGAAATAGTCCATTTCTTGTCTGTGTCAGGTTGTTTTTTTTTTTCTTTTTTATGATTTTCAGAATTTTCCATTACTAAACAAACATTAATATTGTTTGTTTAGGCTGAGACAATAAAGCCAAAGTCACAATTAATTCCCAACCACAGACTATTATGGAAGATGGAGGCCATGAAGCCTGCATCTTTCCCCTGTGGATACTGCCGATTACCCAGAACAGTGTGACCGCACCTGCTGCTGCTAAGTTGCCTCAGTCGTGTCCGACTCTGTGCGACCCCACAGACTGCAGTCCACCAGGTTCCCCCGTCCCTGGCATTCTCCAGGCAAGAACACTGGAGTGGGTTGCCATTTCCTTCTCCAATGCATGAAAATGAAAAGTGAAAGTGAAGTCGCTCAGTCGTTTCGGACTCTTAGCGACCCATGGACTACAGCCCACCAGGCTCCTCCATCCATGGGATTTTCCGGGCAAGAGTACTGGAGTGGGGTGCCATTGCCTTCTCCATACTGCACCTATGACTCCTTAAAAAATGAATCTCTATCATTTGCTTTTCAATTAGCACTAAAAGCAGGGCATCCTGAGCCTCAGAGGAAGCCAGCTTCTCATGACTCACCTTGTCGATGAAGGTGGCAAATTTGTTGTTGAGAGCTTTGATCTGCTCCCGCTCCTGAGACTTCACGTTCTGTATCTCCGGGTCAATTTTCACATTGAGAGGCTGCAGGAGGCTCTGGTTGATAGACACTTCGTGGATACCTCCACCAGGGAATCCTCCAGGTCCGAAGCCACCAGGACCCCCGAAGCCACCAGGACCCCCAAAACCTCCAAAGCCACCACCACCTCCAAAGCGGCCTCCACCAAAGCCGCCGCCACCAAAACTGCCTCCTCCAAAGCCACTGCCGCCTCCAAAGCCACTGCCTCCTCCAACGCCGAGGCCGCCTCCAAAGCCACCTCCTCTGCCACCAAATCCTCCATAGGAGCCAAAGCTTCCACCTCCTCCAGCCACGCTAATGGAGGTGCTCCTGGACCCTCCAAGGTTAACGAGACTCCGACTGCTAAAGCCACCTCCGCCGAATCCGCCTCCGCCGAAGCCCCCGCCGCCACCGCCATGGCGGCTCAAGCAGGAGAAGCTGGTTCCTGATCGCCGGCTTCCACCGGAGACCACGGCCGAGCCGCTGCTGAAGCCCCGGAATCCTCCTCCACCTCCTCCTCCTCTTCCTCGAGACTTGTAGGAGATCTGACAGCTCATGATGCCTTTGCCCAGAGAGAGAAGTTGCAGTTCCCGAGAGGAGATCCGATGGAGACTCGGTGCTGCTGTTGGAAGACTGTCATGGTCCCCTTTTATACCGGCCAACTAGGTGTTGGTGAGCATGGGTGTGGGCCCACGTATGCAAGGGTTTGGTCTGCCTGCAAGCTACTCCTGGTGAGTGATTATCAAGCAATAGCCATTAAAAAATCTATTAATCAGCTCCATCCCAGAAGTTGCTTTGATTGCAAACTTCTGTTTATCTGAGCATCTGTCACGCCATTTGATTTTTGTAAAATCATCAAAAGAGGAGGTCAGGATGAGAGTTTCTCAATCTGGAAAAGAAAAAAAAAAAAAAAGGGCATTCTGCAGAATGCTGCTCCATGCTCTGGACCAATCCAAGGGAGGCCAGCTGCCTCTAGGGCCTCTGGAGGCTCGCCACCCAGTTCTGCTGATGGAAGAGATGACAGGCTTAAAGACTTCGGAGCCTCCTCAATACTAGCCTCAGTGTTCCCCCTTGCTTTTTCTTCTGTGCCAGGAAGAGTCTCAACAGGGGATTTTTCAGAGCATGAATGCAATATGGGGAAACACACAACTTCTCACAGAAAGAAGTTGACCACGGATGCTTCAAAAGAGTTGTCAGCTTTCGGGCTTCCCTGGTGGTCCAGTGGTTGAGATTTTTCCCTTCTAATGCAGGGAGTGAGGGTTCGATCCCCTCTCAAGGAGCTAAGATACCACATGCCTCATGGCCAAAGAGCCAGAACATAAACAACAGAAGCAATACCTTAACAAATTCACTAAAGATTTTGAAATTTAAAAAAAAGAAGAAGAAAATAAAGAAAAAAAGTTGCCATTTTGCAAAATATCTTAACTATTCCCACACCAGGACTCCACAGTAGCCAGTCACTGAGAAGAGGAGAATTTTCCTTCCTGTAAGCAGGTCTTTATAACTATCAACTCCATGATTTTTCTACATGAAAACCCAGAGAATGAGGGGCTTCAGGGAAGCCCCTCTGTCCCTGGGTTTGTCTAACTCTGGGTACCCAACGAAAGATTGCAATCATAGGCTTTATGCCACTCCAAGATTCAAGTGTACATTGCTTCAGCCATTTATTTAGTGACCATGTATTACTCGGTGATCATGCTAAGCAGTTTGGAAGCTGGGCTCTTCAATGACACCCAGAGATGGATGAACATCAGAAGACCCATCAAGTCACCAAGTATACAGAGTCTCCATGTTAAACTCAACCAAGGTCCTTCCTTGGTCTATGTGGCCATATACATAGGGGATGCAGTATGCAGTACTAGAATTGAACTTAATGTCAAGCATTCTGGATTTGAGTCCCAAGTTTTCCCATTTACTGGCTCTGTGACTTTGAATTAAATGCTAAGGTTCTGTATTCTTACCTATAAAGTGGGGAGTTCATTTGAACTGTTTTGAAAACCATGACACACAATACAAGTGTTAGGTCTCATTACTGTTTGGGGTGAAACATAGATATCTTCTCTTCCTTTCACCCTTAGCATCTTATTCTCCCATCTGATGGCTATGACTGTGCACCTCCACAACCATGCCACAAGTTACAGATTTCCCTAGGATTTCTCAGATCCTAGGGCAGAGCTAGCATAAAAGAATGTAAAAACATATGCTTTGAGACTAAGTCCCAGTTTCATTGTATTTGAGTTAAATGACCTTGGATAATTCATAATACTCTTGAAGTCTTGGTCTCCTCATCTATAAAAGTGAGTAAGAAGAAGAACATAGCTATTGTAAAAGCAGAACAAGATAAGCTCATGTGCTATGCATAGTTCTTAGTTAATAGCAGAAACTCAGTAAGTGTTATTTACCTTCTTACATCCCCTCTCCCAAGTGTCCAATCCTAAGTCTCAACTAAGTGGCCAAAGTAGGGAAGAGATGACTGACACTGAGCTCTTCAGGATATTTGGTTTGCATTAAGACAACACTGAATTGAGTAAATGAATGTGCTTGACTTTTTTTCCCCAGTCTGGCTTATATAATCATGCATATAAACCATAGGCTAAAAGCTTTAGAGTGAACCTCAATCCAATGTCAAATGTTACCTGCAGGTATCTGAACAATGCCCTAAAGGTCCATTACACCACTGAGGCAGTGCCAAAGCCATGCCAGCCTTGGTGGGGCTGGGGGAGGGGGGTTCTTAATCCTCTGTAGAAAAAAGGAACAAACATCTGCGGAGCCTCTACCATGCTCCAGGCTTGTGCCAAGCACACCGCCTCGCCTCCATGCTCTACTGCTCTGTAATTCACCCCGACTGACTCTCCCTCCCATGCTCACTGCAGGCACCTTCCCTTTCTAGATCTATTTGCCAGGTTTTGAAACTCAGGTTTAAGAAGGAAGCACCCTCCTCTTCTCTTGAAACATGAAGGGTAGAATTAATGCAGATTGTATGCTTTAGAACATATTTTGTTTCCATTTTAAATTTTACATTTTATATAATCTGAATATGCTTTTCTAGATAACCTGGTTTGCATTCTTTAAGGCAGTGAAATCCAAGTTAAGACTCTTGATTCTCGTTATGATTTTGTGACTGACTTCCATACAGCTCTCAATTTCTTCATCTATAAAATGAGAACGTTTATCCTAGACGCCTAATGGGCCAGAACAACACTAACCTCTTGGTATAAAGGGTTTCAAGCTTTGCTATCTCTGAAAACAGAACAGGGATCCTGTAGGATAAAGTCCTTCTTCTGGCTCCTCAATTCTTCTTTCAAAGAGTTGCCGGCAAGCCCAAGCCTCTAAGTGTTTAGTTTTCCAAAAGCACATTCTTTGGCCAGTGGAGCAGAAAAGCAAACCTCAGTGTTAAGCAAAAACGGGGTGCACTGTTTAGCCAGTGAGAAATTGGTATGGATGCTAACCTCAGATTCTCCCACTGAAACTTAATTTCCCCCTCCCTAAACTCCCGTACCTGCCTGTGTATCTCTGTTACAGTCACATCACCATCCTCCTTGGGTTACATTGAGCTGCATCCTTGGGCTGCCACAGGGAAGAATATCACTTGCTTTCCTGCTACTGCGGCCTCAGATGTCCCTTGCAGTTCTAGTATTCTAATTGGGAATTTTCTGATTTCCAGCAGATCTGTCCAGACAATGCAAGGTTACACATCCCAGCTTTGTTTTCCATAGACTCGACCAATAGTTGAATGAACTCAGCTCCTGTTCATTCATGCTACCTACAAGTCACTGGACATGTGCCTTGTGGGCTAAAATGCTATCTAGTTAATACTATCACTCCAACGTGTGTGCCTGTGTGTTCTCACCCATATGTCTTCATTCACACAGAAAGAGCCAAAAAAAGGTCTTCATGAAAAATTCATGTTGTCCCCACCCCTTGTTCCAGCTAAGCTATTTTCTAAACTAAGTTCTCCCCCTTCTCTGGCATCAATATTCTTGCTTACCCATTATCCATATAACCACCCTGATATGGAAGGATAAGACAGCCATCAAACTCCCCCTCCCATCCTGGTTAAGATTTCAGAAAAAGAGAGTCATCATCATTATACTACTCACTGCTTCCCCACAGTTCAGAGACTTCCCCGGATTTTCCCAGATTAAATCTGCCCCCCGCCATCTTACTCAACCCCTCACTTTTGGGGAGCCTTCCTACTAATCCTAGATTGCACCGCTGCCATTCACAGCTACAATTCACCTGCTGTGCCTTTACCTGGGAACCTGCCATTTCTTCAGCAGTTCCCTATGCCAAGTGCCCACTGGAAGATGCTTCCATTCGGATGCTTTCAGCCCACACTTTTCCTCCTAACCCCAGCTTCCATCTCAGTCCTTCCCCATCATTTTAAGCTGCCCCTGTCTTTTGTCTCTTTCAAGGCTCCTGTGTTGGGTTGGCTCAGAATAATACTGGGAGGAAGCAAGTGAAGAAATACTGTCCCCCTTTTAAAAAGTGAGAGAGAGAAAGAGAAAAGTATGGTGGGGAAAAAAGTGGAACTGTAGAAGACCAAATTCAAGAGACTCTTGCTCTTCAGTCTAGCAACAAAGTTCTTTGAGATGCCTTCAGAACTGTAAGCACTGGGATTCCTTGTTTTGGAAGAAATGGCCAAAGGTCTTGATTCTAGTTGGTACCTTTGCTACAGGAATTTTTATCAAGAGGGGGCGAAAAAGAGGATAATTGTTCAAAACTCTCTGGACAGTTTTTCACTTTCCCCATCAAAAACCATGGGTCTTCCAAACTCTTCTTTTTTCTTTTCCCAACACTTTATTTGGAAAACCTATCAAGCCTACCTAACATCCATTAGAAGAGCAAATTAACATCCATATTCCATTGTAACATTTTCCATAGCTCTTTATTTATATAAGTATTAATTTTTTTAACTCTTGACACTTTTGAGGGTAACTTACTCTCAGATTATGAAATTTTACCTTCAAATATTTCCTCATGCAACCTGAAGAATAACACAATTTTGCTATATAAGCATGACACAATGATTGAACTCAGGAAATTTAAGAGTGGTATGTCATTTTCTGATATATGGTCCATATTTAAAAATTCTCCCCTTATTCCAATTCAGTCCTTTATAGCTTTTTTCCTTTTTAAATCAGGATCCAGTCCAAGATCTCAGATTCTATCAATTTGTCTAGAGACAAACTCCTTTAAAAGCATTTTCAGTTCAGTTCAGTTCAGTAATTCTGAAAATTCAAGTCATTCTTCTTTAGAGAAGCAGTGACTGTTTACTGGAGCTAGTACAGTCACTCATGCAAGATGTATTAAATTCATGACACGAATTATATTTTTATGAGCCTTAGACACACTTAAATTCATGAAGCAAATTATGTTTTTATGAGCCATAGCTCACATACTGAACCCATCAGGCATTCAAAGCAGCCTATTTGTCCCTATTTAGCAGTACTTTTATAAGGTAAGCAGTTTAATGAACTGGGAAGACCGTGTTTAGTTGTAAAGGTCAGGTCTGTCTGCCAGAAACTAGCCATGTGACTTTGGCATGTCTCCTCTCTTACCAGACTTCCCTCTTCTCACCTGTGGACTGAGGGGTCTAGAAACCAACAGGAATGGGAATAACATCACATGTGGGGTCAGAGAAGCTGCAGCCAACTGATTCCAGAACTTCGGGGCAGCCCTTCACCTTTCTAAGTCTTGGTTTTCTTGTCTGTAAAATCAGCGGTCCCCAACATTTTTGGCATCTTGGAGCAGTTTTGTGGAAGATAGTTGTTCCGTGGATTTGATTCAAGCTCATTACATTTATTGTGCATTTATTCCTATTGTTATTTATTTATATTATTATTACATCAGCTCCACCTCAGATCATCAGGCATTAGATCCCAAAGGCTGGGGATCCCTGTGTAAAATGGAGTCACTGGATTCAGACCCCTACGTGCCCCCCCATTCAGAAGTCAGTTTGTGCTTCAAACCAACATTCAGTTCAGTTCAGTCTCTCAGTCGTGTCCAACTCTCTGCGACCCCATGAATGGCAGCACTCCAGGCCTCCCTGTCCTTCACCAACTCCCGGAGTTTACTCAAACTCATGCCCATCAAGTCGGTGATGCCATCCAGGCATCTCATCCTCTGTCATCCCCTCGTCCTCCTGCCCCCAATCCCTCCCAGCATCAGGGTCTTTTCCAATGAGTCAACTCTTCGCATGAGGTGGCCAAGGTATTGGAGTTTCAGCTTCAGCATCAGTCCTTCCAGGACTGATCTCCTTTAGCAGGGGGTAAAGCCCTGACTGCTGAAGCCAACTCTGGGAGAACTTGGAAATCAAAATCCACACTCTGCTTTCAATAATTTTTCTCACAGAGGAGCAGGGAGGCAATAGCAGCAGCAAAGCAAATGAAAGGCAGCCAGAGAGGAGGAAGAAGGGCAAGTATCTATGACTTCAGCTAACAAAGGGAGTTTTAGCATCAGGAACACCTGCCAGGTTGAGCAACTAGGATCTGAATGGCACAATTTTCTTATGTCTTGATCCTCCACTGTGAGTTCCTTCAGAGTTTATATTCTGTTTTTCAAAGGTACCTAGAAACAAAGTTGATTGATAAAGTAATTATCTGTTTGGGCTTCCCCGGCAGCTCAGCAGTAAAGAATCCACCTGCAATGCAGGAGCCACAGGGGACCTGAGTTTGATTCCTGGGTTGGGAAGATCCCCTGGAGGAGGGCATAGCAACACTTCAGTATTCTTGTTGGGAAAAATCCCATGGACGGAGGAGCCTAGGGGGCTATAGTGCATGAGGTCACCAAGAGTCGGACACAACTAAAGCGACAGAACAAGCGTATCTCTTTGAAATAAGCTTTCACTAAGACATAATCTATTAGGTACAAAATAAGCTACAGGGATGTGGGGAATATAGCCAAAATTTTATCATAACTATAAATTCAATATAACCTTTAAAAGTTGTGCATCACTGTATTATACACCTATAACATATAATATTGCACAGCAACTATACTTCAATAAGAAATAAAAACACTACTGACAGTTCATTTTAAAGAAGGAAACAAATAGCATTTCATCACCTCCAAATTCTGACTCTAGCAGCTAAAATTCAAGTTTACTGCTTCTGCTTTTACTCTTTCACTCTCCTTGGTGTCAGAGCTTACCAGCAGACCCGGGAGCAGGTGGAGGACTTGACCTCTTCTTCTAGGACTCCACATTAGCCATAAAACTTCTTCTTAACGATTTTGAGGAAAATCTAATTAATTAATTTTAAAATGTTTTAGATTCAGAAAAGAGTCTGTCTGAGATTTGAAGTCCCCCGGATGTAAAATCTCCAGAATCTTTCTCTTTTGCGGGGGATAGGAATATCTTTGCCCTTTCTGACACTTCCCTGATGCCCTGATTGTTTAGGTTTTCTACTTTGGAGTGAAGGTGGATGGGGGAGAGTCTGTACAGAGCCCACCTTCCCCACCAGCCCTCCACAACAGGACCTCAACTGATTCTTAAATACTAAAGTGTAAGATGCTGAGGGTTTCCTGGGCTCCATTTTCCAGGGTGGGCCCCACACCGCCACACCCAAAGTTCAGGGCCCATCCTCTGAGACCTGTTACTATAGCCATGGCATGGGTTCGCTGCCCGTACATTGGGTGCCCCCAGAGGGCCAGGACAGTGTCTGCACTTCGCTCTGCAGGTTTAACTCGATGCCATTCACTCTGAAACAGAAATACGCTTCTCTGGTAAGAAAAAGAGATGATGTGTGGATACTAAGTTGCTTTAGTCGTGTCCAACTTGGTGCGACCCCATGGACTGTAGTCCACCAGGCTCCTCTGTCCATGGGATTCTCCAGGCAAAAGTACTGGAGTGAGTTGCCATGCCCTCCTCCGAGGGATCTTCCCGACTCAGAGATAGAACCCACGCCATTGGCTCTGAAACAGAAATAACATTTCTCTGGTAAGAAAAAGATGACAGTGTCAGACTTTTGTGCTGGGATATTGAGGAAGTGTGTCTTGGCAAGTCCCTGGAGGCACATCATTGCCAACATTTTCCCTTGTCCTATTCTGTGATTCTGAGCAATCACAAGTCCCCTTGTCCGTGGGCAACAGAGAGGAGTGTCAAGTGTGGCCAAGCGAGTCTCCCTGGAGACTCCCTCCCTCTTGGGCAGTAGACGAAGCATCCGGAGTTACTGGCCTTTGGAGGGGACAGGAGTAGTTTGTCACTTCGTTTGGCCTCCTTAGCAGGATCTTAAATATCTCCCATCCCACAGCACTTTGTCCTTCATGGGATGTTGTTTACGTTCCTGGTCTCCAATCTACTAACAGTTCTATGTGAAGAGAGTTATTATAGATGCAGAAACAGAGGCATGGGGGGGGTCTGCTGTAATGACACAGGGCTGGTGCTCAGGACACGTTTTGTTTTGTTCTTCACTGGGATCCCAGCATCTCTCCAGATACCAGAGGATCTGGGTCAGTCCACCTCCTCCTGCTCATGTCAGATTTCCCTTTTGCTGAAAAGCTTTTGCTGATCCATCCCAGGGGTGCTACTCCCCCTAACGCTGTGCTCCTTCACTTTGTCACACCTGTGCCCTATGTCCATCTGATTTCTTAGCGCTGATTTCTCAAGTGCTCAAGCCATGTTTGTGGGTCTTCAGCCCACAAACTCCCAAGCTGGGATATTAAACTGGAGCCCATGGAGCTGTCCATGGGTGGGCTCTGGGCAGTTCTGGCAAAACTGGCTGCTTGCCTGGGACTGTGCAGTTTCACTGAGGAGACAGATCACAGACAGAGACAGCTCTCCCAGATCCTCCTCAGGGCCCATGACCCAAATATCTCACACATCACTATCCTGAACTGATCTCGCCTCCTTGTATCATGAACCAGCCCCAGGCCCGACTCCTAGAACCGGCTTCGGCACACTGTTGCCTCAAATGTGCCAGCTGACTCATCTCTCTCAGGCCACTGCTTCCCAGCTGTGCATGGAGGCCACAGCAAGAGGACTTTGCTGCGTCGGGATGCTCAGGGTTTCTGCTCACACCCAAGAGGGTGGAGATGCTGAGCAGGTAGCACAGAGAAGCGGAGGGCTGCTATGGGTGTAGGCAGTTAGGGGGAGAGGGAGTGTGATAGATTATCAGACAGAGTGTGAGAAAGAGGGGTGGTCCCCTGCCCCCTCTCAGGTTCCAGGAAGTCTGTATGTTACCAGCTAAAAAGGAAAGAATAGCTTGACATCCTTCCCCTCTATACAAAGTGTGGATTTGGCTCACAGCCCCCTTCACACATCATTGCAGGAGACAGCAGGGAACTGCCAAGATCTCTGTAAGAACAAGTTTCAGGGGCCCTCCTGTTTCTCTCTTTGAGCGCAGAGGCTCAGGAGGGCTCAGCATTGAGCCCAGGTGTGCCTTGACAAAAAGATTTAGTGAGAGGGGCGTTCACTCTTGCCCAGTCCCTGGGAGCCCTGCTCCAGGGGCCATGGAAAGTGAGGAGTGAATCAAAAATGCCATTTGGGAAGTTGTCGCCAGCACCGTACTGGAGTCACCAAACTCTCTAGGGTTGGTCTTAGCAGTGGTGGGAAAGCTGGGAGCTAGAGAGTGTCCTAGGGGCTGGAGGGTCATCCAGCGGCAGACACTGGGGTGGGCCTGAAGCCCCTGGGAGGAGCAGCACAAGGCAGTAGAGAAGTGGGGGGTAAGTAGCCTGTCCTGCCTTTGATCTCAGTGTTGTTGAAGCACCGCCAGGCTGTCTGCACAGTATTTTAACAGTTTCCACACCCTTGGGGGTTGATCTCTTCCTCACTAGTCATCCTCCTCCTGTATTTCCCACCTCCACTTCCCTTCTGCCCAGATCAGCCGCTGGGAGATGGAGCTTAGTTGGATCCCAGGATTATTCTGTACCTTCCTGATCCTTGTTCCTGCAGGAGGTTCCTCCAGTCCCTCCACTCCACAAGACCCTGGTGCATCTCTGGTGTCCTAACCTTTGTGGGGCAATGGCTTCCCCAGCAACAAATTGAAGACCATCATATTCCAATGCGCTGGCTGCTTAAATGATCCTGGAAAAGCAAACTCTGCCTTTTCCCTAAAGCTCAAACAACCATCTGCCCAGGGACTGAGCAAGTCTCCACCAGTTTCTCCTGAGAGCCAGAGGAAGGAGTAACACTGGGCAGCAGAAGGGGGAAGGTCTGGGTTATCCTGATGATGAGATTGGTGGGAGATGCCAGGTGAGGTTTCCTTACTGGTGTTTTAGCAGCAGCACTCAGCTCTCTATCTGGCATTGAGAGGAGCACTTCCCCAGTGCCGGACAGACCAGGGCCCTCAAAGGAGAGAGGAGGGCTTCTCATTATCTTCTGCACTGTGCGGATCCTGGTGGGAAAGTGTGAAAAAGGAGCTCCTGAGGCTGGGCCAAGGCTGGGCCAAGTCTGAGCCACCTTGTTCTTACCAGGTGGTCGAAACACAGGCTTCCAGACACTGGGTCTGTGGGGTCCCTTCCTGTCTCTCAGGTCTTCTCCTTGACTTCTGTCTCATCATAAAAGTGACCACATTATCCCAAGAGAAAAGAATCCACCTCTGTTGAGGGGGAGGAAAGCTCAAACGCTAAAACACCCTTGAAGGTGACTCTGTGTGCTGGGTGAGGAAACGGATTTGTGTCCCACATCTGGGTTGAATCCCAACCCTAACGCCTGTTAGTTTCTTGACCTTAGAAGGATTACCTACCTGTTCATGGCCTCTAGTTCCTCCTCTGTACAGTGGGCATAATAGTACTATTTACTTCAGAGAGTTGATATAAAAGTAATAAACTAATTGGCATGAAATATTAAAATAAATGAAATAGCACATGTAGCACTTAGCACAATTTCCAGCAGAAAGCAAATGTTTCTACTTTCTTACTGTCTATAGGAGTGGCCAATAATGGCTAGAAATTCCAACACCATGGTAATAAAATAGAAATGTTACTTTGTAGGCTGCATCTTGTCACCTGACCATGCAGGCTTACCTGAATCTCACAAGCCCACCTCCCAAGCCCTCCTCCCTGGAGGTCCCAGTTGGGTGGTCAGCTCAGTCCTGCCTGGGTGTTAACCTGCCACTCACTGTAGAGCTAGTGGTAATGGTGCTAAGACATAATCCTTCCCTCCAATAGATGAGTGTTTCTTTTATATAATCCTGTTGGGGAATTTTTGTTTGGTTTTTTTTTTTTGGCTTCACCATGTGGTATGAGGAACTTCCCTGACCAGGGGTCAAACCCCTGCCCCCTGCAGTGGAAATGTAGAGTCTTAACCACTAGACCACTAGGGAAGTCCGAATGAGTATTTCTTTTAAGAGGAGGACTCTTGAACGCATCAAGACCCAAAGAATGAGGTTATAGAGAAGGAGAGTCAGGACTCCACTTGTCCCCAAGGAAGCTGCCCCTCCCAGGTCCCCCAGCTGCACCTCTGCTTATGCCCCACCCCTACTCCAGCCCCTTCTCCAGAAAGAACAACAGTGGAAGGGATATCAGAGCACCCTTGCAGATGTCACTTCATCTCGACCATCTCCAGCCGCCCATTTCACACAGGAGCAAACTGAGCCTCTGAGATAATGCTGAGATCGGCCTGTGGTCACCAGACAAGTCACATGGCAGACCCAGGGCTTGCACCAGAGTCTTCAGGTTCCACAGCCTTCTGTAAGCCCCACTTCTGCCCACTCCACCCTCTTCTGCCTGATCTCTGCTCTCAACACAAAGTTTTCATGAGGCTGCTCTGCCCCTCTGAAAGGCCCTCCTATATTACTGCCCCTCTGAAAGGCCCTGTCTATATTACTAACAATCAGAAGCATGTTAGAGACCACCTGATGGTAACTTCCTTCCTTTTTAAGATGAAGAGACTGAGTTCAGTGACTTGTCAAGGCCACGTGACTAAGGAGTGCCAGAGCCATCTCTGCCACCCAGCCACCCCACCCCTGACAGCATGGGAGTTCAGAGCCAGAAATGTGCCCAGAAAGACCAACAGCAGGGGCTTAATAAATAGCCCCACCCCAAAAGCTCAAAGGGAAGCCTTTTATGCAGAACAAGGTGCCTGCTTTATCTTTCATCTCCTAGCGGCTTTCACTTCAGTTGCTCAGATATAACTAAAAACTCAGTTATGCTACCCTAAGTGGCCAGCAGACCTGAAACCTGCCCTTGCCCTGTTATCCTTGTTCTGTATACACCAAGTGGTTCCATTGTCTAAAGAAGCTTCCTGCTGGGCGAGCAAAGTTCTGAAATGGATTGTGAGTGATATACATGCTCAGGATTTCAGAAGTTAATCTAGTTCTATTTAGCTGGTTAAAAATAACTGCATTAAAAAAAAAAAAACTGCATTAGAACAAAGTTAGTTATTATTTTCTTATTTTCATAATACAATGCATTTGAGACACAGACTGTCTTTTATGTAAGCAAACATTTTAAGAAAATTTTAGTACAACTAAAATATATTTTCATATATTCATATTGTATATATTTTCATATATTCTTATACCACCAGCAGGGCATACTGCCTGTTTGTTGACAGCTTCAAATATTTGTATACCATACAAGTACATTCAAAGAGGTTTGGAAGGCAAAGAGTTATGTATAAAGATGTCCATTTAACTGTTATTTAAATCCCATGGACAAAGGAGCCTGGTGGGCTCCAGTCCATGGGATCGCAAAGAGTCGGACACAACTGGGCGACTAGCACACACACACAAAAGCTCTGTTACCCACAGTGATGAAAAATAAGAAATAAGTAGGAACAGTGTCCTTCCCAAGCTGCTAAATCTTCCACTGCAAAGATTCCCCCAGGCTGTTAAGGCCTCAAACTGACTGCTCCTTCTATTCACTTGTCTGTGGCTGGCCAGGAAAGGGGCTAATGGTTAGTGTCCAGAGTCAGGATAATCCAACCCTTGCTCCATCAGAGCCTCACTAACCATAGGCTGGTAATTGTCCTACCATGGTGTGGACTGGCTTCTTCCCCTGGTCCTGCACACCTCTCCATGGTGGCACGTGGCAAGTCACAAGTGACAATGAGGTAGCAGAGGCTCCTGCCACACCACCTTGTCTCCAAGCCTCACCATGGCAACGTGTTTGTGCACCATAAAGTCAAGAGAGATCCCTGAAGAGAAGGCAGCCAAAAACAGGGCACTCCCCTGGAGCCCAGAGGGGTTTCTCTAATCCCAAACACACCTTTGCAGTTAGCAGAGTGTGAGTGGAGACACTCAAATGTTAACCTGTTGATCGGAGTGATTTCAACTGCAGGACCATCTCCTGCCTCCTTAAGGGACGTTGGTGCACTATGTGTCCTTTCCACTCAACCAGAACGTTCTTCCAGCTCCACTAGGTGCAGAACAAAAGGCAATCAACTCTGCTGACAGTAGGAGAAATTAAAGCTGACACCAAAGGGGACTAATCAACAGCCTTATTGCACACAGAGCAAAGAGGAGGAGAGTAGGAATGTATAGGTTGTTGGATCCAGAAAGCTAAACCAGAGACTGCCCCCGCCCTTGACACACCCCTCTCACCTTCCAAATAGTTGAGGTTAATTAGGGACTTATAACTTAGAGGATGGGCAAGAACAGCCTCACCTCAATCCTTGTCTCATGCACACCCTGCCATGAACAATCCAGGGTCAAGGACTGAACTTCAGTGTCTTCTTAACTGAAAAAGAGATGTTCTCCAGATCACCTATCAGATCAGCTCAGTCCAAGACCAAACTTTTATACTTTTTAAACCATTGGGGAAAATACTTTGGAAGTTGACTCCGAAACTTAAGGAAGGAAAAGAAAGGAAAATGAATATGGAGTCTTTGGGAAGGTAATGGGGAAACAAGGAATAAGTCTCAAGGTTGGAAGTTGTTCCAACCAGGGTTTGACTCTTCTGAAGCACGCCTGCCTGGGGAAAGGCCAGTCTACTCAAATATGTCCAGTAGAGATTAACTCATCATCACAGGGCAGCCCCTGCACCATCAGACAACTAGACCTCAGTGAATGTCCTTCAGAGTGATTTTTATCACTTCTAAGCAAGAACAGCCCTGACCTTCTACTCTGCAACAGTGGTGTGGTCCATCTTCAGTGAGAGTGACCTTCACACACACCTTCAGTCACTTTTGATTAAGTCTCTTCTCTGCCCCTGTTCTTGCCCCTGAGCTCACACTAGCTCTTCAGTGGGTCATTTGAACTTTTCAAATGCTTATGACTGAACTTGACACCCAAGTTCAGTCCCTCAGAAGTTTTCAACTCTTTGTGACCCAATGAACTGCAGCACACCAGGCTTCCCTGTCCATCATCAACACCCAGAGCTTGCTCAAACTCATGCCCATCTAGTTGGTGATGCCGTCTAACCATCTCACCATCTGTCATCCCCTTCTCCTCCTGCCTTCAATCTTTCCCAGCATCAGGGTCTTTTCTAAAGAGAGAGAACTTCCTCCCACCAGAGATCTCTATACCAAAAAGGATTTAGCTACTTCTTTAAGTCTTTACAACTAACAGAAAAGAACCAAGAAAAACATCTTTCTATTATTTATATTTTGTTATTATTCCCAAGAAGCTTTCTGAAACACTCAAATTACATATTCTTCATTCCCACTGCCCCTGGGAGCTGCTGCTTTGGGGTAACCAACACAGGTTCCAGCACTGTGTGTAAAAGAGCCTTCGTACCAGCAGAGGACACTCCAGACTGTCAGGACAGAACTAACAGGGCCTATTGACAAATTGGAAACAGGGCGTGGGCACCAGGGAGGGGAGGGATTCCCCTAGGTGAACCTGGGAAGGTCACAAGTTAACTGAGATGGCGCCATTTCTCTGATAATGGGCTGGCAGGGAGTGCCGCGTTCCCTGCAGCAGATATGGGAGGGGCAGACACAGTGACACATAGCATCCCAGGGCAGCTTCTGCATCCATCCTTCCAAGGAACAACCAAAAATTGGTAGCACCATCCAAATGTCTCTTGGGCATCTTTACTCTCCCTCAAGGAAGCAACTTTATAGACCTCTTCTCTAACCTCCAATTGTAGTCAGCCTGTCAGCCATGCCCTCTTCACAAGGAGAGGGGCTTGGAGTGTCCCCTTCATCCCTTGGAGGTGGTGGTGTAGTCACTAAGTCATGTCTAACTCTTGCATCCCCATAGACTGTAGCCTGCCAGGCTCCTCTGTCCATGGGTTTCTCCAGGCAAGAATACTGGAGTAGGTTGCCATTTCTTTCTCCAGGGGTTCTTCCTGACCCAGGAGTCGAACCCAGGTCTCCTGCATTGCAGGCAGATTCTTTACCAACTGAGCTACAAGGGAAGCCCTGCCCAAATCCCATCCACATTTCTAAGGTCCTCTCAACTTGTAGCTTCCTCAGGAACCTTCCACTCACCCTTGACTCTTCTTCCTAAAATGTGCTTGTCTTGGTTTCCATGACACCGTGCTTTCTTCCTTCTCCCATACACAGTGACTGCTCCTTTAGGCTCTTTTCTGATTTCTCCTTCTTACTCTGGTCCTTAAGCAGAGTGGTCTTGGGATTCTGTACTTGAATCTTCTCTCACTCTCAAGAGAATAAATTTCTTTAATGTCAAATGAAATAGAAATTAATAAAAAAAAAATAGTTACACAATTCAGGGGTCCCTATAAGCTATTCTGAGATGGAGATAAGGCCTTTCCACAATCTCTCCTCCTCAACACACAGAGAGAGAAAGAGAGGAAGAGAGAAAGAGAGGGGGAGAGAGAGAGAGAGAATACAGTTGAAAATATGTGCCTCATATTCTCCCCTGGATGCTCTAAGAATATTCCCATTCCCAAAATGCCCTAAAGCAGCAGTATTAGCATAGGGATCTTTTGGAAATCTGTGGAGACAGTTTTTTGCTTGTCACTGATATTGGTGGGCGGGGGGTGGGGGGAGCATTTGGTGATTTAGTATGACCTAGCATGATCCTATGCTGGACCTCCTGAATAGCTTTTGAATGCTCCACCTTTTATAATGGTTCAATTCAGAACCCAACCCATGTCGCATATACAGACACAGTGGCTATGCTCAGTTTGCAGATACACTGAGTTGTTGAGAAATACTGCTGCTGCTGCTGCTGCTGCCAAGTCGCTTCAGTCGTGTCCGACTCTGTGCGACCCCATAGACGGCAGCCCACCAGGCTCTGCCGTCCCCGGGATTCTCCAGGCAAGAACACTGGAGTGCGTTGCCATTTTCTTCTCCTGTGTAAATCAAGAGAAGTCTGTATTTTCCCCTCATTAGGAAGTTTATGGGAGTTTTCACTTTTTTTGGAATATTATGTCATCAATGGTATTTAGATTGTACATACAGCACACCTGCATTAGTCTGCATTTGTAGCTGGTTGAACACATGGTGATTCTACCTGTCAGTGCAAACATCTTATGCTTTCTTACATTTCCTAATAGAGCCCTGCCTGAGAATATACAAAGTGAAATATATAGAGTATTACTACCAGTTTTTTTTTTTCAATTTGTGTCTCCTTTATATTGCAGTTAAAACGTTGTGTTGATTTAATTGTGTACAATTGTAAGATATACCATCTAAGTTTTTCTTAGCACAGTAAAAGGATGCTATTTTATTTTTGTTATAAAAACAGAGGCAATGAGACTGATACCCTTAGAATAGCTAAACAAAGAATATTCTTTTTCAAAATAAACTTTCAGCAATGTCACAGAGTTCCTGTTAAGATTTCCATGCATGTTTTTGATAGAACAGGGCATAGAACTATGAGACTTCCCCTTAGTTCCTCCAAGGGGCCAACAGAAGATACCCATTTCAGTTAAGACTGTTCTGGAAAGTTACGGTTTCTAAAATTTAATGCAAAGCCATAAGCTCTGGTTCAAGGCCACCTTTTGGAATTCTCTCTTCCAAGGATGAGTGAACAGTCCCTTGTGAAGGCTAGTGAAGACACTCCCCCATGGAAGGAGTAAGGGTGGCAGAATTGAGCTAAGCTGAACTAGGGTCTGAGAGGCAAAGGCTGTAGGAATTGTTGCTGGATTCTATTGTTAGAATAGAATAGGGGTGTTAGACAATCGTCTTAGGCCTAGGTGTGTGGGAGAGGAGGGAGTTACTGTGTGAGGAGGAAAGAAGGAGGAAAGTCCTTTCTTCTCCAGAGTTAGATGACTCTCAGAACTCTATTGGAGAGGTGGCTGTGTAATAGCCACACATTTATGAAAAGAAACTTGGACCAGTTATGGAAGGAAGTCTCCATCCACTGACCTAAAGCCAGAAACATCATGACCATTCAAGGAAGAATAACAGCCCAAGGGAAGCCCCAAGGCTCCATCAGCCAATGGGCAGAGGGAAGGACTCTGTTCTCCCAGCTAAAACACAAGGAGCCAAGATACATGTATCCAGACCCAGGGAGAGGAGGTGTGTGCAGATATCTCTATGAAAAGTGAAAAGTCACTCAGTCATGTCCGACTCTTTGCGACCCCATGGACTGTAGCCCACCAGGCTCCTCCATCCATGGAATTTTCTAGGCAAGAGTACTGGAGTAGGTTGCCATTTCCTTCTCCAGGGGATCTTCCAGACCTGGGGATCGAACCTGGGTCTCCCGCATTGCGGGCAGACACTTTACTGTCTGAGCCACCAGGAAATCCCACCAGCAGTTATCTCTAGGTAAGGGTAAAATGCTAAAACTGGGTCATAGGATGTGGTATGAACAGATTCCACAGGACATATGAGAAAGGAGGATAAATACATATGCACATTTTTGCTTGTGTGTGCATGGATACCCAAGGAACTGTGGTTGCCACATACAAAAGGATCTTGGTGATGAAAGATCAAAGACTTTTTATCACACAGTTTTGTTAGTGGGTTTCCCTCCTGAATATTATTACTTGAATAAGCTGTGAGCATCAAATCCACACTGGACCTATCCAGGGATGAAATAAGGAGTCTAAGATTTTGAGACGTTATCACTAAGACGCGGGGAACCTCAGTATCTCGGCTGAATAACTCCTGAGGAACTATGACTGGTTTTGTGGTCTTCAAGTTTTCTCCATTTTAACCCATTTCTCCCATGTATTTTTGGCTTTCCTACTGGAAGTTCTCTGCAGTTCTCCCTCTATTCCTTCTTCTGAGTTCTTTGATGGTTTACTCTAACTTTCAAACTTTGATGATTTCAGTTTATACCCCTAGTCCCAATAATTACATGGATAGAGTGGAGACACCTCAAAAGAAGTAACTCAGCATTTCTCCCCACCTGCTGTCTTGCTGTATTCTCTGTTATTATCCAAACCAGGAACATGGAACCACCCTCTACTCCTCCCTTTGCCTCATCTACCTCCCCAACCCATATCCAATCCATCACCAAGCCCTGATGATTCAATTCCTAACTACCTCTGGAATGCAGATCCTCATCCTTATTTGTGGCCACTCTGCCACCTCTAAGGACTTGAGCTGAGATGCAAGCCTTGTTTGTCTTTTGTCTGCACCTTTGGAATAATCCTGTAACAAGTCTTCCTACCTTCAATATGGGCCTCTCCAATTGGGTCTGTGGAGAAGGAAATGGCAACCCACTCCAGTATTCTTGCCTGGAGAATTCCATGGATAGAGGAGTCTGAAGGTTATAATCAATGGGTTTGCAAAGAATCAGACACAACTGAGCAACTATCACTCACACTCATTCAATCTGGTCTGAGTGATCCCTCTAAAACACCAATCTAACCATGTCACCCAATCATTAAATCCCTTTATTGTCTCTTCCTTATCTGTCACAGCTTCTCAGTCAAAAAATATCTTTAAAAAATGACACTTCCACAAGTAGATCTTCCATTGGCAGACCAAATTTCTTAGGGTATACTCATGAAATCAACCCTGAATATTCACTGGAAGGACTGATGCTGAACCTGAAGCTCCAATACTTTGGCCACCTGATGTGAAGCAGCAAATCATTGGAAAAGATGCTCGGAAAGATTGAGGACAGAAGGAGAAGGGGATAACAAGAGGACGAGTTGGTTGGCTGGCATCACTGACTCAATGGACTTGTTTGAGCAAACTCCAGGAGATAGTGAATGTCTCAGGAAGCCTGGCGTGCTGCAGCTCATGGGGTCACAAAGAGTCGGACATGATTTAGCAACTTAACAACAAAAATACTCAAGTACATGACAAACTGTGGTTCATGCTCAATTCGTATTCAAGTAGCATAATGTAACCCATTTTCCTCCCTTCAGTTCAGTTCAGTTCAGTCACTCAGTCATGTCTGACTCTTTGCGACTCCATGAATTGCAGCACGCCAGGCCTCCCGGTCCATCACCAACTCCTGGAGCCTACCCAAACTCATGTCCATTGAGTCGGTGATGCCATCCAGCCATCTCATCCTCTGTCGTCCCCTTCTCCTCCCGCCCTCAATCTTTCCCAGCATCAGGGTCTTTTCAAATGAGTCAGCTCTTCGCATCAGGTGGCCAAAGTATTGGAGTTACAGCTTCAAAATCAGTCCTTCCAGTGAATACCCAGGACTGATCTCCTTTAGGATGGACTAGTTGGATCTCCTTGCAGTCCGTTACTCCTTGCAGCCAGTAGATCCCACAACCCCATTTGAGAACTTCTGACCCCACCATCTAGAGTCTAGACTCTACTGAATGGGTACAACGTCTTTCTTGATTGAATCTAACTCTTCACCTTCATTTATTGTCAGCAACCTTATGATCCTTCAGATGTCCAATTATTTCATGCAGATTCACTCTTCCTTGTCTTTGTCTTTGCTTGTACTCCTTCTGCCTGGAGTGTCCTCTACCTTAAATGTCATTGTCTGTCTTGACCTTCCTTGTCTGCCTGAAAAACTCCTATTTATCCTCTAAAACCCTGCCAGGCATCACTTGTCATCACTCTCACTTCTGTATGTACCATTTCCATACCTTGTGTGTGTTTCTATCATGGCGTGGGTTGTGTGCATCATAATGACACATTGGCATACTTCTTATCACCCAAGCCTTTGAGGGCAAGAACCATGTCTCACTCCTCAGAGTATTTCCAACGTTTGATTTCTCCCTGACATACAGTATGTGGGCAGGAACTATTTGTTGAGCTGATCAGGCTCTAGATTTTTCCTTTGCCGTCCTTCTAGTACTATTGCATTTGAGTGCTTGATCATGCTCAATTTAGCTCTTTCTGTTCAGTTCAGTTCAGTTCATTTGCTCAGTCATGTTCGACTCTTTGCAACCCCATGGACTGCAGCATGCCTTTCTTCCCTGTCCAGCACTAACTCCCGGAGCTTGCTCAAACTCAGGTCCATTGAGTCGGTGATGCCATCAAACCATCTCATCTAGTTCTTTATTATATACTAACACAGAGATTTCATATAGTCCTGTGACCTTACAAGTTTTGATAAGTTTCACTATAAATTGTAGTGGTTTCTGTTTCATGTCTGACCTTACCGAGAAAACCTAGGTTCAAAAGAAACAAGCAAGCGTATTCCCAATACTGAGGTATGACTAAAGAAACTTGTAACTTAGAAAGAGATTAGGAAGTGTTTGCCAGAGGGCCAGAATACATCACTATTCATTCAATAGTGTCCCCAGAACTGTAATAAACCAGTAATGATAAGCCAGTATCTGATGACTTAGGAGGTCTGTTTTCCCTTGGAGGAGAGGAAGCCATCTCCCTCAAAGCCTTCCAACTCCCATTGTTCTAAATTCACGAGTACCAAGACACCCCTTGTGACTAATTTATTTTCCCAGGCATCTTGATAACAGGGTGGAGTGGCTCTGGTATTTCAGCCACTGAAAATACAGGTTTCCCACAAGCTAATACACATATATCCTGGTTCATGTTTCCATCTCTTATATGTTTGGCCTACAAATACTGGGTCTTAGAAGTAGATTCAACTTGGGTTCACTAACAAAATCAATGTTTTGTCCCTATAAGCTATCACTGTGTCAACTGTAACCTTGTCAAGATACTTCTCCCCTTGGTGGCCCTGACAACCAACCATGTTCTTCTACTCATTCATGACTCCCTTTTAATTTCATTTAAATACTGTTTGACAAGCTCACAGTTCACAAAGCATTTCTACATTGCATATCTTATCCTCTTGATGTCTAGAGGCAAATGTCCTCACCCCTATTTCATCTACAAGACTCCTGAGGCTCAGAATGGTCAAATGACTTGTCCAAGGATCCACCTGTCCCGTAAGCTGTGGATTATCTTCCTTTGTCTGCCCCATAAATACCACAGTGGATTAAACCCAAGTTCTCTGAATCAAAGTTTGTTGTTCTTTCTATCCATCATAAAACCTCCCTAACTCTCACATCAGTCAGACAGGTAGCAGCTCTGATGGAGAGGTGATCGGGAAGAAGGGATAGAGTTCACTGATAGATACTTAAATGATACTCATATTGATCTATGCCCTCTTTATTCCCTTCAGCCCTGGATAACACTGGAGCTAGAAGCATTTTTCCTAATAGGAACCTAGGAAAGTTGATCCTCAGAAAATTGACAGACTTTTTCATGGTTTCTTTTTTTTCAGCTTTTGCTGAGAAGCTGATGTTCCTCAGAATAAACATGTACTGAGTTATGTGGAGGCCAGTAAGCAAGGTTACAACAACCAGATAATCACCATCATCACCATCACCACCATTATCATTAAAACTCACTGAGGGCTTGTTATATGCTAAGCCATATTCATTCATCTCATTCAGTTCTCACAGTAATTTCCATGAAGAAGGCATTATTATCTCCATTTTAGAGATAATAAAACTGAGGTGTAGAGAGGTCTATAAATTGCACGTTATCACAGAGTTCATTAATGGTGGTGGTTCAAACCCAAGAATATCTGATTCCAAACATTCATGCTTCTGGCCACTATGCTATCCCATTGTATTACTTTAGCAGTATGGGCTATATATCCACAAATGAACTTCTTACACTAAGCAGAACTTTGAATGGTGGCCTGAAAAAGAGAGGAAATGAATGTCTAGCTCTTCATTAGAACTCTTGGTTCTTGAACTCCCCATGCCTAAGTCTGTATTCTGACTATAGTAACTGTGGACCCCATGTTACTCACACCCCTCTCATTGTAGCCAAGCAGGACTCTAGAAGAGGGCCTTCCCATGACAGAACCCTCTCCTATGTCCTCAGCCTGCCTCTTGTTTGCAGAAAAACTTTAGCCTCCTCCTAGACTAGCCTCCTAGCCCTTCCCCAGGTTCTAAAGGTCAGTTTAATTAGAGAAGTGAGAAAATGCAGAAATGAAGAAAACAGTCCAGCAAGAGAAAATAAGGCTAGTTTATCCATTAAACAAAGTCAAGGACCTTTAGTTCCTCCTCAAGGATTGTAGATAATACTCTAAGTCATATACTTTGAACTGTTATACAAATACTAAAACCCCCACCAAGTGGAAGAAGTTTGACTGTATGCTGACCACAGCATGGAGATCCCACATCAGTTGGAACCAGAAGGTTAATGATGTTGTCTCCTGATTACCTCACCACCAACCAATCAGAAGAACGTCCACAAGCTGATCACATGCCCTGCAACCCTCTCCCTCAACCTGTCTTTAAGAACCTTTCCCTGAGAACTCAAACCAGGGCTCTGTAACAACCTAGGGGGTGGAAAGAGATAGGAGGGAGGTTTAAGAGGGAGGGGACATATGTATACCCATGGTTGATACATGTCGATGTATGGCAGAAACCAAAACAACATTGTAAAGCAATTATCCTTCAATTAAAAATAAATTAACTTAAGAAATTCCAAAACTTCCCCAATGTTGCTGTTGTGGGAGACCCTGCTTTGGGAAACATCTCTGATATTCTCCTTACTTTCTGCAAGTAATAAATCCTTCCTTTTCCTGAAAAAAAAAAAAGACCTTTCCCAGAAAGCCATCAGAGAGTCTGGGCCTTTTGAGCGTTAGTTGCCCAGACTCCTTGTTTGTCACCTACGGTAAACACTGTACTTTCCTTCATCATAACCTGGTGTCAGTACATGGGCTTTACTGCACAAGGGCAAGTGGACCTAAGTTTTCTTTAATAACACCATCATTGGCTATTCTACATAAACAATTGCTTTTCCAATAATACTTTCCTCCTCTTTTCAATGCCAGATTCCTCTTTCCCAACCTGCTTGGTTCACTGCCCTTTTCAAAAAAGCCCTCTCAGATGAGTAAAACCTGCTACCCTAGTCTCTATTTCTCATGACACCTCCACCCTCTGGGCCAGAGTTCATTCTAGTTAAATGTTGAATGTTTAAAGTTAAATGTTGTCTGACCAGCGTTCCCACCTTACTCATGTTCATGTGCCCCAACCCCACCCTCCCACACACACAGACACGCCATAGGGCTCCAGGGTCGTCTTCTCCCCACAGAATACCCATCCAGGATGGACAGTGCTGTGAACACTGGAAATGGAGACACAGAGAGAATTTCAAATGCAGTTTATTGCAGCAACACAGGAAACAGGGAGTTTAAGACCTCTCCACAAAAGCCAACTGGCTTACACCTTACGTACAAAACCAAAGCAGCACAGAGCTTGCCGTGGGAGTTAGGATACTAGGGAGCTGTCCAGAGCTTGTGCTCTGTCCACGGCAAAGAAGCCGTGGGTCTGACCAGCTCTCCTCTGACTGACTTAAGAAAATGCTTTGAAATGTAATGTGTGTAGCAGTGATTGTTGAAGTGTTTCTTGGGCAGAGTACAGAGCAGGGTCCTAGCTGAGGGACTAAGATTGCCACTGATTCAAAAATTTTTCTTTGGAAATCAGAGCAGAAAGGACAGAGCTAGGAAATAGGATGAGCCAGTGTAACCATAACTTTTTTCCTCCAGTAAGGCTGGGGCACTCAGAAGTGTATTTGGTAGTGATGGAGAGAGAAAGCCAATGGAGGAGAGAGGACCTCTTTATCTGGGCCCTCTGGAATAGCTGGTGGAAACAAACTTCACACTGGAACTACCACTGGAGGTCTTGGTGCTGGATGCCCGACCTCCAGAGGAGCTGAAGCTGCCTCCAGAGCCGCCACCGCCTCCTCCAGAGCCGCCTCTACGGCTCCCACTGCTGCCTCCTCCAGAGCCGTAGCTGCCACCACCTCTGGAGCTGTAGCCACCGCCACCTCCAGAGCCGTAGCCGCCGCCGCCTCCAGAGCCGTAGCCGCCACCACCTCCAGAGCTGTAGCCGCCGCCACCGGAGCTAAAACCACCGCCTCCTCGGCCGCCGCCACCGCTGATGCTGGTGTGACTGGTGCTCACAGCTGCAAGAGAACACTTCGTTATCATCAACCCCAACTCCCTTTCCAACCCAGCAAGACCAGCAAGACCTGCACCCGAGAAGAAGCCCTGAGAAATCAGCTTGTACTTACACACACTCACGTTCGGGACACACTCTCCAGACATCCTGAAGGAGAAAGAAAAGCATAATACTCATGATGCCAGCTTCAAAGACTGCCTCCCTGGGCCCTCTCAGACATCACTAAAGAGTCTCCCCACCTGGGAGTCCCCCAGTCTGCTTCATCTGAAACCTAATCCCGTTCCCTCTGGCCTCCCGAACTTGGTCATTTTTCTCAGCATCAGTACTAACAGGGCAAAATCTCCATGTAAATTAGACAAAGTAAACATGCCCACCATATCCAAAGGCATTGGTTTTGGGTCAGATGACATTTGAGCCAGCCCAGGTGTGGCTCAGACAGTAAAGAGTCTGCCTGTAATGTGGGAGACCCAGGTTTGATCCCTGGGTCAGGAAGATCCCCTGGAGAAGGAAATGGTAACCCACTTCAATACTCTTGCCTAGAAAATCCCATGGACCGAGGAGCCTGGCGGGCCCCAATCCATGGGGTTGCAAAGAGTTGGACACGACTGAGTGACTAACAAATGCACACTCAGGTGAAGAATAAATTGCTTTATCTCAGAGAGTTCAGACAGATGCAACAGCCTTCAAAAAAAAAAAAAAAGCTTGGGACTCTGGCTCCCAAACTGAAACCAAGCCTTTCCTCCTGTGCTGTGAGCTTTTCCTTTCCCCATACCCAGGACAAGTTGCAGTCATGTGGTTGCATCTTCAACAGCAACCAGTGTCCAAGGGAGGAACCACATAGGAAGTGGCCAGTTGCCCAGGGTCCCTTCCTCACCTGCTTTCCTCTCCTTCCAGGAGGGTCCTGTAAGTGGCGATCTCCACATCCAGGGCCAGCTTGGTGTTCATCAGTTCCTGGTAGTCGCGCAGCAGGCGGGCCATGTCCTCCTTGGCCTTCTGCAGGGCATCCTCCAGCTCATTCAGCTTGCTCTGGGCATCCTTAATGGCGTTCTCACCACGTTGCTCGGCATCACTAATGGCCTGCTGCAGCGAAGAGATCTGGAAAAGGAGAATCCAGCACATTATACGCTCTCTGATTACCTAATTCCATCTTGGCCTTTCTGTCTCAGATTGATCTCTCCACCCCTGTGTGGCCAGTACTCTGACTCCCAGAGAGTTACAGGACCTGCATTCACCTGTCTTAAGATAATACATCACTGTGTCAACTTCCTTAAATAAAGGTGATGCAGCTGCCTCACTGGGCCCTAAGGTGAGACTCTCACTGCCTACAGACTTGACATTCTTCCAGATGTCTATTCTCCTGGTTGCCTTTCCTCTCACTCACCACCTTTTAAGTCACTTTGGGCCATGGGCTAGACCTCTCATGACCACTATATCTATTTCTTTACTAGGTCATTTTCATAAATTTCCCCTAGGAGAACCTAGCATCATGGCCAAACTCTAGAAACCATAGTCACCAAAGAACTAGGGATAACAATACAACCTTCATATGGATTGTAAGCTTCAAAATTAGGAACACATCCTCCAATAACCTGGACACTCCATCCCATTCCGTATAACTGAGCAGTTGAAGAAGGAAGCAAGTACCTGCTTCTTGACACTGTCGATCTCAGATCTAAGTCTTTGGATCACCCGATTCAACTCAGAAATCTCCATCTTTGTATTTTTCAAGCTGTCTCCATGTTGCCCAGCAGTGATCTGGAGCTCTTCATACTAAATGTGGTAGATCAGATCATTCAGAGGTGGCAGAATGCACCATGACTCATGCACACAAATGTAAGAGAAAAATCAGGATAGCAAGAAAAGACATTTTAGGAAAACTGGACAGGCATCAGCCCATTCACCTTGGTCTGGTACAGGGCCTCAGCCTCAGCCTTGCTCCTCTGGGCAATCTCTTCATATTGGTGTTTTACTTCATCAATGATGCTGTTCAGGTCCAGATTGCGGTTGTTGTCCATGGAAAGGATAACATTGGTATCGCTGATATGAGTCTGCATCTGAGAGAGCTCCTGCGAGGCATAACAGTTCAGTGACTTACCATGTTAAAACTAAAGAACAACTTGGGACAGGGAGAGGGTTTCAGGAGAAGAAAGATATACCTCTGAATAGGAGTGGGTTTGGGCTTAAAGGTTCTCCATTTCGGTAAACCTGGTTGAAACTAGAGAACTTACTGCTTGGTAGAGTGTTTTGAAGAAATCAATTTCCTGAAGCAAGTTGTCAAGTTTGGCTTGAAGGTCCACCTTGATGATGTAAGCAGCATCCACATCCTAGAAGAACCATGAACATCATGAAGTCAGAGTCTTTTCAGGGCAAGTACCTCTCCCCTGCTAGGAGGGGATTTTCCAAGAGGTCTTCTTCACTTCTTCATCCCTAGACTGCCCCACCCCTTAGTATCACAAGTGATCTTGTCTGACTTGCTGAGAACTGCCTCCTCACTCCAGGAAGTCCTGAGGGATCTGGAGAAGCAGAGTGTCTGGACAAGTCCAGGTCTGTGATAATATCGGGTAGGGGGATCTCTACCTCAGCTGTTCCTCAGGCCCACTACCTGATTCTCCACGTTATGACCTCTTTCTGCTTAGGTATTGGACATCCTCCACTCTTACTTATTTCAAATGTGATAGGCATCCTACAGAATTGTCTCACCTTCTTGATACCCACAAACTCATTCTCTGCATTTGTCCGCTTGTTGATCTCATCCTCATACCTGCAAGGAAATCAGAAGTGAGGAGGAGATTCGGGGAGGCGAGACCCAACGTTTAGCTTTCTAGACTAAAAGTGACATTGCCTGTCATTGTCCTTGCCTGTCATAACCAGCCTAAGACATTTTACTTTCTAAGCAATAAAACCACTGAACTATTACCAGTGTCTGAGAAAACAAAGATTTCTGAAAATGACTTTCCTCTAACCTATGAAAAGGTATTACATGCTGTTCGTAGTCTTAGCTTGCTACTTTCTGGAAATATTTTAGAACAAAAACCAAGAGTAGCCCAGCCAGTAAGCCTTACTTGCTCCTGTAATCTTCCACCAGATCTTGCATGTTCTTCAATTCTGAATCCAGCCGAGATTGGTCGCTCTTCAGTTGGTCCACAGTCCTTCTCAGGTTGCTGATGTATGCCTCAAAGAGGGGCTCTAAGCTGTAGCTTCTAGTGGAGGTGTTTATCTGCTGCAGCAGTTCCCATTTTGTTTGCAGCACCTGGTTCTGCTGCTCCAGGAATCTCACCTAAGAACACAAGACCCCGTTACCCACTGGTACAGAAATGAGTCTTATGGCCACTGAGTACCAAGGCCTACCACATAGCCAGGCCCGGCCACTTGGGAAAGAACTTCAATGCCTATTTTCCTGGCCATGGAAGAGGGAAAAAGTAGGAAGAAAATGATCAAGTTAAAATCATTTTCATAATAAAACCCAACTCACTGTGAACTCAGAGAAGCCTCAACTTCCATAAGATTGGAAATGGTACTTAAAAAGTTTCCATTGGAACTTTGTAAGGGGGTAACTACCCAAATAGCAAAGCACATATAAAATTACTGCAATCATACTTTGAAACAGATACTTGGTGCTTAAGAGATTTACCTTCCTTTTTCCTTTTGTTTTAGGTAGAGTACCATAAAAATTGTTTTGCCTTCCCTGAGCAAACATATAGTTCAAAAGTATGTTGGGAAAATACAAAAAGTGAATTCCAAATCTATTGTGTTGACGTTATTGATGATCCAGTGAAAAATAGTTTACATTCTTTTCTAGAGCAGATACTTGGAAACACAAGCACAAAACATTCTCCACCCTGGTCCAGTATCAATGGAAAATTCTCAGGGTGCAGTTCTCCTCTTCTGACAGGAAGAGATGCTTGGCCCTGACTCACTGCATACTTTTAGCTACAATATCACCATGTACTCAAGTAAAGTCCCTTTTTATGGTTAGGAAGGCCTTTCCAGAGTTCTGGTTTGCAGCCTAGGAGGTTGAATTAACCTCATTTCTGTCATCTTTATTCAACATCTCTGAGGCCAAAGTCAGCTCAGGAGTTGAATTTAAAAAAAAAAAAAGCTCTTCATGGTAAGATCAAATTGACCTTCCTTTAAGTGGACCACAGACGTTTTTGCCCAAGAGAGAAGTTAGTCATCAGTATCACTGCAAACATACTTCTAATGTATCTCCTGAAGACAATTCCACAAACTACCCTTTTAACCATCCAACCACAGAAACCTGAGGCTCAAACTCAAGCACGCCTGGGCAGGGCCATCCCATGTGGAACAGGAGCAGCCCTTCCGGTGCACTGAGAGGACAGACTCACCTTGTCGATGAAGGAAGCAAATTGGTTGTTGAGGGTCTTGATCTGCTCCCTTTCTCGGGTCTTTATTTTTTGGATCTCAGGGTCAATTTCCACATTGAGGGGTTGCAGGAGGCTCTGGTTGATGGTGACTTCCTGGATGCCACCAGGGCAAACAGGAAAACCGCCCCCACCAAAACCACCTCCGCCAAAACCACCACCCCCAAAGCCACCCCCAATGCCACCACCTCCAAAACCGCCGCCCCCAAAGCCGCCACCACCAAATCCGCCACCCCCAAAGCCACCCCCGCCGTAACCGCCGCCATAACCACCGCCGAAACCGCCACGTCCACCTCCTCCGGCCACACTAATGGAGATGCTTTTGCTGCCACCAAGGTTAACGAGACTCCGACTTCCAAAACCACCACCAGCACCACCGCCACACACTCCACCAGAAAACCTCCCACCGCCTCCCCCGCTGCGGCGCACAGAACTGCTGGTGGACCTGCGCTGGTAGCTGACCACCCCCGCAGAGCCAGAGCTGAAGCCCCCTCCTCCACCGCCGCAACGGTACGCAGACTTGGAGCTAAAGCGTCGACTCATGTTGACGTGGAGAGAGAAGGAGCCACGTCGGGAAAGGAAAGAAGCTAACACTCCTCTACAGGGAGCACAGAGACTTCCCCTTATATACAGGCAGCCAGCTGGGCTTGGCCCTAGAGTCAGCGAGATGCAGCGCCTTTCCAAGGATTGGCTCGCCTGCAGCCATACAAGATATTTACGAGCCTCAACAGTATCATAAACACTACACACCTAGCTCCCAGGATGGCTCTCAAAGTTGCTGCACACGCAAGATCACTCGTGTGGTAATCTTGTTATCAGGCAAAATCTCTCTTTGAGAGTTTGTGACTTAGGAAAATGGGACCCCGCATCTGCCACCTGCTGCTTCTTGGTAGGATTTCATAACCTCCTGTCACAGAGATAGGGAAGTTCGCATTCCTGCCTTGCCCATGGAAGCTACTTAGCACATTCTCCTGGAGCCTGGCAGGTGCAGCTCCCCACACTCGAGTCTCAGAAGGAGCTCTTCAGCTCCTTCTCCTTTGGAGATCTGCCCCCCAAACATCAAAGTTCAGCAAGTGCTGTCTTTAATAAGTGAAAAATTAAAAGAAGCTCTCTTATTAAATGTAAACTTTATATGTGGGCTGCGTTAATGTCAGAGAAGTAGGAACTATCATGGAACAGAATGGGTGGGTGGGTTTGTGCTCTGAAAGGCCCAGAAGGGAGATGCTTGTTCTTTTCTAGTTTTCTGGTTTTTCCTTCTCCTCAGAGGTTGACCAGAGCAGGAACAGAACAAGGGCAGAATCAGCAAGAGAAAACAGGTGCAAATGGATGGCATGCAAATACCAGTCGAAAAACTATATGGCTCGAATTCCCTGGTGGTCCAGTGCTGAAAGCACAGGTTTAATCCCTGATCAGAAACTAATATCCCACAAGCCACGAGGTATGGCCAAACACACACACACACACAAAAGCATATGGAGAATGAGATAAACAAATAGATGCTATTTCATACATTCTGTAAAACAAAGGAGTGGCAGTGAGACTTGACGAGTGGTTCAGGACTCACACTAGACTGTATGAGGAGATGGATGTAGATTCAGAAGAGAGAACAATGATGGAAGTCAGGAAAGTTGGCCTGAGGGGTTAAAGTTGCTTCTGGACAACAATAATATCAATAGTAATAACATCAAAAAAAATAATGATAGTAATTAAAATGGCAAGCTAGAATAAGAATAGCTAATTAATAATAATGTATCAATAACTGACCAGGTACCAGAACTAGTCTACATGTTGTTCTTTAGTTGCAAAATTGTGTACAACTCTTTTGCACCTCCATGTAGCCCACCAGGCTCCTCTGTCCATAAGATTTCCCAGGCAAGAAGACTGGAGTAGGTTTCTATTTCCTTCTCCAGGGGCTTTTCCTGACCCAGGGATAAAACCCACGTCTCCTGCATTGGCAGGTGGATTCTTTACCACTGAGTCACCAGGGAAGAGCTTTATATATATTAACTTTCAATAAATGCTTTGAGATAGATGCTACTATACTACCCATTTTTAAAATGAGGAAACTGAGACACAGAGATTGGACAGCCTGCCAAGTTTACATAGATGGCAGACAGCATGGCTGGTATTTGAACAGGGGATGCCAAGCTGCAGTGCACAAGACCCTAACCCACGTGTCATATGACAGCACAGAAGCTGAGTTCGGGGTATGCTGCCCACTGTGTGTAAAATCAGATAGCATGGGAAGCCATTCCCTTGCAGAGAGCTCCAAGGGCAGAAGGCCTGTGTTATCCCTTTGAGTCCATGGCTCCATACATGTGCACGTGCTTGGAAAATGTTTTTCCAGTTTACTCTGAGAAGGGGAGATTCAGAATTCAGTAGGGATTTTGCTGCCAGTTCAGTTCTGCCGCTCATTTGTGTCTGACTCTTTGTCACCCCATGGACTGCAGCAGGCCAGAATTCCCTGTCCATCACCACCTCTCGGAGTTTGCTCAAACTCCTGTCCATCGAGTTGGTGATCTGGATTTTGCTGCCATTCAGATGCAAAAGGACCCAGCATGCATTACAGTGGGTCAGGAAACAAACCCCAGGGGCCTTCCTGGAGAGCAGCACTTGGGTTAGTCTTAATGGGCAGTAGTGGCACTGGGATCTGGGAAGACCTGGACCCTACACAGACTTTCATTCTGACACTTCTTAGAAGCCAGTCATGCTTCTCACCCTGGCATGTAAATACAGAATTGAAGACTCTGTAAGCAGTGGATTCTGACTTCAGCTGGCTTTAAGCTACCCTGAGTGGTACTGATCAGTCATAGACTTAAGTGTGAGGGCTCCACTGGGGAATACAAACTACGCAGGAGGGAGGTTGTCACTAAAGACCATCTGGTCCCATCACCCTATGGTTACGAAGCAGGACACCCTCTCCAGTGTGCTCCCCACCACTGTGCCTTTTCCATCCTCCTTTTCCACAGTTTTTGCCCTACACTCTCCTCCAGAAAGTACCCCTCACCTCCCCAGTGCTCCCCCTCCCCTCATCTCCATGGCACTGTTGTCTCAGACTCTGTCCCAAAGCTACCATTCTTGAGCTGCTACACCAACCATCTCTTAAGGGAATGAGTAATCGGATCTTGTCCCTCACTGGGAACAATGGGACTTGGGATGGTCTTGGCAGGGTGATGCCTGTTGCCTAATCATCTTTTAACAGGCAATCAAAATCCTTTTAGTTCAGCACACTCCCTCATGAGACATATCACTACACAACCGATTCCTTCTAGCAGTTTGGAGGGGTGTGCATATGTGTACGTGTGTGTGAGTGTGTGTGTGTTCATTCCTACCTCTGCCAGCCCACAACTAATCTTTGCAGTGATCCATGCTTCCAACCTCAAACTAAGAAACTGACATAGAGAAGAATCAAAGAGGTGGATAGTCAAACAGTCCGTAGACAATTTACAGAACTGCAAAACCTACTCTAGCTGCTACTAGAAGCAACAAGAAGGCATAAAATAACCATCAGCTTATATCTGCACCCTACACCTCACCAAGAACAGACGCAGACATGATTCCCACAAGAGTCCTGAGAACTAAGCAGTCATGCTGTTTTCAAGCCATTTTATGAAACATAAAACTGAGACTCAGAGAGATTCAGCATCTTAAATACTCCAGCTCGGAAAAGACACATCTGGGACTAGAAGTTGAGTTTTCTGGTTCTGATTCAAGTGTTATTCCTCTGAAACTGGAGAAGACCTCAAGGATGGGCTGGGGGAATTGGTTCCTGTAAATGAGTGGGAAGAGAATCCCTCCAAGATGCCACCATCTAACCTGCCTATCAAAAAAGTGAGAAGGCAGACCCAGAGATGTCAAAAAATTTTCCCAAGTCATATGGTCAATTCCTGGGATTCCTCCAATTCCTGAATCAAACTTCCATTATCTTTTCACTGCTTACTTTTGAGGTCACCTCAAACGACTGGAAACTGAAATGCTGCCTGCTCACCAAGTTCGTGTCCTACCGAGTCCCCAGGATGGTGATGAGTGTGTGGTGATATTAAAAAGCAAAGATGGGAGAAAGACGATAACCAGAAGCCCTCATTTCTGGCTTATTTGTGTTCCTTGCACTTATAAAAGTAAAGGCAAAATGCAACCAGAAAGAAATACTAACACTGACAGGCACCAGTTGTGTGTAGGAGCTACAATTCATTTAAAAATCACAAAAAGTCCCTGTGGCAGGAGTTATTAGCTCCATTTTAAAGAAAGGACATCATAGAAACCTGTTGTATAGTACAGGGAGCTCAGCTTGGTGCTCTGTGATGACCTAGAGGGGTGGGATGAGGTAGGAGGACAGAGGCTCAAGAGGGAGGAGATCCGTGTGTACATACAGCAGACTCACTTTGTTGTACAGTAAAAATTAACATAACATTGTAAAATTGTTATCTTCCAATTTTTTAAAAAAAAGACATTTTATGTTCATAAATATGTGCCCAGGTGGTAACTGACAAGGCCAGCTCATTAGACTCAAGTACATGCCTTCCTTCATCCATCCCATGGGTCTCTTCTTGCCATTGGCCTGCCTCCACCACCTGCATCACTTTCAGCTTTATCACCCTCTTACCAGGGCTCACACATCGCCCAGGCCAAATTCTCTTCTTCCTTTTTACTCTGTGTCACTCCATCTTCCAAGCCTACTTCTACTCTTCTCTAAAAGACCTTCAGGTTGCCTTGGCAACTGTCTTCAAACTCCTGCCCATAGTCAAGATCTCAATTCTTCAACTTCTGGGCCTGAATATCTGGTTTTGGTCTAGTAGGCCTTGAAGACAGATGCCTATATCTCGTCTGTTCCACTGAGCAGTGGACAGGTCCACTCCTCCAGGGAGTGTTCCTTGATTAACACCACTCAGTTGCTCCACTGGTTTCTTTTCCAAAGCTCAGTTGCTGCCAGATTCAAATGCATATTGATGTATAGGTTGGCTCATTTTCACTCAGGTGCATATGTGTTTGCTGTCTCTCAGTTGCTTTGTCAGCCTTCTGAAAGCAAGACTAAGTCCTCTGTGTCTTTGGGTGCCTTCTTAGCCCTGTTCTTTCCCCAGCTTCCCACAGGATTTCCTGTCCCTAACAGTGCCAGACAGAGTGCTGGAGCACCTCCAATCCCCAGGATCTTCACACACACTCCCCAGAACTGATCACTGAGATGAGGCTGTCACAGGCAGGCTGAGGGGAGAGGGAGGGGCAGTGTGGTGTTATTTTGAGAGCTTTTCGAGGGATGGGACTGAGAAAAGCGTCAAAGAGAAACATGCAATGACAAGCCACCCAGCCCTGCGGGACTCCACCAGGGACGTGGGAGAAGAAAATTTCAGGGCAGTGGGGAAAGCGAAAGCCTGGAAGGCCTAAAGGAGAATCACAGACAATGGGGAGGCGGGGTGAGATGTTGAAAGCAGGCAGTCAGCAGAGCAAGGGCTCCTTACAGAGCGGAGACAGGTGAAGAGCTAGGGGCAGCCTGTTCCAAGACGGATAGCAAAGGAGGCCCCCAGCAGTCACCCACTGGCAATGCTGGAGCAGAGCAGAGGCCAGAAAAGAGGAAGTTCAAGATGAGTATGTGGAAGAAGAGAGGTAGGGATTGTCTTACTTTGAGGCATAGAGTCTACCTCCTGACTGCAAACTTCTAGCTGTGTGACCCTAGGCAGGTCACTTACCCTCTCTGATCTTGCTTTCCTCATCTATAAAATAGAGACTATATCTAACTTACAGGGAAACTGAAGTGTAGTAGATGATAGAGAGAGGGAGCAGGGATTCTCTCTCTCGCCTTCGCATTTGGAAGGACCTAGAAGAAGACATGATAATCAGGAAAAGCTTTGGAACAAGCCCCATGGTTCACTGAAAGCAGTGAAAAGACCTGGAAAGGAAATTCAAGTTCTTGAAATGAGGGCATCTTGTGAGAAGAAACCTAAGGGAATCATGGGGTCCATAAATCTGTAATAGGAAGCTAGGGGCCCACCACTACAGAAAGGAACGCTGAGTGCGCCTGAGCTGAAGGGAGTTAGACCAGGCTGGTGATAACCCTCCCTATGGGATGCCTGCTTTGTTGGGCGGGGACGATCCCTGGGGCCAGGCACACTACGACAGGTGTGGAAGCCGGGCCACATCACCGGAACACCCCTAAAAGCCCTTCAGGCATAGCACTGGGATGTTCAGAACAGATCCTCCAAGCTGGAGAAGCTCCCAGCATCCCAAGTTCCCAACTCAGCCTTGCAACATAGCATTGATCAATCTGAAGACATACAATTTCCAGGACTGATCAGAAAGCTGATAAAAACCAGGGCAGTGGTTCTAACAAAAGAATGGGAGTTACACTGAGCTTGAAGAGGAACCATCAGAGCCCCTGACTTATAATTTGAAGACACCTCCTGGGCCAAAGGGCCGGTCACTGAGGGTGAGGCGACATTCTTTACAGACTTCCTTAGACCAAAGACTTTCCCAGCCCAGAGACGTACGCCTTGTCAGACGGAGTGAGAATTTTATTGAGCCGTGGTTGCTCCTCCTCTTCACTGTGTCTCAAGATCGAAATCTATGTAGATGAGAAGCTGGTGGGATTACATTTAGATTCCCAGAGCTCCCCGCCCTGCACCAGCCTCTCAGAGGGAGGGTCAGCTGGCACACTCTCCCTGGGAGTCTTGCCGCCCTGGGTGCCATGCTCCCGCCTGTCTGCCCCTCTGCTGGTGGGTGGATGGGTCTACTTGGCTCTCCCTCTGAGTATCTGCCTTGCAGGAAAAGCGTGGACCAGAGGCAGGGATGGCGCACCTTATGGCCCGTGGAAGGGACCACATGTGATCTCCACAGCACTTTCCCAATGCCAGTGAGGATCATCTGAGAGAAGGCATGTGAAAGCATTTTGTACATAGTAAAGGACTGCAGACCCATTCATGTTTTTCACCAGGATGAGCTAAAGATGAGAGGCATTTGCTCCTGATGGGATCTCTCCTTGTCTCTAACAGAAACAATGTTTGTACCAGGAAACCTCCTCTGGTCTGGGAGCCCAGCCCCATTGTTCAGCCCCAGAATATCATGTGAAACTTCTCCTTAGAGTACAAGGTCCTTCCTTCTCCTTGACCTTCACAACTCACTGCTTTGTAGAATCTCTGTTTCAAGAATCCTTGGATTCAGGCACATAGTTCCCTCCATCTGCCCCCCAGTCTTCCATGATGGGGATGGTCAGGGCTTCTGAAAAGAAAAGGCAGGGCCATGCTTTCTGAGTCAATCCCAACTCCTGCCCAGAAGGAGAAGTATGGGAAAGATGGCCTCTGGTTGGCCTTGCCCTTGTATTTTTTTCCAGAGCCAATTTGGATTCCCTAAGAACATCATACACATCCTACACACGTGCATGATCCCAGGGATAATCAAATCCACACCCTGAAATAGGTCTGGTGATGCCAGAAAACAGTCCTGGTTAGAGAGCTCTTGGCCTCTCCATGACGTGATCCTTCCTTGGCATCTAACCTCAATTTTCCCAAATATAAAATAGAGAGTAGAATTCCTTTTTTCTTAGGCTTCATTGCACAAACTCTTAGGGCAACAAAGACGTGAAATGCTGCCATATACACAACCCCACCCATCCTTCACTCCCTCCCTCAACCTCCTGCCAAATGGTTAGCCAACCTCTGCTTACAATGTGCTAAGTCCATGTGGCCTCTCTCACATCAGGATCAATTAAAGGAAGCTTCTAATATTGAGCCAAATCTGCTGCATTCCCACCTGTCCATCTTGGTCATCTCTTCTAGGCTGTTTCTACAGATGAGAAAAAGGAGGCTCTGCACATTACACTCTTCCTGGTCCCCATGCCTGTCCTCGAAGCCAGGGCACTACTCTCTCATGTGCTGTCACCGTCAGCTGAATACTTTCAATCATGTTTCTACTCACTGCTGTTTATCCATGTCTTCCCATCCTGGTCTCTGTGCTCTTTGACTTTGATGTGTAGAAATTGTATTTGTCTGCTCCCTTTATCCCTCCCCTTGGGCAGCCCCTCTGCCCACATTTCCCTTTCCCAGTTCTTGCCCCGCAGGCCTACTTCCAAGACAGGTGAGATGGGGAGAAACTTCTCCAAGAGAATGTGGGGGTACACATGAGAACACGATGTCTCATCAGAATGAGTTGCAGGTCTATTTGAATGACTCCCATATCCAAATGCCATCTGTATTCCTTCAGAGAATGAGAAAGCATGTCACATCTTTTATGTGACTCCTTTACATGGACTCAGAAATATCACAGAGGAGAAGGTGATGGCTTAACCTGCTCCACCCTTGAATTTCTGCATCTCTGCCTCCCTCGGGGACATCAGTTAAAGACACCCCAACCATAAACTCTGCTGAGTTAATGGCCTCAGCTTCTTCTCTCCCCAGTTCAGTCTCTCCTACCTGGCTGTCCCCTGTCACACACACTTTCACACTTTCTGATCTTCAAGACTCTGAGCAGACCATCCCCCCGTCTGACTCCATGTCAGCAGTCAGCCCCTCCCTGACTCCATGTCCATAGCTGCTCTGACTCTGTTCCCCCACTTGTTCTACTTTCTAGCCCTTCAAGTCCAAACTTCCCTTCCCCAGCGTGTGCACCGCCTGTGGTCCCCACTGCTCCTGTGCAGTGGGTCTGCCCCTGTCCTCAATATGGCCTTGTTTCCACCCTCAGGCCAGGGGGTCCATGGGGGCCCACACTCCAATTTCCTCTCCCACTGAACCCTCCCCGTTTGTGTTGTGAGTGCCTTCAGATTCCGAAATGTGTTCATTCAACATCACATTCCCAGTGCATAGGCCACTGCCTGCCACACAATGGGAGCAAAACAAATTCCTCCTGAACAAATGTGTAACTGACTTTTCAAAGATCAGCCACTTTAAGGTTTATATTAGTATGATTGTGTGTGCAAGGTTTTTGAGGATCAACTATTACTCATGCAATAAAAAACTAATAAAAGCTGTAAACTTTACTTTTCAATTATGAATAATTCCAGAAGCCTGCAGAAAGTAAAAAAGAAAAAAGAGTAAACTCATGTGATCAAACAACAGTTTGGAGAGCACCGAAAATTTATTGTAGAGACACCAGAAATGTCAAGCCCTTCAAGGTAAAACCTTCAACCAGGAACTGATGAGGTCACAGTACTTCCTAGGGAACCCACACTGAGTCCAGCAGATGCCTCAAGAGTGTCATTGACATGGATATCGTATTAGGACTCAGCGAACAAGCAGAGGTAAATCCAGATCTAAGCAGCAATGCCAGCCCTCTCTCAAGGTCCACAAGGCCCCCTTAGTTGGTCATATTTTCCCCATCCTGTCCTCTCCAGCATATCTCAAGTATCTTACAGTCAGAGTCTCACAAAGAGAGAATCACAGACAACAGAAGTCAGGAGGGACTTTGCAATCTGGGAAGAGCATGAAGCTATACCGTGCTAACAACGGGCAGCTTGCAGACTAGTTCAGGGTTGAACCGTCCCAAAACCCAAGTGTGATTCTCAAACTCCTCAGGGCTTGGGCACCTGGACAGATCAGTGCTGGGCTGAATGTGCCCAGCCTGCTGGGCAATTCTCCAGAGGGTCATTTTGAAGCAGAGTTCAGGAGGGCCACACTTCCAAAGAATGGAGCTTCCAAAGGAAGTCAGGACAGAATAGAACCAGACTGCAGTCCATCGACTCCTTCACTCACTGCTAGTTACAGTCCTCCCCGTGGACAGGCATTTCTGCTCTCTGGATACCCCGTCTTGGGCTGTTAACCCAAGGGATAATGTTTCCTGACACAGAGATTCAGAATCAGGACTAGACAGGACTCCCAGGTGTCAGATGGGTAAATCCACACTCTCCAGCAACAGCAATGGATGGGGCTACAGACCAAGAGGCAGGAATTGACCCCTGGCACAGAAGTTCTCCTTACCAAGCTGGCCTGCCTTGTCCTCAGCTACTCACCCAAAGACCTCATTTTCAAGTCCCCTAAGGCAGCGTTCCCCAACCTTTTTGACACCAGGGATTAGTTTCGTGGAAGACAATTTGTCCCTGAACCAGAGGGTGGGGGGAGATGGTTTCTGGATGATTCAACTGCATTACATTTATTGTGTATCTTATGTCTACTATTATTATATCAGCTCTACTTCAGGTCATCAGGCTAATATTAGATCCTGGAGGTTGGGAACCCCAGCCCTAAGGAATGGATTATTCACAGAGAAGCCCAGGTGCAAGAAGGGGAGCCTGGAGTGAGAAAGGGAGCCTGGAGTGAGAAACGTGGTATACTCGACGTCAACTCTCCATAATCGGCAAGTGTCCCCAGGGACAGAAGCAGGGCCCGCTGAGGCATCCGACGTGAGAATGTGCCCGGCTGTGTTTGGACTACCGGTCAGTGCTCTCCAAATAGAGATCTCCGTTTGGGATTATCCACCTGATTCCCTGTCGAGAGTGGAATGTATTGGCAAAACTGCTGAGACCCATCGGGAAAAGGTAAGGGGATGGGGGTCAGGAAGGGCGTGGCGGGTGGGCGCAGGAGGTGGTGCCTGCGAGGCGTTGCAGAAGCCTGGCGTCCCGGAAGCCTGGCGCTCTACTCCAGGATTCGCCTGTGGGAGGTGCTGGTAGACGTTTGGATTATCTGCATTCCGGAGGTGCCGCCTTTTCTGACCCAGTACTTGCTGCTGCTTATGCTGCTCCCTCCGTGGCTCCCACCGCCGCTCTCATAACCGCCTCCACTGCCCCCTCGAGAGCCCCCTCCGTAGCCGCCCGAGCCTCCGCGGAAGCCGCCGCCGCCGTAGCCTCCACTGCTGCTGCCGCCGGCGTAACCCCCGCCGCCGGCGTAACCTCCGCCTCCGCCGTAACCTCCAGAGCCCCGGGCACCTCCGCCGATGGTGAGCTGGCTGCTCTGCACAGCTGTGGGGGCAAGGACCGCCCACACGGGGGTCAGAGGATTGGGCAGGGCGGACCTGCCTGCACCTACCCTCGGAGCAGCCCTCTACATCCTTCATCACTGGCAGCTTCTGACTTGCCAAAAGGATGGATGAAAGTCTCCCACATTTCAGAAGTATTCCTCCTAATACAAAGGGATGTCAGGGCGCATTTTCGTTATTGCTACACCCTGAAGAATTCTAAGCCACTGCTGATTATTAAGCATCATAAAAATCAAAATAAAGGAGAAGTAAGGTCGTATATTATTTCAACCTATTTCTCTGGGCTGTGCAGTTGTCCTTCTTACTTTGCTTTTCGTTGTGTAGGACTGAACACAAAATGCCTGCTGCCAGATTTCTGCTGACCAGTCTTCTCATGGGCCCTCCCTCCCCCAGCCCCAACCAGCCCCACTCTTGGGCTCTGCTACTTACAGATGCTCACTTGGCTCTGCAGCTCCCCTGACATCCTGTAAAAACCAAGGGGCACACAGTCAGCATTATCTGCAAAGCCTGAAGGAAAGCAATCATCAGCCAGGAGACATCAGGAGCAGGGGAGGTGTGTTGGGAGCAGGGAGGTCAGGGAACCAGTGCAGGCAGAGGGAATTTGAAGCATTTTCATGAAGCCTTTTAGCATTGGGGGTCACCACCTGGCTGCAGTGGTTAAGTTGTGGTATTAGGGACGTTGCACTGGGAACAGGACAATGATGACAATGATGCTGCCCACTCACACGTCCTCTGCTTCTGACTTGAACGTTCCTGCTCACCCTGAGCTACCCATCTTCCCACGAAAGCTGCTGCTGCTGCTTCTAAGTCACTTCAGTCGTGTTCGACTCTGTGCGACCCCATAGATGGCAGCCCACCAGGCTCACCCGTTCCTGGGATTCTCCAGGCAAGAACACTGGAGTGGGTTGCCATTTCCTTCTCCAATGCAGGAAAGTGAAAAGTGAAAGTGAAGTTGCTCAGTCATGTCTGACTCTTAGCGACCCCATGGACTGCAGCCTACCAGGCTCCTCCATCCATGGGATTTTCCAGGCAAGAGTACTGGAGTGGGGTGCCATTGCCTTCTCCAATTCCCAGGAAAGCTGGGATTGTATAAATAGGGACTCTCTAAAAAATCCCACTGCTCCAGGGCTGCAGCCTGCCTGCGCTCTGGCCCAGAGACACAGCCCACCTGCTCTCCTCGCCCTCCAGCAGCTTGCGGTAGGTGGCAATCTCCACGTCCAGGGACAGCTTAGCTCCCATCAGTGCCTGGTAGTCACGCAGCAGGCGGGCCAGCTCCTCCTTGGACTGCTGCAGGGCGGCCTCCAGGTCCTGCAGCTTCTGCTGTGCATCCTGGAGGGCCTGGTGTCCCCTCTCCTCTGCATCAGAAATGATGGTGTGCATCTGCTCGATCTACTCGGGAGACAGTCAAGGAGAAGAACCATGTGGGGCATGAGTTTCCAGAGCTTCATGAGGCAGAGGGTTATGGGAGGTAGAAGCTCTGATCAGCCACCCTGAGCATCCATCTCACCTGCTTCTTGACATTGCCAATCTCTGCCTGCAGCCTCTGGATGGTGAGGTTGAGTTCGGAGATCTCCGTCCTGCTGGTCTGCAGCTCGTCTCCATGTCTTCCCGCTGTGATCTGGAGCTCCTGGTACTGAGGGTCAAGGGCAGCATCATGGTCAGCCTTCTGCTCATCACACACTTCTCCAGGAAAGAGTGAGTCTGCCTTCCCAGACCCTGCCCAAGGCTGCTCTCCCCTAGGGAAGGTCCCAGAGTAAGCCTCCCTAGAGCTGTGATCCCCCATACACACACTTACACTTGTACCAAACCTCCCTCATTTGAACTGTGACACCACACACACACACACACACACACACACACACACACAGGCGCCTATATCTCGAGACAGAGTTTCAGAATCAGAACCAAACAAGACAAACCTACTTCTTGATACACCCTTTTACCTCCCTTTTCCCACATCTAAACTTTGCCCATACTGGGCCCCTCTCACTTTTCCCATCCCACCATATCCCTTCCTCCCCTTTTCCGGAATGATTTCTCTAACACTCAGGACCTTACTTCTTCAGAGGCCCTCAGCATGTTCCCTCTTTATTCACATTTTCCTCTCTATCTCCATTCCTGTGTCTATGGGCCCCATCATGAGGACCTCCACCTGCAGGCCATCGACAAAACTGGGGCTCAATGACTGTTACAGAGGAAGCAGAGTGGGGTGGGTGCCTCTGAAGAAAACAAGGGAGAGCGTGGGCTCAAGTGCATCTCTGCATTCTGAAGTCTTCACTGTTGACCGTCTGTCTCCCCCATCTGGCACTCAAAACACCTGCCTGCAGGACAGTGGGATAGAGGCCAGCCACAACTGGAGTTGGTCACAGGTAATCCACAAATTACCAGCGCCGGGTGTTCAGAATTTAGTGACTGGCCTTTGACTCTTAACTCCAGTGTTCGCCCTCCAGAAAGTTCCGAGTCCATTTATGTTAAACAAGTCACCGAGGATGTGCCCCAAAATTTAGCTACGAAGATGTTTATCTGAAAACTGGAGACATATTCTTACCATGAAATACCACACTGCTCTTAAAAATGATGTCAAATAGTTAATGTCAGAGAAAGGTATTCGCAAGTAATAAACGAAAGAGAAAAATATAAAAAGATATTTTTAAAGATATCATTATGAAAAAATAAGAAAACATCATGGTGGCTGAGAGCATGGATGTGTAGATGGTACACCTGAATTTAATTAAGTTCTGCCTCTGCTACTTCCAAACCATAAAAGCCAAGGGAAATTGGTAACCTCATACTCTGTTATTGGTAAAACAATAAAAGAATCTTTACCTCATAGCGTTGTTGTAAGGAGTAAATGAAATTCTGTGTATAACAGGACTTAGTGCAGTGCCTGATATGTGTGAGTTTTCAGTAAAGGTTAGCTACAAAGAACGAGTGGAAAATATGCTGACATATTCATATTGGTAGTGGAATATGAGTAATCTTTAGCTGTAATCTTGAAATTTTCTATAGCAAACATGTTTTACTTTAGAAATAAGAAAAAGACAATACAAGTTCTGGGAGGTATGCTCGGTTCAGGGTACCAGGCCTGGGCTGGGGATAGAGATGCTCACCTTGGTCTGGTACAGGGCCTCAGCCTCATCCTTGCTCCTTTGTGCAATCTCCTCGTACTGAATCCTCACAGCATCGATAATGCTGTCCAAATCCAGGGAGCGGTTATTGTCCATGGACAGGATGACGCTGGTGTCGGTGATGTTGGTCTGCATCTGAGACAGCTCCTGCAAGGCATGGAACACAGGCTGATTTCTTCCAGTCCCCTCCCAGGACCTCAGTTTCCCTCTACTGCCCCCCCCACCAAGGCTCTCTGAGGAAGCCTTGAGAGAGAAAAGTTCTCTGGGAAAACCTCTTAGAATCACTGTTGTGTTCCCAGAGGGACCTTCACTAAACGTACAGGCATCTGGATCTAGGCTCAGAGGAGAAGAGAGGCTGAACTCAGAGCCGCCCATCATGCCTTTCCAGGACCCTCCATCCCTCCTTACTCGGGCTTGGCCACTATCTTGAGCAGGACCTCCAGCCAGAGAGACTTGTTCCTTAAGATCACATAAGCTCCCAGAGGCAGCAGAAAGGATTCCATGTGTGTAGACGCTCAGACTCGCTTTAGCATCTGAGCTCCACCGCTAACCAGCCGGGTGACTGAGCAAGGAACTCAGTCTCTCAGTGCCCCTGTTCTCTCATCTATAGACTGGAGATACCCAAGACCCAGTAAAGCTCCCAGCACAGCATGCAGTCCAGAGAAGGTGCCTCCAAGCTGGACCAGGGTTGGGAGGAGTGTGTTATCCCCACCTCTCCAGTCTTCATCTGCATTCCCTTTAAGACCCACACTACCCTCTTCTGCAGAATTCCCTGATGGGCCTATCTACTCCCCAGTGCTGATGAAGCTGTCTGGTTGGTTTTACCCCATATGTCCTGGGCATTAACCTTCATTTCCAGACGGAAGCAGAGACTGTTTCACCATCTCCCACCTCCCATCTCCAAGTCCCCACATATGGAATCCTGAGCTTTGGGGGTTGAAACGATTCTGACTCCAGGCCCGCAGACTTGAGGTGACTGGGGAGAGGCATCCCCAGGGGGTAATGTTGGGTGTCAGACCTCCCCCTCTTACATCCCATACCCCCTGACAGATGTAGAAAAGAGAAGGGCTTCTTATGAGAACTGAGCTCATCATCTCATAGAAATATTTGAGATATTGACTCACCGATTGAAATAAATACTTCAGGAAATCGACCTCCTCAAGCAGAGTGTCTGCCTTGGACTGTAGGTCCACTTTGCTCAGATATGCAGAATCCACATCCTGAACAGTAAGTGAAGACAGTCTGACTCGGTTGCCCTGCCACCAACTATCTGGCAGCCTTGGGCAAGTGGCAAAGCCTCTCTGGGTTTATTTCCTAGCCTGCAAATTTCCTCCCCTCAGTCAAATAAGGGGCCAGCAAACCTGGGCTTTCCCAGCCAGAAGGAAGTTTTCATCAGCTCCTCATCCTGGTCAGTCATGCAAAACACCCCAGGTCCTAAGGCCCCCACACAACACACTCACATGCTGCCCATTAATTTAATTCCACTTTCAGGACTCTGGAGAGATTAAAAACTCAAAAACTTTTCAAGATTCACATTAGCAACACACTTTTGAGACTTACTGCTTCAGGGTCAGGGCCCCAGCATTTGGGGACCACCGCCAACAAGCTGGCCCCCAAACTCACCTGTCCACCCCTCCGTTCTACTGCATCCCAAAGGAGTCCCTGCCTCTTCTCAGCCTCCTGAACCCACAGTCCCCCTCTGGACACCCCCATCCCTCACCTTCTTCAGGACAACAAATTCATTCTCGCTGCTGGTCCTCCGGTTGATTTCTTCCTCATACCTGTTGCAGGGAGGTCAGAAACATAGACAGGCTGCAAGGGCTGACCTCGGCTCCTTGAGATTTTTCCTTGCAGTGGGAAGCTCGGAATCACCCAAACTTTTATGGTCCTGGACTCTGGCTGTCCCCTGCCAGGGCCTGCCTCTCTCACTGACAAGCAGCTGGAGTCATCTCCTGGCTCTCCAGGTCAACAGAGGGCACAACCCCCCAATGTGGAAAATCTAGAGCCACATAGAACGTCCCCAAAATGTCCTTTTTATTTTAATATCTTACCTTTGTATATCTGTCCAGTCCGATCATTTTTTTAAATGAGAACCTAAATAACAACCACTTTTACTAAATTTTTTAAAAGAGAGAAAAATTTCACCTGCCATTCTACCCCATCACCTTCAGTGTGCATTTCATTTCCCCCTTGTTGACACACACATGTGACTGCCCAATGCAGTAAGCACGTCAAGGTGATGTTAAGAGAAGCACCCTACACCCCCCAGCAAGGGGGACGGGGGCAGGGGGGAGGCTGCTCAGTTGCCTGTATGGGACAGGAGCAGCTGACCTAGAATTAAGCAAGTCATGTCACTCCTACCATTATTACTAATAATAGCTACTGCGTGTTGAGTGCTTCATATGTGCAAAAACAGCCTAAGAACTATTAAGAATATTTTATCTAAACCAGTGATTCCCCATATGTGGCTCCCAGACCACCAACATCAGCATCACTTGGAAGCATATTAGAAATAAAAGCCCTCTGGGCCCATCCCAGACCAATCTGATTTCAACAAGCTGGTGCACGCTCAAATTTGAGAGCCACAGATCTCCCTCTCACAATAGTTCAGCAAGGAGGGTACTCACTATCCCTACTTTACTAATGTGAAACCAAAGGCTTAGAAAGATGCCCTTGCAGGCAGTCAGAAAGTGATGAAGCCCACACTGGAACCCAGGCTTGTGTGACTCCAACATCCATGAACATCCTCTGCTTCCCCTCCCCATCCAATACAACTGAGAGCTGACTGGCAATACCATCACTCCGGGGCTACCGTGTGCAAAATGGTGCCCATGCAGATGTGCAGTGGTGCAGAGCCTGCCTGGCTACGCCTGATGTCCAGGGCCCTGCCACCCCTCACCCATTCACAGTAAGCCTTGCCCCGTAAACCATTCCCGTCTTGTTCCTCCCCACCCCTTTGCTCCTCCTGGAGCCTCACTTGTTCTTGTAGTCATCCACAACATCCTGCATGCTCCTGATCTCCGAGCTCTGGCGCATCTGCTCCGCTCTGAGAAAATCCACCTGCTTCTGCAGCTTGCTGATGTAGCTTTCAAAGATGGGCTCCAGGTTGTTGGTCTGAGTCGACGTGTTTACTTGCTGCAGTAGCTCCCATTTTGTCTGGAGCACCTGATTCTGCTGCTCCAGAAATCGCACCTAAGAACAGAAAACCTCCAAGTTCACCCCCCAAGCCCTGGGTCCAAGAAGCACTCCCACAGGTAGAAGCAGGTGCAGCCCCATAGCATATCCAGACCTCAGAGAATCAGGACACCCCTCCGGGGGTCAGAGGGCTCTCTTTTTCTAGGACCAGTTTGCATGAATACAGTATGACTTCTGATGGTTGACCAATGACTGCAAGGTCAACCTGCCGAAAAATTACACTAATTGAACTCTGCTGTTGAAGGCAAGTCCCCTCCATCTGAGTGGTACCCTGTTTCCTTTGGTTCTATCAGCTTGCATGGTAGTGTTGTCCATCCCTGCCCTCAGTTCCCCATGCCAACCTCAGGAAATGGTGACCCAGAGCATCTGAAACTCTGGCACACCCAGGGCTCATGTCTCTCTGTGGCTGAGACACTTTATGTGATTGAGGAGAAGAGAAAGTAAAAGAAGGGGAGGAATAATTTTGGCTTCAAATATTAAACCGATTCCTGAACACACTAGCCCAGGTGCCCCCATCCTGCAACCCACCACCTCAACTGCTGCCGAGTGTGTTTTTCAGGAAGGTCACCTCGTTTAAATGTTCTCATAACCCCGACAGAATTTTTTTTAAAAAAGTGAAATTTTAGCCATGTTTTTATATTGAAGTGTAGTTGATTAGCAATGTTGTGTTAGTTTCAAGTGTATAGCAAAGTGATTCAGTTATACATATACATGTATCTATTCTTTTTCAAATTCTTGAATTAGGAGTTTGGGGTTGACATCTACACGCTACTATATTTAAAATAGGCACCAACAAGGACTTACTGCATAGTACAGGGCACTCTGCTCAATACTCTGTAATAACCTAAGAGCGAAAAGAATTTTGGACAGAATTTTTAAAGTAAGTATGTTTTTTAAGTTATGTGACTAGTTCTAATGCCCCAAAGTAGGACTTTGATGATGCCTGTGTGTGAGTTGTATGTGCACACTCAGTTGTGTCCAACTGTTTGCGACCCCATGGACTGTAGCTTGCCAGGCTCCTCTCTCCGTGGAATTTTCCAGGTGAGAATCCTAGAGCAGGTTGTCATTTTCTCCTCCAAGGGATCTTCCCAACCCAGGGATCGAACCCAGGTCTCCTGCATTGCAGGCAAATTCTTTACCATCTGAGCCATAACTAATCTCATTATAGTCCAATAAACGCTTTTTTATTTCCAAACCCAGGGATCAAACTAGTATTTGGGAAATCCCCATGTTTCAGTTTCCTTCATTAGCACAGAGGATGGAGAGTAGACCTCACCCTGTGTTCTCACTGCTTCTTCCCCCAAAGTTGTGCAGGCGAAGGTCAAGTACAGGCTCCAGAAAGCTGGCTGGCTGTGCAGATCCAGTCCTGGACTGTTCTTCCCATGGTGATGATCAATTTTCGTCCTACCTCCACCGGCCGCCTGCAGGGGGAGCCTCCCCTTCCATGCCTTAAGTGAGGACTGTGTATTTCTCCATGTTTTGCTCAGGTGTGTGTACACACACATACACACATACACATACCCACCCACACATACCCACAAACACACACACACATGCCCTCCAGGAGCTGCCCAGGAGATGTGGGGAGTGGTGGGGGAGGAGGCTAACATGCTCTTTTGTGTTGTCAGAACAGAACCATGAAGATAGTTCTCCACAATGCTTAAGGAGTTGAGGGGGGACAGAATTCCCAGCCTTGAGACTGTCCCAGAGAACACTCTTTCCCATGGCTCGTTTTTGTTAGCTTTACCAAAGCAAGAGATAAAGCAGCCACCCTCACAGCTTGTCCACCCAGTCTGTGACATCCCCGTGAGAAATCCCTACCACCTGGCCAGTTGTTGCTCTGGTGGCGATCCCAGGGAGGGGAGAGACTGGGCGCTCGTTCACAGCCCTTTGCTCTGTGTTGTGAGGACCAGAGGTAAGGATCTTATGGTCCCACGGGGAAGCTCCATGTCAAACAATGAGGGGGCAGTGGGACAATTCTGAGTGCTAGGGGTTTAGGCTGAGCCCCCACCCCAGGCGAAGAAACTATGGCTTTCATTGGTCACCCAAACTGCAGAGTCAGAAGATGACTTCAGGGGGTGCCAGGCAATTTTCATGAGATTTAACCGCTATAAAAATCACTGAAAACCATCATGATCTTTCCCCAGAGGCCCCCAAACACTGCTGGGCTGTGTCCCAGCAGCAGTACTCAGGAGAAGCCCAGGTAACCCAGATCAAACTTAGCATCACATGGAGTTAAGCTTCTTCCTGGGTAAAGCACACGCCACTCAACCTCCTGTGGCCCTCTCCCCCTGCAAATGACACTCCAATCACCTCCTGGTGCCTCCAACAGCCTAGGTCTCCCCAACCCTTTGCCTGGCGAAATCCTAGTCTCCCTTTAGATCTCAACTAGGGTGGCACCTCCTGGGGTCTCCCCTTCATAACCCCTCTTCTTTTCCCCGTGCCATCTATCATGATTTCAGTCTTTTGTTTTTAGCACATTTCTCCCCACAATGGGATGTGAGCCCCAAGAAGGCAGGCTTTGTTCTCCAGTGGACACCAGGTGCTGAGACCCGTAGATACATAGCTCCCAGCTCAGAGAAGACAGTTCATAAACACCATGGACTAATGAAATGCTAGGACACTGGCATTGCTGCTAGTGTAGACCATCCACCCTGCTCATTGCCCTGAACAGAGGATTCAAGCTCAGCTGAACAAAGCCGGGGCACTGTCTCTGTGGGAAGAACTGGGTCCCTCATCCTATTCTCCTGGGATCCCTTTCCTTTGCCACTGACTTTAAAAAAAATTTTTTTTAATAGCCTTTGTCTCCATTCCCACTCTCTGAGAGCCCAAGTTTGACACCTGAAGGGTTTACCCAATTTTTCATTGAACACAAATTTATTGAGCAGCTATCAGATGCCAGGCAGTATTTTGGGTGCTGGAGACACCCAGAATAAGTAAATAAATAATAAATAAGTAAAACAGACAAAATCCCTGCATTCCAAGAGTTGACAATCTATTTGAAGAGATGACTATAAGGAAACAAACGTGAACTATACAGTGTGTTGAATGGCTGTAGGGACCATGGAGAAAAGTAACACACTGATGGGGGGTAGGGATGCTGATACGGGGTACTCCTTTAAATAGGGAGATCAGGGAGGCCTCACTGAGACAGTGGTGTGTAAGCAAAGACCTGAAGGATATGAGGGCTTTGGCTGGACCACTCCTCGGAGGGAGGAGTTCCAAGCAGAGGGAATGGCAAGTGCAAAGGCCCTGAGGCAGGACCATGGTGGGGTACAGGAGGATGAGGGATGCAATAGTGTGCCAGTGAGCAAAAGGAAAACAGGGGTAGAGTCAGAGAAGGTGTCCAAGGTCACTGTGCTGAGTTGTACCTTGGTGAGCTAAGTTCCTGCCTTCACTCTGCTCACTAAACCTTACAGCCTGAGAGTGGTTCTGCCCAGTAGCAGCAATGTGACCTCAGTCTCACAAATGCAAGCCAGGAAATAGCAGCAACTATGGGTTAGAGGGCCAGATCATATAGGACCTTATATATAAGATCATGGCTATTATTTCTGATGAGACAAGAAGCCAACAGAGGGTTCAAATGGAGGAGTGATGTATGTTTTTAAAGGATGGCACTGGTGTGGTGCTGAGAATAGGCTATTCAAGATTAAAGACAAAAGCAAGAAGATCAGGTCAGAAGGCAGGGTCAGAAGCCACTGTGATAGAAGCCTTCTCTCTTCCAGCCAGGCCAGAGCCCTCCTGGATAAGTACTCTCCTCGTGGTCATCACAGTCCAGGCCCTTAGGGAAGGGCAGGAAGCCACAGTCACTTCAACCTTGCCCTCAGCCCTATGCCACAAACCTGAACAGATGTCCTGTTAATGGCAGGCTGCTGCTGCTAAGTCGCTTCAGTCTTGTCCAACTCTGTGCGACCCCATAGACAGCAGCCCACCAGGTTCCCCTATCCCTGGGATTCTCCAGGCAAGAACACTGGAGTGGGTTACCATTTCCTTCTCCAGTGCATGAAAGTGAAAGGGAAGTCGCTCAGTCGTGTCCGGCTCTTAGCGATCCCATGGACTGCAGCCAACCAGGCTCATTTGTCCATGAGATTTTCCAGGCAAGAGTACTAGAGTGGGGTGCCATTGCCTTCTCTGGTTAATGGCAGGAACCACAGTCAAATCAGAGTCTCAGGAGATCAGTTGCCCGTGGCCCTTTCAACAATCCCCAATGCTGTCTTCTTCCTGCCTTTGATCTGGCTTGAGCTTTCAGTGGCGTCCCCTTCATCTGTCATCTCCTTGTTCCCATCAAGCCCTCTTAGTCCCTGCCTATACCTGAGGTGTGATGATATTCAGCCAAATGCCTCATCCAAGGTGATCAGAAGCAGTCAGAAGCACTTTGCTCTGTTAATTCCTCTTTGGCTGCCTCTGGACCTCAACATTCTTATCCCTTCACCCCCAACTCACCCACTGTGTCCTGGCCCCAGCTTTCACCCAGCTACCAGAGGCCAGTACACAGACCAACAGTGGACTTTGGCAATGGCTACCCTGCAGTCAGAGATAGGTCAAGCTTTGGCCTCAACACTGAACTTCTATGAGGCCTGAGGGAATGTCACTGAGCCTGCAGGGGTCTCTGGATCTCAGGGTGCTTCCCACTACGTCCCCAAAGGTAAAGAAATTTCTGGGGAGCCTCCAGTGGCTTCCATGCCTCCATCACCTTTGGATAAAAGGAAATGCTGGTGGAAGGTCTTTTCCATATCTCTTCTACTAGCCCCTGCTTGGTGGTTTGGACCTGACCCAATCCAACCTAAGGTTTAAACTAGGGAGAAGGGGTTCATTTTGGCTCCGTCTGGCCCATTCTTGGCCCTGGATGAGCTAAAATGAGGATCTCAGACAGAATCCTATGCAGCAGGGTACTGGCGTTCACCCCCAGCGATCCCACCAGAGTCATCAGCTTGGTTCTGCTGCTGTGTACCCACTTTGCTTCTCTCCCCCTGCTCTGTGTCTCCGTCTCCACTCCCCTCCTCCTTCCTCTCTTGTGCCATGTTCTCCAGAATTTGTAACCATTTGAAATTTCCTAAAAGCGTCAAACCCTCCAACCTCCTGGTTCTTCTGCCTGGAAACCCCCTCTGCCCTGAGAACCTGTTTGACTCTTTCTCCACCTTCAAGACCTTTATCAGCCCAGAGCGCATCACACCCTCCTTTGTGCTATGGCCCAGAGAGCATTGTCTCTATCAATACACCTCCCACACACTGTCACAATCCTCCTCCCTTTAGATCTGGGGCTCCTTGAGGGCAGGACCTGTGTCCTTGTCACCCTGCAACACCTGGAGTGTCTGGCATGTAACAGAAGCTTAGTAAATGTGTGTGGGTTGGATGATTATGTAGGTGGGTAGGTGGATGGGTGGGTGAATGGGTAGATGGGTGAAGAGGTATATGGATGAATGAGTAAATGGATAGATGGGTAGGTGGATGAATGGATGGATGGATGGATGGATGGAAAGTGAAAATGATGAGTAAGATTACATCATGTATTTTGTCTGATGGGTATTTTCATTCCTTGGATCTGCTTTCCTGCCAAAATGAAAAGGTAAAGATGAACCCCTCAAGAAGTCAAATTGAGGTCTAAATGAAGTTCATGCTTTCTTAAGGTCCCAGGACACACACACTGGAAGTGACTGTCACCACCAGAGACAATGTGGTGAGAGGCGGCAGGGTACAAGGTCATTTGGTCAGAGCCCAGAGACTGCCTGCCCCTGGGGCACTCACCTTGTCAATGAAGGAGGCAAACTTGTTGTTCAGAACCATGATCTGCTCCCGCTCCTGCATCTTAACCCTCTGAATTTCAGGGTCCACCTCCAGGTGAAGTGGTTGTAAGAGGCTCTGGTTAATGGTCACTTCTTGGATACCCCCTGGGGGACAAGAAGGACCAAAGCCCCCAAGCCCCAAATTGCCACCCCTAAACCCAGCACCCCCAAGACCACCTCCTCCATAGCCACCACCTCCAAAGCCACGACCCCCAAAACCACCACCTCCAAAGCTCCTGCCTCCTCCAAACCCCCCTCCTGCTCCCCCACCATGGCAGAAACCACTGGCACTTCTCCCCACTAGGCTGATGGAGATGCTTTTACTGCCACCCAGATTGTATAGGCTCCTGGAGGTAAACCCCCTTGCATGGCTCCCATACCCACCACCACCACTGCCACACCTCCCTCGGGCCTGACACATGGACCTCACAGCCCAGCTCCCACCACCAGAGCCCGCAGAGGAACCAAAGCTGTAAATCCGCCTGCTCCTGGAGCTGAACGCTGACTGGGAGCTAAACTGGTGGCTCATGGCTCCTGGAGCATCCAGAGATGCAGACGAGAGAAAGGGAATAAAAGGAGGCAGAGAGCAGCGAGGGAAGGAGCTATGACTCCTTTGGCGGGAGGTCTGGCTCAGTCCCTATATATACATGCATTTGCTGGGCTGGGCACCTTCTGAAGCCTGGGAGGGGAGTATCTGTGTTTAGTTTGCCTTGCCAGCAACATCTGTTTAAAATCTCACACCTATGAGTTGCAGAAACCATGCTACAGACAAACTTCCCCAACTCGATTATTTATCATTCATCTCTTGCCATTTAGAGATCAGAATGCAACAGTCTCTGCAGGTCAAGTAGCTGGAAACTTCTATACAGTTTTCCCCCCAAATCTTGATATCTTCTTAAGAAACTCCACCCTGAGTTGTTGGTTTTGGGGTGTGTCCAGGAGATCTGGGGCAAATCTAGGGGGTGTCCAGTCTCCTTGCAACCACAGCTAGGACCAGGGTGGAGACTTCACCAGCATTATCCTGGTAGGGCAATAGTAATAATCTTCCTACACCCTGGTTCTTCTCCCCACCGTTATCATCACCCAAATCTTGATCACAGTATTGTGGTCATTGAGTGCGAGTGAAAGCAGGGGACTCTGCCCAAGGCTGCCCACACTTTCTGGGTGCATCATGTGTCACTCCATACACTCGGGCTCCTCAAGTGCAAGACAGATGAGGTCCTATGGCACCAAAGGTCTGTGGTGGTAGATTCATTGAGCATCTCGCAGGACTTAACATGGTCTTCTAGACCAAGAAACAAACTATCCTCAGATCTCTCTTTTTTCTTTTTCTTTTCCCATCCCAACCTCTTGTAGACCAATGCTTTTGGATAAAAATGAATTACCCTTAAAGGGAGATTTCTTTTGTGTGCATGCATGCTCAGTCATGTCTGACTGTTTGCGACCCCATGGACAGTAGCTTACCAGGGTCCTCTGTCCATGGAGCTTTCCAGACAAGAATACTGGATGGGTTGTCATTTCCTTAGCCAGGGGATCTTCCTGACACATGGATCAAACCCACATTGACTTGCATCTTCTGCATTGGCAGGTGGATTCTTTACCACTTAACCACCTGAGAAAACCAAAAGGAGATTTTCTTTAAGGTATATGAAATACAAGCCTCATTTTTTTTAATTTTTAGGTTAAACAGACCCAAAACTGTTCCATTGCTAAAAGGAAAAATATTTTCAATTTGTTTCTAAATGATTATTCTCATATTTTTATGTATCTCCTCTCGAACCAGTAACAAAGCCCCAAACCTGTTCCATTGCTAAAAGGAAAAATATTTTCAATTTGTTTCTAAATGATTATTCTCATATTTTGTATGTATCTCCTCTCAAACCAGTAATAAAGTACCTGTGGACCATATTTTGGAAAGCACTACCCCAGACAGCAAGTGTAGGCAAAGCTCATTCAACATGCATCAGTGTCAGCCTATAAAAAAAATGTGTGTTTGCCCTTTAGAACTAAATGGATGGTGACTTTCATCCAAAACTTATAACAATGACAAATATTATTGAGGGGGAAAAGCCCTAAACGTCCAGACTCAGAAAAATGACTAAATGATGGCTTGCCACTTTGATACAATTATCTAAAATTATCATTACAGAATGATACAATGTTAAATGAGGAAATACACAATGGTATCTCTGCTATGAACCCATAAAAATTAAGAATGCCAAGAAGGCAAATTTAAAAAGTAGCATAGGAAGTGAATTGGTTTATTAAGGATTGTAGGTGGATTTTTTTCCTATGTCTTTCTTTGTTTTTGTGCAATAAGTAAATACTTTTGCAAAAGCTGAGACTGAAGTCCCAGCTGCCAACAGCTAGAGCAAGATAAGTGCTGGGGAGCAACAGTGAGCGGCATCCCAGGGCTGGGAGGGGCTCTGTGGGCAGCCTCCATGCCTTCCTAACTGCTGGGCCATTGTTTAGTGGACAGTCTCCAGTAGACTCTATGTAAAAGAGAAAGTGAGCTTAAAATTTACAGTCACAGAGCTGGTTGCAGCACCCAGCTCTGCTTTCACGGACCTGTGATCTTAGGCAAGTCACCTCCTGTAGAACCTCAGAAACTTAAAGAAATCAGAGAATCTATTCCTCACAAAGTCAATCCCATAAGGCAAGTAAAAAAGCACAAAGAACTATAACATACTAAACAAACATACATAGAGCCATTCTCGGATCCTGGCAGGTTGACCAATAGCCCCTCTTTACCTGGACTTTCAGTGCTTAAACGAGGACAGTCCCAGTCAAGTCAGGATGCTTGCCACATTAGTCTGGCCAACTCAGGTCTGCACAGCCCTAGTCCTGATCCTAACCCCCTCAGGGAACTCTGGTAAGAAAGATAAGCCAAGCCTCAGCCCCTGGGTCCAAGACACAGGAGAAAACCAGTAGGCAGAGGAAGAAAAGGGGACCCAGGGATTGGGATGGGTCAGAGTGAGAGAGTGGCCTGAAGGCAAGGATTCTGAGTCAGGTCGAGGCAGAGAAAGCAGGATAAGTGGAGAAAAGATGATGGGACCCAGGTAGGAAGCAGCAATGGTGTGGGGAAAATCCTTGAGTTGGGCATCTCAAAACCTGGACTTCTGCCCGCTCCTGGTCCCATGACTTGGACACTTAGCTCCTTGAGCCTCAGTTTCCTAGTCTGCAAAAAAAAGATAATCACCCTATCTTCACAGGGTGACTCTAGTGAATAACTGAGATCAAATATGGAAACTCCAGAGAGTCATACAAGTGGGTTCAGGCACCCCTGTCCCCTCACCTTCACATAGCCTTTCCTGAAGACTCTAGACCACGTGAGCCAACTTGTCACCTGCTACGACACTTTTTGCATCACTCACTTTCAACCCTTACTATGAAGAATGCCCATAATTAAACCTTTCGTGTGTGTCTCTACCACCAACTAAACAGGAAGCTCAGGTTTACATTTACTCCCATACTGAACATGTGTACTTAGTCAATTGTGATGAAATAGAAGAGGAACCCCCAGAAAGCAGAATTTAGAAAACCCCTTTGGTCCCTAGCTGTGACTAGCTGCCAGCATCCAGTGCCAACACCCCTGTCTAACTCCTGACAGCTGGCTGACCCCTGGTGAGCTGCTATCACTCCCTTGAAGGGCTGGAGCAAGGGGAGCTCAGCAAATATTACTATCTGAGCCTCTGGTGTAGGCTGAAAACTATTCTACTCCCTCAGCACAAAAGAAAACTGGCTTAAAGTGAAACAAGAGAGATTTTACTTGTCCAGAAGATTGACCTGGGGAAAATGTTAGACAGTGGATGAGGTTTCTATGACAAATTGCTGTTCCCACAGAAAAACCCTTCAATTTGTTGGACAGCACAGAGTAATGGTTTCTAAACATGCTACACACAGGAATCACCTGAGGAACTTCAAAAACCACTGATGCCTCTATCCACCCATAGGGACTGGTTCATTCATTTGGGGAGTAGTATAGGCTTTGGAATTTTTAAATTCCAGGTGGTTTAAATGGGCAGACAAATTTGGGAACCATTGACCTGGAGGAAGCAGAAGGATGATTGAGAATATTGAGACTCCATTCAGTCTGAGGACAAAAGAATAATGATCATAGCACTAATAGTCAACCTCTCACCAAGGGCTTTCAATGGACCAAGCACTGCACTGGTTCTGTAATGTGGATAATCTCATTAAATCTGTAAGTTGACATTATAAGGGAGGTATTCATATTCTTACCCTCACTTTACAGATGGGGAAGAGATTTGGAGAGATCAAGTATCTTATCTGAGAACTTACAGATGAAAGTGGTGGAATGGAGATTTGAACCCAGGCACCCCTACTCCAGAACCCACAGGTACTGCAGAAGAGGTGGGGTCTTTGGAGAGACAGGTTCCCTGCCTCCTCTCTATATCTCTTCTCATCTGCCATCAGTGCTATCCTTAAAAGGAAAGTAGGAAGTCAGCTGAGGGCTCCAGCTGGCCCTGCCTGTCTCCCAGGTACTGAAACCCAGGGCTGCCAAGAGGGCGAGGCCCAGGGCAGTTATCAACTACCAGATCATAGCCTCTGGAAGCAGTGGGAGGCAGAGTTTAAGAAAAGTTGCTGATATGACTGGCTGAGGCAGCCCCTGCAAACCCCCCCACCCCCATCTCACACTGCATCTCCTAGGTCCAGAGGTGGATATTACAGGACAGCAAGGAAGAGGGGCAGGACATGAGGACAGAGGCAGGACCCCTTGGTCAGAGAAAGGAATAGAGGGAGAATTTCACTACCAGCCCCAACTTGGGGAGGAGGGGAGAGATAAAGTCCTAGTGTAGGTATGTGGGCTGTTAATCTTGAATAAGAGCCTTGGGGACCCTGAGCACCTCTCTGAGGGAGGCAGTAATGTGACAGGGATCAGGAAGAGCAGCCCCTAGGATGGATTTGAAATTCCTAGCCTGGGCTTCCCACACCCTTAGACCAATACTCTTCCTGTGGAGTATCAGACCTAGACAGACGACAAAGACCATCAGCCCAGCATCTTAATTTTATGAGAAGGAAATAGGCACAAAAAAGAAAAGGATTTGGTCAAGGCTACAGGGGAAAGTTGTTGGGGCAGCCAGAATTAGAGCTTGAATAGCCTCGCTCCCAATCCAAAAAAGAACCAGAGGCCTAGGAGAAATTCCTGGCAGCCTCTTGGCTTCTGAAGCCTGGGAGAGATGGGACCCATGGGGAACTCGGACCTCCAGTTTCCAACAGGCCCTAATGCAGGGATGGGAAGATGGAGCTAGTCATGCAGGAACACCCATGTATTCTCCCGATTCTGGGTTAGAGTGAGTGTTAGGGGCAACAGCTAAGGCCTCAATCTCCTCCTGAAGCCCCAAATCAGCCAGGACCCCACTTATGACATCCTTTTGACTAGAATGCCACCCTGCCCTGGAAACTAAGGATGAGTCTTTCATTCTCATAAAATCTAAGAAGTGTCCTTGGGCCAGAAGCCCTCACAAGGTCTCAGAACAGCCCTGTACATTCTCTTGGCCAAGGTCCAGAGATAATTTTGTTCCAGGCAAATTAACTCCTCCATCCAACATGTTGGAAGTCTCGACTATGTGTACACCCGTTTGTAAAGCTGGCAACTCTCTCTTGTCTCTGAGGCAGAGGGAGCACCTGTGCAGACGTGGGCCTGAAGGGAAATAATGCTGCTGGTTAGACGTGGATTAAATTCCAACAGAAACAGAAAGGCTCCTGCCATAAACAGGGGTTGTCTAGGCAGAGGATGCCATTATATGTTGGATCCGATTGAGAGACAAGAAAGACTCAAGGTCTCAGTCCTAGCTAGTGGTGGGGTGAGGACCAGAATCGCAAGTTCTTGGGGGAAATATGATACTTGTGGGAAACTGCAAGTATTTAGGATGAATCATAACCAGGCAACCTGATTCCAAAGTCTGGGTCTTACCACTGTGCTTGCAGTTTCATGAGGCAGTTTAGGGCAGCTTTGGCATTTGACTGCTAGAGTTTGAATTATCTCCCTCTGGATAAGTTCATTTCTCTTTCTTGCCTCTGTTTCCTCATTTGTAAAGTGGAAAGAAGAACACTGCCTACCTCTCTGAAAATTAAATGAGTTAATTCTTTAAGAATGGTTACCAGAGTGCTAACAAATAAGAAAGCATCTGTTTTCACAACTATTATGGTGCTACACAACATACACACATACCTGTTAACCAAATTGTATTTTCCATTCATCTTACCTTAACAAATGGGAAAGTCATTGTGAGCAGGAACATATGTATCTGTGATATATTGTGGTTTTTTGTTTTGTCTTGTTTCTAAAAGAAATTCAACTTTTTTTTTTAGGCTACAGTGCACGGCATGTGTGATCTTAGTTCCCCAACCAGAAATCAAATCTGCACCCCTTGCCCTGGAAGCGCTGAGCCTTAACCCCTGGATCACCTGGATCACGTGGGAAGTCCCTGTGATATACTGCCAAGCCTACAAAAGATACAGAAAAGCTTTTCTTTAATCGTATACTTAAAGGAAAACGGCAAGTTTTTAACCTGTTTGAAACAAGTCAAAATTATCTCTTCTGTCCTTGGGCTAAAGGTGTGTTACACTGCATCACTGCCTGGGGGGATGTGTAGCCAACAGTGGGTTTGCTTTTGAAAGGTGAGGCTATACCCCCTTGGAGCACAGGCTGCGATGGGCAGTTGCCAGGCTTCTGTCTGTCGGCATCAGACTAGTGCAGGTAAGCTTTTCACTTCAGAGCTAGAACATTCACTGTCAAAGCTGCAGTTGTATGTTTTGTTTTTTTAGGCAGTGAGCATTTGGCAGCTGTGTGTTTACTTAGCAAAGAGTTTCTGGGATCACCAGAAGGCGTGTCCTCTCTTTCTGTTTATCCAACATTCTTTGTCAGTCTTCTATGCTGATGAGGACCACACTTTAAAGAGAAGGTACTCAGGCACACACTCACGTTTGTCTACCTGTATGTCCCTGAGTCGAACCTCCCAGACCCTGCACTGAACCTGTGTTCTACACAAGTCCTCCTGGGTCTGCCTTGATTGTGCTGTACCTGGGGTAGGGGTCAGGGGTGACCTGTCACAGGGCCATCCAGGGTTTTTGACAGTTCTCCTAACTTTATATTTGAAGGCCCCATGCTCAGATGGTAAAGAATTCACTTTCAGCACAGGAGACCTGGGTTCGATTCCTGGTTCAGGAAGATCACCTGGAGAATGGATTGGCAAACCACTCCAGTATTCTTGCCTGGAGAATTCCATGGACAGAGGAGCCTGGCAGGCTGCAATCCGTGGGGTCCCAAAGAGTTGAACACAACTGAGACACTGACGCTTTCACTTTCACCACATCATAGCAAATGTGTTAAAATACATATACAATTTTGTGTTATAAATTAACACTCAAATTTTTACAATTGCTTTTGAAAATATACGACTATCAGCAACTAAGTGGATTATGATGAGCTATAATGACTGGACGATTTCAGACACTTCTGGAATGATTCAAAAACAAGGAAATCAAACCTACAACTTTTTTTCAAGTGTAATGAAACTTAAGAATTGAAAATCTGATCAATGAAGAAAGTTGGTATATGTCATGCCTAGTCTTCAGTGGATAAAAGACTCAGCCCCCCCACACCCAAAAAAAAGACCCAGCCCCTCCCACCTGGGAACTCTCAGAACTCCCTGGTAGAGTCTGACTTCAAGCTCAGGCCAAGCTGTGTGGGAAAGAGACTGTGGTCAGCCACTGGCGGTGGATATCAGACCCAATGACCTTGGAATCCAGAAGGAAAAGTCTACCACTGTGTCTAAATCAATGCAGTTTATTGAAGATACAGAACAGAAAAGTCATACATATCTTGGGGCCAAGAAAGGAAAAGTACTGCTCGAGGGAAACCAAAACATCAGCAGGAAATTGGGGGGAGAGGGGGCGCCGGGGTGGGGGGCAGGGTAGCCGGGTGTGCACAGGGCTGGCTGGGGCTCTCCCATAGGACAGTGGAACTTGCGCTGGGGTGCAGACCCCTGCGGGACGGGGGCGCTGACACAGCCCAGCCCCCGGGCACTGCCCCGCGGCTCGGCCTTATGCGAGTGGATGGTTTTACCGCCAGATCACCCTTCCCAGGAAATTTTGGGCTGCGATGCCAGCCGCAGAAGCTACGTAGGGAAAAGGTCCCACCGGTACGTGAAAGGGCGTACAGAGCTAGAGTGTGCCGGCAGGTGAAGGGGGCTGGTAGGTCCGAGACAAGTTCAGAGTTTGTGCTGGGACCGCTGGCTCTGGGAGGAGCTTTGTGTGACCCGGACCGAGCTGCGACCGCCACCCCCGCTGACGGCGCACGAGCCCCCGGAATTGGAGACGCCCCCGCGCACCGCTGAGCTCCCGCCGGAACTGCTGTCCAAGCCCAGGCCCCCGCGGCTGGCTCTGCTGCCCCGGCCTCCGCTGCCCAGAGCCCCACTGCCCAGACCGCCGCTCCCCAGACCCCCGCTGCCCAGGCCTCCTCGACCCCCAGCTCCTCCTCCCAGGGCGCCGCTGCCGCCACTGCTGCTGCTGGTCGTGTTGTGAACCATCTCTGCAAAGAGCATTTGGGGTCAGCCAGTTTGTGGGAGGCCGGTCCAGCCCGCCCACCAGTCCCGCCAACAGTCCGGGAGCCAATCCCCTCCGCCCACCGGCTCTTCCCCTGGGTACCGCCCACTAAGGTTTCGCGGAGTCGGATGAGGGCCGGCCTCAAGACAGCGAGGCAGGGGAGGTTGGCTTCCCCCGCCGCCACCCTCCAGGCTCTTCCCAGCCTGCAAATGGTGCAGGCAGCCCCTCGGTTTGAGAAACATTATCCCAAGGCATCCAGCCCCTTTCCGGAGAAGGAACCCGGTACTCACCGATGCTCACAGAACTCTGGCACTCCCCAGACATCCTGTTGGGGAAGACCAGACCTCGGTGTTAGCATCTGTGCCGGAGCCTCCTTTCCTTAAATACACCTTGCTTAGGTCAACAGCAGTAAAAGCCTTGGTCCCCCCAGCTCCTTGCTGACTGATGCTGACTGTAAGAAACAGGTGCTCAAAATGCCATGACATGCATTCCTCCTCCTGTTGTGTAAAGTTGGGTTTAAACTGTTACCCTTTCCCACTTCAAGAAGATCAGAGCAGAGGGTCATTCGTGTGTCTACCCATACTCTTCCTGCTCCTCAGGAGCCTATAGAGTAACTAATGTTTATATCTGTACCTTTAAAGGCCAGAGCCCTATAACCAAGTGCCAGCCTACAGAAACCCACTCTTCAGAAACCTACTATTAAGGCCTTAAATAATAAAGAAATAACCCAGAAATAGTGTTTATATCTGTGACAGTGAAAGTCGCTCAGTCATGTCTGACTCTTTGTGATCCCATGGACTATACAGTCCAGGGAATTCTTCAGGCCAGAATACTGGAGTGGGTAGACTTTCCCTTCTCCAGGGAATCTTCCCAACCCAGGGATGGAACCCAGGTCTCCAGAATTGCAGGCAGATTCTTTACCAGCTGAGCCACCAGGCAAGTCCAAGAATACTGGAGTGGGTAGTCTATCCATTCTCCAGGGGACCTTCCTGACCCAGGAATAGAACTAGGGCCTCCTGCATTGCAGGCGGATTCTTTACCAGCTGAGCTACCAGGGAAGCCCTTATGCCTATGAGTCCTCCTCTTTTCAGACATGTATTTTACAGCTAAAATATGAGACATGAAAGATGGGAAAATCCGTCCAAGATAAGTTTCTGTTGATGTCACTAGTGCATAGAAAGCACAGCTCTCCTGGAGGATTGGCAGCATCTCAAAGCCCTTAAAGGGGTGAAAGTGAGGGGTGGGGGCGGAATGGGCCTGCTGAGGGCTACCACCATCTCCAGCAGTGCACATGCCCATGCTCAGGCAGGAAAGCCATCAGACCTCTCAGTCTCCTGGAAGCCAAAGGGATTCCAACTAACCTGCACTCCTCGCCCTCCAGGAGGGTCCGGTAGGTGGCGATCTCAATGTCAAGGGCTAGCTTGACATTCATCAGCTCCTGGTACTCCTTCAGCAGCCGGGCCAGGTCCTCCTTGGCCTGCTGCAGGGCAGCCTTGAGATCCTGAAACTTGGCATTGGCATCCTTGAGGGCCACTTCCCCGCGCTGCTCTGCATCAGCGATGGATGTCTGCAGGTTGGCATTCTGGGTTGGGGAGGGACCGGAAGTCCAATTTAGGTTCAAGTGGATTCACTGAGAGCCTGCCTATGTGTTTGGCGCTTACACATGGATCACCTCATGTTGAACAAATGAGGAAACTAAAACCCAAGAAGATGAAGCCTGGGCTTCAATTGAAATCCTAGTGCCTCAAGGATTGGGATTAACACCATCTGGCCTTAAGGACCTAGGCCAGCTCAGGAGTCAGACTCCTCCTATACCTCTCTTCTCTTTCATGATAATAGTCTAAGCATCTCTTGAAAGCCCTTCTCCTCCAGGAAGTCTTCCTGAATTATCCAAAGAATTGTGTCTCTGCCCTAATCCAAGTCGATGTGAGCTACCTTGGCTATTCTCCCAATTTGGCCTTCACACAGGTTCTTTCCCCAACCTCCCTAATTATGTCTGAACTCAGCATTTCTGGTCCACATCAGCCTCCAGTCTCTAGTCAGGCAGGATCTGGGTCCATAAGACATAGCCCAGAAGCACGCCCCATCAATTTTAGCATGCAAGTGGTTGGGACGTGAGTGCTGAGTCCTGAGTTTATGGTGCAGGCATCAGCCCGCAGTCTCAGGTGAGTGCTCCTTCCTTCCCACCTGCTTCTTGACGCTCTCAATCTCAGCCCGCAGCCTCTGGATCATCCGGTTGAGCTCCATGATCTCACTCTTGGTACTCTTCAGGTCTTCTCCATGCATGCCGGCTGTGGTCTGCAACTCACCCAACTGTACCCGAAAAGAGTCACACATTCAAAAGGCCAGCAGGGCCTACTACGGTCCCCTGCTCCAATCCTTCTGCGTCACAAACAGGAAAACCAAAACAGAGTTAGGGCCTGTACAAAGTCAACCACTGGAGGAATCACATGCTCTGTCCTCTGTGTCAGGGACACATCTTCCAGCACAGTAGCTGCTGGGATTTTTTTGAGCATTTACTTTGCCCCAAGCCATGTGCTTTACCTCATAAAACCTCACAGCTCCCTGGTGAGGAAGGCATTATTATCCCTACCTTATGAATGGGAAAACTGAGATGCAGATTACTTGAGTACCATTTCTAAACTCTCCGAGGTATCAAGTAAGAGGGCTGAAGCATGAATGCAAACATTTCAGATGCTGGAGCCATCTCTTACCCAGCAGGCTCTGGGACAGAAAACTCAGAAGAGCCTGATGCTTAAAGGGCTAGCTTGGGCCCCTTTCAGATTTGGGGATGGGAGAAAGGTGTACAGAGTTCCCCTGTCCTCTAACTTTCCTCAGTCTCCCTTGCTCTCTCCCCACTCTGGCTTCACACCCTCAGTGTGATCAGATCAGAAGCAAGCATGTCAGGGCCCAATTGGGTGCAAGCAAAATGGAAGTGTCTCCAACAATAAAAGATATGCAGCCAGAGGGCTTGAAGTTAAGGATTTCTCAAGCTTGGCACTAGTGACATTTCAGACAGAGTAATTTTTTGTTTGGTGGGAGAATGGTGTCTCATGCATTGTAGAATGTTTAGCAGCATCTCTGGCCTCCACCCACCAGACTCCAGTAGCACCCCACCCCCACCCCTAGGTGTGACGTTCAAACCTGTCTTCACACATTGCCACGTGTCTCTGGGGGGAAAAGCCTACCTCCCCCCCTGGTTGAGAAGCACCAGGTTCGAGCAATGTCAGAGCTCTCTGATTAGGAAGGGAGATACCTGGTAGCAAACCAGCCTAGTAGGAGGGAGATGAGTCACCATGCTGGAAATGCAGAGGAGAATGACTCTGGAACAGACTCGGCCCTCCTAGGGAGACGTGATGGTGTCACCCACCTTGGACTGGTACAGAGCCTCAGCCTCAGCCTTGCTCCTCTGGGCGATGGCCTCGTACTGGGCGCGGACCTCGGCGATGATGCTGTCCAGGTCTAGGAAGCGGTTGTTGTCCATGGACAGGACCACGGACGTGTCGCCCATGTCTGACTGCAGCTGGGACAGCTCCTGCAGGGCCAGGCAGACATGACCCCTCCTGAGCTCGCCAGGGGATGCAAGCCACCAGCTCAGGAGGGAGAGTTCTGGACCAACTGAGGGACAGGTGAGAAGGTGTCACTTTCATCAGAAGGATAGAGAGGTGAACCTTTTTCTCTAGGAGACAGGAGGCAGGTGGGTCACGAGGCTTGGGGTGAGGGGCAGACTTACAGCATCATAGAGGGCCTTCAGGAAGTTGATCTCATCCGTCACACTGTCCACCTTGGCCTCCAGTTCCACTTTGGTCATGTAGGCAGCATCAATGTCCTGGGAGAGAATTCAGTCACATTCCCCTCTGACCTGTGGGCTTAGCCCAGTCCTGGGCACTGAGGGAAGGAGCGGGGCAAAGGGGTCACAGGGGCCTGCCGCCCCGCCCCCCCAGAGCTCCCGGTCAGGGGAAATGAGATGCCCATCCTGGCACAGGCAGACCTGGCCTAACATTGCCAAACAGGCTGCCTTTCAGGCTGTGCTAGAGGACCCTTCTCAGAAAACAGCCAAAGAGGCTATGAGGGTGGAACGAAGAGCAAGGGCTGGGCTGGGGCCAGGACACTGAGACGGGGTGAGGAGAATTTTGGAGGAGGGTCTGGGGGAGAATCTACATCAGCAACATGCAAAGGTTCCCTCTTTTTTGTTTCCAAAGGCTCTCTTTAAACTGCTCCTGGGAATACACTCCTGGGGTAGGGGGGAGGGATATATGTATTAATACATATTCCTTCTCTCCGTCCACTTTCTGATCACAACTCAAGATCGGATGGGATTCATAGACCCACAGGCCCATCAGGAGGGAGCCACATGGCAAAGTCTGATGGACCCTTTGGACCCTCCTCCCAGGAGGGGAGCCGCCGGGCCCTGAGGCGCCAGGCCCAGCCCGTCCCAGCTTGCTGGGGTGGAGGGGCTCCCTGGCTCCCTCCGTGGCCCTCCCTCACCTACATGGCCTGAAGGAGACCCTCAAAATAAGAGGACTGGACTTTTTCTCCCCTCAACCTCACAGCACCCTATTCAGCGGGGCTCTGGGGTGGGAGGTGGGGGAAAGACCCTTCACCTTCTTCAAGACGACAAAGTCATTCTCTGCCGCGGTGCGCTTGTTGATCTCCTCTTCATATCTGTGAGGAAAGAAGCATTTTCTGGCCCATCTTCCCCAGGAGGTCACCGTGGCCTCAGAGCACTTCCCGCAAGTAGCGCAGACTCAGGGCTTCTTGTCCTGTCCTTTAGCTCAAGGCAAAGCCCTTGCAGTCCACCACCTTCCAGGTTCAGGTGAGACCTGGTTTTTCTACAGGCTTCACTGAGGGTACAGCCTGGAACCAGCTCGATGTGCAGCAAGTATGGTAGCCCCATGGGCTCTTGGTAAGTACTTCCTGAATTCATGAAAACCAAGAATGGCACCACAAATGTGCCAGGTCTTATTCTGTGAATGACACATATTAACTCATTCAGGCCTCACTACAGTGAATAAATACTATCACTGTCTCCATTTTACAGATGAGAAGACTGAGGCACAGAGAAGCTAAGGAGTTAGTCCAAGATCACAGGGCTGAAAGTGGTGGAATAGATCTTGCCCAAGGCACTCGGATTCCAGACACCGTACTCTTGACTTTAAGCTGCCTCTCACTCAGAAGCCTATTGACAAGGGAAATACAGCCCATATTTGGAGGCAAATTTGGAGATGACCTAGTCCAGGGAGGATGGAGGGTGTTGTCTGAGTCTACATGGTTTGCAAATGAACTTCAGAGTGTCTTGGAACATCCGCACCAAACTTACATGGATACACCCCTTCATTAAATTCTTAAAAGGGTTTCTGCCCCAAACAAACCATGAGCCATTATTTTAAAGACTGGGATCTTGAAAGTCAGAGAAGATGAGGGTAAATTCCACCCAATGTGAAGCCAGCTGGAACAGAGCTGGCCCCTCCCACCCTCCAACCCACCCTGCCCACCCCCTGCCCCAGAAACTGAGCAGCACACACCTCTTCTTGAAGTCCTCCACCATCCCCTCCATGCTCCTCAGCTCCTCATGCAGCTTGTCCTTCTCAACAAGCAGACCATCCAGAAAGGCCCTGAGGCTACTGATGTAGTTCTCGAAAAAAGGCTCCAGGTTGCGGTTGTTAGTGTTAGTGCCAGAGCCCTGCTCCTGCAAGAGGCTCCACTTGGTCTCCAGGACCTTGTTCTGCTGTTCCAGGAACCGCACCTGCCATCCAATAGGAAAAGGCCATCAGGGAGCGGTCTGCAGCCAACTCCAGTCTTGGATGACTTTCCTAGAAACAAAGTTCCCAGGGATCTCCCAGTCCCTCCCGTTGGCTTGCATTTTGCCTGCTACAAGAGTTCAGTACTAACCCCATGTGGATAGCAGCATCCGTGTCATACAACGAAGGTGGAGCCCTGCTGTGCAGATAAGGAAACTGAGGCCCAGAGTAACCAAGGTCACACTGCAAGCTAGTAACAAACCAAAACTGAGGTTTCTTGATACCCAGGCTGGATGATCTTCTCACTGTATCATTCATTCATTCATCCATTCATTCCTCAATCATTTAGTACTCAATAAATAACAGGAGATCTGAGAGCCTACAGCAGATGTAGTTTCCAGGAAGAGGTTTACAGTACGTCTGGGTGCCCTGCACTAAGGTGAGAAATAGAGAAAACCATAGGGAAATGGCTCTTGGGCTGTCCTAGTCCTAGGAACAAGGACCCAGATGCACCAAGGATGGGCCCTTGCTGCCGAGCCTGGTTAAATGTAGGGCTCAGTTGCATTTAAATTGGACCACTAGCTAAAGATGTCTCAAACTTTCATTTGCTACAAAACATTTCTGTACACAAGCTCAAAGCCAACTGTGTAAACAGATGGAGTAAATATCAATTAATTGACCATTTAACAAACATTTACAGAGCACCAGACATGTGCCACGCCTTATGCTGGCCACTCAGGACCCCAGGACCTGGGAATCCCCCTTCAAAGATGATGAGAGATCCTGCTGAGAAGGTCTTGGACAGTTCTCCACCTTCTGTGGAGAACAGTATTTTCACATAACTTTCTACCTCTCTGTGAATAATTTACCTGGACACCCAGGTGTCTGCCAGGAACTAGTGGGTCACTAGGCTTTGAAGAGCTTTCCCTCTGCAAAGTCTGATATTCCAGTATTAAGATCAGCTTCATCTTCAGCTTTGCCCAAGCCTCTTATGTATGGTGAGTGGACCCCCAACGAGTCCCTACAAACCCTTTCTTTAGGACCTGATACTATCCCATGGTCACAAAGAGATCTCAACACCTCCTACTCAGCAGTACTGCTCAAACCCTCAGTTAGCAGCTGATCAAGCCTGAATACTCTCTAGTCACCACAACTATTGTCATAGTGTCCCCTGCATGGAGTAGTCAGAGCGCAGAAAGCCCGATAAAACCTCGCTTCAACCTCACCTACACACAGACACACATGTGTACAAAGGTCAGTGGCCTAACACTCACAGCTCTTCATGCTGAAGTCTTCCTATGAGAACCACCCAGGAGGAGGTACCCCTTACCCTTACTCCCTCCCACCCCCAAAAAACACTCCGAATCGCTCTTCTTAGACTGACAGTAGATTAATTCATCACTCAGGTAAATATCCAGCTTTGGCAGAGCTGGTCTCTCTTTCAAAGAGGAGCAATTCACAGTTTTCCTGAGATGGAGAAGGAGTTCTGTGTTTGGGTACAGAAGGCAACAGTGAGGGGACATTCATGATGGCAACATTCTCGGCAGTGCCAGAGGCACTCCAGAGTTGCAGTGATGGGACTTAAAGGAGGAGTAGTAGCTCCATCCAGTAAGGGACCCGAAATCTTTTCATTATCTGCCACTCCCTTAAGCAGGCCCACCCCAGAGGGCTGCAGGTAGAGGATGAACCTGCAAGTCCTTCCTTGGTTGCAAAAGGCAAAGAGGAAGAAGAGGCCAACCTCATTAGGACAACCTTTCTCACTGTCAGGCTCTCCTGAGGTGGGCTCACCTTGTCGATGAAGGAGGCGAACTTGTTGTTGAGGGTCTTGATCTGCTCCCTCTCCTGAGCCTTTACTTGCCCAAACTGGGGGTCAATCTCCACATTGAGGGGCTGCAGAAGGCTCTGGTTGACAGTCACTTCCTGGATTCCCCCAGGGAAGCCAATAGGGCCAAAGCCACCAGGTCCTCCAAAGCCACCGGCTCCACCAAAGCCACCAGCTCCTCCGAAGCCACCAGGTCCACCAAAGCCACCAGCCCCTCCTCCAAAGCCACCAGCCCCTCCTCCAAAGCCACCAGCTCTTCCTCCAAAGCCACCAGCTCCCCCCCCAAAGCCCCCAGCTCTTCCACCAAAGCCCCCGCCCATCCCTCTTCTACCACCTCCAAAACCACTGCCTCCTAAATATCCCCCACTGGTGCTCCCAAATCCTCCAGCCCGGATGCTGCCTCCAGCCACACTGATGGAGATCTTCTTGTTCCCCCCCAGGTTGTAGAGACTCCTGCTGCCAAAGCCTCCTCCCATCATGGCACAGGCGGCAGACCCACCGCCACCCCCGCCTGAGCGGGAGGCCAAGGAGGACTTGGTGGAGGTGACCCGGCTCTGGCCCGACACCACGGCTGAGTGCCCGCTGAAGCCCTGACGGCGGCTCCCACTGGAAGACCTGCAGGACTGCTGGCTGTAGCTGGCCTGACGACTCATGGTGGACAGCAAGGTATTCCAAAAGGAGAGTGGACCAGAAGGTTGGCGGAAACTCGGAGACCTTCTGAAGCTCTGAGCGAGAGGTGGCGCTTATATAGGGCTGGGAGCTTGGCTGGCTGACGGTGCCAGCCAACTAATTGAGGTATTATCAGCTTTGGTTTGCCTGGCAGAAAGAGGTCAAGTCCAAAACTCGAAACACACCTTGGTAATCACCCCAAATTTCCAAATTGCTTTGTCTCCCCAGGGTTACTCATCTGAAGTAAGCTTCAGTTGGAAGAGGGGCCATCCTGCAGGGCTGCACACAGCCCTAATCCCCGAGAGACTTACCCTCCCATCCCAGGAGTGACAAGTCAGCGTTTCCGTACCTCCTCTGTGTCCCCACGGCCACTCTGCCAGCCCATCAAGCCTCAGAAGTTTACAGGATGGATGCAGAGCCTCAGTGAGGACCTGGGGGAAGAAGGGAGAGGAAGGGGGAGGGCTGGGAAGGAGAAGGAGGATGAGGAGGTGGAAAATGCAAGAGTGAGAGAAGCTATAGCATCCCTCTGGGGCTCTTGCCATCCAGGCAGGAAAAGGTACACATCTGAATCACACAACAGGATGTGTTCTTGACTGTGTGGGCCTTGGATGGACAGTTGGCTGGGGAGTTGGGAAAATAGGGTGTGGGGGGGCTCAGGCTGAGAAACAGGGCGATATACAGTGGACTGATAGGAAATACAGACCATAGCCAGGGCTTCCCCAGTGGCTCAGCGGTAAAGAATCTGCCTGCAGTGCAGGAAACGCAGGAGACAGGGGTTTGATCCCTGGGTCTGGAAGATCCCTTAGAGGAGGCATGGCAATGCACTCCAGTATTCATACCTGGAGAATCCCGTGGACAAAGGAGCCTGGTAGGTTACGGTCCATAGGGTCGCAAAGAGTTGGACACGACTGAAGCGCCTAAGAACACACACACACACACACACACACACAGAGACCATAGCCGAGGACTTTGAGGAAGGCAACAAACAGGGAGGGGGGCCTGTGGGGAAAAGAAAGCTGGAGGAAGACTAATCCAGGAAGGAAGAGTGTGCAGACTACCTGGTCCAGGTCAGAGAGACCACCAACCTTTCCTATTCCAAGCTCACATTAGAGAAACGAATCGAGGATTTCTCATTTCTCCTCTCAGTTCCCCTAAGATACACCATCTACACCACCTAGGAAGCTTGAGTGGCTCCCCGGGATGGCTATAAACAACATCCACCTGCAGCTAGGCAGGGTCCATTTAACTTGACTCAGACCATAAGCAAGGGAAGACTCTTTCCATCATCAGTTTTCTAAAATATATTTTTATTTATCATCATGATGTATATGATAGAGCTAATTACTTCAAATCACATCTTGATCTCATAGATTTTTTCCCCAATATTCTTTGCATTGCTCTTTATTCCATATTAGAAACAATCAGGTATCTTTTGACTCAGTGTTCCAAGTTCTTGGGACATATCATTAGTATTTCCCACTATCCTGTTGGGTTCTTGCCTCTTAATCTTTGACTCTTTTTCCAGGGCACATTGTTGACTAAAATCCATGAATTCTACAGAAAAATCACTTAATCTGCTAATTTCCCTTTTCTTACCATCAATCTAAAAATAAGAAGAATGATTGCTATTTGTAAGGTTGTTGAGAGGATGATTATGAGAAAAGCAAACTGTCATATCACTCATCATGTGTGGTATGAATGTTTAATCACTGTTACAACATGTACCTCCCATTGCCCTTCAGCAGCAAAGACCAGTCTTAACTACTCCCAGGCTGAAAACAGACCTCCAGGTGCTCCGGAAAATGTCTTTACTTAAAGAGAAAGAGAAAGGAGACTTCTCTTTCCTCTTCTAATTTGGCCTCCTGTGTCCCCAGATACCTGTTCCTCCAGGAATCCCCCCTCATTTATCTCACCCAGCCCCTTAGTTCACCCCTCACCTTCTGGCTGCTCAGCATATGTGCTTTCAACCAAGAGTGCGGAGTAATTGCTCCCCTACAAGCTCAGTGGAATCGAGCCAGTTTATACCAGTGACCCATGAAACCTTAGTTCCAGGAACTCTGCTCCTATTTCCTTCAAGCACAAAAAGACCCTCAAGTCAAGTGGCCTTGACAGGGCAAGTGGAGGTTCTGTATGATCCAGGTCTCCTTGGATCACAGAATTCAGTGTCCTCAGACTACCAGATTTTCTACATACACGCATGCACACAAACACACACACACACACAGGAGCAAAACACAACATGTACTGTGCATTCACAGTGACCACACATACATGTGTGCATACTCACAAAACCACTCACATACACACAGACACACACTCTCAACACGGTTCCCTGCCCAGCACTCTCTTCCACACGAAGCCCTTGATTTCACAAATGGACATTCCCCACTTTGTCTTCTAAACCTCATTGCCTGCTTCATTCCCTCATGGCCCTGATTCTTGCCCAAAGCATCTCACTAATCTGAGAAACCAAGAGACAGCAACTGGGTCCAAACAAAGGTGCAGGCTGAGAGTTAGGCAGCCTGGTCCTACCCTGACTCAGCTACCACCCAAGTCTTCTCTCTGCTGCTCAGCCTCCTCTTCCAAACAAGGAGGGGGGCACACCTGAGCAAGGGGTTCATGCAGACCTACTGAAGCCCAGGGCTCAGAGGAGGACGGGGGCAGGAGGAAGGGGCAGCAGCGGGCAGTGCCCCAGTGTCGTGGCCACCGCCATCTCAGCCCGCTGACATCCATGAAGGCTGGTCCACCTGGGGAGAGTGGGGAGGGTGGCCTGGTGACGGGGTTGGGAGATGGGGACTTTACAACACAGCACACACAGCCACTCTCATTGCCGACCAGTGAGGTTGATCCTGACTCCAAAACCCAAACAGTGTTTTGGATTCAAGCGTGGCTGATGCCCTCATCCAAAGAGACCCTGAGAATGAATGAGGAAATGTCCCACACCGTCTTCCTGTCCCACCTGCTGTGGTGTTCAGTGCTATCATAAGGAAATTCTTCAGAACAATTAGCTGATTTCCACCCCTTGGCAGCTGCCAATGCCAGGGCCCAGTTTGAATATGCTGAGAAGTCAGTTTGCATTTTAAACGTCGAGAACGAAGTCCAAAGAGCATGAGGTGGAAGTCTGAGACTCTAATGAGGGCCCAGCCCAAATCTCTTATTCCTGACAAATCCCACTCTAATCCCCCACACCCACAGACTATAAAAGCCCAGCCGCTCTCCTCTGACACCTCTTAGAGAGAGAAGTGGTGTGGTACTGGCCGGGAGGTGCCACCACTGAAAGCACCAGGTGGGGCTTTCTAGGAGGTGAGGGCACAGGGGTCCCGGGAGAGACACGGGGCCCTGCACCCCCTCCTCTCCGTGGTCACGGCTGTGCCTCCCAGGACGGCGCCATGACCAAGGCTGCCTCTGCTCTGGGGAAGCTGGGCCCTCACTGGGAGAACTAAGGAGGAGGAGGAGGAATTGCTGCTGCCCATAGGCAGTCCCGGCTTCTCCGGGGACCAGTGCACTCAGATGTGGGTGCTCGGAGCTCGGAGCTAAGGACAGGCTTGGCAACACAGCGCACAGCAGCTGGGCCAAGGACAGCAGGTGGGAAAGAGCCACAGAGGGAAGAGATGGGGCTGAACCTAGACGGGGGACCCTGGGCCAGGAGGCCTGGCAGGAAGGGCGGGGTGGATGGTGTTCTGGGCAGAGCCGGCCCTAAGGTCTGCAGTTGGAGGGCACGCTGCTCCACAAGGAACCATTCCTTGACACTGAGCTCTGAGCTGAGTCTCCCCAGGGAGGGGTCAGCCCTGTGACACCTGGAGCTCAGGAAAAAAAAGTCTAGGGCCCAGCAGCTGCAGTCTTAAACTTAGCTCAGTCCTAAAGGAGAGGGCCCTGAGGGACAGGATAGTTTCCTCACAGTGCCCAGACTCTCCCACCCAGGAACCTGTCAGAGCGATGCCACGAGAGGTCCCCCCGGCCAGAAGCAGGAGGCCTGATCCCCAGGCTCCAGACCCCTCTGGGCCTCCAGTTAGCCAGTCATGAAATAGAGCTGATACACCTCTGCTCTCCCGATTGAGCAGAGAGGATGGGAGGTGAGTTAAGAGCAGTAAAGGGCTTTATAAACTGAACAGCAGGAGTCCTGTGTTGACTCGGGGGGTTCTAATAGCAGAAAAGCAAGTCATGGGTGCTGACCTCCATAATTAACACTCTACAGACTTCTCCCCACTTGACCCTCTTTGCAATCCTATAGGGAAGATTTGTAGCTCCATTTTACAGCTGAGGAAAACTGGGGCCTGGAAATTAAGTAACTTGTTCAAGACCACAAGTGCAAAGCCAGGCCTCCGACTCAGTTCTGTCCCAATCTGTAGGCCATGCCTGTGGCCCCACAGGGGATTCTGCATCTGTTCCTGCCTGGAGCTCAGTGCATGGAGCAAGCCCTGACTCTGAACAGTTGATGGAATTTGATCACATTTTGGAAATGGCAGGTAAAACCAGAGCATGGAATGGGGAGAAGGGTCACAAAGACCACCACACGCTTGTCCAGGGATGGTCCCCAGGAGGGCGCTTTGCATTATTTCCCCTGCAGAGGTGACAGTTTGTGCTGAATTATCCCCCTCCTTCCTGGTCAGGCCCATGGGCCAGATTTTGCAAACTGGTGGACCCCAGTCTGGAGTTATGGACCACTGAGACACTAAGCAGTTCCCAGCTGGTGACCGTTGCCTCTCTCAACCCCTGAATGAGGACCTAGTGTGAGCCCGCCCCCCTCACCCATGCCCAGCCACCACTTCATGAGCACCTCTCTGTGCCGGGCACTACCCTGAGCTCTTCTCACCCACTCTCCCTCTGTCCTAGGGATCATGAAGAGTCCTCAGACTCAAAGCCACCTCCCCCTTCCCTTTACACCCCAAACTGATGCATCATTTAGGAGCAGCCCGGCCCCATCACAATGCCTCATATGACCAGCCTGGCCCCTTGGCTTCTTCAGTCCTATAGCACCTGGGACGCCTGTTGCGCCTATCACATCCATAAGTCAAATGAGAGCATCTTCCCTCCCTTCAACCAGCGTGAAAGCCCTTGGAGGGCAAGCCTCATACCTGGGACAGTCCTCTGTCCCCCAGCACCCAGCCAGCTTTGTACAACTCAGGAAGTTCTTGGTTCCCTGTAAAAGCCAAGCCACAGCCTCACAGGCATATGTGCCAAAGCTTAACAGTATCTGACATTTGTGGAGTGTCTTCAACTTTTTAAAACCCTTTCACTTATCTGACTTGACAGACAAATGGGCAAAAACACCACCTAGAGATACACACCTTCCTGTGACTCACAGACAAAACACTTTCATAGAACTTGTGACCCCAAATGGAAATGACAAAAGCATTAAGCATGAACTGATTTTGAAGACTGATGCAGTCAGGAGGTAGATTCTGTCCCAACCTACCCACTGATTCTGCTTTCTGCTAAAAGGCATGAAGATTAGAACAGGAAGTGAAAGTCAGGCACAGTGTTCAGAGGACCAAGGAAGTGTCCAGACTCTGTTTCCTTAAGACTTCATTCTCTCCAAGGGATCCAACATGGACCACTATTCAGTCATCTCTCCAAACATCCATTCATTCTCTCAGCAATCATTGTTAAATGCCTACATATGGCTGGTCCCAGACTACCCAATAAGAACACCATGATACACAAGACAGGATCCAAGATCTGGAAAAGCTTCCAGTTGCATTGAAGGAAGGGATCAGTCATGTAAACAATTCCTTATAGTACTTTAGGGGTCAGTATTTTTGACAACAGATCAAAAAAGTGCTATGAGTAGATGAATAAAGGCTATGGAAGGCATCAGAGAGAAGATCATTTTGAGTGAGGTGTTGAGGGATGAGTAGGAGTGGGCCCAGTGGGTGGACAATAGGAGAAATATACCCCACGTAGAGAGGAAAACATTTCAAATGTTGGTGAGGGGAGAGAGTTGGTGAGAGATCCCACATGCTTGTAGAACAAGAGACGTGGAGGAGGGGGACAGGTGATAACAAAGAGCTGGATGCCTAGGTTGAAACTTATGGTAATGATCTCTCTGTTCTGTGCTACAGAATTGGGACTTCAATCTGTGGACAGTGGCCCTGTGGACAGTGCTGAGCTCACATCAGACAACTAGATAGCTTTTTTTTTAATTGAAGGATAATTGCTTTACAGTATTATGTTGGTTTCTGCCAAACATTAACATGAATCAGCCGTAAGTATACCTATGTACCCTCCTTCTTGAGCCTCCCTCCCCACCCCACCCTACTAGGTTGTTACAGAGCCCTGGTTTGAGTTCCCTGAGTCATATAGCAAATTCCTATTGGCTATCTATTCTTACTGGCTATCTATTTTATGTATAGTAATGTATGTTTCCATCTTACTCTCTCCAAACCTCCCACCCTCTCCTTCCTCCCCCCACCACCGTGTCCATAAGTCTTCTCTCTATGTCTGTGTCTCCACTGTTGCCCTGCAACTGAGCAACCTGAAAGAAATGGATAGCTTTTTAAAATCCAAATCCTCAAACTCTAGTCCTGACTTTTGGAGTCAGAATCTTAGGAAATGTGGCCCAGAAACTTGTATTTTTTTAAAGCTCCAGGTTGCTTTGATTTTGATGGACTAATTTTTATAACAAAAGGAACTTTATCAGAGGAGGAAAATTCCATGTTTTTACAAAGGGCTGGGTAACAATAAGAGGATCACCTGTTCTATCCTCAAACCAGACACAGAGTGTCATCTAGTCCAAGAACCTGAACCAGACACTCAGCCTTTAGATACAGCTGCAAATGCTGATGACTGTAAGGCACTGAGAGCCATTAAAAGGGGGCAGGGAGCTTCAAAACACATCGCTGAGAACAAGAAAATGCAAACCAGAGCCCAGGGCAAAATATGCACAATACATACATCTGATGGATCTCAAAAACATCCTGATGCAATGAAGAAGTCAGACACGAAAAGAATATGTGCTATGTAATTCTGTTTGTATGAAATTTTAAAAGAGACAAAACTAACCTATTGTGACAGAAAGCAAGCCCAGCCTGGGCCTGAGGGCTGGTGGGTGAATGACTGCAAAGGGGCTGGAGAGCATTATTGGTAGATGACCTAGATTTTTATTGTGGCAGTAGTTACCCTGGTATATACATTTATCAAAAATGATTGAAATGGGTGCATTGTTACTGTATGCAAATTATACGTCAAAGAAGTTGATTTTAAAAGGGAAACAGAAGAGGAAATAGGAAGGACAGAATACTCATATTAAAGATAACATGAGCTCTGGGCTATTCTTTGGAATAGGTATTCCAGGGAACTTCTCTGTATTGATTTGTCCCTATATATACCAGGCCATAGTTCCTTAAGGCAACAGCCATGTTATGCTTCTCCATAGCAGGGCAACCTCATGGTACATTGGTACTTGATGAAATTTAACCAAATGGATAAATAACTCACCCAGGAAGAATATGTAACATGAAAAGAACAGTAGATCGAAGAAGGCACCCAAGAAAACATTAGTACTTAAATACTTTTCATTTTATTTTTAATTATAAAATATTTCAATTATACAGAAAACAACATAGCAAACACCTATTTGTTCACCATCAAGGTTAAGCAGATGGACATCTCTCTTTTAAAGTGTTGTAGAATCCTCAATTTGATGACCATGTACAGGAAAAAACATACCCAAGAGTCAACTGCAGATCTGAATGTAAATGAGATTTACAACAGTAAACCTTTTAGGAAACACCAGAGAATATCTTCATGACCTTAGAGTAAAGAGCAGAGTATAGAACTTGAAAAGCACCACACTAAAGAAAAACATGATGAACTTATGAAATAAAGTAACTATTTTATCAAAAATCTCCACTAAAGAGTGAAAAGGTAACCTACAGAGTAGGAAACAGTATTCATACATGAACAAAGGGCTAATATCCAGAACATATAAAGAACCCCTATAAATCAACAAGAGAGACAGACAGCCCACTCAGTAGAAAAATGGGCAGAAGACAGGTATGGAAGATGGTATCCAAATGGCAATAAATATTTAAAAGGAGCCCAGTATCATTAACCACTATGGGACATACAAATTAAAACCACCAAGACATACAATAATGCCTCCTTCCAAACAGCTAAAATACAAAAGAAAAGTGAAAGTCGCTCAGCCGTGTCTGACTCTTGGCCACCCTGGGGACTATACAGTCCATGGTTCTCCAGGCCAGAATACCGGAATGGGTAGCCTTTCCTTTCTCCAGGGGATCTTCCCAACCCAGGGATAGAACCCAGGTTTCCCACATTGCAGGCAGGTTCTTTACCAGCTGAGCCACAAGGGAAGCCCAAAATACAAAAGAAACTACCAAATGTTAGCAAAAATATGGAGCAACTGGAACTCTCCTAAACTACTAGAATGGCTACCTAGGGAAATTATTTGGAGTATCTATCATAATTTAGCACATCAGTATCCTATGAACTTGGCAATCTCACCAGTAGATATTCACAAAGCCATCGAGAGCACACATGTATTCACCAAAAGACTTGGAATGGAATATTCATTGACGCATTGTTCAAAACAGCTGAAAATATGAATCCAATGCCCCATCACAACAGAGAACACAAATAAACTGGGGATAGCATACTAATGAGAATGAACACCTTTAAACTGCACAACTGGTTTGAGATGATTCTTCATATATTGTGTTAAGTAGAGGAGTCCAGCCACAAACCATATGCTTCTGCTTTTATAAAGTACAAACACATTAAAACTTAACCTATGGGAATTCCCTGGTGGTCCAGTGGTTAAGAATCTGCCTGCCAATGCAACTGAGATGAGTTCAATCCCTGGTCTGGGAAGATTCCACATTACACAGGGCAACTAAGCCCATGAGCCACAACTGCTGAAGCCCATGACCCTAGAACGTGTGCTCTGCAACAAGAGAAGCCACTGCAGTGAGAAGCCTGTGCACCAGAACTAGAGAGTAGTCCCTGCTCACCGCAACTAGAGAAAGCCCACACAGCAACAAAGATCCAGCACAGCCAAAAATAAATAATACATTCTTTTTAAAAACTAACCTTTGCTGTTAGAAATCAGTTTTTCTTGGGGTGGGGTGGGATGGGAAGTGGTTGGAAGGGAGCTGGGCATGCGGGCTTCTAGGGTCATGGGAATGGATGTTCTGTGCTGGTTATATGAGTGGGTTCAATTTGTGAAAACTCATTAGGCTGAACACTTGAGTTCTGTCCTCTTTTCTGTATGTATATTACAATCCAGTAAGAAGTTTTTTTAAAATGTTGCAGAACTCCAGCGTTTAATGAGTAGACTGAGGGAGAGAAAGTCACAGAAGAGATTGAGAAGGCAGGACAAAAGAAGTCACAAGAAAATAAGGGTAGAAAGGGTGAACAGAGCCAGAGCTTCAGAGGGTTTAGGGAAATTACTAAAAATAGGCCACCATGTAGACTGTGAGCTTGTCCCTGGGGACTTTAGTGGGTGCACCGTCAGTTTGGTGGGCAGAGGGAGATCCTGATGGTAGAGGGCAAGGTGAATGGGATGTGCTGGGCAGATTCTCATCTTGCATATCCCCGGGTCTCCCTCCAACTCTGAAAGAAGGTCCTCCAAAGCCACCTCTCATGTCCCCAACTCCAGCTTCCTCCAACAGCACCCAAACACCTCTGTGCCAAGCCCCCAGCCTGGACAGCACATCCAGCCACACTGACTAAGAACTTCTAGCACCCTCTCCCACCAAGGCTATACTGGCTTCTGCTGCCAGAGGCACCCTTCTCATGACACAGGCTGTAAAGACTGACTGCGATGGTAGAGACGTCAGCTCTGGTCAGACACTGTAATGGCAGAGAGACAATGGGAGCCCTTGGTGGCCTGGGACGGCCTGCTGGATGGTTGGCTTGTTGTTTTCAGAAAGTCTTGGAGGAAAGGGCCTTCTAACACAGGGAGAAGCGTGGGCATTTTTATAAGTTTCAGTAAATTGGTTCATTAATTGGATAATTTCTTGTGCGTGATTTTTCTAGCCAAAATGGGTCAGTTCCTCAGATCTTGAATGTATCTTAGCTGAAATCCTGAAGTAACAAGATGCTTTGATTTTTCTGACATTAATGCTTCCCCCGTGACTCAGACATTAAAGAATCTGCCTGCAGTGAAGGAGACCCAGATTCAATCCCTGGGTCAGGAAGATCCCCTGGACAAGGGAATGGCTACCCATTCCAGTATTCTTGCCTGGAGAATTCCAAGAACAGAGGAGCCTGGAGAGCTACTATTATGGGGTCACAAAGAGTTGGACACAACTGAGAAACAAACACTTTCACTCTGACATTAGTCTTATTTTGCCTTCACCAGATCCAAAGCAGAAAAGCACTTAGGCTGTCCTATGGATGGGCTACTCCCTAAGGGGGTCCAACCCTAAACTTAAGGCATCTGCTTAATGACTTTCCATGCTCCTCTCATCTTCAGTGACCTGGGTCATTGGTTCTTGTCACTCAGATCCCAGCTTTTAAGGAAGAGGTTTGTAGGAGGACTTTGCCTCTAGAAATTGTGTTCAAAGTATGGTCCTCCATAGAGAAAGTTTATAACTACTGGGTCCATGCACTCTTAAGCCCACTCATCACAATTAGAAAGAAACCCGTGTGCTCCAACAAAGAGCCTGCACGCTGCAATGAACCCTACATGCTGCAACTAAGACTCAACACAGCCAAATATATAAATAAATAAATATTTTTAGATAAATAAATTACAAGGAATGAAAAGGAGGGATAGAAATCTGTACCTGTGAGCCAATGACAATGAATAAAATTTAGTTAGGGCTGATTCAAACAAGCACTTTGAATGAAAACATTGAGGAAGCATTATGGGAAATGTGAACTGAGACTGAATAGTTGATCATATTACTAAAGAGTTAATGTTCATCCCACAAAACATAATGTTATTCATTCAGTTCAGTCACTCAGTCATGTCCAACTCTTTGCAACCCCATGGACTGCAGCACGCCAGGCTTCCCTGTCCATCACCAACTCCCACAGCTTACTCAAACTCATGTCCATTGAGTCAGTGATGCCATCCAACCATCTCATAATGTTACTATGGTTACATTATTTAAAGGGTCTTTATCTTTGAGAGAAACTTACAAAAAATTTATGAATAAAATGATATGACATCAAGATTTGCTTCACCATAATCAAGAGGGGTAAGAGAAGTGGGTAGAACAAAGACAAAACAAGATAATGAGTTGACTGTTGACCTGGGTGAAGGGTCCAGAAGCACTGATTATACTACTCTCATTTTCATAAGAGGAATTTTGAAATTTGCCTGAAATTTTCCACAAGAAAAAGATTTTTAAATAACTACTTCACATAAGACTAAATATAACACTTATCTTCTCTATGGTACATGAGCAATTTTTGCTGTAAATAGCAGTTTCCCTTCCAAGTGCACCCAAATGAGGACATTATTGCATATAACTCAAATTTGTGATTTGTCCAAACCTAGCCGCTAAAATAAGCGGCTGGGTGGTAAGATCAAAATCCAAAAATAATTTGACAGTTTGGGGCCTGAGCCAAATCTAACAAGAAAGATTTAACAGAGATTAATGTAAATCAAAACCTTTGATGTATTAAAACAAAACAAGCTGTACGGTTCAGCCTGGGGAGATTCACAATAGCTTTTATAAAGTGGCGCCAGCTCAGGATGACTCAGCAGCAGGAAAAGACTGCCAGACTCACCTGCAAGGTTGGAGGATGCACAAAAAGTAGTCCCCATGTTCATGCTTTTCATGAGCTAGTTAATCCTCATCTAGCAGGTTGGGCTATAGTCCTGATATCCAGAGTGTGACATGCAGCCTGGGAGGGAGCATGCCAAAGCATGGGAGGAAACGGAAGTGTTCAGTTTGGAGAAGGAATCTGATAAAGAGACAACCATCCTCAAACATGTGGAGATTCTCATGCACAGGGATACTGCTCCCTATGGTCACAGAGGGGAAACCTTGGGCCAATGGGTAGAATTTAGGTAGGACAATGCTTTCTACCAATGGGTAGAAGGTAGGGCAAAGCTTAGCATCTTCTGTGAGAGAGAGTAGGACCCCACCCAGAAGGGTGGATCGCCAGTTAGAGAACTGGTTTTGGAGAAGACTTCAGTATCTAAATGGGGCTCCTCTTAATGACCTCTGAAGTCATTTCTAGCCTTAAGAGTCTGAGTCTTCAGAAATCAATAAACAGCAGTAACTCTAAAAATAATGATGGTAATATCATAGATTTATTGAGTACTTACCTTGTTCTGGGAGCTGTGTCAACTCTAGCATGCATTCAATTATTTAGTCAGTTCATCAATCAAAAAGTGCTATGAAGTGCATATTTTCTATCCAGTATTAAGCAACATATGAACAGTATATGACATAGTCCCTCTCTTTAAAGAGTTTGTAATCTAGTTGCTAATCAAAATTTTCATATCTGTGGTACAATAGCTGTATGAATATCTTTCATTCTATAAAGAGCTTTTCATGTATTCCTTGAAACATCCCTGAGAGACAGATTTTATTTTTATTACCACATTGTTGCTGTTGTTCAGTCGCTCAGTCGTGTCCAACTCTTCACAACCCCATGGACTGCAGCATGCCAGGCTTCCCTGTCCACCATCATCTCCCAGAGCCTGCGCATGTCCATGGAGTCAATGATGCCATCCAACCATCTCATCCTCTGTCATCCCCTTCTCCTCCTGCCTTCTACCTTTCCCAGCATCAGAATCTTTTCTAATGAGTTATCCCTTCACATCAGGTAGCCAAAGTGTTGGAGCTTCAGCTTCAGCACCAGTCCTTCTAATGAATATTCAGGACTGATTTCCTTTAGGATTGACTGGTTGGCTCTCATTGCAGTCCAAGGGACTCTCAAGAGTCTTCTCCAGCACCACAGTTCAAAAGCATCAATTCTTCAGTACTCAGCCTTCTTTCTGGTTCGACTCTCATATCCATAAATGACTACTGGGAAAACTATAGCTTTGACTATATGGACCTTTGTCAGCAACTTGGTGTCTCTGCTTTTTGATATGCATTCGACATAAAAACTAATAGCTAATATTTTTAATTGCTCTCTTCTTCTGTGAGAGCCTGTTTCTGGTGTTGCTCTGTATGATCCTAGCCTCAAACAAGAAAAGATTATCTTTTTATTTTTAAACCCCTCTCATTCCAATAATAAAGGAATTAAATTAAAAATTATAATCTAAGTTTTCAAAAAGGATTCTAACCACCCAGTGATAAATATTCCCTAGCAGATGAAACAAAAAATAAAGCGTGCTAAATTATCTAAGTTTTATTATCCATAAGAACTGTGAGAGAGAATCTTCTGGGTATTTGGGGGTTTGTTTTTTCCTTAGTTTTAAAGTAAACATAACAAAATGGACAAAGTCTGGGACTATTTTAAAGTTGAGCTTTAGAACAGATTTTATTTGATTTTAAGCAGAAAATCTGTGAGCAGATCTGAGCTAAAGGAGGGGATGGAAGAAGTCAAGTTTAGAGGGAGCAAGGGTGAGCATCAGCCTCCCAAAACAAGAGTCCCCTAAGGATCTGGACCAGATTTCAGCACCAAGGACAGAGTAGGACTCTGAATAAAAGTAGGTGTCTGCACAAAGGATTAATCTCAAAAATATACAAGCAACTCCTGCAGCTCAATTCCAGAAAAGTAAATGACCCAGTCAAAAAATGGGCCAAAGAACTAAACAGACATTTCTCCAAAGAAGACATACAGATGGCTAACAAACATATGAAAAGATGCTCAACATCACTCATTATCAGAGAAATGCAAATCAAAACTACAACGAGGTACCATTACACGCTAGTCAGGATGGCTGCTATCCAAAAGTCTACAAGCAATAAATGCTGGAGAGGGTGTGGAGAAAAGGGAACCCTCTTACACTGTTGGTGGGAATGCAAACACTATGGAAAACAGTGTGGAGATTTCTTAAAAAACTGGAAATAAAACTGCCATATGACCCAGCAATACCACTCCTGGGCATACACACCGAGGAAACCAGAGCTGAAAGAGACATGTGCACCCCAATGTTCATCGCAGCACTGTTTATAATTGCCAGGACATGGAAGCAACCTAGATGCCCATCAGCAGACGAATGGATAAGGAAGCTGTGGTACACATACACCATGGAATATTACTCAGCCGTTAAAAAGAATTCATCTGAATCAGTTCTAATGAGATGGATGAAACTGGAGCCCATTATACAGAGTGAAGTAAGCCAGAAAGATTAAGATCATTACAGCATACTAACACATATATATGGAATTTAGAAAGATGGTAATGATAACCCTATATGCAAAACAGAAAAAGAGACACAAATGTACAGAACAGACTTTTGGACTCTATGGGAGAAGGTGAGGGTGGGATGTTTCGAGAGAACAGCATGTATATTATCTATAGTGAAACAGATCACCAGCCCAGGTGGGATGCATGAGACAAGTGCTCGGGCCTGGTGCACCAGGAAGACCCAGAGGAATCGGGTGGAAAGGGAGGTGGGAGGGGGGATCGGGATGGAGAATACATGTAACTCCATGGCTGATTCATGTCAATGTATGACAAAACCCACTGCAATGTTGTGAAGTAATTAGCCTCCAACTAATAAAAATAATTGGAAAAAAAAAAAAGTAGGTGTCTGCAGAGCCTGGCAGGCTACAGTCCATGGGGTCACAAAAGAGTTGGTCATGACTTAGAGACTAAACAACAACTGCCATCAAAATGTTTCCCAAGTGGCGCAGTGGTAAAGAATCTGCCTGCCAATGCAGGAGACGCGTAGAGTTGCGGGTTTGCCTGGCAGATATAGTCCATGGGATCGCAAAGAGTTGGACACAACTCAACATGCATGCACGCATGCTGCCATCAAAAATCAGAGACACCCCACCGCCCAAACTTATTGTGAAGAAACAAAACTATGTATGTGTTATTAGTAAAGCATGGAAGTTACAAGTTGGGATTCTGGGGTCCAATAACATTTGTTCAAATCCAGGCTCTATTACTTGCTAACTGTGACCTTTACCACAGTGTGAACTTTACCTCTCTGGCCCCCTTTTCTTCTGTGTAAAATGAGGATAAACACACCTACTTCGTGGGATCATTATGAAGACTAAATGAGTTACTCCCCAAACTCCCCTCCCATCCAGGCTACCACATAACATTGAGCAGAGTTCCACGTGCTATACAGTAGGTCCTTGTTGGCTATCAATTCTAGATATAGCAGTGTGTGTGTGTGTCCATTCCAAACTCCTGAATGGATACATGAGTACACATACACACACATATACATACTTATTTATATGCATATCTGAGTCCCTTCACGGTTCACCTGAAACTGTCACAGCACTGTTTGCTAATTGGCTACATCCCGATACAAAATTTAAAAGTTTTAAAAAAAAGACAATGAGTTACACATGAAATTCTCAAAACAATGTCTGGGCAGGTAGAAATTACTAAATAAAATTTTACTTCATTTACTGTTTTTCCAGAAACCTGAAAACTCCAGATATGAGGGGAAAAGGAGGTCCAAGTGTTGTAGACAAAGTTGCCAGGAAGAAAGATGGCTGCTATTGAATTACAGGGAATGAGGATATAGCAGCTGCTTTTGACCACATTCTCCCACAACCCTGGCCCAAAGACCCAAAAGGGAAGTAAGGAAAGGCTGCCCCAGAGGTGAGCCAGGCTGGGCACTGAAGTTAGCCAGTTGGCTATTACTGAGCCATTTGGAATTCTTGGCAAGGACTGAACACTGAAGCCAGTATGTAAAATGTGCCAGTCCAACGGTGTGGCCTGTCATGAGATGGATCCAGAAACAGTGAAGCACATCATGGCAGTTGGACATATTACAAAGTCTGACACAGTTGACTTAACCCCAAAGACTCCCTCAGCACCCGATTCTCTCTTCATCTGTCACTTACTCCACACACAACTGCTAATATAACTTCCTGCAGGTCACATTTCCTGTGTGCTGCCCTCTAATTCAGCAAACATTGTGGGTCCCTTTTATTCTATCAAGCTCATAGAGCTAAATGCATCATTATGTATTGCATTTTAATGGAGATAAGAAATCAGAGAGGTGAGGGGAGGCAGGGCAGAGTTCACGTGCAAGGGAACTAAAGGAACTAATTGGGGAGGGGGATGGCTCAGGGACAAACTCCTAACTTGACAATGACTATCTGGGCTTTAGCTTCCAGGCAGCTGAGATTATAGTGTCATCAATCCTGGGAGAAAAAAAGCTATTGCAGAGAGGTGTGGCTAAGGGTAAGGAGAATTTCTGCATCATATATCAGGTCCCAGTCTCAATATTTGATGCATGAGTGCTGGTCACTGCTGGTGATGGTCTCCATAGTCCTGGGTTCTGGTCATCAGCTACAGGACAACAGTTGGAAATCCTCCTGAGAAAGTGTCATCCAGTCTCACATCCTTGAGAAAGGGCCACCATTTTTTCTTCTCTTGTCCCATCTCCTCCTTATATAACCCCACCACCCTGCTCACTTTCTTCAGAACCATGAAGTCATTCTTAGCCTCAGCACTTGTAAATTTGTCTTCATATCTACAAGGAAGGAAAAAGGTCATGCCCAGAGGGCAGCTGAGCCAAGGTATATGCACATGTGTCCAGGGAAAGGTGTTTATCCCTGGAGATGGGCAATAATTATGGAAAGCTGAAACAAACTATTAGAAATACCTCAAGCCCTAGATTTTCTTTGTACTTTCATCACAAAGGATTACCATTGGCTGGCTAAGACTCTGCATCTTAATTATCAGTTTCTCAAGCAAAAAGTGAATGAAATAAATTAAAGGGCATTTAAATATGAACTGTGTTGGCCTTGTCTATGAGAAACCACATCTTTAATAAGGCAGAATGCTTGACTTGAAATAACTAAATGACTAGTGTTAATGGTGGGAGTGGTTATGGAGCTCTAGTGCACACATTTGCTAATTGCTCTCCTCTCCTGCTAGTGATGGTGAATTGGAGGAGGTGAACCCTAGAAGCCTGGAAACAGAGAAAACAGCTAGGTATTTATCTCTGTCAGCTAGCCAGACATTATTTCAGTGACCTTGGGCTTCAGGTGGTATCCTCAAAAACTCAGCCAGGGAAGAAAGAATGTCCAGAATGTACAAGAAAGGTAGGAGGAAGGATAAAGAGACTGATTCAATTAGCACATCAATCTCTGCTGTCAATTGTGTAGCAGCAAGCCAAGGAAATCCACTCCCCTCTGAATCCCTATAGAACTTTCTAATGAATTCTTTGGTATATGTCCCTGGTCCTTCACCCCTTCAAGGATCTCAGAGTCTTCTCTACCCTTCCTGGAGGACCAGTTCTTACTAGAAGAGAAGCATCCTCCTCATTCATATCCCAGGCAAACCCAATGCCCCATCCCATGTCAGATTCCTGGGAAGCAAACTCTGAGATGCATTTGTGGGCAGAAAACATATGCAGACTGCCCTTGGGATTAATGCCGTGAGGGAGGGAATGAAGCAGGATTGGGGTAGTGAGCTATCTATTATGGACCCCTAATCCCTTCAAAGCTGATTCCTGCTTATCTTTCTTTTTTTTTTTTTTTTTTGTTTTGTTTTGTTTTTTTTTTTTTTTAATTTTTTTTTTTATTAGTTGAAGGCTAATTACTTCACAACATTTCAGTGGGTTTTGTCATACATTGACATGAATCAGCCATAGAGTTACACGTATTCCCCATCCCGATCCCCCCTCCCACCTCCCTCTCCACCCGATTCTTCTGGGTCCTCCCAGTGCACCAGGCCCGAGCACTTGTCTCATGCATCCCACCTGGGCTGGTGATCTGCTTCACCATAGATAATATACATGCTGTTCTTTCAAAACATCCCACCCTCACCTTCTCCCACAGAGTCCAAAAGTCTGTTCTGTACTTCCGTGTCTCTTTTTCTGTTTTGCATATAGGGTTATCGTTACCATCTTTCTAAATTCCATATATATGTGTTAGTATGCTGTAATGTTCTTTATCTTTCTGGCTTACCTCACTCTGTATAATGGGCTCCAGTTTCATCCATCTCATTAGAACTGATTCAAATGAATTCTTTTTAAAGGCTGAGTAATATTCCATGGTGTATATGTACCACAGCTTCCTTATCCATTCGTCTGCTGATGGGCATCTAGGTTGCTTCCATGTCCTGGCTATTATAAACAGTACTGCAATGAACATTGGGGTGCACGTGTCTCTTTCAGATCTGGTGCACGTGTATCTTTCTCTTAGCCTCACCCCACTCTGTTCATCTCATCTACCACTGCGGGCATTCCTGCAATCCTGTTAGCCTCCTCTGACCTCCCTCTCCCAGAACCAGATTCTATCTTCCTGACCTTACCCCAGCTATTCTTAGCATCCCCACAGATAACTAATTATAACTCAATGATGAGTGTTTCTGGGATTCTGGACTCCTGGTGGCTCAAGTGCCATTGGAGTCCTTGCCTCAGACAAGCAGATCAATGAGAAAAACAAAATATCTATCCAAAGAGAAAATGGATTAAAGAAGAAAAAATTCACAGAAAGTTAAAGTTAAAGAACTAATAACCAGATTTATAATGTTCAACCTCGTTACTAATTGAAGAAATGAAAGTAAAACCTGAAGAAACAGTGAAAAATTCAAAAAGAATATCATGAAGTGTTCATGAGACTGTAAAAACAAGAAATTATACATTACTTATAAAAGTATCAATTGGTACAATATTTTAGACAGAAGCTTGACAATATAAATCAAAATTTTAAAGTGGCCTAGCAATTCCACATCTAGGAAGGTATCTTAAAGAATGAAAAGGATAAGTGCTCAGAGATATGTGTTCCTTGTAGCAATGTTTATTATACTGGAAAATAATAGAAATAACATATGCATCAAAATGCTATGCTACAAGCATACAGAGGAATATTGCTCAGTCATTAAGAATAATGATGCCAACCATGGCGACAGGAAGCAGGGCGTGGCTCCCAGAGGTCAGTAATGGGAGCCAGGTCCAGAGTGGTGGGTGGGGCATAGAGCTCCTGGGTGCGCTGTGCAGACCCAGACTCGGCTGGGCCCCAGACTGGTGAAAGGCCATGGAATGGATATAGCGGAAGTGACGGAAGTCTTGGAGGAAGAGAGTTTCACAGTGTCCACCTCCTCCGCCGCTGAAGCTGAATTTGATGCTGTTGTTGGCTCTGTGGAGGACATTATCACGGATGCTGAATTCCAAGTCCTGCAGAGAAATTTCATGGACAAATACTAACAGGAGTTTAAAGACATGGAAAAGAATAAACTCACCTACATGGCAATTTTTAACGAAAACCTTTCTTTCGTAGAAGAGTATATTGAAAATCAGCTCCTGGAGCAGATACCCGGATTCAACATGGCAATTTTCACCACGACGTTAAAGCACCATAATGATGAAGTGGTTCATGACATATTCAACATGCTCACATTCACAGACTTTCTGGCATTTAAAGAAATGTTTCTAGAGTATAGAGCAGAAAAAGAAGGCCGAGGACTTGACTTATGCAGTGGTTTAGTGGTGACTTCCTTGTGCAAATCAGCTTCCCCGAACAACACGCAGCACTAGCTCCTCCGTCCAGGCAGTGGAAACCTTCTGATATCATGAGCCAAATCGTCTGGAAGAGTCTTCTGCTGGTGATGCCAGGAGAATATATCTTGAAGAGACTAGCTCTGTTCTGCAGCATTTTATTAATTTTAGTTATTAGCGGATCAAAAAAATAATTACCAGAATCTCCCAGGACTTCTGCTTTTTCTGAAACACTTTCTATTCAATAATCCCTGCTAAAGTAAATAACTTCTTCATGTGCTTTTGAGAGTCTGGCGGCTTTAGAGCAAGACTGTGTCAAGCATTCCACCTGGAAGGCCCCTACCCCAGCATATATGTTCCTGTGTCAACAAAGTGGAATAATACCATGTCCCAAACCCGAAACACCACAGGTGGGCTTTGCCTGAACCTTTCAGGTATTCACAGCTCCTTCGCTTGGGTAAGCCTTTCAGTCCTTCAAACACAGTGACCCCCTGTCTGGGATCTTCTATGATTGGCAGTACTTACATTATGGTGTTAAAATAGCTGCCCCTGTCTTCAGAGTTCTGAAACTCTATTTTCTGCCTGCCATCATGGAGAAATTCGAACTAGCTTTGGCTGTGGAAATAGACTGGAAAAGATTTCCTTTATCCAAAAGCTGCATGTGAGAATCAACTTCCTAGTCTTGGGCTTGCAGTTCTTCTATCACTGTCTTCTAGTTCTGATATAGACTCCATGTTTTGAGAGAAACCTCTTTTTTTTAGAATCATTTTTGGATAAAAATTGTAGATGAATACTCTAATTCATCTATTAGATTTGATCTTAGAATTTCTGTGATTAACCACTTTAAATCTAAGTATTAAGTAGTTGTCATTTTTAGGTGTTAGCGCTATGATGGTGTTACTGGTGTTACCAGTATGACGTTGTTGCCTGGTGTTACTACTTCCCCTAATGCCAATGAATATATGCTATACTCTGTAAATAAACTAAAAGACTTCTTTTTCTTATAGTATATTAAGTGTATTTGTGCAAGTTTACTTAAAATCCTTCTGTATAAATCAGTTGGTTAGTTTCAGGTTGGATTGGGAATGGTAGCAGTTGTGGTAGTAAGTCACTTCAGTCGTGTCTGACTCTTTGCAACTCTGTGGACTTTAGCCTGCCAGGCTCCTCTGTCCATGGGATACTTCAGGCAGGAATACTGGAATGGGTTGCCCTGCCCTCCTCTAAGGGATCTTCCCAACACAGGGGTTGAACCTGCATCTCTTATGTCTCCTGTATTGGCAGACAAGTTCTTTACCACTAACACCACCTGGGAAGTCCTGGGTTGGAGATAAGTTTGATAAAAATGTGATTCTTCAAGCTCTGCACTTCCAAGTCTATTCTTCTTCCTATCAAAATCATGTTCCACTGGTCTAACCCAGCCAGAGAAAGAAGGGAGCTTTGATTTTTGATCTTCCGTCTGGGTTTGGTTTAGGAAAATGTTTGGTAGAATATTACAGACCAGAAAGCATGTATATCACACCTCTAGACAGAAAAAAAAAAATAGTAGTTTAATTCCCAATGTGTACCTTCTATTTTTTAATGTAAAAATTAAAATCTGCATTAAAAAATAATTATTTCTATCCATATTTATTATATTGTTATTGTTCAGTCACTTGGTCATGTCTGACTCTTTGCAACCCCATGGACTGCAGCACACCAGGCTTCTCTGTCCTTCCCCATCTCCCAGAGCTTGCTCAAACTCACATCCATCGAGTCAGTGATGCCATTCAACCATCTCATCCTCTGTTGTCCCCTTCTCCTCCTGCCTTCAATCTTTCCCAGCATCAGGGTTTTTAACAGTGACTCGGCTCTTCCCATCAGATGACGAAAGTATTGGAGCTTCAGCTTCAAATCAGTCCTTGCAAGGAATATTTAGGGTTGATTTGCTTTAGGATTGACTGGTTTGATCTCCTTGCAGTCCAAGGAACTCTCAAGAGTCTTCTCCAACACCACAGTTCGAAAGCATCAATTCTTTGGCATTCAGCCTTCTATATTTATTGCATGGAAAGATGTTATTCAGTAAATTTCTTCCCAGTTAGACTATAAATTCTATGAGAGCAGAGGCGTTTTGTGTTCTCCGCTCTATTTCTGGGCCTAGCACAGCGACTAGAAAGTGGTAGACACTCAATTCAGTTGTTGAGCGACTAAATGGGTAAATTTCACAGTAGATTAAATGGAAACCAGGTTATAAAGCAGTATGTATTGTAAGACTCTCCATATTAAAGTGTATTTACATGTACATTTTGTATATGTATGTGTGCATACACATGATCACACAAAGGTAAATATTATAGGGTGGTAGAATTACAGATGATCTTCCTTTTCCTTTTTTTTTACTTTGTTAAATGTTTTGCATTTTTGCTATATGTTCCTTTTTTAATCTGGGAGATCTTTAGAAGGAGAGGGTGAAGAATGAAGGATAAAAAGAATTAACAATAAAGAATGGAGAAAAAGGAAGTATTGACACTAGGAGATAAATTTACTGCTAAAGGTATAACTGATAGGATTTCAAGTAATCTGTCACCCTCTGACCATTCCACATGGGTAAAAACCTACTCTACCCACCCTGGCTTCTTTCAAAGACAAGGAGCTTTAACTTCAAATAGGAGGTAAACTTGAGGGATTCCTGAAGGTTCAGAAAGTCCAGGATTGCCAGCCTCCAATAGGCTTAGAAATAGTCCATCCTCTCCCATTCCTGCTCTGGCCTGAAACATCATGTCCTCACCCTGAAAGCTTCCATGCTCCACTAGCACATGGTTTAGTCCCAGTCTATGTCAAGAACATGGGACATGATGCCAGTCCTGGAATTCTCCCGGGAGTTGGTCTGGATATCTGCCCTGTATCTTTGTCCTTCCTTTATGCGGCCCAAACTCTCTCTCCTTCCCAGGCCGGCTTCAGGCTTCCTCTCCCAGTCTTTCACTACCTCCCTCAAGAGCCCCCTCTGCCAGCTCTTCTCAAAAGAGTTCACAAGAGGGTCCTAGGTGCTCACTGTAACTTTCAGCTCCATCCTGCTTTGCAATGTGATCTATCCCATCTTCCTGTCAGCCTGGGAGGAGGGAGGTTCTGTTCTCCTTGTTCATTTCAGTTCATTCTTTCAATTGACGACCAAACTTTTACTCAGTTCCCTACACCCTATGCAGGGCCCTGAGACAGCACACCACACCAAGATTTTCACACATGGACCAGATGGATAAAGAGAATACGGAGACTCATGGAACTCTGTTCAGTGTTATGCGGCAGCTTGGATGGGATGGGAGTTTGGGGGAGAATGGATACACATATATCTATGGCTGAGTCCCTTCACTGTTCTCCTGAAACTGCCACAGTGTTTTATTAATTGGCTATAATCCAATACAAAATTAAAAGTTTAAAAAGAGAGAGAGATCGCAGTGGCTACCCTCAGCCCTGCTGCTCCAATGTAGTGAAAAGCTGGGTTAATCCACGACTCTTCCCAGTAAACTAAGCAATACATGAAACAGAGCATCTGAGGTGTTTTCCTAAGATTAGTGAAGTTTCTTGGAATGTCTCTAAAGGGCCAGTAAGAGCAGTAATCCAGAATGGCCTGCTCTGCTCCCAAAATCCCCAGAGCTGTGCCAGGGATAAATAGGAAAGAGGGCTACCACCTGCCTGTAGACCTTAAAAAGATGGGAATAGATTTACTGAACTCTTAAGTGTAGGAACTTTGAAATATCTCCTTCTCCAGAGTTACTATACTTGGGGTGAACACAGGAGATCAGATCAGGCTCTAGAACATAAATCTTGAGCAATCTCCTGGTATTCTCCTTGGACCATCAGAGAAATGTACCGTTGCCTTCTCATTAGTCCAGCTCTGAGCTCACTTCTGGGTGGTAATCCATGACTTACAGTGACTTACAAACCAGTTTTATCACACTCAAAGGCCTGCAGAAGGGATTGGTTTGGCAGGTGGGGAAAGGAATGAGACTCTAATTGCCATCTCCACAGACTCTCTCAGGCTCTCTGGTTTCCATCAGTGGCTGTCTTATTACCCTGATCCTTTCTGGATTTGGGACTCAGCTTTCTGAGAATGACTGGGAAATGCTGGTGTAAAAGTAGACCTGCATCTTCCCCAATTGTAATTTTACGTCTATCTGGTGTGAGCCTCACTAGTGTAGCACTCCTGCCTCTTACCTGAAAGAAAGTGAAAGTGTTAGTGTCTCAGTCGTGTCTGACTCTTTGCGACCCCATGGATGAGGTTTCTCTATCCATAGAATTCTCCAGGCAAGAATACTGGAGTGGGTTGCCATTCCCTTCACCAGGGGATCTTCCGGACCCAGAGGTCAAACCTGGGTCTCCCGTGTTGCAGGCTGATTCTTTACCATCTGAACCACCAGGGAAACCCTTGCCTCTTACCTGGAAGGAACCAAATCCCACTGGAATCTATTATGTTGATGAACTGCAAAACATTTCTCTACCAAGACTGGGTCTCAGCGACCCAGTGGGGGCAAGAGAGTGGGTGGGAAGGCCTCCTTGGGAGTGGGCAGTCCCCACTGAAGCAACATACTCTTGACCTGTCCTATCACGAGAACACAACCAAATGGATAGAGGAGAAGCCAAGACTATGCAGTGTCCTTTACAGCTACTACTAATCTTCTAGGAGATCGCCATCCATACCTGATTTCCATCTATTCTGGGACCTTGGTTTTTTCTGTGACTCCTTGAAAGCCAAACACCAGAATATGAAATACAATGCAATTTATTGGGAAAAGAAAGTACAACCACCATCAGCAGAGGATCCACAGCTCAGGGAGTTAAGGTGCCAGAGGTAAGTCAGGATATGATGTCCAGATGTGGGGCAGGAACCCTGAGAACCAACAGTCCAGAGGTCTTAACCATTTACCCTCTAGCAGCAGCCCCACTGCACTGCCCTCCTCAGGCAGGGGCTGAAACATTCCAGCCTCAGATCATGAACTCCCAAGAGAGATGGGCCAGGGCAGGAACAGGCCAGGCTGGGAAGACCCACACTTGTCTGGGCTGAGGTGTTGCTGTCCAAAGTCAGGGGGTCCTTTACAAAGGTAAAGGCATCTAGGGGCATCATCATCCCAGACTAACAGCTGGACCTACCTAGCCTAGAAGAGGTCTTGGGGATGGAGGAGCCAGGAAGAAGTTCAACCGCTTCTCCCAGGAGCTTGAGGACAAGCAAAGTTGGGGTTGGCATTTGTCAATGCCAAGCAGAGAGGGGAGAAGTGCTGTCACAAGCTAAGGGGGAACCAGTGGGCGTGGAGATTGCCCCCCACCAAAGGATCACTTGCAAAGCTAGTTTGAGCTGGTGGTCTGAATGAAGTAGATGGTGGTGCCGCCCCCACCACCAGACTTGTAGCCAGTGCTTCCCAAGCTCTGGATGCTGCTCTGGTTCTCAGAGCCACTGCTCCCATTGCTGCAGGCCTGGCAGCCCCCGCCACTGCCTCTGCCCCCAACGCTGCCACCGCTGACTCCTCCGTAGCTGCCACTGTTGCCTCTGTTGCTGCCTCTTCTGCTGCCGCTCCTGCTGCCGCCTCTATAGACACTGCCACTGCCACCAGTGACCCCTCCAAATCCCCCACGGCCTCCACCAGGGCTGGTGCCTGTGCTGGTGACGTTGCTGACCACCGCTAAGCGGAACAAGCACTCGACTCAACCTCGAGCCCTGGGCCTGTATCCCAACCCTGCTTGGCGGTGTGACTCAGAGAAAGTTACTCAGCTTCTCTGAGGCCTCAGTGGGTAAACAGCAGGAGTGAGCCCTGGCCCTCTGGTCCTCTTCCCCAGGAATAAGAGCCAGAAGTATCCACAGGAATTTCTGGTTCTCCAGCATAAGGAATTCCCTGGGACTGCAGGGGCTTCAGCTCTGGCCTGCCAGTCGGTCACACTGCACCAGGAGCAGAGTAGTGTGGCTGTGGCCTGAGACCCTGGACACTTTAGTGGCCTGGCCGCCTTGCATGGGTCAGGCTTTCCCACCCAAATGTCAGTTAGGATGTTTCTAGTTGCCTTTTTTGCATCCCAGGGAGAAAGTTTTTGAAAGGCTACTTACAAATGCACACAGCACTCTGACACTCTCCAGACATCCTAAAAAGCAAGAGGAGATGAGGATTATTTCTACAATGAGTCCATAGCCGAAGATCTCAGGGTTCATAACCCTGGGAGCCATGTCCTCCCGTTTGCCCTCATAGAGGTCAAGCTCCCAAAAGAAGAAAGGCTATTCGGAGTCTGTTTGCAGAAACAGATCTCCCCAGGAAAAGGGGCTGCTGCAGAGGGGTAAGGCTTCCAGCAGCTCCACCAGTCACCATCTCTCCATCTTCCCATCGTCTTTCACTAATTTCCCAGATTATCTTCCAGACACACTACTCATCACCCAACACCCCCTTGATTAACCCATCCTCACCTCTCCTCCCCTGCTGAGACCATGTTCCCGCCTTAGCTATGCCCTTCCCCTCCTTCACCCAGGCCTGGCTTTCTTATTCCTACCTCTCTTCTTCCGGGAAACCTTCCCCAGTGAGCCCTCCTGGGGTGGTGGTGGTGGTAATGGTTATTCAAGATGGGTAATATATGAGAGGGGCTGACACTCAACACATGATGGAATGTCCTGCCCACACTCCCCATCTTCCTGTGCCTCATTCTTGTTCATGGAGCAGGCATGACCACATGTTTGCACAGACATGGAACGTGTCCGCACGCCTTGCCATTCTGGCCCCCCACTGGTGTCATTCACTCCTTCCTCATCCCACAATTCCCAATAGACACAGCTCCACCTGCACTCTCACTCCTTTTCTTAGAAATGTAAAAGATCCTTAAGTTTTCTTCTCACATGTGAGTTCCACTTCCTCCATCAGATTGGGAGCTGCCTGAAGACAGAGGCTCTGGAGACAGGATTCATGGAGCAGCCAGTCATTAGAAGGATCTTTCAATTCTTGACACCCCTTTGGCATTTGACATCCACTTGCTGAGCCCTTAATCTACTACTTGATATTGTGTTATTTTTCCAGAGTATGTATGTATCAGCCACCTTCCCATACAGACTCAGCCTCAGGGATGTCTGTACTGTGTTGTCCAGCATGGTAACCACTCCCCACATGAAGCTATTTTATTTAAATTAAATTAAATGTAAAACTCAGCTGCACTAGCCAGATTTCAAGTGCTCAAGTGGCTAAGGGCTACTGTATTAGATAGCACAGATATAGGACATTGTCATCATCTGAGAAAGGTTCAGTGGACAGCCCTGTAACTTTTATTATAAGCCCAAAGGACTTTCCCTTCCACTTGCATATAGAGCGAGGCTCAATAGAGATTTTCAGTCGCTCAGTCGTGTCCAACCCTTTGCGACCCCACGGACTGCAGCACACCAGGCTTCCCTGTCCTTCGCTATCTCCTGGAGTTTACTCAAACTCATGTCCATTGAGTCAGTGATGCCATCCAACTGTCTCATCCTCTGTCGCCTAACAGAGATATGTAATGCAATATTGATGTCTAAGGTAAATCAGAGTGTGAGATAAGCGTGATTGTCAAAATATATATGTATATACAGTGGGGCCTGAATCCTCAACTCTGTCATTCAGGAGATTCCTTACCTATTTTCCTCTCCTTGTAACCTTGCTCTCTTTCTCCACTTCAAAGTTCACTCTGAACTCACTTCTGGAGGATAATGACCCCACAGCCCCTCACCTGCACTCCTCACTCTCCAGCAGCTTGTGGTAGGTAGCAATCTCCCCATCCAGGGCCAGTTTGATGTTCATCAGCTCCTGGTAGTCACGCACCAGCCAGACCAGGTCATCCTTGGCCTGCTGAAGGGCGTCCTGCAGTTCTTGGAGCTTGGTGTTGGCATCCTTGAGGGCCAGCTCCCCACGCTGCTCAGCATCAGCAATAGTGTTCTGCAGGTTGGCATTCTAGGAAAGAAGGAGTTAAGAGACTGTTTAGGCTAGTGACCAGAAAGCAAACAGCTGATCTTTCCAACATCTCTTACCCACCCAAGAAATTCCTCCCTTTCCCTTCCTCCCCTTCTTAGAAATTCAGTGGAGCATACTCAGAAAACAGAAGTCAGGGTCACAGTTGGTTCATTCTTCTTTGGCCCTTTTAAATTAACTCATGTTTCATCAAGAGGAGGAACACTGATTTGCTGGTTAGGGTGGCGGTAATCTGGTAAGTGGTTCTTTTTTTTAAGATTGTTAAAAGACTGTCTTTCCTAATCACTTCATTCCAGTGATACAAATTAGTCCTCAAGGTTATGTGAAGTGCATGATAAATAACTCATTGAGGGCAGATCCTACTGAGAGCTGAGTGTTTAAGGTCACCCTTACCATTGGAAGATTTGCTGCTGGGCAAACCAGAATGGACAACCGTCTCTCCTGAGGGAGCCTTCTGAGAAGCCCAACCTCCAGGAGGAGAATCGAGGAGAACAGAGTGTCCCAAAGACCAGGCTGTCCCGCAGGCAACACCACAAAAGAACTGAGAAGGCCTGTGGCAGAGGCCCAGTTGTTGCTTCTCCTCCTCCCCAGGGCCCAGAAGACCTCCAGGACTTTCCATTCAACCCAGACCCACTTGCTTCTTGACATTCTCAATCTCAGCCTTGGGATCATCTGGTTGATCTCATTCTTGGTGTTCTTCAGGTCGTCCCCCTGCCTGCCAGCCTTGTTCTCCAGCTCTCCAAGCTGACAGAAGAGAAACCCATCATCACAACTTTGCAAACTGTTGGAGTGCTTTTGATGGAGGTCAGCGGACCTATAGCTAGAGTGTGGAAACAGAGGAGAGCTCCCACCTTGGTCTTGTACAGCGCCTCAGTTTCGGCCTTGCTCTTCTGGACAATGTCCTCGTACTGGGCCTTGACCTCATTGATATTGCTGTCCAGGTCCAGGCAGCGGTTGTTGTCCATGGACAGGACCACAGATATGTCATTAACGTGATTCTGCATCTGGGTCAATTCCTGTGGGAAACATGGAGCTCAGTTTCACCATCTCCTGACCTCAAGAGATGCCGAGAATAAGGAGGTCCAAGAATCCTCTACCCCCTCCCCCAACAAGGGGGCCAGGAGTGGGAGAGTTAGAAATATCAGCTTGTATTTCAGGCTCGGCTGCAGCCTAAAGGATACCAGGCAACAAAACAAAAGGAAAAAGGAACAACACCTATAAAGTAAGATTGTCAGCCTACTGGGTGGGTTTCCAGGGCACTGCAGTAAGGAGGGGTCCTCTGGAAGAGCTCACTGTGGTACTGGGTTAGGAGCCAGAGGGTTAGAGCCAATTACAGAGGGTAAGTAGGGGACAGAGAGGGACCCTGGCCCTGTGAGCCAGGTCTAGGCAACTGTGAGAGTTAAGCTGGCATTTCCTGGATGAGTAGAGCTGAGGTCTGAGCCTTATTGCTGGTTTTGTGAGTATCCTGTCATGTGCATGCATGTGCTCAGTCGATCAGTTGCATCCGACTCTTTGTGACTGCATGGACTGTAGCCCACCAGGCTCCTCTATCCATGGGATTCTCCAGGCAAGAATATTGGAGTGGGTTGCCATGCCCTCCTCCAGGGGATCTTCCCTACCCAGGTATCAAACCCGAGTCTCCTGCCTTCCAGGCAGATTCTTTACCACTGAGCCACCTAGGAAGCCCCATCCTGGCACGTGACTGTCCCCTGATGTCACACTTGGGAAGCATGCTTGGAAAGATGCAGATAAGAAGGCTCTGGGGCTTGGCCAACCAAGGAATCACTGTCTCATAGATGGTCCTCAGGAAGTTGAGTTCATCTGTCAGGCCGTCCACCTTAGCTTGAAGCTCCACCTTGTTCATGAAGGCTGAATCCATGTCCTGAGCAAGAGGAAGGGAGGAGGGCAGTCAGAAACCAAAAGAATGTGACCATCTGCTCCCCCTCCACCCACAGCACTGTTCTGAGTCTTCATCATTCTTCTTTGCCCTCCCCCCATTCCTCTTTCTAATTATGACTTCTCTTTTTTGAAAAAAAGAAAAAGTGGTTTTCTTCCTTTTAATTGCCTTGGCCAATCAAATCCCAATGCTTTAACAAAACATAAATAACCCCATCAGCCAGGTATGGAGTAAGGGTAGCAAAATCACATTTATCCAATATATGACTTTGGTTAGGTGGGACCAAAAACCCAGCCTCCTGAAGAGAAAGGAAGGCATTCTTTTCACAACGTCATCTTTATGATGACTAGCTGACACAAGCTACCAGTATTTGCTGATTGTTTTTATTAATAACATCCAGGGTACACTTGTAGACTGAACACCTTGTTTAATGCTATAGATAAAGCCTGCATTATTACTTCACATTACCAATCAGTTCATTGGTCACATTATAAGATGTCATCCCCACCAGTAACATACTCAGAGCAGCTTCCTTCATCAAACACCTCATTCCCCAAAAATACAAGAAAAGATGTAAACAGCCCACAGAGCATAGGGTCACAGGGTCCCAGAGAAGTTGGCTCTGCTCTCCCTCCAGGGGGGTCCACACCCAGAAAGGGAGCCAAGGTTCCCATTGTCCAGATTCCTTACCTTCTTGAGTCCAACAAACTCATTCTCTGCAACAGTACGCTTGTTGATGTCATCTTCATACCTGGGACAGAAAGAGCCACGCGTTTGGACATTGACATCTCAGAAATTGAAAACAAAAAAAAACATAAAAAGAGGCTCCTAAGAACTCAGGCAGAATCTCCTCACCAGGGGACGGGACCAGCTTCAAGGGTGTGCAACCTGTGCAGTGACATAGAGCCCTGGGTTCAGAATGTCCTTATGCTTGGTTTAAAGCTCTGTTGAGCCAATCTTGAAATTCTTAGTAATTTTTTGACAAGGGCCCTGAGTTTTCATTTCCCACTGAACCCCCAAACTGATGTTGCCAGTCCTGCCTAGAGGCCTTTCGGAGCTCAGGCCGCTGCCTCGACCACCTCCCTCTAGGTCTGAGTGACACGCCAAGGAGTGGCAGGCAGGGGAGGGGAAGACTTGGAGGAGCCCAGCTCTAGAGACATCACAAAGCATGTGGGCAGATAAGCCCAGAGAGATATTTGCTCAGCCTGGATGTTTCAACCTCTGTTCTGTTTCTCTTCTCCTTAATCTGAGCCGGTGCCCACAAGCTTGTGCATGTGGAGTGGAATGGGGCCTCCCCAGAACAGGCTTTCCCCTTCTTGCAGGTCCTGGCCCCCGGGGATGTCTGGAGCCCCCTTCCCATCTTGAGAGGTCCTGTTTACCTCTTGCAGACCTCAGAGGATGTCAGCCATAATCGCAAACATGCAAGAGGGAGCTGACTGAAGCTGCAGAAATGGGAATGGGCTGGACACATGGGAAGCGCACTTTTCAGCAGTCTGCCTGGAACCCCTGGGACCTGCCCCACCCACCGGTTCAGAATCTAGGACCAGAGCAGGGGAATTTGCATTTTTGATAGGCTTCCAGGGTGCTGCCTTGGTACAATAAAGTGTGGAGGGCCCTCCAGTCTAAAGGACTTTGAGTTCTGGGAGGACTCTCTCGTCCATCTGGGCTGGTATAGAAGGACCCTGCCTGGAGACTGACAAATCTGGCATTATCAGTCATTTGGAAGTCTCAGTCCTCACCCTCTCATACACTCAATAAATCCATCCACAATTCCTGACTGAAGGTACAGTCAGGAACAGTTAAAAAGCCTCAGTTAGGATCACACCTCCCTGCTAATCCCCCAGGAGGGGAAACTCCCCAGCTGGGGCCCTCACTTCTTTCTGAAGTCTTCCACCAGGTTCTGCATGTTCCTTAGCTCTCCTTCCAGATTCCCCTTCTCCGTCAGAGCCGAATCTAGCTGCCTGCGCAGGCACTTAATGTAGCTTTCAAACAAAGTCTCCAGGCCTCTGGAGCCCAAGCCCACGGTCCGCTGCTGGAGCAGGTCCCACTTGGTTTCCAGGACCTTGTTCTGCTGTTTCAGGAACTGCACCTGCAGCAGGGGAGGTACAGAAAGAGTCAACTTCTTGAGTTGGCCAGGCGGGGCCATCCAACCCAAAGGGTTCGATATATGGAAACTCAACCCGGTTGTCCAATCTTCAAGAGCCTCTGTTTGTTTTCAGGAATTTGAGAAGGATGAGGGTTTAGAAAAGGAGGAAGAGATACATTGAGTGCTTCCTGAATGCTATTTTCTTATAGTCTAACTCATTTAATCCTCCCGTACAACTACCTATAAAGGAGGTGTTATCCCCATTTTGAAGATAAGGAAACTGAGGCTCCAAGTGCTTAAATAAGTTGCCCAAAGTGAGGTGGCTACTACGTGACAAAACTAAGAGACAAACCCAGCCTTCCCTCAAGTCTATTGGAATCCTTCAGTATACACCTAAAGGAGACCTGCACAAATAAAGATGTTTATGGTTGTCTTTTAAAGGAAAGCTTTTTTACCTCCCTTCAAGCAGGGAAAATAGTCAACGAGGTCTAACTTTTCCTAAGTTTTTCTTATTCTCCTTACTTGTTCCCCCTTTCAGTTACTCAGCTAACTTCAGTTTAACTTCAAATCCCAGGCTCTTTCCTTCACATCCAGCACACTTTTCCCTGCCCGAGTGTGGACAGCTTGGTGTAATGTGGGCTGAAGCATAGCATCATCTAGAAGGTAAGTCAATTGCCACTACTCATCACTGAGAGGCAGTCCTGAGATTCCTCCTAATGCAGGTTTGGTTGTCAGCTAGTTTGGATTACCAAGCAATTGCTCCTTAAGAGTCACTGAAAGCTAGCTATAATAATTTCATGGTTAATGCTCCTTTCTTAAAAAGAGCTAAGAGCATTCCTGGACTCTCACTTCACTTTCCTGAGCCCTGTCCCAAGAAGAAAATCAGGAGATGAAACACTTCTCCCATTTCACAGCTAGGAAGACAGGGCCTGCAGAGCAAGAGAGGCATACTGACTGTCCTGTAGGGGCCAAGGTAGAACCAGCATGGGAAGCTGGAACCCCTGCCTCTAAGCCTGCCAGGTCCCATGGGCATCTTCCTATACCACCCCCCTGGGCAGACCAACCCCTCCAAGACACCTCTGGGCTTTGCCCTCACCTTGTCGATGAAGGAGGTGAACTTGTGGTTGAGGGTCTTGATCTGCTTCCGCTCCGGGGACTTTACTTGCCCAACCTGGGGATCGATCTCCACATTGAGGGGCTGCAGGAGGCTCTGCTTGTTGGTCACTTTTTGGATTCCCCCAGGGCAGACACTAGAGCCATAGCTACCAGGCCCACCAAAGCTACTAGTCCCTCCAAAGCCACCAACCCCTCCATAACCACTGCTCATTCCTCTGACTCCACAAACGCCACCTCCATAACCACCACTGTAACCACCTCCATAGCCACTGACACAGCTGTTGAGCGCTCCCCCAAATCCACCAGCCCGGGAGCTGCCGGTCACGCTGATGGAGATGCTCTTTTTGCCACCCAGGTTGTAGAGGCTGTGACTGCCAAAGCCGCCTGCTCTGCCCTGGGACCCACAGACCCCTCCGCCAGCTCCTCCAGAGCGGGCCACACAACTCATCCTGCTGCTGCTGCTGGGGACCACGGCAGAGAAGATGGAGCAGCCCTGGCTCCCTCCACTGACGGGTTTCTTGCAGACTTGTCTGTTCATGGTGAGAGAGCTCAAAGGCAAGCTAGTGATCACTTAGCAGGAGTTGCGAGAGGGATGAGGACAGAGGATGGGGACAAGAGAGGAGACTGGTCTTTATATCCCAAGGAGTTTGGCTTGGAAGAAGGAGAGGCAAGCAATTAGCTGAGAGTCATCTTGGGTTTGGTTTGCCTCCCAGGCAATAAATTACTTCCATTTTGCAAACACACCTCAAAAATAATCCCCCGGACCAAAGTGACTTTGCTCTCTTAGCTTAATCATCCAAACTTGCCTCCGTTGACAAAGGACTGGATCTCTCCTCCCTCCATGGGTTTCCTCAAGGGTCTCAGGGAACTCAAACAGCACCTGATCCAGCAGGATGAAAGGGGGTTTGATACCAGGGGGTCAGGAGCTACTGAGCTCCGTGACACCAGTCTGGGGACCAGACAACCTTTTCCAGGTGACCTGGGTCCCTCCCTGCACGCAAAGTGCCACCACTCCATGGCATGTCCATGATACTTCAAAGAAATATCCAGAGGAGGGTTCAGGGTAGGGAGGATGGAGGGATGAGAGGTGCGCTGACCCCACAGGATCTACTCTGGCACCACCTCTGCTAAATCATCCCTTGAGCCAGCTTGTCATGTGAGCTGAGAGATGCCGCTCTCATGGGAAACACAGGTGAAGATACAATGTCTGACCTGTGGGAGCAATGAAGGTCAGATATGCAGCAAGTGTGAAGCTTGCAAAGAAGAAGGGGATGTATACGGAGAGGAGTCTCAGACCCAGCCCCTCTACCACCATCCTAGACCAGCAGCAAGTGATTTCTGGATCCAGAAGCAAGGGAGGGCAGAATGTGGGACCACTTGGCTGATGGAGTCAGCTCAAAGACCCCATTCATCATCTTAGAATGAGAGAGCATGCTATATCAGATCTGGTGGCCTTTGACCCCCTTCCCCGTCCACCACCTGGTCTGGGTTAGATGACCCTGCCACTTTTCCCACCACACCCTGTGCTTTTCCCACCATGGCCCTGATTCAGAGCGTTACTGCTCTAACTTTTGACAGCTCAATCATCCCCCATTCCTGGACCAACCCATCTCCACACCCAGCCACACCACACATGGCAAGAACAAATTCTCAGGTTGTTACCTACATATGGGACTTCACAAGCTGTGGCAGAAATAGGGGCGAGTGATTCTCACACCCCGAGAAATAGGTGGTGCGTCTACCTCCAGAATTCTGGTCAAGTCAGCAACATGCACTCTGTCTTTCTGGGATGGTTTCCAGACAAGGCAATCTGGTGCAGAGGACTGGTCTGAAAAACCCTCAAGAACCTCAAGTCTAGCAATTTTAACTGCTCTGCAGCTAATTCTCAATTCTCCGCTCTGCTTCGTGTCTAAAGTTAGTCCACTCGGTTAGAAGCTCAGTTGCTCTTTGACCTTGAACAAGTTACTTAATTTTTATGTGTCTTGGTTTCCTCAACTATAAGATGGGGATGATAATAGCAGGTACTCGAGCATTAAACAAGTTAAATAAATATGAAATGCTTACAAAGGTGCTTAACACATGGTAAGCACTCTATGTTCACTTATTGCTAATATTCTACTTGGGAACATGGGGAAGGGAGTAACTTATGTTTGGCCTCGACTGTCCTCAAAGCAACTTTCACCCCTGAGAAAGAAGCTGAATGTGAGTGGAGAGTAAGATAAACAAGTTGGGACAGTAAAGAGCAAGACCTCTGCTAGAATTGGTTTGGATTGGGTGACCTTGAGCAGTGATTCAACATACAAATTGGTGTTCTAATCTGTCAAATCCCTTCCAACCTAATTGGTTTGTGATGAGCCTCACAGGAAACAATGTAAGTTGAAAATCCTTGATAGTTACAAAATGCCACACAAAATAAGGTAACTGGGGTCTAACAGAAAGCCTGTCATCATGGGCTTCAGAAGACCAGGGTTCAGATAACCTCTTGTCTACCTCCTACCATGTGATGACCTTGGTCAAGCTACTTGACTTCTTTGCTGTTCTTGTTTAGTCACTAAGTCTGGAATTCTTTAGTCTCTTATATGTAAAATGAGGGTTCTTTTTATATGTAAAATGAGCTCGACTCACAGGATTGTTTTGAGATTTAAATCGTGTCCAGCAACAAACTGGATTTTTAAGTCAACATTACCCATCCATAGACAATTCATGAAGGGGATCTGTGTCAGGTTCTTCCTTGAGACATTTACGCCATCCATCAGTTGAATGCCAGTCTTCTTGGTGAGGTCTATGTCCATAATCTTTGAAACTCCTTTAAAAGCAGGAGATGAAATGCTCTCCCTGGGAACAAAGCTGAGCCAGGCTCACCTGAAGCCCCAAGTGAGAACTCATAGCAAACAAGGACAAACATCAACGTCTCCTTTTTACCATGTTAAAATAAAAATGTGGCACTACTGAAATAACTTTACTTAACAAATGAACAAATGAACAGTAAAAATATATTACTCTGTAGAACTAGCTCCCGTTAACAGCTTAAGCTTGATAAAGAAGTGATTGCTTAAGTACAGCTAAATTCTTTTGTTACTAAATCTTATTTGCAATCACAATTTATTCTAGTTCTGGTTCCCTCTCCAGACTGGATTAAAATACTCTTCAACTCACCCCAAAATCATTATCTAGTACCAGATTCTCTCCCAGGGCTTATCTAGGGCAGAAGTCTATCCCCAAGTTAGCCTTGATTAAAAGGTTTTGTGGTTAAATAAATTTGGGAAATGAAAATTGTTTAGCTTTCTCTTAGGTTTTTATTAAAGCTTATTTACCTATTAAAAGCCTCTTTCTTGTACAAAGAATTATTTACTTTTACTAAATCAGAGCTCCCCAAACAAACCTAGCAACAAAATCTTTCTATCTTAACCGCTATTAACTTGCTGTTGAATATACTTTTGTTGTTGTTGTTCAGTCACTAAGTCATATCCAGCTCTTTGCAACCCCATGGACTGCAGCATCCCAGGCTCCTCTGTCCTCCTCTATCTCCCAGAGTTTGCTCAAAAGAAACACTAATACAACCAGGTATCCAAAATGAATAAGAATGCAAAGAACTAAACAGACATTTCTCCAAAGGAGACATACAGATGGCTAACAAACACATGAAAAGATGCTCAACATCATTCATTATCAGAAATGCAAATCAAAACCACAATGAGGTACCATCTCACACTAGTCAGAATGGTTGCTATCAAAAGTTCACAAACAATCAATGCTGGAAAGTGTGTGGAGAAAGGGGAACCCTCTTTCACTATTGTTGGGAATACAAACTAGTAGAGCCACTATGGAGAACAGTGTGGAGATTCCTTAAAAAACTGGAAATAGAACTGCCATATGACCCAGCAATCCCACTGCTGGGCATACACACCAAGGAAACCAGAATTGAAAGAGACACGTGTACCCCAGTGTTCATCACAGCACTGTTTACAATAGCTAGGACATGGAAGCAACCTAGATGTCCATCGGCAGGTGAATGAGTAGCTGTGGTACATATACACAATGGAATATTACTCAGTTATTAAAAAGAATGCATTTGAATCAGTTTTAATGAGGTGAATGAAACTGAAGCCTGTTATACAGAGTGAAGTAAGTCAGAAAGAAAAACACCAATACAGTATACTAATGCATATATATGGAATTTAGAAAGATGGTAACGATGACCCTATATGCAAGACAGCAAAAGAGACTCAGATATAAAGAAGACTTTTGGGTTCTGTGGGAGCAGGTGAGGGTGGGATGATTTGAGAGAACAGCATTGAAATATGTATATTACCATATGTGAAATAGATTGCCAGTCCAGGTCCAGTGCATGAGACAGGGTGCTCAGGGCTGGTGCACTGGGATAACCCTGAGGGATGGGATGGGGAGGGAGGTGGGAGGGAGGTTCAGGATAGGGAACACATGTACACTCATGGCTGATTCATGTCAATGTATGGCAAAAACCACAATATTGTAAAGTAATTAGCCTCCAATTAAAATTAATCAATTTTTTTAAAAAAATTTTCTAAAAGAATGCATGGAGAAGACAGTCAAGGGATGGTAACTTAAAGTCAAGAAGACTCGCCTCATCCCTGGAGGAGAGCACTTGCTCCCAGTGACACAGAGAAGGCAGTGGGCAGACTAAGGGCTGTGGGATGAAGAAGCAGGGAGCACTCTGGGACGCTGGGAAATAGAGAAAAGGTCTATGAGAACCAATGCTCCTGTTAACCTCTATTTCTCACCAGCCACAGATTTTGCTGGGTCTTTCCAAAAACCTTGGACCTTCCCTAGGGAAACACCCTGGGCAAGGGGCCTCATCCCCTTGGATTTTCCCTGTGCTGGATTTTCTGAAACTCAAATGATGGCAACTCCTCCCTCTCTTTCCTTGCAGTTTGGAGGAGTGAAAAACATGGAGGCCTTGAAGTTAGACCTGTGTTCAAAATCCCAGCCTCGCCACTTTCCACTTACATGGAGTCCAGGGAGTCTGGCCTCAGTTTTCTGTTCTGAAAATTGGTGTGAGCATAGCCTCTTTGTGAGGTTGCAGTGAGGACCGTAGAAAGTGTGGTGGAAAGCCCTTAAATGGAGCAGGTCTTCCCACACAGCAGCCTTTGTGATGATGACAATGATAATGTCAATATACGGAGCCCTCCTGGGAGCTGTCAGTTTGGAGGCTGAAGAGGAGGAAGGAGTTCTAAGGGGTAGCCTAGCTTACGGTCCATGTGACACTGAAGCCTGATGATTTTGGCATAAAATTGCAAAGAATCTTTGTGAGTCATCTAAAAGTCATTCTTCCATGCCTGGCCAAGCAAGTTTCCCACTACAGGGGCTCATCAGTAAAGCAGTTCATCAATCAACAAATGTTAATTGAGGTACTGCATACTTCTCAGAGTTGGAAGGACTATGATTTCCTCTTTCAAATCTTTACTCCTTTCACCTGTCTGTGTAAATATATAAAAATGACTAACATTGAGTGCCAGCCATATAGCAGCCACAGAGTTAGGTTATTTACAAGTATCATTTCTATCTGTCCCAAAAACTCTGCAAGATTGAAATTTTCATTCATATTTTACAAATAAGAGCATAAGCTTAATGAAGCTAATTAACTTGTCCCAAGTCAATCAGCTGAGTGAGATGGGATTTTACTCAGGCTATGCAACTCCAAAGTCTGTCATAAATCAATGGATCATTTTTATCTGTGTGGGCTTCAACAAATCAAATGACACCATCCAAGAGAGTCACTTTGACATTTAAAGAACCCATCATAGAAGGTGATGGATAGATATGCCTCAGAGCAGCCACTTGTGTTAATGAAAATAGCTTTAAATCTTACAAATTCCTCTTTGGCATCAAGGAGTGACACCCATCATTATCAAGGTATTTCCCCCAGTCAGTCTCTCTGGCTCCTCTACTGGAGACTGGGACTCTCCAGAGCTGAAGGTGGGCCCGCCCACAGCAGACACCTGAAAAAACCTCTCCTGCTAACATCAGAACTTCAGGTTTGGTTTCTGGCTCCTCCAGAAACCATTAAGCTGTTAGCAGCACATGTCAGAGCTGGTGGAAGAGAGGGCCTCCAGGAGACTTGAGAAGAGGTCAGCCAGCCCCATCCACCAACATAGCACATCGGTAATAGGTGTAGACTTTGGATTCGGGGCCCAGATCTGCCATTTCCACTACTAGCATGGGCATGTTACCCTGCCACTCTGAGCCCCGCTTCCCTCATCTGGAAAGTGAGGATATTTACTACCTGCCCGCTCCGGCAGTGATGAGGATTACATGAGATGACTTGTACAAGGTGTCCAGTATATGACTCGCACCAGTAAGCACCAAATGAAAGTGAGTAGTTTAAATTGTGTTGTTTCTGTTAAGGATGTCAGGACAGCCATTGCATTTTAGAGTCCAGCCCTCTCCTTTTAAAGTGCCCCATTAGTTCACTGAAACTCTCAGTGCCTAGGATGTGCTGGGCAAAAAGCGGCCCGGAGATGAGGGCGGCACATCCCGCCCTCCAAGGAAATTCCATTCTAGCGGAGAATAGACATTGAAATGAGTCAGTTTAATAGAACAGGACAAGTGATAAACAGAGATTAACAGAGTCTGACAGAAACCCAAACAGACATTTAGTGCTATGTGTGCAATCCAGGAGAGCTTTCAGGAGGTAGTGCTGGTGTGATCTGTGGTGAGAAGTAAGGGTTGGTCCAGCAACTGAAGGTGGGGTGAGCATTCCTGGCAACGAGAGGCACAGAGGCCTAACTCAGCCAGGCTTGTTGCAGAACAGCAAGCACCTCACAGGCCATCGGCTTAGGTCATGAAAGTACACACATAAGGCTATGCTGTCTGCCTGGCTGGTTTCCCATGTCCTTGCCCAGGGTAAAGGGGCATTTCTCATATAAAACCAACCAACTTCTAAAAATGTGTACATTCATATATAACAGATTCACTTTACTCTGCACCTGAAACTAATATAACATTGTAAATCAACTCTACCCCAATAAAAACTTTAAATAAAAAGATATGTTTCCTTCAAATTCAGAATGGACTGTGTTCAGCTCAGCTGCCTGCACTGTGACTCCAGTCAAGGCTCCTTTCCCAAGGAGAGGGGACAGTGAAGTGGCCTTCTGCATGGCTGCAGTTTTCTCAAGAGCAGCTCTGTTGACATCTCAGGTTGGACGATTCTTTGCCATGGGGCCTGTCTTGTGCATTGTAGGATATTTAGTAACATCCTGGCCTCTACCCTCTAGATACCAGAAGCAACTCTCCTCCAGGTTCTTTTCCACCAGCTTCCCAGGTGGCACTAATGGTAAAGAACCCCACCTGCCAATGCAGGTTAGACATAAGAGGTGCGGATTCAATCCCTGGGTCACGAAGATTCCCTGGAGGAGGAAATGGCAACCCACTCCAATATTCTTGCCTGGAGAATCCCATGGACAGAAGGGCCTGGCAGGCTGTAGTCGATGGAGTCACATAGAGTTGGACACAACTGAACCGACTTAGCACACACACACTTCAGTTATGACAGCCAAAAATATTATTAGACATTGTCATATATTCTGGGGGGTGAGGGAGGGTGGGAATTGCCACCACTGAGAATCACTGTTTTATTGCATCCAGAACCATCTTTTCAAGCCCCCTGTCTTCTCTCAGGGTTGATAAAGCTGTCACCATTTGGTGATGTCACCATGGATTCCAAGGTATGAATTTCTCCCACTATACCTTTGTCAGTGGTTTCCTAGGAGAACCAGCTAGCCTTCCAATTTGGTCTGGGCTGGAAAGGCTGGTGGTGATGAGCTTGACCTTAACCACAGCAGAGATGTGCATCTGTGCAGTTGGCAGGCCAGAAGGGCTTGGGAGTGTTAGTGAAGGAGAGTCTGGAGACCCCGCCTCCCATGGGCCTCAGTTTTTGGTAAGGATGCAAAGAAGAATCTGAGTTCTTACCCATTACAAGAGAGTTTATAGAAGACAAGGAAAGAGAGAATACCTCAAGAGAGAGACGGGCTGGGCCAGGGAGACAATGGCCCTGGAGGGCTAGGATGCAGAGTTCGTAAGGCAAGGTTATGTGCATAATCCAGGCAGTTGCTGATTGACAGTCTTGATTGACAGCTGCAAGTTACATAACAAGAGGCTCTACTCTGCATGTACTTCTCATAATTCAGTCTGTTATAATTAGATGTCTGTATTCATAGAATATTTATTATTATTTAATGAGCCAAATGGCTGCCAAAGGTTATCTAAGTACATGACAGTGTGAGGTGTGCGTTTACGTGCCAGAGTAGAGAAAGTCCCTCCAGTCAGCCAGTGGGGGGGGTTTCCTGTCCCCTGACTGTTTTGGAGTGCTGATGGGGGCCTTTGGGGGTGGGGTTGGCAAATAGCTTGGTGGGATTAGGTGCCCCATTGGATGTTCAGCCAGAGGGGTCTCCTCTCATTGCTCTTGACTAAATTCCTGCCTAACAGGAGGAGTGTAGATAAAATATAGATGAAATATGTGAAATCTTTTCAGAACTCAAATGAGTCTTTTTCAGTCATCCTGAGACTTACAAAGGACCCACATTTCTGGTCTTGGCAGAATGTACCTGGATTAAGCTGTTGAGAAGGCAGAGGGAAGGGGCAACCCATATCCCAAAAGATGAGATCTCTGAGGATTGGCTAACAAAACCCCACCCAACTCCAAGAAAAAACAAGGGAGAGTCATATAGAGATTGACCTACCAAGTGCCCAGAATTTTATATGCAGACTTGATCATCAGCAGGCAAGTCTGGATTATCCACAGACAGATTCTTATGGGAAGCAATCCCCTGATTGCCTTCACAGAGCCTTCTATAGTTGTGTCAGCATTGCTGTTGATACTTTTTCTGGCATGTAGCCCACATCCCAGGAGGAGACAGAAGGGAATAACCTGAAATGTAAAAATATATCTTGGTCTCCTTAACATCATGGGGTGAGTCAATAAGCTCTGAGAACAGGAAGGTACTATCTTGAGCATTCTTTCCAACTGAGGAATGAGGGGACTAGGCAGAGAGGCATGGATGGGGATGGGATGTGGTGGAGGATACAGCCGGGGTCCTCTGTGTCCTCACAGGAAGTGGTACCACTCCACACCCAAGGAAGAGAGAGATGGAGCCAAACAAAGGAGCAAGGGAGGTGGGAGGGAGGTTCAAGAGAGAGGGAACATATGTATACCTATGGCTGGTTCATGTTAATGTTTGGCAGAAACCAACACAATTCTTTAAAGCAATTATCCTTCAATTAAAAAAAATTTTTTTTAATAATGAAAAAATAAATACTTGATTATCAATCCATGAGAGTGTGTGTGTGTGTGTGTGTGTTAGTCATTTAGTCATGTCCAGCTCTTAGCAACCCCATGGACTCTAGCCTGCTAGGCTCCTCCAGGCAAGAATATTGGAGTGGGTTGCCATTTCCTTCTCCAGGGGATCTTCCAGACCCAGGGATCAAACCCAGGTCTGCTGCATTGCAGGCAGATTCTTTACCATCTCAGCTACAGAGAAGTCCCTTTAAATAAAATATATATATATATAAATACTTGATCATTGACCCATGATCCCAAATCCCAGTTTAGGGTCCAGCACACAAGTCAGCATCATTCAACAATCTCTGTGGGTTCCTCTGTGGGCAAGAAAATATGCCTTAGAAGACAGGAATTGGAACGAATGACGCAGCACCAATGGGCTGCCTGCTGGAAGAATGGAGAGTCGAGTACAAGCAGGCCCAAGGCCAGGGGTTGAAGAGCACTTGAAAAGTCAACATCGATCTTCACAAACAAATGATGTGTATGCTGAGGGGAAAGAAAGAGGATAATCATCAGGCAAAGTTCCCTAGAGGTGTTGTCAGTCTGGATTAAAAATGGTCAGGGCAGGGCTGAGATCCAGGCAAGTATGGGATTGACTGCTTCTGTCTCAGGTCCCGGCACCAGTTCACCTGTCTGGCCATTCCTCTGGGACAGTGAATGACAGCACAGGGAGATAACCCTTTCCAAGGTGCCATCCCCTCAGAGCTAGGCTACGCTTGGTTATTCTCTCCTTTAAGATGCTGCATGGGGTGGTGGAGGGAGGGGGCTTCCCTGGTGGACCAGTAAAGAATCCCCCTTGCAGTCCAGGGGACACCTGTTCGACCCCTGGTCCAGGAAGATTCTACATGCCAAGGGGCAACTGGGCCCATGCATCACAACTATGGAGCCCATGTGCAGCAACTACTGAAGCTCTCACACCCTGGAGCTCATGCTCCACAACAAAAGAAGCCACCCCAGCGAGAAGCCCACACGCCGCAGTGAGAGAGTAGCCCCTGCTCCCCTCAATGAGAGAGAGCCCACACACAGCAACAAAGACCCAGCACAGCCAAAAGAGAAATAAAATTAATGGATTTCTTTTTAAAAAAGGAAGCTGCAGGGGGACTTCCCTGGTGGTCTAATGGTTGAGAATCCACCTTTCAATGCAGAGGATGCAGGTTCCATTCCTGGTAGGGGAACTAAGATTCCCACATGCCTCAGGGCAACTAAGCCTGCCTTCCACAACTAGAAAGAAGTCTGAGTGCCAAAACTAAGACCCAATGCAGCCAAAAATAAATTATAAAAAAAATTTATTTTTAAGAAAAGAAGAAGCTTCATGGATTTCCCCCATGGTCTCTGTAAACCACCCGTCCAGGATGAACAAGGCCTTGTGGATATAAGTTAGCATCCAGAGGGAAGCAGCAAAGGCAAGAAGCCCCCATCTGAATATGAGACCTGAAACCAGGGGACGGTGTCCCCAGGAAGCCTGAGCCCAATCTAGGCTTCCCTTAGAGCCCGTTTAGAAACCCCTTGGCCTCTTAGATGGAGGCATTTTGGAAAACCGGGACCAGGCTCTATAGCCTGGCTCTCTCCTCCTCTTCCTGATTCCCAACGCCAGGCTTTCTTGGAGCTCACCTGGGCCCTCTTCCCTCCTCTCTCTTATCAGTTCCCATGGCTTATGAACCACTCTAACCAGCCTGATGCAGTGCTGTCCAAATAGGAGTCTCCAGCCCTGACAGGCTTCCCTCTAAATCTACAAGTGCAGTCCGGAGACCTCCACTCAGCTGTCCCATAAGGAACTCAAACATCTAGAACAGAGTTCCTGAAGTCCCTGCTCAGACCCATCCCACCTCCACACACACCCCTCTACCTCCGTACATGGCCTCACCCCAGTCACCCAGTTGCTCCAGCTGGTAAACTGGGCATCACGATGAATCTTCCCTCTCCTTTATCACCTCATCCACTCCATTCAGAAGTCCTCTCATTCTCCAGTGCAGCCCCCAAGTTTCTTCTCTTCATATTCTTATCATAGCTTAAAGCTATTTGTTTACATTGTGGTTGTTTGAGGGCTCCCTTACAAAACTGAGAAATGATATTTCGCTTACCAATGTAAGTCCAACACTTAGCCTAGGGCCAGAAAGCAAACACTTAATGAATACGAGCTGAAGGAAGGAAGGAAAGCATCTATTAATGATGATTTCATCCAGCGTGAAGCACTTGTCCCATAGCTGGCCTGGCGTCAAGTCTGGGCAGGGCAGGCGTTGAGTCTCCCCACCTGTCTTTCCCGCTCCTTTTCTACAGAGGGATACCAACAAGAAAAAGTTCCATCCTTCCCCAGAATGGAGCAGCAACGACCAAATCCCCCCTCCTTCAGAGAGCCTCCTGGGAGATCAGAGAATTACCACTGACTGCATTGCTCTGCCAAGCCTGGATGTGGAATTTCTATATGAATCTCTTTGCACCCCAGTAGCCAGTTTTATTTGTTTCTTGAACTGTCATTTCCATTCTCTGAAATAAATTCAGCTTTGGCCTAAGATGGAAATACTGCTTTCCTGGCCTGGCCTGGCTAAACGTCCCACTCCATCATCTGTGTCTTCCCTGGGTACGCAGGCAGCCAGCCTTGTCTGGAGGGCAGCAGCCGCAACCTCAGCCTCAGAGATCAGTGTGGGGAAGCGGAGGAGCTCCAGATTCAGGATCCTCCTGTGCACTCGCTCCCAGCTCAGCCCCTCGGATGCTCTCGGATGCTAAGCAGGCCACTCCTCCTCCCTGAATCCCTTCCAGCCATGACCTTCCGGACAGCCCTCCCAAGGCCAATGATCACATTATCAGGGCTTCCTGGTGTAGGGCAGCCGCCGGGAACTTCCACGGCCGCCCCACACACCCCGGGGACCCAGAGTGCATGCCTGAGTGCTCAGGAATAGGACCTTTTCTGAGGGATGTTAATCATTGTTTACCAGGAAGGGAGTGTGGAAAATTCTGGTTTACAGATAACTAACAGGTAATTGGAGAAGGCAATGGCAACCCATTCCAATAGTCTTGCCTGGAAAATCCCATGGACAGAGGAGCCTGGTAGGCTGCAGCCCATGGGGTCGCTAAGAGTCGGACACTACTGATCGACTTCACTTTCACTTTTCACTTTCATGCATTGGAGAAGGAAATGGCAACCCACTCCAGTGTTCTTGCCTGGAGAATCCCAGGGACTGGGGAGCCTGGTGGGCTGCCGTCTATGGGGTCGCACAGAGTCGGACATGACTGAGGCAACTTAGCAGCAGCAGCAATAACAGGTAATTCTTTCCTACAAGACTTCTCAGAACCTCCAATATGTGCTCCAAAGAGGAAATAATCAATGAACATGGAATCTTTTGTATGTGTGTTGGGGGCAGAGGGGCCGGTGGCGGCAGGTTGTGGGTCAGACTTTCAAACAGGTGGCCCTTGGGAAGTAGCTCTGGGTTCTTCCAGCTCACACCTTCCCAGGTGCACCTTGATAGGGGGAAAGCTTTCAGGGGGTCAGCTGGGATGGGGGCCAGCAAGCACCAAGGAAAGAAATCTGTCCCCAAGCACCTCAAGGCCCTCTTAGGTTCCCCCAAACTAGAGAAGGAATGTCTGCACTGTTGGGACTTCACCAAGAACTCACCCGAGTGTGGCCCCATCCTCCCCCTCCCCACTCCCCACTCCCACCTCTCCCAGCAGGTCAGTTGTCCCAGTGCTCAGAGCATAAAGGAACAACCAGATCTTGCCCATTCAGATCCCATATGATGGACAATGGAGAGTAACTGTCTGGGTTTCAGAGGAGTAGTACTCAGCCCTCCTGCAGAAGGGGCGGCCCACGTGGGACAGGATGGAAGAGGTCAGTTCAGTGGGGAGAAAGGCGTCCAGAGAGACTCAGAGGCCAGACTTAAACACAATGCACTTTATTGGCGACAGAACGGATGGGCAGAGGGACCTGTGTGTTATATACATCAGAACTGTGGTGACCATTCCACCCCGGGAGGAGGCCCCAAGGGCAGCGAAGATGGTGTCTGGGGCCACACCTAGACAATCACAGACTCAGGCGGGAGCCAGAGAGAGTCTGAAAGTCTCCTGGCTGTTCTTGCTCGGGGATCTGGATGCTTGAAGGACAAGAGGCCCCGGTCTTTTAGCCCCAAAAAGCGGCTGCCGGCGGGGACTGGAGAGGGGAGAGGTAGTGGGGTGGGAGGGCGCTGAGGAGGCTGCAGACAGGAGAAATGAGGAGCGGATGGGAACGACGGGCGGCGCTGGGGCGGCTGCGGTGCCCTGCACGGTATTTTATCTGGAGGTGCGCTGGGAGGACTGGGAGAACCTGACGCTGCCGCCCCGGCTGCTGCCTGAGCTGAAGCCTCCACCGCTGACCCCAGAGCGACCCCCGGAGCCGGAGCCGAATCCGCTGCTGCTACCGCCGCCGTATCCGCTGCTGCCACTGAATCCGCTACCTCCGCCAAAGCCGCTGCCTCCGCCAAAGCCGCTGCCTCCGCCGAAGCCGCTGCCGCCGCCGAAGCCACTCCCGCTGCCGCCGCCGAAGCCGCTACCGCCAGCCCGGCCGAAGCCGCCGCCAGCGCCGCCTCCCACGCCAACGCCACCGCCGTATCCGCCTCCGAAACCACCCGCCGAGGCGGAGGTGGTGCTGTTGCTGCTGACCACCGCTGCAGGGGAGACCACAGGAACAGCGATCAGCTCCCGGCCACCACCTCCCGATATCATAACGATCCCCTGGGCCCAGGATGAGTGAGAGGCGATCAAGGCAGCTTTGAACCTGATGATCACTGTCTTGCGTTCTGATGGGGTGAGGTGTTCACCCCCACAGTGTTAAGTCAGTTTGAATTTTCCAATGGTTCTTTCTACATACTGTCACCTCTGAAGACCTCCCCCCATGGAGATGATCCAGAATTTCTCCTCCCATTAACAAGCTCCCTATTAGATATCCCCCCACCCTCCATACAGTACTATTAATAGTGCTCTGAGCCAAGAACCTTTACCAAAGCATATCTGCTGCCCCTTCTGCCCCCAAGAAAACGGGTCCAACCGCCATGGAAATATTGTTTAAATTAGGAACTATCGCCTTGAATTAGTACAGATATTTCAGAACCAGTTCTCACTCTCCTGGTTTCTTTGGCTACTTACAGATGCTAACAGCACTCTGGCACTCTCCAGACATCCTGTATGAGAAAGCAAGAGAAGGCTAGCTCAGTTGCAAAGCAAATTTCCAACAAGTCCATGAATGAAAGTGACAGCAACCAGAACAGAATTTAGCAGCCTGGCGCATCAGTACTCTTTCTCCACTGTTCATGGGCCAACACAGAACCCCTATGCACACTGTTTACCTATGCACTTGGCCATCTATGGAGAGCGTGAACTGGCAAAGGCAAGTGGTTGCCTATAAGCCCTGTGCAAGGTGGGGCCCTCTCTCTATAACAGGCCTCCTCCGCATCCCCTTGGTCATTTATCTGGCCCTCAGCACGTGACTTGGGGCAAGAGAAGCAGAGAGATGGCAATAAGAGACCCACCTGCACTCCTCGCCCTCCAGCAGCTTGCGGTAGGTGGCGATCTCCACATCCAGGGCCAGCTTGACATTCATCAGCTCCTGGTAGTCACGCAGCAGCCGGGCCAGGTCATCCTTGGCCTGCTGGAGGGCGGCCTGTAGCTCTTGGAGCTTGGCGTTAGCATCCTTGAGGGCCAGTTCCCCACGCTGCTCAGCTTCAGCAATGGCTGTCTGCAGTTTAGCGTTCTGGTGCAGGGGGAGGGAGGAGGAATGATGAGCCCAGTAGGAGAGTCCCAGGTTCTCTGAGTCTTAGACTAGATTACCCCAGAGCAAGCCAGTCAACCTCACCCCTTCCTTGGCACCTCTGTCTGTCTTCATGCACGGAAGACAGATGGATGGCTGTGACTTAGCAGCCATCTAAACTGGCTTTGTCTTTGAACTCCTTGAAGGCCAGTGCTGCCTGAGATGACCCCAGAAGTCCCCTCCCCCAGACTAGGAGTCCTGAGATCCTAGCCCCCACCCCTCACCCATCAGCCTAGACACCAGCATCCATGGCCGTCCCACCTGCTTCTTGACATTCTCTATCTCAGCCCGCAGCCTCTGGATCATCCGGTTGAGCTCCGAGATCTCACTCTTGGTGCTCTTCAGGTCATCCCCATGCCTGCCAGCCGTGGTCTGCAGTTCACCCAACTAGAGAATAGAAGGGACAGTCAGGTGTTGATGCAACCTTGCCTGGTGTGTTTCTCCGTCCCTAATGTCACCCAGCCAAACTCGAGGTACTTAGTAAGCACTGTGTTTAAATGACATTGAATTATGCTTCTGCAGGGACATCTCTGAGGCAGCAGGGAAGAGAACATCTGGTGTGTTGTAGAAGGTTCTCCCACCCCGCAATCCCTGAGCAAGCTGGAGTGGGTCCCATGTGGTCTGGCAGGGGACAGTGGAACCACTTCCCCTTAGGGGGCAGCACTTTCTGCAACTGAACAGCCTTGACAGGATGTCTCCAAAGAGGAGAATCAAGAGGGGCCACCCAATGGCCACCACCCAGCCATCCCCTGGACCACAGCCTCCCTGGGACCTTCAGTGAATCCTCTGAGAAGTGCCTAGCTCTCACCTTGGTCTGGTACAGGGCCTCGGCCTCGGCCTTGCTCCTCTGGGCGATCTCCTCGTACTGGGCCTTGACCTCAGCGATGATACTGTCCAGGTCCAGGCTGCGGTTGTTGTCCATGGACAGGACCACCGATGTGTCACTGACATGGCTCTGCATCTGGGACAGCTCCTGCCAACGCAGAGGGGGCTGTTCACTGGTGGGGCCTCTGCAGCCAGCACACAGGAGCCTCAAGAGACTCCTGATCAACGGACCCATCTGCTGAGTCAGCTCGGAAGGTAGATCGGCTCCGCCCTGACTGCCAGCCTCTCAGAGACCCCATGCTTGCAGCTCCTCCTGGGGAGCCCCAACAAGAGGCCTTATCTCAAGGTTCAGTCTTCCTGGGCCCTACCTATCAAATCTGAAAATATCTCACCCTCCCTCTTGCTCCCTCTTGGTAGGAAACATCCTCACCATATCATAGAGGGTGGTCAAGAAATTGATCTCATCTGTTAAGGCATCCACTTTGGCCTGAAGCTCCACCTTGTTCATATAGGCAGCGTCCACGTCCTGAGAAAGACAGATAAACACATAAAGGCCTTATTCCTCCAAGGAATGCACAGCAAGCTACAGCCACAGCAAGACCAGTACTTGTCCGAAGCTGGTCTCCACATGAAGGATTCACATCAAGGGGATGGCGGAAGGTCTACTCAAAAGCTAGAAAATGAGTGAACTGACTCCTTGAGGCATCTCTCCAGACTAAGATGCACTTGGATCTTATTTTTGGTTCCAAATGCCTGAACTTGGCAGCTCTATAGCAGTGGAGTAAGGATTCCCCCCAGCCCAGCTGGAAACCAGTGCCTACAAGCCCTAGAAACCTCACACTACAGCCCTTACCTTCTTCAGGGTCACAAACTCATTCTCAGCAGCTGTGCGCTTGTTGATCTCATCCTCATATCTGTAAGAGTTAAAAAGAAATCACTGTTTGCAGTATGAGGTAGTCATAAATGCTACTGTTCTCTGAAACTCTGAAACTACCTCTGTTCTGTCCTCTGTCCCCCTCCCACCCCTCTTAAATAAACACACCCTCTCACTGTCCCCCTGTTAATTAGAAGGACCAACCATTCCCATTCATTCTGGCAGACTGTCTGGTTTTAACACGGAAAGTTCCAAGTCCTGGGAAACCCCTCGATTCCCGGTAGACTGGATGCTTGGTCACCACCCTGTGAGTTGTCCCAGCATCCTTCAGATCCTACAACCAGGATCTTCCCCAGTCTGGCTCATAAGAAAGTGCTTCTTCAGCTCTAGCCTTCTAATTTTCTTTGTAAAGGACTATCCTTCAGGAAAGAAGGTGAGGAGGAACCCAATGAACCAAACTGTCCTCTATGAAGATACAAGGAAGTAGGCTAAGGGGCAGCCCTCTCAGTGGGCAAGGGGAAAGCAGTGAAAACTGGGAATCTGAGACAGGGTCGCCCACAGCATCTTCCCACATGCGTCTGTCACTCACTTCTTCTTAAAATCTTCCACTAGGTCCTGCATGTTCCTCAGCTCTGAGTCCAAGCGGCCTCTCTCCCCCAGAATGCTGTCCAGGTAGCTCCGCAGGGAGTTGATGTAGTTCTCAAAAAGGGGCTCGAGGTTGTTGGTGCCTGTGATGGGATGTGTGCCCTGCTGCTGGAGCAGGCTCCACTTGGTCTCCAGGACCTTGTTCTGTTGCTCCAGGAACCGTACCTGGAGGGCATCGGGAGAAGCAAACTCAGGCAGTGCTTGGAGCAGAGGGGCCTTGCCTTGGGCAGTACTCGGTGTCTGCATCTTCCCATCTCCCAGTACAAAGGCCTAGAAATCTCCAACTGTGGCTAGAGAGGGTATGGTTAGACCATCACAGCAGTCAGGCCATTGAAGATGCAAGACGACTTCCTTACAGAAGCAGGAGAAATGCAAGGGGAAACTGGAAGTAACCCCTGCCTGGAAGCGAGAAACTTGACCCTTCAGTATTCCTGGGGACTTCATGATTCTAGCCCAATTCCAAAAACACACAGCACACCGCAAGAAGGTGCTTAAACCTCAACAGCATTGTTTTCCATCTAAGACACCATTGACGCCCCACTGATATTCACTTCAAAGGATGTGAATGGCTAGGAACTGGCACAGTTGGAATGCTACTATCATCGTTGTGACAGGAGAGAGACAGCCAGCGTGAGCCACCCTGCTCTAGAGGTCCCCGAGCACCCTACTCTTCCTGATTAGGTTGATTGAGGTGCAGACTGAGTTTCTAGGGTCTCAGCAGCCTCTTGGGACTCAGGTTTCCCCTTGAGCCTCTTGAACTCCTTCTCTAGGGTGCCTGCCTCCTTTGCCTGGCACATCGCCATAGAGAGACGAGGCCTCCTGGAAAGCCCCAGAGGGCAGCCCATGTTTGAATAGCCCCCAGTTCTGGCTCAGACCCTTGCCTGTCAGAGGTCATGACCCCCACCCTACCCTGCCAGCACTACCTGCCCAGGCTGGATAAGGCAACAGGTGGGAGTCTTGAGCAAAGAGGCAGACAAGCAGGACTTGGGGATGTGGGGGTCCAAAGGGGACCATCATCTTTCCCAGTCACATGACTACATGAGCAGATTCATCAGCCCTGAACATCCTCATAAGAGCCAAGAATGCTGCCTAACCCTTCCCCTCCAGCCTGGACCACTCTGGATTGATCCTAAACACTGTATGTAAATATCAAACTCAAAGTCCCCAACTTAGGAATGGGGGATGCATCAGGGCTTCCTCACCTTGTCAATGAAAGAGGCAAACTTGTTGTTGAGGGTCTTGATCTGCTCCCGCTCTTGGGTCTTTACTTGCCCGATCTGGGGGTCAATCTCCACATTGAGGGGCTGCAGGAGGCTCTGGTTGACAGTCACTTCCTGGATTCCCCCAGGGAAGCCACCTGGGCCAAAGCCAGCAGGGCCTCCAAAGCCACCGGGTCCTCCAAAACCACCAAGTCCACCAAAGCCACCAGCTCCTCCAAACCCACCAGCCCCACCAAAGCCACCAGCTCCTCCAAACCCACCAGCCCCACCAAAGCCACCAGCTCCTCCAAACCCACCAGCCCCACCAAAGCCACCAGCTCCTCCAAAACCACCTCCCATTCCTCTGCCACCACCAAAGCCACCTCCATAACCACCTCCATAGCCACTCCCAAAGCCACTGACACAGCTGCTGCGCCCTCCTCCAAAGCCACCAGTGCGGGAGCCGCCAGCCATGCTGATGGAGATACTCTTATTGCCACCCAGGTTGTAGAGGCTGCGACTGCCAAAGCCGCCTGCTCCACTCCGGAACCCGTAGGCCCCTCCGCCGGCTCCCCCAGAGCGGGCCACACAGCTCATCCTGCTACTGCCAGAGACCACGGCAGAGCGGCCTGAGAAGCCCTGGCTCCCGCCGCCAGATGTCTTGCGGACTTGTCTGTTCATGGTGAGCAAAGTCGGTGAAGGGAAAGTACGAGAGTTCAGCAGGGCCGCTCAGAGCCAGAGGAAGAGAGGCGCAAACTGAAGACCTGAGCGGGATAAATCCCTTTATATACATCTAGGAGGCTGCTGGGCTCAAACGGAGGAGAGATAATTAGTCTCAAATAGTCATGGGTTGGGTTTGCCTTCCAGGCAATGTTAGTTCTAGGCTACTAAACACACCTTAAAAATAATCTGAAATGGTGAAAGTGCTAAGGTGGCAGGCTTACCTGGCACGGGGAGGTTCCTGACTTGGCCCTGTGCTTGGGCATGGCCACCTCCTAGCTTTGTCTGGCAGGACCCAGGAGGCACAGTAATCTGTCTACTGGCCAGCTGACCCAGGTCCTGCCAGAGCTGGGCTCAGCTCTGGAAAGGATGGAGTGGAAGGTGGATTGGAGAGGTTCTGGTTGTCTGGGTGGTGGAGACGGTGAAGCCCACTCAAGGGCTCAGGCAAGTATCTCAACGGGAGGGGTGATACAGTCTACTCCACAGACTGCACATGGCCACAGAGCACCCACTGTGTGCCCAGCTCTGTGCCGGGTTTGAGGATGAATTGATGACCTCTTCTCTTCGCTTCCTGGAAACAAAGCCCAGAACCATCACAAAGCTGCCTCCTGGGTTCCCCCTGTCTCCTAAGCTGTAGTTCAGGAGGCTACAGCATTTGGATTCACGACTCTTCTTGAAAAAGAGGAAGGAATTAACACTATGTGCTTTGATAAGCCATCAGCAAAATTCAACAAGCCAGTTCATTTTGCAAACTTCCCAGGAAAGCCATACACTATTCCCTATCTTCAGAACATCTCTAAAGCTTCCTTTCTTGCTCCCCCCATTTTTGGCATCTTCCTGGTTTCAGTCCAAGTCCCAGATGACTGGAAATTCAAACATCAATTATACCACAAATGTGACACCTATTGACAGATGACCTAACTCATCTCAGGCACTGGAGACAGACTCAGGAACCGTTCTCTGGTGAAGGGGACAAGTGCTCATGGGGGATCTGTGGCTTCAGTGTCAAGACACCCACCCCCCACCCCCACCCCCAGCCTCAGAAGTCCAGGCCCAGCAAGGCCAGCAGCACTGTCGTACATGTCTGACTCTGAAAACCTGAGAATCTGCCAGTCTAAAGTTTTTCAGAGGCTTAGGGACTGGGCTTGGCTTGTTCAAGAGGAAAGCCTTTCTGCACAGGTGTGGAGCCTGCCAAGTCAGCCATGGATTGCTCCAGCACAAGAGTTTTTCCTTCTGTCTGCTGCACAGATGGCCCTGCCACGGGTGTGGCCTGTGTGGTCTCGGCCTCCTCAGAATGGGGAGAAAGAGAGAAGGATGGTGGATTCTTCAGCGCTCACTGGGCTGGGCTGGGGGTGGCCCACGTGCAGAGTAAGTGACCCTTTCTTCAGTGGCCTGATTCTCCCATGTGTCCTCAACCTACTTCCTTACCTCCAGGCTCTGCAACATCATGGTCCCTCCCACGGAATAAAGCCATAAACTTTTTAGGAGCTTACAGTCTTGTTCCAACACTGGACCCTCTGGTTCTTAGAACAGCACTGTGCCAATAATAGATGCTCCTAAAGGTTGGTTGGTTGAGTGAATGATCAGTCACTCAGTGGAACAATTGATGAATGAATTAAGCCTGTTTGCTGGATTACAACCAAATAAAACTAGTCAAAGGTTAACTGAAATCCCATTGCATAAGGTCCTGGAGAAGCAACTGGCAACCCACTCCAGTATCCTTGCCTGGAAAATTCCAAGGACAGAGGAGCCTGGCGGGCTACAGTCCTTGGGATCACAAAGAGTCAGACACGACTGTGTGACTTTCACTTTCTTTCTTTACATAAGGTAGTCCAAGCTAACAGAGATGATCTCAGCATAAAGAATCCAGACCTCTTGAATTTGGTGTTCAGATTTAAAAAAATATATGTGCAAATGAGTGGCATCTCCTCTCCAGAAAAAAAAAAAAAAAGCTATAGAATCACAGTATCAAGAATCAGTTGAAGAATCCGTCACAGAATCACGTTGAAGTTGACTGGGCATTTGAGTCACATAATCTGCCTCCCACCCAGTACTGGGACTCCCTTGCAGCAGGTCTGACTTACACCCCTGATCTTCCACAACTGCTACCCACGGATTATTGGCAGGAGAAATCAGCCCAAGGCCCAGAGGGTGCTGTACACACACCCTCCTCAGCTTTGCTCCCTCAGAGGAACCAGAGTTTAAAGAATGAACCACACTCAGAGCTGGACCAGCCTCTCCCCATGACTAACCATGACCAAGGCTATTTAAATTATCTGTGTGTCAGCATTATTAACCGATAAAGATGGTCAGTAGTCTCTACCCTTCTGGTTCTCACAGGATAATAGATGGATGAGTTTTATGAAACGTACAGCAAAAATCAGGTCATATTCTTTTCTCTCTTAGTGTTTAAGTGTATGTGCTTTAGAGTCAAATAGACCCAGCTTTGATTTCACTTTTTTAAATTTAAGTATAGTTGATTTATAATATTGTTAATTTCTGTTATACATATATATATATTCTGTTATAATATTGTTAATTTCTGCTGTATAGCAAAGTGATTCACCTATACATGTATATACATTCTTTTTGAAATTCTTTTTTTGCATTATGATTTATCACAAGATATTGAATATAGTCCCCTGTGATGTACAGTAGGACTTTGCTATTTATCCATTCTCCATTTAATAGTTTACATCTGCTAACCCCAACCTCCCAATCCATCTCTCCCCTGCTCCCTGCCCCTTGGCAACCACAAGTCTGCTCTCCATGAAACAGTTCCCACTTTTGAATATCAGCTTTGCCTCTGTGTGTTTGTGCAGAAATTCATTAACCTCTCTGTGCCTTGGTTTCCTCATCTGTAAAATTCAGTTGCTAAAAGTACCTCTCTCATAGTCACTGTCATGTCCAGAAAGTACCTAGCACAGTATACGTGTTCAGTGTTCACTGTTTTTTTTTTTTCACTTTCTTTTTTTTATTTATTTATTTATTTTTTTTTTATTGCAGTGGGTTCTGTCACACATTGACATGAATCAGCCATGGAGTTACATGTGTTCCCCATCCCGATCCCCCCTCCCACCTCCCTCTCCACCCGATTCCTCTGGGTCTTCCCAGTGCACCAGGCCCGAGCACTTGTCTCATGCATCCCACCTGGGCTGGTGATCTGTTTCACTGTAGATAATATACATGCTGTTCTCTCGAAACATCCCACCCTCACCTTCTCCCACAGAGTCCAAAAGTCTGTTCTGTACTTCTGTGTCTCTTTTTCTGTTTTGCGTATAGGGTTATCATTATCATCTTTCTAAATTCCATATATATGTGTTAGTAAACTATAATGGTCTTTATCTTTCTGGCTTACTTCACTCTGTATAATGGGCTCCAGTTTCATCCATCTCATTAGAACTGATTCAAATGAATTCTTTTTAACGGCTGAGTAATATTCCATGGTGTATATGTACCACAGCTTCCTTATCCATTCATCTGCTGATGGGCATCTAGGTTGCTTCCATGTCCTGGCAATTATAAACAGTGCTGCCATGAACACTGGGGTGCACGTGTCTCTTTCAGATCTGGTTTCCTCAGTTTCACTGTTATTTTTAGCTATTTTTGTTTACAAATCACATGGAGAATTTCAGCTTTCATACCTGTCAAAAGAACAACCCAATGAAGTAATGACTCCGTTTGCTAATTAACCACTGAGATTCCCCAGGGAATGTGAGAACAGCATGGAGCCAGATAGCTAAAACCACATCAACTCCATGATGAGATGAGAGGAAGCAGGCCTCAGCTTCTGGCCCGACAAAGAGAAATCCATGAACAAATAAGAGATGTGTTTACCAAGCATGGATGCTCTGGATCACTATGTGGTAAAAAGAATGGTTTCCAAAGAACTCGCAGTGCAGAAAAGCCAAACATTATAAGACTGTGCAAAACTAAGTCCCAAGTTAGAGGTGCTTTGAGAGCGTGGAGAATTAGAAATGCAGTGAAAAAGGGGAATTGCATGGTAAGGCTTCAGGAAGAGACATGAGCTGAAATTTTCACAAAGGACAGAATTTGCTAGACAGAAGGAAAGACGTTCCAACCCAATTGGTCATGAGCCAAGATTGAGCATGAAAGGAAGCATGGTTAGATTCAGGACCTGGTGACCTGGGTAGACTTTTGTCATCTGTGGCTACACAACATCTTTGAATGTCTTCCCTTCATTTTGGTCATTTCCCACAGTGAGATCCCCACCTTCTTAGGGTAAAATCCAGCAAATACATTCCCAGACTCCTTTGCAGCTAGAAGCCAGGCCCATGGCCTGGAACCTTTCAATGAGAGACACTCTTGTGAGACCTAGATTCTGATGGAGACATCTGAGTCCTGATGGACAGAGGTGGGGGCTTCCCCAGTGGCTCTGAGGTGAAGAATCTGCCTGCAGTGCAGGAGATGCAAAAGACACAGGTTCAATCCCTGGGCCGGGAAAATCCCTTGGAGGAGGGCATGGCAACCCAATCCTGTATACTTACCTGGAAAATCCCATACAGTCCCGCATACACACAGAGGGGCCTGGCAGGCTACACTCCATGGGGTTGCAAAGAGTTGGACATAACTGAAGTGACTGAGCACACATGCACGCACGGACAGAAGTGAAGTTTTTTACTTCCCCCGAGCATCGGAGGTACAGCAGCAGTGGTCATAATGTTTGCTCCAGAGCAGCCTCTAGGGGTGACTGGACATGGTTCCAGGCTGCAGAACCCCCAGAGAGGCCATGATCAACATTGTGCTTTAATAAATTATTTTCTGTTTACATCCCAGGCAGAATGGATGCTCATATATGCAAGTATGAGTGCTGATCAATACAGGGGTGAGACAGGCCTGGCTAGAGCAGAAAGCAATTGTAGAAGACGTAGGGAATGTGGTTGAGACAGGATGGAGGCCTGCCTTTTGTGCCAAAGAAAGTGAGGCTGCTGCATGGGCAGGTGTGGAGCCTGAAGTGAAGCAAGGTACCTTTCTGCCCCACACTGGAGCAAATAGAGCCCACTGATCCTAAGTCACATTTGTCATCCCTTCAAGGGAATTGCCTTGGAGAGGCATCTTTGAGAAGGAAAGTCACAACCACCATTGTCATCAGATCTGAAAACTCTCCAACAAGTGGTGGAAGAAATAGAAAAAAGAGTTTAATCTATTTTCTTTTTTTAATTGCAGTATAGTTGATTTACAAGGTTGTGTTAATTTAAGTGTGTTTAGTCTATTATTCTGCACCCGGGATTGCAGAGAAGACATTGTCCACTAGGGGACGGGGAGCAAAATAGGGATCGGGAGTCCATTAGCAGGACGAGGGTGTCGATTCTGATTGGAGAGTCGCCAGGGATGCAAATGATAGAAGAGGAGGAAGCAATCCATGAGCTGAAATTCTTGATGGTTGGGCCCAGCCCTCCAGGCTTGAGGGACCCAATAAACATTTTGAGAAATCAGAGTTGGCTTACACTCATTTCAGCACCCGGATTATGAAGCTTAAGTAAGTAGCCTAAGTACCTTCTCACTAGAGAAAAGAGTGAGTCACTGTGTTGCAATGTATAAAATCAAAGCCTCATAGGGCTCTGTAGCCAAGAGGCTAGCTAGTCTGTGCTTCTACCTCAGGACAGTCCCGCATACACAAATACACACATACACACGCACACAAGCAGCCTCTCCTATTCAGGATGCCCATGGAAGGCAATTCATTCAATTTTCTTGCTTGCCTAGGCCAGCCAGGCACCACCCTGACCCAAGGAAGATCTCCTTAGATCTAGCTTTAATGCCTTCTGATCCAGTGGGAACTGGACTCCTCTTCATGGGATCAGTGAATTTGGAAACCAACCGTCTCTGGAACTGAAGGCCCTTTTAACATCAGAAATGATCCTGACCTTCAAAACTTATGTTTTCAGTATCTTTTGAGAATGTATTTTTTTACTATGAATTTAGCAATACTTTTAAATAAAACTGCATCTTATAATCACATACATTGGAAAATGGTAACACATATATATGAAGTTTAGTTCAGTTCAGTCGCTCAGTCGTATCTGACTCTTTGCAACCCCATGAATCGTAGCATGCCAGGCCTCCCTATCCATCACCAACTCCACATACTGTTTATTCCCAGGTGGCACTGGTGGTAGTGAACCTGCCTGCCGATGCAGAAGACATAAGAGATTCAGGTTCAATCCTTGGGTCGGGAAGATCCCCTGGAGGAGGAAATGGCAACCCACTCCGGTATTCTTGCCTAGAAAATCCCATGGACAGAGGAGCCTGGAAGGCTACAGTCCATGGGATCACAAAGAGTCCCCCACAACTGAAGCAACTTAGCACATACTGCTTATTCAGTCTGCAAACGTTTGTGCACATGTGGATGCTCAGAACCCTGACAATAACACAGCAGCCATCCTAACTGAGGCCCATGAGCCTCTGGTCTCAAACTCCTGCCAACCAGACTCTTCCTCTGTTGGACAGCTCTGTCCTTTAGACAGGGCTCATGGTCCCCAGCTGAAATGCCCCTGCTGGACTGTGACCCTCTATGCTGCATCACAGCCAGTCTTCCTTGCCTCCGTGTCCATCAGCATCTGGTCCTAGCAGGCCTTCTATGTGACCTGAAGTGAAATGGGTTTGCTCTCATCTGGCCTTTCAGAGTAACACAGACTAGTTTCCTTGGTTTCTGTATTTTCTTCCAACATTAGAAAATACTGTTGAATCTCCAGAAACTATCCTCTCAGTTAAATATCCCCAATTGCTTCTCCTGATCTTCAGTATACATGGTTTCTCTTAACTCCATTTTGCCCTTAAAATCATGGCATCTAAATAAGATAAAATAATCAGAGGTGGGTAATAACCTATAATGGAAAAGACTCTGAATCATTTTTCTGTACACTTGAAAGTAACACAATATTGCAAACTAACTATACTTCAATTTTTAAAAATCAGAGATGGTATAATGTGCACTGAAACTATTAGGGGGACACTTACTGTCTGCGATGTGGGCACTGCTTCTTCCAGTGCAGGTGAAGCCGGGAGAAATATCAATAACCTCAGATATGCAGATGACACCACCCTCATGGCAGGAAGTGAAGAACTGAAGAGCCTCTTGATGAAAGTGAAAGAGGAGAGTGAAAAAGTTGGCTTAAAACTCAACATTCAGAAAACTAAGATCATGGCATGCGGTCCCATCATGGCAAATAGATGGGAAAACAGTGGAAATAGTGCCTGACCTTATTTTTCTGGGCTCCAATATCACTGCAAATGGTGATTGCAGCCATGAAATTAAAAGACGCTTACTCCTTGGAAAGAAATTTATGACCAACCTAGACAGCATATTAAAAAGCAGAGATATTACTTTGTCAACAAAGGTCCGTCTAGTCAAGGCTATGGTTTTTCCAGTGGTCATGTATGGATGTAAGAGTTGGACTATAAAGAAAGCTGAGCGAGAAGAAATTATGCTTTTGAACTGTGGTGTTGGAGAAGACTCTTGAGGGTCCCTTGGACTGCAAGGAGATCCAACCAGTCCATCCTAAAGGAGATCAGTCCTGGGTGTTCATTGGAAGGACTGATGTTGAAGCGGAAACTCCAGTAATTTGGCCACTTGATGTGAAGAACTCACTCATTCGAAAAGACCCTGATGCTGGGAAAGATTGAGGGCAGGAGGAGAAGGGGACGATGAAGGATGAGATGGTTGGATGGCATCACCAACTCAATGGACTTGGGTTTGGGTGGACTCTGGGAGGTGGTGATGGACAGCATGGCCTGGTGTGCTGAGGTTCATAGGGTCGCAAAGAGTCGGACACGACTGAGTGACTGAACTGAACTGAACTGAAGATTCTCTGACCTTCTTTAGCAGTCGGCTCCTATCAATCCTGAGCCAGTGGAGGGGCTAGATGTGGTCTTTATCATGTAAGTCAGGCTGTCCTGGGTTTGAATCCTAGCTCTGCCTCTTACTCACTTACTGTGGGATCTCAGGCAAGATCACACAGTAAACCTTCTAGAACCTAAGTTTCCTCATCTGTCAAATGGAAATAACAGATTAATCTTCCATAGCTGTTATGAGAATTGAATTAAACCATGTATGGCAGGCATAAAGAATGGCCTAGACATTGTTAGTACTCGGGGGACCCTGGCTATTACTTTGTATTTGTCATTTTACGTCACTTTGGGGTGTACTTCTGTCTTAATATGATAATACAGTCTCTTCTACTGCTCTGGACAAATCACAGGTCGATTCAGCAAATTGATTGCTCCTGTGATGACCCAAGCACTTCATTTTCTCCATGTTTTCAACCTCATGTTCTTCTTTCTCAGATGCAGAGCATCAACCCCAATCAGCCTGCCCTGAGGCTATGAACTTTTATTGAACATGGGCCATTTTCCAGTCACTGTTTTCAGGCGCCGTGAATGCAGTGATGAAGTTCCTGCTCTTCTAGAGCTCACATGCCAGCAACAAACCAACAGTAAGGAAGTAAATACAGAGACTTCTCTGGTAGCCCAGGGGTTAAGAGTCCACCCTGCCATGAACACAGGTTCAATCCCAGGTCGGGGAACTAAGATCCCACATGCCACAGAGCGACCAAGCCCGTGCACAGCAACTGCTGAGAGCATGCCACAACTAGAGGAAAACCCCACATGATTCAGCAAAGATCCCACAGGCCACACCTAAGACCCAACAAGGCTAAGGACAGCTTCTGGAAATTCAACAGTGTTTTCTAAGGGTGGAAGAAGTACAACTAAAAGAGGTACTTTCTAAAAGAAGTAAGGACACATTATATCAGGTTATGAAAAGTGCTATAAAATAAAGGCAGCAGAAAAAAAGGTGGGTAGACATGAGAAGGGTGCTATTTCATTGAAAGTGGCCTGAGAAGACCGCTGAGCACAGTGAGATGGCAAGGAAATGCAGACACCTGAGTAAAGGCTGTGCTGGGCAGAGGAACCACATGTGCAAAGGCCCTGAGGCAGGCAGGTGAGGAGTGTGTTGTGGAGCAGCAGGGGACCAGCAGAGCTGAAGCAGAGTGAGGGAGGAGAACATGCATCAGAGATGAGGTCTGGGGCTGGGGGCGGTGGTGGGGGAGTGGAATCCGATCACACATGTGGCTTTGACACACTAAGACTTGCTTTTACTCTGAGAGGCGAAGCCATTGAAGGGTTTCAGCAAAGGTGAGCTACAAGGTGACTTTTAAACAAATGAGTCTGGCTGCTCTGTGGATAGATTCTAGGGGTCAAGGGGGAACTGATGAGACCTAATCCACCTTCCTTACCTTTCAAAACAGAAACCCACCTTCTGCTTTTAAGCAACTCACTTCTACCTCCTGCTGGAAGAGAAAACTGAAGGTCCAGCAGTGACAAAGCATTCCAGAGACTATCCACAGGGCAGTAAAACTGGATGCAAAGCAAATATACTCCAATAAAAATTAATTAAAAAAAAAAAACCAAACACGAGTTTCGCCCTGAAGAATCTTTTATTTTGAAAAATTTCTCTGCATGATAGGAGCTCTCCACCATACTTGTGCTGAATCTTGTTTGTCTGGTGTGTCTCCTCAAACCAGAAGTTGTAAATAGCAGAAATCACATCTTGTCCTTGCTGGAAAATTCAAAACAAAAATGGGAAGTTAGTAAATAAATTGCTTGAAACAAAAGAGAAAAAGAGGAGAAATAAAAAACATTAAGCAATCACTTAACCTGGGGTAGAGAAAGTCAAAGGGAAATTTAAATTGATTTTTCAGTATGATGATTTTTTAAAAGCATGGCTCTTGCTCTCTTCTGTGCAGAATTTCAGGGAGTCCAGCTGGACGTAAAGCAGAGGCTGTGATCTAATAAGAAAGAAGGTGACCATGAGATATCGTGTGAGTTATCTAAGGAGATTTAGGAACAGTGATTCAGTCTCTGGCATAAAGCAGATGCTCAACAAATATTGAAGAAATGACCATCACTATGGGGGATATAGAAGACAAGGGAATGACAGCAAAGAACATTTCCTCCTGGTGAACAAGACTGGGGAAGGAGGTGGAGCATCACAGGGCTTAGCCTGACAGCCACATGGAAGGGCAGTGAGATGCAGAAGTGGTCATTCCCAGACAGGAGTCCAAAGAATGTCCTGGGCCTAAAGGCCACCCCCTGAAGGCAGGTGCCCCAGAGTTCCTTCTGTCTCTTTCAGACCTGCTATCTCAGACAAGCCTCGTTCTGAGCTTGCCAAGTCTTGGAACACAAAGCCAAAGCCCCACACAAATCAGATGATGGGCCAAGCCCACCCTCCATGCCTGGCCTGGGCCTTGCTCTCCAGCCTCCCTTCCACCACTCCCTGTTCCTAACCCGGCGTGATGCCAAGCTACTGTGGGTTCTTATACATGCTTCCTGGTGCCTCGCTCCCCTGCCTCTACTCTGGTATTCTTACCGCCGAGAGCACCCTACCTCCCTGAGCCCCTTGCCCCAACTCCAGGGTCACAACCCTTTCACCTGATTGACTCCTTCTCAGGCTTCAAGATTTATCTCAGGGATCACCTCCTCCAGGAAGCCTCCCTTGATTCTCTTGGCAAAAATGAATGCTTCTGGGACTTCCCTGGGGATCCAGTGGTTGAGACTGTGCACTCCCAATGCAAAGGGCCTGGGTTCAATCCCTAGTTGGGGAACTAGATCCCACATGCAGCAACTGGGAGTCCATATGCCACAGCTAAGAGTTGTCATGCCAAAATTAAGACCTGGAACAGCCAAATAATAAAATATTTCTTTTTAAAAACTGAATGCTTCTCCCCTGTGCTTTCAGAGCCTCGTTGTTTACATTTACCACTGCTCTTGCTTCCCTCTAGCTCAAATGGTAAAGAATCTGCCTGCAATCCAGGAGACCCAGGTTCGAACCCTGGGTTAGGAAGATCCCCTGGAGAAGGGAATGGCAACCCACTCCAATATTCCTGCCTGGAGAAGTCCATGGACAGAGGAGCCTGACAGGCTACAGTCTACAGGGTCGCAAAGAGACAGACACAACTGAGCAACTAATGCATACACCATTGCTCTTACCACTCTCTTGAAAGTCTGGGAAGTCTGAACTTCACATGTCTGCCTCCCCAACAGCCCCCATACTCATGAATCCACAGTTACATGAAAGTATGTCCTCCCCAAGGGGGAGAGCCCCGCAGTGATGCCTGTCCAGCTGAAGTCCCCAGACTGTGGATTTTCGGACAGAAAGCTGCCAGTCTGATGAGAGAAAGGCTGCAGGCCTTGAAACTGTGTGCAGGGAAGGGAGTGTGGTCAGAAGGAGGCCCCAGGAGGCCTAAGGGAGGCCGAGCAGCAGGGTGGGCCAAGAGGGTGGAACGGCTCCCAGGAGACTTCCTAGAAGAAAGGGTTGCCTCTTAGAAAAGATTAGAGTCCTGCCTTTTGTCAGTTCACCTACCTGTCCCCTTCCACCACCTCACCAACATCGGAGAAAGAGTCTACTGTTGAGTCCCGATCTTCAACACAGCAAACATGAAGCAGGTGCTGAAGTGGCACCTTTTTCTCTCGGCCCACCCTTCCGTTCGTCCTAGCACCGAATCCTGAGGGGCCACAAAGGGGGTCACAGCTCCCTCAGCCACCTCTCTGAGCGACTCTTTTGTGTTAAACAGGAGTTTTCTTAAATAAATTTTAAAAACACACCTGTGTAGCTGCTTGCCTACAAATACAAACATGTTTATGCTAAGATACACACGTACATATCTCCTCTACGATCTAACTTTGCAAGTCGTTAAATTCAACAGAGGAGGCCCTGAGAGGCCGCGCGGTGACACTCCTGTGCTCCCTCCCGCTCAGAGCACAAGAAAGACATTAATCTGCCACGCTTCTGGGTTTCAGCTCTGAAACCCAGTGTGTTTCAGCTCTGGTGTGGTTCGTTGTGACCTGCAGCTTCCTGGTGGGTGAACTTGAAAAGCCCTTCTCCTACTTTCAACCCTTGACTCCTGCTTCCACCCCAGAAGCTCGGGGAAAAGGCCTATTCAGCATCCTCCCAGGGGAGGGGTGCAGTGAGGAGAAGAAGTCCAAGACTTCCTGCTCTGCCCACGGGGTGAGCCCCGGGACAATGCGGAGATTAACTTGAGAGGGAGCAGCCAGCCAGCCCAGGGAGCGGCTGCTTCTGGCAGGAGGCGCCCGCCAGGGAGCACAAGCCCCTTCACTGCTCTGCCCTGCTATCCTAAGCCTGCGTGTGAGTAGAGACCGGCCTGGGCAAACCGTGTGCCCTCCGTCTGCACACAGTAAGGGCCCGTGGGAGGCACCATGTGGAGCGATTGGGGTCTGCAGACACTCCCTGGCAATAGTGGGTGGGAGGCCCTAATTGACAGTGGGGAGTGGGGTGGGGGAGTGCAATCTGCAAGCACAGCAAGAGGGATACAGGTCAGAGCACACAAGGGAACTTCTGCTGAAGAAAGGAAGATGGTGATGCTCCAGGTATCATGGAATCGGTCCAGAAACAGAGGGTCCACAGAGGCTATATACCCAGACCCCCACCTCTGATTGTCCAACCAGAACCTCCAGGGCTGGACCCAATCAGGCATCGTCTACTGCCCCCACTCTCCCACCACACAGGGGCAGCCATACAGATCACCCTGCCAGAGTCACCTGAGGACAGGGGCAAGTGAGCTTGGCACGAGAGCTCTGTTAGAGCAACATGCTTTCCCTGCTCCATCCAACAACCGTGACTTTGTGGATTGTGCCAACAAGTTCCAGAAAGCCTTGCTGACCTGGAGCGAGAGCCGGTGCCTGGAGTTCCATGAAGACAGGGAGGCCTTGCTAGATGCTAAACATAAGCTCTCCATAAACGCCATAACCTCTTCTTCTGTACTCAGTGGAGACCCCTGACTGTCTGCCCTATGCCCCACGCCTCAACAATTGCACCCCTTCCTGCCAGATGCCTGGGTCTCAGCACTGAGATGACACTGCCCTGCTTGCCTGCAATGAGCGGTCTCTACAACTATTGGCTGTTTTGAGTCTGTGCTCCTATTCTGTAGGTGGCCTTCAGGCTCCACACACCGCACTTCTCTCCCAATAATCTGGACAATTTAAGAGAAGAGATCTGAGATATTAGCAGATGACCTTAATAGGGACAGACAGATGCCTTGGGCCCCGGCCTCTTTCCCTTTCACCAGAATTCTGGGGACTTCTCCCAAGGAACAACACAACTGCTCAAAGATGAATGACAAAGGCGTTTTATTGAAGATTCACCCAAAGAAGGCTAAAGGGAAGGAGAAGAGTGGGACAGGGTACTCAGGGGTTCTTGTCCCAACCTTGCAGGGTTGGTTGCTGCCCAGGGATGGAGAAAGAGTTTGGTCCTGATGTAGAGGGAGATGCAGGATCTGGTAGGAGGCAGCGCTGGGCTGGGAGGGGACACATGACCCTGATAATCCTGGAGATAAGCACCCGATTGGATTCTCCTCTGTCCATGGGAGGTAAAGAGTCAGTCGACACCTCTCCTATTCCAGCTGGATCACAAGCCCAAATCAGGAAGAAGCTACCAAACTCTAAGAAAGCAGAATCCACGTCCTGGCGCTGAGGTGACGCTGGTAAGACGAGCCCCAGGAAAGGAGAGTGGAGGTGGAGTGAAGGAAGCAGAGACACCAGGGCTGGGCAGGCTGGCCGCAGAGGGCTTCAGGGCCCCCGTCTCCTTTATCGGAAGGATTTCTTGGTCAGGGTGGTGGTAGAGATGATCTTGCCGCTGGAACTGCCGCCGATGCCACCACCGAATCCAAAGCCACCTCCGGAGCCAGAACCCAGGCCAAATCCAGAGCTGCCTCCTAACCCTCCACCAAGGCCTCCTGCGCAGGAGCCAGAGCCCAGGCCAAATCCAGAGCTGCCTCCTAACCCTCCACTGAGCCCTCCTGCGCTGGCAGCGCCGCCAACCACAGCTGCAGGAAAAAGGCAAGGACAAGGTTACTCCAACAGCACTGGTACCGGGAATCTCACCCCAAAGCTGGGCAAACAAATGGCCACAGCAGGGAGCAGACAGTACTTACAGATGCTCACAGCACTCTGGCATTCTCCAGACATTCTGTGGGGGAGAGAAAGAGCAGTGAACCTCAGCAAGCCTGGAGCCATGCTTCGTTCAACAAGCCGGTGGCAAGCACCCTCCCCCTTGTTAAGCAGCCGAATTGAGGCCTGAACGTGAGCCTGTCATGTAACAGCATCCGGTTCGCAACACGCCAGCACTGAAGCAAGTGGTACAGCAGAGGCGCCCTGGACTGGCCACGGCTCTGGACCCTCTCCATTTCCCGTTTCCACCCTGCCTTCCCCACTCACCGGCACTCCTCGCCCTCCAGCAGCTTGCGGTAGGTGGCGATCTCGATGTCCAGGGCCAGCTTGACGCTCAGGAGCTCCTGGTACTCTCGCAGCACACGGGCCAGCTCCTCCTTGGCCTTCTGCAGGGCGGCCTCTAGCTCTGTGCGCTTGCTGTAGGCATCTTTTAGGGCCACCTCCCCACGCTGCTCTGCATCGGCCACAGATCCCTGCAGAGTCTGGCACTGAAGACAACGGCACGGGACAGGCATCAATCATTAGGGGCCTGTTGTCAAGACCTCGAAATCTGTCCCCTCTCCTGTAGCCACTTTACTTGGCTTAGGATGTTAGGATTCTGTCTGTCCTTCTCCCCACCTTCCCTGACTCATGCATTTTATTCACCCCTGCTAGAGTCCACCAATGCCCCCACCAGACTGATTCAACAAAAATGAAAAAAACCAATGAAAAAGAGCCAAGAAATCTTATTTACTGAGGTGTCATATCATGTTAACTAGGTTACTGCTGAAAAGATTTGGGTATGACTTGTTCGTTTTCAGTAACTAAGTCGTGTCCTACTTTGCCACCCCATGGACTATAGCCCACCAGCTTCTCTGCCCATAGGATTTCCCAGGCAAGAATACTGGAGTGGGTTGCCATTTCCTTATGCAAAGAGTTACAAATCCCCTGCAGACCAGCTCAAGATCTTCCAGCCTGATGCATTGTCTGCTTGTCTACTCTGGAGACATGTCTTGGGCCCTTGGCCCTCTAGTGAGACTTTGGGGAAGAGGTGACACCTACCTGCTTCTTGACGTTCTCGATCTCAGCCCGCAGCCTCTGGATCAACCTGTTAAGCTCTGAAATCTCATTCTTGGTGTTCTTCAAGCTGTCTCCATGTTGGTCCACTGAGTTCTGAAGCTGCTGGACCTGAGACCCAGGGAAACAAGGATCAGGGCTATTTGGGTTGGGTCTATCCTCCAATGAACTCAGCAAGAATAGCCACAGGTGGCAGGGGTAATACAAAAGGTCACGTAATCTCCAGGCAGACCAGGATCAGTGACACCCAGAAGAATCAGTTTACCTCTGACTTCTCTTGGGCTCAAGCTGATGATGGCTTGCTCACAAACATCAAAAGCAGAGCCCCAGAAGCCACCCTCAACTCCAGAGAGAACTCCAGCACTCACCTTGGTCTGGTACAGGGCCTCAGCCTCAGCCTTGCTCCTCTGGGCAATCTCCTCATACTGGGCCCGGACCTCAGCAATGATGCTGTCCAGATCCAGGTTGCGGTTGTTGTCCATGGAGAGGACCACGGATGTGTCGCTGACCTGGGTCTGCATCTGGGACAGCTCCTGCAGGGAAAGTGTCTCCTATCAGGCCTACTGGAGGGTCTTCCCTAATCTCTGACACCAGAGGCCCACCATCATCATAGAAATGGCCCTGCCACAGGCTCAGATGGGAGCCGACTTGGCATTCCCAAAGTGTACAGAAGAGGAGGAGGGGTAAATTTCTATGCAAAAATCAAGCAGTTGGTGACATCTCAGGACAGAAGAGCAATGTCTCTAGTCTTCCCTGCTCACTGGGGACCACAAATCACTCCAGGTCAGGGGGCTCAAGTATGTTGTCATGGAAGGGAAGATAATGATCTATCTCACTGGAGAAATGCTAAATGGCAATCACTTCTATCCCGAGCAAACTTTAGATCTAATCATCTAAGACAACCTCTGGGTTTAGAGAACCGCTCGGTTTCAGTTGAATCTCTCACTTCAATCCTTTCTATCCATGACCTTGCTGAGAACCCATGGCCCTGAAGTAAGGGAGTGGGAGTCCTTTCAAAGGACTGTCAATTCCAACCAGCAGCCTCACAGGTGGAGGCCTTCCCTGAATGGAGAGGGTTGGAGATGGAGTCCTCACCGCAGCATAGAGGACCCTCAGGAAGTTGATCTCATCGTTGAGGGCATCCACCTTGGCCTCCAGCTCCACCTTGTTCATGTAGGCAGCATCCACATCCTGCAGAGGAGAAGGGAGGATGAGAGACAAGGAGCAAGCATTCCAACGAGGGGCAGGGGCATCGTGTGATACACAAAGGTCGCATCAGGTGAGGTGTGAGGGCCTCACCTTATTTGGCCTGTTCTGCCCCTAAAGCCACCTGCAGACATGGAAGTTAATTATCCACATGGGCTTTTCTCACAGCCTTAATTCCTAGTTCAGTGAGATCTGGATAGTACCAAGGTAGGGTGGGGTTGGGGGGAGAAGGTCAGGATGAACCAAACCCATGATTCAAGCCAAAGACCACTCCTGAGGGACCTGGGAGCACATCACTACCCTCCTTCAACCCTCACCTTCTTGAGGACCACAAAGTCATTTTCAGCAGCTGTGCGTTTGTTGATTTCATCTTCATACCTGGGAGTGGAAAGATGAGAAAGAAAAGACAAGAGGTCCACAGGGAGTTAGTGTTTCTCACTCTTTCCTGCTGGTTTCCAAACATCTCTTTGAAAAACTCCATCTAATTGGCTACATTTTCCCATGTTCATGCAGATATTAATTTCATTTACATTTGCTGAGTAATGAATTGTTTGAGATACCAGTCTGAATAAATCCTAGTTTATTCAGAGGAGTGAAACCAAATTTTAAAAAGACTGTTTGCAAGAGAAAAGATGTAAGGAGGAGAACAAGCATGATCTGGTTGATTTTATTTGAGTAGAAGAGCTACCTTTGGCCATTAGGTGGACTAAATTCTTAGGAGAGTTGCCAATGCTCCAGTTCTTCTTCTTTGGTATGAGAGTGAATTGAGAGAGGGAGCTGGTATTTTTCTGTTTCATCCCATAATGGGCATACTGGTTAAGATTCTGCACTCCCTCTGCAGGGGGCATGGGTTTGATCCCAGATCAGGGAACTAAGATCCCACAGTCTGCACAGTGCTGCCAGTAAATAATAATAATACAGATGAAGAAAACTGAGATTCAGAGAGGTTAAGCAAGTCAACCAAGATCACACAGCTTAGTAAGTGGAGGAATCAGTATGCCAAGCAGGTCCATCTCTCTTTACAGCCTGTGTTTTTCTCACCCTGCTGTGTTACTTTTCACCTGTTTGGTATAAGCCAAGCCCAGCTCCCTGAATCTATCACTCATTTTCTGTTTGGGGCAACTTAGAGTTACTAGACATCATCCTATTTTAAAAAATGACCATGTAGATGCAGGAGAACAGACTGGAGGTCATCCCTGACTCTTCAGGGTCTCTTCCGAGCCTGGGATTCCAAATGACTGCAGAGGAGCCCCGGCACACTCAGACAGATTTGCTGGATGGCATTCGCTCCCTACATACTTGGTTTTGTAGTCCTCCACACTGTCCTGCATGATCTTCAGCTCAGACTGCAGGCGTCCCTTGTCGTTGGCTAAGGTATCCACCTGCTTCCTCAGGGCATTGAGGTAGGCCTCAAAGAAGGGCTCGAGGTTTTTGACAGATGTGGTAGTCGTCTGCTGCTGGAGGAGTTTCCATTTGGTCTCTAGCACCTTGTTCTGCTGCTCTAAGAACCGCACCTGTATTTAACAAAGGCACCAACCGACAAATGAGAGCCTGAAACTCTGGCAGAAGAGCTGGACCACACCAACCCAGTCAATCCAAGCCATCCAGGCAGCCCAAGGGCCATCAGAGTAGGGCCACCGCCTTACAGCTTCAGGCACCATCTGCTGGAGTCAATGTGGCAGACCCCTCCACAGAAGCAAGTAGGCCACGTGTGTTGGGAAGAACAGAGCAGAGCCCACGCATCGGGGCCTACTGTGCAGCAAGAACAACTAGACCACAGGGGTCCAGAGGCCCTAGGAAGAGTTGCTGAAAAGAACACTGAACTTCTATGAAATAATAAAACAAATTCAGGAAATACAACCACAGCCTAGGGGCTATTGCATTCAATGTGACCTCACCCAAGGCAAAGGAATGATGAACGCACTGAAGATGTTTTTAAACAAGCTTTCTTATAAATGGACCTCATGTGTCCCTGTGAACCTGTGAACAATGGAATATAAAATGTTTAAGATCAAGCCCTAGACATATTCTGAGTCTCATAGACTCAGTCCTGCAAGGGAACTTCCCTGAACCTTCCCTCTAGGAAGAGATCTAGCCAAATAAACCAAGGTGTAGCGTGACATTTCCACTTTATGTGCCTCAGAATAGAAGAGAAAGCAGATAAGGGTGGCTGATCATAATTTGAACTTAAACCGATGATGGGAGAGAAGACAAGTAAGCACCCAACTGTCAGTCTTACTTTTACACCTGTAGGTCGTAGAGTCACTATGAAGCCCTTTTAAGCTACTAGGGATTTCTTCAAGCTAGCAAGAACAAGTATTACCATTCAATCTATTCCAAGATCATTCATTCTTGCCCCATTCATCTAAGAGAACTAAGACCTCATTGCACAGAGAACCAGGGCAACCTGGGCCAAATGTGCTACACCCATCCATTCAGTCATTCATCTTTGGATTAATGACTTTCCGGAACTAATCTGTTTGCTATCATCCATCACACATAAACATAGCAAACAGCGTAAAAGTCTTGAACCTCTAGACCTAGCATGGAGAAGGAAAGTAGACTACAAAAAAAAAAAAGAAAAGGGAGAGATTCAGCCCACCTCCTCTTCAAAAAGACCCCAAAATGAACAATTTTGCCCAGAGTCAGGAGGATGAACGCAATGACCTTCTGAGATCCTCATGGGACCTGGAATCTGCCACCGGAGTCAGTCCCTTTCTCATTTGAGAAAGCAGCCTGGTTTTCTTCTGCTCCAAATTCGGAAGTGCCAGTAGTTAAGCAATCGTATTAACTAGAATGAACTAACTATTAAATTATTGACCATGTTATTTCTGAAACCCAAATATAGAGAAAAAGCAGAGAAACGATGAGCCCACTTTATAGCTGGGGTGACTGGGCCCAGAAAAGTTGAACAATTTGCCCAGAAGCACATAGCAACCTTAGGGAAATTCAAACGTTGAACTGTTTTGAGCAGCCTATTTTCCCACCAGCCACAGGACAAAAGAGAAAGAGTAATGGTTCTCCTTAACCGGGTAGGAAACAGAGGCCCAGAGAAATTCTCAGGTTTCCCAAGTCTGCAGCAGGCTTAGGTATGAGATGCTGGGACTCCGAAACCCTGGCTTCTACCACCTTGTCTGACCAAGCGGCTGCTCACCTTGTCAATGAAGGAGGCAAACTTGTTGTTGAGGAGCTTGATCTGCTCACGCTCCTCAGTCCGGACCTTCTGGATCTCAGGGTCGATCTCCACATGGAGTGGGGTCAGCAGGCTCTGGTTGATGGTGACTTCCTGAATCCCTCCAGCAGGGCAGACCGGGAAGCCAGCACCACCTCGTCCACCGAAGGAGCCCCCGAATCCACCGCCAAAGCCGCCGGCACCAAAACCAGAGCCAAAACCTCCAGCAGCACCAAAACCTCCTGCAGCCCCGAAGCCACCTGCAGCCCCGAAGCCGGCACCCTGCCGGCACCCGGCCATGCTGATGGAGATGCTCTTGTTCCCCCCGAGGTTGTAGAGGCTTCTGCTGCCGAAGCCCCCAGAGGAGCAGCGGCCTGCACCCCCAGACATGGAGGCCGAGCTGAAAGCAGCCTTCTTGACCCCACCTACGATGGCCGAGCCGCAGCTAAAGCCACGGGACCCGCCTCGAATGCCCTGCTGTCTGGCGATCATGACTGGAGAGAGAGGAGCAAGCTCAGAGTTGTCAGGGAGAAGCGAGAGGGGCCAGGTCACTGACTGCAGCAGCACCAGCCTGGGTCGCTTATATGTGCTGGAGAGCAGGGCTTGGTTGCAGGGGCATAAAGGGAAAAATCTGAAACATCTCTGGGCTTGGCCTTTGGCACTGGTCCATCCTTCTTGCACCTGCTGAACTTGTCACAAACACACCTACAAAAGTCATTCGGAGGGCACACTCTCTTCCCCAAGAAGCTGAACCACTGTCCCAGGGCCTCCTAGGTCACAACCACCCCTCCACCCGACACTGCACTCTAATCTCACCAGCCTCCAGGGGCCTCCCTGCTCCAGACAAGACAATCGTCGCTCCGTCGCTCACTCCACAGAATTTGGAACCTGAGAGATTGACTTCAAATGCACGCTTTGCAAACCTGCAGCTAGTCATTCTCTGGTGCTCAGTTGCTTCACCCATAAATTGGAAATAATACAAATATTTGCCTTCACCTTCTGTCAAGATCCTGAGATTACAAGGAGTGAGGGCTTTGTGACCTGTCAGAGACTGCATGTATATTTGTCACTACATTACTATTCCTCTGTGTGCACTTGGCCCCAAAAAGGGAGTCCCTGGTATCTCAGATGGTAAAGATTCTGCCTGCAATGCAGGAGACCCAGGATCAACCCCTGGGTCAGGAAGATCCCCCGGAGGAGGGCATGGAAATACACTCGGGTATTCTCGCCTGGAGAATCCCATGGACAGAGAAGCCTGGTGGGCTACAGTCCATGGGGTCACACAGAGTCAGACACAACTAAACAACCAACACACACACACATACACACATATATACAAAAGGGGAAATCCATAGTCCAGCCTTCTAGACTTCCAGGCCTGTAGATCAGGACTCAGCTTGGGACTTCCTTGGTGGTACAGTGGTTAAGAATCCACCGGCCAATGCATGGGACATGGGTTCGATCCCTGGTCCAGGGAGGTTCCTCAGGCCACCAGACTACAAGCCTGGGCATCACAATTACTGAGCCCGCGCTCTCGAGTCCACGAACTGAAACTACTGAAGCGAACATGCCCTAGAGCCCATGCTCTGCAACAAGAGAAGCCACTGCAATGAGAAGCCCATGCACCCCAACAAAGAGTGGCCCCAGCTCTCTGTAATTAGAGAAAGCCTGTGTGCAGCAACAAAGACCCAGGGCAGCCAAAAATAAATAGTTTTTTAAAAGACTCAGCTTGACTTCATACACATTATTGAAAACCTACTATCTGCCAGGCATGGATCTGGAGGCAAAATACAGGTGACTCTGCCTTGGGCTCTCAGGACTTACATTCCTTATTGGGACTCCAGACTGCATTTACCAGATTCTAGGTCAGCATTCTCCAGGCTGGGTCCTGATTGTGTGTGCTGTGTCACTCCATTTGCTGCCCAGTTGTTTGCTTGGCTCACCAGGACAGGCCATGTTCTGTTTTCGCATAACAGTCTCAGCATTCGGGGCAGGAGCTGGAACAATGGAGTGATGGGGAATCCCTTTGGCAGAATAATGAAACCTATGAGCCCCTTCTCAGAGCAATGTTTTCAGATACAATACCCTAGTTTTAAGCTCGAATTTAAAGTCTTTCCCACTGAGTGCAATGGATCTGTGTTCAAATCCCACCTGGTGCTACTAACTGGCTGTGCAATCTTGGGCAGGTCACCTAACCTCTCAGAACCCATAGATCATAGATGATCTCATAGATCATGAGATGATGTACCTACAGTGTCTGGTACACAGTAGGTCAGGAGAAAATTCATTCTTACATCCTGCCCAGGCTTCAGTGTTGCCACTTTTGAGGAGAAATCAGATGAATCTTCATCTCTCCTCTCAATCTCTAATGAGACTGCTATCCCGAAACTGGGGAATGGCAGTGAAGAGGGTATGCATGATTCCCACAGGCCCAAGCTGACCCTGACCAAATGAAAGCTGGCCACTGCAAAAACAAGCAGCCCTAGACTTCTCTGGAGGTCCAGAGGCTAAGAATTTGCCTGCCAGTGCAGAGGACAAGGGTTCGATCGCTGGTCCAAGACAATCCCACGTGCCACAGAGCAGCTAAGCCTGTGCCCCACAACTACTGAGCCTGCGCTCTAGAGCCCAGGCTCCACAAGAGAAGCCACCGCAATGAGAAACCCTCACACTGCAACGAAGAGTAGCCCCCACTTGCTGCAACTAGAGAAAGCCCTCACAGGAACGCAGATCCGGTGCAGCCAAAAATAATTAAAAAAAAAAAAAATGAGCAGCCCCTTCCATGCAAAGAGACTGAGGAGACCCGTGGGATGCATGGATCCAGGTCATGGGAAGCAGGCTGCAGGAAGACTGGACTGGCTGGGAGCTCTCTCCTCCAGCCAGCTCCTCTCTCCCCACCCCCACCCTCATCGCCTCTCCCTGCCCTCCTCTTCCTCTGTTTCTCATCCACACCTCACCCTCTGTCCCCATCTACCTCTGCCTTTGCTGGGCTCTCTATGCACCTGCCCAGAAGGCCTCTAAGTAAATGAGTGGATGGAAGGGTTATGGCAGGGAGGATAGGAGACATCCCCCCTCCACCGGGGCTCCATCAAAGGTCCGCTGGAGAAAGCCCGAGCCGTGGTCCATCCATCTATAGTAAGTGAGCACTCCAGAGCCAGGACCATCTCCTGTGAGGGTCAGGGTTGGACATCCTTTCACCCTCTCAATAAGTATTTATAGAGTGCCAGCTTTGTGCCAGGCTCTGCTCTGACTGCTTTATATACATGTGATCATGTAATCTTCCTAGAAACTCTCTGTAATCAACATCACAACTGTGCTTACAAATGATGACTTGAAGAGCCTGGGGAGATGAAGTAGTCCCCAGGGTCACACAGTGGTGGAGCTACAACCCCAACTGACATCAGTCTGTTCCAAAAGGCTCTGCCCTCCCTGGCCTCTCACCCATACCATCCTGCCTGATATAAAGTCAGTTTGTCTAATTTGTGCCGCAGTGAATCCAGAATTGGGCACCTGAGCAAACCTTGAACCAACAGTTCAGGTCAAGGGGGCTCTGCTGCTGCTGCTAAGTCGCTTCAGTCGTGTGCGACTCTGTGCGACCGCATAGATGGAAGCCCACCAGGCTCCCCAGTCCCTGGGATTCTCCAGGCAAAAACACTGGAGTGGGTTGCCGTTTCCTTCCCCAATGCATCAAAGTGAAAAGTGAAAGTGAAGCCGCTCAGTCATGTCCGACTTAGCGATCCCATAGACTGCAGCCCACCAGGCTCCTCCATCCATGGGATTTTCCAGGCAAGAGTACTGGAGTGGGTTGCCATTGCCTTCTCTGAGGGGGCTCTGAGGGTGTAAGTATCCTAGGGTTTACCGACTTCCACCCTAGTGGGCATGGCTGAGGCTGTAACTGAAGGAGTAGGGAACACCTGGAGCCACCCTCTAGGGAAGCCGAGGTCTGATTGTCTGCTTTTCTGCCTCAAGGGCTGGAAGGGGCAGTACCCAGGGCTCAGACCCCCTCACCTGCCTCACCTCCCACTCATGACTCCATCTTCCTGGCTGCCTCTAGGGGTTGATGAGGACTTTTGTAGGCTAGGAGGAGGGTTTTCCTCCCCAGAGATGTATCCCCATGGTCTCTTGTGATGTGTCCATTGTGTCTTATAGTCTATAGCTCTGACACCCCAATACAAGAAAATTCTGTGTCCTTAAGGTGTGTCTAAAACAGAAAGCCAACAGAGGTGGAAGGAACTTTAAGGGAAATAATCTATAATATATAATCAGTCTTATTTTGTGCCCGTGAGACACTCAAACCATGGATCCTCGATGGAGGTACTTCTCGTCATGCAAACCCTAAGTTGAGGCAGAGGTCATCCCTCAAACAGAAAGATGAGGGAAAGGCTGCCTGGCTTTCCAGGTAGCAGTTACTCTCCCAGAGAACTGCCATCAAGCACTGGACGCTGAGTGCTTTTCTTGTAAGAATTCCCTTCATCACAACAACCCAGCAAAAGGGGGTCGCCAGGCTGTTTAGAGCCACAGACAACCAAGGTGGAGAGAGGTTATATAATTTGACTAAGATTACACAGCTAGGAAGTGGTGGAAGTAGGTGGCCAGTCCTGTCCATTTAACTTCAAAGCTTGTGAACTTGATCTCTACACCCCAACGGTTTATATCAAACTGCAGGAAAAACAATTATCCAGGAACTTTGCCCCATAGCTTGTGGTCCACCAGAGCAGCCACAGGGTCTCGGCCAGCGCTAAGTGTTCTGTCCTTGATTCTGCCAAGGAATGTTGATCGGATCATGTGGCCCTGCCTTACAACTACCCAATAAGATAGGACCCTGTCGTGGGGGGGCCAATTCTGTGTCCCCAACTAAGTCCAAATTAGCTAAATGACAAATCCTACAATAAACCCAAACCAAACAGAAAGGAAGTTCTAGACTGGAGCCCTATTCTGTGGCTCATTATAAAGTCAGAATTCCCAGAAGTTCATAAAATCCTCAGACTATAGCCTGAAAAACTCAAGGCAGCATGCCCCCAGTGTACAAGAGAGCCCTCTCCCACAAGGGAGAAAGGCAAAGAAGAGTTTCCATCTGTGAAAAAGGGAAGGATGCCTCCTGCAGCCCTGGGCCAGAGGCAGGAAACGGGACCAGGTGACTCTACCTGGCAGCAACAGCTAAAATCCGGTTCCCTGCCCCACCTCCATGCTTCCACTCTTGTCCTTGTGACCCTTCCTCAACTGGCAGCCGTTCCCCATCTTGTCAAAGAGGGATGAACAGCTGACAGGGGTGTGGAGCAGAGCAGAGGGTGTGTTTGCCTGAGGCTTTGTGGGTGAGGGAGGCAAGCCCTGGCATTCAGTCCTGGGATTACAGGGATCCCAAGTCTTTTGCTCTTAGCCCCAAACCTGGTGTGTGGTGTGGGAAAGCAGCCCCCCCCCTCGCCCTGACCGGGTAGGTGTTCAGTCACCCTGTTCAGTCACCCAGCCTCAGCCACCCCTGAGTCACTCCGTGGGGAGCCAGAGCCAACTTGGGGATCAGAAATTCTACACAAAGGACCAGTCAGCATTTCGGAACGGGGACAGTGAGGGCAGAGAGAGGGTGGGGAACCCTTGGAATCGGGAAGAGGGGTCTGTGCACAAAGTCTCCACTTTCCCAGGGGCAGAGAGCATTTCTGGTCTCCCACGCCCCCCCAGGCATGTGTCAGCAGGGGTAACCCAACATGTTCTGGCAGCAAAACCATTCTTGTCATCAAAAACAAATGCACAGCCCCCTTTGTAAAACAGCTAAAAGAGGAGATGCTCTGACCGGTGCAGAGGGGAGAACTATGAATCTTCTTGCCTGCTGGCCTCTCCCAGACCCCTTAAGAGCAGCCCCTGGGGTCCTGAGTCTCTAGAAATTCAGCCTGGAAGCCCATGTATGGGCCATTCCCAGACTTACACAAGTATTTCTAAGTAACATAACACATTGTCCTTAGTGGATCTTCCTGGCCCATAGTATAATCTTTGAGTTTTGTTATATGATGAAACTGTTTCTATTTCTTAAGTCCTAAATATAATTTCATATCTTTCTGCCTTTTCATATTGTTCATGGGATTCTCAAGGCAAGAATACTGAAGTGGTTTGCCATTCTCTTCTCCAGTAGACCACATTTTGTCAGAAGTCTCCACCATGACCCTTCCGAGCCTACACAGCATGGCTCATAGTTTCATTGAGTTAGACATGGCCTGTGGTCCATGTGATCAGTTTGATTAGTTTTCTGTGATTGTGGTTTTCATTCTGTCTGCCCTCTGATGGATAAGGATAAGAGGCTTATTATGGAAGCTTCCTGATGGCAGAGACTGTCAATCCTAAAGGAAATCAGTCCTGAATATTCACTGGAAGGACTGATGCTGAAACTGAAACTCCAGTACTTTGGCCACCTGATGCAAAGAACTGACTCATTGGAAAAGACCCTGATGCTGGGAAAGATCGAAGGCAAGAGGAGAAGGGAACTACAGAGAGTAAGATGGCTTGATGGCATCACCGACTCGATGGGCATAAGTTTGAGCAAGCTCCGGGAGCTGGTGATGGACAGGGAAGCCTGGTGTGCTGCAGTCCATGGGGTCACAAAGAGTCGGACACAACTGAGCAACTAAACTGAATTGAAGTGAAATATAATGTCAATAAAATTGTTTCTCTGTTAGGATATATACCTATGTGTATATGTATAACTGAATCACTTTGCTGTACACTTGAAATTGACACAGCACTGTAAATTAACTATGCTTCAATATTTTAAAAAATATCTGATTACTACTTCCAGTTAGCTGAATTGGAATTGTGAGAGTGAGCACCCTTGCCTTATTCCTGATTTTTGAGGAAAAGCTTGTGACCTTTTACCTTGAAGTGTGATGTTAGCTGTGGGCTTGTGATAAATGGTTTTTCTTATGCTGAGGTATGTTCCCCTTATACCTAGTTTGTTGATAATTCTTATCATGAGTGGGTGTTGAATTCCTTCAAATGATTTTTCTGCATGTATTCAGATGATGCAGATCCCTGGGTCAGAAAGATTCCCTGGAGGAGGGCATGGCAGTGCACTCCAGTATTCTTGCCTGGAGAATCCCATGGACGAAGGAGCCTGACGGGCTACAGTCCATAGAGTCGCAAAGAGTCAGACATGACTGAAGAGGCTTAGCAGGAAGCACGTGCATTGAGATGATCATATGATTTTTTTATTATTTTATTAAATGTATCACACTTACGGATTTGTGTATGTTGTGACAACCTTGCATCCCAGGGATGAATCCCACTTGATCATGGTGTAGTGTCCTTTTAATGTGCTACGGTATTCAGTTTTCTAGTATTCTGTTGGGAATTTTTTTGTATCTATAGTCATCAGGGATATTGGTCTGTAGTTTTCTTTCCTTGTAGTGTGCTTATCTGGCTTTGATGCTAATTCCATGCGATGAGTTTGGGAGTTTTCCCTTCTCTTTGGGGTTTGGAGAAGTCTGAGAAGGGTTGGCATTAATTCTCCTTTAATATTTGGTAAAAAAAAAATTACTAATGAAGCCATCTGGTCCTGCAATTTTCCTTGTTGGGAGACTTTTAATTACTGATTCAATATTCCTTACTGGTAATTGATCAGTTCAGATTTCCAGTTTGTTCCTGATTGGGTCTTGGTAGGTGATATGTATCCAAGAAGTTATCCCTTTCTTCTAGGTTGTCTAGTTTATTGGCATATAGTTGTTCATAACAACCTCTTATAATCCTATGTATTTTTTTCATAATTTTGTTTATTTTTGACTGAACTGGGTCTTCATTGCTTTGCACGGGATTTATCGAGGTGTAATAATTGGAAACTACTCTTCATTGTGGTGTGTGAGCTTCTCGTTGCAATGGTGTCTCTTGTTGTGGAGCACAGGCTCTAGATGCATGGGCTTCAAAAGTTGCAGCATGTGGGCTCAGTAGTTGTGGCACACAGGCTTAGTTGCCCTGCAGCATGTGGAATCTACCCAGACCAGGGATCGAACCCATGTCCCCTGCACTGGCAGGCAGAGTCTTACACACTGTTCCCCCAGGAAGTCTGATCCTATGTATTTTTGTGGTATCAGTTGTAATGTCTCCTCTTTCTTCAATGATTTCATTGATTTGGGCCTTCTCTTTTTTCCTTGGTTAATCTAGCTAAAGGTTGTCAATTTTGTTCACCTTTTCAAAGATCTAACTCTTAGGGGGTTTTGTCTTTTCTATTATTTTCCTGTTTCCTATTTAATTTACTTCTGCTCTAATCCTTATTATTTCCTTCCTTCTTCTAAATATGGACTTACTCTGTTCTTTTTCTAGTTCCCTGAGGTTTTAAGTTAAGATGTTTATTTGGGTTCTTTCTATTTTCTCAATACATGTGTTTATAGCTATCAATTTCCCTCTTATAACTGCTCTTGCTGCATCTCATAAGTTTTGGTATGTTGTGTTCCCATTTTCATTTGCCTCCAGATACTTTTTTATTTCCATTTTTAAATTTCTTCTTTGATCTGTTGGTTACTGGAGTTGTTCTTTGGAGTGTACTGTTTAATTGCCATGTATTCATGAATTTTCCACTTTTCCTTCTGTTATTGGTTTATAGTTTCATACTATTGTGGTCAGCAAAGACATTTTATATTATTTAAGTCTTCTTGAATTTGTTAAGACTTGTTTTATGTGCAGCATCAATGATATAGTGGTGAGCATAGCTGCCTTCCAAGATTTATTTTGTAGCCAAACACAGGATTTATCCCAGAAAATGCTCCATGTGCACTTGAGAACAATATATATTCTGTTATTGGCAAGAAAATGTGAGTTTTTATGGATGACTGGATGTGAGGGCTAAAAGAGAAATCATCTCACTCCAAGATGATGAGCTGGGAACCAAAAGCCCAAGTTAAGGGAAGTAGTTCCTGCCAAGGCTCTTCTAAGCCAGATGCTTTACACACATTTTCATCACACCCGTTTTGACAAAGGAGGAAGTTCAGTCACTCAGTCATGTCCGACTCTGAGACCCCATGGACTGCAACACATCAGGCTTCCCTATCCATCACCAACTCCCAGAGTTTGCTCAAACTCATGGCCATCGAGTCGGTGATGCCATGCAACCATCCTCTGTCTCATCCTCTGTTGCCCCCTTACAAAAGGGGAAAGTGAGGCCCAAAGAAGCTAAGTAATTTGCCCAAGGTCACACAGCTAGTAAGTGGTAGCATCGGGATTTAAACCTATTGTGAAATCCAAGACCTCTCCACTGAACACATGCTGCCTGCCCCGCAGAGTTGGCAGGGGGCAGGGCACAGCAGCATTAGGGAAGTGGCTGGGCAATAGACAGCTGCTGGGAGCTGGGTCCTGCTGGGAGCTACTTACGTAATCCCTCCAGCTTTCCCCAGGAGGAGAGTAAGAGCCAAAGCCTACAGTGGTGATGGTACTGAACTAATGTGCTTTTAGCATGATTGAGATACTGTGAGCCTGTGGTTGCTGCTGCCTAACCATCACTGAGTGAATCAGCTGACAGTTTCTGTTCTCTGGGCAGGACAGACAAGCCCCAGACAGCTAGCTGCAATTGCCATTTATTGAGATACATCACAGCACAGAGAAGGGAGGGGGACGTAGGGAGATTCAGGGAGGGGGTGGTCTGGTGGGAGACGGGAGACCAACTTCTGTCTTTCCTTTATCCTTTCTCAGCCAGACCTGAGGCCAGAGCAGATGAGCAGAAGAGGTGAGAGAAGCCGAGATGGCCTGGGAAAATCCAACCTCCTCTCCATGGTCAAAATAGCATCCCCGAATCATCCAAACACATCCTGCAAACTGGTGGCCTTAACCACCCCTCCCATCCTGTTGCAGAACTAAGGAGAAAACCTGGGTAGATTTGAGCCCTTCCCAAAATGCAGATCCCATGCACCGTCTGGCATGCCTGTACCCTGGGTCAGTGGTCCTGGGGCTATTCCTGCTCCTGAGGATGGGGAGTGGAGAGAGAAGCGCAGGGGCCCCTGTTTGCAAGACAGCAGCTAATACCTCCGGCTGGACGTCTTGACCGTGGTGGTCTTCCGCAGGATGGAGGTGCCCCCAGAGACAGGCCCTCCCTTGACAGTGCTGTAGCCCGCATTTGTGCTGAATCTGCCCTTGCTGGCGCCCCCACCCCCACCCAGGGAGATGCCACCCCCGAAGCCAGCCGCGCCGCCTCCGCACACAGTGGTGGAGTTGCCCGTCACCGCTGCAAGAGAAAGGGTCTGGGTGAGGCGGAGCAGCCGTGTCAGGAGAGGATCCAGGGCTTCCAGACATCAGTGAGTGATGGGAATGAACTCAGAGAGTGGTGCCCTGGGAAACTGGGGGCAGGGAGCTCATTCTCTGGGACCCCCCAAAGCTGTCTCCAGGGCTCAAGGACAGATTGAAAGGACTGAGCAGAGGACTGGGGCCGGGCCCGGGGTGGCAAAATACTCACAAATGCTGACAGCACTGGGACATTCTCCAGACATCCTGGGGGAAACAGACAGGCCAGGTGAGGGATCAGTGGTCCCAGGAATCCAAGTAAAAACTCTCTCTCTCCCTCTCACTGTCTTTACAATAGATCAGCTCAGTGGGCCTTGAGACTCTCAGGAGCCGAGGCCACATGACAAAATCAGGGGACCCAGCTTGGCCCAGGGCTGCCCTGGGCCAGGCACCTTTCCGCCAGGTCCTAAAGCCAGCGTAGCAGAGAAAGCAGAGATTCGGTAGGCCAGGCAGCTCCATCCTTCTTCTGCCCTCTCCTCCCCCCACACTTGCACCATAAGCAGCACCCGCAGCTCCAGTGGGATGGGAAACAAAACCCACTTCACAACAGAGCTGCCCGTTTTCTGGCTAAGGTGACTTTCTCTACATCTCATGCCTTCCACAAGAACAGAGATGATGAATTTTTTTTCAAAGTTTCTGCTAGGGTCAGAATCTGGGGTTGGAAAAGAAAACCCTGTCCCCTGTTGGCCTGCCAAACACCATCAGGATTACTGATAGTAGTGCCAGCCAAGGAGACACACAGTGAGGCGCCGAACACAAGCAGGAGAGTCTCAGTGATGAGTTACGAGCCCAGCTCCATGGCTGCGCCCTTACCCTCCTACCCTTGGCACAAGAACCAACTACATGGGATCTCCCACAGGGCAGGGCTGGGAGCCCTCAGAATCAGGACGGGAAAGGGGGGGGCCACCCACCTGCTCTCCTCACTCTCCAGCAGCTTGCGGTAGGTAGCAATTTCCACGTCCAGGGCAAGCTTGACGTTCATGAGCGCCTGGTAGTCACGCAGCAGCCGAGCCAGGTCCTCCTTGGCCTGATTCAGGGCAGCATCCAGGTCCCCAAGTTTCTTCTGAGCATCTTTTAATGCCAGATCCCCACGCTGCTCCGCATCCGCGATGGCAGTCTGCAGCTGCTGGCACTGCCCAGGGCATGAGAGGTATTGGGCACACCCTCCAGGGTGATTGCATCCATCCCTCTGCCCTTAAACCAGACATCACCATCCCCAGCTCCCCTGACTGCCGCCCCAACCAACTGAGAATGAAGGAAAAGAGAAATATTCCTCTGAGAGAGGAGGTGATACTATACAAACAAGATCATGGAGCCCCACTGGGAAAGTTCTTACTGAAGTCTAATCTTAAGACCCTCCTGGAGGCTTTCCTGGTGGTTCAGCAGTTAAGAGTCTGCTTTGCAATGCAGAGGACATGGGTTTGATCCCCGGTCTGGGAAAATCACACATGCTGAGGAATAGCTAAGCCCATGTGCCACAACTACCGAGCCTGAGCACTCTAGAACCCATGCTCCACAACAAGAGACGCCACCACAATGAGAAGCCCATGCACCGCAATGAAGAGTAGTCCCTGCTCACTGCAACTAGAGAAATCCCAAGTGCAGCAACAAAGACCCACCACAGTCAAAAAATAAAAGAAAGAAAGAAATCTTAAAAAAAAAAAAAAAAAAAAACCTTCCTGCTGCAACTCACCTCAGTGCCACAAAAGAGATAAAATAAATCATACAAGCTCACCATTAACCAAATGCTTCATTCTGCTCTTAGGAGAAGCCTATGCCTTGGAGTCAGCAACTGGGACCTGGACTCTTGAATGCTGAGACTCCTGCTCTGACCTTCTGGAGATGGGATCAACCTTCTTGGAGGGGGCTACTCTACCCCTAATATGTTATGTGATCTTGGGCAAGTCCCTGTCCCTCTCTGAGCCTCAGTTTCCTCTCCTGTAAGAGGAGCTGCTTGATCTTATTGGTCCAGCGTTTGAGTATATCCCATCCATGAGGAGAAGAACAGGCCTCACCCTGAGCACACCTCTGCCAACACCCAGGCCTGACCCTCAGGCCCCCACCAGAGGCTCACCTGCTTCTTGACTGCATCTGCCTCCCCCTGCAGCCTCTGCACAGTGCGGGTGAGCTCGGCGATCTCATTCTTGGTGTCCCTCAGGTTGTCCCCATGCTTCCCAGCAGTCACCTGCAGTTCCTCATACTGGAGACCAAAGAAATGGCAGTGATCTATCAAATCGCTCCAGGCCCACCTGGGTAACTGCTGGCCCCTGGACCCACCTCACAGCTGGATGAGTAGGCTGGATGTGTCTGGTCCCAGCCTCTGAGGAGCCCAGGGTCCCAGGCCTCTCACCAAGGGGAAGGTCTGGGTACAGGCCCAACCCACACCCCTGAGCCAGCCATTCTCTCACCTTGGTCTGGTACCAGGACTCAGCCTCAGCCCTGCTCCTCTGGGCAATCTGCTCATACTGGGCCTTCACCTCAGCGATGATGCTGTCCAGGTCGAGGCTGCGGTTGTTGTCCATGGAGAGGACGACACTGGTGTCAGACACGTGAGTCTGCACTTGGCTCAGCTCCTGCAGAAACAGATGTAGCTGTCTCCAGCACCCCTGTCCCAGGCCAGGGGAGCAGGGGGTGAGGAGTGATTTTGGCATCAACAGGCCATGCTCCCGCCCCTCCAGGATCCACCCTAGAAGGAATCTAAGGCTGCCAGCAGAACTTCAGTCTCTCTAGCTGAAAACGGGGCTCCCAGTTGAATAGACCTCTTTCTTGGTGTGGATTTGCAGGCTTCCAAGAGCCTAAAGAAGGAAGGGGTGCATTCTAGTTGCTGCCAGGCCCTGAGCCAGCAGGCTCACCTGTAATCCTCAGAACCCCCGGAGGCAGGCGGGGCCGCAGCTGGCCCGCAGGAGGCTGTGCTGTGCTAAGTCTCTTAGTCACGTCCAACTCTTTGCGACCCCACGGACTATAGCCCACATGCCTCTCTGCCCATGGGCTTCTCCAGGCAAGAATACTGAAGCGGGTTTCCGTTTCCTCTTCCAGGGTATCTTCCCAACCCAGGGATCAAACCCACATCCCCTGCGTGTCCTGCATTGGCAGTGGGTTCTTTACCACTGGCGCCACCTGGAAGCCCATATATATACGTATATGTGTGTGTATAATCAAATCACTTTACCATATAACTGAAACTAACACAATATTGTAAATCAACTATATTTCAATTTAAAAAATTAGAAAGAAAGAACTACCAAAGCCAAAACTGATATCAGAATAGACATAAATTTAGATGCTCAAATTAGACTGGCTTTTAAAAGGTAGAATGGGTTGGAGGTGGGGGCCAGGCAGAAAGACACAAGCTCTGAAGACAGACAAAGCTAAGTTTGAATGCCGGTCTGACATTCACTAGCTGTGGTACTGAGGTCCTCACTAAGCCTTATAAGGCCTCAGTCTCTTCTTCTGTAAAATGGCCGTGATAATACCTTCATAATGTAGTTGATCTGAGGATTCAGATTCATACCTGACCCATGGTGAGTGCTCAGTAAAGTGCACTATTTGCCCAGCCTTCTCCAAATGTCAGTCAATATGCCCATGAAGCATATGCCACAGATAAAATCATTGACACAGTCGTGAGTTGCCACATTATCTTGCAGCATCACTCATCACCCTCCCCAGCTCAGAGTCCCTCTACAGCCCTATGCCAGAGTATGGTCCTGAGGAAAATTAACTCGGAATGTTTCAGAGAAGAGGCAAACACTATCTACCAGACACCACCAAGAGTGGATAAGGATGTTCTTGCTAGGACTAGAGGATAAATAGGGCAGGTTTTCCAAAGAAAGAGCTAATGCAAGTGAGCTAAGGTGTGAGCTGTGGAGTTAAGATGTGAGCTTTTTATCTACGCATGGGGAAAGGAGCCAGAGAGATGTAGTGATGGCACTGAAGCAAGGGCTGGATCCCACAGGGAACCCCCCCCCCCCCAAGGCCAGAGGGAAGCCACAAGGTCATTTTCCAGCCCTGTATGACAGGCCAGGGATTGGTGGTTGGCCTTCTGAATTTCCTTAAGATCTGGCTTGACCAAAACCAGACCATAAAATCGATTACCGAGTGCTGTGTTGGCCATCACAACTGGTATGCAAGCAAGGGAACGACTGCTCTGGTCTTCACTCTTACCTCCCAAGGAGGCACAGAAAGTGACCTGGCCTGGTCACTTGGTCATGTCGCCTTCCCTCCTCATTCTAATTCTGACCTAATTCTAACCTCCTCACCCAATTCTCCCACACTCTCGATGCCTGGTTCACCTGCTGCTCCCCAAACACACTGTGCTCAGTGTCATGGTGCAGGCTGGGGCCCTAGTTGGCAGATTCTACTTGCCCCTTCTTTAGAAGTCCCGTCCTTCCTTCGAAGTTCAAAATGCTGTCTCCTCTGAAACTCTCCCAGCCCTCCCCGGAAGAGTCAGGCACAGCCTGTCCCATGTACCTCACCTGTCCCAGCATGGCTCTCAACATATCATATGGAAACCTGCAAAGGCAGACTGTCCTTCCATGGTTGTGCAGAAGATACTTAGCAATATGCAGCAAATGGACGGGGAACAGCAAAGGAACGGAAAGCTTTTTGAGACACTAGGAAAGCCAGTTCCTTCCCACTGAGAGAAAAGGGCCTGGGCACCCTTGACCTGTCCTAAAAGAGAGACCATCCTAAGAGAAGAGAATGAGGAAATTCCAGATGGTGAATGACCATCAAAGATCCCAGTAAAGAAAAAGCTAGGGAGACACCTAAGAAATCAGCAGAAGGCAGCATTGGGTTAACCCTACAGACAACCCAGACAAAGCCAACAACTCTACTCCTACATTTGCTCTTTCCTATCAAGGGAAACAGTCATCAAACTGAAAAGGGCAGGATGCTTGGGAAGAAATGGAAGTCAAAACAAATACTGAGAGTAGGAAAGGCCTTGGCCTTGTTGAAAATGTCAGTGGTCCAGGCCAGAGGAGAAAATACTATGACCTCATGGCCATGACCAAGGAAACAAATACCCCTAGAGATCCGTGAGAAATATGGACAGTAGAAGAGATTCCAGAACCTGAGACATGGAAATGTCCTCATTTTCAAAGGCGAGAGATTTAGACTTCTCCAAGTTAAACTTGACATAAATCTCCCATGAACCTCTAGAATGGACTCTAAACTGTGTGTGAAAGGCATGGAGCCAACAAGACACCCCTGAGGAAAAATCAAGACAAATAGGTTTTCTTTTATGCCTGCATTACCAAACTACTAAAGGATGCCATGGATGTTGTTTGACCAAGACTTTTTTTTTTTTTTTGGAAGACATCTTCTTTCCTTCTCTTTGGAAATACTTTTACTCTGGCATTCTTAAATGTAAGACAGAAAAATGTGGGCCAAATTATGCCTTAGTTAACTGGATTTTAAAATAGCTGAGCCACTTGAAACACAAGTATTTACTAGTGGAGTGATCAGATCAGCCTTGTGGGAAGGCATTAGTGAAGATCTCATTCTTGGAAGAAGACACTTTGTTGGCTCTCTCTGTCTTAATGTGTTTATCAAGGATTCACACTGAAAGGTCATCAAATAACTAAACTGAAAGTTAAGTTTGCAGGTCTGCAGATAAGCCAAAGCTGGGACATCACTAATATATCCACTTATCCAGCTGGACACCTTCAATATACGAATAGGAGAATCAAGTTTCAAAGCACCCACAGTGACCTAAAATGATGGGATGAAACCATAATAACACTTCACAGGAAAAAGGAATCATTAACTCTGATTCAGTTTCAAAAATTCAGCTGCCCAATACTTAAAATGGATAACCAACAAGGACCAACTGTATAGCACAGGGAACTCTGTTCAATATTATGTGGCGGCCTGGATGGGAGGGGAGTTTGGGGGAGAATGCATACATGTATATATACGGCTGAGTCCCTTTGCTGTCCACCTGAAACTATCATGACATTGTTTATTGGTTATACTCTGATACAAAACAAAACTTTTTTTTAATTCAGCAGCCTATATACAGGAAGTTGGCAAACGGGGGTGCATGTCTCACTTAAAATCATTCACATGGAAAAACCCAGGGGACTTTTAAGGTGCAAACATTTTGAAACGGTTTCTAAAATTAACACATAAACTAGTATTACAGTAGGCTGCATGAAGAGAAGTCTGGATCCATAACCTTCCTCCCACCTCTATTTTCTGAATTCTGGACTAAGAATGCTGTTTCCCCAGCTTTCTTACATGCCACAGAAACCAGTTCTCTAATCATCCTGACCACTAAAGTGTTGTCATATGGCAGACATTCGTCACTTGGAAGACAATTGGATACACGCAGCCCAGAGGGCAGAATCAGGGCCAGGTAAGAGCAAAAGTTGTGGGAAGAAGATTCAAGTCAGCTTTCCAATACAGTTGTTCAACAATGGAAATGCCTGCCCGAAAAAAGAATGAGCTCCCTGAGTCTGGAAGTTTTCAAGTAAAGACTACATGGTTCCCTGTGAGGTATATTAGAGAAAGGGCTCTTATACTGAGCGCAAGATTGGTCTTGGGATCCCTACTGAGTCTAAGAGTCCGTGATCAACTCATGTCAAGTTCAACCTTCTTACCTTAGTCTTCAAAGCCCCCTTGTTTCCTGGAATCCCTCCTAAATTCTGAGATCTACCCACACCTCACCTCCTGCTCTGATTTGGAATTTCAATCCCCACTCTTTGCCCATCTCAAGTCCTCCATCCTTTGCTCTGTTACAAACTGGGCAATAAGGAAAATAGTCTAACAGTCCAAGGAAGAAGTTTTAATTCCACAACTGCCTCTAGCTAACTAAGACAGCATGGACAACTTACTCAGAGCTTCAGTGCCCAAGACTATAAAATGGAGACCATAGCAGTACCTGTATTATGGAGTTGTTGAGGGGATTATATAAAAACCTTAGCCCAGTTCCTGGACCATTATAAGCACAATAAGACTTGGATGCTAGTATGGATTAAGGGTCCAGGTGCTATATTCTACCAATGAAGTTGCACTACTGAATTCTGATCAAACTTTTAAGAGGAACCCCCAAAACTGTATGTGAATGTAAGTATCCCTGTCCATTGGCTATCTCACCTCTTCATAGAGACGCCTCAGGAAGTCCATCTCTTCCACCAGGTGGTCCACCGTGCCATGCAGATCCATTCGGCCTATGTATGCAGCATCCACATCCTGGGGGAGAGAGAGAGAAGGGCAGTGGGCTCAGCCCCCAGGACTCTTGCCCCTCTCCAAGTCAGCCCAGCACCTGGCAGATAAAGACCACCTGCTCACCTTCTTGAGAACCACAAACTCGTTCTCTGCGGCAGTGCGCTTGTTGATTTCATCCTCATACCTGTTACACAAGGAAGACTCAACCCAGTTCACCTTTTAAGACACTGAACCTAGTTGGCTTTAAGGAGTCCCTAATAGGTCCCACAATGGCCAAGAACACCTTTGGGGAGCAGTTCTGTAATGCAGCCCACCAGTGGAGAAACTGGAATACAGTTTTTAAATAATCCACCCACCCTCTTTGAGTAAGCGAACACAGTATTTGTGCAATAATATGGCAACTGAGAGCAGCCATCTCTTTGAATCAGAGCCCTTGGGAGGCTTTATGGGAACAGGTGAAGATGTGTCAACAGTGGTTAACCTTTGCATTCACTTTCTACAGCAGGATATCGTTGAAAACACCAACTTCTGTCCAACTGCTTTCACTGAGACTTTCAAGATTTAAAAACTGCCAGTGTCAAGCAGTGGGAAAAGTTATGAATGTTTATACCTTAAACTCATAAATATACAGCTCAACCAATCATAATATGTGAATTTGTGCAGTACATTATTTGCATCTTGATTCAAATAAACTGTATTTTTAAAATTTGTGACACTTGTAGAACAAGGGCAAATTCAATCATTGATTAGATAGTTGATGATACTGAGGATTACTGTTTTAAAAGACTTAGGTGTTCTTATGGCATTGTGTTTGTATATTATTAAATCAAGTTATACAGATGAACTCTATGAATACACCCAGTAAAAATGCTTGTGAGTGAAATGACTTGGATGAATGAGATTTGCTTCAAGACAATAAGGGAAGAGGGAAAGGGAGTGAGTAGGGGTATAGACAAGACAAGACTGGCTGTGAGTTGATCATTATAAAAGCTGGGTAATGAGACCATAAAGGTTCATTATACTTTTCTCCCTATCTTATAATAGTGTTTAAAATTATTACACATGTGACAATCCTCCAGGAGGCCATGGGTCCAGAGTACAAGCCCCCATGGGAAACAGCTCTGTTTGAGCAGTCACCCAGCTGGGTCCTAGGACCCAGGAACGGGGTGGCCCTCTCTTGAGAGATTCCCATGCTGCCCCTTCCCATCCACACATGGCCACAGCTGGTCCAGCACTCCTCACTTGGTCTTGAAGTCCTCAGCAAGATCCTGCACATTCCTCAACTCCGAGTCCAGCCTCCCCCGCTCGCTCTGGAGGTTGTCCAGCTTCCCCCGCAGGTTGTTGATGAAGCGCTCAAAGAAGGGCTCCAGATTGTTCCTGGTGACGCCTGATTTCTGACCCTGCTCCTGCAGCAGCGCCCACTTGGTCTCCAGCACCTTGTTCTGCTGCTCCAGGAACCGCACCTGAGCCAGAACAAGAAGGGTGGGCTGGGGCCTCCCCCAGCTCCAGGAGGGACCAAAGACCAGGCCCATCATCACCATCCATCCTGACCAGGACACACCATGGGGCAGTGCGGGGTCTATGCCTTGCTTTGGGGAGGACTTCCTGAGGCAACCATCTTTGCTGAAAAAGACAGTTCGATCCAATGACAAGGACTCTAAAGGATTAATAAACATAAAAGGTCCAGTTCGGTCATTTACTGGTTGGTGACACTCAAGTCACTTCTCCCTGGGTCTCCTCTTCTCATTTACCCTGGGTAAATCAGACTAAATCAACGTTTCTGAACCCTAATTCTGCATCATGATCAAAAATTTTAAATGCAGAAACATCTATAGTATATGTGTATATATATGTACATATGGATATATAAAAATATACCTACAAAGAGGGGAAAAGAAAGCAAAAGTGACAAAATGCTAAAAACTGGTTAATCTGGGTGAAAATAAATATAGGAATATACTGTACTATGATTGAAACTTTTCTGTTAACTTGACATTTTTTAAGTTTTTAAAATACGGATGTCCAGCCCTATCTCTATAGACTTAGAAGTGTGCTAATGGTGTGAGTTTAATGGGCCCCCAGGGGGATTCTCTGCCCAACCAGGCTTCTAAGACACCAGAGACGGACAAACTTTCAGGCCCCCAGGTCCCAGGCTGTGATTCTGAGAGCCTGAGAGGGGGTTGCTTCTTTGACCTCTGGGACAGTCCCACAGAAGAACCAAAAGTCACTCGGGGAGACAGTGAGGGGTTGGGCGAAACAGCTTGCCTCATCCTTTGCCATCTGGTCTCTCCGGATCCCACCTCCACAGCACCCCAGGCCCACGGTTCCATGGCCCCAAGGCACCATGCCGCAGGTGCACCTGCCAGGAGCAGTGACCTCTTAAAGCCATGAACTTGTGTCCCAGGCCCACCACTGCCTCCAGGTGATCCTGGGCAAATTAATTTGTCTCTCCAGACCTCAATTTTCTCTTTTTAAAAATAGACACACTGTCACCTAGACTGACTCATGAAACACTGTGGGTATCATATAGGAAATGAGGCATCAGGGTCCTTTGGAAACCCACAAATCACTGAACCAATGTATGGTCATCCACCAGGATTCTCCTCATCATGGTCCCACTGCCTGGGGGCCTTGGGATAGTGGTAGAAAATGCAGCAAAATGGGTCTGGAAATGCCAGGCATTAGTACAAGAGCTTGCCTCACTGGCCTGGGGGCCGGAGAAGGAGTCAGGATACCCCTGATCTGAGGCAGATCAAACTGCATATCCCTGAGTCATGGTGAACTGTGACCACTGAACTCAAGTCCACCCCTACACTGAGCTTCTTGGTTGGAACAGCAAGGAAGAATTGGAGAAGCCAAAAGGAGACTTCCTCTAGAACTCCCCACCGCTGCACTGTGTCCAGATAACATTTTTGTCCTTAGACCTCCAAAACTAAAAGAACAGGCAACACATGGGGTTCTTGGGGACTTGACACTCAAGCCAGTTTTCCCAGTTAAAAAATGACAAGAAGCAGGAAGGGCCACCCCACTAAGAGGAATAATGAGGACAATCCACTATTTAATTGTACAATAAGTCTGCTGTGAAACCCCATTAATGATGACTGTAAGAAAGACTGCAACTCCATCAAGCTAGGCTGGGCCAAAAGTCCTCGTGAGTGCAACTCAAGAGTCATCATCACTTACAATAAAGACCATCCAGCCACTCAGGTCCAGGCATCCCATGCTCAGGCCAGAAAGGTTTCAAAAGTCACTCCATCCATCCCCACCCCAGTGCACATGGGTTGTAACAGCCTCCGCCCCGCCCACCCTCTCTCAGGGGCCCAGCTTGCACTCTTTGGCCCCTTCCTGACTCCTTCCACCTGGGCCCACCTTGTCGATGAAGGAGGCGAACTTGTTATTGAGGGTCTTGATCTGCTCCCGCTCCTCCGTGCGCACCCGCTGGATCTCCGGGTCTATCTCCACGTGGAGGGGGGTCAACAGGCTTTGGTTGACGGTGACCTGCTGGATGCCGCCAGGAGGACAGACGGGCCCCAGCGTCGACCTGCTAGCCCCCAGGCCCATGTAGGCCCCGCCGCCAAGGCCGAAGCCTCCCAGTGCCCGCCCCGCCGAGGCCCCTCCAGCCACGCTGACCGAGATGCTCTTGCTACCCCCCAAGTTATAGAGGCTCCGGCTCCCAAAGCCACCCATGCTGGGGCCACAGCGGGGCCCCCCGCCGCTGCCACTGTTCCGGGACACAGTCACCGAGCTGAAGCTGGTGCGGGCCCGGGAGCCACCCCCGCCACTGGCTGAGCTGGAGCTGAAGGCTCCTTTGGTGGAGTACGTCTGCCGAGACACGGAGGATCTCATCGCTGCAGCGGGGCCAGAGCAGAATGGAGAGCTGGGAGGGAGCACAGTGAGCTGCTGGGCTACTGATGGGCTTTTTATCTTTTCCCAACTGGGCTGGCTCCTGGGCTGCACAGACACTCCTGCCCCATCGCCCCAGGAAGAGAGGGAGGGGCCCTGAGGGCGGGGGGGTGTTCCTCTCCCACTGCGGGAGGGAGGGACTGCTCCCAGTTATCACCTGAGCTCCAGAGTCAGGGCTGAGCCGACCGTCTGGGGCCGCATGCCACCTCCTTCTCCCCCCCTGGGGCACTCCTGACTTGGAACAGGATGACACGGGTTCCCAGGGCCACCCCCACCACCCAGGGGTGACTGGTCTCCTCCCACCCAGCCCCGGTGGCCTCTGTTAATGGGGCTCTGTTCTGAGGTTGATCCCAGGCCCCCTCGGTAAGCCAAGGCCCCAGGGCCCGGGCTGTGCGGGTGGTGGGGGCAGAAGCATTGGGCAATGGGCTATGGAGAGGGTGCCCGGGCCTGCTCCAGTCCCACTCTCCCGGCCCACAGCCTCGGTGCCTTCTGGCAGCTTCAGGCTGCGGACACGGATGCCAGCCTGGGTTGGGGATAGCCTGTTCTTTTGTTGTATGCTAGCAGACTGTCCGCCTGGTAGAGAGCCTGTGCTGGGCAGAGGGGACACAGGACAGAAGAGGGTCCCTGCCTGACTCAGAGGCCTGGGCACTTAATAATAAGGAGGTTGAAGGGCCGAAGCCAGGAGATGAGGGAGGCAAAGACTGGGGGCTTCAACAGCCACCTGAGCCCTCATTGGCAGCATTCCCCCAGCAGGACCCAGCCATTTTAGGAGGAGTTGGAAGTGGGTGGAGGACACACCCCACTCTGGCTGGACATAGTACATATTCAAAAAGTGTTGGAACTTCCCTGGTTACTCCATGCTTCCACTACAGGGAACTCCGGTTCAATTCCTGGTCGGGGAACTAAAGTCCTGCATGCTGCAAGGTGCAGCTGAAAAAAAACAAGATGTGTCCAACAAAAGCCCCATAAAGCCTATAGATACTCCCAACATCCCATCTTCCCAGTCACAGAGCCCAGGATCTCGATCCAGAAGGGGCCAGGAGGCTCCTCAAATCTCTTCACAGAGTCTCGTCCGTACCTACCACCTTGGGCAGCTGGGACCAAACACATCCCTGAGGAAGAACCTGGCGATGTAATGTTAGCCAGGTGTTAGGACAAGGAAGTGGTGAGGATGTGCCATTGATTACCCACCTCAGCTCTGCAAGGAAGTGGTCCCAGAAGGGGAGACTTGCCTGAAAAAAAGGAGCAGGGACAGGATTTGCTATGGTCCCCACACAGCTGCCAGGGCCAGGTTTGGGGCTCCAAAGGAGAGGACAAGGGACCACCCCTACTGCCCAAGGAAACAGGCAGAGAGCAGGTGCTCTGGGCCCAGCGGAGGCTGTGGGATGGTTTCTAGGTGGCTGGGAGGCTATAGTGGCTCCCAGTTGCCTGAAGGAGTTGAATCCAGCCTCCTAGGGCTTCCCTGGTGGCTCAGATGGTAAAGAATCTGCCTGCAATGCAAAAGACCTGTGTTCAGAGGGTCAGGAAGATCCCCTGGAAAAGAGAATGGCTACCCACTCCAGTATTCTTGTCTGGTGAATTCCATGGACAGAGGAGCCTGGCAGGTTCCATGGGGTTGCAAAGAGTCAGGGCAACTCACACTTTTACTTTCCCACACAGGATGGGGGTGAAGATGCTCCCAGAACTAGTCCCTCAATGCCCAGGAGGGGGTTTTTTTCTCCCTGCTTGGAGTCAGGACCCCAGGCATTTGGGGGAGCTGAGCTGGGAGGTGAACCCCTACTAAGCTGTGTGTCCCTGGGCAGCATTCAACTTCTCTGGGCCCCCTCGCCTCTGCTTATGACCAGGGCCCGCCAGGGAAGTCCTTTCAAAACACTGGTCCTCCATCCCAAGACTGAATCATCACTTCCTGGGGACCTCTGTGTCCTGTCCCTGAGGCTATAACCCCTTTTTCAGCTCCCTTATCTCTTTCCCAGGAAGCATGGGAGGGGGAGATGGTGGCATGTGGGGAAAGGAGTGATGTCAGCCATCTGAGTCAGGCACAGCAGGGTGGTGGGAGTAGAGTTGGCGGCAAACACACCCTCCACCCCTCCCCAGGGACTGACACCCTCCTGTGTTTACCTGGAACTCTGTGCCAAGCCGTGTGCTGGGGGCTGGTAACACCTGCCCCAGAGAAAGCCCACAGTCTCACCAGCCCCAGCCCAGACGGCGTGGGAGCCACTCCACCTTCTCCAGTCTGGCTCCCCACTCATCTTTATACAGGACACCCAAATTCAGACCTTTCTTCCGTAGCTGAGGAGGCATGGCACCCTCCCCACCTCTGCTGCTTGGACCAAGGGCCTCTGTCTTTGGAGACCCTTTCCTGTCCAGGGCCCCTCCCTGCAGAGGACACAAGAGAGGGGTCAGAATGCTGCTGCTGATATAGAAGGGATGAGGCCAGACAGCCGATGGCATTAACCTGGCACCCAATATGGGCTGAACGACAGGAAAGATGGAGCAATGAAGAAAACAGTCACTGCCCTTGAAGAGCCCCATCCAGGGCAGGGTTTTCTCATCTAATAGGAACAATTATTATAGTCGGCATTTATTGAGCACTTACTACAGGGCAGATACCTTCAATACAAAAACACCTTCAAAACAAAAACATCCAGTCCCCACACTGGGGATTCTCCATATGCATCCTTTCTGCGCCGATTGATTCCCTGACCTCCCTAATCCCTGCAGGCCACTCCCTGGCTCTCTGGCTTCCAGAGGTGGGGGTTTGCCAAGGAGTGGGGAACATTAGTAGGAGATCTGGGAGACATGGGAGGTACTTCCTCCCAACCTCCTCCCTGCTCTAGGGGTGGCTGCCTTCCTCCATGCTTACAGCTTCTACCTGTTTCCACATCTCTATCACCCAGTCAGTCATCCACTTTCTCTCATCTCTTCAGCTCTACACAGAGCCACCATCCCCTCCTGATTTTCCTGGGACTATCCCACTTTAGCCCCTTCCCTAGTGGCTCAGATGGTAAGGAATCTGCCTGCAATGCAGGAGACCCCAGTTCAATCCCTGGGTTGGGAAGATGCCCTGGAGAAGGGAATGGCAACCCACTCCAGTATTCTTGCCTGAAGAATCTCCTTGGACAGAGGAGCCTGGTAGGCTATAGCCCATGGTGTCGCAAAGAGTCGGACATGACTGAGCAACTAACATGCCTGAACGCTCTCTTTTAACACTGAAAATCCCTCACCCCAGAAAACCTCTATGCAAGTCAGAGTTTGGCCACCGCTGCCAGAGGAGAAGGTGGGGGTGATGGGAGTGGCAATGGCTTCCCACCACTGACCACCTCTGGACTTTCCATCCCATGATTGTGTCCTTAGCTACACCCGCACCTCTGTAAGGAATTCTTTCATTAAAGTCCATTTAGCGGAACCACCTTGAGTACACTGATTTCCTTCTGGGACCCTAAATGTTCCCACCCCCCATGGCCTTATGAGTTGAGTATTGTATTACGAATGTCTTTTCACAGGTGAGGTAACTGAAGCCTGGAGACGAGAGGTCAGGGAACTGGTCACACCACCAGTAAAGGGCAGAGCCAGGATTCAAGCCCAAGAAGTCTAGCTCTAGGACCATGTGCTCACGTACTAATGGCTCTCTCACAGAAGGCAAAGGCTGGAAAGCTCCTTCTTAGATACTTTTGATGGAGAGAACCTATGGGTCTGAGAAAAGGGCTGGCCTCCCCCTAAAGCAGAGAACAATGGTGTGACCTAGACCCTGATGCTGGGAAAGATTAAAGGCAGGAGGAGAAGGGGACGACAAAGGATGAGATGATTGGCCGGCATCACCGACTCAATGGACATGAGTTTGGGTAAACTCCCGGAGTTGGTAATAGACAGGGAGGCCTGGTGTGCTGCAGTCCATGGGGTCCCAAAGAGTTGGACATGGCTGAGCAACTGAACTGAACTGAACTGAACCTGCAGCTCAGGCCATAGAATTGGGAGCCGGCTGGGTAGAGAGGAGGAGAAAGAAAGAAGACGTATAGGGGCCTATGGACTGATGGGGGATGAGAAGGTGACACTCCCACTCTCCAAGCACCTGGTTCTGATGCCCACACTCCCGGTTTCCTGCAGAGCTCCCTGAAAAAGAGGGAGGGAGAAGTTTCCAATGTCGCATTCAGACAGGCCCAGAGATGAAATGTGCATGAAGAGGTAGGAGAGATGGGCATAGTTTCTGTCCCAAGTCCCCAACAAACCTCAGACACAAGCTGAGCTGCTGATCCCCATCCAGGATGCAGATCACCCAGAGGTCCCAGAGGTCTCAGACTAATATGGAAGCTGGGTTCCAGACCAGAACCATGTAGAGACAGAGCCAAGAATAGCAACAGGCTGTGCCAGGAAGTGTCTGGTGCATTCTGACATGGAGAATTAGGGAAGGCTTCCAAGGGAGAGAAAAATGGGAACAATCTTGGGAAGAAGGAAGAACAAGGATGAGTGGGACTGTCCTTGGTTGGGAATAGAGCCTACTGTAGGCAGTTAACTAGGGAACAAGCTATGAGAGCCACTAAAACATCAGTGGGGATGGAGGAGATGGCGGGCATACCAGGGAGCATAGTGGAGGGTTGGAAGGAATCCCTTAATGATCTGATTTGTGTGAGGTGTGAGATACCCACAGGACCCACTCAAACAATGTAGATACTCCATAAATTGCCTTCTGAGGAGAGTGAGCTGGGTACCTGCATAGCTTTTGTTTTGTGGGATGGGGGTGGGGGAGATGAGCTATGCAAGCCTGGGGCAGAGCAGAATTGCCGGAAGGAGTGGCACAGAAGCTGCACATCACCAAAAGGAACCTTTGTCTCTGCCTTGCAGCCTGTCTTCTAAATGCCCGTGAAACACATGTATAAGGCTATGGCTTAGCATCAGTGCTGAATTCACCTGCCCAGGAGGTTAAATTTCTGAGGTGAGAGATGGAAGTGAGATAATAAGACCCAAGCTTACCACCCTGGGTAGAGCTAGAACCAGCACGTCACTGGGAGGAGACTGGAAGAAGCAAGAGGACACAAAAGGACCTCAGCACAAATCCTGATCTCCCAACCCCAGGTATGTGAATTAGCTGCAAAAGGCCAGTTACAAGGAAATGGCAACCCACTCCAGTATTCTTGCCTGGAAAATCCCATGAACAGAGGAGCCTAGCAGGCTACAGTCCATGGGGTTGCAAGAGTCAAACATGACTTAGTGATCAAACCACATTCTGTCCCTGGAAACCAAGGGCTCCGAGAAGGAAGGTCTGGCTCTCATGAATGGGAGGGGTTACACTGGAGACAGAAGGGCTAAGAGAGACACATTAAGCGAGCACGACAGGTCTGATCGATCTTACCAGAGTAACCCTAGTCCTGGTACTCAAAAAAATTCATGGGAGGGAAGGAGTGGGGAAGCGGGAGAGAGAAAGAAAGGAAGACCCATTGCAGGGAGAACTGGGTGCTGCTTTATTTTACAGAGAATAAATGGACAGAAATACAGAAATGGTGGCCCAGAGGCAGGTGAAGAGGGCAAAGGTATGGCCCTTGGTTCCAGCCCTCAGGTTCTGGTCAGTTGGTCTCGACCTGCTCCCTTAGGATGGAGACGCAATCTCGCCAAGCCCAATCAGGAGTTTTCCCAGTTTGGTCGAAGGCTGCAGAGAGAGGGGAGGACGAGGCTGGCTGGTGGGCTGAGGCTGGGCCCTGTGTTCCTTGGTTGGAGCCGGCAGCAGACAAGTAAAGATGCAAATTAGCATGCAGAGCAAGGCTAGACTGGACGAGCATTCAGAACAGCAAGCAGGCAGGACCCGCTGACTTCTACAGAGTCCCCTGCGGCCGGCTCAGGCTGTGGGCAGTAGATGCAGAGTCGGCAGCGCAGGGGTGGGAATGATGAGGATAAGAGAAGACCTAAGAGGGCTCGGGAAAGCAGGGGTGAGTAGGTGGCCTCTGGGTCACTCAGTATGTGACAGACGTTTTCAGACTTGACTCAACCGTCTTCTTCAGGATAGTGTGGCTGGTGGAGCAAGAGGAAGAGCCGGACACAGAGCTAGAGCCCACAACAGGGCCCTGCCCAGAGCCCAGGATGATGCTGGAGCCACCGGTCACGACGCTGGAGCCTCCCTTCACGACACTGGATTCCCCCTCCACGATGCTGGAGCCTCCCTTCACGACGCTGGAGCCTCCCTTCACAACGCTAGAGCCTCCCTTCACGATGCTGGAGCCTCCCTTCACGATGCTGGAGCCTCCCTTCACGATGCTGGAGCCTCCCTTCACGATGCTGGAGCCTCCCTTCACGACACTGGAGCAACTAGACCCAAAGCTGCCTTTCCCGCCTCCAAGTCCACAAATGCTCCCCAGGCCACCATCTGCTCCTCCAGACACGACGGTGCTGCCTCCCCCAACAGCTGCCAAGAAAGAGGCCAGGGTCACAGCAGAGTCCTCGACTGCCCGTGGGAACCCCTCTCCCAAAGTCCCCTGATACTCACAGACAGTCACCTGGCTGGCACATTCCCCAGACATCCTGGGGGAGAAAAGACAAGAGGAAAAACTAAGAAGGGCTGCAGAGAGTGTGTCCCAGGGTGCTTTTCAGCCTCTTGGAGCAGCACACTCTGAGCAGATAGAACCCCCCAATTTTAAATCCCTCCCGGCAGAATAGGTGACCCTGAGCAGTTCAGAGTGTGGAGAAATCTCTCAGCATCCTGTGTTGGCCTGGCATCCCCCACCCCCACCTCGCTCACACATCCCCAGGGCCCTGACTGGCCCCTCACCTGCACTCCTCGCCCTCCAGCAGCTGGCAGTAAGTGGCAATCTCCACATCCAGGGACAGCTTCGCGCTCATCAGCTCCTGGTAGTCACGCAGCAGCCGCGCGATGTCCTGCTTGGCAGTTCTCAGGGCGGCCTCCAGCTCGGCCAGCTTGGTCTGAGCATCCTTGAGGGCCAGGTCCCCACGCTGCTCAGCATCAGCAATGGCGACCTGCAGGCTGGCGTTCTAGCGGAGCATGGAGATAAGGGGAAAAGTGACTATCAGCACGGCACGCGCACCCAAAGTACCTACTATAACTTAAAAGCTGAGATGGACCGTAATCTCATGAGCCCAAAATTATTCTTGGCCACGCCCAGCTCTTCTCATTCTAAAAGGAAGTGTTCCCTCTTCTGCTTCTTAAATCCTAGAGCAGGTTAAGTAGTGTCCTCAAAAATGTCATATCCATCAAGAACTTCAGAATATGACCTTATTTGGAAAGATATGGTCTTTGCAGATGTAATGAATTAAGGATCTTAAGATGCTATCATACTGTATTTAGAGTGAGCCCTAAATCCAGTGACCAATGTCCAAGAAAAAGATGAGGGGATACAGACACTGAGATAGATGGAGGCAGAGATGAGAGTGAGGCAGCCACCAGACAAGGAATTCCTGGAGCCACCAGATGCCAAGAAGGACTCCCCCAGCTCCTTCAGAGGGCACAGCTGCTGACACCTGAGTTCAGACCTCCAGCCTCTGGACCAGACAGAACAGTTTTCTGTTCTTTCAAACCATCAAGTTTGTGATACTTTGTCACAGCAGCCACAGGAAATGAATCCATCTCCTTTGCCACTTTACCCAGTGATTTTTCTGTATTTCTCCCCCAGCCCTAACCCTCAGCGCCATCCCTCAAATAGTTTCTCTCTCCCAGGGTACTTACAGCTCCTCGTGTCCTGGATGGGTCATTATCCATGTGCCTTTTAGAACAACCCCATTTCAAATACTTTGTCCCAATGTTGTCAGAGTCTATCAAACTATGGGCCTCAATTCGAAAAACACATTCTCTGTGTTCACCTCTCCAATCCGATAGAAAACTCCTAGAGGAAAGACTGCATCCCTATCTAATCAGCCATCTAGCTGATTTACCCTCACATTCGGGTCAGGAAGGAAGGCATTCCCTAAAGGCTCTCATTATTCATTTTCCACAAAGCACCCCATGGATGGGGACACTGTCTCCCTTCTCCTGATGAAGAAACTCAGCCCTGGAAAGGAGGTGAGAGGTGGAGCTGGGACCCTAATTCAGGACATCTGAGGTCCAGTTCACTGCTCTTACTTTAGTCTCCATTCATCAGGCTTGTGCATGAAAAGGAGGAGTAATAGGGGGTGGGTCCCCAGGAGGGATTCTCCCAGGAAAGACACCTTGCTCTACAGGAGGACAGTGGTTCCCAGACATGGGCACATAGTGACTCTCCTAAGCGCTCGCCATGGACTCAAACTCCAAGCGCTTCGTCATTACCTGGTGAGCTTTGTTGAGAAAGCAGGTTTCTGGGCTCCACCCTTAGAGGCTCTGATTCCCTGTTGCCAGTGGGAGGCCCAGGAATCTGTATCTTATCAGACACCCCAGAGAATCCCCAAGCTTCCAAAGCAAGAAGTCCAAAATTACAGGCAAAACAAAGAGGCAGCAAATTGAGTAATAGGACCTGGTCCCCTTCACCTCAGGTCCTGCCTTGCACTTCAAAGAAGAGCAGGTCAGGACATCTGGACACTGAGTATGGCCTTTGAACGATCTGTACTCCAAGAACTTTCTCCAAGATCTGTACCTTGCTCACACGTGCACGGGCCACACATGACTTGGGAATCAGGCTGAAGTGCTTGAGGAAACCCTCTGACTCTGTGGTCTCAGCTCTCAACCCTCTGTTCATCCCAAAAGAACGATTCTTTGGGCTTAGGGAAAGTGAGGGCAAAGACACTTGAAAACTTAAGAGTCTGTAATCTGGAAGTGAGGTCTCCAGGAGGAGCAGGAAACCACCTCCCTACCCTTGCCATCCTTTCCGTCCACCTCTCCCCGCTCTTCCTACTCACAGCATCACCCGACCCTAAGGGGGCCTCGACACCCCACCATCCTGCCCATGTCCCCCGCTCCCTGGGATCCTGGTTCTCTCCCTCCCCAACAGGGGACCAGGAAACCCAGTGCATGGTCTTAGAGTCCTTGCTGGACTTGAGGACTAGGGGTCAAAAGAAGAGATTAGAAAAGAGATGAATCAACCCTCTTCCCTAGAAGCCGAAAGTGCCAAGTGCACGTGGGCGTGGAATGCAGTGAGAAGGCTGGGCCGAGGTTGGCAGTGTGGAGCCCATGCTGCTAGAATTCCCTGGGAGGAGAGCTGAACCCCTCTGACACGGGGCTCAAAGTGCTCTCGACCCCAAATTATACGAAGCTCCAACGAGTTATCAAAGTTTCACACCAGCCACGCAGTGACCCCTGCACAAAGGTGGTAAGACAGAGGGCTTGGGGGCTCGGGACCCTTACCTGATTCTTGACGTTCTCAATCTGACTCTGCAGCTTCTTAATTGTCTGCTGCAGCTGAGTGATCTGGACTTTGGTTTCCTTCATGTTATTTCCGTGAAGCTGGGCACAGGCCTGAAGCTCCCGGTACTGAGGGGGAACAGAGGTGACACCGTCAGTGGGGAGCACCCCACCTTTGACCTTTGACCCTCACCTTTGACCATGGCCCCGGCTCCCTGCCTCCTCACATCCTCATCCGGAATGCAGGTGAAACACTGAGACCAGGACGTGGTGGGATGAGGTTGTGGAACTCCAAGCTCGTCTCCCGTGCACTGCCTCCCTCCCGGAGAGGGAGAACATGGTACCCACACAGCCCTGGTGCTCCAGACAGGTTATCAGAACTGCCCCAACCAGACTGAGGTGGACAACCGCCCCAGGGGGGCAGGCAGGGAGACCCAGTCTTTTCCAGCTCAGTGCTAGCCCCCCCAGCCCCGGCACCTTGGTCTGGTACAGCAGCTCGGCTTCGGCTTTGCTGGTCCGGGTGATCTCCTCATAGCGGGCTCGGACCTCAGCGATGAGGTCTCTGAAGTCCAGGCAGCGGTTGTTGTCCATGGACAATACCACAGACATGTCACTGGCCTGGGTCTGCAGCTGGCCCAGCTCCTGCGGGGAGGACCAACTCAGTGTCCCATGGCTTCCCAGCTCCCCTTCCCCTTGGAGCCCCAGGGAAAGTGGACACAGTGCCTGACTTCCTGCGCCCCCCTGCAGAAGCAGCCCTCATTCATGCCAGCTGGCACTGAGCATGCCCTGTCCTCTTATCTGGAAGTGAGGGCAGTCCAAGGACTCCTGGACGTTAAAGGAACATGTCCTCGGGGCCCCAAATCACCCGGCCCCACGTCACTCCCTGACCTCCTATCACATACCCTCCCTCTTTCTCCTTGCATTTCCTCAAAGACCAGTAGGCTCCTGGCTCCCTCTCCCGGGAATCCCTCAAGCCACCCCCCCACCATATGGCTAACTTCCTCACCTCTGTCAGATCTTTGCTCTAATTTTGTCTTCTAAATAAGGCCATCTGACCACTCTGAAATTGCCACCAGCCCTATCCCTCCATGTTCCCAATCCTCCTCTCCCAGTTTTCCTTTTTACATAGCGTTTATCACTTTCTAACATGCTATGTAATTTATTTATTTACCAGGTCTACTGCTTATTGTGTTTATTATCTCCCAGCCTCGTGATTTTTGTCTGATTATTCATGGGTGTATTCTCAACACCTAGCAATTCACCTGGTACATGCTCAGTGATTGTCAAAGGACTAAATGACCAGTGTCTAAGTCACCCTAACCAGGATTCACCTCCCAGTCACTCCCACTATGCTGTGGTCACAGGGAGCCTGCCTGTGCTGTCCCCCTCCCTCATCCTGCCTGCCCTAGGCAGACCATCGCTTCTGCCCCTGGAGAATCCTCACTTCTTCATAGAGATGCTTCAGGAAGCAGATGTACTCTTTCAGATCCTCCACCTTGCTTTCCATCTCCATCTTGCTCAGGAAAACCCCGTCTGCATCCTGGGGACAGAAAGACAAAAACCATGTACCCCCACATCCTCTTTGGGGGTCCCTCTCTGACCCAGGAGTTCTGTTCACACACTGCCCAGCACACACACCCCTATGGCCCTCACCAGCTCCCATTCCTTCCTCTCTCAGCCCCGCCTTGCCCTGCTCTTTCTTTTGTCTGCCATTGATCCACACCGCCTTCAGGAAGCCTTCCCTAATTCATCCCAACCGGTTCGGCTTCTTCCACTCCCTCCCCACCCTCTCCCACAGTGACTCCCAGAGCTCATCACATAGTCCCTCAATCGGATCTTGTTCAAGGGTCCCTGTATCTAAGTATATGTTCCATTTCCCCACAGGGTCCCTGTAGATATGTGACAGCATGTGACATGTCACACACACACACACACACGATTCTGTGCACAATGAATGACTCAGGATTCGGGTAGGGGGACTTCTCGGTTGGTCCAGTGGCTAAGACTCCGTGCTCCCAAAGCAGGGGGCTCGGGTTCAGTCCCTGATGAGGGAACTAGATTCCACATGCCGCAACTAAGAGTTTGCCTGCCACAACTAAATATCCCACATGCCACAATTTAGGCCCAGTGCGACTTAATAAATAAATTTAAAAAAAAAAAAAAAAAGGATTCAGGTAGAGCAGTTGAACCCACTCACCTTTTTGAGGACCACAAAGTCATTCTCCAGTGTGGCACGCTTATGGGCCTCACGCTCATACCTGCCAAGTAAGCACAGAAAGACGCTGCCTAGGGTGCTGGCATCAGAGCCGAGGACTGTCTCCAAGCAGTCTCCAAGCGAAGGTCACTCTGCTTTAGATGCTCCAAAGCGGGACCCACCACCAGCCTGCACCTCTATTCTTCCATCAGGAAGTTTTGTCATGTCCTATGTCCTTCTTCACTCTCTTAGCCCAGGTCCTCTATGACATCAGGTCACTTAGCTTCACTTCTGGAAGGCACTTTCAAACACTTCTCACAATCACTTACCGCTCACAATCATCATCTGAAGCAGGCATTTTGGATTTTATCAGAGAGATTATAAGATGTGCCCAGGTAATAGATAATTAGGTGGCCCATGCAGATCTAACACCCAGGTCTCCTGGCCTCAGTCTTTCTAGGACCCTCCACATGGACCCTGGAGCCAACCTCCTAATGACTCTGGAACATGAGAAAGGCATTATCCCAGTCTACAGATATGGAAACTGAAGCTGGGAAAGGTGAAATTCTTTGCTCAAGGCCACACAGCTATTCCTTGCTCATAGTCACCAAACCTGAGCCTTCTGTGGCTTCAGAGCTCTCCCCATATCACCAGGTGACCTCGTGGGGAATCCAGAACTGCAGCCAGCTGTGAATCATGCCACAGGCCCAGGGATGGTCCCACTAAGTGAATTCCCTTCTACCTCTAAGACCAGAGAATATCTGAGTCACTTTAGCCCACAGCCTGCTCAACAGGAATTTCTCAAGAAAAAAACCCACAGGAACATTCTTTAAATAAGCCCCTCCCCACCTTGACCAGAAACGTGGCCCTCATAGTCAGGGCCTGCTAGGATCGAGGCTCTCCAGTCCTGGGTATCAGGGGCTGGGGGGCCTCTTACCTGCAGCAGATGGGGCCCCCTGAGAATCAGAGAGAGTGAGGATGCAGAGAGGCCAGAGGGGAGGCCTGTCCTATGACTCCTCAGAGGAGTCAGAGGAAGGACAATTTCCAGCAGACAGCCTGATTCAAGCCCTCCCAGCTGCCGCCCAGGCCCCATGGGGATGTTGTGGTTCACATACTTAGCTTTATACTCCTCCTCCTGGCCCTGGCAGGACTTCAGCTCGGCGTCCAGAGACCCTCGTTCCCTCTGCAGCCGCTCCAGCTGTGTCTTGAGCTGGACCAGATAGGCCTCAAAGAAAGACTCCAGGCCCTGGGGTCTGTCACTCAACCCCTGCTGCTGCAGCAAGTGCCACTTGGTTTTCAGGACCTTGTTCTGCTGCTCCAGGAACCTCACCTGCCGCACAAGCAGAGAATTCCTGAGGCTCCTGCCAGACTCCCTGCCTGGGCAGAGCCTCCGGGACAACTCTCTAGCCTGAGCAACACTCTAGCCGGCCTGGAGCCTTTGAGGCCTTTGATAAATATTTGCCCACACACTCAATGAATTATAATGACATTTCTATAAAGGGAATTTCAAAACACCAATTAAACATAGCCTCGGCATAACCAGAGAGACTCCAGTTAGACCACAAGAGGGACTTCCTTGCTGTACGTGATTAGAAAAGGAGTAGGAGGCTAGACTGCCCCTTTCCCAAGTCCATTGAAAACAGTTCCTCCGAGACAGGCACAGAGACAGGGGCTTAGCTGAGTGGACCCTCACCTTGTCAATGAAAGAAGCAAACTGGTTGTTGAGGACTCTGATCTGTTGGGTCTCCTGGGTCCGAACCACCTGGAACTGGGGGTCGATCTCAATCTTCAGTGGGGTCAGAAGACTCTGGTTGACGGTCACTTGCTGGATGCCTCCCAGAGGGCACAGGGAAAGCCCAGGCCCACCACTCCCCTCCCCAAGCCACGCCCCTAACCTTCCCCACGAACCCCAGGTCCTTCCACGAGAGCCTCCTTGGCACCCCCGAAAGGAACTGAGGCTCCTGCTGCTGAAGCCAGCCCTGCTTCGGGCCACCGATTGGGCAGAACAGGCTGAGCGAGCACTGAAGCCCCTCCGGGCCCGGCAGGAAGAGAGAGACATGGCAGTGACTGAAGGTCTCAGGGCTGCAAAGGATCGTCAAGAGCGAGTTCCTGCCCTGAGGCCCGGCACGAGATTTTTATCCCCTCCCGTGCCTGGGCTGGGCCTTGGAGAGCAAGATGCTCTTGGCCTGACTGTGTCTGTCACTGGCTCCAGCTGACCTCTTCTGACACTCCTGGGAATAGATGCCCGGCACGTGCAGGGCCCAAGGAAGAGACCCAGAGCCTGCCCTCTGAGCTCCAGGCTACAGGAAGGGTGGGCACATTCTGAAGACCAGGAAGCAGCCAGAGACTGGGACTTCAGTGCTGGCGGATGGGGAGAGAGGGCCCTGAGCAAAGTCACTGAGGGTCATTCAAGGAAGGCTTCCTGGAGGAGGAGATGGATAAGAAGGGAGGCACATTCAAGGGGAAACGAAGATGGAGGGGGTTCAAATGGAGCACTTGAGTACCCTGCAGATGCTGGACAGGGGAGCACAGCTTCTCAAAGGAGGATCCACATACAAGAGTAGGAGAAGGAAGGCTCTTTGCAGCACAGGAGAAACCAGGAGGTTAATAGAGGTGTTACTGTCATTGCTGGCTCAAAGACACTGCAAGATTTGGAAATGAAACAGAAAAACAGGGTATCCGAGTCCCTCCTCTTGCCCAACCCAGCAATCATCGACAAGGCGCCACCCGACTCAAACCAGGCCTCTCCACCTGGGATGGCGGCAGATAAAGCATTCCTAAGCCCAGCCTGTGTCCCTTCCACAAACACACAGCACCAGGCCCATCAACCTGGGTCTCGCACTGCATTTGTCAAGTTACTCATCAGAGGTCCCAGGCTCTAAAATAAAATGTACATTTAGAAACACCCTTCCCTTGGGGACTGGGAACAAACATAGGAGCTTTGGGGCTTTAGATTCAATCCCTGCCCTGAGAGTTTGCTAACTGGAGGAGCCCCAGGGTTCATCACTCAGTGATTCTCCCACCGGGTGGAGGAGGCAGGCAGCATTCAGCTGCCTCCCCTGTTGCCCTCCCACTGCGGGCAGGGAGGGCTGGCAGCTCTGATTTTCAGAAATTTCCAAAATGTCTACTTTCCATGAAGGGAGGGCTATTTCTCCCTCGCCCTCCCCCCATTTCTTAGAGCGTGATGCACCCTGAAGCTGGGGTACTGGGGTCTTTGATAATGCAACTCAAAGCCAGTACAGAGACTCACAGAATAACGAACACGCAAGAGATGTGCTATGAGGAAGTCAGTCCTAGCAATGCAAACAATCCCGTGGATGCTCCAACCCTGGCAACAGACAACAGTGAGCGTGTCTCCCCTCCCTCTAGAGGATTAAAAGTTCCTTCCTCTTTTCCCTACAGCCCCATCCAGCAGACAACCCGGAAGGAAACTGAATGACAGATGACCTCAAGGGGAGGAAGAGGCCAGGCCTCCTCTGGGGAAAACAAAGGCAATCAAGGGACTGAGGACTCAGGCGAGAAACAGAAGAGAAGGAAAACAATCCAAGAAATGATTCAGGTATACCAAGAAGAGAGGAGGCAGTGCAGGCAGACTTGGAATCTAGAAAGAGAATCTGGGAAATGGGTTGACTCCCATTGAGGACCCACCTCCAAACCCTAGCCCCCTGGGGACCACTCCACAGAGGCACAAACATTCTTGAGAAAGATCTCTGCGGGTTGGATTCAACCACTCCCTCCCCACCAATATTAAGGGTAAAGGGCAGAGGTCACACTTGAAACTTCCCCATATTTGTATAGTTTCAGAGTATTAGAAGGGCTTCCCCAGTGGCTCAGCACTACAGAATCCACCTGCAATGCAGGAACTGCAGGAGATGAGGGTTCGATCTTTCACTGGAAAGATCCTCTGGAAGAGGGCATGGCAACCGATTCCTGTATACGTGCCTAGAAAATCCCATGGACAGAGGGGTCTGGTCTGCTACAGTCCATGGGGTCACAAACAGTCAGACATGACTGAAGCGAGTGAGCATGTGACAAAGTATTAAAGCCAGAGAGCTTCAAGGTTCTCTGGTTCAATGCCCTTGTTTTTCACTTAAGGATTCTGAGGCCCCATAGGGTTTAGGGAAGGTGCAGAGACTGCAACCTTGAGTAATCTAAGAGATTGCACCAGATGACCTCTAAGCCTACTTTGACCCATCGCTCTGGTTTGAGCGACTTGCTCAAGGCCACCCACATAGCTGATAGGGTTGAAGCCTGAGCCCCCACCCAGCTCAGACCACTGACCCAGGAACAGCCCATAAACAGACCTTTGATCATGACTCCACCGTGTCTGCCTTGTCCACCCCTCCATCCAGCTCAGGGTCTGGCTTACACTAAGCATTCAAAGTACTTGTCTAAGAGGTGAATTCTTACCCATGACAGTTATACCCAGGGACCTTCTTGAATCCCCTTAAATTCTCAAACACTACTGTAACATGTTTTCCTCCACTAAAAAAAAAAAAAAATCATGCCATGATGGAGAGAATGACAAAATGATCTGGAGATTTGAATACTAGGCCCCTCAGAGGCTAAGTGGTACACACATGCTAAATCACTTCAGTAATGTCCGACTCTTTGTGACACCATGGACTGTAGACTCCTCTGTCCATGGGGATTCTGCTGGCAAGAATCCTGGAGTGGGTTGCCATGCCCTCCTCCAGGGCATCTTCCCGATGCAGGGACTGAACCTGCGAGTCTTATGTCTAACCTGAATTGGCAGGTGGGTTCTCTACCACTAGCACCACCTGGGAAGCCCAAGTATTACACACAAAGGCACACAAAAGGGTCCAACTTAGAGGGCAGTAAAGTGCAAATGGCTCAAATCATGAGCTTACCATTAAACCCAGCATGTGACCATTCCAGTGGGTTTTACCCATTGGGTCAAATCTCCTGCTCCAAGTCAACCAGCCTTAACCACACCTCAAGCCCTACAATCTCTACCTACCCCAGTCCTGCTTTCGAGGATACCCAGCCAGGGCAGCTACTTGTATTAACCACTCCCCAGCGGCCCCTTTTCTTACTGCTCCACTCTGAGTTCACCTCTGGCTGCGGCGACAACTCCTCAACCTCTTTCCCTCTAATTGCACTCAAGCCTGTTCTGCTTGTGCAGTGGATGCTTTTACCCAATAGCCATTTATTCACATCGAACTTATTTTTTTAATCTTGACTGCACTGGATCTTTGTTGCAGCACAAGGGCTTCTCATTGCAGTGCTTGGGCTTCTCTAGTTGTGGCCCGCTGGCTTAGCTGTCCTGAGATTTGTGGGGTCTTTGTTCCCTGACCAGGGATTGAACCCGCAACCCCTGCATTGGAAGGTGGATTCTTAACCACTGGACCACCAAGGAAGTCCCCACATTTACTTATGAACTCAACAAATTATGATTAAACACCTCCTGTGTGCCGCGACCTATGCTGAGAGTTAGGAATTTAGCAGAGAACAAGGCCCGGCCTCTGCACTAAGAAAGCTTAGAGTCCAGTAGAGAAAGAGACATTGAACAGGTAATTAAACAAGTATTTAATTGCAATTAAGGAAAGAAAAGTATAGGGCATGAAAGAGTCCTAACCTAGTTTATCCCCTAATTTTTTCTCAGACATGCCAGGAACACCCCTGCCTCAGAACCTTTGCCCTTGTTATTCCCTCTTTCTAGAATGCTCCTTCACAGAACCCCAAATAGCTACAAGTCACCATCTCTGGCTGCCCCAAACCAAAACTGAAACACCAAGTTGCTCTGACACTTCTTACCCCCTTCCCAGCTCTATCTCCTTCCACTGAACACTTGGCACTTTCTAACATGCCATACATTTCACTTCCTCATTTTGCTTGTCAATCTTCCTACTCTAGAATATCATTTCCACGAACGCGAGGATTTGGTCTCTTTGCTCACTTCTATATCCTTTGTACTTAGAACTCTGCCTAAGTACAGTGGATACTCAGTAAACTTAGAACTCTGCCTAATACAGTAGGTGCTCAGTAAACACTTGTTAAATAAATGACTCCCCATTCAATTTCATCTTGTTGATCTCCTTCATCTTTCAACCTCTGGATATCCTTGTAACTCTCAGTTCTGTTGTCCAAAGCACCTCACTCCCTGACAAGGTTGGCAGCAAGCAAACATAGTCATGTGTGTGCATGTGTGTGTGTGTGTGTGTGTGTGTGTGTGTGTGTGTTATTGAGCTCCTACTGTGGGCTGAGAGCTGAGCTAAATGATATAGGAGATATAAGATGGATAAGGCCCCATTCCCATCTGAAAAGAATATAGTTATACAGTGCCATGGAGAAATACACATATGAATGCAGAAGGGGGAGGAAAATCTGAGAGAGACTGCCCTGGCGTGCAAGTAGACATGCTGTTATGATAGTGAGGGATTCCTCTTTAGTCTTGAAGGAAAACAAGGACAGAGCCTTGTGGCATGCCACTAGAAACCCTTCCTCTGCCATTGTACATCCTCTCAGTGTATGTCTTTTGGGAAAAGCACAGGGCATGAAAGAGACCTAACCTAGTTTATCCCCTAATTTTTTCACAAACATGCCAGGAACACTCTTGCCTCAGAGCTTTTGCACTTGTTCCCTCCTTCTAGCATGCTCTTCACAGATCCCCATATAGCTACAAGTCAGCTGTAGCTCTACACTCAGCTGTTTGGGAATCTACCCAGCTGTCCTTTATCTAAGCCATTTACTTATAGCAACCAGGTGATCCTAACAACCCAACCCCATGAAGTAGGTACTAGGATTATCACCACCTTACAGAGGGAGGCACAGAGAGAAAAAATAATTTTCCCAAGGTCACAGAGCTAGTAGGAATGGAACCAAGATTTGAACAAAGGTAGATAGACTCCAGGGCTTCCCCAGTGGCTCAGCAGTGAAGAATCTGCCTGCAATACAGGAGATGCAGGAGACTCCGATTCGACCCCTGGGTCGGGAAGATCCCTTGGAGGAAGCAATGGCAACCCATTCCAGTATTCTTGCCTGGACAACCACATGGACAGAGGAACCTGGTGAGCTACAGTCCATAGAGTTGCAGAGTCAGATATGACCAAAGTGAGTACGCGTGCACATAGATGGACTCCAGAGTCATTGCCGTTAACCACCTCACTGTACTCCTCTAGGAGACCTAGGAATGTCCATGTTGAAGGACACCTCAACCAACTAAAGTCCAGAGAGGTAGAATGACTTGCCCAAGGTCACACAGCAGATTCAAAAGTGAAACTCATTCCTCCACATTCATCCCTGATGAACACTAATTAAACACTAGCTGGTGCCAGACACTATGCCAGCCCAAGTTAAACAAAATTTAATGAAAGTTCTTGCCTTCAAGGTGTTTGCAGTCTGGATGGGGAGTAGGGAAGAAGTAGGAAATATATTTTGAAGACCAGTAAAAGTCCCTTGCATTGCAAGGAGATCCAACCAGTCCATCCTAAAGGAGATCAGTCTTGGGTATTCACTGGAAGGACTGATTTTGAAGCTGAAACTCCAATACTTTGGCCACCTGATGCGAAGAGCTGACTCATTTGAAAAGACCCTGATGCTGGGAAAGATTGAGGGCGGGAGGAGAAGGGGACGACAGAGGATGAGATGGTTGGATGGCATCACCAACTCAATGGACATGAGTTTGGGTAGGCTCCAGGAGCTGGTGATAGACAGGGAAGCCTGGCGTGCTGCAGTCCATGGGGTCACAAAGAGTCGGACATGACTGAGCGACTGAACTGAACTGAACTGAAAATGCAATAAAGCGTTGGAGGTGCCACTACAGATGCAGGTATAATTCTTGTGGTTCTGGCATCTTCTTGAAAAAGCAGGTGTGCTTATTTGGGGCACATCCCCAAAGAACGGAAGTCAACGCCCGGGGTCAAGGTGAGGCATGGCTACCCACACCCATTCGGGTCTCCCTGGCTTTTGAAAGTCCACAAAGGGGCTGGTTCCTGTCCCATCCTGTTTGTGGGGAACTAGACAGAAAGGCTCAAACGTCTTGTGCCTGCCTCTAGTCAGTCTCCCTTTCCCGATGACAGACAGCCCATGACTTCCTCGAGCTAGGCACCACGGACCCCTCCCTCAGCTCAGCCTTTGCAACTGAGAAATACATACCAAATTCTAACCCAGAATCTCCCAAGTCTCCCAAACACCAGGCACTCACATTCAACCTCCAACATCATGCCATTGTGCAATGCCAGACACACTGGTATGTCCTTAATATGTTCTTAAAATAGAATTTAAATGGATTCACCCCTTTCTTATCCTGACCCTAAACCATAACATCCTTGAAAATGTAGCTTTTGTGTGCTAGTTCTAATCCTTTTCTAATTCATATTCACATAAAACATAACTATTAAAATGTAAAACATTCTTCTGTGTGCCTTGGTTTACACAGAACACAGGTCAACCTCAACCCTATTCAAAGTTTCCATCACCAGTGCAGTGAGGGAGGGAGGGAGCAGCACCCATGGGATGTGGCTGATTTCTATCTCACCTGTAAGAGAGCTGACAGCTCTCCTGGCCTGTCAGGGCAGGAGGGGAGGGGGGAGATGAAAGGCCTGCCCTTCACTCTCCCCCAGGCCAGAGAGAGCACCCTCATGCCAGCCTGCTCTGCCCTGGCACCCTCCTGCCTGCTGGGCTGGGGTGAGTAGCCCCTGCCCTCCGTACTGCACTGGTGATGAAGGAAGATGATGCCCACCCAGCGATGGGCTTACTATGACAGGGAAGGGTGCCCCCAAGGTGAGCCAAGCTACTGCCCCTGTGGGCCCTCTGTGCCCAGGTAGTGAGCCCCCAAAACCCACAGGGAGCACATTCCCAAGAATGTGGAAAGGAAGGATTTTCTAAGCTTTCCCGGGAGCTCAGAATTTAAATGTGTGTCTCCAAGTTCCGGGTTGAGGGTGGGAGTGAGGAGGGACAACACCAAACTCTTAACTTTGAAGTGATAGCCATTTTCCATGTATAACGTGCTCATGTTTTTAAAATTCTGTTGAGGCACCCCAGTATTCATTGCAGTACTATTTACAATGGCCAATACATGGAAGCAAACTAAAGGTCCAGTGACAAAGCAATGGATGAAGAAAATGTGGTACATATGTACAATGGAATATTACTCAGCCATAAAAAAGAATTTGCAATAACATGGGTGGCCCTAGAGATTGTCACACTCAGTGAAGTAAGCCATATAGAGAAAGACAAATACCATGAGATGTCTCTCACACATGGAATCTTTTTTTTTTTTAGTTACAAAAGAATTTATTTGCAAAACAGAAACCCACAGACATAGAAAACAAACCAAGTGGTTACCAAAGAGGAATGGGGGGAAGGGATAAATTAGGAGTTTGAGATTAACAGATATACACTGCTGCTGCTGCTAAGTCGCTTCAGTCGTATCCGACTCTGTGCGACCCCATAGACGCCAGCCCACCAGGCTCCTCTGTCCCTGGGATTCTCCAGGCAAGAATACTGGAGTGGATTGCCATTTCCTTCTCCACACTACTAGATATAAAATAGAGTGGCCGATTCATGTTTATGTATGGCAAAACACCATCATGATAGTGTAATTATCCTCCAATTATAATTAATTATTTAATTAGAATAAATAAAATAATCAACAAGGACCTACTGTATAACACAGGGAAATATATCAACATTTTGTAATATCTATAAAGAAAAATAAATATATATACATGTGTGTGTGCAAAACTGAATCACCATGTTTTACACCTGAAACTAGCACAACATTGTAAATCAAATATACTTTAATAAAAAAAATAATTCTATTACAAAATAAATTTTATTGCAGACCCTCTGAGTGCCAATCACTGTACCAGGCCCTGTAGAAACTTAACCTTCTTTAGTCTTCACCACAATGTGAAAACTGGGTATTGTTCACGTTCACAGACACAGAAGCAAAAGCAGCTACCCAAGATCTCGAAGGCAGGAATATGTCCAGCCAGGAGGAGAACCCGGCTCTTCTAAGGATCCTGTAGTCTTCTCAGGAAGGCTACAGTCTCCACTGAGAATAGGCCTGTGCACATTTCCCTAGTCAACAGAGAACCGGAAACCTCCCCTCTGCTAGGAGCTGGGGAGAGCGGCAGGGAGGGGACTGGCTGAGCTTCACTGGACAGCAGGTGCTGCAGGATAACAGCTGCCTGTCTGCGGGGTTGTGAGAACACGTCTCTGTTTTGTAGTGTGTGCCATCATTTTCTAGGGTATAAACGCTCCCACCATGGCTGATTTCGAGCTCCCAGCATTATGGCAGTGACTGCAGAGCTGGGAGGAAGTGAACACAATTAGCTCTCGCGAGTTTGCACACACTGGCTCCTGCACTCCCCTGGCCTGGGGCGAGGAAGGTGGAAGCCCTTCTGTGGAGCACGACTTGTCCCAGACTGTGGAAGCCAGGAACACCCCTTTAGAAGCAAGCTGATGGTATCAGAGGAAAGAGAGCTGGGCTGAGAGGGAAGCGGAAGAGTACAGATCAGAAAACACGAGTTGAGTCCAGACTTGCCCATCAGGGCCCAGCACGCAGTCACTGACACTCAGACCCAATCAGGTTCAGCCAGTTGGGTGTCCTGCTTCTAGCAACCACTCCTGATTTGGCAAATATTTATGTGGCATGTTACAGCCTCCCAACACCCGAGGGTGAAAGGCCCATGAGGCAACTTCTAGGGGAAAGGTCCCAGGATTCCTGCAACCCTGGGAAAATAAGGTCTGGGGCCCAGTAGGAACTGCTAGACTGGGAGATGAGGTTGGGGATTTACCTGGACCAGTTCCCTGCCCCTCCTCAGCCCCTCTCACAAGCCACCCTCTCATGGCCATCTGAAGCAATAAGCCCTAGGGAGGGGGTTGAATCTTCTGCCTCCATCCCCAAGGAACTTCAGCCTGTTGTTAAGTCACTAAGTCGTGTGCAACTCTTTGCAACCCCATGGATTGTAGTATGCCAGCCTTCACTACCTCCCAGAATTTGCTCTAACTCATCGTCCATTGAGTCGGTGATGCCATCCAACTATCTCATCCTCTGTTGACCGCTTATGCTCCTGCTCTTAATCTTTCGAAGAATCGGGGCCTTTTCCAACAGGTCAGCTCTTCACATCAGGTGGCCAAAGTATTGGAGCTTCAGCTTCAGCCTCAGTCCTTCCAATCAATATTCAGGATTGATTCCTTTAGGATTGACTGGTTTGGTCTCCTTGCTTTCAAACTTCAGCCTGAGAGAATAATATTTTCAAAACTGCAAGCTATAGGACTTCCCTGGTGGCCCAGTGATTAAGAATCCACCTTCCAATGCAGGGGACGCAGATTCGATCCCCAGTCAGGATGAGATGGTTGGATGGCATCACCAACTCAATGGACATGAGTTTGAGCAAGATCCAGGAGTTGGTGAAGGACAGAGAAGCCTGGTGTGCTTCAGTGCATGGGGTCGCAGAGTCAGACATGACCGAGCAACTGAACTGAACTGAACAGGGATCTAAGATCCCACATGCCGTGGGGCAACTAGGCCTGGGCACCACAACTACTGAGCCCATTTTCTCTCGAGCCCATGTCCCACGACAAGAGAAGCCCACAAACTGCAACTAGAGAAACCCACACACTCCAGTGAAGACCTAGGGCAACCAAAAAAGAAAAATAACTGCAAGTTACAGTTCACTAGTAGATTGTGAAATTAAGTTAATGGATGTCAACCAGCATATCAGAGTGTATCACCATAAAATTGTGTTCAGTGTACATTATGTCTGTATAAATATATACAGAACTGTGATATAAAATGCATTTCTTACCAGGGATCATGGTCCCAAAAAGCTGAGTAAACCTCTGACGGAGGAGGTGGTCCCACCCCCAGACACACACAACCCAAGAAATAAGACCAGAACCCAGAGTGGCATTAGTTGTCAGGACTGGTGGATGAGAAAAGAGAGGTTTAGTCTGGGAAGGTTTCATAGATGGAAGAAGTAACAAAAGCAGGATTGGGAGCGGGGACTCAGAGAGTGAAGACCTCTCTCAGTCTATCCTGAAAGTTCCCGAATCTAATCCCTCAGCTCACGGATGCCTGCTCTGCGCTGCAGCCCACCCAACTCTCCTAAAGGAAGAATCATAGCCCCCTGCTCCATGTAGCCTCTGAGTCACAACAGCGACAAGGACAGGAACCACTGGTTGGGTCCAGGGGAGGGAAGGCTAGCAAAACTGGGGAGTGCAGACAGCAGCGTGTTGACTGCCAACAAAGCAAGTCAAGGCAGGCCGGCCCGTGTATGCCATGGCCACACAAACCAGATCTCGGGGACTGTAGTCTAGTTAAGACCAGAATACTCACAACTGGAGAATGACCCGACAGCAAAAACCCCCGACATGTGTGTAATACCTGCCTGTTATTATAGGACGTCAGAGCAGAGAGACCTGAGAGCTCATCTTATCCTACACCCTTGTTTCACAGCACAAAAAACTGAGGTCCAGAGAGGGCAACCAACCTGCCCAGGGCACACAGCAAGGACAGGACTAGAGTCCACTAAGCCAGGACTCATTTCATCCTGCACTACAGTCATGCGACGAGGACAGAGACCATAGAAGGGGACCCCAAACCCCCAGCATCCCAACAGGCTCACACACACCATCATCGACCCATAAGACTTGCTGGGCACTTCTCAGCACCAAGCATTGTGCTTGATATGCAGAAATACACCAGCTAATCTCCTACAGGCAAAAAGGAAGTGCCCCTCCTGCCCTCCAGGAAAGGAGACTGGCTCTAAGACCTCTCTGACATGCTCCAGACTCATTACTGTCAGGAAGGTCTCGGGTCTAACCTCGCTCCTTCCTGCTGCAACTTCAGCCTGTCCCTCTTGGCCCCAGAGGCACCTGCTTGCTAGCCTGGCCTGGCAGGGAGGGAGAAGGCTGCTGCTGCACAGGGCCCTCTCCTGGTTCCTGAGTCAGCCTGTCCATTGTTCCAGGGACTTTACCTAAACCTTATTACACTAAGGCGGCACAGAAAAGCCTGGGGAGCTCTGCCAGCAGAAGCTGGTGGGCGGAGAAGGGGCAGAAAGAGGAGAGGAAGGGCAGGAAGATGGTGGGTGGGCAGGTGGAAGGGGAAGAAAAGGCAGATCCCACCCACTGCCTGGCTTCTTAAAGTCTAGGCTCCTGTTTTAAAGATGTGGAGGAGAAAGTGTTCAGAGCTGGTAGCACTTCTTTTCTTTAGACAAATATTACAAATTTATTGTTGAAAAATTCAAAGCAACACATTGCAAAATTAGGAGAAATAAAATTCTTCTGCTACTTCCTAGAAGGAGTCACTATTAATATTTTGGTGCATAATCTTCTAGACTTTTCCATATGTAGATACCTCTCATTATGCATTCAATCTATGTTTTTTGGACACTTTCTACGTGCCAGATATTTTTCTAGTGCTAAGGATAAAGTAGTAAATGGAACAGCTAAAAACCCATGTCCTGGGAACTTCCCTGGTGGTCCAGTGGTTGAGACTCCACACTCCCAACGCAGCGGGGTCAGGTTCTTTCCCTGGTCAGAGAACTAGATCCCACATGCTACAACTAAGTGTTTGCATGCCTCAACTAAAAACCCAATGCAGCCAAATAAATAAATAATAAAAAATAAATATTTTTTTAAATTTCCAAGCCCTTATGGAGTTTGCATCTCATGATGATATATATGTGTATGTGCATATGTATATTCATATGTCTAGTACAGGGCTGTATTCTATCTACTATAAGCACCATTTATTCATGCAAATATGTACTTCCCAGGAGTGGGATCATATTACACATACAGATTTGTAGCCAGTTCCCACTCCTGCCCCATCTGTGTCAGTGAATATACCCTTAGATTATCATGAATGGCTCAGAAGTATTCCCTTGCAAGGAGTCTCAGGATTTTTCACCAGGTCCACTGTCTGATTTCTTTCCCACAGGAAACCTGAACCTGGCTCTGGAAACCCAGTCTACACACGCACACGCATACACACACGTGCACACACACACACATGTACACAGGAGCCTGCGCCTGCACACTGTAGACGTGGAAGACAGCTCTCTCCTCAACTGACTGTGAGGTCTAAACGAATCCTGGTCCCAGACCTGTTTCCATGATTCTCCAGGGCACAGGCCCATTCCCGGCTCTCCTTTTCAGGCAGGAGCTGCAGCCCAGCTTTTCCCAGTCTTGACTCCCCCTGCAGGCTACCTGGACACCTGGAACCAGGCCTGGGAGTCAGGCAGGAACCAGTCCTGCAGCAGTGGAAAGAACAGAAGGGGAGGCTGATCCTGACTTCCCTGAATCCCTTCTCTGCCACTGCCTCCCTGGTGCCTGGTGGCGATGGAAAGCCAGAGGCCCCAAGTTCAGTTCCGTTCAGTCACTCAGTCATGTCCGATGCTTTGCTACCCCATGGAGTGCAGCATGCCAAGCTTCCCTGTCCATCACCAACTCCCGGAGCCTACTCAAACTCCTGTCCATCACGTCGATGATGCCATCAAACCGTCTCATCCTCTGTTGTCCCCTTCTCCTCCTGCCTTCAATCTTTCCCAGTATCAGGGTCTTTTCCAATGAGTTGGTTCTTTGCATTAGATGGCCAAAGTATTGGAGTTTCAGCTTCAGCATCAGTCCTTCCAATGAATATTCAGGACTGACTTCCTTAAGGATTGACTGGTTTGATCTCCCTGCAGTCCAAGGGACTCTCAAGAGTCTTCTCCAACACCACAGTTCAAAAGCATCAATTCTTTGGCGCTCAGCTTTCTTTATAGTCCAACTCACACCCATACATGACTACTAGAAAAACTATAACTTTGACTAGATGGACCTTTGTTGGTAAAGTAACGTCTCTGCTGTCTAGGTTGGGTCATAGCTTTTCTTCCAAGGAGCAACCATCTCTTAAGTTCATGGCTGCAGTCACCATGTGCAGTGATTCTAGAGCCCAAGAAAATAGTCTCTCACTGTTTCCATTGTTTCCCCATCTATTTGCCATGAAGTGACGGGACAGGATGCCATGCTTTTAGTTTTCTGAATGTTGAGCTTTAAGGCAGCTTTTTCGCTCTCCTCTTTCACTTTCATTAAGAGGCTCTTTAGTTCTTCGCTTTCTACCATAAGTGTGGTGTCATCTGCGTATCTGAGGTTATTGATATTTCTCCCAGCAATCTTGATCCCAGCTTGTGCTTCCTCCAGCCCAGCGTTTCTCATGATGTACTCTCCATATAAGTTAAATAAGCAGAGTGACAATATACAGCTTTCATGTACTCCTTTCCTGATTTGGAACCAGTCTGTTGTTCGATGTCCAGTTCTAACTGTTGCTTCTTGACCTGCATGCAGATTTCTCAGGAGGCAGGTCAGGGGGTCTGGTATCCCCATCTCTTTAAGAATTTTCCATAGTTTGTTGTGATGCACATGGTCAAAGGCTTTGGAGTAGTCAATAAAGCAAAAGTAGATGTTTTTCTGGAAACCTCTTCCTTTTTCAAGGATCCAGCAGATGGTGGCAACTCGATCTCTGGTTCCTCTGCCTTTTCTAAAACCAGCTTGAACATCTGGAAATTCACGGTTCACATACTGCTGAAGCCTGGCTTGAAGAATTTTGATCATTACTTTGCTAGCATGTGAGATGAGTGCAATTGTGCAATAGTTTGAACATTCTTTGGCATTGCCTTTCTTTGGAATTGGAATGAAAACTGACCTTTTCCAGTCCTGTGGCCACTGCTGAGTTTTTCAGATTTGCTGGCATATTGACTGCAGCACTTTCACAGCATCATCTTTTATGATTTGAAATAGCTCCACTGGAATTCCATCACCTCCACTAGCTTTGTTCATAGTGATGCTTTCTAAGGCCCACTTGACTTCACATTCAGGATGTCTGGCTCTAGGTGAGTGATCACACCATTGTGATTATCTGGGTCGTGAAGATCTTTTTTGTACAGTTCTTCTGTGTATTCTTGCCACCTCTTCTTAGTATCTTCTGCTTCTGTTAGGTTCATACCTTTTCTGTCTTTTAATGTGCTCATCTTTGCATGAAATGTTCCCTTGGTATCTCTAATTTTCTTGAAGAGATCTCTAGTCTTTCCCATTCTATTGTTCTCCTCTATTTCTTTGCAGTGATCAACACCATCCCGAAGAAAAAGAAATGCAAAAAGGCAAAATGGTTTTCTGATGAGGCCTTACAAATAGTGGAGAAAAGGAGAAGCTAAAGGCAAAGGAGAAAAGGAAAGATATACCCATTTGAATGCAGAGTTCCAAAGAATAGCAAGAAGAGATAAGAAAGCCTTCCTCAGCAATCAATGCAAAGAAACAGAGACCCCAAACAGGCCCCCTAATAGAAACCTAAGCCCTGGTGATTTCTGGGCATTTTTCTGACTTTTAAGAAGTCCCAACTGGCCCAGACTGCTTGGGTTCAGATGCTGTCTCCACTGCTGACTAGCTGTGTGACCTCAGGCAAATGACTTAACCTCTCTGTGCCTCCACATTCCCAACTTTAATAAGAGGATAATCATTCCTATTTCAATCAATCCAATCCTAGGATTGCTGCATTATGTCAAACAAGATGATATACAAGGAAGGTTTAGAACAGTACTTAGCACAGTGTGGTACCCATCAATTATTAGGTTTTTTCCTTAATTTTTATTATTATTATCATTTTCTGAGCCTCCACTCACCAACCAGGCCTAGCCTACTAAATAAAGGCTGACTTTCCACCCAAGGCACACACGTCTTGGAGACGGTGCTTCATCAGAAACAAAAGTTCCCCAGCGCCCCCGACATGATGTGGAACAAACTTGCTTTTCTCTCTTCACAGCTCTCGGGTTTCCTAGAGAAAAGCTGCTAGCTCATCAGAGCCCAGCCTTAAACCCGCCCCACCGATCGAAACTCGGGAAGGAAACCAGCAGCAGCCGTCCCCACCCTGCACCCCCACCTCCTACTGGCTGCTCAGGCCGCACCCGCTCCCTGCTCTCCCCAGCCCCTCCGAGGGTGCCCGGGGCAGCTCCCAGGCACTGATGAGATCGCTTAAAGCCCTCTGCTGGCTTTGAGAGCACTCTGCCTACCTGCCCAGGCAGGCCCAACCAGGGGCAGCTGGCAACTTCATGAAGAGGGGAACTGGGGCTGGGGGAGGGCAAGGGATCATCTTCAAGCCCACGACCAAACCCCCTCCCGGGAGGCAGGCACTCCACCCCACCCTGCCTCTCCTAAGAAGACAAATCCCAATAAAGGACTGGACGAGAAGGGTGTCTCAGACAGAAAGGCTACTTGGGGGCAGGGATTTGACATCAAGAAGCGTCCTTCCTTACATTTAGGGGTTCCAGAGAAGACCTGTCTTCCAGGAAGTTGTCTCAATTTTTAATACTATTATATGTATCAAGAATAATTAAAGGATTCCTGATGGTCTGGTGGTTAGGATTCTGGGTTTTCACTGCCATGGCCCAGGGTTCAATCTCTGGTTGGGGAAACGGAGATCCTGCAAGCCACACAGCATGGTCAGAAGAAGAATTATCATTTAATGCACAACTACTACATGCCAGGAGCTTTATATATTGTGCTTCTAATCAATCCTACTGTATAGATGGGGAAACTGAGGGTAAGTCAAGTTAAACTACTTGTCTTAGCTCATACAACCAGTGGCGGTGGAGTCAATATTTGAACCAGGTCTGTCTATAAAACCTGAACCCTTTCTCAGGTCTGTGCCTGTATCTACCTGCTGTCAACCTGAATCAGCACCTCTGTTCTTCCCCCTCTACCTGGGGAGATGGGGAATCTAAAGAAAGGTAGAAACCTGCTCAGACCAAATGGAACAACTCCAGAAACAGTGGGCTGGGGCAGTTGGCAGCACCTTGCAGAGGAGGGGAGCATGGAGGGCCTCAGGAAGCAAGAGGGAGAGATTGTTGAGTGAGGGGATAAGAAGGGGGACCCAGACCTCTGTGACAACCAGCTGGGGAGGGCAGCACATGGTTACATGCAGTGCGGCAGAGTGGGGAGTGGAAATGGTAGAAATTGAGGCCTGGTGTCTGAGCCCCCCAAAGTACCTGTCCCCCTGTGCCATCCCTACCCGCAAGGAGGCCTGGGCCATTTGCCTCGTGGCTCCTGCAGGGCCAGGGGTCTCAGACTCCAAAGAGCCCGGGTGCTGGGCATCTGAGCACCTCCAAACTCTGGAATGTGCCAGACCTTCATTCCTCGAACCACTTCAATCCCAGCAACCGGGAGGAGCACTCAAGGCCCCAGGCCTGCAGGAAAGAGAAACCCAGGAGGTCTCCAGGGTGAGCAGCCAAGGTTCCCAGATGGTTAGGAACAGAGAAGGGGCGCCTGGTAGAAGATCCAGGAGAGAGAAGATGGGCAGGGGGCAAGAAGGAGTAGGAGCTGGGAGAGATAGCAGGGCAGGGTAAATGAAGGAAATGTGGGGGAGGAATTGGGTATGGAGAGGGGAGATTCTATCCTGAGGCCAGGTTGCTGTCAGGCACTTGGAGGAGGGGCACACCTCCATTGGCTCCAGCCCCAGGACAAGCCAAGTGCCAAGGAGAACTGTGCCTACCTCCTGGGGAAGAGGGCTTCAGTTCCGGTTTCTCTGGGACTCTACTCTGAGAAAGTGATCAGTGTCACCCACAGGCCCCCAGCTCCATGAAGGCCTTTTGTAAGAAAAGGGTACAGAAACTGCACTGAAACCCCCTTTAAAAGTCCCTTGGGAAGCCTGGCCCATCACTAGGGTAACGGGCCTGTGCTGCAGAGAGGAGGATGGAGTCAGACCCCTGACACCATTAAGAAAAGGACAAAGGACATAAGCAGTGTGGGTCACTGACGCTCACGGTCCCCTTGACACAGGTCCTGCAGGGAAAGGCTGCCCCACAGAGGCAGGGAATGCTCCAGATGACTTCTTCAAAGTCCAGACCTAATCCTCAGGGAGTCCTTTTGTGCCAAACCACATTTTCAGGGACCTCGCAGAAGGACCCTGCTTTCCAGAGGCTGGGGATGGGGGATGGGTCCTATTATATTCTGTTCAAGCTCATTTGATACCTGGTGATGTGTAAGGGAAAAGAGGAAAAACTGGGAAACGTTACTCCAAACCCTCATATATAAATGAGGATGATGGTCCCTGCCGGCTTATCATGACAGCTAAGTGAAGTAGCCAGAGCATTTAGCGCAGCACTGGCACAGCTACTTGGAGGGAAGGAGTTAAGGATAGGATCCTAACGCTCATAGACTGGAAGTAAACTGGAGACAAGGTCTCGCCCCTGCCCAGTCAAAACATGCCGGGCTCTGGCCAGGGCGGATTAGCTGGGCTCGTTTGCATCTCATTTGCATGAGCCCTGTTGGGCCAACGACACTTGTCACTCCTGTCGCTTCAGAGCCATTGGACCCCACGTTGTCTCTGTCCCTCCCTCGTGGCCTTTCCCAGACTCCCGAGGGCTGCAGGACCCCGAAGGGAGAAGAGAGCCCGAGCCTGGGACCTGGGGTCTGAGCTGGGACCCGGCTTCGGGAGAGGGCCCACACCGCCGCCGGCGCCCAGGAGCCTGGCTTAGGGCGACCCCTGCAGGACATTCCCAGAACAGACGAGAGGGAACGGGAACGGAACGGCGCCGGCTCCGCCCAGCTCCACGCGGGGAGCGGCCGCCCAGCCCCTTGGCCTCCCACGTGCAGCGCCGTTCCCCGGCACCTGGAGTCCAGGGGCAGACCCCCGCACCATGCCCCGATCCCGACAGAATCCAGAAACTCGCATGCCTCTTCCAAACTAGCCGAGACCAAGGGGTCCATGGGGGTTGTAGCAAGCACCAACGCAGGAACCTTTGGGAGTTCTGGGCAACACTCCAGCACCTCTCCTAAGATACCGCTGTTTCTGCGCCAGTGCCCACCTCGGGCATCACGCTCCCATCCTACAGCCCAGAATGGAAGGGATCGTGGTTTTATCTTTGGAAGAATTTAGAGAGCAGAGAGGACTGTGACGTGGGGAGAAGTCCTCACTGCCTTTACTGAAGGTGAACCCACCAAGACCCTCCTTGCCCCCCACCCACCCAGGCTGCAGCTAGCTGGACTGAGACCAGGCCTCAGTCTGTTTCCCCATCGTGGGGCTCCTCGCGGGCCCCTCCCCATCCAGTTCATCTGGGAAGGGAACAGGGGAAATGCTGAGACTGCAACATTTGACTAAGAGGAAAAAATGTCAAAAATGCTCTGAGCCTGCAGTTTGCTTGTTGACAGCCACACAGGCTCACAATCCTGCTTTCCCTGTGGGGCTCCTTTGCCGGCCGCCCTGGCCTTGGCTGGGCGTGTGAATGGGGGCAGAAGAAAGGGCAGGGCGCAGGGTGTGTGTGTGAACAAGTGAAGTCATTCTCTCTGGGTGGCTCCTTTTAATTAGCACCTGAAAAACTCCCAGCCAGCAAAATTGGATCTTGGCAACTGGGATCCCCACCCTTCTGGCTCATCCCAGCCCTGGAGGGCAAAAGGGGGGCAGGAAATCTGAAAGCAGGAAAGAAAAGGGTCTATTGCAGGCCAGGACATTTGAGAAGTCTTCCCAGTCCTCTGGGCACCCATTGGCAGGACATAGCCACACTCGAGGGCCAGCTGATCTCTAGGAAGCTTGGGCTGGGCTGTGGACAAGTGGAGGTTGGCAAGACGTTGTTGAAATCATCCCCTCCCCTCCAACACTCCCCAAGGGAGACCAGTCTCTGAAGGTGACCAGTGTTCCCCCCCCCCCCCGCCCCGGAGGTTACATTACAGGTCATTACAACCACATCCAGTCCTTGCAAGACTTTCTGGCCTCCCTCTGGTCATTTGCAACATTAAAGCAGAGTCACCTGGTATCTCATGGCAACCCCCACAATCCAGTCCCCACAGTGGGAAGCAGAGGTTTACTCCATGCAGGGGACAGAGCAAGCCTCGTCCAGCCTCCCTCAAGACCCCTACTCCAACGGTCCAGAGGCCACTCCCGCTGGACCTGCCCATGTTCCTCTTCTCCCTCAAAACCCTCCTCCAGGCAACTGCCTGATAACCTCCCCAAATCTGTGAGACCTTCTGGTCTGGTGTGTTCACGTCCCATGTATAGCATGAGCCTCTCTGTTCCCTGGATCTGACACCCTCCTCCCCATCAGGCTGGAGTCCCTGAGGACACAGCCTGAGTCCCCTTCCCAGCTCCTGGGATCAGATGGCATACAGGAGGGGCACAGCCCTATGAAAATGGGCAAGGGGGACTGCGGAGGAGGGGTACTGCCAGCATTGAGACTCGGGCCTTTCTGCAAGAGGAGACAGGAGCCCTGGGTCAGTCCCACTGCTGTGTCTACACACTCATAGTGTGACCTCAGACCCGGGGCCCCCTGTCTTGGGTCTTGTGTCAGTAACCTTGGGGTGCCCTTTCAGCTCTGACAGCCTATGCTACCAGGAGTATCCGGTATCCTTGTGTGTTAATGGAGGGAGGGGATTGGAGGGCAATGAGAACTTGCTTAAGGTAGAAGACCAATTTGCTGTGGCCAGGGTTTCTCAGAAAAGAGCTGGAGGAAGCATTCCTTCTAGCTTTCCCTGAGACCTGAAGAACCACTCACATGTCCCCAGCTCTGGGGACAGCTGAGGGTCCAGCAAGAGCTGGGGGTGCAGAGCACAAGACAAAGCAGAAGGTGGTCCAATTTCTAGATAAGTAAGTTCTAGATGCTTCAACATGGAGCCTGTAGCAATACTATGCTGTACAGAGAAAATGTAAGAGGGTAGATCTCATGTTAAGCATTCTTATCACAACAAAAATAAAATAAATAGTAGAGAGAAGCTTTCTGAGAGCTGTCCAGAGTCCAGGGGAATCTAAGCCCAGAGGGGTATTCCCAGCTCCAGATGGTCCCTTTCTGGCTGCTTCCAGGGCCCAGCAGTCAAATGCTCACAACCCTACCCTCCAGGATCCACCAGCCCAAAGAAGTGATGGGGACAGGGCCACCCTTCCAGACCTCAACCCGTCCCCAGAGAGCCAGGCCACCATGCCCCCTGCACCAACCCCACGGACCATAAATCCTTAGGGTCCCCCACGCTGGGGCTCAGAGTGTTCCCAGAAGGTGGAGCCTGATTTCAGGTGACAGTGGAGAGAGGATGGGGTGACTGTTCTCAGGGCACAGAGAGGGGCGTGTTGGAAGAATGAAAGCGTCCTCTCCCTGGGGCTGAATGGGAACCTGAGCAGGGCGGGCACCGCCCGACGCTGAGGCCTCCGCCTCCCGCCCAGCTGGGCTGGCTGTTCCCATCACACCCTGGGCAGTAAAACTTGCTTTTATGGTTGTTGCGGAGGTTGCTGTTTTTCTGGGGGCGGCAGTGGGGGCGAGGGGGTGGCTGTTTGTGTTTCTATGTGCAAACACACCTGGTGCTTGCATATGTATTAATGACTGAAGTTTGGTGTGTGTGTGTGTGTGTGTGTATTGATGTGGGTCTATGAGTGTGCTTGTGTGGATATATTCTTGTGGGTCTGGGAGATCATTATAGCTACCTTTTATTGAGTTATTACAATGTATCAGGCACTCTCTAAGTGGTTTATTTTTTTTCCTTTGAATCCTCCCTTTAAGGAAGGGATTCTAGCTATCCCCATTTTACAGATAAACAGAGAAATATGATGACAGACTCAAAGTCAGGAAAGTAGTAAGGAACAGAGCTGTGATGCTTGCCTATTGTGTTGAAAATGTCTCTGTATTACATGTTTGTGAGGATCTGAACAGGTCTGTCTGTGTGTCCACATAACCTCTAGCTGCTCAGGGGAGTCTGTGCATACCTGCTTGTGTGTCTGGATTGAGCCTGGGCCCTGGCCAGGCTGGGCTCAATAGCTGGGATCACCAGAGTCTTAGGAAGGACAACCTAAGAATAGTGACTGTCCTGTCTGAAGCAGAAAACAGAGCTTGTGATGTGGCTGACTCTGGCCAGGGAACTTTTGCCATCAAGACTGTGCCAGTGTGGGCCAGCACAGTCCCAGGTCCTGAACATAAAGCCAATCTAGTCCCTTCGAGGAGGGGACAATCTGGGGAGAGCTCACAGGGCAGCCAGAAGGAGGCCATTTGGCCACCCCATCCCCACCCCATAGGGTCTCAAAAAGAATACAACTGAGCGACTGAAAAACAACTCCTGCTCCATCACGGTCACTGCCAGGGTCACTCCTGCCCCTAACCAGCAGGTGGAAATGGCAAAGCGGGGGACCCCAGGGGAGGAACTGAGACTTCCTGCCTGGCACCTCTGTTCCCTGGGAGACCCGTGCTCCGTCTTCTGCACCTCGCTCCCCAGGCAGCGACCACGGGCTCCTTCTGGTCGGGTGCCAGGTCGGGGGTCCATCAGGCCACCTGCGACGAGGCCCTGGGAACCTAGAGGCCGGTGGCCTACGGCGGGGGCGGGGCCAGAGCGCTAGGCCGGGTGGCGGCCGCCGATTGGCTGGGCCCTCGCGCTCCCACGGCAGCCCCCGGCGCGGGGTGGGGCGGGGGGCATAGGCGGCTCCGGAGGCCTCTCTGTGACTCATCCTCCGCCCCACCCCTGGAGCTGGACTGGCGCCCAGCGGCTGCCACCCAACACCCGTCGGCTAAGCTAGAACAGCCTGACTCAGCAGGGGGAGCGGGGCCTACCTGCCGCCCTCTGCGCGTCCTCCCCAGAGGCGTGGGGGTGGGGAATGCGTGTCCACCCTTCTGGGAGAATCGGGGCCCTCTGGAGGGGAGGGGTATCTGGTGTGTGTTCTTCAAGGGTCGTCGTTGGGGTGCTGGGGATTTCTGTCCCTCTGAAATGGGAGGCTGTGTCCTCTCTTTTTGAGCGTATCTTCCTCTCCTGGGTTTTTGTGGGTTCAGCTATTGGACACTGGTCTTTTGGAGCCTGCACGTTGACTTTTTGTGGGCATCACTCCATGACCACCATTTCAAGATCATCTCTATAGCCCCCTCCACACACTCTGGGTGCCCCCTCTATGCCACTCTCACAGAGGGGTGCAAGGCCCAGGCTCTCTGAGACAGGCAGAGCCATGGGGGTCCCTGGCAGGGGCTGCATGTTCGGAGAGTTCTCCAGCCATGGCTTTGCTCACCTCCACACTGCAGTGCCCCTGATGGTCAGATCTCAGGTGCTACCTCGAGACCAGGCTCCAGACACCCTCTCCAACCCCTGTGGCTCTTTCCGGCAAGATCTCAGGGTGAGATCTTATGTTCTCAAAGCGATCCCTTACACCAAAGAGGATCCACATTCGTCCAGAGACTCCTGTGTCTGTTCACCTACTGCCGGGATCCTCTTCACCTGTTGCTTGTCAGAGCAGCTCCAAAACTAAACAGGAGAAACTGAGGCATGGAGCATGACTTGTCCAAGGTCCTACAGGTGTGGTGTGTGAGTCTGAATTTGAACCCAGTCCTGCCTGGCTCTAAACCATGTGCTTTTTCCTCTGGCCCTGGCCCTGGCCACCCCATGAGCTCCTAGCTGGTATGGCCTCTGCTTGGCCCCATGACACTAAAGCAGACTTGGGAGGCGAACAGTCGACTCTGCAGGAGGTCCCGTTCTCAACTTCACCACCCAGGGTTCCCGTCTCCAGGGAGGATCCCCGAGGGCTGAGAAGGGGTGGGGTGGGGAGCAGAAAGAAGCTGAGTGTCAGCACATGAGGGCTTTTCAGGAAGCAACAGGAGGCACGTGCCAGGTCCCAGGGCTGAGAAGAGACCAGGTCAGCTCGCACATACGTGCGCAGTGACTGTGGGACCCACACACACCAAGGCACACATCCAGTGGCTTGTGAGGTCGTCACACACAGAAGCAGACACACATAGGAGTGTCACACTTACACGTGCCTGTTTCACATGGGGCACACATGGTCTTCAGGATTGTTATAAACACAAGCACATTGTAATGGATCAGTGGAATGGTTACACTGAGTTGCATTGGTTTGTGGGTCATCACACACACACACTATCAGAACCTTTAAAGCAGGAGTAACCAGGGGAGGGGGAAGAACACCTGAATTTGTTACAGGAAGAGATTGGTCCCAGAGCCTGGCCAAGCCCCAATTCAGGAAACCCAGACCCTTCCCCTCCCCACACCACCTACCCTGGACAGGCCCCTACCAACTAGTGGCCCTCTGCTCTCCAGACCTAAGACCTGAACTACTCACATACAGACACAGAGACCTGCACACACGTGTAGCCTTGGAGAAAGCCTGCATTGACTGAGGCGGATGTCTGCCACAGACGTGACCTACAGAAGGCACGTGCATCTTTCCAAAAGGGGCCACAGCCTTCCCAAAAACACATCTGTGCAAGACCCTCACACAAACATGCCTGGATGCCAGTCACACACACACAGAACCATCCGTGGCCCTCACACAGGCCCGTGGATCCATGCATACAAGAGAGGAATTTGCTGAATCAGGAAATTCACAGTGAGGCTCTGTAACAACCTAGAGGAGTGGGAAAGGGTGGGAGGTGGGAGGGAGGTTCAAGAGGGAGGGGACATATGCATACCTATGGCTGATTGATGCTGTATGGCAGAAACCAAAGCAATATTGCAAAGCAATGATCCTTCAATTAAAAATAAGTGTTTTTTTTTAAAGAGAGAAAAACAGATGCATAAGCAAATCAGTCACACAGGCACCCATAAGACTAAGCAGGCACAGACACCCTGCCCTCAGCACAAGAGGAATCCCCTCAGTTGCCCCTCAACCTTCCTTCTTGGCCAGACAAGGCCCAGGCTTGCCCCATCAGCTCCATCCCCTCCCTGGCCCAAGACAGACCCTGCCCTGCCTGCCCTGGCCTGCTTGGGTGGGGCCCCGCCTGCTCCCAGCGCCAGCTGCCAGCTCAGCACAGGGCAGGGTGCCCCATGCTGCTGGCTGCCGCTCTGGCATGTCGCTGACCCCACCCCCTTCTCCCAGGCCTGCCTGCCACCTCAGCATCTGGGCCACAGCCTGGGTTCCACCTAGCTTGTTACTGCAGGCGGTGGGCAGGGTGACTGACCCCCAGAGCTGGGAGCCAGGAGAAGGGGCCCACTGGCAAGACCCTCGGGAAAAGGATCAGTCCATCTGCAGCCTCCCACCACCACCACCCGCTGTCCCTTCTTCTCCAGATCGACCTCTGGGTAGAGTTACAGCTCTCCAGGCTCTGTCCTCTCACCCACAGACAACTGTGTGCAAACACAGGCTTCCAAGCATGCAGACACAACCAGCCCTTCTCAGAGCCCCACATACGCAGCCCTGCACGCAAAGCCACCCAGCCACCCACTCCCAGCCTGTCACACCCAGCGCCCCAACACCACCAGACACAGAAAAATCCCCACACACACAGGGTTCCATGCAGTCTCCGTAAAATATGCACAGTGGGAAACGGTGTCCCTGTGCCTGTCCAGTCACTCAGACCTGCACGGCGTCCCTGGGCATTTATAATTGTCCCAGACATAATCAAGCCAGTTCCATCCTGGGAGTGCTGGTTTTAGGGGGCAGGTCTTTGAACCCTCCTTGTGTTTGCAGTTCTAGGACATTGCAGTGGACTTCATTAATTCTTGTTCTGTCTGTATGCTGGAGCTGTGACAAGCCTGTCTGGGGTGGATGTCACCCCAACAGCCTTGCTCTCCACAGTCTGGCCCCTTGGGGAGACAGGTGAAAGTCAGAACCTCCCCCCCAGACTCTCTCCTTCCCCAGCTTCAGAGTCAAGGCACAGGCATCTAAAAAGGCCCCACTGTAGCCTCCAATGCTTGCCCTGCACTTTCCTCATCTGGTGCCGGTAGCATGGTGTGTTCAGTTTGTGAAAACCCGTCGAGCTGTACACTTCTAAAACTGATATTTTATTATTTATTTATTTGGCTGTACCAGGTCGCAGTTGTGGCACACGGGATCTTTTGATGTGAGTGCTTCTTGGGTGTATGTTTTTATGTACTTCAATGAAAGAATTTGTGTTTTTTAAGTAGACTCCACACTGCATACACTGCATACAGAGCTCTATCTTTCTGGGTTGATGTGAAAGGCCTGTCTGTGCCTGTCTGCGCCTGCATATATGTTACCTCCCATGTGGATTAGTCTGGCCCCTGATGCCTGAGGCCCTCTGTATGTGCACTTACCACACATACATATGAGCACCACACACACAAACATGCATACATGTACACACACATGACCAGCTCCCTGCAGGTCTTCTGTGATGGTGAGGCTACCGCTGGGAGCAGGGAGAAGGGATGTAGTCAGGCCTTCCTGCCAGGAACAGGGATATGAGAGGCATTCCAGGCAGACTCACCAAGCTCACCATCTGCTGGGGCATAGAAGTTCAGAATTCAATGTAAAGAAAAGAGCCATGGGTTGGAGTGCAGGGGAGCCTGGAGCCCAGCCTCAGACAAGTCGGGATTCAGAAGCCTCAGGACGACTTAAGACAGGAGCCCCATGTTGGGACACTGCCGCAAAGAGAAAGCTCACTCGAAGAGCCAGGGGTGTGAGACTGTGCTTACTCCAGGAACCTGCAAGGAGCTGAGCTGCTGGGGGGTGGAGGGTGGGCTGCTTTTCATGGGGGAGGTGGCAGGGTTGTGGCTGCAAAGGCAGTCTTCAGCCAGGGCAGGCAGGACCCTGAATGCCAAGCTCAAGGGTTTGGGTGATTCCCAAGACAGGTTTTGAGCTGGGCTGTCACACAATCAGAAACAACCCAAAGGAGCACTCCGGGGACATGAGCGCTGACTGGGAGCAAGGGCCCTGGCTCTGCCCATGGGCACAGTGATGCCCATCTCTGAGCCATCAGGACAGAGCACCGGCCTTTGTGCTGCTGACCCAGGTGCCAGCTGCGTTCCGATGGGGCAGGCGTCCCTTTTCCAAGAGCCAGGAATCCCACCTGCCTCCCATACCTGCTCCTCCTGGATCCCGCCAACCTCACCTGCCTCCCCAGCTTCACCTGCCAGCCCCTGAGCCTTCCACAGCAGAGCCTCCCGCCCCAGCTTCAGCTTGGAGCCTGGAGCCTGCCAACTGCCAGGAGAGCAGGAGCCAGCAACTGGCACCTGGCAGTGTGGCGCCCTCTTGGGGCACCCCCGCCACCTCTCCCCTGGAACTCAAAGTTTTCGAGCAGCAGAGGAGAGGACACGCATCCACCAGAACAGGGCTGCCCCGCTGTAGACCTTGGCACCCTCAGCCCCCAGCTCCTCCACCGCAACAACCACACCACAACCACCACAACCACGGCCCCTGGGCTGCTAGGTGTGTGGGACATAGGTCTGTCTCTGTGTGTTAGTCACTCCATCATGTGTGACTCTGCAACCCCAAGCACTGCAGTTTCCTCTCTCTGTCCATGGAATTCTCCAGGCAAGAATACTAGAGTGGGTAGCCATTCCCTTCTCCAGGGGATCTTCCCAACCCAGGGATCGAACCCAGGTCTCTTGCATTGCAGGCAGGTTCTTTACCGTCTGAGCCACCAGGGAAGCCCATAGCACATAAGTGAATGCACACTAAAGTCCACCCCCAGCTCCACTCACTTAGCAAGCCAGAACCTGACCAGGGACTGCAACCCCCCGGAGGACAGGAGCTTCGTTTGATTTGCATGAGTCAAATCATGGTGGTGGGCTTGATTTGACCTGGGAGGTGGGCTTGTGGTGGCCTGCAACCCACCTCCAGGGTCTGGCTCCCGGAATGCGGAGGATGCCACAGGCAGGCCCACTCTGCTCTTAACGCCTAGAGCTGCTACTTCCCCGCTCCTCTGCTGCCCCCTGGTGGACACCTGATGAACCTCCTTTTTGCACAAGTACAACCTCCTTCCTCTGAGCACAGCCCAGTCTCTTCTTCCCATTCTTCGGAGGTTCAAACAGACTGAGCATCAGGCTGCAGGGAAAGAGGAAAATTTAGAGCTGTCTGGGTGTCCCTTGGGTCTCCACCACTTCAGTTCCCCGTAAAACAGATGCTGGACTGAGGTGGGAGCTGGTGGTGGAGATTTTACAGCCCCTTTCATCTGCTTCCCCTCAGTCCTTTTAAAATATGCACGTGATTTTATTTACTTATTTATTTTTGGCTGTGCTAAGTCTTTGTTGCTCCACGGGCTTTTCCTAGTTGCAGCAGGCAAAGGCTCCGCTCCTCTTGTAGAGCACGGGCTCAGGTGTGCACAGGATCGGCACTTGCGTCTCCCAGGCTCTAGAGCACAGACTCGATAGTTATGGCTCACGGGCTTAGTTGCTCTGCAGCATGTGGGGTCTTCCTGACCCAGGGACTGAACCCGTGTCTCCTGCTTGGCAGGTGGACTCTTCACCATTGAGCCAGTGGGCAAGCCACCCCCCGGCCCAGTCTTTCTGTGGTGGTTCGGGCTCCTATGCTGTAGAAATGTTAAGTTTTGTCTCTCGGACCTCAGTCACCCTATACTTTTTTTTCTTTTGCCTGTCTCTCTTTCTCTTTTCTTTTTTTTTTTTTTTTTTTTTGGACCGTACCTCAGATTTTAGTTTTCTGACCAGGGATCCAACCATACCCACTTTATTGGAAACTCGGAATCTTAACTACTGGACCACAGGAAGGTAACTCAGTCTCCCTCTTTTGAACACAGAGCCTAGAGATATGTTTCCCGTGGCTTGTGTGGGCTTGGCCTGGACAATGGTTTCCCTAAAAATTTGAATCAGTTGCTCACATTTTTTTTTAATGTTTGGTCACCCATGCAGCCTGGCCAGGGATCGAATCTACTTCTGCATTGGAAGCACGGGGTCTTAACCACTGGAGCACCAGGGAAGTCCCAGTTGTTAACATTTTTAAATCAAGAGAGTTTCTGTAAAAATCCAGATTTCCGATTTTTGTTGCAAAGCTGAAAGTTTTGGAATCCCTGAGTGTTTCCATCAGGCAGAGGTTGAGGATGGAGGCTGCCCTGGGCCTGGCCCAATTGTTTAGGGAGCCAGGACAGGGTAGAGAGAGAGGCCCACAGCCCCCTGTTCTTCTGACCCAGCTGCACCCCGAATCTCACCCTGCATTTGAGTTTTCATGCACAGACCTGTGAACACCCTGAAAACTCCTCCAAAAGCCTTTTGTGCCAGTCAAGTAGAAATATAATGTGAAACCTAACAACCAACATTGTCTCCAACCATGGTACCAAATACCCTCTCAAAGACAAATACCCTCTCCGCCGCCCAGCTAAGCAGCCTGATGTAAAGCAGAAGAAGCTATTATGTGTTCACAGACACACTTTGCTCTCTCTTCTGTTAGATGCTTTTGACGGTCAAGAAAAATACAGTTTGATTTCATCTTTAAATTATTTTTTAATTTATGATTCTGTATTTTTGTTCTTTTTACCTTTGACTCCCCTTCGCCTGTTTTAAAAATTATGACCTTTATTTGCATATGCTCAAGATTGACTCAATAATGCAAAGAAGCCAACATTTGATTGTCTGATAATGATAATTTCACATTGGGATTTGCCTTGTTTCACATTCATTAATTAAACTTTTCAATAAAAAAGGAATAATAAATAAGGGAAAGCTAAAAAGGAATAATAATGATAGATCTTTTAATGCTTAAAAAAAGAAAGAAATATAAGTGAAGTGAAAGTCACTCAGTCGTGTCCAACTCTTTGTGACTCCATGGGCATGTATAGTCCATGTATAGTCCATGGAATTCTCCAGGCAAGAATACTGGAGTGGGTAGCCTTTCCCTTCTCCAGGGGATCTTCCCAACCCAGGGATCAAACCCAGGTCTCCCACATTGCAGGCAGATTCTTTACCAGCTGAGCCACATGGGAAGCCCCAAGAAATATAAGGTGAACTACAAATACCAACCACGTGTGGAATAGTAAATTTTCTAGTAGCTACATTCATATAGTAAAAAGGAATAGGGGGATTCATTTTAATAGCACATATATTTAACTTTGAAGTAGAAAATAGCACCCCACTCCAGTATTCTTGACTGGAAAATTCCATGAGCAGAGAACCTGGCTGGTACAGTCCATGGGGCCATAAAGAGTCAGACATAACTGAGTGACTGAGCACACAGCACACACATATTTAACTTCAGTTTCAGTTCAGTCGCTCAGTTGTGTCCGACTCTTTGCAACCCCATGGACTGCAGCACACCAGGCTTCCCTGTCCATCACCAACTCCCGGAGCTTACTCAAACTCATGACCATGCAGTTGGTGATGCCATCCAACCATCTCATCCTCTGTTTTCCCCTTCTCCTCCTGCTTCAATTTTTCTCAGCATCAGGGTCTTTTCAAATGAGTCAGTTCTTTGCATCAGGTGGCCAAAGTACTGAAGTTTCAGCTTCAGCATCAGTCCTCCCAATGAATATTTAGGACTGATTTCCTTTAGGATTGACTGGTTTGATCTCCTTGCAGTCCAAGGAACTCTCAAGAGTCTTCTCCAACACCACAGTTCAAAAGCATCAATTCTTTGGCGCTCAGCTTTCTTTATAGTCCAACTCTCACATCCATACATGACTACTGGAAAAACCATAGCTTTGACTAGATGGACCTTTGCTGGCAAAGTACTGTCTCTGCTTTTTAATATGCTGTCTACGTTGATCATAGCTTTTTTTCCAAGGAGCAAGTGTCTTTTAATTTAATATACCCAAAATATTATTTCAACATTTAATCAGCAGTTTGAATCATTAATATTTTATATTCATTTTTTCTCATATTGCCTTCAAGATGTGCCTTGCCTTTTATGCTCACGGTGCATCCCAATTCAGCCAGACCACGTTTCAAGTCCTCTATCGCCACACGTAGTGCCTGATGGGATGTGGCAGCTCTGGACGCCCCTCCACCCCAACTCAGCCATCCCACAGTCACTGTCAGAACCAGAGGTTCGGCAGTAGACAGAGCCCAGGGGAGACGCCCAGCAGTTCCTGGAAGTGCACTCAAGGCCGTCCGGATAGGAATAGGAAGACACAGCTCTGTCTGGGTGGGCATTTCCTTGGTCCCTTGGACTCCTCACCAAGGGTTGAGAGTCAACAGCCAGAGGGTAACAGAACAATGCCCGATAAAACAAGAGCCCCAAGGCAGGGATGCCTCTGGCCCAGGGATTATCAGTAATTCTAGTTGGCATAGTCCTCACTATTCCCTTTATTTTTTAATCTGTGCTGGGTCTCCAATGTTGCAGGCAGGCTTTCTCTTGTTGCAGTGCGCTGACTCTAGGCACTTGCGCTCAGCAGCTTCAGCGTGGGGCTCCCGAGTGCAGGCTCAGCAGTTGTCACTTGAACTCAGTTGCCCCGTGGCATGGGGAATCTTCCTGTACTTGGGATCGAACCTGTGTCCTCTGCATTGGCAGGTGGATTCTTAACCACTGAACCATCAGGGAAGTCCACCATTCCCTCTTACTGTCCCAACAATGAATCTAAATAAATGGCAGATGTCTTTTCTACACTTGGAGCACCTTATAATAGAGATAAAAAGAAATTAAACCATCCCTGAGTCCGTCTTTCAGTCGCCGGTGGGAGAATGAAAGGCCAGCAAGTTTCAAAAAAACAATGGAAAACACAATTCTTTGTGAGCAGAAGGATATTCCAGGTTTTTGTTTTTGTTTTTTAATGTAAACAGCAGGTGTCTATACACAGTTTCTTACCCCAGACCTACTTTCCTCTTTCACATTAGTGGTCTGACCCCTGTAAGCATTTGAATTTTGACCCCCTAAACCAAAAAAAAAAAAAAAAAAAAAAAAACCTCCAAGTTACCTACATTCTCTGTTCTAATAAGACCATAAAATAGACCGGTATCTAGAAGGAAAAGGGGGTTTAGAGGAAACATCCAGAAGCCACGAGCAGGCTACTGGGGAAGGCTAATCTGGTTGCACTTCCCAAATATTTCTCCAGGTGGCGCCAGAAGCCTGGGTAAAGTTACCTATGGCGCCCTATGGTAACTTCAGGTGGCGCCTGAAGGCAGGAAGTTACCTATGGATACGGCCAACCTGAAGCTGTACTGCCCTCCTCTCCCCTCTGGAGAAGGAAATGGCGACCCACTCCAGTATTCATGCCTGGAGAATCCCGTGGACAGAGGAGCCTGGCGGGCTACAGTCGCAAGAGTTGGACACACTTAGCAACTAAACCCCCACCACCACCTCTCTCCTCCCCCTAGGCACGCCCACCAGTGTGTCCATTCCTCAGTCCCCCCTGTGATCCTGCAACTTCTCTCTAGGTTAAAAGAGTCTGGGCAAGTATTAATAAAATAATCCGGGAAAAACAGGTTGAGGTCCTTGTTCTGATCCAAGTTTTGCCGCCAAACAGCCAGGCAACCCTGAGCAAGTGTCTTCCCCTCCCTGATCTTGGGTCTCGTCCTTCACCTATAAAATGAGACTTTACAATATTCCAAGTATATTTCTGAATGAAAGGGGTCACAGTAGAAGGAGACTGAGTTTAGAGACTCAATTGTATTAAATAAAAGGCGCATCCTGCACAATACAGTTCTATCATAGTGAGTTGGAATTATTACTTCATGCCACGAGGGGATTTTTATCATTAAAAAATTTAGGATTTGTAGTTTAAAAACATAAAATGAGCCTTGAACCTTCCTCACAGAGAGGAAGAGAGAGAGAGAACCAAACCCAAACCAAGTGAAGCCGCTTTGAAAACTGCAAAACCCAATACACACAGAATTGAGGAGGAGAAACCTAAGAAAAGTGGGGAGGGAGTGGGGAGCAAAGATATGCCTTGGGACCCCTTTGCCTTCGTCTAGCCCCAGGCTGCTTCTTGAGTCTCCGTGGTCTTATGGGGAGTAGTATAGTGCATGGGGTGGGTAAGAGACACAGAAGGGGGACAGAGAGAGGCATCCTGAGAGGGATGGGGAAAGAGCAAGCGTCTCTATTTACAGTCCACAGGACACTTTCACATGGCTGACCGGTTCCAGTCTCACAACCACTCTGGGCGGTGTTGATTGTCCCATGAAGCTGACTGCAAACTGAGGCTCAGAGAGAGGAAGCAGTATGCCCAAGGTCATAGACACCATGACTGGCAGAGCCGGGGTGTCCACCCAGGTCGTCTGATCTTCACCCAATGCCCTGTCCCACTTAATCACGTGTCCCTGTTGGGAGCTGCCAGGTTCATCTTCCTAAAGCACTGCCTCTGTCAATTCACTTCCTTCCTCTCCACCAAAAAAAAAAAAAATCTTTAGTGACATCAGTGCTTCTGAGATCAAGTACAAATTTCTCAGTTCAGCATTCCAGGTCTCCGTGACTCACCAAACTGTCCAGAAGATAAGAAGGCAGAGCTAGAAGATATCATAGCAACCCTAGAGTCCAGCCCTCTTTGTTCAAGAACGGGAAACTGAGGCCCAGAGAGGCGAGGGTGTTCCCAAACATCCCAGAGCAAGTCAAGGTCAGGAAGCAGGCCAGGGCTGGAAGCCAGTTCGCTTATCGCAGTGTGCTCTCTGTTCATCCTTGGGACTCCTCTGGCAGCTACCCACCTGAGACAGGCAGATATGATTCCTGTATTAGAACTAGCTTAGCTGGGAGTAACAGAAAAAAACCAAAATAACAGTGTACCAATTCAGACAGAAGCTTCTTTCTCTTTCAATTTTCCAGACATACGGAAATATTCTGTCCAAGGCAGGAATGATTTTTCATGGTGCCATGGACCCAGGTCTTATCCCTCTTCTGCTCTGCCAAGCGTGGCTTCCATTCCCCCATCACCTCATGGTCCTATATGGCTCCTGAATTGCAGCTATTAGGTATGCATTCCTGCCAGCAGGAAACAGAGCCAAAACAACTCATGTCATCTCCCTCTAAGAACACTTCCCAGAAGCTGCACTCTCCACGTCCACTTCTATCCCTTTCTCACATGGCCACAACTAACTGCAAAGAACACCAAGAAATTAGGCTTTTTTCCTGGTAGCCATGTGTCCAACTAAAAAGCAGAGTTCTATCTACGGAGGGAAAAGAGGAGGAACAGGGATTCGGGAGCCACCAGCAGTGCCGTATTCACCTCTGCCATCCGCCTCCCCACCCTCCAGGTACCAGGCACACTGCTAGGCACATTTAGGCCAACCCAGGCCTAACTCTGTTCTTTCCACTCCTGCCCAAACCATTACAGAGGACTGGCTATTGCTCACATGGGGCTAAGTCCGCTTGGCAGGGAGACAATTTAATAAATCAATACATAAGCTGCTCATGGACTAGGTCTGAGCAAATGGATTTTTCCCCCAAAAGGAAAGAGTTTTTAAAAAGTTAACATGGCCAAAAATATGGCTTTCTTGGTGGCTGAGTGGTAAAGAATCCATCTGCCAATGCAGGAGACACAAGTTCTATCCCTGGTCCAGGAAGATTCCACCTGCCTAGGAAGCGCCTACACTGAGAAAAGCCATCCCATTCCAAGCAGAGAACAGCATGTGCAATGGCCCAGGGCAGAAGGAATGTGGAGCTGCAGAGCTCCACAACTGTCTGGGGAGGGTGGGGGGTGGGGGAGCTAGGAGGGGGGAAGATGAGGGAGATGTGCGCTGGGAGATGCTACAGCGGGTGGAGGCTGAGCTGGCCCAGGCTGTGGGCCAAGGCAGGGGGTGCTTAGGGTTTTATCCTGGGGGTCAACATCCTGTGGGTTAAGTAGGAGAGTAACTGAATCTGATTTGCATTTTCTTTTGATTTGCATTTTTTTGAGTGTACTCTGCAGACACAGAAAACAAACTTAAAGATTACCAAATGGGAAAGGGGGTGGGGAGCGGAGGCAGGAATAAATTAGGAGTTTAGGATTAACAAATACACATGACTGTATGTAAAATAGATACAACAGTTCCCCACTGTATGTAAAATAGATGCAACAGTTCCCCACTGTATGTAAAATAGATACAACAGTTCCCACTGTATGTAAAATAGATACAACAGTTCCCACTGTATGCTACGTGTGTACCAAGTTGCTTCAGTCCTGTCCAACTCTTAGCAACCCCATGTGGACTGTAGCCCGCCAGGCTCCTCTGTCCCTGGGATTCTCCAGGCAAGAATACTGGAGTGGGTTGCCATTTCCTCCTCCGGGGGGTCTTCCCGGGGATTCAACCCTCCCCTCTTAAGTCTCCTACACTGACAGGCAGCTTCTCTATCACCTGGGAAGCCCACTATACAGTACGGGGAACTATTGCTCAGTGAGGAAGAATCCACCTGCCAAAGCAGGAGATACAGGTTCGATCCCTGGTCTGGGAAGATCCCGTGAAGAAGGAAATGGTAACCCACTCCAGTATTCTTGCCTGGAGAATCCCCATGGACAGAGGACCCTGGTGGGCTACAGTCCATGGGGTCACAGAGAGTCAGACACAACTTAGCGACTGAACGACAACAATAACCTATAATGGAAAAGAATCTAGAAAAGAATATATGTGTGTGTGTGTGTGTGAGTATATAGATAGGTAAACTGAATCACGTTGTTGTACACCAGAAACTAACACAACATTGTCAGTCAACTATACGTCAATTAAAAGAAAAGCTGCCCCTGGCAAGGGGCCCAAGGGAACCTTCTGTGACACAGGCAGTGTTCTCTACTACAGTATGAATGCCAAAAGAAACCCATGGAACACTGTCTGCATTCTATTGCATTTAGTGTTAACCTCACAAAGGGGCCTGTGATTGGCCAAGCCTGGCTCCCTCCACCTTTCTGGCCCCAGAGAAGAGGTGCTATTAGGGGCAGGCTACCAGAACCATGGGGGGGGGTTGGAGCTGGAGAAACAGCTCCTGAAAGAAGGGGAGTGGGGTTCTAATACCTGCCTCCCTGGATCCTCAGAGACTTGCAATGTGATGAAGCACAAGATCTACCACCAGGCAGGTATGAAGGAAATGTGACCGTCCATCCTTCAGCAGTGTCTCATCTAATGAGAACTGGAGGACCCGGCTCTTTTACGAGATTAAATACAGGAAACCAGAGGAGGTGGTGTCTGAGATACACAATATCCAGGAAAGGAAGCAGGAGTGGGAGAGGGAAACGGAATTCTCCCTGGAGTTTTCTTTCATAAGCAAACAGCGGAGGAAGTGGAGGGAGGGGTGGAAACTCCAGGAGAGCTTTGATGGGACCTTTGATGGCTGCCCACCCACCCCCCACCACCACCATGTGCCCACCGCCCCAGGGCCAAGGCCTGATAAGACAGGGGGTTGGCTTCCACCTATGGGGCACAGTTGAAAATGCTGACTTGGGGCCTCAATGGGGGAGAGATTCCTCTCACTGGGTGCTGGCTGAGCCTGTTCGGGTCCCAATACCATCTTCTGGGCTCCCAGTAAGACGTCCAGTTACATATGAACAGAGGGCAGATGGCTGATATTGTCTTATGAACTTTCTCTTTCATTTGTATATATATAAACGTCTGCAGGTCTTGATAAAAATGAAGTTCATGCTGAGCTGCTGCCACAGTAGTTAAGAGTCGCTGCTCCGGATAATGGTGCTGTTAAGTTTTATCATCAGAGAGTGAAGTCCTCTCGTGTGACAGAGGATGGAACCCTGGCCCTGGTCCAGGCAGAGTGCCTCGGCTGGGTCTGGAAGCAACTCCATTGAGGTGGGCAGCAAGGGAGGTAGGGAGACAGCCCCCACCTGTTCGTTCTCCTCTGGTGTTTGGGAAAGTCTGAAAACGCCCCCCATCTCAGCCGTGCTAAGTAAGGACTCATTTCGTCCAGCAGCTCTGAGGGGCCAGGGAATCCACCCAGAACTCCAGGAGTAGTGGTAGTGATGATAGTGGTTACAGAGCCAAGTACCAGAGACGCCCTGCTACTGCCCTGAACCCTGGAGACCGTGTTCCTACGAGATAAGCAAAACCCCTATACACACTCCACAGAACCCACCCACACCCATATACACACAACACACCCTCCACGTGCAAACAGAACACACACACCCTTTACATACTCCACTGTATATCACATAAGCACTGCATGTAAATGGGTGGGAAAGAGTGTCGAGGAGCCATGGGCGTGGTTTAGACTGTGAGTGGAGCCAGGAAGGGGGCATGAGTCCATGCCAAGTCCCTATCCCATCTTGGCTTCTAGAAACTGTGGGTGTGACACACCCAGCTGCTGAGAATGGACTCTAGATCTCTGCAGGAACTTCCAGCGTCCCTAGGGCTTCCTTGTCCCCAGGTGCTAAGGAATGAAGATGGTACAAAGGCATCTCTGGCCACCGAGAAAACACCATGTGCCTGGTTGAGGAGTACAGGCCTGAGAACTGGATGGTCCAGGGTTCGAATACCTGATTTTTAGTTAGGCCAATTATTTGGTCTCTCTGGGCCTGATCCTGATGCCAATCACCTGTGAGGCCTACAGAAAGGAAACCCTCCTGATCTTCCCACCCAAAACCTGCTCTGCTCCCCAGCAAGGTTTGCTGCACAGATAAAAGTCAAGTGGGGTATTTGAGACCAAGGCATCAATGAGTTTTTCAGCAAAAATAGTCTCTCTGGGAACAGCCTGGAGGAGGCCAGACTCTCCTCCACGTGGCCCCCCGCCCCAGCTTCTGATCCCAGAGATCCCAGAGAGAGGCCTCCTGACAACCTCTCTCCCCACCTCACAGACAAACAAGGGGTGCACACAGCATAGCGGGTTGGCAGAGCCAACTGAAGCTTTATTCTGAAAAAAGATACTCGAATTGGATTTATTCTGAAAAAGACGCTTACGTTGGCTTTTAGTTGGGGTCATGGGCAAAAGGGGCAACCCCAGGCAGTCGACTCCCCCCGGGTGCGGGCAGAGGACAGGGGCGAAACCTCAGGTCTCCCATGCACATGCTCCCCCACACAGCTCTATCTGCAGGAGCCAGTGAGCGGGGGAAGGCTGGGAGGGACCGCAGGAGCCTTTCACTTGGACAGGACATCAGAGGACTCAGACACCAGCTTCCCATCGCGGGTCTCAATCTTCTTCACAACCACAGCCTTGGAACTGGTGCGGCTGAAGGAGCTGGGGCCCCCGCCAGAGCCCAGGCTCAGGCTGTAGTTGAAGCCAGGGGTCCCGTAGGACGAAGTCAGTCCACCTGGTCGGGAAGAGACAGCCACGTGAATATGGGAGGCTATGCTCACATCAGGTGCTATTCCCCTTATCTCCCTGACACTCCAGAAGTGGTCCCCAGCGGCCCTGGTTCACTTCTCCAAGATGATTGGGCGAAAACCAGGAGCAGGGTGGGACAGGGCTTTGCTATTAGCTATATGACCTTGGGGAGATGTTAGAGACTTGGGTTCAAGTCCTAGATCAGGAAAATCCCCTGGAGGAGGGCATAGCAATCCACTGCAGTATTCTTGCCTGAAGAATCCCATGGACAGAGAAGCCTGGTGGGCTACAGTCCGTAGGCTTGCAAAGCCTCGGACACGACTGAGTGACCGAGTACACATGCACGCATGCGTGTGACCTTGGACAGGACATTTAACTGGGCCCCAGCTTCCTCAGCTGTACCAAAGGGAGCCATATAGGAGCTGCCCTCCTGCCCTGGCCCCCAAGACAAGGACACTCACCTGCGTAGCCACTGGTGGTCTTGGTGTGGATACTCATGTTCTGCATCCCAGACTCCAGCCTGTACCCAGAGGACACATGGAATATCAGGACCAATCCTTGGCCCTGAGGACCCAGGTCCCATCTCCCACACTCCAGAGATGGTACACCAGGGGTGGTCAGAGAACCCCCACACCTACCGGCTCTCCTCGCCCTCCAGCAGCTTCCGGTAGGTGGCAATTTCCACGTCCAGGGCCAGCTTGACATTCATGAGCTCCTGGTACTCACGCAGCTGCCGTGCCATGTCCTGCTTGGCGTTCCTCAGAGCAGCCTCCAGCTCAGCCAGCTTGGCCTGAGCATCCTTAACAGCCATCTCACCACGCTGCTCAGCGTCAGCGATGGCAGCCTCCAGGGAAGCCCTCTGTGGGGGGAGCAGACAGGTAAGCAGGTAAAGTAGAGTCTGGTTGCTTCCTCTCCTTCTCCCCCTGCACCCACTCTCCCTTTCCCCTCCTTTAGGGACCCCTCTCCATGACCTGGACTAACCAACTCCACCCACCTTATTCCAGGAAAATGTTAGAGGGGACTTTCCTCATGGTCTAGTGGTTAAACATCTGCCTTGCAATGCAGGGGATCGATCCCTGATCAGGGAACTAAGATCCTACATGTCAGCTACCTACTCTCAGCCCACGAGACACAGAGAGTGCACATGCCACAACTAAGACTCAAAGCAGCTGAATAAATAAAATTTCCTTTAAAAAAAGGAAGAAAATGTTACTGGTGGGTGAGATTCAGGAAGCGAAATGGGGGATATGAGCAGCTTCCAGATCCCTCCTGCACACACTTCTCACCTGGGATAAGATACAGTACTATCCCCACTCCCAACAGGACTAGATCTCTGCTTTCTAAACCCCTTAAGGCATCTGATATATAAGCACCCTGATTTATAAGACAGATAAAGCAAGCTTGGGGAACCCATCCTGGACCTCCAACCTACCTGCCCAGCCCCCTGTGACCCCTATTTTGACCCCTCAGCCTCCCAGAACAGTCTGGACTGTAGCTACCCCCTCCAACTCCCAGGATCCTTTCCCCAACCCCCAGACACCTCACTCCTTTCTGTACTATCTCCTCCCACCCAGAGGTGTCCCAGGACCCTCTCCCATCCCCAGCCCAGCCCATACCTGGCCTTTGAGGCCCTCGATCTCTGCCTGGAGACGGCTGATGTTCCGGTTCATCTCAGAAATCTCCGTCTTCGTGCGACGGAGGTCATCCCCGTGCTTCCCAGCCAGTGTCTGCAGCTCCTCATACTGCAGAGGTGAGACGAGGAATGAGGTTGAGAGGGGACCCCTGGTCCCTCCGAGGAGAGAGTACCCTCAGCCAAGTCATCAGAGCCCAGGTCATCTCACGCCCACCGGGCTCCGTACCTCTGAGCCTGCAACATCCCATCCCTATCTCCCAGCACAACTCGGCAGCCCCACTCCCAGCAGGCAGAGTTTAAAATCTCGCTTTTCCCCCAAGGAAGGACTAGCACCCAGCACTACCCTAAAGGGGAGCAGCAGCTTGTGACCCTGCTCCTTACCTTGATTTGGTACATGGTCTCGGCCTCGGCCCGGCTGCGGTTGGCGATCTCCTCATACTGGGCCTTGACCTCAGCGATGATGCCGTCTAGGTCCAGGTTGCGGTTGTTGTCCATGGACAGGACCACGGACGTGTCAGAAATCTGAGACTGCATCTCACGGATCTCCTGTGGCAGGAAGGGGAGGAGGTGAGGCCCTGGCCTTGCACACAAGGAGTCCCCTTCTGTAGAAGGGCCTTCCACAGAGGACAAGACAGTTAGGGCGGGAGAGATGGCAAAGTTCCTAAAGAAGGAAGATGGGTCGAAGACCTGGAACTTGGAGGGAAGTAAAGATGAAATGAGGCCAGGATAAAAGGAAACCCGGCTTTGGGTGAGAGGCCAGAGGGGCAGAGCCCTTCCACACTCTCAGCTACCCCCAGAGCTGGGGCCCCTGCTGGTGCCCCCCCAGAGGGCTCCCATACGGCCTAAAGGATCTATCTAAACCCTTGGGACAGGGCAGGTCTGAGATAGCCAGGTCACCACTCTGCATTATGTATGATGACCTTGGACAGTCTCTTTTAGTTCTCTGAGCCCATTTTCTCATCTGTGAAATGGGATAATAAACCCTCCCTCATGCAGGGAGACAGGACATAAAGGACATCCATGCCAGGTTACTATTGGCAGTTGGAATTATTCCGGGTTGGGCCCTTGTCTGTTGGTGCACTGGCGGGGCTGGAAGGAGCCTTTGATGGGGCCAGGGAACTCCAGTCTCCAGCAACTAAGTACGTACCTCTTCATACAGTTGCCTGTAGAAGTTGATCTCATCAGTCAGCCCTTCCAGGCGGGACTCCAGCTCTACCTTGTTCATGTAAGCTTCATCCACATCCTACAGGGTGGGGAAAGGGGAGCCAGAGCTGAGTGCCCACTCCTGACTCCAAACCAGGGACACCCAGTGGCCTATACTTAGAACTTTCTAATTGCCTTCCCACCTCAATGATCCAGTCCTGTCTCTGCCCCACCACACCTGTACTCCCAGCCCTTTTACCTCAGCTTCCTGCACATTCCTCCTCCTCCCGCCTCTTCTCCCCCTCCCCCTCGTCCTGGAAGCCTTCTATAGCTGGACCTCCAGTTCTACTGCTCCATTTTCTTAACCATGTCCCAACAGCCATGAGTGAAGTCACTCAGTCGTGTCCGACTCTTTGCGACCCCATGGACTGTAGCCTACCAGGCTCCTCCCTCCATGGGATTCTCCAGGCAAGAATACTGGAGTGGGTTGCCATTTCCTTCTCCAGGGGATCTTCCTGACTCAGGGATCAAATCCAGGTCTCCTGCATTGCAGGCAGATGCTTTAACCTCTGAGCCACCCATAGTTCTATCCAAATGCACCTAACTCTGTCCTTCTATGTTCAGTACCTAGGAGACACCCAAATGTTGTCCCATTACTTAGAAACATTACAGAACAGAAAGCCTAAGCCTCCAGCCTGAGTGTCTAAGCACCAGCCTTCTGTGTCTGGCAGGGGGAGGGGTGCTCCCTCACCTTCTTGATGATGACAAATTCATTCTCCATGTCTGTGCGCTTTTGGATTTCTTCCTCATACCTAATAAGGCAGAGACATAAAATCAGAGGATGAAAGGGAAAGGTGAGGTTGCCATGAGTCTTTTGAGGGGGGCAAGAATATCTAGAAAATTCAATTAATGGAAATGTAAAAAGATATGAGATGGTTGTTGGTCTGGTCATTCTGCCCCAACCAGCTACTGTCTCCCCAGTCTTACCCCACACCATCCCCAGTCAGTGAGGAAGCCTAGAGCAGGAAGTGTCTCTCCAAATCCACAAATATATATTGGATTAGGCATATGAAGAGAGCTAGTAACAGTGACTGACATGAGACCTTTGACAGAACTTTCTGGAACGTGCAGGAAATCAGGGATAAGGAAGAAATGGGGCCAGGGCTGTTAATATACAACAGAGGCCTGTTGGCTACCTCTGTCTCCCATCTTAGATTTACTATGTAAACTCTAGAAGATAATTTGTTGTCCAAATCAAGACAGTTCTGCGATTGAAGAGGGGAGGGGAAGTGCTATTAACAGTGGACATAAACCTACACTGTCCTGGGGTCACCCTAATTATACTGGACTGCACTGCCCAAAAAGCAGAGGGCCTTGGGTCTGAAACCTCTGGTCCCAAGTGGCCAGGCAGGGTGCGATTATTTCAGTTGGGGAGGACGGAGGCTCACTTGGTCTTGAAGTCCTCCACCAGCCCCTGCATGTTGCCAAGTTCCACTTCCAGCTTCAGCTTCTCCTGGGCCAGAGTTTCCAGCTGCCGACGGAGGTTGTTGATGTAGCTCTCAAACATGTTGTCTATGTTGCTCCGGGCAGTTTTCTGCTGCTGCAGGAGGTTCCATTTGGTCTCCAGAACCTTGTTCTGCTGCTCCAGGTGCCGCACCTGTATGATGGGGCAGAAAAGTCCACAGTCACATCAGGCCAGGGCTCAAAGTCTGGCACACAGCAAGCACTGTTTTCCCTTAACCCACTCCCCAAGCAGTTGGGTCTCCAGAACTCCATTAGTGCTGGGCTGCAGGGAGATAAGGGGGTACATGGTTGGAAGTAGATATCTAGGAATTATGTTGAAGTTATACTTTCAGGAAAAAAATAGGTACTGAGGTTGTATATTACACATCAGTAAAAGTAGCCAAGTTTTGATTAACACTTTTCATGATTCAAAGAAATATAGATGGTTCATATCAAACAGTCATGATTATTCTTTGGAGTGACTTTGAGACTCATAGATTACAGGGAAACTTCAGTCCTACAGTCTGGAAAGCACTGGCCAGAAGACCTAGGTTTTAGCCTAATGCTGCTACTGATCTTGAGTTGCTTCCCCTCTCTGAGGCCAAGTCTCCTCAACCCTGCAATGGCCTAGAAGATCTCAGGCAAGCCCTATCCAAACCCCATCTCTGTGCCGAAGGCACTTTTAGCAGGGTAAGAGCAAGCAACTAGGTAACTCTGTCTGCAAACGGAAGACCCTCCTCCCCACAGCCCTCTCTTTAAGTTCTCCAACATCCAACCCCACCCTACTCCATCCTGAATCCACAATCCTGTTTTCCTGTCCAAAATACAAAGGTCCTAGGTTTCTTGGGTTTGAGGAATCCTGTTTTTAGGATGAAATTAAGCCATGTTGGAAGAGAAATTTTTTTAATGAAAGAATAATAAACTGGTTCCAAGAAGAGGAATGCTTTTTTTTTTTTTTTTAATTAACCCAAAGTTGGAACTACTTTTAAATTAGGAGGACTTGGAAGAGAAGTTTGTCTTAAGGGTTTGGTTCAGATCCAGCAAATCCATCTCTGTAAATCCGTTTCTTCCCCAGCTCATTCTGTCCCAAAATTATAAAAAATAAGTAATTATAACATTTACCCTTATTAGACTGCTTAATGTAGGCCAAGCACTGCTAAGCTCTTACATACATTATATGCTTGAATAGGCAAAACCTCTTGGATTTAGGGGATTAGGGAGCCCATTTTGTAGATGAGGAAATCAGATTTAGTAAGTTAGCCCTTCAAAGGAAAGGGTAGAGCACTAGGGACCTTTGGCCTCTGCTTAACTACTCACTGGGAAGACCCCAGAGCTAGAAAAAGGCAGTCAAGAAGTCAAGTCAAGGGTCCTTAAGGCCAAGGAACCAGCAAGCCCTCCCCAAAAACAGGGGAGGACCGGTGTCCCAGGGGACTCCAATTCTTAAAGGCGCTAATCTGCCCCAGGATTTCCCTCCTTCCCTTCCCACAATGCCTCCCAGGAGCCAGTCAGCAGAGAGGAACCCGTCCTCCAGCGCCGGGGGCCCTGGGGCCTTAAGGGAGCAACAACCCCTCCCAACCCCAGGCTGCAAAACCCGGCCTGGCGCCTGCCCTGGGAAAGTGGAGCCAGCCCATTGGGGCGGAGCGGAGGAGGGAAGAGTGAGGGGACAAGGGCCGAAGCGGTGGAGGGGAGAGGGGCGTGGGCGGATAGGCGCCTTATCTGAAACCATAAATCCTGGAGTTTAAAAAGATGAGAAACGCGGGTAGGGTGTCCCACGCCCTCAGACTTTGAATCCTGCATGGGCTTTCCTGAAGCCAGTCCCTGGCGTCCCACCCCACCCCACTCCTACCCCACTCCACCCCTACACACCCCCCACCCACCACCCTCCATCCCCACCCCGGAAACCCCAGGTGCTAAGTGCTCCCCAGGAGACTAGGAGCGGGTCTCCAGCACGCAGCCTCTGCCCCTCACCCCTCCGTGGGGGCGGGTCTCTGCCCCGCCCGGCCCCGCCCGCAAGGTCAGCTCCCGGGGCCCTGGCCAAGTTGTGACTCATCTTGATGCCCCCCACTCTCAGATCCCTGGGACGCCAAAGGCCTGGATCAACATTTGCCTGCTTGAATCAAGACTGCTGCTTCCTTCTCCTAGAATCCTATCAAATTCCTTTTTTTTTTTTTTTAATTTTTTTAAAGCACAGGAGCACTCCTGGAAAGGCCCTTGGGGCCCGGATAGGGAGAAGGGTGATCCTGAGAGAAGAATTCCCCTCCCACCCAAAGCTAAACACCTGGAACACTTCGAGGCTGAGAGCTTTACAGACTTGGGGTGAGATGGGCGGGTGAGGCAGGGGTCCCACAAGATTTAGAGTCAAAGCCTCTAAGATCCCTCCCTATCCTTTCCCCTGACCAAACCTAAGTGCGCAGAGGGGCCAAGTCACTGGTCGGAAGGCAGAATGTTGCCAGAGTGGGTGGGGCCCAGCTGGACACCAGTGAGGGGCTGGAGATGTGCCCATGGAGGGTGGGGTGACCAAGAGAAAGGGCTGGGATCCTGGTCCAGCCCCAGGCACTGCCAGCCACGGAGAGGGGAACCCTCACCTTGTCGATGAAGGAGGCAAATTTGTTGTTGAGGGTCTTGATCTGCTCCTTCTCCTGGGTGCGGACGGCCTGGATGTTGGGGTCCACCTCCAGCTTGAGGGGGCTCAGCAGACTCTGGTTCACGGTGACAGCTGTGATGCCCCCCAAACCTGGGGCCCCACCGTAGCTCCCAGCCACACCCATGCCGGTGCCCAGGCCGCCCCGAAAGCTGCTGCCGCTGCCCACTCGGGAAAAGGCCGAGGAGCTGATGCGGGAGCCGGGCCCACTGGTGTAGGAGCGGCTGCTGAAGGACCTTGGAGCGGAGGTAGACACCTTGTAGGACTTCTGGGTCACCCTGATGGACATGATGGAGGCTGGAGAGGAGGCGAGGAGGCCGAAGCTGAGTAAGAGTCGAGGAGTTGAGAAGCTGCTTCTCGGTGGGGTACAGCGCCCCGATGGCCTTTTATAAAACAGAGCCCAGCCCATGAGGAGGGGATTGGCCTTGTAGCTGAGTGGCTAGGCCCTGAGGGGGGCAGGGCCTAACCTGACACCTGCCACCTACAGGCCGGACTCAGGTGGGGGCAGCAGAGAGCTGCTCCCACCCTGGAGCCCACGCCTACACCACCCTGGAGCCCAGGAAAAGGCAATTCTGTGAATGTAAAAGTGCAAGGACACTGCCAGCCTCTACAAGTTCCCTATAACAGAGCTTGCCCGGGGCTGCCCAGCCACTGCAGCCCCAAATCCTGGGTCTTATCTCCTTCCCTTCTGTGGGAAATAAATGCACAGACTGGGGAACAGGGCCAGCAAGGGACCCCTGGCATTTGAGTCTCCTCTGAGCAGCCAATACTCCAAAGACACCACCCTGTGTTCTTTCCTCCACTTCATGTGATTACAAAGGTCTGCCCAGGCCGGACACTTGGGTTCCAAATCATTGAACCTGAGGTCAACCATTTGCCTGGTTTTTCCTCAGTTACTGCTGTGCCCTCAGCCCCTGGTGCAGTGCCAGGAGGCACTGGGAAAATATTCATGGAATGAATGAATGAATGAACACACACTGTCTTAGCTATGGGGCTGTATGTGAAAGTTAAAGTGAGATCCAACACAGTGCTTTTCCAGGACACAATGCCGTGGTGTCTTTCTCTTCTCCCAAGATCACAGGATTCTTGGGACTGAAAGGCACAGAGAAGGATGAACAAGAGCTAAAGGGCAGGCTGGGGGGAGGTCAGGAGAGAAGGTGGCTGCATCGGGGGCTTCATCTCATTGCTCATCACTGCTTACAGGAGTCACTCCCATAACCCGCAGTGGGTGAATCGCAGGAAAGAGGCAAGACTGTGAGGTGGGGGTGGGGTGGGGAGCACCAACGGTGAGTCAACCGGCAGCTGCGTGTGCCCTCCTTCTCTTTCTCTTCCCCGGCCACCCCCCTGTCCCCCGCTGGCCATAGGAGAAGGAAAAGAATCCTTGCACCTGTCTCCCCAAACCCATTAAGAAAATGAGTCAGGAGAGCAGGTTGGGGCACCGCATGCACCTGCAGAAGGCTGGAGAATGGGAAGTTGAATAAGGCACCCAGGGCCTGGGTGGGGCAGGCTGTGGGTGGAAAGCACAAGTTTTGGGTCCCCAAGGCAGAGATTCCAGTAGCAATTACCTAATGGCTGGGGCTGGATTCTCTGATAGATCCTGCGGGGCATGAAATGGAGAGGAGTGGGTGGCTGTTCACTAGAAACCAACCGATTCCCTGGAGGAGAGGGACAGGCGGCCCGTAGCCCACAAGCCCCAACCAATGTGACTGCTACCATGCCTGTCCCCAGGGCAGGTGAGTGGATGACTGTCCGTCCTTCTCCAGCAGACATCCCCGGGCACCCAGAGCATAGGCACAGAGACCCTTGCAGAGGGACGGCGAGACCCAGAAACCCTCTCCCTGGGAGACAGACAAATCCCATAAGACAGACATGCAGATAAGCCACCTCAGATCACACATACCAGACCATGCACACATACACACAAAAGAATGTACTCTGAAGTCCCTTCCGGAAAGACTAACCCAGAGACTCTCAGAGGGGACACAATGACCACGTCCCTTTCTTCCCTTCCCTCTTTTCTCTTCCCACCCTCCCCAGGCCTGGCGTCCTGCCACACAGAACCAGGCGGTACCTGTTTGTACCAGGCCCTCTCTCAGCCCCTTTAAACAATGCTTAGTTTTCCAAGGAGTGATGTGAATGCAAGTTCCCCCTCCCCAACAAACACCCACGCCAAGCGGAGCTGAGAGACTTCACTTTCCTGAGACCAGAGGGCAATCGGCCCGGTGCCAAACCAGGCACAGAGCAGGCGGAAGGAGAGAGGGAGGGGCTGGTCAGACAGGTATGGCAGCTCCCTGCTTCTCCTCCCCCACACCGTGGTCCACACAGCGGACCTGGGCTCACTCAGAGGGGAGAGACCTTACCTAAAGTCCTGAGCCCAGAACTGCAGCCCAGAGCCCTCCCCTGAAAGCTCAGCCCTCCCACCCCCAGCCCCAGCCACCGGGTTCCCTAGTTGCAGGAGTGCCTTTTGTTTAAGATGAAGACAAAGCGGGCTACAAGGACCCTGTGGTTTTCAGGCTATAAGAAGGCCCAGATCTCACCCAGGGGAAGCTCCTCTTTGCTGGGGCAGCCCAGAACAATCCAGGGTGGAAAGTGCTTGCTTCTTTCTTGTCAGCTCCCTATTGCCCAGAGCCCCAGCCAACCCATCCCCCTTGCCTGAAACCCAGCTTCAGGTGCAAGAGAAGAGGCCGGACCTGCCGGTTCCTGTGGCCCCTGACTGGGATTCCGGCTTGGAAGCAATAGAGCGAAGCCCTGGTGGTTCAGACGGTAAGGAATCCGCCTGCAATGTGGAAGACCTGGGTTTGATCCCTGGGTCAGGAAGATCCCCTGGAGAAGGGAATGGCAACCCACTCCAGGTCTTCTTGCCTGGAGATTTCCATGGATGGAGGAACCTGGTGGGCTACAGTCCATGGGGTCGTAAAGAGTCAGACATGACTGAGCAACTTTCACTTTACTTCACTTCCAGGACTAGGGCCAACTTATGAGGGAACAGAAAACGGGTCCAAGGTGGCCCGAGGGGACAACTTGGAAAGCTGTCTCTGGCCACCGAGGTCTACACACTGCTTCCTACCCAAGCAAAAGAGAAAGTGTTTTTGGTGATTGCCCTACCCAGACCCAGATTCTACTCCAAACTGCCTTTCCTGGAAATCAGAAGAGGGTGGGAGGATATGCTCGCCCCCTCCACCCTGATGGTGATGGTGCAGGATGGCACCAAGGAGGTCCAGAGGCCTCGAGTCAAGGCTGAGGGCAGAGATGGGTGAGCGGGGTAGCTCTTATCATAAGTCACTCACATTCCTCCGAAAAGATGGTCTGAACACACTCTTCTCAGTGGTCAGGACCAGTGACACGAAAACATCTCACTCAAAGCAGCATTACTCACAGAAGCCAAATGGAAACCACGCAAATGGCTACCAGTCGATGAATAGAGAGACAAATGCAACATCCCCCTACAATGGTACACCATTCTCAGTAAAAACTAATGAATCACCCATACCTGCTACAATTCAGGTGAACCTTGAAAAACATTATGCTGAGTGAAGGAAGCCAGTCACACAAGACCATTCATTGCATGATTCTATTTGTATGAAATGTCCAGGAAGAGGCAAATCTATAGAGACAGAAAGCAGATCCATGGTTGCCAAACTACCTCCAGGCTGGGGGGAATGGAAGTGATTGGTAAAAATATGGAGTTTCTTTTAAGGCTGCTGAAAATGTTCTAAATTCAATTATGGTGATCTTTGTACAAGCCTGTGAAAATAGTTAAAATCATGCAATGGTACATTTTAAATGGTTGAATTGTGTGGTATGTGAATTATAGCTCAATAAAGCTGTCACAAAAAAAGGCAATCCACAAAAGCATAAATCAGCCACATATATAAAGTAGAGACTTTGAGGACCAGCATAGGATTTAGGGGACAGAAGGGAAGATTTTGTTTAGATACTGAAGGTAGGTTCCCTGCCGCTAGGTTAGTGACCAGAGAGAGTCTCCAAAGAACTGAAGTCACTTTAAAAGATTAGCATTTGAGTCTTACTGTTGACATGGAAATATCTGAGTTTAGTGCTGAGGCAGCAAGAACAATTTAAGTGGAAAGTCACAGATGGTGGGAAAACCCATCAGTAAGCCAAATCATGAATAATAAAGTTGACCTGATTATTCATTTTTATGCCCTGTGCCTCAAGGCCAAAATTGTTCATAGTCAGGGCTCAGTAAATTGTGACTATTTGTCATTGTGATAAACACAGCTCTGATGATTAAAGCCAGTCCGAATGGGAATAGACTGCCTAGAGAGACAACAAGCTCCTGTCCCTAGAAGTCTGGAGAACAAGGTGTGCTAACCAGCTGTCCTCTGGGTTCACTTTAGGAGGATTCCTAGCTCAGGTAGGGGTTTGGACTAGAACTTCCCAATCCTCCCGACTCTGAGAGCTTTGATCCATGTTCTGCTGTCACAGAACTTACGCTTTGATTGGACAACCACGAATGTCCTCCAAACCAAACTTTTTATTTTGACAGAAGATGTAGTTAGAAATTATTAGAATGGGGAGAAGGGTAGGAAGGTAAGCCTCCTAATGGAGGAAAGAAGACAAGTCTACAGCCTGGAGATGATGAGGTCTCCAGCCTGCTCTCCCTTCTTTATACCCCCGTCTCCACTGATACCAAACTGGAAGCAGCCGTCTACTGGACAGACAGTCAAGTGTAGCTCAGTCATTGGCATCCTTCCTCTTAATCCTCTTCTCTGGAGCATGCACACTAAAATCGCCCAGGCTGTCCCTGTATTTCTTTTTAATACAAAAACTTTTATTTTTTTAATGATTTTATTAATTTATTTTTGAGTGCACTGGGTCTTCATTGCTGTGCGGACTTTTCTCAAGTTATGGCAAGCAGGGGCTACTCTCTAGTTGCGGTGTGCGGGCTTCCCATTGCAGTAGTTTCTCTGGTTGCAGAGCACAGGCTCTAGGAGTCGCGGGCATCAGTAATTGTGGCATATGGGCTCAGTAGTTGCAGTTCTCTGCTTCTCGAGTGCAGGCTCAACAGCTGTGGCACACGGGCTTAGTTGATCCAAGGCATGTGGGACCTCCCTGGATCAGGGATTGAACCCACGTCTCTTGCATTGACAGATGGATTCTTTACCACGGAGCGACCAGGGAAGCCCACTTGCACATTTTAAAAGCTTTCTTGCAGCAGCCAGGCTTGAGCTTTTGGCCTTGGCTCTGCTCTCACATGAAGACGTCCAGAGACACACCTTTCTCCTCTCTCAAGAGGATATAGGCTACAGCCCAAGTCCAGAGCACTTCAGGGTCCCTGGTCAGAAAGAATGAGATACCTGCCCTTTAGGAAGGAAGATAGAGAGTGACCAGTCCCCAGAGCCTGACACTCCAGGGACACAGACAGAGGCTGAGAGAGGACCCAAATGGGTCCCTCTCATAGAGGTGAGGACAACATGCAGGAGGTCTGAGTGACGGGAAGGGGGAGACAAGGAGTCACTGGCTCCCCAGGGGGATGGGTCCCTAAGGAAGGAGTTGCACAGCCCACCTGCCTACATACCTCCACTGCAAGAAGAAAGCTTTCCTAAAGGTGTGTTCAGGTAACCAGACAGGAGTGCAGGAGGGGGGAAGGAACTGCAAGGACCTGGGTCTCCACTACAGCCCCCACGCCTACCCTCACTCCTAGCCCTGAGAATCACCTGTGGCCTGGAAAGGGAAGTCATTCAGTCATGTCCGACTCTTTGCGGCCCCATGGACTGTAGCCATGGGTTACAAAGGCTACAGGCTCCTCCACCCATGGGATTTTCCAGGCAAGAGTACTGGAGTGGGTTGCCATTTCCTTCTCCAGGGGATCTTCCCGACTCAGGGATCGAACCTGGGTCTCCCACATTGCAGGCAGACGCTTTACCGTCTGACTCACCTGTGGCCTGGGTTGCTTGTCAGTGGAGCTATTGTCCAGTGGTCTTTTGTTTTGAATTTCCTGCCCTGCAACCTGAAGACCAAGGTGGGGAGTTAGGGGAAGGGACCCCAAGCCTTTATTCCCTCCTGTTTTTATTCACACATTCATTCACTCGTCCACTTACGGTATTTGCTTATCAGACAATACCTTAAACAGTGTGGTGTTCCTACCCCACAGACTATAGCCTGCCAGGCTCCTCTGTCCATGGGATTTTCCAGGCAAGAATACTGGAGGGGGCTGCAATGCCCTCCTCCAGGGGTTCTTCCCGACCCAGGGATCAAACCCCAGTCTCTGGCATCTCCTGTTTTGTAGGTGGATTCTTTACCAGTGAGCCACCAGGGAAAGCTCCAAAACAGTGTGGGGAGATAGCTTTTTGGTTCTTTTCATACCAATTCAGTGCAGGTAGGAGCCTCCTATGAATTAAGCAAGGTATAGCCTGAAGGTTTCTGTTGAAAGGTGTTGAAAGTCCTTAGTCACTAACAGTATATTGATGGTTTAGCAGCCTGGAGACCACCCTCAGATCAGCAAACTGACACACCCAGGGGGAGGGCCTGAGAGAGGGGGGCCGAAGACAGCAGCGTGCTTTTATGAGAAGAAGAAGAGAGTGTCAGCACTGAGTCCAAGTGCCCTCTGGGGAGGCAGGAGGTCTGGCGGGGAAGGATACTGAGGTGAGCTTCCTTACCACAACATTGCCTGAAGTTTCAGGCTGTGATGGACTTCTGAGTATTCATTTTTCAGCCCACATTCCTTGGCCTCAGAGAAACCTAGGGATCTGCTTAAAAAGAGCTCTTTGTGGTCTGAAAAACATCCCCCAGGTACCCCCTTAAAAACCCACAAATAGTGGGGTTGAATAGGAACCTTTGGAGAGGAATAAATTAGGAGTTTGGGATCAACAAATACACACTGTTGTTGTTCAGTCACTAAGTCGTCCCACTCTGCGATCCCATGGACTGCAGCATGCCAGGCTCCTCTGTCCTCCACTCCCTCCCAGAGTTTGCTAAAATTCATGTCCATTAAGTCAGTGATGCTATCTAACCATTTCATCATCCATCGCTCCCTTCTCCTCTTGCCCTCGACCTTTCCCAGCATCAGGGTCTTTCCCAATGTGTCAGCTCTTCGTATCAGGTGGCCAAGGTATTGAAGCTTCAACTTCAGTATTAGTCCTTCCAATGAATATTCAGGGTGAATTTCCTTTAGGATTGACTGATTTGATCTCCTTGCCGTCCAAGGGACTCTCAAGTCTTCTCCAGCTCTACACTTCAAAATCACCAGACACATACTACTACTGTGTATAAAATAGCTAAACAACAAGGACGTTCTGTATAGCAGCAGGAACTGTATTCAATATCTTGTAGTATATTCAATATCTTTCCTATGTTGGAAAAGAATCCGAAAAAGCATATATATACGTCCATGTATAACTGAATCACTTTGCTATATACCTGAAACTAACACAACACTATGAATCAACTCTACTTCAATTTTAAAAAAAAGAAACTTTGAATGCCTTGATACTTCATACTCATCAGAATCCCAGGGTAGGACACATTCTGACACACTAGCCCAGGCACCCAGTCCAGCCCTGGGTTAAGAGGAAGGGTCCCTTCTTGCTCTCCTGATACACAGGAGCTGTGACCCTTCCACATCTGGTTCAGAAGAGAAAGTTGGACAGTGTAGGTGGGGTGGTGAAAAGTCATGGGCAAGGCGTGATCTTCTGAGAGCTCTCCCAGTCTCCAGATCTCACTGCTTCATCCCGGGAAACAGTCACTTCTAAGGCCATTCCAAACCTTCTCCGCAGTCAAGAGTCATGGCCCACATGAAATGATCATTTGTGCATGGTAAGCTGGGGTAAATGCTTGGGACTAGGTGTGCTCTGGCCATGCAAAGCCTCGCTCTGACACAGAGCTGGTGGGCCCAATGCATCACACAGGTATAACTCACTCTTGGCACAGCAGGTGTGACCCGACACCCTGGCAGGGAAGCTCTGGCTTGGGGAGACCATTCTGTTCTGGTGAAGTGAGGAGCTGAGGGAGGAACAGAAAGAAATGAAATGCAACCAGATATGGCCCAGCCCATCTTGGAGAAAGGGCTCTGAGATCAAGATTCATGGGAGCTGGCAATAAATTCCCAGAAATTCTACCATAGACATCCAGCATGAGGTTAATCACCTACCATAAATGCAACCACAGCCCATGGAGAAGCAGGGCTCGGAGTGGGGGGGTCTCCTCAAAAGTGCCCAAGGCCAGCCCTGCCCACCTGCTGGAGAAGAAGGAAGTAAAGACTCCACCTGGTGACATCTGGCTATGCCTGGACAAATGACTCCTATATGGATCTGTTTCCTCTCCTGTTATTAGGGGTGGGGATGGTCAGCCTCAACATTAACACAAGTTTTATGATTCTATATATCACTCAAGGAGTCCAAGGAATTTGGCTTCAATCTGAAAACAATGGGGATTTTCTCCAGAGGGTAGAGCCTAATGATGATAAGCAGGTATTTTCTGAGCATCTGCTGGGTTCTCCCTGGATACATGAAATTCAAACTCAGCCCCTGTCCTCAGGACACACAGGAGTCAAGAACAAACAGCCACTCACATGCCCACCCTGTGTGCATACATTCCCTCTGATCCTAACAGCTAGTCAGCCCCTTGCCCTCCCCGCTTAGACACACACACACCGTCCGAGTGAGGGTAGTGCCACCTCTCCCACCCATCACAGCCACGTGCATGCCACCCTTCAATGCACATCACACAAGTCCCTGTGCACACACAGCCAAATCATCCAAACCAAGACACCCAGGTACTCTTTACTGCTGAGGACTCCTGACTGCAAGTGCCTGAGACCCAAGTCAAATGGGCTTAAGCATGAAATAGCATTTATTTGCTTACATAATTGGGAGGTTTGGGATGTATATTTGGCTTTGGTATAGCCAGATGAGGGACTTGGTGATGGCATCAGATTTTCTCTCCTTCCCTTGACTGTTTCCTTCCTGTGGGCTTCCTTCTCAGCTGACCATGTCCATGCTGCAGCAAGGATGGCAACCAAGAGAGAGTCTCTTTCCCAATCTTTGTGGCTTAAGTTCCAAAGCTGACTCCCATTGGACTGACTGAGGTCACATGCTCCTCCTGGAACCAGTCACAGTAGCGGGGGGACTGGGATAGCAGCTTGTGAGCCAGGTAGGGGACAAGGTGGTCAGCCCCTCTCAAACTCTATAGAAGAAGGGCAGAAGAAGGTAATTCGCCAAAAGAAGAAGAGATGCTGAGCAGGTAAAAACAACAGATGTTCACTACTTACAGTAACCCCAATGTACACAAAGGAGATGTGGAAATATAGAGGCTATAGGGGTATAAAGATATTGGTGTACACAGCCATTGTATAAATATAAATCCTGCCTGGTCAAAGTCTATCTTCTCTACTTATCAAGGAAATATTGATCTCAGATAAATGAGTGATTCAGACATAGGATATAGGAATTCAGAGGCAGAGAAGAGCTGTTTTAAATGAGTTTGAAAAAAAACAAAATGAGTTTGGGCTTGATAGAAGTGAGTTTAGAAAAGAAATATGTGAAATGCAGTAAGTTATTGGATAAGAACAGGTTTCCTATGAACCAGCAAGGCCAGGTGGGGAGGAGGGGATGGGATTGAGGGTTTCAAATGCCAGAGAGTTTATCCTATAGGTCACAGGGGCCAAGGAAGATGTGGGCTAGGAGGAAGACACGGTTAAAGCAGTGCTTTAGGAAGATTCAGGGGCTGCAATGTGTAGGTTAGACAGTAGGGGCTAAAACTGGCAGGAGACTAGACAGGGGGCTATTGCAGCGCACAAGTGAGAGGCTTGTGGGGTGCCAGGAGCAGGGTGGGGAGAGGATGGTAAGAAGAACCAACAGTATATGGCAGTTGATTGCCTGGCCGAGTCCAACATGAAGGGAAGTGAGAAGGTGACTCAGAGGCACTTCCAGTAGCTCCCTTCTGACCCTAGCACCCTCTGCTCTAGCAGACTGCATCTCACACTCACCATGAGCTGCTGGACCTTAGCATCAGACCACAGCTTCTTGCAGGCAGAATAGCATCCGCTAGAGTCTATGTCTGGTTCCCATCCCTGCGCCAGCCTCTGTCTGGCAGGGCATCCACCCAGAGAAGATGCTGCAGAGGGCATGTGTAGACTCTCCCCCTGAACACACACAGTTTACCCCCATCACCTTACCTTTGTTCATCACACATGCATGCACACACACACCTTCACACCAGCAACAGGGTGATGAGGCCACCATGAAATCTTATGTGGTCCTCAACAGGAGATCCAAATCTGGTAGAACCTGTTTTTTCCCCTCCCATCATGCCATGCTTGGAGAACAGGGTTTGGCTCTTGTCTGACTCTGATGAGGGACCTGGACAAATGGGAGCCAATGCAAAGAGATGTCTGGGATAAGGAGATGAATGCAAACAACATTCTGCAGACCTCTTAGGTAGCTGGCACTGAGAGTATGCTCCCTGGAGAAAAGGTACAGACAGCCAGAGGAAGAAGGGACATTCATCCGTATGGTGGTGGGGGCGGTTTAGTCGTTAAGTCGTGTCTGACTCTTGTGACCCCGTGGACTGTACCTGCCAGGCTCCTCTGCCCATAGGATTGTCCAGGCAAGCATACAGGAGTGGGTTGCCATTTCCTTCTCCAGTTCATCTGTATGGCCCCTGGGATATGACCAGCACCAACAGGAAGGAGCCCCCAGAGAGAGACTTCTGCTGGCTGTGAGAAAAGACCCCCAAAGCTCAAGCTTTGGACAAGCGCAATCGACATTGTCACCTGGGAAATGGTGGTGGAAGTTCAATAGATGGGTTGGCAGGGCCCCAGACACACGTCCTAAGACCTACTGTGTGGACTGTGAACGTCCCCTCATGGAAACTTACAAATAGTTTGTAAGTTTATCCCTCCAGGCAGGGATGGGTAAGTTCCCAAGTCCACAAGGCTCTGAAGAGGACTGGACTGAACGCAGTGGACTCCTCAGTGATGGGATTGACCAATCCTGTTGATGCATGACCTACTGCAGCCAGTGTGACTGAAGGCCAGAGGATACTGAATGCGATCAGAAGAATTTTGTAGCCACTTCCCAACTGTGTGAAGTTAGGCACACTACTTAATCCCTCTGAGGTTCCTTTTCCACAGTTGAAAATGCAACTACCTAAGGACTGGTCTGATGATCAGGTAAGTCGACAGTTGTAGATTTTCAATCAATGTTAGCTCAACTCTCATCACCCCTTCCCGATGTGCAGCCTCCCCATTCCTTCACCATCTTCAGGACCAGTGGCCCATGGAACTTGTGTTCACTTTGACTCATTTGCCTGGTGAAAATTGAAGCCCTTGAAGGATGGGACCATGTCTCATGCATCTCTGTGTCCTCTGCAGTGTCCACTCAGCCCATGGGATGTGTTCACAAGGCAGAGAGTGATCGTTCAGAAGGACTGAGGTTAACTAGAGAGAGGTGGTGATCGCGAGTATAAGAAGGAGTCTCTGGGGTTGTAATAAAGGGATAACATGCAAAACTCTGCTGCAATGCAAAACAGAAGCTTGCAAATCCAATTCCAAGGAAGCCAGCCGTGCAAACTGAGCACTTCCCGTGACACCCTCTCTGCTTCCCCAGCTCCCAAACCAGGGCTCTTTTCCCTGCCATCCTTGATGATGGTGAAGGTGGTGATGTGGGAAATGAATGATGGTGATAATGATGTCAGCTTTCATTTGTTGGGTTCCCACTAATGGTCAAAGTGTCAGATCTCTTACATATTTATAATCATAAAATAACCCAGGAGGAAGGTAACATTACCCCATTTTACAGATAAGGAATCTAAAGGTCCTTCAAGATTTGACCTCAAGTCTGGGGTAAGTCAAAGCCTGGGCATGCTATTTTCAGTGATGTTCTCTTATAGAGTCTGTGTGAATTGAACTCAGAAGAAATGTCCCCTCCAAATTTTTCTTCTTTTATTTAGCAATCCAAAAAATATATATTATATTCATTCACGGAACATCTAAATGACTTCTTCTACTTAGTAATCCAGACAGACCTAGGGGACACCTCCCAAAAAAAAGAAAACCCATGAGAGCAGAGACCTTGACTGCCTTACTGACTACTATATCTGCAGCCTTAGAAAGCACCTTACAACATATGATGAATGAATTCACTAATCACTGACTCATTCTATGCCATTGTGTGTATGTGTGTGTGTGTGTGTATTAGAGAGGTTAGGAGAGCAGCTCAGGTCAGGTCAGGTCGGTACTACCTACCACCCAATATCCAACATACCTTCCGGGATTCCTTGGTCTCTAAGGGCTAAGACAACTCCAAAACAGATCACAGTGACACAACTCGAGGTCTAGTGACAAAGCTGCTGAACTGGAAAGTGGAATTGGGCTTGGTCCCAGCCAGCCGGAACCTGTTTAGCCCCAAGGAGTGTTAGGCAGGCTTCTATGGCAACACAACTGCAGTGTGTGTTTTTACATTCCCAACAGAATTCCAGCCTGAGGCCAGGATTCCCCAAGGCATTGCTCATGTGCTGCCCTCTCCTTCCCTGGTTTCCCAGGTGATCATCTTGGAAAGCCAAGAGAAGCACCCTCTGTAACCCCATGGACTATACAGTCCATGGAATTCACCAGGCCAGAATACTGGAGTGGGTAGCCTTTCCCCTTCTTTGAGGATCTTCCCAACCCAGGGATCGAACCCAGGTCTCCCACATTGCAGGCGGATTCTTTGCCAGCTGAGCCTCAAGGGAAACCCTGGGAGACAAAGGAAAGGGCCATTTCCCTACAGATCAGAGCTTCTGGCTCAGGAGTATCCCTTGCAGAAGTCAGAGTCCCCAGGCCTCCTCCTAGTCCCATGGGTCCATGGCTCCCATAGCCCCTACATTTGCAGCCACAAGAAACCTCCACCTCCAACCACCCCTCCCCACCCACAGCCTGACCCTATTTCACATGACAGCCAGCTCCTACACAAACTCTCTCTCCACCTGGTTTCTTCACCAGACTCTCCTCTTTCTGGCTCCATTCCAAATACCTCCTACAGGAAGCCCTCCCAGACTTTCCATCTCAGACTTCTCCCCTGGTTTCCCATCCAGGACTCTGATCTGGTCTCCCAAAGTTGGGCATGGGTGTAAGTAACCCCCACCCAATGACTTAGGAGTTTCCTTAAGGCTGTAATGACAGCTTTTGATCCTTAGAAACTATGAAATCAGCAGTGTCTCCATTTAACAGCTGAGGAAACTGAGCATCAAGGTTAACCATAGGTTGTGCTCTAACAGTAGAACTGGGCCCTGTCTGCCTCCCTGCCTTACCCCTCCCTCCCTCCCCATCCCTTCAGGGTCTTACCATATGCCAGGCACTCCCTGAATCATAGACTTTTTATAACCCCATTTAATTCTCCCAATTAAACCTATGAGGAAAGTACACTTAGTCTTGTTTATACATTAAGATGCAGAAGTTTAGAAACTTTAGATCCATTCTGTAAGTTCACGTAGCACCTAGGTGTCAGGATCAGAATTCTACCCAACTCTGCTGGCTCCAAAACCCAGTTAGGTTTCCCAGTCCTGCTGGGTTTCCCCATCCTGAGTCTAACCAGACACAGAGACAAAGGGGATAGGGTACAGATCCTCCAGCCCAGCATGAAAGCATTCACAGTCATCAGCCAGCACCTCTGACAAAGGAAGATGACTTCCAGAAGGCCTGCAGAAGTTGCCCTGCTGAGCTGTGGAGGCTTAGGAACCCCAGGACCGCTGAGAGCAGGCTCCCTGGCTAGCTGACCTCCTGCTCCCATTCCTTGCCCAGCCCACAAATCCTGGGAGCTGACACACCCTCAAGCCCTTTCACTTCTGCAAATTCCTCCACCACCTCCAAAGTGCTCTAGGCTTTGTCATGAGAATTCTTTTTTTTTTTTTTTTCATTTTCACTTTAAGAATTGTTTTCAACAGTTCTTGAAGCAACACACAAGGCCGCAGAAAATTAAACTGGGGAATCAAATAACCCGTGCTCCAGGCTCAACTCAGTTTCTAAGTTGCTGTGTGACCTTAGACAGGTCACTTCCCCTTTCAGAGCTACAGTTGTTGCATCTGTTCAATGAAGGAGCAGTCCCATTGATTTTTAAAATTCCTTGAAATTACATTTTATTGTTAACGACATTTAAATTCATTTCGTTTTTAGAACTTTGATCTTCCCAAAGTGATCGCAATGTCTTGGGGAAAACATTAAGCTTGAAATCACACCTGATTTGGACACTCAGCTTTTGTTCTCTCCTATATAAAATCAAGTATATAATGCTAATGTTTGCAAGAGGTTTTCTTTGCCCCTGTGCAGTCCCCATATAGAACTACTGCTGGGAAGGATAGGGGTACAGGATAGTTAGGGAGTTGGGAATCAACATGTACACTCTGGTCTATTTAAAATGGATAACCAAGAAGCATGTATGGTATAGCATAGGGAACTCCTCTCAGGGTTATGGGGCAGCCTGGTGGGAGGGGAGTTTGGGGGAGAATGGAGACATGGGTATAATGTTGCTGAGTCCCTTTGCTGTCCACCTGAAACTATCACAGCACTGTTAATTGGCTATATTCCTTTATAAAATAAAGAGTTTTTTTAGGTTAAAAAAAAAAATCTACCACTCTGATGGGTGAAAGCTATAACCTCTCCTCCAAGAATTCACCCACCCCCTGTCTGTTGCCTCCTTCTCCATTAAAGGGCTCCTGTGATAAGTCCACTCTCACCTGCCCTCTGGAGTCTACCTCCCTGCAATACCAACCCTTGAACAAAACAGCATCAGGTCCTTTAAGTAATGCCTTGATGTGATGATTTAATCGCTAAATCCTATCAGACTCTTGCGACCCCATGGACTGTAGCCTGCCAGGCCCCTCTGTCCATGGGATTCTCCAGGCAACAATACTGGAGCGGGTTGCCATTTCCCTCTCCAAAGTAACGCCTTCCTCCTTTTCAAAGGAGCATCACGGCCCTACTTCACTCATTTCTGCTCCTGCTGTTCCTTAATTAGCCAGTCCCCCCTTCAGTCTAGTCTTTTCCCCCTTTCAATAAGGCCCCAGTGATGGCATTTCAAAGCTTGAGCCTTTTTGTGACTCCTGCTCTCTGCTGTGAGCCCTGAGCTGTCTGTCTGTGCTTCTGACATGTCTGTTGTTTGGGCTCTGTGTTCTTTGTAACTTGGGTGTATCTTTCTCTGTGCATCCCAGCTTTCAAGGTGTGTAAATTTCACTTTTTTCTCTGACTGTGTAGGGGATGCGGGAAGTGGGTATGATTATATATAATTTTTCCCCAAATCCAAATTTTTTCAATATCTACCAAGTCTTTATAAATATATATATAAATTTATTTATTTGGCTGTACCAGATATTAATTGTGGCACGTGGGATCTTTAGTTGTGGTATGTGGGGTCTAGTTCCTCAACTAGGGTTGGAACTCAGGCCCCCTGCATTGGGAACCTGGAGTCATAACCCCTGGGTCACCAAGGAAGTCCCAATACTCTTGAAGTCTTTTTAATGCTGTACAATATCATACAAGTTAAAAGCATATACAATATAGTCACAATTTTGAAAGGTTATACTCCATCTATTGTCATTATATGACTATATTTTAATATAGAAAATGTGACCTGGAGATAAAATGAAAATAAATATTAAGTGGAAGTTTAAGCATTGAAAGGGAGAAAAGGCTAGACTGAAGGAAGGCCCGGCTAATGCGAGGAGGAGGAGTAGAATGAGGGAAAAGGAAAGAAGGGGATGTTACTTTGCAAAAGGAGTGGTGCAGGGTTGGGGGGGGTCTCTCTTCACTCAGACCTACAGTGGGACAGGGGGCCCAGAGTCCAAGGCCCAGAGGAGGGTGGGAACAGCACGCCTCCGAGGGGATGAGAGCGAACCACAGCCTGGGTGGTGAGGAGACCTCCTGGGGGAGGAGGTGCCAAGAAGCAGATTTCTGAATATGGTGCTGAGACACCTGAAATTCCTGTAAAAGCCTGTAACGCAAGGTCAGGCCCAAGAAGAATGCAATTGGAGGTATGTCCGCACAGCCCACCACCTTGCAGAGAACCAGCCATAAACCTTATCTCTCCACCTCCGGAGAGCTGGGGAGAGCTATCTCCACATTCCCCGGAATTCAGACTGAGTCAGACAGGGGGGTTGGGAGGCCTGGGCCAAACACCTGAGTCACCTCAGCATGGGTGGTCCACCCGGAAATGAAGTGGGAGCAAAGGGTGGCCAGGATCACTGGTGCCAACAAAGGCTAAGTGTCTTGGATTCCTATCAGCCAGCCCCTAGCCAGAAATTTCCCTCCCAAGAAAGTTAGGTCCCGGGGCTGGACAGCACTGTATTGCAGGCAGCAACTTTGGACATTCAGGACAGTGAATTTTTTGTGGCCTGTGTGTTTTCCCTCTCTCTGCCACCATCAACTACTTCTCCAGCTTCAAAAATGGCAGTTGACTCACCCTCTTTCTTTTTTTTTTTAATTTTTCAGTGGGTTTTGTCATACACTGACATGAATCAGCCATAGAGACTCACCCTCTTTCTTGGGGGATTGGAGCAGGACCAGAAGGGAGCCCAATCCTAACTCCAGTCTGTCCCTCTTCCCCCCTGAGCAGAGCCCTGGTTTCCATGGAGGAAGGAGGCGAGAAGAGGCAGTGTTCCTTGCTGTCTGTGTCCCTGAGAAATTCTCCACCTCCCTGCCATGTTCCCTCCCGCCTTCTCACAGGCAGGTGAGAAGGGCCCCCAGGGACAGAGACGTGCAGCCGCGAACGCCCTCCTCCTCCTCGCAGAGTTGGGGGAGAGATGACCTCACTGCCCGCCCGAGGCTCCTAGACACGTAGGCTTTTTCCCTGTGGCCCAGCCCCCCTCCGCCTCCGCACTGCACTCGTTTTGCTTTGCTCCAAGTTGTCCTCTCGCAGGGCCCAGGGCCCAGCCAGACTGTTCTACAAACACCGCTTTGATCCTGTCACTCCCCAGCTCAGAAGCGCCTTTGCCTTCAGAGTAAAGGTCAAGCTCCTCATGAAGGATGGAGCTGAATCCTTCCTGCCTGGCACAAGCTGCCTCCTGCCCCAGCCCCAGGGCTCTGCCTGTCCCTCCTGCCGCCATCCCTGGCACCTGCACCTGCTGAAACTTTACCCTTCCTGCAGGCCCTGGCTCCAGCACACCCCGGGCACTCTGCAAACATTTACTGAATGAAAATCACACACCAGGCACCTCCCCCCCCCCCACCCCCGCCGCCACAATCAGCACAGTGGGAAGTGGCTCCTCCCACAGAGACCCCAAGAACCGACCTTTGTTACCCCCTGGGCTGGGTTATACCTGTCTGAGCACCCCTCCCTGATTGTAAACCCGAGCCACAGGCATCTGACAGGCAGTGGACAAGGTAAATGAAGCAGTCGTCCATATTCGTCTCATCTGATCTGCACAGTAACCTTGGGAGGTCAGTATCGTTATCCTCATTCACAGACGAGGAACCCAAGGCAGAGAAGTGATTTGCCCATCCAGTGGTGTTTGGGGCTCAAGCCAGGGCCCCCAGATTCCAATCCAGGGCCTTCACATCGGCTCTAAGGCGATTCCTCAAAATCAGGGTGGTGGGACTTCCCTGGCAGTCCAGTGGTTAAGATTGCCTTCCAGTACATGGGGGGCAGTTTCAATCCTTTGTCAGGGAGCTAAGATGCCACATGCCTAATGGCCAGAAAACCAAAACATAAAAAAAGAAGCAATATTGTAACAAAATCAATAAAGACTTTAAAAATGGACCACATCAGAAAAAAAAAACAAAAACACAAAAAAAACAGGGTTCTGTCTTACAAGCTTCTATTTCCCTCAGCACCCAGCACAGGAGTTTGTTTGATTCACAGAATGAGTGAATGAATGAATGAATGGTTCCAAGAGTCAATTCTATCCAGGTGAATCATTTTCTCTGCTCTGATCCCTATTCTTCTCCTCCGCATTTTTTTTCTGTCCTCTTCTCTCTCTCACCCTAGGCCCTAAGGATCCAGCAGATAAGGAGGAAAGAAGCTGTAATTGTTCTCACTGATTCCAGGGATTGGATTGAGGCCCCAGGATCCAGGCCCCTAGACTGGATCTTGCTGGAAACAGCCCAAAGGAGGACAGGAAGGCTCTGCCCTCCACCCCACACCCAGCTTGATAGTGAGACCCAGCCCTCACCCCCTCCTCCCCAATTTCTCTCAAGACCCAGGTGGGGCGGGAGGGAGAAGCAGGGCTGCCTGAGAGCAGCGAGGGGGTGGACAGGGGCCTAAAGGCATGAGTCACAGCCTTGTGCCTTCTGGGAAGGGGAGTGAGGGACACCTGGACGCCTGAAATTCCAGCCCCTCCCCAGAGACACATTTAGGTGTCTGGACAGGAGGAGGAAGAGCTTGTTTACCTCAAACTAAAAAGCAGCCATGGCAACGGAGGCCAGGGCCATCTGAGCAGGGAGCAAAGGTCTTGACCAGAGTGAGGGCCCTGCTCCCAGCCTGCCAACTGGGCCATTTGCCCAGATGGTGCCACACAGGCCTTCTCTGGCCGAGCACCCCCTTGTGGGCAGAGCCTGTCCTGAGAGCTGGGGGACAGTCCTGAGGGAGAAGCCACCCACTGTACAGATTCACATGTGTTCCCATCGCCTCCTCACCTCCTTCCGAGCCTTCTCTCTGAAGACCAGAGACAGACAGACAGACAGACAGACCCTGAACCAAGGGGAGCTCTTGGCCTCTGTGCTGAGGCAAAGAGGGAATGGGGAGCTGGCAGGTACTGGGAAAGGGCAGAGGGGAGGTATCAGTCAAGGAAGGCTTCCAAGCCCCCATATAAGGAGAAGCATGATCCAGGCTAAGGAAAAGGCAGTGTCTTCTTAGCTAATGTGAGGCCAGATGCACCATCACTTTCCTCTGCTAGTCATCAGAATCATAAACTCTTGGTGCCCAAAGGGACCTCCACGGCTGCCACCACCATCCTTAACAACATCCCCTTGCCCGCTGTCTGTATCCATTCCCATCCTTTCCTCCTCCCTCTGGGATATGGCCCTCACTGTGTTCTGAGTCAGGCCCTTCAGTTGCACTCCAAACTCCACCCCTCAGAACCTCACTGCATCAACTGGCTTCTCTCTCTGGTCCTGCTCCTCTCACCTTCATCAGAGGAGGGATTTTTTCCCCTCTATCTGTATCCCTGCTCAAGACCCTTCCTCCCTTAAAAAAGCAAAGAAGGGGACTTCCCTAGCAGTCCAGTGTTTAAGACACCACAGTTCCACTGAGGGGGCACAGGTGTAATCCCTGGTCAGGGAACTAAGATTTCACATGCCATGCAGACAAAAATAGAAGAGAAAAAAAAAAGAAGAGGAAAAACAAGGTAAGGAAGACGAGAAAGAGGAAAGGAGGGAGGGGAATTATCCTTGAATTATCCTCTTCCTCCAAAAAAGAGGCCATATTTGTTCTCTATTTTCATCGCATCCTATCTACTCTGACCCCAGCCACCAGCCACAGAAGTTATTAAAACCATCCATGATCAACTGAGAGCCAAATCTGGTAGACCATTTCAAGCTTTTTCTTATCTGACCTCCTGAAATATTAGAGTGGATACTCTCTCTTTTTTGAAAGATGATTTCCTTAAACTCCTGACATCTCCTTCTGAATTTCTTACTATCTCTCTGGCCACTTCTTTGCACTCCTGAATTCACTTTATCTACCCACCATTTGTATCTGTAGCCCTTAATCTTTTTGGTGGGCCTTACCACAACAAACTGTGGGAAATTCTTCAAGAGATGGGAATACCAGACCACCTGACCTGCCTCTGAGAAATCTGTATGCAGGTCAAGAAACAACAGTTAGAACCGGATGTGGAACATCAGACTGGTTCCAAATAGGGAAAAGAATATGTCAAGGCTGTATATTGTCACCCTGTTTATTTGACTTAAATGCAGAGTACATCATGTGAAATGCCAGACTGGATAAAGCACAAACTGGAACCAAGATTGCCAGTAGAAATATCAATAACCTCAGATATGTAGATTATACCACCCTTATGGCAGAAAGCGAAGAAGAACTAAACAGCCTCTTGATGAAAGTAAAAGAGGAGAGTGAAAAAGTTGGCTTAAACCTCAACATTCAAAAAACAAAGATCATGGCATCCGGTCCCATCACTTCATGGAAAATAGATGGGGAGACAAGGAAACAGTAAGAGATTTTATTTTGGGGGACTTCAAAATCACTGCAGATGATAACTACAGCCATGAAATTAAAAGATGCTTGCTCCTTGGAAGAAAAGCTATGACCAACTTAGACAGCATATTAAAAAACAGAGACATTACTTTGCTGACAAAGGTCTATCTAGTCAAGGCTATGGTTTTTCCAGTAGTCATATATGAATGTGAGAGTTGGACTATAAAGAAAGCTGGGCACTGAAGAACTGATGCTTTTGAACTTTGGTGTTGGAGAAGACCCTTGAGAGTCCCTTGGCCTGCAAGGAGGTCAAACCAGTAAATCCTAAAGGGAATCAGTCCTGAATATTCACTGGAAGGACTGATGCTGAAGCTGAAGCTCCAGTACTCTGGTCACTTGATGCAAAGAACAGACTCCTTGGGAAAGACCCTGATGATGAGAAAGATTGAAGGCAGGAGGAGAAGGGGATGACAGAGGATGAGATGGTTGGATGGCATCACCGACTCGATGGACATGAGTTTGAGCAACCTCTGGGAGTTGGTGATGGACAGGGAAGCCTGGAGTGCTGCAGTCCATGGGGCCGCAAAGGGTTGGACACGACTGAGCAACTGAACTGAACTGAACTGAACTGCACCCTTTTGAGACTAAAGCACAATCATAGATGGCCAGCATCTCCCATACAACTCAGGAGGCTCATGGGCTCAGGAAACCATCACAAAAGCCAGACTGAGAGGCTCAGCCTTGGATGTTAAGATCCTCAGGACGGTACCTCAACCTCCTCTGGTCAATCCCATCCACTCCCAAAGATGACAGCTCCTAGACCCACATCTCCGGACTCTCAGGAAAGTTTCAGACCCATGTTCCTGATTGCCACCTGGATATCGCTCCCAAGTCCCAAAGTCAGTAGGATCCCAAACTGAAGTCACTGCCTTAACACCATCCTCCTGGCCTTTCTTCCTTTCATAATCCTCGTCTGGTAGACAGCATTACTGCCTCAAAAGCAAGAAAATTGGGAGTAACCCAGGGATGGTACTCTATAACATGCCTAATATGGTTGTTATGAGACTAAATAATGTGATATGTGGAAAGCACATAGGATCATGCCTGGTACTTCATAGGTTCTCAGTAACTGTTCATCATTATGGTTGCTATTCTTTCATCTTTTTTCCCCCTTATATCTAATTAGATACCAAGACCTGCCAGCTCTAACTTCTAAACTCCCCTTGAATCTATTTTCTACTCTGTTCTCCACTAATTCTCCCCTACTCTGGGCATTCATTATCACTTGCCTAGATGACTACAGTAATCTCCAGTCTTGTTCCTTCCTATTTTTCCAAGTTATACAGCTAAAATGGTCTTGCCAAAATGTAATTCTGACCATGACACTTCCCTACTTAATCTTCATTGTCTTCCTAGATCCTAAAACATTAGTCCCCAACCTTTGGTGCACTCTTAGGGAACTTGTTATAAATAAAGGTTCAGACCCCAATCCTTTGCAGGCCTAGGGGGTACCTTGGCACATGCATTCATAACACATTCCCTGATATATCTGATGTAAAATAAAATTAAGCAAAGAAGGAAAAATTCTACAAGGCCTGCAAGGTCCTCCTTGACTTGGCCCTCAGCAACCTTTCCCACTTTATCTTCTGCCTCTTCCTTCTAGCCACTATAAGCTGACTCCTCACATATTCAACAAATATTTTTTAAGCACCTAATAAACTCAGGCATTGAGGACACAAGAGTAAGCAAAACAGACATGGCCCCTGACCTTACAATTTAGTTGGAGAGAAAGATAGTAGCCTAATAATCACACTAATGAACATGTAAATATTGAGGCTTCCTGGGTAAAGAATCCACCTGCCGATGCAGGAGACACACGTTCAATCCCTGGTCCAGGAAGATCCCACATGTCATGGAGCAAATAAGCCTGTCCGCCACATCACTGATTCTGTGCTCAGGAGTCCGGGAACTGCAACTACTGAGCCTCTACGCCCCTACTGAAGCCTGAACACCAAGAGCTAGTGCTCTGCAACAAGAGAAGCTACTGCAATGAGAAGCCCCAGCTCGGCAGCAAAGAGTAGACCCCACTCTCTGCGACTGGAGAAAAGCCCTCACGGCAACAAAGACCCAGCAGAGCCAAAAGTAAATCAAAAAACTGTTTTTAAAATATAAATAAATACAAAGTAGGGAAAACCAGTCACTTAGGTAAAATGGACAAGATTTGCCCTAAGCTGATATGGTGATGGAGGGTAGGAAGTCTCAAGGATGACAACGCAGTTTTTGCCCTAGACACCTCTTTGGGTGGCGATACCATTCCATGAGAAGGGGAAAATTAGAAGAAAGTCACAAATATCAGACAAAAAGGACTTCAAAACAAAGACTATATCTGGGATAAAGAAGGACATAATAGAATGACAAAGAGGCTAATTCATCAAGAAGCTACAGTGATCCTAAATGTGCATGCACTCAACAACAGAGTTTTAAAAAACGTAAAAGAGAAATTGAAAGAACTGAAAGGAGAAGTAGATACATTCAAAATTATACTCGGAGGCTTCAATATTCCTTTCTCAGTAATTAATAAGATAAACAGAAAATCAGTAAAGACGTAAAAGACTCAAAAAACATCATCAACCAATGTGATCCAATTGATACATAAAAAATTTCACCCAACTACAGCAGAATATATTTTTTTTTCAAGTGAACATTACAAGAATAGCTCATATTTTGGGTCGAAAAAGAAACAGATCTCAACAAATTTAAAAGAAATGAAATCATAAAATCTATGTTCTCTTACCATAAGAGGCTTAAAAAAAGAAATTTATAGCAGAGTATATCTGGAAAATCTCCAAATATTTGTGAATTAAGCTACATATTTATAAATAATTCATGGTTAAAACAACTCACAATGAAATTTAGAAAATACTTTAAATTAGTTAAACATTTTGGGACACAGATAAAGCAGTGCCTAGAGGGAAATTTATAGCATTAAATACTTACTTTTTTTTAAACCCTTGAAATAAAAACCTAAGCCTCCAAATTAAGAAACTGGAAAAGAAAGCAAATTAAAACCAAAGCAAGAAGCAAGGAGAAGGCAGGAAATAATAAATTTAAGAGCAGAAATCAATGACCTTAAAAATAGAAAAACAGTAGAAGAAACCAGTGACACCAAAAGCTGATTCTTTGGAAAATGAAAACTATTGGTAAAACTCATCTACCAGGGAAAGAAAAAAAGAGAGAAGACATAAACTACCAATATCAGCAATGAAAGAGGGGATTACAGCTCCTGTAGATGTTAAGAGGATAATAAGGGAATATTGCTGCCTATAAACTGTACAACTTAGATGAAGTGAACTAATTCCTTTAAAAATGTAAAATGCCAAAGAGCATACAAAAGAATTAGAAAACCTAAATAGTTCTATATCTATTAAAAAAATTAGAAAACCTAAATAGTTCTATATCTATTTTAAAAATTAAATTCTTAATTAAAAACCTTCCACAAAGAAAAGTCTGGACTCAGATTGCTTAATTAATGAATTCTACCAAACTTTTAAAGAAGAAATAATATCAATTCTACACAATTCTTTCAGAAAACAGAAGAGGAGGAACCTGTTCCTAACTCATTTTATAAAGTCAGATTTACTCTGATACCAATGCCAGACAAAAACATTGCAAGAAAAGAATAGATCAATATCCTCCAGGAACATTAATGCAAAATCTTTTCCAAAATATTAACAAATCAAATCCAGCAACAAATAAGAAGAACTATACATCGTAATCAAATCCCAGATACAGAAGACGGGCCAAATATTTAAAATCAATGTAATTTATTTTACTGATAGACTAAATAAGAAAAAGTATATGTCCATCTCAATCAATGCAGAAAAACATTTAACAAAGTTCAATATTCATTTATGATTAAGAAATCTCCACAAAAATGACCTTCATCAGATGATCTGATGAAGAGCATCTACAAAAAAGCATGACTAACATCACTTTTAATACTGAAAGAATTAATGCTCTCCTCATAAGATCAGGAACAAAGCAAAGGGCCTAGACTAGTAAAAACAATTTTGAAAAAGAAGAAGAAAGTTGGAGAATTCATGCTACCTGATTTCAAGACTTACCATGAAGCTACAGTAATCAAGACAGTGGGGTATCAGCATAAGTATAGATATATACATCAAAGGAGTCCAGAAATAGACTCACACAATGGACACAGTGGTATCAAGGTAGATCATTGCAGAAAAGATAGTCTTTTCAACAAATACTGCTGGAACAATTAGACATCCTCGTGTCAAAAAAAAAAAAAATTAACCTCAACCCAATTGCTCTGCTTGTCAGTGACACGAATCAACTCAAAACAAAAAACCTAAAAATATAAAACTTCTAGAAGAAAACATAAGAAAAACCTTAGTGATCTCAGGTTAGATAAAGATTTCTTAGGACACAAAAAAACATAAACCATTAAAGGAAAATCTGGCAATGTAATTTTACCAAAATTGAAAACTTCACCTATTGTGATGACACTAATAAAATACAAAAACAAGCCACAGATTGGGAGAAACTGTTTGCCAAACACATTAACTTAAGTGAATCTTAGGCCAAAATATAAAATATAAAATCACAAATTTTCTAGAATAAACAGAAAAAAAATCTTTGTGACTTTCAGATAAGCAAAGATTTCTCAAATACAGCACCAGAGCATAATCCTTTAAGGTAAAACTTGATAAACTGAACTTCTTCAAAATTAATTAATAGCTTCTTCAAAAGAGAAACCATGAAGAATATAGAATTACAAACACAGAAGGAGAAAATAGTTGTAAATCACATGTATGATGAACTTAAATCTAGATATATTTTTTAATCTCAAAAATAAATAATAAAAGACAACCCAATATTTTTTAATTTAATATTTTATTGAAGTGCAATTGATTTACAGTGTTGTGCCAGTCTCTTCTGTACACAAAGTGACTCAGTTATACACATACAGACATGCTTTTTTAAAATACATTTTCCATTATGGTTTATGAAAGTGAAGTGAAAGTCACTCAGTTGTGTCCAACTCTTTGCAACCCCATGGACTGTGTCCATGGAATTCTCCAGGCCAGAATACTGGAGTGGGTAGCCTTTCCCTTCTCCAGGAGATCTTCCCAACCCAGGGATCCAACACAGATCTCCTGCATTGCAGGCAGATTCTTTACCAACTGAACTCTCAGGGAAGCCCATGGTTTATCAAGGGAGACTGAAAATAGTTCTCTGTGCTACACAATAGGACCTTGTTACTTATCCATCCTATATATAATAGTTTACATCTGCTAATCCCACGTATCTAGTCCTTCCCGCCCCTGACTCTCACCCCCTTGGCAACCAGAAGTCTGTGAGTTTGTTTCTATTTCATAAATTCTTTTGTGCTGATTTTAGATTCCACATATAAGTGTTATCATATGGTCTTTGTCTCTTTCTGACCTACTTCACTGAGTGTGATAATCTCTAGTTGCCTCCATATTGCTGCAAATGGCATTATTTTGTTTTTTTTTTAATAACTGAGTAGTATTCCATCATATATATGTATTACATCTTCTTTATCCATTTATCTATTGCTGGACATTTGTTTCTATGTTTTGGCTATTGTGAATAGCACTGCTATGAACATAGGTGTGCATGTGTCTTTGAATTATAGTTTTGTCTTGGCGTAAACCCAGGAGGGGGATCACTGGATCATATGGTAATTCTATTTTTAATTTTCCTAGGAACCTCCACACTGTTGTCCATAGTGGCTACACCAACTTATATTTCCATATTTCCACCAAGAATGTAGGAGGATTCCCTTTTCTCCACACCTTCTCCAGAAGCATTTGTTATTTGTAGACTTTTTATATATTTTTATTATTTTCAATAATTTTATTTATTTAATGGCTGCTGGGTCTTTTTATTATGCCGTTTATTTAACGGCATCCTGGGTCTTCATGGCTCCACGGGCTTTTCCCTAGTTGCAGCAAGCAGGGGCTACTCTCAGGTTGTGGTGTGAGGGCTTCTCATTGCAGTGGCTTCTCTTTTGGAGCATGGGCTCCAGGGCATAGGAGGCCTTCAGTAGTTGCAGTTCCCAGACTCTAAAGCACAGGCTCAATGGCTGTGGTGCATGGGCTTAGTTGCTCTGTGGCATGTGGGATCTTCCCAAATCAGGGATCGAACTCATGTCTTCAGCATTGGCAGGTGAATTCTTTACCACTGAGCCACTAGGGAAACCTTGTAGACTTTTTTTTTAAGATGGCCATTCTGACCAGCATAAGGAATTACCTTATTGCAGTTTTAATTTGCATTTCTCTAGTAATTAGTGATGTTGAGCATTTTTTCATGTGTCTACCGGCCATTTGTATTTCTTCTTTGGAGAAATGTCTGTTAAGGTCTTCTGTCCAGTTTTTGATTGAGTTGTTTGGGTCTTTTATTGTTGACTTGGATGAGCTATTTGCGTATTTTGGAGATTAATCCAAATCTTTTGCACAGACACCTCACCAGAGAGGTATAGGTGGCAACAAAGATGCATAAAAAAGAAGCTCAACGTCATTAGTCATTAGGAAAAAACATATTAAAGCTACCATGGGATATTACTATGCACCCACCACAAAGAAAACTATAATTTAAAAAAAAGATAAACAGAACATTCCTGGTGATGGTCCAGTGGCTAAGACTGTGCTTCCAATCCCAATGCAGGAAACACAGGTTTGATCCCTGGTCAGGGAAGATACCACATGCCACATGGCACAGCAAAAAAAAAAAGTAAAAATATTAATAATAATAATAATAATAGGACTTCCCTGGTGGCCCAGTGATTAAGAAGCCACGTGCTGGTGCAGGGGACATGGGTTTGGTCCCTGGCTGAGGACAACTCCACATGCTGTGGAGCAACGAAGCCTGTGTGCCGTAACTACTGAGCCCATGCCCCGCAACTACTGAGCCTGTGTTCTGATGCCCGTGCTTCACACAGGGGAGTAGCCCCCACTTGTCACAACTAGAGAAATCTGAGTGCAGCGATACAGACCCAGAGCGGCCAAAAATAAGTAAATAATGAAAATCTTTCTAAAAAAGAAAGAATATTGATGAGAAATTATCACCAGGGAAGGTTAATTTTTTAAAAAGAAAAGAAAAAGAAGATAATAAAAAGAGCTGGTGAGGGTGCAGAGCAATTGGAACTCTCATACATTACTAGTGGCAATGCAAAATGGCACAACCACTTTAGAAAATAGTTTGAACACAATATTGTAAATTGACTATACTTCAATTAAAAAAAAAGTTTGGCAGTTTCTTATAAAGTTAAACATATACTTATCATACAACCCACCATCCCATTCCTATCATACAACCCACCATCCCATTTCTCTTATCCAAGAGAAATGAAAACATAAATCCACACAAGGAACTGTACACAAATATTTATAACAGCTTTATTCATAACTACTAAAAACTCGAGACAACTCAAATATCCATGTACTGGTAAATGAATAAACAAGTTGTGCACTTCCACAAAATGGAATACTATACAGCAATATTCCCTGGTGGCTCAGTGGTAAAGATTCTGCCTGACAATGCAGGAGACACGGGTCCAGTCCCTGTGTCAGGAAGATCTCCTGGAGTAGAATACGGCAATCCATTCCGGCATTCTTGCCTGGAACATCCCATGGACAGAGAAGCCTGGTGGGCTACAGTCCACAGGATCGCAAAAAGAATCAGACACAACTTATCAACTAAACAACAAATACAGCAATAAAAAGGAACAAGCTACCGATACACATAATAACATGGATGAAATGCAAAAGCATCATGCTAAGTGAAAGATATGAGACAAAAGGCTACATATTGTGTGACTCAATTTACATGGCATTCTGAAAAAGGAAAAATGATAGGAGCAGACTGATGGTTGCCGGAGTTGGGGGTGGGTGAGGGAGACTGACTATGAAAGAATACAATGGGACTTTTTGAGGTGATTAAAACTTTTATATCTTGATTTATGGTGGCAGATTTATAACTGTATTATTTGTCAAAACCCATCAAACTGTATCCCCAAAAGAGTGAATATTATTGTATGCAGATTGTACCTCAATAAATCTGAATTTTTCAATTTATTTTTTTTTAATTGAAAGATAATTGCTCTACAGAATTTTGTTGTTTCCTGTCAAACCTCATGAATCACCCATAGGTATACATATAATAGCCTCCCTTTTGAACTCCCTTCCATCTCCCTCCCCATCCCACCTCTCTGTGTTGATACAGGGTCCCTGTTTGAGTTTCCTGAGCCACACAGAAAATTCCCTGTTGGCTATCTATTTTACACATGGTAATGTAAGTTTCCATGTTACTCCTTCCATACATCTCACCCTCTCCTACCCTCTCCCCATGTCCATAAGTCTATTCTCTATGTCTGTTTCTCCATTGTTGCCCTGTAAATAAATTCTTCAGTACCATTTTTCTAGATTCCATATATATGTGTTAGAATATGATATTTATCTTTCTCTTTCTGACTTACTTCACTCTGTATAATAGGTTCTAGGTTCATCCACCTCATTAGAACTGACTCAAATGCGTTCCCTTTTATGGCTGAGTAATATTCCATTGTGTATATGTACCACAATTTCTTTATCCATTCATCTATCGGTGGACATCTAGGTTGCTTCCACGTTCCAGCTATTGTAAATAGTGCTACAATGAACAATGGGATACATGTGTCTTTTTCAATTTTGGTTTCCTCAGGGCATATGCCTAGGAGTGGGATCGCTGGGTCATATGGTGGTTTTATTCCTGAATTTTTTTAAAGAAAGAAAAAAAAAAAAGAAACAGATGCCTTAGATCTAATAGCCTTAAGATTTCTTTGGGAATTCCAGTGTGTAGGATGCCATGCTTTCATTATCGAGGGCATGGGTTCAAATCCTGGTCTAGGAACTAAGATCCTACAAGCCTCCAGGTGAGGCCAAAAATAAAAAAGTAAAAACATGAAAAAAGATTTATAAGAAATCTCCAACTGGCTACAATACCCAGTGATGTTCAGGAGATACAGATCTGAAACTCAGAGGAGGGGACTCTGTTGGATACTATAACAGGTCACAGAGCTGGTTGTTTTATCTGGAAAGAATTCTCCTTGACCCCCTTGTTTCTCTAGCAAGTTCCTGTTCATTTTTTGAAGTTCAGCACATTTCCTCCTACATGAGGTTCTCCATGATCCCAATCCTTCAACACATAACATGTGACCTCTGTAAGAGCAACAACCTCATCAGACTTTTCTTGGCTGTACCCCAGAGCCTAAAACTTGGCTGGCACAAAACCGTTGTCTTACAAATTGTTAATGAATGGATGAATTATTCCATCCTCTGATAGTACTTTAGGATGTTTCATAGCACCTATCACACCGTATTTTTTTTGGTCCAGTTATCTGTCCCCTCTAATAGTCTTCTCCTTGATTATTGCTGTTAATTCTTATTATCTCTGTATCCCCAGCTCACTGTGGAACTGAACCAAACTGAGAGACTTGAACCTCCGTGCTGATCATTTTTCCAGGAGAAGGAGGCAGAGGAGCACCTGTGATGCTCCGGGCCCTACCAGGCTCATTTAAATCCTGCAACACCAGATGAGGAAACTGTTACACGGAGTTCACTGGCTTGGGCACTGACTTGAACAAAGTCACTCAGCAGGCAAACAACAGAACTAGAACATTAGATCTGTTTGACTCTAAAATGTATGCTTTTTTTCCTATCCTTTCTTTTCCTTAAGATGCTTAACTCAGTGATTTTCAGAACCTTCGGCCATGCTAGAATGATATCATCTGCTCTAACCTCAAACTCTGACAATCTCCTCTCTGACATGCCACATCGCATGCTCCTTTGTTTTCCAGATAGCTGTTGCCATCCGTCATGTCAGCTCCCAAGTCCTAAACTCCTTTTCCTCTGAGGTCTTGTTTGCCTTAGCTTTCCCACTCAACCCACCCCAAGAGTCTATTTCAACAATGTGGTAAGCCTATTCCCTTGCTTGAGTTTCCACCACTCCCTCCCTCTCTCAGCAAGATATTCCCCGAGGATACAGATTCTTATGTGACTGACCTCATCATAGCCATGTTATGTGACCTTTGCTGGGATTTCAAAATCATTCACATAATCTAGTATACCACATGCATGTAGATATAGACTCCTTTTGTCTCTGTGCTCCACTTCACATTGGTAGGGAGGCAGAAACATGTAGACGTTACATATGAAAAACCCCAGGTCTGCCACCTACTAGTACTAGCACTCTTCAGGATTCAGCTGAAAGGTCACTTCCTCCAGCCTCTTAGGCACAGCACCAACCTCACTCCATTGTTATCTCTTGTTTAATTGTTAATCAGCCTGGCTAAACAGTACCAAGTACCATCCTGAGGACACCTTTCATCAACCTTGCTACTTACAACAAGATATCACCCCATTTTCTCCTTTCCATCCCTGACAAACTTAGTTGAACCCAGTCTCCTACACTGCAGGCGGATTCTTTACTGTTTAAAGATACACACACAGGGGGCTTCCCTGGTGGCTCAGTGGTAAAGCATCTGCCTGCCAATGCAGGGGACACAGGTTCGATCCCCGGTTGGGAAACATTCCACATACTGCTGGACAACTAAGCCCATGTGCCACAACTACTGAGCCTGTGCTCTGCAACAAAAAAACCACTGCAACTAGAGAAAGCCCATGCATCACGGAAGACCCAGTAAGCTATTTTTTAAAAAGATACACACACAGAGTTTCCCTGGCAGCTCAGATGGTAAAGAATCTGCCTGCAATGCAGGAGACCTAGGTGGGATCCCTGAGTTGGGAATATCTCCAGGAAAAGGAAATGGCATCCCACTCCAGTATTCTTGCCTGGGAAATCCCATTGACAGAGGAGCCTGGAGGGTTAGAGTCTATGGGATCGATGGGGTCACAAAAGAGTTGACATGACTTAGAGACTAAATAGCTAAACAAACAAAATCTACACACACACACATCATATATACATGTATGTATATATACAAAAAAGTTTGTATATACATACATATATATGTTTATGTATATACATACATTTTTTTTGGCAATGCCACTCAACCACTCAGTTCAGGATTTTAGCTCTCTGACCAGGACTTGAACCTGGACCCCAGCAGTGGAAGCTCAAAGTCCTAACCCCTGGACCCTCAGGGAATTACCCCAAACTTCTTAAAAAGAAAAGTTTACGTTCTGCTTCCACTTAGCACTAACCACTTGCACCTTGTCCATTCAGCATCTGGCTTTGGTCTTCATCGCTTTATTGGAAGCACTGTGCTTGTCCTCAGCCCCCTTGATCTTTGTGTGTGTCTACCCCTCCTTGAAATTTCTTCTCTTTGGCTTTCATGACAGCCCTCTCCCCTGGTCTCTTTTGGGAGCTGGCAGGCGTCTGGACCTCCTCTCCTTTCTCCTCTGTCTCTTCCTCCTCTTCTTGCCTTGGGTCCCTTTGTGCAGACTCTGCCCACTTTTTTTATCTGATCTTTTATCACGGGTCAGCTCATCCACACCAGGGTTTTCCCCAAGTCCCCAAGGCGGGGTGGCTTCAGACAGGGCTACCACATCTGCCTGTGCAAGTCGGTCAGTGCACAAGGGCACCAGGCCAAAGAGACAAGAAGGCTGACTTCCTCTAGTTTCTGCAAAGGCCCTGAGGGCTAGCCTTGGCTCCACAAGCTGCATTTCATACCCCATGCCTCACTCAAGCTGTAGCCTTGCTTGTCTAGCTGCTCACAGGACAGTTTCCCCAGACATTGCTGTTAGATCTGCCAGATTCAAAGCCAAAGCGAGTGAGGCTGATAGAGATGTGGATGTCGATGAGATGAGTTTGAAATGAGTTCTCAGACACTCTACTTTCCCATTTCATCCCTTTTCCATAGACTCAGTTTTAGGCACCCCTGCCCCATGCTCAAGATGAAAGTAAAAGAAATAGTGATGAGCAGGGAGCAGAGGCTAGAATGTAGTGAGAGTAAAATAAAGGGTCTGAGAAGAGAAGGAATAAATGCAGGCAAACCAGACAAGAAAGGAAACTGACTAGCTTATTCCGCTGTCAAAGCTCTTCCAGGCAGACTGTCACATTTGATCCTCACGAAAACTCTAGTTGTAGATATAACTACTATCCTTATTCTACAACTGAGGAGACCAAAGCAGGTAAATTTGCCCAAACTCACCCAGGTTCTACTCTACCAGCAGTAGAACCCTGAGCCCAGGTCTTTGGACGCCAAGTGCCACACTCTATGCCCCACCCACCTCTTGGCAGACTGAAAAGAGATGATGGGCTGGGGGATGGCATTGAGGTACCTGGAGAGCGACCAGGAGCACCAGGGCAAGAAGTAGGGAAGGGGAAGAGGTTATAAGAATAGGAGAGGCCACACCTGCCCTCGTAGGTGAGAGCTGCCTTTGTCAGAGGAGACCGCAGGGGACCCCAGGGAGCTGAGGGGACTCCGGAAGGGCCCGATTTCTCTGAGATTTATCACTGGAGATTCCTGGGCAGTTAAATTCTTCTCAGAGCTGACCTTTATCTCTGGAAAATAAGCCAGGAAACAAATTCAACTGAAGCAATGATATAAAAGTACCAGAGCCTTCTTTGACCTTCCGAACCCTGGGGACAGGGCCTGAACAGAACCCTCAGAAGCCCTCTTCCACTGACACTGGATAGGCAGGTCCAGGGCCTCCACGGGGGGCAGGGACACTTTCAAAGAAATTCCCCAAAATAATGAGGGATTCTCATGGGTTCCTGCTCGCAAGCCAGCTGCCATCCCCATCATCCCACCAGCCTCCACCCTGATCCCCCCATCTCTCCTAGACCCCCCTTTTCATTAATAGTTTGAATCAAAGTCATTTATGGAGCTTCCCTTACATGCCAGGAATTCTCACACAGACCCAGACTCTTTTCCCTCAGGTTTCACTCCCGCGCTCCCTCTGTCTGTTCTCCTCCTCTCAGGCTTTGCCCCTGACTCAGGACCCCTTGCAGTCCTCCTGTGGGCAGCCTGCAAGTTAGGCCCTCCACTGAGGGGAGCTGAAGGCCAACTGCTCACCCGCCTCACTGCCCCCTACTGTCCCTGCAAGGACGTCTCACTGCCTGCAACACACACACTTTTGGAAATCCTTTCTGGAGTCATTCTCTATCCTTCAGTTGTTGGAGAAGATGAGGAGAATCAGATACGTGCCCAACCCTCACCCCACCCCACAACTCCCCACTATAGACCCCCACCCTCACATTTCAGTTTCTTTTCTAAACAATCCCCTCCTCAGGGTTGGGTACAAAATTTATAGCCTAAATGATAAAGCAAAGCCTAAGGGGCTCCAGGCCCTCATGATCCCCCAATCCCTTAATCCCCCCACCATCTAGTTCTCCCAGGGCTGTGGCTCCCACTCCCTGGGAGAGTGTGGGGAGGGGGAGGAAAGAGCTGACCCCTCCTTATCAGGGTCATCTCAGACTTCACTCAGGAATTAAACCTGTCTCTCAGGTTCCCAGCTCCCCAGCGACCCCTCAGCAGGACACCGGAACCCAGGGCAGGATGGGGGTGGGGACCATTTTCCCTCCTTCAGGACCCCGCCTCAGCCAAGTCTCTTTACTCAGCTAGCCTTCTCTTCAATGTCTTTGTTCCGGCCTCTCTCACCAGGGCCCCCTCCTGCTCCCGCTTGACTGGCCTCACAATCACCCATCCCCCTTTCCACCTGGCCTCCCACCCCCAACTCAGAGCCTCAGTGCTGAGAACCAGGATGCTCAAAAATGCCCCCTCCCCAGCTCTCCCAGAGACACTCAGATAAAGCCTAAAAGGCTCTGAACCACAGAGGAATCTAGATGTGGTGGAAAAAGGCAGGCTAGTGCTGGAAACCAGAGGTCGGTATCTGCCCCAGTGCTGCAAGAGGTTAGGAATGTGGTCACTAACATCAGCTACGGGAGATAAGACCTGGCTGGCAGCAATCCTCCACCACCCCCAGACAGCGCCTCCCTCCCCAGGCCCCAAAATGTCCCAGGCTGTTGGAGTCAGGTAGCTGTCAGAGAATGATCTGGAAAGAGCTTAGATAAGAATCCTTAGATCTGGATCTGATCCCTGTTGGAATTCAAAGTTCCCCAGGGGTCTTAAGTGACTTAGAAAGAGTCTTTATATCCTGGAGACATCTGCCCTTTTGGAGATTTACCCCACAGTAAGTAATCAGCATTTGTTCAGTGAATGAGTGAGTGATAATTAACATAAGTATCCACCGCCATCTCAGGAGATAGACTGGTCACGCTTTCTTCTCCTTTTACAAGAGAAGAAACTGAAGTGCCTAGTCAAGTGACTTCCCCAAGGTCACACAGCTGGCAACGTACCCAAATTGGCTGACTTCCAGTCAAGCAAAAACAGCAAAGGCAATACATCATATATGTAATCTGTATACTTTATTGTACAATTCTGCACAAATAGACAATTCTGGAACCTCATGGGAGAATGTGAAGGTGAAAGCAGGAGAAACCCCTTTGACTGGCTGGGACTTCTAAGCTCCCAGAAATCTTCCAGGCAAACCTAGTGGTCATTCATTTGTATGCAAATTTGCATCTCATTTGCCTCTTGGCCTTCAGCAGACCCTAACCCTCCCCGGACCATTTCCTATTCTGACCTCCCCTGGCCAGCTCCCACTGGATGCGGGGCGCTGGGTGGGGGGCCTCTCCCCAACAGAAGATGCCAGGACTGGAATGATCCAGGACCAAGTCCCTCATTTGAGCTGTGCCTGCCTGGTCCACTGACCTAGTTATTCCTGGGACCCCTTCTCTTCCCAGGCATCCTTTCCCGTCTGCCCCCTCCTCTTCAGTTCAGCTGGCAGCTCGATAAGAATCGATAGGTCCACTCCAGAGCAAAGAGTACAGACAGGCGTGTAATGCCAGGCCCTGCCAGACAAACGAGCTGCCAGTGGAGACAGACTTGAAGGCCCAGTATCTCAGGATTCCTCCAGCTCATTCAGCAGGGGGTCACGGTCCAGGTTTTGAGGTGAAGGGGAAAGGGGGTACTTCCCTACCTCCATCGTCTCACCCATGTCGTGACATAAGCTTCCTGGAGGAGGCAGCTCCCTGGAGACAGGCATGGGATTCAGAGAGCCTTTGGAGGAGAAGCAGGAGGCCTGCAGAAAAGTCCTCGTAAGTGGGAAGAGACAGCTGGCCACCGGGGCTGAGTCTCAGCTAGTTTGTTTCTAGCTGTGCACGTCTGTCCTCTCAGACAGTCTCCATGAGGGATTACTGGTCTTTTCTCCCTGCTGCTGTCCCAGCAATTAGAACAGGGCCTGACACACAGTAGGTGCCTAACAAATATTTGATGAACTGTGAGTGCTCAGAAATTGTTTACCCAAGGGTGTGGGTAAGGCTGATACACAGGTGTGTTGAAGTGAGGACTCCAGCTGAGCCCACAAAGCCCTCCCAGGAGACCAGGCCTCCATGGGAGTGAGCTGAGGCACAGGGGAGGCGAGGTTCAGGGTGAGTTTTCCGGAGTCTGACCGTAACTGGTGAGCGAGTGTGTCTGTGGGCAATGACAGCACACGTCTGAGTGTGTGCTAGTGAACAACGGGCAGGAGGGCTGAGAATAAACCAGCGAGACTTGAGGCTCAGGATGGCGTCTCTCTTCCTCTCCGCCAGCCCCCAACTATTCTTCCCCAAGACTCCTGGGGCTTTGGGATTCCCCCAAGACTCCCCCTGCAGGCGAGAACTTGGCCTGCAGGCTGAGGACAAGGACACACACAACTCGACACTCATCCCCCAAATTCTCTACGTGCGAGTACCTCCTCCACCTGGGAGAGGGGGGTACAATAACGTCATTTCCTGCCCTGAAATGCCAGCTGCCAGAGTCCATTTCACCTTCTGCCCTTGGCTGGCCCGGTCCCATTCACTCACCCCCTCCCTGGGGGGTGGAGGGAGGCCTTGGTGGGGCGGGAAAGGCCGGGAGGGTGAGGAACCAAGGGCGCCAAGTCCCCGCGGTCCCACCTGTGACCCAGGCTTCCGCGGCGACTCTGATGGCGGGGGCGGGGCTTGACGGGCCGGACCCCACCCCCCCATCCCTGGGAGCTATAACTTGAGTTGCGGACCTCACACACTCCACGGTCCAGCACCTGAGTCCTGGCCTCGCTCCTTCCTCGTGAACAAACATCATGAGCTTCAGCGCCCAATCCACCTTCTCCAACTACCGGTCCCTGGGCTCCGTGCATTCGTCGGGTCACCGGGTCCGACCGGTCAGCAGCGCGGCCAGCGTCTATGCAGGCGCCGGGGGCTCGGGCTCCCGGATCTCCGTGTCCCGCTCCACCAGCGTCCGGGGCGGCTGGGGGTCCGGGAACCTGGGCGCCGGGATGGCCGGGGGTCTGGTGGGTGTAGGGGGCATCCAGGGCGAGAAGGAGACCATGCAAGACCTGAATGACCGCCTGGCCTCCTACCTGGAGAAAGTGAGGAGCCTGGAGGCTGATAACCGGAGACTGGAGAGTAAAATCCGGGAACACCTGGAGAAGAAAGGGCCCCAGGTCAGAGACTGGGGGCATTACCTGAAGATCATCGAGGACCTGAGGGTTCAGGTGAGCGGGCACGGAGGGAGTGGCTCCCGCTCCCAACCAGTGTGACCCTCCAGTTATCCACCCCCTTCTCTCTCCTCCCCCTACCCCAAGGATAGGAATTCTAGTGGGGGCGGGGGATATGCACTCCTTTCCCTTCCCTATCTCCACCCCGCCCCCAACTCCACCCGGCGGGGATTAGGCAAGTCCCGGATTTCCATACACACCGCCTCCCCACGCCCGCTTCACGAAGACCCCGAGGGTGGGTGAATGGGCACGGGAGAGCTTCCCCAGGGAAGAGTGGGAAGAGGAGGGGGAGCTTCACAGAGGAGTGGACAGCATGGAGGGAGGTGAAACAGGCCCACACAGAGGACCCAGACACTCCGGCTTCTGGCGGGAAGACAGTTGGAGGGGTTAAGCGGATGTGGCTAAGGCTGAGTCATCCTGGAGTAAACAGGCGGCCTACCTGTGGGAGAGGCCAATGGGGCCAGCGCTGAGCAGGTGCACTAAAAAGAGACAGGCCAGCCAGCAGAGGCCTAGAAAGAGAGGCAGTGGGAGACTGGGAAAGCTGGGATTTGGGAGTCCAGGAAAGGAAGGAACAGTATGAGGAGCACAAGTGGAAGGACCTAGGTATACAAGAAGAGCCTCTGGTTATTCCACGGACCTGGAAGGTTTTTTCAGAGACACATAACACCCTCCACTCAGCCCACCTCATCACTTAACTCCTATTCATGGAGTAACCTCTGTTTACAATATCCCCAGATTTTTGCAAATTCTGTGGACAACGCCCGCATCGTTCTGCAGATTGACAATGCCCGTCTTGCTGCTGATGACTTCAGAGTCAAGTAAGCCTGGGGGGTTAGGAAGCTGGGGTCAAGGGGATTTTGTTCAGTCGTGGGTGGAGCTGGGTGGATGAGAGTAAAGCACCATCTATTTATTCTTCATGTAACTTGGTGTGAAAAACTCTGCCCCCCAAGTGCCAGGAACGGTGTTCAGAGGATTAGTGCTTGATTCCTGACTCAGGTGGCTGGTGTGCAGTGGGCGTGAGGCTGCTTTTAGGAGGTGGCATGGGTTGAGAAGGTTTGGGACCAGAGGCAGGGCCCTTCTGATCACCTCCATTCCCCACAGGTATGAGACGGAGCTGGCCATGCGCCAGTCTGTGGAGAGTGACATACACGGACTCCGCAAGGTCATCGATGACACCAATGTCACCCGGCTGCAGCTGGAGACTGAGATCGAGGCTCTCAAGGAGGAGCTGCTCTTCATGAAGAAGAACCATGAGGAGGCAAGCAGTGGCCCCTGGCCACCAGGGGGTCAAGACAAGTCAGGGTGGGGGAGTAGATGGAGCAAGCCACATACAAGAAGACTTACAGGGAAGTTGAGAACTACCAGCCTAAGCACTTCTTAATCAGACTGTTGCCATGCTCAGTAGTTCACCAGAATTAGACATGGTGAGGTCAAAAAGACCTGGGTGAGAGGATGAGATGAGGACCAACGAGGAAACAACTAGCAGTAGAGATGAGATGTGATAGAGGATGGTGAGGGAGGAAGGTACAAGGAGTAGTTCTGTAGATGGAAGAACAGGATGAAGAAAGAAGAGAGAAACCACCACCTGTGAGTAACAGGCATGGGTGGTCAACAGTGGGCATTTTACCCATATGGAGTAGAAACCCAGAACTGGTGTTGCCCAGAGAGCAAAGTCAAAAGATTCCTCAGTTCTGTTCCCCAACTGATCCTGTAGGACTCCTAGAAGAGGCAGTCACAGATAAAGAGGCTTCCTGGAGCTCTGACCCTGAGACCCTCCTCAACATTTGTTCCTCTCTCTTTTAGGAAGTAAAGGGTCTACAAAACCAGATTGCCAACTCTGGGCTGACTGTGGAGTTGGATGCCCCCAAACCTCAGGACCTCAGCAAGATCATGGCAGACATCCGGGCCCAGTATGACGAGCTGGCTCAGAAGAACCGAGAGGAGCTGGACAAGTACTGGTCCCAGCAGGTATGAGAGAGAGTGATGGATGCCAAGCTCGGCACAGAGGCATGAGGGTGCGGGAGGGAGGCTCATGGAGAAGGAGGAACCTGAGGACCGTATCCATCCTGCAGATTGAGGAGAGCACCACAGTGGTCACCTCGCAGACTGCCGAGATAGGAGCTGCTGAGATGACCCTCACAGAGCTGAGGCGCACCGTCCAGTCCCTGGAGATCGACCTGGACTCCATGAGAAACCTGGTAAGAACCTTCAGTTCCTTTCACTGGGAACAGTTGTTTCTCCCGTTGCATTTCCCATTGCTCCTACCCACAAGCCTCGTGCCTGGCAAATAGCAGGCATTCAACAGAGTTTCACAGAGGGCTGAAAGCTGCAGTCTCTCTCTCCACTTTGTCTCACCCCACCCTTTTCCCTGTGCCCCTGCAGAAGGCCAGCTTGGAGAACAGCCTGAGGGAAGTGGAGGCCCGCTACGCCATGCAGATGGAGCAGCTCAACGGAGTCCTCCTGCACCTGGAGTCAGAGCTGGCCCAGACCCGGGCAGAGGGGCAACGCCAGACCCAGGAGTACGAGGCCCTGCTGAATGTCAAGGTCAAGCTGGAGGCTGAGATCAATACCTACCGCCGCCTGTTGGAAGATGGGGAGGATTTCAGGCGAGTGAGGCTCTCTTCCTACCCCTAGAAGCTAGGATCAAGCTACCACTTATCCCCAAGCCCGCATATGCCTGTTCATTGGCCCACTGAGCACTGGGCTGGTGCTCTGTGCGGGCCCTGAGAAGAGAATTGACCAATTCTCTCACCCCTAGCTGTTCTTAAGGCACAGGTGGAATTTGGCCTAAGTAGCTAAGGGGGAATTAGGAAATAAGGTCAGGCTTATTTTTCTTCACTTTCCTTGTTTCTCTTTTCTCTTCGGGGCTGTTTATAACTGTGACTGTGTCTTCTGTTACAGCCTTGGCGACGCTCTGGACAGCAGCAACTCCAGGCAAACCATCCATAAGACCACCACCCTCCGGCTCGTGGATGGCAAAGTGGTGTCTGAGACCTCAGACACCAAAGTTCTGAGGCACTGAGGCAGCAGAAGCAGGATCCCCTGGGGAGCAGGGAGTCAATAAAAGTTGAGACATTATTGCATATCACTTTGTGTCTTCCGTGTCTGTTTTCATACTATGAGCATGCAAATGCCCTGACCTGATAGACCTGTCTCTCTGATCAGGCAGAAATCACCTCTAAGCTCAGGGGTTTCATATGAGTGGGGGTATGGGCAGAAGAAGCATCTGGGTTCTTGGAAACAGCTTCTCAGAGAAATAAGAGGGACCTAATAGATGAGATGGGCCAAAGGCAGTGGGAAAAACTGCAATAGAATTGTGAATCTAGAGATTTCCCTGGTAGTCCAGTGGCTAAGACTCTGGGCTTCCAGTTCAGGGGACCAGGGTTCAATCCCTGGTCTGGGAACTAGATCTCATATGCTGCAGCTAAGAGCCAGCACATTCAAATAAATATTTGTTTAAAAAAAAAAAAAAAAGACCCAAAGAATTGTGAATCTAAGGTTAAGAAAACTGGTGATCATAAAGTTCCCACCTGACAAGTGCTCCTTGGTACAAATCTGAGCCTGAGGAAGAAGTGGTGCCAAGGGCAGATGTGTGTGTGTGTCTGTGTGTGTGTGTAAGTGGGTTTCTTGTAAATAACTGTGATAATTATAGTTAATTACTGCTATCGAAAGTTTGCTTCTTGCTTGGTCCTCTGCCAGGTTGCTTCATGTAATGCTCAGGATCAACCCAGTGGAGTAGATACTATCCCATTTTCTTTTACTTCATAGAGACATTTTTGATTATTCTTATATTTTCTATTATGGCTTATTACAGGGTATTGAATATAGTTCCCTGTGCTGTACAGTAGGACCTTATTTATCCATCCTATATATAATAGTTTACATCTGATAATTCCAAATTCCCAGTCCTCATCTCCTCCCTCGGCAACCACAAGTCTGCTCTCTATGTCTGTGAGTCTGTTTCTGTTTTGCAGATAGGTTCATTTGTGCCATATTCTAGATTGCACACATAAGTGATATGGTATTTGTCTTTCTCTTTCTGACTTATTTAATATGACTGCCCGGTTGCACAATTCTGCCCTTTTATTGGAAGTGTGTCATCTAGTAGTGAAAAAAAAGGATGGCTAAAACTAATCATGCCTTGATTGGAATGGTAATTTTTTTTTAATTAAAAAGTATTTTTAAAATGTACAAAATCCAAAAGGAAATAAGGAGAGAAAATTAAATATGACCCATTCCATTCCCCACAGTTAACCACTATAAAAGTTTCTTAAACTAGACATATACAAGTACATTTTATTTTGTATATGTAGGATCATACTGTTCTGCACCACAATTTCTTAAACTCTGTTTTCTTAGTTTCACAGTGTATCTTGGATACCTTTCTGAATCAATATATGTAGACCTACCTTTATTTTTTAACCCAGATAAGTGACTTTGGAATCTCTTCTACCTTTATTTGGAATCCATATGCATGTTCCGTTTACTAAAAAAATTGTTAGTCCAGGATTGGGGGAGAAAAAAGTACAGAATTGCAATGATTATGCATTCTGTCACACATCCTGTTCTGGTGCCAATTTCAATTAATTTTTCCTACCCATTGTCCAGTTGAATGTTTATATCACATAAATCTGCTTTTAATCTGCAATATAGAGTAACTACTACAGTGTACAAATTCTTTCAAAATATCAGAACCTTGCTCTGTATAAGGTTCAATCATGCTCCACAGACCAACTTGAGAAATGATATTTAGATTTTTCTTGATCTTTGCCTTAGTAATTTGTCATCCATATAGTTTGAGAAATATACAAAATATGATACCATTTTACATAAGACTTTTTATTGCATCTGTATAGGAGTGATGTTGGCATCATTATTTTAAAAGAATCCTCAGTAATTTTCTCTCGGGTCTCAGCAATTAAAAAAAAAAAACTGTCATTTGATGGGAAAGGGGCTATTACATTTGATTTCACATCATATGTCTCATTATTTTTAACAGCTGCTTGGTATTTTAGTGTGTGGAGTATGAATTTACTTAACCCAGGTCTTCTAGCAATGAATGTCTTGGTTTCCAGTAGTTAATGTTTTTGCAAAAATGCTGCAATTAATGTTGATTATTATGAAATTAATATCTAATTACTATATCGTATGTAAGCGTATCTAGGAATTTATCTATAAATTCCTAAAACTGAGATGCTGGACTGCCATATTACCAAATATTAACATTTATGCAGTGCCTACTTTGTGCCGGGCCCTGTCAGCATATATGTGATAAACAAAGTGGGTATTGCCCCAACCTTGTGGGGCTCACAGCCTAATGATCAAAAGGATGTGCATTTTTATTTATTCTTTCAACAAATACTTACTGAGCACCTACCATGTACCAGCCTCTCTTCTAGGCACTAGGGGTTTTCAGTGAACAAAACAGACAAAATATCTGTCCTCACAGAGTTTATATTCTGGTGACGGGAAACATACTAACTGCAATACAGCATGTTAGCAAGAAGCTAAGTGTTAAAGGCCAGACAGAGCAAGCCAGGAAGACTGTAGTCAGGAAAGTGCAAAGGTGATGGCCCCAGGATAATGAATCTCCAACCAAAACGGAAAACTGAGTTTTCACTTAAGAAATACAGTGTGTTTATTCTGCAATCTCTAAAAATATGAAGGTCCTTGAAGAAAAGCTAAAGATAGTACTGTTGGAGCCCCTTGGTCCTTGAGAGGCCCAGAGGACAACAGCACCAGAACAGGCAGCCCCCGAGGGCGCAGGGAAGCCCCCAGAGGAAGGGATTGGGCATCTTTACCGCAGCAGGCGCCCTGAGAAAAGATGACTCAGAGGTGGGTGAAGTGAGCAAAGCAAGGGTCACTCTTCCTGAGTCACAAGGCGAGGTCATCTGGGAGCTTCTGCAGGTCACCTGGGTCCTTCAAAACATCCTTCCTGAAAGCAAGGTGCCCTAGTGAGGTGTTTCTCACCCTTCTTAAACCTACCTTCCCTGAATAAACATAGCAATCACTTATCCAACTTCTTCTTTCCCAACTGCTATCATCCCTCCACAATAATCTTTGCAGGAGTTTACAGGAAATGAAACCTTGGGGCAAGATGGTTGAGCTTTACTTTCTGAGATTTGTTATAGGAAGGCCATCGAGGTAGTAGTCTGGAGCGGTCCTCTCCACCATTTTCCAAATGTGTAAGTAGGACACGGCAAGTGTTCCCTCCGACCACACAGGTGCCCCAGAAGTCTGATGAGCCCCCCACAAAGTGTTCCACTGCCCTGGCGGGCCATCACTGGAATTCTGGGGGGGCCCCGCTGCACAGCATGTGGGGTCTGAGTTCCCACACCAGGGAGTCAAACCTGTGCCCCTGCAGTAAAAGCACAGAGTCTTAACCTCTAGACCGCCAGGAAAGTCACCTCACTGAAATTTAGTCAAGAGGAATCTAGCTTTTCTCAGGCCTCTAAAACAAAGAGATTTATGTGGGACAGCGAGTCGACAGGCCTGAGACTAGCCTGACCCCAGCAAACAGTATAGGAAGTGTACCTGGTTCTCTGGTGGCTCAGATGGTAAAGAATCCACTTGTAATGCAAGAGACCTGGGTTCAGTCCCTGGGTCGGGAAGATCCCCTGGAGAAAGGAATGGCAACCCACTCCAGTTTTCTTGCCTGGAGAATTCCATGGACAGAGGATCCTACTGGGCTAGAGTCCAGGGGGTCACAAAGAGTTGGACATGACTGAGTGACTAACACACACACACACACACACACACACACACACACACACCCCTGCCCAAGAGTGAAGCAGAAAGTCCCTGGCGGAGCCCAAGCAGTGCTTGCAACTGAGGCAAATGATCGAAGTAACCTGAGATGAGACACCTGGTATGACTAGTCCTCCCGCTGGACAATGTCTTACAGTTCCCAGGGTGCTCACCCATTTGATCCTCTTTAAAATCCTGTGAGGCATGCAAGGCAGCAGTTATTACTGGCTCTGGCCCAGAGAGGTGGGCACTGAGGTTCACAGAGATCATGTGACAGGTCTGAAGCCACAGAGCAAGAAGCTTAACACAGGAAACTACATTTCCAGATTCCCAGTCCCAAACTCTTTCCTCTGTAGATTACAATTTAAACCTGGGGTTTGGGCGGGGTTGGGGGGGCGGATGCGGAGGTTGGAGTCTCAGCCCGTGGATGCACATTTGAATTACCTGGGGAGATTTATAAACAATACCAAGGCCAGGTCCCATCTCCAGAGATTCTGACTCAGTTGTTCTGAGGTTGGGGCACAGGACTCAAGGTAAATATTAAGACTCTGGTGTGCATGCTCAGTCGCTAACTCGTGTTGACTCTTTGTGACCCTATAAACTATAGCCCACCAGGCTCCTCTGTCCATGAGTTTCTCCAGGCAAGAATCCTGAAATGGGTTGCCATTTCTTCCTCCAGGGGATCTGCCCAACCCAGTGATCAAACCCGCATCTCCTGAGTCTACTGCATTGGCGGGTGGGTGGATTCTTTACCACTGAGCCACCTGGGAAGCCCCAAAGAGCCCTTAGATGATTCCAATGGGCAGGCAAGGTTGAGAGTCAGACCCAGTCTGTACGGACGGTCAGCACCATGGCTTTCCCTCCTAATGCAGGAAAGAAAAAGGAGATCAAGGACTCTGGTGTGGTCTGGCTGCTTTGCGGTACTAATGAGCTTAAGGAAAGGAAATGGCAAGCTTGACCTTTTAAATTCTTGGCTTAAGAGAACCAGGCTGCTCCTAAGAAAGACTTCCTAAGTGAATCTCTTAACTCCTGCAGCCATGGGGCTGATGCAGCTGAAGCCAGATTCTGCAGGTTGTTGGATTACATACGTTGAAATCACAACCTTGCCAGGTCTTATGGGAAAAACCAAGAGATTAAGGAGGAATCCTAAGAATGGGCAAAGGGGCTTTGGGATATATTTTAGGATGCTGAATGCCCAGGCCCAGCTAAATCTCACTGGCTGCCAGAGGCAGCCCCTCTTTCTCTGTTTAATGAGGCTGGTTTTGTCTTACTTGGAAACTGTAAAAGCCTCACTTGCAGCAGTCAATATGCCATGATGCCTCAGACACAAAACTAGAGGAACAATACAAAATCTGACCCCAGAGGAGAAAACTCACAAAAATTGCAAACATTTACTAGTTTATGAAGCACAAACTTCGAAAATATGTATAGAGTAGGATTCTAAAGATCCTAAACCAGAGAAGAAGGAACACAGTTTTAGAATTGGGTTGAATTTTTTTTTTTTTTTTTTTTTTTTTGCCCCACTGCATGGCTTGCAGGATCTTAGCTCCCAACCAGGGATTGAACCCGGCCTTCAGCAGTGAAAGCATAGAGTCCTAACCAATGGACTGCCAGGCGGAATTCCCTGGGCTGAATTTTTTAATATGGGTTCAGAGATTCCAAACTCAGTGTGCTAACTCCAGCAGTTAGGAATGATTTTTATCTCTTCCCTTAATTTGTTAAAACCTGGATTCAGGCGTGGTGCACAACAAACGAAGCTGTAATATGAGAAATCCTATTGTATAACACAGAAAAAGAAATCCAAAGACTTAGACAGGAATGGTAAAGGGGATTTACCATGTACAATCCATTCACTCACCCCTAAATAATTCCCCTAAGAGGGCCTAGGGGAAACGTCCTTCACTGAGGCACTGAGAAATATACAGGTGAGAGAAGCACATCATTCTTTAAAAGGGCTGTGCTGACTTTTCTCTGCACTCAGGAATGAAGATGGACAGGCTGCTATGGAAATGGGCTCCCTGATTTCCATAGCAATGATGGATACCAGCAAGGGAGACCAGAGGCAGCAACTGACCACCAGAGGCAAAGTGGGTTTGGTTACCTTAAAAGGCAACAAGGTCAGTGTAATTATCAGAATGGTCTGACTTTCAGGAATCTTTGGCAGTAATTACCTGGTCACACGGTTCCAGTTCTGAAATAATTGGGCAATCTATTAAAACCATCTTTTTTTGTCATAAATGTGTCTATAAGAAATTCACTTCTAAACAGAGTGAAGTAAGTCAGAAAGAGAAAGGTAAATATGGTATATTAATGCATATATATGGAATCTAGAAAGATAGTATTGCAGGGCAGCAAAGGAGACACAGATATAAAGAACAGACTTTGGACATAGTGGAAGAAGGAGAGGGTGGGATGATTTGAGGGAAGAGCATTGAAACATATCCATTACCATATGTAAAATAGATAGCCAGTGGTAGTTTGCTGTATAAAGCAGGGAACCCAAAGCCAGTGCTCTGTGACAACCTAGAGTGGTAGAACAGGGAGGTAGGGGGCAGGGGGGTTCAAGAGGCAGGGGACATATGTATACCTCTATGGTTGATCCATGTTGATGTATGGCAAAAACCATCACAATATTGTAAAGTAATTATTACCTAATTAAAAATAAAAATTTTTAAAAAGAAATTCACTTCAAATCAAGGACATAAAAATATTAGAAATTTTGCAAAATTTTACAATGTCCTGAACTTGGAAATAATCTATATGCCCAACAATAGGGACTTGGTTGAATACATTTTTGAACAATTGTTTAATGGATTATTAAATCTAATGGGTTGTTAAATCTATTTAGAATATTGACATGAAAAATTTTTCTACAGATAAATATATCAAATTTTTAAAAATCAAGGGTATAAAAAGTAAAAGAATGAAAAAAAGAAGATATGTAATGGAATATCAATCAAGAGAAAGCAGAAGTGGCAGTATAAATATAAGATACAGTAGACTTCAGAGCAAAGAAAACTGCCAGAGATAGAGACACTATATAATGATATGAATTCAATCCACCAGGAAGACACAACAATCCCAATGTGTATGCACGGAACAACAGAGTTGTAAAACATGTGAAGTAAAAAAATCGATTGAAATGAAAGAAGAGACAGAAAAATCTACAATTACAGTTGGAGATTTCAACACCTCTTTCTTACTAACTGATAGAACAATTAGAAAATCAGCAAAGATAAGAGGAACTCAAAAACACTATCAACCAATAAAACTTAACTGTCATTTATAAAACAGTTCACCACCACTAACAGCAGAATACACAGTCTTTTCAAGTGCCCACTGGACATATACTGAGACAGGCTATATCCTGGGCCACAGAACTAACCTCAGAAAATTTGAAAGAATTTAAATCATATAGAATGTTTTCTTTGACCACAATGGAATCAAACTAGAAAACAACAACATAAAGAGAAGAGAAAAGTCTCCAAACACTTGGAAATTAAATACCACACTTTTAAGTAACCCATGAGTCAAAGAAGTCTCAAAGAAAATTTAAAACCACAATGAACTGAATGAAAATTAAAATACATTATCTCAAAAATGGTAGGATACAGATGAAGCAATATTGAGAGGGAAATTTATGCTCAGCTCCCATTTCAAGAATACAGAAAAAGAACAGCAAAATAAACCATAAGCAAGCAGAAAGAAGGAAATTTAAAAGGAAGAAATTTTGAAAACAGTGACACTGAAAATAGAAAAGCAATAGAGCAAACAATGAAACAAAGGACTTTTTTTTAGCTGCTCTGAGTCTTCCTTGCTACACTGGGGCTTTCCCTAGTTGCTGTGAGCAGGAGCTACTCTTCATTGCAATACACAGGCTTCTCATTGCAGTAGCTTCTCCTGTTGCAGAGCACTGGCTTTAAGTACACAGGCTTCAGTAGTTGCTTAGTCACCCATGGCATGTGGAATCCTTTCCAACCAGGTATCGAACCCATGTCTCCTGCATTAGCAGGAAGATTCTTATCCACTGGATCACCAGTGAAGTCCCAAGAACTACTTCTTTGAGGGGCTTCCCTGGTGGCTCAGTAGTAAAGAATCCACCTGCCAAAGCAGGAGATACAGGTTCGATCCTTGATCTGGGAAGATCCCACGTGCTGTGAAGCACCGAAGCCTGTAGGCCACAATGAGAAGGCTGAGCAGTGCAACTAGAGAGTAGCCTCTGCTCACCACAACTAGAGAAAGTCTGTGTGCAGCAATGAAGACCCAGCCAAAAATAAGTCCATAAATAAAAAAACTTTTTTTAAGAAGTACTTCTTTGAAAAGATGAACAAAATCAACAAATATCTAGCAAGACTGACAAATCAAAAGAGAGAAAAGAAACAAATTGCCAACACCAACAATGAAATGGGATTGTGTGTGTGTGTGTGTGTGTGTGTGTGTGTGTATAGAGACAAGATTATTCTAAAATTTACATCCCACTCCAAATATTCTTGCCTGGGAAATCCCAGGGGCAGAGGAGCCTGGCAGGCTACAGTCCACAGGGTCTCAAAGACTCAGAAACGACTTCACGACAACAACCCACACATTTAATACTCACAACAAAAAAATTGTTAAATAGGACTTCATCAAAATTAAAAATGTTTGCTCTATGAAAGAAGCTGTTTAGAGGATGAAAAGCAACAGACTAGGAGAAATTAGCTGCAAACCATACATCTCCCAGGTACTACTGTCTAGAACATATAAAGAATTCTCAAAACTCAACAGTAAAAAATAAACAATCCAATTAGAAAATGGGTTAAAACTTGAAGAGACAATTCCCTAAAGAGGATATACAGATAGCAAATAAGCATATGAAAAGATGTTCAATATCACTATCGGGGAAATGCAAACTAAAATCACAACAAGATATCACTACACACAAATTAGGATGACTAAAAATTTTTAAATGGACAACACCAAATGCTGGAGTGGATGTGGAAAAACTGGAACACTCATACATCGCTGGCAGGGATGGAAAATAGCACAACTTTGAAATCCAGTTTGGCAGTTTCTTAAAAATCTCACACACAATGCAGCCTTGCACTCCTGGACACTGATCTTAGAGAAACAAAAACTTTATCTTCACAAAAGGAATCTGTACTGGAAAAGCAACTTTATCCTTTAAAAAATTTTTTTAATTAATTTATCTGTAAATATTTAGTTATTAGTTGTGGCACACAGGATTTTTTAGTTGAGGCATATAGAGTTTAGTTCCCCGACCAGAGAATGAAACCAGGCCCCCTGCATTGGGAGCAAAGAGTCTTAGTCATTGGAACCACCAGGGAAATTCTGCAACTGTATTCTTAAAATAGCTAAAAACTAGAAACAATATAAATGTCCTTCAACAAGTTAATGGTTAAATAATAGTACCACATCCTTGTGGTGGAATACTTCTCAGATATATGCAATAGCCCAGGTGAATCTCCAAGGAATTATGCTGAGAAAAGTCAGTCCCAAATGTCACATATTGTATGATTCCATGTCTATTTCATTCTCCAAATAATACAATTATAAAAATGGGGAACAACTTACTGATTTAGTGGTTGGGGGGAGAGGCGCGGGTGTTAAGGAGGAACTGGGGCCAGAGCAAAGTGTGTAGCCATACAAAGATAACACCAGAGATCCTCGTGGTGATGGAAATGTCTTGTATCTTTACTTCATCAAGATCAAAGCCCTGTCTATGATCTATAGTACTACAGTTTTGAAAGAGGCTACCCTTGGGGAAAACTGGGTAAAGAGTGCGTGGGCTTTCTCTGTTATTTCCAACTGCATGTGTCTACAATTATCTCAAAATAAAAATTTAATTTCTTAAAAATGGGTTTGTAAAATGTTTCTCATTTATTCTCTCCAAAAATAACCTTAAGATTACTTTTTAATACTCCATCCTTACCTTAAACATAAACGCGCTCATCACACACATACCTGAGATTTTTTCCCCCTGAGTTCTATGTGTTATGATAGGAAAGTGCTCCTCCTCCTTATCTTAGGAGACTGGGGCATTGCAGGGGCCCCGGGACTCGCCCTGGGTGCTACTGAAAGTTCCAGAACAAACTGGAAACCAGGAGACCCAAGTGAGGGGTTCTGCGGATACAGCGGCCCTGCACCGAGCAAGCACCCAGATTTGCAGAGGCCGCGGGACAGGGCCAGGCGGGACAGCCCTGAGCCCTTTGGCTGCAGACACCCAGGCGCCCCCTGCTGACTCCACTGGGACTGGGGCTAGGAGAGGCAGACCCAAGGGTGTGGGGACGCAGGGGGAAGAGGAGGGCGCGGGCCGGAATGCAGCTTCCCCACGCGGTTTGCTCGCGAAACGAGCCGAGACAGGCAGCGCAGATCTGAGAAGGAGCTCCGCCAGCTCCAGAGAGTCCTTTAAGGAGAAGTTTTGAGTTTTAGGGTCCAGCTTCCTGCCCAACGGTCCTCACTCCCGCGCTGCCCGCGGCCCCACGCTCTGGCGCCTTCTCTGCGTCCTTCTCAGCACCCCCATCCGTTCCACCTAGGCTGTGGCTTTAAGGGGAATCCCACCGGGACAAAAAGCTTCTTTTTGTTCTCACATTACCTCTTTGCCCCTCAACCCCACCCACAAGGACTGCAGCCCTGGAGGAGGGCTTGGATGTGATCTGGTTTGAGTAGGGCCCGCTGGGTGCCAGGAAAGTGAGTTGGCCAGGTGCCCGCTGAGGGAGCTAGGGAGGGAAGACAGCTTCCGGACCCAAGGGTGGCAGCTCCCTCACTAGACAGCCCAGCCTCAAATCCCAGGAGAACCATTCACAGGCTGGGTGACCACTGGGCAGATTCCTTACCTATCAGTGCCTTAGTTTTCTTGTTCCTAAAATAGTACTAAGGGTAGTGCCTGCCTCTTGGGGTTGTTCAGTTCAGTTCAGTTCCTCAGTCGTGTCTGACTCTTTGCAACCCCATGAACCTCAGCACTCCAGGCCTACCTGTCCACCACCAACGGGTGGCCAAAGTATCGGAGTTGCAGCTTCAACGTCAGTCCTTCCAGTGTTGGGGGGGATTAAATGAATTAATGGATTAAATGAAAACATGTAAAGCTTGTTGGACCTGTCTAACCTATGTTGTTGTTCAGTCCCTAGGTCTTGTCCAACTCTTTGCAACCCCATGAACTGCAGCACACCTGGCTTCCCTGTCCTTCACTATCTCCCAGAGTTTGCTCAGACTCATGTCCATTCAGTTGGTGGGTGATGCCATCCAACCATCTCATCTTCTCTCGCCCCCTTCTCCTCATACCCTCAGTCTTTCCCAGCATCAGGGTCTTTTCCAACAAGTCAGCTCTTTGCAGCAGGTGGCCAAAGTATTGGAGCTTCAGCTTCAGCATCAGTCCTTCCAATGAATACTCAGAGTTGATTTCCTTCAGGATTGACTGGTTTGATCTCCTTGCTGTCCAAGGGACTCTCTAGAGTCTTCTCCAGCACAGTTCGAAAGCATCAATTCTTCAGCACTCAGCCTTCTTTATAGTCCAACTATCACATCCATATATGACAACTGGAAAAACCATAGCTTTGGCTCCATAGACTTTTGCCAGCAAAGTGATGTCTCTGCTTTTTAATATGCTGTCTAGGTTTGTCATAGCATTTCTTCCAAAGAGCAAGCTTCTTTTAATTTCATGGCTGTGGTCACCATCCACAGTGATCTTGGAGCCCAAGAAAATAAAATCTGCCACTGTTTCCACTTTTTCCCCATCTATTTACCATGAAGTGATGGGACCAGATGCCATGATCTTAGTTTTTTAATGTTTAATTTTAAGCCAGGTTTTTCACTCTCCTCTGTCAGGCTCATTAAGAGGCTCTTTAGTTCCTCTTCTCTTTCTGCCATTAGAGTGGTGTCGTTTTTGTACTGAGGTTGTTGATATTTCTCCCCAGCTTGTGATTCATCCAGTCCAGCATTTCACATGATATACTCTGCATATAAGTTAAATAAGCAGGGTGACAATATACAGCCTTGTCATACTCCTTTCCCAATTTTGAGCCAGTCCATTATTCCATGTCCAGGTCTAACTGTAGCTTCTTGATCTGCATACAGGTTTCTCAGGAGGCAGGTAAGGTTGTCTGGTATTCCCATCTATTGAAGAATTTTCCACAGTTTGCTGTGATCCACACAGTCAAAACCTTTAGCATAGTCAGTGAAGCAGAAGTAGATGCTTTTTGGAATTTCCTTGTTTTTTCTATGATCCAGAAGATGTTGGCAATTTGATCCCTGATTCCTCTATCTTTTCTAAATCCAGCTTTGTACATCTGCAAGTTCTTGGTTCATGTACTGCTAAAGCTTAGCTTGAAGGATTTTCAGCATTATTTTGCTAGCATGTGAAATGAGCACAGTTGTACAGTAGTTTGAGCATTCTTTGGCATTTCCTTTCTTTGGGGTTGGAATGAAAACTGACCTTTTCCAGTCCTGTGGCCACTGCTGAGTTTTCCAGATTTGCTGGCATATTGAGTGCAGCACATTAACAGCACTATCTTTTAGGACTTGAAATAGCTATGCTGGAATTCCATCACCTCCCTTAGCTTTGTTCGTAGTGATGCTTCCTAAGAGCTCATTTGACTTCACACTCCAGGATGTTGAGTGACTACACCACCATGGTTATCTGACCCCATGGACTGTAACCTTCCAGGCTCCTCTGTCCATGGGACTCTCCGGGCAAGAATACTGCAGTGGGTAGTCATTCCCTTTTCCAAGGGATCTTCCTGACCCAAGAATTGAATCCAGGTCTCCTGCATTGCAGTCACATTCTTTACCTCTGAGCCACCAGGAAAGCCCTTATCCGGATCATTAAGACCTTTTTGTGTATATTCTTCTGTGTATTCTTGCCACGTCTTAACCTCTTCTACTTCTGCTAGGTCTATACTATCTCTGTGCTTTATTGGGCTCATCTTTGCATGAAATCTTTCTTTGGTATCTCCAGTTTTCTTGAAGAGATCTCTAGTCTTTCCCATTCTGTTGTTTTCCTCTGTCTCTTTACATTGTTGACTTGAGAAGGCTTTCTTATCCCTCCTGACTGTTCTCTGGAACTCTGCATTCAGATGGGTGTATCTTTCCCTTTCTCCACTTTTTCACTTCTCTTGTTTTCTCAGCTGTTTGGAAGGATTCCTCAGACAACCATTTTGCCTTTTTTCATTTCTTTTTCTTTGGGATGGTTTTGGCCACTGTCTCCTGTACAATGTCTAACCTATAGTAAGTGCTGTCTAAGGCTGGATATTATTATAAGCAGGTGAGCAGTAGAATTCCCTCTTCTTCCCTTCAGTTTCCATAATCGCCCTCCCCTGCCCTTCCCCTCTCTGTCACAGTCTGCTTATGCCGACTGGTCACAAGGAATCAGAAGGGGGGCGCACCGACTCCTGCCATCTAGTGAGTCTCCTCACTCTGGCCCAGGTCCCTCTCCCATCTCCCCACCCTAGGGAAAGTCTCAGCTCTCCTTGGTGAAGAGGGGTGAGGAGAAAGATTTTCCAACTCCCCTGGGCTGGGTCACCCACTGGGGTGTGAAAAGCAGAGAAGTTCTAAACTCTGAATCCTTGGGACTCCCCTGGTGGTCCAGAGGTTAAGGACTTTGCACCTACTGCAGGGGCCCAGGTTCAATCCCTGAACCTAGTCAGGAATCTTAGATCCCACATGCCATTGCAAAAAAAATCCAAATCCTTGTCCCAGCGCTGTCACTACCTGAGTGAAATAAAGATATTGCTTTCTTGAGCACACATTTATTAGGTGTAGACTCTGGCCTGGCCTGCCCTAACTACTTCATGGGTGGTTGTAAGGATTACTTGAAATAATACAGGTGGAAGTGAGTCATGATGCTCCATAGAATTTCACACATTTCATAGTCCTGAAGTTTTAGGAGGCAGACCAGGTCACTCAGTGCCTGACTTCCACTCCTCCCACCTCCCGGCCGTGTTGGCTCCAGGAGATTAGCGATTTTGGTCTGCTTTGTCCTCAGAAGTAACCAAGGTTCAAATTTGGCCTCTCAGGGTAGGAATCTTCCCTATGGCCCTCCTGACATCTGTCCTTCTGTGTGAAGACTTTAAGATAGCCTGTAAAGGACTCCCCCCATAGTCCAGTGGTTAAGAATCTGCCAGCGCATGGGACACGGGTTCGATCCCTGATCCGGGAAGATCCCACATTCAGTGGGGCAACTAAGCCCATATGCCACAACTACTGAGCTGCACTCTAGAGCCAGAGAGCTGCAACTACTGAAGCCTGTGTGCCCTAGAGCCCGTGCTCTGCAACAAGAGAAGTCACTGCAATGAGGGGCCCGAGGACCACAACGAGTCAGTAGCCCCTGCTCACCACAATTACAGAAAGCCTGCGTGCATCAGTGAAGACAGTGAACAGCCAAAAATAAATAAATAAATGATTCTTTTAAAGACGGCCTGTAAGTATCTGAAATCACTTTGCTGTATACCTAAAACTAACATAATATTAGAAATCAACAACTATACTTCAATAAAAAAAAGAAAATGTTTTTAAAGCTAGCCTGTAAGTGACTTAAGATAGTGCCCCATTAAGGGATAGTTAGCGAGTTTGGGATGGACATGCACACATCACTAAAACAGATAGTCAATAAGGATCTGCTGCATAGTACAGGGAACTCTGCTCAATGTTGTGTGGCGGCCTGGATGAGAGGGGAGTTTGGGGGAGAATGGATACATGTATATGTGTGGCGGAGTCACTTTGCTGTCTGCCTGAAACCATCACAACTTTGTAACTGGCTATACTCTAATATTAAAAAAAAAAAAAAAAAAAAACTTAAAAGATAGTGCCCCCATTGGGCACTCTAGTTCCTAGAGTATTATTGCCACTGACACTGGGCTGAAATCTGCCTTCTTGTAACCTTCAAGACACAGCTCTGCCCACCAGAACTACACAGAACTCCCTTCTCAGTGAGATACTATCTGTGAAAGTGAAAATGTTAGTTGCTCAGTCATATCCAACTCTATTCGACCCCATGGACTGTATCCCACCAAGCTCCTCTGTCCATTGAATTCTCTAGGCAAAAATACTGGAATGGGTTGCTATTTCCTTCTCCAGGGAATCTTCCCAACCCAGGGATCAAACCCAGTCTCCTGCATTGCAGGCAGATTCTTTACTGTCTGAGCCATCTGTGAGTGATTATTATTCTCCTAACCTGTGTAGAGGGAGCCCTGAGCACTGTGTATATATTTAGCTCCACTGTTGGCCTTGGATGCCCCCTGCTTGGGAGTAAGCTGGGAAGGCACTGCTCTACCTAAGAACATACAAAGAATTTGAATGAATGAATGGTTTTAGTGATCCTCAGCTCTTGGGAAGCTGCTTCTCCCAAAGGCCCTGACCAGAACATGAAGAAGTGGCTGGTGCTGCAACAGGAGGGATTTAGGGTAAACTAGGGATACAATGCCCTGGGCCTAAAGCAGGCAGAGTCTCCCCCTACCTCACCCCAGACAGTAGGGTCAGCAGGTCCCTACCAAAGCAGCTGACCTTTCTCCACCAGCCAACCCCTCAGGATCTGAAGACACTCATTTACATTGTTGACTTTCCTCCAGGCCTTTCCCACACATACCTGTGTTAGAGTCCTGTTTTGTGTCCCCTGCTAGAGCTAATGATTTACACTCAAAGCCAGATGAAAGGGCTTGGGAGCCCGTGAGGGGAGGGAAGAGAGCGGGAAGAGACTTTGAAGCCACCTAGATATGGGGAATGAATTACAGCCCCTTATGGCCCAAGTCCTCCACCCCAAGTTAGTTCACTTTGCCAGACTAATATTCCTCCTTTCCTTCTTCCAAAAGCCACTACAATCTCTTCCAGGAATTCTTCTTCACTCTTCCATCACTCTTCTTTCCTCTACCCCCATCACCTCACCCTACCCTCATTAATGACTAAGGCAGCATTTTTCAAACAGAAGGGTATGAGCAGAAGAGTTGTCTAACCAGCATATACATATAATTTTTTAACAAAGTTAATAGGATAGGGTAAAATAAACTAAATTGGAGTGCATCCCATGTGGTAAGGGTGGATACTGTTATACTGTTTCATGAAATTCTTAATGTGAAGAGAGACCTGTTTTATAAATATATATATGTATACATATATATATTACTGTAGATTTTAATCAAAAAAAATTTTAAAGTCACAGTCTAAAGCACTTGGTTCTGTCATTTTGATGACCTATATCTGGATTTGGATATATGACCCATCTGCCTTACCCATCCCTCTTCCTCCTTCCGCCTCTAATAGCATCCAAAAGAACTTTACTTTCTGCAGTAAAGGAAGTATACTATATGTGTCCAGTATGGTGGTCACTAGCTCCATACGGACTACTGAGCACTTGAAGTATAGCTAATGTGACTGAGGAAATTTATTCTTATTATATTTCATTTTGATTAATTTAAATTTAAATAGCCATAGTAGTGGCTAGTGACTAAAGGCTACTGTACTGCACAGCGAAATTCTTTACTGAAAGCTCCCTGTGGGCAGAGCCTAGGCTGTCTTGCTCACTCTGGTGCCCCTGAGACTTGGCAGAGTTCCAGCACCTGGTAAGTCACTTATAAACAGTCAGGTGTTTTTCTGTTTGAGACAGAATAAAGTGTCCCTAACCTGTAGCATTTTCTAGTTTCCATGGTATAAATATTCCCACCCTGGTCAATTTCAAGCTACTAATGGTTTAATTCTGGCAAGCGAACTTCCTAAGTTTAGCAACCAACTCTCATTAGCTGTTTTTATTTATTTATTTTTTATTAGCTGCTTTTAAATTAATTTATTTGACTGCACTGGGTCTTATTTGCAACATGCGGGGTCTAGTTCCCAGACCAGGGATGGAACTCAGCTCCCTGCACTGGGAGCTCAGAATCTTAGCCACTGAACCACCAGGAGAGTGCCCCTCATTCGCACTTGAATGAATGAGTGAATGAATGAACAAATAAATGAGTGAATGACCTATCAAGATGGGACACTATAAGCAGAACACTCAAGGGAAGGCTTAATAAGGAGAGTGAAAGTGTTAGTATCTCACAGGTCTCCGACTCTGTGAGACCTCGTGGACTGTAGCCCGCCAGGCTCCTCTGTCCATGAAATTCTCCAGGCAAGAATACTGGAGTGAGTTGCCATTCCCTTCTACAGGGGATCTTTCTGACCCAGGGATCAAGTAAGGGAGATTTTTTAAGTTGTCCACAGTCATTTTTGGGGAATTTCTTGGCAGTCCAGTGGTTAAGACTCTGTGCTCTCACTGCCCAGGGCTGGGTTGAATCCCTAGTCAGGGAACCAAGATCCCACAAGCCTTGTGGCACGGCCCAAAAAAGCCCCAAAAAATCATTTTTCTCCCTCTGTAAACCCTCTTTGTACAAAGAAATAAAACCCATTGGGAGAATGGTTGAACTTCCTCAGTCTGTGGCCCTGCTTCACAGCCACAGACTGTTAGGAAACCTCAAAGACTTCAATAGGCCCCAACCTAAGCCATTCTAGCCAGAAGAAAACCCTGTGTATTACAAAAGCTATTGAATGAATATCAAAACATGTGGGGTGAATACTAAGCTCATGTAATATAGTTATCATTTTTTTAAATTTCCAAGTACAGAAATTATACAGCCTCCCCCAGTCACGTAAATAGCCTTTGTAATGGGATGTGCTAAAACTATAAATCTTGCTGTCTTTTAGGAATGCTTAGTGCAAATGTTTATTGGCCCCAGGCACCATTTTCCACCTCTCCTTTGAAGGGCTCGGCAGTTCTCCCCTGGGGTCAATCCTGCATTCCACACATGTTCAAGAAAGGAGGGGCAGGTTCCTACTTTTCAGATAGCCTGAACTCTCGGTGGAGACCTTAGACCTAACTGATTCAAAACAACAGAGTACTCAAATAAAAATTCAATCAATAAAGTAAGAGACAAGGATATGAGAAAGGTTATGAGCTGAATTCAAAACCAAGGAATGGCAGGGCAGTAAAACGCTACAGGCACTTGGAGCAAAGATGGTGATTGTGATTCATGCAGAAGTGGGATCTGAGGGGTGCCAGGGCTTGTGCATTCCAGGTGAGAGAATGATGAGAACACAGTCCGCAAGGTCAACCATGAAAGTGACACTAACACTAGCGCATAGTGTCCTCTGGCTCCGCTGTCCATGGAATTCTGCCCCAACCCAGGGATCGAGCCCAGGTCTCCTACATTGCAGGCAGATTCTTTACCATCTAAGCCATCAGGGAAGGTGTCCTCATAGTAGGTATTCAATAAACACTTGTTCCTAGTGTCCCAGAGAACCTGCATCTGCTCTTGGCTATGGCAATGGCAAGAGAGCATGGGTGGGCAAATGCCAGGTGTCAGGCAGTCGGTCCATCTCCAGGGAGATAACCTGAGGCTGGCAGGGGCATACCTTAGGGCTGAGCTGAGCCAGAAGCACAGACAAAAAGGTCTTGTCCCTGCAGCTGCTATCTAGGATGCCAGCCCCCCAGCTGCCTCAAAACCTCGTGTCTAAGTAAGGAGGTGACATCCTGCCTGCTGAACATGGCTCTGCTCAGTCAGGGTCTCAAAGCCCTGCTGTCCACCTTAGTGCTCCCTTGAGCCTGCCTGGCACCAGGCCCAGCTTCTCAGAGCTCTCAGATCCCTCCATTGGCAGGGCTAAGGGTGGCTTGACCGTGACAGCCCTGGTCAAAGCAAAGTCTTTTTGGGGTCCCCTGGAGCTATCTCTCATTTGCCACCCACTCCCAGGCCTCTATCACCTCTGCTTAGCCTTTCCTAGCAACTTCTTTGGCTCGTTCAAGCTCCCACCAAGTAACAAAAAAATCATCCTTAAAAGGCAGTATCATAATGTTCAAGCCCTTAACCAACAGTTTCAAATTCCAGAAAACTCTGAAGACCAGAATTTTGTTGTTTTGCTTGGCTGCATGGCATGTGGGATCTTAGTTCCTTGACCTGGGATCAAACCCACACTCCCCGCAGCGGAAGTATAAAGTCTTAACCACTGAACTGCCAGGAAGATCCTAGAAGTTTTTTGTAATTTACTTACCTGAAACCCTGACATGAGGCTGTGTCTAGGTTTTATATGTCTCACCTGGGAGGAATGTTCCTACATCTCCCTGCTGAAATAGTAAAGTATCTGATTTCATGATTCCAGGGGCCATCTCAACCCCCACTGCGATTTTCCTTAAACATTACATGAACTACGTTTCCTTTCTAAAATCTAAAAGATTCTGAATTCCAGGAGTCATCTGGACCTCAGGGTTGGGTTCAGTGTTTGTGGACTTGTCGTATCAGCCCAGGCTTAAATTTAGAGCGAACAGATTCCAAGCCTGAACACCTCCTCAGAGTTGATGATGGGCAGGGACCCCAGGAAGACAAGACAGAGAGGGGGAGACAGGGACCGCTCAGGCGGTGACTATTTCCCAACTGAGACACAAGTGCAGTGTTTTCATACTTTAACAACTACGAGGCAGCCCGGGGACATACCTGCTGCCCAGCAGCCATGGCCTCACCCTTTCCAGCAGTCTGGCCTTGAGCAACACCCTCAGCTCCTCACCTGGGTTTCTTCATCGTTTAAGTGAACCCACCTTGGAGGAGCCCCAGGTAGGGACACCTGAGTAGCCCCAGGAGCCCCAGGAACTAAAACTGAAGGAACTCAGAGGGTAAGGACTACTTGAAATGTTCCTTCACCCAGTGAATTCTTCCTGGACCACCCTGTACTGTTAGGCCCCTGTGGGCAAGACAATGTGTAAGTTACAGGGTGAACTCAAGGAGAGAAAGGATGTGCGCACACAATTAAAAGTGAAGATCAAAGTAAGATCTCCAGGGAGAGGAGAGTTTGGCGTGGAGAAAAGAAAGCTTGGGAGGTAAGAAAAGCTCCCTGGGCGGTGTCTGGAGTCGTGGGCTGACTCACCAGGAGACTCTAATGTGGCTCTTTCCGCTCTGGGTCATTTTCCTCACTGACGAAATGTAGCTTAGCCTTCAGCATCCTCTGAGTTTCCTTCTGCTTTCTATAATCTGAGGGCCTGTCATTTAGGAGAAGAGAAATTAGACCTGGTCTTTGTAGCTCCCTATGAGTGGCTTTCCCTTGTGGCTCAGCTGGTAAAGAATCTGCCTGCAATGCAGGAGGCCTGGGTTCGATCCTTGGGTTGGGAAGATCCCATGGAGAAGAGGAAAGGCTACCCATTGCAGTATTCTGGCCTAGAAAATTCCATGGACTGTATAGTCCATGGGGCCTCAAAGAGGAGTCGGACACACTACTGAGCTACTTTCAACTTCACTTGTAACTCCCAGGGGAGCAAAGCATGCGTATCGCGAAGGGCAGATCTCAGCTCACATGAGGTGCTCCCCTACATGAGGGCTGTCCACCTCCTTCTCACCCGAGTGAGGCAGCCTGGGGATTGGGCACTGGGCAGAGAGTCAGAGAAGGGGATCATGGCACCAAAAAAGGCAAGTGAGCCACCCTGGGGCAAGTAGAGGGAGGAATGAAAATTTAAGGGTCTGGGCTCCCAGCACGATTGCTAAATGCTCTCTGCCTTCCTGTAATAGCAGCTGCAAAGGGCCCAGGCCCAGATTCCCAGAGAGACAGCAGTCCAAGAGGTCAGCCAGTGGCCCCACAAGAAGAACCCTAGAGAGACCACTGCTTCCATCCCATCTCGGGGATAGGGTCTCCCAGACCCAGTATCTGCATTCCAGTGAACAGTTCTCTTCACTGACAGTTGACCCCCAGAAGTCAACAAGGCATGGGTCTGGGGGTCACAAGAGAGAAAGGAGATATTCTGGGGAGGCTCTGTGATTAGACTGAGCCTCTGGGATGTACCCCTGAACCCAATGAGCTAGCCCCAAACCATCTACCACCTTTCTGCCCTCCATTTCCCCATTCCCCAACCCCCTTTCCTGCCTCCCTCCCCATGAACTGAGGTCAGAGTGTGCCATGCAAAAGTCAGGTGATACCAAGGAACTGAACCCTTCCCTGTAAGATGCCAGGCCCTCTGGTCCAGAATAGTTCACCCTCTCCTGTGCTACCCGGGAGGCAGGGAAGCTCCACTGTGGACAGAAGCATTCGCACAGTATAGACCCAAGGTCTGAAGAATCCCTGGATTGAGAGATGGGGGTACGTGTCTCTCCTGGCTTCCTCAGCCCCACGCCTCCTGGACCTTTACTCCAAACACTCCTGGGCCTGCTGGGACAATAGCAATGGCAGAGGCTGAGGAGTGGGGGAGATAGGAGTGCATGGGACCCTTACCTCTCTACTCTGGAACACAGTCCACACTTCGCTCCCAGAATTATCTGTAAATCCGCACCTGTCCCCTATCACCACGCCCTCCCCTAACAGATACCCTCAACAGTCCCACTGTTGAAAGTATACAATCCGACCTCCTTATCCTTGCATTCCATCTCTCCCACCACCCTGTATATGTCTCCCTGCTTAACTCACCTGTCTCCTTCAAACTCTTGGCCCCCTCACAATGTTTACTCAGCTGTCTCCTGCCTGCTTCTCTGTCCCCCTCTACTCTTCTGTTTCCTAGTCCACACATTCATCAAGGCTCAGCACTAAGGACACCTCCTCCCTGAAGCCTTCCCCATAGCTCTGGTACCGGATAACTGGTGCCCTCTCATTAAGACCACTCATTGAGATTGTTCTTTTAGTATTTGGGGTGCCTGGTGCGATATGTTGGTTGGAACTGATTCTTTGAATGAATGTTTTTTGGCTCTGTGATGGCATCTGCTCTACTCTCCAAGAAGAGAGAGGGTAGAAAAGCCCATAGCAGGGGTCAATGATCCCCAGGCCAAACCCAGGAGATGTTCATATGATGATGAAAGTGAGATGTCCCCCTCCAGGTTCAGAAGCACAGGCCCCAACATAAGACAAGGAAGCCATAGAGATGCAAAGAAACCCAAAGTTGGAGGCAAGGCCTGAAGCTGAGGGCAAGGAAAGCACTTGGGAAACAAAGATTCACTCTCCCCAGGAAAAGGATAAACTGCAGGGACTAAAGGGGGCAGAAACTAGTTCCTGGGAAAGAATGTGTTATTCATCCTAGAAGAAAGAAAATGGGAGCTTCCTGGAGGGGAGGGGGTACTGATCTTATCTGACGTTTACATTCCAGAGGGCCCTTGCTGCTGCTTCTCATCTTAATTAGAAAATACCTGAGGATCCCCGCTAAGTGCTCTGAGAAAGGAATTCAGGAACCTCTCCAGACCCCCACCCCAGGCTGGCCCCCCTCACCTCTGACCTCCAGGCTTGCTGTCTGGATAGACTGGTGGGAGCAGGGCATTATCTGCATTTCTGTGTCTTCATTCACATTGGGTGGGTCCTTTAAGCTCCTTGAGAGATTATATGAGGGGGTCTGGGAACTGTCAGGACTCCACTCCTGCAGGAAAAAAAAAAACAGTGCCAACCCCCACGTCGCCCTTCCCTCACCACAGTGGTACAGGGTGCTGACACTTCACCCATTCATCCATCTGGCTGTCCATTCAAAGTCATTTATTAAGGCCTGTTATATATGTGCCAGACACAGTGCTGGGGTACAGACGCTTCTGTGGCAGCCTCTGTTTTCAATAATATATGACAAAAGCTCTAATCCAGCTATATACATGCTATGAGTGCATGGCGACAAAACCTTGTCTTGCAGATGTCCTAGAAGCACTGACATCTGAGCTGGTCTTTGAAGGATCCGTCCAAGATGGCAAGGCGGTGGTAAGATAGGGCACTGCATGTTTAGGGAAGAGCATGAGCCAAGGTCCAGACTCCATCCCTTCTTAAACAGCATCAACTGACCTTCCTTCCTCTCCCCCATCAGATTTCTTTCTCACTCTCAAACATGTCCTAGTGGTGCCCATCTTAAGACAGGCCCCCTGGACCACTGTCCCAGCATCCCCTTTCTGAGTTCTCTGCTCCTTTCCACAGGCTGTCCCCTCCCTTGCCCCCACCTACTCCTCAGCCCACTCCAGGCTGGCCAGGGCTCCCATGAGGACTGCACCAGTCAAGGTTCCAAGAAATTCCACATTGTCAGAATCAGTGGATGCTTGACACTCCTTCTATTCCTTGACCTCTTAGCTTTCAGCTGCTGAACATAAACACTCTCTCCTTTTTGGAACACTCTCTTTCCCTCGTTTCCTTGAACCTCACTCCAGGTTCTCCTCAAGATGTAGCTCCTCAGCCTCTTTTTGCAGCTCATCCCTTTAATCTGCTCTGTATACATTGGCATGCCTCTGCATTTATTCCTGGATATTTATTATTCCCTTGAGTAATCTCACCCATTGCCATGGCTTTAACTCCATGCTCTATGGACCAAAGGCTTCCAGTCTTAGATGTCCAGCTCAGACTTCCTTGTGAGCTCCTGACTAGTCAATGGAACTTTCTACTTGATGCCTCCTATTGAATGTCTCTTAGACATCTTGGATTTAATCTGTTCAAAACCAAAAACTGAACTATTGATCTTAACTCCTCACCAGCTCCTTGTTAATTATTGCTCAGCTTAATAAGTGACACACATCCAACTGCTCACTCCCAAAACCTAGGGATCATACTTGACCTCTTCTCTCTTACCCCATCCCTCTGCACCTAATGAATTACTAAGTCTACTTCCAAAATAAATCCAAACCTATTCCCTTCTCTTCTTCTACACTTGGTATCCAGGCTGCAGCCATCTCTTCTCTGTATTACACTGTCTCCCTAAGTAAAGGCCTTCTTGGGGCCACCTATAACCCATTAGCCTTCTTTGACATGCCAGCCAGCACAGTCTTCTTTGAAAGTAAATCTTGTGGAACTTCCCCAGCAGAACAGTGGTTAAGATTCCAGGCTTCCACTGCAGGGGGCAGGGTTCCATCTCTGGTCAGGGAACTAAGATCCCACATGCTGCTCTACACAGCCAAAAAAAACTAAAAATAAATAAATCTCATCATGTCTCTCACCTACCTGGAATCCTTCAGTGGTCTTAGAAATGTGCAAACTACGTGGTCTCACCAGGGGCTTCCCTGGTGGCTCAGATGGTAAAGAATTCACCTGCAGTGTGGGAGACCTGGGTTCGATCCCTCAGTTGGGCAGATCCCCTGTAGAAGGGAAAGGCTACCCACTCCAGTACTCTGGCCTGGAGAATTCCATGGACTATGTATACAGTCTATGGAGTCGCAAAAAGTCAGACACCACTGAGCAACTTTCATGTACTTGTTTTAATTTCATAAAAGTGAGATTGGATTGTGCCCACTGTTTTATAATCTCCTCTTCACATATCACATATATAATGGGAATTTCTTTCCCTCCTTTTGAGGATTGAAGAGTATCCCCTCATTGAATGGATATAGAACAATTTATTTAACCATTCCCCTAGTTTGGGATATTTACATTGACTTTAGTTTTCTGCTGTCATAAACTGAATTGCAACAAACATCTCTCTGATCATTTAAAAAATAACTTTGCATTGTAAATGTTCCCATAGGTGGGCTGCTTACTCTGTTCCACTGTGAGGACCCTGCAGATAGAACAACCCTGCACCTTTTCCCCTCATACAGAGCCACACTTGTAGTCCCTGTGGTCCATCCCCTTCTCTCCCTCTGTATCACAGGGGCCAGTAGGCACTTCTCATCTAAATCCCACCTGTTTCAGCTCTCCACTCCTCCAGGACTCCCTTGTTTACTTCTCTGACTTGGGACATAAGTCAGTATCCACCTATGAATTAAAAGTAAGGTGATATTTTCACTATGGTGTAGTGGAAAGAGCTTTGAAGTCAGCCCAGACCTAAGTCTGAATTGTTTATTAGTTGTGGGTGTCATAGGCTGTCAGCCCATCCCATGGACAGACGGACCTGTCTCAGAAAAGGAAACTGAGGACTTCCCTGGTGGTCCAGGGGTAAAGAATTTGCCTGCCAATGCAGGAGACACAAGTTTGATCTCTAGTCCGGGAAGATCCCACATGCTGGGGAGCAACTAAACCTGTGCACTACAACATTGAGCCTGTGCTCTAGAGCCCAGGAACCACAAGGGAAACCACAATGAGAAGCCTGGGTACTGCAACTAGAGAAAAGCCCACCCAGCAGCGAAGACCCAGCACAGCCAAAATAAATAAATAAATAACATTTTTTAAATCCGCCTAGCTCACAGGATTGACATGAGTTAAAAAAAGAAAGAAAGAAAGAAGACTGATAGTGAACACCTCTAGTCAGGGCACGCCCTCCTGGTCTTCCACGGACTGCACAGCGCTCTGTGACTTACACCCCTTTACAGACATGCCTCTCTGAACTCTGCAGCATTTGAATTTGAGACCCAAGAGGATATTATCCCATTTGGTCTTTAACAAGGACCTTGTAAGGAGAGCAGGATTGTGGGAACTGTCCACCCTGAATTAGGCATCAAGGAGGCTTGTTGTCAGTGGAGAATTTTTTAAAAATAAAACTGACTAAAAGCCTGTTTTTTCTTATTTTCATGTGTAGACAATTCTAAACAAGGTCAGTAAGGAAATTCCCAGGTGGTATGGTGGTTAGGACTCCTTGCTTTTACTGCCAGGGGCCCCCAGTTTCATCCGTGGTCGGGGAACTATTAATAAGAATCTGCAAGTCATGCCGCCTGGATCAAAAGTAAAAAATAAGGTCAACGATCAAATATTTCATAAGAAAATCTTTTGTTGGTTCAAGTGCTAAATGATTGCCATGATGACTGTTGAGTTTTGATAATAAATGTGTAAACTTCAAATGAACACTTTCATTACTTATCTGTCAATAAACATAATATTCTTTACCCAGCGAATACCCTGTTCATTTTGAGAGAAGTTTGTAACAGTTCAGAATTCTCCAAGCTTTTGGATGAAGCACAAGCTGGAATCAAGATTGCCGGGAGAAATATCAATAACCTCAAATACACAGATGACACCAAACTTATGGCAGAAAGCTAAGAGCCTCTTGATGAAAGTGAAAGAGGAGAGTGAAAAAATAGGTTTAAAACTCAACATTCAATAAATGAAGATCATGGCATCCAGTCCCATCACTTCATGGGAAATAGATGGGGAAACAATGGAAACAGTAAGAGACTTTATTTTGGGGGGCTCCAAAATCACTGCAGATGGACCATCTGCAGCTATGAAATTAAAAGACGCTTACTCCTTGGAAGAAAAGTTATGACTAACCTAGACATCATATTAAAAAGCAGAGACATTACTTTGCCAACAAAGGTCCATCTAGTCAAGGCTATGGTTTTTCCAGTAGTTATGTATGGATGTGAGAGTTGGACATAAAGAAAGCTGAGTCCTGAAGAACTGATGCTTTTGACCTGTGGTGTTGGAGAAGACTCTTGAGAGTCCCTTGGATTGCAAGGAGATCCAACCAGTCCATCCTAAAGGAAATCAGTCCTGAATATTCATTGGAAGGACTGATGCTGAAGCTGAAACTCCAATACTTTGGCCACCTGATGTGAAGAACCAACTCATTGGAAAAGACCCTGATTCTGGGAAAGATTGAAGGCAGGAGGAGAAGGCGACGACAGAGGATAAGATGGTTGGATGGCATCACCGACTCAAAGAACATGAGTTTGAGCAAGCTAGGGGAGTTGGTGATGGACAGGAAAACCTGGCATGCTGCAGTCCATGGGGACACAAAGAGTTGAACACAACTGAGTGACTGAACTAACTTGCCCAGCCTTTGTGATGATACATCTTCTGGGTTTACTTAGACGATAGATGAGAAATAGACAATAACCACACACAGTAATTATTAAGAAAGATTGGGGGCAGGAGGAGAAGGGGACGACAGAGGATGAGATGGTTGGATGGCATCACCGACTCGATGGACATGGGTTTGAGTGGACTCCAGGAGTTGGTGATGGACAGGAAAGCATGGTGTACTGCGGTTCATGGGGTCACAAAGAGTCGGACACGACTGAGTGACTGAACTGAATTGAACTGACTGAATATATATATATGTAAAATTGACTGTACCAATTTTACATGCTTCCTATAGTGGAAGCATGAGTCTTAACCACTAGACTGCCAGGGAAATCCCTTAAATAATATTTTTAAATTTCTAATTGTTCTGAAGCTAAAAAGTGAATCAAGAAAAAAAATGATTCTTTCTAAAAATAATTTTTTCCTGTAGAGGAAGGAGGGTTCAAGTATGCCACTGGAGAAAAACATAGATTTTTTGCTTTTTTTTTTTTTAGATTTATTTATTTACTGGCCTGAGGCTTCCCAGGCAGGCTAGTGGTAAAGAGCCCACCTGCTAATGCAGAAGACACAAGGGACTTGGGCTCGATCCCCAGGTCAGGAAGATCCCCTGGAGGAGGGCATGGCAACCCACTCCAGTATTCTTGCCTGGAGAATCCCATGGACAAAGGAGCCTGGCGGGCTACAGTCCATAGGGTCAAAAAGAGGAGGACATGACTGAAGTTACTTAGCACTCATGCACATTTATTGGCTAATTAGAATTATTATGAGCTAATAACTTACTTCTTGGTAAATTAGCATTGTTATTGAATTAATAACATTTGTCCTTCAATTACTGTATCAGTCAGAGTTCTCCAGAGAAACAGAACCAATAGGAAATATAGAGAGACATGTAAGACAAGATTTATTTATTTACATCTGGCCATTCCTCGCAGCCTGTGGGATCTTAGTTCCTTGACCAGGGATTAAACCTGGGCCCTACGCAGTGAAAGCATGGATTCTCAACCACTGGACCACCAGGGAATTCCCAAGACAAGAATAATGGAAATTGGCTCACTTGGTTATGGAGGCCAAGAAGTCTCACAGGCAAGTTGGAGACCCAGGAAAGTCAGTGGTGTTATTCAGTCTGAGTCCAAAGGCCTAAGAATTGCAGCCCAGTGGTCTGATGGGGCCCATCGGTCCTGGTCTGATGCAAGGACCCATTGAAGCACCAATGTCTGAGGACAGAAGGTGGACGTCTCAGCTCAAGTAGAGAGAGCAAATTCACCCTTCCTACACCCTTTTGTTCTATTCAGGCCCTCAGCAGGCTGGATGATTCTCACACAAATTGGCGAGAAGGATCTTCTTCACTCAAACTACTGATTCAAATACTAATACTGTCCAAAGATACCCTCACAGACATACTCAGAAATAATTTTATTACCAATCTGGGCATGTCTTAGCCCAGTCAAGTTCACATAAACTCAATCATCACAACCACAAATTTGAATGGTAGAAAAGATATACAATGAAAAGTATGTCTTAACATGGGTACATGCTAAGTTCCTTCAGCTGTATCTGACTCTTTGCAACCCTATGGACTGTAGCCTCCCAGGCTCCTCTGTCCATGGGATTCTCCACTCAAGAATACTGGGGTTTCCTTTTTGATTTCTTCTATGATTTGTTGGTTATTCAGAAGCGTGTTATTTAGCCTCCATATGTTTGAATTTTTAATAATTTTTTTTCCTGTAATTGAGATCTAATCTTACTGCACTGTGGTCAGAAAAGATGACTGGAATGATTTCAATTTTTTTGAATTTCCCAAGGCTAGATTTATGACCCAGGATGTGATCTATTCTGGAGAAGTTTCCGTGTGCACTTGAGAAAAAGGTGAAATTGATTGTTTTGGGGTGAAATGTCCTATAGATATCAATTAGGTCTAGATGGTCCATTGTGTCATTTAAAGTTTGTGTTTCCTTGTTGATTTTCTGTTTAGTTGATCTATCCATAGTTGTGAGTGGGGTATTAAAGTCTCCCACTATTATTGTGTTACTATTAATTTCCTCTTTCATACTCGTTATTGTTTGCCTTACATATGCGGTGCTCCTATGTTGGGTGCATATATATTTATAATTGTTATGTCTTCTTCTTGGATTGATCCTTTGATCATTATGTAGTGTCCTTCTTTGTCTCTTTTCACAGCCTTTATTTTAAAGTCTATTTTATCTGATATGAGTATTGCGACTCCTGCTTTATTTTTTTTTTCATTTATTTTTATTAGTTGGAGGCTAATTACTTTACAATATTGTAGTGGGTTTTGTCATACATTGACATGAATCAGCCATTGATTTACATGTATTCCCCATCCTGAGCCCCCCTCCCGCGACTCCTGCTTTCTTTTGGTCTCCGTTTGCGTGAAATATTTTTTTCCAGTCCTTCGCTTTTAGTCTGTATGTGTCCCTTGTTTTGAGGTGGGTCTGTTGTAGACAGCATATATAGGGGTCTTGTTTTTGTATCCATTCAGCCAGTCTTTGTTTTTTGGTTGGGGCATTCAACCCATTTACATTTAAGGTAATTATTGATAGGTGTGGTCCCATTGCCATTTACTTTGTTGTTTTGGGTTCACATTTATACAACCTTTCTGTGTTTCCTATCTAGAGAATATCCGTTAGCATTTGTTGAAGAGCTGGTTTGGTGGTGCTGAATTCTCTCAGCTTTTGCTTGTCTGTAAAGCTTTTGAATTCTCCTTCATATCTGAATGAGATCCTTGCTGGGTACAGTAATCTAGGTTGTAGGTTATTCTCTTTCATTACTTTAAGTATGTCCTGCCATTCCCTTCTGGCCTGAAGGGTTTCTATTGATAGATCAGCTGTTATCCTTATGAGAATCCCTTCGTGTGTTATTTGTTGTTTCTTCCTTGCTGCTTTTAATATTTGTTCCTTGTGTTTGATCTTTGTTAATTTGATTAATATGTGTCTTGGGGTGTTTCGCCTTGGGTTTATCCTGTTTGGGACTCTCTGGGTTTCTTGGACCTGTGTAACTATTTCCTTCCCCATTCTAGGGAAGTTTTCAGCTATTATCGCCTCGAGTATTTTCTCATAGCCTTTCTTTTTGTCTTCTTCTTCTGGGACTCCTATGATTCGAATGTTGGGGCATTTCACATTGTCCCAGAGGTCCCTATACGACCCAGCAATCCCACTTCCGGGCATACACACCGAGGAAACCAGATATGAAAGAGACACGTGCACCCCAATGTTCATCACAGCACTGTTTATAATAGCCAGGACATGGAAGCAACCTAGATGCCCATCAGCAGATGAATGGATAAGGAAGCTGTGGTACATATACACTATGGAATATTACTCAGTCATTAAAAAGAATTCATTTGAATCAGTTCTAATGAGATGGATGAAACTGGAGCCCATTATACAGAGTGAAGTAAGCCAGAAAGATAAAGACCAATACAGTATACTAACACATATATATGGAATTTAGAAAGATGGTAGCGATAACCCTATATGCAAAACAGAGAAAGAGACAGATGTGCAGAACAGACTTTTGGACTCTGTAGGAGAAGGTGAGGGTGGGATGTTTCGAGAGAACAGCATTGAAACATGTATATTATCAAGGGTGAAACAGATCACCAGCCCAGGTTGGATGCATGAGACAAGTGCTTGGGCCTGGTGCACTGGGAAGACCCAGAGGGATCGGGTGGAGAGGGAGGTGGGAGCGGGGACCGGGATGGGGAATACATGTAAATCCATGGCTGATTCATGTCAATGTATGGCAAAAACCACTACAATATTGTAAAGTAATTAGCCTCCAACTAATAAAAAAAAAAAAAAAGAATACTGGGGTTGCCATCAAGAAGTGGGTTGCCATTTCCTCCTCCAGGGATGTTTTAATATATGATCCATGAATCCACCCCTGTGTATATATCCAAAGAAAACAAAAATACTAATTAAAAGATACATGCACCCCAATGTTCATAGCAACATTATTTGTAATAGCCAAGATGTCCATCAACAGAAAAATAGATAGGGAACTCCCTGGTGATCCAGGGGTTAGGTCTCAGTGCTTTCACTATCAAGGGACCAGGTTCCATCCCTGGTCAGGGAACTAAGATCCCATAAGCTATGTGGCATGGCTAAAAATAAATAAATAAAACAGAAAAATGGATAAAGAAGATGTGATGTACATACACACAAAATGGAATACTCAGTTCAGTTCAGTTCAGTCACTCAGTCGTGTCCGACTCTTTGCGACCCCATGAATTACAGCACACCAGGCTTCCCTGTCCATCACCAACTCCCGGAGTTTACTCAAACTCATGCCCATCGAGTCGGTGATGCCATCCAGCCATTTCATCCTCTGTCGTCGCCTTCTTCTCCTGCCCCCAATCCCTCCCAGCATCAGGGTCTTTTTCAATGAGTTAACTCTTTGCATCAGGTGGCCAAATTATTGGAGTTTCAGCTTCAGTATCAGTCCTTCCAATGAATACCCAGGACTGATCTCCTTTAGGATGGATTGGTTGGATCTCCTTGCAGTCCAAGGGACTCCCAAGAGTCTTCTCCAACACCACAGGTCAAAAGCATCAATTTTTCGGCACTCAGCTTTCTTCACAGTCCAATTCTCACATCCATACATGACCACTGGAAAAACCATAGCCTTGACCAGATGGACCTTTGTTGGCAAAGTAATGTCTCTGCTTTTTAATATGTTGTCTAGGTTGGTCATAACTTTTCTTCCAAGGAGTAACCGTCTTTTAATTTCATGGTTGCCGTCACCGTCAGCAGTGATTTTGGAGCCCAAAAAAATAAAGTCTGACACTGTTTCCACTGTCTCCCCATCTATTTCCCATGAGGTGATGGGACCAGATGCCATGATCTTTGTTTTCTGAATGTTAAGCTTTAAGCCAACTTTTTCACTCTCCTTTTTCACTTTCATCAAGAGGCTTTTCAGTTCCTCTTCACTCTCTGCCCTAAGGGTGGTGTCATCTGCATATCTGAGGTTATTGATATTTCTCCCAGCAATCTTGATTCCAGCTTGTGCTTCTTCCAGCCCAGCGTTTCTCATGATGTACTCTCAGTCATAAAAAGGAATGAAATGTTGCCATTTGCAGCAACATAGATGGACTTGGAAGGCACTATGCTAAGTGAAATAAGTCAGACAGAGAAGCACAAATACTGTATGTTACCATTTATGTATGTATGTGTTAGTCGCTCAGTTGTGTCTGACTCTTTGCGACCCCATGGACTATAGCCCACCAGGCTCCTCTGTAGAATTCTCCAGACAAGAATACTCGAGTGGGTAACTATTCCCTTCCCCAGGGGGATCTTTCCAACCCAGGGATCAAACCCAGGTCTCCCGCATTGGAGTCAGATTCTTTACTGTCTGAGCCACCACTTATATGTGGAATCTGAAATAAAGCAGCTTCCCTGACAGTCCAATGGACTGTCACTGTAAGACTCCAAGTTGCCACTGTAGGGGGCACAGTTTCGATCCCTGATCAGAGAATTAAGATCCCGCATGCCACAAGACATAGTCAAAAAATAAATAAACAAATTTTAAAAATAAGATAAAACAAAGCAGAGAATAGAACAGCAAAAAAGAGTAAGTCTTCATCCTATCCCAGATGCCCAGTCTCATACCTTATTCCAGATGTAACCACTGTTTACAGGTTTTTTAATTTCTGTAATTTTATAGTATAATTTTTGTTTGTTTGTTTTATTAGTTGGAGGCTAATTACTTCACAACATATAGTATAATTTAAATCTCATTTTGCAAGTGAGGAAACTGAGACTGACATGGCTGAATGACTGCCTGGGATCACACAGCTAAAGCGGCTAATAAAACGGAATAGAGGTCTTCCTGGGCACCATACTGCCACCGACATCATCTCAGGAGATCACACATATGTCCTGGATGTACAGCCTGGATTGAGGGCCGTCAGAGAGACGGGGCTGCCCAGGGAACCGGTCCTAGGTAGTTTCCAGCACTGCGTCAGCAGACAGTACAGCAGGAGGCCTGCAATCTGGTCTGCAATTAAGCTGCTGTGGAGATTTTTCTTGATTTCCTCACCTGTTCTGCTCACTCACTGGGCTATGTTGGGACGGAAACATGCTTAGTAGAAAGATGTTTGGAAAGTAAAAGTGTCACATGACACATTTGAGGAAGGGAGGAGGCCGATATTGACAACAGGTTTAACTTTATACCTTAATTTGGACACACATGTCCTCCTTAGATGTAAAGTTCCTAGGAGAAAGTTGCTTGCTCACTGCCTCTCTTCTTTTGAAGAGGGTGGACTCCTGCTGCTCGAATGAGTCACCAGCCCCCCCAGTGCAGACAGTGCTCCTGTCAGAGCATCTCTGAAAAACAGGAGGTTCGGGGCCAAACAGCATACTTAGGTAGTGATATTTCTGTCAAAGAGCAGAACAGGGGTGCCAGTCAGCTGAGGCGCAAGATAGTTGAGCCAGGAAATTCAAGCACGGGCAATAGCCTATATCTGCTCCTTGTCCCCTGTCCCCGGCTGATATTCTATGACTGCAGAGACACCTCCCCATCAGTTTAGCCATCCCTACATAGCAAAAGATAGTGAAGGACAGGGAAGCCTGGCGTGCTGCAGTCCATGGGGTCGCAGAAGAGTCGGACATGACTGAGCGACTGAACAGCAACACAAATCAAAACACCCAAGACGAGAGGCTTAAAACAACAATCAATTGTCAGCTCACAATTTTAGCTGGGTTCAGCTTGGCAGTTCTGCTGACCTCACATGAAGTTGCTCAAGTGGCTACAGACACCAGGACCAGGATGGTCCAAGTTGGCCTCACTCACATACACGAGGGTTGGCTGGGACTCTCAGTCACGGATCCTTGGTTCTCCTCCACGTGGCTCTCCAGAAGGACAGCACAGGTTTCTTACTGGGTACTAGCAGGTCCCAAGACACTGAAAGTGGAAGCTGTGGGGTCTCTGGAAGTTTAGGCTCCAGAAGCCACTCATTGTCACTTCTAATTTTTTGCTGGCCAAAGCAAGTCACAAGGCAATTCCAGATTCAAGGAGCAGGACGTTAGACTCTACATCTTGATGAAAGAGATGCAAAATATTTTGGTCATGGTGTTCAATCTACCACAAGCTTTATAATCATTTAAGAATTCTCATCAGGACTTCCCTGGTGGTACAGTGGATAAGAATCCACCTGCCAATGCAAGGGACACAAGTTCCATCCCTGGTCCAGAAAGATCCCACATGCCATGGAACAACTAAGCCCATTTGCCACAACTACTGAAGCCCACACACCTAGAGCCTGTGCTCTGCAACAAAAGAAGCCACGGCAATGAGAAGCCCGTGCACTGCAACGAGGAGCAGCCCCTACTCTCCGTAACTAGAGCAAATAAGCCACATGCAGCAACAAAGACCCAACCCAACCAAAAATAATAAGCAAATAATTTTAAAAGTAATTCTCATCTATCAACCAATCTTCACTCATGGAAAATCTAACATGCACTAGGTGTTGTGCTTGATACCTAAGTATGAAAGAACTCTAAGACCCAGTCAACATAGGAAACGTAGACCAAAATGAGCAAGAGATTACTGGGTGCCTTTCGGAGGACTGCTGGGCTTTGTTTAGGGACCTTTCAGCGTTACTTGATTCTGTTCATGTCTATGCTTTGATTTCTTAAGTTTGTAAAACTATTTTAAAGACTCTCCGTAGGACTTCATATCTTATTTTCAGATATGCCAAGAAGATAATGTGTTCAGTACAACCTTTGATAGCTCTTGTTTTATAATTTTTTAATTTATTTATTTTATTTTTGTCTGTACTAAATTTCCGTTGCTAGGCTCGGGCTTTCTCTAGATGTGGCGAGTGGGGGCTGCTCTTCGTTGTGGTGCACGGGCTTCTAGGTGGACTCTATTGCAGAGCACAGGCTGTAGGGCCTGCAGGTTTCAGTAGTTGTGGCTCGCAGGCTTCATTGCTACGAGGCATGTGGAATCTTCCGAAACCAGGAATCGAACCTGTGTCTGCTGCACTGGCAAGCAGCTTCCCATCCACTGTGCCACCAGGTAAGTTCTTTTGATTATTTTTATTAAATTCATTTATAGCTCTGCAAGTTGGAAAAACTGACAGTAACACAGATAATGTGGGGCCATAGAAATGCAAATGAAGGTTGAGATAAACAGTGAGATAAAATTGCTTTCTGAATTAAAGAAGACACATTTGCTAAAGGCTTTTAAGTAGCTCACGTATTTCTAAGGACAGTGAGATAGGCTCTATGGCTAAATATTCAGGGGTAAGTTCGCCAAAGAGCCATACATGACTTAGCTTATTTGCTGATTGGTAACATGCTGCTCTCCTGGAATAGGAAACAGCAATCCATTCCAGTATTCTTGCCTGGAAAATCCCATGGACAGAGGAGCCTGGTGGGCTATAGTCCATAGGGTCGCAAAGAGTCCGACACGACTGAAGCGAGTTAGCACTCACCCACACACACAACATGCTGCTGGTGCATGCTCAGTTATCTCCAACTCTCTGCCACCCCATGGACTGTAGTTTGCTAGGCTCCTCTGTTCATGAAATTTTCCAGGCAAGAATACTGGAGTGGGTGTCCTCCTCCTGGGGATCTTTCCAGTGCAGTGCAGTGCAGTGCAAGTCACTCAGTCATGTCCCACTCTTTGTGACCCCATGGACTATTTAGTCCATGAAATTCTCCAGGCCAGAATATTGGAGTGGGTAGCCTTTCCTTTCTCCAGGGCATCTTCCCAACCCAGGGATTGAACCCAGGTCTCCCGCATTGCAGGCAGATTCTTTACCAGTTGAGCCACAAGGGAAGCCTGGGGATCTTTCCAACCCAGGATCAAACTTGGGTCTCTGATGTCTCCTGTATTGGCATGCAGATTATTTACCACTGTGCTACCTGGTCCCAGCTGGAGCAGTTGTAGAGAAAACACTATCGCTGCTTCTGTTCAGCACTGATGGAGCTCTAGGCCGAATGATGGCAGTTTTGCTACTCAAGTCCTTTAATAGCCAGACTCTTCTACTGCCTTGTGTGCCAGAAGCCCAATTCTTTCCAGCGTCAGCATCTCCACCCTCTGCTAAATAGACTATTCATTTAAAAAAAAATTAATAATAAAATATATTTTAAAATAAAATTGGTTTCTGGGCTTCCCTGGTGGCTCAGTGGTAAAGATCCCACATGAGGCAGAGCAAAACTTTTTTAATTAAAAAAATAATAAAATTGGTTTCTGTCCAGCAGAAAAGATAATTCCAAATGTTAGTATATATAGGACATGGCAACTGCATTTCAGTATTCTTGATTGCCCATAAATTTGTCTGCTCTTGAGTCTCCTTTCAGTTGGTTTTTAACAAATTGCAGGTTTTCTCCTTAATTAGGGGAGTTAAATAATATCTTTGATGTGTATTCACTTCATGTTTGTATGAGAGTCATTATGTTACCTTTTTGAAAATTTATACCTTTACACAGCTTCCTCAATTGTAAAATGGCAATAATAGTAGAACTTCCTCATAGAGTTGTTGGACAGATGAAATTACCTTAAATTCATAGATATATTAGCAAAGTACCAAGCTCATAATAAATGCTTAATAAATATTAACTACTTTATTGTTGTTATTCTTACTATTATTCAAAGGAGTAATCATTTAGTTGGGAACTCACACAAAACAGCAGCAAAGAGTTTAAGGATATCTCCAAGCTCTAAACTTGAGTGGCAAAGGTTATTAACCCTAGTGTTCAAAACAGCTTAATGGATTCTGGAGTCATCCAGGAGGCTTCCTGAAGGATGGGCAAGATTTAGAGAAGGAAAGAGAGGCGGAGGAGATGGTCCCAGGCCAGGCAAGGTCAAGGTGGGAAAAAGTATAATATGACGAGGATCTGTGACAAATTCATCCTCAGCTGCTTCTTCTGTTGTGTTTACCTTTGATTTGTCTAGTAGAGAACATTTCACTATTCATTTCTCCACAGAAATACGATAAAAACATTTATCAGTTGAATTATATTCTTAGCAATATCTGTCCAAGAGCACACAATTAACTATAGCTTTGTAAACTCCTCAGGAGCAAGCGTTGGGCCTTTAGCTCTTTCTCAAACATTCTTCAGCATTAAAAAGCTTGAACTGATAAGTGAGAAGGAAGAGAAGGAGAATTTGAGCCTGCTGCCGTCAAACAAGCCTGTCCTAACGAGCAACCTGAGTGCTTTCTTGCCAAAGTCCAGAGTGAGTTTCGGGTTTGACCCACTACATGGCAAATCTCTAGCCAAAGCCCTCACCTGCTCCGCCACTGACTAGCAACTTCTAACCCAGGAAGTGAAACTATGGCGTCTTTGGTATCAGAGGTTGGATTTGGGCAAGAAAATGCCCACCCACACTCATCAAGCAGAAATTTTCACGTAAAAACAAAAACAAAAACAAAAAAAAACAAGGCCTTGGAGGAGAGGGAAAAGAGATTGTAAAATAGCTCCTGGAGTTTATCATCTAATGAGGAAGATAAAATCAACCAAGTGTTAGTTGCTCAGTCATGTCTGACGCTTTGCAACTCCACGGACTACAGCTCGCCAGGCTCCTCTGTCCCTGGAATTCACCAGCAAGAATACTGGAGTAGGTTGCCATCCTCTTCTCCAGGGGATCTTCCCAACCCAGGGATTGAACCCAGGTCTTTTGTACTGCAGGCAGATTTTTTACCATCTGAACCACCAGTGAGTGCAAAATCAACCGAGTACACAACTAAATAAGAGCCAGGCTAAGAAGTCTTGGGACAATGTCTTGGAGTGGGTAGGGCTTCTTCTGCGAGACTGAGAAGGTACAGGCTATTCTAGGCGAAGAGAATTGTGAGCAACAGCAGAAAAGCCCAGCAACTGCTCTGAGCAAGACAGAAGTTGGGGGCAACATAAAGTTGGAGAAACCAATTGAAGACAGATTATGAAGTGCTTTAAGTGCTAGGGAGGAGTGCCTTGGAAAGAAATGGAATGTGTATTAGTCAGAGTTCTCCAGAGAAAATGAAAACAGGACACACAGAGGTAAATATAAGAGGAGGTTTATTTAGGAATTGGCTCACATTATTATGGACATTGAGAAGTCCCATGATTTGCTCTTTGCAAGCTGGAGAGCCAGGAAAGCTGGTGGTGTGATTCACTCAGAGTCCAAAAGCCTGAGAACCAGAAGCACAGATGTCTGAGGTGGGGAGAAGACAGATGTCTCAACACAAGCAGAGAGACCAAATTTGTCCTTCCTCTGCCTTTTTCTTCTGCTCAGGCCCTCAGTGGATTGAATGACACCCACCAGAATCATTGGTGGAGGTTATCTCTACTCAGTCTAGCGATTCAAACTCTCATCACTTCCAGATATACCCTCACAGAAATACCAAAGATGTTTTACCAGCTATCTGGGCATCCCTTAGTTCAATCATGTTGACATAAACATTAATCATCACTGGGGCTTCCCGAGTGGCTCAGAGTTAAGGAGTCCACTTACCAATGCAGGAGACACAGGTTCGATCCTTGGTTCAAGAAAATCCCACACGTCTCAGAGCAACTCAGCCCATGTGCCACAATTATTGAGCCTGTGCTCCAAACCCCAGAAGCCACAACTACTGAACCCATGTGCTGTAACTACTGAAGCCCACGTGCTCTAGAAGAGTCTGTGCTCCACAACAAGAGAAGCCACAGCAATGTGAAGCCCTTGCACTGCAACTAGAGAATAGCCTCTCCTCTCCACAGCTAGAGAAAATCTGAAAAAAAGACCAAGCAGCAACAAAGACCCACCACAGCCAAAAATTTAAGAAAAAAATATATATATCAACCATCATAGAACCCAGGTTTAAGAAGATTCATCCAGGTAGCCTGTGCTGGGTAGACTGGGCAAACTGGGACAATTCTTGAACCAGTCCAGAGGGGAAAGGACAGTCACAGCTGGAACAGAGGTGGTGGGAATGGAGCAGAAGGCAAAGATGAGAGAAGTGGGTGACCACCCCTATCACCCTCTCCCCTGCCCAATGGTGACTCCTTCCATGGACCCCCAGAGCAAAGAATCCGCCGGCAATGCAGGAGTCACAGGAGATGCTGACTCAGTCCCTGGGTTGGGAAGATCCCCTGGAGGAGGGCATGGCAACTCACTACAGTATTCTTGCCTGGAGAATCCCATGGACAGAGGAGCCTGGTGGGCTATACAGTTCAAAGGGTCGCAAAGAGTCAGACACAACTGAAGTGACTTTACAGGCACGCACATATGAAATTAACTAAAAATCCAGGACTATTCCAGAGCAAACCCACAGGGAACTGGAAGGCAGAATCTGCCGGGGTCCAGCCTCGGCAGGATCCGGGGGGTACCCTCAGGATGAACGGCGTCGCTGAGAGAGAGAGAGAAGACACGTGAGACCAGCCTTGATAGCGCCAAATCTCTGTTTTACTTTTTGACAACGGGTTTTATACCCTTTCACAGAACGTTTTCAAGGTACAAGATGCTTACTCATGATTACACAGGATTAGCATTACATCATTTTGATTTTTAGGAAAAGCAGGATTTTTTTGCTTTCTAATTCTATAGTAATTTTTAGCACATGATCTTCTGGCCTTGAGGCTATTAACATTTCATGCAGGTCAGGTGATTGTAAACCTATTTTCCATTTTTATGGTGACCTTAACTGAAAGGTAACAGGGTCATAGGGAAATAGTACAGAGTAGAATTATATTCTTGTAAATACAAAAATTAATCTTTCTGCAAAAGTTGTCAGTTGCGTTTATCTAAGAAGTTTACCCCATACAGACTCTGCGGCTTCAGTGAGGCAGCTTCTGCCTAGTACTCCTGGCTGACAATTAACAACCATCTCATTGTTACCACACTAGGGCTAAGTTCTTATTTCTCTAGATCTTTAACTATATTAACAATGGTTTTTATAACACAACCTTAGCACATTAAAGGCAAAAATACAGCAAGCAAAACACAGCAAGCAAATCACAACCCAATAGCCACCTATAGAATAATTTTTCTTATGTTTTCTAATAGGACTCCTTTACCCCTTAAAAGGGCTCTATATCTATTAGGGCTTTTATATAATCAGGTTCTTTATGCTATTTTATGATTAGGATATTATAAGCAATCATGCATATTAGTACCAAGCGCATAAATGCATTTGGCTAACAAACTACCAGCAAAGGAGTTTAAATTAAAACACTCCTTTCACCCTAAATAATCTCATAAAATACCACCACCTGGGAAACTTATTGATTAAAGTTCTAAATTGATTCTTATTTGGGAAGAGATCGGGAAAGGCCTTCCTGCCTGTGTCAGAGAAATTAGGGAGTAGTCCATTGAGGCAGGCATCAGAAAGACAGATATCATCTTTAAGGTGAGCGCCGGGGGCAGCTTTTCAAAATCCCTGAAAACCTGATCTGCCTTACCTGTCAGGCTTTCTCCTCGTGACCTTGTCATGGGCGGGATCTTGTGCGCTGGCCTTTTCGAAAACCCCTGAAAACCTGATTCGCCTTGCCCGTCAGGTTTTCTCCCTTACAGCCTTGTTAGGGGTAGGGTCTCATGAGCTGACTTTTTCGAAACCCCTGAAAACGTGATTCGCCTTGCACGCCAGGTTTTCTCCCCTATGGCCTTTTTAGGGGTAGGGTCTCGTGTGTTGGCTCCCGGCAAGAATCCAAATCTCCAAACAGTTTAAAAACAAAAAACTGGAAAAAGATTGAAAGGAAGAGCTGAACTGAGAGTTAGTTACAAAGGTCACAACCGTAAGTGGGCAAAGCCATATATGGGAAAGTAAATCACTAGGTCAGAAAGCATAAAGAAACATCCAGGTTGAGCATGAAATATGTCAGGCAAAGGTGACTGAGGTCAGGGCCACAAGAAAGAACCATTTAGGACTCTTACAGGATGCATTTATCGGTGCTGGCTATAGGGAGCCAGGTCAGACTTGTGACTTAGCAATCAGTAGCTGCCCCCCACAGTTTAGACCAGGGCGAGAAACCCAGAGTTGGAGGCATCATTGAGCTCGCCAGGTGCTGTGAATCAAAGATCTGGTCTCTGCCCTATTTGAACAGGAGTGACAAAAGAAGCTTTGAGTCACTGATGAGAAAAGATGAGTCACCAAATGCAGAGCTCAAATTGCAACTGAGTGGCCCCGGGGTTAAGCTAACCCCCAGGAAAGTCTTATTTGGTATATACAAGGTTTTACTTTTGTAATTAACATCTATTCTCAAATGTTGACATTTTCACCAAAAAAAAACCCCATATTTCTGGTTTACCTTGCAGAAACTGGAAGATCTGGCGACCCTAGGCTTATGTTTCACTTGATAGTAAGAGGCTGAACTGAGCGGTGACTGCTGCCTTTAAAGAAAGTGTGTGGGGTACGCCAGGCTACAAAATAGAGGAAGGGGCTTAGAATGAAGATCTGTTTCTTGTTCACTCCAAGTCCAGGGTCAGTCGGGCAACTCTCTGGAGCAGCTCTCCCCTGGCAACTTCATAGGGATCCAGGTTGCTTACACATTTTCGCTCTACTTCAACTTATATTCTCCATGATCAGCAAGGAGCAGTAGCTGTTCAGATCAAGCTGCTCCATAGCTTTGAACATGTTTCCAATTTGATGGGACACAGCTCCTCCTCTGCCAGTCTGTCCCCCTCCCCACCCCTCAGCAGGGAGCTGAGAAATGGGGAGTTTATGGATTGGGGTGAGCAGGAAACATCTCCACCACACGGAGCAAGTGCTCTGCATGAAGTCTGCCACAATGCCTACAAGGTTGCTTAAATCATTCCCATTAGCTGCCCAGCTCCTGGAGGTATCTGCATCCTTAGCCTTTGGGCAAAAAAAGAAAGAAGGGCTGGGAGACAGCCTCCTCAAATGCTAGCTCACAACAGAACCCTAAAGTGGCAAGTGTCTTCCAGCTTTTCCTCTCCTCCCCAAGGTAGCTGGCTGCCAAGAGAACCCACACCCACACCTAGGCATCTCTTTCCCACTCTTCTGGGTAAACCACTGAGGGATGCCTGCTTCTTCTCCAGGGATGAGTAAAAATGTGCCTGAGCCAATGCATATTTCAAAATCCTCATAGTCAAGAATATTCTACTATATTCTCTCCATTTGATTCCCCCTTGCATTGTGTTTTTTGTTTACCTTTGTTCTGCAGAGATGAGTAGCAAGAGAGTTGCAACAAGAATCTGCACTCCTAGGTTCTAGAAAGTACAAATCCCCATGTAAACTGTTATTCAGGAAGACAATCCATGTGTCAGACCTTTAAAGTGCTTGCTTTACATATCTTATTTTTCCCCCAGCAATTTTTTTAAATTATCTATTCTTTTTTTTTTGCCTTCTTTTTGATTAAATGTCTTTTTAAATTTCATTTTAGCTATATTTCTTTGCATTATTGTTAAAATTCCTGTTCTAAGGCTTAGAATATCTATCCTTAACCTTTCATAGCCTAAAGTTAATATCGTATTTCTTTAGACAGAAGAACCATCATCCTCTACGCTATAGTTGTAAATAATACACACATTACACCTAAATACATTACAAATCCCACAAGACAATATTCTAAAATTTGCTTTTGCTTTTAATAATCAGATGAATTTCAAAGAAATTAAAAGGGAAAAAAGTCTTCTTTATGCATCAATTTACTATTTCTGAAACTCTCCATTCTTTCCTGATGATCTGAATTTCCTCTGGTGTCACTTCTTCTCAGCTTTCTTCTTCTGGCATGCTAAGAACCTTGTTTCTCTGTTTTTAGACCTCTGTAGTTCATGGAAAGCCCATGGCCATTCAAATCACTGTTCCCCTGTACACAATGTCACTTTTTTTTCTGAATGATTTCAAGATTTTTCTGTCATCACTGGTGTGTGTTCAGCATTTTGACTATGACATGCCAGTGCAGTTTTCTTTATATTTACACTATTTAGGGTTTGCTGAGCTTCCTGAATCTTAACCAAAAGTGGAAAGTTTAGGGGTACTATTTCTTCAAATATTTTCTACCCCAACTCTCTCCTCTCCTTTCGAGACTTCAATAACACGCTCTATTTTTTTATATTCTCCACAAGTCCCAGAGAGTCTGTTCACTGTTTTCTCCAATCTTTTCTCCCTCTCTTCAGATTTGATAATTTCTATTGATCTACCTTCAAGTATAGAGACTCTTTCCTATCATCTCTATTCTGCTTGTAACGTCATCCATGAAATTTATTTCAGACATTGTACTTTTTATTCTAAAATGTCCACTTGGAAAAAGAAAAAAATAAAATGTCCACTTGGTTCTTTTCATATTTTCTATGTCTCTGCTGAAATTTCCTACCTTTTCACTCATTACGAGCATATTTTATTTTAATTCATTGAGCACTGTTATAATAGCTGCATTAAAGTCTTTGTCTGATCATTTCAACATCTGGCTCATCTCAGGGTTGGTCTCTGTTGTCATGTGGTCACATTTTCCATCTTCTTCACATGTTGAACAACTTTGATTCACGTACATCATGTATATTATGTTTTGAAGACTCTAGATTCTGTTACGTCCTTCTGAGGCATGCCACAACTAAGAGTTCCCAAAACTAAAAGATTTCTCCAGCTGCAACTAAAACCCAGTGCAGGCAAAGAAATAGATGTCCACATCCAAACCTCTGGAACCTGTGAATATGTTTTATTACCTGGCAAAAGGGAGTTATGGCTGCAGATGGAATTATGGTGCACACTGGAAGACCTAAAATAAGAAGGCTATACTGGATTGTCCAGGTGGGCCCAACTGTATCACAGGGGTCCTTAAAAGTGAAAGAGGGTGGCAGAAAGAAAAGTCAGAATCATACTGATCAATACAAGAAGGATTCAACCCAATGTTTCTGGCTTTGAAAACAGAGGAAGTGGACCATTTTCCACCTTATATAGAAGGTGGAAAAAAGGCAAGGAAATAGAATCTCCCATAGAACCTCCAGAAGGAATGTAGTCTTGCCAACACTTTCATTTTAGCTCAGTGAAACCTATTTCAGGTTTCTGACCCAGAGTTGTAAAAGAATAAATTTATCTTTTTTAAGCCACTAAATTTGTGGAAATTTCCTACACGATGAACAGGGAACAAATGTATCCTCCAAAAATGTTTATGTTTTCATTTTAGCAAGCAATTAAACTGGTTGGACCCAAACTACCAACTCTCTCACATGAGGCAGACATCAGCTCAGATCTCAGTTCAATTTTTTTGCTTTCCTCAGCTGAACTGTTCATGCATTCATGCTTCAATGACCAGTCAGCGGTTTGGGTAAAGTCAACAGCAGATTTCAGGCTCTCTTCTTTACAGGATTCCCTAACAACTTTCTGAGAAAAGAGACTAAAGGCATGGCATCACCTAAGTGTTCATGCCAAAAACTTGGGAGAGTTCCTTCTCCGGTGCCCTTTTACATCTAGTCCACTTCCAAAATCTGCATCCATCTCTACACTCATGTCTAAAGCACCAGCTTCTCTCACCAGGATGACAGCAGTCAGGGTTGGCTTATTCAGCAAGCACAGCAGACACACTGCCTGGACGCCACCATGCTTTAAGGGCCCCACAAAAGGGGCCCCACATTTTAGCTTATTTTTAAATTATAAGATAAAATAAACGTTTAGGTTAAAGAAAATATATTTTATCAATATGTTGGGTTTTATACTAGGACAATCATAAAATACTAATTTTAATATTAGGACTTCCCTGGTGGTCCGGTGGCTAAGAATCCTCCTTCCAATGTAGGCAGCACAGGTTCAATCCCTGGTTGGTGAACTAAGATCCCACATGCCATGGGGCAATTCAGCCCGTGCTCTGCAACAAGAGAAGCCACCATGTGCTGCAACTAGAGAAAGCCTACATGCCGCAAGGAAGGTCCAGTGCAGCCAATAATGTTAATGCTGTTTTAAAGGAGAAAAGGGGGAAAAAAAAGAAAAAGAAAGGAGAAAAGGACCTATGAAGGCAAAAGTGCCTAGGGTCCATGAAGACATTATGAGGTCCTGGCACCGAGAACCTTTTAACTGATCCTTCTCTTCCATTAGCAGGTGTATAACCCACTCTCCATTCAGTAAACTGAGTAATCCTGTTGTTGTCATCACTGTTGTTTAAAGTATGATGTCTATACACTAAGTGCACAATTCTTGAGTGTACAATCTGATGTGTATAAATATACACTTATGTAACCATCACCCACATCAAGCTACTAAGTAACCCTTTACAAAACTATTTCAAGTCCTCACGCTCCCCTGCATAAAATCTTTCCACACTTTCCCAATCCACTTGGAATAAACCTGATTCACAGAGTCTCACATGATCCAACCACAACATATTTCTCAAACCTCATCTTTCACCACTCCCCCCCCACTCAACAAACTCAGACTCCAACTTGCATTTCCTGTCCTGGAGCATTTGATCTAGTTCTTTAGGGGGTTGGCTCTCTGTAACTGAGATTTCAGTTTACATGTCACTTCCTCAGAGGCCTTCCCTGACCATGCAATTTAAGTTGCACAAAATCAGTTTTATCAAATTACCTTAATTACCTGTAGAGTGCTTAACATTTCTAATATTTCATTTAATTACTGCTTATTGTCTTTCTTTCCCTCACTGAACTATATAACATCCTTTGGGGCAGTTTTGTTCCCCAGTTGTACCCAAAATGCCAGTAAAAGCGCCTGACACGTGATAGGAGCACAAAGCGAGTTTTCCTTAAATGAACTACCTATGGGGTTTCCCTGGTGGCTCATTGGTAAAAGATCGTTCTACCCATGCAGGAGACGTGGATTCCATCCCTGGATGGGGAAGACCCCTTGGAGAAGGAAATGTCAACCTACTCCAATATTTTTTGCCAGGGAAATTCCATGGACAGAGGAGACTGGCGGGCTACAGTCCACCGGGTCCCAAAGAGTCTGACAAGACTTGGCAACAAGAGGAAGCGCAGATAGCATTAGAATGTTAAATCCTAAGGGCCTGAGTGTTAAATCCTAAGGGCCTGAGTTTGACTGAATTTAGTTTAGAAGACGAAGGTTTAAAAGACTTTTAGTAAAAGATCATGGCAAGTAAGTGATGAATGTTACTTTCTTTCCCTTCTGCTGCTGCTAAAACGCGTCAGTCGTGTCCGACTCTGTGCGACCCCATGGACTGTAGCCTACCAGGCTCCTCTGTCCCTGGGATTCTCCAGGCAAGAACACTAGAGTGGGTTGCCATTGCCTTCTCCGTCTCTTCCTTCTAAACATCCCCAATTAAAACCATCCTTAAGCAGAATGGTGAGTTTATTTTGCTTTAACAAAAAGCGATTTACAAAGAAACTCAGAATCTCCCCAGGAAACCAATTGTGGCACGCCCATTCTGGATTCCAGCCGGCCTCCAATCGGTGCTGGAGAGGTGGAACTTGACAGCTCGGCGCCACCCCTTCCGTTTACCGCACCGGCAGGAAGCCTGCGGCTCAGGAGACCCCGCCCCAGGCACAGACCTGCCCCTCGTCCGCGCGTCGCCCTACGTAAAGCGTGAGGGGTTTCGCGACAGTGCAGGCTCCACCCCTTAGGCCACATGTCGCGCAGGTCTTCCCGTCGGATGCCGCGTCACCTCCTCGCGCTGCTTTACGAACCTAGAGGAGCGCCGCCCCGCCTCCTGTGTCCCTCCTCAATTCCCCGCCCCCTCTCAGTTTCGCGTCTCCTAGCCCGACGCGCTCGCTATAATCACGTGACCGCCTCATCCGGGTCCTTTGCGTTCTCTCTCCCTCTCCCAACATGGCGGCCTCAGGTGAGTGAGCGGCCGAGCGCGGTCAAGGACCAGGCTCCGAAGCGACTCTCCGAGCTTGATCCACTGATTCTTTGGAGTCGGGGGGTGGGCGGCACCTCTTCCCTTTGGATTTTGGGGCTGCGGCAGGCTGGCGGCTAGGCCATGTTAGGTTATTGCCTCGGGATGTTTGGGGGGAGGGGAAGGACACCTTCCCCTCCCCCCTCACACCCTTTTCACCCCATCTGCGCGAGGTTGGATTGGGGAGTAATGGTAGACTCTGGCTTGAGTTGGAGTGAGGAGGAGCCACAGAAAGATCAGCGGGAGATGTAGGCCTTCTCATAGACGTGAAGCACTGTGCCCGCGTGAAAGCGTGGAGGAAGGAAGGAGGCGGTTGGCGCGCGGACGGGTGCACTCTGAACTAGGTCTCCAAGGCGCGAGGCCGTTGCGGACGGGAGTGGGGGCAGGGAATAAAAGGGGGGCAGTTAGAACCCGAGCGCGAGTCGCTGGTGGGGCGGAGGAAGGCGGCGGTGCGCGTGCGCGGTCGGAAAGCCTAGGGTACTGGAGACTGGCGCGCCTGAAAAGCACGCGCGAGAGCCCAGATGGGAAGGTTTTACGCGCCTGTGTTACTTTCTCTTTAGGTCCTTCCACTTTTTGCTCTTCCCCTTCTACAGTGTGATCCGGCCCGTATGTTCTTCCAAGGGTAAATGGGTTAGGTTTGGAGGAGGTTGGTGCTACTAGAATTAGACGGGGGTGGGGAACCCAGTGTGGTGCGCCCACGTGTTGGAGGAGAGGAAGCAGGGTGGAGACCTAGATTTCTTCTAGACTTTTTCTTACTCACTCAACACAGTTTTACTTGAGCGTGAACTGTATATTTGTCAGGCATGGGTTCTAGATGTTGGAGATCCAGTGGTGACCAAGATCAGAGCCCTTGACAGCTTCCGTTTTGGTTGAGCTTTGATAGCCCCAGTAGTGGGGTAGGGCCTTTTTTTTTTTTTTTTTTTAAGGTAACTGCACAACTGCTAGGAGTTGCTTTTAGAAGAATACTAGTGGCTGGAGTTGATTTCTTGTTTAGAATTTGAGAGGAAATATCACTTTCATGTAAGTCTGCTTGCACTTCTGATGGACTAATAGAGAGTTGTGCCAACATTTTGTCAACAGTGATTTTAGAATGGGGGATATGATCTCTCCTCCCTGGCATGAGCCTGCATTTTACAAAACATTTATTGAACAATTTATCTCTGAACACTCATTTCTCACCAAGAATTTCTCTGTTACATAGAGATGTATATCTTTGGAAAATGTTGAGGGAATTGAGGTGCAGTTGAGCATATCTTTTACTAGTGTAGCACTTGACAATTGACCTGGCACTTTTCTGTGTGTTGTCTAATTTGATGTTCTGTGAGATAATGCAGATGTTGGTTATGTCCTGTCTGAGGAAGATGAAAATTACTTGTTTAAGGTCACTGTATGCAGATGGCAGGATAAGGTCAAAATCTTTGAAATTTCTCATTCTTCTCCATTATCAACCTGGGACTAACAAGGTTGGTTTCTGTGTTGTCATAAGTTTGGGATGCTGCCCAGGAGCTTCATCTGAAGTACTTTGGCCTGAATTTGTCATCTTGATGTCTTAGTGTCATAGTTAGTGAAAAGCCTGTATTCTCTTTCTGTATAACTTGTGTGGAATTTTTTTAGGGGTAGAAGACACCGATAGCATTGTGTTCATTTTGCAAAGTTAAGTCCAGACTGGTAAAACAGATGGGCTTAGTGAGGTCTCTTCTTTCACTCTACCTGAGTGGAAGCCCTCATCTCCTTTAATTCAGTTACATGAATCTTTCAGCTTGTGTACTATGTAAGGGCCCACTTTGGACCTTTTCCATCGTATTGATTTGGTGTATAATGGGTATACACCCATTCTGTTAATACAGAGCCACTGTATTAATGGGTCTGTAAAATTAATGTATTTTCAGTATACTTCTTGATGGCCCCTGAAAAAACATCTTATATATTCTTTGTGAAAATACATGCTAAAACTTAACAGGCCTCTTTTACTTTTTTTTTTAATTAGAGGAAAATTGCTTTATGATGTGTTGGTTTCTGCTGTACACATGTGAAACAGCTATAACTGTACATATATCCCCTCCCTTTTACTTTTAAATGAAACTAAAAAATTCTTTGCAATAATACAGTATCCATTGTGGCCCATTATTGACCTTCAAGAACTGAAGTTGTCCCAAAGCTAACTATTGCATCTGTGTCCTTACCTATAGGGGATCAAATGTATTTGACACGGGTTAACAGTTTGTGAGATGACTGCTTTGGGATTGTGTACCTGTGTGCACACAAGACCTTTCATTTACATAACACTTCAGAATGCCATTATATGTGGCATCTTGTTTGATTGTTTTTTATGGTAAGATAGTATCCAATGGTGGTTTTCAGGTTTTCATACAGTGCTGACCCCTATAGTTAAAAATGGTTTCACTGGTTGCTATTATATGTGGTTCATGTATTACCTATCTTCATATGCCTTCCTGTACCATATGTTTGTTATTCTGTTAGTAAGGTACCTAGATTCAGAGAAGGTCAAGGTTAAAATGTCTTATGAAAATTCAAGTACAAATATAAAGAGAAGTATCAAGGTAAAACATTGTATTTCTAAGTAATGTCACTTTTAAAGAAAGTATACTTTTCAGAGAATCTTGAGGTGTAAGTCACATACCATGTATGTATCACTTGAGATAGAATAACCTACTACATTGTATTAGTCGCAAAACATCCTAAAACTTGTTTTCCGGATCATGGGGAAAGGGATTAACTTTGGAATTTTGGGTATTCTTGTTTTAACTGGTTGGTTGTGGTTAAATATGTGTATGTACATTTATAAGTGGACTCAACCAAAGTCAGTTTCTTAGATTTGTATTGGATATTGCTGTGGTCCATATGTGATCATAACTGAGTATGTGCGGAGAGGTCAGGAGAAAACATTGTGGCATTTTCCTCAGACAGTGTCAAGATGAAGTTGAACAAAGAGATCCCATAACAATAGGGGTCAATGTGGTTCCCAGGTGGCTCAGTGGTAAAAAAAAAAAAAAAAAAAAAAAAATCAGCCTGCTAATGCTGGAGATGCAGGTTCAATCCCTGGTTCAGGAAGATCCCTTGGAGAGGGAAATGGCAACCCACTCCAGTATTCTTGCCTGGAAAATCCCATGGGCAGAGGAACCGGCAGGCTACATACAGCCCATGACCTTGCAAAGAGTTGGACATGACTTAGCATGAGCTAGATGGTGAAGCTTGTTGATCCTGACTCAGTCTTCTTTTTAAATATGGAATGCTTCACGAATTTGCATGTCATCTTTGTGCAGGGGCCATACTAATCTTCTCTGTATCATTCCAATTTTAGTATATGTGCTGCCGAAGCGAGCACCCTGACTCGGTCTTCATTCTCTGCTCTGCTAAACAGTAGCACAGTAAAGGTCGAGGACTCTTAATGTTATGGTACTGTGCCACACTCTGTGAAACATCTTTTCATGCTGTGCTCTAAACAGCAGTAAATAAGTCTAGTTCTAGGCACTCTGGTATTTGGGCAGATTGCTTTTTTGGTCGTTGTTATTGGCTGCATTGGGTCTTCATTGCTGTGAGGGCTTTCTCTAGTTGCGGTTCACAGGTCTCGTTGCAGAGCACAGGCTCTAGGTGTGTGGGCTTAAGTAGTTGCAGCTCACTGGCTCTAGAGCGCAGGCTCAATAGCTGTGAAGCGCAGGCTCAGTTGCTCAGTGGCAGTGTGGGATCTTCCTGAACCAGGGATTGAACCCATGTCCCCTGCATTGGCAGACAGATTCTTTTCCAATGTACCACCAAGGAAGTCCAAGAACTTAATTTTTCCAAGAAACAGTGCCTCATTTAATTATTAAGAACTTTGTAAATTCTTCTTCCTGAATAAGAGATACTAGTTTAAGAGGGAGAAGTAGGGCTGCATTGTACAACAAATAAGCTTTTATTGCTTAAAGTACTTTAAGGTGTCTACTGTTTGTTGTTTTTTTTTTTTTTTCCTACTGTTTTATTTAAAGAACAGTTTGCCCATAGATTTTACCACTCCAGTATATGTCAGTTGGAGCTTTTATTACTAATACAGTGGAGTTAGAACAGGAAAACATTCCAAGAAAACTAAAGGAAGCACTTTTACTTTCGATCAGCCTGATAATCCTGAAGATTTGGCTTATTGTAGTCACTTTTCTGCTAATGTGCTTTGTATAGGGCTAACATGTCCTTTTGTTTGTCTACTTATTTATTGATGTGAAAATACCACTTAGAACACTGGTTCTCAACCATGGGCAATTTTGTCTCTCCCACCCAGGACACTAAGTCTAGGCTTGGAGATTGCTGTTGAGTTACAATACATGGTACAGTGTCTCCCTGCCCTCCCCCCAAACAAAGGATTACCCAACCTAAAATGTCAGCCAGCAGGGCAGAAATTGAGAGTTAAGCTGATCAGTTGTAGTATTTATTTTTATACCTATCATAACAAAGCTTAACTAGATGAGCATATAAAGAGCTTCACAAGTACCTAGTATTTAGTCAGTAAATTACAATTGTGTTGAGGAAAGCAGGCAGTTAGAGGGTTTAATAAAATTTCTGGGACTTGTGTTTTTTTTTCTTCTTGTCCAAGTGGATTTGGTCTTAAATAATTGGGATGTGTTTTATTATATGGTTGAACTTTCACCAATTCACAAAAAACTTAAAGACATTTAAGAGTTGGATCGGCTCAGTCATTGTGTCAAGGGTTTGATACTGCTGGAGCATTAAAGGATGCTTTACTTAATAAAAAAGAGAACATCATTGAAGTCCTAAACGTGGAATGGACATAGATATTGCAGGAGCAAGAGGTGCATGAAGGATTTAGATAACATTGTTTCTCAATTATTAGAATAAAACAGTGGAGAGAGCATTTAGGTTTGTTAATTTCACTTTTTTGAAGGCTTGTTCTGTTAATCTGCTGCTTATATTATGATTGAGTCAGTGCTGCTGCTAGATTTAAAGAAGTTAGAGGTCTTGAGGAAGAGTTTTAGTTTGTCTTTATATGAAGGCTATCATCATCCAACATTTTCTTTTTTGGACACACTATTTTGAAATTTCAAATGACGTTAAAGGAGAATGTGAGATTAGTTTGTCAAGAGTCAAGGGGTGAAAATTGAGAAAATCTGATATAGAAAATTGATTTACGCCAAAATCAAACAAAGGACAGATTGGTTTTCCAGCTTGTGCTGTTTTGGCATTAGATTTGTATGTAAAACAAAGGGGGGAAAGCGATACCTCTGTCAAACTATTATTCTCATGTTGGGCTTTACCTCATTGAATGGGCTGACTAAAATAGTTCTATTTTTATTTTCTCAATGACCAGACAGATCATGAAGCCCCATGAAGATAAAGCTCTCTAGCTAGCATCATACAAGTCCCACTTACTTTTTAATTGAACAACTAAAATAAGCCTATACACTATCATTCTACCACAAAGGTATGTTTTATGTCTTATTCAAATTAAGATTTCCCCCAGGCCTTTACATATGAGCTAGGAGCAGTATCAGTATTATCAAACTTTCATAGCTACTTTCTTTCAAAGCATAGGATAGAGCCACAATATAACCTGATAATCATAAATGAGTTTTGGAATAGGGTTACTATTAAGTCACTTGAGAGACGCATGAAAACTTCACATTCAAGACCATATTTTCCCTATATAATTGTAGCCAAGTTTGTCTGTTTTGTGCATTGAGACCATAATTCTTGAGGTTCATTTTGTGTCCAGAAGGTTCATAATATTCATAGCAAACAGGTCTTTAGTTCCTGAGAGTTGTATTTTAAAGGAAAGGTAAGTACCAGGTGAGAGAACGGCCTTCGTTCAGCTAAGCAAATGGTGCATCGAGTTACAGACTCTTCATCATTTTGGATTGAAAATTGAAAGTTTGTTGAGAATTGGAACATGGAGAAGGAACTCATCATTATAAAAGGCATGAAACTGATCTTTGTTACAACAGAGCTGCTTGTCATGGTTTTTTGGGGATTTTTTTTTTGTTTTTGTTTTCCTTAGCCATGTCACAGCTGCTCTGAAGGGCCAATTCTAGAACTTCAGTACTAACTTTCAGCTCTTCTGCATTAGCTGCTGACTGGTGCCATCTGAGAAGTTGTAAGGATTGGAGAGTTAGAGCACTATGGTCAGGATTCCTAAAGATTTCATAACTGGGGAAAACATTAAATTGCTGGTTCTCAGGGATTTCTTATGTTTTTCCTTTAGTATAATATCTCATTTTCATATGTGGTGTTAAAGTAGGGAAGGAGTGTCAGAATATTAGAGCAGAGATTTTGTTTTGTTTCTTTGTGTCCCGGGAGCAATGAATGTAGTAACCTTTCTTAAACACAAATAGTTAAATTAAAAATCTCAAATGATACACAAGAGAATGTAGTAGGAAATAAAAGTTTGCGGGGGCCCCCCCCCCCCCATTTTACTTTTCACTTCTCATTGGGCTTTCTCCTTTATATCTGCTTGGAATTCTTTTGTATAAATGTACCACAATCTAAACCTATGATGGGCCTTTTTTGTTGTTTTCTTATAAGTACATTTAACAATAGTGCAGTGTACAATTCTGTAAAGACCCAAGTATTGATGAATAATCTTTCTCTTATCTTTTTGAAACAGCGAAAAAGAAGAATAAGAAGGGGAAGACTATCTCCCTAACAGACTTTCTGGCTGAGGATGGAGGGACTGGTGGAGGCAGCACCTATGTCCCCAAACCAGTCAGCTGGGCTGATGAAACAGACGATCTGGAAGGGGATGGTGCGTTTCCTTCTGTTATCCATCATGCCTGGAGTTTCTGAACAAGATACACCATAGTAATGCTTCACACTTGCAGTTTGGAAGAAGCGTACTAATTTTGTAGAACCTGAAATCTTATGTTTATGTATTTGTACATAACAAAATAGGTTAAGGCTGTGAGTTTGAAATAGGGACTAAAGTGGTGATTCAAGAGGGCTTAGTGCCAATTCTGCCTGTTACAGTAATAGAGTTTTGTCAGGATACTGTCCTTTTAAGCCTTGTTTTCTTCATTTGGAAAGTAAGGACTAGATGATTTCATTTTAGGTCTAAAATTCTGTGATGTCCTCATAAAGTAAGATGGCAATATAATCTATAAGCTGTTTATACTTAACAGTCAAGGAATAATTTGTTTAGTATGAAGGCATGGTGTTCCTGAGTAAACAAAAATGGTCTGAGAGAAAGGAATAGGAATAGTAATTATGGTGGGAAAATATTTGAAGAAGTTCTGTGCCTTCGAAGAATAGCTGGCAACAGGCAGGAGCTATAAAGTCATTAAGAAATTTCATCTAGATCATAACCTTCTATAAGTGTTGATACCTGAGGTACAAACTCATGGGCAGTACCGTAGGGACAGTATCTCCTAGCTCCACTAGGATTACCATTCTGCTGGGCTACCATCTGTGACCTTGGTAGGCAAGTTACAAAACCTTCCCAAAATCTTAGTTTCCTTTTGTGTAAAATGGGGAACGAGCTCACAAGATGACTACAAAGCTAAGGTGGAATAACATTGGCACTTCGTGTAGGTCCTCTTATTCTACAGTGGTACTAAGGAAAGTTTCTTCTATTGTTTAATGTCTACTTTTCTACCCTAGTTTCAACCACTTGGCATAGTAATGATGATGATGTGTATCGGGCACCTCCAATTGACCGTTCCATCCTGCCCACTGCTCCACGGGCTGCTCGGGAACCCAATATCGACCGGAGCCGTCTTCCCAAATCTCCACCCTACACTGCTTTTCTAGGGAACCTGCCCTATGATGTGACAGAAGACTCCATTAAGGAATTCTTTAGAGGATTAAATGTAAGTGTAAAGGATTTAGGTAATGAACTAGATAGGGAGGGTAGAATAGTGACTGTCTCTTGAATTCCTATGTTGAGAAAAGTTCTGAGGTTATATATAGACTTAGAAAAAAAAAATCAGTATATAATTAAGTGGCATTTAGGCCCTCTGGCTGAGAATTTTCTTGTTTGGACAGTCTTATCAGCAATTTAATGCCATATTGATACAGGGAGAATCTGTCAAGAACATATACCCTTATTAAGAAACTTAAAGGTGACATACCCAGTTGAATGTTGAAAAGTGGGAAGAAAGTTTCTCTGAACTCAGCTATTCTGTTAATGACATACAGGCTTATAGCACAACTACATTTAATATTTTATATGAATACATTTAACTGAGCAGATACGTAGTTTATATTAACAGAATCTGTTCACATATAATGGAATTCACAGGCTTGCTTAAAAAGCTTAAGGCAAGATGTTTGAAAGCACTGATCTGAAAGTTTCCAGAAAGACAAAGTATGAGGTACTTAGAAGTCCTGTTTCCAAACTTTGATGAAAAAATACTTAAGATTTCAAAAATGGAAGGAGTAATAATATCCAATTCTATTGGGTTTTTCTCCAGTCTTTGCCAATAAGAAGACATCTGTATTCCCTTTTATTTCTTTCCTTTTCCTGCTGTACTCATGAGTGGAGTTAAAATAGAATTTGAAAGCAACTAACAAAATCCATATCTCAGAAGCCCAGAATAAAGTATTAAATCAGTGATGCAAAAGATAACTTGAATGTATGCACAATGTTAGAGAAGTGAAGAAATAATAAGGGTTAGAAAACAGACACAAAAGGTGACAAGAAAGTAGTTAGAAGTATGATCTGGTGCTTTATCATCTCAGAATTTGGCAGAGAGGGTAAGGATGGTGAGAGTTTACAATCCAGTGTTTGATTCAGCCAAGCTATAAATATGTGAAAACAGTAAATAATGTTTCTCAGATAAGTCAGCTTGTCATATACTGCCCAGGAAAGCTTTTGGCAAAAAACTGAGTCTAATTTCTGAGAGAAAAATTGAAAATCAATTAATTGTGGAATAGGCAATTCCTCTTAATTGAAAAACAACTTAAAAATAGAAATACAAAATGAGGCAGAAGTCAGGAGTACAAGGAATACACTGAACTTGTTCAAGTTTTTTAAAGGTTAAATTCATACTGTTCAAGTTGAAAAGATTTTAACAAGGTATATAGTGAAGTCTCTCTTGTATCCCTCTGTACCAGTTTTCCTCCTGGAGACATCTAGGTTCTTGTGTGTTCAGAGAAATCAATTGCATATACAGTGTCAAAAAAAGAAAGCAAGTGAACAAGGACATTGAATTTGGGAACGATTTCTTATTTCTTCTTTAGATCAGTGCGGTGCGTTTACCGCGTGAACCCAGCAATCCTGAGAGGTTAAAAGGTTTTGGTTATGCTGAGTTTGAGGACCTGGATTCCTTGCTCAGTGCCCTGAGCCTCAACGAAGAGGTAAATAAAAGAAGGGTGGGGTTAAGGGCTGGGAGCTAACAACTCTTAAGTTTATCAAACTGATTATTTTTTAGTCTGGGTCTTTAGCTATTTCAAAGATTCCCACAATATCCACAAAGAAAAGCCTGGATTATTTATCAGTATTCCATTTAACTTTCAACATCTAGCAAGTTACACTTCCCTTCAGCAAGTTCAGCAGGGCCTAGTAATAATTTTAAGAGAGCTCAGAAACATTTCTAAAATGTCATTTGTATCAATAATACTTGCTCCTAGGAATGACAGTAAACATTCAGTCCTGCTTTTTTTTTTTTTTACTATTGTCTGTAGATGTTTTCCTGTCTATAGACACACCAGAGGTTCAGTAGGGAGAGAAAATTCAGTTGTTAATACATGAAGGGGAATGGAGATTAAATCTAATTGTGCTCAGTTATTTAAGGCCATGTATGGATTGTTAGGCTTGCCCAAGCAGGAATATTAAATCAGTTAGTTGCTTATTAGTGATAAAAAGTTTCTAATCTAGGAACTGCTTTTTTACCTCTAGTAACTTTAGAAATCAAACTGATTATATCGGGAAAGGAAAAGGCTCTTTTTTAATTCCAGAAACCTCTCATTGTTTATTGAGAAGGCAATTTCCAATGACATTTGTGGCATTATTTTGTGGTCCAAATCTGACATTGGACGTGATTGAAAGCAACTCCTCGTAAAATATTTTATTTGTGTATTTAGTTAAATATTAATAGATGAAAAACAAAAGTTTTTGAAAGTTTTTCTTTTCATGTCACTTTTAGGTTTCATTAACATTACTAATTTTTAACTTCTCAGTCTGGATAAGAAAAGGATACCATACAACTGTTATTGTCTGAAGTTTGTTGAATTGACTATAATGTAAAAGGATTACACATAATAAATTGCCTGTGATAGTTAAAAAGTTAAATCTATTCTGTGAGATTTGACTTTATAAAAGTAGTAAGATAATTGAGCTGACATTTATTTAAGCCCAACTTAAATGTTAATTCTACGAGGTTATTTTATATTCAAGTCTTTATAGAGGATTCTTTAGCCAACAGATTGTAGTGTTGGCTAGATTACAGTGTTTTTCCTTTATCTTCCTTCCCCCAGTGCTTCTGCTATGCCCAGACGTTCAAGGTCACTCATGGGATTTGTGCATAATGGGGCAAAAGGTTGGTTAATATGGTCCTATGCTCTCAGTCTCTAGGTAACAGGAGAATTCGAGTGGACGTTGCTGATCAAGCACAGGATAAAGGTGAGAAAGCTGACTGAACGTGTTCAAGTGTTCTGTTTCGTCTGGCCCTAGGATGACAAACCAGAGGTGCCCTTCCCCAGAAATTTTTAGTGGAGGCCTACTTTAATCTCAATCAGTAATTGTTGGCTGAGGGTGGTTTTGCTTCACAGGGGACATTTGTCAGTATTGGGAGACATTTGGGTAGCCACAAGTGTGGGGAGGGCTGACATCTAAAAGAATCCCGGGACTGTTCTATAGTGTATATATATATGATGGCCCCCACAACAAAGAATTATCCAACCCAGAACGTTAGTTGTGTTGAGACTGAGAAACCCTGATTGACTTACATGAACATTAAATATATACTAAATAAATTACATACCTAGCACTCTGGACACCAAGGGAGCCCGAGTCACGTGTATTTTAGAGGCTCCTGGCCTATGTAGACAATGAGACAGGTAAGCATTAAACCAGTAGGAATGAATGTGAGGAAGGGAGTCACTTGGTTGAGTTGAAGAGTGCACTAACAGGGGTGGGATGACTTCATGACAACGCTGTGGTATAAGCAGGTATCGTATGTGAGGCAGTAGGGGTTGTCTACACGTGCGAAAAATACTTGGCAACAGTTTTTGTGAGCTAACCTGTGGTTTTTTTATTTGATATATCCGTAGACAGGGATGATCGTTCTTTTGGCCGAGATAGAAATCGTGATTCTGACAAAACAGATACCGACTGGAGGGCCCGTCCTGCTGCAGACAGCTTTGATGACTACCCGCCTAGAAGGGGTGATGATAGCTTTGGAGACAGTAAGTTCATTTTCATCCAGTTAGTTTCTTCTGTGTTCTGGGGGTGTTTTGTAATTAGACAAATAACAGAAAATTCATTACCTTAAAAAAATCCTAGATGTCTACCCATACACCACGTACTTTTGTGAGCTCAGGATGTAGCAGTGAACAAAACATAAAATACTGCTCTCTGGACATTATTTTAACAGGGGAGAGATGCAAATAAAATGTGTAATTTAGAGATGACTAAGTAGTGGTTTCTTGATATAATGGACTTCTTGATAGCATAGCATACATGTGATGACAGGGATAAAATTCAAAACCTGTTTGCTGTGGCCGAGCTTCATGGCTTATGGGATCCTAATCCTCCTGACTAGGAATTGAACCCAGGGTCCCGGCAGTGAAAGTGCTGAGTCCTCACCAATAGACCACCAGGGTGTTTCCGAAACCTGTTACAGTGAGGAAGAAAAGCAAAAATGTGGAGGAATTTTAGAGCAGTATCATGTAGTGTAAACACGTAAGTTTGTAAAGATAAGTGCATGGTAACGTAACCACCTTCATGATTATGGATAGAGAGTGGAGGGAATTCTTTCTCTACATTTGTAACATGCTACTTTTTAAATTTTAAAACTGAAATAAACATGTAAAATATTGACAGAGTCCTCCTTGACATAGTTAAAATGTAGAAGGACAGAGTCATGTTTGTATCTGATTTTTAGATCAAGTCTGTGTTGACTCAACAGAGCCTTGGGAGAACTACTTAGGCACTTTTACTTCAGTATCTATGCAAGAGGTTCTATTGTTAACAAGGGAAAATGGCTCTTGAAAGGAAAAGTAGACAATCAGCCCAAGGGGTCCCAGGAACATGACAATTTTCTCACCTCAGATATTAAATTTAGAGAAAGTAAGATGGATAGTAACAAGGAAAGACTAGGCCAGGGCCCCAAAGTTAGCCCTGCCAACGTGGTAGAGGTAGGTCCCGCACTGTGCCACAGAGGGCAGACACCCCTGTCCCAGGCCGGTAGCCCATAAAAGACACCTTGGGAGTGGGGCACAGTATTATGCTCAATGTTTTGTATATTTCCAGAATATGCTGTCTTATAATAGCATAACTCCTGTGCTACTTTTCTTCACTGTGGATCCCTGCTCTCTTAGTGCAAGTTTATAATTTATAAAGTTTATTTACTTTTTTATTTTGCCCATGCCACGAGGTATGTGGGATCTTAGTTCCCCATCCAGGGATTGAACATGTGCCCCCCCCCCCCCTGCGTTGGAAGCGCAGTCTTAGCCACTGCACTGTCAGGGAAGCCCCTTAATTTATAAAATCTAAACTACCTGTAGATGAATGTTCATGTAGACAAAATGACGACCTTTGCAAAATGAAACCTTTGTTTAAAATGAAGCTGTCAAAAAATAAATAAATAAATAAAATGAAGCTGTCACAAAAATAATATCTATCTTTGACCCACTCAAGTAAACTCAAAACGTCTTTTAAGTTGGCTGTTTCATTTTTTAATTAATTGGTTCATATTGAGATGTTGAAGTATTTTAATTAACTGGTTGTCATATGTTGCATATATTTTTCTCATTTTGATTTGTGGTATATGTCATTATTTTTCCATGCCAAATTTTTGTTCCCCCGCCACCACACCACATGGCTTTTGGCATCTTGTTTCCCTAACCAGGGATCAAACCCATGCCTCTTACTGTGAAAGCTTGGAGTCCTAACCACTGGACCAGCTGAGAGTTCCCTCCATGCTAAACTTTTAAGTAGTCTTTGATTCTTTGATATCAAGTGGGAAAGATTGCAGCTATATTTTCTTCTGGTGTTTTGTGCTTATATCATTTAATGTTTAAATCGTTGATCCTGGAAGTTTATTATGGAATATACAGCTGTCCATGTCTCCTCCCCCCCATATTTGTGGGGATATATTCCAAGATACCACCACCCCCACATGGATCCCTGAAACCTTGGATGTTACTGAATCCTATGTGTTACTCTGTGTTGTTCCTATACATACATAGCTATGAGGTTTAATTTATAAATTAGGTATACTAGAGATTAACAATAATAATAATAAAATAGAACAATTGTAACAGTATACTGTAATAAAAGTTTACATGAATGTGTTGTCTCTCTCAAAGTATATCTTACTGTACTATACTGTGTGGGTAAGCTGGACAAAAGGGATGATTTGTATCCTAGACAGGTTGGAGGAAGAGAGCATAAGATTTCATCCATGCTATTCAGAACAGCACACATTGCTGTTACATTTTAAAACTTAAGAATTGTGTATTTCTGGAATTTTCCATTAAAAAATTTTGGCTGTAGTTGACCACAGGTAACTGAAACTTCAAAAAGCTAAACCACAGATAAGGCGGGACCACTGTATATTTATCTCTCCCCTAACTTCCTCCTAAATTGTTACCCCGAGACTTCCCTGGTAGCTCTGGCGGTAAAGCGTTCCACCTACAGTGCAGGAGATCTGGGTTCGATCCCTAAATTGTTACCCCAGGAACATTTATTGAATCACTAGAGAACTTTTTAAAAATAACTATTGAGAAAACTTAATTTAATTAACACAAATTATTCTGCCTTCGTTATAATATTCTTGTTGTTAATAAAAACAGACACCTCTGTGAATATGAACTCGAAACCAAACTGACCTAATGGGCTGTCATGTTTCTTTTTATTAGTAGTGTCAAAGAAAAAGGAATGACGTTACCTGTCTCTCTTCTTCTCTAGAGTATCGAGATCGTTACGATTCAGACCGATATCGTGATGGGTATCGGGACAGTTACCGTGATGGCCCACGCCGGGACATGGATCGATACGGGGGCCGAGATCGCTATGATGACCGAGGTGGCAGAGACTATGACAGAGGTCATTATAAAACACAAATGAAATGGTCTTCAAGAGCTTCCTTCTTCCCTCCAGTGTGATGATTACAATTTGGGATCTGTTTACAGGCTACGATTCCAGGATAGGCAGTGGCAGAAGAGCGTTCGGTAGCGGGTACCGTAGGGATGATGACTACAGAGGAGGCGGGGACCGCTACGAAGACAGATACGACAGACGAGATGACCGGTCCTGGAGCTCCAGAGATGATTACTCTCGGGATGATTATAGGCGGGATGATAGAGGTAATCATCTTGTCTGCTTGCTTGATGGAGCGTTACAAGTAGAGGAGTAACTGGTTGAAAATTTCCAGTTAATGGGCACAAACAGAATCTGCACATAGTTGAAAGAGAAAAATGCATCAGAACAGGATAGAAAGAGCATTAGATTAAAATGAACATGATAAAAATAAAGTCTAGTTCTAACCTGTCTTAGCATATAGATTAAAATTTAATTGAATAGACAAAAAAGGAAAAAACCATTTGCTAGACTCTTAAAGTAAGGTCTCACTTAAAATAGGCTGTTTAGCCCCACTTTTAAAGTGAAGAAATGAAACTCAGTCATGGTCTTACAGCCAGTAATTGGTAGGCAGTATGGGTTAAAAACCAGGTGTTGCTTATTCCAATACCAATATACCAGATGGTTGGTATTCATTCATTAATGTTAAGATGTCAGTGTACCTATTGTAAAATTAATGCCCCTAACTTTATGATCACTTATATAAAACGTGTTGTTACAACTCTACCTCCCAAAAAGTATTGTAAATGGCCACCATTTGTTGTTCTGACTTCAGTGATGTCATTTTAAAAATACTATATCTGGGGCCTCCTCCCTAATGGCTTAGTGGTTAGGATTCTGGGCTTTCATTGTCCTGGCTTGGGTTCAGTCCCTGGTTGGGGAACTGAGATTCCGAATGTGGTACAGCCAAAACTAAAATTTAAATAAGGTATCTGGTCCAGAATTATTCTCTGTAATTCTATTTAGCACACCTAGAATTAATGATTAGTAAGTATTCAATGTGGTAGAGGTACAAGTAATGTCTCCACTTTGAAAAGTAGAGGCTCAGATGCAATCTTCGTTAGCTACTGACCTTTGCTTTTCATGCCATTTCCTCCCCCAGTAGTTGATTTCCACCCCCCACCCATCACCCCCAACTCCTAAGATCTGCCCCCTTTTCTCCAGGGTCACTGCCACTGTCACTGTTCAGACATGGTTGCTGTGCCCATGTTATTAACATTTCCCTCTATTTTCACATTGGCTTGGGTTGTCTTTCTGGAACAATATCTAATTAGGTTATTCTTCTTCTAAAACCCTTTTTTGTCTCTTGATGGCCTGAAACATACTCTTTTGTACCTCTGACATAGACAAAGGCCTTCACTGCTCTGCCTCTTCATACTCCTGCTGTTGATATGGTATCTGAAATATAAGTGTTCAGATTATTTGTTGAGTTAGGTAAGTGAAATTATCAAAGGAGGAAGAAGGGGACACTGTGTACCACAGTGGGAGGAGTAGTGGAGTTGCTTCAGTAATGTGGATTTCATTTTTTGGTCCACCCTATATTAGGTGTGTGACTTCAATGAGTTTTTATTTCGGACCCCTATTGTCAGAATTCTGACCCCTAGTCTCTGTATTAGGGGTCAACCCCTATTGTCAGTTGTATCCTATTCACATTGGTTATGGCCCCTTGAGTTATACAGATGAAAAATGTTACCTTAAAAGTTACATAAACTACTAATGTAAAACCTTTATAGAAAATTTAAATTTTGCTACACAGTACTCTCTTTGTTTGCAAATACATAAATATGTACAAAAATAATAAAGACATGCATGAGAAGGATAAATAGCAAATTGAGCATAGTAGTTAGGAGAAGACAACACGGCTAAGCATGTTACCAGGGAAGGCTGTGGAAATTTTTGCAATGTTTTAAGTCGGGTGGTTGATGTACATAAGCTTTCTTTATTTCTTCTATGTCTTTTGTATGTTTGAAATGTTTAGGATAAACACTGATTTTTGAGAAATACAATCTCCTTGAAGCACTCAGGTTTATCTTGAAATATTCTGACAGCTTGGATCCAGGAAGAAACCAGACCCCTTTAGAGTTGACATTGTGGTGTTCACTGTTGCCTGCTTTTCCCTATGAATCCCTATCAAATTTATATATTTTACACAGAGATAAAGAATACAAGAGCTGGAGTCTTCCCCAGCATAGTGTTACAAGTTCTTCTTAACCTACTAAAATGATTCATCTTCCACACCACATATTTTAACAAGATACTTTCATCCAATATCTTATCATAGTTCAAAATCCCCCCAGATGATAGTAATCATGGTAAATGATCAGTTTAATGATCTGCCTCCTTACCTTTGTTGGATTGGCTAGCCACTCTTTAATCTGAATACTAAATAGCATTTCATAAGAGATATGTCTGGCAATATGACTTTTAGCCATCAGCTTCTAGCGTTTTCCAAAAACTATTACTTAAGAGTTTTATTTAACTTAGGTCCCCCCCAAAGACCCAAACTGAATCTAAAGCCTCGGAGTACTCCTAAGGAAGATGATTCCTCCGCTAGCACCTCCCAGTCCAGTCGGGCAGCCTCTATCTTTGGAGGGGCAAAGCCTGTAGACACAGCTGCTAGAGAACGAGAAGTAGAAGAGCGGCTACAGAAGGAACAAGAGAAACTGCAGCGTCAGCTGGATGAGCCAAAACTAGAGCGACGGCCTCGAGAGAGGTGAGGTGATCTTCAGTGATCTTCATCTTCAGTGATTTCCCATCCATGAAGCCCATGATTCTTAATGGGGGCATTGTATCTCTAGGACTCTCGGGAAATTTGTGTGAGTGTTCCTGGTTGTCAGTTACTGGCATTTAGTGCTCATGGGAGGAAGTTGCCAAGTGGCAGTGAGTGAGACAGTTTCTTCAGTTAGGGAAGAGTTGTGACCTGTCCCTTATGATTTCCAAAAGGCCTCCTGGGCCCTCACAAGCGCCTGCAAATTTTGTCTGACCTTTAAGAAAAAAAAAAATTGCCAAACCCTGCCTTAGTGTATAGAGTAAAATCCAACCAAAGTGAGGTAAATGGATTTACTTCTTTTCAAGTTATTGGAGATGGAGTAGAAAGAATGTTTTCACTCGTACTAAGTATAGGCTGTAAATTATTTTCTAGTTATAATAATCTGATAAAACTAGGCCTGGTTTTTTGATTGATTGGCAGAATTGTGTTGTCAATAAGGGAGCACAGAGTTACAGATTCTGTAGAAGAATGTTCTTAACCCTAACCAACACTTGGTGAAGTACAGGTTTTCCCCGATGTCCAAAAGTAGAGCATTCCTACAAAACTTTTTATAAGCCAAAATGGTGTAAATCAAAGAAGCAATTATTTTAGGACACGTTTTGCTAACAGATGAAAAGCTTGCTGCAAAACCAACACTGAACACTGTTTTCACTTTTCATGTTTTTTATAAAAGCAGAATCCTCAGAATTTCTTTCCAGTAGCAGCATCTTATATGGGTCTTTTTTTTAAAAGTAAAAGTGGCATAAAGGTAACTTTGATGCAAATGATACTTGTATTTAGAACCCAAGTGTGTTAAATGTCTGCCACTTTGAAATGGTTTGAGCAAGAAAGACAGGTTATACACCCACAGATAAAGCCAACATGATAAAACTTATAAAGTGATAGTTCTTGAGGGGTCAGCATGGGTCCAAGGTAGCCATCACTGAGCTGGACATGATGTATTTTGTTAAATCTCTTCTATACAGACACCCAAGCTGGCGAAGTGAAGAAACTCAGGAACGGGAACGATCGAGGACAGGAAGTGAGTCATCACAGACTGGGACCTCAGCCACATCTGGCAGAAGTAAGTCAGACCAGGGTGGGTATTTCATTATTGCCCTTTTCCATAACCTAACATATCCATAGCCAAATTATGCACAGACTTTGGAATATGAAATTTAGTCATGGACTCTTTATTTGAGTTATCATGGATTGGTCTGACTTTCATATCTGCTCTGAAAAAATCTGGGAAATGGGTACCAGAAGTGACTTAGTTGATCAGTTTAATAGCCTCCCACTGAAAAGTACACTTGACTGTTGGGTTTGTCCCCTCATCTTAGGTTCTTGTGTCACTTTGTTGTTGTGCTGGGTCTTCATTGCTGCAGGTGGGCTTCCTCTAGTTGTGGAGAGAGGGAGCTGCTCTCCAGTTATGATGCATAAAGACTTCTTGTTGCGGAGCCCAGGCTTTAGACGATGGGCTTTGGTAGTTGCCGCACACGGGCTGTTTCTCCACGGAATGTGGACTCTTCCAAGACCAGAAATCAAATCCGTGTCCCCTGCAATGACAGACATTCTCATCCAGTGTACTAGGAGTGGGGTCCAAAGTCTTGTATCACTTTTTGTTGTGAGTGTTTCTACATGTGTATCAAGTACCAACATTTTAACACTGAGAACAAAAAAGTTTATAATCTAAGGGAAAAACAATACTATTTTATCTGTGGGAAGCCAAATTCAGCTCTGTGTTTAAGAATAATGATGGAAAGCAGTATACTTGGATGTGGACCATTTTCCACTCTTCAGGTTCTAATAGATTATTATCAGTAAGCCCTTTTTTCTGATGCTTTGACCTTCCCATTCTGACCTCACAGATGCACGAAGAAGAGAGAGTGAGAAGTCTCTAGAAAATGAAACCCCCAATAAAGAGGAAGACTGTCAGTCTCCAACTTCTAAGCCTCCCAAACCTGAACAGCCTCTAAAGGTAATGCCAGCCCCTCCACCAAAGGAGAATGCTTGGGTGAAGCGAAGTTCTAACCCTCCTGCTCGATCTCAGAGCTCAGACACAGAGCAGCAGTCCCCTACAAGGTGAGTCAGCTTGGAAACATGGCAGTTGGTTGGCTATAGACTCTTCAGTGCTGTTTTCTCATGGTGGAAGGTGCCCTCTGGGGTGCTGGCCTTATGGCATCTGATAAGTTCTGCCATCTTGGCTCTCATAGTGCAAATTCTGTGGTGTGCCGGTGGTTCAGTTTTCTGGAGTTTTGCTAGCTGGTTGACATCACTTTGGTGACTCAGTTTGCACACACTATAAATCAGAACCCTCAAGTGCCTCATTATGGCCTTGGGGGTCACGTCACTTCCCTTAGTCTTAGGATTCTTATATGTAAAGTAGAGGGATAAGATTAACCTAACATGACTATGATGATTCTAAGCATGTGACACTTGGTCAAGTTCACATAATTGCTCTAATTGTTGTCTTTTCCCATATTTTAATGTTTAAAAACATTAAGTATGTGTTTTTAGTTTTCTGTAAGACTTACTGCACTTGACATAGACATTTCTGTTCCTTTCCTAAGATAAGCTGATGAATGTGATTACACGTTTTCTTTCTAGTGGTGGAGGGAAAGTAGTTCCAGCTCAACCATCTGAGGAGGGATCAGCAAGGAAAGGTAAGGCCAAGAGGGAAGTAGGCCATTCACCAAGATAGAGACCTAAATTTAAAAAAAAAAGATTAGAGGAATAGAGGAATTGGAAAATACTGAACTTCATTGTGTTTTACACCTTTTTTGTTGTTGTTAAAAGTTGGTTGTCTGCCTTTTCTTGCCAGTAGAGGGCAGGAGTGGCTTGTTTGGAGAAAACGTTGAGCCCTGCCCTTTCCTGGTAGAACATTTCTTTGAAAAGGGAAAGAAAAGGGGGTGGGGAGGAAACTGACATGCTTGGTCCAGATTAGAAATGTCGCCATCTGCAAGGCCAAGGTCACTACACGGCGTCATAGTCCTTATTTCCACTTTGCTTTTCATGATGGCATTAATTCCATGGCGGAAATTTTTAGTGGATCTTATTTAGGGTGTGTGACTGATACAGAGGACATGGAAGAAGGGCTTAGGAAGGAAGTCTAGATCGGAGGTAGTTTTCATTTCCCTCAGTACTTTGGGCATACTTTTCTTCAGCTTAAGGGAAACCTGAGAGTGGGAGTGTTTATTTTCCTTGACTTCCATTTATTTTTGTGCCCCTCAAACAGATGAAAATAAAATAGATGGGGTAAGTGCCCCAAAAGGCCAAAGTGGGAACTCCAGCCGTGGTCCGGGAGATGGAGGGAACAAAGACCACTGGAAGGAGTCAGACAGGTATGCATGTCCTTTCTTCATTTCTAATCTCTGACCTGATGCTAGATAGCTGTCTCTTTGTAATTAAGTTCTTCAAGCATTGCCAGTTCCCACTGTGAACCTGTTAAAGTCAGCCAATATAGTCAGTTACAATTCTGAGAATCTAGAAATTACAAAAGTTCCAGATAGCCAAAATTGTTGACTGGATGTGCCTATCAGTATCTGAAAACTGTTTGTGGGTGTTGGGAGAGTTCTCTCCTAAAGGTATTTCTGTTTCTGCAGGAAAGATGGCAAAAAGGATCACGACTCCAGATCTGCACCTGAGCCAAAGAAAGCTGAAGAAAATCCAGCCTCGGTGAGTGTCAAAGACTTCCTCAACTTCCTGTGACCCACTTTCACCACTAAAATTCTGTACATGCTGCAAACAGAGTGGTTGAAAGTGGCTATTGCTGCTTGTTTGAAATAGTGAAAAAAGCTTAGGCTAGCTTTTTTCCTTCATTCTACCTTTCACTACTCTGATCCCCTCTTCAAGATAAAAGGTGATGTATGCCTTCCATAAGAACACACCTGCCTCCAGTCAACTCTCCCCAGCTACAGCTCCATCAGAAAAGCCCGATAAGCAAACGAGTGGGTGTGGTCTGGACATCCACCTCCCATCTGCCGCAGTATCCTGGTCCTTGGGTTTTGCTGTGAGAGTTCAAGGCCTTACCTATCTTGTCTGTTACAGAAGTTCAGTTCTGCAAGCAAATATGCTGCTCTCGCCATTGATGGTGAAGATGAAAATGAGGGAGATTACACCGAATAGACCTCTGCATTCTGTGCTTTCTCCTAGTCTCTCTCCACCCTGGAACATTCGAGAGCAAATCAAACCTCTATCCAGACAAGACAAAAATAAAACTCACCATCTCCTGGAGACCTTTCTTAACTTTTTTTTAAAAAAACACAAAATGAAATGAAATTCTTTTGCATGCTGCTGCAGCCTTTAAAGTATTGAACTAACAGGAGAATCACCAGTGTAGCCAGAGAAAGAGACGTACAGCTTTTAATGGAAAAGTTGTGGTGTGTTTTTATGACACATGCACTTGCCTGTGTGATTAGTGCCTAGGGGCCTCTGTTTGGCAAAATGCAGTGACAGTGATGCAGTGTCTGGAATCTAGTTGGGCAGTAGACAGGTATAAGGAAGAGTGAGGTTCCTACCTTTGATTCTTACTATCCTGTTGTGGCATACATGAATTCTCAAATATTACCTGAATAAATTCTCCATCCTCGGCAAGGTAGGTTTAGTCTCCAGGAGGCTGCCAGCCCCTCCTCTCACTTAGTTCTGAGTTACTGGGGCCAGCCTATGGGGAGTTCCTTCATTTGTACCCCCCAGGGGGGTAGGTGGAAGTGAGTCTACAGGCCACTGAAGAATAGGACTGTTTGATGACCAAAATAAATGGGGAAATCGTGGTTTGAAAAGAAGGTTGGGGGCTTGGTGAATTATCTTGCACCAGTAATAGAGAAAATGGTATATGACCTCCAGTAAACACATGAATGGTTTACTTCCTGGAGCAGGAAGCACTTAGGGTTCGTGGGAATTCCCAAATCTTTATGTGTCCTGGTTTCACCCTTTCTTAAACACTATCCCTTCTGAAAGTTCAAATAAATCCACATTCTGTTGAAATCTTGAAGTTTTAAAAATTCAGACTCTTATCATCTTAGGTTCCTCATGCTAGTCTTTCCTGTTCCCTTCCCACAGACGACTTGGACTTCCATCACACTCTTGATCTCCTAGGCATCCTCTAGAGCCCCCTGGGAGCTGTCTAATGAGGAATCACTACTGCCTTTCTTAAGCAATTCTTGGCTCCTTCATGTCTTGAGTCTCACTCCTTCCCTTCAGCCATTCCTGCTCCTGCTGCTTTGACCCCTTTTGCACCTCAGAAAACTTCAGAATTACCAGTCTTAGGTGGTGAGTGTGGCCACTCATCCACATTGGGGTGAATGGAAATTAAATTGGAAACCTTTCTTAACAGCCTTGATTGGTGTTGGGGGGTGTGCTTTTTGAAAAAGTTTCCATCTCTGCACTGAAATCCCACACAAATGTTTGGGTTTATAATGTGGCCTAGACCAATGTGGGGGGGTGGGTTGGTTCTTTTTATTTTTTTAGCATTCCTTGCGAGAATGAATGATAATGGAGAACAATTTAACAAGGTTCTTCTCTTGCAACACAATAGCTTTACTTGCCTGCTTTTATGTGCACCTTGGTACTACCAGCTCAATAGATGGTGTCCTTATGGGCAGTATTGGTACCTACAGAGAAAAGACACCTTGGTCTCTTTTATTTGCGAGCTTTTTTCCCATCAGTCCTAGGTTAGACCCTGTCCAACCTTGCAGGGTGTTGGTTTATGAGTGCTGCAGCAGTGAGTGTAATGCATCATTTACCCAATGGACATAAAGGACATACCAAGTGAAGTAACTTTAAATAATTGGCTTGGAGTGGCTAGTAGCTAGGAAGTGGCTTTTAGAGATACCCAAGGTTGAGAGGGTATTTTTTTAAACCATTTGCTATAGATGTTGAAAAGGTAGGGTTTGCCCTCTTCATGTCTACTCCTTCCAAATAGATGTATACAAAAAAGCTGTTTTTTCCCCCCCGTTCCTCTACTCTGCCACCCTGTTAAAACAAACAGGGATTTATGACCCGCTCCTCATTACATGTAAAATTTGTACAAAAATATCTTCTATGAAAATGATTTGTAATCTGTAGACTTAATACCTGGGAGATGTCTTGAGATGTAAAATCCCATCCTTTGGGTTTGGGGGTTTATTGTTTTCTCCAAATAAATCTGATCTTTAAAGTTCACTTTAATGCTTAAATTTCTTGATATGCATACCACATTCTGACCACTGACAGTCTGCTCTCCACACACACACCTTGCTGAAGTCCTCTCTCGGTACTCGATACCACTTTATGCAGTTGAAGTGTGGGACTGCAAGCAGCATTTGTTGATTAAGGCCTCAGAATTGGAAATATGTATCAACTCCCCCTCCATCATTTTTGCCTGGTGTTAACTTTTTAATACCTGAGAGTATCTGCATCCCATTTCCTGTACTGTTTATTTTAATCGTAAGAGAAGCAGGAACTCTAGGGCTACATCTGCAGGTCCTTGAGGTGTTGTCTCCGCAAACCTGCACTCCAATCTGGATGGGTGCTGTGTCTGCTCTCCTAGCTGTACTATGCAGGCGGAGGGGAGTTGACAAGGTGATTCAGGTTACAACTGAGGCCACTTTTAAAGCACCAACGGTGGGAATTTTCCAAACAGCTAGGGACAGGCTGTTCATTGTTTCAGGGCAGGAAAGAGGTTAGAACAGTGGCAGAGAATCCTTAAGGTCACAAGGGGGTGGAGCATAAAAGCCACAGAAACCGCAGTGGACAATTTTGGGGACTTGGAGCCAAGAGGAAATGGGGGGAGATGTGGGAGATGGGAGCACAGTTAAACAGGTGGCTTTCCTGGGCCAATTCCAGCAGCAGTGGCTTGTGTAGTTTATAGTTTACGGCTGGTGCGTTGACCTCCAAGTTGAGGGATAAGGGGCGTGTGCTGTGCTGTGATCCCTGTGGGCAGGGAGGAAAAGCTCCCGCCCAGGCGGCATGTATAGCCTGCCTCAGTCACATCCTCCAAAGCCTTCATTTCAAGCCACCCTCTTCACTGTAATACTGAGGTCTGAATAAACTGATGGAAAGAAGGATGGAGATGGGAAAAGGGCTGACTGGAAAGAGGTTCATGTTGGTTGTGCACAGAAAAGGCAGGGAGGAAGGAACTCCCCAGTCTATATCCCAACAGGGTAAGTTCACTGGTCTGCCCCCCACCCTCAGTCATAGGAATGTATGGACTCTCAGAAGCCCAACTGTGGAACTGGGTTTCAAGATGGGTCAGCCCTGTCAACCTCTTGTCGTCTTGAGCAACCGGAGGCTGCAGGTTTGGCATGAACTTGAGTCTGGGCAGGTCCCACGTGTATTCCAGTCCACGTGGCCTAATTTCTCCGAAACAATTAAGCATTAGGCTCTGGATCCCAAGGCAGGGTCCCAGTGAGTGCTGAGTGCACAGCATCTGTTTTCTCAGGAAGTGGAAGACCTACCTACACATCTTCTGGGAAGCTGTTTCTCAAATAAAACCTTGTTTCTCAGCAACCATTGAAACCCCCAGGGCCATAAGTGTGGACGAGAGACTCTGCCTTCTCTCACCCCCAGTCTCGCCAAAAAGAAAAGTTTGGAAGAGGCGAGTGTGCTGCTCCCCGCCCAGCAGCAGCAACCTCCCAGTTGGACAATATACCCTCTGTCCTCAGCCAGGAGATCCGCCTCTGGAGATAGCTCTGCCCCTCCCCCGCCCTTCCTGGTTCCCAGAGCCCAAACCCTTCCCTCAAGTCCCCCTGACCTCTCCGTGCCAGAACAGTGCACTCTTTCAATGCCCTCGTCCTGTAATCCCCCACCCCAAGGATCTCAGCACACGCGGTCACAAGCATGGGATCACCCCAGACCACAGAAGAAGGGGTTCAGCCTTCCGTGCCAAGATGGGCTGCCCTCTGCATAGTTAACGTAAGGAAAACCTGCAGGAAGGGTCAGAAGGTGTTCTTCAACTTGATTCACCTTCACTGAAACCATCCTGGTTTTTCCCTCCCTTTTCCCTTCTTTTCTAAACTTCCCTCTGTTCTCAGCTGGTATGGTAGTCAGGATGCCTGGCTGGCCCCCAATGCCACCCATTATAATTTCACCCTCTTCAAGCCACCACCTTTATTTTTCCACTCTCCACCTTCCTCAGCGTCCCTCCTGCAGCTCCCTTCCCCTGAGCTTCAAGTTCAGCTGCCCATCTTATGACCCTCCCCCAATTCTTTGGCACCTCAAAAGTTCCTTTTAGTGGGAATTCCCTGGTCATCCAGTGGTTAGGACCTGGCACTTTCACTGCCAGGGGCCAGGTTTGATCCATGGTTGGGGTACTAAGATCCTGCTGACTGGGCAACATACCCCCCCCACACCTGCCAAAAAAGTTTCTCTTAGGGGCAGCAATACCAGCATGAGTATAAGGCTCTAGCCCTGCCCACCGTTCGGGGATCCAATCAAGGATATTTTCTCTGAGTCCCAGTCTCTCCTTTGGTACCTCTAGAACCTACCCCCTTTGGTGTGCATCCCAGGGCCCAGCCAAAGACCCTAACAAATTCTGGAAGAGGCAAGATTTTGTAAGAGCTAGCCTTAGGTTCCAAAGGAGTGAGTGAATTTTCATATCTCGGGTATCTCGATTACATAATCAGATCTGGCCAAAATACACTGAATGATCTTCAGCCCTACCCCTCCCCCAGTAGGTTCGGATTCCTGTCCTTCTCCGAATTCTAGCCCCTCCCCTTCTCCTAGTGCCTCCGATCTCTTCCCTCCCCTGCTCCATTCCAATCCTCCACCCCTTTCTCCAAAGCCCGGTGACTCCTGCCGCTCTGAGACTGCCTGTTAGACAACTACTCAGTCAAGAGCAGTTAAGTTCAAGGTTCCCAGGTCCCACCCACACCCACCCCTCCCAAATGCCAGCCTCTGGGGGCCCTGCATTGTCACCATCCACCACTTCCCAACCTCTTCACTGCCACCAGATTAGAATCAGGTGCTCCACTTTCTCCTAATCAGAACCAGACTTCTCAGCTTTTGCCAAAGGTTAGATGAGCACAGAAAAGACCCAGATGAGAGATGAGCCAGTAAGGAACAGAGGGTTGTAGTGCTTGGCGCTGGGCATTGAGGCCTGGGCACTGCCTCCTCAGAATCCGCCTGACCCCTCCCCCCTCCCCCCAGCCAGTTTTCATCATGGAAAATGCAAAGGGGAGAGGGAAAGAGGGAGACACTTTCAGGAACAGCTCACTGCTAAATAACTGGGGAATCTGGGAATGGGAATAGACTGAGCTTCTAGAAAGACATCCCTTCCCTCTACTTTCCCCTCCAGGGCAGCAAGACGCAAACCAACCCCAGAGCCTCAGTTCCAAGAAGTGCCAATCTAGTACCAGATCCAGACACTGCAGAAGTAGTGAATGAGGTTAGAATGAATTTCCGTGTCCACTGGGAAGCCAGGAACTCGAGTCAAAAGTGAAGACTCTTTTTAAACAGAATTCTCCTAGAGAACAGGCCAGGCCATGACCAAAGCAGGGAGACGTTTGGGCTCACTGGAGTGGCTTGGGGTTGGGGATGGGGGGGTTGAACTTGACCTGGAGTTCCTCAGCTCTGAGTTCTTTGGGGGAGCATAAGTGGCATCCAAGAGAGAAGTCTCCCGTGGGACAGAGGACCAGGGAAGTGTGTCTAGGGACTTGGGACACAAGCGACACCCGGTGCCTTCGTCTGAAGCCCCGGTGTGAAGGTGGCGCTGGCTTCACTAGGCCAGGCCGCGGGTGGCCCCTAATCTGGGGGTCAAGCCCACTCTCAAATACACTCTTGAGAAGGGGCCGAACTGAAAGAGGCTGAGGCAGTCTGCCCTTGCTTCTGGTGCCTTCTCTCCAGCTTTTCTTCTTTTGGCTCTAAGTTTCTTTGCTGTCTCCCTCTGGATCAGTCTCTGCGGGGCTCTGTTTCCTGTTCCTGTGTTCTCCGTGTCCACCTCTCTCCCCGCATGGTCTCCGAGGGTCTCTGCCAGTCCCCGCATGCCTCCTTCCCAGCTCCTGGGCGCGTGGACTCGCCGGAGAAGATGGGGAGGAGAGACGGAGGAGGAGGGGCGGGGAGCGGGCGGCACGTGGGGATTGGAGCCCGGGAAGGAGGGAAAGAGGGAGGGAGGAGAGCGCGCGGGAGGGAGCAGAGGGCGGCGCGGGGAGCGGCGGGGGCGAGCGCGGCGCGCCCGTCCCGCCTCCTCCGCCTCCTCAGCGTCCGCTCGGCGCGGGCCCGGGGCGGGATGGGCTGGCCCGGGGGCTCCCCCTGTTGCTGCCCCGCCCCGCCGCGCCCCCGCCCCGCCGGGCGCCCCCCGCAGGTGAGTGGCCGCGAGGCGCCGGGCGGGAGGGCGGCGGCGTGTGCGTCACGGCGCGGCGGGCAGTGCCAGTGGTGGTCGCCAGGGGGCGCGGGGCCGCTGCGAGGGGCGAATGGGCGCGGGGAGAGGAGCGGGCGCGCCAGGTCGGGGGTCGGGGGCCGGGGGCCGCGGCCGACTGAGGCCGGAAAGGTGACCAGGGGGCAGGGCCAGCGCACGGCCACTCCCCGGCCGGCCGTCTTGCCTTCGCGCGTCGGGAGAGCACTCGCCGCCGCTCGGTCCCGCCACGCACGCGCACCGCCCCCGCAGGCCCGAGACTTGGGCGGTAACTGACCGGGGAGAGTGCGTGTCAGGGTTTTCCTTTTCCACCTCACATCTGGGGAAACCGAGGCACGTGCGGCCTCCATCGTCAGTTTTCCAGATCACCCTGGGCACTCTCGTGCACCCCTCCTTCCCTCCTTCCCTCCTTCCCTGGGCCTCACCCCTCCTCCGCGGCTGGGCTCCCAGCCGCTCATCCAACCACAGCTATTTCCAGGAAGGGGGAGTGTGGGTGGAGGGGTTTCTCCAAACAAACCCAGGGCTTCGGAGTGAGAGGGGGCCAGGCTGGGGGAGAGGCTGACAGGCTCGGGAAAGTTGCGGGCTGGAAGAGGGTGAGGGTCCCAGGGCTCTGGCCTGGCCTTCCCAAGCCTGCCCCAGGGAGCTGCTTTTCCTCTCAGCACTAGCAGCGGGCTCAGCGCTCTCCCACTGCCATCTCACATGAGAGGTGCTCCGCAGGGTGGGGAGGGACTCAAAGCCATCTTCCCTGGCCACCCAACACAGCGGCTAGTGAGCCACCCACGAGGTCAAGAACGAGGGTCCGAGGAGGTTTGGGGACCTGTTGTCAAGTTAGGGGACTTTTCAGCCCCTGCGGAGGCAGCAGAAGTAGAGACAAGCCTGCTCGAGGAGTCCTGGTCAGGGCAACTGCAGTAGGAGGGGAGAAAGACCACCCACGCCCACACCGCCACCACAGCACCTCACCTGCTGCCAGCAGAGCTGCGGACTGGACCATGCCGGGCCCGATTGCCCACACTGGCCAGGGGCCCGGAATGTCCTGGGACCCAGCCAGGGCTGGAGGTGGGAGTGGGTTGCAGAGCCAGTGCCCCTCTCCAGTTACTAGTTAGGCCTCCCTCTGGCCAAGGTACCCTGGGGACAGACTTTCTGACCTGGAAGGGGGAATTAGAGCTTCAAGGGAGACGTCTCGGGCTAGGCCCAGCCCAAGGAAGTGTCCAGAGTGGGCTCATCCCAGAGGAGGCAGGATTAGACCAACCTTGATGGGCACGGAGGAGGGAGAGGGGAGGCTGAGGACCTGGTGGGAGAAGCCAGAGCTGGGGGAGCTGCCAGAGCCCTGGGACATTCAGTAACTACAGTGCAAATGTTGGGGGGCGTGGTGGGGGGGGCAGGACACACACATTTGCACATTCTTTCAAGCAGCTGGACTGTTCCACTGGACTGCTCTGGGGGGGCTGTGATCCAAGACTTGGGGCTGAGAACCCCCAGGCTGTTAACCCCTAACATTTTTTGGAAGATTACTACCCCCCCCCCTTTCGAATGCCCCAGTCCACCTCCTTCCCTTAACTCCTGGGACAGGAAGCTGGCTGTGTTCCCAGAGGGAGGCAGGAGGCCCGCAGAGGGGGGTGGAGTATGTGCTGGGAGGGGGGCCGCCTGTCCAGCCCTCCAGCCCTGGGACAGCTGCTGAGGAAGGAGAGCAGAGCTAGGGGAGCCATGAAGGTAGTTCTTAGGCTTGGGGTGGGGGTAGGGCTGGACGGCGAGGAGGAGGGCCCACGTGGCAAGGCTCCCAAGAGGAGCTAGGGACCCAGGGAGTAGGTGAGTGAAGGACTGTGTCCGGAGCAGGGCAGCTGGGGAGCTTTCAGGAGAAGGGCCTCAAATGCCTTGGGCTAAGGCAGAATAACTGGCTCCTGTGGGCAGAGCAGTCTCGGCTGGAATTTGGCCTTTCAGTGTAGATGGTGGGGGCAAGGGGCCAGTGCATGTTTTCCTTTTCCTGTTGCTTCACAACTAGTGAAACTGAGGCAGAAAGCCGACCCTCAGGATGCAGTCCAGGTCCTGAACTGGCTGGGACAGCAATTCCCAGCTCCTCCTCCCTCCCACTAGAAGGTCCCCAGAGAGCCTGAGAGTTCAGGCCGGGAGGCTGGCCTGGCAGGGACGCGGCGTTCCCCTCTGGCCCTTGAGCCAGGGCCTTGAGACCTAAATTCCCACCCCGCCCCTGTCCCGCCCTACTGGGGGCTGGACCTCAGGATCCCACAGATCCCCCATAGGGTAGATCCCAGGCCTGGGGGCAGCTCCTGAGCAGGATCAGGGTGGGGGCAAGAGATCCTTGGCTGACACTCCCAGCAGGGTAGATCCTGGGAATCTGATCTCCTGGCCTCCCCCACATCCTCCCCCCCCCCCCCCCCACTTCCTGGAGCAGCGACCTGCCCCCTTCCCGCCTGCACTCCCCTCCACTTCCAGGGCTGGGCTTCTCCTCACACCAGCCAGACAGTCTACTCTCCACCCAAGGGAAGCGGCTGCCTCCGCCAGGCCGCTTCCAGGAAGCCCCGGGCCAGGCCCCAGCATTGTTCGGGCCCCAAGGCCAGCACCCCAGGCAGCCAGACACCATGAAGTCCAGCGGCCCTGTGGAGAGGCTGCTCAGAGCCCTGGGGAGGAGGGACAGCAGCCGGGCCACCAGCAGGGTAGGAGTGCCCTTGACTGGGCAGAGGTGGGGGTGGAGGTGTGGGCAGTGGAGGGGGAGGGGGCCAGAACTCTGGCCAGAGCTTCGTCCCAGTTTCAGCTTCCTCAGCCTTCTTCCCTAGTCCTGTATCCCCTTGTTACTCTGTCTGTTTGGAGCGGCCAGGGCTGTGACATGAGCAGCAGAAGTCTGGGTGAGAGCAAATCTTCATCAGCTCCCCTGTCATCTTCCCTGCCCTAGCCCAGGCCAGCCCTGCACGGACGTATACATTATGGGAGGACCTTCCCAGGTACTAGTTTGGAACCCGGGAGAAGACTTCCCTAAGCTAAGAAGTTTAGGGGAAATGGGGTAGGGGTGGCGAAGGAAGGAAGGGAGGCGACCAGGTCTCAGAAGTGCTTTAAACAAGGGGGCTTGACTTGCTTTCCACTGACATCATCTGCCTGTGCCATTAATACCAAAATGCACCCAAGTTTCCTAGTGGGTCTGGCAGAGTTGGTCCAACCCAGAAGAGTTCAAGTTGGGTTAAATCCAGCAGCTTAAGGGACAGCCAAGAGACCAGAGGTGCTGCCTGCATCCCCAGGGTGGGGGGCCTAGAGGCCCCATCCCTGCCTTTCCCCACATTTTTTTCAGCCTTACCCCTCCAAAAGGCATCTCAGGGCAACATGAGACAGTACTATGGGGGAGGGAGGCAGGAACTTGAATGCCAGAGGAGAAGAAAAATAGGTAGGAGAGGAGACAAGGAGGTAAATGGTCCCCAGAGGATGGACGAATGGGAAGGGTAGTCCTGGGCCATAGGGGACATCCCAGCCTCCTCGCTCACTGCACTCTGGGAGGGGAGAGGCCGGAAAGCATCGGGTCCACCCTCTCCCCCTTCAATGCTGGAATCCCTCTTGAACCTTCTCAAGTGACTGGGTGCTTACTACATCCTGGAGCAGTAAGGCAGCTAAATATTTCCATGTCATGCCTCCATCTGCCTCTCCCTCCAGCATTACCGCCCCCTCCTTACACAATTGCTGCCTGCCGCCTTGGTGCACAATGAGTAAACATGTTGTTCTGACAGTGGGGGGGAGGAGGGCGTGTCAGCTGCTGGGAGGAGGGGGACAGTGGGAGCCAGGGAAGCAGGCCTGGCTGAGGACACTCCTCTGGGTCACCTGGGTGCTCGTGACCGACACCCTACATTCATGTCTGACCCCCTCTCTGCTTATTTTCTATAGGCGCCTCCCGGTAGGGAGGGCAAGATGGGAGGAGAAACAGGTTGCCTTCATAGAGGAGTCAGGGAACACCACCCCCCCACACCAGAACGGAAGCTCTAGGGTTTGGGTAACAGTGACCACAAGGGTGTCACACACCAGGGCCACGTGAGGGGCCTAAGTGATCCCTTGGGGAGGAGCTGACCCAGCTAGGGTGACGCAAGGGGCCAGGTTCCACGCACTGTGGAGGACAAGCACCGTAACTGCTTGGAAACAGCTGTGGCCAAATGCGTTTGACAAGTTTGGGGGCTGTATCAGGATGGAAGAAGACAGAAAAGGTGCTGCACTCAGGCCTGGCCCAGTCCTGGAGATGGACCCATGGGAACTGACACCTCTGTCTGCCTGTCTGTCCTTCCGCCCATCAGCCTAGGAAAGCTGAGCCACATAGCTTCCGGGAGAAGGTCTTCCGGAAGAAACCACCTGTCTGTGCCGTGTGTAAGGTGACCATCGATGGGACGGGCGTCTCATGCAGAGGTGAGGTGCCCCGCCCTAGGCTGTGACTCTGAGAGCATCACCCAGCGCCACTGGCTTGCACAGCCCTCAGCAGGCAGACCCCAGAACAGAGCATGTACTGCGTGTGCTGCCCCTGGGCTGGGCACCATGGGGGTCAAGAGGAACTGCCTCCCCTCCAAACAGCCCTTGCTCCCCCAGCACCCCAGGAAGCCTAGAACTCTAAATTACCCTCCTGCCTGACCTGGAACTGGAGGCTTCCCTCCATGCCTTCCTCCCGTCCCTTCCTCCTCACCCGCACCCACCCTAGAACATCACCCCTGGACCCCCCACTTCCTGGCCTGGGCAGTAGCTCACCACTGCCCTGTGCTTCCCTTGAACTCTGCCCCTGCTCCCGGACTCCAGCCAGCTCAGTACAGCTAGAGTCCGGGAAGTTCCAGGACCTGGGGAGACAAGAGAGCCACCCCTTCCACTGCCCTAGTAGGCCCCTGCTAACACCTCTCCTCCCCTCCACCCCCTCTAGTCTGCAAGGTGGCAACACACAGAAAATGTGAAGCAAAGGTGGGTAATCTGATGTGGGGAGGGGGGCCTGGGGTCCCTTCCTCCTCTGAAATGGGCTTTTCCTCCCCTCCACCCCTCTCTTCATTGGGGAACCCCTGCTGGGTAACAGGGGGTACTGTACTGGGCCCTTTAAGAACCACCCTACTCCACCCCCTGAGGACTGGCCCAGGCGGGTGGACAGCAAGACAGCACGTTTGTCTTGGTGCTGTGCCCAGGCTGCAGCTGGCGCGAGGATGGGGGGTGGGGAGGAGGAGGAGAACGAGGAGGAGGAAGGGTGGGGTGGGTGGGGGTCAAAGCAGAGACTGGTGGCCGGATGGGCTGTGCCTTCCCCCTGGGGAAGGGTCCTCAGGATGCCTGAGTGGGTCTTGTCCTGGGCCTTGGAAAAGCTGGGCAGAAGATGCAAGATGGAGGCAGCACCCACTATCCATTGGGTACCTGAGACAGCCCCATCTCTGGGGTGCCCTAGTCCTCCTCCTGCAGTGTGAGGGGTCCTAGGGCCTTAGAGCTTGCTTTGGGGAGCTGTGTGCCCAGGGGCGGGGTCTCCCGGTGAAAGAGGCCAGTGTCTGTCCCTGGCCGTGGCCTGCCTGCATGGCTCTATATATAACTCCTGCCCTGCAGCTGGATGAATGGGGGTCTGTGTGGGCAGGGGGCTGGGAGCCAAGAGTAACATGTTGGGGGCCCAGGGGTGGGAGACCGAGAGGCCAGAGGGGAGGCTCCCTTAAATAGAGGAACCTCAGTTGCAGCCTGTGCCCATCTGCTGACAGCCCCTCCACCTTCTTGCTGAAGCTGAGGGGTGGCCCCATCCTTAAGCCCAGGAGAGCCCATTTCACCAGCAGCTCAGCTCCTCACTCCAGTCTCCTTCCAGGTGACTTCGTCCTGTCAGGCCTTGCCTCCCGTGGAGCTGGTGAGTGTGCTCTGGGATGGGGTGGGGGATCCAAAGAACCTGGCTGCGGTGTCCAGAGATCTGGTGGCCACAGACGGGGCCCCAAGAAGTTACCTTGAATGGACTGCTGTGCATAGTGGCCATCCTGAGAGAGTGGAAAACTTTTTGAGCCCTCTGCTCTTGTGTCTTGGGTCTGCTCAGGGTTAGGACTCCTCCCTCTCTCCCTGCCCCACCTAATACAGCCCTCACAGGGAAACACACAAGCCCTCCCACTGCCCCCAGGCCCAGAATGGTCCTTGCCCCTTCCCTAACCGCTCCCTTTTCCTCCCCTCTCTCCCTCTAGCGGAGAAACACCGCCCCTGTGAGGCGCATAGAGCACCTGGTAAGGTGATGCTGCAGGGTGGGGGGCGGAAGCAGATAGCTCTGGGACTAAGGACCTAGGTCTCTCCTGGAGCAAAATTCATGGAACTCTGGAGTGGGGAGGCCTAGAGTGAGGGGCATAAAAGATGTGTGCAAAATCTCATCTCATCCACCAGGGATCCACCAAGTCTCTAAACCACTCAAAGCAGCGCAGCACCCTGCCCAGGTAAGTAGGGTGCTGGGTGTGGTCGCATATGAGCCGTTTCCTCATACCCCACATCTCAGCCCAGGGCAGTTCCCCTCAACAAAGCTCTCGAGGACAGCCCCACCCACAAAAATCAGGACCCAGGAGGCCTCACCTGTAGTCGGCCAGACACCTTTCCATCACACCAGCCTCCCGGTGCCCGCCCCACACCCTCTCCCCGCCCCGTTCCTAACACACCTTCGCCCCCTCTTCCCCAGGAGCTTCAGCCTGGACCCGCTCATGGAGCGCCGCTGGGACTTGGACCTCACCTACGTGACGGAGCGGATCCTGGCCGCCTCTTTCCCCGCGCGGCCAGACGAGCAGCGACACCGGGGCCACCTGCGCGAGCTGGCTCACGTGCTGCAATCCAAGCACCGCGACAAGTACCTGGTGAGAGGCAGGACCTGCTTCAGTCAGCCAATGGGAGGGCCAGACGGGCCCGGCGGCTCCCTGACGTCACACCTGTGGGGGCGGGGCCCGAGTGGGCGGGGCCCCGGACGCTCCAGGGAGCAGACCTCGAAGGCAGACAACGGATGCGACTGTCAAAGTTAGGCCGGCCGTAGTCACTTCCTCCTTTTAGAGAAAGACCCTTACTTAGGGTCACAGCAGGTAACACCTCCAAGAATCACCACACCTCGCTGCCTGGGGTCACTTCGCCTAACGCCCGCACTTTACTTGCAGCTCTTCAACCTTTCAGAGAAAAGACATGACCTGACCCGGCTAAACCCGAAGGTAGGAGGGAATTAAAACCATCACCCCCAGCCTTCTCAGTAGCACTTGGCATCTACGTTACTCTGAGACACTTGCCCATATGACTTGTGACTTGAGACAGCCCAAAGCATGGTGCAGCATGTATCAACCCATCATCTAGGTGAGGAAAGAGTTGAGGCTGTCATCGACACAAGCAACAGGCCCCTGACCTTGTCTCCAGGCACCTAAACCCTATCCCTCTTCCACCCCATCCACCTCTTATTTGGTGGCCACCAGCCCCAGTTCCACCCCTGTACCCCTCAGGTCCAGGACTTTGGCTGGCCTGAGCTGCATGCGCCCCCGCTAGACAAGCTGTGCTCCATTTGCAAAGCCATGGAAACCTGGCTCAGCGCTGACCCACAGCACGTGGTCGTATTGTACTGCAAGGTGAGCTGGAACTTCAGGTTCGCAGGACTGGGGACCCTCAGCAAAGGACCCCAGCAAGCCCTCTGTCCCTCTTTGTCCTCAGGGGAGCAAGGGCAAGCTCGGGGTCATCGTCTCTGCCTACATGCACTACAGCAAGATCTCTGCAGGGTAAGGTGCCCCAGCCCCAAGTCCCCCCTTCCCCAGGGACCCTCCCTCCAGCTGACCCTTGACGAGTCCCCCTCCTCCGAAGCCCACCTCAGGGTTCAGAGCCATTTACTATAAACTTGAGCTTTCCACCTCCTTTTTCTCACTTATACTTCACCACTTTTCTAGGGCTGCTATAACAAAGTGCCACAGAGTAAGTGGCTTAAGACAACAGAACTTTGTTGTCTCGGTTCTGGAGGCTAGAAGTCTAAAATCAAGGTGTCAGTGGGGCCACACTCCCACTGAGACTCTGAGAGTGGCCTCTTCCCAGCTGCTGGTGGTAGTCAACTGTCCTTGGTGTCCCGTGGCTTAAAAGATGTATCACTCCAGTCTCTGCCTTCGTCGTCACATGGCCTTCCTGTGTGTCTGTGTGTCTGTGTCTCTTCTCTTCTTCTAAGGACACCAATCACATTGGATTAAGGGCTCACCCTACTCCAGTATAACATCTTAATTAATTACATCTGCAACGACCCTATGTCCAAATAAGGTCACATTCTGAGGTACATATCTTTTGGGGGGACACAATTCAACCCGTTGTTGTTTAGTCGCTAAGTCATGTCCGACTCTTCTGCGACCCCATGAACTGTAGCCCACCAGGCTCCTCTGCCATGGGATTTCCCAGGCAAGAATACTGGAGTGGGTGACCATTTCCTTCTCCAGGGGATCTTCCCAACCCAGGGATCAAACCCATGTCTCCTGCATTGGCAAGTGGGTTCTTTACCACTGAGCCACCGGGAAAGCCCCCAGTTCAACCCATAGCATGGTCTTATTGTCCCATTTTACAGAGGAAGAAACTAAAGCTCAGGGAACAGTTGCCTGCAGTCCAACAACTAGTAAAGTGACTGCTTGTGGGGTTTCTAGTCCTCTTCACCACCACTCTGGACTTCCTCTAGACTTGCGGGGAATCACACCTCTCTTCCCTCCCCTAGAACTTAGGAAAGGGAGACCAGGATCTAAACCACCCCCTTAGCCCCCACACTGGCCCCCCTCTCCCCAGGGCAGACCAGGCGCTGGCGACCCTTACCATGCGGAAGTTCTGTGAAGACAAGGTTGCCGCAGAATTGCAGCCCTCCCAGCGCCGGTGAGCAGCCTGGGTGGGGATGGTCCAAGCGAGCAGGTCCCTCCATGGCTGCCAAGGCCAAGCTTATCTCACTCATGAAGCACACCTTCCTGGAGCACCTCCTGTGTGCTAGGGCTTGTGTCAAGTGCTGAAAAGAACAAATGCAAGGTCCCTAGGTCTCCTGGGGCTTATTTACGTGCTGGTGGGGTAGAAGGCAATAAACCTATGAATAAATAGACAAGATCGTTTTGGATGTTAGCAAGAGCTATACAGAAAATAAAGCTGAGTCTTGCTATAAAGAGGGACTCACGGGATAATCAGGGCCCATTGCTATATCACGTGAGATCAAGATCTGGAAGGGGCTTACGTCCACCGTGACATCCCACCACCAGGTATATCACCTACTTCAGTGGTCTGCTGTCCGGCTCCATCCGCATGAACAGCAGCCCTCTCTTCCTGCACTACGTGCTGGTGCCTGTGCTGCCAGCCTTTGAACCTAGTGCAGGTGAGTCTGCCTGGAATGTGCTCTGTGGGGGGGCTGTCCCCGCTCCACTCAACACCCTTCATGTACCTTCTCTTTTTTGCCCCACTAGGTTTCCAGCCCTTCCTCAAGATCTACCAGTCCATGCAGCTTGTCTACACATCTGGAATCTAGTGAGTGCCCTGTTCCCAGGCCCCTTCTCCCTGAGTCCCTGTTTTTCCAGCCTCTCCCAGACAGCTGGGCCTCCAGCTCTAGCCACTCCACCGCAAAACTAATAGCATCATAGAATCTGTTTTATAGATGGGGAGGATGATGCTTAAAGGGCTCGCACTCAGGGAGCACTCAGTCTCCGATCTCCCAATTCCCTCCGGACTCTTCACAGCCACCAGTGCACCCAAGTGCCCCTGCTTCAGCTCTGCCTTCTCTCTTCCCCAGTCACGTTGCAGGCCCTGGTCCCCAACAGCTTTGTATCAGCCTGGAGCCAGCCCTCCTCCTCAAAGGCGATGTCATGGTGAGGGGGCCTTAGCCACAGAGAGAGTCCTGGGGGTGGGGTCGGGGTGGTGGTGAACGCTGCCAGCTGCACTGTCTCTGGAGAGCCGTCGATTCAAGGCAGGTTGGAGGGCAAGGAGGTTGTCTTCCTGATGGGGAGGTCACGTTGGAGTTGAGGCAGAGCAGAACCGTAGCCGGATACTCCCCAGGGTGGAAGCCCAGAGGAGATGTGTGTGGACACAGAGCCTGAACGCTGGTCTCCCTCCCCTCACCCAGGTAACATGCTATCACAAGGGTAGCCGGGGGACTGACCGGACCCTCGTATTCCGAGTTCAGTTCCACACATGCACCATCCATGGACCACGGCTCACCTTCTCCAAGGACCAGCTGGATGAGGCCTGGGCCGGTGAGTTGGAGACAAGTGGCGTGGGGGCTGGAACCCAGGTGAAGGCAGGCAGGTGGGTAAGGGCAGGGAGGTGGGCACCTGGCTCCTCACCGTCCACTCCCCACAGACGAGAGGTTCCCCTTCCAAGCCTCGGTGGAGTTCGTCTTCTCCTCCAGCCCAGAGAAGATCAAAGGTAAGAGGCAAGCCTGGGAGGGGGCAGGAGTCAGGGGTTGTCTCTCCCTGCTCCTCACCCCTGGGGCGCCCTTCTGTAGGTAGCACCCCACGGAATGAGTCCTCGGTCTCTGTCGACTACAACACTGCAGAGCCCGCGGTGCGCTGGGACTCCTACGAGAACTTCAACCTGCACCATGAGGACAGTGTGGAAGGTGTGTGGAGTGCCCCCAGAGGTGGCGGGAGGTGGAGTTTCGGGGGGACATGTGCTTCCCTCCATTGACAGACACCCTGCCAAGAGACACCCCCTGATCTGGCGTCTCCGGCACATCCCTTATTAACACACGCGTTTTGTCTGTCTCTCCCTCTCTCTCTCCCACTTTTGCCTGCTTGCTCTCCCGCCCTGATCTTCTCCCCACTCAGACTCTGTCACTCACACCCGGGGGCCCCTGGATGGCAGTCCTTATGCCCAGGTGCAGCGAGCCCCCCGCCAGACCCCGCCAGCCCCGTCTCCGGAGCCTCCCGCACCCCCGCTGCTTTCCGTCAGCAGCGACTCTGGCCATTCCTCCACACTGACCACGGAGCCGGCCGCCGAGTCGCCTGGCCGGCCACCCCCGACGGCTGCCGAGCGGCAGGAGCTCGAGCGCCTGCTGGGAGGCTGTGGAGTGGGCAGTGGGAGCCGGGGAGCTGGGCGCGAGACGGCCATCCTGGATGATGAAGACCAGCCCGCTGCGGGCGGAGGCCCCCACCTCGGAATGTATTCTGGACACAGGCCAGGCCTCAGCCGCCATTGCTCCTGCCGCCAGGGCTACCGGGAGCCCTGCGGGGTCCCCAACGGGGGCTACTACCGGCCAGAGGGGACCCTGGAGAGGAGGCGGCTGGCTTTCGGAGCCTATGAGGGGCCCCCCCAGGGCTATGCCGAGCCCTCCGTGGAGAAGAGGCGCCTCTGCCGCTCGCTGTCCGAGGGGCCGTACCCGTACCCGCCTGAGCTGGGGAAACCCGCCAATGGAGACTTTGGCTACCGCCCCCCAGGCTACCGGGAGGTGGTGATCCTGGAAGACCCCGGGCTGCCTGCACTGTGCTCCTGCCCCGCCTGTGAGGAGAAGCTAGCACTGCCCACAGCAGCCCTCTATGGGCTGCGGCTGGAGAGGGAGGCTGGAGAGGGGTGGGCGAGTGAGGCTGGCAAGCCCCTCCTGCACCCCGTACGACCCGGGCACCCGCTGCCCCTGTTGGTGCCTGCCTGCGGGCACCACCACGCCCCGCTACCTGACTACAGCTGCCTGAAGCCACCCAAGGCAGGCGAGGAAGGGCAGGAGGGCTGCTCCTACGCCATGTGCCCTGAAGGGAGGTATGGGCACCCAGGGTACCCTGCCCTGGTGACATACAGCTATGGAGGAGCGATTCCCAGTTACTGCCCAGCATACGGCCGGGTGCCTCACAGCTGTGGGTCTCCAGGTGAGGGCAGAGGGTATCCCAGCCCTCGTGCCCACTCCCCCCGGGCTGGCTCCATCTCCCCGGGCAGCCCGCCCTACCCCCAGTCCAGGAAGCTGAGCTACGAGATCCCTGCAGAGGAGGGAGGGGACCGGTATCCGCTGCCTGGGCACCTGGCCCCAGCAGGACCCTTGGCATCTGCAGGTGAGACCCTGGGAAGGGGGGTGCCCAGGGCAGAAGAGGGGTCTGGGAAATGATGGGGAAAGCACAGAGTGAGGAAAAGCTAAGCCAGGCAGAAGGGGCTCTTCCTGGCCCACAGCCCCTTCTCTCCCTGCAGAGTCGCCAGAGCCTGTGTCCTGGAGGGAGGGTCCCAGCGGGCACAGCACCCTGCCCCGGTCCCCACGAGATGCCCAGGGCAGTGCCACTTCTGAGCTGTCTGGTCCATCCACACCGCTGCACACCAGCAGCCCCGTCCAGGGCAAGGAGAGGTGCTTCGTGGGGCTGGGCCGCTCAGGGGCCTCCTTGTCTGGGTAGACACTGAAGCCTGGGTTGGGAGGCAGCTCACACAGGGCTCACACACTCACTCCCGCCCGCCTTCCCTCCCTGCAGTGCCCGACGGCAAGACACCCGCTCCCCCACCTTGGCGCCCACTCAGAGACTGAGTCCTGCAGAGGCCTTGCCACCTGTTTCCCAGGGAGGCGCTGAAAAGGCTCCAGAGCTGCCTACAAGAAGTGGACCTGAGCTTCCAGCCCCTGGCACCTTCTCCCCAGCCTCCCCACCCAGCTCTCCCAATGACTGGCCTCAGGAGAGGAGCCCGGGGGGCCGCTTGGACAGCACCAGTCCAAGGGGGCCTGTCCCCAATACCCTGCCCGGCCTCCGTCACGCCCCCTGGCAGGGCCTACGAGACCCCCCGGACAGCCCGGACGGGTCCCCCCTCACCCCTGTGCCTACTCAGATGCCCTGGCTTGTGGCCAGCCCAGAACCCCCTCAGAGCTCGCCCACACCTGCCTTTCCTCTGGCTGTATCTTATGACATCAACGGCCCCCCCCAGCCCCCTCTTCCTGAGAAACGCCACCTGCTGGGGCCTGGACAGCAGCCGGGACCCTGGGGCCCAGAGCAGGCATCACCACCAGCCAGAGGCACTAGTCACCACGTCACTTTTGCACCTCTGCTCCCGGATAATGCCCCCCAACCCCCAGGTATAAAGGCCTTCAGGAGGCTGAGGCCACCTTGGGAGAACCCTTGTTTCCAGAGAGGGGCATGGCAAGGGGACTGGGGAGCCCTGGGGTCAAGCTTAGTCCCTCCCTGTTCTAGAGCCCCCGATGCAAGAGAGCCAGAGCAATGTCAAGTTTGTCCAGGACACGTCCAAGTTCTGGTACAAGCCACACCTGTCCCGTGACCAAGGTGAGAAGCCAGCCTGTCCCCACCCGCTCCGGGCCTTTGGCTCAGCTTCTGGTTTGTGCCACTTCCCCATGTCAGCAGGCCTCCTCTGGGCCGAGCCGCTCTCTAGCAGGTGAGTCTGGGTTTGAGGCCCAAGGAGGCCTCACATGGTCGGTGCCCACTGCACTGACTCCCCAGTGGCATCCTGGGTGCTGACACCACAGCTGTCAGGGCCAGAGGTCCAGGGGGCTCGGGCAGCAGAGCGGAGGGGCTACCTGGGGCTTGGTCGGCCGCCGTGAAAACTTCTCCCGCCTCCCCCAGCCATCGCCCTGCTGAAGGACAAAGACCCCGGGGCCTTCCTGATCAGGGACAGTCATTCATTCCAAGGAGCCTATGGGCTGGCTCTGAAGGTGGCTACGCCCCCTCCCAGCGCCCAGTCCTGGAAAGGTACAGAGTGGCCCAACCTGAGGGGTAAGGGGCGTGGGGTGAGGGAGGCACAGAGGCAAGACCAGGCAGGGTGGCCCGTGTCACTTCGTAGTAGGGAGGAGGAAGAGATGAGCTCTCCTGCTTGGTAGAGAATTCCAGCAGAGAGAAGCAGAACCTGGAATCTTCTTCTCCACTCCTGTCAGGGGACCCCTCGGAGCAGCTGGTCCGCCATTTTCTCATTGAGACTGGGCCCAAAGGGGTGAAGATCAAGGGCTGTCCCAGCGAGCCCTACTTTGGTGAGAAGCAGGGGTGGGGAAGGCTGCACTTGGCCTTCCAGGGAGGCCAAGAGGTGTCAGGAGGGAGGTGGAGGACTGGAGGTATCTCTGAGCACCTCGGGAGCCCACTTGCCTCTCCCCTGCAGGCAGCCTGTCAGCCCTGGTCTCCCAGCACTCCATCTCCCCACTGTCCCTGCCCTGCTGCCTGCGCATTCCCAGCAAAGGTGGGTGTCTGGTCATCCATCCTCCCCCTTCTCCCCTCCCACTGGGGCCAAAGGCAGAATCTCCAGTCCTGGCTCCCTGTCTGCCTGCCTTCCCTTGGGACGGCAGAGGGCGCCCTCACTTCCTGGGACTGCCACTCCCTGCTGACCACCGTTTTCCTCAGATCCTCTGGAGGAGGTCCCAGAGGCCCCAGTGCCCAGCAACATGAGTACTGCAGCAGACCTCCTGCGTCAAGGCGCCGGTACGGGCCTCTCCTTCCCTCCCCTGGGCACCAAAGGGGACACCCCTGACATGGGGAACAGAGAGGCCTTGATGTGTGTGGGCTGGCCCTGACAGATGCACCTCAACCAGGAAAGCAGGGGAGGCCTGTATCCATAAGCACGATGGGACAGAGAGTCCTGTCTAGACTGCGGGGGTGGGGGTGGGGGTGTCTTGCTAAAATGCAGATTCTCTGACCTATTTCCAGCATCCCCGACTATAGATCTCGCGGAGTCACCGAGTCTGCCTTTTTAACAGGTTACCTGTGTGACGGATGCACTTTGAGCAGCACTAGCTGGGGAAAGTGCGAGAGCTGGGCGGGTGGGAGGAACACGGAGGGGAGATAGGGCTGGGGGTTGGCAGAGCCACCGCTCCCTGCTCCCTTCAACCCACTCCTCACCCTGCAGCCTGCAGTGTGCTCTACCTGACCTCAGTGGAGACAGAGTCGCTGACGGGCCCCCAAGCGGTGGCACGGGCCAGCTCCGCGGCTCTGAGCTGCAGCCCCCGCCCCACGCCAGCCGTTGTCCACTTCAAGGTCTCAGCCCAGGGCATCACACTCACAGACAACCAAAGGAAGTGAGTATGTGTGCTGGATAAGCCCCTGGGGGACCCCAGGCACAGACCCCGGGGGCCCAGTTTCTGGATGACTTTCCCCACCCTTATCCTTACAGGCTCTTCTTTCGCCGCCATTATCCAGTGAACAGCATCACCTTCTCCAGCACTGACCCTCAGGACCGGAGGTGACTCTCCCTCCCAGCCCTTTCATCCCACAGCCCCCAGCCCAGCTTCTCCATTGGTAGCTCTTCCCTGGGTGCATCCCTTCACAGTTCTTCTCCTTCCGCAGATGGACCAACTCCGATGGGACCACCTCCAAGTAAGCCTCCCCCAGAGTGCCGTCTCCCCTCCCAGCATGGCATCAGCGTGGTGTCCAGGCGCCTCCTTGCTCCCCATCTCTGGCATGGCCGTCCCTGAGGAAGGGATGCTCAGCCCTCCCCACCCTGCCTTTGTACCCCCAGGATCTTTGGTTTCGTGGCCAAGAAGCCTGGAAGCCCTTGGGAGAATGTGTGTCACCTCTTTGCAGAGCTTGACCCAGATCAGCCTGCAGGCGCCATTGTCACCTTCATCACCAAAGTTTTACTGGGCCAGAGGAAATGAAAGAAGGCCACAAGCTCCAAGCCCGCGTCGACACTGTGCCCCTCCCAGCACCACACAGCCCTCACTCCCCTGGCCTGGACCCAGGAGACCCGGGAGCCGGCCTCCCCCCTAGGAATGGGGAGCAGACACACCGGCCTGCGACACTGCTCTCCTTCCCCGCCCCCAGCCTGCTAAGCAAGTGGATGGGCCCACGAGATGACCTTGCATGTGAGCAGAGGGCAGAGACGGGTGTGTGAGGGTGAGGCGGTGGAGCCTGGAAGGGGTGATCCAGACAGCCCCACCTGCAGGAGAGCATCACCGCTGGCAGGGGAGACAGGCCTTGCCTGCTCCACAAGCTGCAGGTCCCAGCACGGCAGGGAGAGAGGAGAGGTGTGGGGAGCGAGGCACTCCCTCCTCTGCCTCCCCTCTGAGCAGAGAGATCAGAGTAGGATCACATGAAAACGGGGGGAAAAAAGAGTCTATTTTTGTCTAATAATAAAGAGTTTCTATAATGTTTAGTCAGAGTTGAACTCATGCCTGTTTCCAGGAAGGTCAAAGCCTCGGGTCTCCCAGGACCACACCTGTGCTGCTTGGGGCATCCCAGGCCCAAGCCATGTCTGTGGGACACACACGATCCCTCTCCCTGGCCCCACAGCAGTCCACACATGCCTCGTGAGCAAGTGCCCTTCGCCACCCCTTCCTCCAGCCCTGTCCCTGCCCTGTGTACCAGAAAGGATTCCCCTGTCCTGGCTGTACTGATAAATATGGAAACTCCATCTTTATTGGCTGTATAAACATCTCTGGTCTGTACATACATTTCATACATCATAGTGCAGGGCCTGAAGGGAGGGCCAAAGTGGAGGCCCCCGCAGTACAACAGCTCACCGCTTCCCCTAAAGCCCTGCCCACTCTCCCCAAACCGAGGCCAAGGCTCCTGCTCCCTCTCCCTCCCAGAAGTCACTGTGTGGGGAGGGGTCTGTGTCAAGAGGCTAGGAGACAGGAGGGGCTGGTGGGGGAGGACACGTGTGAGCGCTAGATCAAACACTGAAGCAAAACAGGCAACTGGCACAGGCAGCAAGCGGGGTGCGGGTGGGGCAGGGCAGCACGGGCTCTCACTGGGCTCTGGGGTCCTGCCCTCACCGTGTGGGAGAGAGAGGCTCTGGGGTCTCAACCTGCATCCTCAGGAACTAGAGACAAACGTGCCACAGGTGAGCTGAGGAGGGCCAGAGGGAGACAGGAGCAAAGGCTCCATTCCCGGACCTGACAGCCCGTCTCACTCTATATGCTGTGGGCACCATCTACGTGTACAGCTGGGGGAGCCAGAGACGGGGTTCTCAGGGACCGTGGTGCCCCAGCAGATCATGAGGGAGAGAGCTGGCTCTGTGGGGAGAGAAGAGAGGCCCTCGAGTAGTCTTCTAGGGAGAGCATTCAGTGAGGGAGAGCGAGGGCCCTAGAGAACCCCCCAGCCCAGCCAGGGGGTGACAGCAGCAACTGGTTCACACGACCACGAGGACGAGGACAGGGAACAAACGAGGAGGCGCCCCAGGAACACCGGTAAGCGGGGAAGGGGCTGTCCGGCTCCACCCTCTCAAGCCTCAGACCCAACAGCAGCTGAGACAGAAGCACTCACTCCTCTCCCTTCACACGAGCTGGTGCAGAAAGGCGACGCAGGAGCCCATGGCCAAAACCCAGGGGACCTGGTCAGAGAGCAACACCACCCTTCGGGCCTGTTCCTGTCCAACCAGGGTCTCTCGCCCAGGGACTGATGACTGGGGCAGGCCTGGGCCAGAAACAGCATGGAGGAGCTTGGCAGGGGCCTGATCTGGTAGAGTCAGAGTGCCGACACACCCCCTGGGGCCTGCTGGGTAGGCAGATCCTTGGGAGTCAGGAACTGGGTACCTGGTTCTGCAAAGGGAGGGGACAGAGAGGAGGGGCAGGTCCGGGGAGAAGGCCTAGCCACTCAGGGGGTGCAGATCCACTTTGACTTTTTCCCCACAGCTCAGCATCCCGATGGTGGGGAAGAAGCCCCCGGAAGGTACAACAGCATCCTTCTTCCCAATGATCTTGCCATTCCGAGTGAAGAAAACCTAGGGGTGGAGGACAGTGGGATGGGCAGCAGGCTCTGCATGATGCTGGGGCTACACAGGCCTGAACCCCATCCCTCCCGACTCCTGCCACCGCAGGAGAGACAGCGGGAGATGCAGGAGGTGACCACGAGAGGGCGTCCAGAGGCCGGAAACCAGCCTCCCCACTCAGCAACCCTGCGCCCTCTCCCCAGGTTCCACCCTCTCTTCCGCAGGGACCCCAACCCTGGCCCAGCCCCAGACCCCCGCACTCACCACCACCTTCTTGCCCTCGTGCTCTTGTTCTATCTCCTCCCCGTCGTCCTCCTCTTCCTCCTCTTCCTCTTCCTCCTCCCCTTCCTGGTGCAGATACATGACATTCCGGACATTCCGCACAGCTCGGGCAGTCGGGGACAGGATCACTGTGTCACAGCTGTCGTCGCTGTCACCTAAGAGGCCAGGAAACCTGAGCTCCTGTGGTTCTGCCCACAGGACCCACCCAGTGCCCGGCCAGCCAGGTTGGGCACGGTCACCCCCACTCACCCTCACTGTCCAGAATGTAGTCCCGGGGGAACATGATTCCACAGCCCATTATGTCCCCTTTGTAACAGCGTGGCCCGAAGGGGTCCCCCACGCCGCTGCCATGAAAGATCTTCCCGTCGTCTGTTGGGAGGAGGGGAGACTACACGCACCTGCAGGAGGGGCTGATACCTTACACCCCCAGAGCGCGCCCCCGCTGGAAGCCCAAATGTCCCTCCTTCCCTCTCTGGCCCCAAGGAAGGGAGGAGAGACGATGAGGGCACCAGAAGAGAGACACACGTCTGTCCCCTCAAAGGGCTGAGGGGCGAACTCCCTTGGGAGCTGGTCAGAGAGCAGAGAGGGGCCTCGGAGGGGAGGGAGAAGTGGGACCAGGAACTCAAGGCTCGTCCTTTCTAAAGAAAGCCCGCAAGGAAATCGAACCAGTCAAAGGAAGAAAATGCAGAATCTGCAGGAAGGGAGCAGAGGGAGCCAACTCAGAGGCCTGGAATGTCCAGCCTGGGCCCAGCTTCCCCGCCCCTGTTCTGCTCCCCTGGCTTGTAGGGCTGGGAGGAAAAACAGGAGAAAGCGCTAGCAGCTTGGGAAGGGGACAGCAGGGGGCAGCAGGGGAGAGTCTCTCAGGTCAGATGCTGGAGGAGAGGCCCCTCGCGCAGTGTCAGGAAAACGGGTGTCCCTGTACCCCCATCCCCGCAGCCCCGGCTCCCCCAGCGCAGCCCCTCACGCACCTGCATGATAAGCCACAGACCCTCTGCTCCAGCCAGGGTGCCTGTTCTTGGGATAATCCTATGCCAGCGTGAAAAAAGGAAAGCTGTGGTACCACGCAGAAAAGAAGATGGGAGAGCGGCATCTGAACCCTCACCTTCTGGAACAAGCTACAACCCGGATGGCTGCTCCCACCCCGGCAGGCTCACACCTTCAAGCACTGGAGGTTGCGGGGGGTGGGGGCGAGTGAGAAGGTGCTGGGGTGCCAGAGTTGTGGGGTGCCCTCACCCCCCATCTAGGCCCTGGTGTGTGTGTGGTAGGCTCACAACCCTCTCTCAGCCCCGAGGTGACTGGGGGTCTGTGCCCTTACATAGCAGACACACACGACCTTTCTGTCTCAGGTTAAGACCCCTCTCTGCAGCCTGGCCCCTTCACCTCTCTAGGAGCTCCCAGCTCTAGACCAGAAGCCCCAGAGCTGAGCATCCCCCCAGGCAGAAAGCCAGCATTAGTGCCCACCTTCCGGGCCAGCCCCAAGGCGATGTAGCATTTCTCTCCAGGGTCCACGATCTCCACTTCAAAGTAGTGGCTACGTGTGCTGAGTGGGCGCCGGGCCTGGGCCAGCCCCACGTCCACGATGCTCTTGCCCTTGCCCAAGTACTCCAGCAGCTGTGGGGAGAAAGCCAGAGGTGGGGGCCAGGCTGACACCCCCCCGGAAACCTGGTTCCAAGGCTGTCTGAGGACCAGTTTCCTGTCTCTCACAGAAAGCCCGGCTGAAAGGGAAGTGGTGCTGGAGGCAGAAGGAGGGACTCAGTGTTCCCAGCAGGCAGGGGAGAACAGGGATGGGGTGGGTGACTGGAGGTGGCAGCAGGAGCAAGAGAGCTGAGCCCCCTACTGAAGACTGCACCCACCTGCCTACTGAGCCAAGGACGCTCTCCTCGCTGTGGGGAGACAGGACAGCAGCCCCAAGATCCCAACGGCTGGGCGCCAGGACCACACAGGGCTCTCTCGGCCATCACTTCCCTCGGTCACCCTGCCTGCCAGGAAAGGGCCACCCAGGGGCCCTGAACACAGAGAAGAGGAGAAGCGAAGGCCAGGGTAAGAGGAAGCCTGACGGTTTTCTCAGAGTGCCTCGGGAGGCCGGGAGGCCAAGGAGAATGCGGAGGTTAGGGGCCAAGTCCAGATGTCTGGGGGAGGGGAGACAGCTCAGAAGCCAGTTCTGCCTGGGATGGGACTGATACGCTACTCAAGGTCTTTGTTGTACTTGGCTTTGAACAGAGCTGTTTGTAGCCGGGTTGGGGAGGTGCCGGGGAGCCAGGGACCGACCAGGTCTGCTCCTGCATTCAATGTGGGGGGTTGCGGGGAGACAGGCAGAGCAGGGCTAGAAAGGCATTCCTGCTCCCAGCCCCTCGCGGCTCTTTTAAGCTGGAGCAGGGGTGTGGAGGGGAGCTGACTGATGGGCTCCTGGGGCTCCTCAGCCCCACGGTGATCCTGCCCGGGCAAGACGGGGCGGCAACCCCCAATCTGGGAGGATTTATTTATCAGTTGTCATGGTAATAGTGGGGCTGTGACTCAACCCTGACCCCTCTGTCCCCCACCCTCAGCATCACCTGGGATTCCTTAATCCCTTTTTAATTAGCCAAACTGCCCCTCAAGACTTTCTTCTACCCTCCCACCCTTCTGGCCCTGAAGAAAACTCACTCCCTGGGGACCTCCTCCACTTCTCCCAGGCAAGCCTTGGGACACTGGCCTCTCACCCCGCAAAGAACTCCTGCCTGAACAGGAAAGGCATCAAGCTCGCTGGCACCAGCGCCCAAGCCTCCGTGTGTCTTCAGCAGAGGGAGAGGCCACATCCTCACCACCCCTTCAGGGAGGCACTGGCCCCTCCTCACCCTGGATCCCTGAAACCCTGGCGCCACAAGTCCATCCTCCCCTCCGCCCCAGACAACCGCGGGCAGGCAGGGGACAGGGGCACCAGGAGAAAAGCTAGAGGTGTGCGGCAGATCACTGGACCTTTCTCCCCTCCTTCCTCCAGCCAGGACTGTACACACTTCAGGGCACCCTGGTTCCGCGATGTCACACTCCTAGCCCAAGTCTCCATTATCTCACACTGCATTCTTCCATGAGAAAGAGCTCCCCTGCAGGTGGTCTGATTTACCGAGTATTGTGAAGGCCCACCCTGTCTAAATTCTGTCTGGTCTTCTGGGTGGGCTCGGCTCAGCCTGAATTCCTCCACTGTCTCTCTCCCCCCAAGGCCGGGGGTGGGTGTGTGGGGTTATGGGTCTGAAGTCCATTAACTAGCATGGACTCCACCCAGTCTGAGCAGCCCCCAGCCCACCCTCTCCTCTGCATTGCCGAACTGGGTGGGGGACCCCACAGCTGCCCTTGACCCACAGCATCCAACTGGCCTCAGTGTAGGAAACACAGTGTTCTCCATTCTCAGAGCCAAAAGACAGCGGATCCAGATCCTGATCCTTGGGAAAAACCCGCCCAACCATTCCCTCTGCCTGGGTCCTGAGGAGGGCAGGCTGCCTTTTTGTCTACGGATAGGGTGGGGAGGCTTCCTTAAGCTACAAGTCCAGGAGGATGAAACACACTAATGCAACACACTAATTCGGGGCTCTAAAATCACTCCCCACCCTGCAGAGCAGCTCAGAAAGCACTGCGGCTCACCACCCAGAAGCCTGGGCTCCTTGCACAGTCAGAGGGGAACCACCACCTGCATCTCCAAAAACCAGTGACAAAGTGAAGTGAGTGCCATGGGCTTAGTCTGAGCCCGGCAGGTGATAAATGCACACGTCGGCCTTTCCTGAACTCAGGAAATGGGGTTTATACTAGAATACCCCAATGTTCCAATGCTCCCGAAACATTAACAATCGTCCCAAAGCTACAACAGACTGAAACTGCGAATCACAAAGAAGGAAAGGATCTTCCATCTCAGCCCTCCCCCCTACCCCAGCACCAGAATGGCCCCTGAGGCTCTCAGGACTGGTCACTGTTTCCCTAGGATACTCCCCAGATGACTCCGCCCAGATGACCAACTGTCTTCCTCCCAAGGCTTTCTCCTCAAACAATGCCCCTATCAACATCTTTGATGGGGGTAGGGGAACTCGTTCCTTAAGGCTCCCAAGACCCCCCTATACCTCCCTCTACACACAAGAGAAGCCTTGAGAGGCCAAACAGTTCACCCCCAAGAGCAGAGGCTGCAGACCAGGGTGCAGAGAGCCTCCTACACCCCACCCCTCCCTCATAGGCAGCACCTACTCTTTGCCTCCTCTCCTGCTGCGACCCGCCCTTGCCAGACCCTAATCCCTCTTGACAGGATCAAGGGAGGGCTCAGTGCCCCAGGGCCTAGAAGCAGCTGAAACACACACCAGGAACTTGCCTCCCACCAGCCAGCTCAGGCCCCAACACGGTCTCCTCCTGGGTTGGGTCTGGGGAGGACCCCTGAGAGGGTGGGGCCTCATTCACCCCACTTGTGTATGAAAGCTGCTGCCCTGTCACTAAGGAATTGTCAGAGGAGCTGTGAACAGAAACGAGGAACAAAAACAGAATGAGTCCAACCCCCAGCCCTGCCGACTGCCCCTCGCCCTCAGCATGTCACCTAAGCACACTGCGCAAGGCCTGGGGATGGGGATGAGGGGAAGCCTCCCCCATCTTGGTGCCAACATTGCAACAGCAACTCTTCAGCATCCCAGAGCTCTGGGAAGGGGGCGCTCTCTAGGAGGGGAAAGTAAGACAACAGGAAGCAGAGAAAGACTGCCCTCTGGAAAGAGCCAGGTCTGTCCACACATAGATCCTCAGATCAAACAAACACAACTAAATATTAACAACTGTTAATCTAGGTAATGGAGACCCAGTGGGTGTTTACTGTGCTACTTTTTCAGCTTTTCTGTATGTTACAAACTTCTCAGAATGAATTGTTAGGGTTAAAAAAAAAAAAGTCTGGAGTTGAAGTCTCTGTCTGGGAAGAACCAGTGAGAAAGGATAACTGAGACTATAAAACTGAAACAAAGACAGAAGTAAAAGCCTTCCAAGGTGGCCAAGAAGACTCACCTAGGAAGCCCCTGGCTAATGACACTAGACAGGAAAGTCTCTGGGAAAGCGGGCTTACGCCCAGGAACTCTGGACTCATCCTGTGAGAAGGGGGCAGGAGAGACTGGTTACAGTAGAGTGGGCCTGGGTAGAGGGCAGCATATATCAGAGAGTGGGAAAGATGGGGGGAGGAGTCACAGAAGGAATATCTAGGCTTAGTTCTGTTACTAATTCACTGTGACATTTGATCAAGTCTCTCTAATTTTCTCTGGGACTGTTTTCTCAGCAGTACAAGAGGATACGTGGGAATGCGCAGGCAGTCACAGCTGGGGGGCGGGGGCGTGGTTTGAGGAGCTACCAGCATCTTGGGTCTTGCAGCCAGGGATGCTAAACGTCCTGCCCATCAAGAAACTGTCTCACTTAAGAGGCCCACAGTCCCCACACTGAGAAACCTGGGCGGGATGGCATCAAAGCCTGCCCCAGACCACCCCAGACTTTTATGGTTCCACAGGGTGCTCTCCTGGGAACATCATCAGAGCAGGAGAAACAGGCTGCAACCATAGCAGAGGTCGAGGTCCCTGGGAAGGGCTCCGCACAGAGGGGGACGTAAAAACAGGAAGGGCAGAGGGGAGAAGCAACTGCACTAGACATCTTTAGAAACAGGAGGCACAGGCGCAGCCCAGTGACCTCTCCCAGGCTCCTGCAGGCTGACACTCGGATCACCAGATCGGAAATACAGTGGATGGTCAGAAGGGACACGAAGGAGGTGACCAGGAGGCAAGAGTGGGGATGGCGGGTCAAAGGGCTGGAAGAAACTGGGTAAGTCACCCTCACTTGAAAGATGGGGTGGTTGGCAAGACTAGAAGAGGCGTCCCTCAAGAGGCTCATGTCTGAGGCAGCCCCAGAGGAGCAAGTATGCAGGGAATAGCATGCCTACCCTGCCAGCTCTCCCTAGCTGGGGTTGGGGCTTAAGAGAAGAGTTAAACTCAGTAGCTTACATTTAAGAAAGAAAAAAGAAAATTCTTAAATGCGTGGCCTGAGGGCACTGGGGGAGGGGCAGAGAGGAAGGCAGGCTATTTATAAACATCTACAGGATTCCGCATCAATTAGAAAAGACTGCCTGGGAGGAGCAAGGAGCCGAGTGGGGACAGGTCCAGGCAGGGAAAGGTGCCAGGAAAACTTGAGGAGAGGTCAAGGGTGAGAGCTGGAACATCGCCCTGGCTCAGCCCCAACTTCAGCTCTGTAGATGTTGTCAGAATGATGGTGGAAGGGGAAAAGAAAGAAGAGAGGAAGATCAGGAAGTGGGCATCTGAGGCCTCCAGGCTGGTGGCCATTGCAGTCCCTGGACCCCAGGGCCAGAAGGGGGTGCAGAGTGTGAGAAGCTGCAGGAGTGCACGCTTCCTACCATTTTCCCTGGATTGGATGCACCTTGCACTCCAGAAATGGAGAGCCTTGCTCTTAACCCACTCCCACCCCCTACTGCTTCTGTTTTGCTATGAAAGGCTGAGTTAAAAACAGCCTGGCTTGGGGTGAGAAGGCCAGAGGGTGGAGGAAAAGGTTGAGCCAGGGGCGGGAGGGCAGCAGAGCGACAATTCCAAGTGGGAGGCCTGAGCAGCCCACTAGAGGTCAGGGCCAGACCCCTGACTCAGCAACCATCCACTTCCAAGCTAGCATGAGGCACAGAGGGTAAGTATGAAGAATTTCCTTCCCTCGAGGTCTATACACTTCCCACCCAAGTTTAAAATCTAGTCAGGGGACTAACACAGGTATGATGGGATGTACGAAAAGGCCAGCTTTGGAGGGTCAAGGACTCTCACTGAATCACCATTCGCCTCCATTCTCATCCTCTATTAGTAGGAAGGCCAAAGAGACTGACATGGATGCTTACTCAAAAAAGATCTCGAAGAACCTCTACCAATGCGAGTAGGATTTACAACAACACCTGTCCCACACTGCGGTGGATGGAAAGCTGGGCCAGCTGGGCTGGGTTCAAGCCAAAAGGGAGGTCCAGGCATCCGGCCTCTCCAAAGTCAGCCCAGCCTCTCAAAGGCAGACAGACGTACAGGGCAGCAGTGTGCACTGCCCTGAGGGCTGAAGGAACCAAAGAAGGCAAAGCAGAGCTACTGCTTTTCCCAGGGTTGAGCGATGAGCCTGAGCTCTCAAACAAAAGGGAAGGCAGGAAAGGAGGACCAATGTTAAGAGAACACAGACCTGAACTCAAGGATCGTGTCGGGGTGCCAGGCACTCCTGCCCAAATTCTCACTTTCCAAAACCCTACAGAAGACACTGTCTTCACTGCCTATCCTAAACAATCCTAAGAGTCTAAGAGCTGGGGCCCCTAGAGCTCCCCAGGCACCCTCTGCCCACCACCCCTTACTTACGGTTCCACAGACTCGGACATCGTGTAGCCGGCCCCACTCATCCTCGTAGCTGTCCACCATCATGACGCTGTCATCCTCGCGGCCCAGCTCAGCATTGAGATGCAGCCGCACCTCCTCACCCAGAGAATGCATGCCCACTGCCGGAAACAGCCCATCCGGGGACATGGGCATGATGGTGGAGCCCACCTGTGTTGTCGGGAGGGAAGAAAGGAGGGAGCTACCGCCTGACTCACTTTTCCTACGGCTCATCTAATTCTCACAAGGGTAATTTTGAGAATGATGCAACCAGGTATCATCACATACGCTGACAGGAGAGCAAAACAAAGGTACGGAGAAGTTTTTAAAAAGCTGCTGAGCACTCCTGGCTGAGGAAGGAATTCACAGAGCTAGAAGGCAAACGCCAAGTCTCTCAACATGCTGCCAAATACTTTTGGTACATGTTGAGTGTGGACTGGACCAGGAAGAGAGCTCAGGATAGATGCTAAAGGAGAAAAACCCCTCAGTGGAGAACTGAGAAAGCAATTTCCCTGGGCAGGAGGTGGGGCTGGGGAAGAGAAGGAAGACAGCCGGGGTCTGTCCTATGTGTTCTTAACCCAGCCCTCCACCATCACTAGACTTTGAAGAGGGAAGGAAAGGAGAAGTGAAACAAGGAACACAAAACACAGAAAAGACATACCCTCAAAAGCACTCAAGTCAAAAGTCCCAAGACAACCTCCAGCTTACAGAGCCAGGTCATAAACTCTCCCTCTTTTTGCCTGCTCAAAACCTTCCTCCACATCACTCCATTCTGTCCCCCACAAATCCTGCCCCTCCTCCACTGCATAAACTTGTCCCTCTGTGTCTACCACCTGGGGACAGTCCCAGCTTCCCCTGGGTGAGGGGAGGGTCTTCTACATGCAGGAGAGCCCAGGAGAATTTAAAACTGAACTGAAGAAGATGGGAAATGAGCCTAGGGGGCCCTGGGCCAGTCCCAGCCAGCAGACTCTTTCACAGCACTCACACAAGTCCCTGGACAGCTTCAAGCCATTTAAATCCCACTTAGGATGTCCCACTTACCCGCTTCCCATTTTTAGTGAAGAAGATCTGGGCAGTCTGCACATCAAAGGACACTGGCTCAATGCCACAACCAATCCGGTCCCCAGAGTTGCACTTTGACCCAAACTGGCGACCCTTGGCTCGGCCATTGTAAAGCCTGTGGACAGGGCGGAACGACACTCAATCTGAGCCTGGCCTCCCAACTTCTCCCTAGTGCTCCTGCTCTCGATCACTCTGCAACACCATCTACCTGCATCCTTGGATGAGCTCCACCCTCCCCTTTGAGTCTGCAAACTTCCAAGGAGAGTCAACAGGCCACCTTTCAGAAAAATCTATGAAAACACTCCAAAACCAGTGAAAGTGAAAGTGAAGTCGCTCAGTTGTGTCCGACTCTTGGCGACCCCGTGGACTGTAGCCTACCAGGCTCCTCCGTCCATGGGATTCCCCAGGCAAGAATACTGGAGTGGGTTACCATTTCCTTCTTCAGGGGATCTTCCCAATCCAGGGATCGAACCCGGGTCTCCCGCATTGGAGGCAGACATTTTAACCTCAGGAATAGCCAAAGCCACCCTGAGGTAGTCCATTATATCTCAGACTCCCAAATACGCAGAAAAGGGGTTGGGTGCCTTAAGAGGCAACTCACTTGCCATCATCAGCATGGTAGGCCACAGAGTCAGGCAACCAGCCAGGCTGGTGATCCAAGCTGTAGTACTGAGGGACCAGACCCACAGCAATGGTGCCCCGGACCCCACTGTCCACAATCGACACCTGGAGGGAGGAGAGCAGGACACAGTTAGCACAGAGGGGAACAGACATCAAAAGGGGTTGAGGCTCAAAGAGCCAGGAGACAGGGGAGTCAAAGAGAAAGGGCACCCAGAGGGACAACTGGGGAAAGTGGGGGCCCACGTTACCACAATTACTTAGAACATAATTTCCAAGTCATGGAAAAAGATAGGAGATGGGGATGCTGAGCTTGGGTGAGGGGGTGAGAAAAGACATGGGTCAAATTCTACCTAGGTGAAGGGCAGGAGAGCCAAAGGAACAGGGTGATAGGACTCTACGGTGCCTCTCAGATTAGGCATCATGATATCCTGGGCCCTATTCCCAGCCAACAGGATAATCCTGATGGAAAGTTTATAGAACTAGGTCAAGAATCCAGTAAAAGAGCTCCCTGGATCTAAACCATTTCACCCCCTACTCTGCCCACCCATAGCCTCGATCACCTCAAAATAATTGCTGTCCTTTGTCAGGGGTCGAGAAGCCACATAGCAGCCAACTTCACCAGAGTTTCCATGGTAACTGAAGGAAAAATGGAGAGGGAGGTTCATTAGCATCCTAGCCCAGGAATTTGGGGGAGCACCTTAGTGTCCCCAGCCCCCACCCTGTGAGGGCCAGCAGAGAGGAGAATCCACCTGGTCACAAGGGACATCTGCACAAACACCATAACAAGATACTTGAGGTCACCCGCTGCCTCCAGCAAGGGTCCAACCCATACCAGACCACTGTAAGCCTGGCTTACTCACTGCCAGTGGGGAAGAGGAGGCAGAGCCTCCTGCAGTTGCCTATTAGGCAGTCTCACACCCTGTCTAACCTCAATCTTTCATGTTGCAGCTTCAGCCCTTTTCCTCTGGCTCTGTCCTCAGTGGAGTTTGAGAATGGCTAGTCTCCATCCCTTGGACCAAAGCCGTTCATTGATTGAAAGAGTTATTCACTCCCTACTCCTCAACTTTCTTGTTTCCAGGCTAGACAGCACTACTTCTGTCCCTCTTCCAGTGACAACTCTGTGAGAGAATTAGGTTCCAACGGACTCAGGGGAGAGTTTCAAGCCAGAAAACAGAGAGAAAACAAACACACAAACCAAAGGATTGGAAGGCAGTGAGCAAGATGCATTGCAGGGCCATCCTTCCCAAAACAGGAAGTCCATTGCCTTTGAATTGGTCATTCTTTCACCAAACACAACTCAAGAGATGCAGGCAGGAGACCCAGGCACCGCACAGACTCACTGGAGTCCTCTCGAAAAGACAGTTGGGCAACTCCTGAGACCCCAGCAGCCGCCATCTCTGACATGACTGCTTCCCACACAGACCAGGACAGAGGGATCCAGAGACACAGGCAGAGAGAGCTGCAAGGTAAAGAAGCACACACTGCTCCATTCAGAAAGGCCTCCAGAGTCCACTGCATCCCCACGCAGTGTAGACAGCTGTCTGCTTCTGCAAAAGCCCCTTTTCGTCTCTAAGACCTGGCACAGAAAGGAAAATAAGGAAAATGTGAAAGCCCTCCCTGAAACTCACCTCAAAGTGTCTCCATCTACAAGAATATGCTTGAACCTCTCCTGATATCGGAAAGCCCGGACCTCTCGAATCTCCCGGATCCGCCGGCGCCAATTCAGAAACCGGTAGTGCAGGTTGAGGTCATCCATCTTGTTCATGAGAACAAACCTGCCAGGGGGAGAAGGGACTTGAGGAGGAGGAAGCAGGGCCCTGAGCACCTTGGCCGGTTCTACCCAGAATGCAGAAAGGACTCTAGACTTGAAGCCAGTTGCCAATATTGACCTTAACAATCCCCACCTTCATCCTTTTTTTTTTTTTCTAGCAATAAAGTTTTTTTTTTTTTTAATTTTTATTTTTCAGTGGGTTTTGTCATACATTGATATGAATCAGCCATAGAGTTACACGAATTCCCCATCCCGGTCTCCCATCCCACACCTTCATCCTTTTATTCAGCAAACATTTACCGAGCTCCCACTATGTGCTCCTGCTGTCCAAGGTGCTACGGATACAGCTGTGAACAAGATGGATGAGCTGCCTATTCTCATAGAGCTTCCATTCTACCGAGGGAGACATGATAGACAATAGACAGATATGACGGTGTTAGACAGTGCAGGAACAAGCAGAGTGACGTGATGAAAGAATAACGAGTTGAACTCTATGAGACGAAAAGGTGATTGGCATGTGATAAGCCCAAGAAAGAGCATCCCAGGCAGAGGGGACAGCCAGAACACAGGTCTGGAGGTGCAAGGCAGCTGGCATGATAGGAAATAGAAAAAGATAGGTGACTGGTGTGCAGGGAATGTGAGGCAGAAAAAAAATGTATCAGAAAAGGATGGAAGGAAGGTAGGGGCCAGATCAAATGCTCTACAGACCACGTTAAGGAGTTTGAATTTTATTCCAAGTATGATGGGAAAGCTCTGGAGGGTTTTAAGCAAGGAAATTATATGTTTCTAAGGCTTATCTGATTGTAAAAATCATTCAGGCGGTTGGCTGGAGACTAAACTCATCACAAGATGAGCAAAACAGAGTGGCAAACAATGAGGAGACTGCTGCTTCTGTTCTAATGAGAGATGGCATCCACAAAGATGGTAGTAGGGAAGATGGAGAGGAGTAGGATGACCCAGGTATTTAAACCACCAACAGTGCTAATGCATAGGTGAATGAATTTTCCCCAAAGTGACAAAAAGAGGAGTTACTTTCTCTTCCCATATCCCAAACCCTGGGACAAGGGTTCCATCAAGGCCTGACAGTGTCCTGCACACAGTAGGGGCTTAGGAAGCTGACTAGGCTAAATACACTCCCCATGCGCATATTTACAAGCTTCTGCAGTAGCTGCAAGCCACTGCGTGGCTCAGGAGGGTGTGCACCTGTGGGGTAGCCCTAGGACTGGCCTCCTCGGCACTTGGCCAGGGCTCGATCCCAGGTTGATGCTGGCACCCCAGACCTAGGGGCATCTGCTTGCCTAGAATCCCATAGCCTTGGCACCAGCGAGAGGAGGCCGCACCGGGCCCCGCCTCCACCCGGATCACTCAGAGGAGACCCGGGGGAAGGGAGCACTGGCCCGTCAGTGTGACTACGCCCAGACTCCCCAGGCCCTGCACTGGGCCGAGAAGGGTCCCCAGAGAGGAAGCCCAGCGACCAGAGCGCAAGGCCCCGCCCCTGACTCCGAAGCCTCCGCCCAGGACCCCCGCCTCCCGCCTCCCGCCTCAGGCTCGGTGGAGACCGACCCGAGGCCTCCGGGACCCCGCCCCCGATCCCCGCCTACCGGGGCCGCCGCGTCCTCCTCATCCATAGGCCTCTCAGCTCCGCACACTAGCTCTTCGGCCGCCGCCACCACACACATCCGGGTCCCCGCCCTTCCTACGCTTCCCCAGCCCCGCCCCTTTGCACCCACTCCGGCCAATCTGCAGCGGCCGAGGACGACAGGCACCTTCAGGAGCCAATCGAAGGACGCAGGCCGGACTGGGCGCGGCCCGGTGAACCGGGTACCTAGCGCCGGGTAGGGGCTGGTAAACCCGGGTGTCGAGAGGGTGGTAGGCGGCGACGTGGCGGCCCGGACGCCGCACTGGGCGCCCCGGGCGCTGACTGGCCGGTCAAGGGGCGGCTCCCACCCCGGGCGGGTAAGGTCGCTGCGTACCCACAAATACTGTGACTATTCCCTCAGCGCCAGTTCCGTGTCAGACGTGATGCTAAGAGTTCTGTAGGAATGTCCTTATGAAATGAGTCTTATAATTAAATCCTGTTTGCGTGTGCAGAGCCTGAGACTGGTCTCCATAACGTGTGCCTGTTACCATATGTTTTCTATTCTCCAGAGTTATACCATTACGGTATGCTTTATATTCTCTCGAACTCCATTTCATGTCACCTTGCCTTCATTCTGGGCAAGGCATTCCTACCAGGAGAAAACTTCGAATGTAAATAGCAGAGGGATTGGTGTGACTTAAGGAAAGTTACGCTGGGGCCATAATGAGTAGGGAAGATAGATATGGTACTGACCTTTATCGCACACCTACTGGAGGGTGATTATTGCCATTCTGGGGAGGACTTTCCCCATTTCCTTCCATTACCAAATTTCTCTTTTCCAGGTAGGAAGGTTTTTTCCCCTCCTCTGGTTTTTTTTGTTTTGTTTTGTTTTTTTAAGTCTTTATGGAATCTGTTACAATATTGCTTCTATGTTTTGGTGTTTTGGCCATGTGGGATCTTAGCCCCCCTTTCCGGGATGGAACCCACAGGCTCTGCGTTGGAGGGTGAAGTCTTGACCACTGGACCACCAGGGGACATCCCCCCTCCTCTGTATTCTTATACCATTTTCTTTGCACCTCATTTACAGCACTTATTACAGTCTTACTTTTACTATGAAAATAATATATGTGTGTAGATGTCTCTCTGCTGGAGTGTGGGCTCCTTCTGACTCCTGGGAGCTATCCTATTCTTACCATAAAGAGGTGCTCTACAGATGTTGAATGAAATGGAAGCCATGCTCTCCTATAACATAAACAGTAGCCACTTGGCATAATGGAAATAGGTGTCAGAAATGGATGTAGGCCGGAAATTAGGAAATCTGAATTAGAACCCCAGATCTGTGACTAACATTTACTTGTCATGTTTCCTTAGGCTCCTTAATCTGGGACAGTTATTCAGTCTTTCCTGAAAAGTAGATGCCAATTATTTTGTATAATGTCCTTCGGTTTCATTTTATCTGACTATCATTTTACTCATTATTAGATTGAGGTTATACATTAACAACTTTATTCAGATCTATGAGTAATTTTAAGTTAATTTTTGTGTATGTTATGAGGTAGAGATGAAAGTTCTTTTTCTTTTTTTACACATGGAGATCCAATTGTTCCAGCAGAATTTGTTGGGAGGATTGTCCTTTCTCTACTGAATTCCTTTGCACCTTTGTCAAACATGTATTGAACAACTGTTATTAAAAAAGTCTTTCAGGGACTTGCCTGGTGGTCTAGTGGTTGGGACTCCATGCTTCCAGTGCAGGGGGTATGGATTCAATCCCTGGTTGGGTGGGGAATTAAGATCCCACATGCTATGGGGTGTGGCCAAAAATAAATAAAATTTTTAAAGTGTTTAAAAACAAAAGAAATCATTAGCTATATTCTTGTGGGTTTATTTCTAGACTCTCTGTTCCACTGATCTGTTTTTTTACCTTTATGTTTTTATTATTACAAGTCTTGAAATCAAGTAGTATAAGTCTTTCCATTTTGTTCTTTTTAAAAGTTGGTTTGAGTTACTCCAGGTCCTTTGCATTTCCGTATGAGACAATCAGTTTGCCCATTTCTACCAAAAAAGCACTCTGGGAATTTAATTGGCATTACACTGAATCTATTGATCAATTTTGGGAGAAGTGACATTTTAACAATATGGAGTCCAATCCACAAGGATTGTACTGGTATCTTCCACTCTAATCCAGTACCACAGGGCTGATTCTACCCTTCCTCTCTACTTCTCTGTAACTTCTCTCTCAGACAAAGAAACTTAATACCCATTACTTATTTGCTCCACCCCATTGAGCAGTTTCCAAATTTTTAATCAATAAGCCCATGAGAAAAAAAAAAAAAAAAAAGCCCATGAGCAACGAATTTATCAGCTAGAGTACAGTGTTTATGTAGCGTATAGAGCGTGCCATTCCATTTATCAGTAGCCTTACAGTTTTCCAGTCGAAACACTTGTTTTCCAAAGTTACTTAAGTCAGCACCTTTTTTCCCCTCACCACCTTGGTGTGTTTATGTCACGCATGTATAATATAGTTAGATTTACCTGTTAGTCTGCATTCTATCCTAGAATACCCCACCATCCTGTTTGATTTTTTAGGTGTTAAGCATGTGTTGGATGGACAGATATTAATTCTAAGCTCCCTGTGAACACAGTTCCTCCTTAGTTATGTCCATGTCATATAGTTACATCCACATAAATAAATGCTCTATCAATCTATTGATTTTTATTCATGTAATTATTAAAAAAAAAAAAAAAAAAAGCAAACTTCAGACCTGCAGTTATTACTCCTTCTTCACTAATGATTCCCAGTTCCTAACCATCTGGCTAACTCCAGCCCAGTCTAGAAAACTTCTCTGCTCCCTTTCTAGTTCACCTTTCTCTGGTATAACTGGGACACTGGGAATCTAGGCAGAACAAGTCATGCACACACACCCGCTACATGACACTATACTCTCATACCTCTTACACAAAGATGTGCTTTTCTGAGACAGCCTCCACCCTTCCCTCTCTTCAACCTATCTTAACCTATCTTTTCTCCTAAATTCTATTTTAAAGACCTATTCTCCAGGAAACCCTCTTTGATTTATCCTGGGGCCAGGTTTCCCTCTCTTATTGAACCCTGACCACACTCAGTCTCCTTGGCCTTTACTCTGAGAACAACAGGAGGGATAGGGAAAGTGAGAGGAGGGACTGAGAAAGCCAAGAGCTGCCCTGGGTCACCTGGGCTAGCTCAGAAGTATAGAAGCACCAGTGGAGCCTCCAGAGAGTTACAATGTACCCCTTCACCTCTCAAGGCCCTCCCCCAGGACTGCCTTTGTTCTCACCCAAATCAACAACCTTTACTTGTATCAATTCCAAAGATGAGCTAGGAGCTGGGGGTCCAGAGATGAAGAAGGTATGGGGCTCTTATTCGCAAAACACTCATAATCTAATTGGAAAAATAAGACATGAGAAAAGATAAGCAGATATTTAAGACAGCAACACAATAATGGATGAATTCAGAGAAAGGCAGACAGCTAGCCAAGCAGGTGGGGAAGAGGTGGCAGAATCTGGTCTGTAGTAAGAGGAATGGCAGGGGGGAGTTTCATCCTTATGAGCTGAAGACTTATAGTCCAGATTACCTCTGAGCATCACACCTTCACCTCCCCTAATCTCAGTTCAGACTCAGAGATGAGAAGCTGCCAAGGGTGATCCCACCAACTGGTTGAACCAGAGTGTGCTTCCAGGGCTGACTGTCCACCGGGTCATGATTGCCATATGGCAGCACAGGTCCATGGGCAGGGAAGAAGGGCATAGGTACCACCAAAGGCATTTGAGGAGGAGAAAGCCACAGGAGCAAGACCAATTGGGAGGCTGCATGTGGGAAAGATGGCAGAAATCAGAGGCTGGAGACCAGCTGCGGTTATCACAACAGTTCCCATCAGACCCATACCAGACTTAGGCCACATCATGATGTGGTCATTTAGCCATCTCTCTGGGGCTTTCCATCTGTAGACTGTGCTACCACTTGTCTTTCTGCAGACTCAACACTCAAAAGGATCCAGGCAGACCCCCTCCTTTACCCCTCATTCTCAAAAGGAAGTTAGCACTTGATGGCGCTGTGGGTTTGGCGGGACCAGTTTGGGTGAGAGGAGGACAGAGTGTAACCTGTAAGAGAAGGAGGAAGTCCTGTCACAGTTTATTTATAAAAAGCCTAAGTAACAGCCCAAGCTGTCTAGCCTTTTCACAGCCATGACAGAAGCTTCCTCTCCACAGAGGCCAGACAGGGTCCCAGGGGTCTGTTTTGACCCAGGCTCCATCCTGAGCACTTACTGAGACCTTCAGACCTCTGCTCTGGGTGCTAAGGTGAAAGGCATCCCAAAGGGAGGAAAGCAGAGTTTGAGAGTCTCAGTGTGCAAGGAAGAGCCTAGTTAGATCTCAGCACTGGAAGCACACAGCCCTGGACACCTAGGCAGGAGGCATGGAGAGGAAGAGGGAAGAGCAGTGCTGAGGAGGCAGGTGGGACCCAGCTGCTCAGGACTGTGCTGAGGCTACAGGGCAGGACCCAGCCGGGCAGTGGAGTATAACCAGGGAAAGTCTGTAGAGGTGATGTAGGAGGGTGCATGGGGGAGGGAGGTTGGGAAGGGAGCGATGGATGTGAGAGGCTAGCAGAGTACTGGGCTTCTGTGCAATATAACCTGCAAAATCACTTTACCCAAACTTTTAAAAGCCACACTGCGATCCTGCAGGGAGCGGGGCCATCTCTTTCCCATTCCAACTTTCCACAGAATTTTCCGTCTTATTCAAGAGCAACAAGGTGGAGTCAGGAGAAAAGCCCTAGCCAGAGACATGTACTGGGCAAAATCAATAGTGATAAGGATGGAGGGACAGGATGGAGCACACTACCCTGGGGTCAGAGCTTGAAGCAGGAGGCCCCAGAGCCTCCCAGAGTAGAGGAGAGCTGCACTCCCCACTGCCCCAGCACCATCCTCCCTGCCCACCCAATCTGCGTCACTGTTTCTAGGCTACCGGAAGATACTGCTTCCAAGATGTTCTAGGGTCCAAGGGCAGCCCTGTGGGGAGGGTGCTGGGAGTAACTTTTTTTTTCATTTACCGAAAAGTTCAGGAAGCTCTTGCTGACATTCTTGCTTGGGGGCCCAGAATTTAAACTTAGTCACTGCCCAGAGCCCTTGTTTTAGGAAAGAATGAGATGGCCAGTGTTGCGTAACCCAGAGCTGTGTGGGTGGGGGATGCAGAAGGAAACGGTCCTTCTTCCTCCCTCTAGGAAGGAGGCTCAGCTAGGAGTTCTGGGGATGGGCAGGGAGGCCACGGGTGGGGGAGGTGGGGTGGACAGACCAATGGAGTGAAAGCCCAGGAGAGCAGGCTGACCCAAAACACTCAGCCCCATCACCGTCCAACCTCCCTTGGCATAGAACAGCCTGAATAATCCAGAAAACCCAATGGATGATACTGGGTGGGGATGGAGTGGGAGCCAGATTCTGGGAAAGGAGAGGAATGGAGGGGTGGGCTGACTTGGATGAAGGACAGAGGTTGGTTGAGGTCTGCTCTTTGGCCACTGTCCCTTAGAGCAGCCAGAGTATGGGTTCCTCTACCTCCCCACCCCAAACCCCCATAATTTCAGCTGGTCAGTCACCGATCCCTACCTCCCAGGTGTTCAGCCAGTTCTCCTGTTGCTATACTGCGGCCTCGCTGCCTCCCCCCACCATGGCCCACAATCCTCCCAGACCCTCATGGCCTCAGTATAGTCCGAGGATTTCTGCCAGTTCATTCAAGGTGTACTCCCCCCGTCTTCCAGCATTCCAGCACCCTACCCAAGTCTGGCCCCATCACCTGCCTTCCCCTCAGTCACATCTCAGGGAAACTTTCTCTTGCTCCTCCCTCAGCTTTGCCCTTCCTCTCCTCGCCCTGGGCTTACTCTCTCCCAGCAGCAATCGATTCTCCCAAGACCACACTTCTCCATCGTCTCCGCCTTTTCTCTCTTTTCTTCGCCCACATCCCCCTTCCGACCCCCACACCACCCCTTCTCCGTCCCCTTAAGTCCGCCATCTTCTCCCTCCCCACCGGGGTCCCTGGGTCTCCTTCCCCCGCCACACACACGCCCGAACTGGCTTCCAGGTTTCCCCTTCATCCCAACTCCAGTCCTCTCCCGCTTCCACCACTTTCCACCCTCCAGGGCCTCCAGCCAGCAGTCCAGCTCCCAAATTCCGGGCGAGATTCCCGGGAACAAAGCAAGAAAAATCAGAGTAATTTGGGAAGAAAACAGAAACCGGGAAGGGAGGAGGTAGAGAAGAGTGGGGAGGACCCAGGTGGAGGGGGGGCCTCTCCAGTCCCACCCAGTTTGGGGGATGCCCCTGCCTTCTCCACACGCCCCCCCTTCACCTGGCTCTTAAAGGGCCCGGCCCCTGCCGGCGGCTACTTAAGGCAGAGGGGCGGCGGCGGGCAGCAGCTGCGCTACGACTGCTCTGGGAGGAGCGGACGGGGCAACAATCCTGACCATGACCCCCCACAGGCTGCTGCCGCCACTGCTGCTAACTTTGCTGCTCGCTGCCCGCCCAGGAGGCGCCTTGGCTAGGTGCCCAGGCTGCGGGCAGGGGGTGTCGGCGGGTTGTCCGGGGGGCTGCGCGGAGGAGGAGGATGGGGGGCCGGCGGCGGCGGCGGAAGGCTGTACGGAAGCTGGGGGCTGTTTCAGGAGGGAGGGGCAGCAGTGCGGGGTCTACACTCCCAACTGCGCCCCAGGACTGCAGTGCCAGCCGCCGGAGAAAGAGGATTTGCCTTTGCGGGCGCTGCTGCAGGGCCGGGGCCGCTGCGGCCGGGCGCGCACGCCCTCGGGTGAGTCCGCCGCGCCCCGCCCCTGCCCCGCCCACGTGAGCCCCGCAATTCTGCAGGCTGGGTCCCCGAGGGATGAGCTCGGGGCGGATGGACGCTTCCTTCTCCCCATCTCTGGCAGATTCCAAGCAGTGCCTGCTCCCCTCCCTGTCTTTTCTTCGCCTGACACCCTGACTTTCGCTTCCCATCCTGAGCTCCGAGGGGGGTGGTATATTCTGGGGGGTGAAAGGGCAAGTGCGGGGAGCTCCTACAGGGCTGGAGTGAGGCTGACGGCCCTAGGGATGAAGCAGGGAGATGTCTGACCCCGCAGCCTTTTGTGCCCCCTCTGCCTATTTTCTCTTGAGGGGAAAGGGAGGGTTGGAAGGGTTTAGGGACTTGCTCTATGCCACAGAGGCCCAGCTCCTTCAGCCCTAGACCCCCAAGCTGGAGAAAGGACCCAGACATTGTTCCCAGCTTCCACTTAGAAAAAGAGGGACGAGAACTCCAGACTCCCAAACCCTGAACACACTAAGAAATACCTCCTTTTAATATCAGGGTGTCCAAAGCAACTGAACATAGAGTGAAAAATAGAAGATGGCTCAAATCCAGAGCTGTTTTAGACTAGACTAGGGTCAGAGGGTTGCCGCTAGCCCTCTCCCCCGCCCCTAGGGGGAGGGTTAGAGGTAGGAAAAGAAGGAATCTGCCAAATCAGGGTTATGATTTAAAGCTTTTCAGAACCCTCCACCCACCTCACCCCACCCTAAGCCAGAGAGGAGAATAGAAGGCTGAGTCATTGAGTGGGTGGGACAGAAGTGAGTCAGAACCTGAAAGATGGGGGGCAGCAGGGAGATGCGGAGAGCAGGAAATGTAAACGCCCCTCCCCCTCCCCCCAGGGGCATCTGAGCGCTTCCATGGGAAGGGATGGGAAATCAACTTTCAGTTTCTTTCAGTCCCAAATGCCTGGGTCCAAACTGTTTGGGGTTCTGGAAAGCAGCGGTCTGGGTGGGTCACAGGAGGCAGCTGGGAGCATGGTCGTGGTAGGATACTGAATAGAGAGAATGAGAGGCAAGATCTGAGAAGTGTGGAGGAAGAAGGATAAGACTTGGGATTGCAGAAGAAATGGATCTTGGGTTTTGAGATGGGAGCAGCTGTCTAGGCTTGAGGTCTGGGGGCTGAGCAGAGCTTGTCTTTGTGCGTGGAGAGGGAGAGACATCACTTCAGGGCTCATAATATTTCATTTCTAGCTGGGGCAGATTCCAAGCAGCGGCGACTCTCCTCCCTGTCTTTTTTTCGCCCCGACACTCTGACTTTCCCTTTTCATTCTGAGCTCTCCCCAAGCCCCCCAGTACCGTGCATAAAACTTTTTCCAGAAAAAGGAGCAGACTGCAGGTTGGAACCGCTCATTCCTGCACCTTTGCAACCTGCCCGCCTTCCACCTCCTGGTGAAGGGCTGAATCGCACAGGTTCCTGGGACCGCGGGAGTTGAGCTTGGCTGAACCTCGGGGGACCAAAAGGCCCCCATTGCAGTGCCCCCAAATTAACTGTGTCTCCAGCCTGGGAGGGGTAGGCTGAGTCACTTTAGGGTCACAGCGGGGACACACATTCCACTTGGGTCCCTGCTGACCCCCTCGCACCGCCGTTTCTCTTCTGCCCCATCTCCCTGGCTTGGTGCGCCCCCTGCTGGCCTCCGGTGGAACAACCAGGCCTTTTCACCCAAAGCCCCAAGGCTCTTTATCAATGCCTGTACGGTATTGATTTTCGCTTTCCAAAGTACTTGTCTTTTATAAGCCTTAAAACTAGTCTGGGGATATTATCATGAAAGGTAATATCACCATTTTTCAGAGAAGGAAACTGAGGCCTGGAGAAAGTAACAGTGGAGCCAGACTCTAAACCCCATCTCTGCTCTGAAAGTCCCACTCCTTTCCACTTGACTCTGTTTGACATCTGGTTGATTTCCAGGCTCTTCTTCCCCCATTCTTCTTGTGTCTGTAGGGGAGAATCCTAAGGAGGGTAAGCCCCAAGCAGGAACCGCTCGCTCGCAGGACATGAACCGCAGAGACCAACAGAGGAACTCGGGGACCTCTACCACTCCCGCCCGGCCCAATTTTGGGGGCGTCCAAGACTCTGAGATGGTGCGTTTGGGGCTGGCAGGGTGCAGAAGGGGTGGAGAGCCCTGGAGATTCTCCTCTGAGACCACTCCCTTGGGCTTGGCAAAGTCTCCCATCCCAGTCCTGGGAGCCTGGCTGGTGGGCCCAGCAGGCCCAGCAGGCTCTGCAGCGGAGCTGTCCGTCCTCCCAGGGTCCCTGCCGCAAACATCTGGACTCCGTGCTGCAGCAGCTCCAGACCGAGGTCTTCCGCAGGGCTCACACCCTCTACGTGCCTAATTGTGACCATAGGGGCTTCTACCGGAAGCGGCAGGTGAGGCCGTTCCTCCCCTCCCTTGGCCCATCTTACACGACGATTGGGTAGGGGCTTTACAGAGTTGTATAAATGAGAGGCTGGCCTGCCTTTAGGGCTCTCCCAGCTTTAGGGCCACGCACAGAGAATAGCTAACCGCAGCTGTGGGAAGGGTTAGATTATCTAAGTGAAACTGAAAGTCGCTCAGTCGTGTCTGACTCTTTGTGACCCCCATGGACTGTACAGCCTGCCAGGCTCCTCTTTCCATGGGATTCTTTAGGTCAGAATACTGGAGTGGGTAGCCATTCCCTTCTCCAGTGCATCTTCCCAACCCAGGGATCGAACCCAGGTCTTCTGCACTGCAGGCGGATTCCCATGGACTGTAGCCCACCAGGCTCCTCCATCCATGGGATTTTCCAGGCAAGAGTACTGGAGTGGATTGCCATTTCCTTCTCCAGGGCAACTTTCCAACCGGGGGATCAAACCCGGGTCTCCCGCATTGTAGGCAGACGCTTTACAGTCTGAGCCACCAGGGAAGTCGAGATTATCTAAGGAACATCTAACTCTGAGAGAGGTTCACATAAGCATCAGAATCACCCTACCATGAACACCAGTGGCAGAGCCCCACCCGTGGAGCCTGGGAATTTGCATTCTAACATGGCCCCTAGTGATGCTGTTGGTTCAGAAACCACACTTTGAGAACCACGGCTCTGGCCTAGAAGAACGGGCGTGCTCTGGTGGGTGGAGAAGGGAAGCCAGTGGGCCTCACTATCCTGAGAACACTCAGAGGTTCCCGCAGACTCAGACTCAGGAGTCCACAGCGCGTTCCCAACCCCGGGGGCCCCTCCCATCCCTCCCGCTGGAGCCTCACGGCACAGCTGATCCGTATGCCTCTCTCCCCAGTGCCGCTCCTCCCAGGGGCAGCGCCGAGGTCCCTGCTGGTGCGTGGATCGCATGGGCCAGCCCCTGCCCGGGTCCTCAGAAGGCAGCGATGGAAGCTCCCCCTGCCCCGCCGGAAGCAGCGGCTAAGCCTGGGCTGGGGGCTGCAGGGCCACTGGCAGGAACATGGGGCCATCCTCTTGGGTTATTTGCTGAGTGATGGGTAACTACACCATTCAGGCCCTGCCCCACTGTCCCCCTCACCCCTGGGACCTCACATGTGGAAAGATTGCTGGTGTCGGCTGGGGGTGTTAATAAAGCTGTGTTGGGGGGGATCTCTGGTTTATGTCTCTGTGTTCACCACTCACATTTATGGAGTCACTGGCCCTTCTTTCTGCCTCTGTCCAGCCCCCACCATGGAAGCTCTCTTCTCTTATGCACTGCCTTCAGTCCTTCCTTCCACACTCGGAATGACGAGACAGCCACTGGTAGAGGTTTCACCGCCTCAAGCCTCACCCAACTGCCCACTAGGGAGTGGGAGGCAGGAGATGGGGGTGGGGAGACATTGAGGCCTTGGCAGGCCTTGGTCTGAAGTTGTGACCTTGTTTCTACCATTGATCTTTGGACATAGAGGGAGAGGAAGGATTAATAGTTAATCCCCACCAGTAGCTCAACAAAGAGAAACTCAAGGCACTTACCATTCTGTTCTTTGGTATTAAAAAGGGAAGGAAATTAGTACTCATTGTGCTCTTGCCATGGGCCATGCCCTGGTCCATGTGCTTTTACCTGGACTGCCTCATTTTGTGCTTACCTTGTGAGATAGGGACTTTTGAACCTGTTTTTCAGAGGAGGAAACTTCAGCTAAAACTATTTGGGTCCTTTGCCTGAAATTCCACAGCCAGCAAGTGATCAAGGGAGGATTGAAATCTGGTTCTTCCATACATGATAATGCTGGCATCCCTCAGGTGCTGCATAAGTTTTTGTTTTGTCTCCTTTCTGCTTACCTGCTAACCCAAGCGGGTGTAGGGGAGGACTGGTGTCCAGAGCCCCCAGCACCCAGCCCTCCCCGGAGGGGCCACAGCCCCGCAGTTGTCTCAGGTACCCACCTCATAGAATAATAGTCACATGCACATACAGCTGTGTTGACAAGGTTCTTTCACACACTTTATGGTCTCAGGGAGCTAAGTGCCCTGATACCTGAAGATGTTGCTGACTCCTCCCCAACCTTCAGCCTACAAAGCAGGTGAAGCAGCCATTCCAGGTGATAAGCTTCAGAGGGGCAAAGTCCCCCTCCCCATGACGTGTATGGGTACAGAGCCCCCATTCCTGTGGGAGAGAGCTGGGCATCTGGATGGTGGCCGGGGGTGTTTGTTGGTGGGAGTGGGGTGGGGTGGGGGAATGTCCATCCCTGTGACAGCCAGCAGAACCTGTAGCTGAGATGGTGCTGCCTTCTGAATGGGGATAGAGGATCGGAAAACCTATAACCCCTCCTCCTGAAAGGACTTTAGTCTTTGGTGCTGTCAGAGGTGCCGAGATAAGCGCTCAGCCAGGCAAGCTTGAAGGAAGGGAGAAAACACTGATCAGCCGCCACTGCCTGGTCAAGACTCACATCATGGAGCCAAGGGCGGCCCAAGTGCGAAGGAGAGAAAAGCAAGGAAGACAGCAGGAGGACCGGCCCTCCAGAGAAGGGGAGCCCCACTCTGGGGGTGCAGAACGCCCAGGTGGCATTGGAGGTGGGGATGTGCTGTCGAGAGGGGGCTCCTGCTATCTACATTTAATCCTTCCAGCTGTCCTGGGAGGCCGGTAAAGGCAGACCCCAGCCTCTGCCTCCTAACTGCCCAACTGGGGAAGTAAGGAGAAAAGGGCTATCCAATGCCTTGCCTTGTCTTTCTGACTCTTTTTCACCCATCAGTGATTAGAGTAGCTTCTTGTTCCCTGGGTACCCTGTTTCCTGTAATATCATCAGGCTCCCTGCTTGCCGATGGCCTGCTCACCCCCTGAAAAAATCCCCTCCTTCTGATTACCCCCACCCCTCTCACCCTCCCTACCCTGGCCATGATACTAGATATTGACTGGTTGTGGGGAGGGGAGGCTGCTGAGTAAACAGAAAGCAAACTTGCTGGACAGAGAAAGCCTCTGGGTCTGCACTAGACAGCAGAACCCCAACTCCTCCTTTCCCTAGGAAACACGGAGGTTCACAGAGGCCCAGATTTGGTACAATGGACCCAAAATATGCAGGTGAGCAATGTCGGAGGTCAAACGGACGGGTCCTGGAGTAGAGGGAGCAAAGGGTGAGGACTGGTTTGGTGATAAAGACAATTTGTTCTTGGGTTCAAACCTCTCAGATCAGGGTAGAGCTAAGGATTAAGATGGAGGAGTTTGAAGCACAGGTCATCAGGGCAGGGGCCCAAAGTCAGCCGGTGAACAGTCTTCTGTTAGCAGGACTGGAGGTCAGGAGAGGAAAGGCTGGGGTCAGGGAGAAGACAGTGGGATCAGAAGTGACGAGGTGGTTGGGGGTCAGATCCAGAGACTGAAATTATCTTTCCTGGATCCTCACTGCTGCCCTGCGAAACCAGAGGGAGTTAAACAGGGTAGGGGGAACCTCTGGGCAGGAACCATGCTTGTTCTTCTGTCCATCCTGGGCACTCAGCAGTGTGCCTGGCATGAAGGGAGGCTCAGGAAGTGTTTGCTGGATGGGAGGAAGGCTGACTGGATGGAGGGACGGTGCACCCTGACCTGTTTTGTCCTGCAGGCTGTAAAGACACAGTTGCTGGAGCAAGCGCAGGGCCAGCTGATGGAGCTGCTGGATCAGGCCATGTGGGAGGCCATTCAAGCTTACCCACCACAAGACAGACCAGTGCCCTCCATCCCTCCAGACTCCTTGCACAAGTAAGAGTCTCAGGAGCTGGGGGCTGAGGAGTGGCTGTGTGGCCTTCTCCATCATAAAGACTATGAGCCACAGATGTTATCTCACATGCCCTATTCCAGCATGGATGTAACTTTGACTTCAGTCTTCCCTCTTCTTCCCTATCACCTGTCTTCCTGACATTGACTATTGGGCTCTGCTCTTCCTTGGCCATGACCTTTTAACCTCGTCCTGCCTGCTGGCCCTAACCCTGACCTTCCCCTACTGCCCTTGACTCCCAAGTAGTGACCTCCTGCAAAGCCCTATGCTCTGCTTATAGCCTCCTGCCTTTGGTTCCTAACCCAGAACAACTGTCTCTATTCAGGACCCGGGAGCCGTCCCTGGGGAAACGAAAAGTTTTCATCATCCGCAAGTCCCTGCTTGAGTAAGTCAGGGGAGAGGACAGGTGATGGGAAGAAAAGAAAGAGCTTTGTCTGGGGGTCCAGGACACCTCATTTGTCATCCTCAGGCTCTAGGTGGTTTAGGAGAGGACGTGGAGATGGTTTCTAAGGCTCCATTTCTCTCTTTGCCCTGGGCGTAATCGTGGAAGAAAGGCCACCAGGATGAGGGTTGTCTGGGCTGGAAAGGGCTTTGGACAGAAGTCCCAGCCATACCACAGCCTGTCTCATCAAGTTCCCAGTCACTAGGCCCCGTCCCCACGGTGTACAATGCCTGCAGCACCTCAAGGACTCTCCCACTGACGTTCAGGCCCCTGTCCTTCCAGCGAGCTGATGGAAGTGTCACACTTCCGCACCATCTACCATATGTTCGTCGCCGGCCTGTGCGTCTTCATCGTCAGCACCCTGGCCATCGACCTCATTGATGAGGGCAGGTAGGCACCCCTCCCTCTCATGGGCCCACAGACCAGGTCAGACCACCTGGGCGCCTAGAACTCCACCTGCCACTGGGGCCCCATAGAGCAGGTCCATTTGATCATTAAACACACATGGACATTGCTTCCAACCACCTTCCTACCCCCAAAGCCCTCTTAGATTTCCCTGTACAGCCTTGGATGGTCTTTGGTCTGTTTAACTAGGATCAGTCCCCTGGGGACACTAGGCCCCCACTCAAATCCTCTGGAACCCTTGTCCTGAGGCAGACATGCATGTATATGCACTCGTAAGTGTGGTTCCCACCTCACTGCTCACGCACACTCCCTTCCAAAACAGTGCTGTTCAAAAAAAAAAAAAAAAAAGACAGTGCTGTTTAATTCAAGCAACCTCCAGTGAGTCCCCTAAGTACCAGCCCTGGGGGCCAGAGGATGGGCCATGCCTCTGTCTGTGAGGCATTCCCAGTCTTGAGGGAAAGACAGATGTATGCACACAAGAGTCCAGGTTTCCCTACAAAACCCCTTCCCTCTCTGGGATGAGCTTCAGGGGACTGTGGACCCTTGGGGGTTTGGATTTGCATGATCCTGTCTCACCCTCCAGATAGCTTAGGAAGCAGTAAAAGGAAGAGGACCAAAGATTTGCAGGTTCAGCAACAGCACTTCCTTTTGATAAAATTGTTGTCAATCCTTATAACTAAGGATCAAATCTCAGTAAATTTTCAAATATATGCAGAGCGACTCCTCCACCATCCCCTCTATCCCAGACCGCTCCCCAGAGGTAACATGTTTAACAGTTGTAAGAGTTTCTCGCCAGGGCATTTTTCATGCCTCCACTTCCAGATATATGTAAGAACCAAGGGGATGTATTTGGGGGAGGTGGGGGAGGGGAGGAGCTTACATTACTAAGATACTTACTGTACATTTTGTTTCCTTTTCACTCCCTAAAGACCCACCTTAGAGGTCTTTCCATGTTGCTCCATTGATTTTAATGGCTGCAGAGTCTGGAAGTGCCAGCTTTTGATCATTTAGTTCTTTATTAATGGACTTAAAAATCACTTCTAATTTACCATTACAAGCCATGCACTCTTTTTTGGCCACACTGCATGGTTTACTGGATCTTAGTTCCCTAACCAGGGATTGAACCTAAGCCACCTCAGTGAAAGCGCAGAGTTCTAACCACTGGGTCTCCAGGGATTTCCCAAACTATATACATAATATATATTTTACACTGATATATAATATTGATAATTTTATTTATTTTTGGCCCTGCTGGGTCTTCCTTGCTGCATCTAGTTGTGGAGAGCAGGGGCTACACTAGTTGTGATGCAAAAGGGCTTCTCATTGCAGTGGCTTCTCTTGCTGCAGCGCACGGGCTCAGGGGCCCAAGAGCTTCTGGAGTTGCGGCATGTGGGCTCAGCAGCGAGCCTTCCAAGAGCTCTGACTGCAGAGGAAGGGGACAAGTTTGGGCCTCATGCTCATCTACTTTGTCGCCTTCCCCACTCCCAGGCTGATGATGGAGTTTGATCTGCTGACCTTCAGCTTCGGACAGCTGCCCTTGGCTCTGGTGACATGGGTCCCCATGTTCCTGTCCACTCTGCTGGTGCCCTACCAGGCCCTGCGGCTGTGGGAGAGGGCCCAGTCTGGAGGGACCTGGACCCTGGGGGTGGGCCTGGGCTGCTTGCTGCTGGCTGCCCACGCCGCTGTGCTCGGCATCCTCCCGGTCCACGTGGCAGTGGACTATCAGCTCCCGCCAGCCTCCCGCTGTGTCCTAGTCTTTGAGCAGGTGGGTGATGGGCGGGACCAATGGTGGGGTGGGGCCCCTGGGAGAGAGGGCATTGGATACTGTATTGGTGGGGGTGGAGCTAATTATCAGGGGCAGAGTCCTTTGCGGCAGATTTGAGCCAACCAGCAGTCTCCAAAGAAATGTAAACAAATGGACTCTGCTGTGCAAATATCATCATATAGTCGAAGGGAGTTGGCCGGCTAGAGGCTCTGCCCTTTCCGGTACTCCTTTACCCTAGACTCATCCCAGCAGCCATCTGTGTTAGGTTATAAGACTGTCCAACAAAAAGATAAAAGTATGGGGGTTGACCATACAAAGTTTACAATCTGCCTGCCCCTCTCCCGGTGTAAACGTGAGCACAGAGAGGTTAAGTGATCTGTTCAAGTCCCAAAGCACCTTAACCTCATTTCTATTCCACCTCAGGTCAGGCTCCTGATGAAAAGCTACTCCTTCCTGAGAGAGACGGTACCCGGGACACTTTGGGCCAGAGGAGGTGAGGCCTTCAGCAGGCGCTGCTGTCAACTCAGTCCTCTTGGTTGGTTGAATGAAGCCAGCAGGTGCAAGAGCCTCATAAAAGCTCCAACTTTCTAAGCCCTTCTTGCCCACAGGGCACACCTCCAGCCGCCAACTGGGCTCTCTGGGCCTTAGTCAATCGGCGTTCTCTTAGGTCCCACTTCTGAGAAGGCTGCTCTACTGCCCAGGACTTCTGGCTCATCCTTATTTAGACCCAGGGTATGAGAGCCTTATATGAGAAAGTCAAACCAGAAGGAGAGAGAATCGGGTGGTGGGACTTGTGGGTGCCAAATGAAGCCCTGGCCACAGTCCATCTTGTGCCAGAAAAGGGTGGGGGTACCTGGAATGGAAGCAAAAGGAGGCTGTTAAAAAGTAGGTTCAACTCCTGCCCAGTTTGACCTCCTCCCCCCACCTTCAGATCCCATATCCAGGTGCTCACCCATCCCCGATCCAGTCTATTCACCAGTCCCACTGCCCTTCCCTAGCACCCCACCCACCTGTGTCCTCTCCCCCTTCCCTCTTCACTGACAGACCCCTCTTACTCCTCCTCAGGTGAGGGGATTCGGGCCCCCAGTTTCTCCAGCTACCTCTATTTCCTCTTCTGCCCCACACTCATCTATAGGGAAACTTACCCCAGGTAAGAGCCTGCACCCCCTTCCCCACATGCCCAGGCCCACCAGGGACCCAGTCCTTCTACTCTCCTCTCCCTGAGGTGTTTAGCCTCAACCCCGACACTGGCCACTTTCTCAGGAAGCACCTCACAATAAAGATGGGAATAAGGGACAGATATGTTGCCCCTTCTTCTTGCCCCAGCCCATGGTGATGCAGTGGTGACTGACTGTCCTGGTTTGCCCAGGACTGCCCCAGTTTGCCCAGGATTGCTCCAGTTTTAGCACTGAAATTCCTATGTCCTGGGAAACCCCTCAGTCTGGAGCAAACTTAGTGGACGCTCAAGCTAAAATTCCACTTGTCATCTTTTTTAAGGAAGACCCAAAGTGTTCTAGATCCCCACCTCCCCAGGTAATCCTCCCAGGCCTGGGCAATTGAGGGAGCTGTGGATAGAGGGCCCCGGATGCTATGTCTGCCCCTGGCAGGAACAAGACAAATAGATGAGAAACATACTGTCTCCATTCCATTGCTGCAACAGGACACCCAACGTCAGGTGGAATTATGTGGCCAAGAACTTTGCCCAGGTCAGCAGACAGAGTCGAAACGTGGACTACCTGTGACTCATGGTGGCTGAGGGGGCATTTCTGGGAGTGAAGTAGGGGAGGCCCGGGAAGAGGTCAGAGGGTTGTGCAAAGAGAAGGGAAGGCAGATGCTGGGCCAGAGTCCAACTCCAGAGGAAGGGGGCAGTGGCCAGTGACTCCTCTCAAAGTTATGTGTCCTCCGCCCCTCTCCAGGCCCTGGGCTGCGTGCTCTACGCCTGTTTCATCCTGGGCCGCCTCTGTGTTCCTGTCTTTGCCAACATGAGCCAGGAGCCCTTCAGCACGCGTGCCCTGGTGCTCTCCATCATGCATGCCACCTTGCCAGGTATCCCCATCGGAGGCAGAGCTGCGGAAGGATGCACCCTGGAGAAGGATTAGCAGGGAACTCCTCCCTCCTCTCACGCCTAGTTTCAACACCTTCTCCCTCTGACATCTGCCCTCTCCTCTGGTTGCTCATTGTCAGAGTCTCACTCCAGATTGGGGCTTCCCTGGTGGCTCAGTGGTAAAGAATCTGCCTGCCAGTGCAGCAGACACAGGTTCGATCCCTGGGTCGAAAAGATCCCCTGGAGAAGGAAATAGCAACCTACTCCGGTATTCTGGCCTGGAGAATTCCATGGATAGAGGAGCCCAGCGGGCTACAGTCCATGTGGTCCAAACAGTTGAACACAACTTAGAGACTAAACAGAAGCAGCACTTCAGATTGCCGTCCTGTCCCCAACCTCTCCCAACAGGCAGAGATTTCAACATTCATGTCTATGTTCCAACATCAGGCATGGGCTTCATGAGCAAATGGATTGAATGAATGAATGCATAAATTTGTGAATGATTAATAAGTGATTGGTAGGTTGCTGGGTGACGGCTTCCTGGGAGGACCCTAGAGGTTCATGGGGGACCAGGGGGACCAGTCTGACTTGCAGTCCTTTGTCTTCTCTTCCCAGGCATTTTTATGCTGCTGCTCATCTTCTTTGCCTTCCTTCACTGTTGGCTCAACGCTTTCGCGGAGATGCTACGATTTGGAGACAGAATGTTCTATCGGGTGGGGCCTGGACCTGGGCTACCTGGGAGCTGGATGCTGGGAGAGCTAGGGAAGGACATAGGGGAGGATGATGGCTATGTTGGTTGTCACCTTGTAACTGAACCAGGTGCATTTGCCCAACTCTCGCTAAGTCAAACACTGAGATACCGAGATTTACAGCAGAGAAATGGTTTCTTCAACAAGGCAGCCAAGAAAGGAGAAGTGAAAACAATCTCAGATTTGCTTCCCCAAAGGCCAAGGGCTTGAGATATTTATAGGATAAAGAAGCAAGGAGATCTTAGGCTTGGAAAAAGTGATTGGAGGTAGAGAAAAGGTGAGGTAATCAGTGTTCTGCACAAACGTGTCTGAGTTACATGCTTCTTCATGGGATGCATGTTAAAGAATGGCATAAACTTGGCATAAACTGAGGGTGGAGTTTGGGGCTCTCTGATGTCAAAAAGTCATTCATCCAACAGCTTTACAGGCCCAGTTTTAGGGTCAGTGGTCCTAGCCAGTTTTAGCCCACTTGAACTAGACAGGAGCCAACTTCAAGTTCCTGGAAAATCTATGCCCCCTGTTGCTATAGTGACCCATACATCAGAGGTGTTATCTGTACAGGATGGTTAAGGAAGGAGTCAAAACAAAAAACAAAAAACTAAGTCTTTGTCAGTGAAGGCAGGTTACAGCAGAAGGATTTTTAACAAACTGTTCCCTTCCCTGCTCTTCTGTAAGACAAGCTCAAGAATTTCTGTTAGTCACCAGTTTCTGTTAACCCTAAGGGGCACGATTTCAACCTCAGCTGTGCTGTCAGCCTCCCACAGTGAGAAATGTGCTCCTCTGGGTATGCTTATAATGTCACCCGTCCACCTCCTGACCAGCCAGGGCTCAATGCTTTTGTGGGGCTGGTACTTTGGAATCTTCTCCTGAGAGTAGACAGGAAGGGCCCCAAGGCCTGAGGAGGGAGTTAGGCGGATGCTTGCTGGCCCTCTCCTGCTGGGAGCCAGCCCTTGCAGAGAACAGGACAGGGAGTGGGGAGCAGGGAGACGCAGCTGGGAACTGGGCAGAGACAGGGCCCTGATGCTCACCTCCTGCCCCGCCTGACCCCATCCCACCCCACCCCCAGGACTGGTGGAACTCAACATCCTTCTCCAACTACTACCGCACATGGAACGTGGTGGTCCATGACTGGCTCTACAGCTACGTGTATCAAGATGGGCTTTGGGTATGGGCTCAGCTCCCACGGTTAACAACCTCTCTGGGACACCCGTTCTTTCCCTTTCTCTGTACATTCCATTTTTTCTAGACCTAAGGGCCCCTTTGACTCTCACCTCCCTCATTCTACCCAACCCAGTGGGCAGAAAGAAAGTCCTTCTTATGATCTGACTTCCTTCCTTCCTTGTCCTCAACTACACCTCCTCCACAGGGCATGTCTCCCCTCCTCAGCCTTCTAAGGAACATGCATATAGCAATTTTCAGTTACCAAGAATTTTCCCACACTGTATAATCTGCACTGTAAGCCTGAGAAGTAAGTATGATTATATCCCCCTTTTGAAAGCGGCCTCTAAGGCCCAATAGACTAATACAATGCTTCTAAGTAAGACATGTCAGCCTTTCTGATCCCAAACCCCATATTCTTTCCATCGTACTACATACCCTCTGGCTTCCTTAAAGAGGGGGGCTCTTTGCAGAGGAGGCTTAGAGAGACTCACTCTACCCTCCTCCCCTGACCCCTGCCAGCTCCTCGGTGGCCGGGCCCGAGGCGCGGCCATGCTGGGCGTGTTCCTGGTCTCAGCAGTGGTCCATGAGTACATCTTCTGTTTCGTCCTGGGATTCTTCTACCCCGTCATGCTATTGCTCTTCCTTGTCTTTGGAGGTGAGCTGGGCCTCTGTATGCCCCCGTAGAGGGAGACATCCCAAGGGAAGAGTCCTGGAGATTCCAGACTGATGGGAGAGGCCACGTAATACCCAAGACAGAAGCGGGGTGTGCATGCCTCCTGGGGGAAGGCATGGTGCTGTGTGTGAGAGCTGGAGGGGGCAGGGGACTTGGAAGCTGGGAAGGAGGTAGCATCGGGAGGCAGCACAGTGGTATCCTGGGGGGGGTGCAGTGGGAAAACAATTCTGGCTGGAGAGCAGCATCTGAGCAGGGCACACACAGAGGGAGACAAAGGGGAGAAAACTGCTGTGGGTTGGGAGGTTCTGTAAGGGAGCCAGGATAGCAAAACGTAAACTGAGGAATCCTGAAGAATGCCTGAGACCTCCGTGGGTGCCTGGAGTTGGGCTCAAGATCTTTCTCAGTCTTCCTGTTCCAACTATCCCCTGTGCCCTGAGATAAGAAGGCAGCCAGGAAGATACATTACAGGTGTCTGGAGCTGAGGTGACCGACCACCTTTCCTCCTGCATCAGGGCCACTGAACTTCACGATGCACGACCGGCGCACGGGCCCAGCGTGGAACGTGCTCATGTGGACCTTGCTCTTCCTGGGCCAGGGCATCCAAGTCAGCCTGTACTGCCAGGAGTGGTATGCACGGCGCCACTGCCCCCAGCCCCAGGTAAGCGGCCATGACCCGCCCCCACCCCACCCGCTCAGCTCCTCACCCAGGAGGACACGCTTCCTCTCCCCAACAGCCAGCCCCCTATGGTTGCCCTGTTCAACAGCCAAGGTCAGGGGCCAGGGCCTGTTTCCTGGGTTCCCATGTCTTAGATGCATAGGGTAAACCCTGGGAGGGATCTTATTCACAACTCACTTTTCTCTGGCACAGACAACCTTCTGGGGGCTGGTGACACCTCGATCTTGGTCCTGCCACACCTAAATGCCAGGGTACTGTCACCGCGCAGATGACACCACCAAGTTCTTCTCTGCCTGCAAAGTCTGGGACCAGGACTCCTCTCTGCATTCTCAGACTGAGCTCTGAGTCAAGGGGGCCTGCCATGCCTGACCCCACCAGGGAACTCCAGGGACTGAGAACTGTGGACCTGTGAGCATAGACTCAGAATGGTGATGACTCTTGAGCCCCCATCCCTGTGGACTGGGCACAGGGCCCCCTCTCACTCCATGGCTGTTCAGACTGGCAGAGACACAAAGGATCTTACAGATCTGGTGAATGTGGCTTGACTTAAAGCAAGCTGAGGTAATCAAGGTCTGAGAAGGATTTGTTTCTTTGCACTCTTTCCAATATAATAATAAACTGTATGTATCACTTTTTATTCATTCATTCATTTGTTGAAGACCCATTTTTTTGGCCACACCACACAGCATGTGGGTTCTTATTTCCCTGACCAGGGATCCAACCCACACTCCTTGCATTGGAAGTACAGAGTCTTAACCACTGGACCACCGAGAAAGTCCCTTGAAGACCCACTTTTAAAAACTTTTTACAATTGAAGTATAAGTTGATTTACAATGTTGTGTTAATTTTTGCTGTACAACAAAGTGACTTCTTTTTATGTGTGTGTGTGTGTGTGTGTGTGTGCCCAAAACTCAAATTGTATTCTTTTCCATTAGGTTTTATCCCAGAACATTGAGTATAGTTCCCTGTGTTATATAGTAGTACCTTGTTGTTTGTTCATTCTATATATAATAGTTCACATCTACTATTCCCAAACCCCCAGTCCATCCCTCCCCAACCCACCCACCTCCTTGGCAACCACAAGTCTGTTCTCTGTGTGAAGACTCATTCTTTAAAAAACTTTTATTTTATACTGGAGTACAGCCTTTTGTGATAGTTTCAGGTGAACAACGAAGCAACTCAGCTATACATGTACATGTATCCAACTCCCCTCCATTTTAAGGTTGCTGTATGGCATTGAGCAGAGTTCTCTGTGCTATGTAAGTGGTCCTCGTCGGTTATCCATCTTAAACATAGCACTGCGTACATGGTGACCAAACCAGTCAATTCTAAAGGAAATCAACCCTGAATATTCATTGGGTGGACTGATGCTAAAGCTGAAGCTCCAGTAGTTTGGTCACCTGATGTGAAGAGTCAACTCATTGGAAAAGACCCTGATCCTGGGAAAAAGTGAGGGCAGAAGAAGGAGGTAACAGAGGATAAGATGGTTGGATGGCATCACCAACTCAATGGACATGGGTTTGAGCAAACTCCAGGAGATAGTGAAGGACAGGGAAGCTGGAGCGCTGCAGTCAGTCCGTGGGGTAAGAAAGAGTCACACATGACTTAGCAACTGAACAACATGTTGACGACCCACTTTTGACAGGCATGATTGAAGAGTGTGCCTGCAAAGGCGGGACTTTGTGATGGGAGGGGCTGAGTGATATCCTCCTCATCTTTTCTATGCCACCCCAATCTGCCCAAAACTCAAATCACTCCTCCTTCTACCTCTCCTCCTTCAGATCAAATTTCTACAGCCCTTTCATCCTTCTAATCCTGGCAATCTCCAGCACGTTTTCAGAGAGCACATAGCTGGCCTCCTTTCCTTCAGAGGACCCAGGAGAAGAACCCCCTATACAGACCGTAGCCAAATCTTTTAACTTCATGAGCTTCAGCTTCCATAGCTATAAAATGGACATTTAGGGAGTTCCTTGGTAGTCTAATGGTTAGGGTTTGATGCTTTCACTGCTGTGATTTTCACTGCATTTGACTTTGCAATTATAGTTCAATTTCTGAACTTTCTATTATGTTCCACTTATTTTTTTGGTCTTTCTTTACACCAGCACCACACTTTCATGATTACTGTAGCTTTATAATGTCTTGAAAACAGGTAATGTAAGTCATTCAACCTCCTTTTTCAGTCATTTTGCCTAATTGAAGTCCTTTGAATTTTCATTATAAACTTTAGAATTGGCTTCTAAGTTTCTCTTAAAAAAAGAAAGAAAGAAAAGTCTGCTGGGATTTTGATTGGAATTACACATTATAGCTGTAGACCAATATGGATAAAATTGACATCTTAACAAAATTAAGTCTTCCCATCCATTGATATACTATATCTCTCCACTTGTTGAGGTCTTCTCTATTTTATTGCAGTAACATTTTGTAGTTTTTAGTGCACAGGATTTGCACATTTTGTCAGAATCTCCCCTAAGTATTTCATATGTTTTAATGGTATTTTTAATTACAATTTCTGATTGTTAATTGCTACTATAGTGAAGTCAACTTTTTTTTTTTTTTGGCTGCCCTGGGTCTTCATTGCTGAGCGTGGGCTTTCTCTCGTTTCAGTGAGCAGGGGCTCCTCTCTAGCTGTGGTGCACGGGCTTCTCATTGCAGTGGCTTCTCACTGTGGAGCACAGGCTCTATGGTGTGCAGGCTCAGTAGTTGGGGCACAGGGGCTTAGTTGGCCCCCCAGGTGTGGGAATCTAAACTCCCCAACTAGAGATCACATCTGTGTCCCCTGCCTTTGCAGGTAGATTCTTAGCCAGTGGACCACCAGGGAAATCCCAACCAACTGATTTTTGAGTATTATCCTTGTATCTTTAAACCTTGTTAAATGTACTAATTATTTCTAGGAGTTGCTTACTTTTGAAGACTCCAAAGGATTTTCTACAGAGATGGTCATGTCATCAGCAAATAGATAATTTTATTTCTTCCTTTCCAATGTTAATGCCTTTTATTTCTTTTTCTTGCCTTATTGCACTACCTAGACCCTCCAGTGTTGGAAAGAAGTAATGACAGTAGACATCTTTGCCTTGATCTCAGGGAGAAGCATTCAGATTTTCATATTAATGTTAGCTGTAGGTTTTTCATGGATACCCTTTATGAAGTTTAGAAAATTCCTTTCTGTTTCTAGTTTGCTAAGAGGTTTTCTTTTTTTTTCCTGCCAGAAGTGAATGTTTAGGAAATTCCCTGGCAGTCCAGTAGTTAGGACTCAATGCTTTCACTGTTGTGGGCTTGGGTTCAATCCCTGGTCAGGGAACCAGGATTCTGCAAGCCATGTGTCATGGCCAAAATATAAAATAAAAGTAAATGGATGTTTAATTTTGTCAAATGCTTTTTCTGCATCTACTGAGATGATCATATTTTTTTCCTTTTTTAAACTTTCAGTATGTAAATTACATTGAGTTAACATTCTGGAACAGATCCTACTTAATGCTGATACATTTTTAAATGTATCATTTGTTTCTATTTACTAAATTTTAAAAATAATTTTGCATCTCTGTTCTCAGGAACTATTGGTCTGTAATTTTCTTGTAACTCCTTTATTTTGATATGAGTGCAATTCTGGCCTCAGAATTAGTTGGGAAATATTCCCTTCACTGATTTTCTGAGTTTGTAGAAGTGCCATTTTAAAAAATTAAATGTATGGTAGAGTTCAGCAGTCAAGCCACCAGAGACCAGAGTTTTCTTTGGAAAGGGGTTTTCAAAATTCAAGTTCTTAAATATATTTAGGATTTTTCAGGCTACCTATTTCCTCTTACCTGAGCTCTAGTAGTTTGTGAAATTGTCCATTTCATCTGTATTGTCAAATTTAGGGGCAAGATTCAGTACTTTCCTGGTGGTCCAGTGGTTAAGAATCTGCCATGCAATTCAGAGGACACCAGTTCGATCCCTGGTCAGGAAACTAAGATCCCAGGTGCTGCAGGGCAACTAAGCCAGTATGCCCCAACTACTGAGCCTGTGTGCTCCAAGCCTGCACGCTACAACTAGAGAGCCTGTGGGCCACAAGGAAGGTCTCAAGTGCTGCAACTAAGACCTGATGCAGCCAAACACATAAGCATTTTTTTTAATTTATGAGCAAAATTTTATTCATAATATTCCTTCATCCTTTTCCATATCTGTTAACATTTGTGGTTACGTCCATTCTTGCATTTATTGTCTTTATTTTTGGCCATGCCAAGGGGCATGCAGGCATGTGGGATCTCCCCACCAGGGATCAAACCCATGCCCCCTGCATTGGGAGCGTGGAGCCTTGACCACTGGACCACCAGGAAATTCTTTCATTTTTGATGTTGGTAGTTGGGTGTTCTTTTTTTTTCCCTTGATAATGTATGACTTTAATTTATCAATTTTATTCATCTTCACATAAAAAAACACTTTTTGGGTGCATTGAGTTTCTCTATTGTTTTCCTGTTTCCTACTTCACTGATTTCTGCTATGATCTTTTTAACTCCCTTGTTTCTTACTTTGGGCTTAATTTTCTCTTCTTTCCAATATCTTAAGGCAAAAGCTGAGGTCTTTGAAATCTTTTTTTATGATATAGCTGTTTGGTGTGCAAATTTCTCTCCCAGCAGTGCTTTAAGTGCCTCCCACAAATCTGGATGTTTCATTCAGTTCAAAATATTAATACTTCATATTTTCACTTTTCATCTTTGGTCTGTGAGTGGTTTTGAAGTATGTGCCTTCATTTCCTGATATTTAGGGGACTTTCCAGATATCTGTTTTTTTAAAATATATCTTAATGTTTATTTATTTTGGCTGTGCTGGGTCTTTGTTGCTGCATGCAGGCTATTTCTAGCTGGGGCACAAGGGCTTCTCTTTGCAGCGGCTTCTCTCGCTGTGAAACACAGGCTCTAGGCGCACAGGCTTCAGTAGCTGTGGCACGTGGGCTCAGCAGCTCTGGTGTACGGGCTTAGTCATTCCGTGGCATGTGGGATCTTTCTGGACCAGGAATTGAACCCATGTCCCCCACACTGCAAGGCAGATTCTTAACCACTGTACCACCAGGGTTGTCCCTCTGTTTTAAATTTCTAATTTAAATCATTTTGATCAGAGAACATACTTTGTTTGATTGGCATTGTTTTAAACTTACTGAGACTTGTTTTACTGTCCAGAATGTGGTCTATCTTGTAAATGTCTAGTGGGCACTTGGAAACAATACTCCACTTGGGTGGAGTATCTATAAATATCAATTAGGTCAAATTATTTACTGTTATTGTTCAATTCTCTATGTCCTTACTGACTTTTCAAATGTTCTATTAATTACTGAGAGATGATAAAATAATTGTGGATTTTTATATTTGGTTTTAGTTTCACATATTTTTGAAGCTCTTTTTAAAATAATTTTTAAATTGTTACATAATTTTTAAAGGTTACTTTCCATTTACAGTTATTACAAAACATTGGCTGTATTCCTCATGTTGACAATACATCCTTGAGCCTACCTTACACCCAACAGTCTGTACCTCCCACTCCTCCACCCCTACACTGACCCTCCCCCTTCACTGGTAACTGCTATTAACTGTTTTATCTGAGTCTGAGAAGCTCTTTTTGGAAGTACATAAACATTAGGTCATGCTCTTTTAACGAACTGACTTCTTTATCATTATAAAACATCATTTTTATCCCTTGTAAAATACTTTGCTTTGAAATCTAGCTCATCTAATATTATTATAATCACACTGCCTTTCTTCCAATTACTGTTAACAAGCTATATCTTCTTCCTTCATTCTATTTTTTTCATCATTCTATTTTTAATGTATTTGTTTCTTTAAAACAGGTTTCTTGTAAGTAGAATATAGTTGGGTCTTGCCTTTTTAATCACATGTAATAATATTTGCCTTTAAATTGCAATGCTTAAGCCATTTACATTTATTTTACTATTCTCTACTTATTTATGGTTGCACGGGATCTTCGCTGATGCCTGTGGGCTTTCTCTAGTTGCAGTGCACAGGCCTCTCATTGCTGTGGTTTCTCTTGTTGCAGAGCACAGGCTCTAGTGAGCACAGGCTCTAGTCGTTGTGGTGTACAGGCTTTAGTTGCTTCACGGCATGTGGAATCTTCCCAGACTAGGCACTGGACTCGTGTTCCCTGCATTGGCAGGCTAATTCCTACCCACTGTTCCATCAGGGAAGTCCTTAAACAATTTACACTTAGTATGATTATTGATATGGTTTAAATCTACCATCTTTCTATTTTTTTCTATTTGTCCCATCTGTTCTTTGTTCCCTTTTGCCTCTTCTGTGTTCTTCTGAATTAATTATGATTCCACAAGTGGAATGAATGGCACATTTGATTTCATCTCTTTTTTCTTTTATTGGCGACACCTGGCCTCATTCAAGGTCTTCATTCTCCTACCAGGAATCACCTGCGCCCCCTGCAGTGCAAGCGCGAAGTTCTGGCCACTGGACCACCAGGGAAGTTCCAGATTTCATTGTATTTTATTGTTCTTCAATCTTTCTATGTTATTGCTATTTTGAGCAAGTTGTTATTCATTCCATTTCCTCTCCTTCCTTGCTATTTTGAAAGTTCTATTAATACTTCTCCATTCCTTTGATAGTAATCTTCCTTTCCAGCACTGATAGTCAAATATGTATTTCTTTACCATTATTTGAAAATATACCAATTATTTCTTTCATTAATGTGTTTTATTTCCTGTCACTTTCACCTCAATAAAAGAGACCTTTAGAATTCTTTTACTTACCTCTTTCACTCTGCTTTTGATTCCTAGGTTTTGCTGAAATAGTATATTTATGGTTCTAGATAAAATTAGATGCCTATCAATCTCCATAAACATTTAGCAGTATAATATTTTACCAGATTTGTTCTTTCTCCTTTTCATCTTCTCCTATCTTTACTTCTCTGTTCTCTAACCAAAATTTTCTTGACTATTTTCCTCAGGTGAGAAATGGAATTGATATACCCTCTGAATCCTTTATATTTCCATGTATCTTTCTTTTGCACTAACAGTTGAATGCTTCCTCAGCTGGGTATGAGATTCCGGGGTAGCCATCCTTTTCTCTCAGTATATATGCACTGTTAGATTTCAGTGCTGCAGATGAAAAGTTCTGTGTCAATTTGATCCTTTTTGCTTTGTAGATAACTTGTTCTTTCTGTCTAGATACTTGAAAATGTCTTTCTTTAATCTTGGACTTCAGGAGTTCCAAGCATAGATGTCTCCCTTCTCTTTTTGTATCTTCCTATGTGCCCTTTCAGTTTGCAAGGCAGAACTTTCTTCAGGTCAGCAAAATATCCTATTTTTAAATTACTGCCTCTCCTTCTTTTATGCCTTTTTTTTTTTTGGAACTAATATATTTGAATGTTAGGATTACTGGGTCCATTCTCCAAGTCTCATATTTTCCTCATTATTTCCATTTCTTTGTATTATTTGCTCTGTGCTTTGAAATATTTTTCCACTTGTTCTGCCAAGCCACTAATTTGAGTCCCGGCGGTGAACAGACTTCTTTCTTCAAATAAATATGCTGATTCTTGTTGTTGTTGTTGAAGATAATAGTTTTAGTTTCAGAAAGTAAATTTTTAGTACACTACTTGAATCTTTTTAGCTGCTCCTAATATTTTCTTGAGTTGTCACATACCTCTTCAGTGGTTCCTGCGCTGTCTGGTGGACAAGACCAGCTGTAATGATCTCATTCCTGTAGGGCCAAGGCCCTCTGAGTCATGCCCTTAAAATATGCCCACCATCCTGACCTCTGCTCCAGGGCTCTCCAGAGCTGCTCTCCAGGCTCCTGTGTGGTGAGAATGAGGAAACTCCTCACCTGTCTCCCCAGACTAATGCCAAGTCCAAGCCTACATTTGCATACCCTGCCCACTGGCCCCAGCAGCAATATGGCCAAAGAGAGAAAAGTGTTCCGAGATGGGAGTAAAAAATTCCCTTAGAATGGTGGTTCTCAAATTCGAGCATGTATTAGAATCATCTCCAGGGCTTGTAAATATGGATGGTTGAACCTCATCCCAGGAATTTTTGATTCATGTGGTCTAGGGTGGGGCTTAAGTATCTGCGTTACTAACCAGTTCCCAGAGAACACTATTGCTGCTGATCCAGGAACCACAATGTGACAACCACTGTGTTAGAATATACCAAACCAAGCCTTCCTCCTTCATCTTCTTCAAAATGATACTGTTTTGGGGGGCAAAGAAAGTAATCCAGTTTCAGGGAGATATCATCACCTCATCTTACATTGGGTTCTCCCATTTGTTCTTAACATTGACACTTGTACACAGCTGGGCTCTATCCAGGCCACCTCCTCACCAAGGTTACAAGTAAATTTAGTTAATTTCTGCTGATAGTTCCTTCCATCATACTTATGCACTGCATTTTATATATGTCTCTTGGACACTGAAGTGAAGTTGCTCAGTTGTGTCCGACTCTTTGCAACCCCATGGACTGTCGACTACCAGGCTCCTTCATCCATGGGATTTTCCAAGCAAGAGTATTGGAGTGGGCTGCCACTTCCTTCTCCAGGGGATTTTCCCAACCCAGGGATCGAACCCGGGTCTCCCGAATTACAGATAGACACTTAACCATCTGAGTCACCAGGGAAGCCCTCCTTGGACATTTAGTAGTGGACATTTATTTTGGATGTGGACCATTTTAAAGTCTTTATTAAATTTGTTACAATATTGCTTCTGCTGTATGTTTTGGTTTTCCAGCTGCAAGGCACATGGGATCCTAGCTCCCCGAGCAGGGATCAAACCTTGCACTGGAAGGCAAAGTCAACCACTGGACCACCAAGGAAGTCCCTGCAGTGGACATTTAGCATGGGCCTGAGGAGACTGGGGTTTTCTTTGGGACTTCCTAGGAACTAGTTCTTAAAACATATTTAATTTTACTAAATTTACTAAGAGCAGCCAGAAGTTCTCCAGGATAGCTAGACTTGGAGTCATTTACATGTTCAGCATCAGTGCATGAGATTTTCTCACATATTAAGGGCAGGAGATACTTAACTTTGTATATAAGCAGCCAGTTGTTCCATTTGTTGAAAAAGACTAAGTTCTCCACTGTATTGCCTTTGCAACTTTGTCAAAAACCAACTGATCCTATAGGTATGGATCTATTTCTGGACTCTGATTTCTGTCCCATTGATCTATTATTATGCTAATACCATTCTGCCTTTTTGGCCTTCTCTAGTTGCAGCGAGCAGGGGTTACTCTCTAGTTGCAGTGGCTTCTCTTGTTGCAGAACACGAGTTCTAGGCATGCAGGCTTCAGTAGTTGCGGTGTGTGGGCTCACTAGTTGTGGCAGACAGGATTAGCTGCCCTGAAGCATGTGGGATCTTCCTGGATCAAGAATCAAACCCATGTCCTCTGCATTGGCAGGTAGATTCTTAACCACTGGACAACCAGGGAAGGAACTGGAATCAACTGTTAATTTCTACAAAAATTATGCTAGGATTTTGATTGAGATTACACTGACTTTCTAGATCAGTTTGAGGAGAACTGCTACGTCAGCAATACTGTGTCTTTCAATCCATAAACATGGTATACCTCTCCATTTAACCTTGCTTAATTTCTCTTAGCAATGTTTCTAGTTTTCGGTGTCTAGAATTTCCACATCTTAAGTCAGAGTTGTCCCTAAGTATCTCATTTTTGGTGATATTGTGAGTGATACTGTCTTTTCATTTCAATTTCCGACAGTCTGTTGCTAGTACACAGAAAATTAATTTCTGAATTTTCTATCTTGTGTCTTGTAATCTTGCTAAACTAGGTCTATTAATAGTAGCATTTTGCAGCTTCATCAGAATATTCTACATATTCTAGCACCTGAAAATAAAGATAATTTTTCTTTTTCCTTTCCAATTGCTATGTCCTCTATTTTTCTAACCTCTAGCACAACTTTAAATAGAATGAGTGAATGTGGACATCTTTGCCTTGCCCCTGATTTAGAGAGAAGGATATGTGTAGATGAGTTTTTCATCAACTTTATTCAAATATAATTTACATACCATTCAGTTTATCCACTTTAAAAAGGTAGAAATTAATAATTTTAGTACATTCACAGATTTGTGCAACCATCACCAGAATTCATTAATTTCAGTACATTTTCATCACTGTCTCAAAAAATCTTGTACCCATTCCCTCTAAACACTTCAGCTTCAGGCAGTTGTTTTCTAAAGGGGCTGCACCAGGTTATAGTCCCACCAGAAGTGTAGGAGGCTCCAATTTCTCCATATCCTCACCAACACTTGCTATTTCTCTTTTTAATTATAGCCATCTTAGTGGGTATGAAGTGGTATCTTGCTCCCTGATAATTGATGATGTTGAGCATTTCATCATAAGCTTATTAGCCATTTATGTATCTTCTTTGGAGAAATGTATATTCAGATCCCTTGTCTTTCTTTTTTTTTTTTTTTCTGGCTGCACCATGTCTTAGGTGCAGCAAGCAGAATCTTCAGTCTTGGTTGTGGCTCACAGGATCTTTAGTTGCAGCATGTGGAATCTAGTTCCCTGACTAGGGATCTAACCCAGGCCCTTTGCATTGGGAACGAAAAGTCTTAGCCACTGGACCACTAGGGAAGTCCCAATTCTTGCCCATTTTTAAAGTGAGTTATTTGTCTTTTATTATTGAGTTGTAAGAATTTTCCATCTACTCTAGATATTTACCCTTTCAGATATATGACTTCAAATATCTTCTTCCATTCTTTTTTTTTTTTTTTTTTTTTTTAGTTCTACCACTTAATTGCTACCAACCCATCTCCCTCCATCCTCATGTACACATGCTCAGTCATGTAACCCCATGGACTGCAGCCCACCAGGCTCCTCTGTCCATGGACTTTTCCAGGCAAGAATACTGGAGTGGGTTGCCATTTCCTTCTCCCTTCTTCCATTCTTTAGACTCTTTTTACCTCCTTGACGCACAAACTTTGAAGTACAAAATTTTTTAATTTTGCTGAGAAAAAAATTATCTATTTTTTCTTTGGTTGCTTGTACTTTGGTGTCATATGTAAGAAGTCTTTGCCTACCCCACGCTCACAAAGATTTACTCCTCCATTTTCTTCCCAGAGCTTCATGGCTTTAGCTCTTACATTTCATAGCTCAGGTGGTAAAGAACCATCCTATATGCAGGAGACCTCAATTTGATTCCTAGGTTGGGAAGATCCCCTGGAGAAGGGATAGGCTACCCACTCCTGTATTCTTTGGCTTCCGTGGTGGCTCAGATGGTAAAGAATCCACCTGCAATGTGGGAGACACTGGGTTCGATCCCAGGATTGGGAAGATCCTCTGGAGGAGGGCATGGCTCCAGTATTCTTGCCTGGAGAATCCCCATGGACAGAGGAGCCTGGGGGGCTATAGTCCATGGGGTCACAAAAAGTTGGACATGACTAAGCACAGCACAGGTCTTAGATTTAGTTCTATGATCTGTTATGAGTTAACTTTTGTGTATAATGTGACAAAGGGGTTAAACTCTGTACATGGATATCCAGTCATCCCAGCATCATTTATTGAAAAAGACTATTCTTTCCCCTAATGAATTGTCTTGGCATCGTTGTTGAAAATCAATTGAGTGCAAATGTGAGGGTTTATTTCTAGATTCTCAGTCTATTCCATTGACCTGCATGTCTATCCTGTAGCCCACATTGTCTTGATTACTGGAGCTTTGTAGTAATCAAAGCTTCCATTGTAATCAAAATTCCATTCAGGACATGGCCCTGTCTCAGCATTGATGTGTGACAGTATGTAGCAGAAGGGAATAGCACCACGACACCTCCAGCTGACAGTAAAAACACTTAAACCTCTGAGCCAACTTTAAAATGTATATGGTAATAAGAAAGAGCTAAAAATAACATGCTACAAACTAAGGAAATGTGCAAGCTCATTATGTTGGCACCAGAGAATTTGCTAAAAATGAACTTCAGGAAATTTTCAAAACTAGGCCATCAGACTACCGGATTCTTCTAAAAGGCAGAAACTGGATCTCAAGAACTAAAGAAAGTACAGAACTATTGCATTGGGGGGATAAAATTAAAGAGATGGTGGCTTATACAAACAAATGATATTCCTCTTTAGAACAAAATACATCCTCTGCTTAAGAGACACTTTCATGACCTTGTTAAGAATCTGAGCTTTGTTCAGCCTCAGCTGCCTTATTTGTAAAATAAGGGTTTTAAAAATCCACCTACAGATGGAGGTTGTACCAGATGAGTTCCTGTGCTGGCCTCTCAACTCTAAGACAGAAAATTCTGCAACACTTGTACTGCTAATGCTAAACCAGGGTCTGTAAGTTTATACAAAACCCAATTGGCAAGGTTCTTCACTTAACATTAAAAAAAAAAAAAAACACCTCTCTAAAAAAGAGATGAGTCACGGTGAGATGTGGGGAATGGGAGGGAGGCTCAAAAGAGAGGGGATATATGTATACATACAGCTGATTCAAAAAAAAAACAAAAAACATATAGCTGATTCACATTGTTATACAGCAAAAACTAACACAACATTGTAAAGCAATTATACTCTAATTTTTTTAAAAAAATTTTTAAAGATTTAAAAAATGCAAGAGGTCTTCCCTGGTGGTCTGGTGGCTAAGACTCCGTGCTCCCAATGCAGAGGGCCTAGGTTCAATCCCTGGTTGGGGAACTAGATCCCATATGCAACAGCTAAAGATCCTGAATGCTGCAAATAAGACCTGGTGCAGCCAAATAGATAAATTAATTTTTTAAAAACGCAAAAAGAAAAAAAGAGATAAAGTAAGCATCCCAACTCTGTACCTCACCTCACCCACTACCATCCTAGGTTATCAATCCATTCTCTCTGCTGTTCCCGTGCCCGCTCCCAGGGGTACATCACTCCCCCCTTTAAAGCTCTGGTCCTTTGTTTCCTTTAGCACAGTTAAGATGGGTTAGGAGTTCCCAAGGATGTCAATATATATTTTAAGAGTACATGAATATATCCAGTATCAATGAACACACCTGTGCCTCTGTTGTGGTGTCTAAATGCCGCTCTCCACTATAAGGAATCAGGGCTCCTTGCAGATTGCAAGACTGGGCAGAGAAGGGACAAGGTTTTTGCTGTGCCAGAAACAAAAGCTGTGTGTTTTTGTTTTTGTTTTAAGACATGTCTAAAGGACATGGGAGCCAGATAAAAGGAGCTCTCTATGGTCAAACTTGGATAATTTGAGCATTAAAAAATAAGTAAAGATAGACATGGATTAGAAACTACTGAATAAAACAAGGGTCCATGTTGAAAAAATATAGACAACTAAATGAGTAAGGAGAAGGGAGGGCTCTTCTTTATAGTCCCATACAAATCCCAAATTGTAAAAGTGGAGGGAGTGTTGGAGTTACAAAACTACCATTTGGCCACCATTATACTAAAAGTTGGCTTGGCAAGATTTATGAGAGGATGCTAAGTCTAGGTGGGGAAAATATGAAGAGGAACAGGATATTTGCAAAATCTCAGAATGTCTCCTCAGATTATTAGTTGCAAAGGGAATAATAGTAACTATGCCATGGAGAAACCAGATACTACCTTGACCACTTTTTTTTTTTTTTTTTAATTTTTATTTTTCAGTGGGTTTTGTCATACATTGATATGAATCAGCCATAGAGTTACACGAATTCCCCATCCCGGTCTCCCATCCCACCTCCCTCTCCACCCGATTCCTCTGGATCTTCCCAGCCCAACAGGCCCGAGCACTTGACTCATGCCTCCCACTTGGGCTGGTGGTCTGTTTCACCACAGATAATATACATGCTGTTCTTTCGAAACATCCCACCCTCCCCTTCTCCCACAGAGTTCAAAAGTCTGTTCTGTACTTCTGCGTCTCTTCTTCTGCCCTGCATATAGGGCCATCGTTACCATCTTTCTAAATTCCGTATATATGTGTTAGTATACTGTAATGTTCTTTATCTTTCTGGCTCACCTCACTCTGTATAATGGGCTCCAGTTTCATCCATCTCATTAGAACTGATTCAAATGAATTCTTTTTAATTGCTGAGTAATATTCCATGGTGTATATGTACCAGAGCTTCCTTATCCATTCATCTGCTGATGGGCATCTAGGTTGCTTCCATGTCCTGGCTATTATAAACAGTGCTGCGATGAACATTGGGGTGCACGTGTCTCTTTCAGATCTGGATTCCTCAGTGTGTATGCCCAGAAGTGGTATTGCTGGGTCATATGGCAGTTCTATTTCCAGTTTTTTAAGAAATCTCCACACTGTTTTCCATAATGGCTGTACTAGTTTGCATTCCCACCAACAGTGTAAGAGGGTTCCCTTTTCTCCACACCCTCTCCAGCATTTATTGCTTGTAGACTTTTGGATAGCAGCCATCCTGACTAGCGTGTAATGGTACCTCATTGTGGTTTTGATTTGCATTTCTCTGATAATGAGTGATGTGGAGCATCTTTTCATGTGTTTGTTAGCCATCTGTATGTCTTCTTTGGAGAAATGTCTGTTTAGTTCTTTGGCCCATTTTTTGATTGGGTCATTTATTTTTCTGGAATTGAGCTTCAGGAGTTGCTTGTATATTTTTGAGATTAATCCTTTGTCTGTTTCTTCATTTGCTATTATTTTCTCCCAATCTGAGGGCTGTCTTTTCACCTTACTTATAGTTTCCTTTGTTGTGCAAAAGCTTTTAAGTTTCATTAGGTCCCATTTGTTTATTTTTGCTTTTATTTCCAATATTCTGGGAGGTGGGTCATAGAAGATCTTGCTGTGATTTATGTCAGAGAGTGTTTTGCCTATGTTCTCCTCTAGGAGTTTTATAGTTTCTGGTCTTACATTTAGATCTTTAATCCATTTTGAGTTTATTTTTGTGTATGGTGTTAGAAAGTGTTCTAGTTTCATTCTTTTACAAGTGGTTGACCAGTTTTCCCAGCACCACTTGTTAAAGAGATTGTCTTTTTTCCATTGTATATCCTTGCCTCCTTTGTCAAAGATACCTTGACCACTTTTCACCTTGATGAAAACTATATCACCAATAAGGAGCAGATGGACATTATAGACCTTGTGATGTGCTTCTCTGAAAGGACACACTTGGCAAATCACATTACAGCTTAGAATGCATAACCTGAATTCAGCTATGAGGAAGCAGCAGGAAAAAACAAGTTCATGAACATTCTATAATACAACTGGCCTGTATTTTGATAAAATGTCAAAGCTAATGACAAAGAAAGGCTGAGGAACTATTTTAATTAATTAATTCAGTCAGTCTTTGGCCATGCCACACAGCATGTGGGATCTTAGTTCTCCTGCCAGGAATCAAACTCCTCTGTTAGAAGCTCAGAGTCTTAACTACTGGACCACCAGGGAAGTCTTGGAATTATCTTAGAATAAAGGAGACAAAAAGACATGACAACAAAATGTAATACATGATCTGGGACTAGAGTCTCATACTGGAGGGGGAAAAAAATGCATTGTTGGGACAATCCACAACTTCAGAATATAGACTTCAGACGAAAGTATAGTGTCATGTTAAATTTCCTGAATTTGATCATTATATCATGGCTAAGATAATGTTCTTGGGAAATACACACTATAATATTAAGAGAGAAAGAGTCGTATTGTTTATGACTCCCCAATGGTTCTGAAAAAGATAGGTTATAGTACATATATAATGATAAAGAAAATTTGTGAAAATTATACATTCAGGTAAAGAGTATACTGAAGTACTTGAAGTTTCAAATTATTTCAAAATAAAAAGATTTTTTAAAAGTATATAAACAGAAGAGAAATAGCCAACTGAGCACCTAGGATGCATTAGAACAGTTCCAAGTATCCAAATACTAACTTTACTATAGTCTGTTCCCTTTCATCCACTCTCCTAAAAAGACTCTCACCCCAGTCTCAAGAGCTGCCACATCCAATGTGCCCCACCCAGCTTTTAGTTCCCCAGATCTTGGCCTGCCACCCTATAAAGTCAATATCTTCCTTCCCGAGCCATGGCGAGGCTAGCCTCTTTAATACTTGGCCCCTTTAAACAAAAACAAAAAAATACCCATTCCAATATTATGATTCACCCAGGTGTTCCCAAAAAGCTTATTTCCTATTTGATAGAAATGATTTCTTGAGGCCAAGGCCCAGGTGAGGGGCCAAACCTGTGTATGCCTTCATCCTTTCTCACAAGCAGTAGAACCATGGCACAGGGTTAATAAAACAGCCCTGACATGCATACACCTATGAATTACATAAACCTGTCATCGGAAGCAGACTAGACCCACAGTTCAGAGCTAGAGGAAGATGGTCTGAATTTATCTTTGACCCACCACTTAAAAGTTATGTGGCTGGGGACTTCTCTGGTGGTCCAGTAGGTAAGGTACAAGCTCCCAATGTAGGGAGCCTGGGTTCAATCCCTGGCGAGGGAACTAGATCCCACATGCCACAACTAATACCCCACACAGTCAAATAAATTAAAAAAAAAAAGTTATGTGACTGAGAGCAAGTCAACTAGTACCTGGAGTTCATTAAACACTCACTCAACATTACCCACCTAGGAAGTACCAGACTCCAGTCTGGGAGGCAGTGACACAAAATCTCTGCTCCCAGAGCTGACATTCCAGTTGGGTGAGACCCACGGGGACAGAGGTGTTGCTGGGTCAGGGGAAGTAAGCAAATGAGTTAATTAATTAATTAGTGTATGCCAGATGCTTATACATGCTATGGAGAAAAACAGGGCAGATAAAAGAAAAGAGGGTGAAAATGTAATTTCAAATCAAGAATTCAAGGAAGGCTTCACTAAGGATATAACATCTGAACAAAAATCTAAAGGCAATCAGGGAGCGAGAACCATGTAGACAGGTGAACACTGAGGCCAAAGGGGACAGCAGTGCAAAGGCCCTGGAGCAGGGACAGGCCTCAGTTGAGGAATGACTGCTTCAATCTTAGGAGGGCTCTTGGAAGGCAAGGAAAGGAATTACAACACAGCGGGAGTTCAGTAACTGTGGATGGGAGAAGAAGAAAGAAACAAGTTACCATATTGTATCCAGAGATTTTTGAGGTTGAATTTTGGGAATGGAGGAAATAAGAATCAGTTTCATAAAGCTGGAGAAAAATATGTGACTGATTTTATGTCCTGTCTTTCTAGCCTTAAAAAATACTTTGCTGATGGAGGTAAGTCAAGAAATTTGAAGATTTTTTTTTTTTTTTGCTTTCTGGTTTTGCTTTGAGTTGAAAAACAGGGATTTTTTTAGTTTGCTTTTACAACGTTTAAGACATTTTTCAGATAAATAACTCTTAAAGATGAGGGCTTGGAGCTCAGATTACTAGTACTCTTAAAACAAATTTATTATTTGGAAGAAATCAGATATCATTTATAATAAAAATAACAGGTTTATAGGGAAATTATTAGTAATTTATGAATAGAAAATCTTTTTTCCCCCAAAATGGTCAAGTGAATTGGGTTTGAGATTTGGATGTTCTTTTACTATGGTTTGCACAGTCTGTATTTGCCTTTTCAAATAATTTTGGATGACTTTCACATGACCACGTTATTGTTTTCATAAACGGTATTTTTAGGAATTGGAAATAACAGAAAGTTCTGGAAGACTTGCCACTTGTCCTGAATAACTTATGTAGCTAAATGATGCTTTCCAAAAAAGTGACTGAGAAGCAACGCCAGCCTAGGATTTTAAGTGTTAAGTGGATGTTTTTATGTAAGAAAATAGCAATAATAGAAGACATAACAGTGGCTGGTTTTGTGGCTGGGTTTTTTTTTTTCCCCCAACCTGGTTTCTGTCGTTTAAATTAGAAAAGGAAGATTCTTACCTTTTTGGTATATGTGAAGATTTTTTTCAAGAGTGATTAGTGGACAAGGTTCTGGTCTCAAGATACAATCAGTGCCCATTTTGTTTTCAGTGTCATTAAAGTACAATTAACTTCAGAGCAACTCCACTTTTGGTCTTTCTCCTCCCATTCAAGATTTCTGGGAAATTTTCCCCCTTTTTTTAGCCTCTATTATACATTTTTAATGAATTTGCATTCCCCACTATTTTGTTGAAAGGTAACAAACTTTACAATATGCCTAAATAATATGGCTGAAAATTTAACTTTTATTATTTTCCTATTATAAAAGTAATATATATTCATTATATCATAAAAGGGGGGGGAAGCACAAAAACCATAAAGAAGTTCATTTTCAAACTGCTTATAACCCCATCCCAGGTAAAACTATTAATATTTTGGCATATTCCATCTCATCAGTCTTTTGAATACAGGTCAGATATTACCATATATACAGTCATATCCAGCTTTCTCAACATAACATTGTATTAAAATTATTTTTCTCCTATCTATAAAAGTCCTCTTTGTAAACACAATTTAAATGGCAGAGTAATATTCTACCATACAGATATCCTACCATTTATTTAAACAGTCTCTTAATATCAAATATTGGGTTGGCCAAAAAGTTCATTTGGGTTTTTCCATAAGATGTTATGAGGAAAAACCAGAACCAACTTTTTGGCCAGCCCAAAATTCACAGGAGAGCTAGTGGGTCAAAGCACATAAAAATGAAGACAGCTTTGTTTCCTAGAGAGTTTCTTCTTGAGAACATAAGGAGGAGATACAGGGAGATGGTGAGGGTTGGGAGAGGGATCCAGGCAGCAAGATGGAACGACTCAGAGATCCTGGCCCAGCCATTCCAGCTCGTTCAGCAGGAAGTCCATATCAGCCCGTGTCAGCGCAGGGTTGGCCACGACCATGCGGAAGAAGTTGCTCAGGGTACCATGGGGCTGGTAGCCAATCATCATGGAACCCTTCCTCACCATGCGCTCCTTGAGGATTGGGGCTACCTACAGGAGGAGTGGAGGGACCCTATAGCTGCAGCCCGGGGTCAGGGGAAGGGATGGGTTCCCCGACTTGCATCTCTCTCTACCTAGCTGCCTTCCAGAGACAGCAACTCACTGCTTGGATTCTGACCATGGCCCCAGTTTACCTTTGCCACCATACCTGGCCCACTGGACCTTCTCTACCTCCTGCATTCTCCTCCATCTCACCATTCTCCAAGTTGTCACACGGGCCATTTTCTGCTAAATCCTGACTTTTCACTGAATCTCAACAACCACTTTTTCAGTCTAACTTCAAGCCTTCGTCATCCTTGACACCTTCTCCCCTCTCTGAATTCCTGTAACATTTTTTATCTGTACCCTGTGATCTAATATATAATTTCCAAGATTGCCTTGAACACACTGGTTTCAAATAGGTAATGCTTGTTTTCTAAATGAATGACTCCTTAAGGGTGAGATTCCCTGGTGGGCTCAGATGGTAAAGAGTCTGCCCGCAATGCGGGAGGCCTGAGTTTGATCCCTGGGTCAGGAAGATCCCCTGGAGAAGAAAATGCCAACCCACTCCAGTATTCTTGCCTGGAAAATCCCGTGGACGGAGGAGCCTGCAGGGCTACAGTTCACAGGGTCGTGGAGAGTCAGACACGCCTGAGCGACTTCACTTTTAAGGGTGAGAATATTCTTGTCCTTTTGGATCATCTGCCGCCCCTAGTACTGATCTAACCTTAGGGGCCAGGACATATATCCTGGCCTGATAGGGTTGTTCTGTTCCCAGCATCAGTGAGTAAAACTTCTGAGACCTTTCTGCCCCTCTCAGCTCCCAGAACGCCCCACACAGCCAATCTATGTACTGCACACTGATGACTTCTGTAATGTCCCTCTCTGTCTTCTTCTTACTTTATAGAAGCATACCTTATTCTCCATCCCCCAGGCTCACAGAAATGGGGACAAGCGGGTGTCACCTTATGATTCACTGTCCCCACATCAGAGCGAGAGTAGCAAAGGTAGCTGCCATGCCGCTCACAGCCAGCAGGGGGCGGAAACGCACCAGCTGGTTAACCAGAGCCGGGAGAAAGCCTACCTTAGACAGCCTTTCACTGTAATCTGGACTCTCCTTCTTCCCCCGCAGACTGGGGGGCACGAACCAGAAACACACATTGACAAATTCAGGCTGGGAGGAATAAACAGGGGGAAGGTGTCAGCAGAGGAAGAGGGACCGCTCCCCTCTCACCGCCCCTCTTCTCCCATCAGGATTTTGCGTGAGACACAGGCTGGGGGCAGGGGGCCGGAGGACGCAGAAGAGCACAGGTGGGTCATACCTCCATGACCAATTCAAATCCCTCCCGCTTCTTCAGCTCCTCCACCAGGTACCTGTGATCAGAGAGTGAGAAATCACGGGTGGAGGAGGAAAGGCAGAGATACAGAAACAGAAGCGACCCAGAGAGTGAACCAAGAGAACACTGAGAGCAGGAAAGGGGTGCGGGGCTGTAGCCCCCACTCCTACCCGGCAAGGGCAAAGGCCTGGTCCACACGGCGCTCCAGCCCCTGCCCGCCCTGTGCCTTCCACATGAGCCACAGCTTCAGACAGTCCACGCGGCGGCCACACTGCACCACCTTGTCTCCGGTGTCCAGAGCCACGTCGTAGAACTTGTCCTGCTGGAAGAGGTAGCTGGCCTGGGACCCGTGACAGCGCTTGAGCAGGTTCTGCGGAGGGTTGGGGGGACAGTCAGACTCACCACCCCACTGAGATTCCCTCCAGGGCTGCACTGGCTGATTTCTTAGCTCAGTCCACGTGTTTCTTTCCCTGGAACCAGGCAGCACTAATGGGATGGCTGCCGGCTGACTGAAACCCTTTCTCTGGGTTTTCTTCCAACACTTAAGAGTTCTTCCCAAATGACCCAGGATCCCTCTGATAACAACTTATGTTGGGAAGTTTTTCCTTTGCCTGAAGACAGGGGGAGTGAAAGAGCCCATTACCGGGGATTAGGGTGGTCAGAGATATTCAGCTTCAGATGGGATGGTAAGGAGAACATGGTAAGGCCTGGAGCTCCCCTCAGGTGAGACACAAGAGAAAACAGAGGTCCAGGGTGGGAGGGGGGCCAGAGCAGGGCGGGGGCAGACCCACCGAGGTGTCCCGGAGAAGAAGAGCTGAGCACTGCAGGCCTGCGGAGAGGAGCTTGTGGGGATTCCAGGCCACGGAGTCAGCCCTGGGGTGGACAGAGCAAAGCAGGGTCAGCCAGCTCCCAGTTGAGCTGCCCAACTAGAGCCCCCCCACCTTTTCCAGATCTCCAGTAAAAGGGGCTTTGGTCTCACCTCAGCCCAGAGGAGAATTCCCAAATCTGACATCTAACTTCCCAGCCCCAATCAATCATCTCTCCCACTTCCCTCCCACCAGCCTCCTTCCCCTATTCCCATCTGAGCTCCCCGGTCCAAGAGTGTTCTCTGGATCAAGGATTTGAAGGGTGAGAGTCAGGGTGAAGGGGGCCATATGCACCTCTGGATCCCAGCCAGGAGATGTCTGTGTGTCTGTGACAGCAGGACGCTCCCACCCCAGGCAGCCTGTGGAGCAGAAGGAACAACATGGGCCTTGGCCTTGGCTCAGCCCAGCCCATTCTCAGGCCCGTCCCAACTCACATCCACGTGCAGCCATAGCCCGTGATGCTGGCACACATCCGCGATCGCATCCAGGGGGTCAAAGGCCCCCAACACGGTAGTACCAGAGGTGGCACTGACCAGGAATGGCACAGCACCCTGTGGCAAAAATGAAGAGGGAGACCAAGGCTGAGGACTCATCTGGAGAGCTATCCAGAGCCTGGTACTGAGCTCTGTGAACTCTTCACAGGCCTTACCTGGGCCCCGGCAACCTTACTATGTGTTACTGCCCCTTTTAATTTGCAAGTGAGGACACTAGGGTTCAGAGGTGTTAAGAAACTTGCCCCTGAACTGAAACTCCAGAGATGGAATTCAAACCTAGGTCTATCTGATAGTCTATCTCCTCAGCTTACACTCTTTCAAAAAAGTTGAATGCCTTACTGGAAGATCAAAATACTATTTTAAATCTTCTAACAGTATAAAATTTATGAGGAAATTGAATTCGTATTCAAAAAACTACTACAAAGAAAAGTGCAGGCCCAGATGGCTTCACTGATGGGTTAGTTCTACAAAACATTTATGGAAGAACTGACACCAGCTCTTCATTAACTCACAAAAAAAACAGAAGAGGAGGGAACACTTCTGAATTCATCCTATGAAATGAGTTTTACCCTGATACCAAAACCGACAAAATATCACAAGAAAAATATAGAATATATCTCATCTAAATAAAAACATAAAAATCTACAAAACACCAGCAAGCCAAAATCAGCAACATAGAAAAAGAATCATATACCATGACAAAGTGGGATTTGTCCCAAGAGTGCAGGTTTGGTTTAACATCCAAAAATCAATTAATATAATATATCCATTCAATAAAATAAAGCAAAAAAACCCCACATCTCAATGTGGTATAGTGATCATCTCAGTAGACATACAAAAACATTTGACAAAATTCTCATGATAAAAACATTCAGAAAAAAAAAAAAAAAGAATTTGAAGGGAATCTTCTTAACCTGATAAAGGGCAACTACCAAAACCCCACAGCTAACATCATCTCAGTGGTGAAAGATTGAAAGCCTTCCCCCTAAGACCAGGAACAAGATAAGGATGTTCACTCTCCTCATTCCTATCCAATACTGTGCTGAGGTTCTAGCAGGGCAATTAGGTAAAAAAAAAAAAAAAAAAAAAAGAAGCACCCAGGGACTTTCCTGGTGTTCCAGTGGTTAAGAATCCGCCTTCCATGCAGGGGACACGGGTTCCCTGGCCCAGGAACTAAGATCCCAGATGCCACAGGCAATGAAGTCAGGGTCCTGTAACTACTGCACCCACTGAGCCCACATGCTCTACAGCTCCTGTGCCACAACTAGAGAGGAACCCTCGAACCACAACAAAGATCCGACACGGCCAATTAAATAAAATACTGTTAATGCCGATCTTGTCTAGTTTGTGATTAAAGAGAAAAAAGTTTTTTTTTTTTAAATAAGAGGTATCCATATTAAAAAGGAAAAAAGCAAATTACCTGTATTTACAGATAACATATTATATCTAGAAAATCCTAAGGAACCCCTTGAAAAGACTGAGAATTAATAAATGAGTTCAGCAAATTTGCAGAGTACAAGATCAATATTCAAAAATCAGTTGTATTTTTACATATTAGAAACGAAAAATCAAAAACGGAAACAAGAAAATTTCATTTATAAGAACACTGAAAATAATAAAATACTTAGGAATAAATTCAATAAAAGAAATGCAAAACATATACTGTGAAAACTACAAAGCACTGTTGAAAAGAAATCAAAGAAGACCTAAATAAACAGAGACATTCAATGTTCATGGATCCACAAATTGAACACATTCCTATCAAAATTCCAACTGGTTTCTTTGCAGAAATTGACAAGCTGAGCCTAAAATTCAAGTGGAAATTTAAGGGACCTAGAAAGCCAAAACCATCCTGAAAAAGAACAAAGTTGGAGGACTCACAAATGCTGATTTCAAAATGTACTACAAAGCTACATTAAGGCAGTGTGGTCTATAGGATAGCCATGCAGATCAATGGAATAGACTGAGAGTCTAGAAATAAATCCTCACACTTAAACACTCACTGGGTTTTAACAAGGATGCCAAGACAATTCGCTGGGGAAAACAGACATTTTCAAAAACTGCTGCACACTGTTTACAATAGTCAAGACATGGAAGCAACCTAACTGGCCATCGACAGAGGAATGGATAAAGAAGATGTGGTACACATATACAATGGAATATTACTCAGCCTTTAAAAAGAATGAAATAATGCCACTTGCAACAACATGGACGGACCCAGAGATTGTCATACTGAAGTAAGTAAGTCAGACAGAGAAGAAGAAATACCCTATGACATCCCTTATGTGAGGAATCTAAAAAGAGCTGATACAAATGAACTTACAAAACAGAAAAAGACTCACAGAGAACAAACTTATGGTTGCCAGGGATGGGGGAAGGAGGATGAGAGTTTGGGATGGACATGTGCACACAGCTATATTTAAAATGGATAACCAACAAGGACCAACTGAACTCTGCTCAATGCTAAGTGGCAGCACCAACAGGAGAGAAGTTTGGGGGAGAATGGATACATGTATCTGTATGGCTAAATCCCTTTGCTATTCACCTGAAACTATCACAACATTGTTAACTGGCTATACCCCAATATAAAATAAAAAGTTAAAAAAAAATGGTGCTGCAACCATTTGCATGTGGTGATATAAACATATTTTTAAAATTTATACTTAAGTACATAGTTGAGGCATTTTCATGTTAATACATATATTCTCATCTTATTCTTTTAAATGGCTACATGCTGCTATAACAATAACTGTAACAACAATGGCAGCTAATATGTATATACTGCTTCAATGTTCCAAGTGCTTTACATACCATTAATTTCAGCCTTATAACAACTCTGTGATCAGTTCTATATCATGCTCATTTTACAAAGGAAGAAACTGACACAGATACACCATAATTTATCTATTGATGAATACTAAAATTTTTTTTTAATTTTATACTTCGCCCCAGCGCACACAATTCTAAGCAGTTGGAATGAAAATTTATAGGCTAATCCTAGTAGTAGGACTCTGAGTCAGTGGATAGATGTATTTAAAAATGGTACAGACAGTGCTGAAATGTCCTCTAAGACGGCTGCAGCATCTCTGCGTCCCCCGGGTGAAGGGGCCTCCACATCTCCCATCATTCCAAGTCCACGCTGTACAGACCCTCCCAACTCACAGAAACCTTCTGCGCTACCCTCTAGGTCCCCAACATCCTCCCTGCAGTGCCCCCTGGGACTCTACTCAGCGACTCAGTTCTGCCCTTGTCCCAGGGTCTGATTCTGCTCGTGGGTCTCGGCAGGACTGGGAACACTCACTTGGGAGGGATCACTTCAGCCCACCAGGGAAGACAGGCACAGGGTACAGGGGGAGAGACGAGGGGAGCCTTGAGCAGGGCCACTCAAAGACCCCTCCAAGGAAGGGACAGAGGGGCCCGGCTCCACTGCCCGGGCACCTCTCACTCACCCACCTCGGCCTTGGCCAAGCTGATCTGCCTCTCCAGATCCTCAGGGATCATTTTCCCTCTGGAAAAGAAAACTGAGTGGGTAGAGAAGTAATAGATTCTCTAGGCTAGGCGGCAGAACTTTCAAGAGCAGGGTAACATGTGGTTAGCAATGGGGAGGCCACAATGTTGATTTTTCCCTAAGAGGGGTAAACAGATCTCAGGGGACAGGGCGGAGACTCTAGCAGGCACTGGCAGATAGGAGAGGCAACTCGGAGGGAAGCGAGCAGGGAGAGAAGTCCGCCGCGGCGTGGGCCCAAGGCCAGAGCCTCCAGCAAGGGGAAGACATGTTGTGCCAGGCTGGGTCTGAGCCACGCAGACAGAAGGATCTTCACCTCTCATCTGCCTTGACCATTCGGACACTGTCGGTGCCAAGTCCCAGAAAAGCAGCTCCTTTCTTGATGGAATAATGACACTGTGGGCGAAGGAAGAGGGCAGGGAGGGTGGGGAAGAAAAAGACTGGTTAAATGACTGAGGCCCTGTAGACCAGGGCTGCTCAAACATTCACATGCCTACAAATCACCAGTGTGTCTGGTAAAGATGCAGATTCATATTCAGTAGGTCTGCACAGGGGCCAAAGATTCTGCATTTCTAACAAGCTCCCAAGTGATACTGATCTTCCCTGGTGGCTCAGTGGTAAAGAATACGCCTGCAATGCAGGAGACATGGGTTCAATCCCTGCGTGGGAAAGATCCCCTGGAGAAGGAAATGGCAACCCACTCCAGTATGCTTGCCTGAAAAATCCCACGGACACAGGAACCTGAGGGCTACAGTCCACAGGGTTGCAAAGAGTCGGACATGACTTAGTGACTAAACAAGAAGTGTGATAGTGATGCCACTGGTCCACGGACCACACTCTCAGGAGAAAGGGTGTGGACTGTGTACACTGCACTGGATGCCCCTCCGCTACCCCAGACAGCAGGCAGGTGAAGAAGGGCCCTTACACAGCCCCTCTGGTTGGAAGGAGGCACATCCGCCTATGGGGGAGGCCAGCCTCGGAGGAGAAGGGTCTGGGCAGGCTGAGTCGCAGGTCCCAGACTCAGCTGGCTGGAAATTAGAATCGGGAGCCCAGGGTAGGCCTGTGCCCTTCCCACCTCTTTCGATGTGAAGAGGGCCAGGGGCGGCAGTGCCCGGAGGCCCCTCTGTTTGCAGTCTGGGTATCGCTGATAGCGGGCCAGGTTCACAGCATACATGTTGGAGATGGAGCCACCTGTCACAGGGAAGGAAGGGGTGGTGGCAAGAGGGAGTGGCAGTGGGTCAAAACTGGAGCTTGGCTCTCCTGAACTCTCCACCCAGAAGCACAAGTGACTGGCTACCTGGCCAGGGGGTCCGAGGACTTGACAAATGGCATGCTGGTGACCCAGAATGGCAGGATCTGCAGATCTCCTGATTACCCCTGCTCCTCACCCTGGGCCGATCAAGGATCCACCCTCCACCCCCACCCCCCAGCCAGGACAGCAGGCACCAATCCCATGGACTGTTTGGCAAACACGAGGATACAGGGGAGTGGGCAGCTTCTCTCTGGTTTGGCCCAAGCCCAGTTGGAGAAGAAACAAAGGAGAATCACCCCTCCTGGCCAGCCCAGAGAAAGAGGATGGTGGGGGAGGAGGAACTCTTGAAAAGGCCCCCTCCTCTTCACATACCAGGGCAGAAGACCCCGTCCCCAGAGCTCCAGCCCACCAGGGCCCGGAGTTTCTTCAGCACCTCCTCCTCCATGAGGACAAACACAGGGGCAATTTCGTATGTGTACCTGCCAGGAGAGGGAATGATGAGAAAGGGAAAGAGCCTGGGAGGGACTCTCAGAGGAGGTGGAGAGTGGGAGTGAAAGGAGGAGTGAACTGAGTTGGTGACAAAGAACCAGGAAAGAAAGAATGAGACAACACTGGAGCTGGGATGCAAGATAAAGTTTGGGAAAGGGAACCCAAAGGGTAGGAGGGGAAAGACTCTGCCAGCAGAGATTCCTCTAAAAGAGAGGGGGGCAGACACCATTCTCCTCTCCTGCTCCCGGGGCCTGTCTCCCACAAACCCAAATCCTTTGTGGGGTGGAGGGCGGGGGTCCTGGGATGGCTCACTGGCTGGTGTTGAGGCTCTCGGTGACAATGCGCCCGGCCAGGGCATGGGGATCCAACCCTGAGAAGAGCTGGTTGAAGAAACGAGGGTGACCTGGAGAAGGGGGACACAGGCTCAGAGTGGAGCTGGGCACAAATTCCAGACACACCTCCCCCAAGCCCCAGACGTACAGGTCTTCACGCTGTAGCGGATCACGGCCCGGCAGCGCTCCAGGATCTGCTCCTGTGACTCGCCCTCGTGCCGCAGCTCCAAGTCCAGCAGCTGCTTCAGCTCCTCGGGCTCCTTCCACTCACAGACCTAGGAGGAGCAGCAGGAGACTCCGGGGGCACTGAGGCACCCAACTGACTGGTTGCCCAAACCACATCTCAACAGACAATAGACACCACAAACTGGCACTCAACACCAGTTTGTAATGTTTTCCAAGCAGCACGTGAACAAGGGTAAATAAACAGTCTGATCCAGTATGCAATCCTTGAGGCACACAATGAGGCGGTAATGGGTTCTGGGGAGAAGCCTGGACAGAGGAGGAAAGCTCTGAGTCAGGTCTGATGGACAGGAGGAGGAGGAGGAGGGAGAAAAGACCCACCTTCTCAAAGGCATTGGTCCCTTTTCGAATGACCTCATCCACCACAATCCTAAACACATCCTGGAGCAAGGCTTCTGCAGCCACAGGGTCCCCATCAAGGGAGAGGAGAGGTTGAGATTCAGCCATCAGGAGAAAATCTGTGAGCAGAGCAGGAGTTATTCCCTACTCAGCCTGTGGACCCCACCCAGACCTAACCAGTGAGACCTAACCTAACCCATTCCTCAACTCTGGAACGGGCCTAAGGCCCAGCCTTCACTGTACAGATAAGGACAAGTGAGAGTGTCCAGGGAGAGAGTCAGCAGAGACGGGCGGGAAAGAAAAAGGAGGTTAGTGCTGAGCAGATAGAATCCAGTGGCCTCCGTTCACCGAAGACAAAGGTGAGAAGCTTACCTTTCTGCTCAGGTCTCTGTCCAGATAAACTGGAAGCAGGGGACACAGTTGGCTTTTTAGAGTGTTAGGACCAGCGGAGCAGAGGGGGCAAGGTATAGGCAGCAGTCACATGACTGTGACCTCACTCTCGTGACCCTTGCCCTAAAGATTTGGGACAGGGCCAACAGGTTGAGATAAGTTTCCTGAATAATTGTTAGCTGATAGGATGAAAGGAGGAGAGCAGATATAAGGCAGAAACACGTGCCACCTCCACTTCAGGCTGGAGAGGAGCAGAGAGGAGAACCAGCAGAACATCCAACTTCCCACCGAGAACCAAGGGGCCTGGAGAGGGGATCAGAGAAAGGGCTGCTAGGCTAAGAGATAAGAGTGGGGAGTGGGGCAGAGGCAGGAAACTGCAGCAGCTGACCCTAGAGGCTGAGGTGGGGAGTGACCTGGAGCAAGACTAGGGAGGTAAAATAGTTTAGGCAGGCCCTCAGAGGTGGCTCAACTGGTAAAGAATCTGCCTGCAGTGCTGAAGACCTGGGTTCAATCCCTGGGTTGGGAAGATCCCCTAGAGAAGGGAACGCCTACCCACTCCAGTATTTTAGCCTGGAGAATTCCATGGACTCTATAGTCCATGGGGTTGCAAAGAGTCAGATGCAACTGAGCGACTTTCACTTTCAGAGGCCAATCTTTTTCGTCCCAACCCCTGGAGTCTTCTCAGAACTGTCCTGATTTCTAAAGCCCACTCCTTTGAAGAGCAGGAAGAAAGTAGCGCACACTGAGGGTAGCAGTTCGCTAAACAAGTAGAGACCTGTGCCTTGCAGGCTGAGCCGCTCAAGAAACAGGGAGTGGCCGTCTGAAGTGAGCACCAACTGTGTTCACACCAGGGTGCTGGGGAAGGAGGCACTGGCTAGATGCTGATCCCCACTCAGGAGGAGAGGAGAGGGATGAAGGCTGAAGACAGGGGAAGATTTGCAGGAGAACTGGGGCTGTGTCTTGAAGGAGGAAGGGAGGCATGCAGGGCCAGGGGAGGAAGGCCACAAGCTGACATTGGGGGTGAGTGTGGCTGATTCTCAGGTCAGTGAAGGCACCTGGCCACTGGAAAGATTTGCAAGGACATCATGGGGAGAAAGGCGAGAGGGGCAGGGCTGCACGAATTATGGAGGGCCTTGAGTGCCAGTCAGGCCAGGAATCTAGATTTTATCTGCAGAAAATGGAAAGCCATTGAAAGATTTTGTGGCAAGTTAACATGATGAAAACGATGCACTCAGAAGGCCAGCGTGTAGCAGCTGGATGTGAAAGAATGAACAGGCCATTGGTGTAAGCCAGGAAAGAGGTGACCCGCATGTGAACAAGGGAGGTGTGGGTAGGAAAGGACAGGGAGAGAAGCATGCAGGCTTAACCACTTGCCAGTTTACACTCAATTCAACACTTACAGAATCTACATGGGAGGGGAGGGAAGGGTCAAAGATGATCCTGGGGCTTGAAGCCCCAGGAAAAAGAAAAGTGCCCCTAAAAAAAACAGTGATGCACAAAGCGGAAGCTAGATGGAAAGCAAAATTGTTATTTCTTGGAAATACTCATCCAAGTGAAGAGGACTGGGGCTATAAACACTCATTTGGGAGGAAGTCAGGTGCAGCGCTCTGATGAGACGTGAGAATGAAAAGCACCCTTGGGAGCTGGGGTATAACCAAAGCCTGATGATGGGCTCCATTCCCCCCGGGGAGAGAATGCTCAGAGACATGGCCAGGGAGAGAGGGGCAAAACCAAGGCCTAGGGAACCCCCCAAATGAGGAGGCAAGAGGATCCAGAAAACATGGAAAAGAGGGATCAACCTCAAAGTGGACTGATCTGACATAATCCATTGTCAGAAGCCACTGGACCCCAAGGAACCAGCTTAGACTTCTCCCTAGTAGATTGGGTTTGGGGAAACCAGAGGAGCAGGCCAGCCTTGAGAAAGAGACTCGATCCTTCATCAGCACTCACTCTGGCTCCCCTTATGGGGCGTTTTAGGTGCAGAGGCTAGTAAAAATAGGCACCATAGAAGTATTCACCACATGCCTCACTCTGAACTTAACATGCATTAGTCTAATCTTCACAAGCATTGAGGGTAAGTTTATGACCCACATTTAAAGATGAGGAAATGGGGCAGGGGAGGGATAAACTGTGAGATTGGGACTGCCATATACACGCTGCTATATATAAAATAGATAACTAATGATAACCTTCTGAAAAAGCACAGAGAACGCTATTCATACTCTCTAATAGCCTATATGGGAAAAAGAATCCTATTTTTTAAAAAAAGAGTGAATATATGTATGTGGATAAGATTCACTTCACCATACATCTGAAACTAGGGCTTCCCTGGTGGCTCAGATGGTAAAGAATCTGCCTGCGATGCAGGAGGCCCGGGTTCGATTCCTGGGTGGGGAATATCCCTTGGAGAAGGGAATGGCAACCCATTCCAGTATTCTTGCCTAGAGAACTGGAAGAAAAGTTATGACAAACCTAGAAAGCATATTAAAAAGCAAAGACATTACGTTACCGACAAAGGTCCATCTAGTCAAAGCTATGATTTTTCCAGGAGTCATGTATAGAAGTGAGAACTGGACCATAAAGAAAGCTGAGTGCTGAAAAATTGATGCTTTTGAACTGTGGTGTTGGAGAAGACTTTTGAGAGTCCCTTGGACAGCAGGAGAGCCAACAAATCCATCCTAAAGGGAATCAGTCCTGAATATTCATTGGAAGGACTGATGCTGAAGCTGAAGCTCCAGTACTTTGGCCACCTGGTGTGAAGAGCTGACTCATTGGAAAAGACCCTGATTCTGGGGAAGATTGAAGGCAGGAGGAGAAGGGGATGACAGAGGATGAGATGGTTGGACGGCATCACCGATGGACATGAGTTTGAGCAAGCTCCAGGAGCTGGTGATGGACAAGGAAGCCTGGCATGCTGCAGTCCATGGGGTCGCAAAGAATAGGACACAACTGACTGAATGAACTGAACACCTGAAACTAACACAACATTATAAACAAACTACACTCCAATAAAAATTTTTTTTAAAAAATGAGGTAACAGATTTCAGAGACAGTATGGATATAACCTGTCCAGGTCACACAGCCAGCATGTTCTTGAGTTGGGTCTGGACTTTGAAGCCCCCACTACTAATTTGCCACGCTCCACAGCCTTACACAGGGCTCCCTCGGCCAGAGTTTGCTGTGGTGCAAACACCTCTGGGCCAGGAGTGAGGACACCTCCGGGCCTGTTTCTATGAAATAAGGGCTTCAAACAGAGAACCGCCAAGACATCTGATGGTGTTGATCAGCTCAAGCCATTGGATACGACAAGCAGGCCAGTAGGGTGAAAAACAGGCTGCAAAGAGGGAACGACTGGTGAAGAAAGGGAGACACCAGCCTGGACGGGGGCTCTTTCCAAAGCTCTGAAGAGAGGTCTGCATGGAAGACGTGGCTCTGTCCACCCGTCCCCTTCTGTATCGATCTGACCAAGTCACTGCTCAGAAATGAAAGGTGGGGCTTCCCTGGTGATTCAGTGGTAAAGAATCTGCCTGCCAATGCAGGAGACACTGGTTTGATCCCTGATCCAGGAAGATCCCACATGCCTCAGAGCAACTAAGCCCATGTGCCACAACTACTGAGCCTGTGCTTTAGAGCCCAGGAACTGCAACTAAGGAGACTGCATGTCCGAGAGCCTGTGCTCTGCAACAAGAGAAGCCACTGCAGTGAGAAGCCCAAGCACTGCAACTAGAGAGTAGCCCTCTCCTGCTGCAACTAGACAAAAGCCTGCACCACAATGAAGACCCAGCACAGTCAAAAATAAAAAATAAATAAATAAATTAGTTTTTAAAAAAGAAATGAAAAGTTGAGGCAAGGGCTCTGAACACCCAGTTTCCTCCAGGGGTAAATGGGGAGATGAGGCATCCGTACCCTCACATTCCGTACAGAATCCTGTCTTGGGACCTGAGGAACAGCCCTTGCCCACACACAGTCTTCTTTTTAAAAAGCAAGCGGGGCGGGGGAGTGGCGAAGCAAGAGGGACATTAACTCCTAAAATAGAATAACAAAGCCAAGAAACAAGAATAAACTTAGGGAGAGCGCTTTCAGCCCTTGCTGAGAAGATGCTGCAAGGGCCAAGTAGGGTTCATTTGAAAACTGACAAGTTTTTCTGACTTCATGGGATCTCCAGTTCACAAATTCCTCCAACCATCGACTCATTTGTATCTTTCTTTCCTTTATTTACACAGCCGGGGTTGTACAGTCTGTTGCTTCAACCACCCTTTGTCCAAAATCCTCAACTCCCTAGCCCTAAAGTCGTTCCACCAAACTCACCTGGCAGAATCCCACTCCAGCTGGCCAGTCCTTTTCTAAACAAATCCACCTGGACTTTGGATTCTGTTAGTGAAAACCACCTAAACATTCAAATTGGTTTTGCTATAAATTCATGGTCTCTGTGCTCATTCCAATTAAACGTGGCAGATTAAACACATATGTTTACCACTACTCCTTCCTGAAACCCCACTAAAATTACATCAGTGGAATTTTAAATCCTGAAGAATAAAACAGATGAGAGACAGGAGGTGAGAGATGTCAGCTACTATAGAGGAGAGAAAGCAGATGAGAAGTGGCAACTGGTTCAGCAAATAGTAGAAAGTCAAAGTCAGTCTCTGTAGGGGGCCATGCCAGAGGGATATAAACTGATTCTTAGGGCAAAGGCCCAGAAAGGCTCAGGAATTTACAACACTAGGTATCTTGGAAGACTGGAGGGAGCACAACTAAAAACACGAAAATTAGATGAAAATTTCTATAAGGAACATTTACACCCTCACTCTCCTCCCCTGCCCATTCATCCAAATGATTCCCCTCTCCTCTGCCAGATTCCAAAGAAGCAGGAAGTAGAGAAACCGAAAGTCTGGGACTTAAGGATGCCAAGCACAGCAGGAGGTGAGGATGAAGCACTGTAATGAATACAGGAAGATTAAGAGGAAGTAACCTATCAAGTCAACTCCTTTCTCCCAACCAATGTTCAGAATCAGAGGCCAGGGGTAAACCTTCCAGGAGACTACAGTGCTCCCTCTCTGGAGATATTGACCTCAATGAGACTCTTCTTTCAGTCCTTGACCAATCACCTAGTCGATGCTCACAAGTCAGTAAATACATCCTATATATGCACTTGGGCCTTCCAATATGCCTTAGTTCCTCACTCTTAAATGAAAGCAGACACAGTCAGGGACTACAAGACATTTGAGGAAAGCCTCTAACGTGAACCACAGAGACAAAACCAGACAAACTGGAAAAAAAGGCATTTGGTAGAAGAGGAGAAACACAGGAAGCAGAAGAAAACTTCAAAAATTCAGGAAGATATTGAATCCATTAAGAAAAAATAGATTGCTGTCATATGTACTCAGAGAAGCAGAAGCTCTATATTTTTAAAAATATGACAACTGAAATGACAAAGTCAAGAAAATCACACAGAAAGATAAAATGTAAAGAGATAAACAGTAAAAGAGAAAAGAACTTTTAGAAGATCAAACCAAAAGTCTCAAGAGTCAACTAACAGAAGTTACAGAAAGAGAAGGGGAAAAAAAGGAGGAAAATAATAAAAACTCTAAAAAAGAAAAAGTTTATAGAACAGAAGGATAGACCAAAAGGATCCACTGAATGACCGACAGAAAGACAGACTATAATACTGTTTCAGAACAATGGAGGATCCAAAGACTTCCGGAGAGAAGACTAAACAAACACACCTAAAGCAGGTCATGGACAAAGGACAGAGAATCAGACCACATCAAATTTTGCCCAACACAGGACAGAGGTGAAGGGAACTCCCAGGGCTGTAATGAGGGCAGTAGCCATCTTCAGAGGCAAAAAGCAGCAGTGGTTCTACTCGACTGAACACACAACACTGCCCGGCAACATTCAGTTCAGTTCAGTTCAGTTCTGTTCAGTCGCTCAGTCGTGTCCGACTCTTTGCAACCCCATGAATCGCAGCACGCCAGGCCTACTTGTCCATCACCAACTCCCGGAGTCTACCCAAACCCATGCCCATCGAGTCGGTGATACCAAACAGTCATCTCATCCTCTGTCGTCCCCTTCTCCTCCTGCCCCCAACCCCTCCCAGCACCAGGGTCTTTTCCAATGAGTCAACTCTTCGCATCAGGTGGCCAAAGTACTGGAGTTTCAGCTTCAGCATCAGTCCTTCCAATGAACACCCAGGACTGATCTCCTTTAGGATGGACTGGTTGAATCTCCTTGCAGTCCAAGGGACACTCAAGAGTCTTCTCCAACACCATAGTTCAAAAGCATAGTTGACTCATAGTTCAAAAGCATATAGTTGACTCATAGTTCAAAAACATAGTTCAAAATTTTTGAACATTACTATTCTGCTATTGACAGCTCTACCTCCAAGTCTCTAGAGCTATTATTTCAAAATTTTCCACACCTCTCAAATGACTGACCCATCAATCTTCTCCCTGTTTCCCTCACTTCAAATTTCTCATAGCAAATAAAAGCCATCCAAACTCACTCTTTCTGTCACCTGCACTCTGGAGTCCTCCCTTTCTTAAATATTTATTCAGTGTCTGGCATATATATTCCAGGCTTCCCTGGTGGCTCAGCAGTAAAGAATCCCTCTGCCAATGCAGGAGCCGCAGGAGATGTGGGTTTGATCCCTTGCTCGGGAAGATCCTCTGGAGAAGGAAATGGCAAATCACTCCAGTATGCTTGCCTGGGAAAATCCCACTGACAGAGGAGCCTGGCGGACTATAGTCCATAGGGTCACACAGAGTCAGACGTAATTGAGCGTCTGAACACACACACACATACAGTAACTTTACAGTTAACTTTTTGAGGAACTGCTGAAGTGTTTTCTAAAGTGGCTACACTATTTTATATTCCCATAAGGGTTTGCATCTCTCCGCATCCTTGCCAGACTTGTTATTGTTTGCCTTTTGATTACAGCCACCTGCATTTGTAACCTCAGTAAGCACTGCCAACATCCACAGAAGTGATACCAAATGTATGAAAGAGTTTGTGTTCTCAGCCTCAGTAAGAGTGTGCTGTCAAACTTCCAAATTTTTTAAACTGTAGGAGTAAAAATTACCTTAATATAGTTTTAGTGGAACTCCTGTATTAGTTTTGCTGTGATAAATAATGGATTCAAAACTCAACTGCCTTGAGACTTCCCTGGCAGTCCAGGGGTTAAGACCTGGTGCTTCCACTGCAGGGGTGCCCTGGTTGGGGAACTAAAATCCCCCAGGCCTCCTGACAGCAAACAAACAAACAAACATTGCTTTACAACAGAGATTTTATTTCTCTTTCATGGCTCACACTGGATTAGCAATAGCTCTGATTCATGTACCTTTATTCCAACACCCAGGCTGAAGGAACAGCCCCTACTGGGGACACAACGTTCTCACTGCAGAGAGGAAAAAGCAAAAGGCAGAGAACACCGTGCACCAACTCCTAAAACTTCAGCTCAGACCTAGCACGTGGCATATGTGGTCAGACCCAGTTGACCAAAACAAGCCCTGGGATGAGTGGGGTGAGGATGTATAATCCTCCCACATGCAGGCACTGCAAAGCGCAGGGCGATGGCTGACAACTGGATGACAATCCTCACTACTGGCCACAGGCCCTTAGGATTTTGCATTCTGTTTCCCCTTAGTCTGGAGAAGGAAATGGCAACCCACTCCAGTACTCTTGCCTGGAGAATCCCAGGGATGGCGGAACCTGGTGGGCTGCCATCTATGGGGTCACACAGAGTCGGACACGACTGAAGAGACTTAGCAGCAGCAGTAGCATCTCCCCTTAGTCCACAAAGCCCAACTCACTCATCTGCTTTACCAACCTGGCCCTATAGACGTCTGAGTTGAAACCCTTGATCTAAAGGCTTTCTCTCCTCCTCCTCCATGGATACCTTCTTGATTCCCCCCTCCCATTTCTTCAACTCTCCTTCCCACTACCCCTTTATCACAGCATTTTATTATTTTTTTTATTTTTTCATTTTTTTTATCACAGCATTTTAAATTGTCTAAACCTCTCACATGTTCCCAACTCCAGCTACCTCCTCTTCTCAATCAACGTTCTTAAAACAGTTCCACTCTGTTTCTTTCCTCTCATACTTTCCTGAGCCCAGTACCATGCAGCTTCCACCTTCAAGGCCACTGAGAATGTCCCTGCATCCAAATCTAACAGATACATATCATCTTTATCCTGCTTGACCCCTCTGGGACCATTAGATACAGTTTGCATTCCATCTTGAAATTTCTTTCACTGGCTTCCACCTGACTACTCCTGACCACTTCCTTAGCTCTCTTTGCCTCTCCACCTTCCTCTGGCCCTCCCTCGAGAGCCGCTCAGGGTTCTATTCCAGGGCCTCTTTCATTTGTGTTCTGCACCTCTCCCTGGACACTCATCCACTCCCAGGGCTACAGGCTGGTGACTCTCCATCCAAGAGCTCTCTCGCCAGCCCAGATCCATGATGCCCCCTGCCTAATTTGGAAGTCTCACAGGACTTCATACTCAAATGGTCCAAAAGTGGACTCATAATCAGCCTTCTCAATGTTCTCTTGTCAAATGTCTTCTTGTCCTCGAGTTCCCTGGTTACGTGAATGGTACCATCGTCTGAAACCTAAACTCTGAGCTACTCCCTCCTTTTCCTCAGTTGACTTTTTTTTCCTTTTTATTTAATCTTCAAAGGTTAGTCTTTCTCATTCAAAATATCAACACAACACTAAAACCTAGATAAAGCTTTTTCTTCTGGTTGATGTAAAATTCTTTTCCTTAAAAGCACTTTAAAAAGAAGTGGTAACTTTAACTAAGGATAACATAAAAAAAAAAAAAAGGATAACATCACCAATTGTGGGGCACACAGTCGTTGTGGGTCTCCTGATATAAGGCATGGAAAAGCTCTCAGGATCACTGCTGCCAAAAATGCACCACCTGAATTTAACTAAGAGGAAACATCTAAACTGAGGATCATTCTACAAAACAACGTAGCCTGTAATCTTCAAAAATGTCAGGATCATGAAAATCAAGGAAAAACTAAGGAGCTGTTCCAGATTGAAGGAAACTAGAGACATTACAACCAAAAGGAACACGTGATCTTAAATGGGCTCCTGGATAAGGAAGAAAAAAAAACTACTGTAAAGAAAGTCACTGGAAGAACTGGTGGAAATCTGCGAATGGCTTGATCACTGCATTGCAGTTATGGAAGAGAATGTTCTTATTCTTTGGAAACAGGCTGAAACATTTAGCAGCAAAGGAGCATAGTATACGCACTTCCTCTCAGTTTAGAAAACAATACTATGGGACTTCCCTGGTGGTCCAGCAGCTAAGATTCTGTGCTCCCAATGCAGGGGGCCAGGGTTCAATCCCTGGTCAGGGAACTTGATCCCACATGCTGCAGCTAAGGCCGGTAACAGCCAAATAAATAAATAAAATATTTTTTTTAAAAAAGGAAAGAAAACAATACTATGTGTATGCACCTAGAAGTTTTTTTTTAAATATGAGAGCTTTATTGAGATATGATTCACTTACCACAAAGTTCACCCTTTTCAAGTGTACAATTTGGTGCTTTTTAGTATATTCACAAAGTTGTGCATGGATCACACTATCAAGAACATTGTCATCATCCCCAAAAGAAACCCCGTATCTACTAGTAGTCACTCCCCATGCATTTCTTTAAAGAACTGGGGGAGCGGGGAAGGGGAAAAATAAAATAAAGAACTGGAAAATTCTTCAAAATACTAACTGTGGTTATTTCTGGCTATTGGGATTATAGACAATTTCCATTTTCTTATTTATGTACTTCTATATTTTTATAATTTTCTGTGATAATTCCATTGACTTACAAATTCAAATAAAGATTATGTTTAAGGAACATAAAAGAAGGAATGAAAAGGCAACAAAAATTCCAATCTGTATACCAGGCTCAAGGAATGACCCCATTACATCATGTGTGGTTTCCCAAATCCTAAAATTCACTCCCATCTAAAAGGCCTACCAGGTGACCAAGGCAGCCAATCCTGCTCATTTCTACCATGCAGCCCAGCTGGCTCTGAGAGAGGGACGGGTTCAGCGAGTTCAACAAACAGCGACTGAGTATCTGCTGCCCGGCACTGCCCCAGCCGCTGTGTGTCTGCTCTGCTCACTCCAGCTAACAAGTCAAGAGGGAGGCCAGTGCGTAGAATTAAGGCACGGTTGCTCACTAGAGAAAAGGAAGGCTGCTTAACTCCACTCAATTGGCCCAGGGCAGCCTTCAAAGAGAAAACACTCTGACACTCCTTAACGTGATAGAGAGCTGGTGCAGAAAAGACTATTCTGAAAAGACCAATCTAATCGGTAATCATTAAAACACCACTTGAAAAAGTGATGGGGTGGGCCTGAAGGGAGAGTGTACCAAGGACGTTGAGGAAGGTTGCCCAGGAGGAAGCCTGCATGAGGGCAAAGGGATTAGGGCACTTGCTTCTTAAAGCACTTTCAGTCAGGTTTATTCATTGTTAGAAAGTGGAAAACACTGACCTCTCTGCTGTCTACCTATTACCCCACTGACTCAACCCCCAGGTTAACAGTGGTTCCAGTTCCTGTGTATACAGTGTTTTCTGCCCTTCTGAAAGACTGTAAATTCCTGGGCGGGGAGAGGTCTAAGTCTTACCCTTCTTCAAGTAAAGCATGTGTACATGCATGCTTATGCGTGTCCAACTCTTTGCAACCCCAAGGACTGTAGCCACCAGGTTCCTCTGTCCATGGAATTCTCCAGGAAAGAATACTGTAGTGGGTTGCCATTTCCTTCTCCAGGGGATCTTCCCAACCCAGGGATCAAACCTGTTCTCTGGCATCTCTTGCATTGGCAGACAAATTCTTTACCACTGCGCCACCTGGGAAGCCCTTTAAATAAAACACCAAATACAAAATAAGCATTCAGGAAAATATTCGTCTTCATCTTTCCCACTCTCCTTTTCCTTCCGCCAAGTAGTAGTAGTGGGAAAGATGAAAATTAATACTTTTCCTGAATGCCTATTTTCTATTTGGTGCTTTACTTAAGGATTAAGACTTAGACCTCTCTCCCTCACCCAGGAATTTACAATCTAGAAGGGGAGAAAACACTACACACAAGAACTGGAGCCATTACTAATGTGGGTGTTGAGTCGATGGGGTAATAGGTAGACGGCACAGATGTCTCTTGTACAAACTTGAATAAACTGTTTCCAGGTTCTGAAAAATGATGCTGCACTTCACTCACATATGATGTGTATAAACCAAAAATCAGTATTAATGATACTTTAGAAGATATGCAAAGGGTTTTTTCTTTTTTCTTAAAGACTTTTCACCTATGATCTTACTTGGGCTTCACAGTAGTGCTAGAAGCTAGCCTGACTCTCATTTTCAAGTCAAGGACTCTTGAACCAGACAGAGTGAAATTAATTTGTCCAAGATGTCCAAAGGTGACATCTAGGCTAGGACCTTTCCCACTACATCACTGGTCCCTTTTAAGTCTGGCATTTCTCACTACTTCTCACCACACACAAAAATAAACTGCAGCTGAGGTAAAGGCATAAAGTTGAAAATATACAACTCTAAGAATACCAGAAGGAAATATAGGGAAACATTTTTATAATATTGAGGTAGCATTTCACAAAAACCCCAAAACCACAGGCAGATTTGACTACATAAAACTTTAAAAATTCTGTTTAAAGAAAGAAACATTAAAGTGGTTAAAGATGATTCATGGCTTTACTCCCCCTGCCTCATCATCATTTTACCTACTCAGTTTTCCAAAATGGCCTTTGCTCTCCTGCAATTATTCCTTTCCTAGCAAATTTAAAAGTCACTTTAAGTTCCATGCAAAGTCCTGTTTTAATAAGAATTTAACTTAATCTAAAGCAAAAACTTTGTCTCTACAATATTAAAGTCTTCCTATTCACAGACATGATAAAACTCCACCTAATCAAGCATTTGGGGAAGTTCCTGGTGGACCAGTGAGTGGTGAGGACATGGTGCTTTCAATGCCCTGGTCCAGGTTGAATTCCCGGTCAGGTAACTAAGATCCCACAAGCCATGCGGCACAGTCAAAAATCATAATTAAGCCCTTTTTGTCTTCCACTAAAATAACCTGATTTTCTTAATGTGTAACTTGCAATTTCCTGTTAAATTTACGTCTATAAATGTAAACTTTATTGTGAATGATATCATTCTATGATATTTTTATGGTTGATTATTGTTCTCATATTTTATTTATATGAGTTGTTTGTTAATCATACATCTGGCGATGCAGCTGAACTCACTGGCTTTAGTATTTTGTCAATTTGATTCTCTTTGTGAATGGATATATCATGTGAAAATACTTATCATAAAAATATGAAAATTGGAGTTTCCTGGTGGTTCAGTGGTTAAGAATTGCCTGCCAATGCAGGGGGCAGGGGTCCTATCCCTGCTCCAGGAAGATTCCACATGCTGTGGGGCAACTAAGCCCTTACACTGCAACTATTGAAGCCCACACACCCTAGAGTCCACACTCTGAAACAAGAAGCCATCACAATGAGAAACCCATGCACTGCAACCAAAGAAAGCCCACCTGCAGAAATGAAGACCCAGCACAGCCAAAAATAAATAAATAATAATAATGACTTTTGGGTGGCCAGTAGCTCTAATAGAATATTAGTTTTGATTGTAAACATTCTTTTCTTGTTACTATTTTCATAGAAATGTTTCAAATATTTTCCCACAAAACACAACCTCCACTCTAAAAAAAAGTTCAAAGATAAATGAAAAATAAGAGAAAAATATTTTAAAAGCATATGACAAATGAAAAGTTAGTGTAACACGGAGAAGATTTCTCCCAATCAATACAAAATAGACAAACGATCTACTTTTTCCTTAACAGGCAAGAGATGTGAACAGGCAGTTTATAAAAACAATTAAAATGGTCAAAAAGCGACAAGAGATGCTCAACTTCACTATTAATGATATGCAAATTAAAATAATGAAATTATTATTTTTTACCTATCAAGTTGGCAACTGTATAAAAAATTCATAGCATCCAGTATTGCCAAGATTGCAGGACTGGGCACTTTCACACATGGCTCTGAATGTGTAAACTGTTACAAACCCCTGAAACTCAACTTCGCAGGACCTATTAAAATTTTAAATGCCCATTTCCTACCTATAAATCTATCTATAAAAACAAAAGGCTCACTATAAGGATGTTCATTACAGCATGGTTTATAAAACAAAAAAACTGGAACTAACCTGAATGTTCATTGAGGATGGGCCTAGACAAACTAAAATACTAATTGCTGGAATACTGAAACAATTTTTAAAATGTGAAACTAAAAAAAATAATAAAATGTGAAACTACTTAGAAGATGTGTAAGATCTTCTTTAAAAGTTTATTCAAGTTTGTACAAGAGACATCTGTGCCGTCTACCTATTACCCCATCGACTCAACACCCACATTAGTAATGGCTCCAGTTCTTGTGTGTAGTGTTTTCTCCCCTTCTAGATTGTCTGGGCCACTGCGGTGCTCAAAAACAAATTCTGGACGAAAAAAAAAAGTTGTTTTTTTTTCAAGTTTTTATGAACATAGATAAAAGCCTGGTGGTATACACAACAAACTGATAAAAATGACTACCTTCAGGAGCATGGAGTAGCATACAGATGGCAAAATTTTTTTTTTGCCTTTTAATTTTTTTGTGCTGTGTGGATTGATTAAAATAAGAATGAGCTATTTTTTTAAGGTATTTATTGGCTGAATCAGGTGTTAGTTGCAGCAGCCCGCTAAGGAGTTGCAGCACACGGGCTTAACTGCCCAGTGGTATGTGGGATCTTAGTTCCTCCACCAAGTATGGAACTCATACCCTACCCCCTCCCCATTACAAGGCGGATTCTTAATCACCGAACCACCAGGGAAGTCCCTGAGCTATTTTTTTTTCTTAATTAAAGATTTATTTCTGATAATCTCACTCAATTTGATCTGTTCTATGATGATCTTAAGACCACAAAGATTTGCTGTCAATTGGCAAAAAAAAAAATGGAGTGCTCACAGAAACGAAATCTATGTACATAAAGTGGCTGGAAATTGTCTTCATTCATAAACAAAGATTTTTTTTCTTTAGGCATCTCCCTTAATTCCCCTACACTCACAACCTGACAGCACCTAAATAAAACAGACATTTCCTTCCATCAAGTGCATTAATGCATAGTCCATCTCTAGCAGAAAGTGAAAACGTTAGTCCCTCAGTTGCATCCAACTCTCTGCAACCTCATGGACTGTGGCCCGCCAGGCTCCTCCATCCATGGAATTATCCAGGTAAGAAAACTGGAGTGGGTTGCCATTTCCTTCAGGAGATCTTCCCAACTCAGGGATCGAACCCAGGTCGCCTGCATTGCAGGCAGATTTTTTTACCCTCTGAGTCACTGGGGAAGCCCATCTTTAGCAGGAAAGTTGGGAATAGAATTTAAAGAAAGGCTCGAGTTTTCCTACCATAGCCGTGCCAATGGGCCACCCTTCATTGCCAAATCTCCAACAAGACCGCAGTTTTCTACTGAGGAGAGCCCTATGCCTTTTCGGGGAGGAAGCCAAAGTTAGATGCTGGATGGTCTAGAAATAAAGGCGTAAGCACTATAAGGAAATCAAAAACTCAACATTCAATAAACTAAGATCATGGCATCCAGTCCCATCACTTCATAGCCAACAGATGGGGAAACAATGGAAATAATGACAGATTTTATTTTCTTGGGCTCCAAAATCACTGCAGATGGTGACTGCAGCCATGAAATTAAAAGATGTTTGCTCCCTGGAAGAAAAGCTATAACCAATCTGCACAGCATATTAAAAGGCAAAGACATTACTTTGCGACAAAGATCCGGCTAGTCAAAGCTGTGGTTTTTCCAGTAGTCATGTACGGATGTAAGAGTTGAACCATAAAGAAGGCTGAGCGCTGAAGAATTGATGCTTTTGAACTGTAGTGTTGGAGAAGACTCTTGAGAGTCCCTTAGACTGCAAGGGGATCCAACCAGTCAACTCTAAAGGAAATCAATCCTGAATATTCATTGCAGGGACTGATGCTGAAGCTAAAGCTCCAGCACTTTGGCCACCTGAGGCGAAGAGCCGACTCTTTAGAAAAGACCTTGATGCTGGGAAAGACTGAAGGCAGAGGGTACGACAGAAGATGAAATAGTTGGACGGCATCACGGACTCAACAGACATGAATCTGGGCAAGTTCTACGAGATGGTGAACGACAGGAAGTCTGGCGTGCTTAAGTCCATGGGGTCCCAAAAAGTCGGACACGACTGAGCGACTGAACAACAGGAGAGTCCTATGCATTTTCGGAGGTGAGGAAGCCAATATTACATACTGGACGGTCTAGAAATAAAGGCGGAAGCCGTATGAGGAAATCAAAGGCTTCGAAGTGCGCCGAACATGCCAGGGAATCCTTTCTCAGACTGGAGTTGAGTGTACTCAGCAAGAGCGTGCAAAAAACTTAACTCCCCTCTCAGCTGACAGGCGGCCCTCGGAATCTGCAGATCTGCGCCTGATGGACAGCTCGTGTAAAGATAATCCCGACAGAGCTACGTGAAAGGCCTCGTACGAACTATTCTGGCACTATTTGGGGCTCCAGGCTCATAAGCGACAAGGAGAACATCTGCGAGGAAAGGAGAGTGATGACTCTTCTTCAAGGAGTCCTAACCAACTCACCTAGCAAAACCCTCAACAAACACTCGGCACACCAACATTTCAGGGCCTTCTTTCCTGCCCAGAATCAAGATGGCCGCGGGGGCGCGCCCGCAACACGGCGCATGCGCCGTACCGTCGATCCTCCCTCTTCCCGTCCTTCAGCGCGCCGCCGGCACTGCCCACTCACCAGCTGCACTCCCTCGGTGCGCCCTCAGCCTCACCCCCTTTCTGTCTGCCCCCGCCCGGAAGTGGATAGTGCTGCACTGAGGAGAGGACGGAGGGGGAGGGGAAGTGCTTCCGGGGAAACGGGCCCCGGGTTGGTGTTTGTAAACTTGCCTCGGTCCCGGCGGGGGCAGCGGCCGCCACGGGGTTGGCACGGAGTGCTGCGGTCTGGAGGAGGCGCCGCGCAGCGGGGGAGACAGCGGGAGGCCGCGCCTGGCAGGTAAGAGCACGCCCCAGGGAGCGCAGCGTTGTGGAGGCAGGCGGCAGCGCTCCAGCAGCTCGCAGGCCGTGGGGCACCGCGCGGGAAGGGGGAGGGGAGCGAAGGAGGAGCCCGGGGCGAAGGGAGGGTGGTCCAGAGGAGAGGTAGGGGCTGCGCGCACACCGCTGTGCAGTCGCGTCACCGACCGGACAGAGGGGGTTTGCTCGGAAGGGACGCGGGCGCGAGCACGCACCTTGCGCGCTCCTGGGCTCTCTTCTCCGGGTGCGTGCGGCGGGCGCAGCGGCTGGCTGGCTGGCGGCTGGCTGGCTGGCTGGCTGACTGGAGGAAGGGAGGGAAGATGGGAGGGAACGCGCAGCGTTGGGCTTCGTCTCCTTGTCTTCCACCTCCGCACAGAGTTTACGTACCTTGGGGCGGTCTCGGAGAATGCACACGTGTGGGCCGGCCTGGGCTCGTACTGCCGGCCCGGTTTCTGCCTGCTGCTCAAGCGCCCAGCGTTTACCCCTGAGCTTTTCTCCACCCCACTTCTGGTCGCCTTAATAGAGTGCGAGCTTCGCGGGCCGGCCCACTGGACACAAAAGCCCTAGAGGGCCTCCGCCCCCTTCTTGCAGTCCTAAGTTGGCAAATCCTAGCAATTGGCCTGCTGCAGTGCCTCCACTAGAGGCCGAAGTTACTTTTGCACCTATCGGTGGCCTGGAGACCAGTTTCTTCTCATGACCTAGAAAGAAAACTGATGTCTTCGTTTAGAGTGGCACAGAGAGCGCCTGGCAAAAGAGTTCAGCCCACTGAAGGTTGTATGGCCTGAGGATGTTGCACCTAACAGCTCCATTTCCCTTTCTGGTTTCAGGTTTCTGAAACAGGTCGTGAATTTCATTCAGAGAATTCAGCTGGAGAACCAAGACTGGCAGACTTTTTCTTCAGACAATAGGCAGGAGCCAAGCAGAGACCAGGGATTCTTGGAACATCTATCTTTACTTTGGAGGACACTAAATTCTGTTTGAAGACAAAGGCACTTCACTATGGCAGCAGGACTGAAGGGACACGAAAGAGTTCTTACAGTGATTTGGTGACAGTTCTTCAAACAACAGTGTCTTAAGGAAAGGTGGAGCAAGAAACTCGAACTTTTTGAGTTGCATTAAGTGAGAAATCAGCATGGCTCAGGTAAAAAGCTCTAGAGTCCTCCTCCTCCTTCAAGATCACTGGGAAGCGTGTTTGCAGTTTCACTCTTGAATGCTGCCTTAGTCAACATATTGACCAACCCAGTGAGCCAAGCTCTGTATTAAACACCAGGGGGAGATCTAGAGGAAGGAAAGGAGACAGGCCACAGCCCCTGCCTTCAGGGAGCTTCCAGTCAAATGAAGGAGGTAGGCTATACTGCATCACAGGCCCTGATGGGACATTTACAAAGCAACATGTACTCAGTCTACACTTGGTACAATAATTTTTGAGGGGCATGAGGGAGTAAACAGTCTGGTGAATGCTTCATTTGTTTTTTTTCCAACAGGAATTTATTGAGCTCCTGTTACATGCACGGCATTGTGCTGGGGATACAAAGATGAATAAAATTGACCCTGACCCCAGCAGGCTTCCAGGCTAGTTGGGTTGGGGTTGGGGGAGATGAAGAGACAATCTGTTACTTATCTTTATATACACAACACTGTGTGGTAGCTGGCTAGTTTTCAGACTCAATGAGTCTGTTGATTGAAGGAATATGCAATCATGGAGGTATGTACACCGTAGAGGAGGGAATGAGCCTTCTGCCTGGATGAAAAAAGAAGTTGAAGCTGGAAGGATGTATAGGATTTTGCTAGATAAACAAGTAGAACAGAGCATTCAGACCAGTACAATGGCATGGGCAGAGACTTAGAGTCCTGGGAGGATATGGTGAGGTGGAAAGTACTGCGGGCAGTTTGCTAGTTAAGGAGGAATGGGTTGGGGTGGGGGGCAGATGGTTAAAGACAGGAGATAGTGATAGACGGCCACGTTAGGGTGAGGGAGTTGTTTCCTGGAGAAGTAAGTTGAGTGTGACTGAAGGGCTTTTTATGCCTTGCTGAGGAATTAGACTTTATTCCATAAGGGATGGGGACTCTCTGAAAAGTGTTAAGCAGGAGAGTGACATAAGATCATTGTATTTGGAAGGTAGTTGTCCTTCCGAATCCCCCTTGTGGGAATACAAGATGGATTGGAGAGACAGGATGGCTTAACAGGTTATTGTAGTTATCTGGAGAGAAAAGCTGTCTGTAGCATCCCCGGAGCTTTTGCCAGCTTCCTTCCAGGGACCCTACCCTACCAGCCTCACCAGGAAGAAATCACTGGCTTTCTTCCAGCTGCATGCACAGCTTCCTTCTTTTCCATACAGAGGAGGAGCCATGCAGTTTCTTCTTCCTTTGTTTGCAACCCACTTCACAGCATCCTGTTCACTCTAGCTCTGAGAAGACTGCTTTATCCTAACTGCTAACTTTTTACTGGGGTGCTGCTTTTGTATGTTAACTTAACTCATCAACCCTGTGAGGGTAGATACCTTGGTAAACATTTTGCATTTAAGGAAACTGAGGCTTAAAGAGGTGGAGTAAACTGCCTTAGATTGTACAATGCAAACAGCAGAGTTAAGTCTTGCTTCCAGACCTTTCCCTTCAAAGTCCTTGAAGATGAAAGAGGGGGTTCCTAGGATGTACTGATCACCTGAAAGGAATTTCTTTTTAAATTACTTGCGGAAGTTTTCTGTCCAACTGTTTCTTAAAAGTGTTTCTTCGGTAAGAAAAGGATATTGTCTAGTGCTGGCTAAACAAAGTCAGTTTGAAGAATGTAGCGATTTTCCTAAACATCCCTTACTTAAGTGGTTTTTAAACGATGTATAGCAAGGACTGTGAAAAATATGAATGTGCACACATGAATGGTGAGGTTGGGGAGGAGGAAGAAAAATTGTATATTCATCTCCAAAATCCTCCCAAGTAGTTTAATTTTTATCTTTGTTGTAAAATACAAAATTTTTATATTTGACAACACTTAGAGAATTTTAAATCTAAAGGGAGAAATGACCTAATTTTACTGATACATGTTTATAGAGCTTAATAGACTGTACATTTGGCACTAGTGAGATCTGCCAGTCAGAAGCAGGTTCTGTGTAGCTAAGTGTCATCAAGAGAGAAAGAAGAAAGTTCCCCTAGAAATCTCCCATGTCAGTGGGTCAACAGGACGGACTCTTGGTATTTCTAAGCCTCATGTGGCTTCAAAGTAATATATAGATACACACTTTACCCAGCACAGTGCTGATGACAAAAGTGTCAGTAGCATCTGATGATTCTCTTGGTCTGTGTCTGAATGCTGACACTTGACAAAATGAATAACTGGTCCTGGTGAGATGGGTTAGGGAGGACTCTCGAAGGAAGCAGGGTTTTGTGGTAAGGAGGGACGCTCCTTGGAGAGAAGCCGCACCTTAGTAGCTGGGTGTTTAAGGTAGTTCTTTGGAAATTGGCAGTCTGTTTTTGCCCTGCCCTGCCAGGTGACCTGACACCTCATCTCCTTTCAACTTAGGCAAGTCTCCTGGCTTGTGAAGGCCTAGCAGGTGTGAGTTTGGTTCCCACTGCAGCCAGCAAGAAGATGATGCTGAGCCAGATTGCCAGCAAGCAGGCCGAGAATGGAGAGCGGGCAGGTAGCCCTGATGTGCTGAGGTGCTCGAGTCAGGTACAGCACTTGAGTCCATTGCGGCACCTGGGGGTCGGGTGGCCCAGGCTCTCTGCCAGGAGATGCCCAGCTTTGATCCTCAGTGCTTCTGTTTAGGGAAGTGGGAAAGGGGTACAGCTGGGCCATGAGTGTGGGTATTTTAGAGGGTACAGGAAAGGAAGGTCTTTTCTGTGCAACAGCTCGCTAAAACCAAGGTACTTGGAGAGGAGACGGATGTGTACTTTCCCTAAAGCTCTGGGCAGGTGATTCACAAGTTGTCTCAAAGCACCTTTGTGGCCTCCTGTCTTGTGTTCTGAAATTGACTGTGCATTTAGATTTGATTTGTATTTAAAGGGCCACCGAAAAGACAGTGATAAATCCCGGAGCCGCAAAGACGATGACAGCTTGGCTGAGGCCTCTCATTCAAAAAAGACTGTTAAAAAGGCAGGTAATGGGGAATTCCTTGGCAGTCCAATGATTAGGACTCCACGCTTTCATTGTTGAGCGCTCGGGTTCATTCCCTGGTCAGGGAACTGAGATCCCATAAGCCACGCAGAGCAGCCAAAAAAGAAAAAGAAAAAGGCAGGTAATGGGGAAACCCCCAGACTTGTTCAGTTTGGGGAATAAGGCAGCCCTCTTCTTTCTTCCCTCTCTGGCTCAGCCCTGAGCTCTCCTCACAGCTGGTGAGTTGAGTCACTCTGGCTTCATCCAGAGACCAATTTGGCAATTAATCTCTGCCCTCTGTGAAACATCCTTGGTAAGGGGAGGGTCGGGGGAACATGAGGTCCTGTGACAAGAGGGGCAGGCAGTCTCCCTCTAAGGTCAGTTCAGAGTGTGAGGTTTGACCAAGCAGACAGCTTGCTCACCTTACCTCCTTCGTCCAAGGGTCTGTTAACTCTGAGGGTTATGGGAGATGACAGCATCAGAGAAGTTACTTTGTCCAGTAGGGCCAGGGCAGAATGGAGGCAAGAAGGGGGCAGAGGGATAGGATAGCCTCATGACGTGCCTGACTCTTGCCCCCAGGTGGTGGTAGTGGAACAAAATGGTTCTTTTCAAGTAAAGATTCCCAAAAATTTTGTTTGTGAACACTGCTTTGGAGCCTTTAGGAGCAGTTATCACCTCAAGAGGCACATCCTTATTCACACCGGTAAGTCTCTTGCTCACATTCAGAGGGGGAGCATAGTCCATAGTTTGTATTATGTTTGTGTGTATCTCCTGTTGGGTTTATTTTAAGGAGCAAGTATTAGGAATAGGGGAAGAAGGTAAGTGAATGAGGCAGAAGAGATTGTATGTATCTGGTGTTGCTGAGACCAGCAGCTTTGGGGACCTTTCCTCATTAGCACATTACTAAAAGGTAAAGATTTCTGGGAAGATACCTGGAGTGAGGTCCCTGCCATCTATGCCTCCTGATGCTCCCTTCTCTCTGATTGGGCCAGGTGAGAAGCCATTTGAGTGTGACATATGTGATATGCGTTTCATCCAGAAGTACCACCTGGAGCGTCACAAGCGTGTACACAGTGGGGAAAAGCCCTACCAGTGTGAACGGTGTCACCAGGTAAGCTCATGTGTCATGCAGTCACACCCACCCACATACTTTCTTCCCCAAGAGCCAGGGCTCGCCCCCACTCCCTGCCTGACAAGGGGCCACCTCGCATTCCTGGCCATGATGGTGTTAGTACTTCGGAGCGAGGTATATCTTTCTAGCCTTGTATAGGTATATCTTTCTGAAGATATGGTCCCTCCCCGAGGGACCATTAGAATAATTGTAATAATAATAATAGCGTTTCTTGAGTACTTACTGTGTACCAGGGACAGTGAGAGCATATATGATGTTATCTTCACATTAACCCCGTGAGGTAGCTGTGTTGCCTTCATTTCGCCCATGGGGAGATTGAGATTTAGAGAGGTTGAGTTTCCCAAGGACACAGCAGATCAGGGATAGAGCCGCATTGACTGGAACTTCAGAACATGGACACTTAGGAGGAAAAGATAAAAATCCCTGCCCTGGGGGAGCAGTCAATACCTGATGTGTTGTGACTGTAAAATCCAGGACCAAAACGAGACAAGAACAAGAGATGAGAAATGATGACAGTGAACACTTTCTGGACGCTTGACTGGGTCTCAAGCGTTGCTCCACGCTCTCAGATTCTATCTGAAGAACCCTAGAATGAAAGCTCTGTGGGGCAGGGCCTTTGTCCCTCCAGTTCTCTGCTCTGTCCTCAGCCCCAGGAACTGTACCTGCCTTGAGATACTGAATAAATACTTGATAAATGAAGCAGCCGCTCTGTGAGTAGGTACCTTTAGCCCCATTTTACAGATGAGTGGACACATTCAGGGCTGAGACCGCTTGCCCAAGGTTGCATGGCTACTGCACCCTAGGCCAGGATTGAGACTTCAGAGCTGTGTTCCTAACCACCATGCACTCATGCTGTCTGTGTACATGCCAAGGGAATGTAGAATGGGACGTGCGCCTCTCCCATTTGGGAAAGACAACTCTAGCCGATAGGTAACCAAGTTTCTTCTCTCAGGCACTTAACCCTCCATTTCTTCTCAGTGTTTTTCTCGGACAGATCGATTACTCAGACACAAACGGATGTGCCAAGGGTGCCAGTCCAAGACTTCCGACGGGCAGTTTTCTCTTTAGGCGCAGGGGCCCCGGGTGGTGGGAGTGATCAGAAGAATCCACCGAAGAGTGCAGCCCCTCTGGTCTGATGGTCCCACCACCGCCCCGTCTGTACCTGTCTCCCTCCTGGAGGAGTGGACCCAGGAGACCGGAAGAGTGCATCAGGGGACGGCAGGCCCCAGAGCTTCAGCTCTGTAAATAATCTGAGACTCTGAGTATCTCGGGGAAGTTTCTTCAGCATTCCTGGGTAGGGAAGCTAGTCCCCAGACCCTTGGCTGAGGTCGCAGGTGGGGACTCGAGGTGCAGGACCAAGACTGAAGTGTGGTTCCCACAACCCTGGACTCCTGCTGGCAGCTGAGATGGAAGAGATTGGGGAGAGGGATTTGTTTGTTCTGTTCTCGTTTTTGTTTATCCAAAAGCAGTTTCAACAGGCGCACTGTGGAAATAGGTAATATGGAGGAGGTATAGAGTCCTGGTCAAAGCAGGGACTATGGCTGGTCCAGCCCTCCCCCAAATTGAGTTTTTAGTTGCAGTTGATCCTTGATGTTCCACAGCCCTGTACCTCACCTCCTGTTTGAAGGAGAACAGGATCAGGGATGGCAGCTGTGCTTACTTTGGCCTCCTTATACACTGTAAGGACAAAAGGAAGAGCAGTGGGAGGAGCAGACAAGGGCTGGATCCAGGAAGAGTAGGCAGGTACCTCTCATTTCCTTAAGGGAAAAGCAGGATTTGTGGCCCAGGCTATTGCAGTGGCCAATGCCACACTGGTACCTAATGGGGTCAGCTCAAGTGCCTTTTGGAGGAAACTTGGGTGAGAGTGGCCCTTGAAGCCCCTTCCCTTTCTCTCTTTGGGTAGTTGATCTTGGAGATAGTTTTTGGCTACCTCGCTGATACTGACTGACTCCTAAGCCAGGCAGAGGTGTTGAGCAGGGAGTCATGGATGTTACAGTGGGTTCTTTCTCCTTGTGCCCTCTTAGGAACCACCCAAGACTAGCCCCAAGTTGGGCGACAGCTGTTCAAGAAACAAAGGAGTTTGGTGTCCCCTGACGTGACTGTTGAGCAGCGTGAGCTGTTCTCCTCGCTCACGTCCTATCACTATATTCAGGTAGAGGAGACAAGGGTCTAGCTTTTGGTCCCAAAGGAAAAGATCTTGGCTTCCTTCTTGATGGCCGTCCCTACGCAACAAAGAACTGTGGGGGTGGTGGGGGCGTGCTGCGGAGAAAACACCGAAGAAGAAACCTAATGTAGGTTTTACTCTTAACTGTATTCTTTGCTCTTCTCTGCTCCAACACCACCACCTTATCTACACCCTCCCCAGAAGTGATCAGGGGTGTGTGTGTGAGCATGTGTGTGGTATGTGAGTGTTTGTGTTTGTATGCTTGGAGATGGCATATTATTGAGCCAAACCCTTCTCTAGCCCCAGCTCGGGAGGACGAGCGTGAAACAGCTTCTCCTGACTGCCCCTCCCCCAAAACCTGAAGGCCTGAACCTTGAGGTTCGAGAGGAGCTGAAGAACTCAGCTTGAGGGGCCTGGAGGGCTTCACTTTGGAGGGTTTTTTTTAAGATTGATTCAACAGACTGCTGGTTAGGATGTTGCTTACCCAAGCCAGGGCTTGTGAATATGAATTTTCTAAAGTGAAATAAAAATCCTCTTTCTTCCTGCTAAGGAAGGGATCCTTATGGGAGGTTCCGGGGGTTTGGTTGACTCCCAGGTTGTGGGCTGTCCTGACCTATGGGGGTGTGGTGAGTAATTAGAGAAGAATCATGGAGACTTGGTGCACTTAACCAGGCTGTCACTGGGGGGTCTGAGATGGCAGTCTGCAGGAAGTGATTTCCTTTCACAGAAAAGGTAGGCAACAGCACACTCCTGTTACCTCTTCTAAAGGAAATGGTGGGGGGCGGGGGGGGGTCTCCATACCTCTGAGGTGTGAGGATTTGGGGAAAAGAAAGGAGGCATGGCACCCTTTAGCTCTTCCCTGACAGCATCTGAGATCCTATGGGGAAGCGCTGGGGAACGTGCGTGCAGCCTGTTCTCTCCTAGTTTTGTGTTGGCACGTTTGACATGGTTCGGAAACTAGACGGCGAGTCCTGAAACCAGCCCTTGGTCCCTGCAAGTTGGGCCTCTTTCTGCATGTGAGCCAGCCCCTGTCAGAGAGCTCCGCTGGGGGCTGGGGTTTGTCTGGGACACATTTAGAAAACTGTCCTTCCAGACGGCGCTTTTGAAAGTGGAAGACTTTGCTCCCTGCCACCTGCAACTAGGCAGTTTAGGATTGGGGGTGTGTGTGGAGAGAAGCACGTTAGTGAGGTGTGCCCTTGCATGTGCGAATGTGTGTTTAGGTCCGAATGCGCCCTAGCCCCCTGCAGGCCTCAGCTTCCTGCTTCAGTGTGTGGGGGAGAGGGAACTTCTAAGCATATGTGCAGAGAGCCATACCAGAACCACCCCTGCCGAGGACTGGGTGAGTGGAAACTCAGGAGCAGGTGGTTAGCTCAGTTGTCCAGGTGCTGATGTTCATGAGGCTGTGGGTTTGTGAGGAAAGTGGAACCGAGAGGCAAAAGGAGTGACCGCGCCCAAGAGTCCCACTTACACCCCAGGGAGATCACAGGCCACTACAAAGGCTCCTGGGCCCGACATTCCACCCCTCTATTGGGTGGGGTCTAGCACTGGAAAGATGCCTCAGGTGTGTCTGGAGTGAAGGGGGTGGCAGTGGGACTTAAGAGACCAGCTCTTAAGAGACCAGGACATGAGATTTGGGGACCTGGGAAAGAGGAGCGCAAATTCCTGGGTGAGCTGCTGGACCGGGCCCCACCAGCCCTGCCCTTCCCAGCACCTCAAGTCATCTCTGTCCACCCCGCCTCCAACAACCTCTTGTCATCACTTAGCTACTGATTGTGCCCCATGGCTTGACATTGGAGGGTTAAATGAGGTGTGGGGTCCCACCACAACGTTTAACCCTCTCCCCAGATGTTCTCTGCCTCTATGTGGCCCTGGGGCTTTTATCTTAATCCCTCCCACCCCACCCTTCCTCTCCACCTTTTTTTTTTTTTTTTTTTTTAATATACTTATTTTGCTATTAGGGGAGGGGACTATCAAATGAACAAGATCACTTTTAAATGGTAGTTTTTATAAGATGTTATAAACTTGTATCTTTTTACCATTAAAGTGCAGTGTATGTTCCTTCGTGATATATTTAGGATATTTAAATAAAAAAAAATGGGGCTTTTGTACATACTATCTCCTCTTTGGGAAGAATATCCTTGGGAGAAGTTTTCTCACTGGGGCCAAAGTAGTTTTCTTTTTTCCCCACCAAATGTAACCAACTACCCCCACAACTTCCAGCACCCTGTGAGCTCCCCTTCCGCAGAGGAACAACAAGGAGAAGTAAAAACAGGCTATCAGTTCTGAATAAGGAAAGAAAATACACGTAGCAGGACAGAACGAGGCTAGACACCAGCCAAGGCAGTGTTTCTCCAAGTGTGGTCTGCAGCGCTCCTTTGTCAGCTTCACGTGAGGATTCACTGACCCACCCAGTCCAGTGCTGCTGCTTCTCCCCACATAGCCCATGTCACAGCCCTTGTCATCTCTTGTGCAGAGTTAAGTTTGAGAAACTCTTCCCCCACCCCGCCCTCAGGTGATAGGAGGAGGAATGTATGCGAGACCCAGGCTCACCTGGGGTAAAACAAACTGACAGGTGTGCTCTCAGGTAAGACTTTATTGTATACCTGGGTGGGATAGCCCCCACTGCTTGTGAGGTAGGGAAGCAAGGTTGCGGCAGTAGGCAGCCTTCAGTGTCGCTCTGAGAATGAAGTATGGGGGCCTGCTCAGCAGTGCATCAGCCCCCTGCCAAGCTGTAGCCTGGCCCACGCCTCAACTCCTTCCGTCCCAAAGGAGAGCTCTGCAGTGATTTTCTCTCCCCACTTCAGAGAAGGGGGCTGTCTGCCTCTTGAAAGCGGGGGTTGACAGTGGTCGTGATGGCGCTTTGGTAGAGAGGATTGTGGTCCTGCAGAAAGAAGTTGCCGGTGATGTGGAAAAGCCCCAGGACTCCTCTTTTATCTAAGTCTAAGAGGCCAGTTTAGAACTTGAGAGCAGGAACCCCAGGAACTGATGGAAATGAGCAGAGGAACCAGGGTAAGCCTGCAGAGGAGGCACAGGCTTGGGGTGGGGGTTGCGTGGAAGGAATGGGGTGGATCTGGGGATGGTGAAGCAGAAAGCAAAACCCCTGTAACCCCACCCAGTGAGGGAGGAGGCAGCCTCATCACCTGCTTCCAGTTGAGATGCTGCCGCTCCTTTTCAAAACGATGGAATTCTCGGCGGTCATAGATCTCCACTGAGAGCCGATAAGCAAGGACCAATCCCAGTCCCACTGCCACGATGCCCCCCACACAGCCCAGCACAATTATTTGGGTGTGGTCTGCTCCCTCTATAGGGAAGAAACAATGGACTTCTGGGGGCCAGGGCCTAGAAATTGATCACCCGTCACCCACAATGTGTCCAGCCCCATCCAGCCTCCCTAGTCCTGCCTGTCACTGAAAGCAAAAGGAACTTCCACAGGATCAGGGTTATCCCAGCACTCAGGACCTTAGCCAGGTCCACTTGATCCGGCATCTGCACACTCCTTGCTTCACAGCTCTGCTTCGTCCCCAGCCGGATTGCCTGGCGTCTTCACCTCAAGAGTTCTGGCCCCCTACCCGTTAAACTTGCAGGGCTTCATGTGGCATGTCCACAGTATCCCTATCCACTTACTCTCTGGAGGGCTCACTGTGAGCACAACTCTGCCTCCAGCTTCATCCTCTGCCAGAAAGAAAAACAGCTGGTTGTCCTGGGTCCTCTCTTTACACCAGCTGTCATCCAGGGTAGGGGTCAAAACCAGAGTCATGTTGGTGTGGGCACACGCTGTGCTGCAGTTCGTAGCCAGGGGACCAGTCCCAAAGGCTTTGCACTCTGCGCAGTCCCTGTCCGGTGGGTACCAGTAAGTTACCAGCTGGACAGTTGTCACCCAGATGACCCACAGAAAGAGCAGGTGGGCAGGAGGGGCCCAGTGAGCCCTGTTCCCGAGGTGCAAGGCCCGAGGGCTCACCTGTGTGTCTCACATGGTGTCTTGCAGCCTGAGCATTGATCACAGAGGGCGCCATAGTAGCCGTCATCGCACTGGCAGCGGTTGCAATTGCAGCGTCCGTGCCCATTGCAGAGCCCTCCGTCAGGACCAACACAGTTGTCCGTGTCGCCACTGCATTCACATGCTCTGCCCGTGCGGTTGGCGTGACAGTGACACACTCCACATTGGCAACGGCCAAAGCCTGAGGTAGGGCCACACGTAGGGTGACAACCATACTCCCCACAGCCACTGGCACCCCATGCCATCACGGGCTGCCTGGAGCTGATCTGCTCCTGTGCATCCATTGCCCTTTCGAGGGTGTCAGACAACCTCCAACCCCTCCATCACAGCCTGATTCCTGCCCTTAGTATCAAGAAGTTCCCAGAGCCTCAGTGCCCTTGAAGGGCCACTCTGACCCCACCCTTCTCCCCAAGTCTCCAGGTACCTCCACAGAGGATGCCCTCGTGTCGCTCACAGCTGGCATCGTCACACTCGCACAGACGTCCAGAGCTCTGTCCGCTGCAGGTGCAGCGTCCACACTGGCACTGTCCCCTCCCGCTGCACAGGGGCCCTGTGCCATTGGGGGCCCGGCACCCAGACTCCAGATCCGGGGAGGATAGCTCAGCCTCAGAACACTCACAGAGTCGACCCAGGCGGCCGGGGACACAGCTGGGAGCGGGAGGGGGGAGAGGGAGAGGGGCGATCAGAGAATTTGACCATGTCTTGACCTGCCTTTCCCCAAACCCTCTAAACCTAAGATCTCAAGATAGCTGGAGAGAGCAGCGGCTGAGAGGTGTACGGACTGTTATGGAGTACCGAGGAGTGGAAGAGCAGGGGCAGTTCCAGCGGAGGGAAGAAGCTTCAGGAGGTGAAAATCAGGGTGGAGTCTTGGGAGGTCTACGAAAAAGAAAGCTAGAGACAGAGTCGCCGGTGGAGGGATGGAAGACAAGCTGAGAGGAGTACGGGGGAGCCCTATGGGTGCAGGGAAGTAGGCCCTCACCTGCACACCCCACACTGGAGGTGCCCCTGGCCATCACTGCAGTGAGGAGCCTGGAGCTGGGCGTCACTGCAGTTACAACTACACAGCGTGTGCAGCTCCACAGTCAGCTCCTCAGAGAAGCCACGGGCTCGGAACCTCAGCAGATGAGGCTCTGGGAGGCAACGGGTAGCTTGGAAGGTAACCAGAAAATTCACCTGAGGACAGGACAGGCAGAAATCATACTAAGACCCTGGGTGCGCACACACTCCTGTGCACATACACACACCCCAAACCCATTGGTCATCGAGAACCCTACTTAGCGAATGAAGGGACAGGGTCATGCTAACACCCATATCCTAGAAACACATTTGAGGAAGCTGCTCATTAAAGTGTCTCAGAAACAACGGGTGGAGGGCTACCCCAGGCTTTTTACACTGTTTCCCAGGCCTGTCCCCCCATCCCCTCCTGCCTGCTCAATTTCCCCCTCCCACCCCCACACCCTTCCTTCTCACCGTCTGGTTGGTTCGGACGTCGTTGCACTGGCCCCGGTCGCCAGCCTCACCCTGTCTCTTCTCAGAATCCCCACACTGAGATTCGTAAGAGATGTGGACCCCCGGAGGGAGAAGAGAGTGTTCGTGTTCAAGGGTCACAGTGGATGACAGGCTCTGGGGAAAGAGCGAGAGACAGTGACCATGTGAAGGCCAGTTACACCTCACACCTTCTTCAGCTGTTCCACATCCTACCGGAACCCCACCCTCAGCCCACCTGGGGGCTCCTTCAGTTCTGCCCAGTCAGGAGGAGCTTCTGCAGGAAGGACCTGGGATAGCCTTGAGCGAGAACACAGGGTCCAGAGGTCTCTAACACGGCATTTCATTGCCGCTGCAGCAAAGACCTGGTGGGGCTCAGGCTAGCCAGCGCTGTAAACATGCAGTAGCTGTGTTTTTCAAACCTCATGTCTGGACATGTAATCTGTGAGCATACAAGGTCTCAAGAGCAGATTCTTTCAGTTAAGTTTGTCTTCGGAAATTTGATATTGTCTCACATTTTCTCACCATGGGTTTAGAACACAGTCTCTGTTATCAAGAAGCCTACAGTCAAGTCACAAAGATAAGACCTAAGCCCAAGAAACATGAATTTTTATGGTCTACCTGTAAAATTCTATGGTTCCTATGAAGAATATCTCTGAATTATTGATAAACTTATAACGAAGGCAATCTCCAGATATCACATTCTTTATGTATAGACTGGCCGGGGGACAAGTGCCAGCCCTTGCGTCACTTGTGTGACCTTGGGCAAGTCACTTAGCTTCCTCCCTGCGTCTGTATCCCCATGGATAAAACTAGAATAATAATTTCCAAGCAGGGCGGGGTTTTAGTGGAGTAAATGAGACAGCAAACAGTGTGTACCTGGGATGGTGCTTGGCATGAAATAAAAATCTATATTAATTCCCTTTCTTGCCCAGAGCAGTGCTTCATGCCCTGCACAAATCAGGCACTTAAGATTTACGAATGAGTGCAAGACTGAGTGAATGAGCTGTTAATGACAGCCACACACAGACCGTAGGCAGGAGCTGTGGGGTGTCATACCAACAGGTGATTGTCCTCTTAGTTCTGTCATCCTACCTGGGGGTCCCTTTCCACTTTCCCCAGTGCCCCCCCCCAGCCCCTCACATTATAAGCATCCATGATGAGCTGCACCACATTGCTGGAGTCCTCACTCAGCTCCCCTACTGCAGACTTGGGAATCAGCTTACTCAGCTCCTGCAATGGGGGGAGTTGAGGGAAATGGTGGGTCACAACTCTCAGGAAATAAGCTTGCGGGGAGCGGGGGGAGTCTGGAAGGAGGGCATATCGGGAGAGGAAGATGGGCCTATGAGGGAGCTGAGAAAGGCTGGGCATGGGAGGGTTTGGCATTCACATAGCTCTCACCCGATAGACAGGCAGTGTGGCGCTGGTGACAGCAAAGATGGGCTGGATGTTTGCCGCAGAGAGGGCCTGGGCTACTTGACCCACGGAGGGGTAGTCCTGGAGCAAGGAGTGGAGACAAGGTGAGTATCCCAGGCCCCCTCACAGAATGCAAGGTGCCCAGCAAATCCAGGGTTCCACCAGCTAGAAGGAGGGGAGGGGCTGGGGAGTGGAGTGACTTGGGTTTGTCTGAAGCATGGAGGGACATGGAGAGGAGGAACTGCTGGGGAAGATGGCAGGGTGGTCACTGTAGGGACAGTGAGGCCACAGGGAGAGGTCCTGGGAGGAGAAGAGATGTGGCTCCCACGGGGAGGGCGGGAAAGGGTGGCGACTCACAAACTCTGGGCTACGACTGTAGAGGCCATTGCTGTCCAAGTGGCAGTGCCCATCGCTGGGCATGAAGATGCCGCCCAGCTTGCCATCCCCAGCTGTGTGGAATGTGTCATCTGATGTGAACACCAGCAGGCGGGACACATTTCTCCAGCCAATCTGCTCCTGGAGTGGGGTGGGTGGTAGGCTGTGCACCTGAGCATGGAGGGCCCTTGAGCTACCCGCACCAGCTCTACTAGCCAAGGATTTGGCCTGCCTCATCCTGATTCAGTTTGTCCATCCCCCTGTCTCCAGCTCCTTGTTTCTCCCCAAATAGAGTTGCTGCTAGTAGAGGCCTTGTAAATTAGAAAAGTATGCCTCTTCCTCTAGACATTTCACTCCAATCCACCAGGAAATTGTCAAAATAAATGTGCAAACTATATGGACTATAATACAAAGGGCACCCCCTAAAATTATGCACTGAATAACCGCAGATGCCCATCTTGGCTCCAACCAGCTCTTTCAACTCAAAGACCCTCCCCACCCCCTCACCTGGCAGAGGGCAGCCTGCAGAATGGCATCAAAGCCACCTTCGGGCAAGTCCAGGTTGCCAGACACGTTCTGGCGTCCCACCTCCCGCTCGAAGGCCTCTGCATCCCCAGTGAGGGACAGCACGTGGTGAAAACTGAAGGGTGACTGGCAGCTCTCCAGCCGGGAGGGGCAGGGGTGGCGAAGCTTGGAGGGCACCGTGCTCACGAAGGGCAGCACCGTCTTGTCCACGAAGGAGCCAAAGCCTGGGAGGAATCATGAAGGTAGTTCCAGATGTCACTGGATGGGGGGGCCACTGCTGAGGACTCAGGAGGAGAGTCCCCAAAAACTGGGGGTGGGGGACAGTCACAGAGGAGCTACTGGAAGGCAGCTATGCTCACCACTAACACCAACCAACACCAGAGGAGCTACTGGGAGAGGGTGCTCCTAAAGGGCCAGGGACCCAGGACCCAGCAGGGGCAAAGGGAAGTGGGGGATGGATGTGAAGAGGAGGACATGGTGGCGGCAGGCAGGGGTTTCGTGAGAGCTAAAGAAGGCTCAAGTGTGCAGCGTAGTAGCAGCAGCAGAAGATGAAGTAGGGGATGGTGAGCAGAAGGGATGAGAGCAGAAGGTGTACCAGGGATGGTGCATTTATACCTTGGCCAGGAGACGTGGCATCAGGGGAGTGTCCAGGTGGTACATCTAGGGCACGTCTGACCCTGGGAGCTGTCTGAACACAGCCTCTCCAGATTCGGGGCCTCAGTTACCCTTCCAGTAAAATGAGGGACCCTACAGGACTGACTCTTAAACCTCCCCTAGCTCTGACCTAGAAGATGTCTCTAGGGATAGATATCAGGAACTCGTGGCCTGGTCAGGTCTGTTAGAAACCAGGAGACGGCACAAGTGTTCTGCCCCTTCATTTCTATGCCCCAGGTAACCGGCTTGCAGGGAAAAAACAACAGAAAACTCAGGGCAGCCTCTCACCTGAGTCTGCCTGCTCTCTCTCCCCTTGAGAGCATACTTTCACTTAAATAAACCCTCCCTTTACTTTCTTGTCCTATGTTTAGTCACTCAGTGGTGTCCGACTCTGCGACCCTGTAGACTGGAGGTTGCCAGGCTCCTCTGTCCATGGGATTCTCCAGGCAAGAATAATAAGTGGGTCGCCATGCCCTCCTCCAGGGAATCTTCCCAACCCAGGGATCGAACCCAGGTCTTCCTCATTGCAGGCGGATTCTTTTTGTCTGAGCCACCAGGAAAGCCCAGGAATACTGGCGTGGGTAGCCTATCCCTTCTCCAGGGAATCTTCCCGATTACTTTCTTGGAGTAGGGGGGGGGGGGGGCGGGGGTGGACAGGAGAGGGCAGGTGAGGCCCTTGTGTGTCCTAGACATTGACAGAGGCTGGGGTGCGGCTGGTTAGAAGCAGAGGGCAGGCAGGGGCGGGCAGGGCTCCGCGGGGCTTACCGATGCGCACGGAGTGGGTGACCTCCTGCAACCGCACCAGCAGCGCGTGCCCGAGCTGTCGCACGCGCTCCAGGTCGTCCTTCATGGAGTAGCTCAGGTCCATAAGGTAGTACAGGTCCACGGGGTATCCCTCCGCTCGAAGGAAGCGGACCAGGAGCTGCTGGGGCTCCCCTGCGGGTGGAGTTGGTGGGGAGGTCAGCAGGCGCGATGGAATCCCAGCCCCCGGCCTGACTGCTCACCACCCCCTAACTCACCCGGCCGCAGCGTGACCCGGACCCGCTGCGGCGCCAGCTGGGTGGCCCCCTCGCCGCGGATGCCCTGGCTGAGCGGGTCGTCCTGCAGCACCTCCTGCTGGCCGCGGGGCTCCTCCAGTTCCTCCGGGAGGCAGCCCCGGGCCAGCAGCTCTTCTCGCCGAGCACAGCGCCGCGCCTCCGCCTCCCCGGACGCCGTGAAGTTCTGCGTGGCAAGGGGAGGTGCGTGGGGATCCCTGATCCCCCGAAACCCTCAGCCCGGCTCCCAGAACCACCCTGCCATCCTGACCACTTCCACGCCCTCCCGTGTGTGGCAACTCCCTGAACCCCGACCCCACCCCAATCCCCTCCCCTCCCTTCCTTCCACAGCTACCCTCAACCTCGAACTTTCTTCCTTGTCCAGAGCCCACTTCCTGCAGCATCCCCCTTCTCCTACGCTAATCTCGACACCCCCTTTCCGCCAGATACCTACCTCTCACCTCCCCCAGCAGGGCAGAGTTTCTGCTGAGATCTTAGGGACCTCACTACCATTAAAAAACGAAGAACCTGTTCTCCTAGTCCAACCTCCCCTGCAAACTCAGGCCGAAATGGGAAGGGGGTCAGATTAAGACAGTTCCTGGGAAGGGAAACGATAGGGACGGAAGAGGATACCCCCTTCCCCTCAGTGTGTCCTGTACCCCAGGACTGGCTGGGGAGCCACAGGGGAAGGAAATGGTTAGAGCAGCTTCTCAGCTGGCCCAGGTGCCAGACTCGGGTCTGGGGACTGGAGGAGACTGACACACACCCAGCTGGCCCAAGAGTCCCTGCCTGGCTCCTCTGGCCTGGCACCTCTGCTCTCTGCCTTCCGCTGACTCTGTCTTCCCCTTCCAGGTCTCCCAGGTTCACTCCGTGCTTTTCTCCTGGACCCACTCAGCTCTGGAGCTCTGTCTTCCCTTGAGTGTGCCCGCATTTCTTATCTCATCTAACTCCCCATTTCCTGTGAGACAGTTCTGCCCCATCCCCCCAGCTCAGGCACCCCTTGGGCTCTGCTGCACCAGAGCCCTGTCTCTCTAAGGCCTGAACAAAGAACAGCTTTGTTTGACCAGTCAGGGAGACACCCTCTCCACGCCAACCCCACCCCCACCCCGGCCATCCTTCTTGCCACTTAGGTAGCTCAAGCCTTTGCCCCAAAGCCCACAGCTTCCAGCTCCTTCCAGTCTACCCTCCCAGCCTACCCTGCTGCATACCCAGGAACATACCTTCACCCCCAACCCAGATCCAGAAACCCAATCACACACTTTCTGCAGTGGACTGACCCCCAACATGATAGTATGTGGAGTTGGGGCCTTAGAGAATAAATTAAAGTTAGATGAGGTCATGCAAGTAGAGCCCTCATGATCTATTGATTAGATCCCTATAAGAAGAAACACTGGAGCGCTTGTCTGCAGCCCATTGGCAAGCCAGGAAGAGAGGTCTCACTAGGAACTGAATCAGCTACCACCTTGATCTGGGATTTCACATCCTCAATCAATTTGTTTGTGAAATAAATTCCTGTCACTTAAGCCCCCCAGTCTATGGTATTTTGACAGCCCCAAGCTGACAAATACATTTTTTCATGGGTATACCCACAAAAGATCCCTCTCGCTATACACAAACAAGAGTTCAGCAAAAACATGCTTCCTCCAAGTTTAAGGTCACAAGTCTTCTCCATATATACACAGATACACAGATGCAGACAAATATATATGCAGAGGAATCTTGCATACATGTGTGTGCCCACACACATACAATCAGAGACAGAAGTCATGTGCACAAACTCAGTCATATACAGGACTACAGAGTGTACCCAGAAAGTCACACATGTGCCCACACAATCATACTTGTATATCCAAGTTGCACACACACGCACACACACACACACACACACACACAGACACGGTTCAGAGGCCACAGGCCCATCTTTACCAGTTGCTTGCACCATGCACAGCTCGGGTGTGAGAGGATGCACTTTTGGCAGGAGGGAGCTGGCTGGCATGACCCTGGCAGGGACAGACTGGGATCCCTCCACACTGTGGCCTCCTGTGGGGATGAGCTCTTGGCGTCCAACTCACTTTCACCTCTGCTCAGGGCCAGCAGGAAAACAAGGACCATTGACAAAGCCACCATGGTCTGTAATAGGATATAAAGGGGGTCACGTGGGTCCTCAGGAAGGGCCCCCAAACTCTTGGTCCTCTAAACTTAGCCTGTGGTTGTTCCTCTCAAAACTCTACCCCGACTCTTTATCTCCCCCCATAGTTTCACTTCCCCCTGAGGATCCAGCAGTTTCTTCAAAATGGCAGGAAAGGGCAAGTCCCAGGCTGAGGTAGGAGCCTTGGAAAAGACCCGTCCCTCCTGTGTGCAGACTCTATGAGGCCAGAGTGGGCAAAATGGCCTAAGCATGAGTCTGGAGAGGGGACATGGATACACAAAGGTCTGCACACAGGTCCATTCACCAATTCCAAGCTATAGTGGAAAGAGAACAAAACAGAGAGGAAATGGACTAGGTCTGGTCCAGTCTCAGTCACTCACTGGCTGGTGTCAAGTCAGACTTTCTCTCTGAGCCTTAGTTTCCACAACCTAAAGTAAGTGAGCTGAAAAAAAAATAATCTGACAGTCCTTGTAGCTTTCATAACCCTGGATTATAAAGGAAGAGGGCCAGGGGCTCTAAATAAGGGGGGGTGGGAAGTCAGGGATTAGGAATGACGGGAAAGAATGCTGGAGCAGATGAGGGAGTATGTGAAAAAGGCAGGGAAATCAGCTGTAATTGACCAACATGACAGCAAGAGAATCACTATTAGACCTTAAGAAGAGCTGTCTAAAAGTCTGAGATAATGAAGAAAGGAAGGCCAGAGTTGGTAAATTTTTCTCTTTACTGTACATTGCACAAAGGGGATCTAGGTTTTTGGAGAAAGAGCTTGAAGTCAGGGTAATTCCTGGAATGACCTGTAGGGAAGACCAGGCAAATTTGAGAATTTTAAAAACTTATTAATTGGGACTTCCCTGGTAGTCCAGTGGTTAAGAATCCGCCTTCCAATGCAGGGGATGCAAGTTTGATCCCTGATTGGAGAACTAAGATCCCACATGCCACAGGGTCACTAACCCCACACGCTGCAACTAGAGAAGCCCCTGTGCATCTCAAGTAGAGAAACACCTACTTGCCTACTTGCCGCAACAAAGAAGAGCCTGCGCACTGCAATGAAAACCTAGCACTACCGAAACAAAACAGAAACTTGCTAATTAAAATTTGAATAGGCAATTCAATATCACATTTCAGAAATCAAAAAGTTAATCCCAATGGCCATTTTTATAGAAATGCAAAAGCTGATCCTAACGTTCGTATAGCATTGCATGAATAGCCAAAACAATCTTGAAAAAGAACAAAATTGGAAGACGCATTTCTCACTTTCAAAACTTACTACAAAGCTGCTGTAATCAAGACAGTGTGGTATTGGCATGCGTGCATGGGTGCTCGGTAGCTTCAGTCGTGTCCAACTCTTTGTGACCCTATGGACTATAGCCCGCCAGGCTCCTCTGTCCATGGGATACTCTAGGCAAGAATACTGGAGTATGTTGTCATGCCCTTCTCCAGGGGATCTTCCCAACACAGGATCAAACCCACATCTCCTGTATCTCCTGCACTGCAGGCATATTCTTTACCCACTGATCCACCTGAAAAGCCCATAGTGTGGCATAAGGACAGGCAAAGAGATCAATGGAATAGAATTGAGAGTTCAGAAATATACAAATCTAGACTTGCCTGGTGATCCACTGGTTAAGAATCTGGCTGGGGATACAAGTTCGATCCCTGATCCAGGAAGATTCCACATGCCGCGGGACAACTAAGCCCGTGTACCACAACTATTGTGCTTGAGCTCTAGAGCCCACAAGCTGCAACCACCAAGCCAGTGTGCTGCAACTCCTGAGGCCCATGCACCTAAAGCCTGTGCCTGCAACAAGAGAAGCCACCGCAATAAGAAGTCCACGCACTACAACAGAGTAGTCCCTGCTTGAAGCAACTAGAGAGACCGCTTGCAAAGCAATGAAGACCCAGCACAGCCAAAAGCATTAAATAAATAAAAGAAAGAAATATACAAGTCCATCCCTTTATGGCCAATTGATTTTCAACAAAGATGCCAAACCATTCAATACAGAAAGAAGTCTTCATCAAAAGGTGCTAGAATGACTGAATATCCACATTTAAAAGAATAAAGTTGGACTTCTACCTCACAACATACACAAAAATTAACTGAAAATGGACCAAAGACCTAAGTATAAGTTCATAAACTATAAATGCCTAGGAAAAAATATAGGGGTAAATCTTCAAAATTTTGGACTTGACAATGGATTCTTAGCTATGACATCAAAAGCACAAGCAACAAAAGAAGGAGATAGATAAACTGAACTTCAAAATTTTAAATTTTTGTGCTTTATTTTTTTTTTTTTACAACCCCCCGCCTCCACTTTTGTGCTTTAAAGGACATTATCAAGAAAGTGAAGAGACAGACCACAGGATGGGAGAAAATATTTGCAAATCATGTATCTGTCAAGTATCCAGAATATATAAAGAACTCTTACACCCCAACAACAAAGAGAAAAACAACCTACTTTTTTTTTTTAAAAAAAAAAAAAACAACCTACTTTTAAAATAAGCAAGGGACTTAGATGTTTCTTTCTTTCTTTATTTTTTTTTTAGATGTTTCTTTAAAGAAGATTGATAAGTGACGAACAACAGATTAAAGAATGCTCAACATGATTAGCCTTCAGGGAAATGCAAATCAAAACCACAGTGAGATACCACTTCACACCCACTAAGATGGCTAGAGTTTAAAAAAAAAAACATAGAAAATAAGTGTAGATGAGGATGCAGAGAAAATGGAACCTTCACACATTGCTGGTAGGAATGTAAAATGGTACAGCAACTGTGGAAAACAGTTTGGTGATTCTTCATGAAGTTAAAGCACAGAATCACCCTGGCACTTGGCAATTCTACCCCTAAGGATATCCCTAAAAGAACTGAAAACAGATGTTTAAGCAAACACAGACTTGTGCGGGACTCTTCATCGCATTCTGAAAGGCAGAAACAACCCACCTGATGAATGCCCACCAGAAATGCCCACCTGATGAATGGATAAAATATGGCATATCCATACAACAAAATATTATTTGGCCATAAAAAAGAATGAAGCATTAACACATGCTACAACATGGATGAACCTTGAAAACATGATGTTCAATGAACAAAACTAGTCACGGACAAGCACACATTGTACACCTCCATTTATATGAACTAGCCCAACTAGACAACTCCATAGAGACAGAAAGTAGCTTAGTGACTGCTGACGGTTGGGGAGGAGGGGAGGATGAGAAATGACTGCTTAATGGACAGTTTCCTTTTGGAGTGAAGAGAAAGTTCTGGAACTAGATAACAGTGATGGTTACACAACATTGTGAATGTACCTAATGCCACTGAATTATATACTTTTTTTTAAATTATACACTTTAAATGGGTTAAATGATCGATTTGATGTGTATTTTAACACAATGTTAAAAATAAAAAAGTTAAGATCGTGAGAAATGTCCCTCTCCTATTCCCAGTCCACCTCAGTTTCCACACTTACACCAAGCAAATAGCCATCATTTATTAGTATTTTTTGTTGCTTGTCATCTTTCAAGAGATTTTTAGTGTATATACAAACTAACATGAACATACATATAGTCTTCAAGTGATAGAATCAAATGATAGAATTCCACAAATGCTAGAATACTTTGCACCCAGTTTTGCATCTTCCTCAGTTTCACTACTTTTCTTGGAGTTCCCACTACCCAAGAAATAAAGAATTCCCTTGTTCTGTATAGATTTCCATTGCATGGATATGTCATGTTGTATTTAGTCTTTGTGATGAGAATTTATGTTGTTTCTAATTGTTCACTATTATAAACAATACTGCAGTGAAAATTCTTGGATTTATCATTTCACAGGTGTGCATGTTGTATTAATAGGATAAACCCTGGAAGAGGATTTGTAGGGTTAATAAATAGGAATCATTTGTAATCCTGGTGAGCAGTGCAGACATAACCGACATGACCTCCTGAAGGGCTGCAACAGTTCACACAACCATCATTTGAAATGCCAGCTCACTCCTTCAGGAAGCATCAACATCCTTCTCAGCCTGGGCTGAGACTCAGTACCAGACATTTGACATGGGGTGTGGGGAAGGGGTGGGGTGTCAAGCCGCTGACTGCCCCCGTCCTGCTCCCCACCACCTGTGACCTCAGGCGTAGTAGATATATATTTAACAGAGCCTCCACCCTCTGGGAGAGAGGCCAGCCCAGGGCTCATCCTCCGTTTAACCTCAGACTTGCTGGCTCGGCTCGCCTGTGGTTGCCCGGGCTGGGGATGCTACAGCACAAGTTTTGACTCATCTCTCACAGGTGGGGCTCTGGGCCACACTGGTTCCCCAGGAGTTGCTCATCTCCCCTAAATGGGGCCCTGGATATGTCCCCCCAACCCCCTTCTCCCCTCCCTGGGATGCAGGACTTGCCACCAATTGTATCTTAATCTGTCTTTCCCTTTCTCTCTCCCCTTCCTATTCAGAAATCTGATTACACCTCTAGTCTGCTTTTCTCTTCTCCACTTCTTTACGGTTCTTCATTTTACTTCCGTTCCCCCTCTGATCCTAAACATAGAATGGAAAAATCCATTTCAACCCCGTCTTTTTGCAGACGGAAACCTGAATCCCAGAAGTGGTGAGTGACGTGCCCAGGGTCCCCAGTGAACTTGAACAGAGGCAGGAACTGACGCCGACCAGGTCTCTCACTTTATGCGCTGCTTTCCTCCCCTCCAGCCCAGGCCCCATCTTCATGGAAAGTTTCACCTTCTCTGCACCAGTCCCCACGGGCTCTCCCTCATCCCCTTTCTCTTTTCTTGGGGTCTTCTTTGATCTTCCCTTCGCTCCGTCTGGGTTGTCCATTTTCCCGGACTTAATCCTGACTCCTATACCCTATTGCCCCCTCAGTCACTGAGAAAGAGAGCATCTTCCCCACCCATCCAGAACTCCCAAGTCAGGAGGAACCTCTGCTGCCCACTCAGCATCACAAGGAGACAGAACTGAGCCACTGAGCCACTGTCTCCAGGGAGTGTGGGATCTGCCCAAGGGGAGGAGGCCTGAGGGGAGCACAAGTCATTAGGCAGCAGGCACGGCAGCTGGGGAGTAACATGGGGGGAAACTTACCTTGTGTTAGTCCTTGACACATAACTGTAAAGCAAATGATGACGCTCATACACCCCCTACCTCCTTTTCCTGTCTCCAGTCCCACTCTTGGGAAACCAACCCAGGAGAGATGGGTGAGGGGAGGGAGGGTTTGTGAAACTGGATGAGGGGAAAGGAACAGGAGATCTTGGGAATGCAGAGATTTCAGAGCCCTTCTCAAGACTCAGCTGAACCCTGGGTGTCTTCAGGCCACAGCCTTCTTCCCAGGAGGCTGGGACCAGGTGGGGCCTGGCTGGGTAGCGAGAGGAGGCAGAAGGGCTGGTGCCCCGGTACTCACAGGTGCGTACTTGCGTGCGGAGCAGCCCTTCCTCCGGCAGTAGCAGCAGCCTTTGTGTACTGATCTGGGAGGCTGCAGAGGAGGAAGTGACACACCCCGGGGTGGGGGAGTCTTGGGGGTGGTGGGGGTGACTGATCTAGGAGACGACAGAGCAGATAAGGGTGCATATGGGTCAAGGGAGTTGGTGACACAGGCATCTCAAAGAAGGAAGCTCGTCTACTGAGTACCTATTGTGCGCTGGATATATCATCATAATGTTATAATTCATCCTCACAAGAACCTCATGACATAGGTGTGAAACGTCCCCCAGCCCCCTAATTTTACAGACGTAGAGGCTTAGAAGTACAAGGTAAAGAATTTTGCCCGAGATCACATATTTAGCAAACTAACCTGGTCTGGATTTAAATCCAAGTCTGCCTGCCTCCCAAATTGATGATCTCTCTACTTCCTCATATAGGAACATGAGGGGAAGGAAGAAACATGGAGGCAGTAAGTACTGTAGGAGGGGAAGTTAGTGACTATTGTTCTTTCTGAAAACCTAGCACCCACTCTAAGACACTGTCTTAGAGTGGGTGCTTAACTACATTGACTCTGGAGCCAAACTGCCCAAGTTCAAATCCCTGGCTCTGTCACTTACCAGTAGTGCAGCTCTAAGTTATTTACTTACCCTTCCTGTGGCTGTTTCATCTGTCAGGTGAAACTCATATGATTGTTGTGAGAATGAAATGAGATTATTTGTATCAGTTGGTTTAGTGGAGAATATGGCACTTACTATGGGCTGGATAAGAGTGAGAACTGACGGGTGAGAAGTAACAGAAGTGGGAGAATGAAAACTTCAAGACCCAGAAGCTGCAAAGTTGGGAGACACTGGCACAGGGCCAGGCTCGAAGGATGAGGTTGGAGGTCCAAGGAGTCAAATAGTGGTGGAGCCTGGGATGGAGGTGGCAGAGGTGAGCTGGGCAAAAACGAGCAACCTGCATGGCAGCTGGAGTAGGGCAAGGCTGAGGCTGCCGGGAAAGGAGGTTGAGGTCTGCAGTTGACCACAGGGAGTTTTAAGAAGGAACTGGACGTGATGTCTGTTCATAGGTCTGTCTCCTCTACTGGGCAGGGACCACAGAGCCCATCTCCTGGCAGGTGTTCAGTGAACATCAAGTGGGTGGGAGGGCTGTAGCTGCCAGAGGAGCAACTGGGGAGAAGGGGGTCCTCCTCTGGGTGGGCTTCAGCCAGCCTCTGGCTCTCAGACCTCTTGCCCTTCCCCCACAACCGGGGTTGCCACAGCAATGACCCCTCCTTCCCTACAGGCCCTGTGGTTTCCTCTAGAGCTTCTTTCACTTTCTTCTTCTGCTTTTCCCCTCTTCTCTCGTCCCCTTCTCCCACATCCTCAACCTCTCTCCCCCATGTGCACAGGTCCTCAGTAAAGACAGCCAAGCACAGGTAGGCAGGGCGCTATCCCAGGGAAGAAGGGAGGGGTGGGCGTTGATGGGGAGTCACAGGGGTCCGGGGAGAGTCCAGGGGTGCAGTGGCAGAGGTCAGTGGCAGTGGGGCTGAGGTTGGGGTGCTGCAGGGGCTACGGCATGCAGAGGCAAGGAGAGGAATTAGGACAGAAGGAAGGTAAGAGTGGGGTCGTGGAGGGCACGCAGGGTCTTGGAGAGAAGGGTGGGCTTAGAAAGGGTAGACGATTGACTCAGAAGGTGATCCTGGGGTCGCAGGGTGGGGAGCGGCTCATGGAGTGAGGGGTTGGCGTAAAACAGACACACTGTAACTGAGATGTACACCGTGCTTCTTTTCTTCTGGGGCCAGGGACCCTCCTGAGAACCAAATGAAACAGCAACAACCCCCTCCCCAGAGAAGGGCAGATGTGCACGTCTACAGAACTGGGGGTGGGAACAGCTTAAAGACCTCTGAGGCCCAGCACCTTCCTGGAGGTTCACAAAGTCCAATCTAAGCACCCCTGCCTGGAGAACGTGGGAGGCCCAGATGTCCAGGTCCCTTCGGGTCCGCCTCCCACCACACCCACTCTGAATCTCATCCTACTTCCCAGTTGCCCTAAGAAGCCTGCATGACCCCAGGGAGCCACATCCCATGAGTTTCCATCACTTTATTTTGCAAAAATAGAAAACTCAGCAATATGCGATACAGCGGGGCGGGGGGCAGGGGTGGAGGAGAAATGTAAACAGAGGGGAGGGGACAGCACCCGGACCCCCCAGAGAAAAAGGGGAGCCAGTGGGAATCTTATTTGGCAGCTAAATACAAACTGGGGATTGGAGGAAGGGAGGGGTCACAGGGGCCCTGGGCTCCCCCTCCCAAGTCCCCTGGAGGAAGGGGTCAATTCCAGGGTGTAAACAAAAGCTAATAAATAAATAGAGGCTTCCTCTGGGTCAGGGCGGGATCAGCTAAGCAGTGCCCACCCCACCTCTCCATGGGCCAAGCTGCTCTGGGGGGTCAAGGGGGAAGGCACTAAGGGGAGAGGGATCCCCTGGCCCCTCTGTAGTGTAGGAGGGTCCCTGCCCCGTGGCTGAGATGAGGGGCAGGGGGGGCCCAAGGCACGTGGCAGGGCTGGGGGAGGGGCTTGTAACGGAGGCCCCAGTGAAGAGGTGTGGAGCGATCCACATCTGTCCCTTTCACCCTCTGCCCCCCCAGCAGAAATGCAGGGCCCAGGCTGCTCCACTCTGAGCTGGCGTGAGGATGGGGCACTGCGGGCAGGATGCAGCCAGCAGGTGCCTCACGCAGCATTAGGCACCAAGGACAGGCAGAGGGTGGGCTCAGCCCTCCCCCTACAGCCCCCTTTTTGGTCTCTAGTGTTCCCGTTTGCTCCCAGAGGCCTAAGCACCCAGCAGAGGAAGGGGCTGTGGAATGAAGGGTCTTCCTCCTGTCCTGGGGAGCCTGGACCCTGGTGTCTGAGGGGCAGTGCTAAGATTTCAAAGTTCAAACCCAGGCTCACCTCTCTGCCCTCTCTCCTGGAGGGAACAGGGCAGGCCCCCAGGACTGGAGAGGGAGCCAGTTAGAGCAAGATGGGGATGAACACAGAGGCACCCCTGGAAACTTTGGCAAAAACAAGGAGCTCATTGGAAGGGGTGGGGAGAGGGCAGAGCAGGTCCTCCCCCAGTCACTGGCAGTGTCTGGGAGATGGTCAGTCTGCTACCTGGAGCCCCAACCCCCAAGGCAGGGGAAGTCAGGGACCCTGGTCAGGATGGGGGCTGCGGCCCCCTCTGCCCTGGCCCCCGGGAACCTCATCCTCGCTGGAGGCCTTGGGGTGAGGGCCAGGCTGCGAGGAGTCGTCCTCAAACATTTCAGGGTTCTCCAGCATTTCTCGGATCAGGGGAGGCATCGGGCCTGGAATCTCCATCTTCAGGGTAATGGCCCTTTCTGCTCCTGCAGTGGAGGAACAAGGAGGTTCAGGCTTAGGTACAGCCCCTACAGCGGCCTCCCTAACTCTGCCTGACTGCCCTCTCGGGCTCCCAGCACAGGCCTGTTAACCTCTGTCTGCCTCTTTCTCACCCTCTTTCTACTCTAGAGCTCCTGGGGACCACACCTCTGTCTGGAGACTGCCTGTCTTCTCTGCCAAGCCCACTGCCCACCATTCCTTTCAGGCTGTCTCCTCCAAGATCACACAGTGCCCACCTTCCAGCCACACACCCTGGACCCCCTCCATAAGCCCATAGCTTGCCAGCTATTCTTAGGGCTGTTCTTAATAACATTTATCACTAGGACTAACATTTATCAAACACTGTCTGCCAGGCATCCTCCTGAACCAACACGGTCCAATCAACGTTCCTGTGATGATGAAAACATCTCCTCTGTTCAGGGCAGGAGGCACTGAACTTTATAACTCAGCACAGTTGTAAGCCTGTTGTGTGTTAACTTGTTTCATCCTCACAAACAGAAAAACAAGGTACAAAAAGGAAAGGTATTTTGCACCAAGTGTTCCCACTAGCATGTAGCAGAGCGAGGACGCGAGTGCAGGCTGCCTGATTCTAACCCACTCTGCCCTTGTCTCTGCCTGACCTGGGGGACCGGGAGCCCCGAGAAGACAAAGGGGAGGCTCGCCCCCAACCAACCCTTGGTGCTGATGCCCCGGAGGTCAGTGATCTTCATGAGCATCCTGGGGAACATATAGGGCTGACTGGGCCGCCGGCGCCGGGCATAGAGCCTCAGCGCTTCCAGCAGCGGTTCCTGCAGCTTGTCCACTTTCTCAGGCTCCTCCAGGTCCATGCGGTCTGTGGGGACAAGCACAGGTGAGTGAGGGAGATGCAGAAGACAGAGGCAAGTGGTTGATCCCAAGGAGCCCTGCCCTGTGGCCCTCCAGGCCCCAAACCCTGACCGTGAGCCCCATTCAGGCCATCTCCCCTGCTCCAATCCCTATACCATCCCCCCTCTGGCAAGAGGTTTTCTCTGGTAAATCACTTCTGCCCAGAGCTTCCCTGGTGGCTCAGTCGGTAAAGAATCTGCCCGCAATGCGGGAGACCTGGGTTCGATCCCTGGGTCGGGAAGAATCCCTTGGAGGAGGGCATGGCAACCCACTCCAGTATTCTGGCCTGGAGAATCCCCATGGACAGAGGAGCCTGGCGGGATACAGTCCATATGGTCGCAAAGAGTCGGACACGACTGAGTGACTAAGCACAGACCCCTATCCACCCCCAACCCCCGTCCCGGCTCTTCCCCGGCTCTCCCCCTCTTCTCGTTGCTTGTTCCTGGCTGCTGGGCAGTCTGTAACTGGAGCTGAGGAGTCCGGGGTGGGAACAAGGTCTCCAGCCAGGCTGGAGATCAGGTGTGGGGTGCAGTGGGAAAGTAATCTGAGTCGGCGCCAGGGGGCGCCCCCGCACCTCCGCAGATGAGGCAGATGGCACTGAGCAGGCCTGTCTCTGTGTCGTCCATCTCCAGCGGCAGGAGCTGCCCAGCGAAGGCAAAGACGAGGTCTGTGAGAGGCCCGAAGCCGGCGTTGTGCATCTGAGTCCGGTTCAGGGTCAGCCCATCGGAGAAGGTCATAGTGTCCTGCTCTGGGGTGTACCTTGTGCAGATCCGCAGCATCTGGAGGTGGGGGGAAGGGTTAGTGCTGTCTCCAGGAAGGAGTGCGTAGGGTGGGAGGGAAAACAGGATGAGGTGAAAGTAGAAAGTGAGGAAGTTAGGTCCTAAAGGAGGGCCACCTAAAGCAGGCAGAAGAAGGAAGGCAGACAGATGGAGGGTCTGAAGTTGGGGGAAGAGAACAGAAGTCAGAAGGCAAGACATTCAGAAGTCTGAGATCAGATCTCAGGGGCAAAGACTAAGACAAAATAGAGGTTGGGTTTTGAGGATATCTGGGGGAGTCCCAGATTGGAGAGGGGAAGAGAGAGAATGAAATCTTTGTGTGGACCAACTCCATGGTCTCTTCTGAGTGTCAGGCTATAATGGAAGACAGGGCCCAGGGTTTAACTTACCAGGATGTCCAGGCAGGCGGCCTTGAGCAGAGTGATCTGGTCAGCAATGCTGAGCCCGGTGAAGCCAGGTAACCGCTTGGCAAACTCCACGATCTTGATGATGCACTTGGTGGCCAGCTCACTGAACTTGTCCCACAGCCCCAGATCCAGTTGCACCCGGTGGTCTGCACTGGAGTTCTGCAGCAATAGCAGGTTAGAAAACAAACTAAGGCTCGTCCTGGGGGCTGTCTTCCCTTTGCCAAAACCCCGGCTCTCACTTCTGCATCCAGATGTTATTGTTGTCAGCACCAGACCACGGCCTCCAACACCATCCCTACCCATTCTCCAAAGTCAGCGGTCCCCTGCCCTCACTGGGGCCCTGCCCACTCCTCACCGTGGTGTACTTGCCCAGCTGGCAGAGCGAGGGGAAGGTCTCCTGATGGGCCTTGCTGACCTTGGTGATGAGCTCTTCTAACTGGGGGCTCAGCTCATAGCTGTCAAGCGACCCTTCTTCCTTCACCTCTTTCTTCTTCTTGTTGCGATCATTCCGAACGGCTTGGGGGTAGAGGCAGATCAGGAGAGGGTCAGGACCCTCAGAACCTCCCTCCCATGCGAACTCAATAAACTCGAGAGCATCCATTCCCTGGGACCGTAGGGCAGGGCCTTGGGTTCCCTGTCTTCTACACTAGCTCCCATTCCCAGGCTGGCTCTCCCCAGCTCCACCCAGGGCCTGCAGCCCCTGCTCCCTCCCCAGGCCATTCGGCTCCATCCTGCCCTTCCTGTCACCCTGCAGGAGTTGGGGGGGGGGGCAGGATATGCAGGCGGCAGGATATCCACTTATAGCCTTGGCAGCACAATGGCGCAGAGGAGGGGGGGGCACCCCAGATCCACCTCAGGCTCAGTGCTGGGAGCAGGGGAGGGGACAGGCAAGCCCCCCAACTTGCCCATGAAACAAGGAATGTGCAGGGGTAACCCCCATTCCCTCATTCAGAGAAAGGGTTAAGCTCTGAGAAAGGGGAATGGGGAGGGGTGGGGTCTCCTGGGTGAATGGAACTAATCAAATAGGACTGGCCCAGGAGGAGGCAGCACTCCAGGGCGGCTGGAGGCTGATCACAGAGGTCAGGGAAGTGGGGGCGGCCAGTGGGAAGAGGGTGGCAGCCACAGGCTAGCACAGGAGTGCTCCTGCCCAGGCAGGCCTCAGGGCCTACCTTCCTTGGACATGCCAACTTCAAAGCATTTCTGTAGCCGGCAGTACTGGCAACGATTCCGGGTCACCTTGTTGATGATACAGTTTTTGTCGCGGTGACATGTGTACACCATGTTCTTCTGGATGCTGCGACGGAAGAAGCCCTGGGGTTGGGGGTAAGGGGGGAGGGTCAGTGAAGCAGGATGCTGGGAGTATCAGCCTCTCGCAGGCCTTGCTGGTGGTCCCAGGCTCAACCACGTCTGTGCAAAGCAGCATCCCTCCCACCCCAGAGGGATACCCACCCACACAGTCTCTGATCTCACCCAGTCAACTCGGGATGCCCAACGCACCCACATCCACCCCATACACACCTTGCAGCCTTCACAAGAGCTGACCCCATAGTGGTAGCCAGAGGACTTGTCATTGCACACGAAGCACGGCTTGTAGACCCGGGGAGGTGGAGGGGGCGAGGGCGAGCTTGGCACCATCTCCTCTGAGCTAGTGCTCTGCGTCTCCACCGCTGGGGAGAAGCAGAGATGTGAGGGTCAGGGGAGAAGCCCCCTCAGATCTCTAGATATCATCATCAGATACACACTCCACATTCCTAGTTCTTCCTCTGGCTCAGTGATGACACCATCGCCACCACTCTGATTTAAAGTCCCAACAACCCATACAGCCCCAGAGTAAACACTTCCAGAAACCCTCCAATGACTACTATTACCTCCCAACCTGGCCATCTCCCCCTATAATAATGTCCTATACAACTGCTCAATTCTCCAAATTCTGGGTCCAGGCCATCCAGGAAGTTAAATTCTCTGGGCCTCAGTTTGCCCAGCAACAAAGTGGGTGTGTAAAGGGGTATTGGCCTGTGGTTCTGAACTATCTAGTCACTCCTTCTCACCTTGGGTCCCTGTCAGTAGACTCCCTCCTACCCTTCTCCTCCTCAAGAGGCCACAGATCTAGGGGTGAAGAGGCAATTCCAGGCCACCTGTGGCTAGCACCTGGCTAAATCACCTGCGGGAGACTCAGAAGGTAGAGAGAACCCCATCTTCTCTCAAGCAGTACAGGGTAGACAGTCCTGGATCTTTTCCCCCATAGAGTGTATGTGCGTGTGCACTCTCAAGTCATGTCCAACTCTTTGCACCCCCATGGACTGTAGCACGCCTGCTCCTCTGTCCATGGAATTTTCCAGGCAAGAATACTGAATGGGGTTGCCATTTCCTTCTCCAGTCCCCCCTCAAACCATCCCCCAAATAACCACCAATGTCCTTGTCCCTAGAAACCACTGAGACAGTGGAGCAAATGGGACGCAGTGATTGGGAAAGTAGGTTAGGGCACATGCAAAAGCCTTATTTTACACCTGAAGAAATGGACGCCTATGGAGGGATGGGGCCAGCCCAGTGCCACATTGCCAGTTATGGGGGTGGGGAGGGCGTGGGGGGAGTAGGGGGTGGGGGGCAGCGGAAGATCTCAGGTCTGGATGCCAGTTAGAGGCCAGGCCAGGAGTGAGAGACGTTAGGAAAGGGAGACAGGTATTTGCTCGGATTCTCAGGTCTAGAAGTTGTTCGGGGTGTAGCAAACCAGAAGTCAGGTGACAGTGGGTTGTAACTGGGGTAGATAGGGGAGGGGAGTCCCTCTGGACTCTCTCTGAGCTTTGTCTTCACTCCTAAACCTCCCCTGCAAAAGCCACATACTCCTCAAAAAAGATCTCAGTCCATGCCACGCAGAGAGTTTGTGGGGAGGACACCCTCTGTTTAGGAGGCTGCTGAGTAAACCTCTTTTGAGTGTGTGGTTGGTCTTCAGAGGGTGGAAAAAAAAAAATCTATAAATTATTCAACCTGTAGGACCAGTTGCCCAAACCTGGAAGGCCTAAGTTAATGCAAGAAAACCCTAAAGCCCTCCCTAACAAGTGTCTCTTGCTTGCACCCACCTCATGAACACCTTCCTTCTAGCCTGCTGTAGCCCATCTGGTCAGAAGTCCACCCAGCCTGCCAGAAGGACAGAAAGGCCTGGGATGCCAGGATGCTGGGGTTCCGGACTAGCTCCACCCTCCCCACAGGAGGGAAGCCCTCCCCGCCCCCCAACACACACTGACACTCAATTAGCATAAGAATCCAGCTAGAGTGAGATTCCCCAATGAAAAAGGAGAGCGAGGAGTGGAGGCTAGGAGGGTGCCTGGCGTCTATTCAGGACCGGGCGGAGACGGGATGGTGGGGAGGGGGTGCTGGTGCTGAGTGGGGGGTGGGCTGGAATGCCTTTCTCTCAGGATGGTCCCAGTGTCTGAGGGCACATGTGCTGCCCACAGGCCAGTGCGTGGGGTGGTGCTTACCCGCACTGACGCCCTCCCTGCCCGCAGAGCGCTGCCTCATTTCCTCTCTTGCGAAAGGGCCTGGGTGCGGTCAGACTGGCATGGGCCTGTGCCAGCCAATCATGAGAGTGGGGGTGGCGGGGAGACAGGCCAGAGGCAGCTTTTCTCGTACTCATGGTACTGTGGTCCCTTCTCGGTACCCCTCTGACACACCCTCACCCTTGAACCCTAAAGTGCAACCCAGTGGCTCTGGTCAATATGGAGCGAAGGGCACAGGAAGGCTAAGTGGGTCAGCTCTGCTCAGATTCCTTTCTCAGCCCTGGGCAGAGACCCCACCATGACGATGCCTGGCCGGGCTAAGCAGGGGCCCCTGCTGCGGAGGAGGGGGGTGGGCTCTGGGTTTTTCTCCTTTTAAAGCCCAAATTGCTGAAATTGAGGAAATTCCTGGCCAGGCTGAGCGGAGCTTCAAACAAACTCTTTATAACCGGCTGTAAACACTCCCAGCTGCGAGGCCCAGGGCTGAGAAGCCCAGACTCACAATCTGACGACACACACCTCCTTGGAGACACTCTCACACATCAACAACACACAGGGCACAAAAGCAGGCACAATACCAACCAGCTCCTATACCCCAACGGGAACCCTGGCACAGAACACCGAGGTAGGCACAGAGGCACATGCACTCCGGCCACACTGTGGAGGTGGATGCACAAGGCAGACACACAACATCCAGCATTCACTTCACAGTTGCAAGCAAGAAGCTCTGCCACCAGACAGACACCATGGCCTGCCAACGCAGCACCAGAATGCTGGAGTTGCCAAGCACTCGCAGACGCACCAAAGAACTTCTTTCCTCCCCTGGTCTAGACACATAGGTCTACACTACTTTCTCTCTGAAAGTGTGTGGAGCAGGCCCGAAGCCCCCCCAAGGCCCTAGAAGCCAAAACTGTTGGTCCAAACTGACTTGCCAGCCAAGTCCCATGGGCTTCTCTGGGCCTGAAAAAAACCAGGTCCTTGCCCCGTCCCCGGCAAAAGCCCTTCCTGGAAGATTCTTTCCATCTCAGTATGTATACTTCCCAACATACCCCAAATCCCCATCCTATCCGACCATGAGCGGAAAGTTAAGAATTCACAAGGATTTGGTTTGGTGCAAGGCACTAGTTCATGTTTTCCCCGCCCTTTAAATGCTACACTTTTCTTCTTTCTTGCCCCACCCCACCCCACAGTTCGTCTCCTATTTGCCACCTCCCTCTTCCAGTTTCCCAGTTGTTAAATCTGAGCAGCTCTGCCCTGTAACCAAAAGACCCAAAAAAAAAAAAAAAGAAAGAAAAACCGATCTCGTAAACAGCGCTGCCGTGTGCCAAGGAGCGAGGCGCGTTGGCGGGGGCTCAGTGACCCCGCGCGCACACTCCCCGGGCGCCCGCCGCCCGCCCCTTCCCAGAGTGCCCCCCAGTCCCGCATCCCCGGGCTGGAGCGCCGTCCCAGCCCCAGGGAAATTCGGGGGTGTTCCAGGCTCCCCTCCCAGCTCCTCCCCACCACCACCCCACCCCCGCCAGGCACTTGGGCCCGGGCTTCAAAGCCGCCTCTCATCTGGACTTCATTTTTACTGCCTCCCAGTCCCCGGCTTTTTATTACCGCTCTGGAAAGGGGTTCCAGGGCCCCAGGCCTGGCATCTCCCATTTCACAGAGAGGGAAAGATGTGTATTTGGGAACCCAAGAGTCCTGCTTCCCCGGCCGCTGCCACCTCCAGGCCCCTCCTCACCATGCACAAACTTTGCTTGAAACTTTTCCCTTCCTACTGAAGTTGTGGGCTGGAGCCATAGGAAAAAGTGCACACAACCCTATACACATTTCCTAACATTTCTTTTCTCAGTGGGGGAGGGGGGCGCCAGAACCCAATCTGGCCGCCTTAGTGTGCACAACCCCTTCCACCCCGCACACAGCACACCCAGAGGATGCACGCTCCAACACAGCCCTTTCCAAAACCGCCCCCGCAGCCACGCAGGGCACACGCCCTCCCGGCCTCACGCCACAAACAATTCCACACGGGGCCATGCGGACCTGCCAACGCAGGCGGAGGGTGATGCTGCGTGGAGAGCCCCCTGCACCCACACTCGCACCGCCTAAGCTAGGCGCTGCACACTCCAGGGATGCCCACGCTCCGCAAACGATATATATTTTTTTACACTCGCAACTTCCCACATGGACTTTACAAACGCCACCCACGGTCCTGGGTGCCATAGCCCTCGGGGGCCACGAACCTGCCGACACAAACTACCAACGCTCCTCGGCCTCTCCCTATCTCCGGGAGCCCTGGAGGGGCATCAACCACAGGTCCTAGCAATACACCCACCATCGAAACCACACACACACTCCAAACACTACTGCCCACACCCAAAGGAGTCGCTGAGGCCCCCACTTTTAAAGGGCCAGTACTTCTCTTTCCTACACACCCGACCCTCACATGGAAACGGTCAGAATGCTCGCTTGCACCCCAGGTCCACCTTTTACACATGGAGAGCGAGAGCCGCTGCCTGTCCTGCACCCCACACCCCACCCCCAGGCTCGGGTACCTACACTGCAGACTGGCGGGTTGCGGCCAGGCAAAAGACTCGAGTCCGGCGAAACAGGAGCTGCCGGCGGCTCTGCGCAGCAAGCCAGCCCCGGGTCCGCCTGCCCCGTACAGCCGTCGCGGACCCGGGGCAAATGTTTCCATGCAGTCGTACATCGCGACCCGGCTTGGAGGGAAGCTGGGTGCTGGGAACACCGAGAACCCGCAGCCGATTCCCCCTCCTCCCCCGGCGGCGCCCCGCTCCTGGAGGGGGGGAGGGGGAGGGCTAGCGTAGGGCGCCGGGCTGCATGGGGGGTAAGGGGTGGGCGGGGAAGAGGGGGATCCCCAGCAGGGGAAAGGGACTGGGCGGGGCGCAGAGCCGGGGCTGCCGCTCCTGCCGCGGTCTAGCTCACTCTGGGCGCCTCGGCAGCTAGCACTGGGGAGACCTTTTGTAAAAGCGAAGCCCAGAGGGGTGGGGGGTGGGGCTTGGAGAGCTAAGGGGGCCGGGCACCAAGATGAGCAGAGCTGGGAGTGGAGCGCACACAGACACATACACACACACACACACACACTCGCACCACCGCGCGCTTGCTTGCTTAGACACACATCCGTGCATGCATTTATCTTGGCAGGCACCGCGCATTTGCAAATATGCAATAGTGCACATGCATGTCTGCACGCGCAAAATCAGAGGTGTACACACACGTTTTTGCAGACACACCTGGCTCAAGAGAATGCTTGCAAGGATTCTCTCTCCAGCCGGGAGGCTTTGCAAGCTTTTGCACTCAGGCGCGTGCCCCGACCAGGGATGGGGGAAGGAGTGGAGGAGCCGAGCACACGCATTTCCTTTCGAGTTTCCCCCTCCCCCAACAGTCTTTTTTTTTTTTTTTTACACAAGTCTATACAGGCAGGGGTGTCACGGAGGACTGGGGAGAGGGGAACATGGAGGTTCCCTGAGCGCGGCAGTTCTCCAGAGCCCAGAGACCTGCACTACCTCCACCCCCTCATTCCCAGGCCTGGCTCCTCCCTCTCCCTACGCGCGCGCGCCGCAGGGCCGAACAGTACATTCCTGCGGCTGGGCGCGCGCGGCCTGCTCCTTCCTTCCCGTCCTCCCCACCCCCGGTCCGAGGGCCGGAGCGCGCTCCCGCAGTGAACTCTCCGGGAACCCCCCTCGGGGCGGGTGGCCGGGCGCGCTCACCTCCCCCTGACCCGGCCCCGCCCCACCCCGCCCAGGCCTTAGCCAGCGCCGCCGCGGAGTCCCCCCCACCCCTCCTGCGCAGCCGGAGTCTACCCCTCCTAGCCCGAGCGGTCCTCCCTCCGCCGCGGCCCGGGCCGCCTCCCTCGGAGTCCCCAAGGCCCGTCCCAGGGCTGACATTCCCGGAGCGCTTCAACTGCCTCTCCTAGCGTCCCTTCCTCGAAACTGACATCACTTGTAGGGAGCAAGACTGCTCCCACCGCGCCGACTGCGTCTCAGACCACACTGCCCTCCTGAGTGCCAGCTCCCCTCCCCCAGAGTGCCAGTCGCCCCCAAGTGCCCAGGGGCCCTCTCGGCAATAACTGCGAGTCTGGTCGGTAACTGTTCTCAAAGCCATTCGATGCCCCTACCAATGGCAAACCGCCCCTTCTCCCCTTTAGTGCCACACTTGGTGCCCTTCGAATCTCCGAGGGCCGCCCCACTCCTTCCTCGCGGGCCCCTTCCGGGCACTGAGCGCCCTCGCCCGGCGGAGAAGGGGGTGAGGAGGCGGGGGTTTGGCCACGTCAAGAGTTTGCCCTCGCCGGGCCGGGCCGACTCGGGGACCCTGGCCCCGGGACAGCGCCAGCGGCGGCGACTCCCGGAAACCGCCCCCTCCTCCGCGCCCCGCCCGCAGCCCGGCCGCCCGGCGGGCCGGCCCAGCCGGCTCTGTCAGCGCCGCTCACACGGGGAGCGCCGGGGGAGCAGGAGCGGCGCCCGGCCCGGCCCATTCCCCCGCCCGGCGGCGGTGGCTGGGCCAGGGCGTGGCGCGCTTTTCTAAGAATCTGTTGTACCGGGTGGGGGGCGCACTGGGGTGCCTCTGGAGTGGGGCGCCAGTTTGGAAGAATAAAGAGCAGGAAGGGGTGCCAGAGTAGGCAGGGAAGGGAAGGCAGGCGCGGAGGAGGGGCCGGGGTGACTGCCGGGGACTGAAGGGGGCTGGGCTGGGAAGGAGGGCCTGGTTGGCGGATGGGGGGGTCTGGGGTGGCAGGGCCGACTGGGGGGCTGGAATCAGGGATGAAGAGGGAATGCATTGGTCTTTTCCAATGCAGCCTGCCTGAGCTCCCAGTTCTTGCCCTCAATCCCAAATACACCATCTCTGGATCCAGCTATTCCCCACGAAGAGAAAAAAGGGGTGACAGATTTCTGATTCAGAACCTGGCCAGTGGCAAAAAACATCAGTTAAGTGCAAAATGAGGAGTGCCCCCAAAACAAGGGGGGGAAAGCCCTGATTAGTCAACTCCAGGCTGTCAGTCCCCCCCCACCACCCTTCCCCCTCAGAAATCTGAAAGGTCCCAATTAAGTCAGGCCTGCCTGGTTGGTAATTAGAACCAGAAGTGGCCAGGCCACAGGGAGGGGGGTTGGGAGTGGGGCACAGGAGGTGTGGGGGGAGGGCTCCTAGAAGTCATGAGTCCTCAATAGCCCCCCTTTCTATTCACCAGATACACCCCACTCCTCATCACCCCATCTGTGTGTGTTTCCCAGGCATTGCAGGGAGCGGGGGCCTTAGAAGGGACTAGGCAATATGGTGTCAGGCCCACCCTAACCCCCAACCCCAACCCCCCATTCTAGACAGTCTTAGCCTTGAGGAGAAGGTAAAAGGATGGGGGAATCTAGTGCCCCCTCTTTTCCCCAAAGTCCCCCCAGCCCTTATTGCAGCAATTAGACCCATTAGCCTTCTAGCATTTCATGGGAACCAGATGTTCTCCACCAGCCTGGTGGGAGTATAAGGGGGGGCTGCTGCCTGACTCACCCCCTTCCCTATGATCCCTGCCACCAAAGTGCACCCCTCCCAGCTGGAGCCCCACAAAGCATGGTCCCAGAGGCAGGGAAGAGTGTACCCCCTCCCCCACTAATGAAGTCATCCACACTGAGCCTGGCATGTTCACCCCTCAGAGCCTCGACTACCCTGGCAAGGATGCTTTTGGCCATCAAGGGACTGTGGGGGGGAGGGACAGCTAGCTCCTTCTGCATCTCTCCTTTGCTCCCCTCCTGCCACCTTCTGGAAGGGCCTTGAGGATAACTGGCTCTGAATTCCTCACGCTAAATTCTCCTTTTCTTCCAAAACCTTCCCTCAAAAAACTGAAGAGGGGGCATTTCAAAGCAGAGAAGGCCCCACCCCAAGGGTAAGTCCTAACTTAGGAGTCCCACCTGAAGGGCAATGAATAGGAGGGGTCTCCAGAGGTGGGGGCAGCAGTGGACCCGAGGGAAGGGGAGGTGTGAATGAGGACCGACCGGGCCGAAGCAGGGCGGTAAGGAGCGCTGGGCAGGATGGGGGCTGGGGCCAGTAGGGGGGCCAGGAGAGGGGGGTGCAGCCTGGGCCCCAGCGGCGGCGGCCTGCCCAGCTCCCCCCGCCAGAGAGGTTTCCTGTTGCAATCAAAGCCCCGTTTGTGTCGGCCTGGAGCTGGAGCTCGAGCCTGAGCAGGAGAGACCAGGAGGGGAGGGGAAGGAGGCAGCGGCTGGGGTTTTTTCCTGGAGGAGGCCTCGCTGCCGCCTGCTCACCACCAGGCCCGCCCGCTTAACAAGGCCCCTGGCCTCTCCCGGAGTCTGGGTTCTCTCTGTGTCTGTGCCTTCCAGCCTGTATATTTCCCTCTCATCTTGTTTAGGTCTCTGAGTCTCTCTTTATCATTTTCTTTTAAGTAGAACTCTTTTCCTTCCTGTGCCAACCTGTCCTCAGTTTCTCCATGTGACTTGGTATGGTGCAGCCAGAGACACTGTCACCAAATTCAGAGGACAAGCAGGGCTGGATTGTCAGGACACCAGCTATCTTCTAAAGCTGGGAGGTGGGCAGGGCAGGGCAGGGCCTCCCTTCCATCACTCTCTGTTCCCTGCAGTCTTGATAAAACAAACATAGACCACAGCAGTGGTCACAACACTGAGATACACAGCGACACAGACACCAGGGTTTCATATATATGAGTGAGCAAGCACACCCAAACCTTCGCGCATGTGTATACACACACAACCCCCTCCACTTTTCCACACATGCAGGCCTGTGCTTGCCTTGGCAGCACGTGTTCCTTTCCCCTCCCCTCCTCCAACAGGCAGTTCTGAGGTGCCTTACTCACTCAGCCCCCCGCGGCACCCCAAGAGGTGAAGCAAAATTGCCCTTCTCAACATTAGTGTCTCCAAGGTGCTGGGGACCCAGCAGTAGGATCCAGGAGCCAGCCCCAGGGCCAAGTTCCAGAGTCCTTTACAGACCACCCTCCCTCCCACAGATCAGCAACAGAGGCTGAGGAAAGAGAGCCAGCCACCAGGTGAGCGTGGCTTGGACTCAGGCCTTCAGTCTCCTTCCATTAGATGGCCCAGTCACCGAGGGAAGGGACACTGTCCCCCTTCAGGCCCTGCCGCCCGCTGTGGGAGGTCTCTTAGACTCTCCCAGCTGCCTCCCTTTCCTCCACCACTAGGTGCTGCGAGCCCCAGGTAGCTGTCTGGACCCAGGCCTTCCCCTCCTCCCCTCCCCACCGCCACCTCTCTGCCCAGGCCTGTCCCCCGCTGCCAGCCGCACCCTCCCCAGCTACCAGCCAAGGTTCTGGCTCCTCCCTTGGATTTCTTCTTTCAGCCCCCCTGCTCCTTCAGGGCAGCCTTTGGGGATAGAGCTTAGGCTGACCCCTTCCCCTGCCTTGACCTCACTTTGAACCCTGACCTTGCTCTCCCCGTGTCCAGGGCACAGGGGCACATGGAGAGCTTCGCTGGGGGCTGGCTCCTGGATCTCCGCTCTCTCCCCGACACAGTCTCTCTCCTCTGCCTTCTACCCCTACTCCCTTAGTTGCCTTGGAAACTTGGGAAAATCAAGTCCCAAGGGACTGAGTTGTACTGCTCTTTGCAAGAAGGGCATTCATGTGGGAGGGTGGTTCCCTCCCACCTCTAAGACCCTGGGACAGATTCATGGGGTGCAAATGAGGTAGGGGAAGCCCAGCTGAGGTTTATAAAAAGGGGGGCTTTGTGCTCTCTCCTTCACCTGCATGCCACCCAAATAACCCCTGTTGGACTACAGACAGGCCACCAGCAGGCCTCACCAAACCCCAGACACACCGTCAGCAGCCCATGAAATACCACCTCACTCCTCACACTGACTCTTTGTTGCAACCCTGGAATTCTGTGTGTGAGCAGCGTCTCAGGGCCACACTGTGCATACAACTGCATATGGCCTTACACACACACACACACACACACACACACACACACATACACATACGCCTTCTCTAGGTGAGCTTGCTCTTTCCAGCAGAGCTGCCAGCCCCAGTCCTGTCTAATCACCCCTACACACACACACACACACACACACACACAACCCTCCAAGTGCCAGCTCCTGAATACAGGTCCCTTCTCTCCACTTCTCTCTGAGCTTGTGGAGCTATAAGAGATGTATCTTTATCTTTTGGTCTTTTCTTCTCCCTCTCTGTTTCTCTCTTTGGAGCTGCCCCTCTCTCTATCACCTCCCCTCCTTTCCCGGTGGGACCTTCTCTACACCGGCTCCCACACTGACCCTCTATCGCATGGAGGCCAGCATCCTAGCCCTCCAGCTCCTGGGCACCCAAGCCTGAAATGAACCAGGCAAGAAGGATCCACTACCAAGAGGAAGGAGAGGGGACCCAGAGGCAAGAGGAGAGGCCTCAGCTTGCTGCTGTCAGCTTCACCCAAAGAGGGCAGGCCTGAGGGACAAGCAGGGATCTGCACAGCATGTGGGCACTGGGCCAGACCAGAGAGAGAGAGAGAGAGGAGTCCACAGCCCACATGGCTGGAGGAGAGGATGCTGCTGGGACCCCCCTCCACTTCCCTGGATTACTTATGAGACAAGAGCTACCTTCCTTGCAGCTATTTCCACCCTTCCCAGAAGCAAGGGGCTTCCCTGGTGGCTCTGCTGGTAAAGGATCCACCTGCAATGTGGGAGACTCGGGTTCAATCCCTGGGTTGGGAAGATCCCCTGGAGAAGGGAATGGCTATCCCACTCCAGTATTCTGGCCTGGAGAATTCCATGGGGTCACAAAGAGTCGGACATGGATACTGAGCGGCTTTCACTTAACCAGAAGCAAGAGGAAAGTTTCCTGACCCCAGACATCTCTGGGTACCTGGCACTAAGTTCCGTTCCTTTTTTTTGCAGCCCTCCCCTAATTCAGGAAAATTTCACCTCTCGATCCAAGAGTCAGAAGATTTTCCTCCCAGGCTCCTTCACTTCACAGCCTGGCTCCCCACACCCGCCACTGTAGGCAGGCAGCAGCCTCAGACTTCCCCAGACCCATCCTTGGCTGCCCATACAAAGAGGTTCTCCCTGCTAGTTGACTCGCTCAGGAGGCAATTTCAGAGTCCCAAATGTTAGGCATGCCACTTTCCCATCCTAGCTGTACAGGAGAACTCTCATTCACAAAGATGTTTGTTTGCTCCATATCAAACCCCCTCATGGCTACTCCTTTAGATCAAAGCCCTAAGCCTGCCTGCCTTCCTAACGGGGACACCAGTTTTCTCTCTCATCCCCCACCAATGCCCTCCTGTTTCCACTTGCCCTCATCCCCCACAATCCCTGAGACTCACACAGAGAGGCCATCTCCTTGGGGAGGTCAGGCTGGCCCAAGCCCCGGAAGCTAGGGCTCAGCATCTCGAAAGGTGGAGACCCCCTGAGTGCCCCTGGGAAGGCGAAGGGGAAGCCAGCCCCTGGGTAGCCAGAGCCAGGCCCCAGGGCACCAGGCACAAAGAGTCGCTCCTTATTGGTGGCCATGGCCGCTGCAGTGTGGGAGGCTGAGTCCCCTGGGGTCTGCTGTGGGCGGGGGACTTCTTCAGCCACAGCCCCCGCCCATGCCCACTGCCCTGGCCTGGGAGGCTCCGTGCCCGCCCTGCCTGGCCTGCTCACTGGGTCTCCAAGAGTCCTAAGGAGAAAGAAAGGAAAAGGAGGGATAAGAGAATGATCACTTTGATATTCCAAGCACCATGACCCTCACCCAGGTAGTTTTTTCTCTCCTTGCTGCCAGTTTGTACTGCTCAGGGCCCTCTGCACACAGTGGGGGACACAGGGTGGGAGCTGATGCAGGCTCAGAGAAACTCTCCCAGAAAGGGTAAACTGAGTTTACAAGGTGAATGATAGCCTCCAGACTCACAGCAGAAAGGACTCCTAAGCTAGGAGACCATTGAACACCATCATGGGCTGAACTGTTGATTTAACACTCATATCAATCCTGCGAAGTAGGAATTATGATTCCCATTTCACAGATGAGAAAACTGAGGTTAAAGGACTGATTAAAGGTCACATGGCTCTAAATGGTAGAGCCAAGATTCAAACTCTCTACCACTCTGGAGAAAGTGACCACATCTGTTTTAACACTTTTATAAAAAAAAATGTTACATCTCTCTGGAACACAGATCCTGGAGCCAGACTATCTGAATTGATCCCTACCACTTCCGAGCTGCAGGACCTCTGATGTATTAGTGCTACTTAAACTCTCTGGGCCTCAGTTCCCTCTTTTGCCAGCTGTGAATAATAAGGTCCACTTCATAAGGTTATGATGAGGATTAAATAATTTACCATATGTAAAGTGTCTAGAATAATAAAGGACACATACTAAATGCTTTGTGTGTCTCATGTTTTCTTTCCTTGTTCCTTCTCTTCTGCCATACCTCCTTTAATTTACATTCCTTTCTTTCTATCTTCCTCAGTGCTCCCTCTCCGAGTTTCCCCTCCTAGTCTGTCTCTGTCACCAAATTATGCCTCACTTCCTAACCTCTCTTCACATCCATGGAGGTTGATGGAAGCCCCGCTCTGTGCCAGGCATGATTCTAGGAAGCTCCTCTCTCTATCCTCAGTTTACTTTGCTTCTCCATCTCCTCTCTCTTCTCGGAGCCCTCTGTATATAGCAAGCCCTCTCGACATCCCCCTTTCCTCTAATATAGCCTGACCCCTGAGCCCAGGGCAGGGCGACAGGGATGGGGGAAAGAGGAAGTGAGAATCCTAGGTTAGGCAGGTGGCTTCTCTCTTGATGCTCTGATAAGGCGAAGGCTGTTGGCTTTCCTAGGAGCGCCAGAACCGCCCACCTGTCTCGGGAGTTAGGGAGTGGGAAAGGAGAGTCATCTCAGCCTAGGTGCCTCCTCTACCAGCCAGAACCATAATGGACTAGATGAAGAAGGTCAGAGAGCGAGGACGGAAGCAAGGGAAACAGGGAGTCCTCAGGGTAGGCAGGCCCAGAGGTAGATAATGGGTATTTTACATCTCTTTCCGTCAGTCTTTGCTTCTAAGATCAATATCTTTCTATCTTTGAACCTCTGTTTTTTCATTTTTTCCCTTTCTTTTTTATCTCTCATCTGCCTTGGCTTTCAAGTTCCTGAAGGTAAATTGTCATGGCAGTTACAGGAACTCAGACCCCAAGCCACCAGCCATCACTCAGTCCCAAAGCATAAAGCCCTCACTTGCCACCACTCAGATCCCCAGCACCCTGACTCTTCAACCCAGCGTCTCCCCAAGTCCTAAAACCCTGAGCTCTGAGCCCCCAGGGTTCATCTCCTTCACCTTACCCTATTCCCTGCAGTCCTCTTCCCAGGTTAAGCCAAGGTAGAGCCAGGAGTCCAGGCCCCTGAGGCCCCTGGGCCACAGCTTAACAGGCTGGGCCACATTCCAGGTGGATTAACCCCTCCAATGCCAAGGGTGAGAAGCTCCTAGAGGTCCCCCCATCTTCCCCAGACTGGCTTAGGCTGATAACTTGGCTGTGTGGTCCAGCACTCTGTGTCTTTGCTTCTCACCTGTGGGTGGGAAACAGAGACCTGAGGGCGAAGCAGGAGAACTTGGAGGGTCCCAGAGAAGGATGCTCAGGCTCCTAGTCCTTGTGGAGGAGTGAAGCTGTGAGTGAGTCAAGGACAGCCCAGCTCTCCTGGGAACTTCCTCTTATTTTGCCTCAGAGAAGGAACTTGAGAGTTGAGTGAAGAGAGGAAGGGGAAAGAGATTCATCCCAGTTCCGAACCTTGGTTTCTCTGCCTTGGCTGGGAAGAGAAGGGGAGGGTCCTAAGTCTTCGGCAGAGGAAGGGACCAAGGAATTGAAGACAGTGGTACACAGTGTAAAAGGAAATCCTGAAGTAGGAACCCAGAGGCCATGGTATTTCAGGGGGACCTGAGGAAGGGAGAACGGACTTCTTTCCTCCCAAGATGCCACCTCAGGTGGAGGGGGCTGACCAGGGGTAAGCCGGCCCTTACAAAGCTGCTTCTCTTCAAGTTGAGGTGGAGTTGAGGGGAGGGCATGGATGAAGGGGGCTGCCGGATGGAGGCGGGGGTGTCTCTCTGCTGCCTTGCCCCGCTCCAGAGCCTGGAACAAAGCTGCTCTTGTCGGCGGCTCTCCACCCGCTGCCCCCCTCCCCTCTATATAAACACGACCACCTTTTTCCATGACCCCATCCCCAGTCTGGGCGGAGGACCCAGGCATCCTTTGCTCTGGCCTGGGCCCCCAGCCTGCTCCCCAGGAGGCAATGGCAGGCTGGGTTTCCCTGGCCTCCTGCCACCCTTGGGGGAGTCCAGACCCTTGAGTCTCCACCTCCCATCCCCGTGTGCCCTCCCTCTACCTCACTGGCCCCAGGGAGGGGCAGTACCCAGGAGGCAGGCAGGCAATGCCAGTGGAATGTGTGTGGGCATCGGAGGGCACGGGGAGGGTGGGGCAGAGGGGGGAACTGGAGGTGCCAGTTGGGTGGCTTTCTGAGCCAGGGGTGGGGGTGTGCCGGGATGGGGGTGTGTGCCCTGTGCTGCCTACTAGACTCCAAGCCACAGCATGTGTGTGCATATGTGTGTGCGAGAGTGGGTGTCTATTTGGGATACCCAAGCTCCAGGACCCCTCCCACACTGCCTCCTGCCCGCTCCCCTGTCCTCTCTCTTCTTGCCTCCAGGAAATGAGACACTACCTGTGGTCCTCAACCCTAAGTCAGCATCCGAGCAGTGATGGTAAGGGTACAAACCTCAGACTTCAGGACTGGTACCATAACTGCCCTAGATGTGCGCCCTGAAGGGGCAGGACCATCTCAGCTTCTTGCCCCACAGACCCCTCCTCGGGCTACTTGCCCCCCTCCCCCGCCCCCAGCATACTCTTACCCTCTGGCCACCTGCAGAGATTCCCTCCTACAGACTGGGTCAGGTCGAGGGAATGGGCTGTAAGAGCTGGAAACGGAGGCAGCGCCAGTAAGGCTCTGGGGCTGGAACTCCTGGGTCCCTGCCCCAGTCTCCCTGCTCTGCCTTTGTTCCATTCAGGCTCCCCTCAAGAATACTCCGGAGGAGCCCCCACCTTGGCTGGCGGGAGCCAGGACTCACACCCAAGGTTGCAGACAGGAGAGAGGGACTCCTGCACTGCAGTTCAAGGCGGTTCAACTTCACTGCGGTTCAGCTATACAGACCCCTATCCTATCCACTTGTCTCTCCAAACTTCCGGACTCAAAGGGACAGAATCATTTGCCTCTGGCCCTTGTGATGTCCAAGTGGTGCCATTCCACTAGGGAAGGAGGAACTTGGATCAGCGTGGACCAAAAATCCTCCCCTCAGATTCCCCAGGGGAAGCCTGAGGGGAGGCGGATGGTGGACTTTTCCCGCAGGAGAGGACCCTATCTCCCCTCACACTCCGGGCACAAAAATAAGGATAGAAGCCCCCTGGCTGAAGACTCTTCTCCCAAATCTCTCCCAGAATACTCACCGCAATGAAGGGTGAATACAGCCCAGCCCAGCCTGTCTTCCCCAATCCCTTCCCACCTCAGGGTTGACCCCCAAGTCGGAGCCAGGAAGCCCCCCTCCACCTCTGCGGACAGCCAGACCCGCGCGGGGAGGAACCGAGCCCGCGTGGCTCCCGGCGCCCCCGCCCCCAGCCCACCTCTCCCGAGGAGGACCCGGGCGTCCGCGGCGGCGGAGCCTGCTTCCCCGCCTGACTCACCTGGAGGAGGAGGGAGGGGGAAGGGAGGCCGCCGAGCCCCGAGGTCCGGGCGTCGGGCGGTCGCGGGGATGGAGCGTCGCAGTGGCAGGGGCTCGCGGTGATGGGGGGTTCTGGGGGGGCACGGACTCTAGGCTGGGACGGTCCCGGGGCCTCTCGGAGCCCGCCCGCCCACGTGACCGCCCCAAAATATCCGACACATTTTCTCCCAAACCGCACACTGACTCTGCAGGCGGGGACACGGAAAATATTTTCTTTCTTTTTCTCCCTCCCCACCCCCCCACCTCCCTCCCAGCCCGGCTCCCTCCTCCCCCTCCCGCCCTCGCTCCTCCCTACCCTGCCGCCTGCCCCTGCCCGGCTCCCTCCTCGGTGCCCTGGGGCTGAGGGGCGGGGGCTGGGCGGGGCGGCCCGGGACGCCTGGGTCTCTGCCCCTCCCATTTGCTGGGCTTCCGTGGCTCCGTCCCCGGGAGGCCGGGCAAGGCTGGCAGAAGAGGTCAGTGTCCTGGGCCCATGATGCCACCCTTTCTCTCTGGCACTTTTCCCCTTCCTGCCATTTGCGGGGGGCGAGGGGGGGGGGCGCGGCGGACTGGTTGAGTCCTCTGGCCGGGCTGTGGTTCCCGGAGGCCAGTCTCTGTACCTCCTCAGGACTGGCAGTGAGGGCTGTCTCCACGTCCTCCCAGGGGTGGCTTGACCGCGCAGGGATCCGCCAGAGCAGAAGCCACTATCTTCACCCTGCGCTTAGCCTTCACCTGAGTGTCAAAGTAGACTGTTCTTCCCCGTGCCTACCCCAGCCGATCCTTAGGTCCCAGGAGCAAACTGGTTTAACTAGTGGAGGTTGTAGGGATACTGAGGCTTGGGCTTAAAGACCTCCTCCTTTCTCTGCCTTGAGTAAGCTGTGGGAGCTAGGGCTCCTGGGTCCCCGGCAGGCTGCCAAGGCCATCCCCACCTTTAGGCTTGGGTCTGGAGGGGAGAGGCTGGGGAGGAGGGCCGGGGAACTGTAGCTGGGGGTGGGAGGAGCCTTGCGCTGGGTGTGAGAGAGAAAGCCCAAGCCGAGGGTGTGTGTCTGCCTTAACTAGCGCCTGCCTGCCTGCCGGCCTGGTGGATGCGCCACGAATGTTGTTGACGCTAGGTGTGTGTGTGTGTGTGTGTGTGTGTGCGCGCGCGCGCGCCCGCGTACCCAGTGTGAATGTCAGTGTCTGATGGGGACATTCCTCCAACTTCAACGTGACCACCACAGACTCTCAGCCCTAGAGTCGGAACCCCCAGGGTGTCAGCATCCATCCTACTGAGGACAGAGCCAGAGAAGAGGAGGGAGTGTGAAGTTCAAACTCTGTGTACAGAGCCCCAACCCTCCTCCAGGGACTAGGGTGGGAGTGAGAGAGTGGAGAAGGGCTGCAGTAGGAGGGAGGGCTGGGCCAGGCGGGAGAGATGCACTCAAAGGACCTTCCCAGCAACAGTCCCAAGTAGCTGGCACTGGGGACACTGACTTGGTCACGTCACATTTTCCGTACTGGAATTACCTTGCCCATACTTCTACCCTGAGGACCAGGTATCTTCCCTCCCAGGAGGAAAGGCCACTTTTGGTAGCCAGAGTCAGATGAAGGGGAGGGGGATGAGGGGGCCTGCTGTGGCTCTCTCAGGAGAACAGGAGCTACTGATGGGGTGCTGACAGGCTCTCCCTTTCACTCTGGGGGTGGGAAGAGCTGGGAATAGATACTCCAGGGTCCCGTCCCCAGGTGGCCTGGCTGCTGTTGACTTTGCTTGGTTACCCTGGGAGCAGCTCTCAGCAGTGTGGGAGGGGCGGGTGTTGGGGAGTTGGACCCAGGCGTTCAGGCTGGGGGTGGGATGGCACTCAGCCTGTGTGGCAGGGATCCTGCCAGGAGGCTGCAAAGTTAACCCCTCCTGCCCTGGTGATGGTGGCGACTGGCGGAAGGAGGGCGGACCCAACTGCGGTTTGTGAATGTGGCCCTGATTCCCCCTCCCCCTCCCAGCACATCTGTACTTGGTTTACAGTGAATGAGTCTCCTGTCCTCATGAACCGGGCGAGGGCACCACTCCCTCCCTGGCCCCTGGCCGGGCATCCTGACAGAAGCAGGCGCCACCCACCCCCAGAACGCTCTCCCTGCTGGGTAGCGACTCTCCCAACTCTTCCCTTTACCCTTCTTAGAGGGGCTCAGGGGCTGGCCCCCCAGAGCTAGAGCTCTGAGACAACGCAGCTAGGACAGCGAATGGGGCCAGGGAAGCTAATGGGGCGCGGGGGGTGGCGGGGGTGGGGGGACACAAAACTCTTGGATAGCCTGGAAAAAGGGAGTGGTCTGGAATTCCATCTGTCTCTGCCTTCCTCATTGTCTTGGTTTGTCTGTCCGTCTGCCTGTGTCTTTGTCTCTGGTGGGTGTTTGTCCATCCATCCGTCTTGGAAACTGTGGCTCCGCCCTTCTGGCCTCTACGGTCCCCAGGCGAAGACAGCAGCCAGGGGGCGAAGCCCAGGAAGACCCGCCCTGCGCCGGCCCCTCCCCTAGGGATTGCCTGGCCCCCGCCCCCGCCCCCACCCCTCCCCAGGACCCAATGACTGGGGTCTGTGGGCTGCCCCGGTTTGGAAGTCAAACCAAACTGGCAGATTGGGCAGCAGAGAAAAGGAGTATTGTGAGGGGTTCGGTTTCTTCTCTCCGTCTTGCACTGCAGTCTGTGCTCTGTCCAGTGACTCCAGGAGGAAGTGTGAGAAGAGGGCGTCCCACTCTGGACGCTGGTGGAGAGAGCGCCCCTCATTTCTCCTCTCAGGTCATCCCTAGTTCTAGGCTTTGCCTTGTTTGTGGATGCTCCACTTGATCACCCTAGCAACTTGAGAAATGATATCTTGGGGGCCCTAGAACCAGGCTTCCTTCGCTCCTTACATCACAGAAAGGAGAGAAAATGGATCCAAACTTCCAGCCTGCTGCTAAGTCACTTCAGTCATGTCCGACTCTGTGTGACCCCTGAGAGAGCAGCCCATCAGGCTCCCCCATCCCTGGGATTCTCCAGGCAAGAACACTGGAGTGGGTTGCCATTTCCTTCGATTTGCCATACAGCCCACCCCTAATTTTCACCCTTGCCTTCTCCCCAGCAGCATCAGGACACTGAATAGGTAATCTGCCCAAGCCCAGTCTGCTACTAGGTGGATGTCTCACACCATCCTCAGAGGTGGCTGGCAGATGTCTGGGGGTGGGGGCGGGGAGGGGGTTTGAAGGGGGGGGGAAAGCTCTGTTACAATCCCCAAGGACATCATTAAAGCACGGAAGTGCCATCGGGGCTTGGAGAGCAGGGCACCCAGGGAGAGCATGATGAAAACATGTTTTGTACAACACGTGTCTTTCCCGTCCTCCCCTCCCCTCCCACCTCCTCCCCCAAGCCTGCTCTGTGCCAAGGCTGGTGCCAGCCTTGCCCTGAGTGCTTCTCAATTCTACCCCTGGTATCAGGCCTGTTTTGCTGCTTGCCACTTTGTTGGTTCTCCCAGTGAATGACTTAGTGTATGGAAGGTCTTACCAGCATCAGAGATGCCCAGATCCCCACAGAATAAGGCCTTGACTTTGCAACACAGGATTTTAGGACTAGCCTAAACAACTCTAGGAATTTCTTCCTTGAACACACACCATTCATTAATTCAACAAATCTTTATTAAATACCCACTGTATGCCAAGCACTGTGCTAGGCCCTAGGAATCCATAGGAATCTCCTTGGGCCCAGGTATCCAAGGAAATCAGGAAAGACATTGGGGAGGGGAGGAAGTGAGGAGGAGAAGGGAGGGCAGCAGAAGAGTATGTGCAAGGGCCCAGGAATCAGGGTCCTGGCTCCCAATCACTCTGCTCCACCAGAAAGAACAGGGGCCCTCCATTCCTGCTCCTCTGCTGGACTTTGATACACCACAAGGGAGGGATGGTGAGCACTCCTAATGGCCAAAGCACTCTAGGACCCTAGGACATCTGGTACTCCTGCCCTGGAAAGATTCCCTCCATTTCTTCATCTCTTTGCCCAGAAAGGGAAACAGTCACAGATAGAGAGGAGCAATCCACAGGCTTAAGTCCCAGATTCCATACAGAAAACAAGGCCCCACGCTGAGGTTGAGGGACTCTCGAGTTTACCCTGCTGTAGCCTCACCAGACAGAAAACCTGTCTACTCTGAGCTGTTCGATGGTGCACCCTCCCCCTCTGGGATCCAGCCCTGACCTGTCCCGCTCCCTGGAACAAGGAGCAGGTCTGCCTCCAAGGTTGCCTGGAGCATGTGAGCTAAGAGCTCCAGGTGTCTGCCAGTCTCCATGTGGGTGGGTGGAGCAGTCTGTTTGGCACAGAACCTCCATCCCATCCCAGATTACAGGGTTTTATCTCTCTTCTGTCCACTGGGGGACTTCCAGCTCCTCCAGCTTAGACACCAAGGTTTCAAGCTTCTTCCTTTGTGAAGAAAAGGGATGGAGGGTGCTTTGAGGATGGAATAGGCTTCTTTGTGGCTGTTCCTCCTCCAGAACTGCCACAGAGGTCATGGGACCAAATGGGGTTAAGTTCTAGACCTGCTCCGATGACCCATTTTTCCTCCCTGTGTCCACACCCCCTGGGGCCAGGGTGTTGGGTGGGGCTGACCTGGCACCTTCACGCCCACATCTGGGACTTCCCCTAGATGGAAACTCCCAGAACCCTGGTGTCCTGCCTCCTCTGCCAGCTTTCCCACTTCACTTACAGGGGGAGCTCCCTGTCTGCCAGCTCTCCTCCAGACTACATCTCTGCCTTAGCCCCAAGGGGCCCCGCGGATGTGGGACCACCTTCAGGGACCATCTTAGATGCCTGACTGCCCTTTTTAGTGGATTCCTTTGAAGAAAAGATGTGAGGCTGGGGGGAGGGAGTTGGGAAGCTATCCTTTGTTGAGCACCTACTGTATGCCAGGCATTATGCTTGGCATGTATATTACTCGCTTAATCCACACAGCAGTCCAGAGAAGTAGCAGTTCTCATTCCATTTCACAGAGGAGGGAACTGAGGACCAGAGAGGTTAAGCAGCTTGCCCAGTATCACACAGCTAGGATGTAGCAGAGCTAAGATGGGAACCTAGGTCTTGGTGGCCCTGAGCTCTCACCACCACAGGCTTCCTCTTCTGCAGCTACCCACCTCTCCATGAGATGAGACTTGGAAAATTCAGTTCAAGTCAACCCAATTCAGAAAATAGTTACTGAACATCTGCTCTATGACAAGCACTGATCGGTGCCCGACCAGCGATCTGGAAGGTTGCTGACTCAAGGTCTGGTGGGAGAGATAGGTGTGTGAACTAGGCAGGATCTAAGTTCAGCAGAATGATATGAACAAGGTGGCATGGAGTAGAGAATGAAGTAGTACAAAGGAGACACAGATGTAAAGAACAGACTTTTGGACTCAGTGGGAGAAGGAGAAGGAGGGTTGATTTGAGAGAATAGCACTGAAACATATATATTACCATATGTAAAATAGATGATCAGTGAGAGCTTGATGTCTGAAGGAGGCCACACAAAGCTGGTGCTCTGTGACAACCTACAGGGATAGGGTGGGAGTGAGGTGGGTGGAGGGGGGTCCAGGGACACACATATATACACCTATGGCTGATTCATACTGATATATGGCAAAAAAAAAATCACACTATTGTACAGCAACTATCCTCCAATTAAAATAAATAAATAAACTTTAAAAAAAGAAAAGAAACAGTATTTCTATTTTCTCTTTACAAAAGAGTATAGAAATATATTATGAACAGTGTACAGAATAAATTAGAATAAAGTGAATACCTACTCAACTGCCATCCAGTTCAAGAAACAGAGTATTTCCTGCTCCAGAGGTTCTCATGTGACTCTCCCATCATCCTCTTCCTCTCTGAAGAAGTAACCACCATCCTGACTTTTGGGATAAGTATTTCCTTATTTTTCTCTATAGAATTAGCACCTATGTATGCATCCCTTTATAATATTACTTAATTTTGCCTGTTTTTAAGGTTTATATAAACAGAATGACACTGTATTACCCTTTCCTGTCTGATTTATTTTGTTCAACTTGTTTGTGAGAGAGATACAAATTGTTGCACATAACTGTCTTTTTCATTGTTGCAGAGTATTCGGTTGCATGAATATACCACAATATGTATTTTTTTTAATTCTCCTGTTGGTGAAAGTTTGAGTTATTTCCAGTTTGGGCTATCATAATGCTACTAAGAACATTTTTGTATATATTTCCCAATATATACATGCAAGAGTTTTTCTAGGCTATAAAGCTAAGAGTAAAGTATATGTGCAGGCAATCTCAATTTTTATCAGATAATCCCAAACGTGTTCCAAAATGGTTGTACCAGTTACACTGGAAGTCTAATCAGGAGCAGGTGTAAAATCAAGACCCATACTCCTTTCTTGCCTAAAACTCTCAGTGGTTTTCTCTTTTCCTTGGAATAAGATCCAAGTCACTGCTGTGGTTCCCAGGGCTTTTACCTGGCTCTCTACCTGTGCCATACAACTCTCCTCTTTGCTTTTTGTATTAGCTGTCCCCCTCTCTGGAATGTTCTTCCATTAGCCATCTCATGGCTATCTCCCTCACTTTCTTCAGGCTCTTGCTAAAATGTCACTTCTCAGTGGCACTGTCCCTGACCACTGAATTTTCTTTAAATATTTATTTATTTATTTGGCTCCACCAGGACTTAGTTGTGGCCTGTGCATTCTTACTTGAGGCATGCAAACTCTTAGCTGAGATGTGGGATTTAGTTCCCTGACCAGGATCGAACCCAGGTCCCCTACATTGGGAGCACAGAGTCTAAGCCACTGGACCACCAGGGAAACCCTGGCCACTGAATTTTCTATCACAAATTTTTCCAGGCCTCCTTACCCTCTTCTCAGCTATTGTGTTACTCACAGTCCAGCTATCTGGGTTCCAGTCAGCCTCAGGCTGCTCTCCTGTGATCTGCCAGGACTTTTATCTCCTCCCAAACCCTTAAGGGCCCTTGGAGCTGACTGTGTGGTGGCCGTCTAGCTGCTCCTTCTGAAGGATCCACCTCTCTGAGTCACTTTGTATCACATCACTCTGGGTTTTTTTTCACAGCCATTCCATGCTCCGAGACAAGCTAATGTATTTATTTGTTTACCTGTTTGCTTTTTGTCCCCACCCAACCCCACCCCTCACTTTAAAGGCCACTCCATAAGAGGAAACCTCACTGTCTTGCTCTGTAACATGACCAGTACCTGCTGCATGATGGGTCCTCCAATAATAATTGTCCAGGCTGCTTGTCAGGCTCCCAGAGGCAGCCAGGCCCTCCTCCCCCTGCTCCCCCCTACACCTGGGACTTGCCCTGTGTGGAAACTCCCAGAACCTAGGGCTCCCCCGGCCCCGCCAGCTCCCACCAACATCCCAGGCAGAGTCTCAGAGCATCTGCTTATGCTGGTACCCTGTGTCTCCTCTGGGGACTGTTTGGAAGCCTGAAGCAGTCATTCTGGCCATCAGGGCTGGAGAGTGATGGGCAGGTGTCAGGTGCCCGGAGCTCAAGAAATACTTTTTGAGTGAATAAAGGGGAAGTCTTCAGAGATGAAAAAGATCTTGCCAGGTGGACAAAAGAGAAAGGGCACTCTGAGCAGAAGGAAGAGTAAACAAAGGATGGAGGCGTGAAGAGTGCACATCACGGTTAGAGGACTTGGTCTAATCCGGTGCCCACGGAAGGTTCTCTGTGGAGGGGAGGGGAGCCGGCAAGCAGGGAAGGGGAGGGCTAGCTGGGGAGGTCTGAGCTCCTGCCGGCTCAGAGCGGCTCAGCAGTGTCTTAGGTTTAATCCTGCCCCCACCCCTGCTCCCCAGAGTTCCCCCTCTGACCCCACCCGTACCCTCCCCTTCACCCAACCCCCAGCCTGGCCGCTCCCCGCCGCGCTGAATGGACTTCTCTCTGGGCCTACGTCTGGGGCCTCGGAACAAGAAAGCCAGCCATCAACAGCCACCTGCGCCCTCTGGACACTGCCCACCAGCTGCCTCCCCTTGTCCGTCCTGCCCGCCCTCTGCCTGTGCCGGCCCCTGCCCAGCCTGTCCCCTTCCCGCCTGCTGCACCGCCTATCCTTCCTACACGGCTCCCTGCCCCTCCTGTCCTGGCCTCCCAGGCCCACCCTGCACCTGCTCGTGCCCCCCCTGCCCCGCCTGTCCTCCCCTGACTTACCCCCACAGTGCCTGCAGCCAGTGCTCTGGCCAGCACCTGGCCTGCTGCCGCCCCTCTCCTTGCCCCATGTACCCTTGCTCCAGGGGTCGAGCCACCTGTTCCAGCTCCTGCTTGGGCTGCAGTGACGGCTGTGGCTGTGGTCGAGGGGCTGCCTGGGGTCCTCCAGGCTCCACTGGCCGCTGCAGCTGCTGCTTTAGGGGACAGCGCACCTCTCGGCACTGTCTGATTGTCTAAGGGGTGGTTACCCATCTCCTGGAGCACTTCTGCAGGCAGAAGATCAGCTGGACCCTCTCCCAGGCAGGGAGTAGGGCAGGCTGCTGAGAGTCCCCCGGCCTCCTCCTCAGTCCTGGGAGTGAGAGTCAGACATCTGTTTTGAAGCTAGTTTCTAGATACGCTCTCACTGGTTCCAGAACCTCCTCTTCTGCAACTTCTGCAATGGAAAATGTTCTTCTCAGGGCCTTTCCTGTGGTCCCTGAAGGTGAGCAAGTTGACCATTTCCCCCTCTAGTTGACCTCCCCAGGAGACCCTTCTTGGCTCATCTTCTCTTGCGTGGATAAGATGGCTTCTTCATCCAGGAACCACTTTTTCTGCCCTGTGGACCGTCACCCATATCCCTGAATAACCCAAGAGTCTCTGAACCCTTTACCTCTCATTGTGAGCCTGGAGGAAGGGCAGTGGCTCTTGGACCGGAAGAAGAGGCTGAACAGGGGATTCTAGGTTCCTCCCTCCCCTAGGATATCATGACATCCTTTATGGTCCTTTACTTCTAGGAACCTGGTGCTCTCCACCTGGATGTCTTATCTTTCAAATCTCTAAGGGCTTGCCCAGCCTCATGACCTCAATCTTCCAGCAATAATCCTATCTGTTACATTCACGCTTATCTGGCAAGGGGTGATGGAAGCTGGGAGCCCTTGACTCAGGTTCCCAATGATTCCATCCACAAGTAGCTAGTCATAGTCCCCTATCACTGGGAGTGGGGCTGGGGAGTTGGAGAAGCCACAAAGAGGAAGATGGAGCTAATAGATGCTGGTATCTGCCTGGGATTGGATCTTAAACTGAGAGCCCCTAAACATTCCATCATATTCTCCCAAGTTATCTGACACTGATCTGCTTCAGTCTTCTCTTTCTCTGCCTCCTTCTCTGGGACCCTTTGAGCTTTCCTTTCTATCTCTGTATACCCTTCTGCTTATCCTTCCTTCTAGCTTTCTATACCACTCTCTCCACTTCTGTTTCCTTTTTTCTATCACCTGGACACTCTACCTCCACCTAACTTGTGTCTTTACATCTGGTTTCTCCCACTCTGTCCCTTCTTTTCCCCATCTAATTTAAAATCTACTTAACATACATGTCTTTTTATTTCCCCCTTCCCTGTCTCATTTTGTATCTTCATGTTTGTTTTCTTCCTTGGTCTTTTTTTTTAAAAAAAAAAAAAAAAAACAGGACAAAGTTACATATAGTTCCACTATATGTTACAATTATTTTTTAAGTAGATAAATAAAGATCTTTTCCTTGGTCTTTTGACTCACCTCCTATTTCTCTCCTTTTCTGTCCTATTCTGCTTCTGGGAGCAAGTCATTCTAGATCTTTTCCATTTCTATTTCCCTTCTTTGTCTCTCTGTCTTTGTTCCTGTCTTTCTGGGTCCAATTCTGTTTCCCAATTCTGTTCTTCTGTTTTTCAATTCCTCTCTCTTCTGCCTCCCCAGTCTCTGGCTTTCTGTCTGTCTTTCCCCATCTCTCTGGGTCCTGCAGCGTCCCGCACACAGGCTTATGTCATACCCATCTCATTGCTGTCCAAGGGCCAGGACCTCAAGTCTTCCATTGTCCCCAAAACAGCCCATGTCCTGGAGTGAGCAAGGGCTGGACGTAGCTACCAAACAGTCCCTTTGTCCCCTGCCCACTGTCCAGGCCATCTTATCCTTACTGAGCTCTAACTCCAAACCTTTTTTCTTTCCAATCTTCATATTCTGAAAATTGGCAACTAAAAAGAAAAAGAATTATGCATTTATGCTACCTGTCCTGCGTAAACTATATTTCAGGGTGGTCAGATAGCTCTAAGTGGTGAAGGAAATTTCTTTTTTACAGAAGAACTCCAGCTAATGTAGAAGAAAAATGGAATTAGGAAAATCACCGTTTTGCAAACCCTAATGAAATAATTGATCAGAGCAAGACTCTTCAATGGATGAAGCTAAGGATGGTGGTTGATGCAGAACTTTACGATGGAGTATTGAAGCTGTAACTACCTGACCCCACTGATGAATCTTAGCATCACTAAAAAGGGCACAACCACATAGCCTGTACCTCCTGGTATGATGCAATCTGAAGCACTCAGCACCACCTGTGAAGGACTCTTGCCAAACAAAGGAACAAACAAAAAAACTGAACATGATTCTAGTCAAACCCTACCGCTAACCTCCATATAATAGGAAATATAGGGGGTGGAGAACAAACTAAATGGCACAACAAGGAAGTAAAACAAAATATTCAGAATGTGGGACATTCTAAAGGAAATCTGACCTGGTTTCTTCGACTAGTCAATGGCTGAACAGGAGGGTCAATGAGAGGGGGCGTACAAAGATAGCTACTATATAGAATAAGTGGACCTTGTTAGATTCCTGATGGGGACCCCCCAGTTGTAAAAAGACATTTTTAGACTGTTGAAAACATTTAATTATGAACTGAGTACTTACAATGCCAAGGAATCAGTGTTGATTTTGTTAAATGTGAAAATGGCCTTGAGGTTATGTAAGAAAAGGTCCTGATTTCCTAGAGAGGCATACTGAGGCATGGAATGAAGCGATGTATTTAAGTATTTTGGCAAATAAAAAAAGAAAGAAAGGAGGAGAAGGAACAAAGGGACAAAAATCAATATTGTTGAATTAAGTATATAAGGTTTCATAGAACCTCTCTACCTTTAAGTATATTTGAACATTTTCATAATAAAAGTTTTAAATGATGCTGTTCTTGTAAGCATGGTTCCTAGTAATTCCCAGAGCATCCTCCCTGCCTGCTCTGAAAGCCAGACTTCCCCTGTAACTCCCCACATACAGACCCTGGTCCTCCTAGCCCTCTACTAGAAGTGGGTCCTAGAGGTGGATTTACCCTCCCAGGAAATTCTCTATCCCCTCCAGTCCTCTGCGGCTCTGCTGGCATGTGTCCCATGTAAAGGATCTTTCTCAGCTGTGCTTCACAGCTCTGAGGGGCCAGGGGAACCTTAAAGAGAAAACGTATTTGAATAGGTCCTATGATAAAAATAATCCAAAATAATGTAACCTTCCCGAAAGTCTTTCTTAGGTGCTTCTGACAAAAATGCAACTCAGTAATGGAGAGCGCTGGCCTCCATCCTGGAAAACAGAAGACAAGGCATGTAAGGCCATCCTGTCTCACTCCCTGCTATCATTCAGGGTGACCTCCTCCCTCAAAGAAAAGATCACCAGGAACTGAGAGACTGGGTGTCAGGAGATGAAGGATTTTCAGTCCAGGACCAGGATGGAGGGCATTCGGATTCCCCCATGCCCTCACTCACTGAGTGACCTTGGGAAATCATGATTTTTGAGCTTTGTGCTTCTAGACGAAGCATGGGGACCGGTACCCTTTTCTGTTCTCTAGAAGTTTGCCAGTTAGGGATAAAGGCACTTTGGAAGTTGTGGAATATAAATCTCAGCTGTTTATCATAAGAAAGTATTTCTCAAGATATAATTCCAGACTCTCCCACCCTTCTTTAGTTTTCTTTAGAAAACAACACTTACTAATCACCTGTGCAAGTGAGTGAACACATTTAATCTTCTCAGAAATCATGAGTGTGGAATTGGGAAGATCTGGGTCCCGGTTCTGACTCTACCTCTTACCATGTGAGTCCTGCCGTGTTACTTAACCTTTCCAATTCTGAAGTACCTACCTAATGAGTTGTTGTGACAGTTAAACAGTTCATCTATAGCAGTTGGCCCAAGACTTCCTAAAACAGAGCTTAGATATAATACATAATAACTGATGGACTTCCCTGGTGGTCCAGTGGTTAAAGAATCCACAAGCCAATGTAGGGTACACAGGTTCAATCCCCAGTCTGGGAAGATTCCATATGCCAAGGGGCAAATAAGCCCACATGCCACAACTACTGAACCCCCTGTGCCCTAGAGCCCATGTTCTGCAAAAAGAGACCCTCACACGGCAACTAGAGTAGTCCCCACCCCACTGGCTGCAACTAGAGAAAGCCCATGCAACAATAAAGACTCAGTCCAGCCAAAAATAAATAATCTTAAAAAAAAAAACTGATGAGTTACCAGCTAATAAAGACCAGCACTTTTAAAGAATAATTTACATGTATTATCTTACTAATTTATTTATTCATCTGATATTTATGGAATGCCTTTTATGTACCATTAAATGTTTCAAGTACTGGAAATATAAGTGAATAAAGCAGAAATTTGTAGGGAGAAGAAACAGTAAATGAAATATACAGTATGCCAGATAGTATTAAATGCTATGAAGAAAAGGCAGCAAAGGAGAATAGAGGGTTGGAAGGGAAGCAGGTAGGTTACTGTGGCAGAGGTGGTGTTGCCTTTTCAAACAGTATGAGCAAGGAAGGCCTCTCTGATAAGATGACACTTGAACAGAGAATTGTAGGAGCTGAAGGAGGGAACCATGTGGATATCTGGGAGAACCAGACCTTCACAGGGCACAGTGTGCAAAGGCCCTAGTGATAGCCAGTGTAGATGGAGTAGAAGGCACAGGAGGGAAAATGGTAAGAGATGAGGTCAGAGAAGTGGCAGCGGAAAAGAGGACAAAGGATTTTGTAGGCTATTATGATTCTGGCTTTTTCGTTTAGTGAGATAAGAAGCCATTGGAGGGTGTTTTTTTTTTTTGTTTGTTTGTTTGTTTTAAAATATTTATCTACTTATTTGGCTTCCTTGAGTCTTAATTATGGCAGGTGGGATCTTCCTTTCAGCATGTGGGATCTAGTTCCCTGACCAGGGATGGAACCCAGGCCCCTTGCATCGGAAGGAGTTTTAGCCACTGGACCACCAGGGAAGTTCCCCATTGGAGGGTTTTGAGGAGATAATACTAAAGCTGGAAAGAGGTTAAATAACCTTTCCCAGGTACCACAGCTGGTATGTAGCAGAGGGTGGGCGTCCAACTCCAAGGCTGAAGTTCCTAACTCTTGACCACCACTGAACTTTAGCCTTTTTCAGTTGGGCGCTGCTCTCCTGTGATGCAGACCAAGAAACTGGGACACTGAGAAGTCATATGGCTTGCCCGAGGCGACACAGCTGGTAAGTGACAGGGGTGGGATTTGAGCCTTAGCGGTCTGCAAGCCAAGTCCAAGTCCTTTACACCACACTGCCTCCCTCAGGTGTCTGAGCCATACTGACTTCTGGCCAGGAAGTCACTATTGTGGGAGAAGAGAAAATCGAGAAGCCAGCCTCGGCTTAGGGAGACAATGTTCCTTAAGAAGATCAAACCCCCGATTCGGCGGAACTCCTGGCATTGTCTTAGGCACAGCAGCGCTCCGTAACCCACGACACGGGGAAGAGGCTGAAAATGGGTCTTTATTTCCAGGGGGCTCGGTAGGTACCCGGGAGTCGAAGAAGCGAGTGTCACGGGAAGGCCACGGATGGGAGTGAACCAGGAGCAGAAACCGCGACAACCACCGCCTCCAGTCTGGGCCCCGCCGGCGTCCGGAGGTTGTCACCGAGTCGCGGCTAGAGGCGGAGCAGGGGCGGGGTTTGAACGCCGCGCCCCCGTCACGTGATGGGGCCATCATGGCGGCGGCCAGAGGCCTCCCTGGCTCCCGGAAGCAGGCTGTGAGGGGCGGGCGCGCTGGTGGAACCCGAGCCGGAGCCAGAGCTGGAGGTAGAGCGGGAAGGGCGGCCGGGCGGCCTGGAGCCGGACGTGTCCGGAGCGTCCCCGCAGACCGGGGCAGCAGGTGAGAACAGAGTCTGGGCAAGGCGCGAGCGTGTGTGGCGGGGGCTGGGGGGCGCAGGCGGGGGTGCCCTGATCCGAAGGAGGGGGAAATCTGAGATGCACGCGCGTGACCTGAAGCAACTCTAGAGGCCTGCGCGGGTGTTAGGGATGCCTGGGACAGATGACGAGACCTCGAGGGCAAAAACAGGCTCCCCAAAGAGGATGGGAGGTAACAGAAGGAAGTACAGTGTGTAAACGCTGTTGTGGGGGAGGGCAGCAGCCCCTGAACTTGCGGGGCTGGGACTAGGTACTCCCTCTGTGCTTTGCCAGGCAAGGGCGGGGCGAAGGCTCAGCCTTCTCTCCTCTCACACCCCTCCCTGCCCCACAGTGTCCTTGGAGACCGCTCTGGCCGGCCACTCCTACCACCCACCCAACTGGTCCCTCCGGTCTGAGCTCTGGGGGAGTGGAATCGAGGGGTGGGGGAGTGCTGTTGGCAGGGGGGTTGGGTGGATCCGCCTTCTGCTTAGACAGGCAGCCCCTTGACTGCGCTACCGGGGCAATGGATGTGACTCTGAAGCCCCCTTCTCTTCCCAGGTCGTCCGGGGGCCGGCCATGCTGGTGACTGCCTACCTTGCTTTTGTGGTCCTCCTGGCCTCCTGCCTGGGGTTGGAGCTGTCAAGATGCCGGGCTAAGCCCTCTGGAAGGGCCTGCAGCAATCCCTCTTTCCTTCGGTTTCAGCTGGACTTCTATCAGGTCTACTTCCTGGCCCTGGCAGCTGACTGGCTCCAGGCCCCCTACCTCTACAAACTCTATCAGCATTACCACTTCCTGGAGGCACAGATTGCCATCCTCTATGTCTGCGGCCTTGCCTCCACCGTCCTCTTTGGACTGGTGGCTTCCTCCCTGGTGGATTGGCTGGGTCGCAAGAAATCTTGTGTCCTCTTCTCCCTCACTTACTCTCTGTGCTGCTTAACCAAACTCTCTCGGGACTACTTTGTGCTGCTGGTGGGCCGAGCACTAGGTGGGTTGTCTACAGCCCTGCTCTTCTCAGCCTTTGAGGCCTGGTATATCCATGAGCACCTGGAACGGCATGACTTCCCCGCCGAGTGGATCCCGGCTACCTTTGCTCGAGCTGCCTTCTGGAACCATGTGCTGGCTGTAGCGGCAGGTGTGGCAGCTGAGGCTGTGGCCTGCTGGATGGGCCTGGGGCCTGTAGCCCCCTTTGTGGCCGCCATCCCTCTCTTGGCTCTGGCTGGGGCCTTGGCCCTTCATAACTGGGGAGAGAACTATGATCGGCAGCGTGCCTTCTCTAGGACCTGTGCTGGGGGCCTGCGCTGCCTCCTGTCGGACCGTCGTGTGCTGCTGCTAGGCACCATCCAGGCCCTGTTTGAGAGTGTCATCTTCATCTTTGTCTTCCTCTGGACGCCTGTGCTGGACCCACATGGGGCTCCTCTGGGCATCATCTTCTCCAGCTTCATGGCAGCCAGCCTGCTCGGCTCTTCCTTGTATCGTATCGCTACCTCCAAGAGGTACCACCTTCAGCCCATGCATCTACTCTCCCTCGCTGTCCTCATCGTCGTCTTCTCCCTCTTCATGTTGACTTTCTCTACCAGCCCAGGCCAGGAGAGTCCAGTGGAATCTTTCATAGCCTTCCTCCTTATCGAATTGGCCTGTGGACTGTACTTCCCCAGCATGAGCTTCCTGCGGAGAAAGGTGATCCCTGAGACTGAGCAAGCTGGTGTCCTCAACTGGTTCCGGGTGCCCCTGCATTTACTGGCCTGCCTGGGGCTCCTGGTCCTCCATGACAGCGATCGCAAAACGGGCACTCGGAATATGTTCAGCATCTGCTCCGCCGTCATGGTGATGGCTCTGCTGGCGGTGGTGGGACTCTTCACCGTGGTCAGGCATGATGCTGAGCTGCGGGTGCCCTCACCCACTGGGGAGCCCTACACTCCTGAGCTCTGACCCTGTTCCAGGACCAGGGAGCTGGGATGGACCCTTGAACCCCACCTCTCCAGGGCTGAACAGATCTCTCTGTGACCTTGTGGCTCTCTGGCCCCTCAGCCTGTCCGGGGACTCCTCGTGCCAGTGCTTTGGGTTGGGAAGCACATGGGGTGATGGCCTGGAAAGAAGATGCCAAGAGTTGCCTCTGTGTCACTCCCTTCCCCCTTTCCACTTTAAAATAAACAATGTTAATTGATCATTGATCTCATTTACTCATCCTCACCTGTACCCACCTCAGGAGTTCTTATGAGGGGGCAGCTGGAAGTTGTGAGGAGAGAGGTAGGATTACCAGTGGAACGTTTGTCTTTCTAGCTTCACTAAGACTTGTTTAGTTGCTAAGTTGTGTCTGACTCTTTGTGACCCCATGGACTGTAGCCCACCACGCTCCTCTGTCCATGGGATTTGCCAGGCAAGAATACTGAAGTGGGTTGCCATTGCCCTCTCCATGGGATCTTCCTGACCCAGCGATTGAACCCGCATCTCCTGCATTGGCAAGCAGATTCCTTACCACTGAGCCACCAGGGAAGCCCTCTCTAAGACTGCCTCCACCTTAAACTGAGAGCTGTGGAGTTGCCTTTCAACAAAAATGGGTGGGAAAAGCCTGAGGCACCGAGGTCCTCCATATCTTGTTACCCTGGGGACAGGCACCCTCCCCATTTGCCAAGCAAAAACTTTACTCCACATCCAGGGTGAGACAATCTCTGGAGCCTATGGAGTGGATGACCAAGCCCCTGAGCAAAGATTCCAGGGGCTCAAGCTGCTTCTGTGATCACCCCTTGTGGCAAATCCAGAGGCTTGCTGCATGAATAGGCTTGTAGCTCAGCACATGCGTGCCACTTGCCTTCTGCCTCTCTGGCCACAAATGCACCCCTTGTCCACATCACCTGGTCTCATCAGGGCCTGTATGCTTGCATGAAACCCAAGTGAAGGGCTGCAGAGGAGAGAGCAGTGAGTGGCTGACAGAACCGTGATCTTGTCTGTACCTGATTCTTCTCCACCCTGAGTGAGTGAGGGTGAGGGAGCCATCAGGGCAGGAAATAGTACCAGTACCAGGAACTCTAGTTCTGTGAGCCCCTCCCTGCCTCACCTCTGATTGTATCTGCCTTTCCTCCTCCCACCCAAACCTGGGCTTCTCAGAGGAAGCAGAGCCAGCAGTTAAGCAGGGTGGGGATGGAGGGAGGGTCGGCTCAGGGTGTGTCCTGGAATGTGCTTAAAGTGGGCATGAGGGCCCTACCTGTCCTAGAAAAGAGGTTGATGACCTTTCCTTGGGTCCCAGACGAATTCCCAGACAGGAAGAAGCAAAACTTTCCAGGACCTGCAAGCCCAAACCTGTGTGGGGAGATAGCATCACCCACTGGGGGAGGAATGCTGATGGATGGGTCCCTGCGGGGTGAGGCCAAGGGGAGGGAAGAGTAGTGGTCTCAGGTCCCTGCTCAGAGAAGGAAAAAACACATTCCCCCACCCAGCTGCAGGGAATAGACGCTGAGGTTAAGTATGAAAGAAGCAGATATCTTTTCCTTCCCCCATCTTAAGGCTAAAACAGAGTCTGTTGCAATAACTCCTCTTCCCCTTTCTGCCTGTATTTTATAGTTATTTGTAGACTCTCCGTCCTTGAGGACAGGAAGAAATTGTGTCTTATATGCCCTTGTCTCCCCCATATATACACACAAGTGGGTGCTTGGCCCACGGCTGTGCTCAGTAAATGGAGAGGAGACAGGCTAACTAACTCCGCGCTTTTCTTTTTTTTTGGGCTTTTCAAGAGTAGCCCGTTTGGGAAGTCTGTTAGACTGGAATCCAGAGGCTAGTTGATGATTTGTTGTTTTGAATGAGAGTATTTACTGATGGAAGCATGAGGCGGGCAGCATGTTCCTGAGTGAAAGGAAATAGGGAGATAGAGGAGACAGACTAGTGAAGTTCCTTCAGCTTTGTCCCTGCTGAGTTCTCTTCAAAGATGCTGGTAGATGATAGAGTGGGGAGGGTTCTTTCTGGCAGACTCATTGGGTGTGACAAGCTGGCAGGTATCTAAGATTGTCCATTTAGCTGTAAACATTTTATTGCTGCTACTGCTGCTAAGTCGCTTCAGTTGTGTCCGACTCTGTGTGACCCCATAGACGGCAGCCCACCAGGTTCCCCCATCCCTGGGAATGTCCAGGCCAGAACACTGGAGTGGGTTGCCATTTCCTTCTCCAATGCATGAAAGTAAAAAGTGAAAGTGAAGTCACTCAGTCGTGTCCGACTTAGCGACCCCATGGACCGCAGCCTACTAGGCTCCTCCATCCATGGGATTTTCCAGGCAAGAGTACTGGAGTGGGGTGCTATTGCATTCTCCAAAGATTTTATTGAGTACGTACTATAGACCATGCATTGTATTCCTAGGTGCTGGTGAAAGTATTTTTTTATCCGCGAGGAAAATCCACTTAAAGGGCATGTAGCAAAGCCAAGGCTAAAACTTGCCTCCTGCTGCCCACCCAGTGCCCCTTCTATGGCATGTACTGACTCTCTCCCCTGGGCCTTCACCTACTTGACTTTCCCCCTCTAGCCCTGCTCCTTTCTCCCAAGCCCTGTCCCTGGAGAAGGGCATGAGAGTGGGAGCACTTAGCCATGGCTTCCTGGCCCACCTCTGGATATTTGCCCATATGAGGCAAATGAGGGATTGATTCACCAGGTGCACGGTGCCTGCAAAGCAGTGCTCATGATGGCTTGCTGAGAGGCGGGGCAGGGAACTAACTGGTGAAGAGCTTGGAGCCAGAGCCCAACTGTCTGGGTTCACATTTGTGCCTCAGTTTCCTCATCTATAAAATGGGGATGATGGTATAGTATCTCCCCTGAGGGTGCTTGTGAGGGTTAAATTAAGCGCTTGGAACAGCAGTTGGCCTCCAGTGTAAGTACTACTAAGTGTTTGCTTTCATATTTTATTTTTTAACTTTTTCAGTCCAGCTGCGCCTACCCAGATTTGGGTGTGAGAATGAGTGGATGGGGCTGTAAGGGGGTGAACAACTTTCCAACGCATCCCTGTGGCTGGGTGATTCCCAGCAGTGTTTATGCTTGGTCCTGGCCCAGAGAGCAGGATCAGGCTATCTGAGAGGCCTTCTGCTTTGGGGTGTGTGAGTGGCTGAGGAGGGTGTCAGTGTGTTCCACTTGAACTCATTTCCTCTTCCTCAAGTGGGAAGGTCAGCTTGGTGTCAGATTTGATATACACCACCATTTTTCCCTAAGAGAATTTCCTGATTTTCTGCCTTTCCATCCAGCTGGATATATAATTATTTTATTTGGAGCTTTTAAGTAATCCTGAGAACAGAAACAGCCCAAGGAACCAGGAGCCAATGAACAAGAAGGCAGGAGGACTGGGGCATGAAGACAGTACTGAGTGCTGAGGCTGGAGAGTGACCCCTTCCTGGAAATTCAGCCCCTGCTCAGGGAGGGGAGAGGGCTGCTCCCAGCTGATGGCCATGATCCTTCCACTGGGTCTGGGTTCCACTTCGCAATACACTCTTCCCCTAACCCCAATCCTGTGGTTCTCCCTGTCCGTTTATTATTTTTTGCCACCACTTCCCCACAGAACCACAGAATAGAATTAAAAGACAAGTGAAAGTTTGTCATGCTTGGGATCAGGCCTAATGTCATCAAAATTATGTCACATTCACTTTAATGATTTTTTAACAATAAATATGTGCTAATTGTAAAAGAGTCAAAGGCAAATATTTAATGTAAATATGTGAATGTAAATACATGTCCATGTGTTAAAATACATATATTGATATATAAATATATTACAAATTACATATAGACATATAAAAAATGATAGGCTCCCTTATGCCCCCCTTCATACCAGTGTCAAATGTTTGTAGTCTAGGGCATATATTTAATTTTTTAAATAAAAATGAATCATACCATTCATGCTGTTCTCCACCTTGTTTTGTTTTTTATTAAAGTATACCGTACTTTTCTATTTTTAAAAACAATTGAGGGGATGGTACTGACGAACCTATCTGCAGGGCAGACGTAGAGAACAGACTTTTAGACAGAGTGGGGTAAGGAGTAACATTAAAACATACACATTACCATGTAATAGATAGTAGATAGATAACCAGTGGGAATTTGCTATCTGAGACAAGAGCTCAAACCAGGTGCTCTGTGATAACCTACAGGGGTGGGATGGGGTGGGAGGTGGGAGGGAGGTTCAAGAGGGAAGGGATATATGTATGCCTATGGCTGGTTCATGTTGATGTATGGCAGAAACTGACACAATATTGTAAAAAATTATCCTCCAATTAAAAACAAATTTATTAAATACAAAAACAATTGAGGGATCGTTTCTCAGCCTTTTCGCTAAGATCAAGTGTAAAAACAATTGAGGGACGTCCCTAGTGGTCCAGTGGTTAAGAATCCACCTTGCTTTGCAGGGGACTCAAGTTCAATCGCTGGTCTTGGTTGGGGAACTAAGATTCCACATGCTGAGGAGCAACTAAGCCCAAGCAATGAAAAGTCCCCCGTTTTGCAACTAAGACTCAGTTCAGTTCAGTTCAGTCGCCCAGTCGTGTCCAACTCTTTGCGACCCCATGGACTGCAGCACGCCAGGCTTCCCTGTCCATCACCAACTCCTGGAGCTTGCTCAAACTCATGTCCATGGAGTTGGTGATGCCATCCAACCATCTCATCTTACTGGATGCCGAAATATTTAAAAATAAATAAATAAAAAATTGAAATCCACAAGAAGACTATAACAATCATTCATATATCTATGACATCTTTATATGTCTATATATATATATATAAGATATGCTTTTAATGACTGCTAAGCCTTGTTGGGCCTTTGGAAAGCATTTCAAGGCTTTTCTGTTTGAGGCTGGCAGAACCCCTGAGAGAGAGTGAGGCTTGATATTACTACCCTATTTCACAGATTAATAATAAATTGAGCTGGGACTAGAACCTTGCTCCTCTGTCCAGGCTCAACTTGAAAGCTCCTTCCACCATCCCATTACTGTCTCTTTATAAACATCAGGGATTCTGTGAGTGTTTGAATTATGTGACTCAAATTGACACTGGTCAACACTTTTTGATCTCTAAAGAACTTCCTTCTTGTTAGAAGTAGAAGGTGCATAAAAAAGGATGTTTTCTTCTCTTGAAGAAGGAAAAAATTCTAGAACATTGTCAGGGTTAAGGTGTAAGCAAGAGGAAATAAATATTGAGAGAACTGATGTATCATTAATCATTTATGGACCTCTCCTCTCTGCTGGTTCCCTCACTCTATAAGAGATAGGCAACTTCTGCAACACACTGAACCCCTGCAGTAATATTACCATTTCAACGCTGAGATTCTCGAGTCATTCTTTTGTTTTGATTTGTTCGTTTTAAATAGTCTTCCCGGCTAGATTCTCAGCTCTTAACAGCGGTTGACGTGATGAAGAAAACCAGTAACAGAGAAGGATGAGTTATCCAATAGAGTAAACTGGAACACACAGTTGTGAACTGAATTCTTTAGAGGAAGGGAAGAGAGGCAGTCAAGTGCATGTTTGGGGACGTAGTTTGTAGTCACCGAACGCAAGCCATTAAAACCTGTGAAATATTCCACTGAATGAATTTTCCTAGTTCTTCACTCACAGCCCCTACCCTACCCATCTACCCTCCACCCCCATCAAGAAAATTCTGTCTTTCTCAAACAATCCAACTGATGGAGGGAGAGCAAGGCTGGAAGGCAGAGAGAGCTGGAACTCGCTACAGTACTTGCGTCAGCACCCCTCGGAAAACTACGGTTTTAAAGAATTCCTTGAAAGGTTACGCCCTTTTTTTTTTTTTTTTTTGCTAGTAACCCAAATTGAGAGTTTCCAAGTAAGTTCTTCTTGTTGTCTACTTTACTTCTCTTCTCTGGAAATTTAAACTCTTTCCGAGCTCTGACGATAAAGGGGAGGTGACAAAGGCAGAGGCTGGCCTACACGACTGCAGATAAGCCGCAGGAAACTGAAGAGGTCAGCCCCAACTGGAAAAGGTGGGGAAATCCGCGCCCCCAAGAGGTCGTAACGTCCAGAGCAGCGGGATCCCGTCCGCAGGCATCACGTGACGACGGGTAAACCACACGCGGCGGGTAAACTACAACTCCCAGAACGCCTCGCGACCTACCGGCGTTACGCAACTCTTGCTGATTGGTCGCTGGGGGATATTTGAAAGGAGGGGCTGGCGCGGAAAAGGAAGGTTACATTTTGGATCTTTGCGGAGTACTCAGTCTGGTGGGTAAGTCCTGGCCCTGGAAAGAAGAATGATCTCTGGGACGGTAAGGCCTGGAGGTACTCGTGAACGGGTGTATGCGCCGAGGTGAATGCAGCCCCAGTGCTGACTTGAGGGATAGGCCGGGTGGCTCTACTAAGGAAAGTCGGGAGTCCTCGGAGCATCCTGGTGGGCGCCGGAGAGCTCGATGGAGGCCTCTGCTGTGGGGCGTTGATTGGTAGGAAGGGTAGTGAGGCCGGGGATAGGCTGGGAGGAAGGCAAGCAGAAGCGTCGGTTTATAATGGGAGCCCGGCGTCCTGGCATGGACTTTTTTTCCGACAGGATTTCTGAGGGCTTTCTTTGCCCTCCATCTTCCGCACCTTCAAGCCATTCTCCCGCCCTTCATTTAGCTCCTTTACAGATCTTCTCTGCCTTCCCTTATCCGTCTCCTTTCCCCTAGCCCTCCGGCACCATGAGGAGCTTCAAAGGAGTCAACTTTGGGACCCTGCTAAGCAGTCCAAAGGAGACTGAAGAGCTGCTGCCTGACTTGAAGGTGGGTGCGCTGTTTTACTGTGGACACACCTGGCTTACCAAGCTAAGCTGTTTTGTTTTTTAACTTATTTGAAGAGACAGATGAGTAGGAGATCCTCTCTTGGGCAGCCCTGTTTCTATTTCTTTTCCTCATCTCTTTCTTCTTCGTTAGCCTCATTCACATCTTCCTGTCCTAGGAGTTTCTGACCAAGCTTCCCAGCTGCCGGTCTGATTCCGAGAGGAGACAAGCTTGTGATGCCATCCTGAGGGCTTGCAACCAGCAGCTGACTGTCAAGCTGGCTTGCCCTAAGCACCTGGGAAGCCTGTTGGAGCTGGCGGAGCTGGCTTGCGATGGCTACTTGATGTCTACACCCCAGCGCTCACCCCTCTACCTGGAACGAATTCTCTTCATCTTTCTGCGGAATGTTGCTGCACAGGGAGACCCAGAAGCCACTCTCCGACTCGCTCAGCCCCTCCATGCCTGCCTGGTGCAATGTCCTCGCCAAGCTGCTCCTCAGGACTATGAGGCTGTGGCTCGGGGCAGCTTTTCTCTGCTTTGGAAGGGGGCAGAAGGCCTGATGGAGCGGCGAGCTGCGTTCTCAGCTCGGTTAAAGGCCTTGAGCTTTCTAGTACTCTTGGAGGATGAAAGTATCCCTTGTGAGATTCCCCACTTTGCTTCTCCAACAGCCTGTCGAGTGGTGGCTGCCCATCAGCTATTTGAAGCCAGTGGGCATGGTCTGAATGAAGCAGATGCTGATTTCCTAGATGACCTGCTCTCCAGGCATGTGATCACAGCTTTGGTGGGTGAAGGAGCCTCTCCTGGTCCTCTTTCCCCCCAGAGGGCCCTCTGTCTCTTGGAGCTCACCCTGGAACACTGTCGTCGCCTCTGCTGGAACCACCACCACACCAGGGCCACAAGTACAGTGAAGAAGGCCCACGATTACCTAAGGAACACCAGTCTGGCCCCCAGCCTCCAGCTGTGCCAGCTGGCAGTTGAACAGTTGCTGGCTGGGGAAGGAGGACCCCAGACAGTGGCCAAGCTTCTGATCAAGGCATCAGCTGTCCTGAAGAACAGCTTGGAGGCACCATCACCCCCACTGCGGGCATTGTGTGACAGCTGCCAGTTCTTCCTCTCAGTCCTGGAGCGAGGCACCAAGGGGCAGTATGGACTTGATGCCATTCTGAGTCTCTTTGCTTTTCTTGGCAGCTACTCTTCCCTCATCCAGCAGCTGCAGGATGGTGTGAGTTCAGGACCCAGAGGTCGGGTGGGAATGTGGTTCTGTGGCCTCTCTATCGGGCTAGGGTCTTTGGTAAGATCTGGAGACCCTGGGTTCTGCCTTGGTAAGCTGCTCTCTGGACCGTGCCTGGCCAACCAGCAAGCAGCCTAGTGTACGCTGGCAGGGGTCCATTCTGATGTCCTTTTTCCTACTCCCCAGGCTGTGTCAGTTCTCCCGGGCTCTGGACCAGGCTTCAGCTTGGAGCTCTCTGCCCCTCAAACCAACCTTTCCCTTCCTTCCTCAGGTCTGTGGGGACTCCTCCAAGCAGCTGCAGGCTTTGGTTCAGATACACTTTCAGGGACTTCACCTCTACACTGCGGTGGTTTATGACTTTGCCCAAGGCTGTCAGGTACCATCTGGAATCAAAAAACCTGGACAGGTCCTAGGATCTGGGGTTGCTTGACTGTCCTTGGTAGAGCTTTGAAGTTGCTTTGGGCATGGAGTGGGGTGGACATCATCTTGGACCTCTTATGTCTCCTGTCTCCTGTCACCTTTCTTGTCCCTTCAGGAAGCTAATTTGGCTGACTTGGCCCGGCTAGCGGACAGTTGCAGATCTACTGTTATCTGGATGCTGGAGGCCTTACAGGGCCTGTCTGGCCGAGAGCTGACTGACTACCTGGGGATGACTGGTTAGTACCATGGGTGTCAGATGCAAGGTTCTTGGGAGAGTCATCACTTGTTAGGCAGGCAAGTAGCACTTGCTGGATTGTTCTGACCTCTTTGGGATTCCCTGTGGTTTTTGGAGGCAATGAAAAGGTGTTTATAATATCCATTACTCTGTATTTAACATCAGTAGAGAAGTGATGAGACTAATTTACCAGAGCAGATGTTAATTTTTTTTCTCATTGACTTTGAAATCTGACTTGGCATGTGTTTCATGAACATTTGAAAGTGAAAGTTAGTCGCACAGTCGTGTCCGACTCTTTGCAATTCCACGGACTGCAGCCTGTCCCGCTCCTCTGTCCATGGAATTCTCCAGGCAAGACTACTGGAGTAGGTTGCCATTTCCTTCTCCAGGGGATCTTCTTGACCTGGGGATTGAACCCAGGTTTCCTGCAATGCAAGCAGATTCTTTACCAACTGAGCCACTAGGGAAGCCCATGTAGAATGGTCATAACTTAAATTTTTTAAAACCAGGCAAAACATTCACATGATTCAAAATTCAAATTGCACAAAAGGGCAGACAGTGAAAAGTTCCTCTGTTCCTCCTAATCCTAGTAACCCAATCCCACTTTGCAGATGCAGCTAATATGGTCAATTTCTTATGCATCCTGCTAGAGATACACTATGTATATGTACTATATGTGTATATACTATGTAATATGTATATATTAGCCAACAGGCATATATATTTCCCCACTTTTTTTTTCTTCCCACCCTTTTTAATTTAAATAAACATAGGGAAAAATACTAAAGTCATAAGCAAACAGTCTGATGAACTTCTGCAAAGGGAACATACTTTGTAATCAGCATTTAGGTCAACTCAAAGAGTATGATTTAAACCCCCTGAAGACCACTCTGTTCCTCCTTCTGGTCCACTCACCCCAACAGTAACCACTAACCTAACAGCATCGGTTAGTTTTGCCTGTTTTTTGTATTTCATAATAAATTTCCCCCTTAATTTACAAAAAGCATGGTCCTTTAGTTTAAATTATGTAAACCTAAAGAGTTCAGTCACTAGAAGGTTTTGGAAGTTTTTCATATTCGTATTTTCAGGTTGAACCTGGCCACAGAAGTGAAAAAATATAAGGAGTGACAAAAATTAACCATATGAAGATTCTTCCCACAGAATATTGAAGACCTACTTTATTTTCTTCCAGCCATCTATGTCGATAGCCAGGAAACTGCCTAAACTAGAATTTAGGAAGAGTGTATTCATTCAGTGAATATCTATTGAGTACCTACTGTGTGCTGCTAAGCACTGTTTCGAGTTCTTAGGTATGTCAGTAAACAAAACAAAGAGCTCTGCTGTCATGGAGCCACATTCTGGTTGGGGGAGAAAGACCATAAAGAGTAGGATAACTGAAGTACAACTTGTTAGAAAATGATCAGAAATATGGAGAGAAAGGAAAAGTGGAACAGGAGAAGAAAGGGAATTAGGAGCTCAGAGTAGATGAGGGGGCAAGTTACCATTCATTTAAATAGGTGGTCAGGGTTGGTCTCATGAAGAGGGTGACGTGAGAACAACCTGGAGTGTGGGAGGGAGCTGGCCAAGTAGGCACCTGGGAAAGTACATCCCTGGCAGTGGAAGCAACCAGTGCCAGGGCCCTATGGCAGGAGAGAGCTGGTGTGTGTTCAAGGACTAGCAGGGAGGCTAGTGAGGCTTCCGTGGACTGAGGGAAGAAGAGGGAGGTGAGGGACAGGCCAGAGTGTGCCCCTCAAAATGCTGACCTTTGGAGCAAGGTGAAGACAGATCAGTGTGTGAGGAGGGATGGGCCCTGTATGGGAATGAGGACTTGGCTCGTAAAACAAGGGCAGAGGTGGGACTTCCCCGGTCGTCCAGTGGTAAAGAATTCGCCTCGCAATGCTGGTGATCTGGGTTCAATCCCTAGTCAGAGAACTAGGATCCCAGAGCAACTAGATCTATACTCACCGCAGATCAATTAGATCGCATTGCAACTAGTGATCCCTCAAACCACAACTAGAGAGTCTGTGCACCACAACTAAAGATCCCACATGATGCAGTGAAGAGCCCGCAGCTGGCAACTAAAACCTGACCTGACATAGCCAAATAAATAAGTATTTCTTTAAAAAAAAGGTACAGAGGTGCTGGGTGATGTGAGGTTGCCTTCCAGAAGGGAGGGCGCAGGCTGACTTGGAACCCGGAAGGGGAGACCGGCCCTGTTCTCACTCCCTAGCAATGGGCGTTGCTGTCTAATCCAGGGGCTGCTGAGCTGACCACACAGGTTGAACATCTCTCTACCGCCCCTCCAACAGCAGAGAGCATGGAGCCATTCCTGCGGTCCTCTGTCCTCTCTTTCCCCTGCAGCCTCTTACACCAGTAACCTGGCCTACAGCTTCTACAGTCACAAGCTCTATGCCGAAGCCTGTGCCATCTCCGAGCCCCTCTGTCAGCACCTGGGCTCAGCGAAGCTGGGCACCTATGCTGAGGTGCCACCTGAGAAGGTACGCGGGTAGGAGGGAGGTGATGTTGAGAGGGAGGAGGGGACTCGACTGGCATGCAAGGGCCTGGCCAGGACCGTGAAGTAGAGAGTCAGGAGCTGCGTGTTGGCACTGGTATCTGGGGCGGTGTTTCCCAGACCTCACATGTACTGTTATTTACTTTACTTTTTTTGATTGACTCACTTTTTATATTTAGCCTTGTCCCCAGCCAGTGCTTTTCATCCTAGCTAGATGTTAGAATCGGGTAAGCTGAAAAAAAATAACTTCTGAAGCCTGTCCCAAGTTAATTCCCTCAGACTCTCTGGCACTGGAGCCCAGACATCTGGATTTTTTTTTTTTTTTTAAGTTCCCTAAGGGGTTCCTTTGGGCAACCAGAGTGAGAACCACTATCATAAAACAAGAATATACCCATGAAATGATGGGCTGCCTGGATTGGCAGGCGAGACGGGTCACAGAGGGCCTTGGGTTTCATCTGATGAGCCTCTCAAAGATTGATGTGGAGGCCTTGGGTTTCTCAAGGCCACAACCCAAGATGTGGCATCTTGGGTTTCTCAGCATTGCTGTAGTGAATGATTGAAGGGCCAGGACAATACTGGGCACCCAGGTGGCTCCAGCAGATCAGGCAGAAAAGGGCAAGCGTCTGAACTGAGGCAGCTTCCTGGGGGATGGACAGAAGTGGGGGGGGGGGGTGCAAGAAGTCAAGGACTAACTGGAGAGTGACTGGCTGTGAGAGAGGGGGAAGAAGAGGTCAGGATGGTCTCACCTTTCCAACTCAGGAGGTGGCGATTTGCTGAGAGCAGGGGGAGAGTCAGGAGGAGGGACAGGTTTTCAGGGGTGTGGGCGATGGATATGTGGTTGGGATGGGTCAACGCCTCAAGTTGAGAGCACCCAGGATATTTAGTTCTTAGGTGTCTCCTGCCGTGGGGCGAGTCTGGGGGCAGGAGGACCATGGGCATGCACGCACATACTCTCCCAGGGTACGTACTCCTTGCACCCCTCTTCAGTTGGGTCTGTTTTCTTCCTCTGGTCAGTTGCACAGGTGCTTCCGGCTACACATAGAGAGTTTAAAGAAACTGGGTAAACAGGCCCAGGGCTGCAAGATGGTGACTTTGTGGCTGGCAGCCCTGCAGCCCTGTGGCCCCGAACACATGACTGAGCCAGTCACCTTCTGGGTTCGGGTCAAGATGGATGCTGCCAGAGCTGGAGACAAGGAGCTACAGCTGAAGTGAGTTGGTGGGGAAGGGGACGACCCAGTCTCCTGGCCACGACTGCTTTGGCACTCAAGGTCACGTTCATTCTCATGTCTGAGAAAGGCACTGTTCCCTCCCATTCACTGTGATTGATTGAGTGCTGAGTATGTGCAGGCCCGGGGCTGGATTCTGGGGGGACAGCAGTGACAGGAGGTGTTCTTGCTTTCACCCCTGGAAAGTGAGCTCAGCAAACCAGGGCGGGGACTCCTTGGCGTGGGGCCAGGTTTCCTGGGTGCTAAGCCTGCCTTCTCTTAGGACGCTGCGAGACAGCCTGAGTGGCTGGGACACGGAGACCCTGGCCCGCTTGCTCAGGGAGGAACTGCAGGCCTACAAGGGCGTGCGGGCCAACACGGGGCAGGAGCGGTTCAACGTCATCTGTGACCTGCTAGAGCTGAGCCCCGAGGAGACACCAGCCGGAGCCTGGGCCCGAGCCACCCACCTGGTGGAACTGGCTCAGGTGCTCTGCTATCACAACTTTGCCCAGCAGACTGACTGGTGAGGAGGAAGGGCAGGGGAGGCCACTCCTGCTTCTGGCCCTGGGTCCTCTTACCCTTTTCGGAGTCTGTTTCCCTCTCCACGTCCCTGAGCGCCCCCTGTAGTTTGTGGTCATGGGGACTCTTGAAGGGTAAGGCCAGCTTGCTGCAGAAGGCCCTTCCCAGGACACTGCGGCCAGATCTCAGGGTTAAGCCTGGCTTAAGTGCATCTTCTCTTGACAGCACTGCCCTTGATGCCATCCGGGAAGCTCTGCAGCTTCTGGAATCTGTGAAACCTGAGGCCCAGGACAAGGATCGACTTTTGGATGATAAAGCCCAGGCCCTGCTGTGGCTCTACATCTGTACCCTGGAGGCCAAGATGCAGGAGGTGAGCGTGGTTTCTCTGGGCTGAGCAGGACTGGGTACAGGGATTATTTTCCCTGGACCCCAGCAAGTCAGCTGTTGTTCAGTCAGTAAGTCGTGTCCGACTCTTTGTGACCCCACCAGGCTCCTCTGTCCATGAGATTTCCCAGGCAAGAATACTGGGAATTGCCAATTTCTTCTCCAGGGGATCTTCATCTTCCCAACCCAGGGATTAACCCCCTTCTGAATCACAGGTGGATTCTTTACCACTGAGCCACCTAGGAAGCCCAATAAGCTAGTACCAACCCTGCTCTTCACCCTGATCATCTCATCCAGGGTATCGAGCGGGATCGGAGAGCCCAGGCCCCTTGTAACCTGGAGGAGTTTGAAGTCAATGACCTGAATTATGAAGATAAACTCCAGGAAGATCGCTTCCTATACAGTAACATTGCCTTCAACCTGGCTGCGGATGCTGGTGAGGGCCACGAACATAGTGAGGTCGGATGCGGCCTCCTCGATGGCCTCCTAAGAAAAGGATGGGTCCCCCAGCTGTGGGCGAGGCTGCCTGTGGGTGGGAGGCGGGCACCAGGCAGAGGCTGTTATGGGAAGGTGACCACATTCCCCAGATGGCCCACACTGAGAGAATGGCTGGTCCCTTTCTTCTGACTTACAGCACAGTCCAAGTGCCTGGACCAGGCCCTGGCCCTGTGGAAGGAGGTGCTTACTCAGGGGCAGGTCCCCGCCGTACGGTGCCTCCAGCAAACAGCAGCCTCCCTGCAGATCCTAGCGGCCCTCTATCAGCTGGTGGCAAAGGTAATGGGACAGTGTGTTGACACAGACCGGAGACTCAGCTCCTTCACCTTCTTTGGCCCGTGTCCCGGCTGGGAAGTCATGTCACCCAGTGTACACTCTATCACCAACCTCCCCAAGTCTAAACCCAAGGCCTTAGGCAAGTTGCTTAACCTTCCAAGACCTCGTTTCCTTATTTCTAAATGGAGAGTAACAGGACTTCCCTGGCGGTCCAGTGGCTAAGATTCCACTCTTCCATTGTAGGGGAATGTGGGTTGGATCTCTGGTCATGGAATTAACATCCTACATGTAACATGGTGCAGCCAAAAAAATAAATAAAAATAAGATAAAATGAGGGTAATAATATTAACTCAACCTTAGCATTCAATAAGATAATGCATGGAAGATGGTGTGTGTAAATGGACTACTCAAATGATAGCTGTAATTATTAGTAATTATCAGATAATTTTTTTAATATTTATTTTTATTTATTAATTTGGCTGCCCAAGACTTTAGCTGTGGCATATGAACTCTTAGTTGTGGCACGTGGACATAGTTCCCTGACCAGGGATCAAACACAGGCTCCCTGCATTGGGAGCACAGAATCTTAGCCACTAGACCATCAGGGAAGTCCTAATTATCAGAAGATTTGAGATGTGTATACTCAGGAAAAAATACACAAACACCTGTAGACACAATTTTACATTTTTATATGCAGTGCTGGGAGGTGTCAAGGACTTCCTGAAGTTCTTCTCTGGACCCCACATTAGTAACCTATGAAAAAACGAAAAGGATCTTTGTACTATGGGTATTAGGCTACTTTCCTAGTGGGAGGAGCCTGGGGAGGCTGCCTGAACCCTAGATTTGAATCTTACCTCTGCCACATATCGGTTATGTGGGCTTAGACAAGCAGCTTAATCCTAGATAAGTTTCAGTTTCCTCATCTGTAAAGTTAGGATTAGAATTGTTGTGACGATAAAGTGAGCTGGTACGGTGGCTGGCACATAGTAAGTGCTCAGTAAATCCTGGCTATTGCTGATGGCTGGCATGCAGGCTTTAGAATAGAAGGGAGGGGGCAGGATGGCTTGCACACACCCCCGGCTGCCCTCCTCTCTGGCTCCTTAGGGATGGCCAATGGTTACTCTGTCTGGGTGGCCGCATTCCAGCCAGGCCCTCAGATTAGACCACAGGTCTGGAGAGGAGGGGGTGGGAAAGAAGGCTTGAGTACAAGTTGGGTAAACGCGTTGCTCCCGGTCTGCCAGCCCCTGCAGGCTCTGGAGGTCCTCCTGCTTGTCCAGATCGTCTCACAGAGAGTGAAGGACCATGCAAAGGCAGCCGGCTCTTCCTGCCAAGTCACCCAGCTCCTTCTGACCCTCGGCTGTCCCAGCTACGCCCAGGTACAAGTGCCAGCCACCCCAGCTTGTGGACCTGGCTTTGGGGACTGGCTTCTCTTCTCTGAGAAGATGGGACACCAAAGGGGCAGCTTCTCTGCCTTCTGCACCACATTTGGCTGAAGGATTGTAAAGGGTGGTTGGGAGGCGGCTGTGGGAAGAGGAGGCATCTCCCTCCATCTCCCAATTGTTCACTGTCTTACGTAGCCCAGTAAGACAGAACGGCAGTAGGCCGTTTACTAATCCTGTATTTCCCAATGGTTTCTGGTGTTCTAGCTTGTTCACTGAGGGCTGTTACAATGTGTCCTAACCAGTCTGTTGGCCTCCAGTTCCTCTCTTTTCTACTCCATGTTCTAGCATGATGGTTTCAGGCACAGATCTGATCTTACTACCTCTTTCCTGCTTAAAGGATTTTGTGAACTTTTCCATTACCTGAGGGATATGACCCAGATCCTTTACTCTGAATTGCATGCCTTCAGTACACTGGTTCACTCTTTTTCCTGCCACTCCCTACCATGAACCCCATCTGTACCACTATATTCCTTGTATGGGCCTTACTGCCTTTGCCTATGTTAATCCCTCCACCCTAAATGCACCCTCACCCCCATTTTTTTTTTTAAATTGGGGTATAGTTACTTTTCTCCCATTTTTTTCTTTTTTTTTGTTCAGCAAACACGTATTTTCTTTTCAAGGCCTAGCTAAACGGCCTCCTCCTTCGTAAAGCATGTTAAATGTCCTCTTCCTCACGGGCAAAATCAGCCACTTTTCCTGTGTCCCCACACCACTGATGGCATTGTATCATGATGAGATAGGTATGCCCCGCCTCACTGCACTGCAAGCTGTTGGATGGAAGGGCCTACTTATTGCTTTTCCAGCTTTCTCTCTCTAGCTTAGTGGTTAACTGAAAGGTACTAAATGAGCATTTTAGTAAGAGAATAATTCCTACCTGTGTGTGTGTGTTAGTTGCTCAGTCGTGTCCAACTCTTTGCAACCCCATAGGCTGTAGCTCACCAGGCTTCTCTGTCCATGGATTATAATGTTTGAGATAATTTAATATTTAACTAGATGTATTCGACATTTTGCTTGCAAATACTTTAATCCACTTCAGTTTGAACAGTCTGGCTTCCTCGTCACCAGCGTGCTCACAGAAACCCCGATGCTTCCTCAGGTGCACCTGGAAGAGGCAGAGTCGAGCCTGAAGCTTCTGGATCGCACCACAGACACATACCTGCTCCTCTCCCTGACCTGTGACCTCCTGCGAAGTCGACTCTACTGTGCCTGCCAAAAGGTGCTTCTCACTTTCTCGATCTCCGAAGGTCCTGGGGTTTGGAAGGATTTTAGGATTCTCCAGATATCTGTCTGGCTCCTGAGGTTTCTCTGGAGCTGGGGAGAACATTCCTGGCCCTGAGAAGCAGAGCCATCTCCTCACCTTACCTTCTCCCAAGGATCATTCACCAGTGCTTCTCTAGGAGCCATCCCACCATTTTCATCCTTTTCTAGCTCTCTCGGGGACAAGGGGCAAAGTCTGTCCGGTGACTAGAAATTGGGATGACACTGACAACCCTCAACCAGTTGAGGGATCTGAAAGGCTGGGATTTCTCACACATGAGCTGTGTGGCTGGGTATCTTGTGCCCTTGTGACTCTAGTTTGCTCTCTAACTTTTAACATCTGAAAAGTAGGGGGTTGGACCTCGTGATCTCTAGGGACATCCCAAGCTCTGAATTGCTGATCCGACCTCACTCACTGCTCTCCTCTGCAACCCTACCCTCTATCCCTAGGTGGCTGAGGGCGCTGCTCTGCTGCTGTCTGTGCTTCAGGACCCTGCCCTCCAGAGAGCATCCAAGGCCTGGTACTTGCTGCGCGTCCAGGCCCTGCAGCTGGTGGCGGTCTACCTGAGCTTCTCGTCAGACAGCCTGTTGGCCCCGCTGTGGGAGCAGCTGTATGCCCAAGGTGAAAGAAGTGGGTGGCTGGGCCTCCTTGCTGGGTGTGCGTGGTTTGTGCGCTGTCCCCTCTGCTGTCCAACTGCATGGACGAGCCTGCCTTGAAGCTGTCCAGAGTAGGCTTGGGATAGCACATGGGTTTCAGGTCACTTGCTGATTCTAATTGATTGCTCAGTGACTGCCCTGAACTGACAAGGATTCTGAGACTGGTCTTAGAGGGAAGGAGTTCTGTGACTGATTATCTCTGTCTGCCTTAAGCACAGAAGGAGAGGGTGAGAGCCTGCTTTGCATTTGCTGTCTTAGTATTTGAAGGTGGTGGAAACTCTGGCCACATCACCTCCCTTCTTGTCCCTCCCACCTCCCCCCCACGCTTGCCCAGGCTGGCAGACACCTGAGATAGCGCTCATCGACTCCCATAAGCTTCTCCGAAGTATCATTCTCCTGCTCATGGGCAGCGATGTGCTCTCAGTTCAGAAAACAGCTGTGGAGACGCCGTTTCTGGACTATGGTAAGCCTGAGGAAGGGAGCCAGTGTGGGACTGAGCAGACTAGTTGGTAGGGCTGGTGGTTTTGTCTCCAGGAGATTCAGACTGTGGATCCTGGTTCCACATGATGATGATCTTGTCTCCTTTGCTGCAGGTGAAAATCTGGTACAAAAATGGCAGGTTCTTTCTGAGGTGCTGAGCTGCTCGGAGAAGCTGGTCTCCCGCCTGGGCCGCCTTGGTAGTGTGAGCGAAGCCAAAGCCTTTTGCTTGGAGGCCCTGAAACTTACAACAAAGCTGCAGATACCACGCCAGTGAGTACAGGGCCCCGGAACCTGGTGATTCCCAAACCTGAGTGCCTACGACCTTGACCGTGGGTTCCCAAACTGGTACAACACATTAACATGTTATGTTTGGAGGGTTTGGTGGAAGAATGCATTCCATGGCAAATAAGTGGGAAATGCTGAATTAATCAAGACTAGATGTTTTTATTTCCTATTGTGATTGTCATTGAGTTGCTAAGTCGTGTCGACTTTTTTGCGACCCTGTGGACTGTAGCTCCCCAGGCTCCTCTATCCATGGGGTTTCCTATAGGACTTATCATATCCTCCAGTATGCTAATACACTTTATAAATCTCCAAAAGGGAGGTCCAGTATACAGTGATTCCCTAAATCTCTTCAGTGAGGAATTCGATTTGGGAAATTCTGTCTTTAGGCACCAGGATGGGCTGGTTTGATCACAGAGGGTTTCCCCAGGGAGTGCCTAAAGTCAGCTTTAGGAAGTAAAGGCTTTCTGGAGGCTGGAAAAGACTATGATGACTCCGCCCAGAAAAGGGCAGAAAGAGACCCTCCAGGGAAACAAGGAATTCCACTGATGGGTCTGTTATCACCTCTCCCAACCAGGTGTGCCCTCTTCCTGGTGCTGAAGGGGGAGCTGGAGCTGGCACGCAACGACATGGACCTCTGTCAGTCGGACCTCCATCAAGTTCTGTTCTTGCTCGAGTCTTGCACAGGTGAGCAGCCAGGCCCCGGCGCCCATGGGTGGTGGTGAGGGTGACGCATACACTGTAACACAGCTTTACACATCAAGGTTTGGTTCCCTTCTAAATCATGCACTGACTTCTGGTCCCAGGGCAAAGCTCCCTTCACTTCAGTCAGATCACTGGTGTCCTCACTCCTTCAGATGGCCTGTCCAGGACTAACCCTACCTGCTTCTTAGTTTGCAGCGCTAATATATTTTAATTTAAATAAAATTGAATATTCAGTGCCTTGGGTACTCACCACACTTCCCATGTTCAACAGCCATGTGTGTGGTTACTGTATCAGGCAGCACAAGTGTAGCATCCTCAGAAGGGCTTAGGGCTAATAATAAAATACTATACTTGTGGTGCTTTTTTTTCTTATCAACTACTTTTACCTTTAGTATTTCATTAGGCCCATACAAAACCCTGGGAAGTCAAATGGGAATGTTGAGTTTTTCCATTTATAAATTCAGAAAAGTTGAGAAATTCAGTGTTTTGGGCCAGGATCATGGGGCTAGTCAGGGGCAGGAGCCAGGATTAAGACTTGGGCTTCTGGATGCCTGCCTGCCAGCCTGAACCATGCAGCCTTGTGAGCTGCAGATATGGGGGCTCTGTGGGTTGTGCTGATCCATTGCTAGAAGGGAAGAAGCAGTTAGGATTTCATCAAAAACCAGTAAGCTATGGTGGTCCAGTGGCTAAGACTCCACTCTCCCAATGCAAAAGGCCCAGATTCCATCCCTGGTCAGGGGAACTAGAGCCTACCTGCCACAGCTAAGAGTTCACACGCCACAATTAAAAGACGCTACACGCTGCAAATAAGATCCTGCCGCGACTAAGACCTGGCACAGATGACCAATTAAGTAAATATTTTAAAAAACAGTAAGCTACACCAATATCTAGTGTGCTAGTACAGTAATATATATGAGCTGTTAGTAAGTATTAAAATAATGCAGATGAGGGCATCAGCCGCTGGGGTAGCTCAGGACACACTGGAGTCATTTCTCCTAGTTTTGTAATGCTTGTTCCACTCTCTGCTCAGAGTTTCTTGGACCTGCGCAGCACTCAGACTCTGTGAAGAAGGTCCACCTGCAGAAGGGGAAGCAGCAGGCCCGAGCGCCCCATCCTCCAGGGCTCCCAGAGGAAGAACTCATTCTCAAAGGCCCGGCCCTGGAGCTGGTGGCCACCGTGGCCAAGGAGCCTGGCCCTGTAGCACCTTCTGCTAACTCCTCCCCGATCCTGAAAACCAAGCCCCAGCCCAGCCCCAGCTTCCTCACCCACTTGCCCACCTGTGATTGCTCACTCTGTGCCAACCCTGTCCTCTCAGTGGTCTGTCTGCGCTGGGCGTTGGTCACGGCAGGGGTGAGACTGGCCATGGGCCATGAGGCCCAGGGGCTGGATCTGCTGCAGGTGGTGCTGAAGCGTTGCCCTGCAGCCGGTGGTCGCCTCGCCCAAGCTCTGCAGGCTTCCCTGAATCACACAGCACCTCCCTCCCCTGTCCCAGGCCTCTTCGATGAGATCTTGGCTCAGGCATATACACAGCTGGCACTGGAGGGGCTGAGCCAGCCATCAAACAAGAGCCTGGGAAAGGTCCTGGAGTCAGGGTTGAAGTTTGTGGTGGCGCGGATACCCCACCTGGAGCCCTGGCGAGCCAGCCTGCTCTTGGTTCGGGCCCTTGCAAAGCTGACCGGCCTCAGCTGCTGCACTGCCCAACTTTTTGCAAGCTCCTGGGGCTGGCAGCCACCATCAATAAAGAACCCCACAGGCTCAGAACCCTCTAAGCCTCGGAACCAAAAACAGTCGGGCCAGTCCAGACGACGCCAGCAAGTGGACTCTGTTACCCTGCCCCTCTCACATACCTCTCTGAAAGGTCTGGAAGGTGGAGGACCACCCTGTACACCTAAGCCCCCAGGCCGGGTCAGGCAGGTCGGCCCTGGGGTACCCTTCACCGTATTTGAGGAAGTCTTCCTTACAAAGACCAAGTCTGAGGTTCCCAAGGCCCCCAGGGTACAACGGAGGGCCCAGACACGCCTCAAGGTGAGGTGGGACTGTAGCTAGGTGGTACTGGTATTGGGTGAGGGTGGTCTTGGAGAAGAGTTCTGCAGGGCAGGTGTTTCTATGGAATAGCTTCCTAGGGCTGGATGGGAGCTGTAGCTCTCCTGTTACCTATCACAGTACCCCTTATATCTTCCATAAGGAGACCTAGTTCAAGACCTCATTTGTTTCAGACAGAAGGGACTTTTCTTAGTTCTCGTCTGTTCCTTTCCCTTTTCATCCTTCCTCTGGATCTTCTGTTCCTTCTCCCTCTTCCTCCCTCTGCACCAGAGTTATTGCCCCTGATTGAGTATGGCCGATCATGCAGGAGGTTAATTCTTAATTCTTTCTCAAGGGCCTTGGTGATGGCGCCTCCACAGCGCCACCTCCTGGCAGGCCATGTCTTGTCACTGAAGGCCCCCTGGCCCTTTTCCCTTTCCCACCATTCTAGGTGAACTTCAGTGACGACAGTGACTTGGAAGACCCCGTCTCAGTTGAGGCACAGCTTGCAGCAGGGTCCAAGAGACAGGGCACTGCTTCCCGGGGCCGGGGCCGGGCCAGGAAGGGCCCGAGTGTGAAGACTAACTCAGTGGCCACGTCAGGCAATGCGCCTGGCCTCAGTGGCAGAAGCCGGAGGGTCAGGAAGGTGGCATCAGGACATTGTGAGCAGCTGGGCCCCGAGATGATGAGGACCATCCCTGAGGAGGAACTGACTGACAACCAGATGGAAATGAGCTTTGAGATCCTCCGGGGCTCTGATGGGGAAGACTCAGCCTCAGGTGTGAGGGCAAGGGTGGGAGGTAGAGGTCCATTTTTTTCGAGGTTGCCCTGGGGTCGAAACACAACAGATAACTGGGGCTAAAGATGGAACAGAAAGAAACTTTTTTTGCTGGCTCTGGGACTGGACCCTAGAAGGGAGAGCAAGGGGATAGCAGGAAGAGGGAACTCTGTAGAAAAGTCGTGTCGTCTGCCTAGGTGGGAAGACACCAGGTCCAGGGCCTGATTCAGCCATAGGAGAATGTGAGGTGTTGAGACGGGATGCCAGCAAAGAGGAGCAGCTCGTCCCTGGCCCAGACAAGGAGAGAGACATGGATCTGGGTCCCCGGCACAGACTTCCTTCGGCCCCCATAGCCATCGGTAAGTATGTTGACCACCGAGGTCTGGGTCACTTGATCCCAGTACCTTTCCATTCTGTCCTTGGTTCTGGTTTTGGATTCCCATCTGGATCCAGTAGCCTTGAACGTGGGTCTGAATCCCAACACACTCTCTACTAGCTGAGTGCTAGTCACCCCGCCTCTCTGAGCTTCAATTTACGTAACTGTCAAATGGAACTGGGGGAGGGTGGAGAGAGTGGCTGTGTGTAAATTGCATAGCACCGCGCTTGGCACACTGCCCTTCAGAAATGGTAGCTGCTGATTTCCTCGTGGGAGGGGAGATGGGCACTGGTTCTTGGGAAGATTTTCTCAGGAAGTCAGGGATTCATCTATGTCTTGTCCTTCCTTTAGGTCTGTCTACCCTGGATTCCATCTGCGACTCACTGAGCAGTGCTTTCCGTGGCGTCAGTCACTGTCCTCCTACTGGGCTCTACACCCACCTCTGTCGCCTCCTGGCCTTGTGTCTGGGCCACCGGGATCCCTATGCTACCGCCTGCCTTGTCACCGACTCTGTCTCCATCACCTGTCGCCACCAGCTGCTCACCCACCTCCACAGGCAGCTCAGGTGAGTGCCCCCCATCCCTCAGGCTTGTGCTGGAACAGACTAGAGGGGAGGCTCCAGACTTTGAAGGAGGGAGAACTCACCTCCACTTGTGTTGCCTACAGCAAGGCCCAGAAGCGTCGAGGATCGCTGGACATAGCAGACCAGTTGCAGGGGCTGCACCTCCAGGAAAGGCCTGGAGACATCCCTCTGGCACGAATCCAGCGCCTCTTTTCCTTCAGGCCTTTGGGATCTGGCCATTTCCCCCAGCCTGAGAAGGACAGTTTCCGGGAGCGTCTTGCTCTGATTCCCAGTGGTATGTTGGCAGGCATCATTGGCTCTGCTGTTCTTTTATGCATCTTCTTCTTAGAAAAGAGTTGGGTGAAGGATCTTTAGGTATTAGTTAGTTCACACACAGATTTATGATCCTTATAGTAGAAGGGCATACTTTGCCACTGATTAGTCATTTTGTTCCTCTCACCAAACAGACATAACCTTAAATCTAGAAGTCTTATTTTTTTTTTTTAATCTCAAATTTGAGTTACTTGCAAATTGAGTTACCTGAAAACTCCTGTCTGGAGTTTTCCTATGCTAACACAAAACATCTTCACTGATGATTTGAGTGCCTCACTGTGAGTGGGAAGTGGGGAAGGGAGCAGGTCAGAGGAGGCAATTTGTTAGTTTCTATAGGGACACAAAGAAACAAAAACATGGTCTATCTACAGGGACTTGTTAGAGCAAGGGAGAGCACTTTGAACTCCAGCGATCAGGGAAGACTTCTAGGGGTTGTCTTGAGTGACGGACAGGGACTGAGTGCAGAAGACAGTGGAAGGAATTCCAAGTAACAGCTGAAGTAACTCGGGACATGTCCTGTGTGCCAGGGGTGACCGTGTGTGTGTTGGCCCTGGCCACCCTCCAGCCTGGAACTGTGGGCAACACCCTCCTGCTGACCCGGCTGGAAAAAGACAAACCCCCAGTCACTGTACAGATCCCCACTTCCCAGAGCAAGGTAGGTTTCCTGGGGTCAGGGAGCAGAGTTGGGCTGGGGCAGGCTTCTGGTCTACCTGTGCCTGGGGGATGGAGATGGTGGTCACATGGACAAGCAGAACTTATACAACCCCATCTCCCAAAGCTTTCTGTGAGTTCAGCCTTGAAAGAGTTTGACGCCATCCAGAAAGAACAGAAAGAGAACAGCAGCTGTACTGACAAGCGAGAGTGGTGGACAGGTCGGCTAGAACTGGATCGTAGGATGGAGGTGTGTGTTCCCCGTGTGGGATGGGGTTGGGCCTGCCCTCGAATATCTCCTCTCTCAGGGGTCCATCCTAGGTCTGTGCTAAACTACCTCAAGTCCTTTCTGGACGTGTTGCTGTTTTTCAGTCATGTCAGACTCTGCGACCCCATGGACTGTGGCACTCCAGGCTCTTCTGTCCTCTACTATCTCCTGCAGTTTGTTCAAATTCATGTTCATTGAGTCAGTGATGCTATCTAACCATCTCATCCTGTGTCACCTGCTTCTCCTTTTGTTCTTCAGCCTTTCCCAGCATCAGGGTCTTTTCCAGTGAATTGGCTGTTCACATCAGGTGATCAAAGTATTAGACCATCAACTTGAGTATCAGTCCTTCCAATGAATATTCAGGGTTGATTTCCTTTAGGATTTACTGGTTTGATCTCCTTGCAGTCCAAAGGACTCACAAGAGTCTTCTCCAGAACCACAATTCGAAAGCATCAATTCTTCTCACTCAGCCTTCTTTATGGTCCAACTCTCACATCTATACATGACTACTGGAAAAAGCTTAGCTTTGACTGTATGGACCTTTGTCAGCAAAGTGATATCTCTGCTTTTTAATACGCAGTCTAGGTTTGTCATAGCTTTCCCTCCAAGGAGCACGCATCTTTTAATTTCATAGCTGCTGTCACCGTCTACAGTGATTTCGGAACCCAAGAAAAGAATCTGTCATTTTTTCCACTTTTTCCCCTTCTGTTTGCCTTGAAATGATGAGACCAGATGCCATGATCTTAGTTTTTTTCATATTGAGTCTGATGCCAGCTTTTTTAGTTTCTTCTTTCACCCTCATCAACAGGTTCTTTAATTCATCTTCCATTTCTGCCATTAAAGTGGTATCATCTTCATTTCTCGGGTTGTTCATATTTCTCCCAGCAATCTTGATCCCAGTTTTTGCTTCATCCAGCCTGGCATTTCGCATGATGTACTCTGCACATAAATTAAATAAGCAGAGTGACAGTATACAGCCTTGTCATACTCCTTTCCCAATTTTGAACCAGTCCATTTTTCCATGTCCAGTTCTAACTGTTGTTTCTGGAAGTGTAGGCCTAAATAAAAATTGGGTTACTTGAGAAGCACTTTAAACAAGAGTGCAAGCGGTACTGATTTAATCCCTGGTCTGGGAACTAAGACCACTTCCACATACATGTGGTGTGGCCAAAAAAACAAACAAACAATAAAACAAAAACCAAATAAACAAGAGCCCGAGACTTGAAGGGGTTATAGCAATGAAATGTTTAAAGATAAGTACAAAATAAGAATTTAAGGCCACCTGGAGAAGGAAATGGCAACCCACTCGTGTTGGCAACCCACTCCTGGAAAAATCCATGGACAGAGGAGCCTGGCGGGCTGCAGTCCATGGGATTACATGACTGAGCATGTGTGCATGAGGGTGGAGGGAGATGGGTTGGTAACAATAAAGTGGTAGAACTAAAAAAAAAAGAAAAAGAATTTAAGGCCAAATACCAGCCTCCCAGGGCTTCCCAGGTAGCTCAGCTGGTGAAGAATCTGCCTGTAATGCAGGAGACCCCGGTTCGATTCCTGGGTCAGGAAGACCCCCTGGAGAAGGGATACGCCACCCACTCCTGTATTCTTGGCCTTCCCTGGTGGTGGCTAAGACAGTAAAGAATCTGCCTGCAATGCAGGAGACCTGGGTCCGATCCCTGGTTTGGGAAGATTCCCCAGAGGAGTGCTTGGCAACCCACTCCAGTATTCTTGCCTGGAGAATCCCCATGGACAGAGGAGCCTGGCAGGCTGCAGGCCATGGGGTCTCAAAGAGTTGGACACATCTGAGCAACTAAACACAGCAGCACATCAGACTCCCAGCCATAATTTTAATTTCATTTCCTGGCTTAGCTTTTGCCCACCTGTTTGTATTTATCCAAATGTAGTGATTTATTACAAATCTTATCTTATCAATACTCCCTTAGAGTCTCAGCAAATGAAAAATGTTCCTCTCTTGCCTTTTATGTTGGTCGTAAGATAAATAAGACACATCCACTCATTGGAAGACCCCATTTCCTTGTCTCCAAAATGGTGCCTGTGGGGAAAGAAACTTGGCTTCCTCTCTCACTGATGGTTCTGTTCTGCATCCAGGTTCTCACCGCTTCCCTAGAGAAGTACGTGCTGGGCTGCTGGCGGGGGCTGTTGCTACCATCCAGTGAGGACCCTGGCCTTGTCCAGGAGGCCTCCCATCTACAAGAGTCACTACAGGAATGTGGCTGGAAATATCCTGACCCCACTCTGCTGAGAGTGAGTTGAGAAATCAGGGAAGAGGATGAAGCTAGCCTTACTTCTTTCCCACCTGCCACTGCAGGTGGAGAGGGGAACTCTTATACTCACTGACCACTGGTCCCCTGCAGATCATGCTCAGCGGTGCCAGTACCCTCACCCCGCAGGACGTGCAGGCCCTGGCTTATGGGCTGTGCCCAGCCCAGCCAGCCCGAGCCCAAGAGCTCCTGGGTGAGGCAGTAGGGCGTCTTCAAGGTCAGATGGCAACAAGCAGTAGGCATCTCGTGTTAGTGCTGGACAAGGTAAAGAGCCAGGGGCCACGTGGGTAGCATCTGGTGAGCAGTGGGCACCTCCTCTCAACCATGCTCCTTCTGCCTGCTGCATACCCCTGCCTCAGGACAGTAACGTCTGAGTGCTTTTTGCCCAGGACCTACAGAAGCTGCCGTGGGAGAGCATTCCCAGCCTCCGGGCCCTGCCTGTCACTCGGCTGCCCTCCTTCCGATTCTTGCTCAGCTACTCCATCATCAAAGAGGTGTGGGGTTCAGGGAATGGAAGGTGGGGGTGATGGGTAATTGGACAAGAAAAGGCAGAGAGACGTGGCAAGAGAGGAAGGCGGTCTTAAGAATGGAAAGGGACTTGGGTTGGTTGGAGCTTGGGTGCTCTGACCAAACTGGGACACTGATCACCCGTGTCTCTCCATCAGTCCGGGGCCTCATCAGTGCTGAGCCAAGGAGTGGACCCTCGTAGTACCTTCTACGTCCTGAACCCTCACAATAACCTGTCAAACACAGAGGAGCAATTCCGAGCCCATTTTAGCAGGTCAGGGGGAGAAGAGTAAGAAGGGTGGTGAGAAAAAAAACAACAAAAGAAGGGTGGTGGGGAAGGGTAGACACAACACAGGGGTAAATGTCCTTTCCTCTAGAATCAAATGTTGCAGCCCACCTCCTTCCTAATGTCCCTTCTGCCCTTTTGGCCACATGACCCATCTTACTCTGGCTGCACCACACAGTGTGCCGGATCTTAGCTCCCCGCCCCCTGCACTGGGAATGCAGTCTTAACCACTGTACCTCCAGCCAAGTCCCTTCTCACTGTCTTTTCCCTGCAGTGAAGCTGGCTGGAAAGGGGTGGTTGGGGAGGTGCCGAGCCCGGAACAGGTGCAGGCGGCCCTGACGGAGCGTGACTTGTATATGTGAGTGCTCAGGGCAGGGTGGTGGGGAGAGGGACAGTCCCAGAGGGTAGGTATCATCATGGTCTGCTCTGGGGCTTTGGAGCCCCTGGCTGACTCTGGACAACTCTGGAGGCAGCCCAGAGGCCTGACCTGGCCCTGCGAGGTCAGTTCCATCACATCTCCTTCTGCCTCAGCTATGCAGGGCATGGCGCCGGCGCCCGCTTCCTGGACGGGCAGGCTGTCCTCCGTCTGAGCTGCCGGGCAGTGGCCCTGCTGTTCGGCTGCAGCAGCGCGGCCCTGGCTGTGCACGGAAACCTGGAGGGGGCTGGCATCGTGCTCAAGTATATCATGGCTGGCTGGTGAGTCTCGAGGGGCAAAGTCTATTCAAGGTCGTCCCCCCCCCCAAGTGCTTTCCCAGGTCTGAAACCTAAATCGTTGCTCTTTTGTGTCCCATTTTCCTCTCATCCTAGTTCCCTGGCATGCCTGGGCCTTTACCCCTTTGTCATCGTCTATCCTCCTCCTGGAACTATGGGCCAAGGGACTTTCTCATTGGTTTAATCCCTTTCAACTCATTCACCACCACCAATTATGCTGCCCTCTGTTCTGTTTTTGAGCCCTTACTTTGTATTTCTTCCTTCTCTTTTCCCAGCCCCCTGTTCTTAGGTAACCTCTGGGATGTGACTGATCGTGACATTGACCGCTACACAGAGGCTCTGTTGCAGGGCTGGCTTAGAGCAGGTTCAGGAGCCCCCCTTCTGTACTATGTCAGCCAGGCCCGCCAGGCTCCCCGACTCAAGTACCTTATTGGGGCTGCACCTGTAGCCTATGGCTTGCCTGTCTCCCTGCGGTGACCCCATGGAGCTCTCCTGTTGCTGATAGAAGCTATGTGACTATTCTACTTCCAAACTTAGGTTTGGCCCTGAAGATAAATATTTTAAGTGATTTTCCCCAGTGTTTTACATGAAAGATTTCCTTTTGATTTGATTTTAATATAATAAAGATACATTAAAATCCTGTTTTGTGTAGTTTCTCTGAGAACATTTGAAGATAAAACTGTTGCTCACTTCCCACTATGTGGTACTATAGATAAGAATAACTTGCAAGAGTCCAAGTCTGAGAACATTGGGAAGAAAGGCAAGCCACAGGAAAAAGATGGACCTGGCTTGGCCTCAGCAGACAAAGCTAAAGGAGAGCTGGGCATCAAAATGATCTAAGTGGGGACAAAAGCCCAAGGAAAGGTAGAGATAGATCCATTGAGAATGTCTTGGCCTGGTGCACTCATATCTATTTTAACTTCCTGCCTCTGGTATCCTGGGAATGACATTAGCTTTACTGCCTTAGTTGCCCTGCCCTCTCCTAAGTGGATATTGTCCTTCCCCCACATTCAGCTATTATAATTGTCAGTGCCATGCACTTTAGCAGCAGGTTCTCGGGAGTTTTTGTAGCTCAGATGGTTAAAGAATCTGCCTGCAATGCAGGAGACCTGGATTCAATCCCTAGGTCTGGAAGATTCCCCCAGAGAAGGAAATGGCAACCCACTCCAGTATTCTTGCCTGGAGGAGCCTAGCGGGCTACAGTCCATGGCATCGCAAAGAGTTGGACATGACTGAACAACACACACACACACACACACACACACACACACACACACACACACGTATTGGGAAGTTTTGCTACTTATCTATGGTTTTCCTCTCCCCAACACACACACACACACGTATTGGGAAGTTTTGCTACTTATCTATGATTTTCCTCTCCCCAACTAGATTGTTAAGCTCATAACTATGTATCTTACACTCATGTATCCTTCACTTGTAGCACATGGTAAAACACTGTGTTGATTAATAAAGCTACCACTGTACTCTGGTTGATAATGTGCCTCCTTCCTGTTCTCTCAACCGCCAGACTCGAGCTTCATCTGCGCGAAGCATCCCTTTCATAATGCTACTGTCCCCACTGTCCCTTGCTCCTTGAACTTCCCAGGCTTCTTCCTTGCCTGTTGTCACCAGGTTTATACCACCCTGTAGTTATGGTGTATCTGTGCGTCTGTGCTGGGTCTTCGTTGCTGCGCGGGTTTTCTCTAGTGGCAGGGAGTGGGGGGTTACACTTCATAGTGGGTGGGTGGGCTTAATTCGGTGGCTTCTCTTGTTGCAGACCACAGGCTCTAAGCGCCCAGGCTTCAGTAGCTGCCCCTTGCGGGGGCTACGCTCAGCAATTGCTGCACAAGGGGCTTTGTTGATCCTTGGCATATAGGATCTTCCCGCACCAGGGATGGAACCCGTTTCCCTTGCATTGGCAGGCGGATTCTTAACCACTGGACCACAAGGGAAGTCCCAAGGCCTGAGTAAGATTAAGTTTCTTGAGCATAAGAATCCTGTTCGTTAGAACTTGATTATGCGAGGCTTGGGATATTTTGTGAAAAGAAAACGCCGCAACCCTTTCTATTCCAAGGGGAGTCACGCAGAAGAATCCGCACCCCTCCGCCCCGCCTCGCCGCGAGTTTCCCTCTCGTCTGGGTTGAAGAACCATAGAGATGTCTAGCGCTGCGAGGCCTCCAGGCGTAGCCATCGAGATACGCAGAGGATGGCTAGAGCGTTGCTCACCCGGCTGGTTTCCGCTTCATAGGCCCTCCTTCCCAACATGGCGCAGTCGGTTAACATCACCGAGCTGAATTTGCCGCAGCTAGAAATGCTCAAGAACCAGCTGGACCAGGTGGGGATGGGCTCCTAAAACACCCCTTTCCCGCCTCACTTCCCTTCCCCCTCAACGCGTACTCTCTTGCCCCCCATTCCTCCGCTCTTGGGGAGAATTCTATTCCCAGGCGAAACCCCCACCCCGTCCCAGGACCCGCCCCTTCTCTAGCGGTGGCCGCCTCTCCCGCGAGCCCCGACCCTGACTCTCGTTCCTGTTCTCTGTAGGAAGTGGAGTTCTTGTCCACGTCCATTGCCCAGCTCAAGGTGGTTCAGACCAAGTATGTGGAAGCCAAGGACTGTCTGAACGTGTTGAAGAAAAACAACGAGGGTACGGGGTAGGCGTGCGAAGGGAACCTGGGAGATGTGGCCTCCCGGCTTCTCTTCCCGCCTCCTAATCCACTTTTCTTACCTGAGACGAGAGAGCAGTCCATTACGTATTGTATACCGCTGCAGGAGCCCTTTGCATGTTGCTTATCTAGAGTTGAAATGTCCAGGACATTTTTCTGTTCCTGTTGCCCCTATTTTCGTCCTTTTCATATAGTTTTCGGGCGCCGTGCCGTTTTGAAACTCCTTTTAACGTCTAAAAGTTGGAGCTGCCAACCTTCCCCACATGTTTGTCTTAATTGCTTTCACAGGGAAAGAATTACTTGTCCCACTGACGAGTTCTGTATCCTTTCCGCAGGAACCTCTTCCCTGCCCTCTCGTTTTCTCCCTAACACCTAACCTTCAAAAAAGGACGGGAGATTTTGATTATTCCAGAGTGCCTAGATGATTTTGAGACTGCTATTAACACACGCTTAGTTCTGCTGTCTAACCTAAGGCCAGCGTCTAACTAGTGCTTCTTGAGCACCCAGGTATATGTATTTAGAATTGAGTGTGATTATTTCCCTTTGCTCTTTGAGGATATAACCTAGTAGGGAGCTAGAACTGGTGGTTTACGTTTTTACTATAACTTAGAAAACATAAGCAATAGAAGAACAGAGGATATGGAAACAAAGGGGTTGGTTCTGTTTATTAATCCTCTATTTCAGTTTAATTATGGCTCTTATTCCTAACTGTTGTTACTAAGAAACCTGGATTCTGTCTTACCTGTTGAATGTTTTACGCAAGTGAGCAAGTTATGGCAATAGGGCACCCATAAACTACCTGAGAATGGACAGGCTGAAAAGGAAACACAGGAATAGCAGCCTAGTAGGGATTACTTAAATAATCAACATTAAATCCATAAGGAATTAGCTCATTCATGTTTGGAAGTGTTAAAGAGAAAGTGAGGCTGGCTTTTCACCCTATTACTCAACAGCAGTGGGAAAAAAATCATTGTTGTTCTGTCATTCTAATGATCTATCTGTCATTCTAATTGCTCTAATATCTAGTCTTTCTGGAAGGAATAATGGTAAGAATTGTAAGAACTGCTTGCAGGATGCAGATGGGATCAGAGCAAAATCAGCATATGTGATTTTTCTCCATAAGGAACCAACTTCCCTGTCTCTCCTTATGTGGAGTTTGTAGGCCTTCAGATGTGCCTTGTAGCTTATTTAATTTTTTTTTTTCCCACTCTGTCCCATGGCTTGTGGGATCTTAGTTCCCCTACCAGGGATTGAACCCAAGCCCCAGCAGTGAAAGCAGTGACTCCTAGCCACTGGACCTCCAGGGAATTCCTGCCTCCTTTTTAGAAAAGGAGGGTGTTGGGAGGTCAAGCTGAACTAGCTGACAAGGAATCATGACTCATAATGGGCTGCTGCTGCTGCTGGTTTTCCCTTTATCCTTGCTTCTCAGATGTATGTCCCCGGGAAGCTACATGATGTGGAACATGTGCTTATCGATGTGGGAACTGGCTACTATGTAGAGAAGGTGAGTGGAAGGGAACATAAGAATGCATCTCTGAGGGGGAGAGCTAGCATGCAGAATGGGTTACCTCTCAGTCACTCTGACCTTGCAGACAGCTGAGGATGCCAAGGACTTCTTCAAGAGGAAGATAGACTTCCTTACCAAGCAAATGGAAAAAATCCAGCCAGCTCTGCAGGAGAAGCACGCCATGAAACAGGGTAAGCTTGGCCTTGGACACCTCTTCAGACCCTTTTTACCTCCATAATAACAAACATGGATTGCAGTGTGAACCATGGGAGGGAGTATCCCCTTTGCTGGATTAAAACCGTTGTTTTCTTTTTGGTATCTTGATTTATTACTCCTTAGATTCTGTGTCTAACATACCCACTGCCTTTGGTGCTTGAGAAATTTAGAGAAAGGAAATCATGTGTTTTTGTGTTTAGTTCCTATTTAATGGGGATGGAATGAGGGAGCAGGTGCATGTAAATGAACACATAGCAAAGAAATATAGCCATAACTAGCCAACTACTAGCAGTTGTAGCCCTGGCTACATATTAGAATCACCCAGATAGTTTAAAAAGAAAACCTGGGGCACTCCAAACCAGCTACAGTTGACCCTTGAACACTGTGGGAGTTAGGGGTGCTAAACCTTAGTGAAGTGGAAGAAAATCTGCATATAATTATAGTCTGCCCCTCTGTATCCTCTGTTTCAAGTTTGCAGATTCAGCCAATTGTAGATCATGTAGTACTATAGTGTTTAGTATTGGGGGGAAAAAAAACATGTAAGTGGACCCACACAGTTCAAATGGATATTGTTCAAGGATCACTGTGAATCAGTAGGGTGAGATTCCAGAGAACAGTGTTTGTTTGTTTTTTTTAAAGCTCCCTGTGTGATACAGAGTTAGGATTAAGAACCAGTGTTCTAAAGGCAAACATCTTTTCCACATTGTTATTTTCTGGGTATATCTGACTCATTTGAAACTGTATTTTGTTCGTTTTTATATCCCAGTGGTTCTCATATTATTCTCATACACGCTTCCCTGGTGGCTCAGACGGTAAAGAATCCACCTGCAATACGGGAGACCTGGGTTCGATCCCTGGGTTGGGAAAAGCCCTTGAAGAAGGAAATGGCAACCCACTCCAGTATTCTTGCCTGGAGAATCCCCATGGACAGAGGAGCCTGGTAGGCTCTCGTCCATGGGGTTGCCAAGAGTCAGACACGACTGAGCGACTTTCACATCTCATATTATTGACAATTTAGATTCTAAATTGGTGTTGTGTTTGCCCTCTATAGTGAATCTCTGTGTTGAAAGTTAATTAACTGTAGTAGTCTACCTGTCAATTTTCCTTAACTCTGGGCTCTCCCCTTCAGCTCCTGCCCAGGGTCTGACGCTTCTTTTATTCCACAGCTGTCATGGAGATGATGAGCCAGAAGATTCAGCAGCTCACAACCCTGGGAGCAGCTCAGGCTACCGCCAAGGCCTGAGAGCTTGTTTCAGAAATGGGGCAGAGGGTGCCTGCTTCTGGGCCCTGGGACTTTGTGGACGTGGTTTCCTGGAATGGGGGAAGAAGAGGGTCTGTGTTTAATGCTAATAAATGAGCCAGCTGGGCAGAGTGGTGGTCTTTTCTTGCATTAGGCAAGGGACTGGTGATGAGGTGGGAGGGAGGTGGTGAGAGGGTGTGCCCCTGCCTGGAGCCTGATAAGCAGGAGTGAAACAGTGCTCATCTTGGGGGCTGCACTTGGGAATTTGCCAGGAACTGGAATCAACGCTGGGCGGCCTATTCTCTCTGCCCGGCCCGTTGCCATAGGAACAGCTGGCAAACGGAAGTGGGGCTGCGCGGGCGCTTCCCCTTCCGGGTCGGTGCCCTTACTGGCTCCTCGTGGTGAAAGCTGCATGGGCCACCGCTTCCTGCGCGGTTTCCTGCCTGTGCTGTTGCTACAGCCACCCCGCCGGAGCCCGCATCTCAAGCTCAACCTGGAGCCCGTCTCACCTTCCAAACGACCCCGCAGCCACCTCATGGCTCCGCCCCGAATCGGGACACACAACGGCACCTTCCACTGCGATGAGGCGCTGGCGTGCGCGTTGCTGCGCCTCCTGCCGGAGTACCGGGTAGGTACAAGCCGCGCAAACTGACCCGGTGGCTGCCGCCAAATCGGGGTGGACCGCGGCGCGTCCTCCTAAAGGTGTTCCGCCCGAGCACCCCTCTCCGCTCCTCTGCTCCTTGGAAGCTCAACATTAAATCCCTACCCATGCGACCCTGACAGCCCCCTCACCTCCTGTGTCCCCTGCAGGATGCAGAGATTGTGCGGACCCGAGACCCCGAGAAACTGGCTGCTTGTGACATCGTGGTAGACGTGGGTGGCGAGTACGACCCTCAGAGACACCGATATGACCATCACCAGAGGTGAGTACTCACTACCATTTCTTTAATTTTCTTGACTTCAACTCTCCTCAGTGCCCCAGCCACTGCCGTGGTTCTTGTCAGCGAAGGAAACCGCCTCATCCTTGAGTCCCATGGGACTACTGTCTCCCATGCTTCCAATGCTCCACCTACTCCGCACCCAGTGCATCCCTGAGCCCTCGCATCTGCCTTGGCCTCCCTTGGTCACCCCCAGGCCCCTCCCGATTCACTTCCTTCTTTGGCTCAGTCAGGCTTTTCTCCCACCAGCCTTATCATTACCTCACTGAATACCCCAGCAGGGACTAATCCATTCATGTGCCCTTGCTACCCTACCTAAGACTGCTGGGCCCACGTGATTGTGGTAGGTGGTGATAGTTCAGGTGTGTGTTGTCTTCTTTGTCATTGACACTCTACCCCTGGGAAGTGGTTCTTGTCCTCGGAGAGGGCAGAATCCACAGTACCTCTCCAGTCCTTTTCCTGCTCCTCAAGCCCCTGCCTCATCAGACTTTCTCAGTGAGTGATCCTGTCTTTTTTCTTTCAAAATAAATTGAGCTTTTCCTGCGTGTACTTCGTCAGTTTCTCACTCCTGAATCAACTCCCTTTTTTCAATTCAGGAAACCCTTCTGTTTGCCCCATTTCCAATGTATCACTTCCTGCTCTGGGACTCCGTATCTTAGAATTTCTACTTCTTGCCTGAAGAAACAAACTCTGCTTACGCATCTCCCATCTTGAAAACAAGGGACTGAAAAAAACACAAAGCCTCACATACACCACGCTGTTTAAAGTGGTTATCTCTGGGGTATCATGAGGAGGTTTTAAGTCTGTTTCTCTCTTTCTCTCTCTCCTTCCCTCCCTGTCTTTTTTTATTTAAGTTTACATATTACTTTTCATAAGTGATGTGGGGAGGGAATGCTCCCAGTGCTTACGACCTAATCTCACCCTTACTTCTCAGGCATTCTTCAAAAGAAGAGCTGATCCTGGCTCCATTTTTCTTTCAGTTCATTCCTTTTATCCATCCTATCTTTCATTCAGCTGGGTCTTTTCCAATCTCTCTACTGGAAATGCTTATGGAAAGGGCACGAATGACCTCAGTGCCAGACTCAGGTTACTGGTTGAGGGTTAATTAACCTGTCACCTTCACCCTGTCACTTTAACTGACCTGTTTGTGGCACTTGATGTAATTGACTGCTTCCTTTTTTCTGATGATTTTATATACTTTTTAAAAAATTGTGCCATATTTAACATGTAAAACAATATATTTAATATATCTGGAATATAAAACATAAAATGAACACCCATGAACCAATCTCCCAGCGGAGGAAATAGACCATTACCATTACCTTAGCACCTGTACCTGTGTGCCTATTCCCCATCCCATCCCCCACTTCCCCAAGAGTAAGTGACATCCTGAATTTTGTATTCATCATGGCCTTGCTTGCTCTTGTGTACAGTTTAGCATGTATGTCTTATCTGTTTGCATCAACTATTTAGTTTTGCTTCTTCCTGGATCTTTTCTGGGATGTTATTGTTACTAGTCTTTATACCTTATGAGTATCATATAGGTATTTTTGTGTTTACTTAATATGTAATAATAAAAATCATTAGAACAAAAAAATGCACTTTCTTGGTGATTCTGATGGACTGGTAGGTTTAGAAATTACAGCTGTGGTTTCTATTATTCTAAAAACTATCATACCATTTCCGTACCCTCTGTCCCAAGGCTGTTCAAATCCCTGCCTTCCTCACTAACCCGGAACATTGCAGGTGATCTTGTATCTCTTCTCCATGCTGGCCGGCACAGTGCTCTTTCTGACATGCTCTGGCCTGCTTAAAGTCTCTCAGTGGCTTCTCCTTACCTACAGATAAACTTCAAAGTCTGAAGTGTAACATTCACGGCCTGCCCTGGTCCAGCTCCTGCTTTATCTTTTGCCGCTCATTTCCTCATCCCAAGATGCTTTCTTGCAGTTCCATGGATATCTTTCGTTTAGGCATTATATATGTTGTTCCCTCTACTTGGAATGCCTTTTCTCCTTCCCCCTTTATGTGTCTGGCAAACACCCACTAATTCATCTTCCAAGAATGACCTGAAGGTTCTTCTCCTGAGCCCCTTCCTCTCCCTCCCCCTTTGTTTATAACTAGCTGGAGCATTCCTTTGGTTGTTCATGTCAGTGTGCATGGGGGGGTGTGTGTGGCCATGTGTGGCCATGTATCCCTGTCCATCCGCCTTAGGAAGACAAACTTGAAGGCAGGGACAGAGTCTTAGTTTTTTCATCTCTAACGTTTACAACAAAGTCTGGGCATGTTGTAAGCACTGAGTTAATCCTTGTCAAATGACATCTGAGCCACCAGGGAAGCCCAGTGGATGCATGGAGACTCCAAACTCAAGTCCATGTTGACCCCTGAGGACAAGCCAAAGCCTCCCTAGCCAGGCTTTCTCCCAGTTCCCGTGGTATTCCCCAGCCTCCCCACCGCACTGTGCCTGCACGTGCACACACTGTGGGTGAACTGGGGCGGTTGGCGTCAGCCCCACCTCCCTGTGCTCCTCAGGTCTTTCACAGAGACCATGAGCTCCCTGTCCCCCGGGAAGCCGTGGCAGACCAAGCTGAGCAGTGCGGGACTCATCTATCTGCACTTCGGGCACAAGCTGCTGGCCCAGTTGCTGGGCACTAGCGAAGAGGACGGCATGGTGGGCACCCTCTATGACAAGGTGGGGACCCAAGGACAGAGATGCCCGCCACGTGCATCTCCACCATGTGGGCTAGAGTGACACTGAAGACCACGCTCAGGTCAGGGTTCCTGACCTGTGCTGGCCCACCACCCTCTCGCTCAGTCAAGCCCGTCTTCTCACAGGGGGTGGGTAATCTCTCCTGCCTCCATTCTGGGGTGGTTGTGAGACATGGATGAGGTCATGTATGGGGAAGGGCTTTGAAAACTGTAAAGCATGCCCTGACATACATAGAAAACAATTGTTCAACAGCTTGGTAGTAGACCAGGCTGCTTATGTTTGGCAGCATGTGACTAAGATGCTGGCTGCCCTGAAGGTGGAGGGCAGCGGATCTCAGGCACCGCTGTTTTCAAAGGCACAGTGAGTTGGGAAACTGGAAAGGGTTTGATTTTGAAAACCTCTTCAGGTTCCACCAGCGCCCCCTGCAGGCAGTTTAGGTGCCTTTGGTTGGGCAAGCAACAAGGGCTAGTGGCCCTGGCATGCATGTTGGATCCATGATTCTGAGGTCACCTACTTGACCCTGCTCCTGTGAAGTTCACAAGTCAAACTTCAGATGCAGTCAACTCTGTTTTTTGCAGCTGGGCTGCTGAGTTGTTCTCTATCTTGGCTTGTCTGTCTCTATGCCACAGCATTAGTGGCATAGAGAAAGTTGAATATTGAATAGTGGCATATTCAAGAAAGTTGAATAAATGTGAATGTTTATTTGTGTGTGTGTGTGTAATAAAGTTTTATTAAAGTATAAAGGAGATAGGGAAAGCTTCTGACATAGACATCAGAAGGGGGTAGGAAGAGTACCCTGAATGTTTAAGTTAGAACTTCTGGAATAGGTTCTAGACTGCCTGGGTCAATTTTCCCTTCTACTGCCGAGGGGTTTCTAAGCAACTGAACTAAATTATACCCAAGGTTTTATTATGTTTCTGGTGTACTACATAGTGATTCACAATTCTTAAAGATTATACTCCACTTAGTTATTAGAGAATATTGGCTATATTCCATGTGCTATAAAATATTTTCTTGTAGCTTGTTTAAGCATGTTTTTTTTGGCTGTGCTGGGTCTTAGTTGTGGCATGTGGGATCTAGTTCCCCAACCAGGGATGGAACCCAGACTCCCTGCATTGGGAGCTTGGAGTCTTAGCCACTGGATCACCAGGGATGTGCTTATTTATTTAGCACATAGTAGTTTGTACCTCTTAACCCCACCCCATCTTGCTCCTCCTCTTTTCCCTCTTCCCAATGGTAGCCACTAATTTGTTCTGAGTTTGTTTTTTTTTTGTTATATTCACTAGTGTTTTAGATGCCACATATAACTGATATCATACAGTATTTGTCTTTCTGTGACTTATTTTACTAAATATAATACTCTACAAGTCTATCCATGTTGTTGCAAATGGCAAATTTTCATTATTTTTTTCATTTCATGGCTAAGTCACATTCTGTTATATACTATATTTTCTTTATCTGTTGATGGACACTTAGATTGCTTTCATATCTTGACTATTGCAAATAATGCTGCTGTGAACATTGAGGTGCATATATCTTTTTGAATTAGTATTTTTGTTTTTTTCAGATAAATACTCAGGAGTAGAATTGCTGGGTCATATGATAGTTCTATTTTTAACTTCTTGAGGAACTTCCATATTGTATTCCACAGTGACTGCACTAATTTACATTTCCACCAACAGTGTACAGGGGTTCCCTTTTCTCCGCATCCTCATCAACATGTGTTCCTTGTGGTATTTTTGATGATAGCCATTCTGACAAGTGTGCGGTAGTATTTCAATTGTGGTTTTAATTTGCATTTTTCTGATAATCAGTAATGTTGATAGCCTTTTGGCCATCTGTATATCTTCTCTGGGAAGATATTCAGTTCTGCCTGTATTTCAGTTGAGTTGTTTGGTTTTGATGTTAAGTTATATGAGCTGTCTTGTGTTTTGGTTTTTTTTTTTTTTTTTTTTTTTTTTAATATTTATTATTTATTTATTTAGCTGCAGCATGCAGGATCTTAGTTCCCTGACCAGGGATTGAACCCAGGGCCTTTGTATTGTAAGAACAGAATCTTAGTCATTGGACCAAGGAAGTTTCAGCTGTTTGTATGTTTTGGACATTAAAATTACACCCAAGTTTTAACTGAGCCTCAGGTTGGAGGTTCAGACCAGTTGGTGCTGGGAACAGAGGAATTTCTTTTCCAGCTCTCCCTGAGTAGCACTTTTTCTGCATACCACAGATATATCTAAATGTAGGCCTATTTTAAGGCAATTTTGCATTAAATACTGATATCCCAAGTTCTTTTCTGCCCCCAGATTCTTGAGGCATCCTATCATTTCTTTAGGCTCAGGAGATGCCTTATGGCACATCATGGGCTTCCCCGGGACCACATTCAAGCCCTTGATGTCTAGTACTCATCTTCTCCCATTTGATGGGTGTGCTTGACCAGACCCTCCTGTAGCTCATTAAGTGGATCAGTGAATAGCCTGCTCAGCCCACCTGGAGATTTACCTGCCCTTAGCCATGAGGATCCACCCCACAGAGCCCGTCATGGAACTCAAGACCTTCCTTGTTCAGAACACAGCAGCCCCCTCCCCACATACGCTGGCCTTGGCTTGGGCTTTGAGCTGTAGTAGAGTGAGCACTGGATCAGAAATCAGATGATCTGAATTCAGCCCCAGTGCTGTACGCTCTCTGCCATTTAGGAAGTTGCTGAATTCCCCAATTCCCTCTCTCCTCGTCCAAGTAATGTTGGGAGATCCCTGCAGGATCCTTGTGAAGATTAAAGACTGTATATGCAAAAAAATAAAAAAATAAAGACTGTATATGCATACATTTTGAGAGCTATAAAGCTTTATGCAAATAGTCAGTGCCCTCCAGAGCCTTTCTCCTACTGCTGCCTTAGATGTATGAGAACTTCGTGGAGGAGGTGGATGCGGTGGACAATGGGATTTCCCAATGGGAGGAGGGAGAGCCTCGGTACCTGCTGACCACCACGCTGAGCGCCAGGGTTGCTCGGCTTAATCCCACCTGGAACCAGCCAAACCAAGACACTGAGGTAAGGAGACCCTGGGGTGAAGAGACTGGGGTGTGTGAAAACCGGGGGAGGAAGTGAGTGGTCTTGGCCTGTTGAGCCTTAGCAGAGTTAGAAGTTCGGGCCAGCACCATGGTTCTCATTCCCAGGCTGGGTTCAAGCGTGCAATGGACCTGGTTCGAGAGGAGTTTCTGCAGAGACTAGATTTCTACCAGAACAGCTGGCTGCCAGCCCGAACCCTGGTGGAAGAGGCCCTGGCAAAGAGGTTCCAGGTATGGGCCTGGGAGGAGGCACTGTGGCCCTGGTTAGTGAGTGCTGGCAGGCTGCTGGCCTGTTTGGGCTCATGTTCCTACCCTGAGCCTTCTGTCCCGGCTCCACTTCCTTTTCAGGTGGACCCAAGTGGGGAGATAATAGAACTGGCAAAGGGTGGCTGTCCCTGGAAGGAACACCTCTATCAGCTGGAATCGGGGCTGTCCTCCACAGGGACCATCGCCTTTGTTATCTACACAGACCAGGCTGGACAGTGGCGGGTACAGTGTGTGCCTAAGGAGCCCCATTCGTTCCAGAGCAGGTGAGGGCCTAGGGGTCCACCCTGCAGCCCTTCAGGCATGTTTCAACCCCATCAGAGGAGGCAGCCACTAACCTAGGCCTCTGCTCCCACTCTCCCAGTTCCTCACGACCTCCATTTGCCCCCACCAACTCCCTCTTTCTGCTCACTCATAGGCTGCCCCTGCCAGAGCCATGGCGGGGTCTTCGGGATGAGGCCCTGGACCAGATCAGTGGAATTCCTGGCTGCGTCTTTGTCCATGCCAGCGGCTTCATTGGTGGGCACCGTACCCGAGAGGGCGCCCTGAGCATGGCCCGTGCCACCTTGGCCCAGCGCCCAGCACCTACACCTGCCCAAAATCCCCTAGTCCAATAAAACTTTTTCCATCTCATACTGACCACATAATGTTCTATTACTGCTCTGCACTATTCTGGGAGCTTGCTTAAATTTGGGGAAAGTGCATCATCTGTTATGGGCCACAGCTGGTGCTAGGTATTTTCTCAGTTTTGCTTTCAAATCATTTGAAAACTATCCAGTTCTTAAGGGTAAATAACGACCAGATTCATAAGGAGTGACTAAAAAGTGAAAGAGCCAAGATCTAAACCCAAAGTCCATGCCTTTTTTTTCCTTCAGTGTACGCCAGTGCAAGTCACTGGAAAAGACAGTCTCATAATTAAGTGGAAAACAATAAAGGACACTTATTACTGAAAGTGGGAGTGAGGGGAGTGGGGCTGAGCAGGGGGTGGCCCTGGGAGAGGGTCCCAAGGGGCAGAGGTTGGGGATGTCTCAGTAAACAGGGGTAGATCGTGAATAGAGCCTCCACCCCCAGCTGGGGGCTCTTGGGTTCGGCCAAGCACTGGGCTAAAGCGTGGAAACTGGGCATTGACAAAGTACAGAGGGATGTGGGTGATCCGGCCTGTGGACCAGCACTGCAGAGAGAGAGGGAAGCAACGTCAATCAGGCTGGGCCCAAAGAAGGGGTATTTATGGCAGAGCCGCCTAGCAGCCATGACCCTCAGCTCCTCCCACTCCTGCAGCCCAGCAGCTGGCCTACTCACCACGCTGAGCAGAGCTCCTTTGTTGAAGGAAGGATGGAAAGTGATGAGCTGGGCCTGGGCTCCTGGCTCCCCCTGGATAATGCCACTAGATGAAGAAGAGAAGGTGAGCAGGCAGCTGGAGGCAGGTATAGTGGGACGTGGGTTTGGTATGGGAGGGCCAGTGAAGAACCCAGCACTTACCAAGGAAGTAGCTCAAACACGGGGCTGTTTCGAGTGCGAAAAAGGAGGATGACTGGTTTCCCATTCTGGACCCGAGGATTGCCTATAAGAGATGGATGAGGGTTAGGAAGGATCTCTGGAGGCCGAATCCCAGGGCAGGGGCACAGCAGAACTGCTGCCAGGATGTGGATACACTTGATGAATGGGAAGATGGTGCAGCCCCAGCAGAGGCCTTGCTCTCCACCTCTCACCTTTCATGAGCACAGCCAGCCGCTCCCCGCTTGGGTCCCAGACCATGGAGTGAGCCTCTCCCCCAAGTCTGCGAGTCAGAACAGCAGGTTGAGGGGGTCAGTGCGGTCCCTCCCAGCTTTGTCTGCGCCCCTTCCTCACCCACCCAGCTTACCTCTCCTCGCCGTCCGGCGTCTGTACGGTGGTCTCAGACAGATCTGCCACTATTGTAGCGGACTTGGCACCTCCAACATAGCCCTTTCCCTCACCTGTGGGTCAGAGCAGATGCTCTTAGGTATAGGAAAGGGCCCCCTCCCCCAGCCCCATCTCCTCTCCATCACAGCATCAACGCCTCTCAAGTCATCTGAGCTGCTTTCCTTCCCTTTTTCCTTCAGAGCAGCATACTCCACAGGGCTCTTTCCTCCCTCCGACTACCCCAGCTATTGTACATCCGGAAGTGTTGCCCCTGACTCACCACAACGTTCTGGGAATGACAAGGAGTATATAAGTGGTTCCCCCAACACAGTGAATAGCAGGCGGTTTCCACTGGGACTCCAGCAGCCAGTCTGGGGTCAGGGAGCAAAGGGCAGGAAAATGGTGGTCTATGGGAATACAGGAAGGACGCACAGGAGGAAGAGAAGTGGAGGTAGGGGGACACGCCTGGGGAAGTCGAGCCAGCCTCCTCCCCAGATCCTGCATCGCACACTCCCTCCTACCTGGCATCGCCCCGAGAGGGTAGGCCACCGCTCGCAAGTCCACATCTGGGCCTCCCAGACTCTGTGCCAGAGAGAAGCGGGCACAGCTTAGTTCCAGGTGTCACAGCTCGGACCTCCCTGCCTGTCAGTCCCAGGTTCGGGGGAATGGGAATGGGGACAGAAGGCTGTGCAGCTGGAAGTTCCAGGAGCCTAGTGCCTTTCTCCATGTCCTTCCTGCCCACTCCCGCTCTCCCCACTCACCGAAAGACAGCTGAAGGAGTGGTAGCCAAGACTTTGCTGCCATCTGGGGACCAGAGCAGGTTTGTAACCCCACCTCCCCGAAACCAGGGAAGGGGAACACAGGTCTCTGTTGAGACATCCCAAACCTAGGAGAGAGGAGGGGAGACAGTGAGACAGTATCCTCAACACCCCACAGACCCCCTTCCCTGAGGTACAAAGAACCAGAGAGGGGAGGAAGTGGGAAAGGGTTGAAACAGGAGGAAACAGGGAGCAGAATTTTACATCTGAGGAGCAGGGCCGGAGCTGCGCCTTGGATAAGTTTAAGACTGAATGGATAACTACTCCTCTCCTCCCCCAGCATACTTCCCACCACCAGGCAAAGGCAGCTCTTCCCTCAAGTCTGAGGGGTGTGGCTGAAGTGACCCCAAGAGGCGTGAGGACCAACTCACCAGGATGGCAGCGTCCACAGGGGAAGCTGAGAGCAGCCGCCCCCCACTAGGGGCCCAAGCCAAGCTGGTAACAGGTGTGTGCCCAGGGTGAGAGAGCACCTGGGCACAGCCGGAAGAGGGTCTGCAGAAGGGGAACGGTGTGGGGTCAGACAGCAAGAAGAAAGCCTTGTGGTTCTATCCCTGCCGCCTCCTGCTAAAACTGCCCAATCCCTGTGGCCCCTCTAAATTCAGCAATAAGAATCACGGAAGTTAAAGGAAAACAAGAAGGAAGCAAGGGCAGTCACTACCAGGAGGTCCAGAAAGGGTGAAAGGGAGTAAACCTGAAAGAGACAGGAACTTCATTTTACTATATTCATTTATTTATTGGCTGTGCTGGATCCTTGTGGCTGTGTGGGTTTTTTTGTCTAGTTGCAGTACATGGGCTTCTCGTTGCAATGGCTTCTCTTGTTGCGGAGCATAGGCTCTAGGGCGTGTGGGCTCAGCAGTTGTGGTCCCTGGGCTCTAGAGCACAGGCTCAATAGTTGTGGCTCCCAAGCTTAGCTGCTCTGAAGAATGTGGGAATTTTCCTGGATCAGGTATCGAACCCGTGTCTGCTGCATTGGCAGGCAGATTCTTTACCACTGAGCCACCAGGGAAGTCCGAAAGAGACAAGAACTTGTGACAAGTAAAGCTAGCTGGTGCTGGGCTGGGGAGATGCATGCTCTGCTCTAGATGAGAACCCTCTCCACAGGACCATCCTGCCTGGAGGCCAGGGTAACCCACGACATCACCTCACCAATCTCGTATCTTTCTAGAGTTACCTGCCACTCCTCAGAGTTCATCCTGTGCTCCCAAACCTGTCTCTGTTTCCTTATCACAATTACCTTCCCTCCTCGGTGCTCTGCCTCGTTTTCTGCTCATCAAAGACGGTGTGTGTGGCGACCTTCCTGACTAGGCTGGGAACTGAGGACGCCAGCTGTGTCAGTCAGCCCTGAATCTCCAGAGCGACATACTTGGCCCAAAAAGTGCAGGCTACTCTGTCCCTTTTCCTCCCACCTATATACCCACCTTTAGCTCTAATGAGGTCTTAGGTCACCAGTCTACAAGCTACTCCCTTAATTTTACAATACATCAGTTTACAGAGATCCATCTCATTCTTTTCAGTGGCCTCACTGTATTCCACTGAATAGATGAACTATAATTTATCCAGTCGTGCCGCCACAGACATTTCAGTTGTTGGTGATTTTTTTATCACAAGTACTACTGCAAAAGTATTCTTTATATCTTTATGTACTCATGTCATTATTTGTGTAGAATACAGTATTAAAATGGAATTGTGGGTAAAAAAGACTTGCACCTTTCAAAAGATAAATATGCCAACAAATTATTTTCTGAAAAGTTTGTGGGGCTTCCCTGGTGACCCAGTTAAGAATCTGCCTCACAATGCAGGGGACACCAGTTCGATCCCTCGTCCGTGAAGATTCCACAGGCCAGTGCACCATGACTACTGGGCCAGAGCTCTAGACCCCGGGAGCCGAAACGACTGAGCCTGTGTGCCGCAACTACTGAAGCCTATGCTCCCTAGAGGCTGTGCTCCTCAATAAGAGAAGCCACTGCAAGGAGAAGCCCGCACACTGCAACTAGAGAAAGCCCACACACAGCAACAAAGACCAAGTGCAGCCAACGTAAATAAAATAATTTTTAAAAAAGAAAAGTTTGGGGACGTCCCTGGTGGTCCAGTGGCTGAGACCCCTGTGCTCCCAAGGCAGGGGGCCCAGGTTCAATCCCTGGTTGGGGAACTAAGATCCCACATGCCACAGCTAAGACCCGGCACAGCCAAATAAATAAATATTTAAAAAAAAAAAAAAAGAAAAGTTTGTACCACACTATCCCATTTTTCCTACTCTTGCTAATGATGTTATCAAACATTTCAATTTTAATACTGTCATTCTGAACAGGCAAAAAAAAATCCTATGTATTTTTCTAGTCCTTTTAATTATGTATTTTTACACTTAAGTTTTTTTATCAGCTTAGAATTTATTTGTATATAAAATGTGAAGCAAGGTCAAACTATCATTTTCTAAATGGATAGCCAATTATGTCAAAACCACACACACAAAAAAAGAAATATGAACTTGTCTATTGCAATGCAAGCCAAATTCATCATATATTAAATTTCCATAAATTCCTAGATCTGTTCCTGAATGTTGTGATACATTGATCTGTTTGTCTGATCTTATGACAATAACTTTGTATTACTGTAACTTCATAAAATATTTCAATACTTAGAGGCAATTCTCCTCTCAATATGCTTCCTTTTCAAACTTCTCGTGGCTATCCTTCCATATTTATTCTTTCATAAAAACTGTAAATACCACATTGTCCAGTTCACAAAAACAAACAATTCAGTAGAATGCTAATCGGAAATACACTTAACTTGACATCTTTATGATTAATTTTTCCTATCCAGGAATACAGCATGTCCCGCCATTAATTAAGCTTTTGTTTAATATTCTTGTTTAATATTAACTTCCCTGGTGGCTCAGATGGTAAAGCATCCGTCTACAATGTGGGAGACCCGGGTTCAACTCCTGGGTCAGGAAGATCTCCTGGAGAAGGAAATGGCAATCCACTCCAATATTCTTGCCTGGAAAATCCCATGGTCGGAGGAGCCTGGTAGCCTACAGTCCATGGGGTCCCAAAGAGTTGGAAACGACTGAGCGACATCACTTTCTTATTGGTACAAAGGAAAGCTATGACCTTTTCAGTTTCCTGGATCCAATTACCGTACTACTTATATTTCTTACCAGATTAAACAGGTTTCTTTTAGTTGAATCTCTTGTTTTATCTAGGTGTAAAATAATATCTCCAAATAAAAATTAATTTTATCTTCTTTCTCAAGACTTTACCACATTCCTTTTGTCTTACTGCACTCACAAGAACATCCAAAACTACTGTTGATTAACATGGTGGCAAAGATACCTCTGTCTTTATCTTGACATTACTGGAAAAACTTTTAGTATTTCCTATTTCACAGTTTAATATGGCAGCCACTGATATTGAGTACACATTCTTTATGTTTAGGTCATCTCTTTGTATTCCTATTTACTTTATGCATTCAGCAGGATATCTGCTTATTCAAGGGCATTTATTGATACAAACATTTTTCTCCCTTAATTTGCCAATGTAATAAATCATTTTAATATATGTCCTAATGGTAAATAGTTTCTAATTTCTGGAAAATTCCACTAGGTTAAAATTTTTTTTTTTTTAATATGCTTTTGGATTCTATTTGGTAGTCTTTTATTTAGGATTTTAAAATCAGTACTCAAATATTTTCTTATACTACCTATTGTCAGGTTTCAGATTTAGGATCACATTAACTTTATAAAAAACAAATCAGGGTGGGACAGAAAGAGGATATTAATGGGGAAACTGGTGAAATGTGAACAAAGTCTAGAGTTTAGTTAATAATGTTAAAAAAAAAAAATAACAACGTTCAAATGTCAGTTTCTTAGTTTTGACAGATGTGACATGGTAGTATCAGATGTTAACAATGGGGGAAATGGTGTGAAGGTATAGCCAAACCGTCTGTACTATCTTTGCAGCTTTTCCAAAAATCTAAAATTACGTCCATATAAAGTTTATTAAAAGGAAGAAACAAATCAGGAGGCTTTCCAAATTTTTCTATGATGATCTGGATTAGTTCCAATAACATGGAGATTATCTTTTCTCTGACAATTAGACAAACTACCATAAAATCATCAGTCTGGCATCTCTTTTAGTGGTACAACTCATCCATTTTGGTAACACATATTTGGTAGAAAATCAAACATTTCCTTAGATTTTCAAATGTGCTGGTCTAAATGTATAAAATATTCTCTAATAATTCTTCTATTTTCTTCCATATTCATGGTTCTCTCTCTTTTCCCATTCTGAAAATAGTATACTTTGGTTTTCTCTTTTGCCTTAATAAAGTGAGCCAAAATCTTTATTCAAAATTTAAAGAACCAGTTTCTGGTTTTATATTTAGTTAGTTCTTGTGAGGATTCTTTTTCCATTTTCACTGGTTTCAGCTCAAATCCATATTAATCCCATATCTACATTAATTGCCTTTCTCCCTTCTGTTAAACTTGCATCTGGCAGTCCTCTCAAAAAAGACTGTTTTTCCACTTCATGATCCACAGGTGCACACTCCCCACAAGCCCAGAAGCCCCTAGTTCTGTCTCTTTCTCTAGATTATTGCTTCACAGAACCTCCACCCTGGCCTTAGGTCTGCTTCTCCCGTAGCCATGGGAAGTGCTGTGAGGACGAAGAACTTTTCCTCCCAGACCTCCTCACCAACTCACAGTCTCGGGCCAAGGTAAGAGACTGCTGGGACTCACCGGGTAGACAAGGACGTGGGATCCAGAGTCCAGATGAGAATGCAGCTCTGGCAGGCCACAGCCAAGACAGAGGCACTGAGGGGCTTCCAGGCCAGGGCTGCCACATTGCGCTGCAGCCGGTGCTTCAGGGAGGGGACTATAGTGCTGGGGTGAAATGGGAGGGGACAGAGTCAAAGCAGGGACACTGAGGTACAGGGGACCTGAGTGTAACTGAGGACAGACATCCAAAGAAGAAAGCAGATCATCCAGGGCCTGGGGGTACGGTGGGACAGAGGACAGGATAAAGGCTGGGTTTGGAAAGAGGATGCATCCAGTTGTGGGGCCTCCCTGACCCCAGTTCTGAAAAGAGCCATCGGACCGGGCTCAGGAACTGTAGGACTCCCCGGGCACCGGAGCTGGAGAAGGAAGTGGGGACTGAGAGATGGAGACTGAGGAGGCAGAGCCCACCCAGGGTGCCACGCGCACCTGTTGGCATTATACACGCGGACTGAGTCATCCAGCAGGGCCACGGCGAACTTGTTGGTGTGGGGGTGCCATGCAAAGACCCGCAAGCAGCAGCTGGACCTGGGGCAGGAGTGAGAGTGAAGAGTCCGAACTGCACCTCACCACACCTGGGCCCAGAGCTCAGGCTGCCTTCCACATGAGACCGTTACCATTTTTTGCTGTTTCTTTTTGTTTGTTTCTTTCTTTCTTTATTGGAAGGTAGGAGCGAGAACATGGGGAACAGTCAGGGAAGGGGTGGGAGGAGTCTCTGCCTTGTTTTCCCTCTCCCCAAAAGAAGTCTCAAGGTTCAGGACTTCCTTCCAACAAAAAGCCCCAGAGCTGGTACACTCACCAGTTTGTGACTTGAGCAAATTCAGCAATCAGATCTTCGCTCCTAAGCTGTAATAACAAAGCAGACAGAGAATGCACTGGGACAAAGGGCACTCATCCCCTCAAAGCTCCCACGGGGAACTGGACCATTCCCACCCTCTGCCTTCCCAACAGCCTGATCCTAAGGCACAGAAAATGGTAGGAGTTAAAAAAAAAAGAAAGAAAGAAAGAAAATGGTAGGAGTGGAGGAGCAGCAGCAGGGAAGGCCAGCAGCAGAAGCCAAACTTACAGACAGATGGGGAAACAGGGACCCGTGGAGGGAGGAGGCCCATCGACAGAGTGCCAGGGCCCAGCTGGATGCCGTCTTCACCCACTCAAACACTGTGGGGTTGAGGAAGCAGCCGTGATTAAACCGTTCACAGGGCTCTCACTGGGAACCCGCCTAGGTGAGGGCTGAGCAAGAGCAAGCACTCTCCAGGCCCTTCCACCCAACAAGTGATCTGGACACCCACTCTGCGGCATGAGGGGTAGGTAGAGGTGACAGGAGATAGCACCAGTGGAGACATCTGGGCCAGGAATACAGGGCTGAAGGGAAAGGCGCTGGGCCAACAGGTAATGGGATCAATTATGGGGAATATGGAGGGGAGATGGCAACCACAAAACTAGAGAAGGCTGGAGGTAAACACACTTACCCTCCTCCTCTGAATTTGCAATTTCATTCAGCACCCCAAAAAGGCCTACATCACGCCTGAAGAGGAGAGGGAACTGTGAGTTAGACAGCTTTGATCCCTTCACTCTCCCCTCTAAGTTCCTCCATTCATTCATTCATTCATTCATTCAACACATACTCAGAATAAGATCAGGGACTTCCCTGGTGGCACAGTGGCTAAGACTTCACACTCCCAATGCAGGGGGCCCAGGTTTGATCCCTGATCAGGGAACTAGATCCCACATGTTGCAGCTATAAGATCCTGCATACTGCAACGAAGACCTGCTGCAGCCTAGTAAGTAATACATAAATAAATATTTAAAAAATAAATAAGAGCACTTCCATTTAATGAGTGGCAACTATATGTCAAACACTTTACCTTGTCCTTTCATTCTATCCATTTCCTCAATGAGACAACTAAGGCTCAGAGGTCTGTCAGGGCTTTGTGTGCAGATCAAGGAGTCAGGACTTGCCCAAAGACAATGAATGGAAAGTCAATGAAGGGGTTTCAGTTAAGGAATAAACTAATCACACTGGCATTTTAGAAAAATCAGTCTGGCTGCAGATTAGAGGGAGACAAGAATGGAGAGAAAGAAATAGGTTAAGAAGCTACTTCACGAATCTAGAAGAAAGGTCAAAGTGGCCTGAACCACTGGGGGTTGAGAAAAGAGGACAGGTCTGAGAGCTTGAGGAAGTAGAACGGACAGGATTGGAGGACTAATTCGACATTAGTAAGGTAAAGAGTAATATCAAGGGAAACACCTAGATGATAATTATAGCATCCAACACTGATTACACTATGCCAGGACTGGGCTACAGCTTCACACTCAACATCTAACTTAGCTATTATCAAAACCCTACACAACAGGGGTAGTTATCATCTGCATGTTTAAATGAGAGAACAGGGAGTGGGAAAGGTTGATTATCAAAGGAGAACTAGGTAGAAAAAGCAGAGTCAGGATTCAATCTGTCTGTCTATCCCAAAGCCTACATTCAAGCCACTTATTCTTATATGACCAGGAAGGGCATTCCTTGAGATGAAAAACACAAGGAAAACAAAGAGGTTGATTGTGAACGTGCTGAGTGTGTGAAGCCTGTAGAATATCTGACTGAGGGTGTTGAACAGACAAGTGAACACCAAGGTGTGTGCAACTCCAGTTCAGGACATCAATATTTAAAAGACAACAGAGGAAAAAAAAAAAAAAAAAGACAACAGAGGGCTTCCCTGCTGTCAAAGCGAAAACAACACCCAGTTGTGAATGTGACTGGTGATGAAAGTAAAGTCCGATGCTGTAAAGAACAATACTGCATTCTCCAGAACCTGGAACCTGGAATGTTAAGTCGATGAATCAAGGTAAACTGGAAGTGGTCAAACAGGAGATGGCAAAAGTGAACATTGACATTTTAGGAATCAGTGAACTAAAATGGAATGGGTGAATCTAATTCAGATGACCATTATATCTGCTACTGTGGGCAAGAATCCCTTAGAAGAAATGTAGTAGCCCTCATAGTCGACAAAAGAATCCAAAATGCAGTACTTGGGTGCAGTCTCAAAAATGACAGAATGATCTCTATTCGTTTACAAGGCAAACCATTCAATATCACAAATCCAAGTCTATGCCCCAACCAGTAATACTGAAGAAGCTGAAGTTGAACAGTTCTGTGAAGACCTACAAGACCTTCTAGAACTAACACCCCAAAAAGATGTCCTTTTCATCAAAGGGGACTGGAATGCAAAGTAGGAAGTCAAATGATACCTGGAATAACAGGCAAACTTGGCCTTGGAGTGCAAAATGAAGCAGGGCAAAGGCTAACAGAGTTTTGCCAAGAGAACGCACTGGTCATAGCAAACACCCTCTTCCAACAACACAAGAGAAGACTACACATGTACATCACAAGATAGTCAATACTGAAATCAGACTGATTATATTCTTTGCAGCCAAAGATGGAGAGGCTCTATACAGTCAGCAAAAACACGACCGGGAGCTGACTGTGGCTCAGATCATGAACTCCTTATTGCAAAATTCAGACTTAAATTGAAGAAAGTAAAGAAAACCACTAGACCATTCAGGTATGACCTAAATCAAATCCCTTACGATTATACAGTGGAAGTGACAAATAGATTCAAGGGATTAGATCTGATAGACAGAGTGCCTGAAGAACTATGGACAGAGGTTTGTGACATTATACAGGAGGCAGTGGTCAAGACCATCCCCCAAAAAAAGAAATGCAAAAAGGTAAAATGATTGTCTGAGGAGGCTTTACAAATAGCTGAGAAAAGAAGAGAAATGAAAGGTAAGGGAGAAGGGGAAAGATATACCCATTTGAATGCAGAGTTCCAAAAAACAGCAAGGACAGATAAGAAAGCCTTCCTCAGTGATCAATGCAAAGAAATAGAGGAAAACAACAGAATGGGAAAGACTAGAAATCTCTTCTTCAAGAAAATTAGAGATACCAAGGGAACATTTCATGCAAAGATGGGGACAATAAAGGACAGAAATGGTATGGACCTAACAGAAGCAGAAGATATCAAGAAGAGGTGGCAAGAATACACAGAACTATACAAAAAAGATCTTCATGACCCAAATAACTACGATGGTGTGATCACTCACCTAGAGCCAGACATCCTGGAATGTGAAGTCAAGAGGGCCTTAGGAAGCATCACTACAAACAAAGCTAGTGGAGGTGATGAAATTCCAGCTGCTGCTGCTGCTAAATCATGTCAGTTGTGTCCGACTCTGTGCGACCCCATAGACGGCAGCCCACCAGGCTCCTGTCCCTGGGATTCTCCAGGCAAGAACACTGGAGTGGGTTGCCATTTCCTTCTCCAGTGCATGAAAGTGACAAGTGAAAGTGAAGTCGCTCAGTAGTGTCCGACTCTGAGCGACCCCATGGACTGTAGCATACCAGGCTCCTCCGTCCATGGGATTTCCCAGGCAAGAGTACTGGAGTGGGTTGCCATTGCCTTCTCCAGAAATTCCAGCTAAGCTATTTCAAATCTTAAAAGATGCTGTGAAAGTGCTGCACTCAATATGCCAGCAAATTTGGAAAATTCAGCAGTGGCCACAGGACTAGAAAAGGTCAGTTTTCATTCCAATCCCAAGAAAAGCAATGCAAAAGAATGTTCAAACTACCGCACAATCACACTCATCTCACATCCTAGCAAAGTAATGCTCAAAATTCTCCAAGTCAGGCTTCAACAGTACGTGAACTGTGAACTTCCAGATGTTCAAGCTGGATTTAGAAAAGGCAGAGGAAACCAGAGATCAAATTGGCAACATCTGTTGGATTACAGAAAAAGCAAGAGTTCCAAAAAAACATCTACTTCTGCTTTATTGACTATGCCAAAGCCCTTCACTTTGTGGATCACAAAAAACTGGAAAATTCTTCAAAAGATGGGAATACCAGACCACCTTACCTGCCTCCTGAGAAATCTGTATGCAGGTCAAGAAGCAACAGTTAGAACAGGACATGGAACAACAGACTGGTTCCATATTGGGAAAGGAGTATGATAAGGATGTATACTGTCACCTTGTTTATTTAACTTATATGCAGAATATATCACTCGAAATCCAGGGCTGGATGAAGCACAAGCTGGAATCAAGATTGCCAGGAGAAATATCAATAACCTCAGATATGCAGGTGACACCACCCTTATGGCAGAAAGAGAAAAATTAAAGAGCCTCTTGATGAAAGTGAAAGAGAAGAGTGAAAAAGCTGGCTTAAAAGTCAACATTCAAAAAACTAAGATCATGGCATCCGGTCCCATCACTTCATGGCAAATAGATGGGGAAACAATGGAAATAGTGACAGACTTTATTTCTTTGGGGTCCAAAATCACTGCAAGTGGTGATTGCAGCCATGAAATTAAAAGACGCTTGCTCCTTGGAAGAAAAGCTATGACAAACTTAGACAGTTTATAAAAAAAGAGACATTACTTTGCCCACAAAGGTCTGTCTAGTCAAAGCTATGGTTTTTCCAGTAGTCATGTATGGATGTGAGAGTTGGATCATAAAGAAGACTAAGTGCCGAAGAACTGATGCTTTTGAACTGTGGTGTTGGAGAAGACTTCTGAGAGTCCCCTGGACTGCAAGGAGATTCATCCAGTCTATCCTGAAGGAAATCAGTCCTGAATATTCACTGGAAGGACTGATGCTGAAGCTGAAACTCTAATACTTTGGTCACCTGATGTGAAGAACTGAGTCATTGGAAAAGACCCTGATGCTGGGAAAGACTGAAAGCAGGAGGAGAAGGGGATGACAGAGGATGAGATGGTTGGATGGCAACACCAACTCGATGGCCTTGAGTTTGAGCAAGCTCCGGGAGTTGGTGATGGACAGGGAAGCCTGGCATGCTGCAGTCCATGGGGTCACAAAGTGTTGGACACAACTGAGTGACTGAACTGAGGGGGCTTCCCTCCTGGTCTAGAGGTTAAGAATCCACATGCCAATGTGGGGGCACAGGTCTGACCCCTGCACTGGGAAGATCCCACATGCCACAGAGTAACTAAGCCTGTGCACCACAACTACTGAAGTCCGAATGCCTAGGGCCAATGCTCTATGAAAAGAGAAACCACTGCAATGAGAAGCCCTAGCACCCCACAACAAAGAGTAATCCCTGCTTGCCACAACTAGAGATAGCTCCCACACAGCTGCTGAAGACTCAGCGCAGCCAAAAATAAAATAAATAAACAGAACTTAAAAAAAAAAAACAGCTATTCATATAAAAGACAGCAGGAAGCAACTTCCCCGGTGATGCAGTGGCTAAGACCCCATACTCCCAATTCAGGGGTCCGGAGTTCAATCCCTGGTCAGGGAACTAGATCCGGCAGCGCAACTAAAAGATCTCGCATGGCACAATCAAGGTGTAAGATCCTGCACAACTAGAACCCAGACCAGTCAAAAAAAAAAAAAAGACAGCAGGAAGAGAAGTAGCAGCTCAACAGAGGCAGAAACCGAGAAAGAATCCAGGACTGAATAGGTTTTCAGACCATGACCTGATGTTAAGCTTCACTCAAGGAGACATGCAAATGAAACTGTTATGCAAAATCAAATATCAAAGTTTGATAGCACAAGTGTTAGAAAACAGGCACTCTCATACACTTTTTTTGGCTTTGTTTCATTTTTAGGTTTTTATTGGAGCATAGTTATCTCACTGCTGGTGGGTCTATAAATATGTAAAACTTAGAGGATTATATGGCAACAGCTCATGAAATTACAAATGAAAAAAAAGAAATTACAAATGAACACACCCTTTGAACCCCTACTTAAAACGATACTGCTGCTGCTAAGTCACTTCAGTCGTGTCCGACTCTGTGCGACCCCACAGAGGGCAGCCCACCAGGCTCCCCCGTCCCTGGGATTCTCCAGGCAAGAACACTGGAGTGGGTTGCCATTTCCTTCTCCAATGTATGAAAGTAAAAGTGAAGTTGCTCAGTCATGTCCGACTCTTAGCAACCCTATGGACTAGCCTACCAGGCTCCTCTGTCCATGGGATTTTCCAGGTAAGAGTACTGCAGTGGGTTGCCATTGCCTTCTCCGACACAATGATGAGGATAATACTAATAATGGCTAACTCTTAAAGGGATTAATATGTGTTTTACTTATTTAATCATCACTAGAACCTTGTAAGACAAGTTTCATTTTACAGATGAAGAAATTGAGGGACAGGGTACTCTTTTGCCCACTTCTGATGCCTATGTCAGAAGCTTTCTCTATCTCCTTTATACTTTAATAAAACTTTATTAAAAAAAAAAAAAAAAGAAATTGAGGGACAGAGTGATTAAGTAACTTGCTCAAGTTCACACAGCTAAAAAGCGGCACAGCCAGGAACTGAATCCAGGTTTCACTCCTACACGTGTAAAATCTATGACCCATGTATGAGATTATTCACTGCAACCTTATACCTATCCTTTCTGAGCTTCAGGTGAAAGCTCAGAAAGTGATAATGACATGAGGGAGCAAGTTTACATAATTAAACCAGAAAGGAAAGCAAGTCACTGGAGATGAAACGAACTACTGTTGCACAACTTTAAGTTCCACAGAAAGGACTGATAATTTGATGTGTTGAATGACAAACAGCCCTGAGCTACAGAGAGCCAGGAAGCCCAGGGCAGAGAGTTGGTGACCTCACTGCCTCCAGGATTTGCAGACCACTGCCCAGGAGACCCTTTGCCAAGTCTCACCAAATGTTGATGCATCTCTTCCACACTTGCTCCCGGTGGTGGATGAAGGCAGTTCTTGTGCCATGGTCCAGTCTTCCAGGGGTCTTCAAGGGATCCTTAGTCAGGTTTAGGACAGGAAGATTGATCCACTATAGCCAGAAATGAGAGGTATGACAGTGAGTTCTACTTCCCAGATCTCTACTGAACCACCATTTCCCATTTCCACAAAAGAAACCCTTGTGGAACAGGGGAAACAAGTCTTATCTCCCTTATCGGTAAAACCAGAATAATATTTCACAGGTATGCTGTGATTATTAAATCACATTATTAAAACATTTGTGGAGAACACCTGACTCAGAGCCTCTTTCTTCCACGCAAACGCTCAATAAACGTCCATTTCTCTTCCTTTTCCTTGCCAGCAAAACCTCGGGGGAAAAAACTCCCCAGGCTGGGCCTTCCCAGTTGTCCCAGATACTGTCTCCAACTTTTCAGAAGTCCTCCTGCACAGTCACATCCCCTAGATTCGCCCTCACTTTCTCCATGCCCGCTAGGCCCGCCCCACAGCTCCTCAGCATCCCTCATCCTCCAATCCCAGCTCTAAAATGCATTCCATCTCTTCTATTCTTCTCCACCCTAGCAGAGGTTGTTTCCAATCCTCCAGTCTGGGGACCGCAACGCGCCCCCTCCCCTCACGCTGCCTCTGCTCCCACAAACCCTCCGACACCCCATGCCTAAATGTCCCCTCCCTCCTCGCCCCGACCACCTGGCCCCGGAAGTCGGGAGGCGGACTCTCACAGCTACTGCCTGTCACCAGTTCGTTATTGTGCTCGTATAGGGTGATTTGTCCCCTAGGCGGCGGAGGAGGGAACAACCCCAGGGAGCACATCTTGCCGGTCCCGAGGACGTCCGGAATCGGCAAACTCCCAGGGCCCCGCTCCTCCGACTCTTAGTTCCCGGGCTAGATTCGGATGCGTACGGGTAGCCGCTTGGGACAAACGGCAATGCAAAGCTCAAAGAAAGTAAAAGGAAGAGCACTGGAGAAGAAGGACGCATGCGCAGTTCTGGGATAGACTTCCGGCGTCCTGGCGCGCCGCCTAGCGGCGGGAGAGGGAGCGGCGCCGACACGTCCGCAGGGCTGACCGCTAGTTAAAAATTGGAGCGGTTTTTTGTTTTGTTTTGTTTTGTTTCCTGTGAGACTGCTGTTTTCCCAGTTCCGAATTCCCCAGCATAGTCTCCCACTCACTCTCAGCACTCGAAAAGCCCAAAATAAGCCACGTTCAGGGAAGTACCTAATTAAACCCTTACAGAACAGAACTGTGAATCGCCCAGAGGAAAATACCGACTCTTATCACGGGCAGCTGGCTGGAAAGTTGAGGGACGCTCACCCAGAGGGGGAAAGTCAGGCGGGAGATCTTGGGAGGGAGAGTACTGCGCCCGCCAGGACTTGAAGGCCACAGGGTTAGGCTTCCTGGAAGGAAAAGTGGGAACAGTTGGGAAACTAGTTATTTCCTGAGCACTTATTATGATAAGTGCTTGACTAATCTTTACAACTCCATGAGATGGGTACTGTTTTACTACCAAAAGGAAAGTGAGGCACCAGGGAGATGGGACCTTAAAAATACCAAAACCGGGAATTCTTACTTCAGAATAAAAGTGAGATGGAGAGAAGAGGGGCAAAAATAGGTGAAGGGGATTAAGAGGTACAAACTACAAAGGAAAAAATAAACTACGCGGATGTAATGTCAATACAGGGCTTCGCAGGTGAAGAATCCGACTGCCAAGCAGGAGAGGCAAGAACCTGTGGTTCAGTCCTTGGTCAGGGAAGATCCCCTCGAGAGGGAAATGGCAACCCACTCCAGTATTCTTGCCTTGAAAATCCCATGGACAGAGGATCCTGGAGGGCTACAGTCCGTGGGGTCGCAGAGTCACAACATGACTTAGCAATACCAAGGAATATAGCCAATATTTTATAATTACTTTGTGTGGAGTATAATCTATAGAAATGGCAAATCACTATGTTGTACACTTGAAACATAATATTGTAGCCAATATAGCACAGGGAAAGTAGTCAATACTTTATAATAACTTTTTATGGAGTATAATCTATAAAAGTATCAAATCACTAAATTGTACACTTAGAACTAATACAATGTTTTATATCAACTATGCTCCAATTTTTAAGTGATATTTATCTTATTCTAATTCATAACAATGGAGTTACTAATAGAATTGGCGTCTAATGCAGATTGCAGGCTCCTCTTCTTACAGCTGTGTAACTTTGGAAAATCATTGAACTCTTTGAGCCTCAGTTCCCTCACTTGCAGAGGGTCCTAACACATGGTTGTTTCCCATACAAAAAAATGGAAACAAAGCCATTTAATAAATTGTAAAGCGCTAAGCAGATACAGGATATAAATAGCCCTAATTCTGCCACAAACTAGGTGACTCTGAACATTGGTTCATTCGTTTAACAAGTATTAATAAGCAATTCCAGGGCTTCCCAGGTGGCACAGTGATAAAGAAACCCCCTGCAGGTGATGCAGGAGACAAGAGTTTGATCCCTGGGTGGGGAATATCCTCTCATGAAGAAAATGGCAACCTACTCCAGTATTCTTTCCTGGAAAAATCCATGGACAAGGGAGCCTGGTGGGCTACAGCCCATGGTGTCAAAAAGAGAGGGACACGACTGAGCACACACACACACACACACACACACACACTCACTCACTCACTCACACTCACACATCAATTCCAAGGACCAGGCTCTGGGCACACAGAACTGTATATGGCATAGTCCCCACTCCCAAGAGCAACCAGCCTCATTGGAGAGGCATTCTGCTTTAATATTTTGTCTGTGTCTGCCCTTTCTTTCTACATGAAAAGTTCCCCTTGAGCGCTATACCCCAAGTCAGAAAACCAAGGGTTCCAGAAGGTTAATAAACAGAGGACTCATCTGAGAATCTTGTTAAAATATAAATTCTGGGGTGGAGCTCTGAAGCTGTAGTTCCAAAAAGTCCCCAGGTGATACTGCACAGACAACACTTTGAGTAACCTCTCCGCCCATTAGTTCACTGTTGCCTGGGAAGTCACAGAGAGCGTAAAAGAGCAGAATATAAAAACTGGGGGTGGTTTGGAGAAATTGGCTGAGAAAGCACTTTGTGAGACAGGAAAGCAGTATAGGGTTGATGGAAAAGTGGGAGTCTGTGTGACAGATCTGTGGAGAGCAGTGAGATGCCACTCACAAAGTTTTTTTAAATTAATTTATTTCTGCCTGCACCAGGTCTTCCTTGCTGTGTGAGGGCTTTATCAAGTTGCTGGCAGCCACAGTTACTCTTTCCTTGTGTTTGGGATGCTCATTGCCCTTGCTTCTACTGTTGGTGAACACAGGCTCTAGAGTACTGGCTCAGAGTTGGGGCAACACGGGGCTTAGTTGCTCTACCGCATGTGGAATCTTCCTGCACCAGGGATGGAACCTGTGTCCCCTACACAGGCAGGCAGATTCTTAACCTCTGGACCACCAGGGAAGTCCCACCCACAAACACTTTCATTGTATCTTAACCTTGGCACCATCCAACCCCCCAAACTCACTACAGCCTGGCCTGCAACTTCCCCCCTCCCTTCAATGAAGCCTGATTTTCACCAACAGATTGCTTTGTAATTATCAGTTAGGTGCCTGCCTCTTACCAGTCATGTGACCTGGAGAGAAGGAATGGAGCTCTGTGTATTCACACACAGTCACCATCTCCCCTGTGTGTGCTTAAGTTGCTCAGTCGTGTCCGACTCTTTGTGACCCCATGGACTGTAGCCGGCCAGGCTCCTCTGTCCACGCGGATTCTCCTGGCAATAATACTGGAGTGGATCTTCCTAATCCAGGGACCGAACCCCGGTCTCCCGCATTACAGGCGGATTCTTTACCGTCCGAGCCACCAGGAAAGCCCATACAGCTTATTTAACGTTTGTTGAATGGTTTTTCACAATTTGCAGAGTCTTGGGAGGTTAGTCCGGGCCTAGCGCACTCTCCACTAACTTCACCAGGGGGCGCGGTGGCCCCGGCGACACAGTGACTGAGACCCACAGTCCCGGGGGCTCAGAGCGCTCAGCAGGCGGTCTCCACGCGCCTGCCCCTCCCTACAACCTGGGCGGGAAACCGAGGCAGCGCCCCGGCCGCTGCTCGAAACTTCTAAAATGGGCCCCCTACTTTGAGAGGCGGGAGGCATCACGGGAGCCTGGGTGCCTGGACCTCGGCCCGCCGCCCCTTCCCCGGGCCCGCCGAAGCCCGGCGCCCCGGCCCGGGGCCGGTAACCAGGCGCACATGGCCCGCCCGGCCCTGTTTGTCCTGGCAGCGCGCCGCCGCTATTTGAGGCGGTTTTTATCTCCCAGAAACCAGCAAAACCCCAAGCGGAGTCTAGGGAAGATGAAAGGGGCCGAGGGGCCGGGGAGGGGACGACCGCGAGGCTGCGGCGGGCGGGAGCTGGCACCGGACAGGCGGAGACCGGCAGGCGAGAAGGCCAGGCCCTGGGGGGTCCCGAGGAGCCGGCCCAGCGGGGTAGCGCCGAGCCCGGGGGTCCACTTCGGGCCGCCCCCTCTCGCCGCCGCGAGCCTCGGCGTCCCCCGCCCCTTTTCAGACTCTCTTCCGCCGCGGCCCCCGGCCCGCGGGAGAGTCCTCGGAACTCCGATCCTTCTTCAAAGCGCCTTTGAAGCCCCGCGCCCCGCCCGAGGGCAGGAGATTTCGCACCTGGACGGGGGCGGGGTGGGAAGGGGGCAGCAGCTCAAGCTCGGCCGAATCGCCTCCTGGGACACGCCGACCCCTCCCCGCTGCAGCGCGGCGGGCCTCTCCCGAACCCCCGAGGGGTACCGGCGGACTGGGGCGCCGCCCGCAGTCGGGCCCAGGCCGGGGGAGCTGCGGGTGAGCCCCTCTGCCTGGCGGGGGAGTCCTAGGGGGCGGGGGCCGCACAAAGCCCTATTGTGGCTGGGGGCTGAACGCCACAGAGTGCCTTTTGTTCCGCCTCTAACTCCGTGGCGGGCACCACTGATTGCAGGCCCCGGGCCGGGGGCGGGTTACGTGCCAGGCGGGTCCGCCCGCGGGAGCCGCACCGCGCCGGGCTCTGGCCGCGCGATAGTCCGCACGGGGCCCGCGCGCGTCCCGGCTACTGCCGGGCCAGGTCCGCTTGTGCCGATCCCGAGGAAGAGCCGGGGAAGAAACCTCTTTGCCTTCCCAACTCCGCAGAGAGCTCTGGGCCGTCAAAAACTGACCTCCGCCGCAAGGCCGGACAGCCGAAGTCCCGGGCGTAACGTGCAAACAGGCACGACACGCTGCCCCTGGTGACTCCCCGGGTTGCCAAGGAGAAATATTGTGGCTCACCTTTCTCCCCTCCTTTTCCTCTTTTCTCAGCATGACAAAATTTAAAATCAAACTTTTATTTATTAAATTAAAAAAAAAAAAAGACTCCATGAGGGCTTGATTCCTTCCCTTCCACAATATTACCCTCTCCCCAAGCTCCGGCAGCTTTAACCCTTTAACTTGGGGCCTCGAGGGAGCAAGAAATAGAAAAGGAGGATCCAAAGTCACAGGAAAGGCATTCAAAGGCACGAAGCGGTTTTAAAAGTCACTGGAGGTGGAGTTGGGAGCATCGGAAGTCCCAGGTTGCCGGCCTGTGGATGCAACCCCAAGTCAGCTTGGGGACCTCTGTCCTCCTAGGTCTATAAATTCTTCTTTCTCATGACTTCTGGGCACCAGCCTATCACAGTGCCTTGCACAGAGTAGGCACTCAACAAATACTCGATTTTCTTGATCTGATCCCAGAGGAAGCCTTCCCCGCCTTTTCTCCAGGAGAGACACCTCCAAACTAATGTCCTCCTTGGGTTAGATGGGCTTCCCCAAAGAGCATGTCTAAGATGGCAGCTGCAAGCTCTGTTAAGATGGCAACAAGGGATTAGCCTAATGGGGTCATGGTGTCAGGAGGGGTAGTGGAAGAACCTGCTCTGGGGTCAAGGAATCTGGAGTACATTCCAGTTCTCCCCTCCATAGGGCTTGAGTTTTCACAGCTTCTAGCCAGGGCTGGAAATATTAGGGATCCCTAGTTGTGAGATACCCCATCAACTCATTAACAGAGATCTAGCTAATTCACTCTATTAGCAGAGATTCCGTTAAGAGAAATACCATTAACTGAGACCCTGATGATAGAAGTTCTATTAACAAGATCTCCACTATCACTTTTTCTAGACAGAGATGCATTTGGCTAAAATTTCCATAGCAGAAATGGACCCCCTTCCCTCCCCAGCTCACTCTACCTGACCTGTCATCATAACTTAGATAAATAGAATTATTATTATTACTATTCATTTCTCTTGGAACATAGGGGTTAAATATACATGCCTGGGGGCAGCCTCCCTGACCCTGGGGTCACCCCATCTTTGGGATCAGATCCCCACCAGTCTGCCCCCTCTTGGCACCCTGCTCCCTGCCAGGTCACTTACCCCAATCCCCGAACTCTGGTCCCTAATGAAGAGGCCACCAGGGGGCAATAAATTATCATTATCATCATCATGACTGTGTTTGTAAAAAAAACGCTCTGGAGCATAGAAGGCAGTGGACTACAAAGTTGAGAAGACTGGAGCCTGAAAGCTAAGGAATAGTGGTAAATAAGCTTGGGAGGCAGAAAAGATGCACATAAAGGAGTTAGTGAGATGGAGAAATGAAGTGTTGGGAGCCCAGATGGAGGGGAAGTGAGTTGGTGAGGTAAGAGCAGAGAGAGAAACTGAGCAGTGGTGAGGAAAGAGCTTCTGAAGCCCTGAGTGCAGAGATCAGGCACCAGGTGACGGCCTGAGATGAGAGTTTGCAGAAGGGTCTCATGGCAAGGGGAGGAAGTAAGCTGAGGAGGCATGCAGAGCGATTCCCAGGCCCAGAATGGGTGGGAAGAGGGGGAGACGGATAGATAGAGTTGCAAAGGGCAACATGCATGGGGCAAAGGGGGTGAGGGGCAAGCAGTGGTCCACAGAGCCAGGAGAGGCTGGAAAGGCAGCCTCCAGTGGGCTGGAGACCTCCACCCGGCTCAGATCTCCAGCAGGTTGCTCTGCTCCGGGCTGCCTTCAGGAGCTTTTTCTGGGGGTGCAGGTGAGGCAGAAGGTCTGGGCGTCTGACTGGCCTCCTCTTCGCCGGTGCTGCGGCCCTCCCCCAGCTCCTTGGGGCCACTGGCTGGGGGTCCTGGACCTGGCTCGCCGTGGGTGCGTTGATGTTTGCTCAGGTGGTCGCTTCGAGTAAAGCGCTTGGAGCAGAGTAGGCAGGTGAACTTCTTCTCCCGGGTGTGAGTGCGCACGTGGCGCTCCAGCTCGTCCGAACGGGTGAACCTCTTGCCGCAGAAGAGCCAGTTGCAGACGAAAGGCCTCTCGCCCGTGTGCCAGCGCAAGTGGGCCTTCAGATGGGAGGCCTTGCCGTACACCTTGCCACAGCCCGGAATGTGGCAACTGTGGATCGGCTTCTTCCGCAGCCCGGCCGCAGCGGCGCCCAGGCGCTCCAGCTCCTGGCAGTTGGGGCAGTCGCAGGAGGAGCGCCCTGCCCCACTGCCCCCGTAGCCAGCACTGCCCCCTGTGCCTGCACCCCGGGGGGGTTTGGCTCCACCGCTCCCCTCCAGCTGCCCACTGTTGCCCACCGCCTTAGGTTTATAGACATCCTGGGGCAAGACATGCTGGGGCCCTGGCTGCAGGAGGTGGGGAGCTGGATAGGGGGCTGGATTAAGGGGGGCAAAGTCGGACGGGTAGGTGGGCAGCTGGGGGTTCAGTGGAGGCTGAGCAGGGCCTGCAGGCAGTGTCCCTTGCAGCCCATCACCCTGGCCCTGCCCGCCACCGAGCCAGTTGCCCCCAGGATGCATGTCCCACCAAGGGGTAGGAGCATTGCCTGGGCCCGGTGAGATGCCTGCATGGATGCCTGCCTTGTACCAGGAGCCATAGGGGTGTGCCATGTCCAGAGAGGTGTAGACGCTGGGCAGGCAGTCAGAAGAGCTGTGCCCCTTGGGCACTAGGAGCCCAGGGTCCTGGGTGCCCGTGGGCCCTGGGAACGAATGGGAAAAGGGAGGGTAGTCATTGGCATAGCCCGAGGTGGGCGCTGGAGGGCTGCCTGGGGGGGAGAGAAGCCCGTTGGTGCTTGAGAAGGGGGCTGGGTAAGCATCCCCCATGGTTTTGGAGGCCGAAAGGTCACTGGTCACAGAGTATGGCTTCTTTGTGCCTGCTTTGCCCAGTGTCGTGGAGTCCCGCAGAGGGCTGGAGCTGCCAAATTTACTGCACGCTGCTGTCAGCATGGCCAGGGGGCTGGAGCCATAGTGAGCTTCCTCCTGTGGGGAAACAGAAGTATTGCTTAGGGGTAGAGACGGAGATGTGCAGAAGGACTGCACACCCTGGAGACCTGGAGAATAGAAGAACAAAGGGGTGAGGAAGAGGTAAGGAGGAAGGTCAGGGAGAGGGGTGGGCAGTGAGGACTGGGATGCAGGGAAGAGTTCAGATAGTCTAGAAAAAGAGCAGAGGACCAAGACAGGGCCACTAACACCCACTCTAGCAGGCAGGAAGCATCACCCCCTGTGATGCTGGGGGTGTGCAAGGGCCTCTGAGGAACAGGAGATGCTTCTTAAATAGCTATGAGAAGAGCCGGGGATCAAGGCAGCACCTGGATGCAGTGAGTATTAGGGATCCTGACCCCTGGAAGTGGTTGGGAGCAGAGGCCATGGTGGGGGGACTTGGAGAGGAAAAATGAGGCTGAAAGAGCGTGGAGAGAAGCAAAGTCTTAGGGGACCATAGTTGCCCCCGTTCCAGGTTTTCCCAGCTTGACCCCTTATTCACTTCCTGTCTCTGCTTCATCTCCTGACTAAGGCAGTGGCCTAGTCACCCTAAAGCAGTGTCCTCATGTCCCTGGTAAGGAATCTCTTTCTCTTGGCAGGGACCCTGGGCCAGGGAGCAAGAGGAAGCGACGGTGGAGACACTGGGACATTGAGAGGGAACAGGGTTGCCGCCAAGCCAGGGCTGTGGCTGAGGCAAGAATGTCTTTCAAGCGGGCATTAGGCACCTCCTGCTTTGTGGAGCCAGCTGGTACCCCTCTGGGAGGGCTTGGAGAGCTGAAATCCTCACACCCTTCCAGGGCAGGGAATTGGATTGGCTATGATAGGGGCTCACAGCCACACACCTCCCTCTATGCCTCAGGGTCCCCTAACACATAGAGACCCCTCCAACACAGTGAATGAGGGGAAATGTGTGTAGATGCAGACCACAGGGCTCTTAGTAATACTGAATGCCCTTCATGCCCATCATGCTGCTGCTACCAGACCAAGCCCCCCTGAGACCACCATCCCTCAGGAGCTCACGGTACTCCTCCTTGAGTCAGCTCTGGGACATCCTAGAAGGAAATGATGCCCTCCTGAATCTCTGGCTGGCATGCATAGGCATCCACTACTGAGAATCCCACCAAAAACAAGTCAGAAGCTGACCCTGTATAGTCCTTTGACAGGGGCCCTCAACAACAACAACAAAAATGTACCTGGTACCTTCCCAGTAAAACTGAAAAAGAACCCAAGAATCCAGGGTTTCCAGGCCAGCTTGCTAGCTCCTAGCGCACAGTATGTGCCTGTGACACCAATCCTAAAGGTAGATCTGAGGTTTAAAGCCTTGCAGTGAGGGCTGTGTGTGCAATGGCTAGCCTTGCACTGCTCCCAAATGGAAGCCTGCTGTTCTCCCTGCCCAATGACCTCTTTCTGAGGTCCTGATGACACCATGGACTCCCAAATTTGAACCATCAAAAGCATCCTCAAATCTGGCCATGGCAGAAGCCCTGCATCCTTCCCAGCCAGGGTGTTCCTGGAGCCTCTCACCTCCCAAGCGGAGAGTGGGTAAGGCAGGGCAGCTGCTGGGGCAGGAGGCAAATCCTAGTGGAAAGGAAAGGTCGAAACGTATTGTGCAAAGGAGAGGGGCAGAGACCCATAGAACCAGAGCAGAGGAGCCTGCAGGGTAAGAACCTGACCTCAAAGCCCCTGGTGGTGGGGGGTGATGGGGGGCAGTAAAAACATCGGGAGCTGGCCCACAGGGGCAGAAATGGGCAGGGACACAAAAGAGAAGAGAAGGAAAAAGCGACAAAAGGAGGGAGAGAGAGGAAAGCAGAATAAACAAAGAAAGAGAGGTGATGGAAAGAGGCTGGGCAAGGAAGGCACAGGAAAGCAGAGAAAAGAAAGGAGGGGAAGAAAGAAAAGGGGGAGGTGGGGGAGGAAGGCAGATTTCCTACCTAAGAGAAAATCCCCATGGTGCTGGGCTCCAGAAAACCCCCAGACCAGGCCACTCCTCCCTCCTTCTCCCCCCTGACCACCCCCTCCCCCTCTGCCTGCCTGGCCCAGCTCCGTTGGTTTCCCTGCGGTCGGTTTATTTTTAAAAACGCCGACGCCGTCCCCCCCGCCCGGCCCTCACACTGTGGCCACAGGGGCCTCAGCCAAGCCCAGGGACCCCACCCAGCCATGGGGCGGGAAGGAGGGGTGAGAGAAGGCAAGCAGCCCCAGGCCAACAGGAGACCCTCGCCCTGGGGAACACAGGGCCCCAGGGCCCAGAGGGGCAGAGAAGGGGGAGCCGGGCACCAGACCGCTCAGAAGGTTCTGGAGGCCAAGAGCCGGGCACTTGGCTAAGGTTCATCGCAGCCTCAGTTTCCTTGTCCTGCTGCTTGGGCTCTCCCAAGAACTAAGGAGAGGATCCTGGTTAAGGATTCTAAATATGTGTGTGTCTGTGTCCCCATATGGGGGAGCCGGGGGCTGGAGCCCACCTTCAAGTTGTTTTTCCTCCTACTTCCACCCACATCCATTGAAAACAACGACAACCACACCAAAACAGGCTTTAAGTACTGAAGGGGGAATCTCTGGAGAAGGAACAAGGTAAGGAGCTGTCCCAGCTCTCACTCTCACATGGGGAGGGGACCCCGCCCTCTTTCCCCTGACCTGGCACTGGAAGGCTCACTTGGACATCTGAGTGCTGACTGGCCAACTGAGGTCCCAGTTTCCAGTTGTCCACTTTCAGCCTCCTCCCAAATTGTTTAGTTCTTCCAGCTTCCAAGTCTCCATCCCCACTAGCCCCCATCCCCATTTCTCCCTCCTCCGTGATCCTCTGAATCTCACTCAGCCCAGGTGAGCCTCCAGTCAAGCTTCCCTCTCTGAACCCCCAAGTTCTTCTCACTGTCCAAGAGGACTTCCTGATGGGGGTGTAAGAAGAAGCTTGAGGGCCCAGGTGCCCCTCAAAATAGATCAAAGAGACAGAGGCTGGAAGCCTTGGTGTTAGGGGCATCTCCAGCTTACAGGGAGTGAGGGACAAGAAAGCCCAGTTTCCAGGACACATTCCTCTTGCCAATTGCTACCCCATGTCTTTCCAGCAGACCTCTGGCCCAGCCATTCCCGCAGGCCCCAGTGCCACGCTGGCAACTCTGGCATGAAGCCCATGCCCATTGACACGGCCCCTGCCTTGGGTGGACCCAGGGTTTCCATGCACCTTAGTCCTCCAGCTTCCTCCAGACCAAGCACAACGTTTCAGTGATGGCTCAGTCGAGAGTCTCTCGGGGAGATGGTGGGGTGAGCAATCTGCCTCCTTGCAGCAGAGGGTAGACACAGCCCTTGAGGACCCCCAAGTAGGTCATGGTGTCTGTCCCACTGTCTCACATACCATTCCCTCAAAGTCAGTCACAGATTCCCTATCCACCAGTCTTACACACACCATCCCCCACTTGGACTAACAGATACTCGGGTGACCCAGCGTGTACGCACACCTGTGCTCCCATAAAGTCAGCCACACGTGCAGGTGTGCTACTGTACATTCTGACACGTACATGCAGGCCAGTGAACACAGGTGTTAAGAGATTTCTGGTCCATCTCACACACACCTCTCCTGCAGGGCTGAGTGAGTCAGCTTGGACCTGAGCTAGTGTACTGGGAGCAGACATGGGGCCTTCAGAGGGGCCCAAGAATCAGTGATCAAGGACACTGATGGGAGTTGATCTTTGGGGAGGGCTCTCTGGTCCCAAATTCCTATGGAGGGAGCCAGAAAGCAGAGGTGGTAACAGAGACACGGAGAACTCAGGACATTCAGACAGTCTCTGAGTGACTATGAGTCCGCCTTTCCAACTACGATGTGCCATGAGTCCCTCCAGAAGACCTGGCAGAGTCAGCAGTTTCTCAAGCCCCCAAGCCCTGACCCCCATGGTACCCTAGTTCCCTTCATCCTCAGTGCCAGAGCCAAGGGATGCTGGGGTCCCAGCCTGGAGGGGAAGTGGCCCGGTCCGCCCTGGAGCCTCCCACTCCCAAAATAGAGCTGAGTTTGTCTTTGGCTGAAAGCTAAATATTTGTGAGCCGGGCAGGCGGCCTCAGACCCTGGCCCTCCTCCTTGGTTGCCTCTCAGACCTGGGCCCAGTTCCTCTGGTCAGCCCCCCCACATGCATGGACTGCCTTCTCCCTTCTCTCATTGCCCACCTCCTCTGCTACCAGCCCAGAAGCCCAGCCCCCTCCCCACCTACAAACCAGACAAGACACTGCTTAGGGTGAGTCCCGAGAGCCAGGACCCCCAAAGAACCATGTACTCACTGTTACCCGATGCCCACTCAGCCAGTCCTCTGGCCTATTTCTCCCCCCCTGTCGCCTACCAGCTTATCTCTCTCCTGCTCCTCTCTCTTCACTCCCCTCCCCTTCCTCTCTCCATCCATCGCCCACTCCTGAGTTGGTGTGCTTGGCTGACCTTAGGGGTCCATGCCTTCTTCTAACCTAATCCCCTCTGTCCTCCTCTGACTGCTCCGTGACCCTTTGCCCTGCTCTCTCTCCTCCCCTTTCTCCTGCCCCCTGCCCCTCACCCCTCCTCTGATCCCTGGAAGTGACAAGCACCAACTGTCTGTGTGAGTTAGAAGGTGGGAGTGGACAGGGATTAGGACCATTCAGATCGAGGCTGGTGTCCTGGGGGAAGGAGGGGGCAGTTACCTCAAGCAGGGAGGACGCCATCCTGAGGCTGGGGAACGGGTCCCAGGGAGCCAGGCAGATGGAGAGAGCTGAGCCGGAGAGAGGGAGAGGGAGAGGGAGGGAGAATGGGAGAATGGGAGAGAAGAGATCTAAAGTTAGAAGGGACTAGGGGGTGGGGGTGGGGGTGGGGGGGCTGCTCTCTGTCTGTAGGGATCCACCCTCTAATTACAGCTTTCCCAGCGGAGAAGGCTCCGGATCCAATGAGCAGGGCGAGAGAGGGAGGCAGAGGGTCCAAATTTCCTGCTCCATTTGCTGAGCTCCCCCAAAGAAGGGATCTGGGCGGGAGAGGAGAAACGGGGCTCCCAGGGAAGCAGGAGGGGGTAGGGACAGGGCAAGTTGTCAGGGCATGCCGGAGGCTGCTGAGGGTCTGGGCAGATGCAGGGTGGGCCCAGGTGCCCCACACCCTGCCCCCAGCCATCCCATAGGCGGCTGTGGGAATCCCTCCCAGACAGAGCTCCCGAGGGTCCTGTACCTGGGGGATAAGGGGCTGGGTGTCTTGAGTCTCTCCTCTCTGGAGGTCTGGCACTGGGAGGGCTGGCAAGGGGTCGCCTGAGGGTCCGGGGAGGGCTCCGCTCCTCTCCTAGGCCAGCTGCACTCCTGTTCCCACTCAGGCTCTGATCCTAGAATCCTACTCTGACTCCGGAGTCCTGGCTGCGGGTCCGCGGGTGGCGGCGGCGGCTGCTTCTGCTGCTGCTCTTGCTGCTGCTCCTGCCGCCGCCGCTGCTGCCGCTGAGGGAAGGAACAGGAGGGAAAAGGAACAAACCCCAAACCACTAATTAGAGATCCAGGGGGGGGGATGGGGGATTGGGGACGACACTCACACAGAGAGACTGGAACACACTGACATCCACACTCATGGACAAACACAGGACGATAATACATGTGCACGTCCACGCGCGCCGGGCTCCCCACCAGGGCACGGCCACTGTCATGAATGAACAGAGACAAACTCACACACAGATGATCGCAGTGACATGGCTGGAGGCGCGCACGCCCCCCACACACGTCCGAGCTGACCACAGAGATGCCTGCTTCCCCAGTCACCCACCTCGAGAGACTGTGTGTTGTGAAAGTCAGGAGGAAGGGTGTGCTCTGGGGTTGAGGCTTTCTGCTGCCCAAGTATTTGAGGGTCACGGAGGTAGGTTCCAGAGCAAGACCTGGAGGGAGGGACAGGGTGGGGAGGGCTTGGCACAGGCTTGGGGCTCCCTAGTCTTCCTCCTAGTATCTCAGTTTCAGTCTTGAGAAGTGACACCTAGGCCTACCTCCCTTTGTGGGGCAGAAGCTAGATCTTGCATATCTGAGAAAATTTAAGGCAAGCAGGAGTGAGGGTAGGAGGTAGGAAGTCACTGGGTCAGCTCATCCATGCCTGAACCTGGCCTCTTTGGATCAATTCCCTTTCCCCCAAAGACAGACCCCAGACACCATCATTCCTTGCCAGTTATCAGCCCTAAGCCCTTCTTGGCCACACAGATATCCAATCTCCAACCTTTAATGGGTAGTTCTCATGAGCGCTCATGCTCTCCTGGGAGTGGGTGCCTGGTTCCTTTTCTCACTGTCATGCATCGATTCCCCCTGCAGCAGGAAGAATTGAAGTTAGAGCTTAGGCAGGACTTCCCAACTTTGACTTCTCATCAAAATGGGGAAGAAAAGAAAGTCAACCAGTTGGAAGAGGGGAATGCAAAAAAGTCAATGAATTGAAAGTTGGACCCTGAGGTAAGTTTATGGGAGAAAGAGGACTGGGCAGCCAAGTGGAAGAACCAGCATCTCTCCCACTGAGGGGCCCAGCCAGCCGAGGTTGTTTTGCAAGTTATTCCCCAACACACCCCTCTCCCCGGGCCAGCCCTGCCCAGCAGAGGAATGGAGCCTGGTCCTTCCCCACTCTCCTTATTCCCCAGTCATTCCCCTCACTTGCTCTTCCTGGGTGCCCACCTCCAGGCTCCTCAGACTCTCCCAGCTCAGCTTCTCAAGGCAAAGTTGGGGAGGGGGCAGGAGCAGCTGGAAGTCCTGGGAGAGTTACCTGCAGTTTAACCAGCAGGTAGGGTCAATGTTTAGGAAGGGATGGTGGGGGAGTTAGGGTTTCCAGTCCCAGGATTTGACTTCTCCAACAGAACCCTGTACACCCAGCTTTTGAGGAGAGGGTTAGAGAAGCAAGGTGACTGGCAGACAAAGGAAAAGAAGGCAAAAGAAGAAACACAGAAAGACTGAGAGGCATACAGAGCAAATGAAACAATCCAATAAAATCAGAAGAGAAACTAGGGAAATAATAGGGAGAGAAGAGAGGAAAACACAAGACCAGAATGTGGCTTAAAAACAACAACAACAACACAGAACAGTAAAAAGGAAAAGAAATAGGCCCAGAGAAACAAAGATGAGGAGACAATGGCTTCGGAAGAACTCCAGGACAGGGAGAACTGCAAGAGGCCTGGCCAGGTCCAGCGGAGGCAGAGGGTTAAAGCAGCCAGGCAGGTGGGGGGCGGGGATGAAGTATAAATAGTCCATAATTGTGTCCGATGATTACACGGGCCACCCCACCCGTCTGCCCAAGAGGAAGTGCCCGTGGTGGGGTGTCCCATGACCTCGAAGTCTCCCCCTGGTGGGGGGTGTTTCTGAGCCTGAGGTGCCAAATGGATTTCTGGGCCCCCTTCCCCAAACCCAGCTCAGAAGTTGGTGAGGAAAAGGGGAAGCTTTGGGCAAGTTACTACATCACCAGCAGAAAGCCATCCCGCTTTTAGACCAGGCAGGCAATTGAAGCAAAGGAGAGAAGTCTAGACTCCAGAGAAGAGAGGGTAGGTGAGCGAGGGGTTGGGTTTCCAACTAGATTGGGGAGGAAAGGAAGCAACTGAAAAGGAAAAGGAAGCAGGAGGAGAGGAGGTGTGGGGTTGAGGAGGGTAAGGGGAGACAGGCATGGTCAGCCTTCTCCACTTCCTTTGGGGATCTGGATCCCTAATCCTACCGGGGGAGGAGCAGGAGTGCTAGGGAAGAGCAAGGAGCAGGGTCCCCAGAAGATGTGAGCCAGGGCCCCTGACGTGTCAACCCCAGTAGGATAATGCCTGGACACACAGCCCCCTCCCAAACGTCTGTGCTGAAACCAGGGCAGAGGGGCTGCCTGAAGCTCCCAGCTCCCTTCCCCAGGACCCCGGGCTCTGACTTCTTCCACACCCTTTTTAAGACAGTCCTGCAGTCCAGATCCTGCTATTCCTGGGCCCAGACACACACGCCCTTCCCAGCGCCCCCAGGGGCTGGGGTCAGCAACTGGGAGCCCTGACCAAGGACCTGCCTCCACTCTCTCAGGCCTCCCTCAGCCCGGCCTCCCAGGGGGTGGGGCAGCCCAGGCAGAGGCGCCATGTGGCAGGGGCGGGTAGAGGCTGCGGCTCTGGTCCTTCCAGTATAAACCCCCTAGGCATCTGGTTTCTATCCACCACCCCCCACCACCCTGGGGGCCCCTCAGCCTCCGCCCATGGCCACCCAGACACTGAGCTCCAGAGATGGACGCCCCTGAAGGAAGGGGTGGGATGGTGCCTTTCTGATCTTTCAACCCCAGGACCGAGCTGAACCACAGGGACGCTCCCTTCCCTCCCTGCCTCCCTTCCCTAGAAGAAGCAGGGTGGGATTTCTAGGTTAGAGGGGTTGAATCTGGAACCTGCCTCAGTTTTCTTTAGCTCGTTTTTTGGAAAGGTCGGTGGGGGTGGGGTGAGTGGACCCTTGGGAGAGTGGGAGACTTCTATCTCCCTGCTCCTCAGGGAAGTGCTTCCTCCACCCCGCTACCTTCTGCCCACCCTGGGCTTCCTCTGAGAGCCCCAATCCAAAAGGACTCCTAACTCTTCCTTTGCTGTTGTCATGGGTTTGGCTACCCTAGAGAGAGTCACTAGCAAACAGCGAACAGAGTCCTAAGATACAGATCAATACGTTGTCTGATACAGACATAATGAGTCTGTATCACTCTCAGATATGCTCTTGCACACGTGATGAATTATGAACATACATACAGTCTGCAGGCATCCACACTGACACACACTGATATACACACATACATTGTACAGATGATGCTCACACCAAGACACTGACCCTAATCTCCAATCACAAAAATGCACACACTAGCACCTATACATGCCTATAGACCCAGTCACCTACAGAGACTCACACAGACTCTCAATACACACTTTTACATATGTGGCAAATATCACATATATATACACACACAGGTCTATCATCACAACCTTACAGCTCTAGAAATCTAGGGGATTTAGGAACTCTTCTTCGTATAAGAATCTGCACATAAGGATGATGTGGCAGGCACTGCCAGTCCTACAAATTATTGCCTGCAATTCCTACTAGTGTAGGAAACTCGCGGGTAACTTTGGGGACTTGCTGATCCTTTATCCTCCATATCCACCAGAAGTCAGAGACCCACATGGTCCCAGTAAACTCCCTGGCCCTGGGGAACCCCGGCATCCCAACCCCCACCCAGACCCCCCCCTGCTCTGCGGCCCGCTGACTCATCTCTCCCTCTCTGGAGCTCCCCAACCACAGGGGCCTGGAAGAGAAGCTTGGAAAGTTGCGCTCACGTCCCGGGCCCCTAGTCTGGCCACTACCCACCCCCATGCACCCAGGCCCAACCCTTGTCTCCAGTGGATACACTAGTGACAGAGAACACAGGGGACAGGAAAGAAGGCATCCAGAGTTAGGAAAACAGAAAGACAAAGGGAAAGAGAAAAAACTGAGATGGTAGGGATACAGATCAGAGAACTTGAAGAACAGCTGCTAATCTGTTACTCCAAAAGTAACAGGGCTGATGACCTGAGAAATGTGCTCCTTGCGTGGGGGGAAGGTTCACTCATGACCTTGGGATGTGGACACTGCCCAATGCCTTGACATTCTGAGCCTAGGCTCAGGAAGCTTGGACAAGAGAATCCCATTGTGGGAGGCAAAGCTGAGGATACAGGGAAGAAGGGAAACTTTTAGGAAGCCAGCAGCCTCTGTATGTGTGTGCATGAGTGCTCAGCCGCTCAGTTGTGTCTGGCTCTTTGCGATCCCATGCACGCAGCCTGCTAGGCTCCTCTGTCCATGGGATTTTCCAGGCAAGAATACTATAGTGGGTTGCCACGCCCTCCTCCAGGGGATCTTCCTAACCCAGGGATTGAACCCACATCTCCTGGGGCTCCTCCATTGGCAGGTGGATTCTTTGCCACTGAGCCACCTGGGAAGCCCCAACCTCTCTATAGAAGGTTGCTTGAAAAAGGAGCTCCCCACCCTAACGTGCACATAAACATATTTACACGTCTGTGATATCTCAGTTCCCTCCCTCTCCACTGGATTCCAGTGCCTGGGTTACAAGGCAGGACTCCTCTTGCTGGCTCTGGTTCCTCTCTGCTCTGAGCCTCAATCTCTTTAGTTGACATTTGAGCCCCAGGATAGGAGATAATACAGCAGTTCCAGGGGAGGCAGATCAAGAATCAGAAGAAATATGCTGGTAAGGCTAGAAAGGAACAAGGATGAGAAGAGACAAAGAGGGAAGGGTAACACTGAGAGGCCTGATGATCCGGGAGTAAAGGAACATGTACTGGGCAGGCGTTTTGAAAGGCTCAGGGTGAAATTAAGACACTGGCCAGGGACTTCCTTGGTGGTCCAGTGGTTAAGAATCTGCTTTCCAATTCAGGGTACATGAGTTCGATCCTTGGTTATGAAATTAAGATCCTGCATGCTGCAATGAAAGACTCCGAAGGCCTCAACTAAGATCTGATGCAGTCAAATAAATATTTTTAAAAATTTAAAAGACTCTGGTTATCACCAGCAAGTGCTTCTGTGTAAGAATGATACCCTGGAATCTGATACACAAAATATATTACTGCCTTTTAAAAAAATATTTCTTTATTTGACTGTGCCAGGCCTTAGTTGGTACACTTGGAATCTTTTTTTTTTTTTTTAATTTTTTATTTTTTCAGTGGGTTTTGTCATACATTGATATGAATCAGTCATAGAGTTACACGTATTTCCCATCCCGATCCCCCCACTTGGAATCTTTGATCTCTGTTGTGGCATGCAAGATATCTTTAGTTGTGGCATGCAAAATCATAGTTGAGGCATGTGGGATCTAGTTCCCTGACCAGAGATCGAACCCAGGCCCCCTGAATTGGGAGCACCAAGTCTTAGCCACTGGACCACCAGGGAAGTCCCATATATTACTGTCTTTAAACAAAGAGAACTTGAGGTTATAGAGTCCTGATCACATTTTCTATCCTTAGTGATGAGGCTGAACAACTCAAGGCAATGGTTCTTCAAAATCTTAGACATACTCCCCCCGCACTCCCCTTGATTTCTCTGACCTGCTTAAATTCTTCTTGGGAGAACAGTTTTTTTTAATGCAGACTAGATCCAGGAACATTCATTCATTCAACAAATGCTCAGCAAGCACCTACTTTGAACCAGGCATAGCAGGACTAGACTTGGGCTTGCAATCACAAAGAAGACAGACCCAGTCTTTTGCCACACAAACCTACAACCAACCTAAAGAGTGGGAAGTATCTTAAGAGAGTAAGTACAGGATGTTATTAGAGAACAAAAAAAAATGAATCTAAACTAGTGTTGGCAGAATCAAGGAAGGTCTCCTGGAAGCAAGGATGCACAGGTAAAGAAACTGAAGAAAGAAAAATAAAAGAAAAAACTGAAGGATGAAAAGGAGTCAATCAGGTGAAGAGAGGAAAAGTGTTATATGCAAGGGGAAGAGTGTATGCAAAGGCCCAGAAGTCTGAGGGATTAATGACATTTTGAGGAGCTGAAAGTTGAGTGCAACTAGAGTATGAAGATAAGGGGCTGATGGAGAAGGTCTCATCAACTGTGCAAGGGACCTGAGCCAGATGCTCAGGGCAACATATGGGAATATTTGTATTTTCGAAAGATGACCCTGGCTGCAGAGGAGAGAATGGAATAGGGACTTACAGCCAAGCAGTTCTGGGCAGATCAACCACTTACTATGGTGTAACGTTGGGCACACTGTTTAACCTTTGATGCCTTGGATTCTTCTTCTTTAGAATGGGGAAACTTAATACAGCAACCTCCCAGGGTTGTTATAAGGATTAGGAATAATACGTGTGGAACTCTTACCACAGGGCTTGGCACTTGTTCCAAGTGGTAGCTGTTCCATAAATGGTGCCTAATAGTATTGTCAGAGTTTGGAGGAGGGCAAAATCAGAGGCAAGACCAGTTGACCACGGCAGTCCAGGCAAGAGGTGAGAAGGTGTGGCCCGCAGCAGCAGAGGGCATGAGGAAAAGTCAATGGAAAGGTGATGTTTAAGGAGCTAATATAGAGAGAACATGGTGAATGATCAGCTATGAGAAGTGAGGGAGACCAAGCAATCAAGGATGACTTCTCTTGCTAAGTGTGTTGGTGTGGGCACGTGCACACAGGCCATGTGAGCATGTGAGAGGTACCTATTCAATTCTGAGGGTGGCCCTTGATAGCCAGCCACTGTGCCTGATCCCCAGAGTGAAGGGCCATGCTGCATCTGAGGACCTGCTTCCAGCCTCCCTGAAGGGTACCCAATAAACACTCAGCCCTAGCCTCTCTTTATTTCCCTTTTCACCCCTCCCTGTCCCCCGACCCTCCAACAACCCCCTTCAACCCGTCCCCACCCACCCACCCCTGTTCTCCTCTCCTATAGGAGGAACTCTCTGTAAGTTTAGAGTCTGCACAGGCCACCCTTCTCCATCCTTCGTTTCTCCACTGCCCGGGTTAATGAGAGTCCTTGAGGCTCAGCCATACTTCCCCACGCACCCGCAGTCGGACACCCCCCGCTGGATCCCCAAGCAAGCACCGCTTGACTTTCTCGGCTGGACGGGTGAGGACGAGCGAGCGGTATAGCCGAGGCAAGTCTGGTGGTCTCAGCCCCATCTCCAGCTGTTGCGCGGATGGGTGCCTCTGGACTGGCAGATCGCGAGGCCTGGGGCCTCCCGGCCGTGCCTCAGTGTCCCCGCGCTCGGCTGGGAGCCGGAGGGGCGGGCGGGCCGGGGGGCGAGGGGCGGGGCGCGGGCGGGGCCGGCCGGGCCGGGCGCCCGGGCAGGAGGCAGCTGCATATCTGCGGTCCCGACCACAATTGCTGGGAGTCGCGTCCCGGAGACTGGCGGCGCTGACTCTGCCCGCTGCGGCCGCCGCGCCGATTAGAGCCCGAGAGGGAGCGCCAACCCGGGGGAAGGGGGGAGGAGGCGGCGGCGGGGAGCTCTGTGTGCCCCTTTCCCCTCCGCCCCAGCCAGCGCCCCCCGCTGCCCCGCCCAGACCTCTCTCCGTGGCCTGAACCTGGGACCGGAGTCCTGCCTTCCCAACCCAGGCGTCCTCCTCTGGACCCTGCAGGGCCCGAGATCCTGAAGGCGCTAACATCCCGTTGACCCCAGGCTGCCAGCCTTTCGTGCCCTTTCTCTTCCCCATCCACCCACACAAAGAGGAGCCTGAATCTCAGGACTTCTACCCCCCCTTTCCCCGCTTCCCACAAGCACTCTCTAGGCAAAAGTAGTTCCAAGTGAAGAATGGGTCAGAGACTCGAAAGGACCGGCATTCAGGGGCCAGAGCACCCCCTGCTGGCTGGCCCGAAGCCCCTGCCCCTCCCCCTCCAGCTGTGACCTCCAGCTGTGGTGGTTGGGAAGAGCTGGCCTCTTTGATCTAGGAGCGTGGCCACCCCCTCCAGGCGCCCCATTAACCTCCATTATCCCAATTAGGCAGCCCTCCCAGTCCTGGATCCAAGCTTCAAAGCCCCTTCAGTGAGGAGAAGGGGCTGAAGCTTACGCCCCCCCACCCCACCCCATCAGGCTACACCACTTTCAGGCAAGACCCAGGTGTTCTGGTCCCCAGCTTTGGGTACAGGCTAGCAGGGCCCGAAAAGGGGTCTCCGTCTCCCAGGCACCAACCAGATCTCAATCCTTAAACTTCGCTATGAAGAGATAAAGGAACCCTCTTGCGGATTCTCAGTTTTCTTACACATTTAGGTGGCAGCATCCAGGTTCCTGGCTGACCTGAGCTTCCCATCAATTTATCCGGCTTTATCCAATGGAGAGGGAAGCCAAGAGCCACCCCCTCCTCCCTTAATCCTATCTCAACACTCTCCCCCTCCCTCCTGGAACAATTTCCGCTGGGGGAGCCAGAGCAGGGCCCAGCACAGTGGCCGCTTCCTGGAACATTTTCCTGTATCCGAAACCGCGGCTCCCTCCCCAGGGACCCACTGATCAAGGCCAGATGGGAGCAAGGATGGGGGAGGAGGAGAGGGAGCCAGGCTCTCACCATCACCCCCTCCCAACACACATGCACACCACAGGGAGCCCTTGCCCCGACACACAAAGGCTCACACCACATGCCACCATCACACACCCATGGGCATTCATGGCAACACTGACAGCCACAAGGGCCAGGTCTTAGAAGGAGGCGTACATAGAAGTCAAATAAGTACATTCAACACACACATGGATGATCACACACACTCCCTCTCTCCTTCCATTCCCTTACTCCTCTGAAGTCTCCTTGGCCCTGGGCCTTCCCTGCCATCTAAGAGACCTTACGAATCCAAGAATACTGGATAGCAGAGCAGGCAGGCCTTACTTAACAGAGGTTAGGGCACAGACTGAGACATCCAACCCTGCTAGACAGCACCCACCACCTCATTCCACTTCTGGATGTTTCTCAGGCCTGATCCCTCTTTCCAGGGTCTCGAGAACTGGGGTAGAGGAAGACTGCAATGCTTCCCCTCAGTGCTACCCTCCAAGCATCTTCTAGGTACTTCCAAATCCTTGCAGAAGAAGCATATGATATCCAGTGGACTCAGTCATGGCAGCCAAGAGATAAAGAGAGGGCAAGGAGGTGCAGCTCCGGGAGCTTCAGGAGCCTGGGGACCTGGACACCTGTGGCTGGAGAAGGGGAGCCATTCCCTTCTCCAGGGGACCTTCCCCACCCAGGGATCAAACCCAGGTCTTTTGCATTGTAGGCAGATTCTTTACCATCTGAGCCACCAGGGAAGCCCCAGGTTGAGATGTGTCCCTGCGTGGTCACAAACCACCAATCTTTCGGTTAATAGCCAGACGTGCTAACTGATTGTGTGTACAGTATAGTGATTCACAGTTTTTAAAGGTTATACTACACTTACAGTCATTATAACATATTTGCTATATTCCCAATATATTCTTGTAGCTTACTTCATAAGTAAGTAAACTACCTAACGGACTTCCCAGATGGTGCTAGTGGTAAAGAACCTGCCTGCCAATGCAGATTAGACATAAAAGATATGGGTTTGATCCCTGGATTGGAAAGAGCCCTTGGAGGAGGGCATGGCAACCCACTTAAGTATTCTTGCTTAGAGAATCCCATGGACAAAGGAGCCTGGTGGGCTGCAGTCCATAGGATCGCACAGAGTTGACATGTCTGAAGCAACTTAGCACACATGCACAAACTACATAATAGTTTGTATTTCTTAATCCCCTACCCCTATATTGCCACTCCCTGCTTCCCTCTCCCCACTGGTATCCACTAGTTTGTTCTCTGTATCATTTTTGTTATATTCAACTAAGCCCATTCTTTAGCCTTACCCTCTTCTGCCGACTGCCTGGTTCAAGAGCCTAATTGTTACATCCTATGTGTTTGTCTTTTGCTAAAAAGGGTACAGATTTGGGCAGGGATACAATATGGGACAGAGCATTGGAAAAGTTGAGGATGGAGATACATTGTCTGTTGTTTCTGGGACATCTCATTGGTTTAAGGAAAATATCTGAAGCTGCAAAATTCCTGAAACGCTAGAGTATGGTGGAAGAAGATGAGGGAATGTGATAATTGTAGGAAGAATCAAAGCTCATCAGCCTGGCCAAAAGTCATTAAGTTCTTTCCTCAATCTTGAGGCCTAGTTAGAAGGCATATCCTCAGGCTCACCTGAGGAGGGTATGCTTCAAGCCATCTTTATTCACTTGTTTAATGGTTTACCTCTAGACTATCTAGAAGTCCTCTATTTGGTATAGCTACTATCTTCCATCTACCTATTTAACCTGCAACTTCTTGCTCTTGTTCAGCGGCTAAGTTGTGTCCAGTTCTCTGTGAGCCCATGGACCAGCACACCAGGCTCCTCTGTCTTTCACTGTCTCCCCAAGTTTGCTCGAATTTTTGCCCATTGAGTCAGTGATGCTATCTAACCATTTCATCCTCTTGCTCTAGCTCCAGTAATAAAAGCCTACTCATCAATTTAGTAGTTGGTAGGATTTATTGAGTGGACTCTTGGGTGAAATATTATAGACAAAATGCTACATAGAACCCTTAGTGCTTGCACTTTAGCATCTTAACAACCTAGGTAGGGCAAAAGAAAAAAAGGTGAAAAAACATGGGACCATATTTGAAAGCATAGATGACCCACTTTCCTCGTTTTCCTCACTTGAAAATAAACAAATTTGGCTACATCTAACTGAGAAACACTGACTTCAGTGAGCCCTAAGTTTCCTTTCCGATTCATCTTGGGAATGCTAGAATAGGCCTTTAATAATACAAGGCATTAATAGAGAGGGGGGATCAGGATGGGGGCGGACACGTGTACACCTATGGCTGATTGATGTTGATGTATAGCGAAAAACCATCACAATATTGTATAATTATCCTCCAATTTAAAGAAATAAAATTTTAAAAAGTCATTAATAAAGAGCATGTTAACATGTTAAATAAGAAAAGTCATATCATCAATTTAATAGATGCTAAGAAGACAGTTGGCAAAATTAAAAATGGCTATTGTTAAAAATTTTTTTTTTTAATTTTAAGAAAAATAAAAATTCTCCAAAAAATTTGTTTTTAAAAAGCAAAATGACAGTTTAAAAAAAAAAACAGCAACAACTTTTTGGCTGCACTGTGCAGAATGTGGGATCTTAGGTCCCTGACCAGGGATCAAACCCACACCCCTTGCACTGAAAAATTTGGAGTCTGAACCACTGGACCACCAGAAAAAGTCCCCCAAAATGACTATTCTTTCCTTTTTTGTGTGTGTCCCCACCCCATGACTATTCTTTTTTTTAAAAAAAACTTTATCTGGCTGCACTGGGTGTCAGTTGCAGGCCTTAGACTCTCTAGTTGTGGCACACTGCCTCCAGAACGCTCAGGCTCAGGAGTTGGGGTACCCAGGCTTAGGTGCTCCTTGACACATGGAATCTTCCCAGGCCAGGGATCAAACCGGTGTCCCCTGCATTGCAAGGCGGATTCTTAACCACTGGACCACCAGGGAAGTCCCTGAAAAATGACTGTTCTTAATAAAATCCACTTGAAAAAAAATCATATTCAACAAATGGTGGGGATTATTAGTATTTTGGTTCCTTCTAGCTCTAAAGTTCTAGGGGTTTGAAATCCTTTCTTGAAACTGAGATCAGGTTTGTTGGAGTGGGGAGGGTTCTGACTTGCAAAGAGAAAAACTAAAGATGCAGAGAGATAGGCAGGTAAGTATTAAACACCCAGATAGACTGTGACCAAGTAGAGATGGTCTCCCAAGTGTCCTGACAACAGGCCAGCCAAGGTTGCGTTTCAGTTAAAGATTTAAAAAAAAAACAATTAGTTTTTATCTTTTATTATGTCCTGGGGCTCCCCAGGTGGCGCAGTGGTAAAGAATCTTCCTACCAATGTAGGAGACACAAGAGATTTGGGTTTGATCCCTGGGTCCGGAAGACTCTTTGGAGTAAGAAATGGGAACCTAATCCAATGTTCTTGCCAGGAAAATTCCATGGACAGAGGATCCTGGTGGGCTACAGTTCATGGGGTCACAAAGAGTCAGACGTGACTGAGCAACTGAGTGCACACAGACTTATCACCTCCCAGGGACTGTGGGGTCCCAGGAAAGACAAATATGTGTAAAATACAAAAACCTTCACCTTCGAGTAGCTCGCAGGCTTAAATTAGGAAGATTCTCTTTTCTGAAGCGGGGCCTGTGGGGTGCTGCTTAGTACCTCGCAATACCCAGTAGTGCTTAGTACACAGGGCAGCAAAGCAGAGACACTAAAATAAACGGAAATTTTGAGATAATTTGCCATTTTAAAAATAAAAGCATTAAAGTAGCCATCAAAAGAGAAGTCAGAATTTTGTGTCACATCCTTACTTGTACTTTGTATTTTCTTGTATCTTGAAGCTATTTTATTAGAGATGTACACCGGACCATAATCTTTTTGGATCTTAGGATCTTTAAAAGTCTTAACTCCACCCAACTCAGTGCAGTGTGTTCTGCAAACGGGAAGGGATTCCAGAGAAAGAAAGAACCCTTGGTGGTAAGGGCAGTGTGCAAGTAGCTTCTAGACTTTTTCAGACAAGACTTCTAGATCCTAAGGTCTGAAAGAAGAGGGATCAAGTTTGCTCAGTACCACCAGGTGGCAGGAGTGAGCCGCCCAATGACTCGATCTAGCCCCCACTCTCCAGGGCTTGCTCACACCGCCAGAGCCGTGGCACTCTTTGCAGATGACAACAGCAGAGCCGCCAGTGCCAAGGTAAGGGCTGGAGTGAGAAGAATCCTCAGAGGGTTATGGTACTGGTTCTGCACCTTCCCCGCCAGTCTTGACTCAGAGAAGGCAAGACCCTTGTCAAAGGTCTAAAAGTGTCCAGACTCCTAGGCCAGAATTCAGCAAGCAGGGGTCTATTTTTTGCACCCCCCACCAGCCTTCCAGCCTTTCACAGACATTCCCTGAGCATCTACTATGTGCCAGATATGTGCTAGAAGTGTCTACAATAGCATTTTACAAGAAATGTTCAATCCAGTAGAAGAAAACCTGGTAAACATCCTATGATGTGGTGGCAGTCTGGGGTAGTAAAAGTATGCTGTCTTAAAAGTCAGACAGAGTTAGGTGTGAATTCAAGTTCCACCACTTGCTAGTTGTGCAAATTCTGTGAGCCTCAGTCTGCCTGTCTGTAAAATGGGAGTAAATGACTCTCATAGACGACCCAAAAGATGTTATATAAAAATCCACCGCCTAAATTTTTTTTTAAATAAAAGAAATAAAATTCACTGTCTGCCACATAGCTGATGGGGCTTTCCAGGAGGTGCTAGTGGTAAAGAATCTGGCTGCCAAGACAGGAGACACAAGAGACATGGGTTCGATCCCTGAGTCGGGCAGATCCCCTTGAGAAGGAAATGGCAACCCACTCAGCATTCTTGCCTGGGAAATTCCAAGGACCGGAGGAGCCTGGCGGGCTACAGTCCATGGGGTCACAAAGAATCGGACATGACTAGCACTCACTACTCACATAACTGTTATTATCAGTGCTAAGCACTAGGGAAACAGTACCCAGCTTACTCTTGAGGAGATTTTCTACCCAGAGGCCACCACCCAGAGAAGGTGACCTCTGGGTAGAAAGTTGAAGGATGAGTGGAAGAGTTAGAGAGTAGGGGGGGAAAAGAGGTATCAGTGGGTGGGGATAGAGGGAGATTCCCAGAGAAGGAGTGGATGGACAAACTGGGAGGATGAATGCACACTCTAGTTTACCAGCAACTGGGACACGGAAAAGGGTTATGTCTAGAGTTCGGGCTGGTGTAATCTGGATTCTCTCCAGGAATCAACATACATTTAGTGAGTACCTACTCTGAGCCTCTTTCAAACATTGTTCAGCTCAGTTCAGTTCAGTCGCTTAGTTGTGTCCGACTCTTTTTGACCCTATGGACGGCAGCACGCCAGGCCAGGCTTCCCTGTCCATCACCAACTCCCAGAGTTTGCTCAAACTCATGTCCATTGAGATGGTGATGCCATCCAACCATCTCATCCTCTGTTGTCCCCAAACATTTCAGACGCTGTAAGAGATAACAAAGATAAATGAAAAATAAATAAATAAATAAATAAAGGCCTGACCTCTTATCTCATGAAGCCTACAGAGGTTGAGAAGATAAATGGGCAGGGCCCCATACTTCCTGCTCTAAACCTTGCTAGCCTGACCCTCCCTCCTTACCTCTGGCCTTCTCATTCATGATACCCAATCAACACCAAGTCCATCTGTGGTGGACTGCCCACTCCTTACTACACATATTTTTTTTTCCCATACCATGAGGCATGTGGGATGTTAGTTCCCCCACCAGGGATGGAACCTGCACTCCCTACAATGGAAGTATGGAGTCTTAACCACTGGGCCACTGAGGAAGTCCCTAACACCCACATTTTTACACCACTCCTCTCAAGTCTCAGACAGTAAAGAGTCTCCCTGCAGTGTGGGAGACCCTGGTTCAATCCCTGATCCCTGTGTTGGGAAGATCCCCTGGAGAAGGAAATGGCAACCCACTCTAGTATTCTTGCCTGGAGAATCCTATGGATGGAGGAGCCTAGCAGGCTACAGTCCGTGGGGTCACAAAGAGTTTGACACTACTGAGTGACTTCACTTTCACTTTTATTTTCTCAAGACTAGCTAAAATAAACGTAATGCTTACTGTGAGGAGAGGGAAAGAAAAAGACAGTCTATCGATAAAATTGGTTTCACAGTTCTTTCCAGGCTATAGTGGCACTTTCCCTGCAGCAACTCATTTGATATTTACAAATACCTTATCAATTAGGTAAGTATTGTTCCATTTCCCACCCCCCCCAATACTTTTGTCTTTTTTTGGTGGCGCCACAAGCAAGGATCTTAGTTCCCAAACAGGGATTGAAACATGCCTCGGGCCATGGACGTGCAGAACCACTGGATCTCCATGGAAGTTTCAACCACATTTTTATTTCAGAACTATCACCATGAGAAAATATTGCCAGGAACAAAAGGGAACGTGTGTGAGGATATTCATGGAAGCCTTTTGGTATCGGGAAGCTGTTTTCTCTATCCCTAAGAGAAGCCTGTGCAACAGAAGTGATGAACTAGATATATCTGTTGTAACGTGGATAAATATTAACATGTTGTGTGATAAAAGTAAAACAATTACACTTAGAGCACAATTAAATTCTACATGCAAATTAAACACATCCACAAAACAAACATGTATATATATTCCAGGACAAAGAAATACATTAGAGTGATGCTTATAAGGGGGAGGGAGAGGGCTTAGGAATGAAGAAAAAAATATGAAAAAAAATAAAATGGAGAGGGGTCTTTTATGAACTCAAATGATGACAGTGTTAACCTAAAACAACAAAATAGTTATTTTACCATCAAAATAGGTTTGTTCTGAAACAGCAAAGAATTGCAATTCAGGACAAGCAATCTATGGTGGCCTGCAATCTATGGTGACCCACAGGTAACTACAGAGGAGAGGACCCCTACTTTATATAGAGGGCCTGTTACAAAGAGTTTATTGAGGGACACTGGGAGTTGAGTGCTGTGGCTTGTCATTGGCTGAGCTGTTGCTGGGCAAGGAGAAACTCTTCCTCCTGCTGATAATAGTGACAGGGTATGAGAGCTCCCTCTTCTCACTTCCAGACCCCATTTTGAATGAGGTTTCTCTTTATTAACTGTCACAATAGTGTACTACTGAAAAACCATGCACCTCAAATGGGACTTGAACCCAGAGGCCGGAACTCAAACCCAGCCAGAACACAGGCTGGGTGGGAGAATTATTCCAGTTAGTGCAGGGAAGGGGCGGAGATTTCTAGGAATCGGGCCACCACCCACTTGTGGCCTTTCATGGTTGGCCTCAGAGCTGTCATGCCACTGGTGGGTGTGTCATTTAGCATATGCTAAAAGGTATCATATATGGAAAAAACCCTGATGCTGGCAAAAATTGAGGGCAGGAGAAGGGGGCAACAGAAGGTGAGATGGTTGGATGGCATCACTGACTCGATGGACATGAGTCTGAGCAAACTCCAGGAGATAGTGAAGGACCACGAAGCCTGGTGTGCTGCTGTTCATGGGACTGCAAAAAGTCCAACACGACTGAACGACAAGAACAACAAAGGTATTACAATGAGCGTATAATGAGGCCTAAGGTCTACTGGATGTTACATCTTCTGTTATCTTGAACCTCTTTGGTTCTAATTGATCTTGAAGAAACTACAGTGAGCAGTCCTGAAGAGAGACCTCAGTTCCACTCCAGTGTTCTTGCCTGGAGAATCCCAGGGACAGGGGAGCCTGGTGGGCTGCCATCTATGGAGTTGCACAGAGTCAGACACGACTGAAGCAACTTAGCAGCAGCAGCAGCCTCACTGAAAACCAGGAATCCTAGCTACTAAACCACCAAAGGCTAGAGGCTAGAAGCAAAGTGGCCCCGGCTCTTTCCCCTGTTTGAAACCAAAAATGTTTCAAGCAGGCAAAAATCGTAAAAACTTCATCATTAGAGACACATTACAAGTGTGAGAACACACTAAAAAAAAGATTGTTTTATTTAAGTAAAAAGCAAGGCAGTCATACACATCCAGAGAGAAATGTATGGGCATCCTCTCTGATGAGGTGGAGTGCAGTAAACAGGTGATTTATTTAAAAAATTTTTTTATTTATTTGGCTGCACTGAGTCTTAATTACGGCACATGAGATCTTCCATCTTCAGTTGCAGCATATGGAAACTTAGTTGTGGTATGCCAGATCTAGTTCCCTGACCAGGGATTAAATATGGGCCCCCTGCGTTGGGAGTGCAGAGTCTTAGCCACTGGACCATCAGGAAAGCCCAAGAGATGATTTAAATCTCTTATATAGGGACTTACCTTATATCGGGACTTACATAGTGGTCCAGTGGCTAGGACTCTGCGCTCCCAGTGAAGGTTCCCATGTTCAGTCTCTGGTCAGGGAACTAGGTTCCACATGCCACGGCTAAAGGATTCAGCCTACTCAAACTGAGACCTGATGCAGTCAAATAAATAAATAAAAATATTTTTTTAAAAATAAAAAATCCTTTACATAAGATAGTCCTTCCAAGGTTTTTGTTTACCTTTGGTCAATTATCTTGTTTCTTTTTTCGCACCTAATCTGTTCTAGGATTTCTCCCCAATATACATTTGCAACTTTTTCTTAAAATGGATCCCACTGCAGAGGCCTGTGGGTTTGTCCAGGGGCTGCACTGCCTCCCTTTCTGACCCCTCAAGGAGCCTTCCTGAGTGTGTAGACAGGGAAGGTTTCCTTGATCTTAGGAGTGCTCATCTTATCTATCTATTCATTCCAGCAGAGCTCAGCTTTTGCCACTAGCTTTGTCCTTGAAGTGTCTGGGTGAGAACAAAGCTTCAATTTTACTTCACTTGACAAGCATCAGCTGGCCAGCCAGGGGCCCATCTATCTGTTAGGGGAAGCACACTGACTGAAACCGCCAAACCTGGCCAGGCACCATAGTAACCATTTGTGTGAGCTATTTTATGACAGGTGGTCCTGGTAAGGAACGTGGAACTAACAAGCCACCACCAATAGGAAGAGTTCGGGAAAGGTCAAAAGAAGACACCACGTGTCCGATCACCTCCTCCAATCCTTCTCGCTGGCATCCATCTTGACTGAGTAATGAATGCACCACCAGGAAGGAGTCTGCATCAGAATGATTGGCCAAAGACCATCCAGAAACTAATCCCAACACCATAAAACCCGAGACTGCCAGCCAGGAGGCAGAGTAGTTCTCCTGGTCTCCCTTACCCTACTGCTCGCCACCCAGGGGACCCTTTCCAATAAAGTCTCTTGCTTTGTCAGCAAGTGTGTGTCCTTGGACAATTCTTTTCTGAGTGTTAGGCAAGAGCCCACTCTTGGGGCCCTGGAAGGTGTCCCCCTTCCTACAACATATCTCTAACCCCATAGCCATAATATGTCATTCTTTTAAAGATTGTGCCCTACAGTCTTCCCTATTTCACTATGAACCAAAAAATATGATTAGCTTATTGACTCTTTGCACCTAGATTGAAAAAAATTAATAATTATATGTCTGGACTCTCATTTTCCCATTTACAATACTTCAAAATTCTCCATAATCTAGAAGATAAAGTCCAAGTCTCTCTATGTCTAGAACTTAAGTTTCTAGCAACACTTATTTTGCCTTTGCTCTCTGTCTGAAATATCCTTGTAACTGGTTTCCAACTCTGACTTCACATTGAAATGACTTTACGAGCCTTAAAAATATATAGACACAGAGAAAGACCAATATTGTATGTTTTCAGTTATACGTGGAATCTAAAAAACAAAACAAGCAAATAAAACAGAAAGAGGCTCACAGGTACAGAGAAAAAACTAGTGGTTACCAGAGGCAAAGGATACCTAAAGATACAAACTATCAGTTATAAAATAAATAAGTCACAGGATTGTAACACACAGCACAGAGAATATAATCAATATTTTATAATAATTTTGAAAACAATGTATAGATATCTGAGCCTCCACCAATCTTAGAGGTACTTGATATAATTGGAATGGAGTGGAGTCACATATGAGTGGTTTTTAAAAGATCCACAGGTAAGTTAAGAATCATGAACTCCAACTCAGTTCAGGGTTTCCAGGCTAGATTAGGGTCTCCTTATGTGTTTATCTCTGTGCAATTTCATTGTCCAATTATCTGAAAGAAAAGAAAAACAAAGTGAAAAGTGGTTCAGACAGTAAAGAATCTGCCTGCAATATGGGGAACCTGAGTTGGATCCTTGGGTCAGGAAGATCCCCTGGAGAAAGAAATGGCTACCCACTCAAGTATTCTTTTTTTTTTCCCCCGAGTATTCTTGCTAGGAGAAGTCCATGGACAGAGAAGTCTGGCGGGCTATAGTCCATGGGGTCACAAAGAATCAAACTAACACTTTAACACTGAGTGACTAACACTTTTTACGTGTGTAATCATTGTGCAATTTCTATTGTTCGATTATCTGAATATTTCATCTCAGCCTAGTGGGACTGATTGAGCCTTTTATGTTTTACTCTTCTGCTCCAAATCTTTTAATGACTTCCATTACCTCCAAGATAAAATCCAGACTTCTTAATGAATCCTACAATTCCTCCTACTCCCAGCTTACCTTTAATGCATTCATCCATTCAACCTTCATCAAGTGTCTATTATGAGTCAGGCACCCTAGAAGACAGTGGAGACAAAGAAGCAAGTTAAGAACAGCACAATCTTCTCTCTGGTGGAGCTTACAATTTGGGAGGAAGACAAAAGTTGAATGAATAATTACAGGGTTATAGAAACTCCTGTTTCAGGAGTTGGAGAAGGAAGGTTTCCCCAGGAGTTAAGAGTTAAACTGAGTGCAGAAAGAACACTAGAAGTTAGTTGGGGGCGGAGGGAGAGAAGAGTGCTCCAGGCAGAAGGAGTAGCGTAAGTAGGACAATGACTGGGGGAAGATCATGATATGTTGGAAGAACTGAAAACATGTATGGATGGGAAGGGGGAAATGGAGGCCAAACCTGAAGCCCAGTTGACTCAGAGACTTAGAGGCCAAGTTAAAGTTGGGAGACTTTATCCCAAGGGTGCCAAAAGCCTAGCAAAGGTTTAAGCAGGGGAGTGTAGTATAATCAGATGAACTTTTTAAAGAATACTCTCAGTGGATATACAGTGGAGCCAAGATTAGATTTGGGTGTTCCCAAATCTTATCAGCCTCTCCTGTGCAGATGATATCTTGGAGTCTTTTCACACTGATGATCTGCAGCAGGGCAACAACTGGCAAGGTCTTGTGTGCTCAGTCCTGTTGGGCTCTTTCCACCCCTTGGACTGTAGCCCACCAGGCTCCTCTGTCCCTGGAATTTTCCAGGCAAGAATACTGGAGTGGGTTGCCCTTTCCTACTTCAGGGGATCTTCCTCTTGGAGTCTTTACTGATGGTTAAATCCATCCTCTGTGACTAGTTTGCCTTAGTAAATGGATTGGAATTGAACTGTATTTACTAACTCCTGGGGAATGGCAGTGTAACTACTCACTGTTGTTGGGTCATTCAGTAAACACTAACTGAGGGTCTATTTTGTGTCAGCACATGTCCAGGTGCTGGTGATAATGTAAATATGACCCAAGGATTTCCCAGGTTCAGTTCAGTTCAGTTCAGTCACTCAGTCGTGTCTCTGCTCAGTTGTGACTCTTTGCAACCCCATGGACTGCAGCATGCCAGCCCTCCCTGTCCATCACCAACTCCCGAAGTTTACTCAAACTCATGCCCATTGAGTCAATGATGCCATCCAACCATCTCATCCTCTGTCGTCCCCTTCTCCTCCCGCCTTCAATCTTTCCCAGCATCAGGGTCTTTTCAAATGAGTCAGTTCTTCACATCAGGTGGCCAAAGTACTGGAGTTTCAGCTTCAGCATCAGTCCTTCCAATGAATATTCAGGACTGATTTCCTTTAGGATGGACTGGTTTGATCTCCTTTCTGTCCAAGGGATTCTCAAGAGTCTTCTCCAACACCACAGTTCAAAAGCATTAATTTTTCGGTGCTCAGTTTTCTTTATAGTCCAACTCTCATGTCCATACATGACAACTGTAAAAACCATAGCTTTGACTAGATGGACCTTTAGAATTCACCTGTCAATGCAGGACACATAAGAGATGTGGGTTCGATTCTTGGATTGGGAACATCCCCTAGAATAGGAAATGGCAACCCACTCCACTATTCTTGCCTGGAAAATTCCATGGACAGAGGAGCCTGGTGGGCTCTAGTTCATTAGGTGGAAAAGAGTTGGACATGACTGAGTGATTGAATACACACACACAAAGTACAAAAAGAAAGATGGATTTGATCTGTTAAAAAATAGGTCCTAAAAAAAAAAGGTCCTATTGCATAGATAACAATAACAAAATTAAAAGGCAACTGATAGAAGAAAATATGTCTAATACTTTAAAAAAGTGTGAGTATCTAGTATTTACGTATATTTTAAAATGTAAAATAGAACTTCCCCAGTGGTCCAGTGATTAAGAATCTGCCTGCCAATGCAAAGGACATGAGTTCGATCTCTGGTCTAGGACGATCCCACATGCCAAGGGGCATACCAAGCCTGTGTACCACAACCGCTGAATCCCATGCTCTAGAACCTGCGCTCTACAACAACAGAAGCCACAGCAATGAAAACCCACGCACCACGAGAGAGTAGCCGCCACTCACAGCAATCAGAAAAAGCCCCAGTGTAGCAACGCAGACCCATTGTAGCCAAAAATAAATATAAATAAATAAATAAAATTAAAAGAAAATAAAAGACAGCAATTGTAGAAAACAATTTGGCGGTTTCTTTCTTTCTTTTTTTTAGCAGTTTCTTATAAAGTCAAACATATCTTTACCATAATACTTTTAAGTAATAATAGCAAATAAGTTACTGATACACTCAACAATGTAGAAGAATTTTGAAACCATTATGTTGAAGAAAGAAGCTAGGGCAAAAAAGAAAGTACATAGTATACAATTATATTTTGCGGAAACCCTAGACAAGACAAATATAATTTTTTCTAGAATTAATTCTAGAAGTCAGAAAGCGAGTCAGTGACTGCCCAGGGACTGAGACGAGAGAGGAGTTGGCATGGATTGTTCAAAGGGAAGGGGCATGGGGAACTATTCAGAGTAATGTTCTATATCTTGATTGTTGTGATGGTTACATGGATATATACATTTGTCTAAACTCATCAAGATGGACATTTAAAATGAATTTTATTGTGTAAAAATTATACCTCACTGAAGTTGATCGTCTTCTATCTCAAAAGCAAGCAAACAAAAACATGACAACTGACAGGGAGAAAACATATGACATATTGTTAACAAAGAATATGGCATGTACATAAGAGCTTAAGTCAAACGATTCAACAAAAAAATGGACAAAGGACATAAAGGACAACTCACAGAGGACAAAATACAAATGTACAATAACAGAAAAGACACCTGCTCTTGTAAATCTCAATTAATTAGGAAAAAACAAATTTCAATAATGGAATTGTTAGATTGACAACCATTTTTTGTTTTTAATGTTTAACCTTAAAGGCATTAGGGATCTTGATTCTCCGACCAGGGATGGAACCCCTGGCCTCTGCAGTGGAAGTGCAGAGCCTTAACCACTGAACCTCCAGGGAAGTCCCAACAGCAATTTTAAACATTGTTGAGAATTCAGGGAAATTATCATTTTCACAGTGTTGTTATGAGCGCAACTGGAAATATTTTTGGAAGATAATTTGGCCAATGTATCAAAATTGTAGATATGTCTTGACTCTGCAGTTCTTTCCTGGAGAACTCCATGGACAAAGGGGCCTGGCAGGCTACAGTCTATGGGGTCGCAAATAGTAGGACAAGGCTGAGCTACCAACACTTTCACTTACTTTCTTTTTATTTTTATTTTTTTTTTCTTCTTTTTTTTTTTATTTTCACTTACTTTCATACTGATAATACTGACATATACTTAACTGTGTGCTGGGATTCCTACCATACCTCAACCATTCCACCCACTAAATACTCTTATTTCCTCATTTTATAGATAAGGAAGAAAAGGAGGTTAAGTGACTTGCCCAAGGTCATAATAGCTGCAGAGCCAGGATTTGCACCTGTCTCCAGAATCTGTCCTCTGAACCATTATGCTATCCAGTTCTCCACTGTCTGAAATGCCATGTACTGTTCTTAGTTGATCAGTTGTGTCCAACTCTTTCAGACTCCGTGGACTGTAGCCTGCCAGGCTCTTCTGTCCATGGGGTTTCCCCAGGCAAGAATTCTGGAGTGGGTTTCCATGTCCTCCTCCAGGGGATTTTCCCAACCCAGGGATCCAACCCAGATCAAAACCTGCTTTGCAGCCAGATTCTTTACCAACTGAGCCACCAAGGAAGCCCAGGAATACTGGAATAGGTAGCCTATCCTTTCTCCAGGGGATCTTCCTGACCCAGGAATTGAACCAGGGTCTTTTGTATTGCAGGCAGATTCTTTACCAGCTGAGCTACCAGGGAAGCCCATACATAGGAATAAATACACAAATACAAAGATGTTTGCTTTAGAAGAGTTTGAAAAATCAAGAATGAAATAAACTAATGAAAAGATCTTTGGCATATTTTAAGTAAAAAAAAAAGCAAGCTATAGAATAATATTTATTTAAAAAAAAAGAATAATATTTATAATACCTGGTTACATAAAAAATACCACCAACAAAAAATATATGTGAACATAACAAGTAACTGCATAAAAGAAAAAAAGTTCTTCTCTATTTTGTTTAGTGTTTCGTCTTCATTCTCACACCAGAACAATCAGTGCCTACAAAGCTAATCAACTATGTGCTTAGTTGCCCAATTGCCTCCAACTCTTTGTGACTCCCGTGAACTGTAGCCTACCAGGCTCCTTTGTTCCTGGGATTCTCCAAGCAAGAATTCTAGAGTGGGTGGCCATTCCCTTCTCCAGGGGATCTTTTCAATCCAGGGATTGAAGTCGGGTCTCCTGCATGGCAGCAGATTCTTTACCATCTGAATCACCTTAATCAACTATGCTCCAGTATAAAATAAAAAGTTAAAAAAACAGATATTTACTATCCATTATGTGTGGGAGGTAGGTTAATGATGGGAGCAAACTGACTGTCTCAAATCTTATACAAAGACCTGATGTCATGTATTACTTGGGTAGTAAAAACAAAAACCAAGCAGATTGAAAAAAAAAAAAAGAAAGTTAGAAACCAACCCCACAACAAAAGCAAAAAAGACTAACTACATTTCCATTTAATTTCTCTACAACTCTTCCGGATAAGTAATAATATTCTCATTTTATAGATGAGCAATTAAGGCTCCAAGAAGTTACTTGCCTCAAGTTACATACATTCTAAGCCTGGATATGAACTTTGATCTGTGACTCCAAGACCCAATTCACTTCTCTCCACTGGGCCTTTGGCAGTGAGGGTCCAGAGTCCTAACCACAGGACCGCCGGGGAATTCCCAGAAAGTAAGTTCTTGAACTACTGCTACGAGGAAGAGGAAGGCCACTCCAGGCACACATCTGTGTGTGTATAAATAGCATGGCATTGAGCAAACCATTTGACCTATTTTATGAATGAGAGTTGAGTGGGAGAGCTTTACTCTCTTGGTGAAAGTTTAGTCCTGAAAAGATTTGATTGACTTGTACTGATGATGAAGCACAAGCTGGAATCAAGATTGTCGGGAGAAATATCAATAACTTCAGATATGCAGATGACGCCACCCTCGTGGTAGAAAGCAAAGAGGAACTAAAGAGCCTCTTGATGAAAGTGAAAGAGTAGAGTGAAAAAGCTGGCTTAAAACTCAACAGTCAAAAACTAAGATCATGGCATCCGGTCGCATCACTTCCTGGCAGATGGGGAAAAAATGGAAACAGTGACAGACTTTATTTTTTGGGCTCCAAAGTCACTGCAGATGGTGACTGCAGCTTGCCCCTTGGAAGAAAAGCTGTGACCAACCTATTAGAGAGCATATTAAAAAGCAGAGACATTACTTTGCTGACAAAGGTCCATTTAATCAAAGCTATGGTTTTTCCAGTAGTCATGCATGGATGTCAGAGTTGAACCATAAAGAAGGCTGAGTGCCGAATAACTGATGCTTTTGAACTGTGGTGTTGGAGGACTCTTGAGAGTCTCTTGGACTCCAAGGAGATGAAACCAGTTAATCCTGAAGGAAATCAGTCCTAAGTATTCATTGGAAGGACTGATGCTGAAGCTGAAGCTCCAATACTTTGGCCACCTGATGTGAAGAACTGACTCATTGGAAGAGACCCTGATGCTGGGAAAGACTGAAAGCAGGAGGAGAAGGGGACGACAGAGGATGAGACGGCTGGATTGTATCCCTGACTTGAAGGACTTGAGTTTGAGTAAACTCTGGTAGTTGGTGATGGACAGGGAAGCCTGGCATGCTACAGTCCATGATGTCACAAAGAGTGGGACAGGACTAAGTGACTGAACTGAATTGAACTGATGATGAGCTATTTCTTATCAATATAAGATTCCCTGGGGCCTATCTTGAAGAGGGTCAACTTGGAGATAAGGAATTCTTGTCTGTAGTAACAAGTAAACAATGTTGGGTTCACCCAACTAAGATAGTGGCTAAGGATATGGAGAGGGAGGAAGGGATGAAATTGAGATATTTGTGGAATAAGGTTGATGGGACTCAATGACTGATGATAGAGGATGAGACTCAATGACTGAGGATGGTAGAGGTCTGAAAAGAGAGTACAAGTTTGTTGGGGAGAAAACTGAGCACAAGGTCCCTTAAAATGGAATGCTTTTCTGAATTCCCTAGTGGTCCAATGGTTAAGACTCTTCATTCTTAGTGCGGAGGGCCCAGGTTCAATCACTGGTAGGGGAACTAAGATCCCACAAGCTTCACAGGTAGGCCCCCAAAAAAGGATCCTTTGTGTACCTATCTCTTTCATTGCGTGTAAGATAGGATATAATCCCCTGGAGGAGGAAATGGCAACTCACTCAGTATTCTTGCCTGGAGAACTCCATGGACAGGAGAGCCTGGAGGGCTACAGTTCATGGGGTCTCAAAGAGTCAGACATGACTGAGGGACTAAGCATTCATGCATACAAGCACGCCTTATAAAGGATGTTATAATTAGATGAGTATGAGTCAGCCTCCTCTACTAAGCCATGATTTCCTTAAGGGAGGACCATATCTCCTTTGTTTAATCTTCCCCAGTGTCTACAGCCCTAAATTGTATAGAAATGTTCAACTCTGAATACAAGTGCACAGCAGAGAGACTGGCTTTTGTTTGGGGAGCAGGGAATGGTGGGGGATACAATTATTTTTTATTTTTGGCTGCGTGGCTTGTGAGATCTCAGTTCCCAGACCAGGGATCTAACCTGGGACCCTGGCAGTGAAAACAGATAAGTCTTAACCAGTGGACCACCAGGAAATTCCTTGGTGAGAGACAATCACACAAGCTGGGAGGCAGGAAGTTCTCCAGCTTCATGCCTCCCTCTTCAGCCTTGGTCAGAAGACTGCCCCTCAGGAAATCACTCCATTCTTCCCCCACCCCCCCACCCCGAGTCCTTTACTTTTCTGGGTTAGTGTGTGATAGATGCTAAGATGCTGGCTGGCTCACGATGGGTGGCTGCTGGGCGGGGAAGAGTGTCTTCCCCAAATTCTACTACCACCACCCAGAAAAGGATTCGAAACAGGCACCATGGGAGAAGCCTCAGATTTCTACTCCCTTCTTCTAAATCAACAAATACAAGAGAGACATGGCAAGAGGTGGCATGGCTTTGTTACTATGCCATAGGCTGATAAACCAGGGGCAAAAGAGGATAACCAAAGAAGGGTGAACTCCTGCAGTAAGGAAAGAAGATCATGGGCCTGAGACTTCAGCCATAAAAGGAGAAGTGAGGATTTCCCTGGTGGTCAGTGTACATGTTCCCAATGCAGGGGTTGTTCAGTCACTCAGTCATGTCCGACTCTTTGCAACCCAATGGACTGCAGCACGCCAGGCCTCCCTGTCCTTAACCATCTCCCGAAGCTTGCTCAAACTCATGTCCAGAGTCGCTGATGCCATCCAACTATCTTGTCCTCTGTTGTCTCCTTTTCCTCCTGCCTTCTACCTTTCCCAGCATCAGGGTCTTTTCAAACATATCAGCTCTTTGCATCAGGTGGCCAAAGTATTGGAACTTCAGCATTAATCCTTCCAATGAATTTTGGGGTTGATTTCCTTTAGGATTGACTGGTTTGCTCTCCTTGCTGTCCAAGGGACTCTCAAGAGTCTTCTCCAACAACCACAGTTCAAAAGCATCAATTCTTCGGCACTCAGCCTTCTTTATGGTCCAACTCTCACATCCACATGTGACTACTTGAAAAACCATAGCAGGGGACCCAGGTTCAATCACTGGTCAGGAAACCAGACCCCACATACAGAAACTAAAAGATCCTGTGTGCCACAACTAATATCTGACACAATCAAATAATAAAAATAAACATTTAAAACTGGGAATTTTATTATTATTAGTTTAAAAACTGTTTGTATTACTAAAAAAGCATTTAAATCCGAATGGTGAAGAAAAAGAATTTGCTATAACTATCATCTGGACTTAACAATTATTACTATTTGGGAAGTGGGGTCAAAAAGTAATTATGTTAATATTTGCCACATTTAGGTCAGTTAGTATTTATTTATTTATTATTTTTTGTCTGTGGCCTCATCATGCAGCTTGAGGGATCCTAGTTCCTTGACCAGGGATCAAATCCTGGCCCCTGTAGGGGAAACTCAAAGTCAAAACCACTAAACCACTAGTGAATTCCCTCAGTTATTCTTTTTTTTTTTAAGTATTTTAATATAATTTACAGACATTTTGAGTTAAATCCTGAAATACTTTAATATGCATTGCTAATAAAAACTTGTTCTTATATAATCCCAATAACGCTCTTACGTTTCCCCCCAAATTAACAATTATTCCTTCAGTTCAGTTCAGTTGCTCAGTTGTGTCCAACTCTTTGCGACCCCATGGACTGCAGTACTCCAGGTTTCCCTGTCCATCACCAACTCCCAGAGTTTACCCAAACTCATATCCATCAAGTCGGTGATGCCATCCAACCATCTCATCCTCTGTCGTCCCCTTCTCCTCCTGCCTTCAGTCTTTCCCATTAATCATTCCCTAATATGACCTCATAGTCCATATTCAAATTTTCCCAACTGTCCCCAAAAGATCTTTTCACTGTTGTAGTTTTGTTCAAAGTAAGATCATGTTGCTTGTGTCTGTTTTGCCTCTTAAGTCTTCTTTAAGTAAGAGCAGTTCTTCCTCCTTTTCCATGCCATTGACTTGTTGAAGAAACAGTCACCCCAAATTGTCTTTGGAATTTTTCTAATTAGTTTCTTTGTGTTTTCACTTACCTTGTTCCTCCAGCCCCCACATTTTCTGCAAACTGGAAATTAGATCTAAACAATTCCTTAGGTTCAGGGAAGAATATTTGTTAGGTGAAGCAGTGTTCTTATTGCCTCACATAAGGGCCACATAAAGCTCGTGGCTGGTGGTCTGGAGTTCTGTGTTTTTGAAGCTAGCTGGGGGGAAGCTAAGCCTGAGGGGATACAGGCAGTTAACCATCTATGGATCTGGAGGCTGAGCTCCCATTGGACCCCAGTCTCCGCGGTTGCTGCCCTTGGCAACACAGTGTGGATTGAAGTCAGGGAGGAGTCACTCAGGATCATCAGCTTGATGCTGGCAGCCTGGACTGGCCCAGTCCTCTGGGACAGGGATACTACACTGGCAGTTCTTCCTTTCAGCCCTACTGTGTGCACCTTGCAGAAATGAGGAGACTAACCAGGCAAAATTCTCCAGGACTGAGGGGAGATGAACCATTTCAAGACCAGTTCACTGTGTCCTACACTCTCCACTGTGTAGAGCAGGAAGCTTCCTCTTCTACTCTGGAATCTTTGGTGGTGGTAGTGGTGGTGGTGTGGCTCAGACAATTCCTGCCTCTGTTAGCTCAGTTTTCCTTATCTTCTAACTTGCAGTTTCTGCTTTAAATATGCTTTGACTGATTTTAAAGTTTAGAATGTCAGGGCTGGAAGAACCCTTGTGGATCATCTGGACTAGTCCCTCACTCAAGTATCCTCATTCTCCCTTATCCTTCTTAAAAACAGCTGCAGTAAGATGGTGAGACCAGGATGTTACCATGTGATTCTCTAGTCATCATTCACATTCTACTTTCTTCTTTTTTTTTATTATTTGTTTGAAGTCTAGTTAATATACAGTATTTTGTTAGTTTCAAGTGTACAGCAAAATGACTGTTTCGTATATATATATATATATATATATATATATATATATTCTTTTTCAGATTCTTTTCCATTATGGGTTATTACAAGATGAGTATAGTTCTCTGTGCTATATAGCAGGTCCTTGTTTTTTGTTTTTTGTTTTTTATAGCAGGTCCTTGTTGTTCATCTATTTTATATATAGTAGTGAGTATATGTTAATCCAAAACTTCTAATTTATCCTTCCCCACCCCCACCCCCACCACTATCCCCTCTGGTAACCATGTTTTTTCTTCTATGTCTGTAGTCTATTTCTGTTTTGTAAACATGTTCATTTGTACCATATTTTTAGATCCCACATACAAGTGATATATTTGTTTTTCTCCATCTAGCTTATTTCACTTAATGTGATAATCTCTAGGTCCATCCATCACATACCACCTTCTTATCTTTACCATGGTCAGGTTCCCCTTGTTCCATAGTATACCATTTATTTTTTCTTCATCTTAAACAATAACACCTGTGAAATTACAGGCTTCATAGGTAGTTCAATTTCTTTCTAAAATTTTATTAAAAGAAAACATGCAAAAATGTTCACTGCCGCCACACTTTGGGAAAGAAATGCTAGAGAAAAATTTACATCAGGGAGTCCCACCTCACTCTGCCTTGAGACCTTGGTTGGATACACTTCTTAAGTCCTCAATTTATTTCCCAATCAGTAAGAAAGAGATTTCCCTGGTGGCTCAGCTGGTAAAGAATCCGCCTGCAATGCGAGAGACCAGGATGTGATCCTTGGGTGGAGAAGATCCCCTGAAGGGAAGGCTACCCTCTCCAGTATTCTGGCCTGGAGAATTCCATGGACAGAGGAGCCTGGCAGGCTACAATCCAAGGGGTCGCAAAGAGTTGGACACAACTGAGTGACTTTCACACACAAGAAAGAGACACTATACTATCTACAAGTATCAGTTACTAGCTGTGAAGGTTAAGCTTTTCATGGAAGACACCCGGGGACCTTTGTCCAGGAACCTCTGATCGCCTACAATTGTGGAGGAGGGGAATGCAGAGAGAAGTCAGGCTGTGGCAAGTTACTTCTAGGCTAGGGATAAAGCCTCAAGCTAGCGGTGGGAAAACATCCCTTGGAAGCAAAAGCCTGTGAAGCTCCTGCCCTCTCCACCATCTCTCTGGGCACCCCAAGAAGGCATGAACATGCAGTGCCAGAGCCTTTCCCCAACAGGAACCACCCACTCGCCTGGGGGACAGTGAAAACTTCCGGAAGCAGAGAGGAGAAGTCAGGTGTTAGGCCTCTAGGAGCTTCAGCGGGCTTCTGGGGCTCAAGGGAGGGAGGGCAAAGCAGGAAGGAGGGGTTTGCGGTTGGGGAGAGCCAGCTGGTCCACCCCTAGCCGGAAACTGGGGGTGGAGAGGCCCAGGCCCGGCCCACACCCGTCTTCCAGCTCCAGACTGGGTCCCAGAGGCCGGCAAACCCCACCCCGCTCCTCAGGGCACCTCGTGGCCCAGGCGGGTTTGTTTATGTATCCAGCTCCCTCCACCCCCAGCCCGGCCCTCCGCCCGCCCTCAGAGTGGCCCCGTGGGAGGGGGAAGCCGGGCGAGCCCCAGGCCGGCCCCCTCCGGTCCCCTCCCCTTCCTTCCTCCAGCTTGGGCTTTGGATGCCAGGGGAGGGCAGGTCCTTTTTATAGACCTGTTGAGCTAGTCGGGGCCAGTCTCCTTACTGGGAGTGGGAAGCTGGGGGGTTGGCTTAGCTCTTTCCTCAGCTCTGGATTCTGGAGAGGACTCAGGGCTTCTTGTCCCAGGAGAGGAAGGAGAAAAGGAAACTGCTTCATTTTTGGTTAAAAAGGGAACTTTTTTTTTTTTTAATGCTGTCAGGCAGGACCCCAGTCACCCTTGGGGTGCAGAGGTCTGGGGCTGGGTGTGGGTGGGGGTACCTGGTGAGGGTAACTTGTCAGTAAGCACAGGTTTCCACGACTGGCGAGCAGAGGAGCCAGAAAAGGTTAGATATTTGGGGTGAGGGAAATGTTTTTGATTATGTGTTTGTTTTAAGCTGGAGTCCCTAGGGGTCAGATTTAACTGTTCAGTGAAGCGGCTTTTTCACAGTGGGGTCCAGACCCCTCTCTGAACCTCTCGGGTGCCTCCAGCTTGCCTGCCTGCCTCAAGAATGCAGATGGATCGTGTCTCTGGGCGGTTTCTCTTCCTCTTTCTCACCATCCCTTAAACCACCTCTGCTTTTATTTGCCAAAGAGTTTTCAAGCAGCAGGGACCGTGAACTGAGTTTACTGTCAGGCCTGTGTTCTTGCAGTCTTCAGAAAAGAATATTCCAGAAAGTTGGACCAGAGTTCAGCTCCAGCAATAACTAGTGCTCTTGATGATGCCTCTCAGCTCTAGAAAGAAACCCCTCCCCCCAGCCTTTCTTTCTTCTCCAGCACCTTCAAGACCACCAGAGCCACGGACCAGGACTAGTTGTACTGGCACTAGTTGCCTTCTTAATACCAGGTAGTCTAGGCAGGGATGAACCTGAATGCTTCTCAGATAAGGAAACAAACCCAGCAAAGATGCAGAATGAGTCATTTTAAATAATAATATTAAAGAATATCTGTATCTTGTCCTGAATTTCTCATCAACAGGTTCTGAGCTTCTCAAAGAAAGAAACCTGACTTGTTAGAGTTCTTAGTTACCTGTGTTTTCAGGGTCTTGAAAAGACTAAGGGATGTGTGATGATCCATTTAGCTTTTCCAGTCACCAATTGCCTTGTAAATGACCTGAAATGTGCATGATGTGAAAAATCAAGGTTTATTTTCTGACACTTTATTTTCTTGTCAGAGATTATTTTTCTTTCCTAAGCTTCTTTATCTTAGAGTAGGTATGACAAATAAACAGAATTTTAGTCAATGTGTTTTGTTCTTAACAGCTGTTGTTGAAAGTTTACCAAAGAGGGAAGTTTACAATGATGTTATAAAAGAAGACTTTGGAATCATTTGTATATTTTAATTTGTAAAATATTCCTGTTACCAGATTGCTAAATGGGAAATCGCTAAAATCAAAGTGTATCTTCAAAATCAGGTTTAACTTGAAAAAGGCAACCAACCCAAGGCTGAGAATCAATCCTTGGGGTTGTACTATCTGAAGACCTATTCAGGATTTGGGGGACTGGGCTCCCCTTTCATTTATCAAGTGTTTACTGTGAACTATATCCTAGGCCTTGAGGATACATAGTGAAAAGGCATCATCCCCCGCCCTCAAGATTACTTTGACTGGAGATGTGATATTTAGATACCTTTAATGGATGTATGTAAAAAGAGCATGGTGGATAGAGTTTACAGTACCTGGGGGGAGTTAGCAAAGATTGCATTAAAATTCGTTTTTATCAAAGAGAAGAGTTATGAGCCCAGAAAGAGGACCAGCTCAGTGAACTGTACTTTAAAATTTTGGAGACCCAAGAAAGCATGTTTTAGCGGAAAACTTCAACAAAGAACAAAGTGAAGGCTAAAAGTGTAGTAGACAGTTAGGGAAGATGAGCCTGAATAGGTGCAGGGCAGACCAATTACCACACTGGAGTGTTACCACTCAATGCCTGTGTTCTTATGAGTGGTTTTGAATGAAGACAACCCTCAATCCACATGGCTTTTTTTAAACACAATCATTAGGAGTTATTTAAATGATTTCACAAACGGTTATGAAGACAAACTTAAAACAAGTGTATTCTTTTTGTTTGTTTAGTTGAAAGAAAATCTGTTCAGGTTTTCACAGATGAATTGAACATGTCCATTTGCCCTCAGAAACTGTTAATAAACAAGCTTATGTTGAGGACGTCCCTCACAGGCCAGGTTCCGAATTCTGTCTCGTCCTGGAGAAGCAAAGAGAGAGTATTGTGTACTCTTGAATTTCTGGGTCTAAAGCTAGGTCTTTTTTCTCACTACCTGGAATAAAACCAAACCCTAGTTCCCATCTCAGGCTTAGACTAGCTTAGAACTATTGGTGGGGAAAAAAAAAAAGCTTTGAAACTAAACAAAACAGTCATAATTTAAAGTATTGGCGCCTCAGAGGTTTCTCATCTATAGAAGAGCATGACAATTTCTTACATTGGTTGAAAGGATTAAATTAGAAATGTTCAGAGGACTGCGCCACAGTTTTAGTTCCTCCTCCCTCCTCCCCTCTCAGCAAGTTTGGGTGTGGTCTTTTGCTAAATACACCAAACAGCTGTTGGAATCTCCAGAGCTTGGTTTACAAAGATGAGTAATGCAGCTTCTTGCCTCCAGGAAGTTTCTTTCCTTCTGGAAGTTTCTTCTCTCAAGTTTCTTCCTTTAGTGCTTCTTAAACTGTGATTTAGGGACTAATCACCTGAAAGAATTGTATTCTCATGTCCCTCTCCAGAGACTATCATTTATTAGGCCTCTAGGCCTAATGGGGTCTAGGAATCTTACCTTTTTAATAAAAAAAGCAGTCCAGAGAATACAGATAGATTCCCTGATATTCTGAGAAACTTTGACTTAGAGATGCTAGTAATAGAAATGTAATGTGATGTTTTGTAATAAAGTTATAAAAGAGGATGATACCATGTAAGCTATCCAGGAAGTACGTGCAGGATCTTTTTTTTTTTTAAGAGCTAGAAGGTAACAAAAATATTTTCTTAAAAAAATTTTATTAAGCCCATTTTAAAAATTAAGCTCAATTTTTTAAATGGTTATACAAGGCATTATTCATTTAAGAACTTATAGAAGACTTTCGGTGGGATTATTCTGAGTTGAAATTTGGCAACTCATTAGCTTTGTGATCTTTGGGAAGTTACTTCCTAGCCTCAATTTCTTAACTTAAAAAATACAAATATCTCAATTTACAAAATACTTACTAATAGCCTCTAATACTTACTAATAGCTTCCTCATGAGAATGATATTAGGAATGTAAAGTACCTAGCTGACCTAGGCACCTAACTCTGGCCTAGGTCAGAGAAACAAGACCTTCTGGCCTTGCCCAGAGAAACATGAAGCCTCAGTTTCGGGGAATCCAGACTTTAAAACATGACAGTATCAAGTGCTTAACTGTAGATAATCAAGTGACAACATATAACATACAAGTGAGAAAAGGAATGACCTTGTCACGTTATTGACAAGTCACCCAGGCTGCCGCCACAAAAACTGGGATAAAGGAAAGGCAGAATGGAAGGCCAGAAATTCAGGAAAAGTCCTTTCATGCAGTTGCAAAAAGCAAGAACTTTATTTTGCTATTTTGCTTTGCTTACAGCGTATTTACAATTAAGGGGGCAGCGGAAAGTGGCTTATAGGATCTTGATTATGTGAGGTTCTCCAACATAGGTTAGCTTCAAATGCAAGCTCTTGAAAAGTTAACCCGCCTTAAGTAGCCAGCACCAAACGGGGAGAATTTAATAAAATGGCGTTTGCTGGAGTCTCACAAATACCTCGCAAATCGATCAGCGCATTAACTGGCTGTGTGAGAACTCTCACCAGAGTTCTTGCGCCTGTACCCACAGGGCTTATACCACATTCAGAGGCATCCGCCTGCCTCTCCGCCCACCCCTAAAGGGGTGAGACTCGAGAAGTACTTTTAAGAACGGTTAAATTAAGACTCAAACGAGGCTTGCTGTCAAAGCAGAACTTTGCGCCTACTGGCTCCGCCTGACACTTGTTGAGCTGCACGGTTCAGCTGAAGCGTTGCTACCTAATCACTGTAAAGACGTCCCCAGAGGAGGGCCAAAATGGCGACGGACTCCTCTTGGCACAGCCCTGTTCCCTCCCGGCTCTGGTAACGCCCATCGGCCAAGTGGAGGCGGTGCCTGACCTCCCTCCCGCCACCTCATTGGACTGAACGACTGAGGCAGAGGCCAATTCTCCTCTGCCCACTCCAGGTTTCTTGCCCTCAGAGCTCACGTGGCATTCAATTGGCTTTTATACACGTCAATTTGCGTCCTATCGCGTCTCTTTTCAGTGTTAATCCAATCATAACTTTCCTGGCTGCCCGCCTGATTTCTGATTGGTTTTGATCCGCTTCATCCTATCCCATTCCTGTCTACTTCTTACCTCCTCCCACTAGGACTTTGCCCAGGCACGTCCGAGCTTCTGGTTGGCTGTTGTTCTGTCATTCCAATGAAAACTCTTCCAATCCCTACTACTCACGGAGCCCGCCTGGCAGTTGACTGGCTTCTTCCCAAGCCCATCATCTTTAGTTCCTGCCCACCTTCACTTCCTGCCTCTTTCATTGGCCCCTAAAACTGAGAGGCCGATCTTTTGGGGCGGACACCACGCACGCAACTTTGTCTTACACGCCTTAGAGAGCAAACGAGCCTTGGCATTGGGCAATCTGCTCGTCTTTCTTCTGCAAGTCCCTCCTATCTCCCTCCCTCATTGGGCGGGGCAGCAGTAAAGGGGCGGGGCCTAGGCCGGGCTTGTGGCGCGCTGCTCCCTCCTCCTTACCCCCCCCTCCCTGTCCGGTCCGGGTTCGCTTGCCTCGTCAGCGTCCGCGTTTTTCCTGGCCCCCCCCAACCCCCCCGGACAGGACCCCCTTGAGCTCGTCCCTCAGCTGCTACCATGAGCGGTAAGGATGAGTCCACTCCAAGCTTAGGGGTGGGAGGGGAGTGAGGGGGCGCGCGCGAGGGCCGACCGGGCGGTCCCCGTCGTGAGGGGGGGCGGGCGGGAGGCGGCGGCGGCGGCCTTGGTCCCGCCCGGGGCGGAGGGAAGGGAGGGAGAAGGGGCAGTGGCGGGGCCTCCGAGGAGGAGGAGGGGGATGGGCCACCCGCCCCGGGGGAGGGGGCAGCGTGGCCTCGCCCGCCCCCTGCCCGCCCCGGCCACGGGGGACGGGCCTTACCCCCCACTACTCGGCTGCCCGCCTGAGGCTCCTCCTGCCGGGGGCTGGAGCCGCGGGGGCGGCCCGAGCAGAGCAGGCCCCGCCCGGGCCAACCGCCTCCCTGGTCCGCCCTCTGGTCGCCGCCGGCCCCAAGGCCCTCCCCCCTTCCCCCTCTGCCGTAGATTACCCCTCCCCCCGTAAATTACCCCTCCCCCTACCGTCCCGCCCTTTCCACGCCCCACACCCCGAAACCGCCCTTTCCCTCTAGGGCCCGCCCTCTAGCCTCCCCGAATCGCTAGATTTCTAACCCCTGGACCTCTTTAGCCCCTTTTAGTGTTTATAAATGTTTCCCCACTCAAACTTTTTATCTGTTCTTTTCCCCTTTCTCCTCCTTTCCTCTTGTTACTTTTTACACTTGAGTTTTTCTCTTTCTCCATTTCCTTTGACCCTAGTTTTTAGCAAACTTTCCATCCACCCACATGTTTTATGCCTTATCTATCCTTTTTTTCCCCCAGGTTACTTTTTCAACATGCCCACCGACCCTCGTATTTCCTGTACCAAAAGCACCTTTTCAGTGTTTTCTGAGTTTAATTTTGTGCAAAGGAGAATTGAGGTCCAGTTTTGGCATCACTGAGCCTAGATCACATCCTACTGGTCTGCAACTGTTCCTTCTCCCCGAATCCCTTTTTTTTTTTTTTTTTTAATACTGGCGCCTTTCACCTTCCTGTTAGTCATTTGTTTCATCACAGCCTCTTTTACCATTCTCACTTTACCTTTTGCTTTCTCCAATTTTAAAAGTTATTTAAAGTTTATTTAAAAGTTATTTTAAAATTCTTTTTAGACCAAGATCACTCCATGGATGAAATGACAGCCGTGGTGAAGATTGAAAAGGGAGTTGGTGGCAATAACGGGGGCAATGGAAATGGTGGTGGTGCCTTTTCTCAGGCTCGAAGCAGCAGCACAGGCAGTAGCAGCAGCAGCGGAGGAGGAGGGCAGGTAAGTGATGATCCTGACACAGTGGGGAAGGTGCTGAGAGGCTGTAAATATCCTTAGAGGACTGTCTTTCTACAGAAAAATTTTAAGGGAATGGCTAAACCATTTTATAGATGGGGAAGTAAGCACAGAGAGACAAGTGACTTGGAGATACCCCTAAATGAGAGTTTCAACAGTATAGATAGATCCAAGTTTTTGTTTGGTTGGGCTTTTCTTTTTTTTTCCCCTTTTGCAGTTACACTGTTTATTTTTTGTATACTGCCCCCTGGTCTGGCAAATGGGTATCACTAAAGTAACTCCTTTCCTCTCCCTTATTTCTGGCCAGGAATCCCAGCCATCCCCTTTGGCTCTGCTGGCAGCAACTTGCAGCAGAATTGAGTCACCCAATGAAAACAGCAACAACTCCCAGGGCCCAAGCCAGTCAGGGGGCACAGGTGAGCTTGACCTCACAGCCACACAACTTTCCCAGGGTGCCAATGGCTGGCAGATCATCTCTTCCTCCTCTGGGGCTACCCCTACCTCGAAGGAACAGAGTGGCAGCAGTACCAACGGCAACAATGGCAGTGAGTCTTCCAAGAATCGCACGGTCTCCGGTGGGCAGTATGTTGTGGCTGCCACCTCCAACCTTCAGAACCAGCAAGTCCTGACAGGACTACCTGGAGTGATGCCTAATATTCAGTATCAAGTAATCCCACAGTTCCAGACCGTTGATGGGCAACAGCTGCAGTTTGCTGCCACTGGGGCCCAAGTGCAGCAGGATGGTTCAGGTCAGATACAGATCATCCCAGGTGCAAACCAACAGATCATCACAAATCGAGGAAGTGGAGGCAACATCATTGCTGCTATGCCAAACCTACTCCAGCAGGCTGTCCCCCTTCAAGGCCTGGCTAATAATGTACTCTCAGGACAGACTCAGTATGTGACCAATGTACCAGTGGCCCTGAATGGGAATATTACCTTGCTACCTGTCAACAGCGTTTCTGCAGCTACCTTGACTCCTAGCTCTCAGGCAGTCACGATCAGCAGCTCTGGGTCCCAGGAGAGTGGCTCACAGCCTGTCACCTCAGGGACTGCCATCAGTTCTGCCAGTTTGGTATCTTCACAAGCCAGTTCCAGCTCCTTTTTCACCAATGCCAATAGCTACTCAACAACTACTACCACCAGCAACATGGGAATTATGAACTTTACCACCAGCGGATCAGCAGGGACCAACTCTCAGAGCCAGACACCACAGAGGGTCAGCGGGCTGCAGGGATCTGATACTCTGAACATCCAGCAGAACCAGACATCTGGAGGTTCACTGCAAGCAAGTCAACAAAAAGAGGGAGAGCAAAACCAGCAGACACAGCAACAACAACAAATTCTCATCCAGCCTCAACTGGTTCAAGGGGGACAGGCCCTGCAGGCCCTCCAAGCCGCCCCATTGTCAGGGCAGACCTTTACAACTCAAGCTATCTCCCAGGAAACCCTCCAGAACCTTCAGCTTCAGGCTGTTCCAAACTCTGGCCCCATCATCATCCGGACACCAACAGTGGGGCCCAATGGACAGGTCAGCTGGCAGACTCTTCAGCTGCAGAACCTCCAAGTTCAGAACCCACAAGCCCAGACAATCACCTTGGCCCCAATGCAGGGTGTTTCTTTGGGGCAGACCAGCAGCAGCAGTACCACCCTTACACCTATTGCCTCAGCTGCCTCCATCCCTGCCGGCACAGTCACTGTGAATGCTGCTCAGCTCTCCTCCATGCCTGGCCTCCAGACCATTAACCTCAGTGCGTTGGGTGCTTCAGGAATCCAGGTGCACCAGCTTCCAAGCCTGCCCTTGGCGATAGCAAATGCCTCAGGTAAGACTTGAAATGTTTTGCATTTATCTCTAGAGCTACTTAGCATCTTAGCTGAAACTGTTGAATAAAGAAGAGGGAGTAGAATCTTTTGAGGGCAATACTTCTGAGGGCAAGTCAGAGAAATAGCAATGAAGTCATTTGGAGCTGACTTAATGAAAACTTTTCCCTCTTCAGGTAGTCTGTCCAAAAAGGAGCATTTCTGGGCAGTGTCCTTGGAGTCTCTACTTTCAGTGCCTGGTACTACAGTACAAGAGTGGGCAAACTTTTTCTGTAAAGACCCAGATAGTAAATATTTTAGGCTTTGTGGGCCACATAAGTTCTCAGTTACGTGTACTTTGTTTTTGCAACCTTTTAAAAATATACAATATTCTTACCTTGAGGGCTTTATTTGGCTTGAGGGTTCTTCTTCTGTAGATAGAATGGATTATAAACTTATCTGTAGGGCAGTTATTAAATCATCAGATATTTCTCACAAACCACAAGCAGGGGAAAACTAATGGATTCCAAAGGACTTCAATAAAATAAGTTCCCTGGTTAATCTTTAGTTAACCAGAAGAGCCTACCCTTTGAGGTTTAATTTTTTCAACTTCTGCTTAGCTCGAAAGTATTAATGTGTATTTTTAATAAACTTCCTAGGTGATTTTTTTTTGTTTTGTTTTTGTTTCTTAAGCCTCCTAGGTAGTGATTCTAATACTTCTAGATTAGAGAGCCGCTAGAAAGTGGGTACTTTGAAAGTAGCATATGGTTGAAAGGTGGAAGAGAACAGAAGTGAGGCACAGAGTGGAGTGGGGAGATGGAGTTGAGAGGAATTAGAAGTAAGAACTTTGAAGGGAAAAGAGAAGAGTTGTCAAGGAAGGAGGTGTATATATTGAAATGTATGTTGAACCATTGACACCACTATTCAGTCATTTATTTTGAACTGTATTTTACTAGTATTGGTTAATTTGAAATTTAAAACCTCTATTTAAAATGGTGAGAATTTATTTAGAGTTTATCATTTTAAATTTCATGGTGATAGAACTAATCTTTAATGAAGCACATTAAGATATATATGCATCTTTATATTCTGGCATGATTATAGAAATTATGATGAGAAGTAGTTTAATACCACTGAACTTCTATTGGTGTATCTGTGCGTTTGTTAATTGTTTACTTTTATTATAGAGTTCTCATTCTGTTTAGATTGGTTCTTATGTAAGAGAGGGTAACAAATAGGCAACCATATTTCCTGCCTCCTGCAGTTTAGGAAAATCTGTGATGGGGGCGGTCTGCTCAAGTTCAGTACTTTCTTAACAGTCTTGTAGTAGTATGTTTAAAATTACTGCATTTTGAGCCTTAACAGACAGAAATTTTCTTAGTGAATTGGAGATCTTAACATAGAAGGTTAGAGCTGAAAGAGACCTTAGGAATCATCTCATACTTCTGCCTTATTTTCCAGATAAGGACTTTGAGATACTGGGAAACACATATGTTATGAGACAGACTACTTGCTGTTAGTTCTAAGTCTGGAGCACTCATTACCTATTAACTTTAACTTGGGACAAGAGACTTCATGTTTTAACTTGGGACATCCTTTAGATTGTTAAAAATCTTGTGGAAAAGATACCCTTTGTTACTTCGAAATTTAAGGCTGTAGAGCTGGCAAATGTTTATAGGCTAAAAATTATGTGAGTAAAAATGGGAAAAGTTTAATAAAAACTGAACCTAACAGCTTGGAAAATTAGACATTTTCTGGGTAATCTACATTTGTGTGTGTGTTTTCTCTTTGCTCTTAAGTTATTGAGATTGTTGTAGATAGTATTAATTTGGATCCTTGCAATGTGTAAACGGTTTATAACTCGAACTCTAAGGAACAGTTATGAGATACTTTCATTGCTAAATCATGGTCTGGGGAAGTCTGCCATTTACTTTGTCATAGGATAGGGCTACCTTCTTAGCTGTTGTTGATGGTCTCTGAGCTCTAGAAAATGCATGCCTTTCTATAAGATAGGAGCTGCATGACATTCACTAAGAAGAGAATGAAGCTCTGAAAGGCCATTTTGTGAGAGTTGAGATTGCTTTATTAATAGTGGTTTTTGAAGATATGTGTTTCCTCCTTTCTGGTTAGTCATAGTTGTGCAACATTTTTTCCCCTTCAATTGATCTGACTTCAGTCTTAATGAAAGATAATGCAGTCATTTCCTGGAAGCTTAGTGCTCTTTAGTTGTTGCCTGGCTGCTACAAAGTCTCTCATTTTACCTCTTTTTCTGGTAGATAGTTATTTTATTAGAAAAACTCAGCCTCTTGGCAGTATGATGTAGTGGAAAGAGCCATGAATATGAACTCATGTTGTAAGATAGGTAAGTAGATAGCACTCTGCAAAGGGAGACATTATTTTTAAATGGTTGTGGAAGACTGCAGCTTCTATGTCACTTAATAGATTTAGTCTTTTTTTTTTTTTTTTTTTTTTGGCCCTACAGCATGGCTTCTCATAAGATCCTAGTTCCCTGAATAGGGATTGAACCCTTACACCCCCATCCCCCACCTCTAGCAGTGAAATCGAAGAGTCCCAGCCACTGGACTGCCAGGGAATTCCCACATTTATTATTTTTAAGTCATCTTTTAAAACTTTTCTAAGTTCTCTTGTTGACTTTTTTATGTTTATTTGTTTTCTTGAATATACAGGCAAAGGCACAAACTTAGACCCCAAATCAGGCACCCATCTCTGTATTCCAGTTTTTCACAACTCTGCCACTGGTGGGTGGTAGTGAAGAAGGGACCACCCAGTAATGTGGAATGATCTATGGGCTCTTAGTTTTTGTTTTTATTTTTTAACTGAGCAGCTTTTCTTTTCTTTTTTCTTTTTTTCAAATTAACACTGTCCACTTTATGCTTTTATCAACACTCTTTCCTCTCCTTTGGTAGTTACACGCTCAGATCTCGGTTTTGGGTTTTTTTGTTTTGCTTATTTTAAAGCTTCAGGCTTCAGATTTTTTTCTCAGCCCTGGCTAAGTTCAGAAAACTCTTCCCCAAGGTTGAGGAGGGGCCAGTTTTGAAAGCCTTAGTTTGGATGACTTCGTGGGAGTTCTGCCTAATAAAGAGTACAGGACTGGGCTTTGGCAAGAGAATAAAACATATTTCCTTGATGGCTATAATTCACTCAAGAAGCAAATTTCAGACACTAAAAATAAAAATTTCACATCTGCTCAGTTTTATTGGGGTCAGGAAAATGTCTCCTCTTAGAAGTTAAGTTGAATGCGATACCAGAGTTGGTTTGCCAACAGTGTCGTTAAACTTGGGGTCAGATTGCTGAGACCTATTTTGTTAACAGAGTTGTATTTTAGACTAGTTCATTTGAACATAAGTGTTAAGTAGGTTTAGATGGTTTAAATGTGTCCAGAATTATCATTCTAGTGCAAAGGGTCATACAAGAAAATTTTCTATTTTAAAATAATATACTTTTATTGACTATAACATCAAATGTTTCAGCATCATTTGCTTTTTTTAGTATAATTTTATAAGTGTGTTTTATTTTTGTTTATTTTATTTATTTATTTATTTTTATAAGTGTGTTTTAAATGAAATACACTTATAAAAAGATCTCCTTTAAAATCTAGGTGCTTGATTGATTTGGAAAGACTGAGAAGACAGTCTTGAGACTTTTTCAGTTGCTCCTATTTATTTATTCCAGTGGCTTTCTGTCAATGACGTCATTGTTAAATCACGTTGTATTGTGTAATTTGGTCCTTTTAGTTCTTAATTAAATAACAAGAGCACAAGGGTGCCTAGTGTTTTGGAAAAATTTAGTATCTGTTCTGTTATCAGATCTCCTTTTCCCTTTAATTATTCTACATATAAATGTATATATGTTATTCTAGCATATAAACGTTGGCACTAAAAATGTAGTTCTGTTCATTTCTTGGTTCTAATTGTTTTGTTTTCCCTCCTTGAAAATATTTTAAATGTAAGAGGAACACCTGTAGAAAAGCTATATTACATAATGTTTTGTAAGTTACTGATTTGGGTAAACATTAATAGATAATAATTAGTTGAAAATTTTCAGTTTGCCATTTAATTGAAAAACAAGCATATTTTTCATATTTCTTTTGGAAGGTATGTCAAAATAGTATTATCCCTAACATTTAACCTTATTATACTAGATCTGCAGCGCTGACGCATTATTTAAAAGGTATATGTCCACACTGTGACTACATTGTTAATGCCATGCTAGGTTTTAAGAATTGGTCCCTTTAGAAGACCCTGAAAAAGTTTCTGAAGAAAGTTTTTTTCCTTCAGAGTTGGTTGCAAGTCTGGACTATAATTTGAATTTGTACTACTGCTCCAGTGCTTTTTAAACTCTGGCAATATTACTTGTTTGACAAGTTTGGGTGTACCTATCTGATTTACTCTGAATTTTTCTCACCCTATATCTATGTACAAAGTTAATAATTTAATGTGTACAAAATAAATAATAAAAATATAAAATACCCAGGTCAAGACAAAGACGTACCCTTTTAGAGATGAGAGAATCAGTTAAAAATCTACGTGTTTGAGGGAGTTCCCTGGAGGTCCAGTGGTTAGTACTCAGGGCTTTCACTGCTGTGGGCCTGTGTTCAATCACTGGTCGTGCTTCGAGGTGCAGCCAAACCAAAACTAAAGCAAAGCAAAAAAATCTACATTTCTGAGAAAGAAATTTTTAATAGTTTTCATAGTAAATCAAATGTCTGCTGCAAGTAATCCAGATAAGGTTAAATGCTATTGAGATGGAGCTTTCCAGATTATTCCATGTGTTCTTCATTAACTTGACACTGTTTGGATTGCTTACAAGTTATAGCTCTTTGCAAACATATTATAATTAAACCGGACTCTCCATGGTAATAGCAGTTAAACGCGGATTGCTGGAGTTGGAAACCTCATCCCCTCTAGTACTCTCCTTTTGACAGCCTAAGGTGTAGAAAGATTCAGTGACTTGTCAGAGGTCATTGACAAAATTTACAGTGACAGATCTTTTGACTTCGGATCAATATCATTTCCACTACACTACTACTCTCTTGTAGAAAAATGGATTTGAAAAAAAAAAAGAAAAATGGATTTGTTTTTTGACCCAGTTCAGTTATTTTGAAGAGTTAAATTTGTAACTTAAGACAAAAAATAGAAAAAAAAAGAAGCAAAAAGCATGGTTAAATCAACAGCTTTTTTTTTTTCCAACAGTTTTTTTATAAACTTTGTTATGGATCAGAATTTGTTATAACCAGATCTATTAATTTGAATTTATTTAATCTATAATTGAATGAAATGTAAATAATCAATGATATGATGAGTACATTAAGGAAGGAAGGAGCAAGATGGTAAAAGAGAAGTCAGAGATTTTCATAATCAGTTTTTTGAAAGCATGAAGGTCCGCTGTGTTATATGGGCATGAGAATATTATTCTGGTGGCTCAGTAAAGAATATGCCTGCAATATGGGAGCCCTGCATTCGATCCCTGGGTTGGGAAGATCCCCTGGAGGAGGGCATGGCAACCCAGTCCACTTGCCTGGAGAATCTCCGTGGACAGAGGATTCTGGTGGCCTACATACAGTCCATTGGGTCACAGAGAGTCAACACGACTGAGTGACTAAGCACAGCACACAGCACATTCCCCAACCTCCTTTTTCCCCCCTGCGTGGAAGATGTGATATGTTTCCCTGATCCTAATTTTTTCCTTGATGCACTTGAGACATTTTTATAGCAAACTTTCTCTTTATTGTCCCTATTCTTTTCCATTTTATTCTGAAAATTTCCTTTCGGTGCCTTCCTTCTACTCCATATTTCTGATTAAATAGTACATGCATATCTCTTGATGTACTAGGGGATATGATTTAACAACCTTTTTTTTTTTAAATAAAATTATGTATTTTTAGCTGTGCTGGTTGCTGTGCGTGGGGTTTCTCTAGTTGCGGCAAGTGGGGCTACGCAAGTTGCTGTGTGCAGGCTTATTGTGGTGGCTCCTCTTGTTGCAGAGCCTGTGTTCTAGGGTTCAGGGGCTCAGTGGTTGTGGTGCATGGTCTTAGTTGCCCCTCAGCATGTGGAATCTAGTTCCCCAAGAGATTGAACCCATGTCCCCTGTGTTGGCAAGCAGATTCTTAACTACTGGGCCACCAGGGAAGTCCTAAAGAAACCTTTGAGAAACTGTATAGGGCCTGATTTTGTCCAGGCCCTAGACAGACAATGCATAATATTTCTTAACAGTTACTGATGGTACATCTGAAAGTAATCTGCTTAGGATTCTTTGGCAGTTTCTTGCACTTGTAAAGAAAAATGTACTTTAAATGTATACAGACCACTTGTCTTTTTTTTTTTTTTTTTAATCTTTATTCATCCCATTTGTCTTAAAGAAGGTAAAAATAAAAAGCCTGTAACTCTGAAAACTGTATTTGGAAATTTTTTATATCATTGAGAAATTTTTTTGCTTCTTTTGGTATTCTTTTAAAAGATTATCTATTGGCATTATTACATTTTGAATGACCTCCTTATTTATCCTTAAATGCTGTTAAGAAATGCAATAATACTCATGGTTCAGTGAACTTACATAGGCATTTACTGAACACCAGTATACTTAGTAATGTTAACTGCTCCCTACAGGCTTAAGAATTAGATGCAAAAGTGTTAAGTGGAAGTGGGTTTTAATTTTTGATGCTTCGTTCATAGACAAGTTTAATGAAATTTATTGAGCATTTATTGTATGTCAAATGTGTTAGGCTCTTGGAATTCATTGAAACAGGTGATGTTGTCCCTTGCCTTCTTGGAGCTCCAGTTGCTGTTGTGCTACAGTTACCTACATATAGTGCATTTTAGGGGGGACCAGTTCAGAATCTACCTGCGATGTGGGAGACCTGGATTTGATCCCTGGGTTGGGAAGATCCCCTGGAGAGGCAACCCACTCCAGTATTCTTGCCTGACAGAGGAGCCTGGTGGGCTGTAGTCCTTGGGATCACAAAGAGTTGGATACATCTGAACAACTAACCATACGTACAGTTTTTACAACTAATCCTGAGAGTTAGAGCAAAATATATGAGATAATAGGGCCCCACAGTATTTTGGATTTAAATTAGTCTCCTTGTACTGTGTCATATATTGTCAGGTTGTTAATTTTTAATTAAAAATGTTGTCATGCCCTTTAAATACTTAAACTGTTTTTGCCTGTAACTTTGGCTCAAGTTTGTAAAAGCAGACGCATGGCAAGAGGGAAGAGATTTGTATAAATTTTGTGATGTACTTAATGATATTTTTCTTTGGTCACTATTAAATCCCTGGCATTTATGTAGTTTTAGGGAAAAATTGTTTAAGATGAAAGAATATACAAGGCAATATAGTTTTTTTCTAAACTGATTTTTTTTTTCTTATTTATTTGTCTGTGTCAGATCTTAGTTGAGTCATGTGGGATCTTTTGTTGAGGCTCACAGACTCTCTAATTGTGGTGCATGGGCTCAGTAGATGGGCTCTGTCATCGTAGTGCTTGGGATCATTGTTCCGTGGCCTGTGGGATCTTAGTTCCCCAACCAGGGATCAGATCCGTTTTCCTTGAGTTGCAAGGCGGGTTCTTAACCACTGGACCACCAGGGAAGTCCCTAAGTAATTATTTTTAGATGTGGTAAAAATCATATAACATAAAATTTACCATCTTAACCCTTTTAAGTGAACAGGTCAATAGTGTTAGGTATACTCATGTTATGCAACAGGTCTCCAAAATTTCTTCATCTTAAAAATCTAAACACTAAAAAAAAAAAATCTAAACACTGTCTATACCTCTTAAGATACTTATTTCCCCTCCTTTCCCAGACCTTTGCAGCCATTATTCTACTTCGTATTTCTATGAATTTGACTACTAATGTATACCATACAAGTGGAATCATACAGTATTTGTCTTTTTGCAACAAGCTTATTTCATTTAGCATAATGTCTCGTAAGCTCATCCACTTTGCAGTATGTGACAGGATTTCCTTCCTTTTAAAAAAATTCATTTATTTATCTATTAATATTTATTTATTTAGCTCCTCCAGGTCTTCATTGGAGCACACGATATCTTTAGTTATAGTATGTGAGCTCTTAGTCCCAGCACATGGGATCTAGTTCCCTGACCAGGGATTGAATCTGAGCCCCCTTCAGTGGAAGCAGAGAGTCTTAACTTTGGAACCTCTTGGGAAGTCCCAAGCATACTTTTAAAGATAAATCATTCTTAGGTAACTGGTTATTGCTTACCTTTTTATTTTGATTCCTTATACACAAACGACCACAGAAAGCAAAGATGGCTTGTTGCTGGCAAGCATTTCCCTTTTTGAAATTGATTCATTGACCCCTGTGAGCCCCAGAAAATGACAATTGTCCTCTTATCCCATATGGGATATCCTCCTCTTTAGCTCATATAGAGTTTTAGGAAATTGTAGCATGGCCAGGTATCTTGGTGTAGTGGTAATTAATCTTTTAGTCAAATACCTGATCAGAGCTGTCTTAAAGCACTAACATATGATGACATTGTATTATTTTTAACTGAAATGTGAAATTCAGATGCATCCAGACTTTAATTACTAATAGGTCTTTGATTTATTCCTGAAAGCATCATGATGACTAATTAATTTAAGTCTTAAAATTTTATTAGAATTACCAGGATAGAGGTATTATAAAATATTACTCTATTACATTATCCAGATGTGTCTTACCATTAAAATTTAAGAACTGGGCATTTAAAATTTTAAGAAATAGGCACATGCAATAGAGATTATATGAAATAGGCACCTTCATTTCCAGTGCTACTTTCTTAGTATTGAAAATTATTACTCCATGGACTATTTCAATCATTACTTTGCTTACAAAGGAATTTGATGCTATTTAAAGTGGTACTGGGGCTTCCCTGGTGGCTCAGTGGTAAAGAATCCACCTGCCAATATAGTGGACACAGGTTCCATCCCTGATCCAGGGGGGATCCCACATGCTAAGCTCATGTGCCACAACTATTGAGCGTGTGCTCTAGAGCCCAGGAGCCACAACTACTGAAGCCCACTTGCCCTAGAGCCTGTACTATAATAAATAAAATAAATAAAGATTTATTAAATGAATAAATATTCAATAAATAAAAGTGGTACTGGGACTTCCCTGGTGGTCCAGAGGCTAGTATTCTACATTCCCAGGACAGGGAGCCCAAGTTCAATCTGTGGTTGGGGACTAGATCCCGCATGCTGCAACTAAAGATCCTATGTGACATAACTAAGACTCAGAACAGCCAAATAAATATTTTTTTAAAATATTAAAAGTGGTACCAGCCAAGAGATTTGTCCATTTCCAAAAAGCTAAGCATCAAACTTACAGCAGACTTTTTTTTTTTTTTGCTCCATAAAACCTCAGTATTATAGATAACTTTGTCCAGAATGATTCTCTTGATGACAGTGTCACTGAAGGATTACTAATGTTGCATCATCTGAAAACCCCCTCATCAAAGGAGGACATCCCAGGGCCACTGTAGAGGATTGTTTGGACCTACTTGGCATTGTGCTCAGCATGTTCTACAGTATTGTACATAGAGGAAACCAAAATTTTGGGTTGATCAAAAAGTTTGTTCGGGTTTTTCCATAAGATATGATGGAAGAACCTGAACAAACTTTGGCCAACCCAATTAAAGGTTATGTTTGGAAAGCATAAGCTTCTGTTCGGAAGTCAGGTTTAGAGGTTTTTTCTAGTTCTGGTTCAAACAGCACTATCAGGCCCTTGCAGTTGCATTCTGAAACCTGAAATGGAAGTTGATGATTAAACCTACTGCTGCACATGAATAGGTGTGTTTATGAATGAGTCATATTGTGTCATGTCTCCTGTTTTCTTATATCCCCTCCCCACTACCCCTATTTCTATTCCCAACCTCCTGTGAGACATTGGTACTGTGAACAAACTCAGGTGCTTGCTAAGGAGAACTCTTTTTTTGTTGTTGTTACGCAGCTGTTAGGAGGGAAAATGAAATGACTCTTTGGAAGTACAATATAAAAATCCACAAAATTATTGCGAGATTGGAAACAGTTGTTGGAAAGTTATTCTGTTTAGTTAGTACTATTTTGGATGAGAAATAGATGACTGATTGTAAGTGGGATCTTAGAGCCAGAATACTGTGGGGTTGTGTTTTAAATGTTGTTTTTGCAGATGAACACATCTCACATCCTGTGTCGTATAAGGGGATACAGTTTAGCTGGATGAAGTAAGTCCAGTTCTGAAACTAGCAGTAATTGAAGATCCTTTGTGAAAGGAAAAGTGTGTCCTGAGTGAGATACTCAGTATAGACAGGGGAGTGACATACTAGGATCCAAATCATAGCTTTGCTTCTTAACTGGCTGCGTGACTGAGGGGAAGTTCTTCATCCTCTCTGTACAAGAAGAGGGTCAGTATAGTATTTACCCCCATGGAATTACTAGGATTAAATGAGGGCGATAACATAATATTGATCCTCAACACACTTTAGTGCCCATAGCTCAATAGAAGTTCTGTCCTACCATTCAGTTAAAAGTAGGATTTTGATTACTTAGCTGAAGGCTGCTCTTTCAAGTTGTGTCTAAGATCTTTGCGTTCCTTCTTGCCCATTATATTTCTTGCCCATTGGTGTAGTCATTAAACTACAACAACTGCCAAAGGAAGTAAACTCGAGCCAGTATGCTTTGTTCTTTCATAAACCATTCTAGTAAAAACAGTAGTTGGATTACCCATGAATTTTCTGTTTCTTTATCTCTTGTTGGCTTGGTTATAAACTTGGTGCAGATTGTTTGCTAGAAAAACATTCTTGATGAACACTTTTGTTGACTCTCCACCTAATGATAATTAGGTTTCTTAATTTTTGTTTCAGTGAGTTATTTTTCTGTCCCTGTGTTCTTGAGTTGTTTGGTTTTCTGTATGTTAAGACAATTTTATTTTTTCCTTTTACCTTTCTAGAACTTGGTTTTACTAAATCATTGTTTTACTTTCTTTTTTACTCTCAGCTAATTCCTGTCTCACCTGTCTCACCCCCTCACCCCAAAAAGGCCCAGCCCTTCAAAAATGATTGTGAAATGATTTAGGACATCTAGGCAGGTTTAAAGGATAATACCATGGGATTTTTTTTTTTTACCTATATCCCAGTTCACAAAATGATATATTACAAATATTAAAGCTCACAAAATCTGCCCTCTTAAAATTTTAAAAAATTGCTGTTAATTGTGTGGTTTTATCAATTAATGAATGTGTGTAATGAATGTGTGTAAACTCATTTGTTTTAATCTTCTGGTGCAAAAGGAGAGTAGAAAACTGAGAAAAATTGGTTAGGGCTGAACTGACTTAAGTTAGTGATTTTGGAATTTCTTGACTTCAAGGATGATGATTATATTCTTCTCACTTCTTTGTGGTAATGTAGATTCTTTTTTTTTTTTCCCTGCACCTACCTGTCTTGGTAATGTAGATTCTTAAGTGTACAAATACATACAGATATCTGAGACATTTGGTAGCTATTCTTTGTACAGTTTTAGGTATGTCAGTGTTTTAGATCTTAAATGCCTACAGGAACAGGGCAGGAACCACCTCTGTTTTTCTTTATACAGAGCATGTTTGGTAGCACAAACCTATGGGTACAGAGTAACTTATCTAACGGGAAAACACTGGTTGCTCACAAAGGACTGCTATGTAAATTACAGTTCAGTATGGAAAATGGGAAAATTCAAAGCATTCACTATATAGAGATCTCTAGAGCTAAAATGAGAAAACTTGTTCATTCACTTAGTCATGTCTGACTCTTTGCAACTCCATGGAGGGCTTCCCTCATAGCTCAGTCAGTAAAGAATCTGCCTGCAATGCGGGAGACTCGGGTTCGATTCCTGGGTCGGGAAGATCCCCTGGAGAAGGAAATGGCAACCCATTCCAGTGTTATTGCCCAGAGAATCCCATAGACAGAGGAGCCTGGCAGGCTACAGTCCATGGGGTCGCAAGAGTCAGACACGTTAAAAAAAAAAAAAGAGTCGGACACAACTTAAGGACTAAAGAGAGAGAGAGAGGACTGCATGCAGCATGCCAAGCTTCCCTGTCCTTCACTTACTCCTGGAGTTTGCTCAGGCTCATGTCCATTGACTGGGTGATGCTGCTCTCCGACCTTCTCATTCTCTGTCACCCCCCTTCTCCTCCTGGCCTCAATCTTTCTCAGCATCAGGGTCTTTTCCAATGAGTCAAATCTACACATCAGTTGGCCGAAGTATTGGAGCTTTAGCATCAGTCCTTCCAGTGAATATTCAGGGTTGATTTCCTTTAGGATTGACTGGTTTGATCTTTTTGCAATCCAAGGGACTCTGAAGAGTCTTCTCCAGCACCACAATTCGAAAGCATCAATTCTTTGGTCCTGGTCCTCAGCCTTCTTTAGGGTCCACCTCTCACATCCATACATGACTACTGGAAAAACCATGGCTTTTGACTATACATACGTTAGTCAGCAAAGTGATGTCTCTGCTTTATAATAAACTATCTAGGTTTGTCATAGCTTTCCTTATAAGGAGCAAGCATCTTTTAATTTTATGGCTGCAGTCACCATCCATAGTGATTTTGGAGCCCAAGAAAAAAAAATCTGTCACTGTTTCCTTGTTTTCTCGTTCTGTTTGCCATGAAATGATGGGACCAGATGCCGTATCTTAGTTTTTTGAATGTTGAGGTTTAATCCAGCTTTTCACTCTCATCAAGAGGCTGTTTAGTTCCTTTTCACTTTTTGCCATTAGAACGCTATCATCTACACGTCTGAGGTTGTTGATATTTCTCCCGGCAATCTTGATTCCAGCTTGTGTTTCATCCACCCTGGCATTTTGCATGATATACTCTACATAGACGTTAAATAAGCAGGGTGACAATATACAGTGTTGACGTACTCTGTACAAATTTTGAACCAGTCCATTGTTCCATGTCCAGTCCTAACTGGTAAGGTGGTTTGGTATTCCCATCTCTTTTTTAAGAGTTTTCCAAAGTTTGTTGTGATCCACATGACTTCATTCATGTAATCAGTGAAGCAGAAGTAGATGTTTTTCTGGAATTCCTTTGGTTTCTCTATGATCCAGCAAATGTTGGCAATTTGAAGTCTGATTCATCTACTTCTTCTAAATCGAGCTTGTACCTCTGGAAGTTCTCAGCTCACTTGCTGTTGAAGCCTAGCTTGAAAGATTTTAAGCATTATCTTTGATGTAGGAAAAAATATTTTTAATTCAATTTTTTATTTTTGGCCATGCTGCTCAGTTTGTGGGATCTTAGTTCCCCAACCAGAAACTGAACCCAGGCTAAGGCCGTGAAAGCTTGGAATCTTAAGCACTAGGCCACCAGGAAACTCCCTAAATATATATATATTTTTTTTTTTCTCTAAATATATTTTTAAGTAACTTGTTTAAGTGGTACTGGTGAAAGCATTAAACAATAAAAATAATTCAGAAAGTAAAATAAAAATTAATTGAACTTTAACTATTCAAAGATAATCATTGTTGAAATTTTGGTGCTCATCCTTCCAGCCATATTTTTGTACCTTTGTGTACAATTTACAAAGAAGTCTATACATTGTTTTATTAATACTAAAATAGTATTATACTCTTTACAGTGCTTCATAATATTATTTTTACTGAACAGTATATTATATACATTTTTCATAAGTAATAAATATCATCATTTTAAATAATTGTATGGAAATTTCATGGTATGTTAGTATTAGGATATGCTTAACTCTACTGATGTACTTTTTTTCCACCTTAAAATTTCATTGTTACAAGTAATGCTGTGATGAACATCACTGTTCATACTTTTTAGATTAAAATTTTATTAAGTGAGTGAGTGTATTCCTAGGTATATTTCTAAGAGAAATGAAAACATACATCCACACAGAAATGTATGAAAACACACATCCACACAGAAATAGCAGCACTGTTCATAATAACTGAAAGGTGGAAACAACCTGAATGTGCAGTGGGTAAATATAAGTAACATATCCATTTGATGAAGTATTATTCAGCCAATAATATTGGTTTATGTGTGTTAATATATAATGGCTATGTTGCAGCCTTATTGCTTTCAGTAATTTTTAGTGATTTTCCAGGTATATTGTCATCTACAAATAATTTTACCTACTCCTTGCTAATATTTACACCTCAATTCATTCTTGTTAAATAACAGTCACAATAGTAGGGATCCTTGTTTTATATTTCACTTCCAGAGGAGTGATTTTAAATTACTGTGTAATATTTTATCAAGTTGTTTGCCACAGCTTATTTCTCTTTTGTTGTATTAAATACTCAAGTAGTTTCAAGATTTATTTATTTTTAATATAGAATATAATAAAAAAAAATATAATAGAGGGTACAGTTTTCTCATTTGAAGTCATTTTCTTAGAATAAGAATACTCAGGAGTATGTTTGCTGATTGGTTCATATACATAATCAATATTAAAAGAACAGAGAGCAGAAAGCTCAAAATATATTAAGTAAAATGCCATAGTAAGCAAAAGTTGAAGGAAACCTTTTAGGAAAAGGAGTACATAGATGCATAAATGAGCATCGGTATATTTTCATGGAGTAACTTTTCTGTCTTTTTTCCATTTCTCATACTGTCATTGACAGTTTAAAACTGTGATGTGTTTCTGTAACACTGGGGCTTTTAGTACTTATCTAGTAATCTGGACAAATTAAGATGAAGGGAAATTTAGTTATATTAAAAGTTACCTTGGAGTTTATGGTGGGGGAGTGTTAAAGTATCAGCTGTACTACATCATATTACATAATTATACTGTGGGCATTACTCATGCATAAACTTAGCCCTATCATTAAAAGGTCCCCAACATGTAAGTGCCTATTTACATGTTCACTTTAGGCATCTCAAAATAGTATGGATCCGAGTTACTTTTTTTTTTCGTGGCTGTGCCATGTAGCATATAGAATATTAGTTCCCCGACCAGGGATCCATCCTGCACCCCTTGCCCTGAAAGTGCAGCGTCTTAATCACTGGACCATCAGGAGTCCTCTAAAGAGTTACTTCTTAATATTGGTTCAGATTTTTATGCTTAATGCTACTGTATTATGATTACAAATCTGTAAAGGTTATTTGTGCAGATAAATAGTAATTGAGGGGAAGATGGAGAAAGATAATAATTTGTTGGGATGGTAGAATTTTGGATATATTCACCCCCTTTTTTGGAGAAGGAAATGGCAACCCACTCTAGTATTCTTGCCTAGAGAATTCCATGGACAGAGGAGCCTGGTGGGCTACAGTCCATGGGGTCGCAGAGAGTCAGACACAACTAAGTGACTAAACGACCACCACCACCACTGTTAATAGTACTTTATTATTACTATTCTACTTATATTTTTAAGAATCTTATTCATAGGGGAAAAGGGTGGGGGAAAGGATTGTTGGGTAGTTCGGGATTGACATGTACACACTGCTATATTTATCTATTTTATAATGTCTTTGTTATTTTTGGTCGTGCTGGGTCTTCATTGCCTGCATGTGGGCTTTTCTCTGGTTGCTCAGAACAGGTGCTACTCTCTAGTTGTGGTGCGCACGCTTCTAATCCTGGTGTCTCCTGTTGCAGAGCACAGGCTCTCAGCACACAGAAGTCAGTAGTTGCCGCACGTGGACTTCAGCAGTTGTGGCTTGTGGGCCTTAGAACTTGAGCTCAGTAGTTGTGGCATATGGCTTACTTGCTCTGCAGCATGTGGAATCTTCCCGTACCAGGGATCAAACCCATGTCCCCTTCATTGGCAGGTGGGTTCTTATCCACTACGCCACCAGGGAAGTCCCACAGTGCTGTATTTAAAATAGATAACCAAGGACATCCTTGGTGGTCCAGTGGTTAAGACTGCGTTTCCACTGCGGAGGCTGTGAGTTCAGTCCCTGGTCAGGGAACTAAGTTCCCACATGCCATGTGGCACAGCCAAAAATAAACAAATAAATCACCAACAAGGACCTACTCTATAGCATAGGGAACTCTGCTCAATATTATGTAACAACCTAAATGAGAGAAGAATTTGAAAAAGAATAGATGCATGTATATGTAAACTGTATCAGTTGCTGTACGCCTGAAACTGTCATAACTGCTCATCAACTATACTCCAGTGTAAAATAAAAGGTTAAAAAGAAAGAATTTTATTAGAACCTGGTGGTGGTGGTGTAGTTGCTACATTGTGTCCCACTCTTTTGTAACCCTGTGAACTGTAGCCCCCAGGCTTGTCTGTCCATGGGATTTCCCAGGCAAGAGGACTGGAGTGGGTTGCCATTTCCTCCTCCAGGGGATCCTGGTAGATAGCTACTGTTACTAATTTTTCTTCCGGACCCACTAGAGAAATTAATTTGGTCTTGTTACCGAGAACCTCTAGGGTATTTGAGTATGAAGTACTTCTCTTTACTGTATATATCTGTGCTTTGCTTCAGCATTCTTTCATGCTCTTATCATCACACAGCATCTCCTTGCTATATTTTATCTAGGAAATTTTCTGAAAACATGAAATTTTATCCACACTTTTTCTTTTCAAAACTACACTGTGCATTCAGAACAGTTATTTTTGCATTACTAATCAACCCCAAGCAATTTTTAATGGTAATTAATGAATTACATATAATTTGAAGACTTCAATATGATTATCCTTTTTCAGTGGTAAATCCAGTGAGTAGAAACAAAATGTTAGATTAGTATGCATTTTATTCTTTGCTTTACAGTATTTTATTGTTGCTATTTTAAACACTAATGATTGAATTTGATGTTAAATCTCCCTTAGATAAATTTAAAATAACATACTGTGGATAGTAAGGGTATATGTATAGATGGGAGGAAAACAACATTAAAATTCACATTTAACCTTTCTTTCATTTTCTTAATATATAGTGATTTATTGAGCATCTCCTAAGTGCCAGGAACAGTGCTAGGTAATATTAGTAGTTATCTCAATATCCTTTTTGCCAGTGAAGGCTCAGAGAAGTTCCTTGGCAGAAAGTGATGAAACCAGGAGTCATACCTAGGTTTGTCCAATTGTACCGTTATAGTGCATTACAGTGCATGTAATGGCCCTTATTAATTTTAATCATCAGAGGATCTCAGTAATTTAAAATGTCAGTTGTTGAATATAAACAGTTAGTTAGAATTAATTGTGTTCATCTGTTTTTTTTTTCTTTTTTTTTTTTACCTCTCTACTGCTTGGTGTGTGGGGTCCCCTGCATTGGAAGTGTGGGGTCTTAACCACTGGACCGTCAGTTCATCTAAAGTGTGTCTTAATTTTTTTTTCACCGTGCTGCACTGCTTGCAGTTCTTTGACCAAGGAGTGAACCTGGGCCCTGAGCAGTGAGAGTACAGAGTCCTAACCCCTGATCTCCAGGGAATTCCCGGCTTTGTTCTCTTAACCTTTATGTTCCTCCTCCACAGCTTTCCTCTGGTATATATTAACATATATTTGAATGAATTTTATTTTATTTTTAAGTTTGTTTACTTGGCTACGGCAAGTCTTTGCAGCACTAGGAATTTTTTATCTTCCATCTTCGTTGAGGCATACAGGATCTTTAGTTGTGGTATTCAAACTGTTGGTTGAGATATGCAAACTCTTAGATACAGCATATGGATCTAGTTCCCTGACCAGGAATGGAACCTGGGCCCCTTGCATTGGGAACTCAGAGTCTTGGCCACTGGACCACCAGGGAATTCACTAAATGAATTTTTAATCATAAGTCTGAATAATAATAGGTAATTATAATTAGTTTGGGAGGGATGTTAAAGTGAATCCCCTTTCCCAGGATATCAGTTATGGTGAGAGCTGGGAGGAAAAAGACAATTCTTGTTCATTTCTTTGTCTTGAAAATTCACTATGGAATGATGTTGACAGAAATGAGAAGTAGATGAAAGTCTTGGAATTTATAAGAACTTCAGTATTTTACTAATAATCAAATTTTCAAATCCTTAGTTTTCTTGGAGATGAAAAATAGGGATATATGTAGCTTTGGAATCATGATGGTTGATGGAGAGACATCTGAATTATAGTTCTTTAAATGGTTGCATTTCAAATTGGTGCATATACTGCACATCCATGCCCATCTTTGTTTCTTAAACCTCTGCCCTTGGAGGGTGGGCTTTTAAAACATCTATCACTTAGTTACAGTGACACCTACTGGTAAAAGCCTTTGCCATTATTGTGTAGATTGCCCTGTACTTAAGGAATTAAGGGCTTCCCTGGTAGAGGGATTGGGGGCAGGAGGGGAAGGGGACGACAGAGGATGAGATGACTGGGTGGCATCACCGACTCGATGGGCATGAATTTGAGTAAACTCCGGGAGCTGGTGATGGACAGGGAGGCCTGGCGTGCTGCAATTCATGGGGTTGCAAAGAGTCGGACATGACTGAGCGACTGAACTGAACTGAACTGGTAGCTCAGCTGGTAAAGACTTCACCTGCAATGCAGGAGACCCTGGTTCAATTCCTGGGTCAGGAAGATCCGCTGGAGAAGGGATAGGCTACCCACTCCAGTATTCTGGGGCTTCCCTGGTGGCTCAGCTGGTAAAGAATCTGCCTGCAATGCAGGAGACCTGGGTTCGATTCATGGGTTGGGAAGATCCCCTGGAAAAGGGAATGCCTACCCACTTAAGTATTCTGGCCTGGAGATTTACATCGAATGTATAGTCCATGGGGTCACAAAGAGTCTGACAGGAGTGAGCGACTTTCACTAAGGAATTATCTTCATACTCTCTGAACAGTTAATACACACAAAAATGGGAAGATGCATAGACTAATTTTTTTTTCTGCTGTGTAGGTGTTTTTAATGATAAAAGTTACAGAATTATACTATAGAAAATATGAGAAAGGGGAAAAAAACAAAACTAATAGCACTGCCCATTGCAGTCACCGATTTGGTGTGACCAAATTGCTCTACTTTATATAAATTTTAATGTATGTGTTTCTTTAGCATAAATTTCTTAGGATGCCTGTAATGTGTTTCTTGGTTTGTTCAGTAATAATGTAGCATAAGCATTTTTTCTAGGTTGTTGTAATATAGCCCTATCATTAAAGGATAATATAGCATAAGTATTTATTCTGAGTTGTTCAATTAATAATAATTTTGCTGACTGCCTAGTAGTCCATCTGGTTACTTGAACAGTTTATTTACATTTTAATCCATTTCGTGTATTGCTGTTGTAAATCATTTGATGAATATCTCTTCAAATGACTCTTTCCATGTGTTTGCTAAGTTGCCTCAGTCGTGTCTGACTCTTTGCAACCCTGTGGACTATAGCCTCCCAGGCTCCTCTGTCCATGGGATTCTCCAGGCAAGAATACTGGAGTGGGTTGCCATTTCCTCCTCCAGGGGATCTTCCCATCCCAGGGATCAGGTCTTGTACGTTGGCAGGCAGGTTCTTTACCACTAGCCCCACTTGGGAAGCCTGACATTTTCCATAGTTGGATTTTTTTCAATGATGAGCATTTTTATGTACTCTGACCTTTCCCCTAATAAATCGTTGTTGTTGGCTGTGCTGGGTCTTTGTTGCGGTGTGCAGGCTGAGTTGTCCTCCAGCATGTGGGATCTTAGCTCCTCCACCAGGGATCAAACCCACATCCCCTGCATTGGAAGATGGATTCTTAATCACTGGACCATTCGGGAAGTCCCATTAATCCTAAATACTTTTTTTACCCATGCCTTTTTGTTTACTGGAACCACTGCCCTACTTTAGACATTTATTACCTCTCGACCAGTATATTCCATTTTTTTCCTTCTAACACTCTCCCTCCCAATTCTAATATTTCTCTTAATAAAGTGTTTTATTACCACTTTATTATACAAATTATAGGACAGATATTATACTTGTTGGTTTCATTTAGTATCTTCCCAAGTGAGATAATGAAGCTGGGAAGCTCAGCAATGGCCAGGATTATATCTAACTCTCTCCAGAGCTTAATGTAGTATCTGGCATATGTCCTTATTTGTTGCGTTAAATATTAGTCACATCTTAAAGACATACCCTATATTGCCCATGTGACCTACACACATAGGAAACATGCTGTTTCCTTGGCTGATGTGTGAAAGTGCTTATCTATCCATACTCTGTCTACCATCACCTTTAAAAAAAATCAGTCATTTAAATATCTGAAAAAAAAAAAAAAATCTGTCTTGCATCTAATGATATCACCTGTTTTGAAGTTCATCTCTTCACCTTCATCCTCACCCTACTCCACCATCATCCCACACTCCACTACTTTCCTTTATGCTGCTCGTAGTCTTCCTTTTGCCTGGAACTATCCTTCCCTTGCCAACATTCTTCACTTGGCTAACTCCTATGCATTTTTTGAAATTTGGCCCAAATCTTGGTTCCGTTAGGAAACAAGTCTTCTCTGAAATTCTAGACTGGAGAAATTACCCTTTTCAGTTCTGGAAAATCTTTGAATGGCTTTTAGTATAAGGTTTATATTGTTGTTTTCAAATTATCTGTTTCTCTCTTCTCTAGTGAACTACAAGCTCTTCCACAGTGAAAACTATTTCTTTGAATCTTCTGAGCTTAGTGTAGTACCTGGATCAGTAGACAGTAAGTAATTGATAAACATTTCTACAGATTGTTGTTAGGGAGTCCACATGGCACTGTAGGTATAAGGTCTTAAGGAAGTTTGTATGTAGGAAACCCTATAAACTATCATTTATACATGTCTATGTGTATAAAATACGCTATGATGATTAACAGGAAGTATTTAATGTGTAATTAAGTAAGTTTAGAAACAAGATATATATATATATATATGTGTGTGTGTGAATTTTTCTAGTGCATAACTTACTGATGAATCAGCAAGTGTTTGCATTCTGGAACAGAAGGAAATTAAATTTCTGGTGCCCATTCTTTATTCTTTTTAAACAATTTCCATTTATTTATTTTTGGCTGCACTAGGTCTTTGTTGCTGCACTCAGGCTTTCTCTAGCTGCATCGAGTGGGGCTGCTGTTGATTGCGGTGCTCGGGCTTCTGTACTCGCAGCACGGAGGCTCAGGAGTTGTGGCACACGGGCTTAGTTGCTCTGTAGCATGTGGGGTCTTTCCAGACTAGGGATCCATGTACCCTGCACTGGCAAATGGATTCCTATATACTGTACCACCAGGGAAATCCCACACTATGGAAGTTTTTATTTCTTGATTTGGAGCCATATTCTGGATACTTTGTTCTTCATGTATTGTTACCAGTATTCTGTTTCAATGTAGCGGAAGACACACAAACACTTTGTGGTCTGAGATATTATTCTTTGAGTTAAATCTGTTGTGTAAAATGAAACATTGAGAAAACCCAGTGTGTGCTTGATATAGGTATAGTTGTCAAGTTTAGTCTTACTGTATTAATACTCAACGAATTAAAGAACACAATGTTCCCAAAGTCATTTCAGAAAGCAGATAAATAAGGAAGTGTATGGGAACCACCCTTTTGGAAATTATTGAAAAGATTCTTATTTCATCTTATTTTAGTATTACCCAAGTTTTTTTCTCAGAGAAGAATAGGGTGTTTGACTTGCCATGTGGTGGTCTTGAAAGTTCATAACTTCAGCACACTTTTTTCACTTTGAGGAAACTAAAAAAGTGAGTAACTGCCATGGCTGTTTCAGAAACTGATGCTCGAGGCAACCGCTGAGTTGGGCAAGACTGTCATTAAGCTGTGCCTTTGGTTTACTAGTTATTTTAATCATGGAAAGGAAAATCTTTAATTTATTTCATTGCCTAACCAGTACCACATTTTAAGATAAAACTGTTCTTTTTCTAAAACTGTTATTAAAAGAGGCAGGAAATAGATTCCGGTCTGATGTTGATACTCTGTTGACGTTTTATCCCTTCTTTTTGTTAATTGAAATTAAAAGTTGTTCATTCATTATACAGAGTGAAGTAAGCCAGAAAGATAAAGAACATTACAGCATACTAACACATATATACGGAATTTAGAAAGATGGTAACGATAACCCTATATGCAAAACAGAAAAAGAAACACAGAAGTACAGAACAGACTTTTGAACTCCGTGGGAGAAGGTGAGGGTGGGATGTTTCAAAAGAACAGCATGTATATTATCTATGGTGAATCAGATCACTAGCCCAGGTGGGATGCATGAGACGAGTGCTCGGGCCTGGTGCACTGGGAGGACCCAGAGGAGTCGGGTGGAGAGGGAGGTGGGAGGGGGGATCAGGATGGGGAATACGTGTAACTCAATGGCTGATTCGTGTCAATGTATGACAAAACCCACTGAAATGTTGTGAAGTAATTGGCCTCCAACTAATAAAATAAAATTTAAAAAAATAAAAAAATAAAAAAATAAAAATAAAAGTTGTTCATTCTATCTAACCCCATTCTCAGTTTTCTTAGTTTGAAAAAATTTGAAGTCATTGTAGGGGTCCAGGAGGATATTAATTTTTGACTGTCTTCTAACCTAAAGAGGGCTAGAGATTTAGTTTTAGTAGTTCTGATATCTAAGTATATTATTCTTATGTTTCAATAAAATGGAGAAAGGTTTGCTTCTTTTGAGTTGGTTGGGGCAAGGGAGAACTTTGAGGTTTGATAAGTTGCTTCTCAAATTTGAATGGAGTTAGTTTAGCTTGAAAAATATATCAAAGAAGATGATTTGCTTATATGCACCACAATTTTATCTTGCTTCTAAAGACCTATAATAGATAGTTGGATCTATAGTTTTATAAATTTCTCTTCTGAAGGTAATTTTTGGTAGGTAACCATTGGCAATACTAACTAGCATCCTAATCTGCTGAGCTATTAGGGCTTATTTTAAAGGATAAATTCTCCATCCCCACTAGGGGGAGTTTCCACTTGGCCACACATAATTTTTAAGCAGAATGAAAATATTGGTGTGTCTTGTTCTGTGATTTCTGTGTTTTTCCCACAAGGTATTTCCCTAACAGTAATAGATGCAGCCATTGAATGTTTGCGGTGTGACACCACACTGTTTCCTGTGTTGTGCTCAGCACCTTCCATATTTGTTTTTCACAGTAACTTTATGAGATTGATAATATTTCATCCCACTTTTACTGATGGGGAAATTGATAACTAGAGAAGTTATTTGATCATTACCAAAGAAAGCTAATCGTAGTGCAGGGACTCATATCGGTGGTCTGTCTTACTTCTAAACTGGTTTTTAACCTGTGCTCCAGTACTTCCCAGTTTTCATTCTTCCAGTATCATGGAAGTCTCAGAATATTCAAATTAAATTTAATATGATAAGCTGGTGCTAAGAAGGGGTAGAGTGAGAGGCAAAGCCCAGGGAGGACTGCTCATTAGGTACTGTGGCTTAGAATTATGTTGTTTAGCTGAGAAGAGTTGAAATGAGGTACAGAAGTCAAGAGCCTAGGTTTCTAGATGTTTGTTTATTTAGTTTCTACACCATTTATTTAGTTTCCTTCTTTATAAAATAGATAAAGCAGGCCAGTTCAATACTTTCCTACTATTAGAATCTTAAGTATGGATATAGTAGTCTTTAACTTATTTACAAAACTTTCATGGGTGAGTGCTTATTGATAGTAGATTTGAAAGCTGGAGAAGAATGTTAGCTTTTCCTTTAAACCATTGCTTCTGTTGGTATAGAGCAGTGTTTGAAAATGTCAAATGTGACCCATTAGTAACTCATAAAATCAATATACTGGGTCATGACTAACATTAAGGGGAAAAAAAATAAGAGTCTAGAAAATTTCAGAATACACTGCTTAACATAAGGATAGACACTTTTGTGAAACTGTTGTTTCAGTTATATATATACATGTACTAGATTACATTGTCATATATATTTTTACTGTGTGTTGCAAGTTTGAGAAGCCTGAAAAACACTGTCCTGGAACTTTGTAGAATTTATCTATTTTAATTTTACCAGGAGAGAAATTATAGTGAATTTAAGATAAATTTATCTTTAAAAGGAAAGGACATCAAGTAACAGAATGTATGTATGGTGTTTTCTTTATTGTAGCATTCTGAAAAGCATCTAATCCCAACCCAAAACCTTCCTGGCATGGATACAGCTAGCTACACGAAATTAACTTTGAAGACTTTCCTGGTAGTCTCGTGGTTAAGACTCTGTATTTCTGCTGCAGGGGGCTCGGATTCGATCCCTGGCTAGGGAACTAAGACCCCACATGCTGCTCCACATGGCCAAAAAGAAAAAGAATGAACTTTGACCTCAGCTCTTTCGTTTTCTCTGTGTGTCAGAATTTATAATATGCATGTACTGTTTCCTGCTGAATATTCAGAACGATTTTTTGCTCATTTCAGGAAGTTTCCCTGTTCTGGTTTTGAATAGTTTCTAGTCTAGAGTCCCGTAGAGTCTTATTTTTAGTCACTTCCATTTTGTTGGTTCCATAATACTTTAGCTCTGGGAATGAGTAAGAGATTTGTTGTAACCTCTTTCTATAACATTATGTAACTTTATCTCTTTCTTTTTAATGCATATATAGTAGTCCACATAAGTTTATTGTAATTTACTTAACCAGTTCAGCAGTGGTGTACATTTTGATTTTTTCCAGTTTTTTGTTATAAGGCTACAGAAAACTTTACTGTCACGTATGTTTGTGTTCTCATGAATGTATCCATAGGACATTGTGATTGAAAGTGAAATTTCTTTGAAGATGTGCACTTAAATTTTTAATGATATTGCCAAATTGGCCTTCAAAAAGATCATACAGGGAGCTCCCTGGCAGTCCAGTGCTTAGGACTCTGCGCTTTCACTGCCAAGGGTGCAAGTTCAGTCCTTGGTTGGGAAACTAAGATGCCTCAAGCTGCACAGCTCAGGTGCATCCCCCCCCAAAAAAAAAGTTTGCACTAATTTATCACCACCTGCCACTGAGCCATCTGGGAAGCACTATATCTTTGCCGGTGCTGTGCATTGTTAGAGTTTTAACTTTTGTAAGCCGGTAGGATAGAACAATCATAAAAGTCAAATAGAATTGTGTTTTAAAATTTGAGCATGAGCATGTTTTCATATACTTATTGTTTCTTTGTCTCTGCAGTGCTGATTTTTGAGATTTCAAGTATAGGCAATATCAGTGAAGGTGACTTCAAAGTTTTGAAGAAATGGTGCTGTAAAAGTCACGTGTCACTGAGATGCCTGAGGCTGTGATGACCTTCCCACCTTGACCCTTGCACTCTTAATTCCAGGTGATCATGGAGCTCAGCTTGGCCTCCATGGGGCTGGTGGTGATGGAATACATGATGACCCAACAGGTGGAGAGGAAGGAGAGAACAGCCCAGATCCCCAACCCCAAGCTGGTCGGAGGACCCGGCGGGAAGCATGCACCTGCCCCTACTGTAAAGATAGTGAAGGAAGGTAAGTTGATTCAGCCGGTCTCTTTAAGAGTGTAAAGATGAAAAAAAAAACAAAAAAGAGTGTAAAGATGAAGAATTAATAGATTAGGAGGTAAAAATAAGTGGGTTTTTTTTTTTTTTTTTTTCTTTTAACTTTAAGACTTGGCAGGGTTACACAGGGATCAGAGATAGTACAGTACATTTGGTTAGGTCATATGTGGTCTTGGTTCTAACTCTGTGCCTTTTCATCAACTCTTAGACCTAGGACCTTCAGAGATGCCTGCTATCTGTTAGAGACAAGGAAGTCAGATGGAGCCAAATCGTCAAATGATTGTTACTTTATGTCTGTTTTGAGATTTTTTTTTTTTACTCTTTAAAAAAATTCCTTTGGTGAGATGGCTTTAACAAGATAGCTTATAAAACAGCTTGGCAAAGAAACAGAAACATACCTACTGTAATGATTATTTTACAGTGACTGTGTGAAAATCATGAGTTTCTTCTTTTTCCCCTCAAAATAGATAAAACTACTTATTCTGGGTAGAAAATTTTTCAATCAGATAATCTAATATCTCCTACAAAACAGAATTCTGATAGATTTTCACATTAGTGTACTGGCTATACAGTATTATCTCTGAAGAGCTCCAGGTTATTTGCTTTTTCTTCAAGTCACTAACTTTGAAAGAGAATAGAAAGTCATATAGGTTTTTAATTGCCTTTGAAAAAAGTCTGTTAAAGTTTTGCCCCATTAAAAATAATCACAGGGGATTTCACTGTTGATCCAGTGTTTAAGAATCTGCCTTGCAGTGCTGGGGACTCAGCTTGATTCCTGGTCAGGTAACTAAGGTCCCATGTGCTGCAGAGCAACTACGCTTACACACTACAACTAGAGAGTCCATGGGTCACAATGAAAGATCGTACATGCTACAGCTAAGACCTGACACAGCTGAATAAATAAATACTAAAATAATAATAATAATAATAATAAGCACAGAGTTTCCCTGGTGGCTCAGTGGTAAAGGATCTGCCTGCCAATGCAGGAGACATTAGGTTCAATCCCTGATCTGGGCTGATCCCACATGCCGCAGAGCAACTAAGCTCGGTGCCACACTATTGAGCCTGTGCCCTTGAGCCCCATGCCCTGCAACAAGAAAAACCACTGCAGCTAGGGAGCAGCCCCCGCCCATTGCAGCTAGAGAACCTCTGCACAGCAATGAAGAGCTAGCGCAGCCAAAAGTTAAGAAATTAAATTTTTTAAAAAAGAACTTAAGAAAAAAATAAGCACAAAAATAAGAAATGTACCAAAACAAAAAACAGTTTGAATTCTTTGTAGGTTACCCTACATTATGGGGAAAACCTGAATCAAAAACAGTTGAGTACATGGACTTCCCAGGTGGTCCAGTGGTTAAGATTCCGCACTTACATTGAAGGGAGCATGGGTTCGATCCCTGGTCAGGGAACTAAGATCCTACATGCTGCATTGCACCACCCCAAAATTAATTAAAAGGGGGAAAAAAAGCTCTTGAGTACAATGGAGTTTCCCTCTCACAAAGCTTCAAGTGGATTTAAGTTTTTGAAAGAAATTCTGTGATATCCACCTAAGTGTGATTTCATTTCTGTTATGTTTTTTTTCCTGCTCCTCTGCCAATGTGTGCTGTTAAAACCCAAGGCAAATCTCTTTTAGAAATCTCCATACTGCCCACTAATGGATTACACATGGTACAAATTGGTTTGGCAAAAACATTTCAGAACTGATTTCCTGAGAGGAGCTTAGGATTTGCTCCATATAGGGAATATGTTTTTTTTTTTTTTAAACATACCTTGAATTAGTTATGGTCCTTATTTCACTTCTTTTAACTTTTTTCCATCCCATCTTCTTCTATTGATGTCTCTCATATTACTCTATCTTTTCAGCTTTTAATCTTTACCTTTTGGCTCTTGACTTTTATTTTGGAGAAGGAAAGCTTTGTAGTTGTAAAATATTATGTTTTAAAGTTTTCCACCAAGTGTTTAATGGAGAGACCCTTTGTTCACTAAATAAGTTCCCAGCCAAAAATATCAACACATTACCATATTCACAGTGGTTCCCATGGGAAATGCATGTATTGAGACTTAACGTCCAGAAAAATACAGGAAAATGCCTCATAGATTTCACAAGTCACCTTGAAAATGACATCACACATCAGAACTGACTGTAAAGATTTAGCTGTTGATACTAAAAGTGAAGGCTTTTGGGAATTCCCTGGTGGTCCAGTAGTTAAGACTTTGCACTTCCACTGCAGGGGCACATGTTTGGTCCCTCATCCAGGGACTAAGAGCCCGCATGCCATAAACAAATTTAAAAAAATAAAATGAAGACATTTGTGTGTGTGTCTTGAGAAGTCTTTTTTCTTTTTATAAACTGCACATATCTAAGTGCACATTTTGATGTTTATTTATTTATTTATAGCTCCACTAGGTCTGTGTTGCTCTGTGGGCTTTCTTTTATTGTGATTGGGGGCTACACTTTGTTGTGGTGCACCGGTTTCTCATTGCAGTGGCTTCTCTTGTTGCAGAGCACGGGTTCTAGGACCCGCAGGTTTCAATACTTGCAACTCCTGGGTTCTAGAGCACAGACTCAGTAGTTGTGGCACATGGACTTAGTTGCTCCGTGGCATGTGGGATCTTCCTGGAGTGGGTATCAAACCTATGTCTCCTGAGTTGACAGGCAGATTCCTTTTTTTTTTTTTTTTTTATTAAAAACTTGGATTAGTTTTGAGTGGGTCCAGTAATTACTATGGATACTGTACGACTCTTTAATTTTGTCTCTAAAATGAACAAAGAACAATTGTGTTTTCACTTCCAGGGGCTCTGGGGATCCTGGCAAGAAGAAACAGCATATTTGTCACATGCAAGGCTGTGGCAAAGTATATGGCAAGACCTCACACCTACGGGCACACTTGCGCTGGCATACAGGCGAGAGGCCTTTCATGTGTACCTGGTCATTCTGTGGGAAACGCTTCACACGTTCAGATGAGTTACAGAGGCACAAACGCACACACACAGGTGAGCAGGAACTGGGGAAGGGAGATGTAGTAATGGACCAGAATGAAAAGACAAAATATACCTCGGAAGTAACTAAAATTTCTGAGCAACTTATGTTTGAAATTGAATGTATGGATCATAAATGATTGGAGTTAATCTGAAAACCCTTAAGAAATAAGGGTTCTGAAGGTCCTATCTTACTTTTCTGCTATAGTTCTTCCTTTCTGAGGACTCTCTAATCTTTACTTTTTTTGTTCCCCAAAAAGACAAAAGATAACCACCAGAATTTTCTTGTTTTTAATCACCTTTTAAGATTAACCTTATTCTGCCTTACATAGTTTGAAGGGAATGAACTGAACAAGGTACCCCTACTTCCTGAGATGTGATTTTTCTCATCTTCTTACTCTTCCTTTACCTAGGTGAGAAGAAATTTGCCTGCCCTGAGTGTCCCAAGCGCTTCATGAGGAGTGACCACCTGTCAAAGCATATCAAGACCCACCAGAATAAGAAGGGAGGCCCGGGTGTAGCCCTGAGTGTGGGCACTTTGCCCCTGGACAGTGGGGCAGGTTCAGAAGGCAGTGGTACTGCCACCCCTTCAGCCCTTATTACCACCAACATGGTAGCCATGGAGGCCATTTGTCCAGAGGGTATTGCCCGTCTTGCCAACAGTGGCATCAATGTCATGCAGGTGGCAGATCTGCAATCCATCAATATCAGTGGCAATGGCTTCTGAGATCAGGGACCTGGGGCCAGAGACATATGGGCCGTACCCATCAACCCTGGGATGCAAGGTAGCATGGGTCCAAGAGACGTGTGGGAGAAGGAGCCATGAGGCATTAAAAATGCATGGTGGTGGGAAGAATTGGGGGTGGGATACAAAAGAAGAGATGGGGTCCTGGCACCCACCTGTATCATCAGTACCTTCTTGAAGTGGGAAACATAGTGAAAATTCTGTTGGTGCCACCTTTGATGAGCATTTGTTTGACCCCAAACAGTTTCTTAACACTTCTTACCCCAGCCTCCCCTTCCTGCATTTCCCTTCTCAGCTCCCCCATGATGGATCCCCCCCTTTCCTAAAGCCATCATGCCTTGATAAATATATATGATCATTGAAATACTTTTTAACAAAAACAGATTCTATATTATATATATATATATATAAGATATATAGAGATGCATTTGCAGGGGTAGGCTGGGAGGAGGAAGGAGACCATTCTGTGACCAAAATACCTTGGTCATTTTTTTTATATTGCCTTATTTCCTTATGGCTGAGCCTTGTTGTGACACATCAAGATATTCTATAGATGTTGTCTTGGCTTCCCACCAGATTAAGCATTTATATGCTCTGCTTTTAGTTTATATATACATACATAATGTTTTCCTTTCTTAATTTTGTCTTTTAATTTGGGATCAGCTTCTTGCACTCTTTCCCTGACTCAACCCTTTCTGTCTCCCCTTCTCTCACCTGATCACTTCATGTTTTGTTTTTGGTAGTGGTCCCTGGATGAGGCACTTCTGTCATTTTTTTATAAAGTCCTTAGTCCCAGCAGCAGAATGGAGAAGCCTTGAAGCTCAGGCGAATGCTTGAGGTAGCTGTGAAGAGAGTGTTCAAAATACTACTGACGCAGGCACCCTTTTGGTGCTGGAGAGTCAAAGGCACCTCTCTCTTCATTAGCTGCTCTAAGCATCAGGAATCAGAAGTCTTTCTATGGAATTGTACAGGAGACCCTTTGAAAGTTATAGTCTGGGATCAGTTTGTCCAAACTGTGAAAAGATGGTCAAATAATAGGTAGGAGCTTTCAATAGGAAAATGATGTGCTCAGAAGTGGAAGTGACTCAAGTAGTTCACTTCTGGAGTTAGTGGAGTATTTGGACCTTTGTGCAACTGTCTTCCAAGGTAGCTCTAAGCTTGGATGTATAGGCTTCTGAGTTCACATTCTGAAAGGAAATACACTTCCTGTTTTGAACATCTCCAGTAGTTTCTTTCCCATTATGTTATTAAGGAACATCAGCCAGTGACTCTGTTCTGGATTTCCATTCTGCAGAACTCCAGAGCATGGATCAGTGGCAAGGCAATGGTTCTTTGATCTTTTCCCTTAACTCTTCCTAGGGTGATTCCTAAGGGGAAAGGAAGCACACATGATCATGGGAATGATAGCCCAGAACAAAAAGAAATCTTGTCTTACCACTGTGGTTTATAGGAGAGACCAGGGAAAGCCATCCTGCTTTTCTCCATGGCCTGATTCCTGAAGAGACTGATCCAAAAATTATAGCGGCAGGGAACTCTTAGTGCATTTGGCACTGAGATTTAAATGCAACCAGAGTTGTCCTCAAGGCCCAGCCATTAAAACATTGTCTCTCTTGACTTTCTGGTATCTCGTCAGAGAGCTTTTCACTGTGAGGAAGTGTGGAAATGGCTGTGTGTATGTGTGTAATCTGTTAGATTGGGGATAGGTTTTCTGTTAGCCAATACTATAAGAGACCTGCAATAAAAAATTACCCTAATCTGATAGAAAGTGAAGTGTTTGTGTATGACCGTGTGTGAATGTGTGTTCGTGCTTGTATATATCTACACACAGATGAGAAATTATATTTGAAATTGTTGGAAAATAAATCAAATTCAGATCAAAATGCCTTTCAGGCCCATTACCTAGAAATCTATCTTAAAACCTGGGTATGTTCCTGAGGTCATTGCTTTGCTTTTGCTAAACTAGTTACAATTATGAATGGGGGATATTCTACTGCACTTTTAAAAGAAGAAACTATTTTTGTGTTTGAAAGTGAAACCAACATCCAGTTCTATAGCAGAGTCCTAATTCCTCTCATAAGTCTATTTACCTTGACTACAAATAGATGATGCCGTGATTCTACTATGTATTTTATATAAAATCTATCCAAATTAGGGTTTGGGTAAGTTTGTGTTGTTGTTTAACCTGAAATACAATAACTGTTAATATTCTAAACAAAAGCTTACTCCACTTGGTCCTTTCTCTGCAGACTTAATACTGTTTTTAACACAGAAGCTATTGCAAGGAACTTTCTCTTTATCAAATTGCATTAATACTGAAGTAAAAGTTATCTGCCCAGCCACTTATCACACCCTTTGTTCCCACTGAAAGGCAGAACTCTGAACATGCTATTTTATATCTGCAATCATGTACATAGGCATCTTCTGGAGGAAAGGGGCAAGATAACTCACTGGAGTGTGCAGTGTTTTGCTAGAACATTTCATGGAATGGAATCTTCCCTAGAATGAAATTACTAGATGTAATCTAGCTTAATGATGCTGAAACTTATACACTTTTATGTTATTTGATGATGGTTTTCTCTGGGATGGAATGCTGGTTTACCCCCAGCTCTTAGCACAAGCAAATTTATATCCAGTTCTTTCCACTTGTCCTAGTTCCTTCTCACCAAGGAAGCTCAGGATTCAGTATCTTGTTTGGCCCTAAAATTAAAGCCGCTACTGCTTTTGTCTCCCAGCAGCAGTAAGTCACTCAGTCTTTTCCACAGGAAGTTAGCCCACATTCCGTGAGTCAGGAGCTTATTGCTGAAAGTCCCTTTCCCTGAATTTTTTGCCGGAAGAAATTAGTGTAACTGACAGGCATATTGAGTCTAAGTTTTTTTTTTTTTTCACAAGTTGCTCTTTTATGTAACTTACTAATGACCAAACCTTGGGTCAGGGATGCCCAGAGAAGTGGTAATATTATTCCCTTGTCCTTTCAGGTTGCCCATTCACATGTATCTGCTTATCATTTGACTGTCTCACTTTTTACCCACATCGTCTTCCTTCAGGGACTTCCCAGCGGGCACCCTCTTTATGGGTGCCATGTAGAATGCAGTTTAACAGACATTTCTCAGAATTCAGAATAGAACTCTTGATCCCAGAAAGTATAGACTGAAGTGTTGGGTAAAGGTTATGACTGGGGGAGGGTTAGAGACAAAGGCTGTAAATTACTATGGCTGATTGATTTATTTCTACTATATACATATATATATTTTTGCTTTTGTATATCCAATATAGGAAACTAAGCATTGTATTTTTTTTTTTTTTTTAACAAATCTGAGAAAGCACTATGAACTGCAGATGTTTGACTTTCAGAATATATTTTGTATTGTTAATATCTTCACATTGTGTGAATACTGGAAGCTGCAGATCTTTGCTAGGACGCAATAAATTTATACGCTTTTTGAGAGGTTCTTCTGGGGGTATTAATCAGGCCCCTGTTATGCTTTGGGGGAGCTCTGGTGCTAAAGTTTTCATTCAGTTGTAAGTACCCTGATGCCTTTTGGACCTTGGGATCAGATCAAAGGAGTTCTGATCCAGGTACCAAGGAAAATGAGGCTAGTCTAGCTGCCTCAAGTGAGGGGCCCTTTACATAGCTCTCCTTCCCCCTATTCAAGTGCCCTCTTGGAATTGGGAGGAGGAATGTGAAATCTCAGAGTTTCATCTCCCTTAGAAGAGAGCCAGTAACTTATTGTGCAAGGATGAAAGGTGGCAGCAGTAGCTTTGGGGAAGGGAGGAGGATATGGCACTTCTCCAACCCCGGAAAACATTGCTTTTGAAAACTGCTGATAAACTATGGGTAGGTTATTATTTTTGTTTAGGAGCCTGTGTGCTCTGCGGTGCCTCTCTTGGCTCTACTCCTGGGGTACAGACCTCATCTAGGAGGATGAGGAGACCAGCTTTGAGGTTGACCTGTTTCTTTTCTTTGTCTGTCTTCCCTAAACACCAGCCCCCAGGAGGACATTAAGCAGCCTTAAGCTTAAATTCCTACTCCCTCTTACCAATTTAGCTCACTTGCCTTAGATCAGAATCTGTGAAAGGGGGGAAAAATGGGAGTCCCTGGTTTTATTCACCTCCTAGGTCTTCTCCAGTTTGATTTCCCCAAACCCAGAAAGATTGCCTCCACAATGTTCATTTGAGGGAAATGAGTATTTTGTCCCATTATCTCCCTTCCTCATTATCACAACCCCAGCCTGCCTTGTCCCTGCTGAGCAAGAAGAGGCATGATCTATCCCTCAATTTCCTTTAATATCAATAAATAAATAAATAGGGCTAAAGTGAGGCTGCTGTGGGTGGTGAGGACCTTGTTGATACCTCTCCTGGGGTGTGTGTTTTCTCTTCCTCACCTTCAGGAATTACACTGTGCCTTCTCCACAGAGGAATGGGATTCTCTACCCAGCCCCCCACTTTCCTAGCAGCTGCTCTTGAACAGTGTGCACAAGGGCAAGTCTTCATATTTCTGATCACCCCTTTCTCCCAGTAGCATCCCATAGCTCTCATTTGGAGTCTAAGGCACAAAGATTTTGGGGAAAGTTGGGGAAAATGTGCTGAGATTGGTCTGAGGAGACTCCTACACATACCAATGGCAGCTGCCCTACGGCCTGCTTCCTCTTCCAGAGTCTGTCCTCCTCTGGGAGGAAGGGGCAGTGCTCCGGTCTCTGGTGCCTAAAACAAGTTTATTTCTCTCTCTTAACACTGGCAATAACCAGTCTCCATACCACTGTTGCCTTTTTAAACTTCTTAATAATCAATCTCATGCTGTGTTTGTTGTTGGTTTCAATCCGATTATCACCTGGGCTGTGGGGAAATACTTTTAAATGCTCTCTCATCTTTCTTGCTCTTTTTCCCCTTGATCTTGTGTATGTATGATGCTAATCTCTTGTCTTGGTTTCTTCCTGCTCTTTTGTATCTTACTTTCTTGTCTCTCCCCTGCCTTTTGTCTCTGGGTGTTTTGGGGCTTTTCTTTCTTTTTTTTTTTTTTTTTTTTTGCCTTTTTGTACAAAGATTAGTTCAATGTAGTCTGTAGCTCCTTTGTAAACCAATTAAAAAAAAAGTTTTTTTAATAAAAAGCCATGTCTCTGGTGTGTTGAGAGGGTTGGGATTGGGGAGAATATGGTTATAACTTCATATACTAAACCCAAAATTAAGTTTTCTAGCTACACTGTTAATACATGTTAATCAGTGCAGTTGTCCTACACTTGACTCCCGGGTAAACAATTCATGACCAGATCAGCATGCCAGGACTACATAGAAATATAGCAGATCCAGAGGAACGGACAGTTCCAACTTTTTTTTCTAAGTTAGCTCCTATTTTGAAATATTTTTAAATTCAAAGGAGAGTCACAGAGATAGTGCAGAGGGTTTCTATATTCCCCTTTCCCAATTTTCTCCATTGTTAACATTATCAGGGTATATTGTCAAAATTAAGAAACTGACATTAGTACATTACATTAGCTAAATCCTATGTGTGCTTTATCCATTGATGTCCTTTTTCTGTTCTAGGATCTGTTGCAGGATACCACATTGCATTTAGTTGGTATGTCTCCCTAGTCGCCTCTGTGACAGTTTCTTAGTCTTTTCTTATTGGTTACTTTGACAGTCTTTGAGAGTACTGTCTATGTTCTGTAGAATATCCCCCAATCTGAATTTGTGTAATTTTTTCCTCATTATTAGACTGAGCTTACAGGTTTCGGGGGGAAAAAAATACAACATAGGTGAAATGCCCCCATCACATCCTATCAAGGGGTGTGTGATAGCCACGTGACATTATGGATGATGAAATCTTTATCACCTGGTTAGGGTAGGGTTTGCCTGATTTCTCCACTTTCTCTTTCCCTATTCTTTGGGAGTGAGTCTAGCCCACCCTTAATGGGGTTGGTGGGAATTAAGCTTCTGTGAGGAAACTACCTCTTCTTTATTAATTTAAATTAACAAGTCCTCATGTATACTTATTTTATTATAAGGGGGTGGTTATAGTCCAGTTATGCATTATTTTTGTTGTTCACATTGTCCCAGCTTTGAACATTGGAAGTGCTTTTGACTTCTGTGTCCCTTTGATATGTCTACATCCTCTTTTTTTTTTTTTCTTGAGCACTTTTTGATACATAAGATGCTTCAGGCTCATACTGTATTTTCCCTGCCCCAGCCCTAGATTGGCCATTTCTCCAAGGAGCCTTTGTTCTTTTTATTGGAGAATGGTAGTTGGAAGCCAAGATCTAGCTCCGACATATTTTACATTCAGTTAATACCAACCTGTGTCTAAAATGACTGAATCTGGATTATGGCCCCTTGAAACTGAAATTGAAGTTATGCTGACAGCCTTTCCCATTTCCCGTCAGCCTGTGCTTTTACCTGCCTTCGTACCTATCTGAGAATCCTTGGTTGATGGTTTATACTGTAACTACCAGCATTCTTGATTATTTTTGCTCATTTGACCCCTTATGTCCACTTTGTCAAATCATTCAGCCATTTGATATTCTTATGTAGCTATTTGAAATATAACATTTTGATGTTTGGCTTTATTGGAGGGTTTTTTATGAGGAGGGGCTGTATGTTTTTTGGCTTTGGAGTCTTATATGGGCCTTTAAATAGTTCTGTCAGCTATTCAGTCAGCAAACCTTTATTGAGCCCTTACTATGTGCTAGGTTGAGGATAAAAAATGAAAAAAAAAAAAAAAAAAAAGAGAAAAAAAAAAAAATGAAGTAAGACAGGCCCTGCTATCAAATACTTAATAGTTTGGCATAGTAATGTAGAACTGCAAGTTTCCCAGTCTTGACCCCATTTTTCAACAGATAATTTACTTCTTATTTCACAGAGAAAACAGAAGTGTCAGACTTCCTCAAACTTCTCTCAAATTTCCTCAAAATTCCCGTCAAATTTCCTCAAACTTCCCTGTCTTCTAACATCTACATGTTCACCCCTTCTCCTGAGAAGTGTTTTTCCTTTGCAAGGCCAACCCTGCCACTAGTGCTGTCAACCTCATTTTCTTTGACTTCTTTTTGTTCTTTGTTTCAATAATATTTTCTCCTTTTATCTTAAGTCTCTCCTGAGAGACCTTTTGTCGGCCTATAATGGTGGCTCAGAAGGTAAAAAGAGTCTGCAATGTGGGAGACCCAGGTTCAGTCCCTGGGTTGGGAAGATCCTCCAGAGAAGGGAATGGCCACCCACTCCAGTTTTCTTGTCCAGAGAATTCCATGGACAGAGAAGCCTGGTGGGCTCCCAGAAAGTTGGACACGACTGAGCAACTAACACTTTCATTTTGAACCATGTTAAAATCTGCCTTTCTGCCCACCTCTCCCATTTTGAAAGACCTCTGTTGCTGCTTCAAGCTGCTAACCTAATTCTTTCCATTTCCAAAGTTAGAGCAGTTTAACTTTTCTTTTATCTACCTGTCTGGCCATCGTTTACCAAGTCACTTATCAACACCTGCACCCTGGTTGCCTGCTCCAGTGGTCTTGCAGTCTTTAGCCTCTTCGACAGCAGAGTGTGTCTTAGTGCCTTCTTTCCATGAAGTGCGGAACTAAGGCACTTCTGGTTTTCCTGCAGCCTTTCTGGGTTTCATTCTCCTTCACTGCCGCTTCTTCCTCTGACCCTGAAATACTGGCATTCCCCATCCTGGCTCCTCTCCTTACTCTTTGATCCCTGAACAAGTTGCATCCCCTCTTTAGCTATTACATACATGTTGCTGACACCTAAATTAAAATCCCTCACTTTTTTCTCAACCTGGCAGCCTGCTTAGTGGACATTTTCATCTGAATGTCCCACAGATAACTCACTCAACATGTAAGAAAGAAAAATAATCCTTTGTGTTCCTCACCTCACTTGACATTATTACCACTCTTGATCATGTATACTTGAAATTTCAGAATCAGTCTGTCAACATTTATTTGATTACTAATCCTGTCATTATTACTAATAGAGTGTATCTCCATTTTTTCCCTTCTTTTGGGTTTGTTTTTTTGGCCTCGGGTATGGCTTAGAGGATCTTAGTTTCCCGACGAGGGATTGAACCCAGGCCCACAGCAGTGAAAGCTTGGGGTTCTAACCACTGGACCACCAGGGAATTCTCTCCCTCTTTATTTCCACTGTCCTAGTACTCACCCTGGCTACTGCTTAGGTCTTATAACTGATCTCCCTGCTTCTGGTCTCCCTGAGCCTTAGTCATCCATCGTCCACGTTGCCCCCACGTTGTCCACCAGACCCCTGCCTAAAATCCTTTGCTTTTAGGGAAAGTCTAACCTTTCCAGTCTGGTCCCAGTCTATCTCTAGTTGCAATTCTCGGCTTCGTGTTTCACACTACTTTCTCCTGCTCAGTCTCTGCCCCTCCCCCGCGGCCTGGCCTCAACACACTGTGTTTATACCTGTATTCTTGCTGCCTTTGTTCTTGCTGTTCCTTGGCTACAATAATCACCCTCCTTTTATTTGTTTTCAGTGTGATTACCTTGAGACAATTTACATATTCCTTTCTCTGTGAAACCTTTGGACACCTTTCTTCCCTTGTCTTCTCTGCCCTGAACACAGTTTTAGCTTATTTGATCTTTCTGCTTATATAGCTCCTTGTTCATACCCTCTAGCTAGACACAATTTTCTGGTTGCTTATTGATATTTTCTCCTGCTTTTCTAGACTGAGTTCCTGGAGGGCAAGAATCACATGGATTTTGTAGGTTCAGCATTTAATGAAATACCTTTTTTAAGACTAGGATCTAATATTTTTTTAGATGAATGAATAAACTCACTTTAGCCTTGTCATCATTGGGGTCAAAAGTAAATTATCGGGCCACTACAGACTTTTAATTAGGGAATTCTAATGAAGAGCTTTGTGTATGTGGAATCCAGGAAGCCTTCCTTCCTTTGCTGAAATTCTTTCTCAGGACTTCCTGATTCCCCCTTTCCTCATCATCTCAATTCTGAACTCTGCCCAGAGTATGTAGAGTTCCCATAAACCTGACTGGAATGTTTCTATATTGAGAGATGATATTTTTGTCTTGAGAGTAGGTATCCAAGGCTGTGGGTGAGGAGACTGCCTTCCTGCCTGCTCCTTACCTTGCTCTTCTCTGATACTCCTGATGCAAGAAGCTCTTTTACATTCAATTCCCCCCTCAGTCCCAGACTTCAGTTCAGTTCACTTCAGTCGTGTCCGACTCTTTGCAGCCCCACGAACTGTAGCACGCCAGGCCTCCCTATCCATCACCAACTCCCAGAGCCTACCCAAACTCATGCCCATTGAGTCAGTGATGCCATCCAACCATCTCATCCTCTATCGTCCCCTTCTCCTCCTGCCCTCAATCTTTCCCAGCATCAGGATCTTTTCCAATGAGTCAGCTCTTCACATCAGGTGGCTAGAGTATTAGAGTTTCAGCTTCAACATCAGTCCTTCCAATGAACACTCAGAACTGATCTCCTTTAGGATGGTCTGGTTGGATCTCCTTGCAGTCCAAGGGACTCTCAAGAGTCTTCTCCAACACCACAGTTCAAAAGCATCAATTCTTCTGCGCTCAGCTTTCTTTATAGTCCAACTCTCACATCCGTACATGACCACTGGAAAAACCATAGCCTTGACTAGATGGACCTTTGTTGGCAAAGTAATGTCTCTGTTTTTTAATATGCTGTCTAGGTTGGTCATAACTTTCCTTCCAAGGAGTAAGAGTCTTTTAATTTCATGGCTACAGTCACCATCTGCAGTGATTTTGTGGCCCAGAAAAATAAAGTCAGCCACTGTTTCCCCATCTATTTGCCATGAAGTGATGGAACCAGATGCTATGATCTTAGTTTTCTGAATGTTGAGCTTTTAAGCCAACTTTTTCACTCTCCTCTTTCACTTTGATCAAGAGGCTTTTTAGTTCTTCACTTTCTGCCATAAGGGTGGTGTTATCTGCATATCTGAGGTTACTGACATTTCTCAGTCCCAGACTTAGATCTGGCAAAGGAAGATGGTTGTAACTGAGTGCAACATTCTACCTACCTGAACTCCTAGAAGAGTCCAAGGAGAGGTGGGCAGCTATCCATCAGCCTCAAAGCCCAGGTCATGCCTCTAGCTGCTGCTTCACACTACTGGGGCTTTGACACTGTCATGCAAGCTCCTTGGAAGACAGACTCCAGAATCAGAGTACTCAGGCCCTCATCCTGCATCTAATCCAGATCATCCCTAGAAAGGGTTTCCAGGTAGCCACCAGCGGAACAGAAAGCTAGGAAAACAGGGAACCAGTCTCCTCTGGCTCTAATTCTCATAAGAGCCAGTTCTACAGTTTCTTATTCTGGGCAGTAATCTGATGGAGCTGGACTCCTGTCTCTTGATTGCAGCACAAACTATACACCTCTCTCCTTCCATCTCCACGCTGACGTTCCCTCTACGCACTCTGTGCCCTCCCTTCACAGTTTCCAGTTCCTTCAGATTCATAGATACTGGAGATGTACTGTGGATATGAGTCATTTCAGGAGGCCCTTTCTGACCCTCACTGTCCTGAGTTTCTCCTATGTTTGCTGACCTCTGGTGGTGATCGTTTGAACTGTACTATCTTTTTATAGTGGTTGTCTGACAGGTATTGGTACACATTTTCTCAGTCCATATTCAAATACTGTGTTAAAATATTTTTTATTGCTGAATTTTGTATTTCCTTTCAGGCATCATGGCCATAAATGCAAAAAAAAAAAAAAAAAAAGAAACCAGGGCCTGGGCTTTAGAATCAAGACTTACTAGGTCCAATCTTAACTGTGCTATTTCCTGACAGAGTGACCTTGGTCAAGTTACCTAAATTCAGCTTTCTTACCTATAAAGTGAAGATAATAATAACTCAATGGGAGAATTAGATGTGATGATTGTAAAATTCATAGCCCTAGCCGTGCCCTGGTACACAGGCACGCAATAAAGTTTGTTACCTTTTCTATAATGGTGATCAATGTGATTTTTTAAAAAATTTTGATAACATCAAATTTACCTTCATACACCTATTTTCAATGTGATTAAAAAAAAAAAAAACCTAATTTTATACAGCTGCTTTCCTGACCCTTGAGTTTAGAAAATGAGGTCAACTCGAAGTCTAGGCTATGAAGCCTCTCTGTGCCCAGGGAACTGCAGATATGAGCCCAGAAAATAAGAGCTAGAAGGGCTTTGGGGAACAGATGAATGGTTCTGAGCACTTAACCTCACTTGGGTTTCCAGCCTGGGAAGAGCTGACAGCAGCCGGCACTTTTTCCTAGGGTCAGCGAAGGGCAGAGGTTTGGCATCACTCTGTTCTCAGTGGGAACTCTAAGGCCCCCTCCTCCCACTTTACAGAGAAAAGAGGAGGTGGCTGAACAGACAAAGATATGAGCCTGGTTTTCTGCTCCTCCCTGTCTCTCCCTGCTTTTCCCCACACCCATCCTCTCCCCCACAGCAGCCGTCTCCCCCACAGAGACGGGGAAGAGGGAGGGGGGTGGAGTTGGGGGCTGAAGGATCAGAAGCCCCACGGTGCCCTGTGTCTGAAGGAAGCTCTGGCCAGGGACAGCAGTGCTGGCTCCTGCTGCCCCCTCCAGCATGATGCTGGGGGTCCTGGGGCTCTGGGCACTGCTTCCCACAGCCGTGCAAGGTAAGTGTCTACAGGGAGAAGCAGGGTCTTTTCAGCCACCCGTCACAGGAGGGAGCACTTGAAGAGTGATGAGTGGGTGAGTGAGGGTGACGGGTACAACCAGGTGTTCCCTTGGTGGGGGTCACCTTCCAGGCCTCTGCTGACCCTGTTTCCTCCTGTGGCTTTACCAGGCTAGCTCTACAATACAAAACATGTTTTGTCTCTCTCCCGGCTTCTGTCTCTGCCCCTGCATTCACTCCCATCTTGACCCCTCCCCTCCCCTTACCCTGGCCTGCAGCACCCCCCAGCAGGCGGACCTGTGTGTTCTTCGAGGCCCCCGGAGTGCGGGGAAGCACACAGAACCTGGGGAAGCTGCTGGATGCAGGGCCGGGCCCCCCCAGGGTTATCCACTGCCTCTACAGCCGCTGTTGCTTTGGAATCTGGAACCTGACCCAAGACCAGGCCCAGGTGGAGATGCAAGGTGAAGGGCTCAGCATCTGCCAGGCGTACCTGGGTCGGGGAGAGGCTCATCCTGGGCGGGGGCGGCCACGAGGAGGGCAGGAGAAATGGAAAGTGTGGAGGGAAAGAAAAGGCTGTGAGAGATGGAAGGGATGGCCTCTGTGTTCCCAGACCCGTACACACTCTGTCCCTCCCTTTCTCTCCTTCTCCCAACCCCTCTGCGTCAGGATGCCGAGACAGTGATGAGCCAGGCTGTGAGTCCCCCAACTGTGACCCAAGTCCCCGAGCCCAACCTCGCCCCAGCTCTACTCTCTTCACCTGCTCCTGTGGCGCTGACTTCTGCAATGCCAATTACAGCCATCTGCCTCCTCTGGGGAGCCCTGGGACACCTGGTTCCAAGGGCCCCCAGGCCATCCCAGGTAGCCACCCAAGGTCCTGGAGCCAGGTGGGGGCTGGGGCCCAGGTTAGATGAGAGGTTAGAACCAGGGCCAATTCTTACCCTACCACTGTCCTAAGCTTCCCTCCTCCTGGCCTTGAGAAGTTGGTTGCCCTGGTGACTGGGAGATAAGGGGGCTTGTGATCGGGGTGCGGGTGGGTAGAGAAGCAATTCTCTGAGGAGAGGGGGAGAAGCAGAGAGCAAGGTTTGGGGCAGGGCTCACCCGGCCTTCTTCCTTGCTCTAACCTCCAGGGGAGTCCGTCTGGATAGCGCTGCTGCTGCTGGGACTCCTGCTGCTGCTGCTGCTGCTGAGCAGCGGCATCTTGGGTACTACTCTGGCCCACCACCCCCTTGTGAGCCCCCCTCAAGGCATTGCCCCAGCGCTCTGACCCCTCTCCAGGCTCCCCTGACCCCCATCACTTCCCAGTCTCCAGCCTGGGTACCTGACCCTAAGGCTGTTCTCTGCCTCAGCCCTGCTGCAGCGGAAGGCCTGCCGAGTGCAAGGTGGGCCAGAGCCAGAGCCAGAGCCAGGCAGGGACTGGAGCGCTGAGCTGCCGGAGCTGCCTGAGCTACGCTTCTCCCAGGTGCCCAGGGATGGCGGGGAGGGGGCCTTTGGGCACTCCCAGAGAGTGTGCTGGGGAGGAAGCTCAGCCCTGCGAACTCGGCAAGATCCAAACCCAGCACCGTGTCCCCACCAGGTCATACGGGAAGGAGGTCACGCAGTGGTGTGGGCTGGGCAGCTGCAAGGCAAGCTGGTAGCTGTCAAGGCCTTCCCCCTGAGGGCTGTGGCTCAGTTCCAAGCTGAGAGAGCATTGTACGAGCTGCCAGGCCTACAGCATGACCACATTGTCCGCTTTATCACCGCCAGCAGGGGCAGCCCTGGCCCCCCGCCCTGCGGGCCCCTGCTGGTACTAGAACTGCACCCCAAGGTAAGGACTGAGGAATGTATGTGTGTGGGAAGGCGGGGCGGGGAGTGGTGGCAGCTAGGCCCTGTTCAGACTTGTTCCTCTGCTATAGATTGCCTTTTCTCTAGAACATTACATATGCTTTTTTATTGTTTTTTATTATTATAAGCGGTACTTGCTAATATTTTTGACTTACAATATATAGACAAGGAAAGGGAGAAATCAAAACAATTCATATTCCCGACCTTAAGGAAAACCAATGTTAAAGACAGATCTCCAAGCTCATTCATCTATTCATTCAACTAATGTTGATCAACAATATGTTGCTGGGAAAAACACACCCAGCCCCTGCCTTTTCCAGATTTTACAGAGTAGAAGGGGAGACAGAAGGGGATCAAGCAAACACAAAAAGAAATGTAAAGTGTCAAGTGAATTAAGTGCTGAAAGCAAAGGTCCTTTAAGAAAAGACTAAGGAAAGAAAAAAAAGACTTAAGGAGGCGTAACTCAAAGGGAGAATCATGAGCAAAAAGGATGAAGAGACACAGATAGGCAGGGGCCACACCTCATCAGCCTTGTAGGCCTCTAAGGACTTGGGGTATCATCACCTACAGTTCCTCCACCTCTGAAATCTTGAGTTCTGGGAAGTCTCTTCTTTGACCATATACCTCACAGCCCAGTTCAAAAATCACCACTTTTTTTGGTTTTGTTTAACTTTCCGGGCACACTGAAAGCGCTCAATAATGTCTGCAGAATGAGGGACTCCATTGCTCCTTTCCTCCCAGCTGCTCCACACCGGCTGCTCTCCTACCCAGTGGCCCTCCCCATCCACGCGCTGCCACGGGGTGACACCCCAGGCCAGGTGGTTCATGCGGGTGCCCCTACCTAGCCTGCTCTGCCTCTTCTGTTTCTGTCTTTATCCCAAGTCCTGTGAGGCAGGGTAAGTTGGTGAAAGGTGAATGATGCTGGCAGTCAGACTGCTGGGGGGTCAGGTTGTACTACTCTCTCGCCCAGGGATTTCCAGCAAGCTCCTCATCCGTAAAACAGGAATGACAGGAGTACCCACCTCCCAGGGTTGTAGTGAGGGTTACAGGAGGCCTGGCATGTGCCAAGTGCTCAGGACACTTAAACTAGAGCTGCTATTTTTCCTGTCAGCCTGAGTGATGTACACCCTCACTCCTGCATTGCCTGCTGCCTTGCTCTGGGCGTGTCGTGTGTTAAGTCTGCTGGGAGACGTGGTAGGGAAGTCTGACAATTGACCTCGGCTCCCTGGGGTGAATCAGCGTCCTCCAGCTTTGTGTCCCCCCCCTTCTCTCTGCTTCTCCCCAGGGCTCCCTGTGCCACTACTTGACCCAGCACACCAGTGACTGGGGCAGTTCCCTGCGGATGGCACTGTCCCTGGCGCAGGGCCTGGCGTTTCTCCATGAGGAACGTTGGCAGGATGGTGGGTGAGCTGGGGGCCAGAAGTCATGGGAGTCAGGAGCCATGCTGCTGTTTCTGATTTTCCCTTAGCTTGGAGGGGAAGGATTGGGTCAAAAAGACAAAGGAAGAAGATCCGTGCCCCTTCAGCCTGGCTTCTCCCACAGGCCAGTATAAACCAGGTATCGCCCACCGAGATCTGAGCAGCCAGAACGTACTCATTCGGGACGATGGGTCATGTGCCATTGGAGATCTGGGCCTCGCCTTGGTGCTTCCTGGCCTCGCCCAGCCCCCAACCTGGGCCCCTACTCAACCCCGAGGCCCGGCTGCCATCATGGAGGTCAGTACTCTGGAGGCGGGTGAGACCCAGGATGGGGGTGGTGGTGCTCATGACGATGCAGCGACAGTGCAGCAGCACCTGGAGTGTACGGGGTGCTTGCTGAGTCTAGTCAGGGGCGTGCTGCGCGGACCAGTGTTGCGGTGAGGGTTGCCATGGAGATGATCCTTGTCGTCCAGGCTGGCACCCAGCGGTACATGGCACCGGAGCTCTTGGACAAGACTCTGGACCTTCAGGACTGGGGTACGGCCCTGCGGCGAGCTGACGTCTACTCTCTGGCTCTGCTCTTGTGGGAGATCATGAGTCGCTGCCCAGATTTGCGACCTGGTGAGGATGGATGGGACAGCAGCCCCCTCCCCGCCCCCGTGCCCCACCTGCCCATTCTAGACTCACCTACCTCCTGACCCAGGAAGCTCTACCCTTCTCCCTCTTGGTCTTTCTACAAGGCACCCCTCGGGCTAGCTGACACCTAGCCTCGTGTGCCTTTTCCCAGACAGCAGACCACCACCCTTCCAACTGGCCTACGAGGCAGAACTGGGCAGCGCCCCCACCACCTGTGAGCTATGGGCCTTGGCGGTAGAGGAGAGGAGGCGCCCTCACGTCCCATCCACCTGGTGCTGCTTTACCACAGTAAGGGGGTGCGGGCTGGTGGGCTGGGGACCTGCAGAGTCTTGACATGGACTTCAGGGACCTATTCAGCAGGACAGCCCACCTGTCCCTATCCCTTCTCCTTTCCCACCACTCCTGGCTTATGTTCAGCTGGAGCTGGGCAAACTTGCTCTGTGCTCCAGTTCATCCCTTTCCACTCTAAGCCTCATGTAGCCCATTCCTGAGACACACACCTTCCTCTTGCTCAGTTTTGCCTTGTTCATCCCTCCTCTCTCCATCATCAGTTTGCCCTGTTCCTCAGTTCCTTCCTCCAGGAAGCCCTCCTTGGCTTTGCTTCTGGTCTGAGCTCTGCCCCCAAGATGGTTGCTTTCCTGGTACACTGGAGCCCAATATTTGTTTTTTAACATTTTTTTTTAAAGTATTTATTCATTTGTTATTTTTGTGTATGCTGGTCTTCACTGGGGCGCTTGGACTTTCTCTAGTGGCAGCGCGCAGGCTGCTCATTGCGGTGGCTTCTCTTGTTGAGGAACACAGGCTCTGGGCCAGCGAACTACCCTAGTTGTGATGCATGGGCTTATTTGCTCCATGCCATGTGGAATCTTCCCGAACCAGGGATCAAACCTGTGTCCCTTGCATAAATTGGCAGGTGGATTCTTAACCACTGTACCACCAGGGAAGAATAAATTAAAAAACACTTAATTATTTGGCTGCATCTTAGCTGTGGCACATGGGATCTCTGTTGCATCATGCGAGATCTTTCATTGGGGCACACAGACTCTCTAGTTGTGTTCCTTGGGCTCCGGAGCACACAGACTTAGTAGATGTGGCTTCTGGGCTTAGTTTCTCCAAGGCATGTAGGATCTTAATTTCTTCACCAGGAATCGAACCTGTGTCCCTTGAATAGCAAGGCAGATTCTGAACCACTGGACCACCAGGGAAGTCCCCTGGAGCCCAATACTTAATCCAATAATTTCTCATTCTGTCTTATACCTCTGTGTTTCTGTCACAACCGAATTAAAGCCAGAACTAAGGATAAGGGTTAAAGCAGTGGCTGAAGAGTAAGATTTCAGGGTTTCTGCAGAAAACAGTTTCCTTACAGGAGGCCCCTTCCCCTGTGACCTGATCTGATGTTTCCACTGCACAAGTGTCTGATGGGTTTGGTAACAAAGGCCCGGGTATTGTTTGCAGAAGACCCTGGCTGCCTGAGAGAAAGGAGCAGTTAAACCATTAATTAGCCTGAACTAGCATCTCAATGGCACCCCACTCCAATACTCTAGCCTGGAAAATCCCATGGACGGAGGAGCCTGGTAGGCTGCAGTCCATGGGGTAGTGAAGAGTCAGATGTGGCTGAGCGACTTCACTTTCACTTTTCACTTTCATGTATTGGAGAAGGAAATGGCAACCCACTCCAGTGTTCTTGCCTGGAGAATCCCAGGGATGGGGTCGCACAGAGTTGGACACGACTGAAGTGACTTAGCAGTAGCAGTAGCACTAGCATCTCAGAGGAAAAGGTAGACTCTTTGGAGAGAACTTTTCTCATAAGAGAGGAGATGAGGGGATACTCTTTCTGCCCCCTTCTGATGCCTATGTCAGAAGCTTTCTCTATCTCCTTTATACTTTAATAAAACTTTATTACACACACACACACACACACACACACACACACACACACACACACACACACAAAGAGAGGAGATGAAAGGCGTGATTTGGGTGAAGGGGAGGAAGGAGGCTCTAAGAGGGAACAGGAGTGTTGAGACCTGGGCCATCAAGGATGCCTTTTAACGCTGGGGCCACTCAGGATCCTGCAGTAAAGCCTGCTACCCGGTCATTCTTTCCAGGACCCTGGTGTCCTGAGAGAGCTCCTGGAGGACTGCTGGGATGCAGACCCGGAAGCACGGCTAACAGCTGAGTGTGTGCAGCGGCGCCTGGCTGCCCTGGCCTGTCCTGAGGAGGCCCACCCCTCCCCTGAGGGCTGTGCACGGGACTGTTCACCTTACTGCCTGGAAGACTGTTTCTCTGATCCTCCCATCTGCCATTCTCCCTCGTAGGCTGCAGCTGAGTGCCTGCCAAGTCACTGTTCAGCAAGGCCCTTTTCCCAGAAATTCTCAACCTACCTGGACTACTTCTCCTGTGTAAATATGCATTTATGTAGAATCTGTGTTTGTTGTTCAGTCGCTAAACTGTATCTGACTCTTTGCGACTCCGTGGACTGCAGCATGCCAGGCTCCTCTGTCCTCCACTAATCCTAGAGTTTGCTCAAATTCACATCCATTGAGTTGGTGATGCTATCTAACCATCTCATTCTCTGCTGCCCCTTTCTGCTTTTGCCTTCAATTTTCCCCAGCATCAAGGTCTTTTCCCGTGAGTTGGCTCTTTGTATCAGGTGGTCAAAGTATTGAAGTTTCAGCTTCAGCATCAGTCCTTCCAATGAATATTCAGAACTGATTTCCTTTAGGATTGATTGGTTTGATCTCCTTGCAGTCCAAGGGATTCTCAAGAATCTTCTCCAACACCACAGTTCAAAAGCATCAATTCTTCTTGCTCAGTCTTCTTTATGATCCAACTCTCATATCCATACATGACTACTGGAAAAACCATAGCTTTGATGATATGGACTTTTGTCACCAAAGTGATGTCTCTGGTTTTTAATATGTTGTCTAGGCTTGTCATAGCTTTCCTTGTAAGGAGCAAGCATCTTTTAATTTCATGGCTGCAGTCACCATCTGCAGTGATTTTGGAGCCCAAGAGAAGAAAATCTATGACTGCTTCCACTTTTTCCCCTTTTATTTGCCATGAAGTGATGGGGCCAGATGTCATAATCTTAATTTTTTGAATGTTGGGTTTTAAGCCAGCTTTTTCATTCTCCTCTTTCACCCCTCATCAAGAGGCTCTTTAGTTCCTCTTCACTTTCTGTCATTAGAGTGGTATCATCTCCATATTTGAGGTTGTTGATATTTTCCCCAGCAACCTTGATTCCAGCTTATGATTCATCCAGTCTGGCATTTCACATGATGTACTCTGTATATAGGACTTCCCTGGTGGCCACCTATTTTCCCCATAATTTAGTTTAAGCAGCACTCTTTGAATAATCTTTAAACATAAGTTTCATTTTGTCTTGCCTCTGCTCAACAGTCCACTTGCCTTTTTTGTGACAATGCTATGAGCACTATTTACAGAGGAGGAAACCAAGGGCTCAGAGAAGTTTAGAATGTGTCCAAGGTCATACAGATTTTAAATAACAAAGGATTTTCAGCCATTAAAAGTGAAGTTTATGCTGGAAATAGAACTGCCATATGAGCCAGCAATCCCACTGCTGGGCATACACACCAAGGAAACCAGATCTGAAAGAGACACGTGTACCCCAATGTTCACTGCAGCACTGTTTATAATAGCCAGGACATGGAAGCAACCTAGATGTCCATTGGCAGACTAATGGATAAGAAAGCCGTGGTACATATACACAATGGAATATTACTCAGCTATTAAAAAGAATGCATTGAATCAATTCTAATGAGGTGGATGAAAATGGAGCCTATTATACAGAGCGAAGTAAGTCAGAAAGAAAAACACCAATACAGTATATTAACACATATATGTGGAATTTAGAAAGATGGTAACCATGACCCTATATGTGAGACAGTGAAAGAGACACAGATGTAAGGAACAGACTTTTGGACTCTGTGGGAGAAGGCGAGGGTGGGATGATTTGAGAGAATAGCATTGAAATGTGTATATTATCAATATGTGAAGCAGATCACCAGTCCAGGTTCAGTGCATGAGACAGGGTGCTCAGGGCTGGTGCACTGGGATAACCCTGAGGGATGGGATGGGGAGGGAGGTGGGAGGGAGGCTCAGGATGGGGAACACATGTACACCCATGGCTGATTCATGTGACTGTATGGCAAAAACCGCCACAATATTGTAAAGTAATTAGCCTCCAATTAAAATAATAAAAAAGTGAAGTTTATGGAAACACCACAAATCATTAGAAATAGATAATATTATATGAACATATGTTGACAAGCCTAGGGTTATGTTAAAAAAGATAAACGTATGATCACAAGAAAAGCAAACAAATACCAATTTGTTTCAAAATATCCAACCAATACACACCAAGGAAACCAGATCTGAAAGAGACACATGCACCCCAATGTTCATTGCAGCACTGTTTATAATAGCCAGGACATGGAAGCAACCTAGATGCCCATCAGCAGACGAATAGACAAGGAAGTTGTGGTACATATACACTGGAATATTACTCAGCCATTAAAAAGAATTCATTTGAATCAGTTCTAATAAGATGGATGAAACTGGAGCCCATTATACAGAGTGAAGTAAGCCAGAAAGATAAAGACCAATACAGTATACTAACGCATATATATGGAATTTTTTAAAAAGATGGTAATGATAACCCTATATGCAAAACAGAAAAAGAGACACAGATGTACAGAACAGACTTTTAGACTCTGTGGGAGAAGGTGAGGGTGGGATGTTCAGAGAGAACAGCATTGAAACAAGTATACTATCAAGGGTGAAACAGATCACCAGCCCAGGTTGGATGCATGAGACGGGTGCTCAGGGCTGGTGCACTGGGAAGACCCAGAGGGATGGGATGGAGAGGGAGGCGGGAGGGGGGATCGGAATGGGGAACACATGTAAATCCATGGCTGATTCATGTCAATGTATGGCAAAAACCACTACAATATTGTAAAGTAATTAGCCTCCAACGAATAAAAATGAATGGAAAAAAAAATATCCAACCAAAACTGTCAAGATTACAAAAACAAAGTCTGAGAAACTAGCACAACCAAGAGGAGCCTAAGGAGACACACAACCTCTTGGATAAAATCCTGGAATAGAAAAAAGGACATTGGGTAAAAACCGAGGAAATATGAATAAAGTATGGATTTAATAATCATGAATCAATATTGGCTTATTTGGGTAACAAATGTACCATACTAATGTAGGAGTTATCAATAGGGGAACAGGGGATGGTAAATATGAAAACTCTGTATTACCTTCTCAATTTTTCTGTATCTCTAAAGCTGTTCTTAAAAAATAAAGCTTATTAAAAAAACCAAAAACTATGACTTGCTTCAAAACTGTGGAGAGGTCATAAACAAAAAAAAAAACAAGGAGAAAAAAAAAAAACAAGCGGAGGGTTGTCGTAAGCATTACAATGTTTACTGACAATATTCTTGAATGGATGTGCTGTAATATGTTGTATTGGAGGGATCACTAACAGAAAATTCAGAAAATCTACATTATAATCTTGGCTCTTCTAACTCTGAACTCTTAAAAAGAGTTTATTTAATTTTCTCAGGAAGTTGAGTGAATGATTCTGTTAAGTAATTTCTAACCCTATAATTCCACAATTCTATGATAAAATATTAAAGTCCCAGTTTTAAAGACTACTTCAAAAAAAAAAAAGACTACTTCACCAAATGCAGTATATAACTAGTATGGCATTGCCATGATTAGTGATTCCATACTCATGGAGATGCAGTATACGTATAAATAAACTTCTTATAAACTTGGAAACATAAATCTATGAATAGAATGGCTCATGGGAGGGACACTGTGTAGCTGAAGACAGGGGTTGTGAACAATAAAAAAAAGACTGATTTTTTACTGTCTTTTTTTAACCTCTTGAATTTTGAATTTTTTGCATATTTTGTATATTAAAATTACATGTTTACTTACTAATTTAAAATGTCTGTGCCTAGCGAAAAAAAAAAAGACTGGATGGAAATATTCCAAAATAATAATTAGTGATTCTGTTTGGTGATGGGACCTCAAAAGTAGTCCTCTTTTTCTTTCTACTTTTTTGTGTTTTCCTAGTTTTCTTTAAGTCTTATGAATTCCTTACAGGATCTAGGAAAAATGTAAATGAAAATGCTCTCACCAGAAAAAATTCTTAAAGAAAAACCCATAGGTCACTTACAGCGCCCTCCTTTGGCACTAAGGGACATGATTTGTAGCATATTTTGTGCTTGTTGATACACTGTTTGCTGAAGTTGTTTCATGGAGAGCATGGAGGAGCACAGTTTATGTTCTTTCTGGTTTGTTATAGCACCCAGTTCAGGAGTCAGCACACAGCCTGAATCCTGAGTTCCTAATCTGCATCTGCCACTAACTAGGGTAGAATCTGCAATATGCCATTTCTCCTTTTTTTTTTTTTTCCCCACTTTTCCCTTTTTGGCATGCAGGATCTTAGTTCCCTCACCAGGGATTGAACCCATGTCCCCTGCTCTGGAAACACAGTTTTCATTAGACCAACAGGGAAGTCCCCGCCCCCCCCCCCCCTTTTATTTTCTTTTGTCCTGTGCCACAGTTTAATGCCTTCACATACTGCCATAGGCCTGCCTACCTATAGTTGTTAGAGAGCAAGCAGCAGATGTCTCATGCTGCTTTTTATTTCTATAGTGCCTTCCTCAGGTCTAGGAAAATAACTACAAATATTCTACATCTTCAGCCTCTTCTCTGAATTTCCTCTTTTCTTTCCCCCACCTGTTAAAATGAACCTTGCTTTTCCTGGAGTGTTAACTGTTTTTTCTTTCACATATACTGGAGGAAGGTGGATATTTTCCTTGCTCTCTGTTGCTGCTTCTAGACCATTCTCTTTCTCCTTAAAAATCCAAGCTTCTCTGAAATGCATGCCTTCAGACCACATGATCTGTTACTTTACCTTGTTGTGGTTATTTGTAGACCTCCTGATCACTCGTGTATTTGTTGAATATTTTAGCATTTGCTCAAAGTCTTTTTCTTTTCGTCATTACTTTTATCTTCATTCTTGGTGACTTAAGTCACTATGTAGATAATCTACTTAATCCTTTCATCTTGACCTTTTTCCTTCCAACAAGATTTTCCTTTACCACCTTAGCCACTAAATCTGTTTTAAGCATTCCATTCTTTGGGTACCAACTCCTGCCTTTTCAGCTCAGTTACTCTAGAAAGCCTCTATTGGCACATCCAATCCATTCACCCTGCCACTTTTCCACTATTCATCTCACCTCTTATGTTTTTCCTTCCTTGTTCAGTTTATCTTCCATGGTCTTTCATCATAATCGCTACACTCTCAACAGTCTTGCCCCTCTCTCCATTTCTCTTATATTTTGCAGGCAAACCCCATCCCAAGTTAAATACAGTTCTCTTCCTATTTCACAGCTGTACCCAAGCATTGGTATTTAACTGAAAGAAGCTACCACCTGTGCTGACCGGTCTCGCTTTACATATGGCCCACAGACTTCAAGTCAGCCCTTCATACTGCCCAACAATCCTAATACAGTACCCTAGTTCATTCATTTGCACTTTCTGAGACGACTATTTCTGACCTTCTCCCTCCACCTCACTCTCAGCTGATAATCTTGCTTCTTACTTCCCTGAAGAAAAAAAAACATCAGGAGCAAGCAGCAGAGTCACATTTTTCCCCTCACTAAATCTACTAATGTATTTACATCTAGATCTGTGGGCTCTGATTTCCCTCCTATAACAATAGTAACAGCTAACACATGTAGTCTAGGGCTTACTATATGTTCAGCAGTGTTTGGAGTCCTGCATATATTAAGTCATTTAATCCTCACTATGAATTAAGTATTGTTATTATCCCTCACTTTTGAGATGGGAACTGAAACATGGAACTTTCTTTTGAATTACCTTGTCCAAGGTTACAAAGAAAGTATTCTGGATTCAGAGTATAAGCAGATAGGGTAGAGGGATCCCTGGAGAAAGAGAACCAAACATGCCTTTCCTGACACAAGAGAAGTCATTTTTGGCCCAAGCCATTTTGTGATCTAACCTTGGCCACAGTGCTTGTCCTTGAACAGGTCTCAGTATTTAATTATCTTAAAGGAAGTGAGGGAATGCAGGAATGAAAGAAAAGCAGTCAAGAAACAATAGTTCAGGGTAAGTACCCTGGAGATCCAGTGGCTAAGACTGTATTCCTAATGCAGGGGGCCTGGATTCAATCCCTGGTCAGGGAACTATATCCCACATGCCACACACAGCTAAAGATCCCATATGCCATGATTAAGAACTGGTACAACCAAATAAATAAATATTAAAAAAAAAAAAAGAAAAAATAACCCAGGGATAAAACAGAGTCCTAGTTCCTCCGGAAGGGATATACATAACACTCTGATACATGTCTTTGAGTTCTGCTGGCTCCCACCAAGCTGGAGAATGGACTGATGATGTTGACCTTTTCTAACCCTCAAGACTTCAACCAACTAAAGCTTGGCTCTGTCAACCTTTGACCCACTTCTATGCTGAATTCTCTTCTGTTCACACCCCTTCATGAATATGCATGTACTCTTAGCTTAAAACTTCCCCAATTTTGCTGTCCGGGGAAACACTACTTTGGGACAGATTCCCAGTGTTCTTACTTGCTGCAGGCAATAAATCCTTCCTTCTTCTATGGCTTGGTTGTGTCTTGGCTTGACACCTACCAAGAGGTAAACCCAGTTTTCAGGTAACAAGAGCTCATTCTTGGTACTTCCCTGGTGGGCCGGTGGTTAAGCGTCCACCTGTCAATGCAGGGAACACGGTTTTTTTTTTTTTTTTTTTTGGGAACACGGTTTTGATCCCTAATCTGGGAAGATCCCACATGCCGCAGAACAACTAAGCCTGTGTTGCCACAACTACTGAAGACCATGCATCCTAGATCCTGTGCTCCACAATAGGAGAAGTCACCGCAACGAGAGGCCTGAGAACCTCAAGTTGAGAATAGCTGCTGGTTGCCATAACCTGGAAAAGCCCACACGCGGCAGTAAGGACCCAGCACACCCCATAATAAATAAATTTAATTAAATTAAAACAAGGAAATACACTACAATGGGAAAAAGTCTCTTCAGCAAGTGGTGTTGGAAAACTTGGACATCTGCATGTAAATCAATGAAGTCAGAACACACCCTGAGACCGACCCTCCCCCCCCCACACACACAAGGTTCATTCTTTCAACCACTACATTGTATGAAGTGAAGTCCTATCGAGGGTCAATGTTTTCTCCTGTAAACTTGAACCCCTTTTTTCCTGGTCACTTAGGAACTTTGCTCCTTCAGTTAACCCTTCCATTTTTCTCTCTACTGGATGATTCCCATCAGTTTAAAAACATGCTTTAAATTCTCCCATCTTAAAAAGTCCTTCCCAGACTGCCCAGCCTCCTCTTTTCCTCCATCCTCTTATGATTACTGCTCCATTTCTCTGCTTCCTTGCTTACTAACACTGCTTGGAAGAATCACTTTTATTTGCTGCCTCCACCTCCTCACGTCATTCTCTCCTCAAATTGTGGCAGGCAAAATTTCATCCCTAAAATGTAATTAAAACCACTCTTAAAAAAACTCACTATTCTTCAAAATCCAATGGCCAGTTCTCAGTCTGCCTCCTACACAATTTATCAGCAGCATTTAAACATTTGATAACTTCTTCCTTGAATCCTTTCTTCACACTTTTCCTCAGATTTCCCACTTACTCACTGGGAAAGGGAAGAATCTATATCCTTTACTTACTTTCCTTGCCAATTTCTAGATATTGGCAGGCCGGAGTTCAAGTTCTGGGCCTTTTTTCCTACTCTGGCTTACCCATGCCCCCTCGCCAACCTTACTAGCTCCTTTAGATACGTTGATAACTCTGGATTGTTTTCTCTTCAGACCAAACCTCTTCCTGAGCACCGAACTGCCTTCTCAACATTTCCACTTGGATATCTGATAGGCTTCCTAAACTTAACCTTGTCCAAAAATACTTATGTCTACTCCTCCCCCATCTTCATCTCAGAAAATGACACCATTATTTCCCACTCAATATTCTTGGGTTTATTCTTGATTTCTCTATTCCTTTCACCTCTACATCCAGTCCAAGCCTGCTAAGCTCTACCTTAAAAAAAAAAAAAAAAAAAAAAAACCCACTAAATCAACTATACTTCAATTAAAAAAAATACCCAGAGTCTGGGGGCTTCCCTTGTAGTTCAGTTAGTAAAGAATCTGCCTACAATGCAGGAGATCCGGGTTTGATTCCTGAGTCAGGAAGATCCCCTGGAGAAGGAAATGGCAACCCACTCCAGTATTCTTGCCTGGAGAATCCCACAGACAGAGGAACCGGGCAGGCTACAGTCCATGGGGTCGCAAGAGTTGGACTCGACTTAGCGACTACACTACCACCACCACCACCATCCAGAGTCCGACCCTGCTGATCATCTCTACAACTTCCATCCAGGCCACCACCATTCTCCCTTGAACCACAGAAGCAACCTCCTAACTGGGTTCCCTGCTTTACTTTAACCATCTCTCTCTATTTTGTTCTTTTATTACACAGTAGCCATAATAATAATAATAGTGATTTCATAATTTATATAATAATGTTATTATATATTTATTTATATTCTGCCTCAACCACCAAGATATTACCTCTATGAAGGCAAGGATTTTTTCTCCTGTGTTTTCACTCTGTCCCCAATACCCGGCTAGCTTGAGAAGTATTTGTTGAATGAATGAATGACAGAAGCATGGTAAATCATTAAAGACTTAATGAATGAGCAATATAAGCTTTAAAAGCATTATTTAATGCTTTTTAAATAATCTGAATTTAGGGAATTCCCTGGTGGTCCTGTGGTTGGACTCTGTACTTCTACTTCAGGGGGCATGGGTTTGATCCCTGATCAGGGAACTAAAATCCTGCAAGCTAGGCTTCCCTGGTGATTTAGTGGTAAAGAATCTGCCTGCTAATGCAGGAGACACGGGTTCGATCCCTGGTCCAAGAAGATCCCGAATGCTGCAGAGCAACTAAGCCCAGGAACCACAACTATTGAGCCTGTGTTCTAGAACCTGGGAACCTCAACTACTGAGCCCACGTGCTGCAGTTACTGAAGCCTGGGAGCCCTAGAGCCGTGCTCTGCAATGAGACGCCACTGCAATGAGAAGCCTGCATACCGCAACTAGAGAGTAGCCCCCATGCAAACCCCCACAACTAAAGAAAAACCCATGCAGTAAGGAAGACCCACCACAACCAAAAATAAATCAAATAATTAAAATCCCACAAGCTGCACAGTGCAGTAAAAAAAAAAAAAAGAAATCTGAGTTTCAATCTGAGGACGAATTTCCCAACTAGCAGGTAAGTGAAGAGGTATGGAGGATATTGGCAATCTATACGGGTCCTGCAGGGAGATTAAAAATCATCCTGAGTGAAAGTTGTTTAGTTGCGTCCGACTCTTTGTGACCCCACAGACTATACAGTTCGTGGGAATCTCCAAGCCAGAATACTAGAGTGGGTAGCCTTTCCCTTCTCCAGGGGATCTTCCCAACCCAGGGATCAAACCCAGGTCTCCTGCATTGCGGGCGGATTCTTTACCAGCTGAGGCACAAGGGAAGTCGAAGAATACTGGGAATCACCTGAATCTAACAATAATAGTTCTTAATATAAATGAGAATCAAGATACTACTACATGGTAGCATATAAGTGCTTATTATGTGACAGATACACAATTATCTCATCACAACTCTATGAGGTAGGTATCACTGCCACTGTTTTACAAATGAGGAAATTGATGATCCAAGGGGTTAACTTATTCAAGGTCACACATAAGTGTCAAAGTCACGATTTGAATCCAGGTCTGTCTGACTAACTCCAGAACCATTATGCTCTATTCCTCCCTTTGTTCATTCATTTATTCATGTAGTTATTTAACGGTTTATTCATTGATACCCTCCTATGTACCAGGCACTGTGTGAACTGTTAACTGTGAAGTGTTCTTCCTTTCAAGAAGCTTACAGTCAAATGCAGGAAGCTAACACAAAGTAACTACTCATTCATGCATGATTATAAGCTGAGATAGATATGCTAAAGGCAAGGCAAGGTTCTACAACAAAGGAGTTTACCTGACTAGAGTATCAAGGAGGCTTCCCTGAAGAAGTGATCCTGGAGCTGAGAGCTGATGAATGAGCAGGAGTTAATCAGGCAAAGTGGTGAGAAGGGAGAGCATTCCAGGCTGCAGGGGCAGCAAGTGCAAAAGCCCTCCTACAAAAGGAACCAAGATTTTCTGCGGGGAAGAAAGAGGCCTAGGGGCTGAAGAGCAGAGAGCAAGGGGTAAGCAGTATGAGAGGAGAGCAGAGAGGCAGTAGGGTCAGATCACTGCAGACATTGCAGTAATAAGATGTTGAGTTTTTTTGGTTTGACAAGTTGGAGGAAACAGACACTCAAGAGAGCTGGTGAGAAGGTGAAAGTGAAAAATGAAAGCGTTAGTTGCTCAGCCATGTCCGACTCTGTGACCCCGTGGACTGTAGCCCGCCATGGTCCTCTCTCCATGGAATTCTCCAGGCAAGAATACTGGAGTGAGTAGCCACTCCCTTCTCCAGGGGATCTTCCCAACCTAGGGCTGGAACCCAGGTTTCCTGCATTGCAGGAGGATTCTTCATCATCTGGGCCTCCAGGGAAGCCTGGTGAGAAGTAAATAAATCTAACCTCTATGGAGGTTATTCATCAATATCTATAAAAAGCCAAAATATGTAAAATGACATATCAGGGTTATTTATTTCAGCATTGTTTTTAGTAGCAGAAGAGTGAAAATAACACAAATCTCTCTTGGTTGGTTAAACTGATAATGGTACATCATATAAAATAAAATGCAGTTGTGAAAAAGTCAGGACACACTTTCTACTGATATAGAAACATCTCCAAGATATATTAAGTGGGGGAGAAAAGTTGCAAACTAAACTCTGCATAGTTTGCTGTTTGTATATTTAAAAGAGGGGATATAAGTTTATGTCAGCATTTGCTTGATTCTAATGAAGAAACTGTGGAAATGTATACAAGAAACCAATTATGTGGTTATGTGTGTTATGTGAGTTGGGGAGGTTAGGTAAATGGAGAACAGGAGTGAAAGAGAGACCCTTCCCTTTATACCACTTGGTCCTTTTTGGTTTTTTAACATATTACCTATTCAACAAAAATGAATACATTCATGTAAAAATAGTTTCAACCTTTGTCTAAAGGATAATGCAATGCTGCTAAATAATTTTAAGCAGTAGGGTGATGTCAGAGTTGGCTTTAGAAAACAATTTCCAAGGTTGAAATGTGGAGAATAAATTGAAAGAGGGTCAGAGTGGATGCTGACAGGACAGTCAATGAGACACCACTTCATATGCACTAGAATGTCTATACCAATAAAGACAGACAGTAACAAGTGCTGGCGCAGATGGGGGTAAATTGGAACCCTTATACATGGCTGGGGGGGATATAAAATGGTGTGGCTACTTTGGTAAATAATTTGGCAGCTCCTCAAAAATGTTAAAGAATTGCCATATGACCCAACAATTCCTCTCATAAGTAAATAACCTAATAGAATTGAAAACATGTATCAGTGCTCATGCCCCGTGCACCCTTGCAGTCAGTGGGTGAGCTAGGGTAGCAAGGCAGCCTCCTTATAGCTCTGTGGAGTGCCTCTAGCCTCCCTACTGGAGTTGCTGGCAGGGGCCAGCCTTGCAGTGGTGTGTTCTACATCTATGGCTCCAGCTGGATTCATTGGACTAGGCAAATGGGGCATCCCATGGCAAAAAAAAAAGAAAAAAAAATCTCATGGACATGGCTATCCGCTTGTTATTTATGATGTATTCCCTGATGCATGCAGAGAATTTCTAGATGTAAGTGAGTGTCTTCTCCGGCAGATGTAGCCAGCAAGGATGGAATTATTACAGTGTTGCTCACCAGTATCAATGCAATAGAAGCTTATTCTGGAGTAAATGGGATTCCAAAAAAAGCGAAGCAAGGCTCACTTTTAACAGATTCTAATACTATTGATCCTATAGTTTGGAAAGATTTGGCCAAAGAAGTTGAGAAAATGGGAGCAATTTTCAGGCTTGCCCCTGTTTCTGATGGTGTGGAAGCTACTCAGTCTGGGGACCTCACGTTTATGGTGGGGTTATGGTTATGTCCTACTCATTGTGACCCTATGGACTGTAGTCCAGCAGACTCCTCTGTCCATGGGGATTCTCCAGGCAAGAATACTGGAGTGGGTGCCATTTCTTACTCCAGGGAATCTTCCTGACCCAGGGATCAATTCCGTGTCTCTTATGTCTCCAGTGTTGGTAGACGGGTTCTTATCGCTAGTGCCACCAGAGGAGTCACAGACTAATTTGCTGCTGCCCAAGAGTTGCTGGGGAGCAAGGATTCCAATGTGCTGTATTGTGGAGCCTGTGGGCCTGGGCAGGCTCTGAGGATCTGCTACCACATATTGTTAGCTATTGGTATGATTGGAACTGCTGATGCTATAAATCTGGGAATCAGGTTAGGACCTGACCCAGAACTATTGGCCAAAATCCTAAATGTGAGCTCAGGACAGCATTGGTAAAGTGCTGCTTATAATCCCGTATCTGGGGTGACTGATGGAGTTCCCTTCCCTAATAACTGTCAGGGTGGATTCAGAACAACACTCATGGCTAAGGATCTGGGATTAGCACAAGACTCTAATGTTAGCACAAACACCCCAATCTTTCTGGGCAGTCAAGCCCATCAGATCTGTGTGGATGATGCGTGCAAAGGACTGCTCAGAGAAAGGCTGCTTGTCCGTGTTCCAGTTTCTATGAGAAGAGGAGACATTCTGAGTCTGTCCACCTTTGGCAGTGGACACTATTGGAAACCAAACTCTATCTCGGAACCTCTTTATTGCTCACTCTGCAAGTAAATAGGTCTGTCTGTTTTCAATTGTCTAGGTCACAGTAAACCCTGGGATGTTTTTCACCCATTTTTAGCTGCTTATTCTTTTTAAAATCTATTTAGCAAATATGTAATACCTGAAATTTTTTCCCTGTAAGCCTCTAATGATCCCTTGCTAACTAGCTGATTGGCTTTTTCAAAAACTTGAGAACTTCTCTGGTGGTATAAGGATCCCCCTGCCAATGCAGGGGACACGGGTTTGATCTCTGCTCGGGGAAGATTCCACATGCTGCGGAGCAACCAAGCCCATGTGCCACAACTACCAAGCCTATGTGCTGCAACTGCTGAAGCCGGTACACCCAGAGCCTGTGCTCCACAAGAGAAGCCACCACAAAGAGAGGCCGAGCACCACAACAAACAGTAGCCCCGGCTCACCGCAGCTAGAGGAAGCCTGAGTGCAGGAAGGAAGCCCCAGCACAACCAAAAAAATAAAAGATCCCTGAGCATCTTTAGGTAAATTGTTGCATATTTCAATTACTACAGTTTACAAATAAAGCCTATTTTTTTTTAATACAATAAAACCTATTTTAGAGGGAAGAAAAGAAATTGCTGTGAGGGAAGGAGTTAGAAGAAAGGAAAGTATAGTGAATTACTACCTATGTCCCTCAGAAAGTTTATCCCTTCTGTAGTATTCTTGCATTACTGTTGTTGTTCAGTCGTGTCTGACTCTTTGTGACCCCATGGACTGCAGCACGCCAGGCTTCCCTGTCCTTCACTATCTCCCAGAGTTTGCTCAAATTCATATCCATTGAGTCAACAATGATGCATTACTGAGGTTACTGATTTATTTTCTAGGAGTTGATAAAGCAAGAGAATGCCTTGCTGTAGGTTATATAATTTGGACTCTGTTACATTTATCTTGGTGTGTCCCTCTTGTAACAACTCCCAATACTTAGCAAGCTTGTTTTTTATATATTTGCTTCCTCATACATTCTTACTACATATTTTTTACTTCAAAAGTATACCTTTAGAACTGTTTCAAAGCCAAGAATTGATACATGCTTTAGACAATTATTATTCTAAATATAACCATATAATCTTGAATTCAAATAAATTTCTATGCTGATAATAAAAAGAAAACATATGGTCACACAAATTTGTCCATGAATGTCCACAGCACCAATGTACATAGTAGGTAAAAATGTAAAAACAATTCAAATGTTCTTCAACTAATGAATGGATAACTAAATGTGGTATAGCCAAGGACTGGCATACTAGTCAGTACTTCCTTCATAAAAAGGAATGAAGATTCATACTACATCATGGGTGAACCTTGAAAATATTATGCTAAGTGAAAGAAGCCAGTCACAATACGTCACATACTATACAATTTTCCATTTGTATCAAATGTTTAGAATAAGACAATTTATAGCAGAACATTAATTAGTGGTTGCTTAGGGCTTGAGTAAAATGAGGGAGAGGTAAGGAGACAAATGAGGATTCACTATTAATGGGTATAAATTATTTTAAGGGGGACAAAAATGTTCTAAAATTAGATAATGGCTCACGATTCGCAAAAACTATTGAACTGTACACTTTAAATGGGTGAATTGTATGGTATATGAACTATATTTCAATAAAGCTACTTTAAATAAGACAGAGTTTTCGAATTTCCCTAGTGGTCCAGTGGTTAAGAGTCCATCTTACAATGAAAAGGAAACAAGTTCAATTGTTGGTCAGTGAACTAAGACCCCACATGTTGCAGGGGGACTAAGCCCACATACCGCAACTACTGAGCTCAGGTGCTGCAACTACTGAAGCCTGTGTGTCTAGAGCCTGTGCTCCACAACAAGAGAAGCCACTGCAGTGAAGACTAGCCCCCACTTGCCACAACTAGAGAAAACCCGTGCGCAGCAACAAAGACCCAGCGCAACCAAAAAAAAATACAATAAATAAATTAGAAATTCTAAGAGGAATCATGCTCATAGAGACATATCCATAATTTCTCTCAAATTCAATGATCTTTCAAGAAAGAAAAAATCAGATATAAATTGCCTTTAAAAAAAGTTCCAATTCATCTTAAATACTTAGTACAAGCCTGATATAAAAATATATCAAAATGTACTATGGTTATGCAAAACATAGCATTGTATGTCAAGTGTATTTCAATAAAATATATAGGAAAAACTTTTAATTAAAAAATTAAAAATCTATCAATTTTAGTTCAAGACAATAAACTCAGCATAAGATCTATCTTCATATTTTAGTACCTCACAAATTGGGGATGTAATATTTTCATTATGATTTGGTTTAAAGTATTTCATTTCCATACTGTTTTATTCTTTGACTCAGATTTATTTGGAAGACTTGCTCTTTTAACTTCCACATATATGTTTGTTTTGTTGAATGCACACAAGCTCATGTGTCCAACACACAGTGAAGGCCAAACAAACCAGAACATTGGAGTTTGGAAGAGAAAGGTATGTTGGTGAACTGAGCAAGGAGAATTGGTGGTTAGTGTTCAAAAAACCCAAACTTTTGTGATAGTCTTTGGAGAGGAGTTTTTACAAGCAAAATTGGGGGCTAGGCCTGCAGGGCACGTGACTTTCTTTTGATTGGTTGGTGGTGAGGTAACAGGATGGTATTGTGGGAATGTTGTGCTCAGAAGTTACCATTCTTTACCTGGTTGGGGGGCTTATTTCCCACAGAAAAACTAAAAATAAATTGCTATGTATTTCCCTTGAGGAGAAACCAGGGCTCTGCTTTATGACTGCACTATTGTTTTTTGACAGTTCCTCCTTTGTTTCTGCATTCTCTCTCTTCCCTGATTAGTAACTATTTGAATCTGCCCTTTGTGGACTGTAGCCTACCAGGCTCCTCTATCCATGGGATTTTCCAGGCAAGAGTACTGGAGTGGGTTGCCATTTCCTTCTCCAGGGGATCTTCCCAACCCAGGGATCGAACCTGGGTCTCCAGCATTGAAGACAGACGCTTTTCCATCTGAGCCACCAGGAAGCCCTTGGAATTCAGGGACGGTCTAGGAAGCTGAGGGTTTCCCAGGTGGCACGAGTGGTAAAGAACCCGCCTGCCAGAGCAGGAGGCATAAGAGATGCAGGTTTGATCCCTGGGTTGGGAAGATTCCCTGGAGGAGGGCACAACAACCCACTCCAGTATTCTTGCCTGGAGAATCCCATGGACAGAGGAGCCTGAAGAGCTACAGTCCATAGGGTCGCAGAGAGTGGGACATGACAGAAGTGATTTAACACATATGCTAGGAAGTTGAATCCTGTTTCCTACAAACAAGAAAAGGGGACGAGGAAAAGGCTTTCAGGGCCTTCACAGGTACACGTGAAAGCCCACAGGGCCCGCTCAGTTTCATTTGTATTTATGTTTTACACTGTGGTCAAAGAATACAGTATGTATTACACAATTCTCTGAAGTTTGAATTACATTCGTTGAGACTGATTTTTTATAAATGTTTTACATATGCTTAAGAGGGATAAGTAGTTTTTACTTTGGGTGAATGGTTCTACATATGTTTATTAAATCAAGCTTGTTAAGTGGGTTACTAAAAAAAAAAAATTGAGGCCATTGCAGCAGTCCAGTTAAGAGATGATGGTAGGCTAGGAACAGAGAAGATGGAGAGAAGTGTAGGGATTCCAGATTTATTTGGGAAACAAAACAGACCCGTCCTGATGTTGGAGGAAGATGGGAGGAATGTGGAGAGAGCCATTAAGGATGACTTTCTTGGTTTCTTGTTTATGCAATTTGCCAGATGGCAGATTCATGAAATTAAAAAAAAAATTTTTTTTTTAAGTTCTACCGGTTTATTGCTAACCCATCTCCCTCCACCCTCATGCATGCATGCTCAGTCATGTAACTCCATGGACTGTAATCGCAAGGCTCCTCTGTTTCATGGATTTTTCCAGGCAAGAATACTGGAGTGGGTTGCCAAGATACATGAAATTGAGATAGGAAATTCTAGGAGAGATTAGACATCTATATTTCCCCCAAGAATGTTTCTTTGCTTTCTATGGGGGCCAAGAGGGCAGCGGCGAATATTGAGGCTGTGAGTGAGAGCAGCTCCTGCCATTCCTTAAGCCCTCTGCGTATGCATGTGTATCTGTACAACACATCATGGTACAGTAAGTCCCCTAGGTAAGAATGAGTTCCATTCCAAGAGTGTGTTCATAAGTCCAATTTGTTTGTAAGTTCAACAAAGTTAGCCTGGTTACCTAACTAACTTTGGCTATATAGGCTAACACAATAGGTTATATATTTCTTCTTCAGTTGCTAAGTCACATTCCACTCTTTGTGACCCCATAGACTGCAGCACACCAGGCTTCCCTGTTCTTCACTATCTCCCGGAGTTTGCTCAAACTCATGTCCATTGAGTTGGTGATGCCATCCAACATCTCACCCTCTTCTCCTGCCGTCAATCTTTCCCGGCATCAGGGTGTCTTCCAATGAGTCGGCTCTTTGCATCAGGTGGCCACAGTATTTCAGCTTCAGCATCAGTCCTTTCAATGAATATTCAAGGTTGATTTCCTTTAGGATTGACTGGTTTGATCTCCTTGCAGTCCAAGGGACTCTCAAGAGTCTTCTCTAGGACCACAATTGGAAAACATCAATTCTTCAGCCTTCTTTATGGTCCAACTCTCACATCCATACGTGCTGCTGCTGCTGCTAAGTCGCTTCAGTCGTGTCTGACTCTGTGCGACCCCACAGACGGCAGCCCACCAGGCTCCCCCGTCCTCGGGATTCTCCAGGCAAGAACACTGGAGTGGGTTGCCATTTCCTTCTCCAATGCATGATAGTGAAAAGTGAAAGTGAAGTCGCTCAGTCGTGCCGACTCTTTGAGACCCCATGGACTGCAGCCCACCAGGCTCCTCCGTCCATAGTATTTTCTAGGCAAGAGGACTGGAGTGGGGTGCCACTCTGATCCATACATGACTATAGGAAAAACCATAGCTTTGACCATACGGGACCTTGGTCAGCAGACTGATGTCTCTGTACTGTAATAGGTTTATAATACTTTTCACACAAATAATACATACAAAAAATAAGGAAAATAAATTTGATCTTAAAGTGCCTTGAAAATTATAGTAGTACAGTATAGCTGGCATACAGTAGTGTAACAGCTGACATACAGGAACTGGCATCAAGAGAACAGGGAAGAAAAATTACTAGCTGGTGGAGGGAGAAGAGGTGGCAGAGGGTAGAGCAGAGGGATTCGTCAGCGATAAGAGACAGGGGGCAAGCTGCATGTGACAATGTACGTCGGACCCGTGAACCAACTTACCTAACTGGACACGTAAACACACGTACATTCACATCTTCGAAAGTTCACAACTTGAACATAAATTCATATTGGAAGGGTGTGACACCCACTAGACTATCAGCTCAGAAGTCAAGGGTCGAATTTCCTCTAGGCACTTGGGGACCTCGCCCTGAAACTGCCCCGGCCCTCTCAGAGCGTATTTCTCCGAGCCCCGCCCACGGGGATTTCCGGCTGCCCTTTTGCACCCGCCTCTCCCTGAAGCCCTTGGCTCCGCCCCTACTGCAACTGTTGCCTTCTAGCCTAGAGGTGGAGTGATTGACGAGTACGTTCTCCAATCCTAACGCAGAATGAACACATATTACCAATTAGACGGTAGCAGGGGCGGATGCTGAAGCCCACGGTGGGAGGGTTACCAGGAAGTGAGTGGAGGCTAAGAAGGACAAGTCCGCGCAGGCAGTGGTGTAAGGGTGACCGGACGTCTAGGTACCACAGTCTCCTTCTTTCTCCATTCCTGGGTGAGGAGTCCCTTCACAGCTGGGAGTCAGGATCTCTATTTGCCCTTTTGAATGGGGGGGGGGGGGAGCGGGTGTGTCTACTATGTAAGCATTTGAGGATCTTTCCTGATTCTCCTACCTCCTTCGCCCCAAGTCAGTTCCTTCTCTTAGCCTGGGGTGGGGGTCTTGTCCGCCGTCACTCTCCGCCGGGAGCGGTAAAGTGTTTAAGATCTTTCCGCAGCCTCTGGGTGCTTAAAGTCTTCCGGACTCGGTCACGAAAAGGCAGATGAATTCATAGGGATTTAGGTTTAGGGAGATTCACGGACTCAGCCTCTCTCGCGAGGAGTTAGAAGCCTCCTGCCGCGGCCAGCGCTAGTGGAAGGTGGAGGGGCTCTGGGAGCTAGGTTCCTGTGGCTAGGGAACTAGTGATAGAATTAGTTATTGGAGGCGAAGGAATGGGTGGAAAGAAACATTTCTTCCGTGGAGGTCGTAGAAGTTCTCCAAGGGACTGCATAGAGTGGAGCCAGAGTCGTTGGAGTTGGGCTTGGGGCTTGGTCTCTAAACCCTCCCCCCGCCCCCCCAACTTCTGGGTCATCAGCTGTTTGCCTTCATTTCTTTTTCCTCAGGCTGAAGGAAACATCTGAACATGTGGAATCCCAATGCCGGTAGGTGTTTGGGGGATCGCTTCTCTTGCCGCAACCCCTTTTCAGATGGGCCACAACAGGAGGTTTCTGTGTCAATTTATCCTCCTCCTCTCCACTAACCCGCAAAAGCGAAATCCTTAGTCGCTGACCCATCCTCTCGTCTTTTTCTAGTGTTCACTGTCTCCGTTTCTCCCCCGCCCTGCCAGGGACCTTCCCTTTTGTCTCCTGTAAGTTTGCCTTCCCTTCCCTTCATTCTCTTTCTTCACCTTCCCATTTGCCTTTAACTGTTGAGTGATTCTTTTTTTCTTTTCTTCTTTTTTTTTTTTTTGAGTGATTCTTTTTGTTGTTGTTTGTTGTCAGAGGCTCTGGGCAGTGTAATCTTAATTTATTCTTTGTTTCTTCCACCAGGGCAGCCAGGACCATATCCACACCCCCCTAACGCTGGGTATCCTGGAGGTTGCAATCCTGCCCATCCACCACCTGCCAACCCTCCCTTTCCTCCAGGCCCCTTTCCCACTCCCCCAGGAGCACCCCAGGGGAATCCAGCCTTTCCCCCTGGTGGGCCCTGTCATCCTGTGCCACAACCAGGATATCCAGGATGCCAGCCCTCAGGTCCCTACCCCCCTCCATACCCACCACCTGGCCCTGGCATGTGTCCTGTGAATCCATTGGTTCCTGGTGTAGTAGGACCAGGAATAGTGATTGACAAGAAGGTGCACAAGAAAATGAAAAAAGCTCATAAAAAGAAGCAGAAGCACCATAAACATGGCAAGGTAAGTGCCCCTGGAGCCTGGCTGGGAAGGGGCACCCTTCACAGGGGCTATGGGGGCAGGGGGAGGGCAAGGGATGGGGGGTTTGAAGTCTGAGAATGTGGGACAGTGACTGCCTAAAGGATCCCCACTGGGAAGAATCTGATCATCTTAAAAAATTTATTAGGCTTATTAGGCCTTCTATCTGGGAGGTGCTAGGCTGAGCCTCAGAATGAATGTCAGCATCAAAATTCTTTCTAGTTTGCCTTTCTCTTCCCAGAACTGCCCACCCCAGCCCCACCCCCGCCCCACCCCATGCTTGTTTTAGCAAGTTGGACACACCCACTGAGGTGGTCAAATATCAAGTAATAGAGTCAGTCCTTTGACAAAGCAAAGTCTTATATAATAATTAACTTGTAATAATCTGGCCCCAGGTCCTGGAGTTTCTTTCTCTCCTTCAGTGTTCTCAGGGTGTTGTGTTAGTTACATGGGCCCCATTGTCCTAGTATACAGTAGGGAAACTGAGGATGAGAGAAGTCAGTGACTCTCAGCCTCTTAATAAAACCTGAGTTTCATGCTCAGCCCCAAGGTTAAATATCTTCACTCCAGAGGATTGTTCATTGGCAAGGGTAAAAGTAGCTCTCAGGACAACTCTGGAAGGAGTGAACCAACCCCGATCTTGAGGAGGCCTTAATATACATTTTTCTGCCCAATATTTATTTGCCTTATGACTTTGGATGCTAATTCTAGTTCTCCATCTTTGGTAGAAGTCTGAGGAGAAGGAAAGGTGAGCTTGAATGGAGACACTCAAAAATGTTTTTGCTGACAGTTTTGGTGGGAGTATATGTGTAAAGAACCTTGACTAGTATTCTCCCAGCCTCTTCTCCCACCTTCCTCACTTTCTCCCAGTTGGGACTTAGGAAAAAGTAGAGATAGATGCACACACAGCTACTGATTCTACTCACTTTTCTTAGTCTCATAGCCACCAGGAATGTCCATGCAGCTAATAAATACTATAAGGGAGCAGCTGTTTTCTTGTACAATTCTACTCTAAATTCTACTCTAGTGCCTATAATTTATTCCTTGCCTAGGCATTGGCTCAGGTAAAGAAAATTGGAAACTTTCTCCAAATGTAGTATGTTAAATTCTGTGCAGTGATTTAAGATGGTTTCATCCATTCCTGTCTGCTCACTGCTGAAGGAAATCCTTGCTTTTGCTGTTTAAGGGACAGTTGAGTTGAAGACTCCTGACCTTCTTAGAAAGCAAAGGGCACTGGGGTGGAGGTATAGGGCACCAAAGAATGTCCCATGAAATAACAAAAGTCATTTGGATCTGATGTATCCTTTCCCTTTTCCCCTTGCAGCATTCCTCCTCCTCCTCCTCTTCCAGCAGTGACTCTGACTGAATACAGGGCCTGGACCCTTCCCTCAAGTCTCTCCAGTTCAGCTCTCCCATCAAGCTTCAGATGCCATCTTGTACTGGGGAAATTAACTCTTGCTATCCCTTCACCCCCAGCCCTGCAATCTAAGACTCATTCTGCTCTTCAGCACTCACTAGCTAGGACAAATCGGAAAAGAATTGCCACGGGCTAACAAAGGCCGTCTTCTCGCTGCTTGGATAGAACTTTTAGCTGATAAGTATGACAGGAGAACTGTTTTTTGAAGATGGTAAGATTTGAGCTAAATGCTAAAGACAAGTCTAAGATCTGTAAAATGTGATTTTTTTTTTTAACTTTCTTTTGTAACACTTATGATTGAGGAGGTGCTGTGGACATTGAGTTATGGAAAGGAAAAACGACCTGTACCTTTCTTGTAATTGTAGCATGCTTGGGTGATTTAGTGGCAAATAAACATTTCCCAGCAGGCCTCTTATTGATGGCGTTCACTGCAAGGCTGATGGCAAGTGGAGTCCATTTGGTTGATGAGCTCTGACTGTCATTTTGAAAACGAATCTGTTCTCTCACTCAGTATGCTGTCTCAGGCCCTCCTCTCACTCTCCATCTCTCAGTCCAAATAAAGCTGTTTCTCCTGGTCTCTGTTCACCTGTACCATCACCTTGGTTGGGCCTAGCACCTTCTACTAGTTCTGCTGCCCTAGAAAAAAAAAGAAAGAATAGATTTATCAAGTGGATGGTGGAGAGGAGCTGGGAAAGGCATGTGCTTAGGAACAGGATCTAAAGCTCCACAGCATGTTTGGGAAACATAGGTATCTCAGAGGGCCTAGATTAGTTCCCTAGAAAGTGTTTATTGAGGAAATACTGTGTTCTGGTGCTGAAAGTACAAAGATGTAGAATAACACAGTCTCTGCCCTTCATGGCCTTTGAGAGCTAATGAAGCAGATGGTCGTGTGAATATATGAATAGGTTATTATAGTATAGAAGTGAGTAAGACAGGGATCAAGCGGTGGGGGAGCAAAGGAGGGAGCATCTGCATAGGGGTTTCCCTGTTATGTCTTCATGGCAGCTCTATGAGGTAGGTACTACTGTTCCCATTTTGAGAAAGAAGAAAACTTCAGTCAGGATTTGAACTTGGGCAGTGTGGCTCCTGTGTCTGTGCTTGTAACCCAGTGGGTTTCCAGCAGAAGAAGCAGTTTTGCAGAGGCAAAGATTTGTAAAAAGGTGAAGGATGGACGTTCAGGAATTCCTGAGCCTGAGATACCATACCAGAGCCTGATAGCAGGAAGCGAGGCTCTCAATGGGTGTAGAGGAAGGAGTGGACCTGAGTGATGTTTCTTAGGTGGAACCCACAGGGTTTAGGGATTTAAGTGTGGGAATTGAACAGGGAAGTTGTGTTTTTAGTTGACTGGGTTTCATCTATGACTTGTCCTGGGGGTGAGATATATGAAATACATGCTTAAATATATTAGATCTAGCTTCTAATTTTATTAGGAAATCCAAGACCAAGCTGGAGAAGGAAATGGCAACCCACTCCAGTATTCTTGCCTGGAAAATTCCATGGACAGAGGAGCCTGGCGGACTACAGTCCATGGGGTCACAAAGAGTCAGACACGATTGAGTGACTGAGCACCAAGACCTGTTTTCCAGTGTCCTGAATTTTGGGGCCATTTTAAGGGTTTCTCCCTCTGTAACACTCTGTTTTCATTTATTTATTAGCACTTCCTTTTCCAGGAGGAGAAGGGAAAGGTGGGCATAAGGGGATTGTGAGGTGAAAAAAACAGTGTTGACAAACCACAAATTAAGGAGAGAGAATGAGAAATGGCTCAAGGGAGAAAACACAAAGAGAAACAAGTTAGGGAGAAAATTCACCCACCTCCTTTCCCAGTTTTAGCCATAAACAGCCCATTTCACCTTCCTGCCTTTTCTTTTTCTAACAGCACCTTGCTATTTTGCTATGGTTGTTTCTCAAAAGTTGATTAACTTTTTGAAAGCTAAAAGTAATACATGAGGGGGGGTTGGGAAATGTAACATTTTTAATAGGATGTTCGGCAGAAAAGTAAGGTTCTCCTCATAGATTTCTAGTTTACTCCCCAAAGGCAACTATGACTACTAAATTCTTCTGTAAACTTTCAGAGCTGTTCTGCACATAAAGTAAACGTCCTCTCTGTTTCTACCTTACAAGGTTCCTATTGCCCCTAGCCCACTTTATATCAAATGAGAGCCCTCTTTTGGATCTAATATTTTCCCATTTAATTATCTATTTTGGAGTTGATTCCATATCAGTGTGTGTGTGTGTAACATTGTTTTAATAGCATTTTATTCAATCTTTTGCTTTAATTTTTAAATGTTTCCATCTTTGCTATACACTTAACTGCTGTGGGAAACGTTTTGGTATGTATATCTTTGCCAGAGGTTGCAACACTGGTTGCTCATGGCTATTTCTGGCTATTGACTTTTTTTTTTTTTTTTTTTTGAGGGACTACTCTGTTAATTATCAGACCTTTTCAATAAAGGTTCAGATTTCACATTTCTGAAGACAGAAATTTCTGAACCAATACTGATCATTCCTTATAGATGGATCCTATATTCTCCATGGGCTTCCCAGGTGGCACTAGTGGTAAAGAACCCGCCTGGCAATGCAGGAGACATAAGAGACTTGGGTTCAATCCCCTGGAGGAGGGCAGGGCAACCCATTCCAGTCTTCTTGCCTGGAGAATCCCATGGACAGAGGAGCCTGGTGGGCTACAGGCCATAGGGTCGCAAAGAGTTGGACACGACTGAAGCAACTTAGGCAGGCATGCATACTCTTCAGTCTTAAGCATCCTTTCAGCTTCCTGTTGCCTTTCTTCAGGCAAGTTATATTAGTTACCTGACTCTCCAGAGCATTGGGTTGGCACGCCCTGTTTTGTGCATCAGTATAAGACTCTAAAGATAGTGGTTCTCAAATGTTTTTATTTTATGCCCTATGTCCATGAGAGAATCTGGAGTTCTACTATTCTCTCCTTACTAGAAACTGGGTATAGTAAGAGTTCCACACAATTAATTGAAAAAGAGAAAGGATAGGAAACCCATTAAATCTAAAATACAAATCGACAATTCAGCTTTGAGGACTGTAAGTCACGGGACGAATCATCAGTTCGCTGTCTTTCTGGAGTCATTTCCCTGCATCAGGGTGTTTTGTAGTCACAGACAAGTTTACTCTCTTGACTAGTTGGGTTCTCCTTCTGAGAAGACTTTATTAATTCATAAAACCATTGAATATTGCTATTGGATGCATCTCTTTCAAAGCTGGCTGCAACTGTTGACTGGCCCCAACAGAGGCTAGATTATTGTTAATAGAGTTATGTTGTGTTATTTTCTTGTTCAGTCACTAAGTCGTGTTATTTTATCAACTTTTAATTTGATCTTTGTTTACCATTATTAGAGATGATTTCACAGATAGCCACTCACTTTATTTTTTTACCACTCACTTTTACTCCAGCTCTTAGAGCTCTTGGGGTGTAAATGACCCAACTGCAAAATCTTGAGGTTAATTTGACCTTCAGCCCAGGCCCTCACTGGGGCTTCCCAGGTGGTTCAGTGGGTAAGAATGCCTGCAAAGCAGCAATAGACGCGGGTTCGATCTCTAGGTCAGGAAGATCCCCTGGAGAAGATCATGGCAATCCACTTCAGTATTCTTACTTGGAGAATCCTATGGACAGAGATTCCTGGTGGGCTACAGTCCATGGGATCACAGAGTCAGACATGAAGTGACTGAGCAAGCCAGGCCTCACAGTAAGCCTGCTCTTGGGTTTGCTTTTCTCTGGGTGTCCTAACATTTTCCTACTTCCTTTACTCTCTCAGTATTTGCTCTGCCCTTTGCCTTTCTTAAATGACAGACTTCTTTTTATTTCTCACACTGTTCCTAATGCCCACCATCATTTGGAGGGTGGCAGGAAAGACGTTGGAGTCCCCAAGCTTTATTTTCCACTTCAGAAATCTATGTCTCTTTAGATAACTCCACCGAATTGAAGTTGCCCAATAAAATCTGATGAATATTAAGGCCAGAGTTAGTGAAGTCACTCAGTTGTGTCCGACTCTTTGCGACCCCATGGACTGTAGCCCACCAGGCTCCTCCATCCATGGAATTTTCCAGGCAAGAATACTGGAGTGGGTTGCCATTTCCTTCTCTAGGCCAGAACTGACACCCAAAGAACTTGAATGTGGGTAAACAATAACCCTGTAGTAACTGTCTCTTTCAATAGCCTTTTTTTTTTAAATTTAGTTTTATTCGCTTTCAGGTTTCTTCTCTATTTTTTGAACAGAAGTTTTAATGTGGAAATTTACAGATATGTACAAGAGTAGGGAAAGCAGATTTCCCATACCTAACTCCAGTAATTATAAACAGTTTGTTCAGTTGGTTTGTGTTTGTGTATGTGTGTTTCACACACCCCAACCAGGAATCAATCCTGAAACCCCTGCAGTGGAAGCACAGAGACTTTTTTTAAGCATTTAAAAAATATGACCCAGCAGTGCCTTGCTTTATTCATTCATTTATTTGGCTGTGCTGGGTTGTAGTTGGTGGCACATGTGTTCCTTGTTGCCACACACAGGATCTTCCTTGTGGCATGTGGGATCTAGTTCCCTGACTAGGGATGAAACCTGGGCCCCCTGGGAGCGTGGAGTCTTAGTCACTGGACCGGACCACCAGGGAAGTCCCACACTTTGCCAATCTTGTTCCATTCCACATCATATTTTTTCCAATTTTTATTGTGAAAATTATTATTGTTATTTTTGGGCATACCACACAACTTATAGGATCTTAGTTCCCCGACCAGGGATTGAACCTGGGCCACAGCAGTGAAGGTGCAGAGTCCTAGTCACTGGAGCGAAAGGGGATTCCCTGAAAAATAAATAAATAAATTCCCTAAAAAATAAAAATTATTTTTTAAAAGTTTGAAGAACAGTACAATGATCACCTATAAACCTACCATCTGTACTCAACAACTGTTAACATTTTTACCAAATTTGCTTTATTGATACAACAATGTGAAATATTTGAAAGTCTGTTCCATGCATTATGACCCTTCACTTTAAATAGTTCATCATGTACCTCTTAGAACAGCATTTCTCCTGGATAGCCATAATTCCATTACCACACTTAAGAAAATTAACAATACCTCCTAATATTAGCTAATATTCATGTCTGAATTTCCTCCTCTGTCTCCAAAATGTTTTATATAGCTATTAAAAAAAAACAGAATCCAAATAAGATCCACACATTATATTTGATCATTATTGTCTTTTGAATTTATCCTCTTTCCTCCCCCTCTATTACATTTTCATTTTGATGAGAACAGGCTGGTTGTCTTGTTGAATGTCTTGGATTCTGGATTTGCTGATTATCTCTATGATATATTTAATTTTTTCCTTGATTTCTTGTAAATTTCCTGTAAATTGCAAGTTGGGACTGAAGGTTTAATTAGATTAAGATTAAACACTTGAGAAGAATACTTAATAGATAATGCTATGTATTTATTGCATCTCATCAAGGACTATGTCAGAGTTGTACTATTACTGATACAAGGTTTGATCACTTGGATAAAGTGGTGACCTATCTGATCTTTCCATTAAAAATTTTTGGGTTTCTTTTTTTCTTTTTCTTTTTTTTTTTGCAAATAATCCATGTGGTGATATTTGTCACCAGGTTAGTATCCTTTTCCGTAACAAATTTTCCCTTAAAGTTTTGATGATTGATGACACTTGCTTAAGTCAATTATTTCATTTTGGGTTGGAGAATGAATGATTTTGTAATTTTTAATCTTCTCTACATTCCTTATATGGAATTCTTGGAAAAAAGTTTTCCCTTATTGACTAAAGATGAACTACAGTTCTTCCTAGATGAAAAGGTGCTTCTTTCATTTTAATTACCAATTTTCAGAGTAAGGAGTTGGTGTAAAAGTGACCTCCAAGGTGACAAATTACCTTTTTTTCCTATTTGTATTACTATAGAATAGGGGTTTGTCCCAGTATTCTCTCCTCACACATCCCATTTTTCTGTCTGGTTTATCCATGGCGATTGCCAACTCTCTCCGCACTTAAACGTCTGGGCTTTCTAACCAGCCCGCTAGGGGCCACTAGTTTCCTCCCTGCCCCTAAGCTGCCGCTCTATCATGCTCTTCTCCATTTGCTACCGGTTGTTCTCTCGCTGGTGCCAACGCTGTCCACGGAGCCGCTCTAGGCTGTTGGGAGGCCGTCTGCATTGCGAGGGGAAGGTTTGGACGACGCAGTCGCCTCGCCGGCCCCCAGGGCGGTTAGCGCTTCCGGGGTCGGAGGGTGCGCGGGGTTGAAAGCGGGCCGCTCCGCCCCGTCCCCCTCCCAGACCAGCAGAGGCAGCAGCCGGAGCAGCCGCAGCCTGCGCCCTCTCCCGCCCGCCCGCCCTCCGCCCGCCCGCCCGCCCTCCGCCGCCCTCCACCCGCCCCGGGGTCTCTTTCCCCCTTCCTCCTCCTCCTCCTCCACCCCCCCCTTCCTCCTCCGCCCGCCCGCGGGGCCCCCCTCGCCTTCCCGCCCGCCCCTATTGTTCCGCCCCCGGCCTCCCGCCCTTCCCCTTCCCGCCCGCTCCCCTTTTCCCCTCAGTCGCCTCGCGCCTGCAGGTAAGCTTCAAAATTTTCCCTCCGCCCGCGGCTGTGGCTCTATTTCTACTCTTGCCATCTTTCTTAGAGGGCTCCGGTCCTCGTCACGAGCCCCGGCCTCGCGTACTCCCGCGTGTGCGCCTGCTCCCTCACTCTGCTTGGCCGGCCATTCACGCGAGGCCCTGGCTCCGACGAGGCCTAGTAGGCCTCGCGCAAGGCCTTTCCCCCTTCCCCCCGCCTTTTCCCGGTGGCGGCTGCGCAGGAGTCAAGGAGGGCGCGCGCGCGGTAGGGGGGGGGCGGCGGAGGATTTGTTGGTTGAGGGGGGTGGGGGAGGCGATGGCCGGCTTGCTGGCCGGGCGGGTGAGCGCGGCTCCCCGCGGGGGTCAGGCGCTGGCGCAGCCACACGAGGAGGCGCTACTAGTCTGGCCCCTCCCCCTGGATCGCAGCGCCCCCCCCCGACCGAACCGTTTATTTTTTCCTCTGCTTTTCTAGTGGAGGGATGGGGGGGTACATTTTTTGAGTGGAAAATGCTTGGATGGCCAAGGGGAGGGGGGCTGTGGAGTTAAAGAAAGGGTAGACGGGCTCCCAGTTACCGAGTTATTCAGGACGTTTTCTCGGGGTAACGAATTTTGAAATTACAAAATGCCTGCCGCTATAGACCCAGACCGAGCTATTTATAGGAGAAGGGGTAATGGATGCAGGATTAACAGCTGGATTCCTGGGATTGGGTACACTTACATTCTCCTAGTCAGGAGAGAAACATGACGGATTTCTTGGGTTTGGGGTTGGAAATGCACCTTTGTGCCGTACCTAAATGGCTTTAAATAGGTTTCCAATTTTCTTGCCCTTTCGAATTTGCTTTTGTCATGGTATTTGTAAAGTGCTGCTTACTCTGTGAGTGAGGATAAGGAATTACACTGCCAGATTTTTTCCATTTCTTATTAAAGTCGTCCTTAAAGACCCAACTCCCATTATCTTCCTACCCCCAGTACAGTTGTTTTTCCTTGAGTGGAAAGTGTTGAATTCTGGGATTTTTTTTCAGCAATTATATTCTGAAAATGGGGGAACGAGGTGGTTTGGGGATGCAGAGCCCTTCCTTTTAAGTAATCACACACTTGAGGTAGCCATGGGGCAGCTTGCCATATACAGGACATATACATGTCTGACAGCCCCTTAACACTTTTCGGATGTTAAGGATATGGCTTTGTGTTAGAACAAAGTTAAAAAGGTGGCTGGTTTTGTGAAGGAGGAAGACCGGCTGTAGGAGAGAGATCATTGATGTTGTTTTGAAGAGGTGGATACTAAAAATGTCACTGGAGAAATTTCACCACTTCGGGGAGGTCCTTTTCAAAACTAACACTGTTAGATTCTAAGGAAGCATTGTAGGCTGAAGTATATTCAAAAACATTGTTTATCAGTTAAAGCAGAAATGTTGGTAGCATTGTTTTAGTGCTTAGGTGGGGAAAGGGCCTCTGTAGGAAAGTCTTATTACTGCTGTTGCTTAAAACAACCACACAATAAATTTTTAGCGATACCAGCTATCATTTTGATTGTTTCCTTTGGAAGAAAATTTAGGATTAATTTGAATAAAGACTTGAGTGGTAACAGGTTAATGCGGAAACAAGGAAAATATTCAGATCTTGAGTGACTATCAAGTTTGGTTGGGAAAACAGGACTCAGGCTGCACTTAATGTATTGAGTCATTTCCCAAAGGGGAATATGGAACCCAGCCTGCATAGAAGACATTTCAGATAATGCCTTTTTCAGTGAGGTTGTTGATTTAAATCTTTTAAAAATTATTTGTGACGTATTCGCATTCAGAATTTTAAGGTGAAGATACATCTTAATTTTTTTACCTAGAAATTGCTGCCAATAAAAACATTTACGTGTCCTTTGTAGCTTTCAACCTAAATGGCTTCATAACAGGGAAGCAAAAGTCGTAGCCCTCAGTGTATAGTTAGCTTGAGGTTTGCCCTCATGATTTCCAGGTGTTTCTCTATACTTTTGAAGCTTACTCTGCTGAAGGACAACTGGTGCACGTTCAGCAGTTCCCTTAGAACCATTGCCAATTGAAGAAATCTTTCACATCCTGAGAGTCAGCGAAAACCCTATCATTAATGAGAGTAGACTGGAAAGTTGCTTTATATACTTTGTAACAGAATCTGAGCTGTTAATGCAGTTGTGCTGGATGTATACAAGCCTGCCAACTGATACACTGTCATTTAAGGAAGAGTCAGCTAGAAAACATTGATAATGATTAAAGTAACATTGGGAACTATTTCTATTGTTTTCCTACTCTGATTTTGGTTATGTTTGCATTTCAGTTTTTGGCTTTCACCCCCACCAGTGACCAAAGACTTGACCACTCAAAGTCCAGCTCCTCAGAACACTGCTCGACATGGACACCGGTGTGATTGAAGGTGGATTAAATGTCACTCTCACCATCCGGCTACTTATGCATGGAAAGGTATGCAACAGCTTGGGAAATTGGGTCATAGTAACTCCTAGAGGAGGGGCCAGGAAGAGAGGACATGGATCTTGGAGCTCATCAGATTAGCTCTGTGGGAAGTCTGGCTTTAGCCCTCCTTCTCTGGTGGACTAGATGAGAGTGTAGTGGGAAAATGGACAGACTTGACTAGGAAGCTCCACTGAGCACGAAAGGCTTAACCAAAGGCTAGAGCCAAAACTATCTGGATGATAAGATTTTTCTCATGGATGTTGCTATAGCTTGTGATAGGTAGATTCCACTGCCCAAACAATTTTGGGTAACTTTAAGATGAACTGGGATTTGATATTTTAAAAAATGATTCATATTAAAGACGGCACTTTATTACTCCACTATTCACAGATCTTTGAAAGCTTCCCTTATGTTTTGAGCAAAGAAAATAATAAACCTTTCCATTCCCCTTCCCAATGAATCCTAGTTTTTCCACTGCTTTGGATTGTTAAAAATTACTTTTTGTGATAACCAATGCTTCCAAGTTTCCTTGTATTTGACACTAGTATTCTCCATTGTAGGAAGTTGGCAGTATCATCGGAAAGGTAAGACATCAGTTCAACTCTAATTACTATTTAGTCAGCCTGGGTTTAAATAATAATTGGAACTCATTTGTGACTTTTCCCCTTTCAGAAAGGAGAATCAGTTAAGAAGATGCGAGAGGAGGTGAGTTATTGGGGATGGAGGAACAGGGACTGTTAACTTGGGAAGTTAGAAACTTCTAAAACAAAAGCAAAGTTGCTGTTTAATGAGAGATTGGAAGGGGGAAGGTTTTCTTTTTCTCTTTTTTTTTTTTAAATTTTTTGGCCACACTGTGGGCATGTGGGATCTTAGTTCCCCAACCTGGGCAGTCATGCCCCTGCAGTGGAAGCATGGAGTCTTAACCACTAAACCACCAGGGATGTGTCTCAGAAAAGGGAAGATCTTAATAGGAGAAGCTGGTATTTTTCTGGCTGGGAAATGTAGTTTTAGGAAGTCTGCATTCAAGACTTAAAGCAGCTTCTGTAGTTTGTTGGAGGACAAATATGGAGCTGTATTTAAAATGATGTCGATGGTGCCTTACATCAGGATCATGTACATAGGCAGCTTCTTGCCCATCTTGTTTAAGAGGGATTATTTATATATTTGTGTGTGTCTGTGCTTAGATCTTTTTGTCTGTTAACCTTTTGGCTCTGTTTCCTATCCAGAGTGGTGCACGTATAAACATCTCAGAAGGGAATTGTCCTGAAAGGATTATCACTTTGGCTGGACCCACTAATGCCATCTTCAAAGCCTTTGCTATGATCATTGACAAACTGGAAGAGGTTTGTTGTTCCCTGCCCCTCGTTCGTTATTTTTTATTGCTTCTTGATAGCTTAGTGATTTCCAAGAGGTTTTAAAATTGAAGAACAGACTAGATCATAAGGCTCTGTAAATGGGTTCTTTGCTTCCATTCAGCATCCCCAAAATTGGGCCATTTATAATTAAAAAGTCACTTCAATTGTTTAGAAAAATACCGTTGACCATAGAAGAACATGAGTTTGATCTATGCTGGTCTGCTTGTGGATTGTTTCAATAAATGTGTACTACAGTAGTATACAATATGTACTGTGGAACTATACAGTCAGCGATTGGTTGAATCGGTGAATGTGGAACTATGGATAAGTTATACTTGGACTTTTGACTGGGATGGGGGGTCAGCACGCCTAACTTCCAGCTATAATTAGAGTGCTCACTTTGGCAGCACATATGCTACAATTGGAATGATACAGAAGAGATTGATGTGGCCCCTGTGCAAGATGATACACAAATTGGTGAAGCATTCCATATTTTCCCAATTATGGGTCATTGGGGTTTAAATACAGTATAGGGAATAGTCAGTAATACTGTAGTAACTTTGTATGGTAACAAACAGTTACTAACTAGACTTACTGTGATCATTTTGTAATGAATTTAAATGTCAAAACAGTATGTGTACACCTGAAACTAGAGTGTACATTGACTGTGCTTGAATTAAAAAAAAAAACAAACCCAAAGAGTTTGTTATTAGGGACTCTAAAAAATGTGAAAAAACGGCATCTTTTACTTCTTAACCAACAATTTGAAGTTACGCCACCATTGTGTTCATAATTATGTCCCCTGATTCTTAGTTGAGTGAACTAAATTAACATGGTTTTGTTAGCCCTGCTAAACACTAGTAATCTCCATAAATACAGGTAGGCAGTTACACATTTTTTAAAAAGCCTGATAACTGTCAGAGTTATACTTGGAGGGGAGGGAATACATTTTATAGGTTATCAGAAGCAAAATATCAGTAACAGGTATTTTTTTTATTAAACTTTCTCAACCTTACAGTGCTGAACAATCATTGCTCTCGGTCCATCCAGTTTTCAGCCTCCTCGCTTCTATAGTAATGCTGCTAATAATGCAATTGATACTGCAGGCAGAAGAGAGCTTCTGGGCTGCTGCTAATGCCTTAATGGTGCCTGAAATCTTATGCTTGCCAAGATCAGAAATGTTATCTTTTTGACCTGTAAGACCTTGCTAATCCAGAGCTTGTAGCTTTAAAAAAATTCAGAAAATCTATTCATACTTTAACAAATAAGAAACATGGTCTTGACTTAAGGGACTTATGTCTGAGGAACTCCCAGGTCTATCTAAATACATACATACTCTATACATAGAGATTAGGCTAAATTCTCAGAGGGCTAAATTTTAACTATAGACAAGATGCAGTGCTCACTCCGGCAGCGCTTATACTAAAATATAGACAAGATGCAACATAGAGACTATGGGCTTTGAAGCCAGTACAGTCTTAGTTTAAAATGTACGAACTTTTCAGATGTGATTGGGGTAAGTACTGAGCTTCAATTTTATACCAAGAAAACAAGAATAAATAAAAGTACACTATTTTTTAATCTTTATGTAGTTTAAGGGGACAAAATTGGTCACTTGAATTTCGGTTGCATTGTCTCATCTTTCTCTTAATGTTTAATTTTGACTTCACCAGTATTTTATTTTGCTCAGAAAACTTCCTATTTTACTTAACAAAATAAGTTTTCTGTCTACTAAGATCACTGCTGCTGGCATGAAGGAGCATATATTTTTTTTTTTTTTTTTTTTTTTTTTTTTAAGGAGCATATATTTAAGGCTAAATCTGAGGATATTTGTAGACCATTTAATCTTTTTAGTAAGGTTTGGGGCAGGGGCAATGTTTCAATGTTGGTGGAAATCATGACATAATATGTCCCTTATAAGGTTCTTTTATGGCAGTTAGAAGTTGCCAGGGATCTGTTTAAACTTGTATATTCTTGTGGTGTTTTTGACAAATTTTCTTTTTGTAGGACATCAGCAGCTCTATGACCAATAGCACAGCTGCCAGTAGACCCCCAGTCACCCTGAGGCTGGTGGTCCCTGCTAGTCAGTGTGGCTCTCTCATTGGGAAAGGTGGTTGCAAGATCAAGGAAATACGAGAGGTTGGTTAATTTGTGCTCTTTCTTAGTGTAAGTTGTTAGTGTAAATTATTCTAAATGTGGTTCCTCTATTTTATTTTTTAAATTTTTATTAACTTTTATTATCTAGGAAAAATTAGCATTTATTGAGATGATTTTTATTAAAGTAATAGTCCTAGAAGTCTATAATTTGGTTGATAGGCATATTTTTCTTACATTTCATATATTTCAATAATCAGAAAAGTTAACCAGAATTTCCAGCTATTGCATGTGACCTGTTGGTGACTTTTCCATGAGGCTACATAATCCTTTTTTATGTCTTAAGAACTTAATAATTTGATATATAATAGTATCAAGTGTTTTTCTTGGCCAAATTCTTAAATAGCATGGAGGAAATGAAGGTATATTGGGATGTAATTCTCCCTTCAAAATTATGAAAGTTAATGGTGAATTATGGAAGCTTTTATTATATCTGGGAGTAACTGAATTGGATGTTGGGATGAAATTTGAATGGCTCCTATTTGGTTTGGACTTATCTGGGAGGCTATTATACATACTATGTGAGCAGGGATTTTTATTTTGCTCATTGATATATTCCAAGTACCTGGGATGGTGCTTGGCACATAGAATGGGCTTAATATAAACATTTGCTGAATAAAAGGTGGGTGATATTTATGAATGTTTTGTTTGATGACCCATAAAGTTATCATTAAATGAGAGGAAACTGTCTAGAAGGACCTTTTTCTTAAGAGCAGGTTAAATTTAGGCTGTTATTCAGGCTTATTCTCAGCTTTCAGAGGCTAATTTATTTATAACTGTGATTAAACAATCTTTATCTGTATTAAGGGAAGAGAGGGAAAGGAGGATAAAAAGGCTCAGGTAGGAGATGGGATAAATGTTTACTGGGTTAGACTCTAAAATTTCTGCAGGGAGATGTAAATAGTATGAATGATCTGTTTCTCTGATTTTTAAAATTTCTTTTTACTCCAAAGAGTACAGGGGCTCAGGTCCAAGTGGCAGGGGATATGCTCCCCAACTCAACTGAGCGGGCCATCACTATTGCTGGCATTCCGCAATCCATCATTGAGTGTGTGAAACAGATCTGCGTGGTTATGTTGGAGGTAAGCCCTCAGGCTCATGCTGAGAATGGGGGGAGGGTGATTTAGGGAGACAGACTGCTCTATATTTAGTCAGACTAGAATTAGGTGAGGCTGTCAGAAGCCTCACATGGGGGTGGGGAAGAGGTGCCCTGAGTTCATCCTTTCCTTCTCCCAGCTTTGACTTTTCTTATAGTCCAAGCAAAAATAGAAACTTAAGCAACAGTGATCATTTGGTTTATAGCAATTTTATCAGGATTGGTAGGGGGAAGATTTACTACTTGGAATTAGAGGACAAAAGATACATCTGGGGTCTTGAGAAGCTAAGTTAAATTGCATTTCAGGTTACCTTATTTTGGCTACATGCACCTTTGATACATTTAAATTAATTTCTGCGTTATAAGGCAGGATTATTCAAAATGATCAATAATAACAAAAAATATCCATAATAGGGTTTCTGAATGACTTACGAGGTCCTGGTGGATGCTATTCAATTAATAAAAATAATAAAATTAAGGAGAATTAAACCTTCCTAGTATTGTCATAGGGAATTGGTCCCATATTGGTGAGAAAGGAAAGTAGAATTTTTAAGTAGAGTTTAGGATACTATTGATTGAATCATTGAGCAATTGATGGAAAGTTCTGAATTACCCTAGATTCAAAATTTGGAAGCTTTATTTCCTATTTGATTTTATTTCCTAGTCAGGCCAAAATGTAATTACCAACTCAAAGGTACATGTGTACATCTAGAAGTTTTGGTTTTTCGTGTTAATTAGAACAATTTGAACACATGAAAATAGTGCCTAAATTATTACAGGGGAATCTGCTTTGATGAGAATTAGTGTGAACTGTGTAGTTCACGGACCATCTTACTGCTTTAAAGGCAAATAAGTGCTGATTTGAGATTAGATCTAGCCAGAGACAAGGTTGGTAGGTGAGGGGGTGGTAATAATAAAGTTTTTAATTTAACTGACCTGTGTGAGCTTAAGCCACACAGCTGAAGCAGCTTTGAAACCTTATCTCTTTTTGTTTTTTTCCCCTCTGACTCTCTCCCAGTCCCCCCCGAAGGGCGTGACCATCCCGTACCGGCCCAAGCCGTCCAGTTCTCCGGTCATCTTTGCAGGTGGTCAGGTAAGAAATTTTTCATTGGTGGGCTAAGGTGAACAAGATTGTATTTGAAATGTCAACTTTGCCAGCAGCACACCAGGCCACTCTGCATGCTTGCTGAAACCTGTGCTCTGGCCATAGTTTGACCTGCTTTCAGTTTTATTTACTTTTTGTCCTGAAGAAAGCTATGAATGCCACCTTATTTAATTATTAGCAGGCATTGGGAGTTTTGTAGGCACTCGGAAGAGGTAATCTACTTAGTAATTTAAGATGGGTTGGGTTAGAAGAAAAGATAAAATTGCTTTGATGTCACTGCTGTCCCTATCCCCACCCCATCCGTGTTTTTCCATGTGTGGAGTGTTCTTTAGAGGTCTAAATAAAACATAGTAAGGAGTTGGACCTCTGAAATATGTTCTTGGATGGTGGTCTCAAATTGGGGGCTCCTGAAATTGAGTGTCCTACAAACTTCCCCTTTTCCCCACCTCACCTCCCCTACTCCTACCCCTTCACTCCCAAATTCCAGTGTGTTGTCCCTGGGCTCTTAACCTCAAACACTGGTTTGAACCCACATGGCACAACTGAAATCAGCTGGGGTAAGGGTTTAGTGTCTTAAGTGGGGGAGAGCATGTTGGGCTGTGACCTTTGGTGTTAGAGTAAGAACACCAAAGCACTCCTTGGCCTCTCTCCTTCATCCACCTAAACTCTGGATCCTTGGTACATGGTTTATTCTGAAGTTATAGAGTTCTTTGACAAAAGGCACTGATTAGCACCATGTTAGTTCTATGCTTTTTGGTTAGTGTTTGAGGCATAGGTAGGTCGTTTTAAAATATGGGGATTCAGGATGAAATAGTGACCTTCATTTTGGTAGCTGCCTAAACAAGTACAAGCGTGCCTTTTCCTACATGGGGCTGACCTGTTAACAAGTGCAGATAAGTCACCTAATTTCATCTTATATGTAAACTGGGGATGCTCTTACAGTCCATCTCATTCCCATTCTATTGAATTGTCAAAAAACTGAAGTTTTGAGGAACTTAGTTTGTCTTGTAATTCTGGAAGTTTCATAGGAAGTTAATCATATTACAGTTTTGTACCTTTTAATACTAGCATTGTACAAACTGGTTTGGTCCAAGGGGGCTTTGTGAGTCTGGGTAGTTAGGTGGATAAACAAAGGCCCAGAGTTAGAGTAGCAGGGAGGTTTAGCTTTAGGTGTTTTCCCGTCTCCCCTGGAACTACAAGTTCCTACTTTTCTGGATTCTTCCAGGTCCCTTGGGATTATCTAGAGTCCATACTGCACAGCAGCAGTCCTCTCTGTTTACAATTCTGCCTTCATTTCCTTTTCCTTCCCTCCCCTTCCCACTTCCCCCTTCTTACCTCTTTGCTTTCCTTCCCTCCCTCCCCTTTATTCAGTTGACCACTCTAAAAGCTTGCAGCTTCTTCTTCCATGAGTGGCCCTGTCTTGGATTATTCCCATGGGCCTTTTTAAATGGAGCAGTTTATGCATTGTCCACAGGTGAACCTGTGTCTTTTGTTCCTTTGTGACAAAGTGGGCTCTATAGGGGTTCAGTTTAATCCCACATTGACCAGGAGCTGGCATCAGCTCTGTTGCCCCACTCCTTCATTCTTACTGAAAATAGTCCAATTGTGCAGTGTGAAATCTGCCACTATAGGTAACTTTTTTTTTTAAATTCACTGATTACAGCTCGTTTCAAATTGTGTTGTGAGCTCCTTTTTAAAGGAAAAGAAAAAATTAAACAACTTTTTTTGTGTGAATTTCATGCTGGTGACAAGGTGCCGGATTGACAGCCCTGGAGACTGAAATCCTCTATTTATCCACAGGACAGGTACAGCACAGGCAGCGACAGTGCGAGCTTTCCCCACACCACCCCGTCCATGTGCCTCAACCCTGACCTGGAGGGACCACCTCTAGAGGTGAGAGGGGATGTTCAGTCTCCAAGGCTCACTCAATCCTTCCGCCTCAGCCGAGACTGCCAACACGCGGGGGGCCAGTGGCGCTGGTGATTTTTGTGCTGTGGACACCACCTGTCCACGGGGACCTGGACTGACCCCCCCACCTCATTTCACACAGGCTGCGTAGCCCACCAGATGGTAACACCAACTCTCTTTTTTTTTTTTTTTCTTTTCCTTTTTTTTTCTTTTTTTGTTCGACCCCTTTTCCCTGTCTCCTGTTCCTCCTACCCCATTTTCACCTTCCCACCCCCCACCTGGGTACACTTTTGGGGATACTGGCCACTGTGATGTGAGAAGCTTCACATCCTGTTAACCAGCTGCTCCTTTCTTCCCTTCCTGATTCTCCTTGTCCCCCACCCCATTGCCCTAAAGACCCAGCTCCCTTTTTGGGAGGTTATGGTGTGGGGGGAGGAGGGCATAGTGGGAGCTGTAAGTGCCTTTTATGGAGGGGAGGTGGGAGAAAGCAGGACCTAGAACATAGACTTTTGTTGTTGTTGTATATGTGTTCCTATGGTCAGCTCCCTAGTGCTAGGGACCCAACTAGCTTCCAGTGCACTTGAGGTCATTAGGCAGATGTAGAGAAAAATAAGGTAGGAAAAGGGAAGTGTTTTAACATGCCGTGTAGGTTTGTGCAGATATAAAACATGTCACCGTGATTGGTAGAAGGGTTGGGGTGGTTGAGGAAAAAAGATCATTTTCCTCCTAGGCCGCCGTGTACAAAGGGAGAAAGAAGGGGGCTCAGGCATGAGGCATTGTTTAATCCTACCTCCCACATTTTTGTTAAGAAACAAATGTGTTATTTTGTCTTTGATTGCAGGGAACATGGCTCCCTTTATAGGCATCCTGGAATAAGCCATCATGTTTAGGGTTTAAAGAAGGCCAGCTCGGGTCTGACTGTTATTTGTGAGATACCATCTACTGCCTCAACCCCTGGCTTCCCCATTCTCTAGTTCAACTCTGGCTTCCTGGCTAGTTGAAATCTGTCTCCCCCCACCCCCCCACCCCCCACTGGGTGGCTGTCCATGACTGGTTGTTAATAGGAACTGTTTTCCTCCTTTTGTAGGCCTATACCATTCAAGGACAGTATGCCATTCCACAGCCAGATGTAAGTTTTGTTTTCACTTGTTTTGAAAAGCTTCCTCTCCCATCCAAAATTGTCTCACTCCTTTCTCCATGTAGGCAGAAGTGAGTTGGGTCTCAGGCATTTGCAGTATTGTTTCCCTCACAAGGTGAACTCTATTTTGGCCCTTAAATAATCTTTAATCAGGAAAAAGTAGCACCTTGTTTTGAAATTTAATCCCTGGAAATTATGATCTAATAGATTATTACATTCTACTTTCTCCCGTGTTACAGATTACTCTGAAAGAGAAATGTTCCACTGTTTACCATCATTGGTTATCTCAGGGCACAGTGTAAATTCACGGTGGACTGTGCATTTCTGCATGAAGTCCTTTCTATGGAGGGAGGGCGAGGGGGGTGGGAGGATGGGTTCGTTTTTGTGTACTCCTCAGTCTGAGGTGGTAATGTAAAAAGCATCTGGAGGGGTGGGAAAGGGACTTATTTACACAGGGAGGGTTAGGAAGCGAAATACTTGGATTCAGCTCAGTGAAATTCTTTATCACTAAAAACTCCAATTTAAAAAGTGCTGGTATTTAGACTTTTAAGGGCATTTCCTTCTGCACTTACCCTCTGCCCTTACTAACCTTTTCAGGTGCTGAGCTTTAGATTTGAAAAGTTGAGTTTGGCTTTTGGTTAGTGGTAGGCCCCTGGAGGAGAAGTAGACTTGAAGAGAGATGGTTTTACAACAGCCAGGACAGTTTATATAGATGAAGAAAAATAGCTGTAGAAGTCATAGGGCCGTGGTTGCTAAACCCAGCTTTGTTTTACCTTCACCTCTCCTCCTCGCAGTCTCCCTGTCCTCATTTCCTTCCCCCCTCCCGGTACTGACGGAACCCTGCATGGTGTGTGTCCCTAGCACCACTGCACAGTTTGTTTACCTAGCCTGTCTGTGCTTGTCCCTGGGGCAACTGTTGCAATGGCTGCAAACACCTTCATTAAGTAGCCCACAAGGGGGTGGTTATCAGGCGGTGCTGCTGCTTCTCACACACCCCAAACGCATATATTCTCTTTGTACTGATATTCTTTCTATTTCTAACCCTCACCTTCTTGTGCCTGTCCCCAGGATTGTGATAGCAGCCCCATTCCTTAGCCTCTGTCATAGTTTGAGTAGTAGCCAGCTTTGGGGATCCGGAACTCTACATTTTCCAATTTGAATGTGCTTGAGCTTTGGCTGTGTTACTCTTCTAACGTCAGCCTCTTCTGTTTCCTTCTGCAGTTGACCAAGCTGCACCAGTTGGCAATGCAACAGTCTCATTTTCCCATGACGCATGGCAACACCGGATTCAGTGGTATGGATACCTCAGTGTTGATTTCTGTAAGGTGTAGTACAAGACAGAGGCCAGCCCCAAGGTCTCCATTTGACAACTGTTTAAAACAAACTTTGTTACCCAGCGTCCTGCTGGCTTAAACTTGCCTGTTTTCTATGGCTAAACCGAAGGAGGTAATGTGTTTGTTAACTTGGTTTTCATTTGGGGTGAGTTATTCTAAAAGAGAAAAAAAGAAAGGCCCTTGGAAGGTTTGGGGTGAGGTTTGGGGATGCTTGTCAGGCAAAGGGTAGGCTGATATTTCTTCTAACCCATCCTCATTGCTGCCCCTTTGATCTGATTGGCACCCCCTTTCTCTCCACCAGCTATTCATAGATCTGGGTAGAAACAATCCATTTGTGTAGTGTGTTTTTGTTTTGTTTTGTTTTGTTTTTTTGGGCTTTTCTATATAAGGAATAACTTGTCCGATAGGGTTAGGATGAGACCACCAAACTCATTTTCACTTGTATCTTAACAGGCATTGAATCCAGCTCTCCAGAGGTGAAAGGCTATTGGGGTAATGATTAAAAAAAAAATCTGTAGTATTCTACTGTTATATTAATAAACTGGTGGGAGTCTTGTTTCACTGCCCATGACATACCAGCAGAACATGCACATGGCAAAAAGGAGCTGAGAGAGCAAAGTGGGGGTGGGCCTGGTGCCCCTGAGGGTCCCTTGATGGATCTGGCCTACCCCCTTCTAAAAATGTTTTAGCAGCCACAGCTGAGAGCAGGACTAGACTTAACAAGTTAGCCAGCTGGCCTTGTCTAGTCCAGGTGTCATATAGATGGGTATGGGTGTTTGCTGATAGGATTTTTTTTTTTCTTTTTCTTTGGAAAACAAAAATCAGAACAAATTATTAAGCAAAGGACAGGAAGTAGTTTGGAGAAATGAAATTCCCACACCTTACTGCCATTTCATTCTCACTGACCTTTAAATGTAGGTTAGGGTAAGGGTGTTGGGATTGGTTAATCTGGTATAGGTATATTTAAAGCAACTCTGCATGTGTGCCAAAAGTCCATGGTACCCAGTAACAGGCATGGTAGTGGCGCTGGTGATAGCATCAGGTGAGATAAAATTGGGATACAACAATAGGAAATCCAACCAGAAAAGGGGAGAAGTGCAGGAGTACTTGGTTAGATTTTGGTCCTGAGAATTGATACCACATCCCCTTGCCCCTTGCTTCCACCCCCTTAAACCCTAATAGGCTGGGCTTTGCAGGAAATGGCATGAAATCAGCCTCTTGTTGGTACAGAGGAACCTTTCCAGCATTATTTCTACACCCTTCTCCCCCTCTTTCCTCTTTGGAGGCTTCCAAGTTAGAGATGAATCCCAACAGCCAATGCTGGGTTTCCAGTTCATTTTCCTTCTGTTAGGTTAATGTGCAAATCAATGGGAGTTGTATGCTGTGCCTTGAACTTCTTTGCTGTCTTCTGTCTTTTAGCAGGTTTGGATGCATCTGCTCAGACTACTTCTCATGAACTCACCATTCCAAACGATGTAAGTAAAAATAGAGGTTGTGCTCCTCTTAGCACCTTGGGGAAGAAAAGGAGTTCAGGCACTAAAATTCTTAAAACTGTAAAATCTCAAATAAAAACTGATGGAGATTGATGAAAATATTGTGTGAGTTATCTTGAGCCAGAAGGAAACTTTTTGTCTCAAATAGAAATTCCCATTTGCTGTTGCTTCTTGTAGAATCTGAGTATTTAATCCCTAATGGACTGGTCATTGGGTGTTATCTGTGCTGTCCAACATGGTAGGCACTAAGCACGTGTAGCTGTTTGAATTGAGAATAATAAAATGATAAACTCAGTCTGTCAATCTCACTGGCCACATCAGTGTTCAGTAATCACATTATTAGTGTCTACAATATTGGAGAGTGCAAATGTTGACCAATTGTTTACTTTTTTCCAAGGCAAAAGTGTTAGAAATTAGCCAGAATCCTTATCACTATAATAAAGTAATAATCATGGCAGAATGAGTTAAGGCATCTTTATTGCCAAAAACAGAATATACTTTTACATTTATCCCTAGCCCTGGTAAACTAGGTTTATCATCATCTTTGCACTGCTTTGTTTTGTCTTTGGAGTTAGTACTCTGAAGAAATGAGCTAATGGTTCTAGGAGTCACTCAGTTCAGAGTTGAATGCCATGTTTATGGGCCTGAGGTATAGGGGTGGGATGGAATGCTGGGACCTAGCCATGCAACTCTTAATTTGGTATGCCTTGTTTTTCTTCCTTAAGTTGATTGGCTGCATAATCGGGCGTCAAGGCGCCAAAATCAATGAGATCCGTCAGATGTCTGGGGCGCAGATCAAAATTGCGAACCCAGTGGAAGGATCTACTGATAGGCAGGTTACCATCACTGGATCTGCTGCCAGCATTAGCCTGGCTCAATATCTAATCAATGTCAGGTAAGGGTTCCCTATCTTTTGTGTTATTGATGCCAACACAAGTAATGTGTGTGTTGGGTAAAGTTACATTGTAATATTAAGTGTGGGATTCTTTGGGGGATGGAAATGGAACGGTAGAGATTGCAAAAGAAAAAGTATCTAGCTCTACTTCTCATCCTTTAGTATAGGGGAAAAAGTAACCAGATTGTAATGAGTTTGCATGGGATTGGGGGAAGGGAAGTGGATTGTTTGCATTTGACTTTTTGATGGTTTGGGAAGTGGAAGGTATGGAGCATGTCTTCACTTTGTAGGACTGCTCTGGCTGGAGCATCCATACTGACTTAAAATCAAAAGTAGGTCTCACTGTAGGTGTCAAACAGACCAATACTTCACTGGGTTTAGGCTCCCAAGCACCCTTAATTGAAATAAGGATAATGACAGCAAGATAGTTTCTTTGAAGCAGTCATTACCGTTTATTCTGAACACATCCTTTTGTGCCATTGTGTTCCATTGTTTAGGGCTTGTGTGAAAGGAGGGGTACAGGTATTGGAAATTTTTAGAAATGCTTAGTATTTTCTTTACCCCCCACCATCTCATCTCATCCCTTATTGACCTGCTGAGGTTTTACTTTTCTTATCCTAAGGTAGCTAATGTTAACACACAGCTGTAGCAGCACTGTTTCAGTTAGTGGCATCCTGCAAAGGCATTTGCATTTCTTGCTTTCTCAGCACATGTGCTCAAGTCATGTTCTTAATTGCTTACTAACATCTTAAAGCTGCATTAGCAGCCCATTCCCTAAGGGACTTGGTTATCCCTTTTAGGTAGACTTTTACCTAAGTTGTTTATCTCTGTCACAACTAGTTGGTCTCTCTTGTACAGACAAATTCTATGGGTTCCTAAATCTAGTGCAGGGAAAGGAATTCATAAATATGGTATGGGGTCTATTTTTTGCCATGCTTACGCTGACCATGTATTTATTCCATGGTCTTTTATCCCCGTAAGAATTATCAGTTTCCCAGTAGTGGTTCCAACTTTTATCATATTTCTTCATGCCTTGAGGTATTTTCTTGTCTTTGTGTAGAAAAGATTTCTGTACCTAGATCTGCTTTCTATCTTCTTGCTGTTTGCAAGGGTTTGTTTCCCTGTTGCTGATTGTGGTGCTGTATTGTTAAGAGGCAAGAATTACGTTCTTAGAAGCTAGAAGCCTCTCCTTGAGTAGATGTGCACTGAATGTTGTCAGTGTTTCCATGTAACTGCTTGCCTGACCCCTCTACTAGGTTGATAGCTAAGTCGTAAGGAAGCAGAACTTGGGTCCGTCTTCGTTTCCTGATTTAGTCACTCTTTTCAGGACCATCCTTTTTATATGAAACTGTCCAAGCTGTGGATTTGGGTCACAACTTTTTAAAAACTTGATTTATTACCAAGCAAGGACTATGCATACACGCAGCTAACTCATTTTCTCACATTGGCCCAATTTGAACACAGAAAGCAAACTGATTTTATTATGAATACTAGGCAAGAAAGATTTCTCTGTTTTTAGTAATGGACTTTTAGAATTTCTGCTGATTCTGGCAGCTTTTATGGATTGCAACTGTCCTTGGATTTAGGTAGACAAAATGGGAGTCTTGAGGAGCCTCCCTGCTTTGGAAGAGTTAGTCTTGTGCCTTAGAATGTCCAACAGACTTCAGCACATACCTGCAGTTCTGGCATAGACCCATGCAGGCATTGGGAGCTACAGGTCATCACTGTTACTTAGAAGTAGAAGTGATGTTTTTACTTGATTAAACTGAGTTTTTCAGCAGTGCATGAAGTTTCTCTTCTCTAGTTTTGTAAAGTCTATGTGAGAAGCATGGTCAGTTAAACAAAAGAAGCTTCTTTTCTCCTCACCCATCACCAGAAATAAGTCTTATCTATGCTTCTGTTTTCAGCATTTTTCATTGAAAAATGCTACAGAGTTTGAAATGAGTGACCTACTTTGGGCTCTTGTCCCTTTTCATCCTGATATATTGGTTGGTTGACTGGCAATGGAAACAAATTTTTGATATTAATTACAGGGGAAAAAAACAATTTAAGCTTCACAAGTGCTTGGTGGATGAAACATTTGTTTGGAAAGTGATGAGCATTCTTTCATTTTCTACTTGAAAGCCTTTGGGTTGGGTCAGTGTGTCAGGTACATGAAAGTGTGTGATGTGTTTTCTCAGTCTGTCAGCCTTTTCTTCACCATAGAAGTTCTCAATAGCATTGGAATGAAATTTGGCAAGGTATACATTTTTAGAGGGTGGGACACAGAATAAAAGCTTGTCACAAGCTGATATAAGTTTTCCTAATTGGCAACCAGAGGCACTTACTGATAACTGAAGCGGATTTTGTCCTGTACTTTTCCCTTTTGTGGTCTTCCCTTCCACCCACCCTTTTTTTTTTGTTCCTTTTTTTCCTCTGTTACAGTTTAGAAAACGCTAAACCCTCCTCCCAGGCAGCCTCCGTCACGATCCCCGATCACCTCAGCATCAACCTCTCTCAACCCTCCACCCCTTCTTCTTCTTCTTCCTCCTCCACCACCACCCCCTCGCTCGCCACAGCGGGGACCTCCGACGCACCCTCCAGCCTCCCCAACCCTCTTCCGACCGCCCCTTGTGTCTCCAGTCTGCTTGGCATGAAACCCATCCCTCTCCTGGCTCTAAATGTTGTGTCTGCTGCTAAGGGTACCGGGGCTTCAGCTACCACCACCACCACCTCTGCTGTGCCATGTGTAACTAACAAACTGAAAGGCGAGAAACAGAGATTCTCTCCCTACTGATGGCCTATATCTTGGGGTACCCCCTCAAGTATTCCTTGTTTTTTTTTCCCTTTGTTAATATTGGTGAGAACCAAACAATTGTGAGCTTGTGACCGTTTCCTTTTTACTGTTTTGGGGGGATGACAGGGTGGGGGTAGGGGCTATGGTAAACTGTGTTTAGGTTTAGGCCATTTCTGCTGAGTGCCTGTTTCAGAGTCTGACTTGTTGAATTCTTTATCTAGAGCCACAGTTCTTGCTCTTCTTTCTCATTCTGTTATTTTTTGTAGCTTTATTCTGCCTTGCAATATAACAATGTGTTAGGCTCTGTGTTAATGAATAAAAATTTCTCCGTTAACTTTTTTTTTCTTTTAATTATTTCATGGTTAAGTTATCAGTTGTCCTTCTTGGCCAGATTTGTGTTTCTAGTTGTAATAAAGTTATCACAGTAAGAACTTTAGTTGACTGCTGTGAAGGAAAGAAGTTTTTTCTTTACCCAGAATGGGGAGGCAAGTTGGGAAAAGTCTAATAAAGTTTACCAGCTTCTGTCTGCATTCCTCTGAACTAGTATTACTTAAATCTCAAACAACCAACCTGGGACATTGCCTCAAATTTGGCAAGATCCTGCCTGTTTATCCTAAATCAACTCTGATTACTCAAACAGGTCCTTTTACCCTCCAACCTTTCTGTCTCCAATCCTGTCATACTTAAGAGAATTAAAGATCTAGATTTGGAAGGAAACCTGTAAGATGAACTTTAACTCATTGATCCACTTTAACTCATTGATCCACTTAAGATTGTTCTAATTTCTCCAAAGCCTTATTCTTTTTTATATCCCAAGATCACAGTTCTCTCTCCATAAGAGTAGAGGTGCCCTAAGTAAAATGGTGGAAGGCCTCTAACAGTCTCCACTTAGCCTGAATGTGTATTGTCAGGGTAATGAAAGTACAGTGCTCTTAGGGCTTACGAGAACCAGTGTGGAGATTTTTTTCCCGTGACCTTTTCCCACATCCCCCTTTGGTTTACATTGTTTAAAAGACCTAATTATATTATAGTATATTAACTACAGTATTGTTGCCCCTCAGTCTTAGATTGGGGCTGTGAATTAGTGTAAACAAATCTGCATGAAGGACTATTGGGGTGAACTTCATTGACCAGACAGGGCTTTTGTTGGTTGTTAGATGATGCTTCATCAAGTGGTGCAGCGCTCCTTTAAGTAAGCTTTTTTAAAAGCTTGCTGATACCATCTCTTCCTAGAAACCTTTTTTTTTTTTTTAAATTTTTACCTAGTTCTTTACCTAATGAGTACTCCCAAAAGGATTGCTGGGAAGAAAGTCAGAGGTTTTTTTTCCCCTGAAAGTGCTGACTAAAACCACATACAGAGGTCTTTCGTGTTCAATTTTTAGCAGCCTACAGCTCCCTCATGTGGTCTTTCTTGTCTAGAGTCCTTGATGTATTTTAGTTGGGTTTTCCCTTCTCTTTGTTCTCTTTACCTGCCACCCCCAATTCCTGCCCACACTGGGTATAAATTCTGGACAATTCTTTTTGAGTTCTTTTTGTGTCAGAGTGCCACCACCTTCTTGTGTGAACTTACTAATTTTTTTTTAAGTCTTAGATCTGTTTGCAGCAGCTCCTTTCCTGAACCTTCAATTCCCACTTAAGTCTGATTATTGGTCTGATTTTTATGTTGCCCTAGATCATCCCATTTTGAGGTTGGCAAGAATCTGTCCCCTATTAAGAACTAACTGTTCTCCTTTATACTGAGGTCAAAATATAATTTCTGACTTGAAACTATATGCAGTTTGTAATTGAAGGACCTCTGTGTTTCCTGGCTTTCCCCTTGGCCAGTTTTTCAATTTGCATTATTTTGGAAGAGATTCAGATGGGGAAGTATTCATATTTTCTTGAGAAGGAATGCCTTTACATTTAAATTCTTTATGTAATAAAGTTATAAAGTGAGGGGCTTCCCTGGTTGTCCATTGGTTCAGATTCCACACTTCCTTTGCAGGGGGCATGGAGAAGTTCCACATGCCCCAAGGTGAGGGTGTGCTGTGCTTATTAGCTGCTTAGTAGCTCAGTTGTGTCTGTGGGCTGTAGCCCGTCAGGCTCCTCTGTACATGGGGATTCTCCAGGTAAGAATACTGGAGTGGGTTGCCATTCCTTCCTCCAGGGGGTCTTCCCAACCCAGGGATTGAACCCTGGTCTCCTGCATTGCAGGCAGATTCCTTAAACTGTCTGAGCCACCAGGGAAGCCCTGAAATGTGCTGCCCGCACACCCGCCCCCCCCACCCCAAATAAAGAAAAAGGTAAAACTGAGACTGGGTCTTAGACATTTAGCTCTGTTCAAAATGGGAGCCAAGTCTTGCTACCTAATATCAGAGAAGCAGGCTGATCACTGAACACCTAAAGACCTTTCCTTCAAAACTCCAAACTGGATTCCAGGACTTCAGATGATCTGTTTGAAACAGGCATTGTTGCCAGATGTATTTGAATGGAGAGTTTGACCTAACAGGACCACAAATTGGGGGGCTCTTAGACCAAGCTAGGGAGTTGGTGAATGTGGTTTTGACTTCCACTCCAAGTCTTGAAAATTAGACCTAAAAATTGTAGGTTGAGTATAATTCTTAATCCAAACTTACTATACTTGCTCCCTCTTTAACATGACTTAGTTTTTAAAACACTAGTATCTCTTAATAGTCTTTACATTGATAGAGAAACCCAGAACTGTTTCTATCAGTTTGGAAGAAGCCAAAATAAAGCTGGGCAGTAAAGTTTCTGTGTATTGTGACCCCCTAAGAGGAGTCTTTTGTGTATTTTTGAGAGAATGCTTAACGTATACCACAGAGATACTATGAAGAGCATAGTTTGAGAGAGAACTATGGTTCTGAGGTGATTTGCCCTAGGAAGCTTGGATTGGCAGGGGTGTTACATAGGACCATGGTACTGGTTAACCCAAGAAATCTTAAAATGAATGTCTCCCTTTATACAGAAACAGATTTATGTACTCTTTCACATCTTATCAACCAGACTGAAAGTTGTGGAGGTGAGGTACTGCTGGGCACTCAGGAAACTAACTTCGAGTTTTTTTTTGTGTGTGTGTTACAGGCTTTCCTCGGAGACGGGTGGCATGGGGAGCAGCTAGAACAATGCAGATTCATCCATAATCCCTTTCTGCTGTTCACCACCACCCATGATCCATCTGTGTAGTTTCTGAACAGTCAGCGATTCCAGGTTTTAAATAGTTTGTAAATTTTCAGTTTCTACACACTTTATCATCCACTCGTGATTTTTTAATTAAAGCGTTTTAATTCCTTTCTCTGTTCAGCTGTTAATGCTGAGATCCATATTTAGTTTTATAAGCTTCTCCCTGTTTTTTTTTTTTTTTTTTTTGGCTCATGAATTTTTTTTTTTTGTTTGTCATGGAAATGTAAGAGTGGAATATTAATACATTTCAGTTTAGTTCTGTAATGTCAGGAATTTTTCAAAAAAATTAAAAGATGGACTGGAGCTTTTTCTTTGTGAATAGAAACTGGATGCCACAGTGATTTCATGTGGGTTTTATTCTGGTGTCTTGCTGTTATTTTTGCACTTTTTATCCCTCAAAAGGATAAGGACCCTGCTTGGGTTTTTAATATAAGCATTTATTCCAGTGAAGATGTTTTCTTCTGTTTTACCACTCCCATCTTTTTCTGTAGCCCTTGAGCCTGCATTGCAGAGTGATCTTAATAATAGCTATAGCAAGCTGGCTGTGCCCTTGGTCCAAAAGAACGGGGATTACAGTTTAAGACGTGTCTGCAAAGTGTAAGCAAGCACTTCCCACTGGAAGGGTGCATACCCATACACATGGAAGCAGCAGAATTTGTCTCACTGGGATTCACCTTCCTGGGAATATATCTACACCCTTGTCCAGACATCACTCTCCTGTTTAATAAGGATGGATGGTTTTTAAGGTCTGTCCTACTACAATCCTTTATAAAGATAGACCTCCTGTTTATGCAGGTTTTAGGTTGGTACTCTTAAATGGTTAGCATCATTTAAAGCATAAAAGGAGCAAGTCATTCAACATTTTAGGTAATTTCCAAAGCCCAGGGCTCCTACTTAAACCATGCAAGCTACCCCATTCATTCACCAAGAAAACCCTCAACAGCTGGGCCTGCATGGAGTGGTTATATTTCAAGATTTTTCACAGGGGTTACAATATGACAGTCCCCACCCCAGTCAGGCACCAAGATAAAAAGTAGGGACTTAAAACCACACCCCAATTCTTCAGCCTGAGCCATCACATGCTTTCACAATCTCCTGGCCTCCCCTAGGCCCTAAGCCAGGGCTTGGGCAGAGAAATGGAGGGACAAAGAAATTACATTGCCACCTGAGAAACCTCAGAGGGGAGGACCCAGCCTTAGCCTCCCTCCTCCCAAGTGCAAAATGTGTAAACAGAGTAAACAGAAAACAAAAAAAAGTGCAGTCTAAATGGCCCCCTTTCCTGCTCCTTAGGGTTTGGGCAGAAAAAGTAGAGCAACAAGTTGGACTTTCATGTTGCCTCACCACTGGCCGAATTCATTGGGGTGAAGCAGGAAGGGGCCTGTTTGCCCTTAACCATCTCTAGGGCAGTATTTATCCTTCATTGCCACAGCTGCCAGTGTCCCTAGAGTTTATCAGGTGACTTGGTTAGGGGTCAGTCTCCCTTGAGCCCAACTTAAGGCTGGGACAGCCCTGTCTTTATTGATTATGTGGCGCATATATATTACTTATATAAATATTTCTCTATGTACAGGGATAAGGGTGGCTTTCAGGGAGGGAGGGAGGCTGGGGGCCGCAAGGCTTCACCACTGTTGGCGTTGTCCAGTTCAGTGCTGTCACAGTCTGAGTCCTCAGAGCTGGGAGGGCCCTGTAAAAAAGGCAGTGAGGTGAGACTCAGCATCCTGGCAAATAGATTCCTTCAGAATCCGTCACTGAGATCTTTGTAGTAACAAGTTAGTGATTTTACTGTCTCTAAATATCAGTTGTTCAGGCCATTCTCCAAGGCACCAGACTTTAAGGATTTCCCCCGGTTGCAATTTATAGTTAGCATGCAAGCAACCTTAGTAAGTATGCTAAGCCTCCTAGATTCTACCAGGTGAATATTTGCTCTTTGTCTTCAGTATGGGAGAGAACATTATCTCCTTAGTGGCTCTCAAATGGTCCAGGTGTCTCCTCCCTGGTCGGTACCTAGTTGGTGTGACGTACCTGCTCCCCTCTGAGTAGGTCGTGGTGTGGGACGGGCAAGGAGCTGGGTTCTGGGCCAGTAACCACCTCAGAAGCTGGTGGGTCCAGTGGGATTTCTGAGCCCTGCGAGCACATGTCATCAGACCGCTCATCTGGCCGCTCATCTGTGTTGGTACTGCCAACTTCAGGTGTGCCACTGGGGGAAGGCTCACTAGCTGTGCCTTCCTCCCCATCTGATGGATTCTCTGAGCTGAAGGTAGAGAGTGACTGGCGCATTTTCAGGCCCTGAGGCCACCTGTTTGTGGGAACAACCAGGGTTAGAGCTTGACTAGACCTCGCAGTTTGGAAAGGGAAGAATGCATTACCTCCTAACTCCGTCACTCACCTCTGGCTTGAGGTCAGTTCCACTTCACTGTCAACCTCTCCTTCCTCTTCCTCCGACGAGATGCCACGCTTCTGTAAGAGACAAGCGGACTGGTCAGAGGAGGAAAGAGACCAGGAACTCAGGATAGGGAAACAAGGTTACAAAGTGTCAGGAAGGATGAGGAACCTAAGGTGGGAGCGACAATGGGGAGGAGGGACGGGAAGAGCTCAGGACGCGTCCCATACTTTACCTGACTTCGGGTGACGGCGGCCCTGTACAGCAGTGCGGCTGGGGTCAAGTGCTGGGACCCAGCCCGGCTTCCTCCCCGTCCCGCCGGCCCTTCCCTTCCAGTTCCCAGCAGCCCTACACCGTCACCAGGTCCTACTGCTGGAGGTGGCTCCCCTTTGGCTCCCCCTGGTGAATCCGGGCTGGTGGAGCCAGGTGCTGAGCCCTCGCTTGGGGGTGTGTCTCCCCGCGCTGGAGGTGGTGAGCCAGGATCCCCAGCTCCCCCTGTAGCCCCCCTGCCCCGGGCTCCTAGTGCTGCTGACAGCAGATCTGGCGATGATGAAGACATCTTTCGGAGCAGGAGATCATGGTGGAGCCCCCGGAGGGCTGGAGGGCAGGCTTCCCAGGCTGAGGGTCCCCCTCCTAGGCCCACAGGGCTTCCTGGTCCCCCAGGTTCATGGGGTGGCACAGCTGCACGAAGCCCAGGCAGGTCCCCACAGCTGCCCTTGGCGCTGGCCTTGCGGTGACGAGTCTTGCCACGGCGACTCCGTCCTGGTGAGGGGGGGCCCTTAGCACACCCAGGAAGCCCCACCCCACTCAGGGCTGCATCTAGTTTGGGTAGCAAAGACTCAGTCTTGAGGATATCTGGCCTGGTGGGAGAGGGAAAGTGCAAGTTGGAGATTTAACACATTACTTAGGCAATAAGAGGCACCTCTCTCCCACCTAAGTATCATCTTCCTGGCATTCTTGAGCCCTACACCTGTCTCTCCAGCATCCCCTTGCCATTCTGGAATCATGGCACTTGTCAATTCTGGTTGGTCCTACCTTTTGCTGTGGGGTGACAGTTTCTGTGGGACATTCCTCTTCTTGATGAGTTTCTCCATTGTGTTCCCATGCAGCAGGCCCCGGGAAGGGTGTGACTTCAGCAGACCTGGACACCGCCGCTCTAAAGCTTGCTCCCTCCTAAAGACAAAACACCTTAGGCATGTGACCAGGAAGCTGGGCCAAGGCTCAGTAGACTCTGGGAGTCAGGCACAGCTTCAGGAAGATGGGAGTTGGTGCATGAGGGCGTGTGTGGTTACCTGAGTAGCTCCCGTTCCTTCAGCTCCAGTTGCAACATAAGGGCATTAAGTTCCATGTACAGGTTGTTGGCTCTCTCCAGTTTCCGCTCATAGTGTTCCCTGATGTCCAGGGCATGTCTGAAATGGGTAGAAGTGTTCAGAGGTGAGCTGGCTTCACCTGCTGCCATCATTGATCCCAGTCTCTGGGAACTGCTCTACTGGCCCTGCAGTTGGTGAAGTCACCTTGCCAAACACAGGCACACACCTGAGCTCCTCCCTCCTCCGCATCACCAGCTCCTCTTCTAGGCGGTGCAGACAGGTCCCTTCTGACTTAATTTTTTCAAAATGCAGCTTTACCTCTTCACGCCACTCTGCCTGGGGGTGGAGAAACATTTAGCAGTGAGGGACATCCCTCTACCTGTCAGACCTGTAGAAAGCCTCTGCAGGTGCCTGTGCTGTTGCAAACTGGTGTGTGGGAGCCCAAAGGATTGGGGCACAGAATCAACCAAGACAGGTCCCGGCCCTTCAAGAGCTGATCTGCCCGTCCCCAGCCACCCTTCTTCCCAGCCTCCCCTCAAAGGGTATCATTATTTCTGCAAAGAGAGGGAGCTGGGGCATTCATCTTCCTCTCCACAGCACACCTGGGACTTAAAGTAAGTCTCCTGGGGTGTGGAGAGTACGTCGGCTGAGGCGATATCCAGATGCAGTAGGATCTGTCGGAATGATGGGCGGTTTCGTGGTTTGCTGTTCCTAGATGGAATGAAGTTTGGGGGGAGAGGCATTTCAGGGAGGTTCAGGAAGGAATTAGAGCACCCTTTCCCAAAGTGTGTCCTGGTCCTGGAGAATCCAACCCTAGGATGTTTGCTGTGACAAAAGGATTCCCTGGTCAACTAGCCAGGACATGTTACAATCTGTAGTACATCAAAGTCCTGCAGTAAGGAAACCTATTTAATTCTGTCTTCCAACTTGTCTGCCAAAACAAACCTTTTTGAGTACCTCCATTAAAAAAACACTTCAGGAAATGCTTAATGAAAGATTAGAAATCTCCCACCTTCCTCCATGGTCTAGGTTTCAAACAAGGATGCGAGGCCCTGGCCTTCCAGGGAGTGTTCTGAGGCAGTCTACCTGAGGTCCAACCAGCCACGCTCAGCGGCTGTGCTGGTCCTTCACTGGCACTTCATAAGCATCCTCTATATCAGACATTGCTGTCCCTACTTTGCAGATAAGGAAATAGGTCACATACACCCCTGCAGACTGTTGGTCACTCCAACTTCTCTCAGTTCTTTATCCTAGTGCCCCTGATCCACACTGAATCCTAGGGTCTTGGAGAGCCATATTTGGGAGCACGGTTCCCCTTTCCCTGTTGAGGATTCTGGGCCTGGATGTCTGGATCCTGGGTGCTGGCTAACCATCATCCATACTCCCTTGCTTCCCAGGTGGTCCTTACCAGCACTGGCGAAGCAAGATTTTGAAGCCGTCTGGGCAGCTGGAGGGCACAGGTAGATGGAGACTGTTGCTTCCCACACCCCAGATGATGGCTGAGGAATCTACATCTTTGTAGGGGATCTCACCAGTCAGCAGCTCCCACAGCACCACACCAAAGGACCTAGGGATAAGAGGGGACATCACTTTGGAGGAGGGCCTCTTCCAGAGGCCCTGGTTACTGCAGGCTAATCTCACATGCACTCAGGCCCTGAAACAACCCTCTCCCCAGCCCCCGCTGGCCACCTGCGACCCTCAGTCCTCAACCTGGCCCTCACCAGATGTCAACCTTCTCAGACACAGGTTCATTGCGGATCACTTCAGGGGCCATCCAGGCTACTGTCCCTGCAAAGGACATCTTGGTGCTCTTGTCACTCAGCTCCTTGGAAGTGCCAAAATCGGAGATCTTCACCACATCGTCGTAGGTGATTAGCATGCTGGTAAAGAGTGTAGTCAGCTGGGGTTCGCGCCCCTCCACGCGCCTCGTCTAGCTGCAGCAACTCTTTTACTGTTTGAAGTCATTTGGGACACCCAGAAACGGAGGGCTTACCACAGCCCTCTCGAGATAGGGCTGTCACTTGGGGAGGGTTTCTGACATGGCCATGTGGACTTTAGAACAGGGTCTGAAAGCAGGGAGATGGCCACATTGCCCTGGGTGGGGATACCTATGGAGACCGCAGATGCTTCTCTCTGCTTGCTCGCTTACTCACTTGGGGGACTTGAGGTCTCGATGGATAATCTTGTGCAGGTGCAGGTAGTTCATGCCGCCGGCGATGCCCATGGACCAGTCAACCAGCAAGGAGGGTGTGACAGGGCGGCCAGCCCGCAGCACCTCATACAGCTGGCCCTGGGCGCAGAACTCCATAAGGATGCAGTAGCAGGGAGCCTGGGTGCACACACCCCTGGGGGCCGAACACAGTGGGATGAAGGCCTCAGCCATCCCAACAGTCCCGTGATTCACACCTGGTACCCCCTTCCCAACTGTGCCGTTTTGGCACCCACTGCAGGAAGATCCCTTGCTACCCAAGTAGGTCTCTGCCCTCAACAGAGTACCACGGCCCCTGCCCTGGACCTTACTTGAAGGTGATGATGTTTGGGTGCTTCAGCTTTCGCAGGTGCTTGATGTCAGTTTCCTTCAGGTCCCGCACCTTCTTCACAGCCACCTCCTCCCCATGGAAGCGCCCCAGGAAGACGGCGCCCTGGGCCCCTGAGCCCACCCACTGCAGGTCCAGGATTTCCTCAAAGGGGACCTCCCAAAGGTCTGTGGACAGGAGGTACAGTGCCATAGGCTCAGAGAGTCACACTCAGGGCCTTGGGGTGGTCAGGCACGGGGGAAAGCCTGGGGTTGGCTGAAATGACTCAAGGAGGGTGAGGTAGAAAAGCACCTAAAACGGGCCAAGAAGATTAGATTTGAGGGGACAGGGGAGGAAATGAAGAGGTGGCCTGAAATAAAGCTGGGGAGTCAGTGGCTGATGGACAAGTAAGGGGCGGGGACTGGGCTCTGGGGGGCGGTGAAAAGGGTCATTGGGCGACTTTGGTGTGGCTGTCCAAACAGATCTCGGGCTTAGGGAGACAGGGTAAGGGCCCCCTTATGGACACAGCCTACCTTCCTGCTGCTGCTTGTGCTCCGTGGAGTAGGCTTTGCCAATCATGGTCCAGACAGGGCGCAGGCAGCCGAAGAGGCCCTCCAGGAACCCGCTGCCGCTCTGGCACTGGAGCCGCACCTCATCCGCTCGGACCCTGGACGCTCGACTCTCAGGGGACCCAGTGGCTCCCCCTGGGCCCCCTGCATCCTGCTCGTGGAGCTGCAGGACACTGTTGGCAAAAGGCTCAGGGGGCGGCTCTCCACCTGGGGAGGGGCTGGGCCCGCCCCCGCCCTGCCCCCCGAGTGGCACTACGTCTCGGAGTACACACTGGGTAGGCGTCAGGTCCTTCTCGGGGGTGCAGTCGGAAGTGTCTGGGTCCAGCTTGCGCATTGATGCCTCGCTCAGGGTGGACACAAAACCCCCAAAGGAAGGGGAGGGTGTGCGGGTCTCATGGAGGCAGGCCATGGCCTCTGGGCCCCAGTGTGGTGGTAAGCGGTGGGCCCTGTGGGAAAAAGAGGGAGGAGCTGTCAAAGTCACAGGTGCCCAGCTCAGATACATAGAGGCAGAGGCATGACTTGGGGAGCTAGGCACACAAGAATACTTCTTGAAGTAACGCATAGCTTCAGGTACCCATCTACCTCCAAGTTTCACCTGGGACCCATCTTGGGAAACCTGATACACAGGCTTCCTCTGTAGCATCTACTAGTAACCTAAGTCTTCCTTACTCAGGTATACAGGCAACATACCTAAGTATCACTCTCAGGCAGACACAGCTAACAGCCCTGCTCAGGTAGATACTGGGAAAGTATGTCCCAATCTCAAGTATGGTTAACAGACTAGTTCCCTTCTCCCTGTAAGATTACTGTAATCACCTCTGGAAAACATGTTTCTTTCACTTGAGGCTCAGGTGCACACATGTGTTGTATGAGGGTCTTTCAGATACACAACTTTTACTTTGAGTCTCAATCTTACACACATTAACAGTAACATGTAGGCTTCCCTCACACTGAAGCAAACGCAGATGACACTGCTCAGACTGTGCCGCTGAGGCACTCTCAGATGACATTTCCACCCCTCCTGTGTACGGTGATACACCTGGGCCTCACACTCATGCACTTGATACATGATCCTGCTGAGAGTCTTATCCTGAGGCACACTCAAGGCTCACATCTGAGTCTCTCTCTCAGGTGCTCGCAGCTACACACCTGGGCTGATCCAAGTAACAGCTGATCAGTTCTGTGCCCAGCACAGACACAGAGGGAAAAAGGTAGAAGTGTCCATGGATGATGCAGAAACTGTCAGGACAGGCTGTGCAGCCTACTCACTGCATCTCCCCCTCTCCACCCCCCACCCCATCTTATCCCTCCTATTAGTCGAGCTGCTCCCTCAGGGGTCAGTTAGAGAAGGGCCTATCTCCTTTCCTCTTCATTACTCTATCCCCTACTTCCTAGCTTTCCAATCAATGGAGATTTGTCCCAATTGATAGCTGACCTCAGCCAAGTTGTCTCTGAGCCTTGATTTCTCCAACTGCACAAAGGGGTAGACTAGCTATCGTTCAGGTACAGCAGATGTTTCAGCCTGACACCAGAAGTCATCTCATCTTCCATCTCCCACCACATCTTGCCAGTTACCAGATTCTGAGAGGTAAGGATTTCGGAGGCCAAAATTCCTAACAACTACTCAGTATAGTGGGGTCCCTCTTTGACCCCCTGCACTGGAGCTTCTGAGTCACTACTGAAGAGGGGTGGCAGGAATCTACAATAAAAAGGACTCTCTGGGTGGGGATGTATGCACAGAGAGGCTTGGCACCTCTGATGGGCTCAGCTCTTGTAACCATTCCCAGGCCTCTCAAATACCTAAGTGTTTAACAAGCACCTGAGGTGATTCTTATGCCTGGCACATCGGGAAAGACCAGAACCAATGCCTTACTAGTTTCTCTTCTCTATTCCACATTACTGCCTTAATTCAGGCCTCATTAGCTGTCACCTGACCTAGGACAACTGCCCCTTGAATGGTCTCCAAGTTCTTCCAAGACCCTCCTCCACCCCATTCTCCACCACCTTTAGAAGGATCTTTCTAAAGCACAAACTGGCCTTTTGGAGCTCCCCTTTTCTTCAAACCCTCTAGTAGCCCCTCCTTGGTCCTGTAGCCTCGCCTCCATGCTCTTGGTCCCTCCCCAGCCTCACTATCCACTGCTGTTCATACCCAGGCCATACTGAACTGAGACTGTTCCCCAGCTTCATCAGGTGTTTGGGTCAGGACACCTAATGAGAATGGCTCACACTTATGGAAAGCTACCACCCACATTAGCCTCTGTTGTAGGTTCATTAGCTTATTTAATCCTAAAATCTCTTCACTTAGGCGTGTAAGTTACTGGCATTTGACAGAGAGAGGTATTAGAGGTCTTGAATAACCTGCCCAAAGTACTTCAGCTAGGATGAGGCTCCAGCTCAGTGCCCAGTCGTTCTCAGTCTGGAAGGTGCTTCTCACACACCATCTGTTGTCCTCCAAGTCTCACTTCATCCTGGAAGTGGGCCCCCTCCCCATGCTCTGAGTTAATGTCCCTTCTTAGCTGTGCTTCCTCCATCATGGCTCCCATGATCCTGGAGGCACAGTGCGGTCGGGCGTCTGGTTCCTTTGAGAGCCTGTACTCCTGAGAGTTACGACGCAACATGGGATCCCAGGGCTTCCAACAGCATCCAGAGCGCATGAAGGTGCCCAGTTAGGTGCAACCACTGCTCTATGCATCCGAGGATCGTCCTAGGGACCACATGTACACTACGCAAGCATTAGCTCCCAGGGAAGGAGGTATTATTATAGGTCTCTTTACATTCTTGAGAAAACCGAGGCTCAGAAAGATGAAATTCCAGCCTCCGGACCCCCAACATATCCTGCGAGATAACGGCGGCTTCAAGAAGTGAGATGCACATAGTAAGACGAACGGCAGGCCAAGCAACGTGCCAATTCGCTGGAGAACCCCAGGGCTTTTGCCTGCGCCCCCTCAAGTCGGCCGCCCCTTTGGACCGCTGAGAACGAAGGCTGGGGCTCCCGGCGCTCCGCCCGGGCGGGTCTGCAGGGAGGGCTGGCGGGACTGGGACGCTCAGACAGCTAGCAGCCAGAGTGAGGGCGGTTCGCAGCGGAGAGGAAGGGGTTACGGCCCCAGCGCCCCCTCCCCCTTCCCGACCTCCTTCCTGGCCGTCACGTGGAGCGGGGCTGGGGGCGGGGCGGGGGCCCGGCCGCGAGAGGAGGGGGTCCGGGAAGGGACGCAGCGGGTTGGGGGAAGCGCTGGGCGCTGCGGCGTAACCATGACGACTGGACCCGAGGCGGCGCGTGAAGTCACCGGGACAAGATTAGCCCGGAGTCACGTGAGCAGCGACCGCGGGGGTGGGGCCGCGCCAGGGCCCCGCCCCTGACCTGGGCTGGCCCACGTGCTGGTTGCGGGCTCGGAGGCAGGGACCACCGACCCCAGCTACCCACCACCTCTGCGTCCCGTCTTCCCCTTGTCCACCCCCGTCCCCGAGTGCAGCGGAGGGAGAGCTGTGGTGGTGAAGAGAGGGGACTTGGGTCGGCATTGAGGGTGCGGTGCCGTAGAGAAAGCAGGAAATGGGAAAACGGGGAGACTGGGCAGGAGAAAGGGCGAAAGGCAGACCAGAAAAGGAGGACCTGGCTAGCTGAGAAACAGAAGAGCGTGAAACGCAGGGAGAGGCAGTCCTAAGAAGGATGGGCTGAAAAACTGATTTGGGAAGCAAAGGACACGGAAAAAGGAGCTGAATGAAAGGGGTTTCAAAAACAGATCTGTGCCCTCCCCGATTCCTTTCCTATTTAGAAGCTGAGTTCTAAGTAGGTACAACACCTGGCTTTTTAAAGGAATTTTTCAGCCTTCATCTGGTGTTTGGCAACCAGGAGGATTAGGCATAGAGAGGGTGACACGCTCTACGACACTTGAAACTGATCTTTCCTCCAGGTGCCCAGGCCTCCCCAGGGGGCCCTCCTGTATCCAGGGCCGGCAGCTGGGGAGAGAGAGAAGCCATTTCACCTGTTTGTCTTTTCGGGCAGTGGAAGAAGCTGAAGAAATAGTGGATGGGACCAAAGAAAAGGGAGAGAACCCAGCCAGGCTCAACCCACCCTTTCCCCGTTCTCAGGCTAATGACAGCTCTTGCAGATTGACCTGAAGGAGTGAGTGCATGTGCGTGTGTGTGGTGAGGGGAGTGGAGGTGGCGGAGCTGGGGCCCCAGGGAATTCTAGTAAAGGAGAGATTCCTGTCTCCCAGCACACACCCTCTCTCTGTGTCCTTTATCTCTGACCTGCCAGCTGTGTCCCACTGCCCCCCAGCTGGGCCTTGGCGCCGAGGGTTTGGAGGGGGATATCATGGCTAGGAGCCCCTGGCCCAGACACTCGGTCACCCTGGGGGAGGGGAACTGTCTCCCTGGCCATCAATTATGCAGAGCATGGGGGAAGGGCTGGGATGTGACAGGAGCGGGTGGATCTGTCAGTCATTCTGTCAACCATATTTATCAAATGCTCACTGTGCAGAACTCTGCTTCAGATTGGGTATGGTCAGAGTGGTCTGTAAATTATGCAAAAGAGGCTCTTTGGACACCCTGGGAGGCCCCAAATCAGTTTCAGGTACCAGATTCTCTGTTTGCTGGTGGTACTGTGGGGGCAGGGAGTACCTCACCCTGCCAACCTTGGTTCTCCTGCCCGAGAGGCTGGAGGCCTGTGGCAAGGCAACCCTTTAAGTCCTTTCTCTCTCCCTCCTGTTTAATAGCAGAGTGTCAACGCCAGGCTGCTTGTCTGGCTGTCTTGGGGGTTCAGTTGAGAGGCCAGGCCATCTGTCTAAGTCTTGGGCTCCCATAATGAGCCCTCGCCACTGTCTTGGACTCTTGTTTTGCACTCAGGAAAGGGAGGAAGATTCCCTCTCTCTCTTGAGTGGGGGTGTAAGGAATGTCTTCCCAGGGAAAGGAGACCCAAGACTTGGGACGGGGAATTATCTCCGTGGAGGCTTTGAGATCCTGAGAGAATAAAGGACTCTAACCCCTCCTGACCAAGGCTCCTGGCCACTTGGCTGCAGCTTTTGTTTTGCTTCTTACAGAATCCATGGTCCTGGCCCCAGGATTATTTTCAGCTGGAAAGAAGTACAGCTTTTCTGTTGTGTCCTCCTGAGGGGGGGAATGCCTTCCCCTGAGAGCCAGGGTAAAACTGGAGATCACCCCTAACTCCAGGCCCCCAGCCTCACACAGGTCCAGCCCCTAAACCTCTAGCCAGCACCACCTCTTCTTCCGGTAGAGTAGGTACCGAAAGGGCTGGGAGGGGGCAGTACTGCTTAGGAAAAAAGGAACCAGCTTTGGATTTGGAGAGATCAGAACTAGAACCTTGGTTTTGTCACAAATTAGTTTAAGGAACATAATCCCTCTGAGACTCCCAACCCTACCTTATGGGGTAAGGGAGGGTTAAGTAAGATGATGTAGGGAATGCCATGAGCACAGTGCCAGGCTCCTGGCTTTGTCTTTCTGGTTGGCTGGACACCACGTCTTTCTCTGTAGACTCTGGAGCCTGGAGAGGCCATCTCTTCTCTCTGGTCAGAAGGGAGACTTGGGTCTCCAACCTTCTATTTCCCCAGGACGTAACTTGTTTTCAGGTCCCTGGGGAACCAGGTCCCAATGGCAGTGGTGTGCTAGAGCCCCCCGTCCTTCCTCTGCAAATCCTTATATCCCACCTCCTCTGAACTGAGGAGGAAGGCCTCCTTCTCTGCACCCTGTCCTCACGCCATGGCTCTCATGGCCCAGGATCACCCCTCAGCCCTACCGTTAAGGTGTAAGGGGAAGGGGAGGCAAGGAGCAAGGTATGGTGGGTCACAGGGGTCCCTGCTACTCAGGACTTCAGGTGGGCCTGGAAGAAGTTCTCCGTATTTTTAACAAATTGTTTCTGAACCAGGTGCTATTAAAAAAGATCTGGAAGGACAGATACCAATGTATAACCATTTCTAAGTAGATGGAATTGTGGGTATTTTATTAAGAAATTTAAAAACCTATTTTAAGTTGAAAAAGAAGAAACAAAAATTACAGAATGTCTATTATCGATTTCTGTCACTCAGCCTTGGACAGTAAGATAGGAAGGGAGGATGGATGACCGGAGAAGCAGAGTGGCTTGGTTGAGGTCCTGTCTCTGCTCTTGACCGCAGTCTCCAGCTGGGTGACCTGGAGTACGAGACTTTTTTTTTTTTGGCCGCGTGGCATGAGGCATGTGGGATCTTAGTTCCCTGACCAGGGATTGAACTTGTGCCTCCTGTATTGGGAGCGTGGAGTCTTAACCACTGGACCGCCTGCAAACTCCCTGCCTGAGACTTAACAAACCTCAGTTTCTTCATCTCTAAAGGGGAACAGTGCTCACTAATTCACACGGTGGCAATGCAAGCTATCACGTGGGTAAGAACACAGGCTCTAGGTCAGACAGACCTGGATTCAAATCCTAAACTCTTTGGCCACTGATTATTTTATTTTGAACAAGTTACTTCTTAAAGTTTCAGTTTCCTCATCCCTAAAATAGAGATTATTATTACACTACCTCTCAGTATTGTTATGAGCGGTATTGAGATAATCCAAATAAAGTTCGTGGGCCTGTTACCTGGCATACAGGAAGCTCCCTATAAATATTAGCATATGGAAAGCACCTAACAAGCAGCAGTAGGTTTTTTATAAAGGGTGTCCCTTCCCTTCTTTGCCCTGTCTGCCTCCTCAAAGCAAGAGGCAGAGGGGATGGTACAGATGGAGAGGGAGTTGGGTAAACATAGGGGATAGAAAAGGGAAGAAAGAAAGAAGGAACCAGAGGAAGATCCTTAGTCTACTCTGGAGTAAGCACCCCTGCCTCCTCATCACCTTTCTCCAACACACAGCTGCCCCTAGTTCTTCAGGGAGCAAATGAAGCAGACAGACCAGTGTCTGTGGTCAGCCATTGTGAAGCTCCCGGGTCCCCTGCTGGCGTCATTTCCACACTATCCTCTGTTCTGCCCCAACGGGGACTCCTGAAAGGGTTGATTCCCTAATCCTTTCTTTCTCCCAGCCCAGCAGGGCAAGGTGGAACTGCCTGTGCTAAGTCACAGGGCGAGTCCAGGGTAGCGGGTACTAGAATTTAGGGTCCTCTTTCTGGCAAAGCAAGAGGAGCACGTCATCACCTCTCAGGGAGGAACCTACAAACAGCAGTCAGACTTCAGATGGGTCCTGCCTTCCTTAGCTGGAAAGACACCCAGGAAGTCCTGAGCCACTTTATGTAAACTTCTTGACTCCTGCCCTTAACTGGGTTGAATTACAGGATGGATACTTAGTTGCTTGTTTTCACAAGTGCTGGCATTAGTGTCTCACACCGCTGGTCTTCCCAGCATCCCCTGGTCCCCACAGTGAGTGAGTGGATGGGTGGCCGGCTGGAGAGGGCAGAATTTTTTTCCACCCTTAAGTGTGAGATAGGAGCGAGCAGGCCCTAAAGCTTCAGAGACACTTCAGTGTCTGATCAGGAAGACCCAGGGCTTTTACTCAGGTCCTTTCCTTCCTGAATCCCTCCTACTTGCCTTCCCTGGGTATGACCCTCTGGCTGAAAAATCAGAGCTCTCAAAGCCATGGAGTCCATTCTGTGAGCTGGAGGGGAAATGGTGTTTAGAGGGAGGAACTGACTGTGGCTTGAGAGGACCCTGAGTGTGGGAGGGACCTCGTGTGCACCCCTTCCTAAGGCCCTGACCTGCTCTCCTCCCAAGAGGGAGCAGGTGAGGGAGCTAAATGGTGGGACTTTTCCTTCAGTTCTAAGGGACACCCCACTATTTCCTTCCACTGTCCATGCACACTCTGACCCCTTAGCCGAGGCCATGGTTAGAGGAGTTTTAACTCTGTGGAAAGGATTCTTGCTTATTTTTAGGCCAAGGAGTTTAAGGAGTGTGTAGGGGAAAGGCAAGAGGTTCATGAAAGGCCTGGACTGGGGAAATGGGTTAGGGGAGCCAGAGCAGATGGAGATGGAGAAGGGAGAAAGCCATATAAGGATGGGGGAGGGGAAGATGACCATCACCTGGGCATCCAGGAACAGGTGCTGTCTGCCTATAATCCTCAGGTCCAGCCTGCAAAGTGTGCCTGTGCGCGGGCGAGGGGTGGGGAGGACGAGTGAGGGACCCATGAGGCCTTGTCCTTCCTCTCCTTCCCTGTGGGGCTGAAACTCTTCCTCCTCCTCCTTTCCTCTCCCCCTTCCTGAGGGTGAGTGGGAGGAGAGGAAGATGTTCTCTTGCCCGCTGTCCTTTACGTCTGTCCCCCAATCATCCCCCCCACCCCCACCCCATACACTCCTTTCCAGCTTTGGAGGCCCTTGCCTCCAAGCTGGGCCGCGGCGTCCCTCGGCTCGGTTCCCCTCCTTCCCATCCCCACAAGCGGCGGGTCCAGGTCCCCAGTTCCTCCATCCCGTCTCAGCATCCCCGTGCCACCCTCCCCACACCCCGCCCCATCTTGCGTCCCGACCCTCCCTGGTACCTGGATCCCAGGACCCAGACCCATCCCTGCCCCCCACCCTCCACAACTCGGCCCGGCTCTCACCTCGGGGGCTCCGCGGCCGCAGCACAAAAGGCGGCGCTGCTGCAGCTCGGCTCCGGATGCTGCTCCCGCCTCCTCCTCCTTCTCCTCCTCCTTCCCGCCTCCCCCCGCTGCCCTCGACCGGACCAGGGGCGCCGTCACAGGCGATGCTCGTGAGGTGTCCGGGTGCACGGGTGTGTCAGTTCCAGCTTTCTCCCCCCACCCCCCGACCCCAAACCCCGTCCTCACACGGCTTGAACTCCCGCTCCTTCCGAGGCCCCCGCCCCAGGCCCCCCGGGACGGACACGCCCTGAGCGGGGGATGCTGCGCTGGAGCCACGGCCTCTTAAAGGAGCCCGCTGCTGCCATCCGGCACACTCCAGGCTAGTCCCTGGCCCGTCTGGTCCTCGCACCTCCCTGCTGGCGGTGACCTGGAGCGATCCCACCCCCGACCTTAAGCCCTATGACCGGTCTTATAGGCTCCTTCCTATACCCTGAGACAGCAACCCCTCAGATGGGAACCCCCTCCTCCGCTCAGCGCTCTTGCATCGCTCCCCCTGTCAAACGATCTTGCCTGTCTTCTTTTCCCTAATTGCCACCACTCCGGGTCCACCAATTGGAATCCAGTCAGCTCGACGCCCCGTCCCTTTCCAGTGTTCCTGGATGACCCCTCGTTTTTATTCCAAGATTCCATCGGACCTCTAGCCCCGCACGGAGCAAGCCCATCTCGTCTCTGACCCATTCCCAGAACCCTCATTAGAGTCAGACAGACATTTTTCGTGATTTCTTTCTCTCCAAGGTCACAAAAATTTCCCTACATCTTTCACGTCAGTGGCTGTGAGACTTTGGCGAGGAGGAAATGGAACTCTGGGACCCAAAAATACGGGTTCTGTTCCTCACAGATTAGTCGATTAATCTTAAGAGGCCAGAATTCTCTCTTGCCCTCTCTTTAGCTGAGACCCGGGCCACAGGCAGAGGGAATGAGACCACTATTTGCCTTAGTCCTTCTAATCTTGTCTCTTATAGCTTGATTCTCAGGCCCCGGAGGGTATCTCCTAGCGTAAGGGGAAAAGGTGTAGGTCCATTCTAAAAAGGCTTTAGAAGATAAGCGGAAATCGACAGGCTGCAGAATTAATGAGAAGGGTGGTGAAGGGCAACACAGGAAAAAGAAGCAGGTTCTGTAAGACGAAGGCCCGAGAGCCAGACGATTAGGCCAAAGGCTGAGGGCTAACTGAGACTGAGGTGCACTAGGATTTACAACTGCCCCAGCTCAGAGGGGCAGAAAATAGTCGCCTCCCGCGTCCAGGCAGGGCCCACCCTCCCAGACTGCAAAGAGTCAGCAACCGACAGCGGCCTCTCACCTGGGCCAATCACAACCTTTTCTCAAGAAAGAGGCGGAGTCAAGAGGGTTGACTCTTCCCTTGTCCCCGCCCCTTTAGATGAGGTAACCAATCGCCATCCACCTGGAGCGAGCACGCAAAATCGGGAATAGCCAATTATGCCGCGAAACTTTTCGCGCATGCTGCCTCCCAGCTGCGACAAAGATGGCGCTCGAGCTCCTGGGTTCTGTAGTTTTCTCGGTACCCGAAGCATTCCCTCCCAACCTTCCTAGGCTCGGGTTCGCCCTTACTGCCCCGCCCCCAGCCACTTCCACTCTACTCGTACGCATGCCCCGAGCCCGAGCCCTGGGGCGAGGAGACGCGGAAGGAAGGAGGCGGGACGTTGTTAAAAACAAAACAAAAAACAAAAAAACCACCCTCAACTCGGGAAGCGACAGTGGAAGGGTCCACTCCTCCCAGAAGGCGGTGCTGCCTGCCTGAACGAACCACGCGGAGGGTTGTGGGGCGGATAGCTCCCCTCCTGATGGAGACTCATAGAGTCCGGTGGGCGGGGGACTCCATATCCCAGCATGCCCCGCGGCGGGCCCGACCGGCCGCGACTTGGGGCTTGGCCCCGGCCCTAGCTCGTCGGCGGTGTATTGGGGCGCGTGGAGGCTGCAGTCACGGTGGCGCCTGCGGGGACGGAGGAGGGAATGAGTGAAGAGGAGCAGGGCTCCGGCACTACCACGGGCTGCGGGCTGCCCAGGTGAGCCGCCTGGTACCGATCCCTGCAGGGCGCAGAGCTTGGCGCCGTGCGGAGGGAGTAGCGGCGCGGCCCCAGCATGCACCTGGCCTGAGGGTTGTTCCCAGCAAGCACTGGGGTAGTGGGCCGTGGTTCCCGGCATGCACCCCGGCAGTGGCCACTGCCTCCAGCTTTAGCTAGTTGGGGTTGGCCCGGTTCCCAGACTGCACTGGGGCACTGGGCTTTATGCCCCCGACATTCAGTGCATTTGGTGGGTACTGGGTTCCTGGCCTGCACTGTGTCAGGGGACATGCACTTCCAACCCGCACTGGGGTACAGGATCCCCCGCCCTAAGTGAGACAGGAACAGTGCTTTCCCCGCTTGCCCTGGGGCAGTGGACCCTGCTTTCCCAGCCTGCACCTCTACTCCACTTGAACCCAGCCAGTGGCTGCCTGAGGCTTCCTGGACCCTATGTCCCCCATAGTGTGCATGGGTCTGATAATGGCAGTGCTTGGCCAGGTGGGTGCAGAGGGGAGGTGTGATGAAGGGTCTGTGCCCCTCCCTCAGTATAGAGCAAATGCTGGCAGCCAACCCGGGCAAGACCCCGATCAGCCTTCTGCAGGAGTATGGGACCAGAATAGGGAAGACGCCCGTGTACGACCTTCTCAAAGCCGAGGGCCAAGCCCACCAGCCTAATTTCACCTTTCGGGTCACCGTTGGCGACACCAGCTGCACTGGTGAGGAAGGCTTGGGCAGCCTGGCTGGGGTGTGCATTCACAGGGCCCCATTGGCTTTATTGCTTGGAGTCTCTTCATGGTCCTCTTCTCCAAGACCAGTGAGGGAAGGAGAGATTTTAGGGGAAAAATCACTGACTGGATTGGGAGAACAGGTCTGTGAGGAGGTACCTAGGACTTAGGAGAGTTAGAGGAGCAAGCAGGACTGCCACAGTGATCGGGCAGATCATTGTCATCGTAGAGGAAAAAGGAGGTAAATCGAAATCTCAGTGCAGCATTTGGGGAAGTGAGTGCGTGCTGTGCTGGACTCGGTTCTAGGTGCTTAATCAAGTTCCCACTTAATCTTAAACCTTGGTCGAATCCAGTGATGTAGGTGGTAGTATTTTCATGTTGAATGTGAGGAAACCAAGAGAGAGAGATTCAAGGGCTGGGGCAAGGTCACAAGCCTAGTAGATGGCAGAACCAGGCTTTGACTCTGGAGCCTACGTTTTTTTTATGTTCCCAGCAATCTCTATTGAAAGAAAGTGCTCCCCAGAGGAAAGTAGGGCAGAGAAAAAACTTCCAGGTGACTAACCTCAAGGACAGTCAGTTCTACCTGGCATGATTTGATTTGGGGAACTTGTGGAAAGATAAGGGCCCTTCCTTCCAGCAGTTAGAGTAACACTTCCAGCCTTGGGCAAGGGGAGGTTGGTGAGATGGGGCTTGGTTGACTCCCTCTGGCTGCGAGGAGAGAGGCTGTGGGATGCCGGTTTCTCTTCCATCCTTCTAGTGACCTCCAGTATTGCCCACACCCCCTCTCTCAGGTCAGGGCCCCAGCAAGAAAGCAGCCAAGCACAAGGCAGCTGAGGTGGCCCTCAAACACCTCAAAGGGGGGAGCATGCTGGAGCCAGCCCTGGAGGACAGCAGGTGAGGGAGGAACGGCCGAGCATCCTAGAGGCTCTGTCAGGAACCCAGGCCCCTGCGTCAGCCCCTCTGCCCCATAGACTTTGCTTGGTGACTCTGAACTGCCTTGACGTGGCTGCTTCCTGAGAGCTTCCTCTGAAACCCGAGCAGGATGCTTCCAGGGCTCCTGCTGCTGTGAGGGATTCTGGGAGGCAGTGGCCAGCCGCAGTGGGGTTGTGGCTGTGGTTTGGGTCCCAGGTTGGGCCTGGGGAGGGAGAGGGGTGGAGGCTGAGGCTGGAGGGGGTTGCTCCCCAACATACTTCTCTCCATCAAGATGTTGTTCCCTCTTCCGCACTCAGGTTGGCGTTGTTTGCTCTCACAGTTCTTGGGTAGGAAGAAACACCCTTCCCACTTTTTTTTTTAGTATTTTTCGTCAAGTGTTTGACACCAAAAGATCTCAGGTGGAACTGGTGGTTGAACTTCCCTGAATTTTTGGCTTCAGTAGGAAGAGATTTTCTTAGGGGAGGGCAGGTCAGGAGGACCTGGGTCCCCCACCTTTTATTCCCCACCACCACCCCATGTGGGTGTGAATCAAAGGCCCCCTTCCCCTCGGGAAGTTCTTTTTCTCCCCTAGACTCTTCACTGCCTGAGGACGTGCCGGTTTTTACAGCTTCAGCGGCTGCTACTCCCGTTCCATCTGCTGTCCCAACCAGGTATCTTGTCTCCCCTGACTGCCTGAGGAGGGTGGAAAGGGGTCCTGGCTCCCGGCCTCCCAGCCCTTAGACCCAGGCTGGTCAGGCATGAGGAAGTCTGAGAGTGAACAGAGGATGGAATAGTTGGGGACCAGAGTTTGAAGAATTGGCACCAGCTGGTAAGCTCTTGAGACAGGAGGTAATTTATAATCTGGCAGTACCATGTAGATGGTATTTGACCACGTTAAAGGTCTTGCTGGTCCCATCTTCTTCTGAATTGGCCACGTGATGGTTCTGTGTTTGAGTCCCATCAGGTGTTTCTGGGGACTGGATATACCCTCCTCTCCAGTGTCCTGTCTAGGTGATGATCAAGTGCTCCAGAAAATCAAAATGAGCCTGGGACCTGAGGAGACCTCGCTGGGGGAGGGGGAGAGGGGCGGGCTTGATGTTTGGAGAGACAGCTGCCTGCCTGGTGGGGAGCAGGGGGATGGCAGTGGGGAAAACAGGAGCAGGGCGGAGGACTCCTGGGCAGCTGCAGAAGGAGCCAGCCCCCTCAGCTTTGGCCCTGGGCCCTTTGTCCTTCAGGAGCTCCCCCATGGAGGTGCAGCCCCCAGCCTCTCCTCAGCAGTCTGAGTGCAACCCGGTCGGTGCTTTGCAGGTGTGCCACACCCTCATTTCCCATGCCTGCCTGCCTGCCTGCCTGCCTTCTCTTGTACCCGGGGCTGTGGGGGAAGCTGACGGGGGTGGCTACCCTGTTCTGAGGGCTTTCCCACCCACCTCCCTTTATTCCTCCTCTAACCTGGAACCTGAGAACCAGGATGGGAGGGGGAGAGGATGTGAGGACGCCTCTCTCACGCTCTTGCACACCCTTGTTTCTCCCTTCCAAGGAGCTGGTGGTGCAGAAAGGCTGGCGGTTGCCTGAGTACACGGTGACCCAGGAGTCTGGGCCAGCCCACCGCAAAGAGTTTACTATGACCTGCCGAGTGGAGCGTTTCATTGAGATTGGTAACTGGGCGGAGGGGGGTGCTTGTAGTGACTACCCCGAAGCACTCCAGCCGTGGCCACGGGCAGCTCCCAGCTTCTCTCTACACTCCTGGCTGAGACCCTGGCTTGCCTGCTGCTTCCTTGCACCCGTTCTTGCCCTCCTTTTCTGGCCGGCCAGGTTCTCGGGTGCCTGGCAGGTCCTGAGCCACTGAGGGGACCCTCAGCCCAAGTTTAAGCTGGGTGGAAGCAATGGGTCTATTGGGAACCGTAATTCAGCAGCCCTCTCCCCTGTGCAGGCAGTGGCACTTCCAAAAAGCTGGCAAAGCGGAACGCAGCGGCCAAAATGCTGCTTCGAGTGCATACAGTGCCTCTGGATGCCCGGGACGGGAACGAGGCGGAGCCCGAAGACGATCACTTTTCCATTGTGAGTGGCTTGTGGGCCATGCCCCATGCTCCATCCTCCATGCCAGGGCAGGGCACTGAGGACTCAGGTCTGTGACTTGGAAGTGAGCCTCCTAGGCCCCAGGCCTACTTCTGCCCATTTTCCTTCTGGACCCAGGGATCCTTGAGCCCCCTTTCAGCCTCAGCTGTAGGGCTTCGTGGTGAGTGCTTTGGGAGAGGGAGCTGGCCCAGGGCAAGGGACCTGTAGGCTTCTCTTATTGGAATAAGGAAGACTGCCTGACCATCTGGTCCACAGTCTAGTTGTTAGAGGGGGCCACACAGGAGTTGGGCTTCCTGGGTGGCTCAGTGGTAAAGAATCCGCCTGCCAAGCAGGAGACACGGGTTTGATCCCTGGATCAGGAAGATCCCCTGGAGGAGGAAATGGCAACCCACTCCAGTATTCTTGCCTGAAAAATTCCATGGACAGAGGAGCCTGGTGGGCTACAGTCTGTGGGGTTGCGGGAGAGTCGGACACAACGTAGCAACCAAACAATTCAGGGATTGCCTGGCAGGTGGGGCTCAAACAGGAGGAAGCATTCTTCGGGTTTTTCTCTCCTTGGGCATAGACTGCCTCTTCAGTGCCTGGTTTCAGAGCCCCTGGCTGCATCCTTCCCCCTGCCCCTGTCTTGTCAGGGTGTGGGCTCCCGCCTAGATGGACTTCGGAACCGGGGCCCAGGCTGCACCTGGGATTCTCTGCGGAATTCGGTGGGAGAGAAGATCCTGTCCCTCCGCAGCTGCTCGCTGGGCTCCTTGGGCGCTCTGGGCCCTGCCTGCTGCGGTGTCCTCAGTGAGCTCTCTGAGGAGCAGGCCTTCCATGTCAGCTACCTGGATATTGGTATGGCTAGTCGGGGGCTGGGGGATGGTGGGGACTAGATCAGAGCAAGTACGGATGGGAGTGAGGGCTCGGGAGGGCATGAAAAGGACATGGGCCGCCCCGGCGCTGCCTTCCTGCCCGACACTGCCTCCCTCTTCTCTCGGTCTGCAGAGGAGTTGAGCCTGAGCGGGCTCCGCCAGTGCCTGGTGGAGCTGTCCACACAGCCGGCCACTGTGTGCCATGGCTCCGCCGCCACCAGGGAGGCCGCCCGTGGCGAGGCTGCGCGCCGCGCCCTGCAGTACCTCAAGATCATGGCGGGCAGCAAGTGAAGCCCCGGCGGGACTCATGAACTACAGCCTCCGCTCCCTGCTCTTCCTGCCCCCGGCCTGTGCGCCCGCCCAGCGCTGGTACCCCCTGGAGGTGCCACCTCTACCTCTGACACAGACTGCAGGCTGAGGGGGGCACAGGGCCAGGAGCCAGGGACCACAGGGCCTCAGCCGGCCCCGGTTTTGCCATCATGTAACTGGTGATGACCAAGGGGAATGAAATCGGGGGCTCTCCTATTAGAGCCCCAAATAAATGTGCTGCTTTTTGGATTCTTCAGTCCTGGTCTGTTTCCCTGAGTGGTCAGCTTCAGGGGGGTTAGTGCCAGGTCACGTCCCCGGTGCGCCCCCCCCCCCCCTTTTCCTCCCCACACATCCCCGTGTTTGCCTTTCTGGTGGGTGCACTGACATCTGGGCACACCATCGCCTGTGTTCCTGGAGAGTTGGGTTTAGCGGAGGTGGGGGAGGCTGTGGTTCTTGTCTTGGGGCTCCCTCCCATGTCTCATGCAGATGCAGACACGTGCGCACGGATTCAGAAGCCAGACAGCTTTATTTGTGGGGGACACATGGCAGTTTGGGGTGTGGGCCTTGCATGCACACCTCAGAGGATGACATGTCACTTCTTCCCAAAGCGCTGAGGGGCAGCCAGGCTCCAAAAGGGGGAACTCAGCCCCTCTCCAGCTCGAGGAGTCAGTCTTTTGTTGCTCCAGGAGCCCCGGGTGTTTCTGCCAAACCTTAGGAGAGATCCACCCTCAGCTATAGGTCCTTCCAGATCCCCCCTTTTCTCCTCTCCTCCCACTCCTCTCCCTTCAGCCCTGGCCTTGCCTCTGTCCCTCCTAGACTCACCTCTGGGGCTGAAACAGGAAGGCTGGACTCCGGCCAGGTCTCTGCATGGCCTGGAGCAGGGAGCGCAGGAGTGACCTGGGGGTCTGGGCATCCTGTGTTGGGTGGGCGCCACTGTCTTCCTCCTGTGGTGTGGAGCCATCCGGGAAGGAAGATGGGTGAGGGCCTTGGGCGTTTAGATCACAAAGGGAAGGGAGTGACCTCCAGGGCAAGTTGTAGGAGGCTAAGGAGTCACTTCCTCAGATGTGAGGACCCAGTGACCCTGGCAGCCAGAGTATTTGAACCTGGAGTGTAAGTCTCAAGCTGTTGTTGTTAGTCACTCAGTCGTGTCCGACTCTTTGTGACCCCATCGACTGTAGCCTGTCCATGGGATTCTCCAGGCGAGAATACTGGAGTGGGTTGCCATTTCCGTCTCTCGAAGTCTCACGCTGAGGTCTGGGAAAATGGTGAGAAGGGGACGGGCATGCTCACTTACCATGAAGATCTGGTCTCCATCCCGGCCCCCTGGTCCTTCAGCGTGGCTCCAGTCTGTCACTAACAGCAACACCAGCAGCAGCGCTGCTGCCTGCCTGGCATCCATGCTGCCATCTGCCTTGCTGTGGCCACACCCGCCTCTTATACCTGCTGTCCCCCTGCTCCTCACCTCCCACAGCCGCCTGAGGGGGAATCTGGAGAAGGCAATGGAAATGCACAGCTCCATTAAGAGCCACCGGGGACCCCCCTCCCCGGCCCCTGTGGGACTTCGTGCTCTCAGCCTCCAGTCCCAGCCCCTAAGCCTGGAGTTATAGACTTTATTAGATGCATAAATCCTGTCTCCAGAGCTCAAGAAGCATCATTAATTGCAGATGCTTTGTCAGAGCCCTGGGGGGCCTTCAAGAACTCCCAATCCCTCAACAGGTTGGAGCGCTCCAATGGATCACCTCCTCTCTTTGCTAGTTTGTAGAATAAAACACAGAGAAAGCCGTGTCAGGCTAGGCATCATGTGCTGGAAAGGAAGGCGTAAAGAGCCAGGGTGATCCCATCTGGGGACTAGGGAGGCTGCAGGCAGGGTCTCCTGGCCCTCCTGGCCCAAGAGGCATGCCTCTTGGAGGGTTAAAAATGGAGTCAGTACTCTGAGATTTGCCTGTGGAGAGAAAAGTGAGGTACAGGAGACAAAGAGGTTTCACAGCCCCCAGAGAGTGGAGATTGCATCAGATGTTTGTAGCAGACCCCGTCTTCCCCAGCGCTGCCCTGGACCAGCCCCACTCCGGACTCCGGAGCCGCGCTCGGCAGCTGAAGCACTGCTGCCACCCTGTGGTCGCGGCTGTGCACGGTCGGCCTGGCCATTTCCTTTCTCTGGAGAAGAGTTCAATGGCCCTGACTTCAGAGTCCCAGGAAGGCAGGGGCAGGATACTGGGGTTGGATTGTTGTTTTTGTCCACCTCCCTCTAGTCAGTCCAGCCTCTGCCTGGCTCTGCCTCTGACTGATTGGGGCAGAATCCTCCTTAGGAAACATCAGTCACTGCCTCTCAGGAAGTATTCCCTTCCAAGTCACCCTTCTGATCCTAGAGTCCTTCCTCAGTACCCCCACCAGTGTGGTTCTTTAGCTGATGCCAGAGAGGTGTCATGACATAAAGGGTCTATGACTCAGCCTTGGGCAAGACGCTTAGCTCTCTGTAAGTGAAGTTTCTTCACTTAAAACGTGGCAGTGTTAAAAGGAAGCACTTTCAAAGGGGAACATTCAAATATTTGAGACACTTTTGGTAACCCTGGCATAGAGCAGGGGTCCTTACAACACTAGCTGTGATTGTCTTTGCACATCCGGGTCCTGGAGAATTTACCATCTCCTGAGAAGTCCAGACAGAATCATCCTTGCAAGGCTTTGGCTTTCATCTTGTGGCCTCCACCAGGGATTTGCCCCACTCTGAGTGGACCTCTCATCTCTCACATTTCAAACCTTTCCCATGTTCGAAGACAGATTGCGATTCTTCCACTCTGTAGAGTTGGGAAGCATTCACTTTCTTTAAAGTGAGGCATCTAGAAACCAACTCACACTTTGGAAAGGTAGATGAGAGCAGGTTTTGATCTGGATGGCCTAGATACTCATTTCTATCCATGCAACCTAAGTTAGGGTGCACCTTTCTGTAAGGTTTGTCTCCTGGATGGTCCCAAAGCACAGAAACTGACATTCATCATCATTGTATCTTATAGTTTCACCACTTCTTAGAAGGAACTATCAAGTCCATGCGTAGATGGTTTTCTATGGGAAATGGATTGTGCACCATATTGAGGTCCTTGTCCGTTCTTATCTGACAAAGTTCAGAGGAGCAGGGTATGAGGTGGGTGGGGTGCTGCAGAGCAGCTCCTGGGTTGAAATGTTTTAATCCAGCCCTTAACACTTCACTGTGTGCCTTGGTCAAGTGTCTCAACCTAAACCTCATCATCCGTAACAGGAGGCAACTACTTGTTATCAAGAGCGCTTGTGGACAGTAAGTTACTTGATGAATGCAAAGCATTTAGTACTCCACCAAGCAGAGCGGGCTCCCCAAACACAGTTATCCCGTTATTTCTCTGATCACCACTTACAAATGGATCTGAGCTTAGGCTGATTCAGAAAGGAGCTGTTCTAGCTGGTTCCTGTGTCCAGGATGGAGGTGATGGGTCTCTCCTTTGGCGAGAAGTTAGAATGGGTTAATTCTTCTAACTTGGGAAATTGTCCTGCTTTCAGTTTCATCTCAGCCTCCAAAACCCCTCAGTCTTGGCTTCGGTATTTTGGCCTTCAGCAGCTTCCTTTCCCACTCTCTGGATTCTCACGTGCTCCTGACCACAGTGAAGACCACACTGCCTTTCCTGCTCTCCCAGAGACTGGAGCTCCCTGTTTGTGTCAGTTGTACCAAACATCAGCCATGAACAGCATGCAAACCACCTCTTCTCCCGGAAACTCCCCTGGAGGCAGCTGGGTATCTCCCAGTCTGCTTCTTGAGCCTGCTCACCCTCCTCATTTGTGGTATCAAGGAATACACAGGTACAAGACACTGGTAGTGACTGCCCCACACCTCCTCACAATTCCTGAGCACTACCTGTTTTTCTTGTGAACTATCTTATCTGCTTCTAAAGAAACTCCACCTCTCATTTCTAGATTCGCTTCTTCCCACACTCATAGACTCACAGAATCACAGAAGTCTAAGTCTTTGTGCACTTCCTGGACATGCTGGAAACTTCTTGAGGGTAGGGCTTATTATTTTCTAATTGTGGGGAAGTGGGAATGCTGAAAGTCTAAGAGGGCACCTCACCTGCTTTCCAACATCATCTGATCTCCATCCACACAAAGCACACGGTTCTTTCTAGGCGGGCTTCCGTGATGCTGAGGGCCCTTGTCCCCAGGGCAGTGCACAGAGCTGGGCCTTCCAGTGTGTTATGTAATTCCTACAAACCACCCACTTCCTCTAGGCTGCATAAAAAGGAGGGAGGGATACGAATGCCAGCCCTTTCTGTCCTAAGAATTGGGAGAGTGAAGATCACAGGCATGAGAGCCCAATGAGTTCCCAGAAAGAATGGGACTTGTCAATTATTGAAGCATCAGACAGAACAGTGGTTCTCTTCATAGTTTAATGTTATATTTGCAGCATAAATAAGGCACAATATATGTCAGGGCAAGGTTGGGAGAGGGAGAAGGCATGGCTGGGGGTAACTGCTATGTGGCGAGGGGAGAGGAGGCGGGACGGGAAGGGAGAATAGAGCGAAGCCTCTGCCTCAGCCCCGTCCCAGGAGACTGTGAGAACCTGCTCACAGGGATCATGCTGAAGTGGGTCGGGGGAGAAAGGGAGAAGACAGTTTTGTAACAAAACAGCCTGTAGCACTGCATCCTCCTGCCTGTCAAAGTCTACCACTGGGACTGGAGAAACCCAGACCCAGAGTCAAGTTCCTTAATGACATGGAGAGGTGTTGCTACATGTCAAAGATATACAGATGAACAGAGATATAACCATAGATACACACAGCTTTCTTTTCAACAGATACTATGTCAGGAGACTATGGCTTCCACTGCTGGGGCTGGAGGCTCATCTCCCTGCCTGAAAGGTGTGTTGGGGGGTGGGGTGGGTGGGAGAACAGGACAGCTGGTCCTTCCTGTAACAAAGAACATGGAGTAATCCGTCTGCAAGGGAGTATATGGGCCAACTCCTGTCCGGATCCATGCAGGACAGGTTTTAGGGGTAAGTAGAGGAAGACAAATCTAGATTTTGAGATGAGTGATGCTGTTATTGTTTTAATGGCAGTGGAGGGAGGGACTGGACAAAATGGAAAAATGTTAGTGCTAAGGCAGAGGATGGTACACCCTACAAGGATTTCCCAGCTTGCCCCTAAGGCAATGGTTCTCAAACTTCAGTGTCTCTGAGAATGGCTCTGAGTGCTTGTCAGAGCCCATCCCCAGAATTTCTGATTCAGTATGTCTGGAATGGGGCCCAAGCGTGCAGGTCTAACAAGTTCTCAGATGATGGTCCTGCTGGTCCCGGACCACATTCTGAGAACCACTGCCCTAAGGGAAAGTCAGTGAAACTAGTGCTCATAGCCATTTCTTAAAGCTAAAATGTCACTCACCAGAAGTTAATGCTGATGAGACTGCTCTAGGCTACCAGCCCCCATTAAAAAGAGAAACTCTAGCAGCTGTGATACAAACCTGCATCTGCAAAGGACGTAAGCTGCCTTAAGCTGCCCTATACTCCCCAGCCCCTTTTCATTCTGGGGGAGAATTTTACCCCAAACAGAGACGAATGAACTGGTCTGGAGGGTGGGGATGTTGGCCAGCACCATCTATGCTCACTCCTGCTTGACCCTGGGTGGTGAGCATTTAGGCCTGTGCGCACCTGCATGGTGCATGCGGAAACAGAGAGATCAGTTCTCTACGACAAAGGGAATGATTAGGGTTGTGGGAGGCTGAAGTAGGATTGGGGGCACAGGATCCTTTAATTTGCCTTAGGAGCCTCACCTGTCCTGCTCTTCCCTCCACCCATGTCAAACAAGTCTAAAGAAAGCAGAAAGAGCGTATCAACAAAGGCATATGTGATATACAGCTAGAAGGACTGGATTCTAAACAGACTGGTTATGACATTAAAAAAAAAAAAAAAGAGTACATTTCCTTCCTGTGTATACAATGTATAATATTACTGAAAAATAATGACTTGGGGGTGGGAAGGAAGTTAAGAGAGAAATGGGATCTTTGTGGGGAAGAGCCGTCTCAGGGCTAGCACCTTTCAAGGAGCCTCTCAGTGTGAGCGAACAGGGGAGGGATACTTTGGTGTCTGCTTGGTGGTTCAGACTGTAGTTGGGGCGTTGTTATGGTTAAGCACCCTGTCTACCAGGATGGGTGGTGCTGGAGGGCAGTAAATCAGGAAAGGAACTGGAACAACAGAACAGGCATGGGAAGGCAGCAAAATGCGTTTCAGCTAGGCCATCTCCTCCTTACTGCCACCAAGAGTGTATAGTCTAGGGCTTAGGGCCAAGGAGAGGAGCAGAGGCCAAAGGAAGCCAGATTTGGGACGTACAACCAACAGGAAAAGATGAAGCAAAGGAGGTCCTACTCTTTCTCGTCCTTCCTAATAGAGTGGGAGGCTTTCTCAGACTTTTCAACTCTAAACAAGCTTTAAGACAACATGGCATAAAGTCTGTGAACCAGAAGACCTGGTTCTGGCCCCTTCCTCTATGGCCTTGCGTCTCTAGCAGCTGTGTCCTTGAAGCGAGTAGGAGGCCTGAGTCCTGTGTTCACTGAGAAAAGTCCCAAGGCATCAATATTCCCAGCCCCTTTCAGAAAATGTCTTCCCTTAAAAGGGAAAGTGTTAGTTGCTCAGTTGTGTCTGACTCCTTGCGACCCCACGGACTACAACCTGCAAGGCTCCTATCTATGGAAGTTTCCAGGCAAGAATACTGGAGTGGGTAGTCATTCCCTTCTCCAGGGGATCTTCTTGGCCCAGAGATAGAACTTGGGTCTCCTACAATGCAGGCAGATTTTTTACCATCTGAGCCACCAGGGAAGCCCATTCCCAGCCCCTTTCAGAATGTGTCCTCCCTTAGGCCCATAGGAAGGCCATGGTCCTTAAGAAGGAATAAGTGACACCCTCCATGTTTGTTCTGGTTCAGATGGGTCTGGAAGGCAAGGAGCAGGGGCGAGCGGCCACACAGCTGGCTGCAGTAACAAGGTAAGTGTCATTCTCCTTGACTACAGGAGAGGCTTCAGATCAAGCAATTGCTCTGCCTTCTCAGTGAGACCAAGGGCCAACAAGAGAGCTGTATGGGGTGGGGGAGGTCGTCACGTTCCTTCCGCTTCTCACTGCTGCTTTACTAAGGTTCTGCCAATGCCTCTCAGGTCCCCAGGACTAATTTCCCACTGATGAAAATAAAATAAGGACTTAGACATGGGGACTAAGAAATTAAGACCCTCTCCATAAATTAGACATCCTACTCAGGGAAGACCAGCAGGGACTCCAACTTCCCTCAAGGTCAAGCAGTGAGGCAGAACACATGTGGAGTGCCAACCTGATTCTTAACTTGAAGAACACTTGACTAAAGGGGGAAGAATAGCCAAGGGTCTTATGAAGGCTCCTTAGGAGCCATAAACTCAGTCAAGCTTTAGGGCAAGGCTACTAGCAGGAAAGCAAGGTAACAAAAAAATGAAACACAGCTAAGGCAGGAGAAAATCCCAGAGAGCAACCATCTAAAGGAAATGTCCTGAGCATAAGTATGGCTGTGAAGTTTTAAAGGCAAGCAGAGTCCCCGGAGGTGGTAACCTGCATCCTGACCATCTGTCATGCCGTTTGCTAGTCTGAGTCACCTCAGGGGCTATTCCTGTTGGGTCCTAGGTGGGGGAGGATGAGAAAACTATGTTTTTCTCTCCTTTCTCTTCACCAGGTGTAGCTTCTTCAGCACCAGCTCTGAACACAGGAGGGGAAATTAAAAACAAATGCAGTAAACATGTCATCTGGCTGGCTCACCAGTTTATCAGTCTGAGGAGACAGGGATCTTGTAGTTTAGACCATTTCCTCATTCCTCTCTGACAGCCAATTTTGGAAGATAAGAAAGGAAGCTGGCAGTTACTCTGTATGCATGTATAAGATGGAGGTAGGAAAGAGAGAGACAGAGAGAAAGGGACATTACTGGCATGGGCAGATGGCAGAAAGTGGCTCTGGGACAATTGGAAGGGATTCATACTGAAGGGCTATTAAAGCTGACCTATCTATCCACAGGCCTCTGGCTTTGGACTGCTTCCTATGGCCTTGGTAGAAATTGCATAGTTCAGGGCCAAAGGAAGACGAGAAGTCTTAATGGGGAAGAAAGAGGGGCAAGAGGGATAAAAATGTCCCCCTGCAACCCAACTTTTCAAAGTAAGAATGGCTGAGAGCAATAGTCACTAATTTCCCAGCAGGTTGGACCTTTCAACAAACAGGGCTCTTTGGTGGACATCAGCATTTCACCTCCCCTTCCCGAGCCTCCCTCCAACCTACCTCATACCCAAGAAAACCCACTCCGGACCTTCGCTCAGATGCCTCAGAGTCCTGGGGCTTAGACTACAGAGAAGCATCACATCCAGGGGGCAGAGAGCAGAAAAGAGTGAAAGAAACACTACAGAACCAGGAGACCTAGAGACTAGGCTTGGAGTCTGGTGAAAGAGAGAGAAGGTAGATCCAGTGAGGATTATTTGTGCATATAAGACCCTTGCTCATAAAAGAAGATAGACATGTGAGGCTGAGAGATGGGGGTGAGGGGAGTGAGGGAGCACAAAAGACCCCCACATGACAGCTTCCAGAGGGCTACATCAGAACTAATTACAGAAGAGAGACAGAGGCAGGGATGCAGGCAGGGGGACGAAGAGAGACACAGGAGTGTAAAGATGACCAAAAGGAGTATGTATGCTTTGGCTGGTGTACTGTTGTAAAACATCATCAATCCAGTCACCTGATGGAACAAGCTTTAAAACTACATTGTTCCTGTCTGTCCTGGAGGATAGAGCAGGGAGGGGCAGGGAATCAGCCAGTCAGATCCTGGGCGTTTTCTCTTCGCTACTGAGGGTGTCTAATAAGGCCATAGATGAGGTTGCTAAGGCTTAGTGGGAAGTGGAAAAGACTCCACCACTAGACTGGGAAAACTCAAGAGAGAAAATGAGGTACCCAAATAGCTCTGAAATAAATGATAAAGTACTAGAACTTTTAAGGTTTCATTTCTTTTTGTTTTTGGTGGCTGGTAGGCAGAAAGGCTAACGTTTATGGAAGAACTGGGAAATACTGCTATTTCATACATCAGAGGTAACCTTACACTCTCTGTAAGTCAATATTTTAACTAGAATTTATGAAGGGGAAAAATGGGACCAATAAGCAGCTACTGGGAGACGAAGTCCTGAGTCCATGGGGTGGCTAGGGATGGGTCAACAGTGATATGCCGTCAACTCTAGCCTCCCTCTACCGAGCAGGAAGTGGCATGCTGCTAAGGATCAAGAAGGTATCATCCATGGCTTGGTGGGACAAGAGGCAACTGAGAAACTGAATCCCAGAAGTGCAAGCGTTAGTGTTAAGAGACAGGTACACGTGCATGGGCAGGGTGATTGTTCGGACCATCCATAAAGGCCTTTGGCTGTGGGTACATCAGAAACTTCCCTCTGGGGGAATGATCTATGTGGCTCTGGGGCTGGGAGGCTCCTAGTACAGGTGTCAACGTACAGGATTGTGTGAGAAAAGTCCCACATCTGACCATTACTCACAACACGCAATTCCCTCCCCCATATCGCCATGTCCAAGGCAAATGGGAGAGGATAAGATGACATCTCTCTTGGCTCTTGGGCGGGCGAGCTCTGGCTGGGGACCTCTCCACCAGGGGAGGCATCATCTGCCCGCAGACTGAGACTGTGGGGTCATGATCACATGCGACTGTATGGGCATGCTCAGTTCTGTCCTTTGGCTGGCCATCTGAGTGAGGACTGAGGTGGCCACAGCTTCGGCTGCAGAGCGAACGCTGAGGCCATTGCTCGGGGCTGTTGCTGAGCTGTGTTGAATCACAGGGGCTGGTGAACCTGTTGGCTCTGAGCTTTCCTTGGGGCTTTCTGCCAGGAAGCAAGGCAAAAACAGAGCAAGTGGTTAGGAAACAGAATGTGGAAGTAGGCAGAACTACCTTTCCCCATAATTCTAAAGGACCCCAAAGGAAAATGAAGCCCATATTTTTAGGGGGAGAAACTTCCCAGAATCTTGGCTTATTATAGGGCACAAATGAGCTAGGAAACTACCAGTTGTGAGAAGGGAAGTAAGCTAGGCCAAAATTAACCTATTCATCCCAATAAAGCAAATCCCCAACATGTTAATTACACTACTTGGCTTCTTGGTCTCTGCATAATTCATTAACCCATTGGAATACTCTTCTTGTTATTCATGTCTTTAAAGGTGATTTAAAATAAATCTCTCTTGTTTTAAGCTATCCTCTCATTAATGCTCACAACACTGCAATCATTTTGTTATTTTTAATATTCCTTTAGCATGAAGTTGCACTACAGATAAACCTAATAAATACCAAGCTACACTCAAATCATGTTATGAATGACCAGTCCTTGGCCAAGGCTGTTAACACAACCAACTACATGAGATCTGTCACACCCTCCTGGCTGTCAACTAGCTAGGCATTAATGATTTAACACATTTATTCTGAGTTATACCACTCCAAGTAAAGTGACAATAACATTTTACTACTAAACACAAGTGTCTGAGGTGCATACAAAGGTATCCCCATGTTGCTCAACAATCAAGGAGTTTCACTAAACGTTGGATAGCCTCTCTGGCTCTTTAAACAGAGATGTGTTGAGTAAGGGCAAATTCCAACAGTTGATTGTATTTTTGACCTCCTGATAAATGCCTGCGTCTTCTTTCACAACTTAAATACTACCTCCTCTGTGAAGCCCTCTTTGTTATGCTCAGGCAATTTAACTATTTCATCATTTGTGCTTTCAGAGCATACTTCATTCATTCATCAAAGATGTACCGAGTATTGGCCATGTGCCAGGCACTGGGGTAGACAAAGAATAAACAAGCTTCCTGTCCGCAGGAAGTTCTGGTCTAGGGGCTCTTGGGCACACTTGTGCTCACCTTACCTATGAGTCTCTCAAAGATAGGAGAGTCTCACTGGCCTTGTGTCAGGTACTCCCCGCAATGTCCACACCACCCAGTAGGAACTAAATATATCTTTGCTGTAACAAGTGATTTCAAAGACTAACTACCTGTCAGAGTTCTTGTAGGGACTGAATAGAAACCCTACTGAAGTCTATGAATAGATTTCAGACTGATAAATACTCAGTCCTTGTCTTCCTTTGCCCATCAAAAGGATTTGAAATAGCTAATCACTAAACTTCCTGAAATACCTTCTTATCTTGGCTTACAGAACACCACACCCAGCTAACTCAGCTGGTTTTCCTCCTACCTGTTTGGCTGCTCATTCTCAGTGTCTCTTATGGGTCCCTTCTCATCTCCCTGATCTCTAAATGTTGGGAGTACCCAGGACTCAGTCTTGGAACTTCTCTTTTTCTACCTATGCACTCTGTCTTGACAATAACATCTCATTCAGCTTCATGGCTTTAAAAACTAACCATCTCCTGACTGCCAAAGTTGTACCTTCAGCCTTTTCTTAGAAATGCAGACCCATACAACTGCCTGCTTGAGAGCATCACCTGCAAGCCTAAGAGGCTTCCAAATCTGAGCTCCTAATATACCATCCACTTGTTCCTACACTTGCCCCATCTCAATCAATGGCAACTCTGTTCCTGTAGGTGCTCAGGCCAAACAATTTGGTGCAATTTTTTTGGGGGGTGCAATTTTCAATTCTTCTTTTCCCTCACATATACTGTCCCATCTGGCCATCATCAAACCTTGTTACTGTAACCTCAAATATATCCTGAATTAAATCCCTTCTCACCACTTTCACTACCACCAACCGGTATAAGGCTCCATCCTCTTTTGCTCATGACTGTGACAGTCTCGTAAGCAGACTGCCTGCTTCTGCCCATTCATTTCTCACTCTCTAATAGACTGACCCTGTTCAAACTAAGTCAGATCAGTCATGTTGCTATTCTGCTGAAAACCCTTTAGTGGGTCCCCAAAGTAGAGCAAAACCTGAAGTCCTCTCTATGACCGATGAGGCCCTGAAGAAAAATGCTCCTATTACCTCTCCTACCTCATCTCCAAATACTCTCTAGTTTCCATTCTCTCCAATCCAGCCACACTAGCCTCCCTGATGATTCTAGAATGTGCCAGACATGCTCCCACTTTGGGTCTTTGCATTTGTTGCTGCTCTTGCTTGCAGTACTTTTCTCCCATATTAATGCGTGGCTAGCTCTCTCAATTCCTTAAAAGTTAAAAAACACCTCATCTAAAATTTCAGCCCTGCTGCTAACATTTCATATTCATCTTCCCTGTTTTATTTTTTTTCTTCTAAGCACTTACTCTTATCTGACATAATATATATTGTACCTATTTATCTCGTTTATTGTCTGTCTCACCCACTAAAATATAAGCCCCTTACAGGCAGGGACTTTAATCTATTTGGTTCCCTATTACGCCCTCAGCATGTAAAACAGTGCCTAGAACAGGCTCAATCAATATCTGCTGGATGAATGAATGTACTCTGAAGTACACATTAAAATTAAAATTGTTGTTCATTCGCTAAGTCGTGTCTGACTCTTTGTGACCCCATGAACTGCAGCACACCAGGCTTCTCTGTCCTTCACTATCTCCCAGAGTTTGCTCAAACTCATGTTCATTGAGTTGGTGATGCCACCCAACCACCTCATCCTCTGTCACTCCCTTCTCCTCTTGCCCTCAATCTTTTCCAGCATCAGGGTCTTTTCCAATGAGTTTAATTTAAATTAAATTTAAATAGAGATGTTTAAAATTGGTGATGTGGTCACTCCCTTTCTATGGGAACATATCTTTGAAATGATAAAGATAGTTAGTGGAAAAATAATTCAATATATCAAAATTTCTATGAATTCATTTCTATGAATTTAATTTGTAAAGGGAAATGATTTATTATTTTTACTGTCCATAAACAAATTATTCACAGTAATTTTAATTTCAGGATTGTGCTTATCCCAAGTATGACTGTGACCAACTCTTCTAAGCCCTATATTATGTGTTCACAGATTACAAACAGAAACCAACATTATCCTGTCATAGAAAGATAAAACATACTGCCAAATCTCAATGCTTGACAAACCCCAAGGTATCATCTGCTGTTATATCCTCTTTAGACTAAGATGGTGGCTTTGAAATAAGGAAGAGCTGGATGTGAATCCTGACTCTGCCACTTCAACAGCAGTGTAACTTCACGTAAGAGACTAATGTGAATGAGTATAAATGGAAGTAATATCTGTTTCATGAGAGAACTGGGAAGATGGTCCAGTACCTCATACAAAACAGGTACCCAATATATATTGCTACCCTTTATCTCCAAAAGGATAATTAGGATACTGTTTTGGCAGGACTGGTTGTCCTACATAGGCTGCTCACTCATCTGTCTGGGCCCCCCAGAACATTCACAATGGGGTTACAAAATTATAAACAGTTGAGACACTCATTACATGCAGTTTACTGACTGACTGACATTGCTTAGGTTGTGAGCCACTCACCTAAATAGCCTTGAGTCTTTTTCTGTAGTGCTGTAACTGGGCAGTCTTTATGAGCTAACAGTAGCTGTTTCAATTGAGCCACCTCATTGCGTAGTAATGTGACTTCATTCTGAGGAGGAAGGTAAGAAAAGAATATGAAGAAAATTCATGCTACACTCTTGAAGCCCCACTGACTATCCTCAGAGTGAGGACAGAAGGCTGCCTGGATTTTCTCCTTCAAATCTAGAAAAGATCCAGCAAGGCTTCAGATAGCCCAGAGCCAATAGAGCCACAAATTCAATGACAAGAGCTGCTTACAATGAAAGTAGTAATTCTACACAGAAAAATTACTCCTTTGTAGGGTAAATATAATTGCACCAAAATTAATAATACATATGTCCTTCGGCTAGGGAAGCCTACTTACATGAATCTATTTAACAGAGCGATTTACTCAAGTGCATACAACGTACACTGCAGCACTGCTGTTCTGGCAAAAAGTTAAAAACATTATAAATATCTGAATCTTATAACCAAACTATAGAATGCTACACAGTACAAATATTGAAAACAATTAGGTAGGTTCTCTGTATACATGACTAGATCTCCAGAAGATAACTGTTTTATGCTAAAACACACATATAGTCCCTCCCTGGCTCCCCTACAAACGCTAAAAAATGGAAAAAATATTAGAAATATATATAGGTCTGGTAGGTACAAACTTATCTATAAGGAATAGAATGAGACTGTGAAAGACATATTGAAGAGAGACTTTATTTTTAATCTCTACTTCTATGTGTGTATGTATGTATATACTACATATATGTTATATAAATATATTATCTTTGTAACTAAATATTTTTAAAAAATCAGAAGAAGGGAAATATTCAAGAAAATATCTGGATTATAACTGTTCTATTTGTACTTGTGTGGTTTTTTTCTTTTCTTTTTTTAAGCGAAAGAAAGCTCATTTGGGGAAGAAACACACTTCATAGACAGAGTTAGGCTATCTCAGAAGGTCAGAGAAGCCTTTCTTTCTTTTATTAAGCTGCATCTGGACAAATACTTTCCCTCTAGGTGTTCCACTACCCGGCAGATTTTACTGACGATTTAACAGAGCACCCTGGGGCACTTCATCTATTTTCCTTCATCCTAAAGGGTCTATGGATGACTCATTCTGTAGCAGACTTGGGATTAGATGGTGAGTGAACTTTCCAGTCCCCAGGGAAGAGATTTCAAGTCTGACTGGTAAGACATTCTTTCTGTATTCTTCCTGGCATATGTTCTGAATCCATCTTAATTTAAAGAATTATCATCTACTATATTGTCCCACTTTCTCATGATTCAACATCACTTCCCAGATTCAACAATCCTAATAAGCACCCAGGACCCACTCACACTCAGCTGAATGTTCTGAGAAGTGAGTTCCTCAGCCTTCTTCTCTAGGGAGGACACCCACAGCTTCCGCTTTTGACGGCAGCGGGAGGCTGCAGCCCGGTTACGCTCCAGAAAGCGCTGTCGCCGCTCATCTGGATCTTCATCAACCGTGCGCCGACGTCGACCTCCAGTACTAGGAGTGGGTTGGGCTGGTGAGACCTGTTGCCCAGAAGGAAGAGTTACTTGAAGGGAATGTCAATCCTTTCCAAATTAAACCTGATGTAAGATCTGGCAAAGATCTGGTTAAAGGATCTACCAGCCTGTCACCATAGCAAGTCTCACTATGGCCCTTAGCTTCTCTTTTGCAGTAGTTCCTCATTCTGCCTCCTGTTTGCTTTCAGTCTTCTCAGTTCCATACATAGACAAACTAAGTTGGAAACTCTGATTATTTCTGAGACAGACAAAAATGAAACTAGGATCATTTTTTGTTTCTTAACAGGAAATATGGTGGGCAGGGAAATTATAATCAGGGGAAGTGTCAGGAGAACTTTCAGGGAGACTGTGGGATAAAAAATTGGAGAATTACTGATTTGGCTAAGCAATATAGACAAACAACTGCATGCTGTAAGTTCCAGAAAAGGAGAAGAGATTTTACCATCAGTGAGATATGAACTATCATGGAGATATATATGAATTAGCAAATTCTTTTTTGCGGTACCATGAGGCTTGAGGGATCTCAGTTCCCTGAGCAGGGACTGAACCTGGGCCCTGGCAGTGAAAGCCTGTAATCTTAACCATTAGGCCACCAGGGAACCCCTAGTATATTCTTTTTATTTATAATCAGTCATTAATCATCCAAACAATGTCCCTGCTTCCTGCTTTGTTTGTTCTTTTTGTTTTTAAAAAGAAAAACATTTTAAAATCCCTTTACAAGTTGGTGATTTAAGACCATCTTTTTATTTTTTTAAGTTTTTATCGAATTTATTACAATTTAGTTTTTTTTTTTTTTAAATGTTTCTTTGATCTCGAGGCATGTGGGAACTTAGCTTCCAGACCAGGGATCAAACCTGCACCCCTTGCATTGGAAGGTGAAGTTTTAACCACTGGACCACCAGGGAAGTCCCCGAGACCATCTTTTTAAAAAAAAAAATTTATTTATTTTTGGCTGTGCTGGGTCTTTGTTGCTATGAGTGGGCTTTCTCCATCTGTGCTAAGTGGGGTCTACTCTCCCCTTGCTTTCTGAGGGCTTCTCATTATGGTGACTTCTCTTGTTGTGGAGCATGGGTTTTAGGGTACTCGGGCTTCAGTAGTTGTGGTGCACAAGCTCAGCTGACCCATGGCATGTGGGATCTTCCCAGCCCAAGGATCAAATGGGTGTCCCTTGCATTTCAAGGTGGATTCTTAAACTATTGGACTGATGAGGAAGCCCTTATCTTTTATTTTTAAACTTTAGGCTGATGTCTCTTGTTTCTAAAGCACTTCTGAATCATCTTCCTTTTCTGTTAGCTGGTCTGTATTCAAAGAAGATAGACCAATCTTATAAAAATGGCCAAAATTAAAATATAGAAAGGTCAACCATCTGTATAAAAGAAACTATGTAATGTAAAACAATGCCAAAAATAAATTCTTCCTGAATCTGTTGCTATTATAGAACATCTATATTGGTAGTTTCCCAATGCCAGAGCTCAAATCAGGTACATGAGGATAAACATAAACTCATAAGAAAACAGAATCTTATTCTACTTCAGGCTCTACTGAATCATAGTCCCCAGTAATATGGGTAATGAAGAGATAATTTTAATTATTTAGATTAATAGTCTCTCCCCCAAAAGAAAAAAAGTGGAGAAGAAATTTCAAACTCATTTTAATGAGCTACGGGCCTTGAGGTTGCTGCTTCTCACTGTACTAAGGGAAGTTTACACAGACTCTCTTGTGATTTTCAAGTTGCTCTTTGTCCTGAGCTCACTGGTACACATGTAAAGATTAGTGATTGAGGAGGAGAATGGGAAAAAGGAAATGATGGATTCCTATTCTCTCATAGGCAACTTAATAATACATGCAGGGAATGGAGGTAAGAGAATAGACCAAGAGAAACATGGGAAGAATAAGAAGGAAAGGAATTAGTGGTAACTAAAAATGAAGTCATGTCATTTCCTCAAGGGGAAGCAGCACAGTTTGGGCAAGGGGGCTGCTGCTTTACCATTTCTAGAAGGGACTGGCACCAGAAGCGGTTACAGGAAGGTGGGCAGGCTTAGCTTCTAACAAGAAAACTCAAATGAAAGCTTTTGTTGTTGGCCAAGCTTTAAGGCAGCATATGGTCATTAAATGTTAGGACATGAGGTGGTAACTGATGAAGCAGGTGGTGACATCAGGAAAAGGGGATGGGCCAAAGATGTAACTCTACAAACTGATATCAGGTTGTAGTCACCTAACCAGTACAGACAACAGGGAACCAAGGCTTACTCAGTTTCCAGAGAAACTTAGTAAAACTGAGGACGCCTTGAAAAAAAGGAATTGGGCTTCTAAAGAAGATCTCTCTGGCTTTTTTAAGACTTTAATTTCTCCTGATAAAAAGAGATTAAATTGATAAGGAAAAAGTGTTTTTCGGGGTATGTTTGTTTACTGAGCCATCTTAATGCTGTGACATCATATTTTATTAATATATTGTTAGTATCTGATTTTTGTATAAATATAATCAGTTAAGTTTTTTGGGGGGTTGGTGGGGGTTAAGATAGGAGAGACTAGAGACTCTGTTGTATAAAGTAGCTTGAAATGAGGTTCTGTCACATTTTAGAGGGTTCTGCAGATAGAGCACTCACATGTAGAAATAACAAAAAAGCAGAAAACAAAAACTGAGACCTTCTCTGTGGCAGTTCTGCATTATCCAGTCTGCTTGCATTTTATTTAACAAAAGGATGGATGAAGCAGAGTGCATTTTGCTACTGTCAAACTGTCAACAAGAAACAAAATGCAAGTCAAAGCCCAGAAGGCTGAAATCCATTCCTCCTTCATTTTCCTGCTCCTTGAAAAAACAAGATATGACTTAAAGAGTAATAGCGACAAGCTGGTTCCCCCATCCAAGGGTCTAACTGACCTGTGGCTGGGCAGGGGATGGGGCGTCAGGGTGCTGGATGAGGATCTGGCTTTGCTCTGGACGGGCTGTCACCATGGTGCTGGCAGTCCCCACCACCATTCCACAACCACCATTGATTGAGGAGACTTGGTGGGTTAGCGTAGCTTTTAGTCTCTGTGGTAAAAGATAAGAAAAAATAGCTGTCAAAGGTGAGATTTTATTAAGGGTGAGAAAAGTGGGCTTGGATTTTATTACTGGCCTTACAGACAAAATTCCCACACTGATTTTCCCTTAACAAAGGGATTAAAAGAAAATGACATAGAGAGAGAGAGTGCACATGACCCCTAAAATACCTATTCTGTTCCCTCACTATCATCCTGGGCACAGTTGGAGGGTGGGGGTTGTTGAAGCAATAGAGTCCAGATGAAAGCTCTACCCTGGAACCTGGCCAGGGGCTGGTTACGCAGTTATTCACCTCTTGGCCAGCTCTCCTGCCCACTCATCCACCCTCCATCTGTCACCCTGGAACTGAAACAGCAAGAGTTCCATCCAAACAATCTGTGCTGCTTCTTTTCACTGCCATGGCCTATGTACCAGGCTCTAAAGGTGGAAGAGAGGAGATAAGAGTCATGAATCAGGGTCTGTTCTTCTCCAGACCCCACAACTGGGTAGGTCTTTTAGCTCTGCAAGCCCCAGAAGATACCACTTCTTTCAGAAGGGCCAGCATTGCTCCAGGTTGGGATGTACTCACCATCTTGGCTTCTGATGGCATAGGGTGGCCAGAGGGAGAAATGGAACCACTGCTGTTAACTGGTGGGCCGGGGATACCAGGAATGTTGGGCACCATAGAGACAGGTCTGGCCAGCTGGACCAAGAGAAGGAAGAAAAATCAGAAGGGAACATAATGCTATTAGTGGGGCAATAGCTTCCCCAAATGAAGTGCTTTTGAGGCTGGCACATTAGGGCCTGTTCTATGCACCCTGCCCATGGGGCATGCAGAAAGTCTGGGAAATACCTTCCCTCATGGAGCACCACAGGATAAGGGATCTACTCCTTCAGTGCTGTGACAGTTTCTATGGGAAAGGCTGAGGCTTTATCTTAAGGAAAGTGGTGGGCAATTTGTGAGGTACTTAGTGCCAAGTGAAATAAGCCAATCAGCAGGTTGGCAAGATCAATTCCTAGACCAGGAGCCAACGGTCCAGATGAGCCTTTGTCTAGTGTTCCATAGTGCTGGATTGGCAGAGGTTAGTGAAAAGTATGGGCAGGCTGCCATGCTCAACTAATACAGACCAGAGCCCATGTTTCCCTGGGGCTCATGTGTGTTTACGAGCATTCAGGTGGAAGGGAGGGCTTCACGTGTTGGTATGGTTGGCTGCCCTAACTACAGAGCTCACCGATATAACAGAAGGCATCTGTACTGGAGGCCCTGGCAGCATAGGCATGGTCTGTCCATTAGCAAGATGCATGACGAGAGGGAGGGAGCCGGTGGGAGACCTACAGAAGATATGAAGTGAAATGCTCACAATACAGACCCTTTTGCCAATGATCTTCCTCCTGTAATTACAGCAGATTTCCCAGTCTTTTCTAGTTATAGTAACACTGTAAAATGTTGACACCTTCATGATGGCAGATAAAGCAGGGAATACTACTTACCTTATAGATGGAGAGAAATGGCAAGATCTTTACACCTTGCAAATTAAGCAAACACCACTGAATTCAAGTGGGAGGGAAGCTAACTATTGAGTTTAGAACAAATAAATAAACATTCCTACCACGGGCATGTAAAATTCTGTGCTGTCTTAGACAAGGACTACTTCTACCAAAGTTGCCATTTTGCAAAGCTGAATTATGTCATATGATAGCCAAATCTGAGTAAGTTACTCCCGTTCCTTTCCATGTTTTGTTCTACTTTGTTTAAGAAGGAAGCCATCCCTTTGTATTTTCCTTAATGGGTCTAGAAAACAATAAGCTTTCAGAGGCTGAAGCCTGACAACAACCTCTTAAACCCATGGGTACCTGGAGACAGGATCTTAAGTCATCCCATTAGGAAATCTGCATGGGCCATGCTAGGAGTGAAGACAAATAGACAGACAAAATTAGGAATAGCAAAGACCAAGAACCTTAACTGGGACTGAGGGGAACAACCAGACTTAAAAAAGATGACTTAATGGGTTTCAGCCCCTCATTCAGTAGTTCCTCCATAAACTTCTATAAAATTGAGGCCAAGAACTAAATATTTACTTCCCTGTGTGACCTCAACCACTAAAGTTCGAAGGATTCTTCTTTTAGGCTGAATAAGTATTAAACCTCCAAATTAAGGAAGTACATGCTCAAATAAATACTTGCTTGCCTACCAAAAAGGTAAAGAAGATTCTGTTTATGGGGTAAAAAAAATTAATTTTGAGACAATTTCAGTAACTTGTTTTCCTTGAGAATTCAGAAACAGTCTCTATTTTATAAAATAATTTCATACAGAAGAAAGAGATTTAAGCTTTGCTGCTTCTCCATGCTCTCTATACTTACCCCAGTTGCCTGTTGGACGGGGGAGCCTGTGTGATGACGGAGGTTGGGGAAGGAAGAGTTGGGTGGAGTGGATCATAGCCCAAATGGAGAGGCAGGGAGCCAGGGCGTACGATGGTAGGTGTGGGAGTAGAGATCACAACAGGCTTTGGGGCAACATCCTGGGGAGAAGAACCAATAGATCACAAAATGCTTTAAGGGGCTGCTTATAGGGAAATACAGAGCTGGCAAAATCTAGTATAAATTTATGGAAAGAGCACTCAGGCTACTAAGGTAAATCATGACCTGATTCCATGGTGATCATGGATCCCTCACCCATTCAGAAGGATTGCTGAGTTAAGACCTTTGGTTTTCTCCCTTCCAGGGATAATGGTGATATTAGTGGGATGACAGTTGGAAGACCACTTGAAATCTCTGTAGAAGCATTAGAGTATCATATAAATTCTAAGGAATGATATAATTTTTGTTTGTTTTGAGGCCATGCTTTGCAGCATGTGGGATCTTAGTTCCCCAACCAGGGATCGAACCTGCACCCCCTGTAGTTAGTGGAAGCATGGAGTGTTAACCACTGGATCAAAAGGAAAATCCCAGGAGCATTATAATTTTTCATGATCTAGGTACTTTCATTCTAAACTTGATGCTCAAGTGTCCACTGATCTCTAATGGGAAAAGATAACTATAAGACTGGTGATAAGGCAATCCAGTATCTCCTACAGACCCCTTAAAAAAAGGGCTATGGACATTTGAATAATGACCATATTGTGATAAAACAAACTGCTTCCCATTGTTAACTCATTAGGATCTTAGACTGCCAGTGCCCATGGTGGCCCTGAAAACCTCTCTAAGCAGCCTCTAGGACCTGGCTGCTGCTGGAAAGAGGAGGAGTGGAGGATAGCTGCAGTGTTTATGGAGGGGATAGTTTTGAGATGTTAGCAAACTAGTTTTGGAGGAAGGTTAAGATGAGGTACAGATGCTCAATCCACAGTGGATACTAAATAATCACAGGTAGCACAGTAGAGACTGGAAGGGGACAAAAGGAGACTCCTGAGGTTCTGATAATATTTTCAAGGTGTTGGTTATATACACTGTAAACTTTGTGAAAATTCAGTAAGCTGTATACTTACCATTTCTGCACTTTTCTGTATGTGTACTGTATTTAAATAAATTTATAAAAAATAATATCTCACAAAGTGTTTGCTTTAAAAAGTAACACTAAGAATTCTGATAAATATTTCCTTTGAATCACTAAAAAATGTTCCTATGGGAAGATTTTTTTTTCTAAATGGTTGAATGTTCAATGTATGAATTATGTGATCTTTCGTTTTCACTTTTTAATTGAAGTAGTACAACATACATGATCTAGTACAATATAGTAAAGTATATAAATTTAAAGGATAAAACAAAACTATATATGTAAACTAAAAACAAAGCCCATTTTTAGTACCCCAGAACATTCTTCTGTGTTCCTTCCTAATTCATACCTTCCCTCAGCAGGTAAAGGGTTTCCTCCAATTAAAAATAAATAAATTGAAAAAAAAAAAGAGGCAAAGAGTTTGAAGATGAATTCTATCATCTTCAAATAGTTTTGACTCTTCTTTACTTTTTCTTCTTGGCTATATGGCATGTGGGATGTCAGTCCCCCAACCAGGGATCAAACCCATGCCCCCTACATTGGGAGCTCAGAGTCTTAACCAATAGATTGCCAGAGAAGTCCCAGTTTTGCCTCTTCTTGAATCTGATGTAAATGGCTTCACATGGTATGTACTTTGGTGTCTGAAATTTGTTGTTGTTGTTGTTCAACATAATGTCCACATTGCTGTGTATATCACTAGTCTATTCTTTTTTAATGCCATGTGGTATTCCATTTTTAAAATATACCACCATATATTTATTCTCTTGTTGAAAGACCTTTAGACTGCTTCCAGTTTTTTGACTACTATGAATATTAATTAAATTGAAGAAAGTGGGGAAAACCACTAGACCATTCGTGTATGACCTAAATCAAATCCCTTATGATTATACAGTGGAAGTGAGAAATAGATTTAAGGGACTAGATCTGATAGACAGAGTCTGATGAACTATAGACGGAGGTTGTACAGGAGACAGGAATCAAGACCATCCCAAAGAAAAAGAAATGCAAAAAGGCAAAATGGTTGTCTGAGGAGGCCTTACAAATGGCTGTGAAAAGAAGAGAAGTAAAAAGCAAAGAAGAAAAGGAAAGATATAAGCATCTGAATGCAGAGTTCCAAAGAACAGCAAGGAGAGATAAGAAAGCCTTCCTCAGCCATCAATGCAAAGAAATAGAGAAAAACAATAGAATGGGAAAGACTAGAGATCTTTTCAAGAAAATTAGAGATACCAAGGGAACATTTTATGCAAAGATGGGCTCAATAAAGGACAAAAATGGTATGGACCTAACAGAAGCAGAAGATATTAAGAAGAGATGGCAAGAATACACAGAAGAACTGTACGAAAAAGAGCTTCACGACCCAGATAATCACGATGGTGTGATCACTCACCTAGAGCCAGACATCCTGGAATGTGAAGTCAAGTGGGCCTTAGGAAGCATCACTACGAAAAAAGCTAGTGGAGGTGATGGAATTCCAGTTGAGCTATTTCAAATTCTAAAAGATGATGCTGTGAAAGTGCTGCATTCAATATGTTAGCAAACTTGGAAAACTCAGCAGTGACCACAGGACCAGAAAAGGTCAGTTTTCATTCCAATCCCAAAGAAAGGCAATGCCAAAGAATGCTCAAACTACCGCACAATTGTACTCATCTCACACGCTAGTAAAGTAATGCTTAAAATACTCTAAGTCAGGCTTCAGCAATATGTGAACTGTGAACTTCCATATGTTCAAGCTGGTTTTAGAAAAGGCAGAGGAACCAGAGATCAAATTGCCAACATCTGCTGGATCATCAAAAAAAACAAGAGAGTTCCAGAAAAACATCTATTTCTGCTTTATTGACTATGCCAAAGCCTTTGACTGTGTGGATCACAATAAACTGTGGAAAATTCTGAAAGAGATGGGAATACCAGACCACCTGATTGCCTCCTGAGAAATGTGTTTGCAGGTCAGGAAGCAACAGTTAGAACTGGACATGGAACAACAGACTGGTTCCAAATAGGAAAAGGAGTACGTCAAGGCTGTATACTGTCACCCTGCTTATTTAACTTGCATGCAGAGTATATCATGAGAAACGCTGGGCTGGAAGAAGCACAAGCTGGAATCAAGGTTGCCAGGAGAAATATCAATAACCTCAGATATGCAGATGATACCACCCTTACGGCAGAAAGTGAAGAAGAACTAAAGAGACTGGTGAAAGTGAAAGAGGAGAGTGAAAAAGTTGGCTTAAAGCTCAACATTCAGAAAACTAAGATCATGGCATCCGATCCATCACTTCATGGCAAATAGATGGGGAAACAGTGACAGACTTTATTTTTTTGGCCTCCCAAATCACTGCAGATGGTGATTGCAGGCATGAAATTAAAAGACACTTACTCCTTGGAAGGAAAGTTATGACCAACCTAGATAGCATATTAAAAAGCAGAGACATTACTTTGCCAGCAAAGGTTCATCTGGCCAAGGCTATGGTTTTTCCAGTGGTCATGTATAGATGTGAGAGTTGGACTATAAAGAAAGCTAAGCACCAAAGAATTGATACTTTTGAACTATGGTGTTGGAGAAGACTCTTGAGAGTCCCTTGGACTGCAAGGAGATCCAACCAGTCCATCCTAAAGGAGATCAGTCCTGGGTGTTCATTGGAAGGACTGTTGTTGAAGCTGAAAGTCCAATACTTTGGCCACCTAATGTGAAGAGCTGACTCATTTGAAAAGACCCTGATGCTGGGAAAGATTGAGGGTAGGAGAAGGGGATGACAGAGGATGAGATGGTTGGATGGTATTACCGACTCAACGTACATGAGTTTGGGTGAACTCCAGGAGCTGGTGATGGACAGGGAGGCCTGGCGTGCTGCAGTTCAGGGGTTGCAAAGAGTCGGACACAACTGAGTGACTGAACTGAACTGAACTGATGAATACAACTGCTATGAACATCGTTATATACTTCTTTTGGTGGACATAAGCACTAATTTCTCTTCCATACACACTTAGAAGTGGAGTTGCTGGGTCAGAGAATAGGTGTAATTTATAAAAATCCTCTAAACAATTAACATTTATTTAAACCTAATCAATCCTTCTGTATCACACTATTTTATACAACTATCGCATCAAAACATCATCTATCAATTCAAGTTTCAGATGACTCTTGGTAAATAGCTTTACCTTCTCCTTAACTGGTGGGGAGCAGGGGCTAGAGGCAGGACTCTCAGGAGGGGATGAGTCTACCTCCACTGGCTCTTCTTCTTTGATTTTGATGTCTGGTGTAGAAGGCAGAGACATGTCAAGGGGCCCAGAAGCAGCCTGTTAAAAGAGAGAAATGAACATAGTTCAATCCCATGATTCCCTTCAGGTTTAATCTATATCTTCCCTGTTAAAAGATGAGGGACTACACTTCTAAGAAGTTCAATCCTTGGTCAAAGCATCAAACTGAAAGTCAGAGAAACGTGGAACCCAGGATTTACACACAACTCTGGCCAAATCCTTTAACTTCTCAGGGTTTCTGTTTCCCAACTATAAAATGAAGTTATTTATAGCTGCCTAACCATGGATGAATAGTGATAAAGATTCTGAAAGCAGGGGGAAAAAAACCTTAGAATGCCTATGAAGACCCTGAAAGGAGAAAATAAAAAGATGTCATTTATACTATGATTATTTTTCAGGAAAGTACAACGATTCCTGAATCCAGTGCCTTCCTATTCTCAACCAGCTCTGTTGGCTACTAGAGAGCTGTGAACACGTTTTCTGACAATCAAAATGACTAGGTTACCCAATTATCAAACGCAAACAAAATAAAATTGGCTATTAAAGTACTGTCAATGAAACAGGAACTGTCTTTTCTGGGGAACTCTCCATGCCTGATGGTGTTCTCACCCCAAAATCTGGTGCTACAGGCTAGAAGTTAGAAAGATAGGGTTTTGGGGTAACAAAGAAAGGAAAGCAGATCATTTGATCATTGAAAGAAACTAGAACTTGGTACTAGGTGCAGGACTAGAGAAAACCAGAAGGGAAAGAGTACTTTTCTGGCAGTGGTGCAATCACCTCACAGAACTGGGGAGCCGTAAGTGGCTTTGAAGAGAACAATAAACCATCTAAGATGACCCTGATACGCACCACAACTGGGAGGCTGGCATTGCAGTTCAGTTTCATGACAAAGTGGATTCTTTGTTCTATTCTTCCCACATCCTAGGCTTCTTGGTGAAAGAGGAGCTTGTTTTTAATTTATCCCTTGCTATCTTAATCACTAGAAATTCTGGTATTTGAGAAAATTGAAGATAATCTGGTATCTTCTACATTAGAGAAGGTGCTAATGGTTCTTTCTCTCCAATCTGATAAGGATGAGCAACAGCAAAGATGGTTTCAATTTCTGCCCTCATTTTTTTCTACACCGATGTCAGGTCCAACTGGGCTAATACTTGGATCCCTGAAGTCAGAGGGTGGTGGGAAGGAGAGGCCTCTAAGTAAATACAACCACAAGTTTAAAATCTCCTAGGGACATCTCCTAGAAAAGTTGTGGTTCAGAGAAGTTTTGGGCTCATAAAACACTCCTGGAGATGATTTTCCACTGAGCCTATGCTTCTCATCAAGAAGAGGTGAAGACCACCCCTGACCAAGCAAAAAGAAACACCAAGAGAGGCCCAGTGAGTACAGGCCTGACTAACTGTGTCAACTGAGCTAAAGGGCAGTGGAAAAGACTTGGAGCCTTTAAAAGGAGGCTAATTTTCTTGAATTTCCCTATAATGAGTTTGGTTTAAAATACTTCACAACCTGGTGGAAACAGTTTGACTGATTTCTTTGTTTGGGGGGAGGAAGAAATGACAGGGAGGATGAAGTAGGGAAACTGTAAAATAGAATTATACCACACAGATTGTAAGCAACTGATTGATAAAAAGAATGATGAGCAGACCATGGCAAGTTCTGCCATTTGAAATGAGAACTACAAATATATGCCATTGAGTTTCCCCCACTTTCTTTTAATATGTGGGAGATAACAAGAAATGAAGATGATAGAAAGCTATAGAACTTCGAAGGACCCCCAGTGATAGGAATACTTCATTCTTATAATTTAAGATGGATGGAAAAATTGTGCACAAACTCTTTTGATTTACCTGCTGATAGCTTATAGGGCATGGTGTCGGATTTGTGACTTCCAGAGGAGAGATTTTCGATCCGGGGCCAGAGACAAGGCTTGATCACTCAGAGCTTTTGTGTAGCAGAAGTTTTATTACAGTGAAAAAAGACAGCTTCTGACATAGACATCAGAAGTGGGCAATGAGCGCCTCAATCACTAGTTTGGGTGGGGCTTTATATACTTTTTCAATTGGTACCAACAACAGATCAAAAGAGTATCTTCAGGTTGTAAAGGTCTTATCAGACCCACTCCCACAACATAATCTTAAAATAATAGGATTAGTCAGAAGGTTTCTGTTAAGGAGAAACATGTCTTCAAGAAAGATACATTGTTGTTATATACATTCAAGTATATACATTATATACTATATACAGAGTTTAAGGGAAAACAAACCATTGAGCAAGATGTGTTGTTTTGTTGTGTAATCCTTAGCTCTAAAGAAAGTTGGTCTCAGTAGAAACAGATTGTTGCCACAACAACTCAGAGCTTTCTTCAAGGGCCCTGGTCTCCTTATCGACCAACCTAAGAATAAACTCTCTCACTGCTATCTCCCTCTTAGAGGGAAAGAGTCCTCCCTGGAAATTTTTGCTTAAGTCTTGGCTTTCCTGTATTCTGATGGGATTCCATGCCTCACTGCACCCTGCAATTATGGGAGGTACACATGTTAATATGTATATGTTCTGAGACAGAGATATTGGATTTTTTTCTGAATTATTATGGAACACAGATCTGATTTTAAGTAGTGACTAATAACCCAGAATTATAATTCCAAAATAGAGTAAATTCTGACTTTTTCTTTTGCCCCCAAACCCCTTATTCCATGGAAACTATTTTTCTTTGACTCTGCTTCTTGAACTATTTCCTCTGATCTTCCAAACTAAAGGATTCTTTAGGGATCTTGAATATAAAGGTTAAAATCAGGATCACAACATCTCAGAATCTGAAGTGATTCCAATATTTTAATCCTCTTCACAATATCTATCCTAAGGGACCTCCATATAATTGGACTTACCTTGTGATAGCTTCCTATCCTGGTCCTATTTCTACTTCTGGGTCACACAGAGTAAGTTTAACTCCTCTCTTACACAAAAACTCTTCAACTACTTGAAGACTGCAATTTTGTTCCAATAAAATTTCTTTTCACACTTCCCTAGTGGTTCAGTGGTTAAGACTCCACGTTCCCACTGCAGGGGGCACGGGTTTGATCCCTGGTTGGTGAACTACCATCTCAATGCCACTGCTGCTGCTAAGTCGCTTCAGTCGTTTCCAATTCTGTGTGAACCCATAGATGGCAGCCCACCAGGCTCCACTGTCCACGGGATTTTCCAAGCGTGAGTACTGGAGTGGGTTGCCATTGCCTTCTCCCCCCAGTGCCACTGAGTGTGGCCAAATCAAAGTAAGAAAATAAAACAGGAGACAAGTATCATCCTTTCTATGCAATAAAATATATATACATGTGTATGCAGGAAAAAAAATTAAAAAAAAAATCGGTTTCTTTAAATGTTCCCAAAGTCACCTAATTTCTGGTTCTTTCACCATCCTGGCTGATCTCCTTTGAAAGGCTTTTAAGAACATCCTTCCTTAAGTTTAATGTCTTGACTATTACTACAGTTACTTGGAGGTAGGAGTTACATACACTGAAACAAACAGTCAAAATTCAGTAAACGTCTACTGATTGGCTGACTGAATAAAACAATTCAGGTGAGAAGTCTGATTAGCTCAGGAAACAGTGGGATTTGGTTAAAAAAAAAAAACCGTTATATAACAAAATTTGAGTAATTTATACTTTTTTTTAAACATCTTCAACATATTCAGAACAAAAATAATTTAAAAAATGGATTACTGAACAATGTCCACTGGAAGGGCAAGAAAACTGGTTTTTGATGAAGACCCAACACTTGTGCTTATCCATCACCTGGACCCCTGAAGACCTGAATGGCTGACAAGGATGAGTATTATCTGGTTCTACAGAACCAAGCCCATAATTTGTTGCTTTAACCAATTATGCAAATTATCCCAGGGCACAGTGCAAGTTGCCTAGATCTGAACACCACCAGTTTTTTACCAAAGTCCCGCCTCTTGCCTTTTTTTCATCTTCATCTGCAGCTTTTTTGAATTCATGTTCAAAGGAGCTTGCTAGTTCATTGAAGAGTCCCACCTCTTCACAGTTCTTCAGGAATCGAGTTGGAGTAGGAGTTTGATCTGTAGACATGAAAAGAAAAGGAACCTTTATTTTAGTTTTGATCTGAAATTAAAACTAGAGAGCACATCAAGAACACATTTTTATTCTTCTGTTTGGAAAGAATCTCTGTGTTTAGGCAAATTTGTTTTTATGGAGCACTAGTAAGTAAAGACTGGTGTTAGGCCACCAGAGGGTGTCTGTGCTGTGTTGCCTCAAGGCCAGCAGAGGGATGACAGAACAATGTTTCATTGTGTGACTATCTATATGTAACCACCTTTCTCTCAGAGGCTGGTTTCAGCTCCCTGACCCCCAAAACAAAACAAAACTGCCCACCCAGGTGGAGTCTGTGAAACTTCTAGGTCGGAAAATCAAGTACAGTTAAGTGACATTTTCTCTTTACACTTATTCTCTGCTAGGTCTGAAGTGAGTAGGTGTGAGCAGATGGACACTAAAATCTGATGAGGAGAAGAGACTGAGGATCAGATGGCTGAGTCTACTTGCTAAAGCTACCAAGTAAGAAATAGTGCCTTGTTTTTCAGTTGTCACTAAGGTAAGAGTCTGTTACCTTCTTGAAGGCATTCCAGGCACATCTAGGGGCTGGGGAGCAAGACAGCAAGATTGTGAGCTAGAAAAGGAAACTGCAAACAATAGACCTCATTGCATGGAGACCTGGGACCAAGAGCAAATTCCGGAAACCAAGATATTTGGATTTAGATTTGCCAGCCAAAATATCCTCTCAGAGGCTGCACAAATCTTTCCTCAGCACACTGCCTCTGCCCTTGGGAAGAGGAAGGCTCTGGGTAACTCACGGGAACTTTTCAAGCGACTTGAATTTTAGATTTGAGCTTCTCTCTCCCCATCCTGTTTTTCTAGTTTTCCTCTCTCGCGTGCTAAGTTGCTTCGGTCATGTCTGACTCTGTGTGATCCTATGGACTATAGTCTGCCAGGCTCTTCTGTCCATGGGATTCTCCAGACAAGAATACTAAAGTGGGCTGCCATGCCCTTCTCTAGGTGATCTTCCTGACCCAGGAATTGAACCCGCATCTCTTATATCCCCTGCAATGACAGGTGGGTTCTTCACCACTAGTGCCACCTGGGAAGCCCCTTTTCTCTCTTAGGTCAGTTGAATCTTGTTCTCCAGTCCTAACTCTATTATGACAGTTTTCCTTGCAGTGCTAATCACCTCAGGGATTCATCTCATATTCCAAACCAGTAAATCGAATGATAGGGATAGAATGATGTTTAAACAATATTTTAAGGAGTGAGACCTGGGGCTAAAATCACTCCTCCTAGCATGATCAGTTGGGAATAGTCCAGTGGGATTTTCCATGGAAACAACATAACCTTTTTTTTTTTTTTTAATTTAAACAAAACCTCTTCTGAATCAGAGTGTTTGGAAAACTTACCACTAACCTCCCAAAATAGTTTTAAAAGGTTCTCTGGCAGCTTTGGTTGGCCAACGATAAAGCCACTTTCCCTCCATCCCCGGGTGAGTGGAGGTAATATTCCCTTATACTTAGAGAGTACTTCAGTAAGGGCACATAAAAAAATCACAACTCCAGTGGAACAGGACAGGGCAGCTAAGGGCATGGTTACAGCAGAAGAGGGCCTTTTGGATCTCTGATCTGAGGCTCATATAAACTTTTCCCATTCTTGAACAAACAGCCAGAAAATTTATATAAGAAAATCCTTAGCTTGCTCTGATAATTCCAGAGAAATCAACAGGTGTTTATTGAATGCTTTCTGTGTTTTGGGAGAGGGGGAGAGATAGAAGTATAGGAATTTGGGCCAAAAAGAAGATATGGTTCCTGCCATAGAGAACTAACAGGATGTTTTTTAGTTGAGGAAATAAAATTAATTTATATAGAGGGTATTACAGTATACAAAAGATATGTGCCATGTATGGCAGAGAATAAAACTGTTATAGAAATAAAGACAAATTAATGGCAGAGCAATTGGAAAAGATTTCAACAAGTGGGACTTGAGCTGGGCCTTAAAGAATGGCTTCAGAGGGTAGAGGAGAGAGGAGATTAGTAGGATAAGAGGAGTCAGGCAGGTGAAGGCACAGAGAGAAGCAGGTATGGGCACCAATACATGAGGAGAAAAAGGTACGTGCAGGTCAAAAGACAATCATGTTAGGGATAAAAGTTGCATTTAAAGATGGGCAAATACCACAGGGCAAGGCTATAGAAAAGTTTGAAAACTCAAATAAAAATAGCCTTAAAGTAAGAGAAAATAGGAAGATAATGACAGATTTTGAGCAGAGGACAAGAATTTCAGGAAGTCTGGCTTTTCAACAGAATGCAAGATGGATTAGAATGAGAGACCAGTCAAGGAGGCCAGCTAGGAGACTATGGAGGAATTCAAGCACACTGCTGGTGGATGGCAGAAAGCACAGAAAGGAATACAGCGGTCAGAATTGAAGAAAGAATAAAACAATACAAGATTTTGAGAATATTGATATCACTGAATATCAAAGCGGAGGAACTGGTTTTGAAGACAAAAAAAGTTCCTTAACTGACAGTCACTGACATGAATATCTGAAAACAGAAACATAGCCAAGTAAGTATTCAGTAGGGGCTGAAATACACGTGAGATACCAGGTCTTAATTTGGAGATATGAGAATCACCAGACTAGATAGGATAGCTGAAATGTGCAATGGGATGAATGCCCTGAAACAGAAGGCAAAGAATAACAGGAAAACATTTGATCTCTTCGAGACTGTCCTGTATCATTTTCTCTCCCTACTCATGGAGGGTGGCATAGGCATTTCCACGCATTTGGAATAACCTCTCCAGCTTGATAACTCTACCCCAAATTTGGTGTGTGTGTTCAGTCATTAAGTTATGTCCGACTCTTTGCAACCTCACGGACTGTAGCATGCTGGGTTTCCTGTCCTTCACTATCTCTCAGAGTTTGTTCAAACTCATGTCCATTGAGTCGGTGATGACATCCAACCATCTCATCTTCTGTTGCCCCCTTCTCCTCCTGCCCTCAATCTTTCCCAGCATCAGGGTCTTTTCCAATGAGTCGGCTCTTTGCACCAGGTGGCCAAAGTTTTGGACCTTCAGCTTCACCATCAGCCCTTCCAATGAATATTCAGGGTTGATGTTCTTGAGGATTGACTGGTTTGATCTCCTTGCTGTCTAAGGGACTTTCAAGAGCCCCAAATTTACCTCTTTCATAAACTTTTTTGATCAATTTCACTTAATAATAATTCTCTTGAGTACTGATGCTGTTTGTATTATTCACTTATACTTAAAATACTAAAATTTCCCCAACGATAAATTTAAGTATTTGTTGCTTGCATACATGTTTATGCCCTCTCCACTCTTCTAAGGACCTTCCCCGGGCTTTCTTAAGGATCATTAATGACAATGTCCCCAACTTAAGTCTTTTTCCAGGAATTACAATTCACAAGCTACCAGCAAAGTGCCTGGTACACAGCAGATAGTCAACAAATAACAAGGTACAGATCTGTAGGGGAAGCCCCTTCCTTCATGTACAGAACTATGGGACGAGGTTCTCTCTTTTCTCCTCTGTGCCTCAAGCAGCATTTTGGCTAGTAGTACTTAGAGAGATTGGGCTTCCCAGGTGATGCAGAGGTAAATAATCCACCTGCCAATGTAGGAGATGTGGGTTTGATCCCCAGGTTGGGAAGATCCCCTGGAGGTGGAAATGGCAACCCACTCCAGTATTCTTGCCTAGAAAGTTCCATGGACAGAGGAGTTTAGTAGGCTACAGTCCATGCGGTTGCAAAGAGTCAGACATGACTGAACATGCACACACTCAGAGAAATTGTGCCTTACCTGAATTATTAACTGATAGAATACAATAATCATCACTAAATTCTCCATTGGTTAAACACTGAGGTAAGCTTGCCTAACTCAGGCTAAATCAGAACCCCTCGTGGTATCAAAGAGAGGGCCCACGTTGTCTGCCTGTCTAGCTGAAGATGGCACGACAGAACTGCTGAGCTGTTTGAGAGGAGTTGCTGAGACCGCTCCCTTGAGAGCGGCACAGGTAAGCAAAACAGTGTCTCGCACAGCCAGGGAGAGGCCCCAGGCCACCCAAGCTGGCTTAGAGAAGTCCCATTGACTAAGCGTCTTGTTTGCCCTCAATGGTGTCCACGGTCACAAAAGGAAGCTGAATTTACGAACTGACAACCTGCCTGCTTGGGGGAAAGCTGACACCCAGTGGAAGAGAAGCAGCCAGACTAGGTCAACTTCTTTGCTTTCTTTTGTTCACCCCTTCGCTGTGGGTAGGGAAAAATGTCAAAGGCATCTTTTGTCTGTAAATCTTTCAAAGTTTTAATAAAAAGAAGGCAAGGAGGGAACAGACTGAAAACAGCTAAGACAAAAACCTCAACACACCCACCTCAAAAACTGCAGAACCCAACCTTGTATTAAAAACTGAGAGAATGGAGGGCACAATAGAAACTTGGGAGCTTTTACTGTTCCTTTCTCCTGATTAAATGCAGATCACATAAGGGCTCTTAATGGGAGAAGGGGAGTACAGCTCCCAGTACATCTGGTCCCTGGTATTAATCTTAACTGTCTGGTGATATCAAGGCACGTGGCTTCTGGGGCAGCAAATACCTGCGATGATGACTGAGTCAGTTCGGGCTGGGCCAAATTTCAATGTCATCTCATGCTTGTGTTTATGAACTGCCAGGTGGTCCTCGTTTGTAAATCTCTGAAACGAAACAGAAACAGAGATGTGAAGAAAAAAGTGACTCAGTGCCCTTTCTAAAATGTCCTACCAAACATCCTACAGTAACATTGGTCCCTGGAAAGAGGGACTGGAGAGGGAATGGGAAGGAAGAAAAAAATGGAAATGATGGAAAAGGAGAGGAGATGGGTTAAAAAAGAGAAAATAGGAAAGGAGAAAATGAAGCACTAGAAATCTGGAGGAGAGGAGAACGGGAAGACAGTAGCACCAACTGCTCTGTAATACCAGGTCCAAATGAGAAAAATGGACAGATTGTTGGTGAAGTGGGATCCAGGCAGGAGGTTCCAAATGAAAAAAACATTAAGGCTAGCTCGTAGCAAGCAAGGGGAAAATAATGTTTAATAATAATAAAGAAAGGAGAAGGGAAAGGCTGGGTACTAGTTGGTCATCACAAAAATATAGGAAATTCAGCTCTCCATGGTAGGGCTGAACTGGACTATTTATGAGGGCTAACAGAGAGATAAATTATGCAGGATTAGGAGAACCATTTAACTTCCTGGCCCCTACAGTGCTGCAGCAGGCGCCTGCCCAGCTATTTGGCTCAGGGTTTTAATGAGCCAGGATGGAGCTGTAGAGGACAGAGGCCCAATGGCCAGCAGTAACGGCACACACCAGCCCCATCGGCCAAATGCTGTCTCCCTTCATCGGGCAGCCCGCCTGGGCTCCATCAGCCATAAAGGGGCCAGTGCAATGCTGTTGACTACATAATGCTAGAATAAAAATGCAAGCAAAAAAAAATTTTTTTTTAGGGTAGGGAGAAGCCTGTAGGCAGGATGAGGGAAGGGAAAAAGGAGATGGTATGGAGATTTTATTTATTTAGGGATTTGGTGAAAGGACAATGAAAATGTGAGGCTATGTCTGCCTCAGTTTATGACTAAGTAAGACAGGGTTACTGGACAGTAATTTATGCTCCCCCCTTTCTTTAGAAGGGGGTGGTGAAGAGAACAGATGAACAGCAGTAATTCAAAAGAATGATACCCTCAAAATTCCCTTTGAGGCTGCCTGGCCATGTTCCTTCATTAAAACATGCCTGCAACACAGTAATAGCTTGGATGCTGCAGTTTTCCACAGCTCTTTCACTAGCTAGGCTCTGAAACATGGTTCTGTTTGTCTTTTTGTTTCTAAAAATAATGATTGGTTAGTCCTCTTTTTTCACTCTCATTAGATAGATACACATTTCCCCCCAAAACTATTCCTTTGGCTCTCTATCCATAGCTCTTCTTGACTACAAACCAGTCAGGAGTTGGCTCCATCCTAGCACCTATCCAGGAAAGAAAGCAACACTGAACTGTTTACATTTCTTTATTTTACCTAAAAGTAGCTTTCCTCACATTTTCTCTAAGCTCTATCATACCTGAAGCTTAAGACCTAAAATCCTTCCAGGCTAGGCCTACAAGCCTAAGAGTAAAGGGAATTTTCAATTAAAAATATTAAGAATCAAGAAGTAAAACAGTCAAAAGAAGACTGCCTTAGTTGTTTCCAATGGATCCTGGACAAAACTGAACAGTGTGTGGATATTTAGCCAAGAACTTTAGTTTTCTCCATCGCTGGTTAACTTTAGGCAACACAGTTATCACTGCCTAGTTATCATAGGCATCAACTTTTTCAGTCACAGATTTTTCCCTATGGAAAGGATGGAGTGGGAAAGGGGGGAATAGTCTTTTAACCATGGGTATGACATTTCTAGGTTAAACAAATCAGTGTGGAGGGCTTGGGATTGCTGGGTATTCAGTAAAAGGAAATGAGCACAACTAGTCTACAAAAGAGGAAAAATAATCACTTTACAGGGACAGGAAGAGTAGCGGATAAAGGTATATGTTTTCAAAATGTACTGATGATGTTATGACAATCTTTTTTCAAAAATACATTTATAGGTACTCGAAGGAAATTTTCTGTAGGTAGTTTAAAAAACTGGCACAGTGTTCTAGAATACAGAAGAATGACTTTCAAGCAAAAAGTTCTTTCTACTATCAGAAATCTAGCTTACCCAAAACTGCTTGGAGAAAGATTTTAAATCTTTAGGCTTTGCTCTAGTTAGGATCATTTGGTATTTTATTTTATTTATTTATTTTTTTTCATTTGGTATTTTAAAAGGCAACTCCTCTTCTTGTTACAACTTTTCTACATAGCTGTGATCTGTTTGTTCTCTAGTTCTTGTTCCTTTCTGCTACACAACCCTACTCTCTTCACACCACCCTATTCCCCACTGAGCGGTTTATTTTTTCCAAACCAATAGCTGGTGTCCAAAGAGACTAAACGTGGCTAAAGGGATCTCCCATCCATCAGCGTCTCACAGGGTTTTGAAAACTGTGATTATAGGAAAAAAATTACATCTTCATTTTCACTAAACTCTGAAATTTAGCATCCCTAATTCATCATAGTAATTGCACATATTCTCATATTACATTACAGTTATTATCGGTATCTCAGAATAGCCTTTCTACTCATCACTACTTCAAAATTATGATAGTCACCAGACCTACCACTAGAACTTACAGACAGTATTATGCTTAAAAAAGCACATCTATTATCAAATATTTTAAAAGCATTTTGATAACTATATATTAAAAAAAAAATCGCTTCTTTTGTAATCCAATGTCTTTTATTTTACTGATTTAAAAATATTATTCTAAAAAAAAATATTATTCTGAGGAGGAATTCATAGGCTTCATCAAACTGCCATTGTGGGTCATGACACTACAAAAACTATGAATCCTTCCGAACTAAATCAGATAGTATGCTTCACAGGAGGAGCGAAAATGGCAGAAGGAGGAGCTTAAGAAGCAGGGCACTGGCATGGTTTGGCTCCAGTCATCTCTCCCTGCTATTTCTAACACAACTCTTGTATGGCCAGAGTAAGGAAGAGAATAAAAGTTTACTAAAGTTTTTTTTTTTTTAATGAAAGAGTGTTGAGGTTTTTAAAATTTCTGGTTGTGTTGGTATTTGTTGCTGCACACGGGCTTCCTCTAGTTGCGGAGAGTGGGGGCTTCTCTCGTTGTGGAGCACAGGCTTCAGGCACATGGGTGTCAGTAGCTGTGGCCCAGGGGCTCATTAGAGATACGACTTGAGGGCCCCAGAGCACCAGCTCTGTAGCTGTGGTGCAGGGGCTCAGCTGCTCCGTGACATGTGGCATTTTCCCGGACTAGGGATCGAACCCATATTCCTGGCTTTGGCAGGTATATTCCTGTTTGCCGCACCACCAGGGAAGTCCTGAACTTTTTTTTTTTTAAATCAAAGTGAATGTCAATCTGGCTATTATTTTCATTGTTCCTTATATTCTCTCTTGTTATATTTAAGAGTTAACTCAAGAATTCTCTGTGAAGTGAACTGTTAGTCGCTCAGGCATTGCCTGACTCTTTGCGACCCCATAGACTACAGCCCACCAGGCTTCTCTGTCCATGGGATTTTCCAGGCAAGAATACTGGAGTGGGTAGCCATTTCCTTCTCCAGGGGATCTTCCTGATCCAAGGATTGAACCTAGGTCTCCTGCACTGCAGGCAGATTCTTTACCGACTGAGCTATGAGGGAAGCCTGTAGGTGAATCTTGAACCACATGCTTAGGAAACCATCCCTTTAAAAGCAATTTCTCAATTAAAAAGTCTAAAATTATTAAGTGATAAAAATTTGACCTTATTAAAAATAGATTATTCTATTGAATTAAATAAAATGGGTGGAGGGGCTCCTTAAAAGGATTTCCTTTTTGAATTATTGCCCATTTAAAAATCCAGCTCTCTCATTTGTTATACAGTTAGTGAGTTTTCCTTTGTTCTTGGCTCTTACCTATGACTAAGGTTCTGGCAAAGAGCCACTCAACTTAGGGAATATTCACTCTAGTTGTAGAGTAGAAAATGATAATTTTCAATAAATGTGCAGCTATTAACCATCTCCAAGACAACTGAGGGTTGATATTATTCAAAACTGGACTGAAGAATTTAAGTTATACTGGATCACAAAGGCAGTTTATATGCCTTGGGAGAAGATGTAAATAGTAACACAATAAAGGTGAGAGTCTTATTTGCCCAAATAAATAAATCAGGTCAGCTTCTTGGCAGAAATGGGAGAGGGAAAGTACTATGTGCTAATTTGCACCATAGCTAGAGACCAAGATGATTTAGATTTGCCCTATCCAATATGGTAGCCACTAGCCACATTAGTTTATTGAGCATTTGAAATGTGGCTAGTCCAAATTGAGATGTAGTGTCCTGTACTGTATACACAAGGGCTTCCCAGGTGGTTCAGTAGGTAAAGAATCTACCTGCAATGCAGGAGACACAGGAGACATGGGTTCCATCCCTGGGTCAGGAAGATCTTGGAAGAGAGCATGGCAACCACTCCAGTATTTTTATCTTGAGAATTCCATGGACAGAGGGAGCCTGGGGGGCTACAGTCCATAGGGTCACAAAGAGTTGGACACGACTGAGGAGACTTAGCATGCACTCACGCATGTACGAAGTCAAAACACATACTGGATTTTGAAGACAGTATGAAAAATGAAAAAACGTAAAATATCTCAATTTTATTTTGATTCTATGTTGAAATGATATTTTGAATATATTGGCTTAAATAAAATATATTATTAAAATTAATGTCACTTGTTTATTTTTGCTTTTTAATGTGGCTACTAGGAAATTCAATACCACTTATGTAGCTTGCATTTTGTGACTCTTCTTTTGGAGAGCTCTGATCTAGGTAACATGCCTGAAGATCTAATGGGAATTTTTTTTTTTTTAGTGGGAATTTTAATCATGTGCCACACTTTTTTTTTTTCCCCCTCCAAATTAACTTTTTTGGCCTTACTGCACAGCTTGTGGGATTTTACTTCCCCTACCAGGGATGGAACCCATGTCCCCTGCAGTGGAAGCTCGGAGCCCTAACCACTGGACTGCTAGTGAAATCCCCAAACCTGATTCTTTCTCCTCAAACACTTTTTCTCTAAGTACAGTTTATACTCTATGGTAGTGGTTCTCAATTAGGGGCAACTCTGCCCCCCAGGGGACATTTGGTAATGTAACATTTGCTTATTACAACCTAGGGAATGCTCGTGAACTATAGAGGGCAGAGGCCTGGGAAATGCATTGGACAGCTCCCCAAAACAAAAATTATCTGACCCAAAATGTCATTTGTGTCTCTGCTGAGAAACTCTGCTTCAAGATAACAAGGAAAAGAAAACACAAACAAACAAAAAGGCTGTTTTTTAGTTTCCTTTGCCAAACTGCCAACACATGTTTTTGGATATGAAACTTGGAAGGAAAAAACACAGGCAGAAAACTCGCAACCTCATTTCAGAAGATGGCTGATGTACTGACAATCTGCAAATACTCAGGAGAGGAAATCAGGAAGATGAGGCAGAACGCACTGTAATTGGGAGAAGAACAGACTAAACGCAACTCTCATGCACTGCCTTGTTAGTAGCAAAGAGAGAACACCGAAAAAGCACATCAGCTATTTGTTTTTTGGCTATTTCGAATTTTCACTCCTCAACAGAGGAAAAAAAAAATCAAGAAAGAAAATTTTCTTAGTTTAAAAAGCATAAAATAGACTACAGGACTATGAGGAAGTCAATCTGAAAAGTGACATTAGTATTAGAATGGGCATAGAAGGTATAGTTTTGGTAAAAAATACTTTCCATTTCTAGGAAGTTTCATTCTCACCCAGTTTCCTATAGTGAGAAACTGGAATCCCACCTACTAGCAAACTGACTAAATAAACAGAACTAAGTAAAACATTAGTAATGGCTTGAAGAACAAGCACAGTGGGAACTGGAAATCAGGAATACATGTCAGTGAATGGAGCCTTAAATTTTAAAAAAGTTGATGTATAATGTATATAAACTGCAAAAATCTCAAGTGTAGAGCTCAATGAATTTTTATATAAGTATGAAAAGAAATAAAGTGAAAGTATTAGTTCAGTTGTGCCTGACTCTTTGCGATCCCATGGACTGTAGTGTGTCAGGCTCCTCTGTCCATGGAATTCTCCAGGCAAGAATACTAGAGTGGGTTGCCATTCCCTTTTCCAGGGGATCTTTCCGACCCAGGGATCGAACCCAGGTTTCCCACATTGCAGGCAGGTTCTTTACTGTCTGAGCCACAGGGGAGCCTACGCTGGTGTAATCACAACCCAGGTCAAGATATAAAACATTTCAGGCACCCCAGAAGGCCCCCTCATACCCCACTTTTCTTAAGCTTTTAAATGAAATAGTTATATAAAACTTAGTACCTGGCATACAGCATATATTCAGTTAGCTCTCCCCTCTTCCCCTTTTAAAATCTTAAGGTAGACAGATATGATATTTAAAAATTAGTTTTTCTTTGTAGAATAATTCTGAGTAAGTCAACGCAGAGAGAGTTCTTTTCCTGATCCCGTTAAGACAAGTTTCCCAGACACCTGTTGAAATAGCACCACTAAACAGAACTGAAGAGAAGGCTCAGGGCAAATGAGAGCTTAGCCCAAATTAAAGATAAATTTTTGTCTATTGACTCTGAGCCAGGCATAAGCATACGGGCATTAGAAATGTAGTAGTTTTAAACTAAGTCCTTGGTAAATTTTTGTGACCAATGAAATTTCTGTGCAATGTGCACTCCACCCTTAGCCAAATTCATTCCTGAAATGTTGTTTTTGGCCACCACAGCTCCAGTTTCCATGTGGATTTGCCTCACATTTTAAAATGCTCTTATATCCTGAACTGTGATTAATTCACGTCCCTTTCCTTGTTTTAGAAGAGTAGACTGGGGGAAGGAGACAAATCAGAACTCTTCAGTTACTAGGAAATGAGTCCTGGATGCCTAAACTATCAGGGAATTGAGTTTCTATTTGTGATAGTCTGAAAAATCACTTATGTTGAAACCTAACTATACTCTTCTCCAAAGTTTGTGGGTTTGGCAGCACTTCATGAACAGAATAGCTTTCTTTTATTAAAATATCTACACTCAGGCATATCCTGATGAAAGAAAATAGTTTGAAAAAGCAGGAGAAAACGGATAACTATAGGTAGAAAGCTCTAGAATATAGTGATATTGGTGCTGAGCAGGGTGGAAAGAATAGCTGACCTTTCTGAAAACACTATTTAATCACCTATTCTGAAAGAACAAACTGGGAGATCTCCAACAGTGTTATGCTTCTCCCCCTCACTGGAGAACTTCTATTCCCAATGCAAGAGATCACTTAGGCTGGGGAAAATGGGGAATGGGAGAAGGGAAGGGACTAAATACACACACCTCAATCCACCACAACTTTCATTTGTACCTTAGTCAATCTTAGGTTCCTGCTTTCTACTTCAAGATGCTGCTGTTTATGAAATGAGTCACACATCCTGCTTTGAATGCTTCATGGCTCTTGAATGAATCATTTCAAAGCACAGGATTGTTCAACAAATAAATACAACCACAGCAGCAGCAGCAGCTCATAGCCTGCATGTGTGAGCAAGGTAATTTATAGAGGAAAAATAAGAACAGGAAACTTCTTCCCAAAATATTCTAAGAGAAAGATGTTGTCAGGGGAATGAAGGATATAAACTGAAAGGAGGGGGGAAAAGATTCACCAAACTGTACCTAAAGAAAATCCTTTTGTCTGTGGATTAAGACATTTTCTGCTTGGGAAAGGCTGTTTGAGTGTCTTAAAGAGAAGATTTTGGCAGTTGACTAAATTAGTCCATTGAAAAAAGAAATAATTTTTAGAGGAGAGACATTATTTGATAGTTGGCCTAGCAGAGAAGCCATCTGATAGAATACAAGCCCCTCAAGTGCAAGAATCCTCATTTGTTTCTTTGTGGGAGTACCACAAGCACTTTGAACAGTACCTGCATATAGTGGATGCTTAATAAACATTTGCTGAATAGATGCCAACTAGCATATCTCATTAAGGGTGACAAAGCACCCCCAACTTAGAAAACTCTTATTCATGTGTACAATGGTGGGAGTATTTTCATTATCAATATTCAAAAGGGGAGTTGATATTATTATAAACATTAGATCTTTCCTATAGAACTAAAGGCTGGGCCCAATGAGGACCAAGAATACCCTAATGGGATTAGAATAAGAAACAAATAGAATTTCAAAAATTAAGACAACATGAAAAGGTCAAAACAACAGCAAAAGGGATTTAAATCATTGGGAAGAATTTCTGGACACTGAGGTTGAGGGGGCTGAAATCATTCCCAAAGGAGATTTTAAAGGAAAAATGTATTAGTTTTCTGGGCCTCTCATATTTTTATACTATTTTCTCTTACTATTCTTCCATTAGTGCTTTCTATCCAGGTCAGTCTCTCCTGAACTGCAAAATCCACTTGCTTTCAATTTGTGCCTACACATAATCCCTCTACTCTCAGACATGCCTTCCTCTCTCGCCTCAGTTTATCCAAATACTATAACCTTCCAAGGCTCAGATGAAATTCAACTGCTTTTTGAAAGCTTCTCTAATGATTCTAACTTTCAGTAGTCTAACTTCCCTGAACTTGTATTGTACTTTGAACAATCTGCACCATATAATTTAGAATTCTAGTCTACATGGTCTCACAGTTTTATCCTTTAAAGTGGACTATAAACTATCAGACGGTTAAAAATGTACCCTACACTTATTATTATTATTTTTTTTTGGCCATGCCAAGTGGCTTTCAGAATCTTAGTTCCCCAACCAGGGACTGAACCAGGCCCCAGCAGTGATGGCGCTGAATTCTGACCACTGGACCGCCAGGGAATTCCCCATACTTATTCTTTACCCTCCCAACCAACCCCATCTTGGGGTTTAACTCAGCAGAGAGCACAGAACGGGTACTCAATAAATTCCTTTTCAGTGATTAGGTCAAGTTTTATATAGTGGTATAAGAATAACTGTTGAAAAGCTTTTATCACCTTTAGATTCTAAGACCTTTAACAGGTACACTTTCAGAATGATCTGCTCCCTTTCCATCTCCATTTCCAAAGTATATTTCACTATGCAAATGAGTGAGAATCAACGTATCCCCCTACTATTTTGTTAGACACCAGGTTCCCTTTATTATAGAAAGGCACTTTGGACACTTTCAGTGACTGCAGTTATACTGTTGTTGTATGAAAGGGCATTCAAGCCACGGCTTATGGATCAATTTACTGTCTTTGGGTATCTGATTCCATCACTGAATTTTGGTTGGTTTAGCTGCAAAGTCATGTCCAACTCTTTGTCACCCCATGAACTGTAGCCCACCAGGTTCCTCTGTTCATGGGATTTTCCAAGCAAAAATACTGGAGTGTGTTGCCATTTCCTTCTCCAGGGAATTTCCCCACCCGGGGATTGAACCTGGGTCTCCTGCATTGCAAGAAGATTCTTTATCAACTGAGCCACCTGGGAAGGCCTCACTGAACTTTACTACCAACTAAAATGGTCTATGCAAAAAAATATCAATTCATCAACAGCAACCTTTTCCTTCTTCACTCCCCAAGCCACCAGTGGTAGTTTAAACCACATCCTTTTACGCATTTTCTTTTAGGATCCCAATTATTTGAATTTTATTGGGCAGAATATCAGCAACACACAGAAGTCAAGCCATGTCAAGAACTGGATTCCACCCTTTACAAAGTTTGCCCTGGAGTATCTGACAAGAGGAAAAGGTATATTACAATCAAATTGACAAACCAGTTGGCATTTGGAAAAAGAATATTCAAACGTATAGTCAACACTGAATTGCTGGATTTTCACTGTTAGGATCTGGGATTAACACTAACGCATTATTCCATAACATACAGACGAATGATGCAAAGTTTTAAACACTTAGCCACACCTGATCACTCATTTTTATTTTTGTTCCTGTTCCCTCCTCCTGTTTATGACAAATGTGAAAAATCATGAGCCCCATGGGTAGTGTTTTTTTGCCAAGTAAGTTTCAGGTGCCTAATAAATCACAGCAGAAGGAAAAAGAGCTCCAAAGGTCATACAGGCCAACCCCAACCAGGGACTGGGCAGTGTAGAAAAGGGAACAGCAAATATAATTTCTTGTGAGTTTTATAACTGAATAAAAGTAGGCATTTTATTTTTACTTTATTTATGAATGTTACTTATTATGGGACTGAGAAATATAATCTTATTTCAGGTTTCAATGTACTTAGAAAATCCTGGTCATCTCAATTCTATGGGATTCCTTCATATCACAGTAAAGTAGGAAGTGTAAATCTTTTCTCCTCCTCCTCTTGCTCTTTTTAATTGTGATAAAATACATATGACATAAAATTTACCATATAAACTGTTTTACCTGTACAGTTCGGTGGTATTAAACACATTCATATTACTGTGCACCCATCGCCACTATCCACCCCCCATAATTCTTTCTCTTGTAGAAATGTAACTCTATACCCATTAAAAAGTAACTCCTCATTTTCCCCTCCCCACTCTTTGGCAACCACCATTATATTTCCTGTCTTTATGATTCTGACTACTCTAAGAACCTCATATGAGTGAAATCATACGGTACTTGTCTTTCTGTGACATTTCACTCAGCACATCCATGTTGTAGCATACTATATAATTTTTTTTTAAGGCTGCATGAAAAGTCCCACTGTGTGTATATACCACATTTTTATTCATTTATCAGTAAATGGACAGTTGGGTTGTTTTGTAACTACTGTGAATAATGCTTTGAATACAGTTGTATAAATATCTCTTCTCTCAATTCTTTTGGGTATATACCCAAAAGTGGAACTGCTGGATCATATATCAACAAATAGTAATTCTATTTTTAGTTTTTTGAGGGAACTATCATACTGTCTTCCTCATTGGCTGTACCGTCTTATATTCCCACCAACAATGCACAAGGGTTCTAATTTCTCCATATCCTTGACAACACTTGCTATTATCTGGGTGGTTTTTGTTGTTGTTCTTGAAGCATCCATTCTAATGGGTGTGAAGCAGTTATCACTGTAGAGTTAATTTGCATTTCCCTAGTGATTAGTGATATTGAACATTTTTTCATGTGCTGGTTGGCCATTTGTATATCTTTTTTGGAGAAATGTCTATTCAAGGCTTTTTGCCCATTAAAAAAATTACTTATTTTTAATTGGGGGATAACTGCTTTACAATGTTGTGTTGGTTTCTGCTATACATAAACATGAATCAGCCATAGGTATACATACACCCCCTCCCTCTTGAACCTCCCTCCTACCTCCCATTCTATCCCACACCTCCAGGTTGTCATAGGGCACCAGGCTGAGCTCCCTGCGCCATACAGCAAATTTCTACTGGCTATCTGTTTTACATATGGAAATGTATGTGTTTCAATGCTACTCTCTCAATTCATCCCACCCTCTCCTTCCTCCACTGTGTCCACAAGTCTGTTCTCTATGCTTGCATCTCTACTGCTGCCCTACAAATAGGTTCATCATACCATTTTTCTAGATTCCATATATATGTGTTAATATATGATATTTGTTTTTCTCTTTCTGACTTACTTAACTCTCTATAATGGGCTCTAGGTTCATCCACCTCACTAAGTGACTCAGATGTGTTCTTTTTTATGGCTGAGTAATATTCCATTGTATATCTATGTACCACAATTTCTTTATCCATTTTGTCTTTTGATGGACATCTAGGCTGCCTCCATGTCCTGGCTATTATAAACAGGGCTGCAGTGAACACAGGGGTACATGTGTCTTTTAGAATTGTGGTTTTCTCAGAGTATATGCCCAGTAGTGGGATTGCTGGGTCATATGGTAGCTTTATTCCTAGTTTTTAGAGAAATCTCCATACTGTTCTCCATAGTGGCTGTATCAATTTACATTTCCACAAACAGTGTACTACCAGGGCTTCCCTGGTGGCTCAGCACTAAAGAATCTGCCTGCCAATGCCAGTGACAGCAATGCAGGTTCAATTTCTGGGTTGGGAAGATCCCTGGAGAAGGAAATGGCAACCCACTCCAGTATTCTTGCCTGGGAAATCCCACAGACAGGGAAGCCTGGCGGGCAACAGTCCATGAGGTTGCAAAAGGTCAGCCATGGCTCAGCAGCTAAATAACAACAGTGTAAGAGGGTTCCCTTTTCTCCACATCCTCTCTAGCATTTACCATTGGTAGTTTTTGTTTTTGTTTTTAATGATGGCTATTCAGAGCAGTATGAGATGATACCTCTTTGTAGCTTTGATTTGCATTTCTCTAATAATAAGCAATATTGTGCATTTTCCATGTGTTTATTAGCCACCTGTATATCTTCTTTATAGATATGTCTGTTTAAATCTTCTGCCCATCTTTTGATTAGGTTGTTTGTTTTTCTGCCATTGAGCTGCCTGAGCTGCTTGTGTATTTTGGAGATTAATCCTTTGTCAGTTGCTTTATTTGCAATTATTTTCTCTATACTGAAGGTTGTCTTTTCATCTTGTTTATGGTTTCCTTTGCTGTGCAAAAGCTTTTAATTAGATCCTATTTTTGTTTTTAATTTCCATTACTCTAGGAGGTAGGTCATAGAGGATCTTGCTGTGATTTATATCAAAAGAGTATTCTGCCTATGCTTTCCTCTAACAGCTTTATAGGTTCTGGTTTTATATTTAACTCTTTAATCTATTTTGATTTTATCTTTGTGTATGGTGTTAGGAAGTGTTCTAATTTCATTCTTTTATATATAGCTGTTCAGTTTTTCCAGCACCACTTATTGAAGAGACTATCTTTTTCCATTCCATATTCTTTCCTCCTTCTCAAAGATAAGGTGCCTATAGGGTTTATCTTAGGGTTTTCTATCTTATTCCATTGGTCTATATTTCTGTTTTTGTGCCAGTACCATATTGTCTTGATGACTGTAGCTTTGTAGTATAGTCTGATTCAGGAAAGTTGATTCTTCCAACTTCATTCTTCTTTCTCAAGATTGCTTTGGCTATTCAGGGTCTTTGTGTTTCCATATGAACTGTGAAATTTTTTGTTTTATTTCTGTGAAAAGTACCATTGGCAATTTGATAGAAAGTGAAAAGTGAAAGTGTTAGCCATTCAAGTCATGTCTGACTCTTTGCAATTCCATGGTCTGCCCATGGAATTGTCCAGGCAAGAACTTGATAGGGATTGCATCAAATCTGTAGATTGCTTTGGGTAGTATATAGTAATTTTCACAATATTGATTCTTCTAATCCAAGAACATGGCACATCTCTCCATCTGTTTATTTCATCTTTGATTTCTTTCTTCAGTGTCTTATAGTTTTCTGCTCTTTTGTCTCCTTAGGTAGGTTTATTCCTAGTTATTCTTTTTATTGTAATGGTGAATGGGACTGATTCCTTAATTTCTCTTTTTGATTTTTCATTGTTAGTATATAGAAATGCAAGGGATTTCTGTGTATTGACTTTGTATCCTGTGACTTTTCTAAATTCACTGATTAGTTATAGTAATTTTCTGATCATACCTTATAGGTTTCTATATATAGTATCATGTTGTCTGTAAACAGTGATAGTTTTACTTCTTTTTCAATCTGAATTCCGTTTATTTCTTTTTCTTCTCTGACTGCCATGGCTAGGACTTCCAAATTATGTTGAATAATAGTGGCAAGAGTGTTGCCCATTTTTTAATCAGTTGCTTTGTTGTTGCTGAGTTTTATTTTTTACATTTTTACATTTTATTTCTTGGCCACACTGTGTCTTTATTGTTGTGTGAGGGCTTTCTCTAGTTGTGCTGAGCATGGGTTACTTTCTAGTTGTGGTGTGTGGGCTTCTCACTGGGGTGGCTTCTCTTGTTGTGGAGCACAGGCCCTAGAGTACCTAGGCTTCAGTAGTTGCAGCTCATAGTCTCTAGAGCACAGGCTTAGTTGCTGCACAGCATGTAGGATCTCTCCAGACCAGGAATTGAACTGGTATCCCTTGCGCTGGCAGGCAGATTCTTAACCACTGGACACCACCAGGGAAGACCTGTTGTTGAGTTTTAGAAGTTCTCTATACATTCTGGGTATTAATCCATTATCTGATATATGATTTGCAAACATTTTCTCCCATTGTGTAGGTTGCCTTTTTACTGTGGATACTGTCTTTAAATGTATAAAAAAAATTTAACTTAAATAAAATCCAATCTATTTTTTTCTTACTTGTTCCTTTGATGTCATATCCAAGAAATCACTGCCAAATCCAGTATCACGAAGCATTTGTCCTATTTTTCTTCTAAGAGTTTTCTTCACAGTCATTACATATTTTTACTGCACTGAAACTTTTATTAATATATAATATCCTTCTTTATCTTTTGTAACTTTTTTTTAACTTTCACTTTGATCTAAAATCTATTTATTCTTTTTTTTTTTTTTTTTTTTTTTTTTTTTTTTTTTTTTTTTTTTTTTTTTGCTTTAGGCAAATACTGTATTTATTAACTATGATTGGAAGATACATTCCTGATTTATTATCTCCAAATTCAAAAAGAATTTCAAAGTAACAAAATAATTCTATCCACCATAGAATCCAGAACAGGGCTGGGCTCTGGGGATCAAATTCATTGTGCACAGGGTGGGCAGAACCCTCTGCCTCTAAACAATTTTTTGAGCTAGTTTAACTTTCAGCTCTTGAGTCCTGGTCACAGTCTTGAAATCATGGAAGGTTAGAGACTGTAATTACTCAGCCAGAGGCATGGGTTTCTGGTTCAGACATGAGGAGAGGGTTTCTTGGAAGTGATCAATGAAGCCTCTGCAGCAGAAACAGAAGACAGAGGGCAGAGGGCACGGGGGCCGAACCAAAGGGCCTGGCATTGGGGGGGAGGGTGAGGAGCCCTCTCACCATTTCCTTGTTTTCACCCGTGTGTCTCCACTCCGTAGAACAGGGGCTGCATTCAGTCAGTAACCCTGATGTAAGAACGTTCTCATAGTTTCTCATAGAATTTAAAGACAAGGCCCAGTAGGTCCCTTGATTGGACCCAGGAGAGATTCCAGGATGCCAGGAGCTACAAGCTCTTGATTATTGAGGTGGTCTGGCCAACGGTCGCAGCTCCTGGAAGGCACGGTCAGGTTGTCTTACGGGGACAGCCTAGGGACGGATCCGTACGATGACACTGGACTGGGGCCTGGAGACGCCACACTGCTCAGGCCACGAGTCATAGCCCTCGACGTTGTGGTCAAACAACACAAAGCGGACGCCTTTCTTGATGTTGGTGAATGCATGCATGATCCGAAATGAGAAGCTGCCTGTCCGCGGACGGACGGGAAAACGTTTATGGAAGAAATAATGCAAGGTGGCATAGTTGGCATCTAGAAGCTTGACGACTAGCTGATACATCCGGTCACTGCCTTGTTGTTCTGTCCAGCGGCGACAGACGGAAATCCAAATCTTTCCACTATCCAGGAGTTCCCGCCACAGGCCCTCCTCCTCCAGATCCAAAATTTCTCCCTTGTACCAACACCTGTAGGCAGGACTGCAGCTCGCCTCCCCAGAAGTCTTCAGCCTGACCCCCAAGTCTTCCTCTTCCTCCGAGTCATCGCTACCGCTCAGCATCATACAGTTCCAGAGGTCTTCTTTCTCCGGGGGGTTCGCGGTGAGCTTGCGTCCTATGGGTCTGAGCTCGCAGAAGCGGCCCAGGGTGCAGGGCCCGGGGGCGCCAGCAGGGGGCAGGCAGGTGAGGATGACGGGCCACAGGTCGGGGTGTTTCCAGGGCAGGATGCTCAGCCACAGGTCCCTGCCGTCCACCACCTCTCGCCAGCGCCGGCACACCAGGCGGCAGTGCCGGAGCAGCGTGCTTGGGGGCAGGTAGCTCAGCATCTCCCGGAGCAGCTCGATGGGCAGATGGTTCGGGCCCGGCACCTCCTGTGGTTCGTGGTGCGGAGCTGGGACGCGGGCGGGCAGGCCCCAGGAGGTTGAGGCGCCCATGGCCTCCTCTCCAGGCCCCGCGGCTGCTCCCTGCATCTCAGCCAGTGTTCCTCACCAGTGGGCCTTCACCTTGCCTCACCTCTAAAATCTATTTATTCTTATATCAGTATAGCCATCACTGTGCTCTTTCAGTTACTACTTGCATAGAGCATCTTTTTTTCATCTATTCACTTTCAATCTGTTTGTGTCTTTGGGTCTCAAGTGAGTTTCTTACAGACAGCATATAGCTGGATCATGTGGGCTTCTTTTGTTTTTATTAAAGTACAGTTATTTACCATGTTTTCTAAGTTTTAGGTGTACAGTGAAGTGATTCAGTTGTATTTTTTCAGATTATTTTCAATGATAGGTTATTATAAGATATTAAATAGTTTCCTGCAATATACAGTAAATCTTTGTGGCTTATCTGTTTCATTTATGGTGGTGTTTATCTGCTGAGCCCATACTCCTAATTTATGCCCCTACTTCTTTTCCCCTTTGGTAACCATAAGTTTGTTTTCTATGTTTGTGAGTCTGTTATTGTTTTGTAAAAGATTCACTTGTATTATCTTTTAGATTTCACATATAAATGATATCATGTCTCTCTGTCTTATTTCATTTGGCATGATATTCTCTAGCTCCATCCATCATGTTGCAAATGGCAATATTTCATTCTTTTTTGGATCACGTGTTTTTAGCCATCCTGCCAATCTTTGTCTTTTGAGTGAAGAGTTTAATCCATTTATATTTGAAGTAATTCCGGATAAGGAGGAACTTACTTCTGTCTACGTGTCTTCCATATGCCTTATAGTTCTTTTGCCCCTCATTTCCTGCATTACTGTCTTCTTTTGTCGATTTTTTGTAGTGAAAAGTCTAAAATTTTTTCTCATTTCCTTTTGTGTATATTCTACAACTACTTTCTTTGTGGGTACCACGGGGATTACATTCAAATGCTAAAGTTTTAATACTCAAATCTGAATTTATACCAGCTTACCATCAATAATAAGCAAAAACTCTGCTCCTTTACAGTTCTCTGATGATCTCTTTCCATTGCTTATGTCACACAAATAAACTTTTATATACCGCAAAACCCCAAAACATAAATAATTCTTATAAATGCATCAATCTCTTAAATTACATGTTAAACAAGATTTGAATTGACAAAGTTACAGTAATACTATCTTTCACAATAGAAATGTTTTTCCTTAAATGCATTACTATCTTAAATCATCCAGAAAACAAAAAGTGCAATTACAAGTCATTCATTCTTACAGTAATAATATTAGCTTTATGATTGACCATGTATTTACTTTTCTAGAGATTCTTATTAATATTTCTCCCAATGGCATTGAGTTACCATCTTGTATACTTTCATTTCACTTTTCAGGACTCCCAAGCATTTCTTGCAGGTCGGGTCTAGCAGTCACAAACTCCCTCAGCTTTTACCTTTCTGGGAATGTCTTAATTTCTCTCTCATTTTTGAAGGGCAATTTTGCTGGATATAGGATTCTTGGTTGACAGTTTCTTTCTTTTAGCACTTTGCATATATTTGGTCAGCTGTCTTCTGGCCTCCAAAATTTCTGATCAGAAGTCTGCTTGTAATCTTATTGATGATTCCTTGTATGTGATGGTTCACTTCTCTTTTGCTGCTCTTATGATTCTTTGACTTTGAAAACCTGCTTATAATGTGTTTTGATGTGGGTCTCTGAATTCAATTCACCTTCCTTGGAGTTTGAGATTTTTGGTTGGGAAGTGGTCAAACATTATTTCCTTAATGTTTTTCTCTGTCTGTCCTCTTTCTCTGTTTCTTGCCTCCCTCCTTCCTTCTATTTCTGGATTCCCACAATGCATATACTGGTCTGCCTGATGGTATCCTAGGGATCCCTTAGGCTTTGCTTGCTGACAAGAGTCAGTATTCTTTCTGACTTTCTGTCCTTCACACTTGATAACTTCCAAATTCCTATTTTCCTTTTTTAGCCATGCTGTGCAAGTTGTGGGATCTTAGTTTCCCAACCAGGGATCAAATCCAGGTCCTGGCAGTAAAAGCACTGGGTCCTAACCAGTGGTCAACTAGGAAATTCCCCAAACTCCTATTTTCAAATTCACTGATTCTTTCTTGTACCTGCTCAAATCTGCCTTTGAAACCCTCCAGTGAGTTTTTCATTTCAGTAACTGAACTTTTCAACCCCAGAATTTCTTTTGAGGTTTTCTATCTCTTTATTGTTATTTCCATTTTGTTCATACACTGTTTTCTTGGCTTTCTTCACATCTTCTTTTAGCTCTTTGAGATTAAGACAGGTGTTTTAAAGTCTCTGTCTAGCAGATCTGCTATCAGGTCTGTCAAACTTTCAGGGACAGTTTATGTTGATTTTTTTTTCCCCTTTGAATGGGCCATACCTTGCTGTTTCTTTGTATGCCTTGTGATTTTTTGTCAAACACTGGTTATTTGAATCTTAATAAAACAGTAACTCTGGAAATCAGATTTTTTTCTCCCCTTTCCCATAACTTGCTGATTTTTGCTTTTTGTTTTTGTTTTTTTTATTGTTGTAGAGTGTCTCTGTGTCACGGATCAGCCTGCGGTGTAAATTTAATGTTTTCTAAAGTCTTTCCTGATCCTTTCCCCAGGCATGCACAATCACTTCTTAACTTTCCACATATATGTGGTTGTTTCTGAATATCTTAGACTTTAACAATACGAGGAAGTTCAACAAAATGGTTACCTGTTTACCCCTCTGTGATCAGAGCAACAATCAGCACCCTGAGATACAGCCCTAATACTTAGAAGAAAGGGCTCTTTTTGCCCATCTTAGCTCCCTCACATTCTGTGTGCAAACTGCATGCACAGCTGCCTGGCACTGGCTAAGGGTGGGAGGATAGGTAGTTGCTACTGTGTGCAGCCAAAACTGACAGAAATAGCCACAATTTACCCTTTAATTCTTCCCCTGGAAGTTGTAAGCCCTCAACAGACTCCAAAGTTCTAAAATAGTTACATCAGACATATTCTGCCTGTGCAACTGCTGCCTAAGTGGGGAAACAAGAATCCTGGTCCTTTCTACTTTGCCACCTTCCCAGAATCCCTCCCTCTCTTTTTAATGACATTTTTGTGACTCTTATTGTTTGGGGGAAGGTAGGGCACTGGCATGGGGTCTGGGGAATAGGTTTACTCCCCAGTAGGTTTATTAGCTTCTAAACCCCAATAGTTTTTAAACCCAATCCTCATTTCCAATGCTTCTTCCTTGCCTTCCACCACTAAGGTCGAAAAGCCAGATACTTACTTTTCCAGTTACCCATGCAGCTAAGATTAAATCTGTCATACAGTTCAGGCCAAAGAGATACAGAAAACTACTGGGAGTTGGGGTAGAAGACCGCATTTCTGGGAAAGCATTTACTTCCTTACAAAAGGGAAAGCTAGAAGAAGAAAATTCCTGGTGCTATTCCTTTTTTCTTCCTTATCTGACAGTGAGGAAACAAAACTTGAGACTGAAAGGTAAAATAGCTAAAAAAGGGCAGAGCAGAGAGGCAGAAAGAGCTGTCTTCAACAACCTTGCTTAACTGCTCCACCTTAATTCTTAGACTTCTTGTGTTACATGTATTTATAAAGTTTTAAGTTACTGTTAGGTACCAGCAACTGAAACCATTCCTAACCCATACATAATGGTTTTCAGGATATAGATTTTTTCTCATTTTCTATTTAAGGGACGTGAATATGGAATATGCAATAAAATATCTTGCTCTATGTCTTCAAGAATATTTATCAATTGTACCCTAATGCAGAATTCCATTTTCACGTTCTCACAGTATACCAAATAAATTATTCTTTTTTTTTTTCTTCCAAATAAATTATTCTATCTCATCATCAGCTATAGCCTCCCAGGCTCCTTAAAAACAATGGTTACACATTGTCTGGGCTTTGGAAAGGGACAAAACAGTAAGAGTGAGGGTACCTATGATGCTGCTCTTGAAACTGAAGCAGTTGAAGATTACTAAGGTATGGAGGTTGAGTCTGAACCACATCTTTTCTTATTCCTGGCTGCCCCTCTTCCTCAATACTTAATAGCTGGCTCTTCATTAAACACCAGGGTACTCTTGGGAACTATGCTAAAGATTTAACAACAGTAGATCCATTATCTTTCTTTAGATGGCAGCTACTTACTTCGATAGATTAAATGCTCAACAAACTTTAAAGGACCAGTGCCTAAGAGCAGAGAAATCCCAGGGACAATTCAGCAGGGCTTGGTCCTGTGTCAGTTACATGGTTAATTGCTTTCTCCACAGCTCTTGCCTAATGGTAGACCTTTTAGTATTTTACTTTCCAGATGTAGCCACTTAGTTGGGGTACCATTAAAGTTCCCTAAGGAACAGCTTTAGTTCTTAACCAAGCAAGGAAAGCTTCTTTTTGGGTCAAATGATTACCACATAGTCCTATTAAGTTCTTACTGACATTACAAACTTATATTTTTCATTCTCATTTCTCTTCCCAAATTCTTACTAGGATATTATGAGCTCTTAAAAAACATCAAATACTTTTAATTTTTAATTTCCTACACAGGAAAAAAAAAAAAAACGTGTTGTCATTCCTGGGACTCACACATATGGGTGGAAGGACAAACATGCAGTGTGAACAGTATGGACCTTAACCATTAAAGTTAAGAAAATCTACTACACTGTGTTTTTCTCTTGCGGTGCAAAAAATTTCATTATGGAAAAAGAATACTCTAACACACTTAAACACATCTCAGATATGCAGATGACACTAACCTTATGGAAGAAAGTGAAGAGGAACTAAAGAGCCTCTTGATGAAAGTGAATGAGAAGAGTGAAAAAGCTGGCTTAAAACTCAATATTCAAAAAACTAAGATCATGGCATCCAGTCCCATCACTTGATGGCAAATAGATGGGAAAACAATGGAAACAGTGACAGAGTTTATTTCTTGGGCTCCAAAATCATTGCAGATGGTGACTACAGCCATGAAATTAAAAGATGCTTGCTCCTTGGAAGAAAAGCTATGCCTAACCTAGAAAGCGTATAAAAATGCAGAGAGATTACTTTGCCAACAAAGGTCTGTCGAGTCAAAGCTTTGGTTTTTCCAGTAGTCATGTATGGATGTGACAGTTGGACCATAAAGAAAGCTGAGCACCAAAGAAATGATGCTTTTGAACTGTGCTGTTGGAGAAGACTCTAGAGAGTCCCTTGGACTGCAAGGAGATGCAACCAGTCAATCCTAAAGGAAATCATCCCTGAATATTCATTGGAAGGACTGACACTGAAGCTGAAGCTCCAATACTTTGGCCACCTGATGCAAAGAACTGACTCACTGGAGAAGACCCAGTGCTGGGAAAGACTGAGGGCAGGAGGAGACAGGGAAGACAGAGGATGAGATGGTTGGATAGCATCTGCGACTCGATGGACATGAGTTTAAGCAAGCTCTGAATATCGGTGAAGGACAGGGAAGCCTGACATGCTGCAGTCCATGGGGTCGCAAAGAGTTGGACACGACAGAGTGACTGAACTGAACCAACAGAAACACGTCTTGTAAACACAGGAGATTCTGAATGCTTACAATAAGCTGAGCAGAGCATATACGAGTCACAGAACAGAGTATACAATAACTAAAACCCTGCCTTGTAAGGGCATATACAACTTACTGCTGTAACAGTTAAGCCAAAAGAAAAATTAAGCTGAGGGACAGAGAGAGAAAGATGGAGGGGAGAGGAGAAGGAGAAAGATATCTAGATATCTGTCTCTAAAAGGGTGCTTAGATTGTTGGGGCAAGCTTACAAGATTACACTCACTCACTCTAAATAATTCCAAAACACAGCAATGCAATTTTGTTTTAAAGAAGCTATCAAATCTTGAGTGCCCAGAGCCTTAGCAACCACAGAAGAGGTTACAGGCTGATAAAGAAATGGGCAAAGACAAAGACTTAAATGGTTTGGCAGCCTCTAGAATAAACCACCTTACAGTTGTTAGGGGAAGCACACTGACTGAAACCACCCATCCTGGCCAGGTACCATAGTAACTATCTGAGTGAGTTATCTTATGACAGGTGGTCCTAGTAAGGAACACAGAACTAAAAAGCCACTACCAATCAGAAGAGTTTGGGAAAGGTCAAAAGGAGATGCCATGTGTCCTATCACCTCCCAGAATCCTTCTTGCCGGCATCCATCTGAGCTGAGCAATGTGTGAACCACCAGGAAGGACTCTGAATCAGAACAACTGGCCAAAGACAACCAGGAAACTAATCCCATCACCAAAAAAAGCCATGTGGCAGAGCAGTCCTCTTGGGTTCCCTTACCCTACTGCTCTCCGCCCGGTGCCCCTTCCCAATAAAGTCTCTTGCTTTGTCAGCTCATGTATCTCCTTGGATAATTCATTTCCGAGTGTTAACCTTTTGGGCCCCGGAAGAGTCCCCCTTCCTGCAACACAGGTATACTGATTCTGCTTTGCCACCTTAATTTAATGCAGCAAAAACTTCTTATCCCAATTTGAAAACTTCTTATCCCAATTTGTTGACATATTTGGCTGATATATTTTTGTGTCTAAATGTTTTTAAATTAAACCAGGCAAAAAAAAAAAAATTAAACCAGGCAAATGGCCAACTTATTAAATTTTGAATGTTTGCTTTTTAGACATTAGAGATAAATTTTAGAATGCTGGCCACTGAATAGATGTCTATAATAAAAGAACACAGGCAGGCAGAGGAAAAGAATGGAATCTATGCTGCCTAACAGTAACACTTATCCACATGCTACTTGACTTTCACAGTGATCCAAAACAGCAACAACATCAGGTAGTGGGGAAACTGCCCCTGCTAACCTCTCCAGCCTCATCTTCTCCTGCTCTGCATAACAATGTGTGCTCCAGCAACATAAAACTATATGCAGTTTCTCTGAACATGATATGCTGCTTCATTTTTCTGTATATGCTGTTCTCTTATGTGTGGAATACTCTTCTCCACCTTCTGTCTGGCAAATTTCTACTTATCTTTCAAAACCAGTTAAAGCATCATTTCCTCCATGAAACCTTCCCTGATGTCTAATAGACCTCTCCATACCTGTGAATACTTACAAGTAACTACATTTCTATGTCTGCTTCCCCTATGAGACAGTGTGTACGTAGATATCTTACACGTCTTTCTGTCACAGTATCTAGTGTTATGCCGAGCACGCTGCAGATATTCAAAAAATTTTTTTTAATTAAATTGAATCCACAAAAGCTAAAGAGAAGAGCTGAAGAAATTGAGAAAATTATTCATTGACTATTTTCTGTAAACCTGTTCCCAGCCTTACTCAAGTTTGGAGGTATCTAGCAAAACAAAAAAGGGAAATACCTTGATTTTAACAATGGATCTTTTTTGTGCACACAGTCTCTTACTAGAGACATTTGTGAAAACCAATAGTCAATTTTTGATTGTGGTTTAAAATGATAACAAATTGCTCCAATTACATAGAACCTCCACCCATTCCTACCTCCCATTAAACAGAATGGAGACAAACCAGCAGGTGATAAAGGGATCCTGTTAACCCTCATATCACATTACAGCATGACCATGATAGTCAGGGGAAGGTAGGAGAGAAAGGATAAATATAAAAGCCATTAAGCATAGCAGTGGGTGTCAGGGAGGAGTTAAGACTAGTACTCCTAGTTTCCACTTTTTGGTAATAACTCACTACCACAACATGGTAGGCCAATAATGGCTCCCTACTAGTTCACTAGAGTTGACAAAGTACCACAAACCTGGGGGCTTAAACAACAATTTATTGTCTCATAATTCTGGAGGCCAGAGTTTGAAATCAACACGTCAGCAGGGCTTCCTCCTGAAGAATGTAAAGGAGAGTCCAACCCATGTTCCTCTCCTAGCTTCTGGTGGTTTACCAGTAATCTTTGGTGTTACATGGCTTGTGGCAGCATAACTCCAACTTTTACACCCTGGGTATACACCTGTGTCCCATTTTCTCTCTTTATAAGGACAACAGTCATACTGGATTGGAGACCTACTCTACTCCAGTATGACCTCATTATCAACTAATTACATCTATGATCCTATTTTCAAATAAGGTCACATTCTGAGGTACTTGGGACTAAGATTTCAACATGTAATTTAGGGGCATAATTCAACTCATAACAGCTCCCCAAAAGATGTCCATGTCCTAATTCCTAGAATCCATGAATGTTACCTATAAGATGACTATATGAAAGGTTTTGAGATGAAGAGGTTATCCTGGATGATACAATTGAGCTCTCAACGCCATCACAAGCACCGCTGTAAGACAGATGTGCTTACAGACAAAGAAAAAGGTGATGTGAAGACAGAATCAGAGACTGGAATGATGTGGCCACAAGCCAAAAAATGCTGGAAGTCATCAGAAGCTGGAAGAGGTAAGGAGGTAAGGAAAGGATTCTCCTGAGAGCCTCCAGAGGGGGTGTGGCTCTGCCTGCACCTTGATTTTGGACTTCTGACCACCTGAACTGTGAGCATAACAAACATGGTATATATTAAACCAACTATCAGTAATCAATAATCACTTTAAATGTCAATAGTCTAAATATATCAATTAAAGACAAGATCAGAGTGGATCAAAACACAAGACCTGGACTTCCCTGGTGGCTCATGGTAAAGAATCTGCACCAACGTAGGGGACACAGGTTCAATTCTGGGTCAGGGAAGATCTCACATGCCACAGGACAAATAAGCCTGTGCTCTACAGCTACTCGGAGAAGGCAATGGCACTCCACTCCAGTACTCTTGCCTGGAAAATCCCATGGATGGAGGAGCCTGGTGGGCTGCAGTCCATGGGGTCTCGAAGAGTCGGACACAACTGAGCGACTTTACTTTCACGCACTGGAAAAGGAAATGGCAACCCACTCCAGTGTTCTTGCCTGGAGAATCCCACGGACGGGGGAGCCTGGTGGGCTGCCGTCCATGGGGTCGCACAGAGTCAGACACGACTGAAGTGACTTAGCAGCAGCAGCAGCTACAACTACTCAATCAGCACTCTAGGGTCCATAAGCCACAACTACTGAGCCCACATGCTGCAACTACTGAAGCTTGCAGACTCTAGGGCCTATGCTCTGCAAAGCCCTCGCACTCCAACTAGAGAGTAGCCTGTGCTCTCCACAACTAGAGAAAGCCCGTGTGCAGGATTAAAGACACAGCACGGCCAAAAATAAATAAATAAAACAAGACCCAACTATATGTTGTTTACCAGAAACTCACTGTAAGTATAAAGACACATATAGATTCAAAGTATGGTATAGGAAGGGGACGAGTATATGCCTATGGCTTATTCATAATGATGTATGGCAGAAACTATTACAATATTGTAAAATCACCACAATATTTTAAGTTCAGTTCAGTTCAGTTGCTCAATAGTGTCCACTCTTTGTGACCCCATGGACTGCATCACGCCAGGCCTCCCTGTCCTTCACCAACTCTCAGAGCTTTCTCAAACTCATGTCCATCAAGTTGGTGATGCCATCCAACTATCTCATCCTCTGTTGTCCCCTTCTCTTCCTCCCTTCAATCTTTCTCAGCATCAGGGTCTTTTCAAATAACTCAGTTCTTCGCATCAGATGGCCAAAGGACTGGAGCTTCAGCTTCAGCATCAGTTCTTCCAATGAATATTCAGGACTGATTTCCTTTAGGATTGACTGGTTTGATCTCCTTGCTGTCAAAGGGACTTTCAAGAGTCTTCTCGAACAGCACAGTTCAAAAGTATCAATTCTTTGGTGCTCAGCTTTCTTTATGGTCCAATTCTCACATTCATACATTTCTACCGGAAAAACCATAATTTTGACGATACATACCTTTATCAGTAAAGTAAGGTCTCTACTTTTTAATATGCTGTCTAGGTTGGTCACAGTTTTTCTTCCAAGGAGCAACTGTCTTTTAATTTCATGGCTGCAATCACCATTTGCAATGATTTTGGGGCCCAAGAAAATAGTCTCTCACTGTTTCCATTGTTTCACCATCTATTTGCCATGAAGTGATGGGGCTGGATGTCATAATCTTAGTTTTTTGTAGGCTGAGTTTTAAGCCAGCTTTTTTACTCTCCTCTTTCACTTTCTCTAAGAGGTTCTTTAGTTCCTCTTTGCTTTCTGTTATAAGGGTGGTGTCACCTGCATATCTGAGGCTATTGATATTTCTCCTTGCAATCTTGATTCCAGCTTGTGGTTCCTCCAGTCCAGCATTCCACATGATGTATTCTGCTTATGAGTTAAATAAGCAGGGTGACAATATACAGCCTTGATGTACTCCCTTCCCAATTTGGAACCAGTCTGTTGTTCCATGTCCAGTTCTAACTGTTGCTTCTTGACCTGCATACAGATTTCTCAGGAGGCAGGTCAGGTGGTCAGGTATTCTCGTCTCTTAAAGAATTTTCCACAGTTTATTGTGATCCACACAGTCAAAGGCTTTACTGTAGTCAATGAAGCAGAAGTAGATATTCTTCTTTTGCTTTTTCTATTATCCTACAGATGTTGGCAATTTGCCCTCTGGTTCCTCTGCCTTTTCTAAATCCAGCCTGAACATCTGGAAGTTCTTGGTCCATGTACTGTTGAAGCCAAGTTTGGAGATTTTTGAGGATTACTTTCCCAGTGTGTGAGATGAGTGCAATTGTGTGGTAGTGTGAACATCCTTTGACATTGCCTTTCTTTGGGATTGGAATGAAAACTTATCCAGTCTTGGGGCCACTGCTGAGTTTTCCAAATTTGATGGCATATGGAGTGCAGCACTTTAACAGCATCAGCTTTTAGGATTTGAAATAGCTCTGCTGGAATTCCAACACCTCCATTAGCTTTGTTCATAGTGATGCTTCCTAAGGCCCACTTGACTTCACACTCCAGGATGTCTGGCTCTAGGTGAGTGATCACACCATTGTGGTTATCTCAGTCATGAAGATCTTTTTTGTATAGTTCTGTGTATTCTTGCCACATCTTCTTAATATCTTCTGCTTCTGTTAGGTCTATACCTATATTTCCGTCCTTTATTGTGCCCATTTTTGCATGAAATGTTCCTTTGGTATCTCTAATTTTCTTGAAGAGATCTCTAGTCTTTCCCATTCTATTATTTTTCTCTATTTCTTTGCATTTCCTCTATTTCTTTGTAATATTGTAAAGTTATTTTAAATATTATCTTCCAATTGAAATAAAATTTTTTAAAAGTAAGGAAATGGAAAAAATACCATGGTAACACTAATCAAAAGAAAGGGGAGGAGCTATATTAACTTCAGACAGAGCAGTCTTCAGAGCAAGGAAAGTCATCAGGGATAAAGAGAGGCATTACATAACGATAATGGGATAAATACTCCAAAAAGACGAAAAAAAATGTTTAGCATATATGTACCTAACAACAGAGTGTCAAAACATGTGACACCAAACTGACAGAAAAACAGGTAAACAGATAGGAAAAACAGATAAACCAACTATTATAGTTGGTGACTTTAACATTCTTCTATCAGAAATGGACAGATCTAGCAAGCAGGAAATCAGGAAGCACACTGCTGGACTCAACAACACCATCAATCAACTGAATATAATTGACATCTATAGAATACGTCATCCAAGAATAGTAGATTACACTTCTCAAGTTCACATGGAAGGAACATTCACTAAGACAGACCTTAACAAATAATCATACACTATCTGCTCTCAGATCACAATGGACTTGAAAAAGAACAAATTAAAGCCAAAGTAAGTAGAAGAAAATAAATAAAAATCAGAACAGAAATAAAATATAATTAAAAACAAGAAATCAATAAAGTCAAGACCTGATTCTTTGAAAAGGTCAATAAAGTTGATAAACCTTTAGACAGGCCATGAAAGAGAGAAGACACAAATTACTAGTACCAGATGTCAAAGAGGGACACCACTCCAGATTGCATGGATGTTAAAAGGATAATAAAGGAATATTATGAATAATACTAAGTCCACAAACTTGATAACCTAGATGAAATGGTCCAATTCCTTAAAAGACACAATCTGCTAAAACTCACACAAGAAGAAATGGACAACCTGAAAAGGCCTCTATCTTTTAATCAGATTGACTCAACAATGAACAACTTTACAAAACAGAAAGCACCAGGCCCTGATGCGTTCATTGGTGAATTCTACCAAACATTTAAGGGATAAACTATACAAATTTTCTACAGTCTTCTCTAGAGGACAGAAGCAGAGCGAAAACCTCCTAACTTATTCTATGAGGCCAACATTACTCAAATACCCAAACCAGAGAAAGACATTACAAGAAAATATGGCTACAAACCATTCTCTCTCATGAACATTAATGTAAAGATCCCCAACAAAATATTAGTAAATCAAATCCATCAATGTATAAAAAGATCTATACACCACAACCAAGTGGGATTTATTTCAAGTATGTAAGGCTTGTTCCACATTCAAAAATTAATGAATGTGATCCGTCACATCAGCAGGCTAAAGAAGAAAAATGTCATGATCATATCAATAGATAAAGAAAGAGCACTTGACAAAATCTTGCATGAATTCATGATAAAAACTCTCAGCAAACCAAGAATATATGGGAACTTCATTAACTTGATAAAGAAGTTACACTACAGTTAACACTAAATGGTGAAAAGCTCAAAGCTTTTCTGCTAAAATCAAGAACAAAGCAATGACATCCCCCACTCTCACCACTCTTTTTCAGCATTGTACTGAATACCCCAGTTAATGCAATAAGATAAGAAAAGGAAATAAAAGTCAGAGATCAGGAAGGAAAAAAGAAAACTGTTTGCAGTTGACATGATCATCTATGTAGAAAATCCAAAAGAAGTAACAAAAATAACTCCAAAAATAAATTATAGAAAAATTCCAGGATACAAGGTTAACATACAGTCATCATCTGTTTTACTATATACCAGAAATAAACATGTGGGATTTGAAATTAAAAACACAATGCCATTTACATTCAGTTCAGTTCAGTCGCTCAGTCGTGTCCGACTCTTTGTGACCCCATGAATTGCAGCACACCAGGCCTCCCTGTCCATTACCAATTCCCAGAGTTTACTCAAACTCATGTCCATCAAGTCGGTGATGCCATCCAGCCATCTCATCCTCTGTCGTCCCCTTCTTCTCCTGCCCTCAATCCCTCCCAGCATCAGGGTCTTTTCCAATGAATCAACTCTTCGCATGTGGTGGCCAAAGTACTAGAGTTTCAGCTTCAGCATCAGTCCTTCCAATGAACACCCAGGACTAGCACCTCCCCAAATTAAATACAAAGGTATAAATCTAACAAAATATGTGAAAGATCTACATGAGGAAAATTATAAAATTCTGATGAATGAAATCAAAGAACAACTGAATGGGTATTTATTGTAAAGATGATGTAATTTCTTCCCAACTTGATCTATATATTTAATGCAATCCCAATCAAAATCACAGCAAATTATTGTGGATGTCAACAATCTGATTCTAAAGTTTATATGGAGAGGCAAAAACCCAAAATAACCAACTGTTCTACTGAAGAAAAACAATGTTGATGGACCAACAGTACCTAACTCCAAGATATACTATAAAGCTATGGGTAATCAAGATGCAACATTGGTGAAAGAACAGATTAAAAGATCAGTGGAACAGAGTAGAGAATCCAGAAATAGACCCATATAAATACAGTTAATTTATTTTTAACAAAGGAGCAAAGACACAAACATTCTTCTCAGGTGCACATGAAATATTCTCCAGGATGAATCACATGTTAGGCCACAAAACAGTCTTAATAAATTTAAGAATACAGAAATTACACCAAGCATATTTTCAGACCAGAATGATATGAAACTAGAAATTAGTCACAAGAAGAAAACTAGAAAATTCACAAATATGTGGAAATGACATATGCTACTGAACAACCAATAGGTCAACAAAGGACTTGAAAGAGAAAGAAATTCCTTGAGACAAAGTAAAATGGAAATATAAAATACTGAAATATATGGTATGCAGCAGAAGCAGTTCTAAGAGGGAAGCTAAGACCAGTAAATGTCTACCTCAAGAAATAAGAAAAAAATCTCAAAGAAACAACCTAACTTTATAGTTCAAGGAACTAAAAAAGAACAAACAAGGCCTGCAGTTAGGAGAAGGAAAGAAATAACAAAGATCAGAGTAGAAATAAATGAATTAGAAACTAAAAAGACAATAAAAAAGATCAATGAAACCAAGAGCTGGTTCTTTGAAAAGATAAACAAAATTGACAAACATTTAGCTAGAATCACCAAAAAAAAAAAAAAAAAAAAAAAAAAGAGCACTAAATAAAACAAGAAAAAAACAAACAGAAATGAAAGAGGAGACATTACAAGTGATACCTCAGAAATATAAAGTAGCATAAGAGACTACTACAAACAACTGTAAGTCAACAAACTGGACAACCTAAGAGATATGGATAAATTCCTAAAAACATACAAGTATCCAAGACAGAGTCATGAAGAAATAGAAAGTATGAACAGACCTGTTTACCAGTAAGGAGTTTGAATCAGTAACCAAAAACCTCCCAACAAACATAGGTCCAGGACCAGATGAACTGTACCAAGCATTCAAAGAATTAACACCAATCCTCAAACATCCAAAAAATTAAAGAAGAGGAACACTTACAAACACGTTTTACAAGGCCAGCATTACCCTGACACCAAAACCAGAATACCACAAGAAAACAAAATCATGGGCCAACATCCCTGATAAACATAAATGCAAAAATCCTCAACACCATATTAATAGAATTCAACAATACCTTAAGAGGAATCATATACCATGGTCAAATGGGATTTATTCTAGGGATACAAGGATGGTTCAGTATCCAACACACCATTCAATGTGATATACCACATTTACCAAATGAAGGATAAAAAATATTCCATCATCTCACTAGATGCAGAAAACATATGACAAAATTCAACATTAGTTATGATAAAAATTCTCAACAAAGTGAGTATAGAGGGAACATACCTCAGCGTAATAAAGGTCACACATTTGACAAGCCCATAACATTATACTGAGCAATGAAAAGCTAAAGTTTTCCTCTAAGATCAGGGACAAAACAAAACACCACATTTACCATCTTTATTCAACACAGTATTGGAAGTCCTAGCTACAGTAGTTAGTCAAGAAAAAGAAATAAAAGTCATCCAAATTGGAAAGGAAGAAGTAAACCCATCATTATTTGCAGATGATACATAGAAAACCCCAAAGACCACGAAAAAATTCTTAAAGTGAATTCAGCAAAGGCTGAGGATAAAAAATCAATAAAAATGTTGTATTTCTACACACTAACAATGAACTATCATAAAGAAAAATTAGGAAGACAATACCATTTATAATTGCATCAAAAAGAATAAAATACCCAAGAATAAATATCACCACAAAAGTGAAAGGCCTGTACACTGAAAACTCTTAAGACATTGACAAAAGAAACTGAAGAAAACACAAATAAATGGAAAGATAATCATGTTCATGCACTGGAAGAATTAATACTGTTAAAATGCCCATACTATCCAAAGCAATATACAGGTTCAGTGCAATCCTTACCAAAATTCTAATGGCATTTCTTACAAAAAGAACAATCCTAAAATGTGTATGGAAGCACAAAAGAATCTGAATAGTCAATGAAATCTTGAGAAAGAACAAACCTGAAGGTATCATGCTCTGTGATTTCAAACCATATCACAAAACTATAGTAATCAAAACTGTATGATCTTGGCATAAAAACCAACATACATATCAATGAAAAAGAGCCCAAAATAAACCCATGCATATATTGCTAATTTATGACAGGACTATACAATGGGAGAAAAGGGAGTTTCCTCAAAAAATGGTGTTAGGAAAACTGGACAGTCACATGCAAAAGAGTAAAAACTGGACCACTATCTAATACCAAATACAAATATTAAAATTCAAAATGGATTAAAAACTTGAATGTAACACCAAGACCTGAAACCATAAAACTCTTTAAGGAAAAAACAAGAGGCAATAAGCTCCTTGCCATCCATATTGGTGACTGTTTTTTGGATCTGACCAAAAGCAAACGCAGCAAAAACAAAAACAAGTGAGAATACAACAAACTAAGAAGCTTCTGCGTGAAAAAGAAAATCATCAAAAGGATGAAAAGACAACCTACTGAATAAGAGAAAATATTTGCAAAATATATATCTGATAAGGAGTTAATATCCAAAATATATAAAAAACTCATACAACTCAATAGCAAAACCTCACACAATTCAATTAAACATGGCAGAGGATCTGAATATTTTTCCAAAGAAGACATACAGATGGCCAACTGATACATGAAAAGATACTGAACAACACTATTCCATATCCATAGATACAGAGAGCCAAGCATATATGGAATCTTAAAACAAAACAAAACCCCACCAAACTTAAGAGAACAAATTGGTAGTTACCAGAGATGGGGGGTGAAGGGGGTCAAATAGGGGAAGGGGGTCAAAAGGCACAAATTTCCAGTTATAAATAAATCATGGGGATTTAATGTACAGCATGGTGACTACAGTTAATATATTACATATTTGAAAGTAGCTAAGAGAGAAAAAGTTTTCATCGCAAGGAAAAAAAATTCCGTAACTATGTAAGGTGATGGATGTTAACTAGATTTACTGTGGCCATAATTTTGCAGTATATGTAAATATCAAATCATTATGCTGTACACCTGAAACTAATATAATGTTATATGTCAATTACACCTCATTTGAAAAGAAAAGAGCAAAAGCCATACAATAAAGATAATCTTTTCAACAAATAGTTCTGAAATAGTGCTTTGCAACAACTTGAAATCCATAAGCAAAAAAGTGAATATAGACACAGACTTTAAACCTTTTGCAAAACTAATTCAGAATGGATCATAAACATAAATGTGAAACACAAAACAATAAAACTCCCAAAAGATAACATAGGAGAAAACCTAGGTATAATCTTGGGTTTGGCAATGACTTTAGAGATAACACCAAAGGCATGATCAATGAAAGGAATAATTGATAAGCTGGACTTCATTAAATAAAAACTTGTGTTCTGTGAAAAACAATGTCAAGAGAATGAGAGAAGGCAAGCTTCAGCCTGAGACAGAGTATTTGCAAAAGACACATTTGATAAAGGACTGTTATCCAAAATACATATAGAACTCTTAAATCTCAACAATAAGGATGGGGCTTCCCTATTGGTCCAGTGGTTAGGACTCTGCACGTCCACTGCAGGGGGTGTGGGTTTGATCTCTGGTTGGGGAACTAAGATCTCACATGCTGCCCAGTGCAGCAAAAAACAAACAAACAAACAAAAACTCAACAATAAGGAAACAAACCACCAAGTTAAAAAACAGGCCAAAGACCTTAGCAGACATCTCACCAAAGATATACAGATAGCAGACAAAAAACCTATAAAGAGATGTTGCACATCGTATGACACCAGCAAAATGCAAATTAAAACAACAAAGGCATCCCACCACACATCTATTCTACTGGTCAAAATTTGGATCACTGACAAGACCAAATACTGACAAGGGTGTGAAGCAAAAGGAATTCTCATTCATTGCTGGTGGGAATGAAAAAGGACAGAGTCACTTTGGAAGACAATTTGGCAGTTTCTTGAAAATTTACGTCCACACCAAAACCTGCACATGGATTTTTACAGCAGCTTTATTCACAACTGCCAAAACTTGGAAGCAACCAAGATATCCTTCAGTAGGTAAATGGATAAATAAACTGTGGTACATCCAGACAAAGGAATATTACTCATTGCTAAAAAAGAATTGAGGTACCAAGCTATGGAAAAACGTGAAGGAATCTTAAACACATATTAAGTAAAAGATGGCAACCTGAAAAAACCTACATACTATATGATTCCAATTATGTGGCTTTTTGGAAAAGGCACAGCTTTGGAGACAGCAAAAAGATCAGTGGTTGCTCGGGGGGGGCGGGAGGGGGCGGTGAGGGGAAAATGCATTCCCTCATTCTGGGGGCACGGAGGATTTTTATGGCAATGAAACTATTCTGTATGATAATATAATGATGACTATATGTCATTATATATTTTCCAAACCCATCAAATGTACACCAACAAGAGTGAGCTCTTAGGTGAGCTGTGGACTTGGCGTGATTATGGTGTGTCAGTGTACGTTCATTAGCTGAAACAAATATGCCACTCTGGTGGGGCATGCTGACAACAGGAAAGGCTACGTTTGTAGGGAAGCAGGGAGTATATGGGGAATTGCTGTACCGTCCTCTCAATTTTGCTGGAAAGCAATCTTAAAAATTTTTGGAAACCACCAAGAAAAGTAAATTGTTCCAAGTTTATTCTCAGAGTGCTTAGGAAAGAGCCTGAAAAATTAAGCCTGAAGTAGAATGAATACTCATTGCTTATATGTCTAATGTGAAGACAGAAAAGCATGGCATAGCAGAAAAGTCCAGCTTTCAAACAAGAATTGTTGTCTCTGTGACAGAACTCCAATCTAATTATGCCCTAGCCACTGATTTTTCTATCATCACTTCCCCTTTGTTTCAGAGACAGCATCCATGACCTTCTGTCCATGTGGTGGAGGAAGAAATTGCTTCCCAGAAAGGCTTAGCCCACTGCATTTTACTAGATAAAGAAAAAACAAAAAGCCATTTGACTCTGACAAGCCGATTATTGTCTATGGAGGAGCAAAATGCCTCCCTTAGGACTGCAAGGTACAATATGTTCAAACCTTTAACCACTGCTCTGCCATGAGCTGCTATATGTGTGCACACAACTCTCTCCTCTGAGCAATCACATGCATAACTGAAAGTATTAAGCCTCCAGGAAACCCTCTCTGGCTGTAGCTTTAAATGCATATAAAGTAAAATTAAAAGAATGATGAAATAGTCTCCCCTTTTCACTTTTGCAATTATCTAGGTAAAAATTAAAAGGGAGGAAAAAGAAAGACTGAAGAGGGAATAGGCAAATTACTGAATCTAACATGATGCCTTATAGAACATATGTAGACTTATAGACCCCCGAAAATTTTACAGTAACTACTATACAGTTTAAGCAGACTACAGTCTCTTCCTTAATCCCAAGAAATACCTGAAACTGAATAAACATAACACAGTGAAAAAAATTAATGCACACAGATTGCCACTGTGTAAAAAAAAATGATGTTCACTTAAGTGACAAACGTCTGTAATATTATTTGCCCACTCTGGTATTATACAGCTATCTCCACCTACACACCACAACAGATCTTTAAAACTATCTCAACAACTCTCTTCACTTGAGTCAAATAACTTATGGCAGTGAAAGATTTTTGTTGCTATTGTTGTTCTGGTCAGTAAGCTTGAGAACAGAGATACAAAAAGGAGGTAACTGAGGCTAGCATGACAATGTAAGGCCTTTTTCTGTTTTAAAAAATAATCATCTAATCATCTATCCTGCTAAGCTGTCACCGTCTACCTGATAACCTCTTAGGAGTCAAGCTTGCAGTTTCTGTTTGATAGGTTGTTGCTCTCAATCACCTCTCCTTTGTATTTAGAATTTTATAGAAACTACAGGCAGGAGACAGACAGACAGACAGACACACAAACACACAAACATGCATCCACACGCACAACTAACTGGCTTGTCAGAGGTATCCAACAAAATAAACAAATGAGATCTTTGGACATCCAAAGTTATCATTTTGATAGTTTGTGACCTTGCCCAATAAGGAAGGCATTCTCAGCTCGGAAGCCAAGCATTTGACTTCTTTGTCAGAGGTAGAAAAGAAAAGACTCCAGTCAGATATTTCCTGCGGCTGAATGCAGTTAGTTTCACATAGTCCACAGTTACATAATGAATCACTATCAGAATCAAGAAGGAAATGTACATTTTAAGCAACTTTCCAGTAAAGGATAAAGACATTCAGACAAAACAAAGAATACTTTTGCTAAAAATATCAACTATAAGACTCTCCAATCTCTTTTGATCCTTTATGTGTTCATGTATATATTTTTTAAATCACAAATTATTTCACATAAATATTTCCATGTATCTACTTGGTTATGTAATTCCACTTCCAACGATAAAATGTCCACTGCATCAACACACCACAGTTCATAAAAGAAAAGGAAAAAGTAGATACATGGAAGTGCTATGACGTCAAAGAAGGAAAGAATGTGAGATCTGAGTGGAGAAGAATTCTGTTAGTCAACAAGTTAAGACCTTCCATGCAATCATACCTCCAAAAAGTCAGAAAATAAATGAGCTATCAACCACTGGACAGATCACATATCTCACTACACTGGTAATACACTCCAAATCATACCCTAATTCTACCTTAGTCATGTTTCCTCTTGTTACCAATTAGTACTACAGCCTCAATAACAAAGGCCCCACTGCTACATGGCACTACATAAAGCAAGACACCCAGATACCATCCTCTGCATCTTTTTTTTAGTTCTACCACTTTATTGCTACCAACCCATCTCCCTCCACCCTCGTGCACACATGCTCAGGCATGCAACCCCATGGACTGCAGCCTGCCAGGCTCCTCTGTCCACGGACTTTTCCAGGCAAGAACACTGGAGTGGGTTGCCATTTCCTTCTCCACATCCTCTGCATCTTATAGCCATAAAACTAAGAAGAGAAAGAAAGGAATATGAAACAGGAAGTGACCAAGGCTACAATTCACAAAGATGACACCACAGTGTATCTTTGGGCCTATTAGTGAAGAAGGCTGAAGCTATGGTTTTTAGGTCACAGTTTTCTAGTTCTATCTACATTTCTGGTTAGTCAAGAATTAGTTTTCTTTCCCATCCTAAAATCATGCCCCTGCTACTAAATAGTGGTTGTTTGCCTCACAGAGAGTTAGATACATCTCAGCAGCATTCCCAGGCAGATAAAAAACGCAGATTAATAAGGCTGAGGCAGTTGCAGAGATGGCTCTTCACTTTAGTAAGAACTCTTATCTCTTCATACAGGCAGAGCTCAGCTGGTGATCCAGCTCTCTCTGGTATGGCAGCCAGATGTCTATCTAGATCAGTAACAAACTATAGCTAGGACTTAAAACTTAAGTGATTGCATTTGGACCAGTGCAAAAAAACCTCATCACTTCTTTTTTTCTTCTGTGCTAGGTGTGCATATTTACATGTTTATGGTAAAGAATAAGGAAGCAATTTATCCTAGTAAAAGTGGTTTGAAGGCTGTCTGGTCTTATAGCTTCATCACAAAGTACTATCTGACCTTGTACAAGTTATTTAACCTCTTTGAGCCTTAATTTTCTCCTCTGTATTGTAAAATGAAGATAACATTATACATCCCTCAGGGGATTTCTAGGCTAAATAAAATAATATCTGTAAACTACTTCTGCACAGTATGTAAGAGCTCAGTTAGCTTTAGTTATTGTTATTCTGCTGTTATTAGACATGAATAAAGTTAAGCCGTTTTCTTTGCTTTTGTTCTCTCCCATTCCCCCCATATGATCTCCACATAATCCCTGTAAATTATATAAACACAATATCTCCTCTAAGTTGTAGATGTATATATGCATTCATATGATGTCGGCCTGCACTAACTGATGTTAACTCTGAACATTATTCTATAGAGCCTACCCTAGGTTAGTGTTCATTTTTACCATTAAGTCATCTCAGTTCAACAAGTAAGGAAATTAAATAAGTGCTGAGGCCAAGAATGAGTCTCATATGTAGCCAAATCTAAAAGGTAAAGTGTTAGTATCTCTATGAAAAGAGATCTTACCTAATACCATGAAGTTAACATTCTAAGTGACAGGAAACTTGAATCCCAGAACTAAAGAAATCAGGTCACTCCATTTCTCCCATATTTTATCAACCTAAAATGTCCATGGGAATTCCCTAGTGGTCCAGTCGTTAGGACTCCACGCTTTCACTGCCAAAGACACAGGTTCAATCCCTGGTCAGGGAATTAACATCCTGCAAACCTGGAGGCACGGCCAAAATAAATAAATACTAGTAATAAGAAATAAAATTTCCAAACCAGGACAAGCAGGAAATGTCTCTATCAAAAAAAAATTAAGTTGTTTCTAATGGTTATTGGTGCCCTTAAGATTTATGGTGGTGGTGGTTTAGTCACTAAGTCGGGTCCAGTTCTTTGCAACTCCATGGACTGTATGTAGCCTGACAGGCTCCTTTGTCCATGGGATTTTTCAGGCAAGAATACTGGAGTGGGTTGCCATTTTCTTCTTCGAGGGATCTTCCTGACCCAAGGATCAAACCCAGGTCTCCAGCATTGCAGGTAGATTCTTTATCGACTAAGCCACCAGGGAAGCCTTAAGATTTATATTTCTTAAAAAAAAAAAAAAAAAAGATTTATACTTCTTGGGAATTCCCTGGCAGTCCAGTGTTAGGACTTGGAGCTATCATTGCTAGGGCCAGGGTTCAATTCCTGGTCGGGAAACTAAGACTCTGCAAGCCATGCATCATGATCCCCCCACCCCCACACACAATTTATACCTCTCAACTAGTATTTAGCAGAAGGAAGTCAAGATAGCCCAAACAAAGCTAACAAGTAAATCTGTTTATTTTTGACATCCTCATAAGTTGCCATGTCTCCTTTGCTCAGGGGCCATTCCTCCTAAGCCAGTTCTCATCTGCTCAGCTGTGTCTTTGTGACTCTTTGTGGCCCCATGAACTGTAGCTGGCTGGGCTCCTCTGTCCATGGGATTTTCCAGGCAGGAATACTGGAGTGGGTTGCCATTTCCTACTCCAGGGGATCTCCCTGACCCAGGAATTGAACCCACATCTCTTACATCTCCTGTACTGGCAGGTGAGTTCTTTACCACTAGCACTGCCAGGGAAGCCAGTTCTCATCTACTAACCCCTAACCCAAATAAAAACATCTATTACCTTATGTGGGCTTCCCTTCTGGCTCAGCTGGTAAAAGAATCTGCCTGCAATGTGCAAGACCTGGGTTTGATTCCTGGGTTAGGAAGATCCCCTGGAGAAGGGAAAGGCTACCCACTCCAGTATTCTGGCCTGGAGAATTCCATGGACTGTATAGTCCATGGGGTCACAAAGAGTTGGACATGACTTAGTGACTTTCACTTTCACTTTATTACTTTATGTAGACAATATTACAGCTGTGTTTGTTAAACTAAGTGCGATTCACAGTTCCCATATTTTTAAAATAATATTTACTTACATGAATCTTTAATTAATTTAAAAGTATAGAAGTTAATTTACACTGATTTTTTTCAATCAAATATAAGGCTGCCAATGGGAGAGGAGAGATTTTATTGTTCTCAGCTTCAACAAATGAAAAGGAATCATAGGCTTTACTTCCTCTCACCTTGCCCAACCCTAATACTTTGACTCCCCAAACAGCATTCATCCAGTTCTTAGTCCCAATATGTAGAACCAGTAAATATGTCACCAGGCAAGCCAAGTCTTGAACATCAGAGAGGCTCCCAGTACAGCTGACCACGTAAATCTCCCTAGATTTGATTCTTGTACTTTGAGAGAGACCTCAGAGCTATGACCTCACATGGCTTAATTTTCTCTCCTCCTGTTTCCCAGCTATTCCCAGTTATATATCTGCTCACGACTTTAAAAAAATCAGAGGAAGGCATGATTCTATATGAGATTCTGGGCTTAGATGGTAAAGAGTCTGCCTACAATGCAGATGACCTGGGTTCGATCCCTGGGTTGGGAAGATAACCTGAAGAAGGGAATGGCTACCCACTCTAATATTCTTGCTGGAGAATTCCATGGACAGAGGAGCCTGGCTGGCTACAATCCATGGGGTTCGAAAGAGTCGGACAGGACTGAGTGACTAACACTTTCACATGAAGACAGTAAAAAGATCAGTAATTAGCAGAGTCTGGGGTTGGGTAGCAGATCAATAGGTGGAATAACTGGGGATTTTTAGGGCAGTGAAACTATTCTATTTGACACAGTAATGGAGGATACACATTATTATATATTTGTCAAAATCTACAGAAGGTACAACACAAGAGTGAACCCTAATGTAAACTTTGAACTTTAGTTAAAAAATAATGTATCAATACTGGCTCATTAGTTGTAACAAATCTACCCCACTAATACAAGATGTGAAAGTTAGAGGTGGAACAAGCTAGGGGTATATGCGAATTCTCCTTACTCTCTTCTTAATTTTTCTGTAAATATAAAACTGCTCTTAAAAAACAAGGCCTATTTATTTTTCTTAATTAGAGGAAACACTGGCTAATAATCCCCGTCAGGTACAATGGCTAATAAGAGCCAAGATAAGCAGTGAAAGAGGAAGGCAAAAAAGCAAAAAAATTAAGATTATAGGTCTTGATTTCAAACTGGAGAGGACAATAACTAAAGACAAGGAAAGAGACTTGAGAAAGACAACACTCGCAGTACTTTTATAGTGACTGATGTGCAAAACACTAAAGCCAATGTTATCTCCCTCAGAGAGAGAGAGAAGAGAAGCCAAGCTTATACGGGGACTGAGATACTCAGCAGAAAAACCACCACCATTAAGCCTCTGGCATACTTATGAGTGTCACCCTGATGCCTCTCCCAGTGGCTAAGAAATCAGAGCTTGTCATTGTAACCGAGTCTGCAACCTGTGCTAGTGCCAATCTTTACAGTAGACTGAGGTATTTTTCAGGAAAAATCAAGGGGTAATTGACCAGTATAGAAAGAGGATCTGACCCTTGGGAGGAGAAAAGAGGTGTTCCTTTTGCCATTGGATGATTCTCTCCAGAATAACATAAATGGCTCTCAGAGAGATTATGTATTTGATAAGCAGAGCTACAACACTGACAGCCAATCTGCTGAATGCCTCACAGAGTACTCAGCTTTCTACAATGACTCAAAGTACACAGCAAAGCTGCAGATTTATTCTGCTGACTTTCCTTGCAGAACTCCTTAAGTTTTTCAAAGGCAAAAAAGAAAGAACTCTCTCCTTCCAATCCAAGGAACTGCAAATTTCACCTGGGATCTAAAGACAGAACCATGTGTGTTCCAATTCTGACATCATCGATGGGAACAACAAGATTTAAAAGTTGGAATGAAAAAAAAAAAAAGTTGGAATGATGGTTGGCAATTTTAGTCTTTAGAGCAGAAGTTGGTTCAGCTCTTCAATCTGCCAGCAGAATCGGCAGCCACACAGGGCACATGGTGTGCCAGACTGGGAATGGGCTAATTTCACAAAATTCATTCTCATTCTCTCTGTACTTTCACATGACAATTGCAAATAGTCCAGATTCTTACCAAAGCACAATCTTAGGCAGCATGTTTCACTGCACAAAGAACCTTCGAAGTAAAAACACAAAAAAGAGATAAATCCCCAAACTTCCATGATCCATGATGCTTTCCTTCTTGAAATCCTTTCCTTAACCTGCTAATCTTATGTGAAGACTTAAAAAGCAAAATCTATCTACAATAAACTATTAATAGCAGCATTTCTCCCTCACAATTTGTATGTCACTTCTTGGAGATGGGATTTTTAAAAGAGAAAAGCTTTCTATACATCCTAACTGGAATGTAACAGCCATGTGCGATAATTTATAGGAATTCTCTCTATGGTTAAATAGACAAAAGAAAATAAAGCTGAAGAGTTAAAAGATACCCAACTTTTAAAAAAGCTTTTTAATGTTACCTTATGGTAAGACAAGATTAAAAACATTAATGTTTAGAGGTACTCAGTTTTATTTTGGTTTTTAAAAACATGTATTACTGTACTGAGCAAGTACCCCAGAATAGATACTGGAGGAAAGGGACCAGTATAACAAGATATAGAATAGAAAATTATAAGCAAGCTACACCAGAATAATATTTTTCCCCCAACAAAACACATAACCCTTTTTAGAAAAATGAAGAGGACAGAAATTAAAATGTTTTGCTTTATAAATAATACGGACAAACAACATATGCCTTAAATTCTAGACATAACCCAAAGTCTAAAATTTTAGCTAAATGCTAAGCATTTACTAACACTTGCAACTATAACCCTTTCAAAGGGATTTATCATTTAGTTATAAAGACAATTAAGACTGAAACCTGGCCATGACCAAACTTCAGCTGAAGAGGCATTTCTTGTATTATAAAGTCCAGTTTAAAAGGGGCATTTTGTTTCATTTACGTCACCAGCATAAGGTTAAAAAGCTTAAGTTTGCCCAGTTACACCCTTTGAGCAGAACACTGAAGTTCTCTTTCTTCTCCTATGAAAAAGCATTCAGAGAACATCTCTTGCACCTTGTTCATAATGCACAATTTATCAGCATTTTGTTTCCTTTCTAAATGGCTGGGAGGGAAGAAGAGCTTCACAGCCACTGTGCGTGGTTAGTAATGGCGCTTTTACTTGTCATTGTACAAAGCCTGTTAAATATTTACAACACAGACAGCAATATCTAGTCCTAAACACCCAGTTGTGAGTTTGAATTTTTTTAGAAATAAATCTATGACAAGTTTTCTCCAGCAAAACGCCAGAAGACTCTCCTAACAGCTTCAAGAGACCCAGCGGGTCCAGAGGAGCAGTTATGGGCCATCTGGTGATTACTTATTATTATTTATACAGCACTGTAGATGTACACACAGATGTGTTATGAATCCACATACAGGGTAGGCCTTAACAAGGGCTTCAGACAAAATGCGACTGCTGAGCAAGTCAATCTGCATTAAAGAAACATGCTAACCAGACAGAGGGAGCACACTGACTGTTCTTCAATCTGCCTCATTAGCTGGAAGAGTATTTGATAAAAGAATGAAGAATTCTATATAATGCTGACAATATCTTGTAAGTTAACAACCTAGCAATATGTATATGTTTTGCAGGGGTGGCAAAAGAGGGATGAATGAAGGACAGACTCTCAGATCTGGAAGGCAGTATATAAACTCAGCAGTTTGTAAAAAAAGGGACTAGGAAAGAGCCCCTTCTCCTGACTAAGGATGAACTGAGATGCAAAGATAGAGGATTTTTTTCCCACCAGAAAAATTCAGAGAACAGTTTCTGGGCTCCCATTCCAAATATTAAGTCATATCCAAGGAAAAACAAGAGTGAGTAACTGAAAATTTTCACCTTAATTTCTTGAATATAGCTTCAATTAGATTCATACAACATTCTCTCTTTGTGGTACATTGGAACAGGGATGCTTTTAACCTACTATGCTCTTAGTAACATAATAACAAATATAACACAAAAAACTAAAATAACAAACCACTTGTTTCTAAGGGCAAGTGTCAAGAGTGCCAGATCTGACATGAAAAAACTAGGGTTTAATTTCTTGCTCTTAACATGTCTACATTTTTTTCATCCCAGTCCCAGTTTTTTTCTTTACTATGTGTAACAGTGGTCTACTTCTATTACAAGATTACATAAAACTGCAGCATTCTCAGAGTGGACTGAAAGCTATTACAAAATCAACATATTATTACAAAAAACAAGGTTAGCATTTGGCCTAATTGTGTATAATGCAGTGTATTTTCAGCAGCCTGACAGCATGCAGGCACTCTTACCAGATGGGAACTGGATGAATTATTGAAGGAAATATGAATTATTAAATAAAAATTTGAATTTTTTTAAACTCTTGGCAGGGGGTGAGAAAAAAAGGCTTATTTGTTTGCCTTAAACTGTCCTCACCTGTCGAAGCATGTAAAGATAGCACATATCACCACAAATGGTATTTATGTACTAGAGCCATTTTTTCCTATATTATTCTCTAATTTAAGATGCTCCCCTAACATGAAGAATTAGTAAACAGCACCAGTCACTCTTCCCTGCTTTTCTTTTGTGCCAATGCCAGTTAATAGGAAAACTTGCCAGAGGGACAGAATTAAAAACCCAGAGTCCCACAGCACCAGTAGGGCCCACTTAATGGGAGGGCTGGGATAGCAGGAATGATCTCTATAGATGTGGGTTATACAGGCAATAAAATATACACCTTTGTAGCATGCCAGCATTTAACCAATCATAGAAGCTATTTGTTGCCTCATATATTACAAAGCAATAGAGATTTAAAGGATAATGTTCATGGAGGCAGAGGATACAAGGTAATAAACAGCACTGGAGGTTGGTTAAATGCCAAGTGAAGCCAGGACTACAGCACCATAAACATTATTCCTATTATATGACAAGATAAGGAGGTAAAGAAGCAGCCCTCCATCCCACCACAACTAGGGCTCTACTGCTACCCTTGGCCTCAGAAAGGGAAAGCAAGCCCTGGAGGTCCATGAGCTAGTTATACATTTCATGTTTCAGAGAGATATGAGCAGACTCTCAACCTGTACCTAAGTGTTCTCTGGGAGAAGAGAAGATCTGGTAGTAGATACCCTTGGGGGGTGGGGTGGGGAATACAGCCCTTCAGGGACACAATGGACAGAGAAACAATCAAAGGATTTTTCCTTAAAAGGACAAAGTTAATACTGAGTGGTTATGATAGAAACCTTTCTCAATGGCTAATAATGGGATGATACTAATTATTCATTAATAGCATCTTCTCAGAGGAGCTGTGTTCCCGTTCTTAAGGAAATAGACATTCTAAGTAAAAAGCTTATATAACCAGCTTCTGCTCAAAGACTTGATTACGGTAACCGGAAAGGCTACTTAAATCTGCATAATTTGTACTGTGTCATGTGCCTGAGAGGGAGGTATAGGAATACAGAAATTGTTGACATTTGGTAAAAAAATTGGACTAGGAACTCCCTGGCGTCCAGTGGTTAGGACTCCATGCTTTCAGTGCCAAGAGCCCAAGTCCAATCTCTGGTTGGGGAACTAAAATCCCGCAGGCATGGGGGGGGGGGGGAAAATTGTGGACAGAAAGTATCCAAAAGGTTAGGTTATCTAACCGTATCCACACCAAGTAACACCTCAAATTCAAGATTACTGACACAGACACAGTAGTAATTTTTCCTGCTTCCACATGCAGTAAGAACAATTTTATAATCCACTTTCAAGTAAAAGTGTCCCTCAAAGCTTTAAAAACTTATAAGACTTCCTAGATTCAACATCAAACTGTATTCCTATTATTTTAATAATACAGAGGCAAAGCTATTTACAGTTACAGAATTTTAAAGTAGATGCTATCTTATAAACATTTTAAAACCCATAACACCTCAAATTCAACCAGCCCTTTACCACATAGTAGCATCTGGGGCTCTGTTGCCTTAACAACACTAACCCATTCTCTAAAGGCAGTTCTACTAACTATAACTGCTACCACATTCCATAGAGAGAAATTAGCAGGGATATTACTTTCCCCAAGTTCCTCTTCATGAGGGTGATGAGGCCTCAGGGGAAACAGAGACTCTACAGGAGAAGAGGAATCAGAGAGCTCAGAAAACCCTATCACCTGTCTTTTCAGATAAGAATGCAAAGAACACAACCTTCAGCAACCATCTTTTTTTAAAAAGTACATGTAGCGTATTTAGAACTCAGCTGTGTCACATCAGACTTACTGTTGGGAAGTGGATCATGAACAGAATCCAAAAATAACAGCCATTAAAGACCTAGCAACCAAAACATGTTTACGTATCCATTGAAGGCCCGCTGGTTTTGATTATATGGTGGACAGCATAATCCGCTAGTCTATTTTAGGTGAATTTTCCTTTCACCTCCCCTTAATATTAAAGTGTAAGATGATTTCTGAGTTTAGGGGTACACAGGGCAAAACCTGGGCAGAGAACAGATATTTAAATAATTACAGGATTCCTACAGGTTTTGTTTTATGCATAAATCTCTTGAATTATAATTTACTTTCATTTCTGCTTCCTCTAACTGGTAGAAGTCACTGATTTTTGAGGTTTCTATGGTTGCTGAGTTCTAAACATGCCTTGTGAAAATTACCATGGTCCTTATTACCTCTCCTGGGACTTATATAACCTTTTTATTATTCTTCCATTTCTGGAGTAACGACTTTGAATCAATGACGATCGATTATAAATGGGCTTGAAGGCCTCAAGGTGGCTCCAGAATGAAACCATTTTCAAGGTATATGAGGAAGCTGGAACAACAAGCCAAGGGTAGTTCACTTTACCAAATTTATCTTCTCTGCCAGATTTTCACTATTTTCTATAACATAAAGCAATCACAGTAAATCTTACAGAGACCTCTCTAGAGTTATTTGTTACTAGATATTGGGGGAAACTTGAAAGGAGACTAAACATAACTAAAGAACTACAGTCTCACATGACTAAGTTTTGACATGCAAAGGAGGTAAAGGATGAATCACGCTACCCCAAAGTCTTAAGTTACAGCTTTTTATCCTTTTTTTCTATGAAACAAGTAACTTGAATCCAAAAGAAGGTAGCAATCTCCCTCAGTTTGACATTCACTGAGGGGGGAAAAAAGACTTCAGAATCTATGCCAGAGGTTACAGGAATCCTAATAACCCAAACACCAACAAACAATTCAGAAATGGGAAGGAGGAGTAAGAGAAGGAAAAGGCTTATGGAAAACAGAACCCGACAACACAAGAAAGAACTAAAGAGTCTGTTTTCCTACCTCTAGTTCAAAAATAATGCAAAACAAAAACTAAACCCTTCTGGGATCTCACAAATTTCAGTGAAAACTACGTTTTTCTGATGAGACAGCCTGAAGAAATCCTATTGATATATTTTCTTTCTTAGAGAGTTTAAGAGATGCTTTTCCTATGTATTCCTTTATTTTTATCTTCCATTTTTACTTATTTAAGTCCTTGTCTGGGTAGTCTAAGCATACAACATCTAAGTGGGCACTGAGCAGCTTAAACAGTTCATGAAGAAAAATAATCTTTTCATCAAAAGTGCAGACTTTTAAAGTAAGTGAGATAAGTATTGTAAAAAAAGGTACCAGGTATCAATTATGGGAGTCACAGTAAGTACAATTATCAACAAATTCACACACAAAAATTTGGATAAATCAGACTCAGGTGTGTACTTCAATAAGCCATCTGAAAAGTGAAATAAATTTACTTCTCCAAGTGGTTTCTATTGAAAAAAAATTATATACATATATAAACCTTACAATGATAAATACTCAGAATATATTGGTTTTTCTTAGTCTTTTATGAAATGTTTAGCATTTATTCGAATCTGGAATCGCCCTTCTGACTATTTCTTGTTACCAACCCACCCCGTCCCCCTCTCAAATTCTAATTCTTAGGAATCTCTGGAACTTACTATTTTCTTTTTATACTTCTCTAAGTATTTACAATGTTTAATAGAACTGGTCTGCAATCTCACATACTACCTGTAAGTGTCACTGGACAATCACATGACCTATTCCTGTGTATGTGTGTTAGTCGCTCAGTCGTGTCTGACTCTGCAACCCTGTGAACTGTAGACCACCAGGCTCCTCTGTCCGTGGAATTCTCCGGACAAGAATACTGGAGTGGGTTGCCATTTCCTTCTTCAGGGGATCTTCCTGACCCAGGGATTGAACCTAGGTCTCCTGCATTGCAGGCAGATTCTTTACAATCTGAGCTATCAGGAAACTCTGGACATATTCCTAATGGAACAGAAATTCAACCCTTCAGGCTCCAGAAAATCAACTCATGAGGGAAATAAAACTTTCTTGATAAGACTTTCTTTGTATTCCTTTCTTCATCCTTTATGGAACATGGCAGAAGGGGAGGGTCCAGGAGTAAGAGTTAAGAAGGTATTGAATAAAAAATGAAAAAAAAAAAAAAAAGGCAGTTTCAGCAAAATTATTTAAAAAGTACATGATGAAAAACTATTTGATAAATAATGATATCCATATAAACCATGACATGGCAGCTAACACACAGGAGGTATCTAACAGCATCAGACAGGGAAAATGGCTGAGAAACCCTGTGTTTATATATTGCTGTGAGAGCTTTGGGTTCTATGTTGGATTTGTCTTTCCTGGACAGGTATTTGCCTTAGCTGCTAACAATGATTTTCTGGGTCAACAATCAAAAGAAACTTCTTTTTTTCTTATTTACAAAATCCAAAATAGGCTCTGCCAAATAGAGGTTCACAATGAATGGGTGCATTTTCAGCTACTTATCCAAATATATTGAACAGACTTTTATATTCATGAAGGCTGAAGAGAAGATATTTCTAAACTTGCTTTGTATTTATACAAACAGCTTCAGAAAGGGTGCAAGAGCAACATGTATTCCTAAACACAGTGTGCTGGGAGACAAACACCAGTAGAAGAACAATATGAAAGAGAGCAAGGCAGATTTCATTACAGTAGAGTGCCTACACTTCCTCATAACTTGGATTTACACACTGCAAATCCTCTGATCTGATTACCTCCAGTGATCACGTAAAACACCGGCTTTAAACTCTTTGCCTTAGTGATAAAACAGCCACTTTGATTCACAACGAGACATTCACAATAAAGTATATTGTAAACGTACCTGTCCACAGCCCGGGGCATTGCACACAAACGGTCTGTCGTCTCCCATATTTCATAGAGCAGAGCGGAGCTGAGGAGGGGGAGGTAGGGGGAAAAGTTATGTTAAATACGCTGGAGTTTAAAAAAAAAAAAGTGCTTCAAAAATATCAAGCTCAGAAACAGGTGTTCCAAGAATGCTGTCTATCAAAGCTGTAAACACAGGCTACTTTGGGGAGACCCATTAGACAGGTGGCATATGATCTACTGTGCCTCAATTTAAACTTTTAATTAGAAAAATGTAGACCTGAAGAGTCAAGGAATTTCAAACCTTTTGCTAGATTTTCCCTCTTTCTGCTATAGAATATAACACACTTCTCCAGTCTGCTGAATTACAACCAGTGTAGTTCCCTACATCAATAAATCCACTGAACGCTTGATGCGGAAGCCATATTTCTGAACTAGAGAAGACCAAAATTTGTCATTTAATTAATTAAGGGATTATAGGAGGGGTGCTCCATTTTACAGGGCCATAATCTGGCTCCCTGGTGTATAAACTATGAGACTGCTGGCAAGGGCCGTTTATCCCAGATTATTGCCAAAGAAAACAAAGCACCCATCCTATTGGGCTACATGGGAAATGATTTTCATTAATAAAAAAAATAAAAATAAAACCTTTCTCTCCCTACGGGGAGCCTCCTTCTCCCCCCACCAATCATCTGTGGCAAATGGAGAAATATCGGTGCCCTTCCCCCCTGATTCTATTTATGGCTAGGTTTTTAAAAGCAGCAATAAAACAAATGTCGACTCTTTGGGGGTTTACTGGGTGAATATGTTCCGGCTGTTTGTGCTGCTCTCGGCCAGAGTTCTTGGACTGCTCTGTTGCAGCCAACAGATGTGAGCTGCTGCAGGGGATAAAAGAAATGGCACTAAAAGGCATCACCATCCATCCTCTGTTTCTCTGAAGAATTAACAGGGTTTATACTGTTGCTGTTTTTTAATTATTGAAGCTAAACTCTTGAAATGTTGATCAAAATTCTTTGTTAAAGAACAGTAATTCCAAATGAATGTGTTGGGGGAAATTTCTCACATCCTAACTAGGAATAAAAATAGAGATGGAGATGGATAGATTAGAAATACAAATCATAGTAAAAATATCCCTGAAAGATATACCGTATTTTGAAGGAGTAAAAGAGAAAAAAGGGAGGGTCACAAAAATAGTCTTTTAAAATAAAACCCCTAAAGGACATTTTCAAACATCCTTCTACGAGAGAGAAAGCTATATGAAAGAACAAGAACAAGGGAAGATGAAAAAGGAAGAACTACAATCTGAATGTGCCTAGAAATGATTTCAGAACTGTAGCCAAATTCTGAATTTTTATCTTGAAGATAAACCAAAATGTCAGGTTAACCTCAGTCAGGTCTACATCAAAATAAAATATTAAAGTGCTAGATGGAATCTGGCAATCAGAAACTTAAAAACATTCTTAAAACTCAGATGGGAGTGGAAACATCTCTCCTACTCTGTTAAGACTCACTCTGGGGTTGGAAGCCCGTATTTCTGGTAGTCTGATCAGTAATTCCACAACTAATCGGTGTTTAAAATTGTGGGGTGCCCCATAAAATAGAAAGGGCTTCTTAGTAATCCTTCAGTGTGATAGGAACAGAGTCTAACTATGAAGGAAACTGATGCTGCAGCACTGCTGTAATGGAAAAGAGCCTGTATGTACATAGGTATACACAGATTTATATCACATTTAGCCAGGATAAATTGCTTCAATAAATTCTGTTCCTGGGAGAGGCCAGTTCAAGCTGATGACTGGGTACTGGGAAAATGAGAGCTTTATTCTTCACATAGCCCCAGGATAAGGGGGTTTTCTGGTTTGTTTGTTTATTTTAAATACATGATGATTTTTTAGCACTTTCTACAACTACATCATAGTGCAAAAAATAAATACAAATATCAATATATAACAGTAAATACATCCAAAGACCAACGCCGCTATGAACATTTCTGGAAAGCAACTGATCTCCGGAAAAATTCCTAACAACTGCTGTGCTAGAGATAATTCTACTTCCTAGTCCCAGAACCTGCTTTCCTAATATAATCACTAAATGAGAATTTTATTCCAACAAGATCCTCTAACATATTTTTAACCGGGAAGCAAACTACAAGGTCTAGAATAGATATAACATAAAGAACCAGGCAGGATTCCTAATTTTTTACCTCGGTTGTGTTTTTGGAGGCTAAGTTTTCTCAGTTTTCTACCGATTTAGAGGGTAAAAAGGGTCTTGGCTGAGGAATGGGACAGTACTGGAATGGTTTTCCTCAAACCACAGAATTCAAAATTTTTTATTTTGCACAGTCACATCACAATACATGGTTTTCAAATTTTATTTCATGGCTCCCTTACTAAGAAATAGAGATGAAAAACTATGATTTTCTAAAAGTGGGGGAAAGGGCAAAATAAGTTTGGGGGAAAAGCATTAAAATGTAACAGAAGCAAGCATTCTCATGCCTCTTATATACTAAAGTTTGACAGTCACTAACTAGGATTTCCTGCTTCCTTCCCATTTTGTTGGCTTTGGTTTTGCCATTTTCACCAAAGGGAGACCACAATGGGAGGAAGAAGGCCTTCTCTCTTAAATACCTACAATTCTCCTCCTTCTTTTTTGGCTGTAACACAACACATGGGATCTTAGTTCCCTGACCAGGGATCGAACCAACGCCACCTACACTGGAAGCATGGAGTCTAACCACTGGACTGCCAGGGAAATCCCCCTACAATTCATTCCCTCAGTCTCTTGCCTTCTTTCATATCCATCATTCTTGCTTTTAGCTTTAAACTGATGTCTCTTAAAAATGAAATATTTAACTACGATAATGATCTGTCTCCCCACTTAAAAAAGAATTTCCAGTTAGCATCCTTTAAAAAATTTCTGTTTCATTCCCAATCTGTTGTATCAACTGCTGGACATAAAGAATGCCATTGCTTATTCCTCTTTGATACTTAAATCTCTAATTATGAAAGGTCAAACTGATGCCTTCTCAAAAAACAAATAGCAACACATTTCTGTAGTACAAAGACTGAGACAAAAGGTGAAATCTTGAATGATGATGCTGTCATTCACTAGAATTTAACTCACAGCCCATCTGTAACTGTACTGCTTGACAAGTAGATCATGTGTCCAGACATGGCACCCAAGTCTGTGGTCTGTTTCTCAATCTATTCTTCAGGATGAAACTCAAGCATTTTACAGAACTAAGCAATAAATAACAGCCAGAGGATACACATATTTAGAAACATTTCCAAGGAAAAGTGAAATGCTCTCAATAGAGATCTCAAAACAGGAAAACAAAGATGCAAAAAAGGGCTGTCCTAGGGGCCAAGAAAAAGGCTCACACACTCAGATTCACCAGAATGCACGAATAATAAAAACTGGTATTCACTTAAAAGAGAGAAAGTTATTTGAATGCTGACAGAGAAAAAAGTGAAGAAAATCCTAGGTTTAGAGAATGATTTTTAATGACTGGGGTTATTTAATAGAATCTTTCTTATATAATTTTGTCAGAGCCATAAATATGTCCTAAAATGTATATAAAATGTATATACACACAAACACAAAAAAATGTATATACATAAGTATATATATGTATATCTATCCTTTTTTTAAATAGAATGAGGATGGAGTCTGTCACTGAGGTCTAGAAAGTCAGTTATCTGGAACTGGTTGTAATATGATCATTTCTTTAGTAACCAACTGATGTTAATAAGATGACCCAACTTTAGGTAAGGAATAAAAGCCATGTACAAACACACCCAAGGGCCTGTTTTAGGTTCCTAATAACAAAAAGCAGATATTGCTAAGTACAAAAAAATGAGAAGGGCATATACACCATAAACATCAAAGATTCATGAAAATCTAGAAGGGGTTCAGACTAACTACCATGCATTCATTCAAAAACATTACTAAGAAACTACTAAGTGCCAGGCAAAGTAGACATAAAAATAAAGGCAACAGTCTTTTGAGAAAAAAGAATCTTTCATCTGTGTGAAAAAAAAAACCCAAAACTAGACAGTAGTTAAAGCAGTAAAAAACAGATTTTATTTAGGAGTATTGCAACAGAAGCTAAGACACTTCAGTACATAACTGGGCTCAGTTTTGAATACACCATCAGTGACTGGGAATTTATAGCCAAGGTATAGGGTGGGGGCCAGTGACTAGAAAATTACCAAGAGGAAACACAAGGGATAAGGAAGAGTCTGGTTAAACTAACCGAGCAAGATTCTTCCTGAAGACAGGCCAGGGTGATCAGACATCACCTGAGGGATGGTAGAGGATGAAGAATCTAATCAGATATGAGCGTGAACAGATATTAAGGGGGAGGGGGTTCTTGCTAAACTGACTTAGCAAGGTTCTTGCTAAAATTCAATTTTACAAGGGAGATGGGCCTAAAAGAAGGTTCAGGAGCCTGACTAAAGTTTGGCCAAGCAAAGAATCCTATTATCTAGCATGAAACATGCCAAGTTAAGATAAGAATGATGGTTTAATTTACAAGTTCAATTAGTCATAGGTTGATCAGTGTACATATTAGATCTCTTATTATTTCTCCTATTCCTTAAGATCATTTATCAAATTATTTTGCTAGCAATTCCAAAGTATACATGAGCACAAAAGAGATGGTTAGGTCTTGGTAAAATATTTGAGAAAGCGATGGATGAAACTAATAACTAAGATTCATCTTTAGGATCAAAAAGTAAATTTAATCATTAAATTTACTTTTAAAATTAAAAAATTCATTAATTCACTGAACACCTTTATTCAGTGCCTAACACACACTCTAGGCTCCAAAATTCAACCATGAGTCAGACAAGATATCTGCCCTCATAGTGGCTTACTTAAGAGTCAACAAAGACGAAACAAACGCAAGTTAAAAATAATTTCACAATAATAGCAGATAATTGCTCTAAAAGAAATGCAATGGTAATGTGTTAGTAACAAGGAGTGGACTACTTTAGTTTCATGAATACAAATGGCTGTGTTATCTGTGACCAAAAGGGCAATGGGATAGAATATAGAGATCCAATTTAAAACTTCTGGAAGCTTTTCCTTTCTTAACACAGTTGATGTTCAATGTTTATTAATTTAATCTGAAGTCAATACTCTAGTACAGTTTGCTGAAATTTTACACTTAGCTTTCCAAGTTTTGCAGAAAGCTGCTGGGTTCACAAGACAACTGCGATGTAGATTATTTATGTAGTTAAAGCAATATATATTTAAGACATTATTTTAAATATATACTTACAATTACCTTGTGCCTCAGGAACTTTATGTGACTACACCCAATCAATTCTATGTTCTTATCATACAAATAACATAGAAGAAGTTCTACAGTTTTTGGTTAGAGTGTTAAAAATGGAGAGAAGAGAGGTATTCATCAAGTTAATTGACCCTTGAAAACAAAACCTACACCACAGATTTTAAGATATATTTTCAAGTATAAAAGAATGCTTGCTAATCAAGGATGCAGCAGAGAGGGAACCTTAATATGAGACTTTGGGGAGTACATTATTTGGACAATCTTTCTGGAAAGCAATCTGGCAATGTTTATATTAAGTGTCTTAAAATGTTTTATATCCTTTGAACAAATAATTCTTCTTTTGGGACTTTATTCTGAGGCTAAAGCCAGAAACATGGATAATCTATATATGAAAATGTTCACCACAGTCATATTTATAACAAAAAAAGGAAAAGGAATTAAATAAAATGTTTACAAAGGATGGAAAAATATAAATTAAAACTCTGTCTTACAATATATATATTTAAGTTGTTAATAATAACATTTCTCAAAGCTATTTATAAACATGAGAAAATGCTATACATTAAGTGCTATACATTAAATAGGATACAAACGTGCACATGCACCATAATTCCAAATCTATAAAAAAGCAAACAAAATAATAAGCACAGAACAAGATGAGGGAAATAACATCAAATGTTAACAATGGTTATCTCTGGATAGTAGTAGTCCAGATGATTGTATTTTCTTCTTTCTACCCGCAGTGTTTCCCAAAGTCTCTACAGTGATCATAGATTGCTTCTAATAAGTCGAATAATAATATAACTTAATAATAAAAGAATACTGATGTGCATGACTAAAAAAATGTCTGAGTTTTTTTTTTAAAAAGCCTTGTATCTGCTAGACTATTCTAAATCACTAACAGTATAGTATTTAAAAATCGTACAAAGTTGTTCACTCTACACTACAAAGCAACAGAACCATAGAATCAACTAAGTCCAAAATGGACTACCAAAAAAGCTTTCTAAAAATATAAACTAACAGCATCATATATCAATAGAAACAGACGTGGTAGAAACTCAGATTGATACAAAGGGTAAATCAAGCCATTTCAAGATAATTCCTTCTTCGTCACCCTCAAGGATTCATTTTCAGAAACCCACTAATGCTGCCTAACAATAAAAAGTAGTACTTATATTAAAACACCTAGAAATTGCCTAACTTTTCATCACAAAGGGAACAGAGCTGAAATTAAGGTACCGAATGTCTTTCAGTGAGCTACAAACAAGCTAAAACATTTAGACACCCAAACAGAGCTCTACAGGCTCTATGCCCCATGATACTGAAAAGAAAAAAATTATACACAGCTCTCTTCTAAGAACATAACTCTGGTTACCCAGTTTCAGATTCTAAGATAATTTAGCTGCTGCTAAGCAAAGAGCACCAACACTGAGGGGCTCCACCGCAGCGGTCTCAACATTTTACTCTTCACACAGTAGGACACTGTGTTGCTGTGACTCAAATTAAACCGAGAACACTGACTTAAGGAAAAGATCCCAATAAACATATGAGACTATAATGAAGGTATGTTAACCCCAGACACCATAGAAGACTCAAGTTTTACTAGACAATAGATTATTTAGGAAGTGAAATTTCTGTTCATAAAATCTGGGTTCATTTTCCATTGTATTATTTAGCATAACAACAGTTTAACACATTATTTCATTAGCAGGTAAACCAATGCCCCAAAAGGATTACATTAAAAGCATGTATACTTCTATAAACTTAATTAGCCTTTTATAAGGCACTTGGCCAACTAACAAATTGGAAAAACTGAGGAAGAGAGTTAAAAAAAAAATAGGCAGAAGATGAGACAAGTAGTTGAAGTTGGACTAAATCCTAGTAACCTGTTCTCACACATCCCAAAGAAGATATAAAAATGGACACTGTATCTTTTTGTAATACCTGAAAGTTGTACAGTAACTTGCATACTGTATGACTACTTTCAACTGAAGAGCGCATTTTGAAGTTTACGCACAAGTGTTTCTTATATAAATGAATGTCCAGAAACACGAATTTGAGGGACTACAGTTTCTTGGAGCATTATTTTTGTCTAGGAAAATTAAATAATGTTTATGGCTTTAACAGTAAGTATGTTTTATCATAATAATTTTTAAACTCATAAACCAGTTAGAGTATACATCAAGGATTGGCAAACTCCAACCCATGGGCCAAACCCAGCCTGCCACTTGGTCTCTTTTGGTCCACAAGCTATGAATGCTTTTTACACTTTTAAATGGCTGAAAAAAAAACAAAGGAAGAAAATTTTGTGATGTGAAAACTCTATGAAATTCAAATTTGAGTGTCCATAGATAGTTTTATGAGAACACAGCCATGCTCATTCTCTGCATGTTGTCTCTGGCTAGCTACTTTTGTGCTGCAATGGCAGAGCTATAGTTACAACAGAGACCTCATGACTTCAAAGCCTAACATATTTACCAAGTGGCCTTAGTTTGCCAACTTCTGGTATTATGATAAATATTATTAATTAAAATACAAGGTTAAGATATCCCAAATATGACAAATGTCAGAGTGTTTGATAATAAGGACTTTTTATTATGACTATTCAAGTACCAATTTTTTTTACTTCTTAACATTTAGAAAATAATTTTCTTAAAATATGATTAAGCTATCTCCATAGTTCTCAATCTTTAGCATATTCATGTAGGCACAGGGTAAAAATACAGATCCCCAGGCCTCCTAGATTCTCTTGGCTTTGGTGCCCCAAAATCGACACTTTTAAAAAACCACCCCAGGTAATTCGGATGCACGTGGTCAGTAGCCCACCCTTTGAGAAGCATTAAGATGGTTGGATATTCCTCCTGCATGCTAAATAGCTGTATTTTTCAAGTTTGGTTCTCAAAGAGGGCTCCAGGGATCCTTACAGATCCCTGAGACCCTTTCAAAGGGTTCATGGTTATTCAGAACATACATGGACAAAAGACCTGTTTAAGGGGCAACATAAGTCTGGGTGGTAAAAGTTCACAGATGTGGTATCAGATTCTACACAACAGCCTACTTTTAAGAAGCTATCACTTTTCAGATTTTGATGTAGTATCAAAGAAGAAAGGTTATCAACAATTACCTGAAAAGAATCTTTTCTTTTCCTATTACATATCTGTGTAAGCACAGGTTTTCTTCAGATACTTCAACCAAACAACATATTGTTAACAGATTGAATGCAGGAGATACAAGAATACAGATGTTTTCTATCAGTCAGACATTTGATGTTCTTCTCCCCAACTTTTTTTTTCTCCCCAACTTTTTAAAACTATAGATACATTTATACTGTTATTTTAAAATAAGTATATAAAATATTTTAAAATTTTCTCCATTTTAATTTCTAATATGGTAAATACAGTACATAAACAAAAGCTCTCTGGAGTCCTCAATAATTTTTAAGAGTATAGAGGGGTGGATACTAAGACCAAAAGCAGTTTGAGACCCACAGTTTGAGAAATAAACAGTAGAGTGCCCTGAATTGATCAAAGAGAAGGTTAAAATTAATTTCTGGATTTCAGGCTCAGACATGCAGCGACAGGTTTCAAAGAAAGAAGCCAGTTTAAATAGACCAAATAGTTTTGTAGCAAATGACTGAAAACAGATGGGAGTGAGAATTAGGCTGAATCATAAGTTAGGCAACACATGGTCAAAGCTTAGAAGCTGTATGGAAGCAGCTTCATACAGGCAATTACAAGACTAGAACTTTTTAAAAGCCTCTCCAGGCTTTGGAGAAATCAAGGAACTATTCTGAGCTATTCTCGGGAAGGTTAATAAAGCAAAAACAAAGAAGAAACAACTTGCTAAAGTGACAGCAGGAAGCAGAGTTAGAAATAACTAGAGAATACTATACCTATCTATGCTTGGCCTCAATATGATTTTAGAAGTAAAAAAATTCCTGGAAACTGGTAGACTGTCAAAAATCTGGTGTTCTGTTTTGGTTTTTTCCTACTCATTTTCGGATAAAGTGTGTTCCCTGAAACAACAAAGCAACAGCAATCAAAGGGCCAACACTGATCCTTAAGGATAAATTTTAAATCTTCATGGACTTAAATAGGCTGCAAACAACAACAAACCTGATAGACTTTAATATTAAACCCCAGTGTGAGTTTGGTCCCAGATAGGAAATAGATATAATATCCCACAATGATAATCATGGAGACCCTTAAAAGTTCTCAAGAAAAAAGTTTATTTTCTAATACTGTCCACATACTGGCAACACAGTGACCTATCTAGGGTATTGCAATGTTCAATGACTTTCAAAAGTCCCTAACATAGATATGTAAAATATGAGCAAACTACTGCTTGACCAAAACTTAAAAAAAAATTAAATGGTGCTATGAAAGACATATTAGTACCAGAAATACCAGAAAAATCATGTTAAATCCTGGTTTTATTTAAGTTTGATAAAGCTTAAATAAACATTACTGGCAAGAAACTTGGTGACAACACAAATCATTTATAGCAATCATGTGTTATATTCAATAAATCATCCTGTTTTTACAATAAAGGCAGGCATATTCCTATTTCAAAAAGAATGGTTATACTCTATTTTTTAATCTGAAAAAAAGTAACATTTCTTCTACATGGTAAATATTAAGCCCCAAATAAAATGTGACCAATTTAAAACATAAATCTCTTTGTCTGCTAGGTCAGAAAGAAGCACTAGACCAGATAAGAAGATATTAGTAAATAACTTCACTCAAAGAAAACAAGTTGGGTTTTTTGAGGAGGTGAGACTATGGCAGAACAAAACTATTCCCAGGGAAGCCCAAGACATAAACTCACAAAGTAACTTCTCAAGCTAAATCTTGGCTCTTGTTAGACTTTCACAAATTGATATTTATTAAGGATAAATGCAGTACTGAATTAGAGAAACTTTTTGCACAGTCAGGTTTCAAATACATGAAAATATTTAGAATTAAATTCACGAAAAGATGAAAAGAAGCTAACAAAGTTGTGAGTTTGAAATGAGTTTTATTTTCCTTCATGACACTACTGTAGTAGCTCACCTTTGGTTTAGTTGGGAATCTTTCCTAGATGTCTGCTTAAAAAGTTTTAAAAACTGAATAGTAAATTTGTCTTTTCATAAAACCTCTCCTGAATTTTAACATTCATCCTTCCTCTCCAAGGAAGCCATGGAGTTTATGTTTACTTTCAAAACTGAACTGAAATTTGCTTCACTGTATACAGGCAGTGAATATATTATTCAGATTTTTTTTTCCCCTTAAGTTTCTCAACAAAAGGACCAAGAGAACCAAAGGAAACAAAATACTATGATTTAACAGAAGAAAAAAAAAAAAAAACCAACCACATTCTTTCAACAGTGTCCACCAGGGAAATTCTGAAGAGAAAATGTCATGATAAAATATTTTAAGACATAAAATGAGCCCAATGCAAAACATTTCTTGTTGATGACTTTTGTTTTGCTTTTAACTTAAAGGAATTATTATTTCTTGCCATTTATGTTCCTTGCTTTTTGTTTACCCATTCCCACTAGGTCAGTAGAACCATTTCATTTTCTCTACATTCTATTTTTCTTCTTGATTCTTCAATAGTAAGTTCCTTGATCTGAGCCTCTACTTATGAATTTTTGGGCTGGAAAGGACTTTGAGGGGTCATCAAGTCCATATTTCTGCTTTCTAGGAGAATTCATAATTACAATTTTAGATGGATGAGAATGTATCAGAGGAAAATGTATTCTGTCCCTAACAGCGTGCTACTTTATTCCACACAAACATTTCCATACAGAATTTGCAATTTTCTAAAAATGAAAGTAAAAATTAAAACCCCAAAAGAGGAAGATCCTTTAAAACTGCATTTATCAGCTAAAATTGCTCAAACATAAATTCAACTATCAGACTAAAATTAACACACAAGAAAGTTGGCTGCCAACATAAAGTCTTTAGTCCCTAGAGATGTCTTCTGATGTTTTATTTCATTTGTAAGCACCATTTTACCTACAGCACATGGCAAGACAAATTTAGACCACCACACTAATAAACTATAACTTAAATATGTATTTATATATATGGGCTTCCCTCGGTGGTAAAGAATCCACCTGCAACGTAGGAAACAACAGGTTTGATTCCTAGGTCAGAAGATTCTCTGGAGGAAATGACAACCCACTCCAGTATTCTTGCCTGGGAAATCCCATGGACAGAGAAGCCTCGTGGGCTACAGTCCATGCGGGTTGCAAAAGAGTTGGGCTTGGCAACTAAACAACAACAATATACATATATATGTGTATGTATGTGTACATTTTTTCTTCACAAGTGCTATAGTTTATTTCAAACATAAAACATAGATAGGGATAAATGCAAATTCCTCAACTGAAATTTAAAAATTAATTATATAAATTAATGCGATCTTAGGCTTTAAGAACAGAGGTACTGGAACTTCCCTGGTGGTCCACTGGCTAAGACTCCTTGCTCCCAAAGCAGGGGGCCTGGTTTGATCCCTGGTCAGGGAACTAGATCCCACATGATGCAACTAAGAGCTCACACAACTAAGACCCTGCACAGCCAAATAAATAAATAAAATCAATGTTGTGGGTTTTTTTTAAAAAGGAAGTATTGAGTGCAGTGAAAAAAGAAGCCCTACTCGCCCCTGAACTTTGTATTGATCAGATTATATCAAAGGTTATATTCAGATCCAAATAAGAAATTCTAAAAACTCAAGCAACTAAGTTGACAAGGAGGCTGAACTTTATTTAAAATGTAACTTAAGGAATGGTTGAAAGAATATGGATATTTACCCCAGTAAGAGAGAAGTTTTAACAGGACATAGCTGTCATCAAACATTTGAAGCGCTACCATGTTGACAAGGAATTAGGTTTATTTATTGTAGCTTCAGATGGCAGGAGTAAAGAGCACCACAATGTAAAGAATGTTCTAAAAGTAGAGCTCCAGTAATGTAACAGGGTATCTGTGAAGTAGGGGTCGCTTCCTTACAGCAATCAGAAGTTAAAAGACCATCCACCAAACATTCCAAAATGATGTATTTCCACATTTCAAGAATATATTTGATCCTAAAAATAGGCCTGCTAGGGCAAAGCAACATTCAAAAATGAGAAGATTAAAAATCATTTTGTCATGTTTCTAGAAATGGAAGACTTTTTCCCATGAACTCTAAAATCATAGTACCACAATCAGAGAAACCAACAACAAAAGAAACAATGCTTTTTCTTTTTAAATGAATGCTGCATTTGTTTTTCTCAAAGAAACACTTGCACCTTAACTTTAGTACCTTTATCAAGGGATAAGGGACAATTGTATGCCAGCCTGCCAACTAGTTTCAAAAAGAGAGCTGTTTTTATTAGACATTTATATGGCGATGCTATTTGCTCCACTTAAAACTTTCTTTCAAAAAGTTTCCTCCTCATCAGACATGGATAGGAGGAGGCTGTTATCACTGACTCCCTCCTACTGCAGCCTAGGAAAACTCACTCTTGACGTGTACAAAACAATAACTTGTGAGAATTTCAGAGCAGCTGTGTTCAGGCAGAGCCAGGGACTTAAAGCACCAGCTTGAGAGTTGGTTGAAAAAACAAATTTCATTTTGAGCTGCCAAGTGAGAAAGGAAAGGAGAGGAAAGGGAGAGGGAAGAGAAAGGAGATATACAACAGTATCTATTAACATTTTAAAGTCATGGTAAGCAAAAATGTTTAAAAGTTACAACACTGAAACTATCAGAGGTTGTACCCTTTGATCCACAAGTTTAAAGATGAACAGTGTTTATTATTCTCTAGCCTTCTGCTAGGTGGTAACACTAATGAGACAGTGCCCAATTCAAAGCCATCACAAATTCTAGGATGGAAGAATACAACAAGGAACTTCACTCTCTCATTGGATATTTCTTTGTGCTACTGCCAGGCAAACTGTGAAAATGTCCAAATATCCAATAGCAATGCTCTGAATGTGAAATACTGGAACCCAATTAAGTAATTAATGCTATAAGGACAGTAATTAATTAGTCTCAATGTGCTGTAGGGGTAACTTCCTGGCCAGGAGGACAAATGGTTGCTGAAAACCAAAGGTTAATACAAAGCAACATACTCTGGTTTCTCTTCATATAACACCGTTACTGGTATTTCAGATGTCATTTTGCTTCCAAAAGTAAAAGAAGAAAAGGTATGTAAAAGACAAATCTATGCAACAGTAAAGAAGTTATTAATTGACTGTACTAGCTCATTATTAAATAATAAACAAATATCAAACAAAAGGCAAAGACTTGTTCTTTTTTGTATAGAATTAAGAACTGGTAAGACTACTTAGTATAGCTGCCAGACTTTTCTTTAGCTTCTTTTATTACTGACATGTTACATTTCGCAATAGTCTCCACTTACCTTATATCCTCCATGTTTAAGTACAAATTGTGTTTGATTTCCCCAACCCTTGCCCCCAAGATATTATGACAAATCTTTAGCTTTCTGATCTGGACACAAAGGAAGAAACTGAAAATTTTTCACTTTCCTGAAATATGTGTCCATTTTATTTACACCACTTTAAAAAAAAAAAAAAAACATAAGCCAAAAAAAAAAAAAAAACCACCACACACACACAAGCTAGCTAAAACCAACTGCAACCATCCACTTAGCAACTCAAATGGGAAAGAAACAATTAACAAAACAAACTTCAGTATAGTACATTTTTCTGTGCTTAGAATACCTATAAAGACCGATGTCTCTGCAAGAATTACTTACACTATTGCAAAGTTTTTAAACATAGGAATCAAGTGAGCTTGTGGAGAAAACTCTGCGTACCCCTACAAAACTACACTTACTATGACACAACCCTCAGAGGTACTAAAACACCCTCTGGTAAGTAGAAAACAAACTTTTAGAGTCAGGAAAAGTAGCAACGCGGGATCTGGGTAGGAGGTGCCCTGGGTAGTAAACACCCCAGTCAGAGAACATAACAAGCAATTCAGAGCAACATATAACTCCCGATGGGGCTTCGACTTGGCCACCTAAGTCCCAAGCCCCATCCCTGAGCTGAGGAACAGATGAAGTCGGGAAGAGGAAGAGACGGAGAAAGGAAATCAGAGTAGAAGTGATGAAAGTGTTTTATTTTTCTCTTTACCACTATCCCAGCTTTCTTGCAGGCTGGTTACTAGACTGGATGCCGTATTCACCAAAAGCTCTAAAATCACTTCTCAGACTTCTTCTGATACCTAAGCTAAACACCTGTCCATATCAGCCGTCTCCCAACCAAATACCTCTCCTACCCCTCTGGATTCCCCCATACCCTACCCAAAGTGATGCCTTTTGGTCACTACACCCACCCCTATTAAATCTTCCTAAACTCATTCACTTAATTTTCTTCATATCCATACTTTCTCTCTGATACCTTGTCCCTGAGTTTTTCTTATAATTCAATCGAAATGCCACGCTCTCACTTCCACTTACGCCTCCCTATCTTCCCAGCAAAACCAAATGCTATGTTTTCACCTACTCAACCCTACCTCCTGCCTATTACCCCTAACTCTTCCAATGCCAAGCCTCTAACCCCACTCTTTGGAGAAGTCCAGGGTCTTCAACCAGTTTAGTACCCTTTCCCTTTCTCCCATTCCACCCCATTCCAGGCTCCACTAGACTTCCATTCCCTCAGGATTCAACTCCCCTCTCCTTGCCACGCCCTGTGCCCCCCGGGGATACTTACCCCAAGTTCTCCCCACACTTCAGGCCTCTGGCCCCGCCTTCCCCCCCCCAAAGGAAGGAGGCGGGAGGAGGGAGAGAAGAGGGGCGTCACTCCGCAAGGTAAAGATGACCTCCCATTAGTGCTCGCCGCCGCCAATCGTAGCTTCCTTCTCTCTTATTGGTCGGCGTTACTCCATGCCCCACCCTCTTCCTCAGACAGGGCCCGGCCACCGCCTCAGCGCCCCCGTCCAACACATACTGGGAGGGGAGACCCCGGTCTGGGACGCTGGGATTGACCAGAGTTGACGGGGAAACGCCCGTCAGGTCATGGTCTAGTTAATGTTAACAGGACTCACCCTCTGGTAGCTCCGTCGCCTCCCGCCCGCCCGCGATCGGTCCCACAATCTATCTCCAGCTCCTTCTTTCCCCCCTCAGCGGAGCAGATACTTTTCTCTCGTCCGGCCAGGCGCTCTCACGTCTCGCGAGATGTAGAGAGGGGTTGGAGGAAGGGCGAGATCCGCCGAGCCAGGTCGGAAAGAAGCCGAGGGGCCGGGCTCCGGAAAAAGAAGGGGCGGGACTTTCGGTGGGCAGTGCTGGGGAGCGAGGCTGAGCGAGTTCCCTAGGCGCTGTTCACACGTGTTCGACTGCGGAGTGTCAGGGGAAAAAAAGGAAAAGAAGGAAAGGGAATACTTACAGGTGCCTGTAGTAATGGAGATCCAAAGTATTCTCGTACTAGAGAATTAGATTATTACAAAAGAGTGCACTTTGAAAACAAGACAAGGTTATATACCTCAATAAAGCTGTTTTATTTTGTTTTGTTTTTTAAAGAACGGGGGAAGGGAATTAACCTGGCCTACCAGTGGTGAGGACTCCGCGCTTCCACTGCAGGAGCCACGGGTTCCAACCTTTGGGGATGGAACAAAGACCTTGCAAGCCCTGCGGGACGGCAAAAAAAAAAAAAAAAAAAAATTTTTTTTTCTAAGTTTTAAAAGTGGGGGGAAAACCGAAAACAACTACACAAGGTGATTCAGTGTTCCAAACAGTTGAGTAGTTGCATTTTCTTCTTGGCACTTAAAATAGCATCACTGTAGCCATAGTCTCTGCTCTGTGTGTGTATGGGGTTAGGGGGTTGCTGTATATGGAGGTGGAGAGTTCTATCATTTTCTTTTGAGTATCTTTACAGTGGGGCCAGCAATCCCATTTTACTCAGAGTTGTAATAATCAAATGAGATAAGATATATGAAACTTGTTTGGTATTAAAAGGCACTATACTTATTATTCAGAAAGTATTTTAACAAATACTTAGAACATACTGTGTACGAAGAACTAGGCATGGGGAGAAGAGTAGACAGACCAGGTCCCTACTCTGGTAGAATTTACAGTTTTAGTGGGGAGGTGGTTGTTGTGGTTTAGTCACTAAGTCACATCTGACTCTGAGACCACGTGGACTGTAGCCCTCCAGGCTCTTATGTCGTGGAATTTCCCAGGCAAGAATACTGGAGTGGATTGCCATTTCCTTCTCCAGGGCATCTTCCCCACTCAGGGTTAGAACCTGAGAATTCTTTACAATGAGCCACCTGGGAAGCCCTTTCCTGGGGAGGGGGAGACAGTTAATAAATATAAATATTTCAGTTAGTGAAGAATGCTTCAAGATAATGAGAGAGAAAGTGACCAAGAGTAGGAAAGCAACTTTACTTCTGTATTGAGAGACCTCATTGAAGAAGTAACCTTTGTATTGAGTTGAACTATGAGGAGACAGCTTTGGGAAGATTTTGGGTGAAACATCAAATGTAAAGGCTGTATTTAAATTTTCTCATGTTGTTACCAAGATGGTAAATTTTGTATTATGTGGTTTGTGTGTGTGTGTGTGTGTGTGTGTGTTTTAATCAAAACTGAAAAAAAAAACCACAAAAAAACACCTTTTAAAATGTTATGTAATTATAAAGAGTTAACTCAAAATATTACCTATGGAATCTATTTTCTCTCAGGTAACTTCCTTTTTCAGCTTTATATTACTCAACTTTCTGAATTTCCTGCCTAGGATCTCATTTATCTTCCTAGACTCTGAAAGGCAGACAGAATCCAGGTGATATCTCCCTATTGCACAGTTATGCTCATTTCACATGCTAGCAAGGTAATACTCAAAATCCTTCAAGCTAGACTTCAACAGTAAGTGAACCAGGAACTTCCAGATGTACAAGCTGGATTTAGAAAAGGTAGAGAAACCAGAGATCAAATTGCCAACAACCATCGGATCGTAGAAAAAGCAACGGAATTCCAGAAAAACATCTATTTCTGCTTCATTGACTATGCTAAAGCCTTTAACTATGTGGATCACAACAAACTGTGGAAAATTCTTAAAGAGATGGGAATACCAGACCACCTGACCTTCCTCCTGAGAAACCTGTAGGCAGGTCAGGGAGCAATAGTTAGAACCGGACATGGAACAATGGATTGGTTCAAAATTGGGACAAAAGTACATCAAGGCTGTATATTATCACCCAGCTTATTTAACGTCTATGTGGTGTACATCATGCTGAAATGCCAGATTGAATGAATCACAAGTTGGAATCAAGATTGCCAGGAGAAATATCAGTAGCCTCAGATATGCAGATGATACCACTCTAATGGCAGAAAGCGAAGAGGAACTAAAGAGCCTCTTGATGAAAGTGAATGAGGAGAGTGAAAAAACTGGCTTAAAACTGAACATTCAGAAAACTAAGATCATAGCATCCAGTCCCATCACTTCATGGCAAATAAATGGGGAAAAAATGGGAACAGCGGCAGATTTTATTTTCTTAGGCTCTGAAATCACTATGGATGATGACTACAGTCATGAAATTAAAAGATGCTTGCTCCTTGCAAGAAAAGCTATGACAAACCTAGACAGCATACTAAAAAGCAAAGACATCACCTTGCTGACAAAGGTCCGTATAGTCAAAGCTATGATCTTTCCAGTAGTCATGTATGGACGTGAGAGTTGGACCATAAAGAAGGCTGAAGGATTGATGCTTTCTAATTGTGCTGCTAGGGAAGACTCTTGAGAGTCCCTTAGACTGCAAAGAGATCAAACCAGTCAATCCTAAAAGAAATAAACCCTGAATATTCATTGAAAGGACTGATGCCGAAGCTCCAATACTGTGGCCACCTGATGTGAAGAGATGACTCATTGGAAAAGACCTTGACACTGGGAAAGATTGAAGGCAGGAGGAAAAGGGGGTAATAGAGGATGAGATGGTTGGGTGGCTTCACTGACTCAGTGGACATGAGTTTGGGCAAACTCTAGGAAATAATGAAAGGCAGAGAAGCCTGGTGTGCTGCAGTTCATGGGATCGCAGAGTCAGACATGACTTAGCAACTGAACAAACAATCAAAGGTGAAACAGAAATGTACAGTCACTTGTGTTTGTGTGAAGTGAGAGAAGTTGAGAGTAGTCTTGGCTCCAATCTGTTGTTGTTTAGTCACTAAGTCATGTCCAAGTCTTTTGCAACTCCCATAGACTATATAGCCCACCAGGCTTCTCTGTCAATGGGATTTCCCAGGCAAGAATACTGGAGTAGATTGCCATTTCCTTCTCCAGGGGATCTTCCTGACCTAGGAATTGAACCTGCATCTCCTTCATTGGCAGGTTGGATTCTTTATTACTGAGCCACCAGGGAAGCTCTGGCTTTCAATTGACTCTCTGCTAAAACAATTCCTACTTCAAGGAATGCAATGATAGAAAGAGACCCTCAATGTATGTGGATATTTGTGTATAACAGAAGTGGCATTACAAATCAGAGAAGAAGTGATTCCACAAGTTATGCTAGGCCAACTGATTACTACTCTATACATACAAAATAATATAATAGCTAATGTTTATAGATCTTACTATGTTCCAGGCACCATTCTACGTGTATTACATGTATTCATTTTTCTCCAAATGTATATCTCCAATCCATATATCTCCCCTGAACTGCTGACTAATATTTCCAGCTGCCTACTTAACAAATTGATTTGGATGTCTAAGTTTGGTATTTCAAACTTATCGTGTGCCAAACAAAATCTTCCTTTCTCTGCCACATGGGCCCCTTCCCTAATCTTCCCTGTCTTAGTAAAAGTTACCATTCCAGTTGTGTTTTTTTATTGTGATAGAATTCATATACCATAAAATTCATCTTTTTTTTTTTTTGGCTGCACCATGCAACTTGTGGGATCTCAATTCCCTCACCATGAATTGAACTCAGGCCATGGCAGTGAAAGCACTGAATCCTAACCACTAGACCATCAGGAAACTCCCCAAATTCATCTTTTTAAAATGTACATATAAAAACTATATTTCAAAAATAAAGTGTACAATTCAGTGATTTTTAGTATATTCACAAAATTATGCAGCTATGACCAATATCTAATTCTAGACCATTTTCATCACTTCCCAAAGAAACCCTGTTCTCACTGGTAGTCACTCCCCATCACCTCCATCATACCCTGGCAACCACAAGTCTACCTACTTTCTGTCTTTGTGGATCTGCCTATTACAGACATTTTATATAAATGGAATAGTATAATGTGTGGCCTTTTGTGACTTCTTTCACTTACCATAATGTTTTCAAGGTTCATTCATGTTGTAATGTGTATCAGTCAGTACTTTATATCTTTCGGATGAGAAGCATGTGGGATCTTAGATTCCTGACCAGAGGTCGAACCCACACCCCCTGCATTGGAAGGCAAAGTCTCAACTACTGGACCACCAGGAAAGTCCCCAGTATGCCAATTTTTGTTTATCTAGTTATCAGCTGATGGACATTTGGGTTGTTCCCACTTTGGGGCTATTATAATAATATGACTTTGAACATCCATTTACAAGTTTTTACAGGGACATTGTTTTCAATTCTCTTGATATATACCAAGGAATGGACTTGCTGGATCATATCTATGTCTCTGTTTAACTTTGTGAGAAACTGCTATACCAATTGCAACATTTTACTTTTACCAGCACTATATGAAGATCCCAGCGTCTCCACATCCTAACACCAACACTTTTTGTATTCATCTTTCTGATTCTAGTCATCCTAGTGGATGTGAAATGGTATCTTATTATAATTTTGATTTACATTTTCCTAATGGCTAATAATGCTAAACATTGCTTCATGTGCTTATTGGCCATTTATACATCTTCTTGAAAAATGTTTATTCAAGTCCTTTACCCATTTTTTTAATTGGGTTATTTGTTTATAACTATCAAGTTTGGATGGATACCAACCTAATTTCAATAGCATATGAAGTCTTTGCTCTTATATAGCTTTGCTCTTTTTTTCTTTCTCCTTTTGTTGTTGTAATCATATATATTTTCATTGATATTCTCTATTTGTGCTGTTATTGTCATACAAATTACATCTCTCCACATTGTACTGAGGTAGGGGATAGATAGGTCGAACAGCTGCAACTAGTTTCCCCAGGCTGAGCTGCTATAGCTGGTTTCCTGCTGATGCTTCAAGATGGTGTAACAGTGGGAGCATTGGGTCCTGATTGGGTGCTTTCTTGTGGATTTTCCAGCCCAGCACATGCTCAGAGAAGGCCCTCAGTCTAGGGGAAGGACTGAAGGAGGGAGAAGATGCTACTGGAATCCATCTTAGCTGAGAGATTAGTATGCACACCAGAACCAAATATGGAAATGACTGGCCAGAAACAACCCGGAAAACTGCCCCTGTATAAGAAATCTAAGCCTCCCTATGGTGCATAACTGACTCCAAGCCTGCCCATGGGTTCTTCCACACATACTATGCTTCTAATAAACACTTTTATCTTTTTCACAACCTTGGTCTCTTTGTTGAATTCTTTCGTCAAAGAAGACGAGAACTGAGCTTTTCACTGCCAGAATAAGTATGATTATCAATATAGATTCATGATTATTGTTTTATATAATTATCATTTAAATGTTATAGGAGAGACAGTGTTACAAACAAAAATTATGTTTATACCATCTTTTATATTTACCTACATAGTTACCTTTATTGCTACTTTTAATTTTTTCACGTGACTTAGAGTTACTGTCTAGTGACCTTTCACTTCAGCCTATAGAACTCCCTTTAGTATTTCTTGTAGGACAAGCTTGCTAGTGAAGAATTTGTCTCATTTTTGTTTATTTGGGTATGTCTTAATTTCTTATTCATTTTTTAAGGAAAGCTTTGCTGGATATAAAATTCTTGTTTGCAAGTCTTTTTCTTCCAGTACTTTGAGTATGTCACCCTAACTGCCTCTAGCCTCCATGATTTCTGATGAGAAATTGTTCTGAGAATTCCATGTATGTGGTGAGTCACTCTTGCTGCTTTCAAGATTCAATCTTTGCTTTTTGACAGTGTGGTAATGAAGATGTGTGTAAGTAAGGATCTGTTTGAATTTTTCCTACTTGGAATCTGTTGAATTTCTTGGATATGTACATTAAGTTTTGTCATCAAATATGAGAAATTTTTGGTCATTATTTCTTCAAATATTTTTTTCTGTAATTTTTTTCTTCTCTCATCCTGCCATACAATTGATGGCATATCACAGGTCATTTTTCTTCATTGTTTTTGCTTGTTCCTCAGACTGGATCATTTCAATTGACCTGCCTTCGAATTCACTGTTCTCTCTTCTGTTTGCTCAAATCTGCTGTTGAGTCCTTCTAGTGAATGTTTTTATTTTTGTTATTGCATTTTTAAGCACCAGAATTTCTATTTGGTTCTTAAAAAAATTATTTCTATGTTTTCACTGATATTCTCTATTGGTTAAACATTCTCTTTCATTATTTCTGTAGACATGGTTTATTTTAGCTATTGAATACATTTTATTTATTTTTAATTGAGGTAACATTGGTTTACAACTTTATGTAAGTTTTGTGTGTACAACATTATATTTTGACTTCCTTGTACACAAGAGTGTGCTCACACCAAAAGTACAGTTTCCAACTGTCACCATAGAGTTGACCCCCTTTACCCATTTTGCTCTCTGTCCCCTACCACCCCAATCTCTGTTCTTTCCATATCAATGTGTTTGTTTTTTTTGGTTTATTCATATATATATATGTATAATATTCCACATATGAGTGAAATCATATGGCATTTGTCTTTCTCCATCTGTCTTACTGTTCTTATCATAATACCCACAAGTTGCATTCATATTGTTGCATTTGGCAGATTTCAATCTTTTTAAAGGCTGAATAGTATTCCATTGTGTGTGTGTATGTGTGTATCACATGTTCTTTATCTGTTTTTTGAATATGTTTAAAATGGTTGATTGAAAGTCTTTGTCTAGTAAGTCCATTATCTGATCTTTCTCAGAGACAGTTTCTATTGGCTACATTTTTTTATTTGTATAATCTGTATTTTCTTGTTTCTTTGAATATCTCATATTTTTTTGTTGAAAACTGGACATTTAAAATAATATAATGTGGCAACAATAAAAATCAGATTCTTCCCCTCCCCCAAGGTCTCTTTTGATGCTGCTTGGTGTTGGTAGTTGTTTATTTTAGAGGATTTTCTGAAATAATTCTGTAAATTCTGTATTCTTTGTCATGTGTATCCTCTGAAGCCTCTGCGGAGTTAGCCTAGCAGTCAGGTAATTAGTTGACAGAGATTTTCTTAAATGCCTGGAACCAACATGTCTTTGCCAAGGGACTCTGAATTCATATTGGGGTTTGTCTCCAACATTCAGCCAGGCAGTTCACAACTCTACCTTAAGTTTCACTTCCTACTTGTACAAAGCCTCAAGTTTAGTCAGTGGTGAGAGTTTAAGAGCTTCTAAGGTCTTTCCTGGCCATGCACCCAAACTTATGAACGTGCACGGCCTCCTAGACTCCTAGGAACATGTCAGAACATTCCAAGCCCTAGCAGATATTATAATCCTCAGATTTTCCTTTTAAATTTTTTGTAGTCTATTATTTATTTATTTACTTTTTACCTCAACTGCTGTCCACCACAACAGGCAGCTGTAATGTTGAAAAATTGCCTCTTATTATTTTAAACAAATGCCTCCAGGAAACAGGCTGTTTGCATGAGGCAAGCTCTGAGTCAGATCAAATAAAGATAGCTTTGAGTGGATCTTCCATAGAACCACCAAGCAGTTTGAATAATGACAGTTCTCTGAGGATGAGGCTCTGAAGGAGCTTCAGCCCCATTCTGCCCCCTCCACGAGGCTATGAGGCTGCTGGTTTTTACGGTGGTTGCAGGGTTTTGGTTTTCAAGGTTATCATGGAGCTTGGAGGAGGTGAAGATGCAAATAGGACAAATTAAAATGCCACATAATTCACTGTTCTTACTGAAGTTGTCTTTGTTTTTTGGTTTTTTTTTTTTTGCTTAAACTCTCCTTTCATTGTTGCAAACTTTTGGTTAATTTTCAAAGTTTTAAGAAAAGTTGATCCTGACAATTATGCCAGTGTTCTCATTCTTTTATTGAAGAGTAGATTTTTGGAGATTCTTATTCCACCATTTTTGCTGATGTCACTCCTTCTAATTGTTTTAAAGTCAAATTCTTTAGAGTCATCCTTCATGTCCGTCTTTCTCAACATCCTGTATCTTTACAAATCCTGTAGAGGCAAAAAATTTTCTACTTTCAAAATAATCCAGGGTGCCACCAATCATCACCACGTTTTCCTCTCTAATCACTCATTATTTTCCAACAACACAACCTCCTCATGTTTCCTAAGACTGCCAAGCATGGTCCTGCATTTTTCTACAGGTATGCACATTCCCTTACTTCCTTCAAATCATGGCTCAAATGACATCTCCTCAGAGATGCTCCTCTGACAACTCTACACCTCATACCCCATCACTCTATCCTTCTCATCTTGGTTTATATTTTCCTAGCACTTACCTGACACTATATTTACTCATATTTATTGTTTTTCTGCTCCCATTAGGACTGAAGCGACTTAGCAGCAGCAGCAGCATTAGGATGTTTAAGCTCATAAAGTTAGGGACTTTGTTATGGAGTTTATTGTTCTTTCTTTAGTGCCTAGAACAGTATCTAGCTCATGTTGGCAATCAATAAATTCTGATTGAAAGTATGTCATTATCTTTCATTTGCTTCTCCAGATCCACTCTGCACCTTTTTCTCAGTATCTAGTATGGACATTAGTGGACTCCTTTGCCCTCTGGATTCAGCCCATGCATAAGGAGGAGGGACATTTGGAACATGGAAGGACAACAGAGTCAGAATACCTATTTCACAGGCTCTTCCCTGCCAAATTGCTTCAGATTTACCCTATGCCTAGAGCTGAGATCACTATCTTTCCAATAACCACCACCTACTCTACCCTTTCCTATAACCACCACCTACCCTACCCTTTGGGCCTCAGTGTTATAACTACTGTTACTACCCTCAGGATATTGTACTATCTCTTATGGTTCCCCTTTTTCTATCAATATCTCTGTAAATAAACCCATCTCATATCATCCTAATTTAAAAGTAACATCTTTGTGTCCCTGCCTCATACAGAACAACTCTACAAAGTAGACATTATTACCATCCTCATTTTAAAGATGAGAACTCTTTAAATTTTAAAGATGAATCCCACAAAGATTAAGAAACTTGCCCAAGGTTACATAGCTAGTAAGTAACAGAGCTAGAATTTACCTTAGAAAAAAATATGGGAGAATATTTTTATGACAACACAATAGCGAATGAATCCTGTGGGTGTACTCATTGGAAAAGACCCTGATGCTGGGAAAGATTGAAGGCAGGAGAAGGGGACAGTAGAGGATGAGGTGGTTGGATGGCATCACTTACTCGAAGGATATGAGTTTGAGCAAGCTCCGGGAGTTGGTGATGGACAGGGAAGCCTGGTGTGCTGCAGTCCATGGGGTCGCAAAGAATCAGACGCAACTGAGCGACTGAACTGAACTGAAGTAACAGAGGCTGGGATTTACTTCAGAAAAAAATATGGGAGAATATTTTTACGACAACGTGATAGTGACTGAATCCTGTGTGTGTGCTGTTGCTTTAGTCATGTGTGACTCTTTGTGACCCTATGGGCTATAGCCTGCCAGGCTCCTCAGTCCATGGAATTCTCCAGACAAGAATACTGGAGTGGGTTGCCATGCCCTCCTCCAGGGGATCTTCCCAACCCAGGGATCGAACCTGAGTCTCCTGCATCTCCTGCACCGCAGGAGGATTCTTTACTGCTGAGCCACAGAGGAAACCCCAGGGAATGAATCCTGAAGAAAACTATGAAGCATACCCATAAAGTAAAAGACTAAAAAAACTTCAACTCTCTATATCAAAAGATACCAGAAACAAAGTAAAGAGATAAATCACAAGCTAAAAGATATTTGCACTCCACATAAAGGATTAGCATAGAGAAAATATAAAGAACTCCTAGAAATTAATTTTTAAAATTTTATTTTTTATTGCACTGGCTCTTTGTTGCTGCATATAGGCTTTCTCTAGTTGTGGTGAGCAGGGGGTACTCTTTCTCGAATCTTCTTATTGCGGTGGCTTCTCCTGTTGCAGAACACAAACTCTAGGGCATGTGGGTTTCAGTAGTTGTGACCTGTGGGCTCTGGCGTTTGGACTCAGAAGTTGTGGTACTCAGGCTTAAATTCTCTGCAGCTGTGGAATCACCCCATACCAGGGATCGGACCCATGTCCCCTGTGTTGGCAGGCAGATTCTTATCCACTGTGTCATGAAGGAAGTCCGTGGAAATTAGTTTTTTTTAAAAGCATAAACACCACAGTACAAAAATAGACTGGGCAAAGGATAAGAAGGGGAAAACAGAGGAGGAAACCCAAATGGATGCTAAACATTTAAAAATAATTTTCAATCTCTCTAATATCAGGGAAGTGAAAATTAAAATAATGAGATTCCATTTCATACTATTTGCCAGATGAAAACTTGGAGAAGTGCAATAAGTGTTGGTAAGAATATAGCTGGTGGGAATGCTTGGAATAACTACTTTGGAGAACAATTTGACAATATTTCATGAAGCTGAAGATACATATAGTCCATTACCTAGTATTTTCAGTTGGAGGAATCTTCCCTAGAGAAATATTTACTCTTGTGCACAAGGAGACATGCATGCTATGTTCACAGCTACACTGCTGGAAACTCTCTCTCAATGGGAAAATGGACTACCATAGAGCAGTTAAAATGAATGAATAACATTTACATTTACAAAGATGGGGGGTGCTTCCCAGGTGGCTCAGATGGTAAAGTACTGCCTGCAATGCGGGAGACCCACGATCATTCCCTGGGTCAGGAAGATCCCCTGGAAAAGAGAATGGCAACCCAATCCAGTATTCTTGCCTGGAGAATCCCATGGACAGAGGAGCCTGTTGGGCTACTATCCATGGGATCACAAAGAGTCGGACATGACTGAAGGACTAACACTTTCACTTACAAAGATGGACAAGTCTCAAAAACATGTTTTCGTTGAGTGAAAAAAGCAAGTTGAAAAAAAACACTGCTTAAAAAAATGTTGTTTATAACCATAAAATTTAAATGTGCTAAATGATATCATGTACAATTTATGTATGGTTTTTGGATATTTACATTTGTTATAAAAGTATAAAATTATACATGAATAATATACAATAACTTCTATAATGTGATTATGTGTGACTAAGAAGAAGGGGGGAAGAGCTGATAGGTAGAGTTGTGCCTGTATCTGGAATATTTTATGATTTATTAATATGTTTACTTTATATCAGTTTATATTCTTATTTGCATTTTAAATAGCCTTATTGAAGTCTAATTGACATAAAATAAACTATACATATTTAAATGATACAATTTGATAAATTTTTACAGATGTATACACCCATGAAACCACCACCACAAACAAGATAATAAACATAAAGATCATCCCCAGGGAATCCCTTGGCAGTCCAGTGGATAAGACCACTGCTTGGAACTGGGTTCCATCCCTGATCGGGGAACTAAGATTGAACAAGCCATGGAGTGCAGCCAAAAAATTAAAAAAGCAAACAAGAAAAAGATCACCCTCAAAAGTTTCACTCCCACTCATTCTCTGGCCACCATTGACCTTTCTATTAAGATAGATTAGCCTTCACTCTCTAGAATTCTTTTTTTAATTTTTTAATTTTTTTATTTTTCAGTGGGTTTTGTCATACATTGATATGAATCAGCCATAGAGCACTCTCTAGAATTCTATACAACAAAATCATATAGTATGTACTCTTTTTAAAAATCCAGCCTCTTTCACTCAGCATAATTGTTTTGAGATTCATCCATACTGGTGCATGTACCAGTAGTTCATTCTTTTTTATCGCTGAGCAGTATTCCATTATTTGGACACACTGCAGTTAGTGTACAAATCTTTCTGTGAACATATACTTTCATTTTCTTTGGGAAATACCTAGGAGTGGAATTGCTGAATCATATGTTAGATGTGATTTATTTTTTGAAATTTTCAAATTGTTTTCCAAATTGGATGTAACATTTTTCATTCCTGCCAGGAGTGTATAAAAGTTCCATTGACTCTAAGATGTGTGTGGTGGCAGCTCATTGTGGTTTTAATTTGCATTTCCCTAATGACTAGTGATGTTCATCATCTTTTCAAGAGTTTATTTGCTATTTACATGTCTTCTTGGTGAATTATCTGTTCATATTTTTTGCCAATTAAAAATATTAGGTTGTTTGGCTTCTTGAGTTATGAGGGTTATTTGCAATAGTTTACATACAAATCTTTCTTCAGCTATGTGTTTGGCAAATACTTCTCCCCAGTCTGTGGCTTGCCTTCCTTTTTTCTTTATAGTGACTTCTTAAAATTTTAATTAATTATTTTTTTGGCTGTGCTGGGTCCTCGTTGCTGCACAAGGGCTTTCTCTAGTTGTGGGAAGTGAGGGTTACTTTCTAGTTGCGGTGCTCAGGCTTCTCATTGTGGCGGCTTCTCTTCTGGGGCAGGGGCTCTAGAACATGTGGGCTTCAGTAGTTGTGGCACACGGGCTCAATATTTGAGGTTTGCGGGCTCCAGAGCACAGGCTCAATAGTTGAGGTCCGTAGGCTTAGTTGCCCCATGGTATGTGGAATTTTCCCAGATCAGGGATTGAACCCAGGTCCCCCCCTTTGGCAGATGGATTCTTAACCACTGGGCCACCATGGAAGCCCTACAGTGTCTTTTGAAGAACAAAAGATTTTAATTTTGATGAAATTCAATTTGTTGAATTTTGTCTGGTTAAATTTATGTGTCAGTTTGACTGGGACATAGGGTATCCAGATATTTGATTAAGCATTATTCTGGGTGTATCTGTTAGGTGTTTCTGGATGAGATTAATATTTGTATCAGTAGACTGAGTAAAGCAGATTGCCCTCCTCAGCGTGGGCAGGCTTCATCCAATCCACTAGAGGCCTGAATAAAACAAAGGTAGGGTAAGACAGAGGCTTCCCTGGTGGCTCAGATGGTAAAGAAGATACCCGGGTTTGATCCCTGGGTCAGAAAGATCCCCTGGAAAAGGAAATGGTACTCCAATATTCTTGCCTAGAAATCCATGGGCATAGGAGCCCGGCAGCTTACAGTCCTTGGGGTTGCAAAGAGTTGGACACAACTGAGCTCACACACACACACACACACACACACACACAGAGGATAAGGTAGAATTTGCTCTGTTTTCTGGATGGGATATCAGCCTTCCCCTGCACATGGACTAGAACTCACACCAGTGGCACTCCTGATTCTCACACCTTCAGACTTGGACTCGATCTTATGCCATTTGTTCTCCTGATTCTCAGGACTTTGAATTTGGAAACAAACCACACTATTGGACTGTGTCTCCAGTTTGCAGAAAGCAGATTGTGGGACAACCTCTACAATTGCATGAGCCAATTATTTATTTATTTATAATAAATCAACAAATAATCAAATTACTGGTACTAAATTATTTTAGTACATATTATAATAAATCTCATACATAAGGATGAAGGAGTTCTCTCGTGGCCTAATGGTTAGGATTCCAGGTGATCACTGCCATGGCCCTAATTCAGTCCCTGGTTGGGGAACTGAGAATCTGCAAGCTGTACAGCATAGGAAAAAAAAAAAAAAAATGTTAAGGATGAGTTCCGAATTGGTTCTGAGATTTCTGAAACTGACTCTCTAATTTGATTAGATTGATAGATGTTAGTGATTCTATTACTAATAGGAAAGTGAGCACTGACAGTTTGTGATGTCTGCTGTCAATAGGCATATGCAAAATATCTACATTAGATAGTCCTAATCAACTACTTACAAGAACCAAGGAGCAGGACCTCCCTGGTGGTCCAGTGGTTAAGACTCTGCACTTCCACTGCAGGGGGTGCAGGTTGGATCCCTGATTGGGGAATTTGGATCCTGTACACCATAGGACTTCCCAGGTGGCACAGGGGTAAAGAATCCACTTGCCAGTGCAGGAGATACACGAAACATGGATGGGATCCCTGGATTGGGAAGCTTCCCTGGAGGAGAAAATGGCAACTCACTCCAGTATTCTTGCCTGGAGAATCCCATGGAGAGAGGAGTCAGATGGACTACAGCCCATGGGGTCCCAAAGAGTCAGACATGACTGAGCACACACACACAACAATAAGATCCCATATGCACAGCCTGACTGAAAAAGAAAGAGTGAAAGAAGAAGCTGGTTGACTGTGTATGTGACACCTCAAACATTTTTTATTATGATTTAACAATTTTTATTACTGCAGTATTATTGTTTTACAATGCTTTCTTAGTTTCTGCTGTATGACAAAGTAAATTAATCATCTGTATACATATATCCCTCCCCTCTTGAACCTCCTTCCCACCTCCCCCATCCCACCTTAAGAGGGTGGGATGCACCACAGAGCACCGAGCTGTGTTCCCTGTACTATACAGCAGTTTCTCCACTAGCTGTCTATTTTACACATGGCAAACATTTCAAGAAAACTAACAAATATAATGAAGTTGCCTGATTGCTCCTGCTACTGGACAACGTGGAAAGAAAAGGATGAGCTCAGAGATTTAAGTTTTCAGTTCAATCACCGCATATAATACTGAAAGTTTCTGTGTGTACCCTAAAGGAGACCCTTATGTCTCAGAGAAGCTGGGTTGAGACTGCTGAAAATCAAATCCAGAATTTCTTTCTGTGACTAACTGAATTACAACTCAAGTTGGATTCCCAGCTTTGCAGAGTATCTGTTGTTAAAGTGGGGCATTGATTGGGAGAGAATGGGGTCCTTTAAGATGGGATGGGGGTCTGTGGGAAAAACCTGATGAAGGTAAGGATATTGAGCCCTTAAACTCTAATGAGTCTTCTTTGCCAGTGAAGAGACCTCCCCACCCCCAGCAGAAGTGGCTTCCCACACACAGTGGTATTGGTCTTCCAATGGAATGTAGGGGGCTAATCCTACATTGCCTGAGGAAACTGTAATGATTGCTCCTGAGGCATTCGCCATGTAAGACGAGGCTGACTCCTCAAGACTCACTGTCATGCTCTTTACTTCTGGACTGTAACTAAACTCAAGTCCTAGCAGACCCCTGCAGATGAGGTAACAAGTGGACCCATGAGGAGATGTGTTATATTCCAGAAGAACTACTTGAATTTTTTGGTTTAGGCAGACAGAAAGCTAGGAACTACATATACCAATGGTGTGGGATAATGGTGGAAGGAATCTACAGTTGGATCAGGCCAAATTTATTGACAGGGCCACACTAACCAGAGAGTCTGCATTTAATGTTGCAGCAAGGGGAATTAGAAAGGATTATAACAAATTCTTTGGTTTTTGTCTAAAATATGGACCAAAAGATGACCCACAGTGAGCAAATTAGAATAACCAGATATGCCTTAGTTTAATGTAGAGAAAGAGATTCAAAGGCTTAGGGAAACTGGAATATTAGATTGAATTTGTCATTTAAGACTTGTCCATAGTGGGAGGATCCAGAAGACATACATTTAAAAAAAATTGTTTATTTATTTGGCTGTGCCATGTCCCAATTGTGGCACTCAAGATCCTCCATTGTGGCGCTTGAAATCTCCAGTTGCAGCCCACAGGCTTGGTGGTTGTGGAGTGTGGGCTTAGTTGCTCTGTGGCTTGTGGATCTTAGTTCCTCAACAGGGATCGAACCTGTGTCTCTTGCACTGTGAGGCAGATTCTCAACCACTGAACCACCAGAGTAGTCCCCAGATGACAGATCTTTCAACAATACTATGAGAAATTTGTGAAGGGAGCCCCAGAATCCTTGGAATCTGTGATCACTCTTCTCTGTAGGCCAGACCTTACAGTGGGCATTGCAGTCACTGAACTGGGAAACCTAGATATGGTGGGAGTAATTGGATCTCAGGGTGGCAGGGGCCAAGTGGCAGCACTCAACACCAAAGGCAAGGTAGGCATAGTTACCATAGTGAATAGCAGAGTCAAAGCAGCAGTCTGAATAGTCTGACTCTCATAGACCTATGGCATTGGCTAGTTGATCATGGCATTCCTAGAAGTGAAATAGATAAGAAGCCTACTAAATTTCCTACTTGAGCTGTATAAAGAGAAAAGTTCTAGGTTAGGCAAACAAGACATAACCTGGAGATCCTGAAAACAGAGAGTCATTGCCCTTCAATCAATTCCCACACTTGAGCTACTTTACAGACTTGGGACCACTCGAATGAAGGGGAGGATTGGTTCCTGCCCTTGAGGAAGCACCCTGGTACACTATCAAAAATTTCATACTGTTAATCTTTCTCTCATCCTTCCCCAAAGAGACCTAAAGCCTTTTACCAGGAGGACTGCACTGGGGAAAAGAAAATAATCAGACCTTTCAGGGACTACTGTGCCTTGACTGAATTGACATTAATTTCAAGAAACTCAACTCAAACACAAACATTACTGTGGCCAACCAGTCAGAGTAGGAAGTTAGGTGATCAATGGGGATTTAGCTTAGGTCCTTCTCACAGTAGGCCCAGTGTTTCCCCAAACCCATCCAGTGCTTATTTACCCAGTTCCAGGATGCATTATCCCATAAAACTTGCCAATTTGGTCTGTGCAGAAGACAGATGGATCTTGGAAAATGACAATGGATAGGATTAACCCAGTGATCCCTCCAATTGTACCTGCAGGAGGAGTTGTAGTTTCATTGCCTTAGCAAATTAACACACAACTCTTAATCTGGGAAATGTCTTTTTCTCTATCAACAAAGCCTCCCAGAAGCTGTTTGCTTTAACTTGGCAAGGCCAGTGATACACTTTCACTGTGCTACCTCAGGGGTATATTAACTCTCCAGTGCTATGTCTTAATTTGGTTCACAGGGATCTTGAAGGTCATTTGTTTCCACAAGGCATCACACTGGTTCATTTCATCATTGACAGAATGTTTACAGACGTAGTGAGCAAGAGGTAGCAACTACTCTAGATTTATTGTGAGACATGTGCATGGCAGAGGGTGGGAAATAAATCTGACAATTCGGGAGTCTTCTACCTCAGTGAAATTTCTAGGGATCCAGTGGTGTGGTACATATCAAGATTTCCATTCCAAGATGAAGGGTAAGTTGTCGCATCTGGCCTCTCCTGCAACCAATAAAGAGGAACGATGCTTAGTGTGGGCCTCTTTGAATTTTGGAGGCAACATATTTCTCCTTTGGATGTGTTCCAAAGTGACTCGAAAGCTGCTAGTTTGGAGGGAGAGGCCCAGAACCCAAGAAGGCTCCGCAACAGGTCTTGTGCAAAAGCTGCTCTCCCACTCGGCCACATGATCTAGCAGACCCAACGGTGCTTGATGTGTCAGTTGCGTATATGCTCTTTGGAGTTTTTGGCAGGCTCCTTTTGGTGAATTGCATCATAGCACCTTAGAACTTTGGAGCAAAGCCCTGCCATCTCTGCAGATAAATCCTCTTTTCGAGAAAGTTTTTGGTTCGCTATTGGACCTTACCAGAGACTGAGTCCTTATCACTGAGCAACCAAGTTACCATGTAACCTCAGCTGCCCAGCATCATGAACTGGGTGTTATCTGGCCCACTAAGTGAGAAAGTTGTGGGTGTACAACAGTGCTCTATTGTCAGATGGAAGTAGTAGATATGAGATTGGGCTTGACCAGGCCTTGAGGGCACAGTAAGTTATATGAAGTGGCCCAAATGCCCATGATCCCCACTCCTGCTACACTGCCATCTCTCTCCCAGCCTGAAACTACGGCCTCATCCAGAGTACCCTGTGATCACTTGACAAAGGAAAAGATGTAGGCCTGATTTACAGATAGTTCTATGTGATATGCAGGTATTAGGCTGCAGTAGACAGTGGCAGTATTACAGCCCCTTTCAGGAACATTTTTGAAGGACATTGGAGAAAGGAAATCCTCCCAGTGGGTAGAACTCAAAGCAGTATACCTGGTTGCTCCCTATGCTTGAAAGAAGAAATGGCCAGGCATATGATTATATACCGATTTATGGGCTGTGGTTAGTGGTTTGGCCAGGTGGTCAGGGACTTGGAAGGAACATGAGTGGAAAACTGGGGACAAGGAAATTTAGGGAAGAAGTACGTGCACAGGAAAATCCCTGGCAGTCCAGTGGTTAGGACTCAGTGCTTTCACTGCCGTGGGCCCGGGTTCAATCCCTGGTCAGGGAACTAAAAATCCTGCAAGCCATGTGGCCCAATCAAAAAAATTAAAACAACAACAAAAAAAAAAAAAAGAAAGAAAGAAAAACAAAGTTATGTATTCAGACTTCTTTGAATAGGCAGAAAAAAAGTTGAAATATCTGTGCACATTGTGAAAGGTCACCAAAGGATGACCTCAGCAGAGAAGGATTTTAATAATTCTGTGGATATCGGCCAGCCTCCTTCCCAAGTTGCTCCTGTTATTACTCAATGGGCTCATGAACAAAGTGGCCATGGTGGCAGGGATGGAGGTTATGCATGGGTTCAACAACATGAACTTCCATTCACCAAAGCCAACCTGATACAGCCATTGCTGAGCACCCATTATGGCACCGTTCCTCAGGGTGATCAGCCAGATATCTGGTGGTAGGTTGAATACACTGGACAATGGAAGGGGCAGCATTTTGTTTTTACTGGAATAGACACTCTGGGTATGAATTTTTCCTTCCTTGCATACAATGCTTCTGCCCAAACTACCATCCATGGATTTATGGAATGTTTAATCCACTATTGTGGGATTCCATACAGTATTGCTTCTGATCAAGGAACTCATTTCCCAGTAGAATAAGTGCAGCAATGGGTTCATGCTCATGGAATTCACTGATCTTACCATGTTCTCTACCATCTAAAAGCAGTTGGTTTGATAGAACAGTGAGACTCAGTTATAGTCTGCTGGGTGGCAACATCTGATTATTTTTGCTAATGTATTAGGTTGGCCAAAAAGGTCTTATGGAAAAAATCGAATGAACTTTTGGCCAATCCAATGTAAGAATAGTTGATTTTTGCATGTTGATCTTATATCATGTGAACCTCACTAATTTCTTAAGTCTAATGGTTTTTTGGTAGAGTCCATAGGATTTCCTGTAAAAGTAATCATGTTACCTATGCAAAATGACAGTTTTACTTTTTTTCTGAAATGTATGCTTTTTATTTCTTTTTCTTTATGCACCGACTAGAATCTTGTGTATGATACTGAGTACAAATGGTGAGAGCAGTGAAAAGTGAAAGTCGCTCAGTTGTGTCTGACTCTTTGTAACCCCATGGTCTATACAGTCCGTGGAATTCTCCAGGCCAGAATAATGGAGTGGGTAGCATTTCCCTTCTCCAGGGGATCTTCCCAACCTACGGATCGAACCCAGGTCTCCTGGATTGCAGGCGAATTCTTTACCAGCTGAGCCACCAGGGAAGCCTGGTGAGAGCAGACATCTCTATAATTCTTGGTACATTTCTATATGTTTTAAATGATTCACATTTGAAATTAAATGTCAAATTCAAAGGACATTTAGAACATCAGTTCCATTGTAATTCCTGACAAAAATGCATAATCTGAATAGAATCATGAGGAAGTATCAGACGTACTTGATTGTGGAACATTCTACAAAAAACTATCCTATAATCTTCAAAAGTGATATTCTAAATTAAATGTCAAAATTAAAGGAAAAACACAAGAATAGTAAAAGAAGTGATGTTCTAAATTAAATGTCAAAATTAAGGGAAAAACACAAGAATGGTACAAATAACTTTTTCCCCCCTGAACCATTTGAGACATGATGTCTCATCAGCTCTGAATACTTCAGTGTCTGATTCCTATCAAGTAGGGTATTCTCCTACACAGCCACAATAGAGCCATCAGAATCTGGAAATTGATATTTGATATACTACTACCATATAACCCACAGACCCTGCTCAAGTTTTGCCAGTTGTCCAAAAAACATTCCTCAGTGCAAAAGGATTCCCTTTTTTTGTGTGTGCTACTGAGGTAGCACAGTGCAAAAGGGTTATGTGTTGCATTTATTCTCTTTCAATATAGAACTTGTCTTGGTCTTTTCTTGATTTTCATGACCTTGACACTTTTGAAGATTATAGGAGTTTTTTGTAGAATGTTCTTCAGTCAAGTATGTCTGATATTTCCTCATGATTCTATTCAGATTATGCATTTTTGTCAGGAGTTACAATGGAAGTGATGTTCTAATTGCATTCTAGTAGCCTGTATATTATTTTGTTTGGTCCCATTAATGGTAATGTTAGTAACTTTCATCCCTTATGGTGATGTCTTCCAGATTTCTCCACTGTAAAATTATTCTTTTCCCTTTTGTAATTAATCAGTATTGTGTGGGAAAGTACTTTGAGAGTATGGAAATATCCTACCCCTCATCAAATTTTCATTTGGTTTAGTATTCATTGGTGTTTTGTGGCTTAATCATTACTGATAGCTTCTAAATGGCATTTTCTAACTTCATCATTGCTTCTACATTAATTAGTTGTCATTTTACTGAGAAAAGCTTTTTCTTCTTTCCTTCTGTTTATTAATTATTACTATCAGAATGACTCACAGATTCCTGTTTTATTCAGTGGATCTTTTACTGTTATTATTTAGTTTGATGTTCAAATTATCACAAATTTGGCCAGTGGGAGCCCCTTCAAACTCTTTTTTTTTTCTTTAACTTTTTAAAAATTTGGAATAGTTGCTTTAAAGCTCTCTTTTACGTCCTTTTGAAATGATGTCCCCACCATTTTTTTGAATTATAATTGACTCACAATATTATATTAGAGGTGTGCAACATAGTGACTTGATATTTTTGTATACTGCAAAATGATCACCCTGATAAGTCTTGTTGCCATCTGTTACCATACAAAGTTATTACAATAGCATTGACTACTCCCTATGCTGTACATCACCTCTCTGACTGATTTCATAAGTGACACATCCCCATTATTATTTGAGCATTCCACATTTTGTCCTGGCACAACCACATATTTCAGGTTCATCTTGTAGTTCCCCTCCTCAGACCCTGAAACAACCATTTTCCCCTGGAGCAATGGTTCTTTTCAGTGGAGAACTAGTATTTAGAAACCATAGATCAATACTTTGGGGTATCATTATTCCCAAGTCCTCTCAGTGAACTGAATTGGGGGGAAATGGGTGTATGTGTGTGTGTGCTAAATTGCTTCAGTTGTGTCCGACTCTTTGCAACCCGATGGACTGTAGCCCGCTAGGCTCCTCTGTCCACGGAACTCTCCAGGCAAGAATACTGGAGTGGGTTGCCGTGCCCTACTTCCAGGGTATCTTCCTGACCCAGGGATCTAACTGGTGTCTCTTATGTCTCCTGCATTGGCAGGTGGGTTCTTTACCACTGGAGCCACCTGGGAATATTTTTTGTGTATGCATTTTACACAGATACCTCTAATTTTAACCTAATGTTACAGGGTTCATTTTGATTTTCTTTTTTTCCACAACTGAGACTTTTATCTGGCAGAAGAAACCTGGCTCCCTTTGTCCTCAATATATTTATTTGACCAACCCCACTTATATATTACCATTTTTCTGTTGCTGTTGCTGCCTGTCCCTCTCCCCAACCACAGATGCCTGCTTAAGCTCCAACACTCCATGTCAGGCTCCCACCTTGGTTTCCAAACATGGAATCGGAACCCTCCTTACCCTCTTCAGGCTCTAACATACTGCAATGAGCCACTGCTGCTACTCATTCTAGCTGGACTTCTACATTCCCCACCTAATGGCTTTTAGACTGAATTATTCAGGAAGGAAGTAAGCAGAAAGGAAGGAAAGTAAGAAGATAGGCAGGCTCATAATTATTTCTTAACTAAGGGGAAAAAAAGCCTCCAATCATTTTGGTTGCTGATTGTCATTCACAGGAGTCTTGATGGCTGCTCTTTTACTTGTGGCCAAAAGAAAATGAGGTTTTATTAAACTGGGTATGGTTAATCATATGTCCATGATATTTTTAATGATTTACATAGTTATAGCCTAAAGAACTATGTTTCAGATTACCAGATATGCAAATTTAGGAGACAAAATAATAGAATAGTTGGATCCAAGAGAGCTACCACTCAGTACTACTCTTTCATCTTTGACTAAGCTCTGAAGTACAGGATTCTATTCTAGCTGAAGACTACGCCTCAGACACTTATAGATAAGCCACGCTCTGCAGCTTTTGTTATACTGAGTCAGTTTTAAGATTTGAGAATTATCTTAGATGGGAGATGTCAGATCTGGACCAATAATGGATGATAAATATTTCACACTGATTCAGGAAGGCAGCAGTGCAAAAGAGCATGGGCTCTGAACCCACACTGGGTTCCAATCTGCCTTCTCATATTTACCAGTAGTGGAATCTTGCAAAAACTGCTCAGCCTCTTTTTTTTTTTTTAAATTATATTGCTCAGCCTCTTTAGGCCTCAACATCTTCATTTCTAAAATGGAAATTCTATATCATAGGGTTGTTTAAGCAGATTAAGCAATACCCTTAAAACAGTGTCTGGCACTAGAAGTGGATTTGCCTTGAAAACTAGACATTTAAGTTTCAGGGAATCTCACTTGTACAGGCTACCTCCATGGCCCTGCACTTAATTCTATATTTATAATTTTTTTCTTTTTCTTAAAGAGAATCCCCAAATTGTATAAACTGCAGGCCCTACTCAACTGGGTCTGCTCCTGTCTGGCACATAGTAAGTACTTGGTAAATAGTTTTTAGTTTTTACTACTTACATCTAATTTTACTACTTACATCTAATTTTACTACTTACATCCTTTATGGTATTTTTATTTTCAATTTTGTGTATGTGTGTTTTTGTTTTAAAGTTGCCCGAAGAGATTTAGCATGCACCTTGTAGAAAGATAAACTGTAAGATAATCCATAATATAGGATATTTCTTTCATTCATTCATCCATTAAAAAAATATTTATTGAGTGGCTACTGTATCATAGATGCTCACAGTCTTGGGGCCAAGACAGACATGTACATATATAATGATAGTATGAATAGTAAGTACTATAATAAATATATATGCAGACACAAAGAGGGACAACAAACTCTAGAGTTAGATCACAAACTTGGGCTTTTGACTGAGATATTTTAGTGGATAAATATGAGATTTGGAGGGTGGAGGATTAAACATATTCAAAGGACTTAATTCCTTCACCGAATAAATATTTATCAAGAATCTGTATTATGGCAGGTACTGTTCTGAATTCTGAAGATACAGTGATAAACGAGTAGGGGAAGAGCTAGGCTTTTGTGGAGCTTACACTCCAGTGGTGGGGGCGCCAAGGAGGGTAATGTGACAGTGTTACACAGAGTGTGAGTGCGTGTCCATTCTAAACTGAAAATGGTAAGAGAAGGTCTCTCTGAGGAGAAAACATTTAAGGTGAGGATTGAACGACAAGAAGGAGTCAGACATGAAAAGACGGGGAGAGAAAGGGGCACTCAAATGCAAGAGTTGCTGGTCGCAAGACCTGGAATAGCCAAAACACTTTTGAAAAAGAAACAAAGTTAGAGGACTCACACAACCTGATTTAGAGATTTATTATAGGGACTTCCCGGTGGTCCAGGGATTAAGAATCCGCCTTGCAATGCAGGGTACTCAGGTTCAATCCTTGGTGTGGGAACTAAGATCCCACATACCGTGGAGCAACTAAGCCTGTGCAGCACAGCTAGAGAAGCCTGTGTGACACAACTACAGAGTCCGTGAGCCACAACGGAAGATCCCACGTGGTGCAGGACTGACAACTCATACCTTGCACCACATAAAAAAGTCAACTTGAAATGGGTGATAGACCTAAATATGAAACCCAAAACTATAAAACTTCTATGAGAAAATATAACTGAAGTCTTTATAATTTTGGCTTAAGCAGAGATTTCTTATCTAGGGCACAAATACCACAAACCATTAAAAAATTGATAAATTTTGGACTTCATCAAAAGTAAAAACTTCTGTCTTCTGAAAGATTCTGTTTAAAATATGAAAAAAAAACCAGCCAGGGATGGGGAGAAAACGTATGAAAAACATATACCTGATAGAGACTGCTATCCAGAATACAAAAAGAACTCTCAAAACTCAGAAGAAAACAATCTAATTTTTTAAATGGGCAAAAGGTTTGAATAGACATTTCACCCAAAGATTCTGAACATCGTTAGACTTTAAGGAAATGCAAATTAAACCACTGTGCCGTATTACCATATACCCATTAGAATGGCTAAAATTAAAGACAGATAATACGAAATGCTGGGGAGGGTGAGGAGCCACTGGAACCCAAACACTGCTGACAAGAGTGTAAAATGACATACTCCCTTTGGAAAACAGTTTGACAGTTTCTTATAAAGTTTCACATACACTTACCATATAACCCAGAAATCCCACTTCTGGTTATTTACCCAAGAGGAATAAAAATATATGCCCACATAAATACTTATACATGAATGCCTGTGGCAGACTTATTTTAATAGCTCAAAACTGGAAATTACCTAAATGGCTATCAACTGGTGAATATATACATAAATTATAGTACATCTATATAATGAAATACTACTCAGCAACAAAAAGGAATAATACATGCAACAACATGGATGACTCTCAAAAGCATTTTGTGAAGGGAAAGCGAACAGACACAAAACCCTACATGCTGCGTGATACCATTTAGTGGCATTCTGGAAAAGACAAAACCATAGGGATAAGAATCAACTCGGTGGTTGCTTGAGGCTGTGGTGATGATGGAGCGGAATGACTACAGAGGGGCATAAGAGATGTTGAGATCATAGAAATGCACAAATCTCAACTGCAATGATTGTATTACTATACACATCACCAAAACTCAGCACTTTTAAAAATGGTAAACTTTATAAAAATAAGTGAAAAAATAATAATAACAACAAACAAACAAAAAATGGTGAACTTTATTGTACTTTATTGAAGGTAAATTCCTTACTTACTGAATTAAAAAATAATCACCTATAGGAATAAGTGTAGTTTTAAAACGTGTCCACAAATTCTACACCTGATCTTAGTCAGAAGGCTGAGAACTGATTATCTACAAATTCTTTGACATGCCTCACTTCTCCTTTAGTGTAGTCTGCACTGACTTAGGGACACACTGCTAAGAAACAAATGATGGCAGACTGACAGTGTGTGACTTCTGAGAAACAGCCATAGTACCATCTTGTAAGGACCTTGACCACATGATAAGAACCTGAGACCTTTTGCTAACAACCATTGAGGTGAGACATCTTGGAGTTAGATCCTTGAACCCCAATCCTTGAGTCAACAGGGGCCCTGGCCAATTTCTTGTCTGCAACCTCATGAGAAATCCTGAGTCAAAAGCAACTAGCTAAGCCAGTTCTGAATTCCTGATCCACAGAAACTGTGAGATAATAGATATTTGTTGTTTTAAGCCAGTAAGTCTGGGGTAATTTGTTACACAATTGTAAATAGATTATTGAGATGAGAGGAGTAATCTGAGGTAAAGTTGGAGAGGTAGATAGAGACAAGATCTTGTAAAAACATAACAGGCATTGTGACAACTTCAGATTTGATTCTAAGTCAAATGGTAAGCCACTAATGGTGTTGTTCAGAAGAATATGAATCATGATTTCAGAACTGTGATTATAAATCACAAAGAATACAAATCACAATACCAATATCAATTTCACTTTCAGTAATCATTTCACTATGGAGTGGTCAAGAATGAAGGCAGGGAGACCGTTAGGGGGTCATTTTGGTAGTACAGATAAGAGATGATGGTGGCTGAGACTAGGGTGGTGACAGTGGAGATGGATGTATAGAGTGAAGGAAGTAGAGGAATCAAAGATGAGCCTAACCTCCCTGGTAGTCCAGTGGTTAAGACTCCACACTCTCAGTGCAGGGGGCACAGGTATGATGCCCAGGATGGTGAACTAAAATCCCACATGCAGTGCAGTGCAGCCGAAAAAGTATTTAAAAATAAAGTGAGCCTACAGTTGTTGTTTTTTTTTGTCTGAATAGTTGAAATGATGATAACTGCAAAAAGGGACATATTGGTAGAGGTGATGAATGAAGTCAAGAACTGAAGGGGTGTATAAGCATAACATATTTGAGAAACAGCAAACAGGTCAATATGGTTGGAGTTTATGGTGATTGGATAGGAAGAGAGAGTGATGAGAAAGTAGGCTTATAAGACAAGCATCAAAGAAAAGAAAGACCTTCTTTATCACCGTAAAATGTCTGGTCCTTATTCAGTTAGTCACTGGGAGTCACTAAAAGATTTTTAAGTAAGAGAATGATTGATCAAATCTACACATTAGAGAGATTACCAGCAGCAGCCATATAGAGTTTGGATCAAAGATGAGAGATAATGGAAAGCAGAAGACATTTTGAGTAACTTTCTGATTTTTAGGTGGCAGCATATTACAGCAGAAAGAACACAAATGACTTTGGAATCAGAGGGACCCAAGTTCAAATCTTGGCATGGGAAGTTACCATCTATTACGGCTTGAACTGTGTCCTCCTCCAAATTCATATGTCAAAGTCCTAACCCCCAGTACCTCAGAGATGACCTTTTTAGTCAATAGAGTCACTGTAGATGTAATTAGTTAAAGTAAGTTCATACTGCAGTAACACAGGCTCCTACTTCAATATGACTGGTGTCCTTATAAAAAAGGGGAAATTTGGTCATAGACATGCCATCTAAATATGAAAGCATAGATCTACAGGTCAAGGAATACCAAAAATTACCAGCAAACCACTAGAAGATAGGGGAGATGCATCGAACAGACTCTGCCTCATAGTCCTCGGAAGGAACCAACTCTGCCAACACCCAGATCTTAGATTTTTAGCCTTCAGAACTGTGAGAGAATCCATTTCTGTCAAGCCACTCAGTTTGTGGTACTTTGTTACGGCAGACCTAGCAAACTAATACACCATCTGTGTGACTTGGGCAAATTATTTTATTTTGCTAATCCCCAGTATCCTAATCTGTAAAATAGGGGCAATTGTATCTACCTGATAAAATGGTCACAGAGATTAAATGATATGGGGTTTGTAGAACACCTAGCACTGAATAGATACTATTTTACATTTGTGCGACACTAATGCTATCCGCCGGCAATGCAGGAGACCCTGGTTTGATTCCTGGGAAGATCCCCTGGAGAAGGAATAGGCTACCCACTCTAGTATTCTTGGGTTTCCCTGGTGGCTCAGATGGTAAAGAATCCGCCTGCAATGCAGGAGACCTGGGTTCGGTCCCTGGGCTGGAACGATCCCCTGGAGAAGGGCATGACAACCCATTCCAGTATTCTTGCCTGGAGAATCCCCATGGACAGAGGTGCCTGGCAGGCTACAGCCCACAGGGTCACGAAGAGTTGGACACGACAGAGCAGCTAAGCTTTCTTTCAATGCTACTCACTGGGCATCCCTGGTGGCTCAGTGGTAAAGGCCACCTGCAGTGCAGGAGACACAGAGACACAGGTTTTATCCCTGGGTGGGGAAGATCCCCTGGAGAAAGAAATGGCAAACCCACTCCAGTATCGTCACCTAGGAAAACCCATGGACAGAGAAGTCTGGTGGGCTACAGTTCTTGGGGTTGCAAAGAGTTGGACATGACTGAGCGACTGAACAACAATGCTATCCAAGGAAAATGGGACATTTCTGGACATTTTGGGAAAGACTGACTACAACTATAAGGGGCATGTGCAATACAACCTAAAAGGAACAGGTTGGAGAAGATGATCTTGGAATCCTTATTTCTTGTTGGACTCCTTAGAAAGGAGCCCTGGGATTGTCTTGCATTCTGTGAAAATGTAGCTTCTTTGGGAACACTAGTACAAGAACAAAAAAAAAACACCCTCAAAGGCAGGAAGGTTGAGGTTAACTAACATCCTGTGCTGTGGTAACGTTGGGAAGGAAAGAAGTGGACAAAGCTGGAGAAGAATGGGCCAGATGCCTTAAGCCTCCAGGTTTCCCAGCTCACTTCCTTAGGTGAAAGATTTAGGCTGGGGGTTGTCCTCTTCTCAGCTCCATAAGGGAAACCTAACAGAGGCCTCACCAGTCTCTGGAACGCCTAGTCCTTTCAAGCAGGGAGTCTCTTGCCAAAGCAAACAATCTCAGCTCTACGATTGTGCTCTGGCTGGGGTCGGGGAGAACAAAGATCTCTTTCTTTGCTCCCCAACTCTATGGCTCCAGCCAAAGGCACTGTTTACACAGTCTTCCCTGGTGAAGAATTTGTTCCGTTTCTCTCTAGGTTACAGTTGGAAAAGATTGACTCCCTCCTTGCCTGATCCTTTTCCCTAGACCCCTGGCCAAGAAAGGTGTCCGACACCTGAAGCCTTCCACCCTCAGAAAAGATGTCAGCCCACAGGAGTAACTCCAGACCCTTTTGTGACGTGACAGAGAACCTTACAGTTTTGGTGGCGGAAAGCCTGTCTGGCTGGGAAAGGGAGACTGGCTGGAGCAATCAAGAGCCTAACGTCTCCATTCCAATTCTGTTTATCCTCTCTCTCTCACTCCCCAGGGATTCCTAGGCTGTCCCAGGTCCATATCTAGGAGTGAATCAAACAGACAAAATCCAAGGCAGACTTGGGTTCTTTCTTTGAAAGGATATTAACGTGGGTAGGATGAAAACAATGTTTTTTAGCAGGAAAATTTTCTGTGGTCTTTAGTTTACTAACTCCAACAGCATATATGTTTCCCTCCAGCCCCCAAAACAAAAGCAAGAAGGAGAAAAGGAAGCCCCAGAGTGGTGGAGTCTAATTTTAGCCCTGGCAGAGAGTCCTAGTGTTAAATTACTCCTGGTAAATTGGTAACTAAGAAACAGAAGAGATAAAGACAATTTACAAGATCTAGGTCTCCACAAGAGTTTTTTTTTTTTTTTTTTTTTTGGCTGTCCTGGGTCTTAGGTGTGGTAGGAAGGATCTTCGATCTTTAGTTACAGCAATGTAAACTCCTGGTCTTGGCAAGTGGGATCTAGTTCCTTGATCAGGGATCAAACCCAGGTCCCCTGCATTGGGGACTCAGAATCGTACCCATTGGACCACCAGGGAAATTCCCTTCAGCAAGAATTTTAAAATCTAATTTCATTTATTTCTATGTCATCTCTAGGAGGCATATCTCAAGAAAATGTGCCTCTCATTTCACAAAAGGGAAGGAGTTGAGGCACGAGAAGAATTAACCAAAAGTGACTTGAATCCAGGATTGCGGGACTTTCAATCTGGTCAACTCCATAGCCTAAGCTGTTTTTGAAAATTTTATGAGTTTTTGCATTGTACAGATTTTCCCTGAGCTAAATCCCCATTGACTATCCTCCTGTTGTTGAGGGAGTTATGGGCTAGGTGTTTGTTAACCTTTGCAGCTGTGTTTTGGAAACTTAAAAGTCCTTGCTCCAGATATTGGAAGAAGTGGATCAAAAAGCCTTAGGGGTGCAATGGGGATGGAAATCTGTTAGGCATAGATATCATCCCACAACATACATACAAACACCACCCCCACCACCACCCTCCCCAGCAAGATCTACAGAGTTGGTTTCTCTAAAAGCAGCAGCGCAGTTCCTGGAAGGTTCTAATCCACAATAGTTAAAAAAATATCTATCTTGGGGTAAGAACTGAGCCAAACAGCTAAACTGAGCCTACCCAGAAGGCCAGAAAGTTACCCAGCAGTGGATAAAATGAACATAAGGGTAGGCAAATGCTACCTATCTGCAAGCTAACCACAGAGATGATAATTATAAGAAAAACAGATCAATTTCCTTCACTGAGAAATCTAAAAAAACTGTCCAGATTCATCTTTCCCTCTCCTTCAATGATATCCTGGCCCCCACACCTTGTGGTGTGGCACAATGCAAGGAGCTCTGGTCATGTGTTTCTACTCTGTTCTATCAGTTTTCACCTAGGTAACCTCTAGAACAAAGTCATCATTCTTGAATCTGAATCTTAGTTTTCTCACTTGTTAAAACCGGAGAAAAATACCTACCTCACACAAATGATATAGCTATAGTAAAAATAGCTATAGGCATATAATTTTTGCTTATATGTCTTTCCTGGAGTTCCTTGGTGGTCCAGTGATTAAGACTTCATGCTTCCACCCAAGCAGGCACAGATTTGATCCCTGGTCAGGGAACTAAGATCCTGCATGCCACATGGTCTTGTCAAAAAATAAACAAATAGGCAAATAAGTAAGTAAATAAATAAAGTTGAAAGATTTTTCCTTGCTTTGCCTTCTTGAGCTAGGTTAGAGTCAATGAAGTTAGGAGGCAGAGGGTTAGATAAGTCAACCTGAGAATTCCTTTCAACACAAGATTCAGATGAAACTACACTCCTTTTGCAGACTGGAAAATTGCACTTGTGTTACCCTTCTATTGCTGCATAACAAACTATATAAACTCAGTGGTTTAAAACAAATTCCATTTATTATCTTACTTTCAGTAGATCTTAAAATCTAGGCAAGTTTGACTACATTTCTTGTTTGTGTGTGCTCAATCATGTCAGACTCTTTGCAACCTCACAGACTGTAGTCCATCAGGCTCTGCTGTCCATGGACCAGGCAACAAAACTGGATCAAGTTGCCATTTTCTCCTCCAGGGAATCTTCCCAACCCAGGGATCGAATCTGTGTCTCTTGTGTCTCCTGCATTGGCAGGCGGGTTCTTTATCACTGCGCCACCTAGGAAGCCCACGTTTCCTGTTTTGTGTCTCACAGATCCCAAGTCAAGGAAGGTGTTGACTGAGTTGGGCTCTTATCTAGAGGTTGTAAAGAAGAATCCACTTCCCAGGCTTATTCAGGCTGTTGGCAGAATTCAGTTCCTTGCACTTGTTGGACTGAGGTCCCATTTCCTTGCTGGCTGTTGGTTAAGGGGTCAATTTCAGATGTAAGAAGCCACTTACATATGGTGCCCTCCAACTTCAAAGCCAATAATAACAGTGTATGGAATCCTTTCTTCAAATCTGATTTCTCTTTCTGCCATTAGTCTGAGAAAGCTCTTTGTTTTTAAGGGCCACTTGATTAGTTCAGGCCCATGCAGGTAATCTCCCTATCTGAGTCAGCTGTGCCATATATAACATTACCACAGCTTTCCTTTCACCTCTGTGGCCGCAGCCATGAGTATGCTCAGGCTTCACAAGAGGCTTGCCTCCAGTGTCCTCCGTTGTGGCAAAAAGGAGGTCTGGTTGGACCCCAATGAGACTAACAAAATTGCCAATGCCAACTCCCGCCAGCAGATCCAGAAGCTGATCAAAGATGGGCTGATCATCCGGAAGCCTGTGACTGTCCATTCACGGGCTTGATGCCAGAAAAACACCTTGGCTTGCCGGAAAGGCAGGCATATGGGCATAGGTAAGCGAAAGGGTACTGCTAACGCTTGAATGCCCGAGAAGATAACCTGGATGAAGAGGATGAGAATTCTGCGCTGGCCGCTCAGACAATACCGTGAATCAAAGAAGACTGATACATCACAGCCTATACCTGAAGGTGTAGGGTAACGTGTTCAAAAACAAGCGGATTCTCATGGAACATATCCACAAGCTGAAGGTAGACAAGGCTCGCAAGAAGCCTCTGGCGGAACAGGCTTGAGGCCTGCAGGTCTAAGACCAAGGAAGCCCGCAAGCTTCAGGCCAAGGAGGAAATTATTAAGACTCTGTCCCAGGAGGAAGAGACCAAGAAATAAAGTTCCCTGCCTCTTCTCTGTACATAGTGGCTTTGGCAATTGCATAGATCACTCATTCAATAAAAAACAAGCCTACCTCTCTGCTTCCAAAGTCTCTGGCTGCCTGGTGGGTCTTCACTGTGTACTGGACCAGAACTGAGGACTGGGATACAGGCCCTTCTCTGGGTTCCTGCTTTGTTGCTTCCTTGGCTCTTAGCCTCTGGTCAGGTTCATGCCCCCTCCATCCATGGAGTACAGGACCTACTTTGAAGGGAGGAGAGGAATGACTTCTATCCAACTTTCAGATACTGTGCTTCAAAACTGCCCTTTACAGCAGAGTATGAGTGGAATCTCAGACACGGTCTCAGATGTTGGTTGTTATTCAGTTGGGAGTTGTCACATTATTTAAAAACAACAGAAAATAGTATGCTTGCACTCCTCAATTGCACTGAGGTTCAAGGTTGCAGTCCGCTGCCTTAGAACTCCAGGACAGTGGGGACTGAACCACCACCAGTCCAGAAGGTATGATCGACCTGAACTGCTGACAGCTGCCGGAGCTGTCTTTAGACAGCCTTATTGAGATAGAACTGAAGCCATCATTTTGAGTATACCTATTTTTATTTTTAAACCTATTTTTCTTTCCTGTCCTTATCAGTACTGTTTCCTGTTTTGTTTTTCGGTTTATAACCACCAAAAATGTCCAAAGAAAAAAAAGCTTTCTTGGCAAGAGTTGGAATAAAGGCACATAACATACACACTTGTCACAGCCATTTTGAGTTGACTTTATACTCTTTTGCAAATGAGAAGTAGGTTTTATCTTGCCTCTTATCTGGTAGTAATAACCAATAAATTTTTCAAAAGCATCTGCTCTATGAGCCAAGTTAAAAAAAAAAACCCCAAACATTACCACAGGTGCAATAGCTAATCAAATTCAGACGTTCTGGGGATTAGAGTATTTTTAGGGGGTCATTTAAGAAATTCTGCCTGCCACAGCACTTATTCAAAAGATGAAAGGAAATTCTTTTGGGATGCGGGGGAGAAGGAAGTGGGAATAAACTCTAAGTAATATACTAATGAGAGAAGCCAAGCATTTGCGATGAGTCCTGACCTCATCCATGGTGTCCTGCCCGTTATATCTTCTGCCACCTCTAGAGTGGCTACTTTGGTCACAATGTCCTACAGTGGCTTAAGGTAAATGGTCAATAATAGACATTTTAAGGAATGCTTGGGCACTAAAAAACTCTTGCCAAGCTTCAGTTTTTCCTCATCAAATGGTGTCAACACCAAGCCCTCCAAGAGCTTGTCCTAAGAATATATGTTGGAAAGTGCATCTTTTTAGATATGACTCAACTAAGAGAGAATTTCATTGCTCAAAACTCGGAGGACCAGGATAATACCCCTGTACTCCTTTTACATATTCTACTTCAGGATTCAAGGTAGATATCCATCCCTTCACCTCATTTCTCTTCAATGAAGGTTAAGACACAGAGCAGCCTCTATGTTCCTGTGTACCAACTTCAGCTAAACACCAGGGTTGTTCCTGAGCTGCTTTTTCATCCTGGTGACCTAAGAAGATCTCAAACTAATAAATCCATCCTGGAAGGCAAGCTGGAACAGGGTTTCTCATTATTACTATTTAGCATGTAGATGGTTTTCAAAGAACATCCTTTTTTTCTAATTAGGATGACAATTTTGCCTGTTACTGAAGAAACACAACTGATGATTGGGGAAACTGAAATGTAAGAAAAGGGGACCAACTATATGGGAAAAGAAAATAAAAAAGAGTGGATATATGTATGTGTAACTGATTTACTTTACTGTACCTCTGCAACTAACACAACATTGTGAATCAACTATACTCCAATAAAAATTTAAAAAAAGAAAAAGAGGGAAACCAAGACTTGCTGCCTTCAGCATCCCTGGGGTTTTCCTCCAGGTGCTTTATAGCCAGACTTGCCAACCACAAGGGGAAGAAACTGTGTAAAATGTCTGTAACAGGCTCTGAGTTTCATGGAGAATAAGAAAGCAAATTATAATCAATATACATTGATCTTTCAAAGCACCATCCTTTCCAAATATCCAAAGTCACCTTTGTGTGCATGCACTTAATTCTTTCGATGAAAATTATTATCCTGATTTAATAGATAGGGAGAAATTGAAGACCTAGAGTTATTTATTAGTGATCTGACCACCATCACAGTGGCCCAGGGCAGAAGAAAGATTACAATAACATCTAATTTCAAATCATGCAATCTTTTTGAAATTACAAGGACAAATAGAAAGCTTTGATAGCATGTTATCAAAACTGGAAAGATCTTCAGAAAATTTGCTCTTGGACCCTGTCTCTACTAAAACAAAGCACTCCTCCACCCCAAATTGTTGGCAACTTGGGTTGCCAATAGATACCTCTTGGGACCTGAAACTAAGAGGATCCTGGTTGCCTCGACTCCTTCTGAAGAAATTTGCTTCCAAGCGTCTTGCAGCACCATCTCATCATTCACCTCAGAGAGAACAAGAACACGTGGGCCACCAGATGTGCTCTCTCCAAGCACCTGAGTTGTTAAGGAGTCAGTTTTAATCCCAAAGAAAGGACCAAGGAGAAAAATAAAACACAGATGATTCTGATCTGATTACTTGATAACAGAACTGGCAAAGAAGCCCTTACCAGAGGTTCAAACTTACGTGAACAAACCAAAGAGAGCACTATTCATCATCCCCAAATATGTACATATCTTGTACCTACTTAAGGCTGGAGGAGCTATTCTTGTGAGGTCCACCTAAAGCCCCAAAGTGCAGTATGGTATAGTTTTTTGGAATAGTATAGCAATCTAGAAGCAAACTGAGGATAGGATCCCACTCAATCCTTGATGACAATAGCAAAAGGACAGGGTGAATAATTTGAGGTGACCTGCTTCCTAAGCATCAGTTTATTGTGGGGTCAATTGTCTGCTCTAGGCTTTAATTACTGATTGAACCAAAGCAAAAAGTATTATGATCATCGACATTATCATGAAAGGACTTTTATACCCAACTTCAAGCATATGTAAGGTAAGTCTTACTTGAAGTTTAACCTTTTTCTTCAAAAAAGACTTAAGAAAAAATTTTTAGCTGTGCTGGATCTTTGTTGCTTTGCTTGGGCTTTCTCTAGTTGCGGAGCTCAGGTTTCTCATGGCAATGGCTTCTCTTGTTGAGGAGCGCAGGCTCTAGACGTGTGGGCTCACTAGTTGTGGCATGTGCGCTCTATTGCTCTGCAATATGTGGAATCTTCCCCAGACCAGGGATGGAAACCATGTCCCCTGCGGTGGCAGGTAAATTCTTATCCACTGTGCCATCAGGGCAGTTCTAAAGTGTAGCCCTTTAAAAAATTTTTTAAATTTTTTATTTATTTTTGGTTACACTGGGTTTTTAGTTGCTGCATGTGGGCTTTCTCTGGTTGTGGCGAGTGGGGGCTTCTACTTGCAGTGGCTTCTCTTGTTGCAGAGCATGGGCTTCAGTAGTTGCAGCTTGTGGGCTCAATAGTTGTGGCACACAGGCTTAGCTGATCCAAGGCATGTCAGATTCCTTGACCAGGGGTGGAACCCATGTCCCCTGCACTGGTAGGTGGATTCTTAACAACTGGATCACCAGGAAAGACCCTGAAATTTAGCCTTGAGAAAATAATAATCCTTTACCTTTATACTAACCCCTGTCCAGAAGTCCCTCTTGAGGCATTTTATAAGGAAAAAGGCTTATCATTGCTTATTCTGCTCTTTTTGGCTTGAGAAAACAGCAATCACCAGCAACACTGGAAGAGAACTAGACCAACAGTGTGGTAGTCTTACACCCTGGACTACGAGATATGACCCTTGCTCCCACTCAAGCTCTGCTAATAAATATTCCTTGGGAGAGTCCTTTGATATCTCAAAGTCTGTTCCGTTACTTGTGAAGTGAGGTGGTTGGTTTAGACGATTAAATTGAAAATTTAACTAAGATACTGCTGAGATGTGTCATGCTAAGATACTTCTAAGGATACGAGTATGACAGAGTCCCTGCCTCAAGAAACTAAAAATCTAACTTAGAAGATAAGGCACACATCTGTGCAAACGTTTACATAAGCCCACATTTATCACACACAGTAAGAATATAAAGGACACAGCATGTTTTATAGTCCTTTATATGGACTAATGCTCGTTTGACTGAAAGTAGAGGGAAATCAGATGAAAGCTTCATGGAAGAAGAGGTAGCATTTAAAGTAAGTCTTTCAGGGTAACAGGGAGAGTTTGAAAAAAAGAGGAAAGTGACTAAAGATTCAGGCAAAGAAAACAGAGATGGACAAAGTTCAAGGCCTGAAGATATGTAAGGACAGGAAAGCAAGAAAGTGAAAAATGACAAAACAGTTCACTTTGGGTAGAGTGTAATGGGAATAAGACATAAGCTGAGAAAGTTGAATCAGACTATTTTTGAATTGGTCAATGGCAGAACCAGTCCTACATTTACAGATTAACCTGGCAGTGGTGGGTAGAAGTAAACGCCAGAGGGTACAGATGGCAGGCAGAAGGCCAATTAAGAGGTTATTGCAATAGACCAGTGGGTGGCAATGAGGACATCAGCCAGGATAGTGGCAGTGAAAACAGACAACCACTTTAGTCAAAATTTTAAACCGGCACTGTATGTTGCTTCTGTCCCAATTCTCCATGGTAACAGGCTATCCCAAGTGAAAATTATTGAAAAGGAGCACTAATTTGAATAAAGCTTTCCCATCATAGAGAATGAAAAATAAGTGAGCCCAGATCCACGTTGAGTTTAAAACCATCACTAACCTCTGGCCTTATACTTTCACCAAGGCATTCAGCCAATTGTGGGAAAGAAATATACACAGGAGACTCAAGAAACATCTTATTAATACAGTATTTATTTGTCTTCCTTCTGTCAAGCCCTGAGCCAACCACTTTCCCCAGGCTGCCTGGGGAGGTACAGGAAAAGAAACGTACGGGGCAGACGAGACACGGGAGAAAGAACGATGGGAGGTGGAAACGGCTCCTTCACATGGCGAAGAGGATGAGAAAGGCCACCATCAGGCAAAAGAGCCCCATGGCCTCCGAGAGGGCAAAGCCCAGAATGGCGTAGGAGAAGAGCTGCTGCTTCAGAGAAGGGTTCCTGGGAGGGGAAGAGAGAAGACTGAATTTCTAATCCATATAAAGAAAAAGAAACATTAAAAGAGGACTCAGGGAAAATCTATCTCAAGCTAACATTTCAGGTAACGAGTCTCTCAGGGTGACACCATCATGCCCCATTTCTTGCTCTGACCCATCAAGGTCTCTACAGAGATGAATGGGGGAGGGGACAATCAAAAATTCTGTAACACAGCCCAGGTACAAACATTACCTCCTCTACTGTATCACCACATCTTCCCTGGGTCTGGACGCTTAACTATCCAGGGCTCAACCAGGATGGAAGACATCTCTGGGAGGCAGGGTCTATCAGAGCAGCATTTCCAAACTTTAAGCAGTAGAACCCCATAATACAAAACGTGTAACAGCTAAAGTGCAATGGAGTGGCGGAACTGGAAGTCTTGTTTGATTGGTCTCCCCTTCATTCTCTTAAGAGTCTCTGGGGTATACCCTCAGAACCCTAGGGCTTTATGTAACACAATTAGAAAAACACTATTCTAGTGGACAAGGACATCAGAGGGACAAATAACTTCTCTTATTTCAAAACAGTCAAAAGATTTTGGGCTACAAACCGCCTAGGGGCGGGGGGGGGGGGGGCGCATCATATTTAGACAATATGAGTCAAAATGGGATAAAGGACTGCTAATTCTGAAAATCAATATATAATTTCTATTTCCCTTACTGTCACCTCCGGAAGACTTGATGGATAAAGTAAAGCAACACTAGCTTTTAACAGAATTGTGGACACAGAAGTTTCTTATTTCTAAAATAAAGTTTCTTATTTCTAAGAAATAAACTTATTTCCCCAAAGACATTGAGAGAACTTGCAGGTCTCTGAAGGATTAATTTAGTTCTAACACTGAGTTGCCCAGAGCTGTTGGGGACCAAACAGTCCCAAGTGTCAGGGAGCACCAGGGCTGGATGCAGAAGCAGTTTTCCCAGGAGTGATGAGGGAATTCCCGGGGACAGGGAAAAACAGCAGCAGAGCCACTATGCTGACTGAGGCTTTAGACTGGCGGGTGGACGTGGCAAACTTTTTCTGTAAAGGGCTAGACAGCAAATATTTTAGGCTCTGCAGATCACATACAACCTGTTACCTTTTTTAATTTTCATGACCCTTTAAAAATGTAAAACCCTTCTTAGTTCAGCTATATAAAACCAGGCAGGCCCAAATACAGACCTCTTGCCTTAGTTTGCTGACTCCTACTCTAAACCAAAGCTGTCCAATAGAACTTTCCAAAAATGGTAGCCACGAGTCACATGTGGCTACTGAGCTACACTGAAAACATACAAAACTTAAGTCAGTGTATTTTTAGTTAAAACTCACATTTGAATACCATTATGTGGTTAGTGGCTACTGTATAGGATACTGCAGCTCCAGAACCCCAAATATTTCTGCCTAGACCTGTGGAAGCATGGCAGAGAGCCAATGGAGGGCCCATCTTACCTGGCATAACCAATGATGAGACTCCCAAACACAGTCCCAATTCCAGCTCCAGAGCCAGCCACCCCTACCGTGGCAGCCCCGGCTCCAATGAACTTGGCTGCTGTGTCGATGTCCCTTGAAATGGCACTGGTTTGGAAGCTGCGGCTAGGAGTAACTGAGGTGGTCAGGGGACGGGGGACTGCTGCCAAGCTGCTGTGGCTCTGTGAAGAAGCAGCAGATAGAAAGTTTTTAGGAAATCCTTTTTTTGCTTTGGAAAACTTCGGTACCATTTAATCCCTTTCTCCCATCAAATCCCATCATTTCTCCTCCAAATAGAAAATCTTTTAACTCCCCAGAAAACTCTACTGCCAAGCAGAAGCTTTAAATGCAAGAGGTGGATGTCAAATATCTTCATGACTCAGGTATAGTCTAGAAGTGGAAGACTACAGCCCTAGCCCTAGTCCACACTAGATCAAGTAAAATGGGAGTTACAAGCAGCACACAGGGGTATGTGCCGCCAATGGCAAAAGCTGGAACATCAGGGAATACATCACATCGTATATGGTATCATGAGTCCTCAGCACTCCCCCTACTGGTTCTGTCAGGTAACCCTCCCTTCCCCACCCCATCCCCACCTCACCCCTCCCCAAAGGTCCAGTTCCACTCATAAGGTACCTCATCTGTCAGTGTCTCTGGTCGTCTTACCACCACTGCAGACAGTGATCGGCTCAATAGTGTAGAGGTTCTCCTGATCTAGCCGGAATAATACAAGGTCAAGAAGGTCAAGAAAGGCTGTGGAGAGGAGTTTTAGAACTACTGCAAATTATTACTGAGATGCCCCATTTATTCACTAGAACTTCAATTGGAATCTCAAAAGAGAATCTGGAATCATTCATTTAAAGCATTTACTTCACTCAATAAGAAATCTACACATATACTGGTAATGGCCAGCCTATTAGAAGGAAGTGAATGACTGGAACATCTTTCCCTGAACACATTGTTCTGGAAAATAGGCACAAAGACCTATGCTGAAAATGGTACCCCCTCCTGGACATCTTTTCTAACTCCAAGCCAGCGTCTCCAAAATAGACAACAAGGTGGTTAATAGCCAAGGCTTTAGTCATATATAACTAGATTCAAATCCTAGCTCTATCTGACTTGTGTGATCTTAGGACAAGTCATGTAAATCTTTTTAAGCCTGCTTTCTTATCTATCAAATGGGAATAACATATCTCAGGGTTGACTGGAGAAGTAAATAAGATTATGTACATAAACTGGTAGACTCAATGCCAGGCACAGCAAGTGCTCAATAAACACCAACTAAGAGCATCACTCTTTTTCACTTATGAGTGAATGAACTGATTGCCTCCACTATTAAATACTCTTTCATTTCTTCCATCCTGTTGCTTTTGAATCAAATATTTTTCCTATGTGTATTTTAGCTTCCCACCCAAATTTAAGCTTCCAGAGGAACTCCTAGCTATAGCTCTCTGACACTCAGGACAAGATCCTGTACACAGTGCATACTCAGTCTGACTTAGGCAATTTATTTCACGTTTACCATTTCTGGCGGGGCTCCCGTTTACAAGGACACAGTGTTTCTGATAGGAATAACCTGATCTTAGCCTAGATGCTCGTTTATGCTCTTCTGTTATGACTGCATGAGAAAAATCAATTGGCCTTCATGGGACGCAAGGCAAGGAACGCCTAGGAAGCATTCACTGCCTCGTCAGGCTAGCAAGGCAAAGGGCCCAACTGTGAAGCATAAGGTCTGAGAAGGAAAAGACAAAACACCTCTCCTTAAAAACTTTCTTGGGAAAGGTGGGTACTCACCAAGGAGGGGGTGGAGACGAACTTGGCGCAAGCGTACATTTTCAGGGGATGAAGGGCTGTGGCAGGGAAGCTGCAATTACAGAAGGAGCAGTGTGAGTGTTGTTCTTGCTCATCAGAGACAGCTGTATTGGCAGGTGCTCTGGAAAACTTAAACGGCCCAGAAAGCAGTAACTGACCTCAAGTCTTAGCAGAGATGGAATGAGAGCCCTGAAGTCAGGGTTTCCTCCACACAATTTCCAATATTTCCTTATAATCACGTGACTTCTCTTGGTCTCAACAAGAAGCCACTTGGTCCCAGCTTTAAGACATGTTATCTCTTTCCACAGCCTCATGAGTTGGGGTTGTAGATGAATTTTCCCAGCATCTTTTGCCCAAGTTTCCCCTCGTCTCTTATCCAAAAGGAACTCTTCTCAAGCCTTCACTTCCTGGATCTAAAAATGTTGCCTTTTAAGACTATCAGGGTAATTCCCTAGCAGTCCAGTAGTTAGGACTCTTGAGATTCCACTGTAGGGGGCATGGGTTCCATTTGTGATTGGGGAACTAAGATCCTATAAGGCATATAGCCAAGCCCCCCCCCTCCCCCCCGAAAAAAGACTCTTGGAAGATATGTGCATAAGGCCAAGGCTCTGAAAGGGTCTCTAGCAATACTCTTATTGAATTACCAGGAAACGTTTGTCAAAACATGTCAAAAGATTTGTCAAAGATGTTCAAGCTGAATTTAGAAAAGGCAGAGGAACCAGAGACCAAATTGCAAACATCCGTTGGATCATCGAAAAAGCAAGAGAGTTCCAGAAAAATATCTGCTGCTTTACGGACCACGCCAAACCCTTTGACCATGTGGATCACAGCAGACTATGGAAAATTCTTAAAGAGATGGGAATATCAGACCACCTGACCCTCCTCCTGAGAAATCTGTATGCAGGTTAAGAAGCAAGTTAGAACCAGACATGGAACAACAGACTGGTTCCAAATCGAAAGGAGTACATCAAGGCTGTATATTGTCACTCTGCTTATTTAACTCATATGCAGAGTTCATCATGAGAAATGCTGACTGGATGAAGCACAAGCTGGAATCAAGATTTCGGGGAGAAACATCAATAACCTCAGATATGCAGATGACACCAGCCTTATGGCATAAAGCGAAGAACTAAAGACCCTCTTGATGAAAGCGAAAGAGGAGAGTGAAAAAGTTGGCTTAAAACTCAACATTCAGAAAACTAAGATCATGGCATCTGGTCCAATCACTTCATGGGAAATAGATGGGAAAACAATGGAAACAGTGATAGACTGTTATTTTTGGGGGGCTCCAAAATCCCTGCAGATGGTGAGTGCAGCCATGAAATGAAAAGACGCTTGCTCCTTGGAAGAAAAGTTATGACCAACCTAGACAGCATATTAAAAAGCAGAGACATTACTTTGCCCACAAAGATCTGTCTAGTCAAAGCTATGGTTTTTCCAGTAGTCATGTATGGATGTGAGTTGGACTATAAAGAAAGCTGAGTGCTGAAGAATTGATGCTTTTGAACTGTGGTATTGGAGAAGACTCTTGAGAGTCCACTGGACTGCAAGGAGATCCAACCAGTCCATCCTAAAGGAAATCAGTACTGAATATTCATTGGAAGGACTGATGTTGAAACTCCAATACTCTGCCCACCTGATGCCAAGAGCTGACTCATTTGAGAAGACCCTAACACTGGGAAAGATTGAAGGCTGGAGGAGAAGGGGATGACAGAGGATGAGATGGTTGGATGGCATCACTGACTTGATGAATATGAGTTTCAATAAGCTCCGGGAACTGGTGATGGACAGGGAAGCCTGGTGTGCTGCAATCCATGGGGTTGCAAAGAGACCACACGACTAAGCTACTGAACTGACAGACTGAGGAAGCATTTGTCAAAACATTTATCTCCTATGTTAATTAACCAGATAAGGCAGATCAAGGAGGAACTCTGTCATTACTCTAATTAGCAATGACTGTTAAAAGTATTCATTTCCACCATTATTCTAAGGGGTATTCAATTCTGTATCCTCAAGACCTTAAACAGGGACTTCCCTGGTGATTAAGACTTAGCCTTCCAGGGCAGGGGGTTCAGGCTCAATCCCTGGTTGGGGAGCTAAGATCCCTCATGCTTCAGGGCAAAAAACAAAACAAAACATAAAACAGAAGCAATGTTGTAACAAATTCAATAAAGACTTAAAAAAAAAAAAAAGACCTTAAACAATGCTAACACCCTTGAGGTACCTAAGTTGGTAGAACTGAGAGAAGGGCGGGTGAGTTAAAGACCTTCAGGCAGGGTTTTTCCAAGTACAGTTGGAGGCCCACCTGAACTAGTTACAGGAGGGTAGGGACTGTGTGTTAAAAATGTGGGACTTCTCTCGCAGTCCAGTGGTTAAGAATCTGCACTTCTACTGCAGGGATCCCTGGTCAGGGAACAAAGATCCCTTGACCATGAACTGTGGCCAAAAAAGAAAAAACAAAAAATGCATATTCTTGGGTCTCACCTTAAGACTTTCTCGGTCAAGATCTCTGGCAATAAGGCCCAAGTACTGTATTTTGGGATTCCCTAGTGGCTCAGCAGGAAAACAACCCGCCTGACAGTGCAGGACACTCGGGTTCGATTCCTGGGTGTGGAAGATCCCTGGAGAAGGAAACGGCAACCCACTCCAGTATTCATGCCTGGGAAATCCCATGGACAGAGGAGCCTGGCTGGCTACAGTCCATGCGGTCACAAAAGAGTGGGACACGACTTAGCGACTAAACAATAATAACGTTCCGTATTTCAGTGAAGCTTCCCAAATGATTCTTAGGTATTTGGAGAGCGTGGTCTTAAAGTTTTAAAACTATGGCAGTGGTAGAATAAGAATCTGAACTCTTCTCACTCTTAACGCTTTCTAATATGCTACAGGTTGAAATACTCAGTGATTCCTTAGGCCTGTTAAATAACACTTCCTTGAATGAGCTGGACTAATACTTTCCCAGATTAACTTCCGGTTCCAGAATGTTAATGGATGTCTTCAATTCTTGTCTTTTCCGGAACTCTGATTTCTGCCCATATGTAAGTCTAACCCAATTTTGCTGCCAGGCTATTCAGGTTTTCTTAGGTCAAAAATCCAAAATTTCTTTTAAGCTTAAAAAAAGGAGAGATTTTTTCCCCCCAAGGCAACAAAACCTCAATATCATCATTTTTAAAATATAGCTCTTAGAGGGATTAAATGAAATAACATATGGAAAGAGCCTGATATGGAACTGAAGGAAGTCTGCAGGAAGCGGTGATCCCTCTGCTGGCCACCTAAACTTGGCCAAGTTTGCACTTGCTAACCAATATCACCTTGGGGAACAGCACTACCCAGGTTCATGGGTTTCTTCCTCAGTGGAGGTCAGCCAGGGAGTTACAGGGCCGCTACTTAATCGTTCCCCTTCTTAACCTTTTCCTCTTGAGGGCAGAGTCTGGGGACTCTCAATAAACCCTTTGACAGGAAAGCTGGCAAGTGGGTAGCAACCCAAGCTGGCCCCTCCGCTTTTTAGGCCTGTTGCCTCTAAAGGAAAACCTCACAAAGCCCACGACTTGTGTTTTTCCCGCTTCACCGCAGTGGAAGGAAGAGAACGTCACTGGGAGACGATACGCGCGGTACCAAAGAAACCTGCCTCTTTGCTGCTATAGCTCTCTCCCAGTCCACAGCCTGAAGGTAGGGGGTGCTTTGGCTGTGCTGTTCATTTCTACCATTTTTATGGTTTACTTTTTAAATCGAGGGGTGCTGCCAAGAGGGACTGGTGGCTTTAGACGATCCACCAATCTCCACTGCTCGACACTTGAGATCCTGGGGCCAAAAGTCTGGAGGTTTCAGGATAAGGAAAGCACGAGTCAGGATGAGAAGAGAAAGGAGATTGGAGGGGAGAGTCTGGGGGTTGGGACAGCTCTGAAAGGGCAAAAGGGTGAGCAAAGAGCGTTTGCAAGCGACAGGTAAAATGAGCACTCTGGGATTTGACTTTCGACAGCTCCAAGGCGCCCTCCCCCCACCCACGAGACATCAAAGATGGCGCCAGGCCCGCGCGGCTGGAGGTCACCGGCACGCGGAAGGGGCAGCCCTGACGCGCGGGGATACGGGGACAAGGGAGGGCGTGAGGACCCAGGTGGGAGCACGCAAGGTAAGGGCCTCAGACCATCCACGCGAGGTGGGCGCCCGGCGCGCGTGCGCGGCGCAACACGGGCGCGAGGGCCCAAGGCCTTACCTGCTCCCAGTGCAGAGAAGACAGAGAGGGGCGGGGAGGGGCGGGAATAGGAAAAGGAAGGCTCAGCGCAGGCGCGGCCCGGACCAAAGAGTCGCTCCGCCAAGGATAGAGAGATCGCAAACTTGAGGGTCGGCCCAGGCACCACAGCGCCGCCTGCCAGCTCTGTGGCGGTAGCCAGCCAATCACTCCACCTGGTGTCTGAGAGGAGAAACTGCAGGCCGAGTCTGAGAAAGGAGGGCACTCGGCAGTGTAAGCCGATCCGTAACGTGGCCTGCGGTTTGCTCAGCACAGCGGCTGGGATCTTGGATTTGCGTCTTTTCCAAGCATGCGCGGTCACACTGGGGGGTGGGAAGAAGACTCAACTGTCCAGAATTTCAGTGTTAAATGGCATACAATCGAGATGGCGTTCAATGTCCAAAATCCAGCAGGAGGAAAATAGGTCACAGGATTCCCGACGCCTGTTGCCACCGACCCAGGCTTTATGGATTCAATGGGCGGATAGTCAGGAAAATGCCCCAGTTGCCTCTAGTGGCTCGGAGAAGGCAATGGCACCCCACTCCAGTACTCTTGCCTGGAAAATCCCATGGATGGAGGAGCCTGGTAGGCTGCGGTCCATGGGGTCGCTAAGAGTCGGACACGACTCAAATGACTTAGCAGCAGTAGCAGCCTCTAGTGGCTTCACTTTTATTTCCCTCTTCTTATTCCAGTGATCAACTATGAGAAAATCAGCATCAGGGAATCAGAAGATAGGAGCTAAAGATGATTAGGGCTCGAGAGCCCTGACCCTAAGCATTCTTTCCTGAGGCCTGAGACAGTCAAGGAATAGAGGGCATCAGTGACCAGTAGTGAGGTTGGGAGGTCAAACCAGGCATGCCAGGGCCTCTGCTCAGGCTTCATCTACACGAGTTAAGATAAGCAGTCCCCCACCCCCAGGACGTGCTCTTATGGAGGCCCCTCAGCTTCTTCCCTTTTGCTCGTCCTTTCCCCATCCTGGCCCTCACCTCTTCTTCTAGGCTGCTTTATGTCCCAGATAGGTCTGACCTGTTCCTTTGAAGGGAGGTCCACAAGGCCTACCCACTTCCCCTGGCGTCCAAACCTCGGCCGTCCAGGCATCGTCTTGAACGCAGCACAAGAAAGACGGGGGAAGCTCACCAAACCCCCATAAAAAATAAAAAAATAAAAAGAAGGCCGCGGCTGTAAATAAAGCCAAATCCGCCACCCTCTGAGGGGCCGTTTGTCCTCCCCTCCTTGGCCCCGTCCTTCCCGCCGCCCCCTCCCGGCTCCCGGGCCCCGCGGCGCCCCGGCCCCGAGCTCCTCCATTTAATCGGATTTGGGAGAAGGGGAGGATAAATCACGGCAGCAGCTTTACGGTCCCGGAGGAGAGGCGAGCCGCAGCCAGGCACACCCCGGCCGGCGATAAAAACCGCCGCTGAAAGCCCACGGAGCAATTTCCCGGGACCCCGAGCGACGCCATTACAGGAATGTAATTTTGCCCGGATGAGGCCCCGAGTTTAATTATCCTCGCGGAGGAATTTCAATGCGGCCAATCCATCTTGCAGGCGGGCGGCAGAGGGATTTATATGGGCCCGTTATTTCACACCGATCCTCCATCTGCATTTTTATGGCCCTGAGCTTCTGAAAGGGAGGGGAAGGAGTAGGGAGAAATCGGAGAAGCGGGCGAGGAGGAGAAGGGTGGGAGACTTCCCGCCTTTCCTAAATCTAAGATTCCAGCTCGAGAATTTGGAATCTCACTGGTTCCCCTGAAATGCCCAGATCGCTCTCCATTTCCAGTTGTTGACTCAGGGTGAGGTTGCGGGTAGGTGAGAAATGGAACTGGTATCCTTGGGAATCACTCAACAGGTATTTACCAGGTCCCAAGAGGTGCCAGGCACAGGGTGAGATGCTCAGAGGAGAAAGGGAAAATAGGCTACAAGAATATCTCCTGGGGGGCTTCCCTGGCGGTGCAGCGGTTAGGACTCCAAGCTTCCAATGCAGGAGGTGGGGGTTCATTCCTGCTAAGATACCTCATGCCTGGAAGCAGTTGGCAAAAAAATAAATCTCCTGAGGTCCCCAGACACCCCAAGCCCGCCCACACTGAATTCCTTTTAGCCCGCGGCTGGACATCCTCAGGGCAAAACTTCCATAGCTCGTCGGAGCCGCCACCACTAGCCAGTTGTTGCAGCTGTTTGTTGCGACAATTTAGACCCCTCTCAGATATCTCTAACAATCCAAAGGAGAATTGGAGAAGGAGCCTGTGTCTGATATGTTTATTTCTCCCTTACCTCCGTTCAGTGGTAGGCTCTGAATTCATACACCTGGCTTCCCAAATTGCTGTGTGACCTTGGGCAAGCTGTTTAACCCCTCTATATCGATCTTCTTTTATGTAATTTGGGAATGATAATAATTCTTCATAGTCGTTTAGTCACTAAGTCTCATCTGACCCTTTTGACTGTAGACGGCCAGGCTACTCTGTGGGATATCTCCAGGCAAGAATACTGGAGTGGGTTGCCATTTCCTTCTCCAGGGGTTCTTCCCGACCCAGGAATCGAACCCAAGTCTCCTGCTTGGTAGGTGGATTCTTTACCATTGCCCCACCTGAGAAGCCCGATAATAATGCTTGCTCAGCAGCAAATATTGGGATAATGTACATGAAGCTTTGGGCTTCCCAGGTGGTGCAGTGGTAAAGAATCTGCCTGCCAATGCAGGAGACGCAGTTTCCATGCCTGAGTCAGGACATCTGGAGGAGGAAATGGTAACCCCCTCCAGTATTCTTGCTGGGAAAATCCCAGGGACAGAACAACCTGGAGGGCTACAGTTCATGGGGTTGCAAAGAGTTGGACATGACTGTGCAGAGATACCTGAAGCTTTTAGCAAGGAGCTTGGAACTTAGTAACAGTTCAATAAATGCTAGTAATATAATAATATTTGTGTGTGTGTGTGAGTGTTAGTAGTAGTGTTATAGTTGGGAGCATAGCAGCTCAGTTCTGCTCTGCTTCCTAGAGACTTTATTGCCAGCTTCTTGCAATGATAGCCCCTGAAAGAAACTCAACTATGGCTTACTGAACTTTTTTACCTACATAAATCACACAAAGGAGTTACTTGACAGGTTAGTGGGTAGGGATCTGTGGGGAGGGGTGAGAATTCCCAGGGCTACCAGATTTGCAACCAGACATTAAACCTGGAGGCATGAGACTACAAAATGTGGTTGGAGGTATGTGCAGAGGGGTGAATTTGAAGACAGCAAAATATAATTCAAGAGAACATTAACTAAGGGTCTAGGGATTTTCTTAACCAAGGGCTTGGGAAAGGGTTCTTCCTTCACTTCACTGAGGGAAAACTAGGGTCCAGAAAGGAAAGGGTGTGGAGCCAGAAGTATCCTTTCCAATCAGTCCTTTTCTTTTCCTACCAGACCATGTAACAAGGTTGGTCTGATTGGCCAGTTTTTCTAAGGACTGTTAGTGGCAGATTCTGACTGGTTAGCCACCTCTCTGCACAGTGGTGATGGTGAAATGAGATTGATCTTTTCTTTCTTAGGATTGGTTAACAACCCTCAGGGGGGCCAGAGACTCATTTTAATTGACTGGAGAGGCTAGGAGGGAGGTCCAGCACGTTTCATATAGAAATTCTGAGAGTTCTTTTTCCACAAAGGTCACCAAGAAAGAGTCTTGACTGGTTTATGCATATTTGCCTTTGGACTGGAAACAATAGCTTAGAGAAGAAAAATCAAGAGAGTCATGCAGGCATGCTACAGTTCAATTTGAAACCCAGAGAGAAGGGTTCACAGAGGGAAACAGAAGAGTGGTAAAAAGAGAGAGACTAGGACACAGAAATGAAAGGAAAAAAAAATAGCCAAAGAGGATGGATTTGAATAATTTGGTTTTCATTTCTGGTGGTCTAAGAGGAGGCTACTTTATGATGCATTTTGTTAGAGGCACATGTTGCCAGCGTGTGGCATGGGAAGAACAGCTGTCTTGGAGGCAGGAGACTAGGAATCTGGTCCCAGCCCTGCTACTAACTAGCTGAGTAGCTATGCAAGTTACTTCACCTGTCAAAGTTTCAGTGTCCCCATTTGGAAGAATCAGGGGGAGAAGTAGGTGATCCGTAAGGTTCCATCTGATATTTACTCTCCTGATTCTCTTTCTGATAAGTAGTCTGTTTTCTAAAGCTGAAGTGGTAACTTTACACTGCCTTAAGGACTGTTCTTGGGTGCTATGTTCCTCTATTTATTTGAGATTGTTAATTTCAAGCTTTTGGGACTGGTAGGCACTGACTGGTGGACTTTTCTATTTTCTCTTGCTAAATCAGTTCCCCAGAACAACAGGATTGTGAGCCATCAGTAAACCTCCCTATTCTTGGAGGAAAAAAAAATAGTAGATGGAAGAAGAAAAAGTGTCATGGTTATCCAGGATTCCAAGACAGGGAGCAGTGGAAGCGTTGGTGAGAGAAGGCCAGACAAGTTTTTGCTGGGAAGAACCTAAGTTCTTTTGAATTTATAAGGTGAACTTATACATGCCCTACATATTTATCTAGAAACTATGATTAAGTATTTATGTGAACAGATTTGGTCCCTGCTATTTATTGTCTCCCAAGCCAAAGAACACACAGAGACAAAACAGAAGATGAAAGTCATTGTGATCATTGACATACACATGCCACCCTGTGTAAAGTCGATAGGTTGTGGGAGCCTGCTGTATAGCGCAGGGAACTCGGCTTAGTGCTCTGTGATGACATAGGGGTGGGAAGGGGCAAGGTGGGCGGGAGGTCCAAGAGAGAGGGAATATATATGTACATATAGCTGATTCACTGTCTTGAACAGCACAAACTAATGTATTGTAAAGCAACTATACTCCAATCGAAAAAAGAAAAAGGTCATTCTGATTGTGAAGAGCTTAAGACTGAAAGTTAGAGATCTGAATGTAGATGTGGGAATATCTTTTAAAAAAAATAATATAATTAATTGATTGATTTTTGGCTGTGCTGAGTCTTCACTGCTGTGCAGTTTTCTCTGGTTGCAGAGAGCGGGGGCTACTCTCTAGTTGCAGTGTCTTCTCTTGGCGCAGAGCACAGGCTATAGTAAACATGGGCGCAGTAGTTGCAGCATGTGGACTCAGGAGTTGCGGTTCTGCGGATCTAGAGCACAGGCTCAATAACTGTGGCCCACAGGCTTAGTTGCTCCAAGGCATGTGGCATCTTCCTGGATCAGAGATTACTCCCATGTCTCCTGAATTGGCAGGTGGACTCTTCACCACTGAGCCACCAGGGAAGCCCTAAATTTGGGACCATTCTTAATTATGTGACTTTGAAAAAAATCAGTTCACCTCTCTGGACTTCAGTTTTCTTAACTGCACATTGTAGGAAAACACTTGCTGACTATTGAATTCTTTTTCGGCTTTAAATGTAAATAGCATAGATCTGTTCTGCCTGTTTTGCCCTCACCTCCTGTGACTTTAAGTATTCGACCAGTATTAACTGAGCATCTACTGTATGTAAGGTGCTGTACCATATATTGTGATTAGGAATAAAAAAGGAGAAAGCACAGTCTCTTGTCTTCATAAGTTTATAATCAGTAGGAAAAACATGTACATATATAACTATAACTTGCAGCAAGGTTTAATGGATTATATGGGTTATAGGAGTTGAGGAAGCAGTATGATTTCCATTTAGAGTGATGAAGGGGGCACTATGATTAAAAAGTAGTTTTTTTTCTTCTTTTAAGAAAATTCAAAGTATTTGAATTACATAAAGGAATGCAGTTAATGAATATATTTTATGCAATAGATATTTTTGGAGATCCTACTATGTGCCAGGTGCTGTTCTAGGTACTGGAAACACAGATGTGAATAAAATAAGACAAAAATCCTTGCCTCCTCAGAGGTGACTTTAATATAAATTATAAAGCATAATAATAAAATAGACATTCATTAAATGACCCCCAGTTTAGGAAAAGAAAAAAAAAAACTACTAATACCACTGAGCCATTCCCCCCCACACGCACATGCATCTCTCTTATAGTAAAGTAATCCTTGAATTTTATGTTTATCATTTCAAGATTTTTCCTCATATTTTTACCATATTGCTTATTTTGATCTTTTCCCCCTACTGTTCTAAAAGTGGTATAATATTATTTGTATCCTTCTTTGCTTACTCTTTTTATTCAACATTATGTTTCTAAGATTCATTGAAGCTGATGTAGGTAGCTATAGTTTGTTTACTTTCATTGCTGTATCATAGCCCACCAATTTGTCAATTAATTTCCCTGTTGAAGAGTATTTAGGATTGCTTTCAGATGTTTGCCACTACAAACAATGCTGCTCAGAACATTTCTCCTAGTATACATGGGTAAGAGTTTCTTCAGGGTACATATATATGAATTGCTGGGTTGAAGCATATGAAGTTTTCAACCTCTCTGGATAATGTCAAACTGTTTTCCAACATTTATGCTTACTAAAGTATATAAGAGTTTTGCTTGCTACCCTATCCTTACCAATTTTGGTATTTAGTCAATCTATTGGATATAAAATAGTGATTTGAATTTATACTTAATTATATTTGCCTTATTATTAGGGAAGTTGAACATCTTTTCATATATTTATTGGCCACTCATGCTTCTCCTTATGTGAAATGCCTATTCATATATGTCTTCTGCTCATTTTCCTATTGGGTTATTTGTCATTTCCCTGTGGATTTTTAGGAATTAACAAATATATATAGCCTAGTCCTGATTCTTTGTCAGTATCAGCTATCTACTTCCAGTTTTTAGCAGGGTTGGGATTTTAGTAGAGGCTTAAAGGATGGATGATTTCAGTTCCAGCTCAGAGTCCTCATTTAGTTGGATTAATTAATTCTTAATTCATTCATCAAATATTTATTGAATGTCTAGCCAGACGTCATGCTAGACTCTGAGAATACGAATATATTCCACACTTGCTCACCAGTCACCACTTCCAAGATCTATCTGGGTCCAAGCCAGTGACATCTCCTGGTGGACCACTACTATGGCCTCCTAGCTATTCTGCCTTTTCCAGTCTGGTCTTGCCATGGTCTACTCACCACCTAATAAGCAGCTAAAGTGATCTATTGAAATGTAGATCAGATCATGCAACTTAAAGCTTCCCAATGGTTTTCCAGTTCTCATAGAAAAAAATTTCAGTGTTCAGCTACACTAGGCTCTTATTGACCCTCAGTCACACCACATTACTTGTCTCCCCTCAGAACCACCTTTGCTGTTTCCTCCGCCTGGATCATTCTCCTAGGTTATGCTCACTCTCTCATTTCATCTAGGTTTCATCTCAAATAGCACCTCCTTAGAGAGGGCCTTTCTGACCACCCAGTTCAAATAGTCGCCACTCCCCAGCCCCTTTTAACTTTCTGGCCATGCTGCTTGTGAGATCTGAATTCCAGAACCAGAGGTGGTTGAAAGCGCAGAGTCTTAACCACTGGACCACCAGGAAACTCCTCCATCTTCCCTTCTTTATCTCATTATCCTCCTTCATTTTTCTTTTTAGCACTTATCATAGTTTTATTTTTATTGCTTTTTTCCTCACTAGAAGATAAGCTCCACTAGTTGAGAGACCTTGTCCCCACTGTATCCTCAGCATTTAGAAAAGTGCCTGACACTTAACAGGCTCTCAGTAGAAATTTTGTGAATGATTGAATGGTGAATCAGATAGAGTCCTTGCCCTTAAAAAGCTTTAGTCTATCAGGGAATACAGGGAAGCAAAAGGCAAATAATTTCAACACAATTTGACAGTGTTCTAAGATGGATAAGCACTGGATGCTGTGGGAACACATAGGGAGGACATGTATTTCAGTCCTGAGAACTAGTAGTCAAGGGAGGCTCCCAAGATGAGGTGACATTTACAAGAAACTCAAAGAACCTGGAAAGAGAGGAAGTAGAAGGATGTTCCACAGAGAAGGAGCAGTAAGGACAAAGCTTGAAGAGAGGGATAAGTGGTCTCTTCCACAAAGGGCAAGTAACTCAGTGTGGTCAGAATGAATAGTTGTGAGTGCAACAGGGTGCAGAGACTGGTTGTCAGTGTCTAGATCCTGAAGGATCTTGAACATCAAACTCAAGCCATTTGGGTTTTATCCAGAAAGCAGCCAGAAGCCATTTAAACCAGAGCATGAGCTCAGATTTGCATTTTAGAAAAATCGCTGTAGGTCTAGTGTGCAGAATGGATGGGAGGGGGCAGGACTGGGGACAGGGAGTGCTCTAGGGGGCTGTCGTTAGGATCCAGGTGGGAGATGTTGGTGGCCTGAACTCTGAGGTGATAGCCGGGATGGAGAAAAGTAGGTAGGGCTCAAGACGCTTAGGAGGAGAACCAATGGGCCTCAGTGATTGATTGTTATGGGGGATGAAGGAGGTGAGAGAGGTGAAGACAGTGCCCAGTTCTCTGGCCTGGGTCACTGTGGTGCCATTCCCTGATTGGAAAAGAGTCAGAGGGTTAGAGTGAGATGAGCAGGCCAACCCTTAATACTTGTGAGGCCGAGGGCAAGATAAAAAATATAGCCTACATACCAAATGTCTAAATATGTACAAGTTATAAATCAAAGCTAACAAACTGTTAAATAAAACATGTTCTACCCTCTTATCTTGACAAATATATCAATATCAGCTGGAAGATTTATATTTAGAATCCTGGGACTCTTCCAGCCTCAGTCTGACCCTCGGGTTCTCTCTCTGTTCCTTGCTCTATCCCACTACCTGAGGGGCCTCACACCAAAGTGCGTGCTGGGGGGCAGCCTCACCTCTAAACTCCACACCAACAAGGCTGGTGCTGCACTCCCCAGCAGCTCCTTCTGTGTTTTCAGGAAATCAACCCCCAGGAAGAGGTCCTGGAAGTCAGCTTGGGGCAAATTGGCAGGACAGTCTGGCTACGGGAGCATGTTCTAGGAGTGGGCAGGCGTGAACTCTGGGTAGGCACACCCCCTTGGCCTAAAGTTATCCTCCCCCTGCAAGAGAAAGAGACCCTCTAAAACTGTCGCCCAGGGTAGAGGTCCCTCTTACCTGGTCTAAGGGCATAGACTCTGAAATCATACAGACTGGGTTCAAACCCGTATTCTCATGTTTATTTACTCTTCTTTGAACCCGGGCAAACTCTCTGAGCCTGTTTCCTTTCTTGTAAAATGGCAATAGTAATATCTACCTCATAGGGTTATTGTGAGAATTAAATAACAATAATATATGCAGAGCACCTGGTATTTAATGCCCCCTCCCCCCCTCCCCAGTTTACAGTTTTCTTCTCACTCATCACCACTTTCCCTCAAACTAATCAGGGAGGATGGGGAAAATATGAAGTTTGTTCTAGGTAAATTTTTTTTTTCTGGGAGGAGTGGGTCCAAGAAAAAGGAGTTTATAAAGGAAACAGTAACAATCTAGGCAGCAGTAATCCCAGCTCAGGCTGGGGCCATGTGGGGGAAAGAGGGAGAGTCAGTTGTCTTGTGTGTAGATGAATGAGAAATGGTAATAGCGTAATTGCTTTTACAATCTGTTTGTTTTGCTGACAGTAGCAGCTGGTTACTGTTTCGATTCTCGGTTTTCATGTTAAGACAGGGGAAGAAGGTGTGAAAAGAAAAAGAAAAAGAATAGAAAATCCGAACATAATTTCTTGGAGACCAGGAAAATGGTCAGAGAAACATGGTTGAAAACACAGATGGTTTCCATCTTTCAGACATGGACTGGCCCTCTCATTAAGTTGATCTTGTGTTGTGTAACATGCATAGATTCTTAGCACATGCTGTCACTCTCTCTACTCCTGCAGCTAGAATGCCCTTTCTCTCCGTCTCAGCTGTTCTAAATTCTCCTCTTTATTTCAGGCTCACTCCTTCCATGGTATGTATGACCCTCCCCACTTCCTCTGAGCTCCCTAGTCTGCATCTGTGCTGTGCTAAGTCGCTTCAGTTTTGTCCAACTCTCTGGACCCTGTGGACCATAGCCCACCAGGCTTCTCTGTCCAGGGGAATTTTCCAGGCAAGAATACTGGAGTGGGTTGCCATGCCCTCCTCCAGGGAATCTTCCCCACCCAGGGATCAAACCTGCATCTCTTATATCTCCTGCATTGGCAGGTGAGTTCTCTACCACTAGTGCTGCCTGGAAAGCCCCTAGTCTATATCACCTGGAATTTATTCATGGTCTTAATATGTTTAGTCTTGTTCTCTTATCCTTTAAAAATTATTTTAATTTTTTAGAATTTATTTATTTGACAGAGTGGCCTGTGGGATCTTAGTCCCTCAACCAGAGATTGAACCCCTGCCCCCTGCAATGGGAGCTCACGCCTTAACCACTGGATTGCCAGGAAAGTCCTGTTCACTTATCCTTTTGTGTGTGCAAGTCTTGTCTACTCAACAAGAGTTTAAGCCTACTAAGGGAAGGAACTATATTTCTATTTCTCTTCCATTTCCCATAGTGTCTATATATTCACTTAATATACATTTATTGAGTTACCATGTGCCTAAACTGGGGTTCAGGTGCTGGGGATACAAAAATGAAATATATATATATGTATATATATGTTTCCTCTTCACTAGTGGAGCTAGTAATGGACTCATGGTTTAATAACTGCCTATAAAGGTGTTGAACACATAATGGTTCCTCAATAGAGGTTTGATGAATTGATGAACCATGCTGCTTTTTGACTAGGCATTCAATGAATGAATGAATGAATGAATGAAATTACTGGATAACAACCCTGCAAGCTGTTCCAGGTGTATCCCTCCTATATGAAACCAGTTCTCACAGACTTAAAGGTGTGAGACTCATTTGAGGGGAGAAATGCTCTCTAGAGGCATCAAAATAGAAAGCCTAATGTCTTTTCAAGGCAGTGTTCACTCCTTTCCTTAAGGCCTAGTGATTAAAACACAAAGCATTTTACAGGCATTGGTGAATACCTTTTGCCAATTTGTGTCATTCAGGTTGTGAATTATGAGAACTGTGTCCATTTTTCATAATAAAAAAGTTATTATTGAATATTGATTATGTGCCAGATATTTTGCTGATTTCTTTGCATAAATTATTTAAATCCTAACAACAACCCTATGAAGTAGATATGATTATTATCCCACTTTACAGAAGAGGAAACTCAGGCACAGCTAGGAAGCAAGAAAAGACAGAACTTGAATCTAGGAAGTCTGTGCTGTCCAGGCGATGAATTGGGAGAGTGGAGAGCTGAGTTCTTCAGCCCGCCCTACTGTATGCTTGCTGTGTGATCTGCAGAAATCATCTCAGCTCTCTGGTCTTCGGCTCCTTCTGATCACCAATCTTAAAGCCTATTCTTTTGAATTCAAGTCCTCTGCTTCTCCACCAGTATCAAATGCCTAAATCTGGTTGTGATCCCCTAAATCTCATCTTTCATCTCCTCGTAGTGTAAGAGGCAGGTTGTGATGTTGTGTTATTCATAACTGGAGTATCCTTTTCTGAGACATTATATATGAAGACCTTGACGACTTCTTGAATGTCTTGGTTCATGGCTGCAGCTTATAGAACTGCAGAAAGACCCTTGAGCCCAATTTCTTCCTGTGACTCCATCCCTCAACTCCTAGTTAAGTAAAAATATTTCCCAGTATTCAGGATGCTTGTTATCATGAATCCATTCAGAGGACACAGCCAAAACCAGGCACTAATCAAAAGGAAGGTGGTGGGTCTGATTCATTTCTGTGTGTGGAGATTGATCAACACAGGCAAGAGATTGAGACCAGGTATCATGAAAGAGTAGGCATGAGTGGATTTGAAAGGTCGATTTCTCTGAGGAGCCTCCACATAGAAACTGAAGCTGCTCAAATCCTCCATTTTGTCCCTTCATAGCTGGAATTTTTCCTCCCTTGTACGCAGACAAAGGATAATTATGTGAACAAGTGTGCTTGGTTAGCTGGCATCACTGTTTGAAATTGGTATGCTTAAATAAAAATTGGCTTGCTGTACCCCTCATATTGTTATTTGACTCAGCTGCCCCTGCTTAGCCTCTCTTGTCTGTGCATCAAGAGTAGCTGTGTGTTGTTCTCACCAGGGCAGCCTCTGACTGGGGTGCCTACTAGTGTCCTTTCCTAGAGCTTCTTTACTCCCAGGCAACCTGGCAGGATGGTTTTTATGTCCCTGCCCTCACTTCCTTCCCTGCCTCCAATTTCCTCTTATTGTTTCCAGAATCATTTGCATGGTTCTCCTGGATGCATTTTCCCCAACCTTCTCCATCCCTGCATAAAATTCTACAGAGAACAGGGACAAATATCTCCTAAAGAGAAATCAGTCTCTCCCCCGGCCACCCCACCCCTTCTCTCCCTTTCTCTGCTCTCACACACACAAATACACAGAATGGATGGCAGACTTCATTTCTCTTCTGACCTTCTCATGCTCCCAAATATCAAATCAAGATCACTCCCCAAACCCAAGCCTAAAAAGCAACACAGAGAAAGAGAGAATCACTTTTCTTCTAGGAGATGAATGCACCCCTTTGGGTATCCTCCTGAGGTTATTGAAGGGCTTAATTTCTGAAGAATTCTGCTTCTGTCAGTTTTGCATGTATTCCTGTTTGTGTTATCGGTTTGTAAAGATGTCTTCTTTAAGCAGAAGTTAACTTTGGTTGTAGGTTATAATTCTAACTGTGAGTGTGGGAGAGAAATTTTGGTGAGGACAAAAATCTTGTTTTGTCATTTAAAAAAGGATTCAAAGGGACGTCCTGGTACCCGCCTTCTGGGAGGCAGATCTCTGGGTCAGATGGGATGAACCACAGGAGGGAACACTTAAACTTTGTTTACAAACCAGTATAACATACCATGACAAACGAGTTCACGCAGGGGCACCCACAGCTTTAAATGGAGGAAAGAGCTGGGAAACGAGTGCTGGCACAAGGGCAGTACTGAGAAAATTTGGGAAAGTTTCTTGGAGGGAGCGGGGCTAGGAACCGTGGCTAAGGGAACGCACACCCGGGTTGCCTTTCCTGCGGTCTCCTGGTGGCGAGCTGGGTGAGGTGCTCTTTGGGCAGGCCCGCTCTCTGCGTCCCTCCATCACCGATCTCGCCGTCTCTCTCGCCTCCTCCATGCCATCCCCGGGCCCCTTCCTCCACATCCACTCCTCCTAGCTCCCCCTCGATAATCTCCTGATAGCTCTTCAAATCCAATTATCGAACTAATTGACGTGCAAACCTAGAGGCAAACAGAAAGGGGCGGCAAACACCGGTCGGCTCAGATTTATCCTCCGGCCTCAATAGGCCCCGGCCGGGCGAGATTTACTGGGCCTCGAACACGACGACAGTTCAAACCTTTGATTAATCATGTTTTTCTCCCGGCCCCATAATTTAGTTGCTCTTTTTCCCTCCCTGCTTTTTTTTTTTTTTTTTTTTTATCAGTGGAAACAGACCGAGTCCTCATCAGCTTCAATTACAAGTATTAAGCCCCCGGACAGCACTTTGACAGAGAGGCGGCCAGTCCCAACTCCTTCCCGCCCCCCTAAATCATCCCCGAATTAACATCACAATCGGCGGCTGGCGCGCGTTCAGATTTAAATGGTGGCATATTGTTCGCGGACGGTCTAGTTCAGACCAGCGGGTTCTCAGTTCCCGGAGGCGGCCCCCGCCGCTCCCCCCACTGCCCCCTCCTGCCTCCCGGGAGGCTGTGACTCAGGAGCCGCGGGAGGCTCCGGAGCCCGGTCTCCAGCAGCGGAGGCTGCAGGCGGGGGTGCACCGGGGTGGGGGCGAGCGGACTGGTGAGAGGGGGTAGAGTAAAGAGGAGGGGGCGAGTCAGGCACACGGAGAGGGAACTGCAGATGTAAGGTGGAGGGGAGGGGGGCCGAGGTCGGGCAGAGGCGGTTGAGTTTGGGGGTAGCGGGAGAACGGCATTGATGCAAATGAGATGCAAATAAAGATGCAGAAACCACGGGTTTGAGAATGCCACTATATAGCCACTATATGGCCGCCTCGACCTTGGCGCGGTCTGCAGGGCATCCTTGGGTGGTGGTGGAGGGGGCATTCTGTAGGGAAATCTCTTGCTCTTTGAGTCTTGCGGTGTGAAAGAAGAACGTGGACAGGATTTCTCGTTTCCTGATTATGTTAGAGAAAATGGTTCATAAACTACAGCCGGGAGGCTTGAAGGTAGGCCTCAGAAAGGACTTCCTAAGTGGGAAGACTGAGTATGAGGCTGGAATACCTCCTGAGGATTTTTTTGGATTAGAAGACCTTCGAAGCAGCCAGATTTCTCTGAAGGCGTTTTGGGGGAACGGTAACTATTTGGCTCTGTCCCACTGCGGAGGAGAAAAGGAAGAGTGATTCCCCTGACCCCATTAATCCTTTAAGAATGAAGGAGCTCAGGAAGAAAAATGACAATCCAAGAGTCTAGGTTTCCAGATATTTTCATCTCCACCTGTCTCTCCGGTCTTGCCCGCAGCGATCTCCGGGACCTCATTTCTGCCTAGCAACATCACAACCAATCAAGATGCAATTAGGCCTGGCAGTTCGGCTCATCCTTCACTGGGATTGGCTGCTGGCGGTGAGCGCATCCTAAGTTTTCATTGGCTGACGGCCACCTGTATGGAAATGAGAATGACAGGGGACTCTCAGCGCCTTCTCTGCGACGTGGACCTGTGGCTTACTGCACTGAAACCTGCAAGCTCAGAGCCAGAACTCCGGGGCTTTTTTTCTGCCTCTCTCTCTGTTCTTCCCCCAAAGCGATATCTGAAACTTTCCCCTCAGCGCCTCTGTCTGAGGCCCAGTCGGAAAGAAATTCGCAAAAAAGAAGGCGAATTTGTATGCTTTTTTGCATTTTCTTTGCCTTCTCTCGGTTCTGTATCAAGATTTTGCCCCTTCCGTCCAATGCTATGACAGTTTTTGCTCCTTTCTCGCTTCCATGTCCATCCAAGGGGCGGCTTCTCTCCGTGTAGAGTCCCTCAGTCCCTGCCCCCTGTTGCCTCAAACCCTCCCTTCAGGCTCAGCTCCACCAAATTCCCAATTGCCCCCTTCCTCCCTCTCAGGATCCAGGCGCCTCGCACAACGGTCTAAAGCCTAGTTTAGAAGGGAGTTAGAGGGGGAGAGGACTCCCCCACCTCCCCCCCAAAAAACCTCCTTTCTCGCTCCCCATCCATTTTCTCCGAGGGAGCCGAGTTTGACAGCGAATTCATTCCGAGAGGGGAGGGTGATTTATTCTTCAAATATACCGACAAGTGCGGGCATGATGGAGCCCATTAAAATGTTGGGAGATTGTTTTTATGATTGAAGTCTGTATTACTCCAACCATAAAGAAAGAGAGCAAGGAGTCATTAGCATTTTCATGATGGTGTATTTCTGCTTGTCTCCGCGCCATCACTCATCTTTACTGCCCGTCCCTTTGCTCTCGCTCTGCTACAACGAGGAGAGACTGCAGCCTGAGTTGGGGTTGGGGGTGGGGGGAGGCGGGGGCCAGAGATCCCCTCGCCACTCTGCCCTTCACGCCGAATCCTCACCCTCCCTGGGACGCAGATCGTGGGGGTGAGAGGCCGAACGCAGACAATGATGTGCCTCAGCTTTCTCCAGCCTGCTCTCCCTGCCCCTGACTGATGGAAACTGGGGGTCTTGTCCAAATGGTGCTTGGAGATCTGCACAGATCTGGGTTGAGAAAGGCGGGATACCCCTTCCTTCCTTTGGCCTTCACTTCTTGGCCTACACACCATTTAGAGCTTTCCAGGGTTATTCATACAGAGAGAAAGTCAGAAATTCCTGGCTGAGTGCCCTGGGCTGGAGACATCAGAGTAGGAGAGAACAGAGGGAGGAGGCCCCAAGTCCCTAGGTTTGGAGACTGTTGGGAGGAAGTTGGAAGCCTGGACCTTTGGCTTCTGTCTTTGCTACTCCCTCTTTAGGGTTAAAGTCTTCTGTCACCACCCTGATTCCCCTGATCCTGCTCTCTCATAATTCCTTAAGTCCTTGATTCTTTCTACCCAGTACTCACAGGTACTCCAAGGAACAAATTCATAACTTCCATGAGAATAATGGAGCTACAAATAATCATTGTCAAGGTAAGAGCTTGGAGAAAGTTGGTTACAGGTGAAACAGTGTCTATAGGTACCCAAGGATTGTGGGACTCACCTGTCCTCACCCCTGGGTCCAGACAAGACTCATAACACAAAGAAACATTCATTCTAGGTTGGACACAACCTTGCCTGCATACCCTATTGAGCCAAATTGTGTGGTGGCACTTGTGTGAGCATTGGTTGGGATAAAGGCTAGTTTAAGGGTGGTGAGAAAATGGAAGCATTAGCTCACAAGAAATCAGTGGTGATAATAGCAATTAGTAGACCACTTTCCTGTTGGTTCAGTGCTTTCTCATGGATGTTTTGCAACAACCTGAAAGGTAGGTTTATGACTGCCATTTCACAGATGAGGAAACCAAGGCTCAGGTGAGTGTGTGTGTGTGTGTGTGGAACTTGAGATCACTTAGCTAGTAAACTGGGCTGTTTTCATTATCTGATACTACCTGAGAAGGAGTTCAAGAGCTCTAAAGTGGAAGCCAAGATGACCCATAAACTTCATCTGAGTTTATAAGAAGGAAGGGAAGACTCTCTAGTGAGTGTTAAATATTTTGGGAGAAATCTTAGTAGGAATAGTCATCCCTTGGCCACCAGACCTGGGTACCTAGTGGTGGTTAGCATTGCTAGGATTAACCCTTCTCTCATTCAGGGAACATTTATTGAGCAGCTAGTATGTGTCATCTTCTGACTGACCCCTCCCCTTTCACAGGTCTCCTCCTCCTTTTGAGAGGGGTATATGATAGGGCTCTGGGGTCCTGGGCAGGGTTAGAGCCCTGGGCAGCTGGGCAGAGATGGAGCAAAGTGGGGTACAGAGGTGAGAGCCCCCCTACAGCCTGCACAGTGCCCAGAGGCGGTTGCAGCAGCAGCCCCAGATTTATAACTGCCCTGGCGCTGATGCCATAAAAGCAAACGATCCTTCTCTGTACTAATTTCTGTGTAATTAGATCTCTCCTGGCATGGAAAGTGGGGAGTGGGGGTGGCCAGGAAGGGAGGGTGCCAAGGACTCTTCACAGAGGTGGAAGGAGGGGTTGTGGGACACACATGGCTTCATGTGGCAGAACTTGGGCACAGGGATCTGTGTGCACTGTGACAAAGATGGAAAAGGAAATCATGCACACATGGTATGTGAGGAGGCAGGAGTCCTGATATGGTAACACCCTTGTGCCCAGGATAGGGACAAAGCTGGTGTCCTGCACAAAGATCCTGAAGCCAGAAGAATAACTCCTGTGTACACATAGGAGGAATTGAAATCCTTGGAGGAGTTGCATACAGATACTCCCACAGGCAGCTAGATAACCAAAATCCCACAGAGAAGCCTGGAGTAAAAAAAAAAAAAAATGTGTGGCCCCATCACATTTACAAAAGATATAGGTGGCTCAGATAGTAAAGAAATGCACCTGCAATGCAGGAGACCCTGGTTTGATTCCTGGGTTGGGAAGAACCCCTGGAGAAGAGAATGGCAACCAATTCCAATATTCTTGCCTGGAGAATTCCATGGACAGAGGAGCCTGGTGGACTACAGTCCATGGGGTCGCAAAGAGTTGGCCATGACTGAGCGACTAACTCACACATACACACGTTTAACCTGCAGGAGAGCAGATACACACTTTTCTTAAATGCAAAAATGATAGCAGTGGCACTAAATAGGATCTCAATAAATGTTTGTTTGCTCCTCTGCCCCCACCTATTGCTTGCCCACCTCTTGGAGGCAGAAAACTAAAAGATGAAAAAAGTCTTTTTTTTTTTTTTAAAACAAAAATTTCTTTAAGATATTTGAGGATAGAAAAAAAAAAAAAAAGAACTAGAGAAATGTGGGGATGGTTAAAGAGGGAACGATCTGGAATCTTGACTTTTTTTGGGAAGAACAGTCTTGAACAGGAAAAGCATATAGTTGTTATTATCACTATCCCCCCATCCCACCCCATGGTGACAAACAATGGCCTTGGGTATGACAGTAATGTCATTTGGGACAACACTTCTACAGAGCTAAGTATTCATTATGCATGGCAGTGTATTCGTGGAGGCACCTCAAAGGGCCTCTTATCCAGGCTCCCTCTGCAGCCCAGATTTCTTTCACAGTAAGCCTGCCAGAGCATCAGCCAGCTTCTGCTTCAGTACTTCTCCCCAAAAGGAGCTCTTTACTTCATGAGCAGTTTGCCCTCTGTCACTGGACAGCTGTAATGGATAGACATTTTTCAGTAGAATTGAAATCCGTCCTCTCTTAAATTTCAGAATATACTGTTTCTAACTGTCTGTCGTATCTCGAGTTATTCTAATGTTTTAAGACCAGTTCAATCAAAGCATTAATCATCCCTCCACAACAGCAATAACAATTAGATACCCATTGGAAAATCAGGAGATTCTGATCTGCACAGATGACTGTCATGTACTTATCTTAAGCCCTTGTTCTAATGGGTAATTCCTGATTAACCTGAGTAATGAAAATGTATCACAATAAAGATTTGTCATGCCTTGTTATCACTTCATAAGGCTATCCTTCTACGTACCTGCCGTATCATCAGGATATTTCTATCCCAATAAAACATGATCATGATGTGCTTGGCTAATAAAAAGGAAAAAAGCCACGTATTAAAAATGTTTAAAATGATTTGCGTGAGTGATGTAAATATAAACCACCACCATCATCAGTGTCAACAATATCCTCAGTTCATTTGCCTTTTGAAATCCCTGCCACATCTTGGGGGTGGGAGGTAAAGAAAAAGGGAGGCAGAAAATTAGCATCTATTAAACGCTTTCCATTGCCAGGCACTGGGCTACACTCACAATTACCCTGTGAGATGGGTATTAACATGCCTTTCAGGTGAAGAAATTGGACTCAGAGAAGTTAAGTAACTTGCCTGAGGTAAGATGGCTAGTACAGGGAATCAGGATTTTTTTTTTTTTTTTTTTTTTTTTTGGAATCAGGATTTTAACCTAGGTAAGCCCACACTTTCCTCCCTAAACTTGGACAAGTAAATTTTACTTTGATGCCCGCAGAGCCTCAACGACTGGGTTCATACACTGACATGACGTTAGTGAGGCGTCTGTGGGGCTCAGAGACCTCCCTCTTTCCAGTCTGGACTCCCTGAGCCAGGAGTTCAAAGCCTGAGCTTTGTGACTTTTGTGCTCGGTCACATCACTGCCATCACCCAGGGGTGCCCACATATAATCGCAGGTGGTGCTACAGGCACCGCGACCGCTGTACAGTGGCACACTCACAAAACGCAGTGTCTTATTCGACCCACGCTGGGACCCACAGAGGCCGGCTGCTCCTTCTCTCCTCCCTGGCAGCGAGGTGCGCAGCCAGCAGGGGTCGCCGGCACACCAGGAATTACCACTCGCTGGGCCCGAACAGAACGGAATGTTCCTCCTGTTTTCTCCTAAAATCTCTCGCTAATCCCTCCCCTTTTGTGCTTTCCTTTTCTAGCACCCCTCCCCTTCCCCAGGCCCTGTAGTTTCCTATTGATGAGCTGGATAGTTGCTCCTTATATAGCACCTAAACTGCCCAATCCCAGCCTTGACTAGGGACCAGGGTTTCAGGCTGTCAGTCCTGGTTTGGGGATGCAGGTAGCAGGTAAGGAGCCTGGATTGCCCAACCTTCTGGTTCGCCCTTGGCCAATTAAGAGCCTGCCTCTTCTCAGCGCCTTCCCAGCACCATGTCTTGATCATCCATTTATTGTCCCAATGTTCATGTAACGTATGTCCCAAACATCCTGAGACTCCCAGGGTCCCTTAGCTCCATCATCTTGGGACAGCCTAAAAATGAAGGAGGAGGCAAATCTCTGGTGGAGTAAGTGCTCTGTGACCTGTGGTTTTAGATGAGAAATCACAATTTGGGGGAGTACAGGGGAAGGACCCAGGTACCCTGATTCCCAACAGAAAGAGGGGTCAGGCGTCTGCTCCCTGCAGGAAAGCTGTGGTCGCCTTCTGGGAGTGGCATCTTTCTGCTCTTTTCTGCCTCTCCCCTCCCATGCTGTAGCAACAACGCCCCAGCTTTTCCAAGCCCCCTTCTCTCTGCAGCCCCCTCCCCGCAACTCCTGGAGCTCGGTGATTGGCGGCTGCCTGCTGCAGGGCCGGCTGGGTTTATGGCTTTGCGGCAGCTGGGGAGAAAGCGAGGCCAGAGACAGAAAATGGAAACCAACCAAGAAATTGAGAATGATGAAAGAGTAAAAGAGAGGGAGACTGAGAGACAGAAAGACCTTGAGAATACCAGATACGCCAAATCAAAATAATGAGAGGGACAGACTGAAGCTGAGATGGACACAAAGAAAATCATAGAGATGCTGATGAAAGATGAAAAAATATAAGAGGGATGGGATGAAAAAGAAAAAAAGAGCACACAGGAAGACATTTGGATGAGCTCTGAGAGTGGGGATGTACAGAGCTTCCCAGGGGGACAGGAATTGCTGGTAGTATGTAAGGGACTATACATCTAGGGTAGACATCTAGGGATTCTGAGAAATTCTGAGACAGAAGAGGCCGGAGGATCTTGCAGTTCTCCCCACACCTGTGCTACCATTTATCTGTTCTAGCTTTTCCATGTTTACACCCTCCTGGAATTTTAAAGGTTTTTACAAAAAATATCCTCCTTAAGAATGACCCATGGGACTTCCCTGGTGGTCCAGTGGTTAAGAATGCACCTGCCATTGCAGGGGACACGGTTTGGATCCCTGATCTGGGAAGATCCCACGTGCAGCAGAGCAACTAAGCCCACATGCCTCAACTATTGAGCTTGCATGCCTAGAGCCCGTTCTCCACAGCAAGAGAAGCCCCTTGCAATGAGAAGCCCACACAGTGCAACTAGAGAGCAAGCCCAGTTTGCTGCATCTAGAGAAAGCCCGCATGTAGCAATGAAGGCCCAGCACAGCCAAAAACAAAATAATTTAAAAAAAAGCGAATGAACTAAGATCTAATGTGGGAGGATCTTGCTTCATTTTCCATGAAATGAATGGGAACACTGAGGTCTGGGATTTAGGAGGGATTTCAACTTTAGAACTACACTTTGTTGCACATATATTAACCTGTAAGGTTGTTGGCTCTGTATGCATCTTGACTGGCACATACCAACGTTTATTTTATGTGATAGTAATTTCTCTATCCTTTTTGCTATTATATAAGTAGGCTTTTTAACAGTGAGAGCTGTGTCTGCCCTTCTTTGTGGCTCCCGCAGTGCCTTGTTCTTGTTTATTGAGTGAACCAGTGAATGGCCCCTGGAGATGTTTAAGCAGAGGTTGGATGACTACCAATGAGGGATGGAGTTCAGGCAATTTCTGCACTGAATGGGAAGCTGGAAATATATCTCTAAGCCTCTTTTTGGTTTTAAGATTCTATTAGTCCATATACATGAAACTGAGTTTGTTGTTTCTTTTCCTAGTTCTCCAGATATTCAGGGGTAAGATGCAAAGTGAGAAACCCCAAGTTACAAAGTAACTATTGTGGGCAGGGCTCTGTACAAGGTGTTTTACACAGCTGATCTCATATAATCATCACAGATCCATTTTGCAGATAACAGTTCAAAGAGATGAGGTGTTTCACTCCAGGTCACATAATTAGGAAATACTGCAAACTAAGTCTGCTGCTGCTGCTGCTGCTAAATTGCTTCAGTCGTGTCCGACTCTGTGCAAATCCATAGACGACAGGCTCCCCTGTCCCTGCGATTCTCCAGGCAAGAATACTGGAGTGGGTTGCCATTTCCTTCTTCAATGCATGAAAGTGAAAAGTGAAAGTGAAGTCGCTCAGTCGTGTCTGACTCTTCACGACCCCATGGACTGCAGCCTACCAGGCTCCTCCGTCCATAGGATTTTCCAGGCAAGAGTACTGGAGTGGGTTGCCATTGCCTTCTCCTAGAGATCTCTAAATCCTGGTAACTGCTACCACACTATGTTTCTACCAGTTTGAGAGATTTCCAAGGTTTCAGAAAGGCAAAGAAGGAGTTGAGAAATGGAGGAAACGGGAGAAGACATGGCTTTTAAATTTAGCGTTGGGAGAGAAATTTGGAACTCTTAGGTGGGGGAAAAAATCTACTTTTCTGAGAGTTACAATAGGACATTTCTGCTCTTATGTGATTATCAACAGTTACCTGGAGAAGAAGGGACAGGCACAGAGAAACTGGGAGGTACGGTACTGGACACTAGAATCTCTTGCCATGGGTGTTGGCATTGGGAGCATGAGACATACAAGTACCTACAGAATGCAATCTTGGGATTCCAGGCATTTATCTTTCTGCTAGGAGGGCTATTGGAAGGCTGGGTGAATTTAGGGATGTCCATGTTGTAGGGGTCCTATTTAGTGGCAGAGCTTAGACTAATGCTGTGCAGTAGAACTTTAATATGGGTCACATACATAATTTAAAATCTAGTGCCTGCATGCATGCTAGGTCACTTTCAGTTGTGTCTGATTCTTTGCGACCCTATGGACCATAGCCCACCAGGCTCCTCTGTCCATGGGATTCTCCAAGCAAGAATACTGGAGTGGGTTGCCATGCCCTTCTCCAGGGGATCTTCCGGACCCAGGGATTGAACTGGCATCTTTGACGTCTCCTGCATTGGATGGCGGGTTCTTTACCACTAGTGCCACTTGGGAAGTCCAAAACCTTCTATTAGCCACATTTTAAAAATAACTAGGTGAACTAACTTTAATAATGCATTTTATTTAACCCAGTCTATTCAAAATATTATATCCCTTCAACATGCAGTCAATATAACATTATTTTAAATTTGTTTTAGTTTTGGTGTTAAATGTGAAATTTGTTATGCAATTTGCAGTTGACAAATCTGTCGATACTCGTCACATTTCAAGTGTGTTTTAGTGGAGAATTCACTGGTGGTTCAGTGGTTAGGACTCAAACTTCTGTTGCATGGGGCACAGGTTCTATCCCTGGTTGGGGAAATAAGATCCCTCATGCTGCAAGGCCAAAAAGCAAAAGAAATTTTAAAAAATCAAGTGTTCAGTAGTGGCATGTGGTTGGTGGCCACCAAGTGGGCAGTGCAGGCTTAGAGAGTGCCTAACCTTGACTGGTCACAGGCAGCAGGATCTTTGATGGGGGATCCAGACATCTTAGTTCCCACTCTTGATTGTTCTTACACCTTGACTTAGGAGTCCTTGTTTTTCTGTGAGACTAGAGACATGTCCCCAGTTCCCATGGGTCAGAAGAATGGCATATCTATTGCAGGGTATCTGTTTCAGGCTCTGTGAAGTCCAATTGTACAATTACTTCTACCTGCAACACTCTCCTTAAGTGCCTCTTGCTGAGTTGCCAGTGACCTTCTGGCTGTCAAACCAGCTGTTTCCAGGGAAACATTCCCTGGCTTCTCTGTTACACTGCTGCTGTGGCCTTTTTCCTTGACTCACCTCCCCTGAGTTGCTTCCTACCTCTCTGATTCTTCTTTCTTCTCATGGCTTAGCACTCCCCATCCTTCTTTTCCATGTTGATGGTCTCCTGAGTGCTGCCCTTGGTCCTCTGACCTCTCACTCTACACTCAGGGAGGCCTGGGTAATCTTTCTTCACTTGTATCATCTTTACTTACAAGGATCTTAAGTTTCTCTCTTCTGCTCTAAACTCTCCTGAGCTCTGGACTTAAATATCTATCCAATTGTCTACTGGAGTCCTGTCTCCTTTGAAAGATTTTGAAGACACTGGGAATTCAACAAGGCAAAATTGCACTGATAACCTTTCCCCTCAATGTATTATTTCTCCATTTGTATTATTAATTTGGTGAATGGCATCACTGGTTATCTGGTCACTGAAAGCAGAAACCTGGGATCAACAGGACTCCTGTTCAATCCCCATATCTGATTATTAACAAGTTCCACTAATTCTGCATTCTAAAGAATTCTGCCTCTTTTCCTCTTTGACACCGCTTAAGTTCAGTGCTCGCTGTTTTTTGGCCTCGATGATCAGCTTTTGGGATCTTAGTTTCCCAAGCAGGGATTGAACATGGGCCACTGCAGTGAAAGTGTCAAGCTCTAACCATTGGACCAGCAGGAAACTCCCTAGTTCTGGGCTCAATGGTCTAGCCTGGGTTATTACAGTGGGTTCCTAATTGGTTTCTTTGGACTTTCATGATCTTGCAATAGAGTGTAAGCTCTTTGAGCGTACACATTCCTGTCTGTTCATGCAGTTTCCTAGTGCTTAGAACAGCACCTAGCACATGGTAGGCATTCAGTGAGGATTTGTTGAGGATATGTACGAGTAGATGTCTATGATCCATCTGTCCAGCTTCACTTCCCAGGTCACATCCAATCCAATTCAGAGTTAAGTGAGAATCAAGATTTCTTAGCGTTGAAAGTTGGGATTTCTTAGTGAGTTCAGTCTTCACCATTTTGTCCTGTCTGCCTTGCACACACTAAGCTAACAAGTACACATTGATTAAGACTCAGCCCCCATGTCATTATCCACAGGAAGCTTTGTCTCCTTGAGTCTTGATTAATTAAGTACCCCTTCTCTCAAGCTGCTTATCATCGAGAGAGAAGAAAAACTTGCAGACACGATATAGTGAGTTTTGACAAAGTGCTAGCATGTGGTACCTCAGAGGATAATGAAGGGGATGAAGAAAGGCTTCACAAGGAGGTGTGTTTTGAGGCGAAAGCATGTGCTCAGAGGCATACAAAAGCAGTGCCTATTTCTGTGGAGTGGTTCTGTAAACCTGGAGTCCAGGGTTCCTTAGGGTAGGATGGGAAATGGAAAGGCCAGTTGGTGAAGTGCCCCGACTGGCACACATTGCATTCCTGTAGGTAACAGGCAGCCACTGAGGTTCTGTAACGGGGGAGTGATGTTTGGACTCATTCATCCCTCACCAAATACTGACACCTGAGTTCCTATTTGCTGCTACTTGGTCTGAGCCCATTCAGGTCCATCACTTTCTGCAAGAGTACTGGGAAGCAGAGGAAGACAGACGATCCATTACAGGAGGGGAACAGTAGGAAGGCTGAGTTGCCAAATACCACACCATGAGTAGGAGAAAACTCTGATGGGAACCCAGCTGTCTTCCTTCCCTGCCTGTGCAGTCAATTGCTCTCCCCTGAGCACCCGGTGTCAGGCACTGGCACCTGGGGTAGGCAAATCATAAGTGAGGAAGAGAAATTGTTCTACATTTCCAGGGAACTCCTAGTCTGAAGGTGCAGACTGCACACCAGAAAACATACTAAGGGCAGAGAAAGGAGGGGCTGGAAATTTCTAGATATCCAGGTTGAGGGGTCTGATGAGGGACTGGGGGGCCTCATGAAGGAGGAAAGTGCGGAGTCGATTGGGAAGGTGAAGCAGAACTGGGCTGTGGAGGTGGGAAAGAGTGAAACTTACACTACACTCCTAGGAAGCATTGGCAGCCTCTGTGTCAATGGCCTTCTGTAGCTACCCATGTGGCTCCTGCCAGGGTGTGTGTGGCTTTGCAGGGGCTGTGGGGTGGCAGTAAAGCCCTGGGTCCCTCTTTCTGCTTCCCTTCCTCCTCTTTTGCACTGGGGTGGGGGGTACCCTTCTAGAAGCAGGATGTCTGGGTTCCAGATTCTTCCTTCTCCAACCACCCCCAGACATAAATCACAAGTGATTTCATTAAATGCACCTCCTGCTGGGGATGTTGGCTCATAATTCCTCTCTGATTAACCCCCACTACCCCGGCAAGTTTATAGGCCAAGAGAGGGAGGGGATAAGGGGGAGGGAAAAAGGAGGGTTGGGGGAATCCCAGGCGGGTGATGGATGCCTCTGTCAGCCCAGCTCGTATTTATTAATAGTCTTAATACGGGAAGCAATAAAGGAAGAGAGGGATTCTATTAATTAAATCATTGTTATAATTAACTTTCATTAAAGGAGGATCAATAAAGAGGAGTAGAGATGGAGAGAGGAGAGATCCATTATCTCTAATTTCCTTGGAAGGGATTCAGGGAACGAGATGGGGTTGCTAGGAGACAGCAACGTGAGAGAAGGAAGGATGTAAGATGTCACCCAGGTGGGGCTGGAAGGGGGTGGGCAAGGAGGTTTCAGGTGAATGCAGAGAGGGAATGGTGGGGGTGGCCCATCCATGGGCCCTGAAGGGAATGGAGGGTGGCTGATAAGGGAGCAACTGGAGTGGAGAACAGTGGGCTGTAGACACGGCTAATGCCGGGTACTGCCGAGAGCCTTGGTGAGCACGTGGGTCCTTAATTCATGCTTTATGATGCTGCGTGTGTGTCTGTATAGCCTGTGAAGCTGGTTAGGGTGGATGAATGTGTTTTTGTGTTTGTAGAGTCTGCATGTGCATACTGGTATCTGAGGATTGCAACAGAGGGAGAGAGGGAGGCAGGGTTGGGAGAAATTCAAATAATTCTAGAGGTAGGAGGTTTAGGACATTTTTTTACCAAGCTGATACTCAAAGGGGTGTACTCTTATTGGGAGTAATGTCTGTCCTTTGGCTCAGGTACAGTGAAGGCTGCTTTGGAGAGTAAAGGTCTCAGCGGTGGAAACTTCACCCTACTTTCAAGACACACACCTCAGCCCATATCCCAGGTCCCATATTGCTCCACCTCGGAACAATGCTCCCCTCCCCCTCGGCTTGCCCCCTCCGGCACTGCAGTGTTCCCCAACCAGACGCCCATTTGAGACAAACGTTCCTCTCTCCTCACTTCCCACTGGTGGCCAGCATATGGAGGCATCATGGAAAAATACTGCCAGTCTCCTCCCTAAGCATGGGGCTGGGGGTGGGGGGGCCCTTCCTCCCTCCCTCCCTCCTCCACCGAGCTCTAAGAGCCAGAGGTCTTGAGCATCTTTTCTCTAGTCACACCTCATGATAAGAACACATTTTATTAGAATAGTTATACATATCATATAAATATATTTGTTCAACTACTGGCAGGGGGAGGGCAATGGGGGGGAGCTCTTATTGCTGAGGGGGGGACCTGGTGAGCGAGAGAGGGCTGGCAAGTGGGGACACCTGGGACCATTTGTTCCCCCATCCCTCAGAGAAGGCACAAGTACATTATTTCTTTCCATGTGAGGACCCTGGGGGATGGTGGTGGAGAGGGACAGGAGGTAAAGTACAGAAAACCTCAAAAATACAAAAGAAACCTCCAAACTTAATATCTAATGGTATGGAAAAGGCTAGGCTGGGGTATGGAAAGCAGCGGGGGAACAGGAGGAGGAACGAGAGAAGCTCAGAACCGGAAGAGACCTAAAGAAGTCACGATGTCAATGCAGGCCCCAGAGAAAACTCAGGTAAACAAACACAGACCCCGAACAAAAGGGGTGGGGGTGTGCCCCAGGAATTGGCTTTGGGGCATCAGAGAGTGTGAGTGTGTGAGTGTGTGTGGTGGTGGTGGTGGTGCAGTGGTTGGTGTGACTAACAGAAGCAACCGGGGCCAGGAGGGGGTGATTCCATTCCCCCTAGAGAAGGCCTCCTCCATCTTGGTTCCTCCAAAACCGTTTTCAGGGAGTAAATGCAGCCACTGCTTCCAAGAAGGAACTCCTGCCTGGACAGAAGAGCCAGCTGGGAGAGGATGATGTTGGGGAGCCTGGGATGAAACCACATGGGAGCGGTTGTCAGGCAACAGAATATCATGGAGCCGAGGGCGTTGGAAAAGAGGGATGAAACCGAAGTGTATGTCTATGCGTGAGTGTGTGCATGTGTGTAAGTGTGTGTCTGTGTGTGAACTGGGAGTGGGGGGTGGGGTCACTCAAAGGTGAAAGGGTCCTGGGTGCTGAAGAAGAAGTGTCCATCCATGTGGTCCTCCAGGGCATCCTTGTCACTCTCAGCTGGGAAGCGCTCCTTACAAATAGGACACTCCTTCCATGGCGGGGTGGCAGGGCCCCCAGTGCTGGCCTCTGTCAAGGGACCCACAGCAAAGCCACTAGAGAAAGACAGAGGGGAAAGGAGAGGGTCAACATGCTCTGCTGCCTTCTTGGCTTTCGGACCTCAGGGAGAGGGACCCACACACGTGGGCTCCCAGATGACCCTGTTCCTAATGTCCTCTCCAAGCCTCTCACAGTATCCCTCTCCCCACAGCACTGGAAGCCTTAGCCTCCCGGCTCCCCCGAGCCCTCTTTTCTTTAGTCCCTGATGGTTGCTCTGGTACATAGCCCTTCCCCCAACCTCCTGCTCTCCTCCCTCCATCTCCGTCTGCTGCCTAATGAGGCTGAAAATGACTCTGACATCGTCCTTCATCTTCCTGCTCCAGCCTGGAAGGATGACAGCATCACCTCCTCCTTGCCCTGAGCCCATCTCATATCCAAGAGAAGCTGGGGGCTGGATGATAAAACCTCTCTTGCCTCCCTGCCTTCCCCTCTTGACCTGCAGGGGGAAAAGGGAAGGCAGCGGGGGCACAATCTGATACCTGAATTCCCCACCCAAAGGACTGACCAGGGGAGTCAGAGAGGAGTGGCAGCATCTAAGGGGTGATCAGATGGATGCTGGACCCCAGTATTCTCTCTGTCCCTGTCCCTGGGGCCCTTGGTCACCTCCCTTCAACCCCTGACAGAGCCTAGGCACTTACCTGGTGGTTGCGGAAGGGGTAGGGGCAGGAGAGAGGGGATGCAGGGCAATTTGGGCTCCGCGGAAGATGGTGCTATAACAACACAGAAGTCAGCTAAAGGCAGGGCCTCTGAGTGCACATGTGCATTGACAGGATGGGGGAGGACTGCCTGAAGGCAGCAATGATTTGGGGCGGTGGGTCACTCTCTGTGTCAACACAACTGCATCTCCTTTTCTTAGCTGGGGCCAAGAAGGGGGAGGGGTGGAAGGGCATGAGGATGGTTCACCTGGATGCCCTCTCCACCGGCATCCTCCCTGCTGTCTGCCCCCTTGAGCACTCACCTGGCCATGTCATAGAAGGCACTGCCCAGTTCCGGAAGTAGCAGGTTGGCCTCCTCACCCCCACTTTGCACAGCTGCCATCAGGACCGACTTCTCATCTTCAGCCTCCTGGGCACCAAAGGGATAGTGCTGAGTCTTGGGGTAGTGTCCCAAGACGGGGGGAGCAGAGTGCTGGGACAGGTAAGGGAAGAGCAGACTAGGCCGAGGTTGTTAACAGAGGGCTGTAGTAAGAGTGGGGCATGAGAAGCATGTTTTTTTTGTTTGTTAATTTATTTGGCTGTAGTGGGTCTTAATCATGGCATGTGGGATGTAGTTCCCTGACCAGGGATGAAATGTGGGCACTGGGAGCGAGCAATCTTAGCCACTGGACTGCCAGGGAAGTCCCAGGAGAAGCATTTGGATGGGGGCTGGTGCACAGGAAGAGAACGGGTATGTGAAGAGGGGGTGGCAGCAGTGAGCTATTGGGTCAGACTGGGTTTTGGGGTGGTGTCTACTGGGTGGCCTTAAAGACAGCCTGGGCCTGCCTCTTCTCCAAAGAAAGCAGGAAGCTAAAGCTGCTCTGGAGGCTGGGCCACTTGGGACTGGGCCTACCCCTTGTCCCCGCCCCTGTTCGGTCTCTCCTCTCTGCTTACCGAGTCTGAGCTACTGTCCTCAGCTGGTCCTGAGAGTTGGGGAGCGATGGGGGCTGGCTGGCTGATGACCACCAGGGGTGAAGCCTCTCGTGGCCCCGGGGCAGGGGAGGAGCCCGCGTCTCCACTCTCGCACAGCCCATAGGGTGGGAGCCTCATGTCTTCTGGAGACTCGTCCTCCTCTGAGTCTGTCAGAGCCGCTGGGCAGCCTGCAGGCGAGGGAGCAGGCAGAGAAGAAAGAGGGTTGCATCAGCTCTGGCTTCTCTGAAGGAGAAATACAGTTAATAAATTGGGGACCAGAGTCTGGGAAGGAAGAAGGCAAAATACAGAGGGCAGAGGCTGCTCCCAGGGAGGCACATGGTGTTTTCCCAACACGGGGGCGGGGAGAGCTGGGTGGGGGGGGGGTCACAAGACTGCGGGTGTACAGACTCAGCCCCACGGCGGCCTCCTCGTCTTCTGTGGCAGGGTCCTCACTCCACTTCTCATCGGCCACCTTCTCCAGGCGGGCCTCCAGCTTTCTCATGTACTCCAGCAGTTCCTGGAAGAGGGGAGAAGTGTGAGAGGCTGAGAAGGTATGAACCAGGCAGCTCCACAGAGCCTTCCCCTGGTCCAGGGTGATCTCTGAGCTCCTCAGATTTTGATGCCTTCATCAAAGGGTGGGAGGATTTAAGGCCGATTCCCACCCCCCACGCCCACCCTCTTCCCCCAGCAACCCTCCTCTGTCCTGCCGGGTGGGCTTCTAAGAGGAGCCATGGTCCCGTTTTTAGCCTCTGGGCCCTTCTTACTGATGTCCATCTCTAAGCCGAGAGATGACAAGAAGTCACCAAGCTCCGAGCCCTCGGGTCCTCCACTCAGGCATCCAGGGGCTGGGTTCTGGGCTCTCACCTGCTTCTCCTCCTGCAGTTGCTCCTTTTCTTTCTGGAGCACACGCAGCGCTGAGCGCAGCTCTGTCAGCTCCCGCTTGCTCTCTGACAGCTGCACCTGGGGGGAAAGGGCCAGATGGAATCTGGAGACTAGAATGTGCCTCCTAGAACCTGGACACCACAACGTGGAAACACGACTCTTCATGCCTTCGCTCCTCGCTTGCCCCGACACACGGGAGGCCTGACTCTCCTCCTCTGAGTGCCCCATCTCAACCGCAGGAGACTCACCTGAGTCCTCGCCTCCACCTCCCAAGTGGGGACTGGGAGGACTGCCTCTGGACTGGGGTGTAGAGGCCTTGGTCAGAGAAGGGCCACCCTAGAATTCTCCTGAGTCATCCCCACTGGGCCCAGAATGTGTGCCGAGAGCAGAAAGGCACATGGCAGGCTTCCGACCAATGAGGGAGGGGAGGCCTGCAAGTGGAATGCTGCCCACCAGGGAAGTGAGTGCTCGGCACTTCTGAGCCCACAGCCAAGGCAGAGGGAAGGGGCACTGATGCCCCGGGAGGCCGGGTGCCTCACCAGGCTAGAGTCCTTTTCCCGGGCCAGCTCAGTCTTGAAAACTTGGCTCTGAGTCTTCTCCTCCTGCACTGCCTTTTCGAGTCGAAGTATCTCTGCACTCAGCTTCAAGATCTTGTCCTTCTCCGCCTGGAGGTGCCAGAGAGGCAAACGGAGGGTAAGGGTAAGCGATGCCCTGGTAACAGCTCCACTCCTCACTGTGTCTCTTCTTTATTGGACTGAATGTTTTGGAGCCATTTAGAGACATCTTCCCTTCTTGCCTTCCTCATTCCCCAAAAGAAGGAAGGGCTCTGACAGCAAGGCGCCTTGCTGAGTAGGAATGGGTATTGTGCAGGGCTGGGGCCTAGGTTGAAACATGTATCTGAATCAAGATGTCAACAAAGGCAGGTGCTATGAAGATCAGGAACTGACACTCCTTGCAAGGAGGGGCCATACCAGGACAGTGAAATACCTCCCTCATGGGCCCTCCCCACCCCGAAGTCCATGAAGGTTCTCACCCTTGTTTCTCTCCCCCCAGGGGATCTGACCACACTGAGGTGGGGGCGGTAGTGACCAGGAGCCTGCAGATCCCCCATCCCACTACCTCCACACTCTGCAGCAGCCCTGCCCGCTCCTTGCTCCACTGGCTTTTTTCCTCCTTCAAGTGCAGACTGAGCTCGGCCAGCCTGCCGTTGACTCCGGCCACCTCCAGACGGCTGCGGTGCAGCTCGGCTATGGTGCGGTCCCGGGCTCCCGCTGCGCTGGCCAACTCCTCCCCAAGAAGGGCAGCTTTCTGCTGGCTCGAGGCTGCAAGCTCCTGGGCCCCTCGAAGCTGCTCCTTCAGGGGCTCCAGCTCAGCCTCGGGAGAAAGGAGGAGATGGAATCAGGGCTCCCAGGAGTCATCTGTTGAGCCAGGAAGACAACTGGGTTCCTTCCTCTCCCCCGTGGCATCAGGATCTCAGGACTGGGTTCTTTAGTCTTGAGCCATGCCTTTCCCCCAATTTGTTTACAACCTTCCCTGGAACGTTCGCTACTTCCTGTTGCCCAGGGGCTTCACTCACCACCCGCTGCTGGGCCTGGCCAAGGGTGTCCTTCATCTGGGCCACCTTGTCCTTCAGTCGCTGGGCCTGAGCACTCTGCTCCTCCTGCCGGCCCTTGGCCTCCTGCAGCTCCAAATTCAAGCGGCGGTTCTCCTGCTGTGCCATCTGGAGCTCAGCCTGGTGGAGGTGGAGAGGAGGTAAGGAAAGGGAATATATATTTGGGGTGACCGGGCAGATGGACCTCTGTGATGAGAAAAGCCAAGGTTCCACTCCTTAGATTTAACACAAACTCAAGCCTTCACCCCTGGCCAGCCCTTCCTGGGTTCGCAGCACAAAACAACTCAATCCTGAATGTCCCATCTCCAGTGGCACAGCCTGGGGTTGTCTTATGTGAATCTAGGCATCCCATAGCCTCATGTCTGCTCCCCTTTTAGACCGAAACTCAACTTGGATGTCATGTAGGCTCTCACACTCGCCATATTCTTCCTCCCACTCCACCCCCATGCATGCCACTCTTGTTTCTGTCCATGGTACTACTTCCCAAGTCATTGAGACTGGACACTTTGGTGCCATGTGTGGTTCTGTTCTCTTCCTAGCGGCCCATAGGAAGGATGCTTCTCTATCCTTCACCTTGCTCACAGCCATTTTCCCTTTTCTGCTGTCACCATGACCATGACCACATTAGCTCAGGCTCTGCTCATTTGGATCACTGAATAATCTCACAAGGCAATCAGATTCATAGTCTTTTTTCTAGCCATGCCATGCAGCTTGTAGGATCTTAGTTTCCTGATCAGGGACTGAACCCAAGCCCTCAGCGATGAAAGTGCATACTCCTAACCACTGGACTGCCTAGGAATTCCCAGATTAATAGTCTCTAAGAACATTCTTTAAGTACAACATATCCTCTACTTAAAATATCATCAATGCCTCTCACTGCTTATAGAATAAAGACTAAATTCAAGAACCTCTCCAATTTGACGTAGGTCTTACTTCAAACTCTTTACCCACACATTCAACTGCCCTGTGTATTCTCAACTCTAAGCCTTTGCTCATGTCTTCCTCTGTTCCTAGAATGGCCTCCCTCTCATCTCTGTCCATTCAAATTTTACCTACTCTTCACTGCTGAGCAAGTGGTTTTCAGACCATCTCCCACGGAAGCCTAGGGTTCTGATGAAGCCATTTGGAAGTTTAAATATTTGATTTCAGTTTCTTCCAAATTATGAAAAATTATGTTGGAAAACAATGCATAGACTCACATGTTAGCACACTGGAGATCCCCAAGCACTGACATGTGCTTCCAGGTTAATTCATTTTTGTGAAAACCTCTGAATAAAGTTTCAACTGTATTTTCTATTGACCTGAAGAGTGAACTGAGATTGCAAGGTAGAAGCTTAAAAATGATCACTTGTACTGGTCTGTATGTGAGACTCAAGGTGTACTCAATACTGTATAACCACACACGATACATAAACAGGTTAGCTGCTGAGGCCAACAAAACAGTCATCCACAACCTCCAATTTCAAAGTTTGGTATCCACCAAAATTATCTAATTGCTTTCATCATTTAATAAGGAAATGTTATACACCTGAATTTACAGACGTAAGTTTACAGTAAAACAACAGATGGACAACTGAGAAGGCAAACCAGCTTGGACCCCTTACCTCGCTTTCCTCCTTGTCTGTCTGCACTTCCTTCAGCTGCCCAAGCAGCTTCTCTTGTTCCCGAGTCAGGGCCTTCACCGTGTCTCTAACCCTGTGAGTGGTGGACACAATGTCAGGTGACTCATCAGTTTCCAGAGAAGGAACAAAGACTTAGACTTTGTCATTAGCCCTGCTGCTGGGGCTTGTCTAGCCCAAAGCTCCACCTCTCTGGGACACCCAAATTCCCAACACAAAATAATCCAGGTATAAGCCCCAAGTATCCGAGATTGCTGGCTTTAGAGCACAGTCTAGGAATAGACATTTATTCCTTCCTCTCTGTGTATCACTTTGAGGGAAGCTCTGTAGATGACTTCCTAGTTGTTTGCACTCAATTGAGACTGGAATCCACTTTTTTGTAGACAGGGGCCAGTCATCATTAATGATAAACTTTTGACTTAGGTCAGAAGTCAACAGGTGCTTTCTGTAAAGGGCCTGAGAGTAAGTATTTTAGGTTCTACAGGCTGTGTGGACTCTGTGGCAACCTCTCAACTCTGCCACGGGAGTGTGGATAAAAGTCAGACACTATGTAAATGAATGAGCCTGGCTGTCTCAATAAAATTTTACTTATGAAAACCGAAATCTGAATTTCATCCGATTTTTACATGTCACATAATATAACTCTTCTTTTGTTAGTCAACCATTAAAAATTGTCAAAACCATTCTTGGTTTTGTGGGCTATACAAAACCACGTGGTAGGCTGGATTTGGCATGTGGACCACAGTTTGCTGACCCCTGGTCTAGACAGTCCCTGATCTTTTCCAGATGCTTGGTTTGATCCCAACGTTTCTATTCCATGATTTAGAATCTAGACATTTAGTATCTCCCTGGGGCAAGACTAACACATCCTAGACTGAAGAGGCCTTAGGGACCAACTCACTTTTTACTCTGGGTCTTGGATAGCATGCTGCTTTTCTCCAAAGAGTTTTTAAAAAGATATTAAATCTACCAGCACTGAATGAAAGAAACTTAATTATGCCATTTGATGAAAGAAGTGTTTCTCCCGGTGAAAATCTGAAGGAGAGGCAAGGGAGGTGGCCAATATTTGTGCTATCTGGTAGAGAGAATAGTTGTCTAGCAGAAGATAGAAATTTATTCTATGTGGCTCCAGAGGTCTAAACCAGGACCAATCAGGAAAGCTATAGGAGAGTAAATATGACACAAGAGATAAAACAAATGACAGCTTTGTGATAAAGAGGCCACCTTCTGAGGCAGTGATCTTCCCTCACATACCCTCTTAAATACATTACCTTTCTCCCAATGCTAAGATTCTGATTTGTACCTGTTTTCAGGGCAAAGATCCCATAACATTTCGGGATCACCAGTTCTAACATTTCCTAATTCTGAGAACAGAGTCTAATCTTACGCTTTGCTGAAGTAAAATCTGAAATCCATCCTCTCTTATCTTGCCTGGAACATTCTATCCATTCCGTTCTTCCAAATCCTGCACTCCTAGCTCCTGCTTCACCTTTGCTGCACAATAAATACTAATGATTATTTCCAAAGGTAAGGAATACAGAATAGGTTAGGAAAGATGGAACAGAGCTTGACAGACAGGGATATCCTTAGGAATTGGAATACCCTGAGTGGGGCTGAGAAGGGAAGGAGAAACCGGCAGGCAGGTCTTGCCTGCTTGACACAGGAGGCTGAGGTTCGAGGGTCACGGGAAGCGAAGGGAAGTGATGGGGGTGGAAGGGGTCCCCTCACCTGTCCAGCTCCACCTCCTTCATCAGCACTTTCTCACTGATGGTCTGGATGTCATCTTCCAGCTCCAGGATGCGGGCCACATGGTCTCCCTGTTGTCGGCTCAGGATGTCCCTCTCTTCTGTGAGCTCCCCGTGGGACCGGGAAAGCCCCTGGAATTAAGGTTCCCCAAGAAGAAGAGAGAAGCTGAGACTCACCTTGCAATGCGTGGACTAAAGGCTTAGAAGGAGAATTCCTAAGTTTGACTATCTACCCTTCTACCCGGTCACCTTCCTTGAAGAAGAAACTGTAAGGGAACATCCCCTTCCAGTGAAGATGGCCACCTCCACCCTATCTCAGCACTCCTCTGACTCAGAGAACTGAGTCTCACTACCAGTTTGGGACAAGTCTCCCATCACAGCCAGTTTACTACTATTTCTGACCCCTTCAGCCTGTATCTTTAATGCCAGAACCATCTTAAGAGCCCACTAACATCTCCCTTTAACTGTCTTCATTTTACAGGGTTTAGATTTTGGACCCCGGATGGGCAGCCAGGCCCTTCCCCCCACCGGACCAACTCTCACCTTATACTGTTCTGCCAGCTCCGCATGCTCCTGCCTGGCCGCGGCCAGAGCCTTCTCAAGCTCCTGCACTTGGCTCTTCAGCTCTGTCACCTGCCCCTCCAGCTGTAGCTTCAGCTGCATCAGGTCATTCCTCTCTTGCTGGCTCTCATCCAGCTGGTTCTACGGGGGACAGGATGAGAAGCTGGGTTCTGCCTGTGAAGTGCCCATTCCAAGGTCCTGTCCCCACCACTCTGCAGATGGTGTCAGGGTGGGGAAATTACATCAGTACAGGCTATAAAGGGAGAGTTGGGGAGGCCTGGTGTGCTACCAAATCCTGCCCATCGCCCATCACACACGGGCTCCCCGAACTCTTAACTGCCCACTCCTCTTCTCTTTCCTCCCTGAGGCCTTGCCCCTTCTTTGCCCACCAATAGCAGGAACTCCTGACCTGGCAGAAGTCTTTCTCAATCCACACAGACAAAAGGGATGGCTCCCCTAATTTTACCCCATTTATTCTGGAGTCAGACAGATGTGGGTTTAAATCTCCAGTACGTTTTTTTTTTTCACTAGCTAGGTGACTCTTAACAAAGTACTTAATTTCTCTGAGTCTCTCTCCTAATCTGTCATGTGATCCCCTAGCCTGGATTGTTGGAACGTTTAAATGAGAAAAATGAATGTAAAAACAGAAACTGGGTAGGAGTTCACCCACCACTGACTTATGTAAGATATGAGCATCTTCTTCCCATCCTTCTGGTGATTCCGTAAGTTTAGACGGTTCCAGAGGGCAGGAGTTTGTGTAAATCACAAACTACTCATTCCCACCTTCTGAGCCTTCCTCAGGCCTGATCTCTTGTCGGGGGCATGGACGTCCTCCCCACCAGGCCCTATCTTTCCCCTTCCTTCAGGAAGTCTTCCTTGCTAACATCTGCCTCCTCTCCCTAATCCTTCTCTATTTGGTCCAATAGAAAAATAATACAAGTTAAATATAACTATAAATATATATAAATATATTTAAGTTAAATATAACTTAAAATTTTCTAGTAGATGCTTAAGGAAAATAATAAGAAACAGGTGGAATTCATTCATCTAATCCAGTTGATCAAAATGTTACCATTTCAACATGGGATTGATATAAACCATTATTGAGATCTTTTACATTCTTTTTTTAATATAGGTCTTCAAAAACCAGTGTGTATTTTATCCATACAGAACATCTCAGTTTAGGCCAGTCACAATTCAAGTGCTGATGGGCCACATATGGGTAGCTGTTCCACCGGTCTGGGGCCCTACCGATCTGCTCTCCCTCCTCACTCATCCTGGAAGTGGGTCTCATCCTTCCCTTCCTCGGAATGTTCCTTCCCCAAGGGGCCTCCCTCCATCCTCTGCATCTTCCTCTAGAGCCCAGGGAAGGATGCAGCCCCAGGAGAAGGAGGTTCAAAAAGTTCTTAGGAAATACTGAGTGATGCTGGCCTGTGGGTGGTCTGCTCTCCTATCCTACGTGTGTGTGACTGTTGGACTGAGACTTTCCTGTAGGCAAGGCTTTGTGTACCCCCAATGAGGTCTGCAGCTGAGGCTACAGCCAGGGCAGGGTGAAGCAGGAGGGGGCACCCTCGCCCAGAACAGCCCTGCTGCTCTGCTCTCACCTGCAGCACAGTTGCCTTGGGAACAACCAGCAGGATGTCAGAGCCACCATCGGTCTCCTCCAGGGTCACCAGTTCATCCATGGGCCGTGGCTCTCGGAACTGGAAAGGGGGGCTCTGCCCACACACCCGGCCCTGGCGGTTCACATAGCGAAACTGGTAGAGCTGGGCTCCGGGTTTGGGCAGGTAGCTGGCTGTGGGGAAAAGTACAGACCCCGGACCCCAATATGATGCCAGGCCCTCAGGCACTCAGCAGACCCTCTTCCCCTTGGTGTGTCTTATTATCCACTGTCTTTGGCTCCAGTCTCTTGCTCCCTGTTCTATAGACTGTTTTCTCTCCTCTTGTCTCCCACAGGCTATTTCTGATCCCTGGGATACTCTTTCCTTCCTTTCTGCCTAGCCCTCTTTCCTCTTCTGCCCAAACCTACCCTCCTTAATAACAACAACAACAACAATGCTGTTGTTGTTTAGTAGATAAGTCATATCTGACTCTTCTGCGACCCCATGAACCATAGTCTGCCAGGTTCCTCTCTCCATGGGATATCCCAAGCAACAGTACTGGAGTGGCTTGCTGTTTCCTCCTCTAGCGGATATTCCCGACGCAGGGATTGAACCCAGATCTCCTCCATTGGCAGGTGATTCTTTACCACTGAACCACTAGGGAAACCCAGTAACAATGCTAGTTATCATTTTTTTGAGTACCCACTATGTGCCAGGAACTGTATTAACAGCTTTATCTGTATCATTTTAAATCTTCATATTGTTCCTGTAAGCCAGACATCCCCTTTTACTGTTAAAATAACAGACACAGAAAGGGTAAGTAATTTGCCCAAGGTCAAACAGCTTATAAGTATTAGAGCTGAGATCTACTTTCAGAACCTTTCAGAACCGAATTAGCATCTTCTTGTTAATATATGAAGCCACTTTTCCCTCTTCCCTACCTCCTAATTCCACAGGAGGAGTTCCCTCCTTTTTTCTTAGGAGGCAGGGCTATTGGCCCTTTACTGTTCCTTTCATGTCTGAACCCCTCATGCTGTGAAAATCCCATGATTCTATCAATATATCTGGTGAGCCCATTACCCACTTCCAAACTCCATCCCTTTGAGCCCTCCCTCCCGATTTCCCCTCTTCCCTGTACCTTGGAACTGGACGCTGGCATGGATGGGAGAACCATCAGTAACACTTTCAGGCACCAAAGACCACACAAATGTGTGGTAATCCCGGACAGAGGCAGCCTCCACCTGTCAGAGCCCACAGTGGGAGAGGGATGTGGTGAGGTACCTCCCAGGTTCAGATGGTGCAAAGGGCTGAGGGGCTGAGCGGGGGGCGGGCAGGATGGTGTGGCTGTGGCAAGGATGCTGAGAGACAGGGAAAGTGGAGGGATGCTGGTGTGTCAAGAGAGAGCAAGGTTAAGATAGGGAGGAGGTGGGCTTTGCTTACACAGATGGCCTTTGCCATTTCTGACATCCTTTTCCCTTCTTCCTTATCATTATGAGGTTGAGGATCCAGAAACCAAGTCGTTCCCCTTATTCCACACCACTCATGGCCCATAAACCTGAGCCCGAAGGGGACCCAGGGATACCTTGAAGATGCCAATCCAGTCGCTGGCACTGGGAACGGTGCCCGGCGGGAGTGTGTAGTGACATTCCACCTTGGTGTTGGGAATGTAGGTTCGGGCTACATTCAGAAAGTTGACTCCACCCCGGGATGGTGCCCGGCTTAGTGATGACTCTTCCATTTCTGGTCTCGAGCTATCTGCCCTCCTGTGAAACAAAGATTTAATATCCTAAAAATCTCTCCCCTCTACCTCTCTGCCCCACAACTCTGTCCCTACCCACCCACAGCCCCTGCCCCTGTAGATGAAGGTGGATCTGGTTTCCAACCCCTGTGAGTTACAGGACTCTTTAAAGGGGTCTTTACAAGGATGTATCCTGCCTGAGGACAATCTTTGGATTAAACCTTCTGGCTAACTCTGTTATCTTAAAATGTAAATTATGGGAGTAGGTCTGGTGAGGTCTTTACAACCTCCAGACATTCTTTGGATTCATTGGAGAGTATAATAACTCCATTGCTAACACTAGCAAAGGGGGTACTCTTTTGCCCCCTTCTGATGCCTATGTCAGAAGCTTTCTCTATCTCCTTTATACTTTAATAAAACTTTATTACACACACACACACAAAATAAAGGTATAAATCTTTGCTTCTAGGGCATAGGTCTGGCCTTTGCTGTTGCTGTTGGTACACATCTTGTCTCACACTGCACCCTCTGAGTCATAGACTTTTCCTAGAATTAAGATCTAATTTCTGCTCCCTTTTCACAGCCCCACTGACCAAGCCTCAGTACCCCAGACTCTGCTTCCTTCAGTTAGTCCTTCCTTTTCCATCTCTTAATAGCCTTGAATATTCCAAATTCTTCAGCCTCCATCTCCTCACCCCATCCCTCACATCTTCTGGCTCTTAGATTCAACTTCCAGCTGAGGCATGGGGGCCCCCTCATCCTCAGCAGGTCTCCTTGCTCACTCCAGCTGTATCCAGAAATGACTTGTGACACCTGAAAACAGCAACCATCTCTTAAAGTAACAATCAGTCTTTGGAGCTGGAATGTGGCTGACCAATCCTGAAGCCCATGAACTCTCACCCTCTCTTCCCATCTCTTGGCTGTCTTATGCCATAAATAATAATAATAATAATAGCTTGTACTCTCATCCAAGAGACAAAGGGAAAGGAAGGAAATACAGGTTCTCTCCCTCAATTATTACTCCAGAAAGTAAAGAATTCTGGAGGCGGCTGCTTCAAGGGTGAGGTGGAACACTCAGCAGGAACGCGGTGCTGTGGGGAGATGGAATGTGGGGGCCTGGAGCCAGAAAAGCCCCACCCCAAGTAGGGACAGCCTGGAAGTATGGGGCCTTGGGACGGGGAGATGTGCACATAATGTTGTGAGGAGGAGAAACAGTTCAAAAAGAAACTCACATTCTTCTCTTCAGGTCTTGAGCAGGGCTCGAAACCTACTGGTTTGACTGTTAACCCATCTCCAGTTTTCCCCTTCCCCCTCATTTTCTCTGTTCCCCTTAGCCTCAATTCTAAATGTCTGAACCCTTCCATCTGCTTGGACTGGTAGTTGGAGGCATGCTATAGGATGGGATTAAGAAGAAAAGGTGTTCTAAGTTGGGTGAGGAGAGTTCACTGGAAAATCTGAGGGTAGAGTGAGGAAAGGTAACAATAATCAAGAGAATTCTGCCGCAGAGGACTGTGAGATGGTCCTTGTCAACTCTCATCTCCAGCCCACTGAACTTAGTCCTGTGTCAACCACAATAATGGGCGTCCAACCAACCACAGCCACTAGTCATGTGCACGCCCTCAAACATCACAAACCCACACCAGGCTTAAGTCAGGTGGGCAGGGACTTTAAAAGGGGACAGAAACTCAGTAGAGAAAGGAAGGTGGGCCAGCTCTATAAAAAGGAGCTACTTCTCCCTCCAAACTTGAGACTTAATTGACAACAAGAGGTGTCTCTTTATTTTCATCTCTGAAAAATCCCTAGTCTGGAAACTAGTGGAAACTAGTCTGTTTTTTCCCCTTCAATACAATTCTGGCTTTCTTAAAAGGGGCTGAATTGTTCTCAAAGACATTGTCCTGGGCACCCAGGACAATATTCCCCACAAAATTCATAACAGTTGGAAATACCCCCCAGGTTTGAAAGAGAGTTATGGGCACCCAAGGTGTGTACGTGTAGCCCGATTCAGGTGTTTGCATGGGGGGGGGGGGGTCCCCATCCCCCCACCACGCTGTAGGGCTCTAGAGTTCTTTGACATTCTACATCTTGGAAGGGTTCCCTCCCCACGGATCCAGAGTAGTGAAGGCCTTTGGATTGATCGGGGGGAACGGCGTAGGGGGTAAGGGGAAAGAGAAGGTTTGTGGGTCCAAGTCTTGCTGGGCCGAGAACGAGCAGATTTAAGCCTCCCTCGAGTTCCCTTAAGCGTATCAAGCTTTATAGAGAAGGATTGAGAGGGAGGCAAGAACCGTCAGAGGGAACCCCCGTGATCAGGCCCCCCATGAGATCAAGAACTCCCGAAACAGTGGGGATGGCTTCTCCAGTACGGAAAGTGTTAACGCTCAAACGCTCCTGCTCCCCCTTCTACGATTCCCTTAGATGATCCTTTCACAGATTGGAAAGTGGGGTGACCCCCCATAAGATCGCCCCCAAATTAGGCCAAGTTTTCTTACCCCACAGACGGATCAGCTGTTCCCTCACCTTTCACCAACAACAAAAACAGCACTCGGACTCCGAGTGGGAGGGAGATGGGTGGGCGCGAGGGCTTCTGGGGTTTGTGGTTCCCCTGCGCAGTTTTCCCTACTGAAGCAGCGCAGAACCGGGACTACATATCCCAGGAGGCTAGGCGTAAGAAGGGCGGAGTAGAGGGCGGCTGTGGTGGCTGCCTTAGCGCTGCATCCTGGGAGGCGTAGTTCTAACTTCCACTGCAGCCAACGAGGGTGTGGCCACCAAAGGACTTCAAGGCCCAAGATGCCTTGGGAGGGGGCAGGCTATATTAGTGGCGACTGCTAGTTGGTAACGTGCGTGTTTAGGGGGTGGGGAGGAGTTACGGCTCTAACGCTCCTGGTATAATACTTTAGAGCCGGCAGAAGCATTCGGGTATACCCTCTTGTTTACTTTTATTTCCTCTCTCATTTACCTTTAACACAACATGTGAGATAGGAAGTTTTGTTATCAACTCTCTATAGATGAAGAAGCCAAAGCCCAGAATAGTTACGAAACCGGTCTAAAGTATCAAAGCTATGAGATGGTAGGATTGCACGGCTCCGAGTGTCCTTGCTATTACATCACGGCAACCCTACCATTTATCGGATAGGAAACTATTATCTGTGGCAGTAGTTTCTCTGCTTAAATATCAGGGACAGGCCCTGCAAAAACTATGTGTTGGGCACCGCTGACGATTCCCGCCCCCCCCCCCCCCCCCCCGGCCCCAACTTTAAGGTCTCAGTGCCAGGGGTCTGCCAATACAATCCTGGCCTGGCATCCCTGGAATGGCCTCTAGGTCCAGGAGGATCCATTGTCTGACGTGGTGGTTGGGGGAGAAGGGGGAAAGATGAAGTTCACGTTGGAAAGGACACCTGGCATAGTTCAGGACGGGCCACAATTCAGAAAAAAAAGCCACTTAGGGGACTGCTTTGCCCAAGCCTGTTAACTGGCTTAAATTTAGGATAAGAGACATATTGTTGCTCCTGTTTTTGTTTAGGAGAGGTGAAAGATTCACACTCCTTCCGCACCCCGAGTATTGTTAAAGACTTGGGTATACTGCTCCCCCTGTGTGTTCTGGACCCTCCAAGTACTCTGAGACATTCAGAATGATCTCTCTGTGTCTGTCTCTGTATAAAGGAATTACATTCTAAGAATTGATTTGCACTTTCTGGGTGCCTGCTTTAATTCTCTCCTGCACTGTTATGGAGCCTCTGCCTTTTCCAAGTTTGGGGGTAGTATTTTGCTTTTATGACTGATAAGGATATCTGGTGCTTGCCCTTGGGTGCCTTTCATCTGAAGATGTCCAAGCAGTTAACAATAAGTCATTGGGCTTCACAAACATTTAAGTGACATGTCTGTGTCATTAGTCAGGATTTATGAGTTAGGGAACAAGCTGCTGGTTGCTGAGATGGCTCAAGGTCCTGGGGTGGATGCAGAATGAGGCCTGTCCAGGGACTCAAGTCTCAGTTGTTCTTGGTTTTTGTCTTCCACCCAGAATAAAGGCTTATAGGAAAACTCAGTTTTAGCTGGAGCTGGAAATAATAACTTCATTTATTTGGTGTTTACGATGTGTTTAAATGATGACTGCAGCCATGAAACTGAAAGATGTTTGCCCCTTGGAAGGAAAGCTATGACAAACCTAGACAGTATATTAAAAAGCAGAGATATCACTTTGCTGACAAAGGTCTGTATAGTCAAAGCTATGGTTTTTTCAGTAGTCATGTATGGATGTGAGAGTTGGACCATAAAGAAGGCTGAGTGCTGAAGAATTGATGCTTTTGAACTGTGGTGCTGGAGAAGACTCTTGAGAGTCCCTTGAACTGCAAGGAGGTCAAACTAGTCAATCCTAAAGGAAATCAACCCTGAGTATTCATTGGAATGAGTGATATTAAAGCTTACACTTCAATACTTTGACCACCTGATACAAGAGCCGACACTGGAAAAGTTCCTGATGCTGGGAAAGATTGAAGGCAAAAGGAGAAAGGGGCAGCAGAGGATGAGATGATTAGATTGTCAGATAGCATCACTGGAGATGAATTTGAGCAAACTCTGGGAGATAGTGAAGGGCAGAGGAGCCTGGGGTGCTGTAGTCCATGGGGTTGCAAAGAGTTGAATGTGACTTAGTGACTGAACATAGCAACAACAAAACCATGATAAAGATTTTTCCAATTAATACAACAGTCTTATATATAGGCATTATTATTATCCTCATTTTACATTTTCTATATGATGAAGATTGAGGCACAGACAACTTAAGGGACCTGGGGTCATCCAACTAGTAAGTGGTAGAATTATGATTCAAGCAAAACTAGTCAATACACCATATTACCACCCTAGGAACTCCCGGGGTACTAACTCCCTCTGTTCTAATGAACAGTGCTGTTATTCAGTGGACAAGTGTTCACTGGGCATTTGTGTACATCGTGCAAGGCGATGTGAAACATTAATTCAGCAAATAGGTGTGTCAGGTAGTGTGCTAGGTATTCAGTAAATTTTATTGAATGGGATCTGAAAAGGATAAGCTTATGCCAGGCTGAAGCAAAAATACAGCAGTGGGAATGCATAAGTTTTTCTGGAGTCTAGGAAGTCACATGGGCTTCCGTGGTAGGTGGTAAAGAATCTGCCTGCAATGCAGGAGACCTGGGTTTGATCCCTGGGTTGGGACGATCCTCTGGAGGAGGGCATGGCAACCCACTTCAGTATTGTTGTCTGGATAACCGCCATGGACAGAGGACTGGGGGATTACAGTCCATGGTGTCCCAAAGAGTCAGATACGACTGAGCGACTAAGCACAGCACAGCAAGAAAGTCACATGAGAACTGCACATCAATTACACTTTCTCTCCTCCAAACTCAGATTATTGCTAATGACTGCCTAAAATGTTGTGTTGAGGATTCTGAGGAAAGAGTGCTAGGATTAATTAGTAATGTCTGTCAGGTACTCTAGGTGGAAGATGGCCATATTAGATTGACTTTATTATTTGAAATTATTTACTTTCTCCTTCCCTGCCCATTGCCATGTGGCTTGCAGTATCTCCTGTAGAAGGAGTATATGTCTCATCTTATTGACTTCGCTCTTTTAATATTTACTTTTTCTGGAGAAGGAAATGGCAACCCACTCCAGTACTCTTGCCTGGAAAATGCCATGGACAGAGAAGCTTGGTAGGCTACATTCCATGGGGTCACAAAGAGTCGGACACGACTAAGCAACAACACGTTTGTTTGTTCTTGACATTTCAATCATATAGGACATTTCTGGGTGCCTCCCCGCCCTCAACCATTTTGATGTCAATACTTGGATTAAAAATAAGAATTCTTCACCAAAAAACCAAAACAAAACAAAAACAAAACCTCAGGAACCCTTAAACCAGGAGCCATCACTGAATTTTTTTTTTTTTTTTTTTTTTTTTTTTTTTTTTTTACTTTTTGTATTTGGCTGTACCAGGTCTTAGTTGTGGCTTGAGAACTCTTAGTTGCAGCATGGGGGAACTAGTTCCTCAACTAGGGATTGAACTGGGTCCCCTGTTTTGGGAGCATGGAGCCACTGGACCACCAGGGAAGTCCCCTCATTTCACTGACTTTGGACTTGATCATTTTCATGTTTTGGCCAATGGAATGTGAACAGATGTGACTCATGCCATGTTTGAGCATGTGAATTTATACTTTCTTGTTCTTCTCTGCCACTAGAATGGGCATGTTCCATATGAGGGCTGTTTCTGTTGCCTGAGTCCCTGATGAGAAGAGCTGGCCTACATGTACATAAGTTAGAGATAAATCTCTGCTGCTATCAGTCACTGAGATTTTGAGATTGGTTGTTATAGTAGCAAAGCTGACTAATGCACATGTCTGGGTAATGGTATCAAGTATGATAGGTAAGTTTAAGCCAGGGTGTAGAGAACCCTGAATGTCAGGTAAAACAGAGCTTTCTATGTATTTATCAGAATCTCTTTCCTTTTTTTTCTTGGACTAAAGATGGACCACATTTTTTGGTTTCTCTCTGATGTGTTGCACTTTCCCACCTGGCTTATGAAACCTCCCAAGGGAGACCCTTCAGGTTCTTTCCTTTTTAGCTTCATGCATAGGACCTTATGCACAGTGATCCGAAGGTTAAATGTTAAAGATGGTGGGGCTACAGGTTAGAAGGAACTTAGATCCCTGAATCACTACTTGGCAAAGAACTGTCTGCTAATCAGGAATTAGCAGATTGATTGATTATATTATTTGCAGCCAAAGATGTAGAAGTTCTATACAAGTCAGCAAAAACAAGACCAGGAGCTGACTGTGGCTCAGATCATGAACTCCTTATTGCCAAATTTAGACTTAAATTGAAGAAAGTAGGGAAAACTACTAGACCATTCAGGTATGACCTAAATCAAATCCCTTATGATTATACAGTGGAAGTGAGAAATAGATTCAAGCGATTATATCTGATAGACAGAGTGCCTGAAGAACTATGGATGGAGGTTTGTGACTTTGTACAGGAGGCAGGGGTAAAGATCATCCCCAAGAAAAATGCAAAAAGGTAAAATGGTTGTCTGAGGAAGCCTTACAAATAGCTGTGAAAAGAAGAGAGGTGAAAGGTAAGGGAGAAGAGGAAAGATACAGCCATTTGAATGCAGAGTTCCAAAGAATAGCAAGGAGAGATAAGAAAGCCTTCCTCAGTGATCAGTGCAGGAAATAGAGGAAAACAATAGAATGGAAAAGATTAGAGATCTCTTCAAGAAAATTAGAGATACCAAGGGAACATTTCATGCAAAGATGGGCACAATAAAGACAGAAGTGGTATGGACCTAACAGAAGCAGAAGATATTAAGAAGAGGTGGCAAGAATACACAGAAGAACTATACAAAAAAGATCTTCACGACCCAGATAATCACAATGGTGTGATCACTCACCTAGAGCCGGACATCCTGGAATGTGAGGCCAAGGAAGTCAAGTTAGGAAGCATCACTATAAACAAAGGTAGTGGAGATGATGGAATTCCAGTTGAGCTAATTCAAATCCTAAAAGATGATGCTGTAAAAGTGCTGCACTCAATATGCCAGCAAATTTGGAATACTCAGCAGTGGCCATGGGACTGGAAAAGGTCAGTTTTCATTCTAATCCCAAAGAAAGGCAATGCCAAAGAATGCTCAAACTATTGCACAATTACACTCATCTCACACACTAGTAAAGTACTGCTCAAAATTCTCCAAGCCAGGTTTCAACAGTGCCTGAACTGTGAACTTCCAGATGTTCAAGCTGGATTTAGAAAAGGCAGAGGAACCAGAGATCAAATTGCCAACATCCGCTGAATCATCAAAAAAGCAAGAGAGTTCCAGAAAAACATCTATTTCTGCTTTATTGACAGCCTTTGACTGTGTGAATCAAAACAAACTATGGAAAATTCTTCAAGAGATGGGAATACCAGACCACCTGACCTGCCTCTTGAGAAACCTGTATGCAGGTCAGGAAGCAGCAGTTAGAACTGAACATGGAACAACAGACTGGTTCCAAATTGGGAAAGGAGTACATCAAGGCTGTATATTGTCACCCTGCTTATTTAACTTCTATGCAGAGTACATTATGAGAAACACTGGGCTGGAGGAAGCACAATCTGGAATCAAGATTGCCAGGAGAAATATCAATAACCTCAGATATGCAGATGACACCACCCTAATGGCAGAAAGTGAAGAAGAACTAAAGAGCTTCTTGATGAAAGTGAAAGAGGAGAGTGAAAAAGTGGCCTAAAACTCAACATTCAGAAAACTAAGATCATGGCATCCGGTCCATCACTTCATAGCAAATAGATAGGGAAACAATGGAAACAGTGACAGACTATTTTGGGGGGCTCCAAAATCACTGCAGATGGTGACTGCTGCCATGAAATTAAAAGACACTTGCTCCTTGGAAGAAATGTTATGACCAACCTAGACAGTGTATTAAAAACCAGAGACATTACTTTGCTCACAAAGGTCCGTCTAGTCAAAGCTATAGTTTTTCCAGTAGTCATGTATGGATGTGAGAGTTGAACTATAAAGAAGGCTGAGCACCAAAGAATTGATGCCTTTGAACTGTGGTGTTGGAGAAGACTCTTGAGGGTCCCTTGGACTGCAAGGAGATCCACCCAGTCTGTCTTAAAAGAAATCAGTCCTGAATATTTATTGGATGGACGGTTGTTGAAGCTGAAACTCCCATACTTTGGCCACCTGATGGGAAGAACTGACTCATTTGAAAAGACCCTGACACTGGGAAAGATTGAAGGTGGGAGGAGAAGGGGAAGACAGAGGATGAGATGGCTGGATGGTATCACCGACTCAATGGACATGAGTTTGAGTAAACTCTGGGAGCTCGTGATAGACAGGGAGGCCTGGGTTGCTGCAGTCCATGGGGTCTGAGTGACTGAACTGAACTGAATCAGGAACATGTGTTTTGGATTTCACTTGATGAAAAAAATCAATTTCTATTTTGTTAAAGCACTAACATTTGGGGCTTTATGTTTTATAGTAGTTAGTCTTTTCCATCAGATTAAGAGATTTGGACTTGATTCCCATTAGGAGTAAGAAGTTAGTCACTGAGACTTTTTTTAACAAAGGGAATAATATTGTGAAGACCAGTGGAAATTTGGACTTTGCTGGTAGTACAGTGGATGAGAATCTGCCTGCCAATGCAGGGGACATGGGTTCGATCCCTGATCTGGAAAGGTTCCTCGTGCCTTGGAGCAGCAGAGCCCATGTGCTACAACTGCTGAGCCTGTACTAAAGAGCCCTTGAGCTGCAACTACTGAAGCCTGTGTGCCTAGAACCTGTGCTCCACAAAGAAGAGTAGCCTCTGCTCACTGCAAGTAGAGAAAGCCTGTGCACAGCAGTGAAGACCAAGTGCAACCTTTAAAAAAAAAAAAAAAAAAAAAAAGACCAGTGGATATTACAGTTGTAGGGATTGAAGAATCCTTCTGAGTGAGGTTGCGAGATCTTGGGACTGTTGGTGTTTTCAGAATACAGGCTGACTCCTGACTGGGCTGGTGGAAGATTGCCGTGATCTTGGGGAGGCTTTCTAGAGGCTGTGGAAGGAGCTGCTACAAAATGAATCCTATATTCCTGAAGTTTAAAGTCTCTTTTCTCTTTGGTAAAAGTCCTAACTCTGGCATTGCTCCATCTAGCCCAGTGCCTGATAGATAATAAATGTTGAATGGAAGGTAGTCTTGTACTCTTGGAATGCTTTGAGGATCTACCACTAGTTGAGTGCCTACTGTGTAAGAAAGTCCTTTCACCCACTGAATCATCACAAAACCCTGCAAGATGCTGTCAGATTTTACAGATGAAGAATCTGAAACTCTGAGAGTAACTTGCCCAAGATCTCAAAAAACAATCTTATTCTGAAACCCATACTTTTTCCATTATAACAAGATTCTTTCTCAGAAAATCATAATGGCTAGTATTTACTGAGTGCCTGCCAGTGCCAGGCGCTCTGCTGGGTGCTTTACAAACATACAGAAGCAGCTGGTGCATCAGACACTGTAGGCTGTTACTAGTGTATCCAAACTGTGGACTCTGTGGGAAGTAGGTGTCTTAATCTGCTTAGTCTGCTGCTTAGTCTGCTCAGGCTGCCATAATAAAATACCATAGAATGAGTGGCACAAACAACAAGAATTTATTTCTCATGTTTCTGGAAGCTGGAAAGTGCAAGATCATGGTGCTAGCTGATTTGGTTCCTGGTGAGGACTCTTTTCCTGCTGAGTACACAGTGAGTTCTCACTGTGTCTTCACATGGAAGAGAGTGAGAAAAGACAAGCTCTCTGATCTCTTCTTATAATGGCACTAATCCCATCATGAGGGCCCCACCCTCATGAACTCATCTAACCCTAATTACCACCCAAAGGCCCCATCTGCAAATACTCTATTGCTGTTTAGGGTTTCAATATATGAATTTTGAGTGGACACAATCAGTCTACACCAGCAGGAAAATATTAGCATTATTTTAGGGCAAAGTTGGATTCTTTTGGACTTCTCTTTAGGACCCTTGGCCCATTTTCTTTTGTCCTCTTAGTTCTTTGGCACTATTTCTTCAGGATAGGTGGAAGGGTGGTCTAGGGTTCTCAGTAATACTCAGGTCCTGGAGCTCCCCTTCACTCTATTGATGCACAGACCCACTCTAATCTGAAAGTGTTCATGTCACATCACATCAGTCCTTCCTTTATTAGTGGTGAGAATATGTAGCTCTGAGAACTCACCTATACATTTATTCTCACTCATTTATAGTTATTTATTAAACATTTAAAATAAGGATTATGTGTCAACAGCTGGAATAATAGCCAATGACAATGTAGCTTTCTGGTTTCAAAGGCCTTTTACCTTCTTGGACTGATTAGATCCTCACAATCAATACTGTGAAGTGGGTTGTATTATTACTATGTAATTTAAAATTTTTATTTATTTGTTTTTGACTGTGCTGTGTCTTCATTGCTGCATGGGGTTTTCTCTGGTTGCAGTGAGCGGGGGCTACACTCTAGTTGCAGTGTGTGGGCTTCTCATTGTGGTGTCTTCTTTCATTGCAGAGCACAGGCTCTTGGGTCTGTGGGATTCAGTAGTTGCAGCTCCCAGGCTCTAGAGCATAGGCTCAATAGTTGTGGTGCACAGGCCTAGTTGCTCCAAGGCACCTTCCTGAATCAGGGATCCAATCCATGTGTCCTGCACTGGCAGATGGATTCTTCACCACTGAGCCAGCAGTGGCTTCACCACTGAGCCACCAGGGAAGCCCCTGTTTATTACTATGTAATTTTTATCAGTGAAGAAGCCAAGGCTCAAAAATACTAAAGCGCTAAATAACTTGACCAGAGTTATTTAGTATAGTATTCAAATCAAGAATTTCTGAATCCTTGAAATTCCCTGGTGATTCAGTGGTTAGGACTCTGCGCTTCCACTTTGGGCATCACAGGTTTGACCCCTGGTCAGGGAACTAAGATTCTGCATGCTGCAAAGCACGCTCCTGAAATAAAGAATTTCTGAATCCCAAGTGCTCCCCTCTACCTTCTACGTCCATTACAATGCAAATTCTATGGTGCCTTAGGCCTGGTTTCTTGCTATTTCAGCCTTGTTACTTTAATTTGTACTTTACATAAAACAGCTGTAGCAGACAACCCCCAGATCTCAGCATCTTAACATGATAAAGACTTAGGTATCACATAGTCCAATGTGGATGTCTGTGGTCAAGTAACTTGGGAATCTGGATCTGTTCATGCTGTAGATCTCTTATCTTAACTATGTGGCCTCAGGTTGCCCAGGTGTCATCCAACCAGCAGATGGGGAAGAAAAACCATGTGGAGAAACTATAACTACTATTAACCTCTTCAGTCCAGAAGTAACACATCACTTCTGCTTATATTCCATTGGTGACCCGTTCTATGGCCTCACCTCACTGCAAAGGGGCTGGGGGGTCAAATTTAGCCATGTGCCATTTCCACTTTGCATCAACATGGGGTTGAGTCAACATTCAAGATTTGATAAGAGTTGTCCTGGAAGAAAAGAAGCCTCTGGGAAGAACTTCAAACGTGGGTGAAGCATCAGGCTCCAAGGTGACTAGTGATACAAGTGGTCTTTTCCCCTCAAGAAGGAGTTATTTCTATAGTTTTTGTGATTTTTATAGTCTGCTGAAAAGTTTGAAAATTTTTACACTATTACCAAGTAAACAAAGCTGTGTTACAGTCATAATTTTAGTCATTGATTTCATGCACTTGACAATTCTATAACCTTCCTCGCAGTTTCAAAATACTTCTCTCTGGGAAACTGTGTGGGTGGGAATGTCCTCTAAGCTTCCTGGGCCTCCCCAGTGCCATGAGAATAGAGAGGGTTAACCCCGGAGCCTGGGAAAGCAGTAAGGAGGCAGTTCAGGCATCTTGCTGAGAGCTCCTCATCTGCCAGAGAGAATGGAGCCAAGTGGGTAGCTTCAAGAGTTATTAAGGGACTTCCCTGGTGGTCCAGTGGTTAAGAATCTGTGCTTCCACTGCAGAGGTTCCATCCCTGGTCACGGAACTAAGATCCAGCATACCTCAAAGTGAAAAAGTGTTAATCACTCAGTTGTGTCCAACTCTTTGCGACCCCATGAACTGTTGCCCGCCAGGCTCCTCTGTCCATGGGGTTCCCTAGGCAAGAATACTGGAATGAGTTTCCATTTCCTTCTCCAGGGGATCTTCCCAACCTAGGGATTGAATCCCCGGTCTCCTGCATTGCAGACAGATTCTCTACCATCTGGTGCAGCCCAGAAAAGTTATTTAGGAGGTTTCATGGACAGGGTGTGAGGGTAAAGGAGAGGTAGGCAGGACATTTTGATTTTTGAAGTCATTTGGATGCCAGTGGAATGTGACTCTAAAAAAGCTTGACTTTTAGCTTAAAAAGTCTTCCTTGTCCTATCCCTAAGCCAGGGAGAAGGAAGAGTCATGGCTAATCACAGGTTCTTGGCTCCTCCTTGAGATGGGGAACTTGTTGGAAGGAGCAGGTGTCAGGGTGAGGCTGGGTGGAGGAATTTGTTCTCCTTCTGGACATAGATGGTTTGAAATACTTCCTGGTCTCCAGAGAGTCATTCTTTGTATTATGGAGCTAGGCCTTTCTGACAATCTTTCTGTTGCTCTAGACATGCTCTTAAAGGAGAAGACAGAGGGTGGTTCAGAAATTCAGAAACAGGAGTCAATCATAGATGAAATAAAGAGTGTGTGTGTATGTGTAAATACCATTAGGAGCAGGTTGGGATTACAAAGACAATAGATGTTCTTCTGCACTTCATAACATTTGCACAGTAATTAGCGCACATAAAAATGCATAAAGACTCCCCCTTCAAGTCTCAACCACTCTCCTAATTTAGTAATTGTCCTTCTCTTTTCTGGTTGCACCCCAAACCCCTAAGTCTTGTTGTGTAAGGTTGGACTCGTTTTACCTGAAAGAACTGGTTGGCCTCCCTCCTGCCAGTTCAGGGGAACTTCCCTTTTCGCCTGGGTCAGAGTTGTGGGGGAGGGAGCAGCTGTTGAGGGGCCAGGAAGGGGGGAGAGATTGGCTTAGTCTGGTCTTAGGGAGTGTCCTCGTCTGTATCTATCTGGGTCCCTCTTTCTGTCTCTTTCCTCTCACAGATTGTGTGGCATTTTGGAGGGTGGAGTGCCTGGGCACCCAGCCCACTACATCCCGCCCCAATCTGGCCCTGGGCATGAGCCACATGGTGCTGGCCATCAGCCTGGCCTCTTGCCCATCCATTATAGCCTCAGCTGCCAGACTGGCACAGGTATCAAAAGGAACTACTACTCGGCCCTGCCCTCCCCTAATTCTGTTGCTGGGGCCAAAGTGAAGGAGAATCAGATGGAGAGGGAGCACCCTGCGTGGGAAACCAGTGTCAACCCCACCCTCCATAGTGGAAAGGGTCATCTGGACCTTGGGGTGGACGCTAGGCTGCGTCCATGGAGGACTCCCTTAGTGTAGGGATGGGCTGGGGCAGTGTTGGGAGAAGACAGCACTGGTTGCCTGGGTGTGAAGGAAGACGCCCTACTAGGTCCTGGGAGATGTTCCCCTTCTTTCTGTGTCTGTGCAAATCATGTGAGCTGGTGCATGTTTCCTGCTTGTGGGTTTATGCCCTGGTGGGACTGTGCACAGGGCTCTGATGCTGTGGGGAGGGGCTTTTAGCTCTGCCCAGGCAGTGCAGATGTGAACCTGCCATGAATAGTGCATGTCAGGCTGTATGAATCTGTTGCATGCGGGAATGACATCTGTGAGAGTGCTGTCAGGTACAGGAGAAGTACATGTGTGACAGAGGCATGGGGCCTTTTAGACCCCTGGCATGGACCAACTGTATCTGCGCTATGGGGCACTGAGTATCACATCCTTGGACCCTGGTTGTGGAACCCATGTGCCCTCTTTCCTGAGCATAACGGCTTGGCCCGGGTGTAGGCCACTTCTGGTCATGGGCAGAAAGGGATGGTCCTGGTGGGAGGTATGTCTCTGGAGTGTGCTGGTTATGCCTTGTCTTTCCACCTATGTGAACCATGTGTTCAAATATGTGAATCCCCTCGAGAAATGTTGGGTGGTGAGGGGGTGGGAAGCCTGAAAAAGATGGGAGAATTTATGAGCTGCTTTTGTCGGGAGACAGTCGTAATGAAGAAAATTCAATTTTCTGCAGCTCGAAGAGTCAATATGTTAAATCTTGGAGAAGCTGTGGAGTGACAGCAGAATGGCAAAGTCAATGGGACGTGTGTGCGGGGAAGCCGTCTATCTGTGTCTGCAGTGAGGCAGCCTCCTCTCTGTACCCTTGAACTGTAACTGGAGACAGGATGGAGTCCAATACCTGAGTTCCTGGAACTGCCCCTCTCTCCCATCCTCCTCCACCTCAGTGGCCATCGTGTCCTGCCTCTGGGAAAGCTGCTCTCTCCCAGACCCAGTTCTACCCTAGCACCGTCTCAGGAAGTCCTTCTTATAGTCTAACCACCACTCTCTCTTGCTGTAGTTACTAATTTCACAGTGGCTGTTTATAGCCCAAAGTGATTAGTAGGAAAATTTTCTTTTCCTCCCAACTTTTCATCCCCACTCTCCCTTCAGCTGCTCCATGGCTGGCCTCCTGTTTTCCAGAAAGTTTCAACTTTTTTCTAACCAGTCTTTACCTCCTCCTTTCCAGCTTCCTGTTCTAGGAGGCAGGAGCACGGCAGGGGGTAGGGGGGTGGGGGGGAGAAGCTGGTGGGGAGTGGAGAGAAAAGCTGGGGATTCCTCTGTGAGCCACAGTGTCACCAGGAACTGTGATTAGCTGAGCTGCTGGCTGTGTAATTAGTGTGTGCCCGCGTCTCGGGGGTCTGGTGTGTTAACAGCGGGTCCCTGTGGTGGGTAACGAGATCGTGCCCATGGCTGGTTGCACACGCTAATTAATTAGTGCTCCTCTGGTGTCGAGGAATGAGGAGGATCTGGGGGAGCTGATGGTGGGGGTGTCTCAAAGCCCAAGAGCCCAGCTGTTCAGAGCCCAGAGGTCACCTAAGGTTCTGCCAGAATAGGGGCATCAGGCTGGTGTGCAGGGTTTGGGTCACAGACTTGGGAGCCCTGGCTGAAGAGGAGGTGTGTGGGGTACAGTGGCCTGGGCTCTCAGTGGTGGGTGTCCTGGAGTCCTGGGCTGGGCTGGCGGAGGTGGATGGAGGGGAGGACAGCCCCCTCAGCTTAGAGAGGTCTCCAGGCTCGGGGCCTGTCTTAGAGCATCCTTTCTCCAGGTGGCCCAGAGAGGAAGCGAGTGGAACAGGGAGGAGACATTTGAGAACCTTCCAGCCTCATTCCTGTCCCCTCTACCCTCCTCAGGAGGCTACCCTCCTTAGTGAGGCTTAGCTCAATAAGTGCAGCTTCTCAATCAGCCATTTCACACTTATTACACGCTCACTGTGTGCACAGAACTCCAAAGGCCCTCTCCTTATTCTCATCTTCATAACCACTGCCTTCTTTCCCCCTTGCTGCCCATGCAGACAGAGACTCAGACTCCTCAGCTCCTGGGTCTATCTTAAGAGCCCAGAAGTGTTTTCTGAAGCCTGGGATGTAGAACCTAGATACCTGGAAGAAATACCATGATAAACCTCAAGAAACAGGGGGAGGGGAGAAGGTTGGGAGAGCGCCTCACAATTTCCCAGGACAGTATGGTCACTTATAGCAGCAAGAAAGACTAAGGCGAGAGGAGCGGAAGAACTTCCAGGGAGCAGCCAGCTCTCCTCGTTTCCTGAGGCAGAAATCCTCCGCCCGATCCAGGAAGGGGTCAGGAGGAAAAGGGAAGGATATCCTCTCCCCTTGAGCGGTGGGATTCAGCAAGGTGTGGCGGGAGTGGGGAAGGGGAGACAGAATAGAGAAAACGGGCAGAAAAGAAGATGCGGCTGCGGCTTCCGTGTGGAGGCGCGAGTCCTATTCCTGCACATGGTAATTGCTAAATTACCCGCCATCTGCTCGGCTCTCAGACATAAATTATCTGCGAGGAGTAAATGCGCAGAGGCTGCGCAACTTTCCTTTTTCTCCCCCAATCCCAAGCTAGGAGCAGCGGGGGGCTCTTCCCCGCAGCCCGAGTGAAGGCGAGGGTGGTGGGACCACCTGAGGGGGGAACAGTCCCCCTTTGCCTTCTGCCTTCTCCTGAGGAGGAGTGGCTTTGGGGCGACCGAGGTCCCACCGCTGCCCAGGGTCCTTTCAGACGTGGGGCGGGGCGAGCTGTGGGCTGGCCAGGCCTCGCGAGGCCACAGAGGAGGGGGCGGGGCGCGCCTTAGTGGGCGGGGCTTCCCTCAGGTGTGACCGAATTGCCTCGGCAGGTTTTTCCCTGGTCACCCTCTACCTCCCCCACTTCCCGCCCACTGCTTCACTTGTGGGGAGAAGTCTCTTAAGCTCTCATTTACACTTGTCCTGTCTGCCAGAAGGAAGAGAGGGAGGAGGGCAGGGTGGGGGGTTGGGGGTGCGGACTTTGGTTTTATTCGGCTCTGAACCTTTCCCTTCCCCTCTAGATTCTGAAGAGTGGCAGAGATGTGAAAGCAGATGTAGGGGCAATAGCTTGAAATGGGGCAAAATGGTAGAATGCAGCAGGTTGCAGAGATGGAGGTAATGCGAAAGCAGACCTCCCTGGGAGGTGGGGTGGTTTGGGGAGGTGGGGAAGCAGGTGATAGGGCTGGGGAGGTGAGCGAGGAGAGGAGGCGGGCAGAGTGGGAGGTGGGCAGGATGAGAGTGTCAGAGAGCTGGAGATGGGCGGGGAGGTGGAGTGATGGAGCATATGGAGGAGGATGGAGTGGTAGAGAGATATGGGGTGGGGTGGGGAGGTGGAAGAACCAGGATGGGGCAATGCCTGATGGAAGCTCAGAGATGGTTAGGGTGGTGAGTTGTCTGGAAGGAGAGCCAGAGGAAGCTCAGAGTGGGGATGACAGACAGCAGTTCAGAAGGCAGGTCAGGCTCTGGAAGGAATGTAGGGAGCAAAGGCTGTGATACAGAAGGCTAGGGTGCTTGTGGGTCCTTGGAGGGTCCCAGGAAGGTGAGGAGCAGACCTTCAGAGCCACTTCCCACTTTGAGGCTGAGGCCTGACTCTGGAGGGGCGTTGAGTAGGCCGCTTAAGAAGCTGGGGTAGGGGTGCGATCCTGTTCCCTGCTCCAGCCCCAGGCACCTGCTGGGTGTGCCCATTAGGGTGGGGGTGTGTTGGGCGGCTTCCCAGTTCTGAGAGCAGAAGCTGGTGGGGTTTCTTCCGAGCGATTGTTTAGTATTCATGGGGCGACGCAATCTCTCCCACATCTGCTTAGCACAGCAAGTCCTGTCATATAACTGTCTCCCGCACTGTCTGTCCATAAAGAATGTCTCGGAATTGGTGTAATTCAGAGAAATTAATGACGACTTTCCGCGGGACTGCTCCCTGGGGGATGATTAACACTTCATCGTCCATCTGATGCGCGGGGCCCAGCGCTCCATCGCGAACATTTGGGCCGTGGCCAGCCGCATTAAAGGTTATTACGGAAAACGCGACCTGCAAACGGGCGAGAGGCATGATGGACCGGGAGGGGCGGGGACCAGGGTGGGGGCGGGGGAGTCGGATGGAGCCGGCCAAGTCCGAGATCAAGTTTCCCCGAGGTTCGCGCACCTGGGGGTCTGAGGCGGAGGGAGGCTGGGTTTCTGTTTCGAGGGATGCAGGACTGGGAGCGTGTTGGGGAGACCCTCACCAGGGGGACTGGGAAAGGAAAGACGGTGACTTTCCACAGTGGACATGTTGCTGATGGAGGCTTTCCCTGTCTTTTAATCATCACAGAATTACTGGGTAAATTTTATTTAACCCCACCTTACAGGTGATGAAACTGAAGCTTAGAGAGGTTATGTACTGTGTCTTAGGTAACACAGCTTATTCAGAGGCAAAGGTAGGATTTGCATTCAGGTCCTTGATTCCTGAACTCTTGGTCTTTCCACCACACCACTGGGGAGAAGGTTTCACTCTTTTATATGTCCACGTCAGCTTCAGGCACCTAGGCATGTGTGTGGCAGACAGGTGCTCAACATGTTTGTTGTATAAATGAATGAATGAGCTTTGCAGGTTCCATTTCAATGGACGAGAATCCCAGAGATTCTGGAGGCAAAAGGGAACACAGCATGAGTTCCAGTTTGGGTCAGGAAACTGGAAATAGGTTTCCTTTGGGTTTCTAAGCTTCCCCTGGTTCATTCTAAACCTCTAGAATCTAGAGGGCTGGGCTTTTCATCCTTAGAAGGAAGGAGTGGAGACACATGTATGTATGTATATACATGTGTTTGGTGAGTGTAGGAATATGTGTAAGTTTGTATATGTATGCTTGTCTGTATGAGTTCATGAGCATGTGTCTGTGTCGCATGTGTGTGAGAATGTTTGTAATGTGTGGATGTGTGTGTATTTTGAGCGTGTCTGTGTGAATGTATGAGCATGTGCCTTGGTGTGTGTGTATCTTCATGTATGCAGGTGAATGGGTGTATGATGTGTGTCGTGTCCCAGGGGAGCCTCACAGCCGAAGATATCTTTCGTTTGCTGAAATCTCTATCAGGTTCCAGGATGTGGTATGTGGTGGGGCTGAGGTGAGAGGCCAGGAGAGGAAGGCTGTTTCTGCTGGGGACATGGGGGGTTGGGTAGCCTGAACAGTGGGTGCCTGTGCCCCACCAGGCGTGGGGGGGATTGGTGTCAGGGTCCCAGGTTTGAGGCTGGGTGGAGACCCCGGCCCTGAGGTCTTCATTCTGGGCTTGAATTGGAAGTGCTTGGAGGCCCTGCTCTGACCCAGGAGGGCAGTGAGGAGGTAGGGCCCAGACAGGGGTCTGAGCAGTGGAGGGGTCAAGCCTATTCTCTGCACAGCTTCCCCCACCAGGTTTTAGGAGTGTCTTCCATCCAGGCTGCAAGTCCTAGCTCTAGGCTCCACCCATTCTGCCTTAGGGTGGTAGAGTCTCCAGAAGTCTTCCTGTGAAGGTCTCTGACTATGGGAGTGGTGGTGGTGGTGCATAACCACAGTGAGAACACCTCTCTCTAGTTAGCACTACTTGGGCAGGTCCAAAACAAATGTCCTTGTCTCTTGGAGACATACAAGCTGAGGCTTTCAGAGCCCTTGTGCTGGGAAGTTCTTCCTGGGTCTAACCTTCTATCCTCTTGCTACACCATGTACCCAGTAAGTCCAGGCTGAGTGTGTGAAATTGGAACCTAGTACCCCTGGCATGGAAGTAACTTCTTCTGGATAGAGGAGTGGGTCTGAAGTTTAGGGACACTCAGAGAATGGGAGATTGAAGCCTGGAGGATCACAGATGGGTTCGATCATTCTTGGAGAGGAAGGCAATGATCACAGGACAATATCAGAGACAAGAGTTCGGAAACCATGGGTTCCAGCTCACTTACTTTACAGACAGCAGCTAGAGCCTCAGAGGTGGGAAGGCTCACTCAGTGTCCTAAACCCCTGACTCCTAGTCTAGGAATCCTTCTTGTGTCCCACTGGGGAACCCTTAACCCTGCTTCTCTTCTCTTGGTTTTATGGAGTTGGGAATAGAGGGAGGAATACTTCAGCTAATGGGGGGCTGTCCCCCTTCTTCTTGCTGAAGCCTTCAGCGACTCCTTCCCAGTCTTCCCAGCTGGGCTTTGAGGCCCTTCCCCCGCCAACACCTGTTCCTTCAATTTTCCACCCCCCTCGCAGGCCCCCACCATCTGCTCTCTTAGATGCATCAAGGGGCAGCCCTCATATCATTCGGTCCTCCCTGCCCTCTCCTAGCCTCATGGTCTATGCCCAGTCTGAACCATTTCCTTTCCTCCTCTTCTTGCAGACTAGCCTCTGGACCGTTTGCAATATCACCTCATACTCACCTCCTCTGGGAAGTATTCCTTGATTAATCCTCCTGTTTCTGGATCCCAAACGTTCTCCTTCTAAACCACTGCCAGTGTAGCTGCAAGTCTCTCCTGGTTCTTCTGTCTGCTCTTTCCAGCTGTGTACCTTGACCCTGCTCCCACTTCTAAATGGAAGGTGCCTCAATGGCAGGACTGATTTCTCCTCCCTCCCAGGATCCTTCTCCATGCAGCAGGAGGGTCAGGACTGCCTTGGAGAATTGACTGAACCTTGTCCTGCTTTCTGTGCTCTGGGGATGGGAGCTAATGGTGTCCCACTGGATCTCCTCCCGAGGAGGGAGGTGGCAATGCAGACCCTTCCTGGTCTTTATTCTGGGTTAGGCCTCACCCCTCGCTCCTGTTTCTCTTCCTGATCTTGGCTGCCTCTGGCCCCGTTAACAGGCCCCTCTACACCACTATCCTGGGGCCCTTGGGACGCTGGGCCTGGTGTGGGGAGTGGCAGGAAGCTCCACCATGATGGCACAGGGTTGGCATCCTGCCTAGGGAGGACGGGATGGGGTGAGTGGAGATCTGGGTGGAGGAGAGGGTCTTAGCACTGGTGAGGCACCGGCTTTAGTTCTAGACCCGTCGATGTGTTGGCTGCCACCTTGTGGCAGGCACTGAGAACTGCAGGGATGGAGTCCCGGTGCCAAGATTGGGACCTCCTTGGCAAGAGAGCTGGGAAGGCCGCTAGGGGTGTACACTTCGAGGGTAGCAGGCCTCAGAATTCCTAATTGACATTGGTGGCTTCTTCAGGGAGCTTTGAATTCTTAATTGACAGGGGAGAAGAAACCTGGGAGGAGAGTAGCAAGGACACTTCTAGATGGAGAGAGATAATGGAAACTCTGTCCTCAAGTCTCAAACCTACTATTCAAATTCTCCCTCCCCGAAAGAGCCCTAAAAAAGAAACAGCCTGAAACTAAAGCTGGACGATTTGAGGTCTGACCTGCAGAAGAACTTCCCAATGAATCCCAATGTGTATTTAGATGTCACTGCTTCTGATAGTTGCACAGTCTTTTCAAAGCCACTGCTGCCCGCCATACACAGGAGATTGCCCATCTTCTCTGGGTTCCCTGACTTCATCATGCTCAGTTCATTGGGCCTATTCAGAAAAGCCTAGATTTCTTAGCCTTCCCTACCCTGGCCTGTGTTGTGGCCATGATCAAGATGTTAATCAGGAAAGTCCCTTCTGTGGTCTAACTCCAGTCCTTCCTAAAGCACTGGAAATGGAGAGAACCACCATTCATCTAGCAGAGCTGCAAGGGGAAGGTGGCCAGAGAAAGGAACCCATGAGGAAGGTTCTGAGGGAGGGCAATTCTGCCTCGGATTCTCCATCCTCCACTCCCCTGCCCTGCTGGATCCTTGGAGATGGGACAAAGTGGCCCACAGGAGAACTCTCTCTGCTTCGGCCTCAGGATTCACAGGTGCTGGGGGAAGGCAAACCCCTGAGTTTCAGTCATGGCCCTTGTTATTGTCATCCGTAGAGTGGGTGTTGTGGGGCGGCAAGATGGGAGAAGGTTTTGTCTCCACTGGCCTGAGTCCTTCAGGTTGCACCTAGGGTCCCTCTGGAGCCTTTTTCTCTCCCTCCACCCAAATCCCAGTTCCTCAGAAGCCCTCACAATGGTCCCTTCTCCTCCAGCCCCTAGTCCAGCTCCCTTCTTTGGTGGGCTGAGAGGCACAGAATCCTTCCCACCATCTCCCCTCTGCTCCTGCTGGCACTGCTTGGAGATCCTGGCCAGGAGCCTTGGCTCTGCAGGCTCCGGGTGGGGGGCTGTGCCCCGGCGCCCTCCCTCTGAGGTACCATTCCTCTCCTGCCTCATTTGCTGCTGCTGACCTTACTGAGTTAAATTAAAAAGCAATGTTCTGTGTGCGGCTCCAGCCCCGTGGAGCTTGACTCTGGGAAGACGAAGACAATTACCAGCCCCTCCATCTCCCTCTCGTCTGGCTGCCTTATAATTTTTTCCCCTGCTGCCTGGTATGCAACATTTATGTTTTTAATAACACCAGAATGGTTTTGACCTTGGGAATTCATAGCAGAATGGGCACCGTGAGAGGCCCCAACATGATTGGCGTGTGTCTCAGTCCTTTGTAGGGAGGAGGCTCTGGCTGGTGCCTCCCCAATTCTGTGGAAGGTGGGGGCTGCCTCCAAGGGCCTAGGGGGACATCTTGAAAGCCAGAGTGGACAAGGAGCACATGGGGAGGGGGGACGACAAGGGGAGGGTTTTGTCTTTTCAGATCTCCCCTGGAGGATGAAAGTTGGAATAAGGTGTTTGAGAGGTTGGGGAGTTTTTCTCCTCTTGTTTTATAAGGAATGAGTCCTGGATAGGGAATGACATGGAGTGCACGTGTGGGGCTATGCAGAAGTGGTGGGGGTGTGGCACCCCTGTATGCACATACTCAGCCCATGAGTTTGGAGTTTGCATGAGTTCCCACCCCTCCACCACAGGCCCCATCCCTCCTCACTGACTCTCACCTTCATCAGCTCTTTAGCCCCAAGGAGAGTGGAAGGAGTGCAGACCAGCCAGGAGGCAGGGGTCATACTCGAGGTAGTACTCCAGCTGAGCGTAAAGGGTGGAGGACAGAGAACTATCTGGACTCAAGCCTAGGTTCTCTTCCTTGTCTCTCCCACCCTTCCTTCTGTCCCTTTTCTGTGCTCACCTTCCTAGGTGACTCAGCTCTTGAGGCTGAAGGAGAGCCAGTGGCAAGAAAGATCTGGAAGAGGATGAGGCTAGTCAGCAGAGGGGTGGGAGAGGCAAGGGGGCAGTGAAAGGCTCAGGACAGAGAATCACTGGGAGAGAGAGACCTGGACTGGCCCCTCTCCTCCACCTGAACAGGGCTGTGGTAGGAAGGACCAAAGTTAGAACTGAGAAAGTGCTTCTCCGACTCAACTTTAAGGAGCCTCTGCAAATATAATGAAAATCGCAAATTATAAATGAAGAGAAGCTTCTCTTGTAGTTCAGGAAGTAGGGAGAGAGGGGAGGGGTGGAGGAGTGTGTATGCCTTAAGGACGAGAGGGTGCATCTCTGTGCCTGTGGTTAACAGTCCCATGTACACCAGTTACATATGTAGGCAGGGGGGAGAGTGTAGCTTTGCCATCGATTTTGTGTGTGTGTGTGTGTGGGGGGCATGCCACTTGACTTTCAGGATCTTAGTTCCCAGACCAGGGATCAAACCTAGGCCCATGGAAGTGAAAGTACCAAGTCCCAACCACTGGACCTTCAGGGAATTTCTGACATTGATTTGTAAGCTGGTTTTTCATTGGGATCTGTAAAGTATGCTTTTCTCTCAGAAATGGCAACCAGCACAATGGGAAGACCGCTGGATTGAGAATTAAGAAAACCTGGGTTCTAGTTTGGCTTCGGTTGTCAGTTGCTGCTGCTGCTGCTGCTAAGTCGCTTCAGTCGTGTGCGACTCTGTGCGACCCCATAGACGGCAGCCCGCCAGGCTCCCCAGTCCCTGGGATTCTCCAGGCAAGAACACTGGAGTGGGTTGCCATTTCCTTCTCCAATGCATGAAAGTGAAAAGTGAAAGTAAAGTCGCTCACTCCTGTCCGACTCTTGGCGACCCCATGGACCACAGCCTACCAGGCTCCTCCATCTATGGGAATTTCCAGGCAAGAGTACTGGAGTGGGTTGCCATTGCCTTTTCCCCGCTGTCAGCTGAAATCCTATGAAACAGCACTTCTTTGAATTTTGGATCGTTCACTGTACAATCGTGATGAAAAAGCCACAGGCCCCTTCTGTGCCAATGGACCCAGTGCTGGGGGACCAGAAAATGGAAGGGGGCTGGGGTGGGTGGTGGTAATAGCCTTTCAGGGGCCTGAGAGCCAGAGGAGAGATGCTGGTGGAGAGGGATGCATGAGGGGTTTCCTGAATTTGGAAATTCATGGGTTCTTGCTGGAGCAAGACTCCCCGCAGCCTGTTCAGTCTGGCCCCATCTCAGCACCCAGGGCCGGGGTCTGCTGGCTCGGCAGGGAGCGCCGTTCTCTGCCGCCCTCCTGTGGCCGCCGAACTCTTTGCAGGTCGCCGCTGAGAAGGTTCCTCTTAAATCCGCAGAGCCGCATCCCTCGCCCCCTGGTGGAAATTGGCTATATTACAAGAAGCGATTTTGGGTTGTCCAAGAACTGCCCCCTACCTCCTCACCATCTCCCTAGTTTCTTGAGGCCCTCACGATTTCCTTAAAAAGCTGGGAAGGTCTTCCTGAGTTTTGACTCTTCGTATCATTGCCTGATATTTTAACTATTGCTTTTGGCAGTGTGCGGTGGAGACAGGCGGCTGAGGGCAAGATTTTGATCAGAGAGGGCAATTTCTCTTTCTCTTTGGGTTCCATCTACAACCCCAGTTTCCTAGGATCGTCAGGAGTTTTCAAAGAACGACATCGGAGTCTAGTGACATTCTTGGAGAAAATGGGTTTGGAGTGGACCAGGCATTATGCGTCTGGGCTTCGGCGAATTTGCACCTGAGCTCCCTCGTCAGCAGGGAGATGGATTGGCAGGAGCCAGGAAGCAGGAGACAGGGATGATGGAGGGAGATGGCATATTTGACAGATGCTGACAGGGCTCGTTATTTGCTAGCTCTGGAATCCCCTCCCACCCACCAGGCTGCCCTTGGCCCTCCCCTTCTAGTAGTCAATGCTCCTTAGTGACTGACTGTCTTTGGGGAGAAACCCAGTGGGCCAGGTTGCACTGGGGTGGATGAGGGAGGGAGAGGAGGCGGGAGGAACACCATGTAGATGCTGGGGTGGAGTGGTTGGAATAACTGGGATTTGGAGCTGAGGTCCGATAATCACTGGCGTGCTTGCAAGGCTTTGCAGGGGGAATTGTCCAGAGGGCAGATATTGAGTTGCGGTGTAGTGGGGTGTGTGTGTGTGTGTGTGAATGGGCAGAGAGAATGAGGAGGCATAATTAAAGGAACTGAGCTCCACAGATGTTGGTGCTAATTTTGGAAGAACTGGTGAAATATGTCAGTAATTTTATCGGGAGCTTCCTAGGCACCAGGAAGGGTTTATAGGTCCTATGAAGGGGTGGAGGTGAAAGAGGGGCACGCATTTGTGTCTCCTCCCGGGACTTGTTGCTTCGCGTGGGCCTGTCGGAAGGGCGCAAGGAGCTGCGAGGCCATTCTCGATTCGGAATGACGCTGAGGCCAAGTCCCCGGGCGCGTTTCTGTTCTTCGCGACCCTGACACCTGCCCGCCTGGGACAAAGCACTTCCAGGAGACCTCTCACCTCTCCTCATTCCTTTTCTCTTAAAATACCCAAGGCATGTGGATACCTGAGTGAGAGAGGGGGCCCTCAGATGCCCGCCCAGAATTTCCAGTGGCTCCCAGTGGACGAACTGGGGCGAGGGAGGGGTGAGCCGCACGACCCTGAGCGGGCAGGGAGGGCCGGCGTTTGGAGCCGCGGAGGAGGTTGGGCGGGGAGGACAATGCTGCAGTCGGCGCCCGCGCTGCATCCTAATCAGCGCTGCGGAGGCTGCGCCGCGCGGCCGTCAATCTTCCACACAAAGGGCCGCCCGCCCCCGCCCCTTCGAAGCCCTCCGCGCCAGCCCACCCATGCAGTGCCGAGGGGCCGAGAAGAGTGAGACAGACACACAGACGCGGACAGAAAGGCCCTGTAAATTCAAGCCAAGATCGACGCTGTGGGACCAAAAGGGCCGAGTGGGTCAGGGCCCCCTGGAGATGAAAAGAGAACGGGATACAGAGGGGACAGAGGCAGGCTCTGGCCGAGAGGAAATGGAGAGACGGGGGAGAGACAGAGCCAGAGACGGGGGAGAGCATCCAGAGAGCAGAGAGGAAGACGGGAGACAGACACGACAGAGACACCCAGAGGGCAGAGCTAGCCCAGACAGACAGGGACTCAGAGACAGGAAGCGGACCCAGGCCCAGGGGAAAACCGAAAGTCAGGGACCCAGAGCCACAGACAGATCCATCTGCGACTGGAGGGAAGGAGATCACAGACACAGAGAGAGAGTAATGAGAAAGGGGGAGAGAGAGAGGGAGAGAGAGGAGATGGAAGCTAGAGCACGATGGAGACCCTGAGGCTAGACTCTGCGGGTGTCTCACCACCTGGGACTCGGTTAAGAGGAGAGAGAGAGAGAGAGAGGGAGAGAGAGAGAGAGAGAGAGAGAGAGAGAGAGAGAGTGTGTGTGTGTGTGTGTGTGTAGGAACACAGCAACTTAGAGCTCTATTCAAAATGCCAGAATCATCTGGTGCTGAACTAGACTTCTACACATCCTCCCTCTGCAAGTGACTGCTTGAGCAGTTGAGGTGCAGCATGGGGGAGAGAGCAGAGCAAAGATGGAAGTTAAAGACTGAGACAGAAAATGGAAGGGGAGAGCCTCAACAGAGATCGGGGGAGAGAAACGGCTATTGAAAAAGGGAGTAGAGAAATTGACAGAAGACAGAGCAAGACAGAGGTGGAGAAAGAAATATGACAGAGGCGTGCTTGGATGAAAGACAGGGAGAGGGAGGGAGCCTTTAACTGCAGGAGGGAGAGGGGCATGGAGAGACACTTGGCTGCTGAGAAGAAGGCAGACTAAGGGGACAGGGGAGTAGCAGGCAGGCACCTGTCTCTCCAGAGAGCTTGGGCTGGGATAAAACAACCTTTCGGGTGAGTTGGGGGGGAAGTCAACAAGTGGATTTTTAGGATGACCTTGTCTTTTGATTAAAACAAAGAACCTTATTAATCCAATGCATGCCATCTTCTTCACAGTAGCATCTTCAACTGCTGCAGTTGCCTGCTCCTTCCTGACATTCCTTTTTGGGGAATCACTTTTAACACATGCAGTACAGCTCTAAGCTGTACAGCAAATTTTTATTCTTTAGGGTGAATCTAAGTTTTCAAAAGAGCCAAGTTTTCTCCAAGACTGGAGGATGAGGTAGTGCCCAGATGGGAAGCAGTATTTCCAGTTAAGAACAAGGTGAATGTGGGAAGGCCCAGTGGAGGGTCTGTCTTCCCAAGTGGCACTGAAATGTCATTCTGAAGGAGATACTTGCAAGATGTGACAGAAGGAGACTTTCCTGATGGCTTCTTGAGGACTTGTTTCATTTTTGTTTGTTAAAACCAGGTAATAGGACTCCCAGGAACATCCCAGCCTGGCACTGAAGCCTGGCACATTCAGCTTGACATTGGCCTGAAATATTTGGTCAAGTGGCCCTGCCCTTGGGGAGCTTACAGTCTCTCTCCCTGACAATGTACTATCAAAGTAACCTGGTGACACTCACCACTGCACAGATCAACAAGTGCAACTGACCAGGGAAGATTCAGAGTCAGTTCATCAGGGAAGGCTGCCTGGAGGAGGAGAATTATATGTGGGCTGTGGAAGGAGAAACTCAAGGAGGCATGGAATGGAGTAGGAAAAGAGGAAGAACACCTCTCTGATGGTTCTGGAGCAGGAGCAAACCATAATCTAGACAGGGAATAGCTTTTCTGGCCTGAAATAAAAAGTTGGGTTGGGGAACCAGGATGAAGGGGAATGGAGAGGGGCAGATTTTGAAGGTGGGATTGGGTGATCTGAATTTTCTATGAGAGGAATTGGGGCCCACTGAATGGTACACGGATGTGTCAGGCAGTGACAGTTCACGCACAACTGCCTGGAGAAGTGTGTATGCATCCACACTCCTCCTGCCTTTGCATGTCTTGTGTGTGTGTGTGTGTGTGTGTGTGTGTGTGCGCGCGCGCGCGCGGCAGGGGGCCATGTTCATACAGGTGGTCTTTCCATCTGCGTGTGTGATTGGCAAGTTGCTCTGTCTGCGAGTGTTTGTTCATTTGTGTGTTTCCATGTGGTCAAGTGTGAATGGGATTTCGGTTGCTTTTTGTGTATTTTATTTGACTACCTGCAGTGGAGGGCTGAATGTGTGTGTGTGTGTCTGCAGGAGGAAAGGGACCGGCAGGGAGCCCTGGCTGCTCAAGCATCACCGTCTGTCTCTCTCCCTCCACTGGCTCCATCTGCCCGCGCTGAGGTCGTGACAAGGAGGCAAACCGCAAGATGGCAAAATGCTGCGCCCAGAACCACCAGAAACATTGCAAGGCAAGCGCAGGCTCCCTCTGTGGGAGAGAAACCGGCATGAACAGCTAGAAGGGTGGACAGACAGGCAGACAGACAGACACACAGAATCCTGTGCGCACAAGGCCGCTCCCCGGTCGCGCTTCCGGCAGGTGCGCCCACAGGCACACGCAGGCCTGCCACGCAAAGGACACACACTCACTCGTGACCTCCCTCTCTCCACTCCTCGTCCTCCAAACCCTGCCTTCCATCCCCTCCAAACGCCTGCTTGCCGGAGTTTGGGGTGACGAGGCTGGGGGCGCTCACTCGGACCTCAGAGTCAACCATCGGATGTCTAATTGCTCCTTTGGCCGTGGAAGGCTGTGGGTGTGTGCAGCGAGTGTGTTTGGTGCGTGCGTGTGTTTGTGCTCGCCCCCCCGCCCCCCCGCTTCACTCCTTCCCCAATCCCGCCACCTCCTACCCCGCTTCCGGCCCGCGGCAGTTTCCGAAATCGCCCGGCGGCCGAGAATTCATTAGCGGGGGGCGGATGTAAACGCAGCGCGGTGGAACGTTTTAATTAGGCCTGAACAATAAACAAGCTAAACGAGGCGCGCAGGGCTCCCTGGCGGGCCCTCAGCCTCCTCCGCGCGGCGCGGACTCATTACGGCTGCAGCCAATTTCATGCCAGCGCGGAGCTCGGGCCGGGCCGGGCCGGGCCGGGCCGGGCCGGGCCGGGCGGGGGCGGGCAGGGGAGTGTGGGCGCTCGCCGTCCGGAGGGCGCGGCGCGGGGGCGGCGGGGGCGAGGACCGCGCGGCTGGGGGCGGCCGGCTGGGCCAGTGCCCGCCCCGCCGGGGTCGCGCGGCTCCCCGATTTCTTCACCATCCATCTGTCTTTCGCGGTGTCCTTGAGATGAAGGTCCCTTCTCACACCAGACGGCCAGAGTGAGCTTCTGGCTCTCTTTTTCGGGTCTGTCTCGTCCTCCCTTCTCTCTGCCTCCTTCCCTCCCACTCCCTCTCACTGCGGCTGAGTCCGACTCCCCCCTTCTCCGTGCTCTGCCTCTAACCCTCGGCTCCTCTTTTTGCCGCAGTCTCCGTGTCTCTTCCACAGGGTCTCTCCCTCCCTCCCGCCATCCACACTTTCGCCTGAACTTTATCTTTCCTCCCCCAGCTGCCGCCATCGATCTCTGCTTCGCTTCGCATAGAGCGTAGCCCGCTTCCTCCGCGCCGTTGTCCTTCAGCTCATCTGCACCGGTCTTGGCCTCCTCCACGTTGTCTTCCCGCTCCCCCGCGCTCTGGCCACGGCGGTGGGAGCCTCCCAGCCTCCTCCCGGGCCCTCTGTCTGTTTCTCTGACCCGTCTAACCTTAGGTTTCAGGTGTGGTCCCTGGGCTTTGCCCCCGCCCCCTCTGATTGGAGCTCTTCTGGTTGAGAGTTTGACTTTGGTCTGTTTTTTTCTCTCTGCCTTCCTTTTGTGAAGCTGCACGCAAGGATCGCTGGCTCCCAGGCTCTTCCTGGGCTTCCCTAGTTGTGGGTGGCAGTTGTGAAGCGGTGGCTCTTGGGCTGAGTTTGAATCCCAGCCCTCGTTCCTTACCGTGTAACCTTCTAACCTGGGCTTACTCACCTGTAAGATGTGGGATATAAACCTTAGATGCGATTAGCGCTGCGTTTTTTAAATGTAACACACCTATAATCAGTCTATGTGCTCAATAAATATTAGACCATTATTATTCTTAACCCTTCCTCAATCTGCTCCCCTGTCTCCTTACCCTGGAGTTTAAAAAAAAAAAAAAAAGTTTTGAGGAGAGAAGACCCAAACCAGTAGGTTTTATAGGCCCCAAACCAATTGAGTATCAGGAATTTTATATGGTTCATCCTAACAGATGCTCTAAGCTCAGAGCCTTGAGTGTGGACGAGGAGGGACGATGGGGACTGCACTGAACCGCAGAGCATAGGAAACGATGTGGATTGGTGCACTGGTCTGAGCAGATGCAAACCCAGGGGGTATGGAGGCATGCCCAGAGTCTAAGCTGTGTCAGTCCTGCAGCTGCCGCCCTCTGTAGATGCAGGCATGGGACTGGATCCGCTGAGAGGCTGCAGTGAGCCTAGGAGTCCAGTTTCCCCAGCACCAACCCCAGGCAGGAACTAGACTCTTAGAGCCACAGACCTTCGTGTTCCTCTCCCCTCCATGCAGGTCCGCGTCTCTCTCTCTCTCTCTCTCTCTCTCTCTCTCTCACACACACACACACACATTCAAAGGAGCCCTGGGTTGCTACAGGAAGGCAGCACCACACTGGAGATCAGTCCCCTCCAGCTGCCTGTCCTCTGACACTAACCCTTACAGGACAAAGTGTGGGGCTCAGAGTCCTATCCCTGTTCCGGTTGCTCTCTCTCTGACTTTCCTCCTCACTCCTAGGGAGCAGAACCGGGAGCCACACGCTGCCTGAATGGAATGAAGGGAGACCCAGAGGGGAGGAGCCGGGGCCCTGCCCTGGGGGCACTCCTAGGCTGATGGTAAGGTGGGGCTGATAGCCAGGGCCTAGGGGCCTGCTGGCACCCCCCTTAGCAAGCGCTTGTGAGTCGAATTGGTCAGAAGCTACTGGGTCACGCCTTCTTGTGATTCTGATGACAGGAGACTGGGAATGACTGAAGGAGGGAAGATGGAGGAAGATAAGGAGGAGGTCCAGAAGCCTTCCTAGAAGACAAGGAAAATGGCACTCCTTTAGGTAGTAGGGAGCAGTAGAAATGAGAGGAGAGGCAACTCTCAGGAGGTGCATTATCTTAGGGTAGGGAATGTGAACCCAGGAGGCCGATGAGGAAGAAATGTGTAGATGTGTGTGTGTGTGTGTGTGTGTGTGTCTGCGTCTGTGCGTGTGTGCTTAAGGAGTGTGTGTTGGGGAGGCAGAGGGCTGAAGGAGGCAGGGTTTGGAAGGGCAGGATTGCTGGAGGGAGGGCTTTGGCCTGAGAGCTTGGGCAGAGAAGTCCGAGGGGACCATCCCTCTGGGGCCGGATGTGATGAGGGTGGCAGTGGTGCTGGGCTGTGAGATGGCTGAGTAAATGTCCCATGCTGTAGCTCCACAGTGACCCACCCTGGGTTACATAGGATGCTGGGAAGTCAGGTTGACTTCCCTGACCTTGATGTGTCCTCTTACAGCCCGAGGATGAATGAGCCTGGATTTCATGGGCTAGTGAGACATGGCTAGGTGGAGACAGCTGCTCAAACTGTGAAATGTGGAGAAGAGGCCTCTGGGGATCAGTAGAAAGATCAGAAAGAAGGAGAGGAAGCTTACTCCTTTCATGGATTGAATTATGCATTTTAAAGCTAAAAATCTTCAGTCAGTTACCCGGTTTAACCTTCCGTCTTCAGAGGTTAAGATATTACTTCCTCGTTTCACACAAGAGGCCTGGACAAGTTGACTAACTTAGCCGGAGTCTCCTGCGCAGAACATGCTGAGAAGGGTACCAGGAGGCAGGTCTTTTGCCCTCTGGGAGGTAGTCTCTCCTTTACTACTTTCCCAAGAAGCAGAACCAGCAGGAGTTGATATACACAATTTGATTCCTTGCTCTGCCACTTACCAGCTCTGTGAACCGAAGCAAGTTACTCAGCCTCTCTGTGCCCTAATTTCATTGTCTGTAAAATAGCGATACCAGTACGTGATTCTGTGGCTTATTATTGAGGGTAAAATGAAATTTATGCAAGAGAACTGTGTACAGTTGTAAAGATTTATAACTCTAAATGTACTAGGCATTTAAATCGTTTTCATCCTCATCTTTGATGTCTTCCCAGCTTTTTCTGTCCATACCTGCTGGGCACCACAGCCTCCTGCCTCCCAAGCCCTTTGCACCTTCTAGCCTCTAAGCCTGGCATTTACTCCTCTCTGATCTTGCTTTAGAATCTCAATCTTTATTTCCACTCCCCTTTCCATAGGCCCATTGGCACCTGAAGGATCTGGCTACACTCTGTTAACTTACATGCATTTTTTTTCTCTCTCTTGATCTCCAGTCTTGTGTGTCTCTCTTCTCACATTCCAGAGATCAGGGCCCTTCTTCTCCTCTCTTTGGACCCTTTCCCTTTCCCAGAACTGGGTTCACAGGATGAGTTCAAAGAATGGACCCTGAGAGGTACAGAGAGGTTGAGATAAAATAGAAGAGGGAGGGCCTGGGGGATTGGACACCAGGCTACGTGCCTCCACCTGGGGCTCTTACCTGTGGCCTGTGTAACCCTTCTGCTAGCATGTTAGCCATGACCCTGGAGGGGAACAACCATTGCCCTCCTGGAGATAGGGGTTGGGAGAAATTATTGTCCTCCTGTTTAGAGAGACTGTATTTTGCCACATGATGTGAGACACATCATCTGGAGGTCAATCACACATGAAAAGAAATGGCAGTCAAGAGCAGGCTTTCCTTTTCCTGTTGGGGGTATATACTTGTGTGTGTGTGTGTGTGTGTGTGTGTGTGTGCGCGCGCGCGCGCGTGTGCATGTACATCTCATTTGTTCTAGCATTTACCTCCCCTTTGAAATTCTTTTCAAAGTGTACTCTCAATTTCTTTTGCTGAAATGAAGCCTCTTTAGTGGAGATATTTTCTAAAGTTCAGTGTCTTTCATAAAAGATGTGTGTATGTGGGGGAGGAAGCAGGTCAAGGGTAGAACTCGGAGAAGAAATGTAATTACCCAGCTCCTGGCTTTAATTACACATAAGCCCTGGACATTCTGAACTTTATTAAACTACTAAGTGTCCATGGGGGTGGGATGGACCTGGTGGGTTTTGTTCCCTGGTCTTCTCTGCAGGGTTTCTCTGGAGGGTTCCCTCTCCACCGTCCATCCGCATCCCAGCCTTTGGCTGCACCCGGGTTCACCCAGCTACAGGTGGGGCTCTAAATCAGCTCTCCCAGAAACTCTGACCTGTGTTATCCAGTCTAGGTGCCTCACTGACTCTCTTTACGTTTCTTAGATCTCCTGGTTCCTTCTCTCCAAACCCATATGCTGTCCCCAACCCCCCCTCCCTTTTTTTTTTTTTTTTTTGAATAGACCACTTGGTTGTGGCGGAGGGAGGGGCTCTTTCTGCTTGGAGGCCCCTCCCTTCTTAAGTGGCTTACTAATTACAAACAGAGAGAGCCTGGTTTGTGAGGTTAGTCTATCCCTAGCTCCCTGGCTTGGTGGAGGGAGCCAGGAGCTGGGGGATTTAAAGTGCAATTTCCTGTACCTTTTTCATTTCCTGCTGGGGGTTGTGGAGAGCAATAAGCAAGGTGGGTGGCGGGGACCAGACAGACGGGGCAGGTGGGGGATGGGCTGGGGGAAGCTTTCTTCCATACACTCTCTGCCATCTCCCTTTATCCAGGTCTCAAGGTGAATTCTTTGGGGATGGGGAATTTGATAAATCAGTGCCCGGCACTCCTTCCAATCTCTCTTACCTCCCAAAGGTAAAGAAACCGAGTAGAGAGGAGTGGGAGGTGATCCAGGTGCAATTATTAGCATCATAGGATACTACATAGAGGACAGGAAGGAATCTTAGAAAATCTTGAGAATCAGTTGGATCCCCTCATGTAACAGATGGGGAAACTGATATCTTTGGACATGTAATCTGCCCAAGGTCACATATTTAAAAGTGGGCCGGTGTGGCTGGGATAAACCTGACTCTTGGCTTGGAGTTCAGGGCTCTTTCCTCAGTCAGGGTGGGCTGTGGGTGGGTGATTAGTCTGTGTGTGCACCTGTGGGGGGGGGGAGCGGGTGAGGATGCGATAGGATAAGGAGTAGAGGGTTATGGGGAAGTCCCTGGATAGCTAAGGCTCCAGGTCCTGAAATAGTCACCCTTTGGTAAGTCTTATAAAAGCATAGGAACGTCCAACCTTGGGGAAGGTTTCAGTGAGATGGTCCAGGAAACAGACGTGTGAAGAAAAAGGAGAAGGAGGCACTGCGACCCTTGGAAATGATTAGCCCCACATCGCTTCTTACCCTCTCCACAGTCAGAGGTGGATGGGGTGGGGGAGGGCGGCACAGCAGAGGACAAAGGAGCCAATTATTGAGTGAGTGGATTAATTGATTAATTGTCCAGAAGCTTCCAATGCTCCCCCAACAATGACATCCCCTCCCCCCGACCCCAGTCAGGCATGGCCTCGGTTGGCCCGGATTATTAATTAGGGCTTGAAGTCATTTAACGATGATTTCATTATCGACGTGCTGTCTGTCTCAGGCTCAGCCCGGTTGCCAGGGCGACTCTGATCGATTGCCTTCCGGTCTCCTCCACGTCAGCCGACTCCAGCCTCTCTAGAGCCTGACTGCTGGCGCGCACCCCCTAGCGGTCCCCTCTAGTACTGCAGAGCTTCCGAGTTGCAGCTTTGCTTGACCCAGCCAAGACGCAGACCTAGAGCTGCCTCCGGGGTCCCTAAGCTGGTTGGGAGCCTGGGCTGCCCAGCCTTGCTTCCTATACCAGAAGTACTGACCTACCTAGTTGTTGACAGGCACTCTGGGAATTGGGACCTCCTTTTCCGTGGTTTGTGAAGTCCCTCCCTTCCTGTCCCGTGGTGGCCATGCACCCATACCTCTTTGAGATGGCTGTAGGAAGTTAGGTGACTTCAGCTATTGTCGTGTGGCCTCTGAATTTACCTCTGGGAGACCCAAACCAGCTCGGATAAGATTCCTCCTGCTGCTAAAGAGACTCTGGGCTCTACCTATAATCAGTCATCTTGCTTCTGGGAACTCTAAAGGTGGCTGACGGAGAAGGGTGTGGGGAGAACAGTTCCCCTTCAGATTGTTTCAGTTGTTGTCCTGAGAGGAGCTGGGGGAGCTCGTGTTTGCAGAGCTCAGCTCAAGGCAGGGTCCAGCTTGCAGTGCTAAGTCTTAGGTCTTCAAAACTTGGCTGGTTGCTCCATCACTGGTCCCTTAAAATCTGGATTCATGCATATACACTGGCCTCAGGATCTTTATTCTATGCCTCAGTTTCTCCTTTTTGTGGGTTTCATATTTCCTGTGTATATTTGTGGGAGCCTTTTATAGTGGAGAGTTGCTTGAAGGGGTTGATCATAATTGCTCAGAAGGTGTCCAAATGGTCAACCCCAAATTGATGGATAGTCACTAGTATCTTATTTTACTTATCCTTTGCATACTGCTCATTTAACTCTCAAAGGCAGACATCATCCCAGTCCTTTCTTCTACTGGTTCTTCTCCAAGCGACCCCTGACCAAAGTATGTCCCCAACACTTCTGCTGGAGCTTGCCTGCCTGCCTCTATTTCTCTCTCTCCTCTGCCCCACTTCCCCTTGTACTGGTTGTGTGAGGCTCTATCAGCTCTGCAAAATTTCCGGCCAAGCTTCAGGCCTCTTTTGATTGCAGTATTTAGGGGGAGAAGTAGGAAGGAGAGGCAGGCCAGGTTTTCATATTCGGGCAGGGGTCTCTGAGATCCCCCAGGTTGGCACTGGGAGAGAGCCCGGGGGCAGCCATGGCAGCAGTTTCACCTGATCAGCTTTCTGGGCACATCCACCACGGAGCAGCACCTGAGAGGGGAACCGGCTCAGCAGTGAGCCGAGTGAGATTGAAGAGGATCATAAAGAAAATATATATCCTCCTCCCCGGCCTCGCTCCCTCCTCCTGCTCTACACTTGCCTCCTGCTCTCTCTTTGTCTCGCTCCCTCCCATCTCCTCACCGCATCCCTGTTTTCTTTGTTTCTTCTTTGCCTCCTTCACCTTCATCTCTGTCAGGCAGATCTGACTGTCAGTCTACCTGTCTGTCTTTCTGACTCCAGGTTTTTTTTTTTTTTTGGTGTGAGTCTTTCTAGAACTCTGCCATCAGCTCCTCTCTCTCCCTCTCTCCCTCATGCCTTCTTCCCTCTCCCCGAGGGTCCTTCGGACCATCACATCTTTATGAGTTTCACCGTGTGTGCCTTTTAGTCTCTCCATCTCCACCTCCTCCCATCTGTCTCCTTGTGCTGCCTCCCCCATCACTGTTCCCATCTCTCGCCTGCCCTTCCATCTCTCATTTGCTTCTCTTATCTGTGTCTCTTTCAGCCTCTTCCCCTGTCTCTGGCTCTTACCCCTGCCCACCTCTCATCTTTCCTCCACCCACCCCTCAAGGTTCAGATACTTCATGTGAAATCACCTGGATGGGCTCCAACTGTCATGTCCCCCCATTCTGTACCCCCTCCTCCCAGAGAGATTTATGGCCCCAACTCTGCATCCTCTGCATTCCCCCCAGCCCTGGGCCAGTACTTTTCATTACCTGGTGATTATCTGCGGGCCCTGGCATTTCCCCCAGCCCCCACCCTCTGCCCAGCAGGCAGTGGATAGCGGGGGAGAAAGGGGAAGGGATTGCTCTTGGGACCAGATGGAAGGATGTGGAGACCCTCCCCCTGTACCCGCCCTCCTTTCCCTCCAGCAGATGCACAGCTGGGAAAATCCCAGCTTGCAGCAGGGGAAGACAGCCTAGGACTGTTGGAACAGACATAAATCAAACACCCAGAAGCCCCTCCCCAACTGTTCTGTCATTGCAGCCATCCTTCCAGTTCCTGCCTGTCTCCCTTGCCTCTAGGAATTTGGGTTCTGTACCCTTGACTGGGACCCCCTCATCCACTACCCAGCATAGTGTCTGGAATAAAGGAGGTGTTCAATTAATGCTCTATGCCTGATGGAGACGTATTAGGGCAGGGTCAGTGGCTTTGAGGTGTTCTTCAGTTGGGAGTCCTTTCTGAGATCTGGAGCAGTTCTTTCTGCTCCACTGTGTTTTAATATAGTCAGTATATCTGTTTGTCTATCTGTCTGTCTCTCTGACTCCAGATATTTCTTGGTCTGAGTCTTTCTAGAACTGACTGAATGTCTGTTTTCACCTTGTTATAAAGCTTAAACTAGTTTCCTTTTAGTTTTATTTCTGGAGTGATGGGAAATATGGGTGAGGGGGGGCTCAGATGGGTGGTGGGGATAGAGCAACCTGGTTGGAGGATTCTGGAAGAGGCTGGTGGGTTTTTTTTTTTTTTTCTTCTATCCTTGTTTAGAGGACTCTTGAGTCGAGGTCCTTTAACTGGATTTGGGACTGGTTCCCACATCTCCACATGTGGGGCTCCACCACCTATCCAGACTCTCCTCCAGTCAATCAACACCCGCTGCTTACACAGTACCCTAGAAAGTATGCTTATTTCCTAATCCATAGCCTCTTGCTCAGTCTCCAGCCAATCTCCATTTAAAGTCTCATTTTGCTTCCCCGGGCTTCCCTGATAGCTCAGCTGGTAAAGAATCTGCCTGCAATTTAGGAGACCCCAGTTCTATTCCTGGGTCAGGAAGTTCCCCTGGAGAAAGGAGAGGCTACCCACTCCAGTATTCTTGGGCTTCCCTAGTGGCTCAGACAGTAAAGAATGTCTGCAATGCGAGAGACCTGGGTTTGATCCCTGGGTTGGGAAGATTCCCTGGAGGAGGGCATGGCAACCCACTCCAGTGGGTTGCTCCAATTCTTGCTGGAGAATTCCTAAGGAGAGAGGAGCCTGACAGGTTACAGTCCATGGGCTTGCAAAGAGTTGGACGTGACTGAATGTCTAAACACACTTTGGCTTCTCACCCAGACAGGGCCCTGGTTGGCATCCATTGTTCAGTTGCTGCTAAGTCATGTCCAGTCCTTTGTGACACTGTGGACTGCAGCATGCCAGGCTTCCGTGTCCTTCAGTGTCTCCCGGAGTTTGCTCAAACTCGTGTCCACAGTCGGTAATACCATCCAATCATCTCATTCTCTACCACCCCCTTCTCTTCCTGCCCTCAGTTTTTCCCAGCATCAGGGTCTTTTCAGTGAGTCAACTCTTTGCATCAGGTGGGCAAAGTATTGGTGCTTCAGCTTCAGCATTAGTCCTTCCAATGTATATTCAGAGTTGATGTCCTTTAGGAGTGACTGGTTTGCTCTTCTTGCTCTCCATTGCCCACCTCAAGTTCCTCCTGGATTCCAGGCTAAACCATCTCTCACACTTTCCCAAAGCCCCACCTCTGGGCACCCTGGCCTTCCTGATGTTGCTTGACCAAGTCCCTTCCTTACCTCTCCCTGGGTTTGGCTGGTAATTTTCTTCTCAGTTTTTTCTCCTCTGAAGTAGAAAAAGTCCATGCGTAAGTGGTTTTCTGTGGTTGTAGACTTGGTAAGAAAATAGCCAGAGCCAGAGAGGAAGAAGTTTGGGCCCAAAGAGCTGCTGGCCACAGAGCAGAGAGTATTCCATGGTGCCAGGGTAGGACTTTAGATTGGGGGGTGTAGATCAGAGGCCTTGGGAGCTTGAGGGGATGGGTAGGTGTGCTGGAGCCAGAGTGATTTGGAGGCCTACACTCCATTCTCCAAGCCAGAGAAGTCCTCAGTAGATGGGTCCTAGGAAAATATGAGTTAGAGGAAGTCATTCCTTGGCTCTTTTTTCTTCAGCATCCTTCCCTCTTCTGCCATGCTGTTGCTCCTGGCCTTTATGGACTGGTGTGGGCCTTGCTCTATTGCAGCATGGCCTACCACATAGTGTACTTAGACATGATCTTTGAATGAATGAAGATTCTTCCTCCTGGGTCTGCTGTCTCCTTTGGGTTTTTTACCTTTCTCACTTGTGGTTCTGAAAGTCTCCATATCTCATCATCTCAGGGAGGACATTTATGTGGACTCTGAAGAGCAAAGAGCATTAGTCCCGTTCGACAAGGTGGTCCACACGAATGAGAGAGGATTGGTGGGCTTCTTCCTGGATGCTCAAGGAGCTAGATAGATATTTTTGCATCTGCTGAAGGTAATCTCCTTCTCTCTCTTATCTAATTTAAAATAGCTGAGGTAGGGGCTTCCCTGGTGGTTCAGCGGTTAAGAATCTGCCTTGCAATGCAAGGGACACCAGTTCAATCCCTGGTCCAGGAAGATTCCACATGCCACAGGACAACTAAGCCTGTGCATCGCGACTGCTGCAGCCTGAGTTCCCTAGAGCCTGTGCTCCACAACAAGAGAAGCCACTGCAATGAGAAGCCCGCCACCGCAACTAGAGAGTAGCCCCCACTTGCCACCAACACCAGAAGCTCAGACAACACTTACCCATGCATGACAACTGTTTTATTGATTGGCTGTGGCAAATGTTTATTTCTAAATTGTCTTCTCTTGCCCTCCAGCAGCTCTTGGGCAGCTTCTCTCTGTTATTAATCGACATGTGATGCATGTCCCCAGAAGGCAGACTCATTTTAACTTTTGTGTAAGCAAAATCATGTGGGAAGGCTAGCTTCCTTTGAAAAGTCTATTCCAAATTCATAAACATTATTTTTGGATTCTATTCTTTTTGTCCTTTTTTTCCTTTTATTATCACAGAAATCATAAGGTAGTCTAGAGCAAGAACCAGGGAGGGAATCCTTTGGCGGTCTAGAGGTTTGCAGTCTGTGCTTCCACTGCAGGAGGCATGTCAAGAAAAAAGAAAGATCAGGGAATGAGTGCGTCTCCTAAAAAGCATGGTGGTGAAGGCTCTTTGCTGTAGATGCTAATGCATGAGCTGGGTGGGTCTTGATGGAGAAGTCACACTGATTTATGTTTGGATAAGAACTCAGGACTCTGAGGCATGATACAACCTTCTTATAACTCAGATGATCTGGTGTCTTTCTAAAACAAATGAACTCTCCAAGGGAGATGGGGATGTGGAGTAGCAACCTAGGGCCATAAGAGGAACCCAGCAAAGTCTGGTGAGAGAGGACAGAGAGAGAGAGATGGTCATCTACTTACATGGGGGGGGGGGGGAACAGAGGACACCTTTAAAGGTATGGTGGAAGATAACCAGATAGGTAGTTGGTATTTTCTAAGCCACTTCGTGTGCAGTGTGTTATCATGGGTGTTGGGAGGAAGTCTGTGGTAGAAGGGCCTGTGGGCTCTGGCTGTTCACAACTGCTAGTCTCAAAGTAGAGACAGCATACAGTGATACATGGGACCCCTGGTTGGATTTCTAGATTCTATGTGTACAGGAAAAGGAAGGTTTGGGGAAGCAGGGAACAAAACTAAAGCTGTTTAGCGAGGCTTCTTGGAAAAAGTGAGTGTGGATTAGTGCTCACTGAGACAAAAGCCTTCCTATGTTACAGTTGTAGGTTGGAAAATAAGGTGGACAGGAAGATGGATTTCCTTCCCCTGTTTTCATCTGAGGAGTGTAGTTAGAAGTTCTGGGTTGATACGTTGAGAAAAGGATGATAGAGAATCGCAGGGAGAAGGAGAGAAGGAACTGACTTTCACTTTTGACATCAACATATTACATCACCTTTTAATCCTTTAGTTTCATACCCTTCTTGGCTTTTTGCAACTCCTTCTGAATCCTGTTTGCAAAATCTGATTCTTCGTAGTAGCCCATCTAGTTACTGAAGAGCTCCAGAAGCAAAGGCTTCTGCTTTTGCTTTTGGATTTGTCCTGTTGATGAACTTGTTTGGTATGATAGAAAGATTTTTGTTGTTCAGTTGCTAAGTTGTGTCTGACTCTTTTCGACCCCATGGTGCAACACACCAGGCTACTCTGTCTTCCACTGCCTTCTGGAGTGTTCAAAAACTGATGGTGATGTTACCCAACCATCTCATCCTCTGCTGCCCTCCTCTCCTTTTGCCTTCAATCTTTCCCAGCATCAGGGGCTTTGCCAACGAGTCGGCTCTGTGCATCAGGTGGCCAAAGTGTTGAAGCTTCAGCTTTAGCATCAGTCCTTCCAGTGAATAGTCAGGGTTGATTTCATTTAGGATCGACTGATTTGATCTCCTTGCAGTCCAACGGACTCTCAAGAGTCTTCTCCAGCACCACAATTTGAAAGCATCAGTTCTTTGGCACTCAGCCTTCCTTATGGTCCAACTCTCACATCCATACATGACTATTGGAAAACCCATAGCTCTGACTCTGTGGAGCTTTGTCGGCAAAGTGATGTCTCTACTTTTTCATATGCTGTCTAGGTTTGTCATGGCTTTCCTTCCAAGGAGCAAATGTCTTTTATTTTTATCGCTGCAGTCACTGTCTGCAGTGATTTTGGAGCCCCCAAAAAGAAAACCTGTCACTGCTTCTGCTTTTTCCCCTTCTTTTTGACATGAAATGATGGGACTAGATGCCATTATTTTAGTTTTTTTGATGTTGAGTTTCAGGCCATCTTTCCTTGTCAAGAGGCTCTTTAGTTCTCCACTTTCTATCATTAGAATGATACCATCAGCATATCTGAGGTTGTTGATATTTCTGTCAGTAATCTTGATTCCAGCTTGTGATTCATCCAGCCTGGCATTTCATTTAATGTACTTTGCATGTAAGTTAAATAAGCAGGGTGACAATATACAACCTTGAGTACTCCTTTCCCAATTTTGAACCAGTCTGTTGTTCCATGTCTGGTTCTAACTGTTGCCTGTTGCTTCTTGACCTGCATACGGGTTTCTCAGGGCAGGTAAGGTGGTCTGGTATTTCCATCTCTTTAAGAATTTTCCAGTTTGTTGTAATCCACACAATCAAAGGCTTTAGCATAGTCAATTAATCAGAAGTAGATGTTTTTCTGGAATTCCCTTGCTTTCTTCATGATCCAACAATGTTGGCAATTTGATCTCTGGTTCCTCTGCCTTTTCTAAACCCATCTTGTTTGTCTGGGAGTTCTTGGTTCACATACTGCTAAAACCTAGTTTGAAGGATTGTGAGCATAACCTTGCTAGCATGTGAAATGAGCTCAGTTGTTCAGTAGTTTGAACATTCATTGGCATTGTCCTTCTTTGGGATTGAGGCTTCTGCTTTTGCTTTTGCATTTGTCAAGTTGATGATATTATTTGGTATAATAGAAAGGTTAAGAATTCTGAAAACTGGATTCTGACTGAAATTAAACCTGAAAATGTGTCAAATCATGACTGAGGAATGTTGGATTTGGCATCAGAGGCTCTGGCTATCAGTTTACCCAAATAGTGATATAATGATGCTAGTGTAGTATCTGTACATAGTATAGGCTCCATGAATATTGAGGGAAGGAAGCAAAAATATTTTGGTCTACATCTACATGGATTTTGGATTATATTTGGGTAGGTGGATTTTGTCAACACCAGGTTGGTGTAAATTTGGAGCGTTTTGGTCTATATCAGGATAAGTTTTCACTACTTGGAATTCAGCCTCTGTCAGATTGGGATGGGATTTGTGAAGGGTAATGCTGTGGGTGGTGGGGTAGGTAGTTGAGTTGGATGAGGTAGCTGTTTGGGGCCTGCCACAGCTTTCAAGTTCAAGTCTTGGTTGCAACTGGCAATATTTACTTGCAGAAATATGGCTTCTAGCCTCAGTGAGAGAACATGAAGCAGCTTCTACCCTAAGGAGTTTTTATTTTAGAAAGGGAGACAGAATATTCTCCCAAGTAGCATTCAATCAGAATGAAGCACAAAGTAAGACCACAGGTGGAGGGAAGATGCATGGGACAAGCGATCGGTTTGGTGAGGCTGCTTTTTGCAAGACTTCTGGGAGAGGAGATTGCATATGTATTTCCCTTGGTAAGAGTTGAATTTGGTCACTTCAGCTTTCTTTCCAAACTTTCAGGGGAACTTTCTGAGCTTGACTTTTCTCTCCTCAGGGGAGATGTAACAGACTTATTACACTGAAATGGTTTCTCCCTGATAGACTCTTACTTTTCTTCACAGACCAAGACTGAGATTTTTATTGTTTTATTATTGTTGTATTTTAGTACTGAAGTCTGTGTTCGTGTGTGTATATTAAACGTGGTCTGTGTAGTTGAGCAAGCTGGATTTGTTTGGTTTGTTGAGTTTGTTTTGTTTTGTATTTTTGGTGGGAAGCGTGAAAGAAAGGCCTCAATAAAGCTGGATTTATTGAATTATAGCCCAGGCTTCACACCATTATGAAGATGTATTTTGGACTGATGTTTCCCTGGAAAACTTGAACAAAAGGCCAAGATGGAGCAATTCCCCCTCTTCCATGCAGTCTTCTCAGACTTCCCTTGATGGACCGAAGAGACACCCTAATCTTGCCAACAATGGAGAATGAAGCCCTATTACTCTTTTTTTTTCCCTACTACTCTTATCTTCTGTCAGCTGTAACATCATCTGGGATCTTGACATGCCCTTGTCTCTGATGTGAATATCATACTGTTCATTTCTGTTTCCGGTTCCTGGTTTATATATCTTTTACTTATTTTGTGAGTTGGGGAAGAATTCATAAAATGCCTCTAATTATACATTCCCAGAGGGGAGAATTCTCTGTCACCATTGCCTTACACTGCCTTATAAACGAGTGTGTGGTGATTTAGAGGTGATGGTGGTTATGTTAATGATTTAGGGGGAAAAAGACTTTGGTTTTGACTGAATTCTTTTGCACAAAGAATCATTCTGGTGCCTGAGTGTTCTAACCTGCAATTTGTCTTTGTATTCATTTACACTTAGTTGAAGTCTGGTTTTTAATAGTTTGAAAACAGTCTTCCTCACATGGAAAGTTTTTGTGGTTTCCACAAAAACCCATATAGGGTTTGTCCAGTTTTTCACTTTAGACCCAACCCAAGAGTAACAGAATCCATCTGTGTACTAACAAGCAGGCAGTATGGGATAAATGATAGCCAATGCAGAAAATTCTCTTCTCTGGGAGCTTACAAGCACGTGGGTTTTTCGTGCATACCTCCACAATCCTCCTGAAACAAGGAAAGTCCTATCCTAAACAATATCCAGCCATTTGACTAGTAGACCACCCCTCTTTACTGTAGTGTAATATTAAACTTAGTTATTACAGTTTGAGTATCATATCATGCTGCTTGATGGCAAAGCACTAGATGACTTATCTTCCAAATTAAGTAAAGCAATGAAACTAATAAAACTCCGTTGTCTGTTCAGTCTTTGGACGTCAAGGGGATGACACTGGGGCAAATGAAAAACGTCACAGATAACGTGCTTTGTCTCAGGTAACTTGGGTTATCCCCTTTGTACTTCCACTTTGTCACGGGAATTTACTTTTCCCTGCCTGTTCCCAGTTGACTGTACCTCAGGCTTCAGCGGGAAGGAGAAGTCAGCGGAAGCTTCCTCAGGCAGAAGCCGTGCTCCTCAGCTCCGTGTCACCGTTCATGGCTCCTGCTCTTTTCCCCAGCTGGGTGTTCTCCCAGTGCCAAGTTCTAGGCCAGTGAATTATACCACTGGACCCTAACGAGGGGAGAGACGGAGCACAGAGAACATACCGGAGAGATCACATACCTGTAGGTGTGGCTAGAGACGCTTCCCGAAGAAGGGTCGTGTTGAAAAAGGTTTGGAAGGAGGGTATTCTAGGCAGAGAGGGCCAGTCTGTGCGAGGGTGGTCCTGTGAAGGACAGTGAAGTGTTCATGTGTGGGAAAGCTTTGTCCTGTTCAAGCAGAGAGCCACGGAGAAGGTTAATAGTAGGAGTACGTGATAGAAGAACAGCAAAAAGAAAGTCCTGAAAATACCATTATGGAAGTTCAGATTCAGCAGAGATCAGGAAACTGCAGGTCTGGTTGGGAGAAGGGGTGTGTGTGTGGGAGAGTGTGTGTGTGCGTGTGTGTGTCTTTTTAAGACTTGAGGAATGTGTCATTTTCTAGAAGGAGGGTAGAGGGCACTCACACTTCAGTTATCTGCTGCAATGCAGCAGTCAGGGCGGTCGTGATTTAGGGCTGTCGTCTGCTTCAAGGAAGGGCAGCACTCTCTGGTGCCTGTCAGGGGAATCTGAGTGGGATCTGAGAGCGGCTCATAGTTCAGAATGACCAATTTTATGGACCAGGAGGGTGAACCAGAGAGTCTGGCAGGAGGCTGGCCCTGGATACACAGTATTTGCCAGCTATAGGAACCTACTGGATAGATAGCGGGGACAACGTGCTGAGTGTTTAAGTGACTTCATGTTAGCTGAATTGAATTGAGAGCTAGGTTGGTGATCCCCAAATATCTGAAACCAGTGGTTTCAGGTAAAATTCCTGAGGTTTAATCTAAATTGTAATGCAATTTCCCTGAATAAAATTAGGATCCTTAGATGTTCCTTTGCCAATTCCCTGTCTTTGGGCCTATCTAGAGCCTTGTTCCTTGTGAAACTAAAATGGAAAGACAGTCCTTTATTTTCTCTGTTGATCTTCCTATACTCATAGAATTTCCAAATATTCCATTTGGAAATAGAATTTCCAAATGTCTGAAGTCCATACACTTTAATAACCTTTACAAAATCATGAGGAGATCCATATAAGACCAAGAAGTCTATGCTGATGTCTGAAGTCCATCGGCCTTTGTGCTTATTTCTATGGATGATTAATAAGTATTAAGAATGTTCTAGGTGTTATGAGCTCAGAGCTGGGCACAGACATGGGTTATGATGGGAACACTAATGCTTATTTTTATATTCTACCAAGTCTGATCTCTGGTCACCAACAGTCTAACCACACTGATCAAGGTGATGTAGCTGAAGTCCTTTCCCCTAGAATCATCATGAATTTGTAGCTCTGGAGTGGGATTAATCATGTTTTAGAGTGACTAACATGTTGACATTTTTGTAATCCTGAGTTCTTCTGGGTTAAGGATAAGGAAGAGATTGCTGTTCTCTGGCAAACGTTTCCAGTCTGCTCCTGATTGGCAGCCAAGTCTAGGGAGCAAATGGCCAAGTGAATTAGGAAGCTTAAAAGATGTTTTGTTAAACCATCCTCATTAAACTGGCACCGTCTGCCTTCCTGCTCTCCTTTGTCCCATTTGGGGCTGTCCTTTGTGACAGATGTTTCTTAACGGTGTGTGCCGGCAGCATCTGGAAGCCTTGGGTGATGGTTGAGGTTTAGGAAGGCCAAATCTGGAGGTATTTAGATTGTCAGGGAAGTTGCAACCATCTTCCTGCCATCGGGCTCCCATTTAAAAAATTGTCTGTTTCCCCACCCTCATCTTCATTTAGCCAAAGAGAATAAGGTTTCATTTCTTTCTCTGGTCTTTCCTAACCTGAACTGAAGATGGTTTTGTTCTTCTCAAGAATGAGGTAGTGAACAGAAAAGATTTGGAATAGTATGATAAAAGGAGTCTCAGAAAGGTGACATATAGGGACTTCCCTGGTGGTCCAGTGGTTAAGACACCACATTCCCACTGCAGGGGGCATGGGTTTGATCCCTGGTGGGGAAACTCAGATCTCACATGCCATGCATGGCCAAAAAATGGAAAAAAAAAAAAAAAAAAAAACCTAAACTAAAACAAACAAAAAAAAGAAGGATGACATATAGACATCTAGAAATGTATTGGGCTTCCTCCATGGTTCAGTTGGTAAGGAATCCACCTGCAATATGGGAAACCTGGCTTTGATCCTTGGATCAGGAAGGTCCCCTGGAGAAGGAAGGGCATGGCCACCCACTCCGGTATTCTGAATCCAGTATTCCAGAATCCCCATGGACAGACAAGCTGGGCAGGCTGCAGTCATGGGTCGAAAAGAGTCAGACATAAGTGAGTGACTAAGCACATAGATGAACTAATATTATCCTATTATATATTTCCATTAAAAGTCAAACTAGAGGAGATGGGTTAGAGTTGTGGGTTGGAATTGTAATTAAATGTAACATTGCATCTGGAAATTATTGGAATGGCTACAGGGATGTTTTGGAATTGCCTTTCATGGCATCTGAGAGCAAAATCTGGAGACATTTTGGCCCTTGATTGGATTAGGATTTTAGCAGGTGGTTTATATGGAGCTTTCAGATTCAGTAATCCAGTTACTTCCAGCCCATGTCCATCAGTGTCTGTTAGGGAGGAAAAGGAAGACACTGACAGGCTGACTTGGGCACTAGGATAAGAACTGGCTCAAATTATCCAATAATAAACATTAATTTTACTCTTTGTGGAGGCAGAGTACTCGGTAGAAAGAACATGGGCTTTGAAGTTATGAAGAACCAAGTTAAAATTCCAACACTTCTTTTTATTGGCTGTATGATCTTGGGAAAGTAATTTAATCTCAGTCTGTGAAGTGGAATAATAATACTTATTTCATTGAGTTGTTATGGGGTTAGATGAAATAACATATGTGCATTACTTGCAGTTCAGCAAAATTCTGATTCTCTTTCACCTCCCTCTTCAGGTTTCTGTAATTCTTGCACATATGCCTGGTATATCTCTTTTTCAGATACCATTTTTCTTTGCCTCCGGCTTTTGCAACTCTTTCCCCAGTGCCTCACAGAGTTCAAGTCTAGGGCCCTGATTTATTAATTTGTGTTAGTCCCACAAAATGACAATAACAGTATGTAGTTTTTATAACTATACTAACATGAGCCAAGGTTGTGGTTTCTTTCTAGGTATTTTTACTTGCTGACAATTTTGGTTGTAAATCAAAGACAAAGGAGTTCTATCCTCCCACCCACCCTTCTGATCTAAGTTCCTGATTTGGGGCTAGATCGTTCTGGGTGGGATTTGTTCCAAACAAAAATGATGGCAAGCTTGTTTATCAAGGTTGTTCAGGGAAGGAGACTTCATAACCTTTACAATCGAGATTTCTTGATTTCCTCCTGACTTTTTAGTTTGAAAAATATCAGTTGTAGAGAAAAGTTTCCAAGAACGGTATAATTAACACTCACTTACCTTTAACCATAATTGACCAATTTTTCATACTTTACCACATTTCATCCTCTCTCTTTTATATATACACATATATGAAATACTAATACACTCCATATTCAAATTTTGCTAATTGTTCAATAATTTTTTTTATTATAAAATGTTTCTCCCCAGTCCAGGTCCAATGTAGGGTTATGCATTGCTTTTCATTGTCATGTCTCTTTATTCTCCTTTAATCTGGAATAGTTCCTCAACCTGTAATTCTTGACTGACAGTTTTGAAGATTACAGGTCAATTGTTCTGTAGAAAGTCAACTTTCTGGGAACTCCACTGGTGGTCCAGTGGCTAAGAGTCTACACTCCCAGTTCAGGGGCCATGGTTTGATCTCTGGTCAGGGAGCTGGATCCCACATGCTGCAACTAAGGGGGAAGAAAAAAGATCCTTCATGCCACAGCCTAAATAGATTCCCTAGAGAAGAGATTGGCTACCCACCCCAGTATTCTTGCCTGGAGAATTCCATGGACAGAGGAGCCTGGGAGGATATAGTCCATGGAGTTACAAAGAATCAGACATGACTGAGTGACAAACGCTTCCACTTTCTCAGCCTAAATAAATTAATTTTTTTTAAAAAAAAGTCAGCTTTTTGCAGAATGGTGTTTTGTGGACTGATTGTTTTCATCGTTAGATTCAGGTTACACAGTTTGGGCAGGATATTATATAGGAAAAGAGCTTCCTTCATAGCTCAGTCAGTAAAGAATCTGCCTGCAATGCGGGAGACCAGGTTCGATTCCTGGGTTGGGAAGATCCCCTGGAGAAGGAAATAGCAACCCAGTATTCTTATCTGGAGAATCCCATGGACAGAGGAGCCTGGCAGGCTATAGTCCATGGTGTTGCAAAAGCTGGACACGACTTAGCGACTAAACTACCACCAGCATTATATAAGAACATTCTTTTAAAAATTTTATTGACGTATAGTTGATTTACAATGTTGTGTTACTTTCTGTTATATAGCAAAATGATTCAGTTATATACATTCTTTTTCATATTATTTTCCATTATGGTTTATCACAGGATATTGAATAGAGTTCCCTGTGCTATACAGTAGGACCTTGTTTATCCATCCTAAATATAATAGTTTCCATCTGTTAATCCTAAACTTCTCACTCATTCTGCTCTCATACCCTCCCATCCTTCCCTCACCCCCTTCCCTCTTGGCCACCACAAGTCTGTTATAAAAACTTTACTTAAAGATGGTGAGTATCATGTAGGCAAGGACTATCTTTTTCCTTCCTGCTGTGCCTGTCATACCAAGCACAATGACTGCATCTATTGTTGTTCAGTTGCTAAGTTGTGCTGGACTCTTTGCAACCCCATGGAGAGGAGCATGCCAGGCCTTCCTGCTCCTCACCATCTCCTGGAGTTTGCCCAAGTTCATGTTCATTGAATTGGTGAGGCCATCCAACCATCTTATCCTCTGTTGCCTTCTTCTCCTCTGCCTTCAATCTTTTCCAGCATCAAGGTCTTTTTCAGTGAGTCGGCTCTTCACATCAGGTGGCCAAAGTATTGGAGCTTTAGCTTCAGCATCAGTCCTTCCAATGAATATTCAGGGTTGAGGCCCTTTAGGATTGACTGGTTTGAACTTCTTGCTGTCCAAGGGACTCTCAGTACTTGCATTTAGAAGATGCTTAATGAGTGACCTAAAACTTTCATTGCCACTTAGGTCCATTATTTTTCTACCTGAGCAAAGGGAGAAGAGTAGCCTTCTCCTCTATCCTTGTCCCACTTTTATCATAAATGGGGCTTAAAAAAGGTAATCCAAGACCTCTGTGATGAGACCACAAAGAAGGGAAATGAACTGGGGTCTATGATATGAGGCGAGTAGTGGTGTCTCTACCCTGGGTGGTGATCGCACTGGGTTCAGATGAGAGGATGAATGAGGTGGTTTCCGATGGAAAGAAAGACAACAGCACATAGGAGTACATGGCCTGTTTTCTTGTGGAGAGAAACTAGTTACTTAAGTTTCCAGATTTTACCATACGTCCCTCCCCATTTGAATCCTAAGAATGCCATAGTGAAAACTAATTTCTGGCCCTCCTCCTTTCCCAGAGGGGACAATCCCATAACTCTCTCCTTCTCCACCTTCCATTCCCCCCACCCCTCCCAGCCCCAACACAAGTGAGTATTTTCTAACATTTATCAATGTTGGTTAGGCAGCCATTCTCTGCAGATTATTTATTGTTGAGGAAATCTATAACTCCTTGGACTGCTCATTTTGATGTTGAAGCTTTCATCCCTGCCGCCTGGGGGAAGCGAGGTTATGAGAGGTACTCTTTGCCTCTCAAAAATGTGTTTTCAGGCTTCCCTTTGGGACCCTTTCTCTCCCTAGCTCATATCATCTCAGACATTTCTGACAATCCTTTCTGAGGCATCTGGGGCTTGGGACTGAATTCATCTGTTTAATTCTGCAAGGTTGTGAGTGCCTGGTTCACACTGCTCCTGCACCTTTTCTGAGAGTCCACCCACCCCTGTCTTTGCAGCCCGCAATGTTACCAGTTTCTGGAAAAAGTACCCTTTCTCTCCATGTCAGTGCTTGATTATCTACAATCATGGAGGGGATACCCTATAAGAGTGAATGATACCAAGATGACTCTTATTTGATTTTTAAGTGGTGGAATCCTGGCTAAAGATAATCCATAAAGGGAACAACTTCCATGAAAACAGTCCATCATGTTCATCTCCCACGGAGGGATGGATGACATCTCTTCTTTGGTACCTAGAAAAAGAGGCAGATGGGAGAATCTCAGCTTGTGTAGTCCCCATTGTGTTGTCAGAAGCACCAGACATCTAATTTCTCTCCAAGCCTCGTTTTCAAACCCTGGAGGACTATTCCTTAGTCTGAGAGCCAAATACTTAGCTCAAAGAATGTGAAAGTTGGTACCCAACCTATGAAACTGTCACTTTATTTAGGGTTCCCATCACACCCAAAGTAAAAGCCACACTCTTCACAGTGACTCTCAGGCCCTACTGAGCCTGAGAAGGATCTGCCCTCCTGCTTTCTCTCTTACCTTACTCCCTGCTACTTCTGCCTCACTCTGCACCAGCCTCATGGGCCTCCTTGTTACTCCTCAAAAATAGGCAATACTGCCTTACACCCACTGGGATGGGTATTATTAAAAAACCAGAAAACAACAAGTGTTGCTGAGGATGTGGAGAAATTGGAACTCTTGTGCACTGCTGATGTGAATGTGAAATGGGGCAGCTGCTGTGGAAAAATGGCATGATGATTCTCAAAAAATTAAACATACAATTACCGCGTGATCCAGCATTCCCACTTCTGGGTATGTATTCAAAAGAACTGAAAGCAGGGGAACTTCCCTGGTGGTCTAGTGGCTAAGACTGTGTGCTCCCAATGTAGGGGGCCTGAGGTCAATCCCTTGTCAAGGAACTAGATCCCACATGACACAACTAGTAGGTCCTATGTGCCGCAATTAAGACTTGGCATAGCCAAATAAAGAAATAAATATTTTAAAAAAGAATTGAAAGCAGAGACTCAAAAACGTATTTGAACCCCTGTGTTCATAGCAGCACTATGCATGATAGTCAAAAGGTGAAGCAACCCAAACACCTGTCAACAGATAAATTTTTTAAATGTGGTATGTACATACAATGGAATATTATTCAGCCTTAAAAAGGAAGGACATTCTGGTACATGCTAAACATGGATGAACCCTAACATTATGCTAAGTGAAAGAAGTCAATCACAAAAAGATAATATTGGATGACTCATGTTGTATGAGGTCCTTAGCAAGGTCAAATTCATAGAGAAAGAAAGTAGAATGGTGGTTGACAGGGCCTGGGGAAGGAGGAGGTGGGGAGTTACTGTTTAATGGTTGCAGAATTTCAGTTTAGGAAGATGAAAAACTATGGAGATGGATGATGGTGAAGGTGGCACAACAGTGTGAATAGACTTAATGCCATAGACCTGTACACTGAAAAAAGGCTCAAATGGTAAATTTTATGTTATGACAAAAGTGAAAGTCTTAGTCATTCAGTCATGTCCAACTCTGTGACCCTGTGGACTGTAGCCCGCTAGGCTCCTCTGTCCGTGGAGTTTTCCAGGCAAGAAAACTGGAATGGGCAGCTATTCTCTTCTTCAGGGGATCTTCCCAACCTGGGGATAGAATTCAGGTCTCCTGCATTTTGCAGGTGGATTCTTTACTTCTGAGCTGCCAGGGCAGCCCTATGTTATATATATTTTACCATAATAAAAAAGTCATTTAAAAATGGCCAAAGTCTTTGTACTTGCTCTTCTCTGAGATCTGCACTGTGGTGTGTTCTCTTACCTGCTTCTGATTTTGGTGAAATGTCATCTTCTCAGTGAGGCCTTCTTGGACCAACCCATTTTAATGTTGCAATTTCCATCCTGACCTTTCTTGCTTCGTTTTTCTAGGCAGCACTGATCGCAATCCAACACAATGTATTAGACTGGGTATATATAACCCAATATATTCTTTTCACTTACTTGTTTACTGTCTGCTTCCCCCTGCAGGAACGTAAACAGCTTGAGTGGAGGGATTTTGTGGTTTCTTTGCTGTGTCTGCAGTGTTGAATACTTGGGGGTCAGTAAGTAGTTGTTGAATGAATGAACGACCATGACTATGACTAGAGACAGAGCAGGTGCAAACAGAAAAGAAATGGGAAGATTTTCCTTTTTCATTTGACTTGATCAACTACTTTCTTCTAACCTTGGATATGAGATTTGGACATTCTCATGGTGGCTTTTGCCCTATTTATCCTCATAAATGTATTCTCAGCTATTGTCAGTTTGGAAGTGTTGGTCTACTACATGAAAGTGAAAGTGTTAGTCACTTAATCGTGTCTGACTCTTTGGGACCCCATGGACTATAGCCTGCCAGGCTCCTCTGTCCATGGAATTCTCCAGGCGAGAATGTGATTTCGGGGATCTTCCTGACCCCAGAGATGGAACCCGAGTCTCTTGCATCTCCTTCATTGGCAGGTGGATGCTTTACAATTCATGCCCCCTGGGAAGCCCTGGTCTACTACATGCAGCACACTCATGATTATTTAAAACTCTCACCCTGAACTCAAAGTCTCTGCTCTTCAATTCCTGACTGCCCCCTACCAGAGTTATAAGGATGTTCAAGTTAGGACTTTTGGAAACTCTGGGGAAGACCAGATATCCAGAAACTTTATATTTGTTTGTTGGGAGACACTGGTTTGATTGGTTCTGGGAGTTTTCATTCTCTGGAAATTTTAAGGAGGATAAGAGAACTCATATAGTTGGAATCAGGAAAGAAGCTGTAGAGACTTCCCTGGTGGTCCAGTGGTTAAGACTCCAGGCTTCCAATGCAAGGGGCCCGGGTTCAATCCCTGGCCAGAGAACTAAGATCCCACATGCTGTGTGGTGTGGCCAAAAAAATATGAATAAATAAGAAAAGGAGCTATACTTGCCTACAGAGGATTGATACAATCTCTGAAAATGTGACATTTAAAGTTCACTTCTTTGACACTTTGAGACCTGGAAATAATTAATAACCTAATTAGCCTTCCCCTCTCAAGTCTTTATTAAACTTCTAGCAAAGCAACTCAGATCCAAACTACATTTGAAGCTATTCAGCAGGAGCAATGAGGCCAAACTTCCTGACTGGCAGTATTCTTAACACCCAACCAAAGGGAACCAGTGGGACTTATTGCCTGGGACAAATGTTTTGAAAAGGAAAGGTCCAGAGGAAGGGTAGTGCCCTTCTTAGAGACAGAAGAGAACACAGTGACCTCCAGGATGAAGGAAAGTGGGTGGGGTTGGCTGGGAAAGGAGGACAGCCTGCAATTTAGTGGGTGGATTGTTGGATTTGACAGGAGTTTTCTTGGCTACTTGGGATGGAACTTTTGTTTTGGAGCTTGGAATGATCTCAGAGACTGAAACACAGGGAAGCCGGTGGTGGGGGGTGGGGGGGCGGGGGAGGGATGGGGGGTGGGGGGTGGCGAAGGGCGGGGGCAGGTGTTGGGTGGAGGGAGAGGGAAGGAAGGAGCCGGGGGCATTGTGGAATTCATACAAGCTGGCTTCCTGTTCCCTGGCCCCTCTCTGCATTTCTTTTTTTTTTCTTCTGCATTTCTTTAAGTACTTCCCCTGTGCCAAGCACCTCCTTTGGGAGGGACTTTCCTAATTAAACTGAGCTTCACAGGCCCAGGGCCCTTCTTAGGAAATATACTTGGGAAATACTCTTGAAATAGATGATCAGGCATGTTCTAGACTCTTGTTTCCACCTCTGTCTGGCTCTTTCTCTCTCTTAAATTTTTTTTCCCCTACTTCTAGGAATTTTAAGATTTAGTAGTCAATTGATAGATCTATATATTCATTTCTCTGTCCTAAACTCCCCTTTTTGTTGCCTAATACAATTATGAGCAGATCCATATCCTGGGTAGAGAGGTTTGGTGATGGGAATGTGGAATTCAGAAGGAGGAGGCCTTTTGGGAGCTTTTAGTCTATAAAGGAATTTAAGGGCCACACCCAGGACTCCACTCGACAGAAGGGAATATTTATTTCAGCTGAGCATCAGGGCGAGCTCTCAGGGCCAGTGAACTGGGGAGGAAGGCTGGAGATTGAGGAATCAGAATGGTTTCAGTTCAGTTGCTCAGTCATGTCTGACTCTTTGCAACCCCATGGACTGCAGCATGCCAGGCCTCCCTGTCCACCACCAACTCTTGGAGCCTGTCCAAACTCATGTCCATCGAGTCAGTGATGCTATCCAACCATCTCATCCTCCCTCCTCCGCTTCTCCTCCTGCCCATGATCTTTCCCCGCATCAGGGTCTTTTCCAATGTCAATTCTTTGCATCAGGTAGCCAAAGTATTGGAGTTTCAGCTTCAGTATCAGTCCTTCCAATGAATATTCAGGACTGATTTCCTTTAGGATGGACTGGTTGGATCTCCTTGCAGTCCAAGGGACTCTCAAGCGTCTTCTCCAATGCCACAGTTCAGAATGATTTAGAAAGGGCTTTGTAGGATGGCAGGGAAGGTGGTAGAGTAGGGTTAAGAGGATCTGTAGGGTCAAGACTGGATAGAAAGGCATGAGGAGGGCATCCTGGACAGAGTGAGTCACTCCCACAGGCTGAAGTCTCATTGTATGGAGTGTAAGTCAAGACATGAGGAGCTGAGTTAGGAATGAAATAATGGGCCTGAGGGTGGGGAGGAGGTAGAATCAGGGAAGGGTTTGACAGCTAAAGTTGTAGAGTCTGGAGTGAATTCCAGATTATTGGAATATTTGGAATAATTGGACTATTTGCAGATTATTGCACGAGGAAAGAGGATTTCTGAACATTGCATTTGAGGAAGAGGTTTCTGCTTATTGTTATAAGATGGCTTGAAGGTAGGATTTTTCAGGATTCCTCTGAAAAAGCACGTTTGCTTTTTCTTCTGTAGGGTTGGTTATTTGTTCTACTTGCTTCAGTTTGAGTAATAAAATGTAATTGTTTAATTCCCATTTTTTATTGAAGTATAGTTGCTGTACAATATTATAAGTTACAGGTGTACAATATAGTGATTCACAATTCTTAAAGCTTATATTCCACTTATATTTATTATAAAATATTGACTATATTTCCTGTGGTGTACAATATATCCTTGTAGCTTATTTTATACATGTGTGCGTGAATGCTAAGTTGCTTCAGTTATGTCCAACTGTGACCCTATGGACTATAGCCTGCCAGGCTTCTCTGTCCATGGGATTTTCCAGGCAAGAATTACTGAAGTGAGTTGCCATGCCCCCTCCAGGGGATCTTCCTGACCTCGGGATCAATTTGTGTTTGGCATCTTTTGTGTCTCCTGTGTTGCAGGAGAGTTCTTTACCACTCGCGCCACCTGGGAAGCCCATTTTACACATAATAGTTTCCTATTTGTTTTGTTCTTTAGGTTGCCTCCCTGGTATCTTCATACTTTGTCTGTAGGTCTATTTTCACTCATCTTCAGTAAAAGAGGGAGGGGCCCAAGGACCGCCCTGAGTAACAAAGTTGAGGAAAACAGAAATGAGCAAAATCTTGTCCACCTCCGAACCTGCCATTTAGAGGTTCCTCATCTGGGTTGTTGCTCAGAGTTCATGGATGGACTTCAGAAGAGTGTGTAACATCTTGCTGAGGTGAGTGGCCTCCAAGGGGACTGTGATTCAAAAATTGTTAAGAACCACTGTTCTACTCTTTATTGAGAGGTAGGTGACTGAGCATAGTTCCCCAGACAGAAATGGGGTATAAGCATCCTTAGTGCCAGTTGCTGGAGCCTGCAAGACAGATGAAGTAGATGGAAAGAGAAAGAGAAACTGGGCGATGGAAAAGGGGTACCCAGGGTGCTAGTAGGAGGGTACTAATTTTCCCCTTGTTTCTAGCTGGTAGTCCTTCTTTGTACACTCCACATCCTGACATGTACAGGATTCTGAGCCTCTTCAGTTTCATTCAGCTGCATAGCTGCCATTCATCAGGCTCTGCACCAGGTACTCTCACTGCATCATCTCATTCAGTTCCTTTATTGACCCTCAAGGGCATAGAATTGAGTCACTCACCTCCCTCCAGTTCATGGCACGTTAGCATCATCCATTTATGTCAGGCCCCTTTCCAATTCATTCTGTTTTTCCTTTTCATCCCTCATCTCTGTTCTCATTTCTCCTCCTTACTGGAGGTACCTGCTTTTGTTGTTGTTCAGTTGCTCTGTCGTGTTGGACTCTTTGTGACCCCATGGACAACAATATGCTAGGGTTCCCTGTCCTTCACCTACTCCTGGAGCTTGCTCAAACTCATGTCCATTGAGTCAGTGATGCTATCTGACTATCTAATCATCTCATCCTCTGCCACCACCTTCTCCTTTTGCCTTCAATCTTTCCCACCATCAAGGTCTTTTCTAATGAGTTGGCTCTTTGCAGTAGGTGGCCAAAGTATTGGAGTTTCAACTTCAGCATCAGTCCTTCCAGTGAATATTCAGGGTTGATTTCCTTTAGGATTGATTGGTTTGATCTTGTGGTCCAAGGGACTCTCAAGAGTCTTCTCCAACTCCACAGTTCAAAAGCATCAATTCTTTGGCACTCAGCCTTCTTCATGGCCCAAATCTCACATCCATACATAACTACTGGAAAAACCATAGCTTTGACTATACAGACCTTTGTCAGCAAAGTGATATCTCTGCTTTTTAATATGTTCTCTAGTTTTGCCATAGCTTTTCTTCCAAGGAGAATGTTAGATCCCACCAAAAAAAGATACCCCATGTCCAAGGGCAAAGAAGCCCCAACAAGATGGTAGGAGGGGCACAATCGTGTTTAGAATGAAATCTCAGACCTGCCAGAGATGCTTGGAGGGCAAACCTTGAGCACACTGGGACCCAGGAAAGGAGCAGTGATTCCACAAGAGACTGAGCCAGACCTGCCTTTGAGTGCTTGAGTGTGTCCTGTGAAGGCACGGGTCTGCAGTGACCTACCACAGGGACATGGGCTCTGACTGCAGCAGGCCTGGGGGTTGTGGCCTGTGGCATAAGTCCTCTTGGAGGAGGTCACCATTAGCTCCACTATAGAGCCACCAAGCAGATGATCCATAAACTGGGGAACAATTATACCAAAGAAGTCCTTGCACTGTTGCAAAAGTTCTAGGGCCCACAATAGATATCCCAACCTGGGGAGCCAGCAAAAGGACTGAGAACCCCCAGAGAAACAGACTCTTGGAGGGCACAAACAAAACCTTGTGCACACCAGGACCCAGGAGAAAGAAGCAGTGACCGCAGAAGAGCCTGAGCCAGACTTGCCTTTGAGTACCCGGGAGTCTCTGGTGGAGGCATGTGTCAACAGTGGCCTGCCTCGGGGTCAGGGGTACTGATTACAACAGTCCCAGGAGGCACAGCATCCTGGCCTATGTCCTTTTGAAGGAGGTCACCATTACCTCCGTTACACCTATCATAGTTTGGCCCCACCCATCAGCAGAAAATTGGGTTAAAGTTTTACTGAACATGGCTTTGCCTACCAGAGCAAGACCCAGTTTTACCCACAGCCATGCCCTCCCACCAGGAAGCTTCTAGAAGCCCCTTATCCTCTTCCATCAGAGGCTAGACAGAATGAAAACAAAAGCACCTGCTTTGCTGCGTTCCATAAACCTTCTTCCAATCCATGCTCTATATGTTTATTTAGATATACTCACCCATTCTACAAATGTACAGTGCTGACTACGTGTCAGGCAGCTGCAGGTGCTGGGAATAGTCATGAACAAAACTATACAAAATTCTTTCCTTTGTGGAGCTTACATTCTAGAGCAAATCATGAACAAATTAAATAACAGATAGTACCTTAAAGAGTGATAAGTGCTATGGAACAAAAAGGGCAGGGGATAAATTGGATTGTGGGTGGTTGTGAGCAGAATAAAGTTTTATGTGGGGTGATTAAGAAAGGCCTTACGAAAAAGGTGTTGTTTCACCAAATGCCGGTAAGGGAACAACCATATGGATGCCTGGGGTAAGAGTGGTTTAGCATAGGAGACAGCAAGTGCAAAGGCCCTGAAGTAGAATCTTGCCTGGTGTGTTAGGGGGCCAGAATGGTAGGAGGCATGGGGCCAGAGCGAAATGAGTGAGAAGAGAGAGAAACAAGACTGAGGTAGCTGGATCAGCGGCAAAATAATGTAGGAGTTTGCAGGCCATCGGAAGTACAGACTACATGTGTGTGTGTGTTAGTCACTGAGTCGTGTCCCACTCTTTGTGACCCCATGGACTGTAGCCCTCCAGGCTCTTCTGTCCATGGGATTCTCCAGCCAAGAATACTGTAGTGGGTTGCCATTTCCTTCTCCAGAGGATCTTTCCAACTCAGGGTTTGAACCTGGGTCTCCTGCACTGCAGGCAGATTCTTTACTGTCTTAGCCACCAGGGAAGCCCACAGACTTTATAATCTGAAAGTGAAAGTTGATCAGTCGTGTCCGACTCTTTGTAACCCCACAGACTATACAGTCCATGGAATTCTCCAGGCCAGAGTACTGGAGTGGGTAGCCTTTTCCTTCTCCAGGGGATCTTCCCAACCCAGGGATTGAACCCAGGTCTCCCACAGTGCAGGAGGATTCTTTACCAGCTGAGCCACAAAGGAAGCCCTTATATTATGAATATTAAGAGAAACCAATGAAAGGTTTTGAACCGAGGAATGATACGATCTATATAGTTTTAGCAGATATATGTCTATTCTTAAAAATATACAGTGTTATTTTGGCTTTTTTTTTTTTTTTTTGGCTTTTTAACTGTATATAAATGACATTGTGCTGTATACCTCATCCCGCTTTTTACTTTTCATTAACATTGTTTCTGGAGAAGGCAATGGCAACCCACTCCAGTACTCTTGCCTGGAAAATCCCATGGGCAGAGGAGCCTGGTGGGCTGCCGTCTAAGGGGTTGCACAGAGTCGGACACGACTGAAGTGATTTAGCAGCAAAAGCAGCAGCAAAATTGTTTCTAGGATTTCCCCATGCTGCTGTGGGTAAATCTACTTCATTATCTTTGATTGCTGTTTAATATTCCATTGCATCCATACAGTACATTTTACTTATATGTTCCTCTAGTAATAGATGCTTAGGTTGCCTCCAACTTCTTCCTACCCCAAGCAGTGCTGTGGTGATTGCCCTCATATGGGCCTCTTCATGGACTTGGGAGACAGTTTCCTTGGGTATGTACCTCAGAGCAGGATTGTTGGGTCAGAGAGTAGGTGCGTATTTAATTCCACTGAGATTGTGCTTCGGGATGATGGTCTCAGTTGCACTCCCACCAGCAGTGCGTGAAAATGTGTATCTTCTCATTTAATTCTCGAATTGGTCCAGTAAGGTAAGTGTTATTATCATTCCCATTTTATGGATAAAGAATCTGAGATCTAGGGAGATTAAGTAAGTTATCCAAGTTTATATAGTCAAGTAGGAGAGCCAGAGCCCACATGGAGAATTTTTGACATAATGGTCTTTGCTTTTTCCACTATAGTAGCCAGTATTGCCACTTCTAGAAATAAGATGCGGCATCCATAGACAATAGTAATAATATTATTGTTATTATTACTATTCACGCGATCTTCCTCTTTTGAACTAGTTGGACAGAAGACAAAATTCGTGACATTCAGGGAGCCACTAGAAGGGAACTGTGGCCTTTCTTTCAGTCTCTGCCCATTTTAGGAACTGGGGTGTCAAATGGAAAGCTCTTCACAGTAGCCATAGGGAAGGAGGGCAGGATGGCAGAGTTTTGGCATCAGATAATTTTTGTTCAAATCCTGACTCTATCATTTGCTGTCTGTGGTTTGTACAGTTGTGTTTTTTTTTTTTATTCATCTAAGTCTCAGTTTCCTAACAGGTAAAATGGAGACAATAACAAGACTCGCATGTTAGGGCTGTTGTGAGGAAGTAGAGGTAAAATGTTTAATATAGTGCACATAGTAAAGGTTCATAAGTGTCAGCCATCATCATAATTATTTTTGTTATTGTATTTGAGTCTGGCTTTTTTTTTTTTTTTTGGCTGTGCAGCACAGCATGTGGGATCTTTGTTCCCTGACCAGGGATTGACCCTATGCCCCTGCATTGGATGCCCAGAGTCTTAACCAGTGGACCCCCTGGGAAGTCCCAAGCCTGGCATTTTTCAATGCCTGGTATAACTTGAGCAGCCTAGGAACCCCTGAAGTGTTCAGCACCAGCATGGGTGAAGGTGTCTAATGTGAGTCCTTAGACCTTCAAGGCAAATTATGTGGAATAAGACTGTTTTTGTTTCTCATGAGGGCTAGCTAAGAGGCTCAGGCTCTAGTGGATGACTTTGAGGCTGGACATTTATAAAGACTAATTGATAGTCAAAGTTTGGGGACTTTGGATCAAATTTTACTTTTAAATATTAGATCGATTACATAAGTACATACTGTTTGCTAGGCCCTGAGCCAAGTACTTTGCTAGCATTATTTCACTTAATCCTCACAACAACCCTAGAAGGTATTTAACTTTACTCCTATTTGTGGAAATTAAAGCACAGAGAATTTAAATTTGTCCAGAGTCACTCAGCTTTGAGACTGAGTTAATATTTGAACTTAAGCAATCTACCTGCAGAGCTTTTACTCTTAACTAGTAAACTGTGTTGTATTCCTCTGAAGGATAATTAAAAAATTTTTTTAATGATTTTTTTTTTTTTTGATGTGGACTATTTTTAAGGTCTTTATTGAATTTGTTACAATATTGCTTCTGTTTTGGCTTGGGTTTTTGGCCATAAGTCATGTGGGGGTCTTAGCTCCCTGACCAGGGATCAAACCCACACCCACTGCTTTGGAAGGCGAAATCTTAATCACTGGACAGCTGGGGACGTCCCTGAAGGGTGATTTTAGAATCTCTTCTCTTTTAAATTTAGGACAGTTGTCATTTGGGATGGCTTCAGGCAGTCATGGAAAGTAAGGGTCTAGTTGGAAAAGAATCTCCAGAGGGTAAGGATATGGAGTCTGAAAATGGTCCACAGATGTCTTCACTATGACTCCTCTGTCTCTCAAAATGAGATCCTCTGGCTTAGGGGGTGTCCTGCCTAGATTATAGGGGCTGAGCATGATATATTCAAAAAAGTAGAGATTCTCTAACTGGGCATGAGTGGTTGGTTCTCTGTAACCTGAGGCAGCCTGATACTTCTTAAACGAGTATCCCCAAAGGCAAACAGTTGTTTATCACCTATGTGTGGCTTCTACATGCCGTGAATTATCTGTGGTCAAGGTTTTATCACAGTTGGTTTTCCCTTCACACTTTTCATTTTGATAGCCTTCTACAAGGAATGTAATACCATTTATAATTTACCTGCGTCAGATTTATAAAGGTTGCTTGGCTACAAAGTATGTGTCTCAAAGTCAAGTAAATGGGAATTCTGGATTATGTGTTTTTTCAGGGTTTCTCTTCTCTGTATATTTGCTTAACACCTATTTATCGAGCACCTAACTCACACTCTAGTGGAGGAGACAGATAGCTAAACCGGCATTGTGATGTGTTATGATAAATGGCAAATGGGATAAACACAGGTGCTGTGAAAATACAGAGGAAGGGCAACTTATTTCAGCCTAAGAGTCAGGGAAAGCTTCCAGGGGAAGGAATTTTTGAGCTGGGAATTGATAAGTAGGAGTCAGCTAAGCGAAGGGGGCCAAGAAAGCATCAGAGGCAAAGAAGCAGGATGCGTCTAGAATTGGGCTGCCAGAGCAGGCGCTGGGAAGGGGATCAGGCTAGAGAAATAAGCATGGGTCAGATTGTGAAGAAAGGAAGCACTGTGCTAAGAAGTTGCGGTTTTATCCTGAGGGCAGTGGGGAACCACTGAAGGGTTTTAAGCTGGTGTTGTGTTGGTGATGGTTGTATTAATGTTGGTGGCATTGGAGATGGTGGTGGTGATGGGGGACAACTCAATCAAATTTATAGTTTAGAAAGGTTCCATGAGTTAAGAATCGATTCTCTTTACTTCTCTTGCTTGTGAGTAAATCGTAATATCGGGACTGGTGAGTGGCAAATAAGGTAGTCTAGAGCGATTTGTAGAGGGAAGGTCTGATGCAATAACCTGAGGGTCCATTTGGATGATCTATCAAGAAGGTTTTTCAATGTTGACTTGATCTTCCTGTCTTTAAAAACGTCTGACAACATTTCCTGAAATCCTTTCAAAACCAATGCCTGAGTAGGGAGGATGCTGTGGGCTGCTCGATGGGGTTCTTTCTGTTCTGTGCTCCCCATTTCCGGGGCATCGCTGTGAATTGTTCATCTGAAGCCTTGCTCCCCCGTGAGGAGGGGACCATTTGAATAGCAGCAGGGGGGTCGAGGGAAGGAGGAACCACACGCCAGGCTTGTTCATTAAGAAAATCTATTTGGCACATCCAGACAATGGTTTGAGCGAGTTAAAAATAACTCCTCGTGAAAAATTAATAGGGAGTTATAAGTGAGTGTTTTAATACAAACTCATGGAGCAGGGCAGATTCTCCAGGTGGCTGGTGGCTGACATCACACATGGCACAGGGTGTTTATAGAGCACAGTGTGGCCAGCGAGGATAGTTGTCTACAGAAGTGAGCTCACCTTTTCTCCCAGAACCCTAGGGAGAGAGCAGACAGAAGGAATTGTTTTCAGTTGTGAGCTGCTAAGCCAGGTGACTTATTTCTTCTCTCCCTACCCATCACATTCTCCTAACAGTGGACATAAAAAAGTGGTAGTGAATTTTGCCTGCTTGCTTTGGGTGAAGTTTATTAAATGTCAGAATTCACAAAATGTCCTTTCTGGCTTTTCTCCTTTCTCAGTAATGGACCCCTAGTTGACTGCTGCATCCATTACTTTCATGTTTTCTTACCCAATAGCCAGTTTCTCCTGTTTCTGCAGGTGGTTAGGAAGTCTCTACTCCCTTTCCCCTCTTCCTCTCTTTTCCTGGCACCTCTGTGGTCTAGGTGAGTGAAGTGCAGGGTTGGACTGTGCATCCTTTGTCATTAATACAGCTAAATGGATAATATAGAACCAGGAGAAAGGGAGCCAAAGCAACCTCTGACCTTGGCTAGCTCATTTCTGGGACTAAGGGTTTTCAGATTGGGGGGACCAATGTTTGTATTTTAAATCCAGATGCTATTTAAAAAATGGTTCTGTAATTGCAGTGAGGCCCTCTAGGCCGTGAATTAATGTGTCATAACTCACGCCCAAGCACTGCGCAAACATCCCGCATGTGAGTTATTGCACAATAAATTCATGCCCTGTTGTGTCTTACAGCTTAATTAGTACATGAAGCTACATGAGTTAGACGAACCCAAATGGGATTATGTCATGTGGTGCGTAAAAAAGCAGAATGTTGGGAGGTATTTGGCACTTTTTCGGAAGGAAAGCAGGGTTGATTTTGCAATGGCATCCTTTGGTATCAGTTTCCGTGCTATCTGGGCTGCAACAGGTGACATCTAACTTCTGAGTTTTGGTTGGTTGATTGACTAATAGATTCAGTAAATATTTACTGTGCACACATCTTAGGCATTATGGAAGGACAGCCCATATAAGATGAAACATGGCCCCTTCCCTTAAGGAACTTATATTCTGATGCAAGGGATGAAGCAGGCTGCAACACAAAGGAGAAAGTGACAAGTGTCATAAGTTATCTATAAATAAAGCATCTTGGGAATTCAGGGTGGAGGAGGATGATTTTGGGCTGGCACAGTGGAGAGGGCTGATTGGTGAAATCAGAGAAGACTTTGTAGAGGATGGCGCTGGCAGTTGGCTCTTGGAGGATGGATAAGATTTCACCACACACGGGGGCAGGGGAGAATTCTAGGCAGAGAGGGTAACACTAGGAAAAGCGCGGGAGAGTGAAGTAGTTTCGGAACCCACTGAGCAGGCTGTGCAGCCTGAGCCTTGGCTGAGTGAATGGGGATGGTGCATAGATGCATTGGGGCCAGAGGTTTCCTGTGAGCACCAAGCACTTTGGCTTTGAACCCACTCCGCATGCTGAAAATTCTGGGGTTGGTTCTTCTTCTTCTTTTTTTTTTTTTTTTTAAAGATTTATTTATTTACTTTTGGCTGTGCTGGGTCTTCACTGCTGCACTCGGACTTTCTCTAGTTCTCTAGTTGCAGGGGAGTGGGGGCTACTCTTTGTTGCGGTGCACAGGCTTCTCATTGCAGTGGCTTCTCCTGTTGTGGAGCACGGGCTCTAGGCACTTGGGCTTCAGTAGTTCCAACTGGGGGCAGAGTAGTTGTGGTATACTGGCTTAGTTGCCCTGAGGCATGTGGGATCTTTCTAGACCAGGGATCAAACCTGTGTCCCCTGCATTGACAGACAGATTCTTAACCACTGGGCCATCAGGGAAGCCCTGGAGTTGGATTCTTTGGTTTGGTGATATCTGTGTTCTTAAAGTTTCTGTTATATTCTGCTAGGAAAGTGTACAGCTGAGAGCCATGTATACTGGGTTCTAGTCTTGTTTCCACTAACAGGCAATATGACCTTGAGCAAGCCGCTCAGTTCATTTAGTGCTTTGCTTCTTTATCTTTAACATGAGAAACAGGTGGTGGATTTTCTCCGGTTCTTCTGCCCTCACTCTCTGAACTAGGTCTCTACTGCAAGAAATCTGAATGTGTATCCTGCTTGCTTTTCACTATAACCCATTGTTGGCATTTTAAAGGTACAATAAATAACACTCATTCCCCCCTCCTGTATTTGGAACTAATTGATTAATCGAGAAGTAGAGACGGATAGAAAATTAAACAGTCAACTTTAGATCTGCAGGCAAATTCGCTTGCTAATAGTGCATCACTAAATTAGACAGACTTACTTTTCATTATAGGTAGTGCTGAACAGACAGCTGCCTTCCACTAGGATAGAACCTACTTTTATTAGATTTTCTTGTGTCTGAGTAGGTTGGAGTGCATGTGTCCCATGGGCAGGCTGACTCTGGGGAAAAATAAAAACACCAACACAATGGAAGAGGCTGAGTAGGGCATGCTCAGTGCTGTCTCTTCAAATCAAAGGGACCACGGTGAGGGGTGGGGAGATAGGCTAGGAATATTACTCTGCCCAGTGGTTCTCAAACTTCGAGTGTTATCAGCATCACCTGGAGGGCTTGTTAAAACAGATTGCTGGGCTCCACCCGCAGTGTTTCAAATTTAGGAGAGTCTGAATGGGACCCAAATTTGAATTTCTAATAAGTTTCTGACTGGGTCTAGGGATCACACTCTGAAAATCAAAACTCCCACTGAAGCCCTTCCACCTATAAAGATGAAGTGAAGGAAACAAAGGCTCCTTTCAAATGCTTTCCTTAGTCATGTCTGACTCTTTGTGACCCCATGAACTTAGCCCACCAGGCTCCTCTGTCCATGGGATTCTCCAAGCAATAACACTGGAGTGGGTTGCCATTTCCTCCAGGCAATCTTCCCGACTCAGGGATTGAAATTGTGTCTCTTGCGTCTCCTTCATTGACAGGCAGATTCTTTACCATTAGCACCACCAGGGAGGCCCCACTAGCTTCACTTAATAAAGCACCTCTATTAAAATACAATCGTTATTTGTATGTCTTTATTTTCTTAATTTTGTCCCTAGATTGTAGATCATAGGTGAGGACAGAATCTTGTTCATTCTTGCATACTATCCAGCTAGGTGCCAGATACATAATGAACATTTAATAAATTCCTATTTACTTGAATTGAACCTTGTACATTTCTTTGGTATAAAAAATTCTCCTTTAAAAGGAAACCCCCCTTCACTGTTGATGAGGATGTATGTAGGTGTAGCCACTATAGAAAACAGTATGGAGGTTCCTCAGAAAACTAAAAATAGTTACCATATGATCCAACAATCCCACTTCTGGGCAGATATCCAGACAAAGCTATAATTCAAAAAGAACATGCACCCCTATGTTCATAGCAGCACTGTTCATAATAGCCAAAACATAGAAAAGAGCTAAATGTTCATCAACAGATGAATGGATGAGGAAGATGTGGCAGATTTATACAGTGGAATATTACTCAGCCGTGAAAAAGAATGAAATAGTGCCATTTGCAGCAACATGGATGCAATTAGAGATTATCATTCTAGGTGAAGTAAGTCAGAAAGAGAAAGCCAAGTACCGTATTATATCACTTACGTGTGGATCCTAAAATATGGCACAAAAGGACCTATCTACATACATACAGGAATAGACTCACAAGCATAGAGATCAACTTGTGGTTGTCAGAGTAGAATGGGGAATGGAGAGGGATGGACTGGGAATTCAGTGTTGGTATGTATAAACTATTACATTTGGAATGGATAAACAAGTCCCGACGTATAGCACAGGGAACTATATTCAGTCTCCTGGAATAAACCATAATGGAAAAGAATATTTAAAAAAAAGGATATATATATATGAAACTGAGTCACTTTGCTGTGATTCAGCAGATATTGACGCAACATTGCAAATCAACTATATTTCAATAAAAAAAGATTCTCCTTCCTTTCAGACTATACTGTCTTTTAAAACTCCTTTAAAACAAAGTTCTAGGAGACTTCTTTAAGAAACAGCATTTCTCCCCATCCTTCTGGTGTCTAGAACTGGCCCCAGCTGCTTCTCATTTGGTCTCTGTTGGGCCATCCCTGAGTCCTGATGACTCTTGTCTATTCCATCATAGTGAAATCTTGTTCAGGGCAGGGACTAGGTTCTCTCCTTCCTCTAGACTCAGTGGTGAGAATAGTGTTCATTCAAAGAGTGATGAGGTGTAATTCAACCCTGGGGCAGGAGAATGCCTGAAAGACCTCCCTTGGTTCCTCTCTATCAAGTCCCATGTAATTTGGGGAGGAGCAGGAAGTAAAGAGATTGATAAAAGGCCCAACCCACTGTACTTGACTTCAGGGAATCCCTGAAGACTAGACTGGCTCCAGCGTGGGCACAACAGACATCTTTCCTGAAGCAGTCAGAGCTATATGCTTTGGTATAGAAGGACCAGTGTTTTTCTATTGTATTTATGTAAGGGACCTGCCCTGGGAGGGAGAGATGGAAAGCAACTCTCTTACTTTTGGAACTGCTGATACTCCCAACAAGGAGTAGGTGACACCAGGGAAACCTGCTAGAGGCAGGGTTACTCAAATACTTGCCAACTCCTTTAGAGGCTTTTTTGATAGACAGGTTTAAAAACTTTGTGAGAGCATCAAAGACTCTCTGGGGAGAAAGAATTCACATTCAAAATGGGGAGAAAGACTAGGAATGAAGTAGGAGGGATTAGTAAATAGACAGGAATTGAGACATCATTACTGTGGAAGTGGAAGATGTTAAGTAGAAACTGGGAGAGAAATGTTGGTCAAGAGATGCTTCCTGGAGGAGGATGCCTCTAGAGCAATTTGGGAAACAAAAGAAGGATAGGCAAGTTGGAAAAGAAATGAGACAGTAATTCTAGGCTGCATGGACATTTAGAGTGATGAAAGAATGAGACTCTTGTGAGGGATGTTTTGTCACATTTAAAGTGGAATTTATGAGCCAGGCTTGTATTGTGTATTGTGCTATGGAGGGAGATTCCTGAATCAGAAAGGTACAAAATATGATTCTCATTGCTGTCTGGAGGATGGATAGATAGATGGAGATGGATGGATGAACTCTTCCTAGGAAACCCTTATAGAAATGACTGCAGTCTTGATCTTCAAAGTATGGTCCATGGACCAGTAGCATGGGTATCATCTGGGAGCTTGTTAGAAATGTAGAATCTTAGATCCCAACCTAGACCTACTGAATCAGAATCTGCATTTTTAACAAGCCCTCAAGTCATTTGTAAACTCTTTCACGTTTGAGAAACACCAGCCTCAAAAATAGATGTCTGGCCTTAGGTGAACACTAGGAACTTTGGAAATCAGGAGCTCAAGAGGAGGGACCTGGGCTGAGGAAACTGAATTTGGGGAAGAGCAGGGAGTGTGGGCCCTGGCTCACCTCCTTGTCTCCAGGCCTCCCACACCAGTCACTCTGCCAGGGTTTGGCATTCTGTCTACTTTGAGAAAATATCTATGTGCCCACGCTGGAGTCTGCCTGGTCCTCAGGGGCTCCCCTGGGGCAAGCATTGCGTAGGTTGGGACTGCTGCCAATTTTGCTTCCCTTATTTCATATGAATGAACTGAAAGGGACTAGGGAGGTCATATTAGTCATGCCCCTGCTTCAGGGTTGTGCTGTCCCTTAATCAAATGAGTGACAATCTGATTATGCTAACTGAGGAGACTGGGGGAGCTGGAGGGATTGAAATAGAAGTTCTTTATCTGTCATGGAAATGAAAATATTTTCATCTTTCAAAGGTTTTAAAGTGAGAACAGATGACTGGAAAAGGGGATATACTCTGGCAAAGGCCAAATCATTCATTTTTAAAGTCTCTTTTGATGATTTTTAATGGATTAAATATTTGGCACATGTATTTCCAGATACTGGGGTGATAGGCAATGCAGAAAAGTTACCAAGTAGGCATTTGAGAACTTTTCTTAAGCTTTGGAAAAGCTGTTTATTTCATCCCCAATAAGAAAGAGTGACAAAGAGAGTTCAGTGTTGAAGGAAAACAGATGGAGGCTGGAAATAAAGAAACATCTGAGGTTGGAGGATGTGATTGAAGGAGATAGGAGGATGGGGACTTTCTCTCTCTGGCCATGTGTGTGGTGGCATCAGTTTGGCTTGGGATGCCTCAGAAGACATCTTCCTGGAAAGAGGGAAACACACAAAATGAACTCAGACTCCTTTCTTTCTTTCTTTCTTTGGTCTTGTGGCTTATGGGATCTTAGTTCCCCAACCAGAGATTGAATCTGTGCCCCCTGAAGTGAAAGCTCTGGAATGCCAAGGAATTCCCTCTCATGCTCTTTTCTATCCCAACTCCTTAAGTGAAAAACTGAGGACTTCCCTGGTGGTACAGTGGATAAGAGTCTGCCTGCTAATGCTGGGGACGCAGGTTTGATCCCTGATCTGGGAAGATTCCATATGCCATGAAGCAACTAAGCCAGTGCCCCACAACTACTGAGCCTGTGTGCTGAAACTACTGAAGCCCTGTGACCTACAGCCCATACTCGGCCACAAGAGAAGCCACTGCAATGAGAAGCCCATACACCCAATGAAGAGTAGCTGCAACTAGAGAAAGCTTGCACACAGCAACCAAGACCCAGCACAACCAAAAAATTAAAAAAAAAAACAAACAAAAAAAAAACCAAAAAAACCACCAAACTGGGGTGGGTGTGTGGTGTATGTAAGGTGGTGAGGCATGGGGACAGTAAATGATTGAAGAAAAAAACCAATCTCATTGAAATCACTACTAAAAATGTCAAAACAGGGCTTGGAGTTAGGAGAAAAAGTGACATTTTCAGTCACAAATAAAGAGTTTTAGGTGATAGAAACCTAATGTCCTTTCACTCTCTATGTGTTTATCTTGTCTCATCAATGAGATTTTAAGAACTCCTAAGGGAAAAGAGCATCTCTTTTGTTTATGACTTCCTTATAGTACCAATGCCTGAAACACAATGACAGTAACAGTTACCATTCATTGACTTCTGTGCCCAGTACTGGGGTTTCCCAGGTGACACTAGTGATAAGAAACCCACTTGCTAATGCAGGAGACACAAGAGACATGGGTTCGATCCCCGGGTTGGGAAGATCCCCTGGAGGAAGCCATGGCAACTCACCTTGCCTGGAGAATCCCATGGACAGAGGAGCCTTGTGGGCTCCCATAGAGTCACATGCAGTCAGACATGACTAAAGTGACTTTGTCATGTCATGTCACATGACATACTTCGTTCTTAAGCACTTTACCTGATTATTGAATTTAATATAATATATACGAGGTGAGTATGTTATTCTCATTTTACAGAAGTTGAAACTAAGGCTTAGAGAGGTTGAGTCATTTGTGCAAAGTAAGTAGTGGAGCTGGGATTTGTACCATGTTTGTGCAAAGCTTGTGCTGCTCACCCCTGGGCTGTACTCTGCACAGAGCAGCCACTCAGAAAGGGAGGGATGATCATTGGAACTTGATGGTGTGTTGAAAGCTAACTGAAAGACAATGAATGATCCCAAATAGTGAACACTGAGAAAGCAATTTCTATTTGTTTCTTGGAACATCATCAGAGACACACTTAGTGACACGTGCAAGTTTATACTCAGACATTCCCTCATTCACCTTCACTGTGCTCTGCCCTGGAGTCAGGAGCTTGGGAAGGGGGAGAGGTTGGGTATATTACGTTCATAGAACCACTCATTGAAAGTCATGTGTGAATATATACTCCATGGACGTATGTGTTTGCTTTTGACTGGAAATAGGTACCAAGGAGTGGGGTACGCTTATCTCAGTAGGTCTATAAACATGAGTATTTTTGTTAGACTTTCAGGGTATGGTTGTGGAGTGTGTGTGTGTGTGTGTGTGTGTATGTGTGTGTGTGTGTGTGTACACAAATTCTGAAGGAGTTAAACCAGCTATAGGGAACTGGCTGCCTTCCACCCCTGGCCCTGGTTGATGTGTTTGTACCAAACCCTGATATTTATTTTTCATCACCTCTCAAGGGAGCCTCAATGAGTTTTCTTTCTGGGAAGTTTATAGCTAAGATGCTGGGCTGCTTTGGGGCCCCTATAAATCTGCTATAATCAGAGGAGGCTTGCAGAGAAAGAGAAACAGCAGCTGCAAGGCAATCCCTTCCTGTCTTTTACTTGCTAGCCGAATACACAGTTGCCCTTGTGGGCACACCGTCCACATAACCACCTCCACTCTCCTAGAAGCCCCCGATGGAAGGTGCTAAGAGAAACCATTTCATTTACTTCTTTGCTTCCAACTGAGACCCTATACTTAAGCCATCCCAGAAAGAAGGATTAAAAATTATACTAATTAGGGAATCTAGAGTTGAGATTGTGAGAAACTGGTCACTTGTGAAACTGATTTCATTGAAAAAAAAAAAACACAAACAGAATGAGCTTTCTCAGAAGTAGGGGTGATAAGGGGAGACGCATGCCTCTGTTTACTTTAGAAAAGTTTAAGAAGAGGCTGTCAGAGATGCTCCTGGAAGCAGGAGGTGGGGTGACTTGAACATTATTAGGGGAAAAACAGTACTCCCCTCCTCCACCTTCCAGTGCTGTAGTTGGAAGATATTTTTTCTTTTTTTATGAGGGATTTTTATGACAAACTTTACTTTACATTTGACATTTAACAGCATCTCTTTTCCAGGGAAGGAGGAAATACAGATACTTATTGATATACAGTGTCAGGACATCAAGGAAAATTGAGTGTGGTGATGAAAGGAGGAGGAGTTTCTCTCCTTCCCAGGTATACAAATTACTTAATTTGTGTAGCATATGCTTTTCTGTGCTTTGTGCTCTTCTCAGTGATGAGATTAAAATCATTTCACTGTTATTAAAGAACTCAGTTGGGGGAGAGAGGAGATGAGAGACGTATAGATGGAGACATAATGGATCCCTCAAATAAGACCAGATAAAAGAGATTTGGGGATAAAATGGAACCTGAGCTGGGAACCTGGTCCTGGTTCCTGTCTTCCCAATTTAAAGCCTCAAGCTTCTGCCATTTTATCTAGAATTTCATTGGTGCTTGCATTTCACTGGCTAATGATGAACAGAAGTTCAATGTCAGATGATGTCCAAAGTCAAGAACTCCTTCCCAGCAGCTATGTCTTAACCTCAAAATTCCCTCCTTCCAATCTCTGACTGTGAAGTTCCTACATAGTCAGCACTTAAATGTTACCAGCTTAAATGTTACTCCTGCCTGAGCCTTCCTGGATAACCTCAGCCAGAAGCAATTTATTTCCTTTGAATTCCTACCCTCCTTTGAGTTTCGGTCTTATCGTGTGCTGTCTTAGGGTACACTGTGTTCAGCTGTGTTTATTGTATGTCTTTCCCTCCTCAACTGTAAGCTGGAGTGGGCAGACTGTGCCCTGTATATTTTTATATTTACTCCATAATGCTGTTTAGAATTGTTAAGTAACATTAATGAGTAATTTAACAGTTGTAGGAAAAGAGGCCATGGGTAGAGATGCAGAAGTAGGGGTATTATGGATTTTGACTAAGGATATTATTGTTAAGAAAAGTCTGGATATGATACTTTCAGGTGTAGAGCATATTACTAGGGACTTTTTAGTCCACTGGTAGATTTATGCACATATCTAATTTATTTATGGGCTTCCCAGGTGGCACAGTGGTAAAGAATCTGCCTGCCAATGCAGGAGACACAGGAGATGTGAGTTTAATCCCTGGATTAGGAAGATTCCCTGAAGAGGGAAATGTCAACCCATCCCAGTATTCTTGCCTGGGAAATTCCATGGACAGAGGAGCCTGGTAGGCCACAGTCCATGGAGTTGCAAAGAGTCAGACATGACTGAGCTGAAGGATGAAATGATGAATTTATTTATTTGTCATTCACTTTTTCTCTCATTCTAATATAGAGCTTTTCCTAGTGGGAAATAGACAATAAGAGAGAAAAACAAATCTTCAAATAGTTATAGATTGTGATAAATACTGGGAGAAAATAAACAGGGTCTTGTGATAAAGAATATCAGGGAGTCTTCTTTAGATGAGGAGGTTAGGAAAGGTCTTTCTGGTCACTGTCACCCAACTACGCTGATGAATTAATTCAGTTTACAACCTGAATACCAACAGTAATAAAATCAACAGCAGAATAAGAATAACAGCCTTCCCATCAGGGGGTGTTTCGTTAACCCAACCTCCAAGTAGGTTCCTTCCTTGGCCCAACCTCCCAACCTCCCTTCTGCCTTGGGAAGAGGGGAAGTCAGGGCCCTCCCCTTGCCTCAGGATGGACCCTGCCCCTCTTTTCCAGCCTAGGAGTCGACATGCAAAACAGGTGTTAAGAGCTTTGATCTTGCTAGAGACTTGGAGGCAGATCAAGGCAGAGGCCTCTGAAATAATGCCCCAGGATGTGAGAAGCTGGGGAAGAGATGGAGACAGAGGTAGACAAAGAGAAGAGAGAGGCAAATTGTCACAGAGACTCTCTTTCACCTCCTACTTGAGTGTCAGTCGATTCTGGGATCGGGTGGTGGCGGGGCGGGGGGGGCGGGAGGAGGGTTGATCAAGGCTTTGGGGCTTTGGAGGGGCTTCCCTGGTGGCTTAGACAGCAAAAAAAATCAACCTGCAATACAGGAGACCTGGGTTTGATCTCTAGGTTGGGAAGATCCCCTGGAGAAGGGAATGGCAACCCATTCCAGTATTCTTGCCTGGAGAATCCCATGGACAGAGGAGCCTGGCAGGCTCAGTCCATGAAGTCACAAATAAACACAATGTGTTGGGTCTTTTGGGGCGGGGGGAGATGTCCCCCGAGTGACTTTAGAGCCCCCCTGGTCATTCCTCCTGGAGAAGGAAATGGCAACCCACTCCAGTATTCTTGCCTGGAGAATTCCAAGGACAGAGTAGTTTGGCAGGCTACAGTCCATAGTGCTGCAAAGAGTTGGACACAACTGAGCAACCAATACACACTTCTGTCTTTCCTGGATTCCAGCTCCAAGGCTGAAGACAATCAAAAGTGTGAGGAGCATGCAGCCTCCCAATGTGCCAGAGTCCTTCTTGACCACTTTCCTTCCCCCCTCCTCCTGGCACAAGTCGATAGCATTAATTTCTGATTCTCATAGAGGATTGGTCCCATTAAGAAAGGCTTGGGAGAGGGTAAGAGTCTTATACCAGTACCTGGAGATATTACATTCGCTAACCCTTTCCTGACCCCTGTTTCCTGTTGGGATGACACATTTCAGTTGCTAGCTCAAGACTAATGGTTCCCCTTCTCACAAAGGGCATGACTTCCTTAGTCATGCTAAGGAACACCTCAGACTGTTGAGAGGATCTTACTCAGGTTGATGTAAGTTTCTCTAATTGAAGCTGTAGCCTTTGCCTCTCTTCGGCCTTATCCCACCCCGCCGGGACTAGCTTCTCTGCAAATGGCATCCTGCACAAGGATGGAGCCTGTATCCTTGCACAGTTCCAGATGAACTCTACCTCTTTGCTGTGTAATCTGGAAATGTACCTAGAGGACTCAGGCTACTTTGTTTTGAAGAGACGCTTGCTGGAGGAGGAAGAACTACATTTCCCTTTAGCTGCTCAGGCCGTGCATAAGACATACTTGTGATTGTCATACATACACAGTAGAGTACCGACACAACTCTTGATGTCAAATAGCTAAGTTCTTGTCCAAGCTGGACCACTTGCTATGCCTGAAGTGGGAGGCATTTAGGATAGCTGTATACCTTCTTCTATCTGCATCAGGGCCGGAACCTGAGATGAACTGAGGTTGGTTTTAGATCTGATAAGGGACTTTATGCTATGGGTACAGAGAAAATGAGGTGGAACAGAAGTAACACTGCTTGGAAGAGGAAAAGGAAGAGTGCAGCAAGAATATACGTGGAGGCAGGGGAAATGGTTAAGCCAACTGCTGAACGTAGGGAGCCAAGATTTTTATTGGGTACTGAGTTACTAATTTCTTAGATGTACCAATATTCTAGCTGTGAGTTTGAGAACCTTTCTAGAGTTTATCCTTCAGTGGGCAGCAGCATTATGTGTTCGCTTCTTAGGCAAACAGGACAGGGCATGTAGCTCAGGGCAGGCCAGGGCAGATTCTGATCCAGAGCTGACATTAATGCCAGTGAACATGGGCAGATTTTCCCAAGGAGCTTTGTTGAAAAGATGGTAGGGGGAGGAGCAGAGGATGGGAGACAGAGGAAGAAAGGGAGTCACGTGATCCTGTCCAGGTTCATGGGATTAGGGGATGAAAGAAATAGGAGACTCCAATCAAAACTGTGATCGCCATTAAATACTTCACTTTCATATTTTATTTATTATTATTATTTAAAAAACTTTTTGGCCTCACCGTGGGGTTTGTGGGATCTTAGTTCCCAGATCAGGGATCGAACTCAGGCTCTCGGCAATGAAAGTCTTAAGCACTAGACCACTAGGGAAATCCCAAGCGACAGAAATCTAAATAAAATGTGGTTAGTTTAAGGGGTCAGGGCAAAGGAAACTCCTTGGCCCCATAGAATGATATTCTTCAACCCCTTTTCCCTTCTTCATTTCTTAATTCAGACTTTGGTTTGTGAACTTCAAATTTTCCGTGGGCTTATCAGCAGGCAGCATGGACCAAGGTTATGGTCTGGACTTCAATGCTATCCTAGTTCAATGAAAGTCTCCTTCTTTAGTCCATGTTGTTTACTAGAATGGTAGCCTCAGCCTTCTGGCTTCACTTCACAGATAATTAGCTCAGGTCTGGAAGATGGGTGGCCATGAAACATGGGGTTTTGGATGAGCATTTCCTGGTTTTGATTTATCCATTTGCCTAATCCTGAGTTGGAGGAGGAAATGGTAACCCACTCCAGTATTCTTGCCTAGAGACTCTCAAGGACAGAGGAGCCTGGTGGGCCGCAGTCAGTAGGGTCACAGAGAGTTGAACGCGACTGAGCGTGCATGCACTAATCCTGAGTAGACCAGGGATAACGATGATGATAACAACAGCCACTATTTGTTGAGCACCATGTTGGCGATGTACCTACTTCAATCCTATAAGGATTCAGTATAATAGGTGATATGATTCTCATTTTACAGATGAGAAACTGAAGCTTAGAGAGGTGGTGTTCCTTGCTCAAGGAGTTATGTATGTCTGACTCTAAAGCTTTGCTTTTACCCACCACTGTGCTATATTGGATGGCTACCTTTTGGAGATCTTTAGATAAAATGGCTTTTTTTTTTTTTTTTTTTTCTGTGTAACATGTGGAATCCTAGTTCATTTGAAACCATGCCCCCTGCATTGGAAGGTGGAGTCTCAACCACTGGACACTGGGGAAGTCTGCTAAAAAGGCTTCTTATCCTTAGTGCTGCTGTTTGGTCTGAAGCAGCACCAGGAAAATTTAAGATGTACTGAGTCTCAACAGCAGAAAACTCTGGTAGAATTTGAAGGGAACTGAAATATATTTTTCTCAGTAGTGACAGGAGGATGGTTGAGAGACCCTTTGGACCAGAACCTTTTGGCTGTTCTGAGAACAATATCTGGCATATAGTACGAACTGTGGATCTAGTAAGAAGAATGCACTTAATCAGTTTAGGAATGAGGCTGGGGAGCTCAGGGTAGTACCTTACCTCCTCTAAACTAGCTTTGGAGAGATGGTGGCTCCGGTGTTACCTGGGGTGACTGGCAGAATGTTTACCTGCTTTCTGGATCACCTATTGGCAGAGTTTGAATTCTCAACTGGCTTTCCTCAATGACACTCTCCCAGCTCCACCTCCTTTGTTTGTTTGTTTTTTTCTTTTCTATATACTCCTCCTATTACCCCTGAAGGGATGTGAACTTCTAATATTTATTTGAGTCAAATTGAATTGATAAGGTAAATTTGCTAAAAAGTATTATGTAGTACTTCCTGGATTCTCTGCATCAATTGAGAGGGCAGTCATGGATAATCCTAATTAGTAGAGGATCCAAAATTTAAATAATCAAAATGTCATTTTAGTATGGAATTGATCCTGATGTAAGCACATGGGATTCACAAAATTTCAGATCAAGTAATGGAGCTTCCCTGAGGGGGTTGAAATCCTCTTAGGGTAATGGACTTATTCTGACTTTCTGCCTGGCCCCCATGTCTACCCTCTGAATTCAGACCAGTACACATAACCTGTCTTTGCAGACAGGATCATTCTTTTTGTTAATCAAATTAAAACACATTAGTAACTTGTTTTTAACTGTGCCATCTGAAGGATAGACGAGTGTCCGTGATGATCAGCCCAGGTCTAGGAATGCGAGATTCTCAGTCCCTGGAATCTGCAGCCCTTCAACTGAGGAGCTGAGGAAATGGCTCTGCAGCTGGTGAAGGTGACATAACCAAGCTGCTTTATAGACCTGAGAGAACTTAAGTGAGGGGAGGATGTGGAAGGGGGGTAGGTTGGAATAAGCAGGCAGCTTGGGATGCTCCTTGGTCCTGGCTCCTTGGCAACGGTTACTTAGCAACCCTCATTCACCTCTCTTGGCTGCCTTCTCCCTCCACCTCCCCACCTCCCCCACCACCACCTCCCACCCCAACCCCAATCCCCGCCACCCTCCCTTAGCTGCTGCAAGGAGCTAGAGAGCTTGGAGTGAATGACAATTTGGAGAAACAGCCACAGCCTGAAGATCTAAGAGGCTCTAAAGAAGATGGATAAGAAAATCGATGCATAATAAAAACTGCAGGCAAAGCCACCTTGACGGAGGGCGGGTGGCTCTCTCCTCTCGCCCTTGTTAGTCTCTCTCGGCTCAAGGCTTCCATCATCGCCCAGTGTCCTCTGCTTCCTTCTTTTTTCTTCCACCTTTTGCTGTTTAGGGAATGTCGTTTGCCTTTGGCGTGGAAAAAGGAGGAAGAGACCCAGAGGAGAAAACGAAATATGTGTGGGGTGTTTGTAGGGGTGCTGAGTAAGGGAGAGAGAGGGATAAGGTAAGGATTGTAAGAGGGAAGCTTTGAATGGAAATGAGTTTAAATTGCACTGCAAAGTAATGCCCTTAGTCAAAAGAAAAATCTTAAGAGTAGAAGTAGAAAGGCCCTATGTGTGAATTGTGAAGTCAGCCTCTCTGCAGAATATTAAAGAAAATGCCTAAGCAATCTTTCTGGAAGGGGTGGGTTGGCATATGGCTTGGTTGATTAGATAATGTATGTATAAGTACCTACTACAGACACATGGTAGGGATATAACAAGTATTATTTTCCTTTCTCTTTTAGAAGCTAAAATGGGAGGAAAAGACATTTTAGAGGTCCACGTTAACCAGAGAATTTGTGGAACAGTTCTGTGACTATGGATGGCTTTTGTTTTTACTACTTTCCTATCCACACTATTGAGTCCTTTCGGATCAAACATCATCCCATTTTGTTGAAATGAGAACATATGATCAATTAATCAATCCTTTATTTCTTGGTGTTTACTGAGCCAGAGCTCTGTTCCAGGCAGTGTGAAGTAGGTACTAGGAGCATCATGTCCAACTGTGATGCAGTTTAGACCCTTAAAAAGGGTTTAAGTATTCACAGAGTGGGATAGAAATTCAGTAGGAAGTGGGAGGTCTCAAACGAGAACAGATATATGAGAATGTTTTGAAAACTGTGAAATGTCACAATTGTAAGGTCTATTGATGAGATTTATTTCAGGATATGAAGTCCTGCACTTCAGTGGGGAGTAGAAGCGTTTCCTGGGTAGGGGAGAGGAGATGGAACTCATTCAAAGCAGCCAGTCCTTTGGGAACAGTTCTCTGCCCCAGGGAGCCATGCTGGACTGGGATTACTGGACGAACTGGTGGAGGACCAAGATGGAAGAGGACCGTTCTCTACCTGTCTTGGGCTCATCTAATCTCATTCCTTTCTTTGGGGCTTTGCCAGTGGCTTAGCAGTAAAGAATCTGCCTGCCAATGCGGGAGACACAGGAGACATGGATTCAATCCATGGATTGGGAAAATACCCTTCAGAAGGGCATGGCAACCCACTTTAGTGTTCTTGCTGGGAAAATCCCATGGACAGAGGAGCTTGGCGAGCTAGGGTCCATGGGATTGCAAAGAGTTGGACACAACTGAGCACGTATGGGTCCAATTTCCCTTTTTGCCTGTTTGCTTTCCCTTTCTCTTTTCTACCCCTCAAAGCATTAAAAAAATTCCATTATTTCAATGGAATTTCATTATTTCAGATGCCTTCTGAATTAGAGGAGAGCTGGTGACTTTTTTGGTCTCACTATGAATGGGCTTGGAACCTGCTACCCTAGCCTCATCCTGTATCTCTCCCCCACTCCGTTTTTCAAACCCTGTCCCCTCCTCTCATTTTGCATTTATCTTGTTCTCTTTTCTCAGAATTGTTTCTGACTTCTGTGGGATATTCTAATTTAATATTTCAGTCTCTAGTCTTCTGATTTTTAAAAAATTTTTGGGGTTCATTTGCCCTTTATTTATTATACAATTATGACTACATTATGAGACTTTAATGTGTTGGAAGCCCATCTGTGCCTTTTCTTTCTGTATAACCAGGCCCAGAAATCTGTGCAGATAGATAGTGAAGAAAAGCTTAATGATTGTACTTTCATGACTTGCTGCCTCTTACATCAGTTCTACATCAAGCACTCCCAACTTCGTGATCTTCCACCCCATCACTGCCCTATGTCCTCCTTCCCCAGGTTGCCCACTCCATTTTTTAAACTGCTGTAACTTGGACTCTTTTTATGCTTGATGCTGAACATAAAACTCTCAAAAAATTATTGAAGGGGAGTAGGAACATCAGCTACACAAGTTAGAGTCTGACAGATACATGCACATGAAACAGTAAACTGGGTACCAGAGCCTGAGAGTACATAGTGTAAAAGGGGGCTTGGATTTGAAAATCTGGCTTATCTGGGGAAGGTTTCTCAGAGGAGGAGAATATTGAGCAGGGCTTGGAAGAAAGGAAGGGATAGACCTAGGTAAAAAAAGAAAAGGACATGCCAGACAGAGATTGGTTTAAGGATTTGGAGGCAGAAAGAACAAAAACAGTTTTCCTTTGCTCAAAGCAATGAGTGAACACTGGAATCGCAGCATGACAATTAAACTCTAAAGCTTAAACTGAGGAATGATCATCTGAAATTAAGAATGTGAGCTACTACTGGCCCCTGAGAAGAAGAAAAGTCAGGATAATGGTGAAGGTAAAGGTTGTTGAGTTGAGAAGGGCTAGATGGAAGCCAGAGGCTTAGGAAGCTTCTGTTGTGACCAGAGACCTGGTCAGTGACCTGGCTGAGGTGTGGGGAGAGGAGGGAGCGGGAGGGGAGGGGCTGAAGATACAGGGAGCACATTGTTTCCCCAGAGCTTGCATCAGACTTCTTTCCCTGAACAAAACACTCTGTTTCAGCTCCCGCTGACTCATCCCTACCTTTCCCCCTTCTCCCCATTAGAGGAGCTCTCACGGTCCTGGTGGAGACCTGCTGCTGCTGCTAGTGGTGACAGTGATGGGAGAGGATGACGCCACTGGGTCAGGACACCTGGGTTATACCGTTTTGTGTTTCCTTGTCTATTTTTAGACCCTAACATGCAAATAAAGAAAAATTGAAAGAAACTTTTAATCACTTCCCCTCCTTCCAGGGGCTTCCCTGGTGGCTCAGAGGGTAAATAATCTGCCTGCAATGCAGGAGATGCGGTGTTCAATCCCTGGGTTGGGAAGGTCCTCTGCAGAAGGGAATGGCTATCCACTCCAGTATTCTTGCCTGGAGAATTCCATAGACAGAGGAGCCTGGCGGGCCACAGTCCATAGGGTCGCGAAGAGTCAGACACAACTGAGCAACTGTCACTCACTTACTCACTTCTCCTTCCAGGATGGATGACTTGACTATTTCAGCTGAACAGGGAGGTGTTAGACTTTCCTGAGCCTTCATGGCCACTTCATTGCTCAGGCCACTGTCCCAAGCTTTTTACAGTATCTGGGAGATGCTGGGAAATGTGGAGGTTGATGTTGATGATAATGGGCTCCTTGAAGGGATGTTGAGGCACTGAGATGTAATATCCTCAAAGGCTTAAGCATATTCAGAAAAGGTTATGAGATGATGCTGGGTCTAGGAAACGGGAGGATAGAGAAAATAAATTCTCTAGACTTGAAGTTCTCAAATAAATTTCCTAGTTTGGGCAATCCTGGGTGAAAGTTGAGTAGGAACCTCCCTAGAGAGGAGAGGTTGCAATATGACAAATGTGATAACAAAAAGCTGAGGATTTTAAGAATAAAGACGGCGAGAGAGTCAGCAGTGACTGAGTAGGTTAGTTCTTCTCCCCTGGTTGCATTCCTGTTGACCTGGACACACTGAAGCTGGAAGGCCCACAAAGAAGGTTATTTTATCCAACCTTCCTTCTTATCAGAACCAAACTGAGATGAAGGAAATGAATATTTATTGAGCATTTATTAGGTGCTAGGCACTGGTGTACTCTTTCCATGTGTTTTCTCATGAAGTTAAGTCCTCATAAAACCCTGCTCAGAATGTAAGGTCTCAGCTAATAACTGGTAGAGCTGGAAGGTAAACTCACTTCTTCTGTTGGCCAGTGTGGTACCTCCAATCACATTACAGGCACAACTGCGTAAGGCACTGTGCTAAATATTTTTGGGGTGATAAAAAGAAAGCCAGACTCCCTACCTTTAGATGGTTGGAGTCATTTAGGGAAAGTACTCAGGTACTCCGTTGTGTCTGACTCTTTGCCACCCTGTGGACTGTAGCCATCAGGCTCCTCTGTCCATGGAATTTTCCAGGCAAGAATACTAGAGTGGGTTGCCACTTCCTACTCCAGGGGATCTTCCTGACCCAGGGATGGAAACCATGTCTTTTGCATCGCCTACATCGGCAGGCAGATTCTTTACCACTAGTACCACCTGGGATGCCTCATTTGGGGAAGTATTAGTATATTTGAGTGTAGTATTGGGAAACTATACACCAAGGCAGTAAGGCATGCCCAGTGATACAGACAGCAGAAGCTATTGGAATTCTGAGAATGAAGGGGGAATTGTGCCAGGAAGGCTAGGGAAAGCTTCATGGAAGAGGTAGGATTTTAAGGAAAAATTTAAGACTGGACAAGAAAACATTCTACATGGTTGGAATGGACAATGGCTTGGAAAGAAGAAGTAAAAGACATATTTTAGGGATACTCAGTAGAGCTTTCTCTGAGCTTCTTAAGGTCAAGAATGATATATATTCACATTTGCTCTCTCAACATGCCAAAGATGTGGAAGGTAAATGTTAAAGCATATTTGTTGAGTAAATGAAAGAGTTACCCATTTATTCAGCACTGAGAGTTCATATGAGGACCTTGAAAGAGATATGAACAGAACTGTAGGTTCTAATGCAGAGGATGAAATGACATTAAAAAAAACTGTTTAAATGAGGTTATTCTTGAGGCAATGGGAAGATAACTTGGAAAAAAGACAGAGGCAGGGTTGCTAGTTAGATACTAGTGTAGAAGTTTAGATGAGAGATGCTAAAAGACTAACAATGGCATGGGAATAGACATGAAAGGATGGAGGTATCAACCCTGTGAAAAGCAGAACCTGGTCACTGATGGACTTTGATGGGGATGGGGTGGGGAGTGTAGGTACGATGGAGAAGGGGATACAAGAAATGGGAGTCAAAGATGAAGCTGGAGGTTCTTAGCTTTGGTGATTGTTAGAATACTGGTACCTGTTTAAAGGAAAAGTGGAAGTTAGAAGAGCTGGTTTGGAGGATAATATGAATTACATTTTAGATTAAGTTACTGTAGAACCCCCACTAGGTAAATTTATCATACGCGGGAAGTAAAGAACTAGGGAGAATGTGGTCAGGTATGGAAGGATAGACTGAGAGCTGACCTACATAGAAATAATAATCGAAGCTGTGAAAATTGGTGGGATAATTGAGGGAAAAAAGTATCCAGAGGGAAAGCTAGAAAGTTGGAGGTTTCTTTGGGAAAGAGTGAGTACGTGATCGGTCCACCTTTTAATGTCTTCTGGTGTTGTTACCAGCTTTTTCTTGTCTAATTCTTGAGAGGTGAGGTTAAGTAACTCTGGAAACAGAAAAGACCCTATGTTCAGCCCTCTTGAGTCTCTTCTCTACTGAAGTCTGGATCTTGACCAGTACAGTAATAGACTGGCTTTCATGGAAATTTTTTAGCTCATCTTGCTGAAACAGATGGAGCCTCTCCTAAAAAGATGTGTCTGTCTCCTCAATTTTCAACTCCCTAGAGAAGCAAATACCCGGCAGTTCTGTTCAGGCTAGCTTAAAGTGCTCACGCTTCGATGCAAACCTGTTTTGCACCGATTTATGAAAGACTAAGAACCTCAGTCTGGGAAGTGGGTGGGTGGGGTGGACAGTGATTTGCTCTTGAGCCCCAGACGCTGACTTTTTCACAACTCCCCACCCTTCTTACTTTTCATCTAGAGATCTCAAAGCTCTAAACAAGCCTTGATCCTCCCTGACCCCCTGAGTCATCTTCGGCTTCCATTTTCCCAGATGGAGGGGTGTGTGTGCTGTGGGATACCATGTTTGGAGATGATATTTGGGGTGGGTGGGCAGGAGAGGGGCAGCCTGGGGATCCAGGCACCCCTTCCCCATCACAGGGTGGGATGAGGGACAGGCATCAAGGTGGATCTACATCGTTTGGTTTCAGCTTGTTCTTTTGAGGTTGTTTTATGACTGAAGAGACTCAGCTAAGGAGTCCAAGCTGGAGAAATTGAAGAACAAACAAAACCATAAAAGATGCCGATAAAATTCCTCCCAGCTCAGAATAGTCTTTGGAGCCTGTCTCGGGAATCTCAGAGTAATCTGGAAAAGGCTAATTAACTCTCACAGCCCCCAGTGGGGACCGAGACTGGACCATCGCAGGACCAAGTTAAGAGAAGGGAGCATCGAGAGAGAGAGTTCCTTTCTCTCCTCTTCTCTCAAGGGGCCCACGGTTCAAACCTCCAATTTAGATGAATTAAGACTGAGCGGGGAAAGGGGAATGGATAATGGGAAAGACTGATATTTTGTAAGACCCCTTTTCATTAGGAGTGCTTGAGATTCTGGGGGGGTGGTTGGGAAGAATAAGTGATGAGGACCTCGAATTGGAGAACATTAAGAATGGAGGGTAACTGGATGGGTGAGAGGCTCTGGGACTGTGAAATAGTGGCTGTGTATGGGGAGGTGTGAAGAATGGGGGTGAAGGTGCCTGGACTTGGAGGATGGCAGTATGAGGGTGAGCAGTTGTAAACTGGGGTTTATGAAGCAAATGGATCTATATTTGGGGACCAGTTGAAAAGGGGTTCTGGATGGGGGCAACTATGTGAGAAGAGGAAAAGGGCTCAGAGGGGTGCCGAAAATGGATGGTGGGGGTGAAGAGGAACATCTGGGTGAGAGAAGAGGTGTGATGGTCTAGGAGAGAATCTCAGCTGAGGTGAGTGGTTAGAAAGCCAAGGGTCAGTCTCCCCCCCCCCCCCCCGCCCAAAACAACTATTTTTCTGTTCTTTGTTCCAAATGAATTAGTGCATTGGTCACAAAGAGGAATCTTGTGAGCTGGATATGACTTAGAGGTGGGAGGGGAAGAGTTGATGGGAAAGTGTGTGAGAGGGGGAGCCAGAGAGACTGCTGGTTTCCATGGTGATGGCTGAAATCCTCATTTCTATTCTGATTCCTGCAGCAGGTCAGGAGAAGCTGTAAGGGAGAACTGCTACCTTTTCATCCTCAAAAGAATCAAAATCTGGGATGGGAAGGTGGGTGAGAGTAGAGGCCTTATTAGGGGTAGAGTCTAGTTCCAAGGTTAACTGAATTATCTACTCTGATTTCTCTAGGTACATCCAGGAAGTCTGTGGATGGAAAGATGCAGCAGAAGCCTGTGTCCCTTCTTACCAGTGGTGTGGTCTGGGGTTTCAGTGAATCTTTGGAACAGCACTATCCTTATCTGTATATAGACAGATGGACCTCTCCTCTGAAACCAGAAACTAATTTGGGTATCCACAGTCCAATGATCCTTCCTGAAAATTTCCTTGCAGCAATAGGAACTGGTTTCTCATACACTGTATCTCTCCAGCTCTTCAAGGCACCTCAGCGTAGTCTGTCTGTTTTTAAGCAGAGGACATTGAATCAGGGGAGCAGAAGGTGATAATGGGGAGTGGGTACATAAGGCTAGTGAAGAAGCTGTTGCTTCTATGGCTCAAGTGTCAAAAGTGTGAGGCCTAGATGTGGTAAAAATCCTGGCTGTACAATTCTTTCCACTTTCCCTATGAAAGCCAGAGAGCTTGAGTTCCTCTCCAAAAGACACCTAGCATATTGAAGATTCTACCCTGCTTCCTGTCCCAGAGTCCCTTGACGTTTGCCCCAGTCCTACCTCCTTTGTAATCAGTTCTTGAGTTGAAGTGGGCGCCCAGATGCCCAGCAACATGAGATCATGTCTTAGGCATAGTAGCTTCTATGTGCTCCCCGAATTCCTTCCACCTGCCTGACTTGTCTAGTGACTTCTCAGCAAAGCAGTTGCCAAAGCTGGCTTCTCCATCCTTGCTGATTTGCTGTGGGATGTTTGCTGAAAAAATATCTGTCTCCTACTTGTCTGTCTTACACTCCCTTCTTCTTAACACCTTCTTCTTAGCTGTCCTCTTCTTAGCACCTAACATAGTCCCCGACTTACATGATCCCCAAGGAGGTACCTCTAAAAGGAGGCACCAGCTGTGCTTCTTGCATAGAAATTTCTCCATAACCTTCTTTTTCCCTGTGACCCTGCTCCCATCTTGTACCACTGGTGTCCTGGGGGTCCCTAGTTCCCCAAGTTCTCTTGCTTCTGTGCCCCCTAAGCCTGTTTCTCCTTCTGGATATATGGGAGCTCCTGGGCTCCCCCTACCCTTCCCCCTCTTGTCTCCTTCCTGAGCTTCCTCTCAGCCTCTCCTAATCTCCCTACAATGCCCCTCAGCCCTGCCTACCTTCCTTCCTCCTCTCTCTCTACCCCTTCTTACTGAGGACCTGGTAAGTGCCAGCCAGCTGAGGACCTGGTCGGTTCTGAGGGACACACAGGCTCTGAGCAGTTTGGGGAAGCACGGAGTACCTGAGCAATTTTGATAGAAGGCGACAAGTGAAGGCCCCTGGCCATCTTTTCCCAAAGTCCTCTTTCAGCTGTGACAAGTTGGATGGACTCTTATCCCTTAGTATTGCTTTCTAACGTTTCAGATTTTTTCTACAGATGGTTAATTCTTGATACCTAACTTTAGTTACCTAACTCCTGTAGTCAAGATCATTCCCTGGGCTTCAGTATTCAATAAACAAATCAGTATTTTAAAATGAGCCTTATAACCATAATAATACCTACTTTCCCATATCTTGGGATGTTTGTGAAGACTGGTTGAAATGATGGGTATAATAGTTCCCTAAAAACTTTGTGATGGTTAGATCATGACTCCCTCTTAACTTCTCACTGGAAATGCAGAAGAGCCTTTCTCTCCTATAAATAGTATAGCTAAAAAGAGAATATTAAATAATTATGAATTACATCACCCCTTAGTCTTTTCCCTCTGTATTCATTTGTAGACAGCAGTCCTTTGATCTTTGTTGCCAATGAGACACATGTCCCTTTAAAAGTTTTTCTTGAAGAAAACAAATACTTGTCCTTGAAGTAGGAGGGACTGGGGACAGACTTCAGAACGGAGTCCTTAACCACTTACGCATGAGAACATAAGTAAAAGGAGAGATCCAACAACTGTCTCCCCCCTCCCCACCTCTATCATGAGGTAGTTCCTTGGCGTTGTCATGGAGACAGGGGGATTTCTCTGATGACCCGGGAGGAGCCCGGGATTACATGGGAGAGCGGTAGTGGTGCTTTTATCCCAGATGATGGATTTCCAACGAGAAATTAAGAGTCTGACTAGGCTGCCCTGAGTCAGAAAATATCATCGAGCTCTGTTCGTATTAATGACTTAAGAGCAGCCGCTGGATTCACCCCATTACCTACAGAGGGAGGAGGCCCAAAGCTGGGGCAGAAACTGCTCAGGGGCAGAGAATGTGCCTGGAATCCGGGATCTTCCCAGCTCCCTGGAACCCTGGCTGTCCGAGCTCACCCTGAAGGATGGGTTGTGATGGGGTATCGCTCTGGAGTCTCTCCACTGGACGGATCAACATAACGGGTTTCAGGGGAGCTGCTTCACTTTTCTGAGGTTTCCTTTCTCCTCTACCCGCCTCCCCTCTGACCTGAGGAAGCATGTTTGGTTTCCCCAGACTCCCTCCTCAACCCCATAATCCTGTCAAGGATTTCTTCTAGTTGTCTGGCTTGAGGCTCATCCTTGATTTTCAGGCAAGCCAACTTCACAGCCCGCGCCTGGTAGAAACGTTGACACAGCGTGCTGGCATTCTGTCGTGTGCACCCCCTTCTGTAGCCCAAGGATGTCCACGCCTCTGACTGTAGACAGACCTGTCTCTTTGCTCCTCTGGCCTCTTAGGGTGGCCACTATTTTCTTCTTGGGAAGGTTTCCAATTTGGATGGTTGGTAGGTTCTTTTCACAGTTTGTTTTCATTCTCTACCGGTTCAGCTCATCCCTTTCCTCCTGAATTCCCTTGCAGAGACAGGAAATAGCTGCATATTCCCAAGGACTCTGAGCCTGGGCATTTTAAGAGCTGGCCTTTCCTCATTGTTGGCTTGCTTTCTCACTTGCAGGCTGCTGAGCAAGAAGATCCGTGCACTGCCCGTGCAGCAGCTCCTAGTGACTCAAGATGAGCAGGTCGAGCTCAAAGACTCAACAGAAACCCATTTGTAATGTGGTTGTTTTTCTTTCAAATCCTTAAGAACATAAGCATCGCACATTATGGTAGGAGAATGAAGTGGAGGCGGGGTGGGGCTTGGGGTTGAAAGAGTTCCAGATTTTAGTTTACTTCAGGAGGCCCATTTTCCAGCATCTCTTCAGTCTGGGGTGGGCTTGGATCTTAGTTCTATTTAAATTTTAAAATTTTTAGTCATTTTTACATAGTAGTGCCATCTTTTTATGACCTCAGCCTCCACTATGACTTTTTCTGTGGTAAAATAGATATAACATAAAATTGTCCATTTAAGCCATTTTTATGTGTGTGGTCTTCAGTGACATCAAGTTCCTTCACGTTGTTGAGCATCCATCGCCACCGTCCAGCTCCAGAACTTTTTCATCTTTTCAAATTGAAACTCAGTGCCCATGAAACACTAACTCCCCATCCCCTGCCCCTAGCCCCAGGCATGCCTCCACTACCATTTGACTTAGCTTCTTATAGCACCATTCTGACCACAGAGACTTGCTTTCTTCTGTTAAATTTCAGGTCCTAGGGCTGAATTTCTAGACCCACCTCCACTGCCCCCATGGACTACCTCCAATGAGCTCCTAGCATTGCTTGGCTCAGAGTCCTGCTCTGAGAGGCAATCCTGGCCCCATGCTCCTGTTCCAGGGTCCTTCTTTCCCACCTGATCCTGTGCACGTGTTGCCCCTCCCCCTTGCCCTGACTTTCCGCTTCTGTTCCACACTTCTGCTTCGACATCCTCCCTGATGTCCTACGATGCCCCGGCTTTAATCACATGACCTATCCCTCCCGCACTCTGTAGTGTTCTGCCTGGCGGCTCTTACCCTGTTCTCGCCTTCTTTGTGTCTTAGTTTCCTCTCAGACTGGAGGCAATCTCAAGAGCCTCTCACAAAAATCTTCCCTGGGTTCACCTACTCCATCCTAGATCCTCCACACTTACAGGGTGGCCTGGGCTCCAGCAGTATTGGCCTCACTTCAGAGCTTGTTAGAAATGCAGAATCTCAGGCTCCACCCCAGACCTGTGGAGTCAGAATCTGCATTTGGACAGGATCCCCCATGCTCATTGGAAAAGACCCTGATGCTGGCAAAGATCAAAGGCAAGAGGACAAGGGGGCGACAGAGGATGAGATGGTTGGATGGCATCACCGACTCAATGGACGTGAGTTTGAGGAAATTCTGGGAGATAATGAAGGACAGGGAAACCTGGCGTGCTGCAGTCCATGGGGTCACAAAGAGTCGGACAGGACTGCGTGACTGAACAACCCCATGCATAACAAAGTGAGAGAAGCTCCGCTGAAGGACGGATGATACATAGTTATCTTGTAGATGTGCCTGAGTAAAAGCTACTAAAGTAGCACTCCAGACTAGATTCAAACTGTGGATATTTTTGAAGAGGGGGGAAAAGGATATTTGTGTCCTCTGAATTGATGAAACCCCATCAGAATTGCCTGGAAAGCTGGGAACTGACTCTGCGAGGCTGGGAGGACACAGGAGACAGTGTTCTTGAGGGGAAGGCTTGGGACCCTCCCAGGCGTCTGTCTCCAAGTTGCGTAGGACAGAGTTCAAGCTCCCTAAAATTCTCTCGGAGATTGACTGATGGTGTTCACCTCAGAATGGGACCTTGTCCCCAGCCGACATTTGTCCCTAAGGTCCTAGGGAAAGGCAGAGCTCACAGATCTCAAAATAACCTCCTGGTTTCTGTCTCCGCCACCGGTGCTGATTCATATTTTGTAGGAGGGTTGACTGTAGCTGGGAATGGCTGAGGAGCTGGTGTAATTCCCTCCTTCCTCCTCACCCCACAGAGAGGGAGTGCAGAGAAGCACAGAGAGTGGAGACAGGGTGTGGGAGTCAAACCTGTTCTTCACATAGCAATCTCCTCGTCTCACTCTTCACTCCAACTCCAAGAAGTTGAATCCACAGCTGGGAAAACTAGGAACCGGTCTCTCAGTCTGCTTGGCTCACAGCCAGCTTCCCTCTTTTTTGTTCTCTCTCCCGTCGGGAATCAGGGAGAGTAGGTAACATGCTCCCTTGCTCTCCCAGATTTGGGTGTAGAACTGTGATGTCCAGAAGCACACTTGGAGGTAGGAGCATGAAATTCTTTAGACCAGTGCTGAGTGCTTCTTGGTCATCTCCAGAAGAGGATGCCAGGAACTACTGGCCTTGCCTCTTTTTAGATCTTGAATGGGATTATAGAGCAACTAGAGAGCAAAGTGCATGCAAGCTCAGTTGCTCCACTGTGTCCAACTCTTTTCGACCCCCCAAACTGTAGCCCACCAGGAGCCTCTGTCCATGGGATTCTCCAGGCAAGAATACTGGAGTGAGTTGCTGTTTCCTCCTCCAGGGGATCCCACTGACCCAGGGATAGAATCCACGTTTCCTGCCTTGGCAGACAGATCTTTACCACTGAGCTACCTTGGAATCCCAGAGAGCAAAGAAGTTTGAGGTAAACTGGGGAAGAAGAGGTGACCTGCTGAGTGGGAAAATAATATAAACCAGAGGTTTCCCCCAGAGTCATGGAAGGAGATTACTCTGCATCTTTCCCATGTTTTTCTGGGCTCCTGAGTCTCTAAATTTTGCTCTATTGGTGAAGATATGTGTTTCTCGGTTTTTCCCTAGTGGTGATTTTGAGAGCAGAGACCTCCAGACCACAGCCTGAGCAAAAGACCTCATGTGTGTCTCTTGTCATCTCCAAGCATTTATCCCATTGATGGAGGAATGGGTAAAGAATATGTGATATATATACACACAATAGACTATTACTCGGCCTTGTAAAAGAAACAAATAATGCCATTTGTAATGCCATTTGTAGCAACATGGATGGACCTAGAGATTGTCATGCTGATGAAAGAAATCAGACAGAGACAAATATCATATGATAATTGTATATATACGGAATCTAAAAATATGCTACAAATGAACTTATTTACAAAACAGAAATAGAGTCACAGATGTAGAAAACAAATTTATGGTTACTAGAGGGGAAAGTGTGGTATTGGGAGGGATAAATTGGGAGACTGGGTTGACATATACACACTACTGTATCATATGTAAAATAAATAACTGACAAGGACCCACTCTATAGCACAGGGAACTCTTCTCGATACTTTGTAATGACCTATATGGGAAAAGAGTCTAAAAAAGAGTGGATAAATGTATAAGTATAACTGATACACTTTGCTGAATAGCAGTAACTAGCACAATATTATCGATCAACTATAATCTAATAAAATTTTTTTAAACAAAGTATTTCTTAGGCTTCCCTGGTGGCTCAATGGTAAGAGTCCTGTCAACACAGAGGATTCAGGTTCATTCTTTGGTCCAAGAAGATCCCACATGCTGTGGAGCAACTGAGCCCCTGTACCACAACTACTGAACCTGTGCTCTCGAGGCCGGGAGTTGCAACTGCTGAAGCCCAAGTGCCCTAGAGCCCGTGCTTTGAAACAAGAGAAACCACTGCAATGAGAAGCCTGCACACTGCAACTAGACAGTAGCCCCTGATTCCTCCAACTAGAGAAAAGCCAGCAAAGCAAGGAACACCCAGCACAGCCAAAAATAAGTAAATAAATTAAAAAAAAAAAAAGCATTTCTCTTTTGGAACAGTGCCCTTTGATTTCACCATGTGTAATAATCTAATCCTTGAGTGTTATGCATGCCTGGAAGTGGTAGGGTGAGGCACTGGGGACTGATAGTCAGGACCACGAGGCTGGGTGCACCCCAGGCCTTTCAGAACATTGACAGTGCCTATAGATAGTAGATTTCCAGCATTTCGTTATTCAGAATAAATAATAACACTCCTTGTTTCTCTCTTCTCTGTGGAGTGGCATGGGGCTGATCATTTCATCTATTACCAGTGTGTGTGCGAAGTCACTTCAGTTGTGTCCGACTCTTTTCGATGCTCTGGACCATAGCCATTCCATGGGATTCTCCAGGCAAGAATACTGGAGTGGGTTGCTGTGCCCTCCTCCAGTGGATCTTCCCAAAGCAGGGATCAAACCTGGGTCTCCTACATCTACCTGCACTGGTAGGTGGGTTCTTTACCACTAGCACCACCTGGGAAGCCCAGTGTATCTCCCTCTTATATTTTACACCAGCTCTGGGAGCTCAGAACCACTGCTCTGCTCCAACTTTGGGTTCAGTATGTCCGTTTCCTAAACACACTCATTTTCACCATCAAACTGAAGTTTCCCTGCCCACAGGGAATGCCACCTCCTTTCTCTGGATCTCACTTTGTACCAGTGTCAGTATACAGGCTGGCTGATGAGGAGGAAATTTAAGGAAATTCCCCCCTGCTTTTCCACTTTAAAGAGTGTCTCAGATTTTGATTTATGAGAGAAGTAACATGCCTTTTTTTTTTTTTTAAAGAAGCCCTCAACTTCTAGGTCAGGTTATGTTGATTCAGTTGAGCAAAACTTCTGATGCGGCTATAACTTTGAGTCTGTATTCTGTCTCAGCCTTCTTTCTGGAGAGGATTCAATGTTTGGGGCACAGGAAGTGGGGGATATTAGTGGTGACTGGGATGTGGAGAAAATGTGAAATTTTAGCCAGGAGAAGCTATCTGAGAAATCTGTAATGAGTGTGTGTGTTATTTCTTTTCCAACAGGCTGCATAATTTTTATGACCAATTATTCCATTTGTAATGACGCTGAGATAACAGAGATCCCATCTCATGCTCTGTGGCACACGCCAGGCACTCGTGGGAGCTAGAAGATGCCATCGCTTATCCGAGAATTGGATGGCAAAGTCTGGCGACTGAGATTCAGTTCTAGCAGGGGAGAACAGGAGTGCTGAGGAACATGAAGAGTGAACATGACGAGTGTCAGGTACAGGACAGGGAACATGGAGAGGACTGTAGTTTTACAACAAAAGAGATTTATTGGGTATAGATAAAAAAAAAAAAAAAAAAACAAAAAAAAAAAACAAAAACTTGTCTTCCAGCCTGAGAATTTTGTGATCCAACACAGTTTCTGATGATGTTATATTTACACATAACAAATGAACAGATGTCTGGCTGTGGAGACAGTGCCATCCCAAGCCAGAAGGAGCCAGTTTTTGTTTTTTTTTTCCCCCCACAAAGAATTTCAGGGCTCAATTAGAGAGGAGGTTTAGGAAAGACTAGGCCCAGCCTAAGGGGAGGATGCTCTTCTTGGGGCTAGTGGTTCTCCATTGAGTCTGGACAGAGCTGAGGATCTCCTTGACAGATCTGGTAATTGGTCCATTGGGCCTGAAGTTAAGTACATCAAGTTGCTCCCACTGATTGGTCTGGAACATTTACCTGCTCTTGTCTCTATGGTTTTCTCCAGAGCATCTACTTACCCTCTTATCATTTTCTGTTTGTTTTTTCTTGCCCATTAGTTATTAAGGTCGGATACCTGAAGTCAGCAGTTCTGGGTTTGAATCCTGGCTCTGCTGCTTAGCAGTCTTTGCTCTTGTTTTCCCATCTGTAAAACGGGGATAATAAGACCTACTTTTCAGACTTGTAAGGATTAAATAAAAGAATGTTAAGCAAGTGTTTCACAAAAAGTTAGTGAACAGTCTTCTTTAGAATTCCCTGTCTGATCCCTGGTCACTTTTTGGTAGAAAGAATCAGGGAGAGTGTTATCCAAGTAGACAGACACAAGAGGTTGATGTAAGAAGAAAGGAGGGTTAACAAAAGTCAGAGATACCATGGAGACAAAGACACAAAAATAGTTGTAAGTTAGAGGACCAGATAGCAAAAACCAGGCAGAAACAGAGACAAAGTGAAAGACATAAAGATGGGCAAGGGAGAGGGGAACAGTGAAAGGTAAGTGAAAGAAGAAGAGAGATAAAGTCAGATGGAAAGGACAGGAAAGTAGTGAAAGTGAAGTGGCTCAGTCGTGTCCGACTCTTTTCGACCCTGTGGACTGTATCCCATCCACAGGATTCTCCAGGCAAGAATACTGGAGTGGGTTGCCATTTCCTTCTCCAAGAGATCTTCCCAACCCAGGGATCGAACCCCGGCCTCCCGCATTGGAAGCAGATGCTTTAACCTCTGAGCCACCAGGGAAGCCATCAGGGAAAGGACAGGACACAAGTACAAAGGCTGTCGGGGGAGAGAGGTGGAGAATTTACTTGTGGAAGTTGGTGCAAAGTCCCTGGGGTCAGAAATTTCCTGCTTTCTTCCTGCTTCTGGCTACTGTGGGACTTGAATTCCATGTCCTGGTCCCACCTCTCATTCCTCCTTGCAGTCTGGTCATCCCAGTAGCAGCCCAGTCACCCCAGATCTGCTTCTATGCTGAAGCTGGAGCAGCCTTGCCCATGTCTCCTCTCTCTAGTTACCTCATCCAGTACCATCTTAGTTACCCAAGTCCATAGGGATTTTTCATTTCAAACAAAACTGTTTGCTGTGCAAAAGCATCATGGTGTCAGCCAGTCCGTGCAATAACCAGGTGTAGTTTTACAGTCTCTCCCCCCCGACTGTAACAGCACTTTCATATATCTCTGGCTGCGACAGGCAATTTTCTTTCAAAGATTGTTTTTTCTGGAGCCTGTGATTTCTGCTCTCGCCTCCAACCTCTGGGATATTAAAACGGGGTCAGTGGCTCTTGGCAGGCTGACCGATTTGTGGTCATTCCCCAGCTCCTCTGTTTCACCCTCCCTCCGTTGCTGTTTCCAATCTTGGCATCTGTCTGCCGCTGCACCCCATCCAGTTAGAGATGCTAGGGGAAGTGGCTTCTGTGGTCTTCCATACTGAGAAGTTTTATCAGGTGCATCACCTTAAGAGTTGAGGTGGAGTGGGATGGGGGTGAACACCCAGGAGAGGGTTCACCTTCTAAGCCTGACCCTGTACTCCATGCTCCCCACCCCACCCTCATGTCATTCAGGCATGGAGCTGTCTGTTTCTTTCCACAAAAGTATTGTAGCTTATCTCCTAGAATGGAAAACTTTAAAAAAATTGGTGAATAGAATTAAGGCTTAACATTAGGGAATCTTTCTCTGCTAGAAACTAGGGGTAGGAAAATAGTGGAATCTCTTTTTCTGTAAAATTTGGAGACTAGTAGGAATTCCCACTAAGGGCTGGGTTAGGGAGACCTAGCATATACAGAAGGGATATGGAAACCTTTTTATCCTGGCTTCCCTGAAGACAGACTCTGTGATTCTGCCCTTGCTGCCAAAGCGGTCTATTTCATTGTTTGCTCGTATGGTACTTGCAAGCCAGCAAAATCCCTTCCCTATCTCACCATTTTCATGGAAGAAGGAACCCTATATATATGCCTTTGAGATGGCTCATTTTAGGATGTCTCTGTTCCCTTCTTTGGCCCATGACAAAATCCTCCCTGAAGTCTAACTCCTGTTCCTCCTGCTTTGCTCACAGATCGAATCCTCTTGAAAAACAACATGACACAACAAGCTCCCCCTCCTCACTCATACCATCCTTTGTTTTTATTAAATAAAAGTAAGTGGAGCTATAAGATGTGACTGGCTGGGATCCCGGCTTCATAAAACAAAACTAACACCCTCTTTATCAAGGAGCTGAGGCATCCAGAGAAGATTTCTTAGGCCATTTTGCTGTCACGTAAATGGGAATCAATATTCAATAAGCCTTTGATGCACTACGCTAGGGGTTCACTTAATACTGGCTTCCAGTACAGTAAGTGGCGTTGATATAGGAAGGGCTGGTTTGTAAAATAACACTGCAGCCCTCACCTTCTGGATATTGAATCTGCTTCCCTGAGGAGAAAAGAGTCAAGGCTTTGAGTGAGCAGGAGCGTCCTTTAACCAGTCTTGCGGCCTCAGGACAGACTGTCTTATAATCTAGCTTGAAAAAGAGGACGGAGTCTATGCTTTTAAAGCTAACCAGTCTAAGAGATCCTATAGCTTAATAGATCCACATTTCTATTAGGAAGTCTTCCACAGTGCCTGGCCTGATTGCCTTTCCTCCTTTCAATAAATTAGTCAAATTGAAAACCGATTGAAGGATAGAATTGATTCCACCACTAACATATGAGAGTAGACCTTCCAGTGCCCTCCGAGCCTGCAGTGATTAGTAATAATATCTCGTTTCCCTCAGCCCCAGTGTTTGCTGTTGGGAAGGATTGCTGACCAGCTGGCCCCCTGGTGGATGCACGGTAGTTTTGGATTTCTCTGTATACAGTGACTATGAGGATTCGGTAGGCAATAGTTTTTAATATGAACAATTATTTAGTTTTCATTTTAGGACATCTTTGTGACCCTGGGCTTGCTCTCCCTCCGCCCCCAGCTCTAAGCAAGCATGTGCTAGGGAAAAGCAATCTAATGGCGGTTTAAATAACACAGATAAACATGTGTTGTGCAAAAACACTAAATAAAATATTTCAGAGCCACATGGATTTTGGAAAATTTATTAAACATTTTTGGATTGTGTGGGTTATGTTCTCCATTCCCAGTGTTCACAGGGTGTAGGACTTCACTATTTGGGGTGAACATGGAAACTTTTGGAGAGATTTATAGTCTTGGCTGCTCCTTAGCTTACTTAGGGACTTTGACAGTTTAGAGGAAGCTGGGGCTCAGTGGTAAAAGAATCTGCCTGCCAATGCAGGAGAAGCTGGTTCAATCTCTGGGTCGGGAAGATCCCCTGGATGAGGAAATGACAACCCATTTCAGTATCCTTGTCTGGAGAATCCCTTGGACAGAGGAGCCTGGTGGACCTCCAGTCATGGGGTCGAAAATAGTCAGACATGACAGCAACTGAGCAAGCGTGCACAGGGTAGACGATGTTTCCATTCACTACTGTTTGGGAACACACTGAAGGAGGGCATACCTGCTCTCCATGATGACCTGGCTTGTCTCCTAGGGCCATTTTAGACCAGACTGTTAGGAAGTTTCCATTCCGTTGCAGGTAGCTCTAGTGAGTCTAAAGCAGAAGGCTGGCGTTTGGCTTTTCTGCTTGGGCAGGGATAGCAGGAGAGGGCTGTCCTGTGGTGTTTGTTTTCACGGGGCAAGCGCTCCAAGGTTATTGAGCAATGGGTGCAGGTTTTGAAGGAGAGAAATAAATAAACTCGGGCAGGTTTCCTGCCGTCAGGTTCCTCACTTGGTGCAGCCTGGGATTCTTGGGAAGAGACCAGCAAATGAAACCCAGGACTGCTGAGTTTACAGGGGGCTCAGGGGTTTGATACCCTGACTTGGGGCTTGTAGAACCAGTTTCTGGGGTAGCAAAATGAAGAAGGGTAATTGCTATTCTCCTTTTCTGAGTAAGAAAAGATCTTTCAAAGTTGGAGGTGCTGAGGTTAACCTGAGCCCAGGATTTCCTGAGAGCAAGGAAACTGACAGAGTCCCTTTTGTCCTCCTCTCAGGCCTTGTTTTCTGCCACCCTGTGTGGGGTGCCAAGGCTGAGTGTGGTTCTGATGTCTCTCACCTCATCAATTTCCACTGCTGACTGAATGGGATGCCCTGTTTCCCTCTCCTTTTCATGTATATCCCTCTTGAAGCTGCACATTAAAAAAAAAAATAAAGTCAGGAAGCGCTTTTCTTTAGTTAGAAGTGCTGTCTTTGGTTAGACAAGAGCAGTTTTCCCTGCTAAAGCTCCTAACAAGCTCACTTCTACTATTGAAGTCTGCACAGAGGATGAGGCCAGACCAAAAAGATGGGATATGGAACAGAGATTCCAGGGGATGCTGAGCACTCAGATGACTTTCCTAGGGAAAGCCATCACAGGCAAGACTTACAGCTTTCACCCATCTCTGAGATGGTTGGACTTCTCCCAGCAAAGGGATACATGACCAACTGTTGTCTTGAAGAGTCCTTCAGTGCCAGGTGCTAGCCTTTTCTTTTGTTGCTTGCTTTTTACTGGGGATGGATCAGTTATCATGCAGCAGTAGCATCTCAACAGAGGGTATTATCAGTGACCAAGCCGCCCCTCTTTGCCCCTGGTGAAACTCCCAATCTTTTGGTACCTCTGGCAGTCCATTCTTGCCACAACTTGAGTTCTGGCATCAGTGCTCCCCCACGCAACAGCTGATGACATCTCTTGGCCTCCCCCATCCATTCAGCAATGCCTCTCCCCCCAACCCGCCTCCTCTGCCTGCTGTCCCAGCCTGTAACCCTGATCTCATTTCCTCCTACCTCTCACACCATTCTAAGACCTCTTGCCTCAACCTGCGCCTGGGATCCTTTCTCTGGAGCCCCTCTCATTCCATGAACAGCCCTCTCCTCTCTGAACCGGGGTCTGCCATGAACTACTTTCAGGAGGCAAAGGACTCCCCAAAGAAGAGGGTGGCTCTGATCCCTGAGGTTACCCCTAGCTCCTTAGTGGGGCGGATTTCATGCCTGGGTTGTGTGTTGTTTGTCTGTCTCAGACTTTGCAGCCCCCGAGGCAATGGCTCTGTCTTTGCAGGCTCAGGAAAGCCTTGGCAGCCAACAAATAATAAATAATACCCTAGTAACAGCACCTGCAACTTGCTAATGAGAGTCTTTCCCCTGCCTCCCTCACCTCTTGGAGGTTGGGAGTGGGAACCCCTGATTTCTGGGCAAATGGATGCTTTCTCCTTTTTCTTGCTTGGGAGACTTGAGGTTGAAGGGTAGGGGCAGGTCCTTTTTTAGGAGCAAAAGACTACAAAAATGACCTTGAGGCGTATACTAAATAAAAGTGGAGGATGCATGTGTACGTGCTAAGTCACTTCAGTCACGTTGGACTCTGTGCGACCCTATGGACTGTAGCCTGCCAGGTTTTTCTGTCCATAGGATTCTCCAGGCAAGAATACTGAAGGGGGTTCCTATGCCCTCCTCCAGGGGATCTTCCCAACCTAGGGATCAAATCACTGTTGCTTAGTCTCCTGAATTGGCAGATGGTTCTTTACCACTAACACCACTTGGGAAGCCACCAAACAGAGGATACTTCTGATATTTCTCCTGACTGTAGAGTTGTGGAGAGATGGAAACCTTTAGGAACGGGTCTGGGGCTGTTAAACAACAGGTCTGGGGCCCTTTGGACTTGGAGTCTCCTGAGCTTTGGTTTCCAGAGGCAAGCTGGAACTATTAGTTGACTCTTTCTCCTCCCTCAATGTTTTCCTAAGTCATTGGTTCTCCAAGTTTGATACTCAGGAAATGATCTTCCTCCCAGCCCACAGTTTAGGCCACTAAGTATGTCTACTCTCATCTTCTTGTTTTGGAGTATGAAGGTGCACTAAAGGTAGTTTTCTATTTTTATTTTTAATTGCTTTACAATGTATAATTGCTTTACAATGTAGTGTTAGTTTTTGCTGTAGAATAAAGGCCGTTTTCTTTAAGGCACCTATACCTGAAATTCCAACAGTTGCTACTAGATGAATCAGTAGTGATTTGGCTTTGGGTCATCTAAAAAGAGCAAGACAGGCTTGCAATCTTGCCCATTTATGCATTTTCAAATTGTTACCAAAGATGCCATTATTCTAAAGCTTATTTTTAGATTAGATATGACTCTATTCAAAACCACATATGCCATCAGATAAAAGGCCTTTCAACTTTTGTTGTGGTAGTTGTAATAGAAAAAGGGAGTGAGTGAAGGATATGATTTTCTGAGATTGTCTGTCTAATGATCCATCCAAATGGTCCATGGGATTGGTTTGTGGGCTATTTTTCTAAAGGCAGGCTTTGTGGTCTGTGTCAGAAAGAGCCATTCAAAATGATTTTGGATTCACTTCAGTATACTGATCTCTGTGGACTAGGGAGGCAGGTGGGGATGTTTTCATTTACCTGATCCGTGTAACTCCTGGCATGGTCTGATGGAGGCTCTCAAGTGAGACAGGATAGCAGAATAGGTGGTAAACAGAACTCACATTCTGACCTACACATAATAAGTATAGAGTTCAGTGGATGACAACTCCTCCTTCTCACTCTGAATTCAGTCTTTGTGCAGAGGCCACTTCTGTAGAAAAATAGATTTTGCCTCTTTTGATATCAGGGCAATGAAGACTAGCCTATCTCTGCTTTGCTACCCAGGGTCATGCCCAGAACCAGTCTCTTGATTCAGGGGCTGTTTCCGTGAAGAGAAAAGGTGTCTCTCGTTTCTGCTTTTCTCTTTCAAAACTCCCCTTGCCCATTAGCACTTCCCTGTGACTCCCACCAGTTCTTGGGGTGTAAACAGTCCTGTCTGGTATTTGGGGTAGTTGAGCTCTGTGCTGGATTCATTCTACATGACCTGGCTTGTAGAGGGCTGGGGGAGGAGCTAGTCTTCTTTTCATTCCTCTGGAGTTGAGACTCAGACCTGGGCCAAGGAGAATCACTTTCCCACGTGTAGGAAGGTGGTGGGCCCCCTCCTCTGCATCATTTGGCATCCCAGGTTCTCTGAGTCACCCCCTGACCCTGACCGTCTGTAGCAAGGCTCAGACCCGTCAGGCCAACCTCATCCAAGAGGGCTTAATGAGCACCTGGCGGCTAGGAGCTTTGAGATCTTTCAGATGAAAAGGGCTGCCTGTGGTTCGGGGGTTATTATTGTCAGGGTGGCGGCGGCAGCAATTACTCCGGATGATCAGGGTACCCAGCTCCCTTTGTCCCTCCAGGGAGTGCCAGGCCCTCGGAGGAATGGCAAGCTGCCTTGCTTTATCTGCCTTGGATTCTGATGGGTATCAGCACGGTTCCTTTTTACCATCTGCCATCTTCCCTCTGGAGCTGGGCAGGTAGCCTTGGACGAGCTCAGTAAACTAGGAAATGCTCCTTCTCTAGGGGGTGCAGCCGCTCGGAAGTGCACAGAGAGACAGAAACCAGATTCGTTTCTAGCTCCTGTGTCTCAAGAGGATCTGGATGTGGAGGAGCACTCAGACTTTAGGAATGGAGGCTAACCACCTGGTCTGACCTTCATCTCTAAGACTGAAATGGGGAGGCGAGTGGTTGGTCCAAGAGAGCTTAGACGACCAACTCTGTATGTAGGCAGGAGAAGAAAAGGAAATGGGTTCTGTTTACGGCTGCCCAGGAGTGATGTTAGGTTTATAGGAGAAAGAGGAAAGATGTCACACCAGGGAAGTGGCAGAGGCACCTTCTGTGATGGTTTTTAAATGAAGAGAATTTTCATCTCTGACTTAAGTGGTTGAGGTGGAGGAGCATTCCAGAGACAGAAGGATACTGAGGACAACCTTAAGGAATGTGTACTCTTAGTCAATAAATACACAGCTCTACTTTTCTGCCTGTGAGGGGTAGGGTTGATGTTCCGGGCTTTGGTCAGTAAAAATGTTGGATGATGGCAGAGTGTTTTGGGGGGTAACTCAAATGGAGTTTCATTGGAAAAGATCCTGATACTGAGAAAGATTGAAGGCAGGAGGAGAAGGGGAAGACAGAGGATGAGATGGTTGGATGGCATCACCGACTCAGTGGACATGAGTTTGAGCAAGCTCCTGGAGTTGGTGATGAACAGGGAAACCTGGCACGCTGCAGTCCATGGGGTCACAAAGAGTCGGACACGGCTGAGCAACTGAACTGAGCTGAACAAATGGAGTTGCTGCTCAACTGCATCCACCTGGAATGGGTGGGTGGGAAAGGGGGCACCACTGTCAGAGGGAGCCAGTCCTTATTTCCCATCTTGCCCTAGGCATCTGCACCTTTACTCCTAGGACGAAGAGTATTCCTTTTCCATTTTCACAAACCAAACCATCTTCCTTAGGAAGAAAGAAGAGTCACAGGTTTTGCTTGAAAAGTCATTCTGTCCCATCTACCCAGGAAGTTCTCTTTACCATTTGAAATATTTTCGGACTCAGGCAGGAGGATGGTTTTTCGTGTTTAAAAGCCTGAAATGAAGATTTCACACCCTCTACCATCTTAAACGTCTTACTTTTACCACAGATTGACCTCTTTCCCTTGCTTTTAAAGCCACAAATTGTGAAGAGTGCTGTCTTCTTCACTCACTCCTACACTGAATCAGTTATTGCCTCCTAGTGATAGACCCCCTGGAGTTTGGCCTATATTTCCACATTGTTTGCTGCCAAAAGGGTCTATTGTTTGAATAATATATTTTACCCACTCTGAACCAAGCGATAGTCATTACAGACTCTAGAAAAGTGTTCTTTAAAAGTCACAAGAGAGACTTCCCTGGTAGCTCAGGCTGTAAAGCTTTCCACCTGCAGTGCAGGAGATCTCAGTTTGATCCCTGGCTCAGGAAGATCTCCTGGAGAAGGGAATGGTATTCTTGGGAAAAAAAAAAAAGTCACAAGATTTTGAAAAATGTTTATCACTAAGAAAGTTGTGATTAATATGTAGAAGAGAAAGATCAAGACTGAAGAGTGATGATAGAGGAAGCAGATGGGGAGAGAAGGTGCTGACCAGTGATTTAAAGTATTGAAAGCAGGTCTTCCCTGGTGGTCCAGTGGCTAAGACTCTGTGCTGCCAATGTAGGGTCCGGGGTCAGGGAACTAGATCCTATGTGTCCCAACTAAGAGTTCACATGTCACAGCTAAAGATCCCGTGTGCCACAGCTAAGACCCAGCACAGCCAAATAAATAAATAAACACTTTATTTTAAAAAAATAAAGTATTGAAAGAGCACACACACACTTACAAAGAGGAAAATAGTGGCCTTCATGAAGACAGAGCAGAAACAACTGGGACTTTCAACATCAGAGATTAAGGTTAGACTTAAAGGAAGCCCTGCGGTACTGGGAAGTTGAATGAAGGTATTTCTGAGAAAGACTGTGGAATCTGCTGTTTTTAGAAATCCCAAGCAAAGAGATATCAGAAGTGGGCAGGGGCAGGGGGCAGCTAGCGCAGACAAAATGTCGAAAAGAACCCCTTGCCACCACCCTCCTGAGCTGTTTTCAGCCCTCCCTTATCAGATGAGACTGTCCAGTCCCGCTTCTGAAACAGATTTGATGACTCAACAGTGACCAATTAGGCGTTACCACATCCATCTCTACAGCTATCTAGCCATCTTTATGGAGAACAGGATCTTAAATCTCTGCTCATTGGGACAGCCAGAGGCTTTGCCTAAACGGTGGAAGGAGCTGTAGACATTTTTCATAATTATAATGACTTTTTACAGGGAGAGCCATAACTCCTGCTCCATAACTCCAGTGTGAGAGAAGAGCCCGTCACAGACTCTGTGATGCGGGGAATGGAGCCATCTGATGGCTGTCTTCCTTGGGTGGTCTGTGCTTTCCTACCATGAACAATTTTGGGGAGCAAAATGCACAAAGGAGGATAAGATGCTTTCTATTCTGGGTACCCTTCTAAAAAGATGAGACAGATTGCAGTCTCCAGGGGTAGACAGTGAATGACCAAAGGTCAGGAAATGAATGAGTAATATGTAGTGCAGCCAAGATCCAAGTTGCTGTGGATGGAGAAGGGCATTTGGGGAGTCATTAGCTATGGAAGGCTTCTTGGAAGAGACAAACATGGAGCTGAGAAGGAGGAGATTATTCTTAGAGGAAATGGCCCCTTGGGCAGAGGTGGGTTAGTGGGAGATGTCACACAACTTGGAAGTATAGATTCCATTATGGATCATCTAGAGTCTGGTCATCCAGTTTTCCAGTTGATTAATTAGCTCACATTCTCATCAATCTCTCCTAGTGTTCACCTACAGCATACCTATAACTTTCAGAAGAATTCATGAGACCCTTTCATTGGCTTCCCTGGTGGCTCAGATGGTAAAGAACCTGCCTACAATGCAAGAGACCTGGGTTTGATCCCTGGGTCAGAAAGATTCCCTAGAGAAGGGAACGGCTACCCACTCCAGTATTCCTGCCTGGAGAATCTCATGGACAGAGGAGCCTCATGGGCTATAGTCCATGGGATCTCAAAGAGTCTGACACAGCTGAGCAACTAACACTTTTGAATCAGGCCTATTTTATTCTTTTCTTTTTTTAAAAAAAGCTTTTTATTTTGTATTGGAGTATAGCCAAGTAATAAGCAATGTGATAACTTCAGGTGAATAGCAAAAGGACTCAGCCATATATATCAGGCCTATTTTTCCTATTTCACTACCACTTACCTTGGGCTTCCTTGTTCATAACTTTGGGGCAGTTTTTTAACATTTTGGGTCTGGCCTTGATTTCCCTCAAACTATTAGATGGTCTTTTCCTCATCCTTCCAGCAGTCTGTGCTTTCTTCCCTACACCTAAGAAGCTCTCCTGGGCCAATAAGAGGAAAGTTTCTCAAAACTTGAATGATTAGCCACCTCTTCCCATTTCTCAAGCTAAGTACCCCCAGAACCTTCCTTTGCCTAATGCCTTTCTTTGGATAATTGTACAGCACTGATGGTCTTCATCTTTCTTATGTTCACCCTCATTGATGTGTTTTAGTCTGTGTATCCTTGACAACAGAGCTGTGTTTGCATTTTTTTACTCCATTCCATACTCCTCATAGTGCAATTGAGAGACTGAATTAATACTATTCCAAAATACTAGAGGTGGACAGTTACCTATTTGAACTGTATAGACAACTTTTGTTTTTATGAAGCATGTTTAGATAATTAAAATAGCCATATGATTGCCTCCACAAGCCTCTCCTTTGGCCAAGTAAGCACAACATCATAGAGGTTGATCTTTAATAAACTCCTAAAAGATTCTTTCTTCTGTTATAACATGGAAAATATAAACTACTGTGTTTCTTTGATTAATTCAACAAATTGCCTTACTTGTATTAGCTACTACTCTGAACAAGGGGTACAAAATGAATAAGGCAAGGTGTCCACATTTTAAGTACTTTCAGGTGAGTGAGAAGATAGACAAGTAGAGCATTTACAATACAGCGTGATCAGAACTGTGATGAAGATGCTTATCAGGTACCAGGATGAGGGTTTAGACATTTAACTTAGGAGCAAAGAGGTGTCATTTACTGGCCCTGTAGACAGAAGGAGGTAAGTATTTATGGTAGCAGAAGACTAAGGCTAGATACTAGCCTGTCTTTTTCAATCAGATAATGATTTCTTCATCTATACACTCAGGCTTGAACAAGGAAGGATCAACTATGTGGTAGTCACTATGCTAGGTCTTATTTAAAGGTGTGCTGTGTACTTAGTCACTCAGTCGTGTCTGACTCTTTGCAACCCCATGGACTGTAGCCTGCCAGGCTCCTCTGTCCATGGGGATTCTCCAGGAAAGAATACTGGAGTGGGTTGCCATGCCCTCATCCAGGGGATCTTCCCAACCCAGGGACTGAACCCAGGTCTCCCTCATTGCAGGTGGATTATTTACCATCTGAGCCACCAGGGAATATCTATTTAAAGATAAATAAAATTAAATCCCCGCCATCAAGGAGCTTGCAGTCTAGAGCGGTGGACAGAAAAAGAAACATCTAAAATACAATGTGATGGGACTTCCCTGGTAATACAGTGGTTAAGAATCCAGCTTTCAATGCAGGGGACTTGGGTTTAATCCTTGGTGGGGGAACTAAGATTCCATATGCCTCGGGGTAGCTAAGCGCATGATCCATGACTACTGAGCCCGAGCACCCTGCAGCCTGTGATCCATCCACAAGAGAAGCCCGCATGCTGCAAAAACAGAGGCCTATGCACCACAAGAAGGAGCCCGCATGCCTCGAGGAAGACAAAGCACGGCCAAAAAACAAAACAAAAAAAAACCACGTGATAAGGCCCGAGGTAGGAGCAAGGGAAAGCTGACACTTCCTCGTGGAAACCAGTGGAAATATTCTGCTGCTTGGAATGCTTAGAAGAGGAAAAAGGAGGGCAATTTCAATGACTTACCCTTCTACTCCTTTCAAGTCTGTGAGTAGGTTGTTTCAAATTCCACTGAGCAGTTTATTTATCATCCGGAATCTCAGTCGTTGAAGGATCCGGAATATATCAAACTTCCCAGGTCTCCATCTGGGCACCCTTCTTAGTTCAGGAAGCAATTAGTCTGAGAAAGACAGAAGAGAGAGTGTAGGAGCAGAATATATATCCTTTTAAAATAATTTAGTAACAACCCTAGGTAAGTGACCAATAATTTATAGAGTCTATTCTCTTTATAGAGATATTTCCTTGCTGCTCAACCATTGAGCTTGCCGGGTTTAGAGGATTAATCTTTGATGTAGTAAATATGCTCAAGCTGTAATTCAGTAGCAGGGATAAAGGGAACTTAGACTTGTCTTGTAAGGAAAAAATATTAAATGGATTTGTCCAGGAGCCGCCATTGTGGTCCTCATTGTCTCTTGTACCTTAGCACCCTGCAGTTTCAGAACTGCAAGGGACCCTCTGATCCAATGTCTTTATTTTACAGATGAGCAGACTAAGACGTATGGTACTATAGACGGTCACAGATTTAGGACTGGAACCATGTCTCTTGACTCCTACTTCAAGACATTTAATACTATACTTCCCCATGCCTGTCACAAACTCTACATTGACTTGCAAGGATCCCATATCAACTTCCTTTCACTCAGTTCTTTCCTGTCCCTCCCTCTTGTCTATTAGTGAAACCAAGCTGCTTCCTGGCTTCCTGTCCGTACTACACATTTTCTGGCTTCTGAAATGTCCCTTAAACCACATCCATCCCCAGGCTCAGTCATCTCCGACTTTTCTCTTCCCTCTGTTCCCTTCTTCCTGTCTAACCCAACTTCATAGCTCCTCTTCCAGGAAGCCTTCCTGAAGTACCTCTTTTGTCTTTGAATACTTCTTGGGTCTCTATCTTTTCATCCCAGTTGTTGGCTTGAACTTGTGGCTTTGTTGCTTAATAAGCATTCTCAAGTCAGCTTCTAGAAATTTAAGTTTTATCAGTTTACTTAGATTGGGCTTCCCTGATGACTCAGACCATAAAGAATCTACCCTCAATGCAAGAGACCCAGGTTCAACCCCTGGGTTGATCCCCTGGAGAAGGAATAGCTATCCACTCCAGTATTCTTGGAGAATGCCATGGACAGAGGAGTTTGGAGGGCTATAGTCCATGGGGTCGCAAAGAGTCAGACATGACTGAGCAGCTAACACTTTACTTTCCATTTACTTAGATTAGGAACTTCCCAATAAAAAGGCCTGGAACACATAGCGGGAATTTTATATTGTTGCCTGACTAGCAGGGATTGGATAGGCTGAGAAAGTTAAAATTCTTACTGTAATCAGGAAAAGGAAAGAAGAAAAGAAGACTGACTTAGAGATAGGTGGGCATGGTGATCTTGCTTTGAGGGTGGGATGTATTTGAAATGGTTTCTTAAGGTGGTTCTCAGTCCTGGGATTCTGGAAGCATGTGAACCTACTTGGATGTACTATAGCCTTAAGCTGACACTGTCACCAATTTTGTGGCCTGTGTTAAATGAGACACCCTGCAGATAGCAGGTGGAAGATTGACATATCCACTGCATGTTGTGAAGAAAAGAAAATAGCTGGTGAAAGGACTTTCTTCTGTGGCATGCATTGTTAGGCGGAGCACCTGGCTGCCCAGCAGATGACCTCAGTTGCCGCCTGGAGGTCTCTACCCCAGGGAAGGGAGGCCCTGAGAGCCATTTTGACCCAAGTTCAAATTCCCTAGAACAAACAAGCTGATCTCTTGCTCCAAGGCCCAGTCAAAGAGGCTCCAGTGTGTTTATTGACTCTTGCATGTCCCTGCCCTGGAAAACAAACAGCTCAACCTGACTCATTCCCTCCACCAGCCATATTCAGTTCATTGCTGGGGTTTGCCAGGAAAAATCCCTCAGACCCTATGGAAATAAGGGAGCCAATGGTTGTGGGTATCTAGATATAGATTCCTACTCCTCTTTCCCATAGAACATTAATCTTCCCTGGAGATGCAGAAGACAAGCAGTACCCTCAAATTCACTTGGCATGAGCTCTCTCCATGACTTGAAGTAAATCAGCTTGCTTCACTGGTTTATCCACTCAACAGATATTTACTGAATGCCTACTGTGTGTGAGCTGTGGCCTCTCATGAAGGGGGTGTGCTGACTTCTGCTCTAGAGAATGCTGCTACTTTCACCTTTTAACTGAATAATTTGAAACCCCCCTATTATAACATCTTGTAGTAGTAATAATAACACCTTTTCCCTCCTTTTCCACCATTGGAAGAACTTGGTTTCTGAACCCTATCCATCTCCCTTCATTAAGTTTCTGATTGATCATTTCCACCTCTTGTATTATTCTTCTGCTGATGCAGAAAACTCGGCCTCTGTGCACTGGTGCCAAACTGAATCTTGCAGACAGAGTTTCAGGTGAAGTAGAAAAGTACAGCATTATCACTTTGCCAGGCAAAGGGGGACACATCAGACTCCCTGCCCTCAAAAACTGTGTCCCACCAGGGGGATTTAGTGACGAGTTTTACAGCAATGGTTCAAGAGTGGGGTTGCTGATAAGATTAGGGTGTGTGCAATGCCTGCACTCCTTTAATCTGGTCTTAGGTAATCTCTTGGTGAATTTCTCTGGCCCCTTTAATCTGGCCTCAGATGGTCTTCTCTGAAAAGAAGAATGCTGACATCTTCCATTTGTTGGGGGATTTAGTTCTATAATGAATTTAAAGATATTGTTATGTGTATCCCTTGGGGCAGAACCAGGACCCTGCTGCAGGACTGGATATTGTTTCTCGGCTCCGCCTCCCTTGTCTCTGCATCTCCCTTACTTCCTGGATGAGCAACTCTTTGGATATACCCTTTGGGACTCAGGTAAGGATGAATACTGAAGTCTATTCCCCACAAACAAGGTATGGGGGACACAGAAGGGCTTCCATGCCCAAGAGCCAAACAAAGTCCTGCTTCGTTTCACCACCTTGCTTTTCATCGAACCCTGCTTCACTTTGTCCTCCATAGAGAAGAAGGCAGTCTTACATTCATATTTGTGATCAGTTCTCTCTTTTCCAGAAGGAATTCAACTCAGATCCTCTTCATTGTTGTATTTAGACAAGTGCTGTGTTTCCTAAACTGTGTAATTGTCAAAACAGTCCCATGTGATGTTAATAACAATTTCTTTAAAAAGTATTACATGAATAGGTCAGTTTAGGAAACACTGGGCAAAATTCTTAAACTGCAGGACATCTTCTCAGAACCTTTAACATATTGATATGCATTATGAATCTCTAACAGGGGACACCATATGCAATATTATTTAGACCATAGCACCCTTTTCAGAGAAAAACTTGGTGTCAGTTTTGGGGACATTAGTGTTTCATCAACTTCAGTTTTGAGAAAGCTGATGTAGTGGAAGGAATACTGAACCAAGAGATAGGAACCTGCACTTTTCTTTCTAGGTGACTCTGGGCAAGTCACTTCCCCTCTTTGGACCTTCATTCCTTTACTAGAAAAATGAGGGATCTGAATTAAATGATCCTTCAATCCTCTCTTGGCTCTGATGTTATAGAATTTTTACCATTACACTGAGAATCCCTAAGATGGGCACTACACTTCTTTAGAACTCTGTGTATCTTCCTAAAACATCTAAGACAGAGTCTATCTAAAGATAGAAGGGGATAGAAGGAAAATACCCAAGTGTTGGCCACTGTACAAAGGCATCCACACGGAGGCCCAATCTCCTAAGAATCAGAAACTTTGAATCTAAGATACATATCCTGACATAAAGGATATCTGGATAACAGAATAAGATATTAAACCAATATGTGACTTAAGAGAGCTGAAAAAATGCATTTTAGACATTATGGAAAGGAAAGCCGTTTATGGAAAGAAAACATGATTGTTCCATAAGCAGCTGAATGTCTTAAGGGAAAGTTCTGAGAAGGCTCCTTGGAAGAGAGGAGCACTGACATCAAGCGAGGAAAGAGAATATTCTCTGCTGATGGGGTGGGTGTGGAGAGCAGGTATCCATGGTTTATGGGGCAACCTACTTGACTGAAAATTCAAGGTGAATAGAAAAATGCTCACCTGGGAAGTGTGATAGGGTGGATTTGGTGCTGAGAGTCAATGAGGGTGAAGAAGAGGTTATCTGAAGTACCTGGAAAAGTAGGCCAACACACATTTCTCCAGGGAGGTTGAAATGCCAGGGTGCTTGAACACACACATATGTGGATGGCTTGGAGACAGACAGATTCCCTGGTGGGTGGCCCAAATGTTTTGCCTTTTCTTGCATTGGGTGTGATGAGCTTGAGCCCTAAATTAAGTGTGTGCCTCTGGGCACCATCACTTAGAGAAGATAAGAGTGATGAGGAAAGACGTGTATCTTCATAGCTGTTTCTGTTTGACTTATATTCTGTTTGTGTGTATGAGTGTTCTGTATGCACCTGTCTATGTGTATGAATGTGTGTTTACATGAGTAAGTGTGCACTTGCACATATTTGTGGAAATGTGGCCATGTTTTATGTGTATATATGAGTTTGAAAAGTGATCATATGTCTATCTATGGCTGTGTCTATTGTAAAAGGATGAGGTTCAATTTTTTATGTGTGTGTGTGTAAAATGGTGTATACATGACATGTGTATTTAGAGAGTGATCTGTTCTACATATACAAGGCATGAGGTCACATATATATTTTATATATGAACATTTATTCATATTTCTGTCTGTATCTTAGGCTATATCTATTCAAGTCACTTATTTTTACATTTCTTTGTCTTTGGGGTGAGTTTGTTTCAGTAATTCATTAAGTATTCACTGAGAGCCTGCTATGTACAATGTACATGTCTATGTATGTATATGTGGTGTGTCTCCTTTTCTAGGTATGTATGGAAACTGTACATGTGCTTAGGTATATGCCATTTTTTAATATTTATTTATTTTTATTTATTCATTTGACTGTGCCAGGTCTTAGTTGTGGTACTTGGGTTCTTTAGTCACAGCATGTGGGATCTAGCTCGCTGACCAGGGATCAGACCTGGGCACCCTGTATTGGGAGTTTGAGGTCTTAGCCACTGGACCATTAGGGAAGTGCCAGTATATGTTACATTTTTGAAATGTCTATGTGTATCCTAATTTTCTCGTCTATCTAGTTTTTACATTTTGCATTACAGATTACTGTAAGTTCCCCCAAATCTTTTCAGAAAAAAGGCAGGAGATAACAAACTTGATGTAGTATAAGCATCTCACATGGGCAGGTGCACATGGAATGACATTATGCCTTGTTTGTTATCCACCTTCAGGCTCCTCTTGGGGCTCTGTGTTCTAGGCACTTCTTGCTCCTATGGAGCTTGGAAAACTACCTAAAACACTTATTTACCTCTATAAATAAATAGACTGTCTTCCCTTCCAGGTCCATCCAACCAGGAAGAAAAAAAGGGAGATTGTCAAAAACAGGTATTAAGTTCTAGCTGTTTGAGAAGGGTTTTTTTCTTTTCTTTGTCTTTCTCCCCAGCCTCATCTTTTCTATCCTTCAACCAGTTCTCCTAATCCCTAGAAAGAGAGGCACAAGATTTTCCTTTCCCCCAAGAAACCAGAGACAGCAAAAGAGATTTTGCTCCAAGGGAATCTGCTCCCATTTTATGGGCTTTGTCAATAATGTTCCTTCATTAAGATAGCATCTCACTAGAATGAAAGAGGCCTTTGCTGTTCGTGAAAAGAGTTGTTTTCTCTTGGGGGTGTGTGAGGGGGGGTATTAAATAAACCTGTTTTTTAAAAAAGTACCTCTGCAGCAAGGAAATATGTTATTATTGTAATTGTCTGATGCTAATTATACTTATTACTATAATAACCATTTTGTTGTAACAAATGATGTAATCCTCTTTATTTCTGTCACTGCCAGAGGCGAGTGGTGTGTCTACAGCAAGAGGGGATTGGGGAGTGTTCTTGATGGGGAGTTCCAATTCATCCAGTGACATGTGAGGCAGCTTGGGCTGGGGAATGGCTCAGAGGCTGGGGGATAGAGGCAGGAGCTATCTAGATTGTTTTACTCCCCAACTCTTTTCTGGGACTTCCCACTCTAGGTCCTTTCTTATAAGTATTTAATTATTCAGTCAGACTTTCATTTATTCATTGAACTAACATTCATGTAGTACCTGCTATGTTTCTTGTGTTAGAGTTGGCCCTAGTGACATAAAGTAAATATACAGGATATTTACTGCTGAGAAGCTCACAGTCTAGTGGTAGAGAAAAGCAGGCAAAGACTATTTTCAATGTACTAGGATAAGTGAACTATAGGGAGGTATATTTAAAGTACTATGTGTATAGGAACTTAAAAAACTGAGGTTTCTGGAGGAATGCTAAGAGTTTGCAGCACAGAAAAGGGAGTTGGTCATTCCAGGGATAGGGAATATGAAAGCACAATGGAGCTTTTTTGCTTTGTAATATTAATATCAATAATAGTAGCAGTTAATATTACTTCATATCATGCATGGTACATACACACTTAATCTTTACAACAATGTTATGAGGTAGGACTGTTGTGAAGATGAAGTGACTCAAAAGATGGAAAGTGCTTAGAATAGTACTTAATACAGGATAATATTAGCTGTTTTTTAAAATTACTGTCTCATTATTGGTATTCCTGTTTAACGGATGCAAAATCCAAGGCTTAGATAGAGTATCTCGCCCAATTTCACATATACCGTGGGCAATAAAGCCTGGATTTGAAACCCAGTTCTGAAAAGAGCCCCAGTCTTTAACCACTCTTGTAATTAAGGTGTAGGGTGCACGCTGCACTAGGTAGAGGTAATAATTTGTAAGGAAACTGCCAAATAGTTTGGGGCTAAAATGTGAATGACCTTGTGTACCATTCGGGATTTCCAAACAGAGGAGTAACAAGATCAGATCCATGATTTAGAAAGACAATTCCAGAAGCAGTTTCAAGAGCAATCCTAGCTTCTGATCCCTACCAAGAGACCAGGCGTCTCCAAACAAAATCAAGAAATACAGCCAAGGCTTTCAGAACTTCGTTAAGAACATCCCGACTCCTGCTACCAAACTATGAAGTTTGCCTTTGCTCCTGCCTGACAAACATCCACTTTGGGGGTGCTTACTCTAGGAGGAAGTCCTTAAAAGTGGTGATCAAAATAACAGTGATAACAATAATTTAAATGGGAAAAGAACTTGAAAAAAAAATAGGTACGTGTATAACTGAATCCCTTTGCTGCACACTTGAAGCGGGTACAACATTGTCAATGGCCTCTACTACCATGTAAAATAAAAATAAGAAAAACGATGATTACAAGAAAAAGGAAAGAAAGACAATTCCAGAAAACTGGGACAATGTGGACAACTGGCTTCTGAGCAGGCTAGTCCTTACTCTCAGTGTATTCCGCTCAGCAGTTGATACAGCCATGTGAGCTGCATGACTGCTTCAGGTGACAGTAGGATGTGGGATATGGAAGAAAGAAGAGTGATGGAGACTCTAGGTTGATAAGATCTGGGTAGAGAGTCAAGCCAAATTTCCAAGGCCTCATAATTGGGCTGTCTAAACAGGCTGCAGTATATAGCATCCATAGGCCTTCACTTCTTGTGAGTGTTTAATAGAAATTCTGAATTTCCCTAATTTAGGGGCTGGAGCCTTGTCTGTCTTGTTTACCACTCTGTAGGCATGGCATTGTATCTACTGACAAATCCATCATATGAATGAATGAATATGAATGAATCCATCATTCACTCTTCTGGGTGCTCTGGGTACCCCCAACTTGGCCTTATGCTGTCTCCCTTGAATTTTTTTGTTGTTATTAATCAAAAAAGTTATTCCTCCTGTTATCAGTGTCCTTATCTACACCCCATCACACACACACACAGAAATGTATTCCTCTACTTTCTCTTATCCTGTCCCCGTAAGTTCAGCCAGTTCCCCTTAATGGAGTTTGAGGAGTGCTTCAGAGAGAAGAGTAATAATGGCTGACATTGACTGCATGCTTACCAGGTGTCGGGTGCAATTCTAAGCACTTTTCATGTGTTAACTGAGGTCTCACAACAACTTTGAGGAGATACTATTATTATCCCAGCTTTGCAGATGAGGAAATGGAGCTGTGAAGAAGTTAGCTAACTTGCCCATGGTCACACAGCTATTAAGTAGCAGAACCTCATCCGATACACCAGTGCCTCTCAAACTTTAATAAACATGCGGACCACCTTGGGCCTTGTTAAAATGCTCATTCTGATTTGGTGAATCTGTGATGGAGCCCAAAGTTCTGCAGTTTAATAAGCTCCCAAGTGATGCTGATGCTGTTGGTCCCTGGATCACAGGGTGAGGAATAAGGCTCTACACGTTGTTTACTGTGTTTCCATATCAACCATTTTCTGACTCATGTTGTCACCAGCTGTCAGAGTTATTTCCTGAATAGTGCTCAGTCACCTCAGTTGTGTCTGACTCTGTGCAACCCTAACCCTGCCAGGCTCCTTTCTCTATGGAATTTCCCAGGCAAGAATATAGGAATGGGTTCCATGCCCTCCTCCAGGGGATCTCCCCAACCCAGGGATTGAACCTGTGGCATCTCCTGCATCTTCAGCATCGTGGGTGGATTCTTTACCACTGAGTCACCTAAGAAGCCCCTGAATAGATAAGACATTTGTCTAAAACAGTTCTGTGAGTCATACAATTCAGCTTCTTCCTGGAAGAAAAAAGGGAGCTGACACCTGGCCAATTGTATTGACACATCTTGGTGATGCTTGTGCAAAGAAATGACCTTAAGTGATGAGAGGGTAGCTTTAGACTTCCTGGGTGCAAATCATGCTTACTGTAGGCTCTCGGTATGTCTACTGATTGATGATGCACTGGTGGAGACATCTGCAGCTCATTCCATTGCAGTCACAAGTTGAGTTAGACTGAGATATTTAGTATGAAAGTGACCCAGTCTTGCTATATTCTCTCAGTTAGCTGTGTCTCCTGAAATGCCCAAGCTCAGATGTCTGGAATTCTTCCTTGTTAGCCACTTCCAAATGCATGATTTAATAAGAGAAGGCAGAAAGATATGGGAGAAGAGTAGGTTGACAAGTTTATTAACATTTATTGATGCCCTTATATTAAAATACAATGACTTTTGCCCTAACAGCCCCAGGCCTCAGATTAGCTACAGGAATAGGGTTGTCAAGTCTCTCATTCAATCTTTTCCTAATCAAGGCTAATTTCTCCTTTATTTCCCAGCAAGGTGTACTTATGAGACATACTTCCTAAGAAATTCTGAAAGCAAAGACACATTTTTGGAAGGTAAAAAAAAATGCTACATTAAGAAGTCCAGAAGAAATTATTTAATTTTTCTGCTGACTTGGTGAGAGCCATGTTACAGCTCTCCTGCCTGAGCCGAGATAACTGGGAGTTGACTCTAGCCATTTAGGTGGCAAGCTGGACCCCTTATAAATATAAAGTTCTCTGATTTCATTCCAATCTGCCTTGGAGTCCTCTGAAGTGCCACTGAAACAGTTAAGACACCCACCGGCAATGAAAACCAGATAGGTCTTCTCTTGGGAAAATCTTGGGCAGTTCAACTCTTGGACTCCCAGTGGGGGAAGCCGAGATCTTAGTGTTGAGGGATTTCTGTCATTCTCACCACTCCTTCCTGTCCCCATGGCTCTTGTTATAGTCCAGAAGAACATCTACTGACCGAGTGTTCAGCTTTCAGATCCTTCTTCAACTTTTCCTATTTAAACAAAAATTTTAAACTAGGTTATTAATTCTTTCAACAAACATTTTGAAGTGCCCATTATCAATAACATATTGGGCTAGTGGCTATGGAATATAAAAAATGAGTGAGAGATAACCATTATTCTCACAAAGAGCCTAGTAGAGTAATAAGCTGTGAAATGGAGGGTGTATCATCAAGGAGGAGTCACTAAAGTTCAAAGAAATGAGAACAAATAAAAAAGTGCATGAGAGGAATTTTTTAAGCTGTGAATGCTCTACACATGTAAGTTTTTAACTTCTGAAAACAAGGAAAAGAGAATAAAGTTTGGAGTTCTGATCCTAGATCAGGGGTTGGCAGACTGTGACCCTAAGTCTGTACAACTCTCACGCTAAGAAATTTTTTTTTTTTGAAATTTTTTTTCAAACATTTTTTAAGGGTTGTATTGTAAAAAAGCACCAAAGAATATACAACAAAGACCATATGCAGCTTGCAAAGCCTGAAATATCTGCTGTTTGGTCCTTTACAGAAAAAGTTTGCCATCTCCTTATCTAGACCAAATTTCACCATAACTGTGTGGCCATGGATGAGCATGGTGAGGAGTTGGATCTTATCCTATAAGTAATTGGGAGTTATTCGTTAATTGAAAAAGATGGCTAGATTTGGTGGCAGTAGGGGGATGAATAGAGTGGGCGGCTTCCCAGGTAGCACTAGTGATGAAAACTCACCTACCAATGTAGGAGACCTAAGAGACATGGGTTCCATCTTTGGGTTGGGAAGATTCCCTGGAGAGGGAAATGGCAACCCACTTCAGTCTTCTTGCCTGGAGAATGCCATGAAACAGTCCATGGGCTCTCAAGAGTTGGACATGACTGAGTGACTAAGCTCACATAGAAAGTAGAAATTCTAGGAGGCAATTTAAAATCCAAACCTAGCATCTGGAAAGCCAATGAGAGATGTAAATTTGGGAGTCATCAGTACGCATTCAGTGACTGAAAATAGATGGATGAAATCACCCAAGGAGATCGAACAAGGAAACTCTGAAATATCTAGATCAAGGAGGGGATGGAAGGACAAGAGAAGAGTGATGGAGACTGAGAAAAAATGATCCAAGACGTAGGAGGAAACAAGAAATCAAAAGTATCACAGATAAAGGAGATTGTCCACAGTGTTAGAGCCAAAGAAAGGTAAAGTGGGATGGAGAATGAAAAAAAGCCTTTGACTAAGTTATAGGTGACCCTGTGAGCGGTTTCAGGAGGGTGGTAAAGTTGGGGGTGGGAGGCAGTGGGGTGCCTTTCAGGACGTTGGCAGTAGAGAGAAGGATGGACACCAGCTAGGCTGAGGGGCAACAGACTCAACAGAAGCAGATAACATCCGTTTGTCTACCATGCCAGGGGTATATGAGGATCAAATGAAACGTATGTGACAGTGCTTTGATAACTATAATCTATAAATAAAAGGTGTTACATTTTAAAAATTAAATTCCAGTTCTAAATTCTGTGAAACTATTTTTGTCCTTTCCTCAAAGCTTACAATTTAGAAGCAACAATTCCCTATGAAGTCTAACTTTTCATTCTTTAAGACCTTTCTAGCAGCTGGCTATGACCATCATCTCCCTAGTTTTTGACTTTCCAGTATAGAACTGCCTGTACTAAGCAGGCAAACCAATTTCTCATTTCTGCAAGCCTTATTTCCCTTCACTTCGGAGCTCTCACTCAGGCCATTGGCTTTGCTTTAAGGTTTAAGAGTTGCTTGCTTTGATTTTTTTTTTTTTAAATTTTGGTTATGCTGGGTCTTCATTGAGGCATGCAGGCTTTCTCTAGCTGTGGCACATGGGATCTTAGTTCCCCGGCCAGGGATCAAACCCATGTGCCCTGTCTTGGAAGGTGGATTCTTAACCACTGGACCACCAGGGAAGTCCCAAGAATTGCTTGCTTTAAGGCTGACAGATTTAGCAAATGAAAATACGGGATGCCAATTAAGTTTAAATTTCAGATAAACAATGAACAATTTTTTAGTGTGTGTCCCATGAAATAATTGGGCTCAGGTATCCTGAATTTTATTTGGCAACCCTACCTCCCCAGTTCTTAGTTTATCCCTATGGGTTTCTTCCTTTAGAACTCAGCTCAAAGCTCATCTGTACTCCTTGGCATGATGATTTAATAAAAAGAATATATATGCCTTTTGTAGACAGTCATACCTGGATTCAAGCCCTGGCCCTCTACTTATCTGTTACGTGACCTGATTAAATCTTTTTACTTCTTTGAATCTATAGTTACCTTTTAAGGCTCTTGTTATGATCAAAGTAAACAATGTTTTGTTTCCTTGAAAAAGAGACTTACATATTTATTTAAACCTCTCCTATTCAAAAGATAATGTCTTTGCTTTGCCTGCCCTCTCTGCTTAGATATTCAACCTGTGTTTCCTTCAGTTGCATTGCTGTTTATGTTTTCAGAGTCCTGAGGAGGGGTCTTACCTTTCTCACAATGGGGTCATGATCTAGCTGAATCATTCCTTTTAACACCTAAGGCAGGGGTCTACCCACAGGGAGCCTCAGGGTAGGGACAGATTGAAGAGTTCCCCTGTGCCTTTTTTCTCTGGACTACTTGGAAGAACCTCAAGGTCAAGTCCTTTGGGAGCTCAAGGTCAAATCCTCAGGGTGCTCAGGAGTAAGTCTTCCAGCCTAGGTTTCTTTGACACTGCTATGCTAGCTTGGGACAGGTTTTCTGAGGGGGTTAGTGGTAAAGAAGGGTGTGGAAAGCCCTCTAGGGTGAGAGGTGGAGAATGGGGGAGGGGTAACCAGAGTAATTGTTATTATTAGTGTTCTTCTCTGTGACTCAGATTAATTGTAAATACAGAGATTCATAAGAGAATTATAGTGATGGGAAACAGGTAGAAAGGCAAAGGCCTTTGGTGGATTTTAACTACTAGTTCCCAGCCAGAAGATGTAACTTCTTTTGCCCAGCTGGGCTCCACTGTCTACCTCCAGGAGACTACAGGGCAGGTGGGAGGTAGAATCTGATGCCCCTTCTTCCTCTGGTGGGAAGCCATCCCTAGTGAATACCTATCCGCTTCCTCTAACTCTTAGCTGCTAGCGATATGGGTAAGCAGCCAGGTTATCTAGATCTCTCAGCTCTGATTTTTATCTCCAGCCCAGAGGAAGAAAAAAAAAAAACAAACCCTACACCTGACCAAACTCAGTAATAGAAGGTGGTTCCCCTCCCCCGTCCCTTCTCTGGTCCCCTGGAGCTTATTTCACTGGAAGGGAATGCAGGTTGATGTATTTTTAAATGGTTTTGATTTTATCACCTTGCTTAATGATTTGGCACGTTATTTATTAGATGGGGAGCTTCCCAGAGGGGCCTGGCCCATTAACGTATAAATAATGTGGCAAATAGTTCAATAGAGCCGTAAAAAAAGTGATTTAGAAATAAATTGACCTCTGTTTGTTACATGTAAACGAAGGCCCAGGGTCATAATGTATTTTGTGCCCTGAAGCTGGGGTGGTGGGGTTGGGGTGGGAAGCCATGAGTAGGAGGCTAGTGCAGACACTGGGGAGATTTTTTGGTCACGGCTCTTTTTTTTCTCTGCCACAGTGGAGGGTGTGGCAGATGGGATGCGGACTGCATCTGGTGTGTGTGTAGCAGGGTGAGTAGTTATCCACTGTCTGGGGCAGTAATACAATTGGTAAGGATGCAGGAGGGGTGGTTTGAAGTGGAGGTTTCTTTCTGGACACAAATGCCTGTTTGTGATTTCATCATCGTTGAAGTTGACATTTAACCTGGATAGATGGAAAGTGAAGTTGCTACTCTGGGAAGCAGGAGCTGTCTGGGCGCAGTCAGATCAGTGCAGTGAGCACCTTGGATGGGAATGCTCTCTGGTTCATCTCTCCTTCATACAGTGTGTAGCACATAGCGTGTGTGTGTGTGTGTGTGTGTGTCTGTGTGTCTGTGCTCAGTCGTTCAGTCCCATCCAACTCTTTGCGACCCTGTGGACCCTATCCAGGCTTCCCAGGTGGCCCCAGTGGTAAGGAATCTGCCTGCCAGTGCAGGAGATGTGAGAGACGTGGGTTCAATCCCTGGTTCGGGAAGATCCCCTGGAGGAGGGCATGGCAACCTACTCCAGTATTCTTGCCTGGAAAATCCCATGGACAGAGGAGCCTGGTGGGCTACAGTCCATAGAGTTGTAAAGAGTCTGACACAACTGAAGCTTGTTAACACACACACATGAGACTGTAGCTGGTCGGGCTCCTCTGACCCAGGGATAGAACCCTGCATCTCCTGCACTACTGAGCTACCAGGGAAGCCCAGCACATAGTAGGCAACTAAATGTTATTAACACAAACCCACATATCTACCGTGCTTAATGGGGGGAAAGAGTCCAATTTCTGAACTAGCGGTGGAAAAATAATGGGTATAATAGTTAACATTCACTGAGAGCTTAGTGTTCACTAGACGTTTTATTAATCACTCTACATATGTAATCTAATTAAATCTTTTTTATGTTTAAATTGTAAAATATGACACATATTCATTAAAGTGTGTAAAGAACATATGTGTATTTTAATGAATATTGTGGCACCTAGAAACAGCCATGTAGCCAACACTCATAAAAAGAAAGAGCTTTGCCAGCGCCCCAGAAGCCCCCTTTCTGATCACATTCACTTCCCTTTCCCAAAGGTAATTATCCTGTATTTTATAATAATAGTTTTCTGGCTTTTCATAATGGTTTCAGTACCAATGTATGTGTCCTTAAGGAGCTTCCCACGTGGTTCAGTGGTAAAGAATCCACCTGTCAATGCAGGAGACGAAGCTTCTATCCTTGGGTCAGGTCGATCTGGAGAAGGAAATGGCAACCCACTCTAGTATTCTTGCCTGGGGTATCCCATAGACAAAGCAGCCCAGCAGGCTACAGTCCACGGAGTCGGGCACAATTTAGCTACTAAATAACAACATGTATTCAAACAACAAAGTTTTGCCCCACTTGAATTTTATATAAAGACACCCAAACTGTGAGTGTTCTTTAGTCTTACATTTTCTACTCAGCATATTACATGAATGTATATGACATGAGAGTCATTCATGTCGTTGTTATATCTGTAGTTTATTGTTATTGCCATACATATTTCATTGTGTGTGAATAGCTGATATTTTATCCATTCTACTGTTGATGGAGACCTGCATCCTTTCCAGTTTTTAATCAATTGAAAACAGTACTGCTTTGGACATACTTAATCATGTATCCTAGTACAAATGTGCCCATGTTTTGGGGGGTCTATACCTAGTTGTGGGATTTCTGGGTTCGAGGATATCTGAATATTCAAGTTTACTCAGTAATACCAAATTGTTTCCCAAAGTATTTGTACCAATTTTCACTCTAAAAAGAGTATCTGAGAGTTCCTGTTGTTCTACCATCCTTGTCAACTCTTAGTAGTCTCAGAATTTTCCAGTTCAATCCTTACAATATCATGTGAAGTTAGAATTTTTATTATTGCCATTTTACAGTTGATTAAACTGATGCTCAGAGTTGTATAACTGGCAAATGGCAATGCCAGTGTTTAAACTTAAGTCTGACCCCATAACCAAGCTTGAAATCTCAATGTTTATACTTTATCCTGATAATGAGTATTTTGAGATTTTGGATAAATTCTATAGCAAAACTCTTCTATACACTTAACTTTTTTAAAAAAGGTGTTTATTTATTTTTCTGGCTATGCCAGGCCTTAGTTGTGACACTCAGAATCTTTAATCTTCATTGCAGCATGCGGTTTCTTTAGTTACAGCATGTGAACTCTCAGTTAAAGCATGTGGGAGCTAGTTCCCTGACCATAGAACCCATGCCCCCTGCTTTGGGAACACAGAGTCTTAGCCACTGGACCAGCAGGGAAGTCCCCGTTTAACTTTTTAAACTAATTAAAACATTTTTTAAAGTAAGTGGACCATTCTTATTTATGCTTGCTACCAACTTGGGCAGTGGGAAAGGTGGCTAGTTTCATACATGGAGTGGAGAGAGACATTAAGGTTAAATATTTAACCTTAAATATCAAATATCTGCCAGAGAGGAGCTAACATGGTGTGGGCTATAGGATGTCCAAAAAAATCTTCCAGAAATGATCCAGACCACCCCCTTTCTACAGGCAAATGAAAGATCTGAAAACAACTCCAGGGCAAGGGACTCCACCCAGGAGCCAGAAAGTCCTCTTTTTTTCATGCTACTTTAATTTCTGCTGCTGTTTTAACTCATCCCCTCTAGTTCATTCTTCCAAAGACAACCCTTAATATATGATCAAAGGCCCCCTTTCTGGTTTCAGGGTATCTTGCTGGCTGGGCAGAGTTTCCAATAGAGTCAGGGCTTTAGGGTGTCTTTCATCCCAAGAGCTCAAAGCCTCCCACGGACATTAACCCATTAATCACCAAGCTGCTCTGTGAAGTTGAGAACTAGTCAGTGGGAGCCTCCCCCGCTTCCCAAGTAGAGAAACTGAGTCCATAACTTGTCCAGAACTGCTCAGGGAGACAGGATGGAGCCAGGAAAGGAACCTAAGTGTCCAGGGAGACCATCTCCTCAACTTCCAGTGATTCAGGGCTCCAGTTTTCTGCACATTCAGCACAAAAAAGAACTCAGTAGAGAATGGTGAAAATTGAGGCTAGCATTTCAGAATATGGGACTCCTTTTTGGAGTCACTGACAAAGACAGCCTTGCCCAAGGAGAGGTGTATGCTTCAAGACCAGGATCAGGGTCTTTTTTTTTTTTTTTCATTATAGTTGATTTACAATATTATATTAGTTTCAGATTTATGGCATAATGAATCAATATTTTTATAGATTATACTCCATTTAAAGTTATTACCAAATAAAGGCTATATTTCCCTGTGCTGTACAATATATCCTGGTTGTTTATCTATTTTATACATAGTAATTTGTACCTCTTAATTCCATACCCTTATCTTGTCCCTCCCTCTTCCATCTCGCCACTGGTAACCACTAGTTTGTCTTCTGTAACTGTGGGTCTGTTTCTATTTTGTTATATACATTTGTTTGTTGTATTTTTAGATTCCATATATAAGTGATTTGTACATTATTTGTCTTTCTCTGACTTATTTCACTAAATAGAATACTCTCTAAGTTCATCTGTATTGTTGCAAATGGCAGAATTTCATTTTTTATAGTTGAATAATATTCCCTTGTATGTATATGCTACATCTTCTTTATCCATTCATCTGTTGATGAACACTTGGGTTGTTTCCATAGCTTGGCTATTTTAAATAATGCTGCTCTGAACATTGGGGTGCATGTATCTTTTTGAATTAGTGCTTTTGTATTCTTCAGATATATACCCAGGAGTGGAATTTCTGGATCATATGGTGGTTCTATTTTTTTTTTTTTTTTTTTTAAGAATCTCTGTACTGTTTTCCACAGTGGTGGCATCAGTTTGCATTTCCACCAACAGTATACAAGGTTCCCTTTTTCTACACCCTTGCCAGCATTTGTTATTTGTGGACTTTTTGATGATAGCCATTCTGATGGGTGATAGGTTGAGGTAACATTGTAGTTTTAATTCCCATTTCTTTAATGGTTAGTAACGTTGAGCATCTTTTCATGTGCTTTTTAGCCATATGTATGTCTTCTTTGGCAAATGTCTTTTCAGGTCTTCTGCCCGTTTTTCAATCAGGGTTTTTTTTTTTTATTTTTGATATGGGGTTGTATGAGCTGTTTCTATATTTTGGGTATTGACTCCTTGTCAGTCACATCATTTGCAAAAATACTCCCATTAAGTAGGTTGCCTTTTCATTTTGTTGATGGTTTCCTTTGCTATGCAAAACCTTTTAAGTAGGTCACATTTGTTTATTTTCGCTGTTCTTTCTTTTGCCACAGGAGACATCTGAAACATATTGCTGAGATTTATGCCAAAGAACATTCTGCCTATCTTCTCATCTAGAAGTTTTACAGCTTCTGGTTTTACATTTAAGTCTTTAATCCATTTAAGTTTATTTTTGTATATGATGTAAGGACATGTTCTAATCTCATTCTTTTACATGTAGCTGTCCAGTTTTCTCAGCATCACTTACTGAAGAGACTGTCTTTTCTCCATTGTCTATTCTTGCCTCCTTTGTTGTAGATTAATTGACCATGGGTACATGGGCTTATTTCTGGGCTCTCTATTCTCTTCCATTGACCCATGTATGTATTTTTGAGCCAGAATTATGCTATTTTAATTACTGTAGCTTTGTAGTATAGTCTGAAGTCAGACAGCATGATCCATCCAGCTTGTTCTTTTCCCTCAAAATTGCTTTGGGATTTTGGTTTTTTTGTGGTTCCATGATTTTTTTAAAAAAGGTTTTATTAGAGTATAGTTGACTTACAATGTTGTGTTAGTTTTAGGTGTGTAGCAAAGTGAATCAGTTATACATATACATGCATCCACTCTTTTTTAGATTATCATATACATTTTAGGATTATTTGTTCTATGAAAAATGTCATGGGTGTTTTGATAAGGATTGTATTAAATCTGTAGATTGCTTTGGATAGTGTGAAGATTTTAACAATATTAATTCTTACAATCCAAGAACATGAGATATCTTTCCTTTTCTTGGTATCAGTTTCAATTTCCTTCACCACTGTTTTATAATTTTCAGAGTATAGGTCTTTCACCTCCTTGGTAAGTGTATTCCTAGATGTGTTACTCATTTTTAATGCAATTTTAAACAATTTTAACTGAGATTCTTTTCTTGATTTCTGTTTTTGATGGTTCACTATTAGTGTATAAAAAAGCAACAGATTTCTATATGCTGGCCTTGTAACTTGCAACTTTACTGAATTCACTTGTTAGTTCTAATATTTTTTTGGTGGAAATGTTAGGGTTATCTATATACAGTATCAGTTGGAAGGACTGATGCTGAAGCTGAATCTCCAAGACTTTGGCCACCTGATGTGAATTGTCAGCTCACTGGAAAAACTCTAAAGCTGGGAAAGATTGAAGTCAGGAGAAAGGGGTGACAGAAGATGATTGTATGGCATCACTGACTCAATGCACATGAGTTTGAGCAGGCTCAGGGAGATAGTGAAGGACAGGAAAGCCTATGTACTGCAGTCCACAGGGTTGCAAAGTGTTAGACATGACTTAGCAACTGAACGACAACAATATACATTATCAGGTCATCTGCAAATAGTGACAATTTTACTTCTTCAGGGTCATTCATTTTTGCTTCTCCAGTTGTGCTTGGTATATAGAAGGCCCTTATCCCTGAGTTTGTCTTACTGATCTGATATCTCCCTCATTCCCAATTTTTCCTTCTAATGTGAATATCTTTGGGAAGGGGCACAGGCATGAGGAGTTGAACTATTAGTCTAACCTCTCTGGATGAGATGTGAGCCTGGATGGAGCAGTGAGAAATGGAAGAAGGGAGGGAGAAATTCCTGAGACTTACTCTTACTTGTCTAAGAAGATCTATGAAGGAAACTAAATTTTAAGCTTATTTCTGGAATTCTGTGAGCTCCTGAACCTCACCTGCCACAGTATTCCTCTGGGACAGGCGCCTTGCCCAGTGATAGGCCTCACCCATTCTGCTGTTGCAAACAGCAGAAATCAAGGCCATGTGACCAGATACAAATGTGAGTTTTATTTTCTCTAGGTACCCATCATTTCTGTGATGTTCTCAATGGGTTACTATTTAGGGGAAGCAGTGATCATATGTCATTTAAAATGTTTTCAGTGTGCTCAGAGATCACAAAATCAAAGACTCTTTTAGGGATGGAGGAAATCCCTGTGATCATGACTTACACAACCCTGCGTTGCAATGGAAGAGGCTTAACTCACTTTGGAGGTGAAATGGAGGAGAATTATCTTGTATAGAATGTGTTTTTATGAAACTCCTTATGTATATCTATATCTCTACATATGACTTCGTGTAAATATGCAAATCCATTTAACTATAATATGTAAGAGTCTCCATGAGTGACGATATCAGGTTGGGGAGGTCCACATTTGTGTATTCCACTTTACTTCCTTTGCTAGCATCTTTCAGTTTAGGCCTCGTGTAACTTTTCTCTATCTTCAAACCCTCCTTTCTCTCACCCCTCACTTGTGCTTGGAAGCTCCTGAGGAATCTTGAGGTTGGGGTTGGGGATATTAACTCACAACTCTTTTTCTCGTCTGTCTTTATCTCAGCCACGCATCTGATCCTATCTTCATCTCTAGGCGAGCTCCCTGCAGCCTGCGTTTATCTCTCTGTTTTATGGTGTCATTTAATTAGCTCGCACACGGTGGTTTTATGGGACAAACATGGCCTTGTTTGCCTTATAACTGAATTTCACGGCTCTGCAGGGACAGGTTGGGAAATCTCATCCCTGCAAACTCCAGTGTTTGGAGTTAAGGAATGCTGAATCTTTAGGAACCTAGGAATTTGGGGAATGGGCTGGGTTGGAGATCTCTCTTCCACAAACTAAAAAAACAATCCCTTCTCTTCTCTCTTCTCTAGTTGCCTGCCCTGCAGCATATGAATAACCCTACCCGGGAAGTGTGAAAGCTGTGCTGGCCATTAGGGTATATCCTGAATCTCTGTTGCTTGTGTGACTGTCATACTACTTTTGTTCCATAAATAGAGTGGATATCATTTACAGGATAGTTAGAATGTATATTCTAGGGGAATGAGATACTGATAGTAGGACCAACATTAAAATAGGGCTTGTGAGTTTGAAGTCCCCAAGTGAGAAAAATGGAGAGAATCTTATTCCTTTGACAGAGAAACTTGTGGCCTAGTGGGGCAGTTGGGGTGTTGAACAAAATAGGATTCATCCAGATGCTAACTAGGGAATTGGGGGTTACTATTTATACGAGCTTGTAATAATACAATGTATTTGTGTGTGTCTGTATGTGTGTTGTTTTATTAGTTGGTTAGGTCAAGAAGATTTGGGAACATATAAGAATAGATTATCCAGAATCATTCTGGGAAGACACATTCCATCTGCATTTCCTACATCTCTGATGAAGAAGGCCCTGCCCTCTGCTGCCATATATGACAGCCTTTTGTCCAAGCAGCTTCCTTCTCCTCTTGCCCACCAAGTCACCAGAACAACTACACACACGCACAGTAGAAATGTTCATAAACCAGCTCTTGATACACTATTCTTTTCTCAGTTTTAGATGACACAGTTCCCTGGCTTGACATTGGTGGGGAACCAAGTGTGTGTGTGTGTGTGTGTGTGTGTGTAAAATCTGCCCAAAGGCAAGAGACCACAGAAATCTGCTTCTTTCATTCTCCACCTGTCCCCCTCACCCTCATTGCCCTGCAGCAATGAGCTTTTCAACTCCAGGCCTGCGCTCCTGCCCCCAATCTGATCTCTCCCTTCTCAGTCTGGTTCCCATCTCTCACGTCCCGCTCCCTGCCCTTTCCCTACATACATTTTCTCCTTCTGAAATTTATCAGTCTGCTATCCCTAAGACCACTGGCAGGAAGATGTGTATGAAAAGTAGCCTGGACACAGATAAGCAGTGCTTCTAGAAAAAGAGGAGTCCAAGCAAACATCAGTCTGGAGCCGGGAGGAGTGTTCAGAGAGAATTGGGGGAGAAGTGCCCTAAATTGTAGCTACAACTAAGAAGAAGTAATGTAATCCTAATCTCAGACACAGAGACCTCCTACATATATGAATATGTTTTACACTTAAAATGAGTGTTCTAGGGGGCTTTCCTGGTAGCTCAGTGGTGAAGAATCTGCCTGCTGATGCAGGAGACACAGGTTCGATCCCTGATTCAGGAAGATCCCACATGCTGCAGAGTACCTAATCCTGTACGCCACAACTACTGAGCCCACGTGTTCTGGGGCCTCTACTCTGCAACATGGGAAAGCACTGCAATGAGAAGTCCATGCCCTGCAACGAAGAGTAGCCCCCGCTTGCTGCAACTCGAGAAAAGCCCGTATGTAGCTATGAGGCCCCAAATAAATAAGGCCCAAAATAAATAAATAAATACATACATAAAATTTAAAAACCAATTCGTTCCTTTAAAAAAGATAAAATTGGATGTTCTAAATATCACTCCCCTTCTGGAACTGTCTGGATCTAGTTCTGCCTGGATGCCAGGGGTTAGATCAGATGACTCCCAAACTCACGGAGGAAGGACTCAGTCTTTCTGGGGCCTCTGTTTTGTTGGACTGTCTTTAGAAAATTTAGCCTAAATCCTTCCTGCTGCTGCTTGCAACACCTTCAGAGACTGGTGATGCCTACAATTCATCTTGAATTATCCCCTCCTCCCTGGGAGCTTGTGACGGCACAACTCACCTAAAAAATCATTAGGCTCTGAAAGTGTTGGGACTGGCCCTGGCATGTCTTTGCCCTTCTGTGCTGTCCTATCTCCGGATGACTTCAGAGAAGGTGAGGGTGGTGTTCAATGGATGCTCCAAACTTCCCCTCCTCTTTCCCCTGAATTGCCAATATATTTTCTCTGACAGTTTGCACAGATAGCTAAGATACCGTGTAATTACTGTTGCATTTGAAACCCAAACATGATTTATATCTGACAAGCTCAGTCATCTTTGGGATGACTTGGTGTATGTATGTGTATCTGTATGCATGTGTGTACATGTGTATATGTTGGTTTTGTCTTTTTGTGGGAGCAGAGTAGGTATTAGACCCTATGCCTTTCTCTTGCTCAGTTACCTTCCTTTACTACAGCAAGAAACTGGTGTATACAGGGCACAAGAGGGAGACTCCAGGTGTGATGGGAACGCTGTGATACCCAGGATAATGACAAACACGCATACATAGTGAGATGAGGGTGAGGTCTAGCTAGTGATGGAGGATGGAGAGACACCACTAGAAGCAAAATGGGTGACTTACTGACAGAGGACTTCCTTCAGGAGAGACTGTGGGGGGGGCTGTTTGGGAGAGGCAGATTAGGCCCAGAAAGGACAGAAAGGACCGTGCCTTTGAAGAAAGAAAGGAATGACCTTGAAGGTAGAAGGGGAGACATTTGCAGGGAAGGAAGCAGATTGCCAAGCTGACAGGCAGTGTCTTGAGTGAAGAAGTCACAGGGAAGTGGGGGCGGGGGTGGAGGAGAGGGCTGTTCCAATGGGCAGAAGGATAGAAGTGTTGATGGTATTTCATCCAATTGTTGCTAGGAGGCATTTAGGTAGCCCCTTGAAACACTACGTCCAGGGTGGGGAGGGACATTTTCCCTGCAGTGAGGAATTGGACTTGGAAAGAATAAGGAGTTAGAGTGGGCAGAGGAGAGATGAAGGTGGCTACTAGGAGCAGGGGAGGAAGAATAGGGAGCCACTACCAGGGCTTCTGAATTTGTGGCAGGGGGATGGATGACCAGTTCTCTTCCACTTCCCTTCCTATTCCAGTAGAAGAGTTTAAGGGTGGACAAGAGAAAGGATTATGTAATTTCCCAAAGCAAAGTGCACCATGCATCATCTCTGTGCCCTCAAATAGATCTGGCCTGTGAGGAGGGCACCTGGCCGTAAGGCAGGAAGTTGCACAGCGATTGGACCCATCTTCAGCCCCTGCGGTAGAATGGGAGTGGGGGTAGTGGCTGTTCCTACGTTTTGCTCTTGGCATCTCTGGCTCAGGCTTCTGTCAGTACAGACCTGCCTCCCGGCCCCGCCCCAACTGTTGATTATACCCCTTGGGATGCATCATTGCTAGGAAAGCAAATGTGCCAGATGTGACATGTTTGAAAGAAAAAATTTCCCTTACCTCGGAGCCTTGGGGAGAGCAGCTAATCACCGTCTTGCTGCTGCTGATTGGGAGGGCAGGGCTGAGGTGGGGTTTGTGCCAGCCTCGAACCCTCTCGTCCCTCTGCGGGAGGATCTCCAAGCACCTAAGGGGCCAGATGTGGGAGGAGAGTTTGGAGAGAAAGAAGACAAATTCAGGCCCCTGTGAAATGGAAGAGATTTTGCTTGCACAGCACTGGTGGACTGCTTGCTAGTTCATCTTTCTGGGTTGAGCAACTTTTGTAAAGAGGGGCTGGTGTGTGTGCATGTGTGTAGGTTTCTAGGGATCCAATCCAATGGCATCACATCAATTTATGGGCCAAATTCTCCTGGAGGAGCCCCTGGGAAGTCTCCTGTTCCATGCCCTGCTACTGCCCACTAGTTGTTCCTACTTTATTTTCTTCCTGTCTCTGAAAACTGAGCTCAGAACTTGCAATGTGTCTTGTCCTTCGCCCAAGGGGAGCCTCCTGAGGTTACTGACAGATGTCTCAGTCTGGGAAGCCCCAGCATGCTTTGCTTTTGCCTCACTGCCAAGACAGTGCCCAAGGTACCCAAATGTCAGGGCCCCGGTGCTTTGGAGACTGTGGGACAGTGGAACAATTCTTTGGATAAGACTAGGAGGGGAGTAGGAGAAGGAAATGGCAACCCACTCCAGTATTCTTGCCTAGAGAATCCTGTGGACAGAGGAGCCTGGAGGGCTGCTGTCCATAGGGTCGGACAGAGTCGGACACAACTGAAGCAACTTAGCATGCATGCATGCATTGGCGAAGGAAATGGCAGCCCACTCCAGTGTTCTTGCCTGGAGAATCCCAGGGACGGAGGAGCCTGGTGGGCTGCTGTCTATGGGGTCGAATGGAGTCGGACACAGCTAAAGTGACTTAGCATCAGCAGCAGCAGGAGGGGATTAGAAGAAGGAATCCAAGAAAGACTCTTGGGTGTACTAGAACGTTCTAAGTTTGAGATCATGGTGAAGTCACAGAATATTGCCCAGTGCCTGGAGAACAGATATAGTAGTTCTATGGCAACTACAACCCTTAGAGGTGAAGTTGATTCCCAGGAATCTTTGCTCAGATTCCTAGGAAGTGATTCTTGAGTACATCTTTGTTTAAGTGTTGATATTTCCTTCCTTCTAAACCAGATTCTAACTCTTCTAGTCTGATCTCAAAGAAAGCAGACCTTGAGACTTCCCTGGCTGCCCAGTGGTTCAGATTTCACCCTTACAATGCAGGGGCACAGGTTCTATCTCTAGTGGGGGAACTAAGATCCCACATGCTGTGTGGTCAAAAAAGAAAAAAGTATGTGGACCTCTGGCTAAGACATCTAATCCTCTGCTACCCCAAGACATAATGCATATAAGTTAGTAGAGTTCTGTTGTCTCTACCGACTATAAGTCCCCTGATTAAACCCAATCTCAAAGTAGCTCCATCCCTAGTGTTAGTCACTCAGTCATGTCTGACTCTTTGCAACCCCACGGTCTGTAGCCCACCAGGCTCCTCTGTCTATGGGATTCTCCAGGCAAGAATACTGGAATGGGTAGCCATTCCCTTCTCCAGGGGATCTTCCCGACCCAGAGATTGAACCCAAGTCTCCTGCATTGCAGGTAGATTCTTTCACTGTCTGAGCCACCAAGGAAGCCCCTAACTCCATTCCTAATCCCATCCTTAATCCTGTTCCTGAAATTAACCCTAACTCAAATCCCAGTTCTACGTCTGCTTCTCCACCCCCACCTCTCACTGCGGAGAATGATTTGAGGAGAGGAGGGGCTGGGAAAGAGAGGGCATGATGAGGAATGCTTCTGGGGAAAAGGAGGAGGAGGAGATCCAGCCAGAGCGACCTGGAGGAGCCAGTGTGGTATCTGGGAGCCCGGGGCATGATCCCGGTACCTGCCAAGCCATGAGTCACGACATCGTTCTCCATGGCATTTTGTTGGGGGTGTGTCTGGGCTGGCAGCTGGTAAACAGGCTTGCTTTGAATGCGGTGCTTCCCTCTGTCCCTCTCACTCATTTGGGGGAGAAGGGAGAAGTCTGCGGTCCTGAGGGTCCTTCTTTGTTTCCTTGTAGATTTCATGAGACTCAAGCTAAGCAAGAGGAAAGACTTGGTACTTTGTCATTGGTGGCAAGAAAATTGTGGAGACAGAAGTCACTGGGAATGCAAAGTCTTGAAGCTTTCCAAACGGGAGAAGTTTCCGATCCACTGAGAGTCACCCCCTCAGGGATGCTGAGCTGCTCCTCTCTGCCCTGTGCCCTCTCAGGACAGGGCCCACGCGCTGCTCCGCCTCCCTCCCATTGTTGCCATTGCCAAAATTCAGACAGGCATCCACCGTGGCTGGATAGAGATCTTTATGGGTCTAAACCTGTGCCTCTGAACAAAATAACAACTGGAAACACTTGGAAGTTTTCTCCAAACCTGGTACCTCTTCCCAGCTGACTTCAGTCATGATGAGTCAGTTTTCTATCTACAAAATGGGAGCAGCCTGGACCCTTACTCTTGAGGAAGGGAGAAAAGGAGCTGGACACTAATGATCGTTTTCTGATGTTGAAGATGATCAGGGTTATTATTGTTTACTCCTTGGGGAAGCCAGACAACCATCAGCCTGACTCTAAACACAGGGAGTTCAACACAGTCACCGTCCTTAGGGCTCATGGCAGCTCTGCTCCTTCCCCCTCTCTCCTTAGCCCACATCTGCCAATCCTACTGTAACTACAACAACTGGGGGAGAAAGCATGGCGCCTGGTTTTCTGACCTATTCCCTCTAGGCCTCATTTGCACATCCTGGAGCAGAATTTACACTCCCTAAAATCCTAGATATAGCTCCTGTCCCAGCCTCCTACACAGAGTGTGGAGGCTAAAAGTCATCTCAAACCAACTAGGAAGTGAGAGTGGCAGGACCTTACATACAGATGCATGTGGTGGTGCTTAGTCGCTCAGATGTGTCCAACTCTTTGCAACCCCATGGACTGTAGCCCGCCAGGCTCCTCTGTCCATGGGATTCTCCAGGCAAGAATACTGGAGTGGGTGGCCACGCTCTACTCCAGGGGGTCTTCCTGACCCAGGGATCAAACCTACGACTCCTGCATTGGCAGGCAGATTCTTTACCACTGAGCCACCAGGGAAGCCCTGTGATCCTCTAAATATACTGATGCACAAAAGATCCCTAAATCTCTGTTCTTTAGATGACACAATACTTGCTTTAGCCCGGTCTACCAGTCGCATAGGTGTTACCCTCTTGGAAAACATCAGTGTTCCAGTTTTCTGAGGATTTAAAAAGGTAGTTTGAGTTAGAAAAATGACAAAATGTGCAAGGCAAAAGAGGGTTGGGGTGGGGCTTCCCTGGCTCCGTAGTAAAGAATACGCCTGCCAATGCAAGAGACACAAGTTTGATCCCTGATCCGGGAAGATCCTACCTGCCTCGGAACAACTAAGCCCATGTGACACAGTTACTGGGCCTGTGCTCTAGAGCCTGGGGGCTGCAACTACTGAAGCCAGCACAGGCCTGTGCACCACTGCAAGAGAAGCCACTGCAATGGGAAGCCTGCACGCTCCAACTAGAGGCAAGCCTCCTATCAAGCAGCTGGACAAAAGCCCACACAGTAACGGAGACCCAGCGCAGCCAAAAATAAGTAAAATAAAATAAAATAAAAGGTTGGTGGGCTTCCCTGGTGGCTCAGTGGTAAAGGATTTGCCTGCCAGTGCAGGAGACACGGGTTTGATCCTTGATCCAGGAAGATCCCACATGCCGTGCAGCACCTAAGCCCATGCACCACAACTATTGAGCCTGTGCTCAAGCCTCAGAGCCTCAATTACTGAAGCCCATGTGCCTCAACTACTGGATTCTGTGCTCTAGAGCCTATGTTCCCCAACAAGAGAGGCCACAGCAATGAGAAACCCTCACACTGCAACTAGAGAGTAGGGCCCACTTGCTGCAACTAAAGAAAAGCCTGCCCAGAAACAAACACCCAGCACAACCAAAACTAAAACTTAATTAAATTTAAAAAAAAAAATAGGAGGACTTCTTTGGTGGTGCAGTGGTTAAGAACTTGCCTGCCAATGCAGGGGACACAGGTTCAATCTTTGCTCTGGGAAGATTCCACGTGCTGTGGAGCAGCTGGGTCTGTGGGCCACAACTGCTGAAGCCTGAATGCCTGGAGCCTGTGCTCTACAACAAGAGAAGCCTCTGAAATGAGAAGCTCATGCTAAAGCAGTGAAGACCCACCACAGCCAAAAATAAAATTGATTAGTTAATTAAAATAAAAAAGGTTTGGGATCAGAGTCCCTGCCAGCTCCCTCTTCTTTCTTTCTTGTAATGGGTAAATATTGTAGTAATAATAACAAACATTTAAATATTAATAGCATTTTACAGTTTCAAAGTGCTTTCATTTATAATCATACAATAGCTTTGTGTGATGGAATTCTAACCTTCATTTGACAGAGGAGGAAACCAAGGTACAGAGCAGTTAATGTGATTTCCTCAAGGGTATAGAACTTGTTAGCAACAGTGACACATGTGGCGTCTGACTAAAGTCTAGAGGCCATTATGGGGGGGCTGAAAATCTGTGTCCAACAAAGAAAGAAAGAGGGAGAGAGCCCTTTCTGAAGAATTCCCAGGGTGGGGAATACAGATTTTCCTATGAAGTCTTATGAATGTTTGAGGATAAGATGGTCTTGGCATGGGCCCCAAAAGAAGTGAGGTAGAGGGGATTTCCCTGGTGGTCCAGTGATTAAGACTCTATACTGCTAATGCAGGGGGCATGGGTTCAGTTCCTGATTGAGGAAATAAGGTCCCACATGCCACATAGCATGATCGAAAGAAAAAGAGAAAAAGAAATGAGGTCTAAAAAAACCAAATCTAACTGCAAGGATAAGAAAATATTAAGAAAACTGGGAAAGGTATGCCATCACCCACAAACCTGTTAATATTTCGTTGATGAAATATTGAATGTTCTAAGCAGTGTGGTTTAGATGGAAGTTCCAGAGGCTACTCTCTCCAGGTCCCCACCTGTAGGCCGTACTGTCAACATGTGATTAGATGACTGGTTCTCAAAGATATCGGAGCAGCAGAAGCCCACTGAACTATTCCATCCGCCTGTCTGTCATTAATGTTATCTTAAAGTGAAAGTGTTAGTTGCTCAGTCATATCCGACTCTTTGCGACTTTACAGACTGTAGCCTGCCAGGCCCCTCTGTCTGTGGGATTCTCCAAACAAGATTACTGGAGTGGGTAGCCATTCCCTTCTCCAGGGGACTGAACCCAGATCGTAGGCCTAATAGAATCTCTTTTGCTACCATCCCAACTAGTTTTGTGTTAGTGGGAGTTGGGATAGGGGCTACCTATCAGTGTATCTGTATCTGTATCTATATATCTATATGTGATCTGGAAAGCTGTCAGGAAACTTCCAGTGTAACATCGATTCATGAGTTTATAAACAGAATGCATACTTTTCAGGTCTCATACTTTTCCTCACCAGCTTCCTTGGCCTTTTCTTCTCACATCAACTTTTGAATAATAGTGGTTGCTCCTGGTCTCTCTGGGAGGTCAAGGCTCCAAGAGTATGAGGAGCTGTTGTTTCCTTGTACTCTGATTCAGGCTGTCCTTGCCTTTCTGCCTTATCTGCTGTAAAAGCTTTATCTGTTGTAAAAAACAAACAAACCCCCTCCTCTCCTTCAATTCTCTCCCTTGTAGCAATCCTAAACTCTGCTGCAAGATTTGTCTTCCTAAAACATGGCCCTAACCATGCCACTTTTCTGCTCAGAAACTGGTTCCCATGGTTACTTTGTTGAGTGCTTGCTATGTGTCAGATACTATCCTAAATGCTCTGTGTGCATCATCTAATTTACTCACCACATCAACCCTGTGTGGTAGGGCCTTTTGTCTTCTCTGTTCAAAGATGAGGAAAGAGAGGTACAGAGTAGTTATAGAACTTGTCCAATGTTTCATGACTGAAAAGAGGCAGAGCTGAGCTTTGAACCCAGGCATTTGCGACCCAGAACTCAAGTTCTCCCAACACTATATTTTTAGATGTCTATATCATGTCTCCTGATGGCAGGACCTGTGATATCTGTCATGTCAAGCACCAAGTACCCCACCACATTTAATAAAAGCTTGTTGATAATTACAGTGATGCAGAAAAAAAGCAGTTCTATGGTGAATGTGATTGGGAGGAAGGGAGAATTTTAATTGTGATTCTCCAGTTTGCCTAGGAGAACGTGGACTTCTTGATCCATGTGGATGTTTCTGACTGCATTTCAAGAGCCCCCGTTGTGTGCAGAGCTCTCCATTTAGTGGAAGAACTATCTGGGAACAAGGCTTGATTTCTGTCATTGAGAAGCTCCTAGGCTAATGGAGGAGACTGCATTTTTTTTACTGAATTTGCATGACTTGCAGTTTCAGACACCACCCAACAAGAGTTTGGAGGTTCTGGTTGACTGTGATGGTAGAAGGAGGTGGTGACTGGGAGACCACGGATAATCTTGGGGTCTCTAGCTGTCCTCCAACATGTGTAGCCTGGTTGCGGCCCAGGGAACTCAGCTGTGCTCTGTAGGTTGCCTCCATTGTGTGGTCTCCAGTGAACATGTCAGTAAGGTAAAGGGGGGTGCCAGTGAAGATTAACTCCAGAACAAGGTAAAAAGACTGAGGAGATAGGAAGAAGGTCCTCACAGCTACAGGGCAGTGGAACTGAAACTGCAACTCAGGTCTCAGATGAACCCCCCCACCCCAGTGTCTTGGCCTCAGAAGGTGGGGGTGGAGAGGTGGCACTGTTCCTATGTCAGAATGACTCCAGTCATCACCCCCATTCCCACCCCGCCTCTCGATGCAGCCACCTGCACTTTGCTTAAGTGCCCTGCCCTCAAGCAAAAGCTGAGATCTCAGTTTTTGGGGAAAGTGAGATGCAGCGTCCCTGACAAATGGGTGGGTCTCCACCCCCCACCCCCGCCCAGTTTATGAGCCCAGGGTGGCTCCCTTCTAACACCCTCCCTCTCTTTATGGCCCTGCTGCGATCTTTGATGTCTTCTTCTTGGGAAGTGGCGGGGGTGGGGAGAGAGAAGCCAACCTCAGCCAGAGAGGCCCTGCCCACAGAAGTTCTCAGGTGAGGGAGGGGGTCCAGGGAGGAGGGCAGGATTTAGCATAAGAAGCAGTTGGTTGGACGGCCTAACACTGAGCATCCTTCCAGACCCACATCTCTCTGGGAAACACCGGCATTGTAGTCAGTCTCTGTCACAGCATTAGAAAGAATATGGTGATGTGGGCTTCAGCCTGGGTTCAAATCCTAGACTTGATCATTCTAGCTTTTGGACCTTGGGCAAGTTACTTAACCCTTTGAACTTCACTTTCTAAATCTGAATTGAATAATAGACTATCTCACAAGATGTCACGAGAACAGAGTAAAACATGCACATCAAGTACCCAGAAGAGTGTCTTATAGCCAAACTTGTCCCCCTGATGAAAAGAGAAGTTCCTTGAGAGCTGGGATCTCACTGGCCTTCTCCCCTCCCCACTCCACATACCTCCACCTTCTCCAATATCTCACGCATCTACCCCTCTGTGCTTCGTTGGGAGGCTTTTTCACCCAAGCCTTCCTCCTTACCCCCGTCCAGGCTTTCCTCTCGAATGGACAAATCCCAAGCTCAGTGCCAATTCTCTTCTCTGTCCTCAGGTCCCCAACCTCAAAAGCTTCTTCACCTGGGGAATCCTGTCAACAACTCCCGTCTCCACACTTGGCAGTTTTTCCTCCTCTCTGCCGTGATCCCTCTCGCCTCCATTAACATGATTTTATTTGCTTTGCTCCTATTCTTATCCATCTATAATTTTTATTTTATAGTCACTCCATAATGGTCTGGGGCCATTCCTACTGAATCACCAACTGGTCTTACTTTAGGATTTAATTTGGTTTTATTAAAATTACCAAAATTCTCCCTGGGCAGGTGTAGACCTGGCCAGGGCAAAGCTCTCTAGGCTGTTGACTGAGAGGTCCCTCCCCACTGGTAGACTTCCAGGCTCTTTAGTATTTCGTTCAGCCTCGGCGAGTGACTGCTTCTGGTGCAGCAGTGTGTGTGTGTGTCTACATGTAGTTTGAAGTGTGGATGTTTCCCTTTTAACTATGAGAACATAAGTTTACACTGCCTAGGAAAAGGACTGTAATGTATTTTGAGTGGTTAAAGAAGCTGTGTCAGTAGCCACTGTACCTGCTGCACTTGGAAGTACAGACACAGCCTGTCACCCGTCATTTGTGATGTGAAAGCAACAACAGTAATAGGTTTTAGCTGTTTTATGTACTGTGTGTGTTGTGCTTAGCCTCTCAGTCATGTCCAGCTTTTTGCAACCCCGTGGCCTGTAGCCCACCAGGTTCCTCTGTTCATAGGATTCTTTGGCAAAAATACTAGAGTGGATTGCTATTCCCTTCTCCAGGGGATCTTCTCCACCCAGGGATTGAATGCGTGTCTCCTGCATTGGCAGATGGATTCTTTTCCATCTGAACCTTATACCTTTACTCTTTCTTCAGGCAAAAGGGGTAGGAAAAGTTTTGGAAAAATAGAATTTTCATTTAGTTTTTCCAGTGTATTACTTACTACCTTGAATAAAGAGATTGGCATTAAATGCAGAAATTTAAGCATTAGGGGTGTTGGACTCAGAAGTAGTAGAAGAGAAAATAGGATTCAAAGAAAATAAAAAGAACAACACTAAAAAACAATGTCCTGAGTTGGATGTCTCATATTTATCCTGGTGTTTGATCACTGACTGTCCCCCAAGGCCATCAATAAACTCAGATCCCATTGAGAGGTAGAACTCAGGCCTCTAGTTCCATGGATACCTTTGTTTTGTTCCCTTTTCTGAAGAGAAGCATTTTCTGTTAATTAGAGCGTATGCCTTCCTCTGCCTTCCCCCCAGCTCCTTCCATAGTCCCAGGATCTGCTATTTACCCGCCTCTGCCTGTGTATCCACATTCCAAATATCTCTTTCCTGAGGAACTGGGGAAGAACTATAGGTGGAAAACATGAACAGTGCACTTCTTTTTTAAAATTAATTAATTCATTTATTTTTAATTGAAGGATGCTGGGAAAGATTGAAGACTGGAGGAGGAGGGGACAACAGAGGATAAGATGGTTGGATGGCATCACTGACTCAATGGACATGAGTTTGAGCAAACTTCAGAGATGGTGAAGAACAAGGAAGCCTGGTGTGCTGTAGTCCATGGGGTTGCAAAGAGTCAGTCACAACAACTGAGTAACAGATTGAAGGGTAATCGCAACATTGTGTTGGTTTCTGCCATACATCCATTTGGATCAGCCATAGGTGTACATGTGTACCCTCTCTCTTGAGCCTCCCTCCCACCTCCCACCCCATCCCACCCCTCTAGGTTGTCACAGAGCCCTGGTTTGAGTTTACTCAAGGAAACTCAAATACAGGAAATTCCCACTGTCTATACTGTCTATTTTATGCATGTTACTGTATATGTTTCCATGCAACTCTCTCTGTTTGTCCCTTCCTCTCCTTCTTAGCACCTCCCCCAACCCTCCCCCACCCCCTGTCCATAAGTCTGGAAAAGTGCACTTCTTTCCTGGAGAATCGTATCAAATTAGGTGAGAGGGCTGTTGGGCAAAGAGTCTCTTTTTGGTGCCTCAACTTCTGCTCCCCTCCTGCAGCTCTCCTTGGCTAGAATCAATTTGGCATTGAATCTGCCTGTTGATTTTAAGAGAATTGGGAATAGAGCTGGGATGAAGAAGTTAGCTTCCTCCTGGGAATAATGCAGAGACTCGAGTTCTCCCTTGAGGACCTAAGTTTAAATCTAGAGGGTTGAGTGAGAAATAAGGCCATTTGTGGCCGCCTAACACTGGGCATTTGAAAATGGACATTTTCTCATCATCCTTCTTTTCCTTTAAAAAATATAATGTAGCTTGGAAGAATATGATTATCCTTAAACATTTTATTTTTTAATTAAAGAGGGTTCATTATGCTACCCGTCTCATCTCGTCCCAGAGGAGAGAAACTCTGTGTTCAGCAGTTTGCTAAGAAATAATTATAGGTTCAGATCTTCCCCAGGCCCCGAAATTCAATTAAAATTTTTTTGTTTTAAGTTGCTTGCAGTCACATGGTATGTATGTGTGGATGTGGATGAGTGTGTGTGTGCGCGTGTGCACGTGCACACACATGCCCCAGTTTTCCTTGTAACTACTCTGGGAATGGGTTCCCAAACGTGAAGTTCCTAAAAGACAGCAATCCCCCCACTGGCAACCCAGTTTCTTGGCTGTTTCTACATGATCTGATATTAACACATAATGCTCTTGTGAAAGCAACCTTTGTTTTTTTGTTAGTTTGTTCGTTTTTGGCTAGAATCACTCTGTCTATCAGTCCCCAATTCCTGGGATATGTCTCTAGCTTATGCTGAATCAGATCAGTGTAAATAAGTGGCTCTCAACCAACACTGTGGATCAGAATCACCTGGGGGAACTTTTAAGCAGTAGTGATGCCTCTTCCCTGATGTATATATTCAGCTGGTGTGGAGTGGGGCCCAGGTATCAGTATTTTTTAAAGGCTCCGTAGGTGCTAATGTACCCCAGTTCGATTCCTGGGTTGGAAAGATCCCCTGGAGAAGAGATAGGCTACTCACTCCAGTATTCTTGGGCTTCCCTTGTGGTTCTGATGGTAAAGAATCCACCTGCAAAGCAGGAGACCCAGGTTTAGTCCCTGGGTCAGGAAGATCCCCTGGAGAAGGCAATAGCTACCTACTCCAGTGTTCTTGACTGGTAAATCCCATGAGCAGAGGAGCCTGGCAGGCTATAGTCCATGGGGTTGCAAGGGTCAGATGTAACTTAGGAACTAAACAATAATAATACAAAGACACACAAACAGGGTCATGGGGCCCAAATTTCATTGCCTACTTGCTCAGCTTACTGTCTAGTTAATTTAAGTAGTGTAAGATAGGGGTAGAGTGGTTACCTGTCACTTTTATACAGACTCCGAGTTATATTTAAACTTGGGGTGGAAACAGGATTCCATGGTTCGCCCCTGCACCGCCTCTTTCCTCATCCCAAGAGGGGGAGCAGTTCTGTTGTAGGACTGCCCCTGTTTACATAAAAAAATTATTAGGGAGGATAGTGTATAGATGACTCTTCTTGTAAGAACATCCCAGGAAATGGGGCAGTATTAACATTTATGGGTTCATTCAGGCCGCGATTGACCTTTTCCCTAGTTTACAGAAAGGAGCTAAAAATTCCCAGGCCTTAGGGCACAAGACCTCCTGGCAGCAGAAATATGGAAATAGGGAGGCAGGGCTATGTGAGGCCAGATTCTCCCCAGATAATTAACCAAAATAGACATGTCTAATAGAAATCTAATAAATAAATTAATAAATAAAAGAACAAGAATGTACTTATGAATCCTGATATATCTCAGCATATAAACATATATAGGTTTCTGCATATTAGTAGCTTACACAATATGTGTGTTTGCAGATTTAAATAGAGTGGTATATAAATATTTTTATATAACTACAGCAACCTTGTGGAGGGTGGAGGTAATTACGCAGATAGCTCAGGTATGTTTTTTGAAAATTGTAACCATTTTTATATTTGACTGAAAATTTCACTGTTATCCTGATGTTCACAAGTATTTAGACTTATAAATTATATATGTATTTTCTAGTTTGCCTACAGATGTTTGTATACATTATACATAGAATAGATTAGGATATATATATATTATATATACATATATGCTATTTTTCAGAGAGAGGGTTCTGAACCAGTGTAGATAGCCAAAGTGAGCAGTTCAAACTCAAGTAATCTACACTGGGGCTTAAATAAACTGCATTTACTAATTATATGAATTCAGTTCTAAAATCTTCACATACTTGGTGCTACGTAGATACAGGCCCTACAAATTTGAACCAGTTGAATGCGCAAGTGTGTGATGAATAGTTAAGGACCTACTGGTTCCAATTTGCATTATCCACCCTCTTGAAGGGAGGAAGAATAGAAAACTATCCAAGAAAAAGCTAAGAGAAAGAAATTCAATTTGTCTTTGTGATGAAGTCAGATTATTTTCTCTCACTCTTTGTCCTGCTCTCTCACACACAGGCATGCATGCATACACACATCTACACACTCACTCTTTTTATTAAACTGATGCTAATTTCTTTCTGGGCTGGACTGACAGCAGCTTGATGGTCCGTGGAGGGGAGTAAGCAAAACAAGGCTATCTCCAGATACAAGAACAGACCAGTGCACACAAGCCACAGCTATGGAGATGTGCGTTAGACCCAAAATGGCTTGGTTGAGAAATTGTTTACAAACCACTACCAAATATTTTATCAGATTTCTGTGACACTTCTGTCATCCTCCCTGGTTACATGGAGATCTTTCTTGTTCTTTCAAGTGTCTGAGGTCTTCTGGCAGTGTTAAGTAGGTATTCTGTGAGAATCGTTCTGCATGTAGAAAATGTACTTTTTGTGATGTATTTGTGGGAGGAGCTCCATGTTCTTCTACTCCACCATCTATTTTTTTTTTTTAATTTATTTATTCGGCTACGTGGGGTCTTAGTTTGTTTCTCTCCAGTTGTGGTGTACAGGCTTAGTTGCCCTGCAACATGTGAAATCTTAGTCCCCCAACCAGGGATCAAACCTGCCTCCCCTGAATTGCAAGGTGAATTCTTAACCACAGGACCACCAGGTAAGTCCCTACTTTACTATCTTGATTCTGAGCTTCTCTGACATTCCTACTTATCTCCCAGTCTGATTCTGTATCTGAAACTGGAACAGATATTGGAATTGCGTCCCCCAAGTCCGCCTCCAAGAGCTGGGTCTCAGGGTCACACCATGGACAATGGAGCGGGAAGAAGGTCACTGCTACCATCTCCCCATCCCCTGTGCATAGTCCAGGCTGAGCTGACTATGGAGGCTCCCAAGACCCCACTTTACATCATTTGTGATGGTTTTTTTATGAAAAATTATATAAATGAGTTTTGTTAATATTCTCCTCTCTCTGGATTGGCTTAACAACAACTTAGTTTTAAATATGCACCTCATTCTCCTAGTTGCATCTTTTATCTTGTTTGCAAAACCAAAATGAAGCATGGGAGAAGAAAACAACTCTGCCTTGGAGAAAGACTACCCTGTTTGAACCCAAGATTGACTACTCAGGGATGAAATAAAATAAAAGAGAGTTTTCTGAATTGTTCAGTTTTAAACATCCCACCTTGTTAAATACATTCAACATTAAACCAACTTCTGTTGTTTTACTTGAGTCAAATCTCTAGTTGAGAATGGGCCTGCAGGAAGAAGAAGTGGAAGTACTCTGTTAGGTACCTAGATGCTGTTCTATTTCATCCATATTCCTGGTGATGCCATTTAATCACAGGGTGGATATACCAGCTTTCCAGTTCTCGCTTGGGATATATGTGCCTATATACTACCTAGATCTGTGACAGCAGAACTAAGTGGGCCAAGGAGGATAGGACCAGCATCTCATCTACTCATTCAGCAAAGATTTATTGAGCCCCTACTAAGTGTTGGGAACTGCATGAGGTTCTGGTGTAAAGACAACAAGATCTTGTCTATGAGGTCCTCACGGTACATATTTGTGGAAGAAATGGACATATTCGCAAATAGGTATAATACAATGAAAAAAGTAACACGAGAGTATTATAAAAGCACAAAGGAGAGGTGATATCTAACCTGCTCTTTGGGGTGGAGGATGGACTCTCAATGAGCGGAAGATGAGAGCCAGAACTTTATTGTCGTACATTCTAGTCCTTAGTATGATACTCTGCTTGTTGAATGAATTGGTCAAGTCTCTGGAATTGCAGTGGCAGAAGCACTGGAATAGGAGTCTGGAGGTCTGGGTTCTGGATCAGGCTCCATGATTGCAGTTTGTGACTTGGCCCCGCTGCTGGTTGTCAAGATGAAATCGGGGCAAGATCCTGGGCCAGTGCCAGACCTCTGCTTCCTTGGTTAATTAAATGCACTGTCCCTCCTCTCTATCTGTGTCACCCAGAAGAAATAAAACCAAAGTTTTCTTCTCTAATCCACTCATATAATAGTCATCGGCTCACTCGTGCTCAGTCGTGTCCTACTCTTTGCAGCCCCATGGACTCTAGTGCGCCAGGCACTCCGTCCATGGAATTTTTCAGACAAGAATACTAGAGTGGGCTGCTATGCCCTCCTTCAGAGGATCTCCCTGACCCAGGAATCAAACCCATGTCTTCTGCACTGGCAGGCGGATTCTTTGCCATTGAGTCTTCTGGGAAGCCACCAGCTCTGTCTAACTCTGTCCTATCCCAACTTTCTGTGAAATCTTTAAGAAAGTATTTCAAAGTTATCTGGAAGAGTATTTATAACTTGAGACAGTTTTTTACAAAAGTTAGGACAGGTTGACTAATGCTGAGGAGGCTGGAATGCCGAGAAAGTGAAATAATAGGAAAGAACCCATTGGGTTTACTTTGGCCAGTGCTAACCAGCAGTTTAAAGCCACCCTAGGGACTTTCGTGGCAATTCAGTGGTCAGGACTCTGCGCTTTCTCTGCTGAGGGCCCAGATTCAATCCCTGGTCAGGGTACTAAGACCCTGCAAGCCCCACAGTGTGGCCAGAAAGAAAAGAAAAGAAAACTACCCTTAACTTAGAGCAGTGGGACAGCAAGCAGGGACCAGGGTCTGTATCGTGTTCTACAAGGAAGACTGTTTCTCTTGTCCTGGCCTGATTGGAACAGGAGGCCTCACATCCCTGCTGATCCTGTTGCCTCTTCCTTCCCCTGACCTTAGGCTGAAGGGAGGAAATAAAACCAAATGTTGGGTTATAATCAAACAACTCCATGTTAAAAGCTGAAGGGCCTAACCCTTCTCACAGAATTCATTTGCTCTTTGCCTCTAGAACACTCAGGTGCTTGCTTGCCTGTTTTGTCTTCTGCAAAATGGGTACAGCAATTCCTGCCCTATTTACTATTCAGTGTACTTTACTTTGACGGTACTTCTCATAGTTTGTAACTTGTAGTTGATTAAGATCTGTCTTCCTCACTTGAAAGGCTTATTCAGGAAGACAAGAACTGTGTTTATTTCCCTCTCCGTTTAATTCCCGGAATCTAGTTCAGTGCTTCTATGCACTGGCCAGTCACCCAATAAATACATTTGAATAAATGAATGAATGAATGGCATTGTCAGGATTAAGATGAACTATTTGAAATACTTCAAAAAAATGTACAGGTGAAAAGAGTGTAAAGCATTGTTTCTAGTTAACTAGATCATAAATTTCTTGAATTTAGGAACCAAATCTTACACCCTTTAAAAAATGTATTTATTTACTTATTGCTTATTTATTTTGGAGTCTTGGTTGCTGTGCTCGGGCTTTCTCTAGTTGTGGTTAGCTGGGGCTGCTCTAGTTGCAGTGCAAGGGCTTCTTGTTGTGGTAGCTTCTCTTGTTTTGGAACACAGGCTTTAGGGTCCACAAGGTTCACTGCCCCGTGGCATACAGGATCTTCCTGGACCAGGGAACGAACATGTGTCCCCTTCATTGGTAGGCAGATTCTTAACCACTGGACTACCTGGGAAGTCACAAGTCTTATACTGTCTATTTCCCATTCAACCTAGCAGAGTAGGTGCTCTGTAAATAATTATGCCCATCACTATAGTATTTAAAAGAAAATTATAATACTTGAATAAACAATACAAAAGTGAATTTAATAAAGACAATTCCACTTATAATAGCATTAAAATAATAAAATGCTTAGGAATAAATTTCATAAAAGAATTGAAAAATTTATACTCTGAAAACTACAAAGCACTGTTGAAACTTAATTAAAGAAAACCTAAATAAATGTAAAAACATCCCCATTTCATGGCAATACTTCCCAAATTTATCTACATATTCGATATAATGCCTACAACAGAATCTCATTTCACTTTTTAGTAGAAACTGACAAGCTAATCCCAGAATTCGTATAGAAACCAAAGGGACCCAGAAGAACCCAAACAATCTTGAACAAGAAGAACAAGGATGGAAGACTCACATTTATTGATTTTTAAACATTCAAAAATAGTACAGTAATCAAGACAGTACAGTATTGGCACAAAGAAAAACATATAGATCAATGAAATAGAATAATTGTTCAGGAATAAAACTTCACATTTATGGTCAATTGATTTTTGACACTGGGCCTAGAAAATTCGATAGAAGAAGGATAGACTTTTCAAGTGGTGCTGGGACAACTGGACAGCCATGTGCAAGAAAATTAAATTGGATTCCTACTTCACACAATATGCAAAACTAACTCAAAGTGGATGAAAGACCTAAATGTAAGAGTTAAAAATGTGGAACTCTTTAAAAAAAATACATAGGTGTAAATCTTCATGACTTTGAATTAGGTAATGATTTCTTAGATAAAGGCACCATAAGAGAAATACATAAATGGACTTCATCAAAATTAAATACTTTTTGCTTCAAAGGATACCTGAGGAAAGTGAAAAGATAATTCACAGAATAAGAGACTATATTTGCAAATCATTTATCTGATTAGAGATTTGTATCTAGAATATATAAAGAATTCTCATGGCTCAAAAATAAAACAAGTAGCCCAAATGAGTAAAGGATATGAATAGGCATTTCTGCAAAGAAGAAATACATGCCAATAAGCCCATGAAAATATGCTCAGTGTCGTTAACTATCAAAGAAATGCAGATCAAAACCACTAGAATGGCTATAATAATAAAAAATAATATATTAATAATAAGTGTTGCTGAAGGCTGGATAAACTTTAACCCTGGCTGGTAGAAATATAAAATGATACATCTGCTTTGCAAACAGTCTGGTGGTTTTTGAAAATTGCTAAACCTAGAATTACCATATGACCCAGCAGCTCTATTCCTAAGTAAATACCCAAGAGAAATGAAAACATATGTCATATAAAATGTGTATATGAACTTCCATAGCAGAATGAACTTTCATAATAGCTGAAAAGTGGAAACAACTCAAATATCCATCAACAACTGGATAAATAAGATGTGGAATATTCACAAAATGCAATTATTCGGCAATAAAAAAGAAATAAACTGATCCACGCCACAGCATGGATAAATCTTGAGAATATTATGCTAAAAGAAAGATGTCAGTCACAAAAGACCACATATCATATGATTCCATTTATGTGAAGTGTTAAAAGTAGGTGAATCTATGAAGTGAGAGAGTAGATGTGATTTCCCAGAGCTAGGATTCTTGGGGTAGGGGATGGGAGACAAGAGCTATTAGATTTCCTTTTGAGGTGATGAAAATATTCTAAAATTGATTGTGATGATGGTTGCACAGCCCTGTGAGTATATTAAAAGCATTGAACAGTAGACACTTTAAATAGGTGAATCATATAGTATATGAATTATATCTCAATAAAGCTTTTATTGAACAAAGAAAATTATAATACAGTGCCTGCCCTTAGGGAACCTACAAGCTAACTGATTTTTTTGTTGTTGTTGTTCTTCATCTTAAAAACCCTGGCCACTCCATTTTGAAAGTTTGTTAATTTATTGTCTGTTGGCTACTGTAAACTTAGTGCTTTGGAGTTCAGGGTAAAGGTGCAGGAAAGGCAGAGGAGGAAAAAGGACAGAGAATAAGGGCTAAAGGGAACCCAAGGAGTGAAGTCTTTGGAGAAGAGGCTTGGGAGGCCTGTTCAGTCTCCTAGCCTATCTAATAGGTAAGAACCATGCCTTCAAGACTCCAAATATGAATATCTTTGACTGAGGGTTCCAGTTTTGGTTATGGTATTTGGAACTGAGTTGTCTCAACCACCTTCTTCTGGTGCAAATGACACTAAAAATATGAAATATCGAACTTGTATCCTCCTCTAGTCTCCCACATTGGCCTGAAGATCTGGATAATTGTTGGGTGTGGGAAGAAAGCCACGGAGAACTTGTCTCCATCTGGAGAGTGGCAAGGTGAGAAAGAGCTGGGGAATGACTCAAGAAGATTGGAGTCTAGGAACAAAAGACTCTGCATAAGTATGTAAGTATATAATGGGAAGGAACTTGGACATCTTGATGACTAAATTGACTCCTACTATGCTCCAGTTCCTGGAGGAGGGTAGAGCAATCCACTCCAGTATTCTTGCCTGGAGAATCCCATGGATAGAGGAGCCTCGCAGGCTACAGTCCATGGGGTCGTAAAGAGTCAGACACGACTGAAGCTACTTAGCATGCACACACATACTGTAGTTTTGATTCTAGTCTTGGTTCCCTTCATTTTTCAAGAATCCCAATTTCAGTTATCTTCACACCCATTTGTTCTAAACAACAGCCTGTCTTTTTTTAAAACTTTTTATTTTATATTGAAGTATAGCCAATTAACAATGTTGTGATAGTTTCTGGAGCATAGCAAAGGGACTCAGCCATATATATACATGTATCCATTCTCCCCCAAACTCCTCCCCCATCCAGAACAGAGCCTATCTTGACAGAAGGAAGGGGTGGGGGCAGGTTTGGGGGCAGAGAGATATGGCAGGGGGAGAAAAGACTTAATTGCTGGTCTTCAGGAAACAGTCTGATGAGAAAAATGCTAGTGAGCGCTTGGACTTAAGAAGTAAAGAATCAACAAATAGAAAGACTTTCCTTATTTGAAAAAACAAACAAACAAAAAAACACCTTTCTGAATGAGAAATGTTGAGCGAGATTTTAAAGGAAGTTCCGAGTGTGGACTGCAGATGCATTCATTCCCGTGATGCTGGGCCCCCACCGCAGGAATAACTCCCCTCAGCACTGGTTAACTGAGGCCCTTTGCCTGCTTATGGTGAGTGATTTGCTGCGTGATTTCAGTGATAGCTGAAATCTAGGCAAGGGGTGACTGAGCGGATGAGGGGGCTCTTGTGACCCCACTATCCTAGCTTTGGTTTAGGGCTTGAGTGGGGAATTCAGTGCGTTTGCCTTTAAGGGGAGCAGAAAAGGAGAGTAGGGAGCCCTTGCTGTCGCGTGGGTTAGCTACACAAAAACAGACGTGTGTTCTTCTCTCTGGCCAGCCCATTCTCTGCTCTTCTTATCCCAACTTGCCTAATTGATACCTTGGCCGATGGTGTCATTAACAATGCTTGAATAATAGCCTGACCTGCTGATTTCAAAATGGGAGAGGTGATTAATATGTCGGAAATCCAGCGAAGGGGAGCAGGGAAGGGGATGTCCCGAGCAATAAAACATGGGAGAGATGTCCTTCTGTGTCCCCGTTGCCCACCTTTCGTTCTTTGACCTCGGGGAAGAACTTGGAGATAGAGTCTGACTTCCAGTTTTTTGGTTTGCTGATCCCCCTCTATTTCTCCTCCCCTACCTCCCCCAACAGCACACGTTCTGACACCTACAAGCTCGTTACATGATGATGACCTATATTTTTATCTTTTTTATGAGCATCAAACACACATCGTCTTGCAAGCACTTGTGTTTTTTTTCTTTCCCCTATTGACGTGTGAGTGCCTTTGATGGTAATTTATTGTAGGGTTGAGCAGCCAGGTATTAATTGTACCCTAAAATTGCTTACCATTTTGATGCCTCCAAACCATCCCAAAGTGTACCTTTTTCCTACAAGAAGGGTGTGGGGCAGCCCCCTTTTAACTGTCTTCTGTGGTAGAATACAGAGCTTAGAGAAAACATGCAGGAGGACTTCCTCGGCTGGGTTTCAGGGACGCCTTGTCCCCAGCTTCTAATTGCAGTTGGATTGTATGAACATTTGGTTCTACTCAACAAAACTTCTCTTCATGGCTTACGTCAACATGGCTTCACTGGTTGCACAGAATGGTCAATGAGCAGTTTCTACTCTGATATCAGGCTCTTCAGGAAATTCCCATTGTGGCTACTTGCTTCTGTGAATTCAGATGGGATTGGAAGCAAGAATGTTGTACTTTAACCTATGGGGCCTGGGCTATGAGAGGCAGTTAACCCCAAGCAATGCAATCCTTCTGAAGTCATTCTGTAATAACCTGTAACTCCTACACCTGACCACTCCTTCACCTGATTTAGGGATGACCAGGGGGAGCAGAGGATGAAGAGTATAATTTTAGCCTAAGCAGAACTCCATTCTTAAGTATAATTTGAATTTGGGCCCCATAGTCTTCTTTGCCCCCACTTCACTTTGTCCCTCAGTACAATAAACAGCATCATATCCTAGGACACTCAGATTCATTACAGGAGGATGAGTCAATGTCAGAACAACTAGGAATGTAACCCACGTCTTGTGGAAGTATTAAATATAAAGGGAAAATGAAGACTGAAATTCCTACCTCCCTTTCTGGCGAGACCAGTGTAACATCCAGCGTTGACCTAGGTTCTGTGCTGGAAACTGGTCTACCTGTGGACTGAGTCCCTGTCGGCTCATGTTACAGACTGTCCATTCCAGCTGAGTTCATTTGTTCTCTCTCTCCCACACATGACACTCACCACATGTACTTGCTGGTACTTGCCTTCAAACATTTTGACAGGCCAGTTTCCTCTTTCTTCAACCTTAGTACTGTTTCTCTGTCCTCTCTGTTCAACCCTGTCCCTTTCCTCCTTGTTGCCAGGTTCTAAAAGTCTCTTCTACAGTAGTGTTAGTCGCTCCAGTTACGTCTGACTCTTTGAGACCCTGTGGACTGTATCCCACCAGGATCCTCTGTCCAAGGGATTCTCCAGGCAAGAATACTGGAGTGGGTTGCCATGCCCTTCTCCAGGGGATAAAGCTGCTTTAATTGGCCTTACCTGACTCCTAGGACTCCACTGTTTCTCAGGTCCTCAACATTATGTTATTTGCACTTAGCCTTTTGCCCTATTGGCTCCCTACATCCATAAAGGAACTTTTTGTGGCCGTCTGAATGAGCCTCCTGACCGAGAGAAAAACTAATCCTACCAGCTTCTTAGGTGAATAAAAATCTCTCTTCTGTGGAAGGCCTCCCAAAGAAGGAGACTGTACATGTTTCCTTGGCCTCCAGTTTTTACTTCCAGTGGAGCCGGATAGATGCAGATGAACTTGATAAAGACAGTAGCTTCTTTGGTGGAGTCCATGAGAAATGCTATTTTCCTTATGATAACTTAAAGATTGTTCATTCTCAAACTTCAGAAATGGAGTCAGTTACCTGGTTATTTTGAAGAAATATGGAGCATCACTTGTGATTACCTGGTTCTCCATTACATACAGAATAAAGTCCAGATTCCATTGCTTGATCTTCAGAGTCTTCCATATTGACACTGCCTGTATTTATCTCTATGCTCCTTTATGTAACCTAGACTACAACTTCATGGGTCTTGAGGTTCTTGAACTTATTCTATGCTCTTCAGCTTCCACAATTTGCACATATTGTTCTTTTGTCTGGAATGCCATCCTTTCCCTTATTGACTTATCAAGGTCCTATCCTTCGTTTTAGCTGAACTTAAAATCTTCTCCTGTAAGAATACTTCTTAGATCTCTCAAGTGACCACTATTTCTCTCTCTCCTCCAACTAGAATGTCACATTATTTTGAACCTCTGTAATAGCACTGTTTTGTACTGGAAAAATGTATATATATATACACATATATACATATATATACACATATGTATACATATACATGTGTATACATATATACATATACACATGTATACATATAAACACATATATGCATGTGTATACACATATATATACATATATACACATATATATTATATAACCTATATCATATATTTATATGTCTCTTTTACTAGATTGTAAACTTCTGGAAGGTAGAAATTGTGTATTTTTGGACTTTGTATCCCTTCCTATGTTTCTCATAATGCTTTGGACGGTAGGTACTCAAGAAATATCAGTTAATTGGAAAACAGGGCCTTGTTTTTTGTGTGTGTTTTGTTTTTTCAGCCAAGCAGCATGTGAGATCCAACCAGGGATCAAACCTGCACCCCCTGCATTGAAGTGTGGAGTCTAGTCACTAGACCCCCAGGGAAGTCCCCAGGGCCTTGCTTTTATGTTCATTTTGCTCTTACAGTTCTCCTCTAACCGAGTCACCATTTTGTACTGACCGAATTTGTCTTTGGGTGTTCTTCATCTCTGTCTATAGTAAGAGCTGAGCATCTAAAATAATCTAAGTGCAGTGGAACTGACAGGTTTCAGAGGATCCCAAAAGGAGATCCATCCTTAGACAGTTTCTGGACTGGTTTGAGATTAGCTTTCCTGCGTAGCAAAAGGCATTTGTAGGGATGGCTCTGCCGAGCCACTGGGGAGAAACCAGGATCAAGGGAGAGGAGCCTGAAGGTGAGAAGATACTGATTTCTGGGAAAGGGATCAGTTTAAGGATTTTGTATGTCAGCAAAAAGGGCAGTGTACTTGCTTAGAGGTATTCATTTTACTCCTGGCACCCAGCTTGTTTCTTTTTGCTACAATAATGTTACTGACAGTGCTTTTCCTATCAGGTGCCTAAGGAAGGGCTGACGGCTTTGCTCCGCTGTGCTTGTTGGCAGGAGGTGAAGAACATGATGTTTTGACGGCTCCATATGCTTCCGTTCAGTTCAGTTCAGTTCAGTTGCTCAGTTGTGTCCAACTCTTTGCAACCCCATGAATTGCAGCACGCCAAGCCTCCCTGTCCATCACCAACTCCCGGAGTTTACTCAAACACATGTCCATCGAGTCAATGATGCCATCCAGCCGTCTCATCCTCTGTCGTCCCCTTTTCCTCCTGCCCCCAATCCCTCCCAGCATCAGGGTCTTTTCCAGTGAGTCAACTCTTCGCATGAGGTGGCCAAAGTATTGCAGTTTCAGCTTCAGCATCAGTCCTTCCAATGAGCACCCAGGACTGATCTCCTTTAGGATGGACTGGTTGGATCTCCTGCAGTCCAAGGGACCCTCAAGAGTCTTCTCCAACACCACAGTTCAAAAGCATTAATTCTTCGGCGCTCAGCTTTCTTCACAGCCCAACTCTCACATCCATACATGACCACTGGAAAAACCATAGCCTTGACTAGACAGGCTTTTGTTGGCAAAGTAATGTCTCCACTTTTTAATATGTTATCTAGGTTGGTCATAACTTTCCTTCCAAGGAGTAAGCGTCTTTTAATTTCATGGCTGCAGTCACCATCTGCAGTGATTTTGGAGCCCAGAAAAATAAGGTCTGACATATGCTTAAGAAAAGACAAATCTAACCTCCTGGGTTTCTTGACAATTCTTCCCATTAACTACTCACTTCCACACCATCTTAGGTCTCCCGACTTCAACAAACCCTTTATGTTCTAAGGTTAAACTGTTAGATTGTTTCCATTGCTACCCTCTCTCTTTTCTGAAGGTCTGTATGGGTAATTTCTTCAGCCCTTGTCTTCTGTGTTCAATTCTGTAGTTTCTTTTCTCTTTTTGGCTGAGCTGGGTCTTCATTAGGGGGAACAGGCTCTCTAGTGGCCGGTGAGTGGGCTTAGCCGTTGCCCCCTGCCTCTATAGGTGGGATCTGGTTTCCTGACCAGGAATCGAATCTGCATCCCCTACATTGGAAGGTGAATTCTTTACCACTGGACCCCCAGGGAAGTCCTTGTACCTTCTTTCTTGCCATATCCTGATTTATTTTCTCCTCTTCCTATAGAAAGTCTTCTCTGACAACCTTCCAGAAATGTCCTTAACCTTTCCTAATCCCTCCCAGCCTGGGTGGCAAGACCTCAGCCCAGATCTTTTAATGATGTTCCTATTTCTCTGTGTCCTGTTTTCCATCATCCAGGGAATGCCCCCATATAGATATTACTTGTCTTATTAACTCTGCGTGCACCCATGCAGCCTCCAGTTTCTCCAGTCAGAGAGGTCATTGGCTGGCTTTCTCTTGCTTGGAAAGCCAACCAATATTAACAGGTGACAATGAAGAGAGATTTAGAAGCTGTTGACTTTCTTGACCCCTTTCTTCTTCCCTCGGTCCTTTCTTCCCACCACTCCTTCCTTCCTCAAATGCTGGTTGAACATCTGTTGTGTACTAGGCGCCGTTCTATGTTTCTTCCTGTATATAGCTTATACTCAATGTTCTTTCTGAGTCGTAGTTTAGATACTGGTTTGCTATGGGAAACTACTTAATCAGATGTCCCCAAATAGTGTCAAAATCCTAGAAGTCGCTCATTGAGGACAAAATTAGGATTTCATATTGCTACTCATCATTGGTCTGTCTCTCAGAACTTGATATAGAAATGTTGTTTTATGTCTCATCCTGTGATGAGCAGTTTTAGCATTTACTGAAGAACTCAAAGGATGGAGGTGGTGAGGCTAGATGTGTGCATGCATGCATGCTCAGTCGCTTCAGCTGTGTCTGATTCTTGGGGAGACTAGATAGTCCCCCCAAAAAACAGAAGCCCTACTTCTTGCCTTCACAGAACTTAAACTTTTAACAAATGAGACAGAAAACATTTCTCCCACTGTTATATACAAAGGTACCTATGTGCAACTTATGCAATTAAATATTATTGAAAAACTAAAATGGAGCAAAGAAGTCATCTCAGTTACTTGGTGTTAATAAAGAAAGGCTCTTTGGAGGAAAGGGTTTTGAGCAGCTGGGTTTTGATGGGAGATGTGGGAAATAGAGGCCATGAAGACGACATTCTAGGGGATAGGAGATGATAGTCAATCACAGGCTTAGATGTGGGAATGAGTGGGAATGTGGGAGTTGGTGAGTGGGTTATCTTGGCTGAAGCAGAAGATCTAAGTAGGAAAAATAAAAGGAAATAGGTTCAGTGAGAGATTAGAGTAGATTTGGTGGAGATGATCAACCTAGGTTGATGTGTCTTCCTAGCTGAAGGCAGGGAAATAAATAAAATAGCTTTAGGAGGACTAAAACTTTTATTCTTCCCCTCAGCTTTTGAGAATAGGGTATTAAGGCTTTTAGAACTCTGACTACTATCTGACATAAGGGTTCTGCTAACATGAGGGAAGGAACAAAGACCAAGCATAACATAAGTCCAGGGGTCTGGTTTTTTGTTTTGTTTTGTTTCAAAATATTGCTTAAATTTCAGCTGTAATTTATTTATTCACAAGAACTCTGTTCTTCCCTTTGCTTGGTTCTACTCTGGAATCATAGAATGACTCTACAGAAATGAGCTTACCCAGTCACATGCTTCTTGCATTCTTCAGTTTGTCCATCTCTCCTGTATGAAAAGGCTTCAAGGTAAGGCAAAGAAACTTTCACACCTGCTGTCTGTCCATTGACCTTTGCCTTTCTGGACTGACCCTGCTTGAGGGGAGTAAGTATTCATGGAGAAACTGCCTTTAGATTTAGTCAGAGAGGTATTCTAAATCTGGGTTATGTTAGCTACTAGAAGGGAAGAGCTTTCCTCACAGCTCAGTTGGTAAAGAATCTACCTGCAATGCAGGAGGCCTGGGTTCGATTCCTGGGTCAAGAAGATTCCCTGGAGAAGGAAATGGCAACACACTCCAGCATTCTTGCCTGGAGAATCCCATGGATAGAGGAGCCTGGCAGGCTACAGTCCGTGGGCTTGTAAGAGTTGGACATGACTTAGCGACTAAACCACCACCACAGGGGAAAAGAGTATCGGCTGTAGCTTCCAGGACTTTTATGATATTTTCACCTTGAAGCTCTGCTGGAATTTCCTCTGAAGCAGAAGGAAGGGATGACCACTTTCCATATAATGCTTAAATATGAATGAGGAGAAAAGATATTCTTCTCTTTGATATATTTAGGTTTAAAAGACAAAATACCAAGAAAAGAATTAAATTTTGTGGGGAAAGAAAGACTAGAAACACAAAAGAAAGAAGAACTTCCCAACAAAGTGGGTTATTGAGATGATTGAAAGAAACTGGTGTGTGCTTTGGCAGCATATATACTAAAATTGGAATAAGAGGATTTCCTGGTGGTCCAGTGGTTAAAACTCTGCACTTCTACGGCAGGGGTTCAATCCCTGGTGGGGGAACTAAGAGCCTGCATGCCCAACAGTGGAGCAATACATAAATAAATAAATATTTTAAATTAAAATAAAAGAAATTAGAATAATACTAGAGAAGATTAGCATGGCTCCTATGCAAGAATGACATGCACATTCATGAAGGAAATTTTGTAGTTCCTTTTATCTGAGAAACTAGACGAATTAGGTCAATTACCAACTGCCTGCTTGATTTTGGAGGTGATGAAACAGATGTGGAGACCTCCAAAGTTCTGAAGGCCTAAAACTCAGTGATTTCAGAATAGGAATTAGCCAGAGGAAGCCAGAGGGACTTGAACTCATTTTTCATCTCTCTCTTACCATGGCTGCTTGCCTTTCTGGTTTCTCAAAAAAAAAAATTTTTTTTTTTTTTTGCTTTTCTAATTCAGAGATAGAAAACCTTGAGGAAAATGAAAATGAAGTTTATTCACCTAGATGTGCACATGGAATTTTGTGATCAAGTCTGATATGATTTTCATATCTAGATGATTAATCAAGGTGAATTTTCATATAGATATTGGGTAAAGTCTTTATTCCTGATTTGTGGATTATCCACTTGGTGGGTTTTTGCAGCCTCCATACTTGCACTGCCTTGGGTTTGGCAGAAAGTGTCAGAAAGAACATCAGGGGGACTTCCCTTGTGGCCCAGTGATTGAGAGTCAGCCTTGCAGTGCTGGGAACATGGGTTTGATAATCCCTGGTCAGGTTACTAGGGCTTCCCTGATGGCTCAGCTGGTAAATAATCTACCTGGAATGCGGGAGACCTGGGTTCTATCCCTCGGTTGAGAATATCCCCTGGAGAAGTGAACGGCTACCTACTCCAGTATTCTGACCTGGAGAATTCCCATGGACTGTATAGTCTGTGGGGTCGCAAAGAGTTGGACATGACTGAGCAACTTTCAGGGGAACTAATATCTCACATACTGCAGAGCAATTAGGCCACACAACTGGAGAGTCTGTGCACTGCAACAAAGATTCCTGCATGCCACAACTAAGACCCAAGGCAGCCAAATAAATAAATGAATTTTTAAAGAAAAAGAAAGACCATGAGTTGTAGACACAGATGTTATGCTTGCAAGTGTGTGTATGTGAGCGACTTTGTGTGGGTAAAATTATATGCATTTATTTCACTCACTTTTTTTGGTAACGCTAATTACATTTTGAGCTTATGTATTTATTTGGGAGTCTGTTTAATAGTGGCCTCTACCACTAGATAGTAAGCTTCATGCAAGACTTATATTTATTTCATGCGCCATTTCACACTCAACATTTATCATAGGACTAATCACATAGTAGTCAGTCAACAAATGAAAGAATTCTGTGTGCCTCTACTCTTATCTACTGGTTTGGATAATGAGAAGTGCCTTTCCAGAGGCTGGAAGGATTCTGTACTACAGCAAGTGGAGGAATCGGAGATGAGCCACAGACTGAGATCAGATCTCTCCAGGTGAGGCTGGCAGCCCTAGGGCAGATCCCTTGTTGACATCCTCTGCCCGTCACTGGCTGCATCTTATGGTAAAACCTAGGGCACAGGCCAGGGAGTGATCCAGGGCTGTGGATGGGAGGAGGTGAGTCCTGGGTATCAGAATAGACATCTTATTCCAGCTGCAATTGTTCCAGATGTGGCAGGGTTCCCAGCCCACTGACCTGCTGGGCGCTGGTGGTGGTGGTGGTGGTGGGGTGTTTGTGACATGAGTCAGAGAGGAATGTGGGGTTGGTTGGTTGGGAGTTTTGCTCTATGAGGAGAAGCCGGTTCCCCGTGCCTGTCGGTTCTCTAATGGCATCCCCAGGGCAGAGCCTAGAAACAATCAGTTGAAGAAGACAGAATGAGCAGCCACACTCTTCTGAATCCCCCAGGATGTTGACAGGAGAATTTAATTGGATATTAATGGGCAGAGGACAATCCATAGACCATCAAAGTATCATCGAGTGTTTCAATGGAAAGGATGTTTGAGAGCTCATCTTATCCATACTTCTGCCTTGATCCCACATAAATAAAAATCTCTTCTTCCCTTGAAGACTTTTTTGGCCTATAACATGGAGGCCTTACCAGGGCAGCGGGAGCTTGGTGTAAATTCTCCCAGGTCCCATTTCCTCATCGCCCTGCTAGGACTGAGTGAATGCACCAGATAGATCCTCACATCTACTCCCTACTTCACCCGGCGTGCAGTGGTGGGCCATGGCTGCAGGTGTGGAGAGGCCCTGGTTCTTGGGTCTTACTGGAGAGGGGACCTATGAATCTTGTAAATGTGATGACATCGGCAATGACAGACTCTTCAGCCGCCTGCTAGTCTGTAATTGAAGCCAGGAATTCAGCACACGCTCGGCCACACCCAGCCTTCACGGGTTCCCAGAAGCGGGTTCCTGCACAGCCACCAGGCTGGGAGGACCCTCACTGAACCAATGCTCCCTGACAAGTCCAGGGCCTCACGCTGCCTCCTAAATCCCCAAACCAAGCGATAATCTCTTCCCTCTTGCTATTTCCATCCCCAGTGGTGCCTAAATTGTTCTTGCAAATTATTCCCAGTTGTTAAATTCCCAGTAAATGAGATTCAATCTTTATGATAGCATCACGGGATGTTCTTTCACTTTGATTTAACTGAAAAATTTTGTGTTATAATCAGAGCCTAAAATTGATCAAGCCAGAAAGCATCTACACTGCTTTGAAGCCTCAGGCAAATAGGTTGGGGATTTTTCCTGCTGTTCTCCACCTCTCTCCATAATGAGATGCTTTGTTTCAGTGAATGAATCGGCCTTGATCCAGACTTTCAGACTCTGTGAGAGGACATTTCAACCCTCCCTCTGCCTCTAGGCAGGATTGAATTTAACTCATCCCAGACTGAAGGCTGTCTCTTCTAGACCTTGTTTCAAGATTTCCTCAGTTTTCAGCATCTTCTGGTTGAACATGCACAGCTCTTTGCCTTTGCTGTCTAATTTCAATTTCCTTTGGCAATTTCAACCCATTACATGTCACTGTGAAAAGGGAGATCAAGGGAATGCCCTGGCAGTCCAGTGGTTAGGAGCTGGCACTTCATGCTGGGGGCCTAAGATCCTGTAAGATCACCTGCCATACCCCACCCACCGCCCACCCAAAAAAGGAGATCCAGGTGTCTCTTAGAGTTCTCCAGCTAAAAGTTCTCAGTTCTTTTATAAAGCTTCTCAAATGTTAGTTTATGTTTCATGTCTGTCTTCCTTGTACCAGAAGAGGAAGAGGAAAGTTATTTGAATTTTGCCTCATTACCTGAGCACTGTTGACCTGAACTAGTGGTCCATGTTTTTGTCACTTTGTTATTGTGCCCCACCCCCAATATATCTCATCCTTTCTTTGGACTGAGGCCTCAGATGGAGTTTTCTGTCTGGGATGCCTTTTCCTCTCTCATCATTCCTGACTTTCTGTTACTTTAATGCCCTGTTCCATTTTCTCTCTCTCTGCCTGTCAGTTGCCTTTCCTAAGAGCATTTGTGTTCCCAGTCCTTCTGATTCCCTCTCTCAGTCATGTGAAGAACTTCATTCAGCTGGCTTCAAGATCTGCATTCACTTCACTGTCTTTAATACGAAGTCCAGATGAAAAAAGTCCTGAGGAGCAGACAGGGGACCAGTAACAGAGTATTATAGGGGTGTAGAATAGTACAGAAGTCAAGAACCCCAGGGTTCTAGTGTGGGTAACTCTGGGCAACTCATAACCTTTCTGGCCTTTCAGTTAATTGTTTGGACAGGGAAGTATTGCATTAAGTCATCTCTGAGACCGCTTTAAACTTGAAATATTATGAATTTGTGTTTTCCTTTCCTTCTTGGTCTCCTCCAAAATTATTGACAGAACGCTACAAGCAGGGAGATCAGAGAATAAAAGAAAAATGAATTCAAAGACATGATTGGAACTCACAGAGGAAGAACCATGTGAAGACCAAGGAGAAGATGGCCACTTGCAAGCCAAGGACAGAGGCCTCAGGAGAAGTTAAACCTGCCAACACCAAAAAAAGAAAAAGAAAAAAGGGGGAGCAAGAGAGACACCTAATTAGTAGGGGTTTGAAAAAGCCATTTTAGTGTGTAAGCAGTACTGGTGGTAATGATTGGGAATTTGTAGCAAGGACCAGGGAGGTCAATCTTGTAATATTACAGAAATACATGTGATATGTTTTAGAGGGTAGGGAAGTGGCTATGGCTTAAGCCTTACATCCTTTGTACAGTGACCCTGTAGCCTAGAAATATGCTTATTCTACCTCAGGAAGATGAGCCCACCTTCACTAGAGTCACTAAAAAAGACTACATGTTGTTCTTACTCATTTCTTTCTTAGAAACCCCCAAGTCCTATGTGAGTAAATAAAGACTAGTTCTGTCTGGAGCTAAAAAAAAAAATCTTCATTTTCTAAATGGAACTCAAATTTCTTCTATGATATATTGGCTGTTATGCTTCATAACAATCCCTGTAAAATAAAAGAGCATAAAACCCAGTCATTTATAAGGTTATGTGACTGTGTGTGTGTGTAATTCACGTGATTACTACTGTTGACTAGAAGAGACCTAGAAAATGTCACACTGACCATGTCACTTACCCTAAGCAGAGACAGACTGACATTAGTTTAAATAACTGGGCCACTTAAATATTTTTAAAGTTGATCCCTGAAGAGCTAAAGGAGTTGGGGGAGATGAATATTTATGAAATACCTACTCTATGCTGGGTATTATTAAAGAGTCTTTATATACCATTTTGGCCTAAATATAAGGTGAAGTTGTATCTTCCCAAAATAAGTTCCTAGAAAAGAAGTTGGTTTATATATGAATCCTCATAAAATAAAGTCTCATATTGTAGAATATGTTTTCAATTACTTGAATTTGAAAAATTAGGTTCTTTTTTGGGGAAGACACGTCAGCCAGAAAAAACAACAAACAGCACCCCTCCCCACCAAATAAAAACAGAATCAATGCTACTTTGAATTGCTTATAGAGGCTATTTGATGGAATCTGTTAAAACAGACAAAACAAAACAAAAACTACTTCAATTTCTGGAAACACAACAGGCTAGGTTATTTGAATCAACTTTCCTGCTGAAAACAACTAAAAATGCTAGATGAAATATTTAAAACATCTTAAAAGCATCAAAAAGCTGACAAGATAGTAAGGAATTATCAGGCCAAATTTAATGAAAGGTGAAAATTCAAAGTGGTAAGTGGAATAAAGAGGCAAGTTTTGACCAGAAGATATTTGCTGATTAAGGCAAACTCAACTCTGGTCTCAGAAGTTAAAACTCAGGGTTGGCTAAAGTGGGGAGTCTGATAAGAAACCTTTCCTAGAACATACTGAAGAATCAAAGGGTTACATCCTTAGGGTAAGGGTGAAACAGCTACTGCTGCTGCTAAGTCGCTTCAGTCGTGTCCAACTCTGTGCGACCCCATAGACGGCAGCCCACCAGGCTCCCCCGTCCCTGGAATTCTCCAGGCAGGAACACTGGAGTGGGTTGCCATTTCCTTCTCCAAGGTGAAACAGTAGTAAACCTAATTCTTCTTCTACCTCCTGAAGGACTGCAAGAAAGTGTCCCTGGTGCTGAACACAGCAGGGGGAAGATTCTGAGCCAGCCGAATTTGTAGCCAAATTTACATTACCTAGGTAATAAAAAAACCCTCAAACCTTGAATTTTAAAATGATGCCAAACAAGTATTTCCCTAGGCATCTGGCAAAGGTAAAATGCAAATCCTCCCTTGGTGAAAACACTTTAATCCTAACCTTCAAAAATGCCTACAAGTTATTCTTCAAAGGCAATGAATAAGCAAGCACACAGGGAGGGAAGGCGCCATGAAAGAGAATCAACAATAACGACAGACAACAGAGACAGATTCATGACAAATTCAGACATTAATATTCTTAGGAATATAAGACAAGCTAGAAAGTAGTTACAGGGAACATATGAAAAGTGACCTAGTGGATTTGAAACAGAATTAAGTACAGTAAATACCCTACATACAAATGAGTTTTGTTCTGAGAGTGCATTCGAAAGTCCAATTTGTTCATAAGTCCAACAAAGTTAGCCTAGGTATCCAACTAACACAATTGGCTATATAGTACTGTGAGTAATAGGCTTATAATACTTTTCACACAAATAATATATAAGAAACAAACACAAAAAATAAAGAAAACATTTTCTTTATTTTTAGTTTTGGTTGCACTGGGTCTTTGTTGCTCCACACAGGTTTTCTCTGGTTGCTCCAAGTGTAGCCTACTCTTCATTGCAGTGCACAGGCTTTTCATTGCAGTAACTTCTCTTGTTGTGAAGCACAGGCTCTGGATGCAATGGCTTCAGTAGTTGTGGCGTGTGAGCTCCATAGCTGTGGCTCATGGGTTTAGTTGCTCTGTGGTGTGTGGCATCTTCCTGGACTAGAGATCGAACTCGTGTCCCCTGCATTGGCAGGCAGATTCTTATCCACTGTACCACCAGGGAAGTCCTAAAGAAAACATTTTTAATCTTACAATACAATACCTTGTAAAGTACTGTTGTCATTCAGTCGCTCAGTTGTGTCTGACTCTTTGCGACCCCACAGACTGCAGTACGCCAAGCTTCCCATTTCCCAGAGCTTGCTCAAACTCATGTCCACTGAGTCGGTGATGCCATCCAACCATCTCATCCTCTGTAGTCCCTTTCTCCTGCCTTCAATCTTTCCCAGCATCAGGGTCTTTTCTAATGAGTCAGTTCTTCACATCAGGTGGCCAAAGAATTGGAGCTTCAGCTTCAGTATCAGTCCTTCCAATGAATATTCAGAATTAATTTCCTTTAGGAATGACCGGTTTGATTTCCTTGCAGTCCAAGGGACTCTCAAGAGGCTTCTCCAACACCACAATTCAAAATCATCAATCTTTGGCACTTAGTGTTCTTTATGATCCAACTCTCACATCCATACATGGCTACTGGAAAAATCATAGGTTTGACGAGACGGACCTTTGTGGGCAAAGTAATGTCTCTGCTTTTTAACATGTTGTCTAAGTTTGTCATAGCTTTTCTTCCAAGGAGCAAGCGTCTTTTAATTTCATGGCTGCAGTCACCATCTGCAGTGATTTTGGAGCCCCAAAATATAAAATCTGGCACTGTTGTCGTTGCTTTCCCATCTATTTGCCAGGAAGTGATGGGACTGGTGCCATAATTGTAGTTTCTTGGATGTTGAGTTTTAAGCCAACTTTTTCACTCTCCTTTTTCACCTTCATCAAGAGGCTGTTTAGTTCCTCTTTGATTTCTGCCATAAGGGTGGTGTCATCTGCATATCTGAGCTTATTGATATTTCTCTCAGCAATCTTGATTCCAGCTTGTGCTTCATCCAGCCTGGCATTTCGCATGATGTACTCTGTGTATAAGTTAAATAAGCAGGGTAACAATATATAGCCTTGACGTACTCCTTTCTCAATTTGGAACCAGTCTGTTGTTCTATGTTCAGTTCTAACTGTTGCTTCTTGACCTGCATACAGATTTCTCAGGAGGTAGGTAAGGTGATAGGGTATTCCCAACTCTTTTAAGAATTTTCCACAGTTTTATGTGATCCACACAGTCAAAGGCTTTCTTGTAGTCAATGAAGCAGAAGTAGATGATTTTCTGGAATTTTTTTGCTTTTTCAATGATCCAACAAATATTGGCAATTTGATCTCTGGTTCCTCTGCTTTCTCTAAATCCAGCTTGTACATCTGGAAGTTCTCGGTTCATGTACTATTGAGAATTTTGAGCATGGAGAATTTTGAGCATTACTTTGCTAGCATGCAAGATGGATGCAATTGTGTGGTAGTTTGAACATTCTTTGGCATTGCCCTTCTTTGGGATTGGAGTCCCAAATTTTTCCAGCCCTGTGGCCACTGCTGAGTTTTTCAAATTTGCTGGCATATTGAGTGCAACACTTTCACAGCATCATCTTTTAGGATTTGAAATAGCTCAGCTGAAATTCCATCACCTCCACTAGCTTTGTTCACAGTGATGCTTCCTAGGGCCCACTTGACTTCACACTCCAAGATGTCTTGCTCTAGGTGAGTGATCACACCATCATGGTTATGTGGGTCATGAAGATCTTTTTTGTATAGTCCTTCTATGTATTCTTGCCATCTCTTCTTAATATCTTCTGCTTCTGTTAGATATTATGTCCATACCATTTCTGTCCTTTATTGTGCCTATCTTAGCATGAAATGTTCCCTTGGTATCTCTAATTTTCTTGAAGAGATCTCTAGTCTCTCCTATTCTATTGTTTTTCTTTATTTCTTTGCATTGTTCACTTAGGAAGGCTTTCTTATATCTCCTTGCTATTCTTTGGAACTCTGCATTCAGATGGGTCTATCTTTCCTTTTTTTCCTTGCCTTTCACTTTTCTTCTTTTCTGAGCTATTTGTAAGGCCTCCTCAGACAAGCATTTTGCCTTTTTGCATTTCTTTTTCCTGGGGGTGGTTTTGATCACCACCTCCTGTACAATGTCTTGAACCTCCATCCATAGTTCTTCAGGCACTCTATCAGATCAGCTAGCATCAAATGAACAGATAAGAAGAGTTACTGACTTGAGGAGGGAGAGGAAGTGGGAGATGGTTGAACTGAAGGATCATCAGCAATAGGAGACAGAGGGCAAACTGCGATTTCACTCACATCTGATGTTGATGGAACACATGTTCTCATCTTTGAAAATTCACAATTGAAGGCTCATATGTAGACGACTTACTGTAGAATGAATCTAACAGCAGATTGGATCATCCAGTTGAAGAGAGAACTGGCAAACTGAGAGGTAAGTCAGAAGAAATCCAGAATATAGCACAGAGAGACAGAGACAAAAATATGAAAATATAGAGGAGAGTTGAGTGATATGGAAGATGGAGTGAGAAGACCTACCATATATTAATTAAAGTTCCAAAACAAAAGGAGAGAAAGAATAGAGAAGAGGCAATATTTGAAGAGTTAATTACCCTACAGAATTTTCTAAAGCTGCTTAGTTGCTAAGAAGTCCAATGAGTTCCAAGCAAGTTAAATAAAGAAACTCCATACTTAACCAGTGTCAGAATATGAAAAATGAAGAGTAACAGAAAATAAAAACAGGTAAGAGGACTGCTTACAGGAAAGAGCTGATTTGGAACGTATTTTCCTATTGTAAACACCTAGAAAATACACATGATATTTTCAAATATTCTCAAATGTTGAGCCCAAAAGTGATGCAGGACTGTGATCCCTGAGAGAGGGAAACAAACAAGGTGGATCCTACATCACCCTGGATTCCAGCCTGGAGGCAATTTGGAAAGAGTAGCAGCAGAGACAGTAGGCATCAAGTAGAGTATGGGGGTCATGACAAGTTGAGGTAGAAACTGGAGATCAGGGAAGCTGAGACAGCTAGAATTGGTGGGTAAGAGGACTTTAGAGGAGGAATTATGCAGAGAAAAAGCTCCAGAAGTCTGTTTACAGCCTCCTGGAATTTTTTGGATAGATACTAATCTGTGCTTGGGTAGGGTAAAACTCCATGAAGCTGAGGAAAGAACAACAGCAGATAAGTGTAAGTTGGACAGTTCTTAGAATTTGCACAGGACTGGGAAACAGTCAGATTTCATTCACTTAGACATCATTGAACACCTGGAGTAATCAGTGGAAATTCCAGAAGGATGATGCGTTAGTACCAAGGCTAAACTAACCCAGATTTATCCCTAACAGTCCATGTATGTTCCACAAGGACTTGAACACCAAATGTTCACAGCAGCCTTATTCATAATAGAGCTAAAACTGTAAACAGCTCAAAAGTCCATCATCTGGTAAATGGATCACAAGTTGTGGGATATACACAATGAGATACTTCTCAGCAACAAGAAGGAATAAACTATCAACACATGCAACTTCAGAATACTGGGAAGTGTATATTCATATCTGAGTTTCCTTACATTATTCAACTAGAGTCGTTATGTTTTCTTTATTGATTTTCAGGAGTCTCTTGCAAAGTCTAGATATATGCTACTCAGAGTGTGGCTCATAACCCAAGTATTGGCATTACCCAGACCTTGGAAGAAATGCAGAATGTCAGCCCTGCGTTGGACCTACTGAATCAAGATCCACATTTTAACAAGATCCCCAGGTGTTTTTTTATGTATCAAAATGTGCCCCCCTTGACCCATTACTTCATGATTTAGTAAATATTATATTCACCTTCAATCATATCCTTCTTGACTTAAAATTTTTCATTGTATCCTTACCCAGCCAAATTTTATCTTTGTAAATAAAGATCACTATTGTCATAAGTCAGTCCGGCCTCTCTTCCCTGGGCCATCCTTGACTTCATTTTCATTCATAGGGAGGAGAATCTAGGAGTGGGTTCTTATCCTGTGTGTGGCCACACCATTGTTTTATACAAAATAAAAATCTGAATGCTGTTCTGTAAGCATTCTAGTATCCTTGTGTTTCTAGTGCTGAAGAGCAGAGTTCTGCCCTCTGATGACAAAGATATAAAAGTACAAATGCACATACACACTACTGATCCAATAAATAAAATAGTGGCTCAGCAGTAAGGAATCTGCTTGCAGTGCAGGAGACACAGGTCAGGAAGATCCCCTGGAGGAGGAAATGGCAACCCACTCCAGTATTCTTGCCTGGAGAATCCCATGGACAGAGGAGCCTGGCAGGCTACAGTCCATAGGATTGCAAAGAGTCAGCTATGACTGAGAACAAAAGCACAGAATGAGCACATGTATGCAGCAGGGAACTCTACTTAATGTACTGTGGTGACCTGAACAAAAAGGAAATCCGAAGGGGAAGGGACATATGAATGGGTATGGTTGATCCATTTTGTTGTGTGGTAGAAACTAGTACACAGCTCAATAAAAATTAATTTTTAAAAAGTATAAACTTACTTATCTACAAAACAGAAGTAGAGTTACAGATGTACAAAAGAAACTAAGGTAAGGGGGAAGAGACAAGTTGAGAGATTGGGATTGATATATCCACACCACTGTATATAGAATAGATAACTAATAAGGATCTACCGTATAGCACAGGGAACTCTAGTCAATACTCTATAATGGCCTATATGGGAAAAGAATCTTAAAAAGAGTGGATATATGTATGTGTATAACTGACTCACTTTGTTGTACACCTGAAACTAACACAACACTGTAAATCAACATATACACATTGCTATATTTACAATGGATACTCAATAAGGACCTATTGTATAGCACATAGAACTCTACTCAATGTTATGTGCCAGCCTGGATGAGAGGGGGGTTTTGGGGGAGAACGGATACATGTGTATGTATGGCTGAGTTCCTTTCTTGTTCACCTGAAAATATCACAAATTCTTAAGGCTATACCCCCATAAAAAATAAAAAGTTTAAAATTTGAAGAACACCATACTCCAATAAAAATTATTAAAAAAAATAATAAACCAAATGATTAACCAAAAAATCATGAAAGTCAGTCTCTGACTTTTGGGATTTCCCAGTCTAAGGTCTAGTTTGAGAAAGTGCTCTCTCTCTCTCTCTCTCTCTCTCTCTCTCACACACACACAGCAATAAAAGACTTAAGAACACTTAATAAGGTAATGTTTCAAAAGAGGCAAAGCAGCATAATGAAACTATATTTGCAACTGCTGAGCAGTCACAGAGCAATAGAGTTGTCACTACTGGGTTGAGTTAACAAGGGAAGTCTTCCTGCAAATAGGAAGTTTTATGTGGAGTTTAGGCAAACCGGAGTTTAAGTCATTACAGTGCAGTTTATTAGCCATATAATCTTGGGCGAAATGCCTAATCATTCCAAGTACCAGTTAACTCTTTTGTAAAATGTGGATAATCATGCTACTTGCCTTAAAGGTTTTTTTAAAAATGTTAACTGAAGATGATATATGCAAAATCTTCAGCACAATGCCTGGCACATAGTAAGCATTTAAGAAATCTTAGCTATCATTATTTTTATAAGGAGAGGAATTTATATTACTGGAGAAGAGCATTTTTGACATGAACTCCTAAGGTTTTGCATGAATATGTCAGATATGAAAGAGAGGAGACAGGGGACTTGAACCAGAGAAGAGATTCCATTTAGAAAGCCATTAGATGGAGGGAGAGGGCTAAAGCAGCACAAGGGGTGAATTAAGCCCAAATTGAGGAGATTTGGTCTGATATGATGAACAACAGTAGCTACTGCATAACAAAGGGACCCTATTAAAACAACTTTTATGGATTTTTTATTTTTTACCAGTAACTAGTTAATTGAAAGAAGGGATACACAATGGAATATTACTCAGCCATAAAAAAAGAATGAAATAATGCCATTTGCAACAATGTGGATGGACCTGGAGATAATCAACTAAGTGAAGTAAGTCAGAGAAAAACAGGTATCATATGCTATTTCTTACATGTGGAATACAAAAAAAATTATACAGGTGAACTTACCTACAAAACAGAAATAGACTCACAGACATAGAAGACAAACTTATATTACCAAAGAGGATAGAGGGAGGAGGGATAAATTAGGAGTTTGGGATTAAAATATATACACTACTGTATATAAAGGAGATAATCAACAAGGACCCACTGTATAGCACAGGGTTCAGTATCCTGTAATAACCTATAATGGAGAAGGATCTGGAAAAGAAATATATATGTATAGCTGAGTCACTTTGGTGTATACCTGAAACTAACACAGCATTGTAATTCAACTATGTTTCAATACAAGTTTAAAAAATAAAGAAGGGAAATACTAGACACAAGAAAACATGAAAGATGGCTAGGAGTCTGTTGAGATAGTCCAGACAACCAATTTGGTTCTAGACCAGGTTCAGGACTATAAAAATGATAAAGTATACGCCAGATGCAGCCTCTGGCAGGGGTGTCTGTTGTTGCTAGGAGTTCGGGGAGCTCAGTCCCAGTGAACAAGGCTCCTCATGTAACTTGCAGACACGCACAGACTGGCCCAGTTTACACCTGTCCTCTCTGTCTTTTGTCCCCTACCCTGGGGCTTCCATGCTGCTCTTGATGCTTAAGAGGCTTGTGCACACACACACACACACACACATACACACTCACATACATGAGATAGTTAACACCTCAAATGACAAAAATTTAATCATGTGAGCTAGCAGTTAAATGTTTTCCTTCTTTCCCCTAGATAGACTGGGGATACACATGGAAGCTTCACAGGGCTCATTTGAAGACAATGTCCCATGTGAAGCAACAACTTTTCAAGAAGCCATGGTAAGCTATATAATGCAATTCTTTTATTTAATATTTACTTTTTTAATGTATTAATTGGCTGTATCAGGTCTCAATTGTGGCATGCAGGATCTTTAATTGCAGCATGTGGGATCTAGTTCCCTGACCAGAGATTGAACCAGGCCCTCTGCATTAGGAACACAGAGTCCCAAGCCACTGGACCACTCAGGAAGTCCCAATACAATCCTTTTGATTTGCTCCTTCTTTCTGCTTTGCTTTCCCCATCCTTCACTCTTGCTTTCCTGGAATTGTACTCCTCAATAAAATGTTATCACAGAAACTTCTACTTCAGGCTCTGATTTCTAGAGCCAAGAAATCAGAAGAGAGAAGAGCAGAATCTGAGAGATAAAAAGGTGGAAGAACGTGAAAGGTTTGACTGTATAAGGCAAAGATTAGGGGGAATTTAAAAATTAATTCCACATTTTCACAAACTTGATGGAGTACTCTTCATAGCAGCGAGGAAATGGGGGGAAAGAGTTAACCCTACTGCTTTTTCATATGTGGGAGCATAACATGTCTCTACCACAAATTCAGTTCAGTTCAGTTCAGTCACTCAGTCGTGTCTGACTCTTTGCGACCCCATGAATCGCAGCAGGCCAGGCCTCACTGTCCATCACCAACTCCCGGAGTTTACTCAAACTCATGCCCATCGAGTCGGTGATGCCATCCAGCCATCTCATCCTATGTTGTCCCCTTCTCCTTCTGCCCCAATCCCTCCCAGCATCAGGGTCTTTTCCAATGAGTCAACTCTTCGCATGAGGTGGCCAAAGTATTGGAGTTTCAGCTTCAGCATCAGTCCTTCCAATGAACACCCAGGACTAATCTTTAGGATGGACTGGTTGGATCTCCTTACAGTCCAAGGGATTCTCAAGAGTCTTCTCCAGCACCACAGTTCAAAAGCATCAAATAAATGGTTCCAAAATCTCTGGTCTCTGAGGTCAGAGTCTTCTTCCTGGGTCCTCTTAGCACTATTTGATACGTGTACATTTGCTATGGGGGTGGGACAAACTGGGCCCAAAAGTCCTGCCTGATGTCCATATAGCTGCATTTTTATGATATAAAGTAATAGACTAAAATAATAGTAATGCAGTCATGGTGACAGACTTATGAAATCATCTACCCTAACTTCAGTTTAATATCGTTTGACAACTTAAAAACCTAGTGAATAGATACAACCAGGACTATTTCAAAAAAAGAAAACAAGAGAGAAGACTTAAACAGCAAAGCTACATTGGTCTAAACTGGTCTATACTGGGTCCAAAGAAACATGCTGCCCCCAATAAATTAGCAAGTTGTGAGGGAGGAGTTTTCTCTTAAAGAGTCTTCAAATATTTTTTCCCCAGCCCATTAAGCAACAACAAATATTAGCCCCAATTGTGAGTGGACCCCATCTGAGGTTCTCTGGAGGTGGATACTAAAGAAATGTTAGACATTATGACATGAAATATGGTAGGAGGTTAAGGCTACATGAGCATGAAATAAAACAGAATACACAGAGTAGACAAGGCTAGAACAGACTGATGTATCCAGCCACTGTTCACTCCCAAGTAGCTCATATTTTTTAAAAATTCAAATTGGCCACCTAATGGGAAGAGCCAACTCATTAGAAAAGACGCTGATATTGGGAAAGATTGAGGGCAGGAGAAGGGAGTGACAGAGGATGAGATGGCATCACCAACTCAAAGGAAATGAATTTGATCAAACTCCGAGAGATAGTAAAGGACAGGGAAGTCTGACATGCTGCAGTCCATGGGGTCACAAAGATTTGGACACCTCTTAGCAACTAAACAATGACAACAATTTATTCATTTATTTGGGTGCCCCAGGCCTTAGCTGTGCCACGTGGAATCTAGTTCCCTCCCTATGTATCAGTCCCAGGCACCCTGCCTTGGAAGCACAGAATCTTAGCCACTGGACCACCAGGGAAGTCCCCCTAGTAGCTCAAATTTAATGTGCTCAAAAGTAGAACTCATCTACTTTCTCTAAACTGCTCTATCTTTTATGGAACCTGCTTCATTTGGGGCATCCAGTTGCCTCTGCCAGAAGCCTGGTCACCTTTATCGACTCCTTTCTCTTCTTCTCCCTCTCTACCATTGTTTAAATTACCAAATCCTTTCCATTTAAATTCTTCTCAAACCTACCTCTAGATCAGGCAGTTTATATTGACAAAAGTCTAGGCTAACAGTCTTTCAGTTTAGAGATCCCCATGGTGAGGGGTTCTTTCAGACTCACATTCCTTTTCTAGGTCAGTGACTACTTTGATTTTCAAACCTAACAAAACCAGAAGCTGATCTTCACTCATCCATCTACAGGACATTAACATTTTTCCAGTGGTCACATACAGATGTGCGAGTTGGACCATAAAGAAGACTGAGCATCAAAGAATTGATGCTTTCGAATTGTGGCGCTGGAGAAGACTCTTGAGAGTCTCTTGGACTGCAAGGAGATCCAACCGGTCCATCCTAAAGGAAATCAACCCTGAGTATTCACTGGAAGGACTGATGCTGAAGCTGAAACTCCAATACTTTGGCCACCTACTGCAAACAGCCAACTCTTTGGAAAAGACCCTGATGCTGGGAAAGATTGAAGGCAAAAGGAGAAGGGGGCGGCAGAGGATGAGATAGTTAGATAGTATCACCGACTCAATGGACATGAACCTGAGCAAACCCCAGGAGATAGTGAAGAACAGGGAAGCCTGGTTTACTACCGTCCATGGACACGACTTAGCAACTGAACAATAACTTAAAGATTGCTGTGTATGTCAAACCACATGGCAGATGGAAAAGGTGGTTGAGGGGCCCAAAGGTCCTGCCTGATGTCCATATAGCTGCATTTTATTGGACATTGTTAGATTTTCCAAGACTCAGTGCTGCATATGCTCGTCTTAGGATAGTCAACTGCCAGGCTGTGGGGAGCAGAAAACTGGAGGGATGAGCCTGATACTCAAGTAAAGTAGTTTGACACCTAAATTACCGAGATAATTGTCTCTCTGTGGTCTAGGGCTACCTGACCCCCATACTCCTGGAGCCACAGGAAATCTGAAAGTCATAATTGTCTGTGAGAAACCAAGTGGGACATCTGACAGGGGTGTCTGCCAGCATAGGAAATGAACACAGACTGTTCAAAGTAGCAAATGAGTAATGTGCTCAATGTGGCAGGCAGGAAAACAGCCTCAATGGGAGTGAGCCAGGGGGGCTCTGATGATTTTCTCACCCTGCCTATTTTCACAATGTGGCTTGATTTATTTCCAAGTAACTCTATTTAACATACCCTTATCCCAGGACTGCCAATAATTAAATCTCCATCCCGCAGGAAGCATTCCCTAGATCTCCTCATCCAATATTGGTTTCTTGTTTACTCCGTGTTTACAAAGCACCAGGGGACTCGATCTGTATTGTATTTATTTGCACTATTTATATGTTGCTTTGTAAGTGTTTTTGAGTCATTTTTCTATATGTGGGCTGTGTTTCCTTAAGTGAATTTATGAAGAAATTCTTCTCAGTAGCTGTTTTCCCTTTTCTTTCATTTGCATTTTACAATGCTGTTCATGTGATATTGTCTCACAAAAATCTCCATGTAACTTCTTAATCCTTATCCACACATTGCCCTTTTCTTACTGTTGACCACAAGTAAGAAATCAATGGGCTTCCCGGGTAGCTCAGTTGGTAAAGAATTCGCCTGCAATGCGGGAGACCCCAGTTTGATTCCTGGGTCGGAAAGGTTCCCTGGAGAAGGAATAGGCTACCCAATCCAGTATTCTTGGGCTTCCCTGGTGGCCCAGATGGGAAAGAATCCACCTGCAATGTGGGAGACCTGGGTTTGATCCCTGGGTCGGGAAGACCCTCTGGAGGAGGGCATGGCAACCCACTCCAGTGTTCTTGCCTGGAGCATACGCATGGACAGCGGAGCCTGGTGGGCTTACAGGCCATGGGGTTGAAAAGAGTTGGACACCACTGAGCAACTAAGCACAGCGCATGAAATCAATGCTACATGTGCAGTCAGGAGATGATACCTGTGTCGTTAGGTTTGTGCTTTATTATCTGCTCTAGGACAGCATCTCTAGGAAATCTTTGTACCCACAAGCCTGGATTCCTCGTGCATTCTCTGTGTCATTGCCCCTACGCACAATAAGCCCCACATCTCCCTGTTCCCATGAATATCAGGGGCTTTGCCCTATTCTGCTTGGAAAACCCTGTCCCCTTCTGCACTGGGCAAGTAAGAAAGAACTCAGGCTTCAAAACCTAGCTCCTCCGCCATCCCATCTGCTCCCAGAGCACTTTATACAAAACTTTACTTAGGCCTATAGGCTTCCCTGCTGGTTCAGCAGTAAAGAATCCACCTGTACTGCAGGAGATGTAGGAGACATGGATTCGATCCCTGGGTGGGGAAGATCTGCTGGAGGAGGGCATGGCAACACACTCCAATATTCTTGCCTGGAGAATTCCATGGACAGAGGAGCCTGATGGGCTGCCATCTACGGGGTCACACAGAGTCGGACATGACTTAGCAGCAGCAGCAAGGCCCATGCCCATTTTATTGTCTTCACTAAAATGCACACCTCAAGATCACAGCTTGCTCATCACTATAATCACCCCACCACATACCGAATCCTCCACACGATAGATCCTCATAAAATGTTAGAGAACAAATACTCAGGAATAACTTCTCCCATAGAATGTTAAGAGCTCTCTGTTTTACGCCCCCATCCACCTGAGGAGATTGCTTGGATGAATTCTTCCAGCTTCGTTCTTCATATGCTTCCTCTTCCTCAAGTATCAGTTTCCAGATGGTCCCTAGTCTTTCTTTGCCATCATCCCAACTCCCCCATTAATTGGCCAAGCCATAATGGGCCTGGGAGTTCAAATAAATCACTTATTTATTTATAAGATATTTATTGCAATATTTGGGCTTCCCAGATGGTGCTAGTGGTAAAGAACCTGCCTATCAAAGAAGGAGACATAAGAGATGCTGGTTCAATCCCTGGGTCAGGAAGATCCCCTGGAGGAGGACATGGCAACTCACTCTGGTATTCTTGCCTGGAGAATTCCATGGACAGAGGAACCTGGTGGGCTACCGTGGGGTCGCAAAGAGTCAGACACGACTGAAGTGACTTAGCACGCACACAGGCATTCCAATATCTATCTCACGTCTACCTTGTGCCAAGCACTCTTTGTTCTAGATGCTGAGGATACACCAGATAAAACAGTCTAAGACGTTTTATAAAATGTTTATAAAACAATAAGATGGTCAAAATTCCTGCCTTCATAATGTTTATATTTTAACGGTTTAGTCTGAAGACTGCACTGAGAGACAGATTGAGAACAGAAAAACTTTTTGCCCAAATTGTCTGACAATTTCAGTTCAGCCATATGTATATGGCTTCATTTTTCCACTTTAATTTGACAATTGAGCTCTATCTGCATGTGACTTTCTGTGATCATATTTCTCAACCACAAACACCAATATACATAATACACACACCTATCCGTAGCACCTATGCCATGCTAGATAGACATTGGCACCTGGAGACACGATTACACTTTAGCAATAACCCAGTGTGTGCACTCACTAATCATACATTCATCCAAATAGCAAGCCTCCCCACATTCGGATTATGCCACCTTCCCCTCCGCTAATACATATCCATTCAGATATATTGTCTAATGTGTGTACCTGCAGAGGGACACGAATACACCTGCAGACCTCAGCTTCCCCTCCAGGCTCCTTCCTTCCCCCTGGCAAGGTGAGGGATGTGGAAACATGCTCCCTTTTGTCAGGAGCAGAAGTGCTTTGAAAACTATCATGGATGTATATTGGACCAGTTTTCGAAATGAGCTGGGCAAGCCCTCTGTGGTAGCATCTTCTCTTAATCACCAGTCTCCTTGCCCTCTTCTCCTGGACAAAGTAGGACCCAGAGGCTACTTTGAGGCTGAAAACTATTTAAAGTGGCACATTAGCCTACAGGGAAAAATGAGGAATTTCTATTGGAGAAGGTACAGGAAAGAAAGAACCAATTTGGGAAACGATGGTCATTCTGTCAGGGCGTTGCAGTCCTATTTTAGAGGTTCTCTGTGATTCTCCCTGCCCTTTACACATTGCTCCAAATCTTAGATTGTTAGACATCATGTATTCATGCTCCTGTCTCCTCGCAGAACCCTGACCGGTAAAAAGATGTAACGTGTCTTGTGTGAAGGGAACTAGTACTCAAAGACCATCCTCAATAGGCCAGGCCTTGCATATATTTGATTTTATTAAAACCTTAAAACGGGCCAAATGGGAGATCATACTTACCTCCATTTTGTGAACAAGAAAACCAAGGTTCAAAGATATTAAATAAGAGTGGTGTTAGGATTTGGACTCAGTCATGACTGACTTATGAGCTTTCTTATTCTCTTTCTTCTCCTGTGCTAGAACTGATCTGAAGCCAGGGAAGTTTGAGTTTTTAGGATTATTTTGGCATTTTTTTCCAGCAGTGTAAGGGTGTTATTCTGAGCCAGGGGCAAGGGGTATAGCCTATATTTGTGACACAAAACACCGACCTGTGATAACAGACAGTGCACGTGTCCTCAGTCGTGTCTGACTCTTTGCGACCCCATGGACAATAGCCTACAGACTCTTCTGCCCATGGAAGTTTCCAGGAAAAAATACTGGAGTGGGTTGCCATTTCCTACTCCAGCAGATCTTCCTGACCCAGGGATTGAACCTGCTTCTTTTGCATCCCCTGTATTGGCAGGAGAATTCTTTACCACTGCGATATACTGATAGAACAATATGGTGAAATACTTACACAGAGATTCTAATGATAACATATATCTTTGTGTGTTTACAGTATCTAAATATTTCCCATCTATTGAACCCCTTTGATAGTCACACTAAGCCTCTAAAGGATGCAGTCCATACACATTTTATATTTAAGAAAACTGAGGAGGGGGCAGAGAAAAGTGTCAATATTTACTGAGGAAATTATTTCTCTCTCTCTCTCTCACACACACACATACACACACACACACACACACACACACACACACACACTACCTACTAGGGGCCACTTGTGGGACTATGCATTTTCTCCCATGCCATCTCTGTGAAATAAAATTATTTTGCCCATCTTACAGATGAGGAAATATTTGAGTTCTGCAATGAAACATTGCATTTAGCACTATTTTCCAACAAGCTCGAATAACTGGCATCTAAGTCATCCTGATGGGTGAGTATCAGAAAGCTTGCCCTAAACACTACCAAGAGGGGGGTTGCTTCACTCAGGAAATATTTCCTCTGTCTAACTCAATTGTTGCATCTATAGTTTCATTCTATTTCCTTGTGGTTTTTATTTCCCCAGAAAGAATGAAGAACGGCTGCCTGTGGTCCCACAAACAATAACTCTTCAGAGATTTGAAGCCCATTATGGTGTGGAAGACGGTTCTCTCCCAGTGCCCATCTTTTCATGTTAGAGTGGACTTAACTCTGAGTGTTCCTCAGTAGAGGCTCAAAGGTGTATGTAAGCAAGATCACTCTTTTTCATTCTCTGGACCCTGAAGATGTATTTCATGGGCCAAATAGCCTGGCAAGAAGCTACTGACCTGCCCACCAGTGGTGGGTGTGGATCTGAATCAACTGGGAGAACAGAAAGCTGGTGACCTAGTTTCCATCACACCTCCCTGTCTATTACCCTCTTACTTTCTTCCCCAGACTTGAGGTCCTTACTATGCTCCTCTCCACAGATCTAGGTCCACTGCTTTTCACTACCCTTTCCAGATGCTTCTTGCAAAACATACATAGAGACACATACATGGCATCTTGTGTATATCCATTCATGTTTCTCTCTCTTTATTTTTTTTAACTTTATCTTCTTACGGCATTTACTCCCAGAAGTTTTTGTTTCTTTAGTTTCTTCTGGGGTTTCTTTTCTTCTGTGCAACCCCATCTTCTGGTTTAGGAACAGTGTGTTATTTTTCAGTAAGAACCATCTCAGTGTGGCAGGGAGAGCTCATGAATGGGTTGTCTGACCATGAGTGTCATATCTTGGGAGTTGGTTTATCTGAATGTACTCAATAACCAGAGAATCTACATCTAAGCCCTTAAGTTCGGCATTACTCTCTGCATTCTGAGCACGTGCAGTAAACATTCAACACTCTTTTTGGGCCACTGACTCTGCATCTGGCCCCATTGTTTGACCCAGGCCCACCTCCCAACTCTACTATCATAATGGCAGAGTGGTACTCACAGCTCTATAAAGGACATCCTTTAGGTATGTGGTGGCTTTTCAGATACTCATACCCTTAATGGCCTGGGCAGTTCCATGAGTGTTTTTAGAGTGAACACAAAGATATGAACCTCATGATTTGCATGATTTTGTGGGGTTTCCTGAGTCAAGTGAATGGCAAACCATTTTTAGAGGTCATCTCAAGCCCCTTACCAGAAAAGCTATCCCTTCATGTTAATCTTTAGTCCTGACCTTGATTTTTCTGTTTCATTTCTTGACATCTTTCCAGCACTTATCTCTGCAGCTCAATAAAGTGCCTCCTGGTGTGTCTTTGTCTTTCTTTGCCTTGGTCCCTGTGTCAGGAGTGCCATCCCACCTCCCCGATGGGACTGGACTCCACCTATAAGAAGAGGGTCTCCTGTCTCTGGATTTTCCTTCTGCTCCCTGAACACAAGGTGGTCACCTCAGAAGTCACTGATCCACACGTCATCTGATAATTCTCCAAGTCAGTGAGATATTTCTTAAATTCCTATTTTTAAAAATATACATATATGTATTTATTTGACTCTTCTGGACTTAGTTGTGGCATGCAAGCTTTTTTTAGTTGTAGCATGTGAGATCTTTAGTTATGGCATGTAAACTCAGCATGTGGAATCTAGTTCCCTGACCAGGGATGGAACCCAGGCCCTGGCGTTGGGAGAATGGAGTCTTAGCCACTGGACTACCAGGGAAGTCCCTCTTAAATTCCTATTTAAGATCTTGCTCTAACTTTGGATATGAATTCAGCATCTTTCAAGAACAAATGTTTCTTGCTTCTGACATTAGCTCAGCATGACAGGGAAAGTGTGAGGAGAAAAAAGAAATATGGTGGTGTGGATGAACACAATTTCTTGGGCCAATTAACTGAGACAATTCGCATGTTTATTATGTTTAAAATACTGGGTGATTAATTTAGGGAGCTTTATAGACAGTTTAATACTCTACCAGAATAAGGCATAAACCAGTTTATATAACAGAAGAGAGAAACAACCCTGAGATATATTTGCATTTGATGATGACTATGACAAATAAAAGCTAAGAACATTAAAGAAATTTCCACAAATCATGTAGTTCATGGGTACATGGGGTGGGAGGAGGGAGGGAGTTTCAAGAGGAAGGGGACATATGTATATTTACGGCTGATTCATGTTGATATATGGCAGAAACCAACAGAATATTATAAAACAATTATCCTCCAATTAAAAATAAGTAAATTAAAAAAAAAGAATGTGAGTACAAAGAGTCAGCTATTAAACGTTGGCATGCCAACTATCTTTAGGAAATTTAAAAACCTAACATGACTTTTCCTTGCCTGTCAACATGTATCTTGGCTCCCCTATCCCAGTCATTCCCAAATCAGCATTGCAAACTCTTTCAAATGGGATTGCTTATATAAATCATAATTGCTAAGATGTAACTCCTTGGGCAAACCAAATTTTAAAATTTGGGCAGAGTTTCCTGGCAGTCCAGTGGTTAGGATTCAGTGTTTTCACTGGCATGGGCCCAGGTTCAACCCACAACTAATATCCTGCAAGCTGCACAGCACAGAGAAAAAAAAGTTAAAATTTTAAAAAAATTTTAATAATAAAAAATGTTTACTGTCCACTTCATCTTTATTAGCACAACTGATCAAGAGTTGCCTGAGATTAAACCAAGAATATTTATTGAGTACCTGGGATAGCTATGGTGATATGGCAGGGGTGACAATGTGAGGTCAGTTCAAGGCCACAGAAGAACCAAATCATATTACTTGAAAATGTGACTCCGGATCAGCCCCAAACCTTTAAGGCCTGAAATGCCCATTCTGCTCCACACCTTTTCCCTCAGTGTTTCTAACCTTGCCTTGCCCATTCTGTTTTTTCACCTTAGCCTTTCTGGGACAGCTGCACCTATCTACTCACATAGAAAAACCTCTCTCCCTTCTTCGTTCTTCTCTTTTGATCACGAGATGCATGTGTATAATGCTAAAAGTGCCTTTTGGTGTTACCGACTGATTTCAGTGAATGGGGAACAGTGCTTTGATTCAAGTAGCCCAACATAGATGTATCATCAGCTTGCTCTCTGTCTGCTTTTCCCTCTTTTGTCTCTCTCAGTAATCTTTCATGTATTCAACAAATGTCTATCAGGTACTTACTGTGTGCCAAGAATTATATCTGTGGTTCAATAGTGACATGATATTGCTGTGTCTCTCTAATTACCTTCTCTCGTAGCTCAGTCAGTAAAGAACCTGCCAGCAATGCAGGAGACCCGGGTTTGATTCCTGGGTCTGGAAGATCCCCTGGAGAAGAAAATGGCAACCCACTCCAGCATTCTCCCTGGAAAAATCCCATGGACAGAAGAGCCTGGCAGGCTATAGTCCATAGGGTCGCAAGAGTCAGTCACAACTTAGCAACTAAACCACCACCACCACTCTGCCAGAAATTTTAAAAGCCTAAAGAAGGAAGTTATACTAGGAAAAGAGCTATCACAGGAAGTTGACTTCCCCCTTTATTTCTGGAGGTTTTATGAACTGGGGGGAAGGCAGTGGTGGGAGGGTCAACATTGCTGATCAGAGATTGCCTCACCTTAGCTTCTGCCCTGGACTGTGGGGGTAGGACAGGATTGCTTGCATCCATAGCCCCCCCATACCTTCTCACTCTTATTTTCTTGCCCCAGTCCCCACACCCCCCATCAACCAAGAGTCTGTCACTATAATTATGCAGTCTGTAATCAACGAAGTCCCATTAAGAAATAATGAGGCCAGTAATGCAGTGGGTGCTATTGATGGGGGATTAGTGAAACTCATGTGGTTTCCTACAACTCCCCCACTCTCTGAGGCAGTGGGGTGGAGAAACTGTTGACTCGGCACCCTGAGCATTAAGCCCTGTGCTCCCTGCAACACTCCCTAATTAAACTCCATGCTAAAGTTGGATGTGTCGGATGGACATGGATCCCTAGGTATGTGAGAGCTCTCAGGATCACCTCAGAGTCATCTCTGCATTCCCAGTGCTTGCAAGCATCAGTGCCCAGTAAATGGTCCATGAGCGCTGGGAGAGGGTAGGTTGGTAGCCCAAATTGAGCATAGGACCTGAGTGTTCTTACTCAAAACTTCCTTACATAGACTGTGGATCCATTAGCATTTGTGTAAATATCGTTAACTGAAGGGGCTCTTGGTCCTAAGAACTATATAGTCTGTTTTCATACTCCTCTCATGTTGAATCCTGCTTGTATTGTAATTACTTATATACAGTGGCATAAGTTATTGGAGGACAACGACCATTGTATGCAGCTTTATATTGTATATAACTTAAATAGCTTCGTATGTGGCCTGTTTCCTAGCCACAGTAAAACTCTCAGGCTTATTTCACAGCAGCAAGGATTGAGGCTAGACATATGGGAAAACTGCTATGCTGGAAAGTCAAAGGAGTGATTCCACAAATATTCCTTTTTACTAATTTCACTGAGTCTAGTGAAACAACAAAAGCTGTATTGAGGAATAACCAATTTAGAGGTTCATGAAATGCTTTATGTAATCTTCTACTGCAAGGGAGTTTGCTCTATACTAAGATACTGTTCTTCTACTTTGCCAAAGTGAATTCCACTGAGTCTAAAGAGCCTTCTAGGGCTTCCCAGGTGGTGCTAATGGTAAATAATCCATATGCCAATGCAGGAGATGCAAAGGACGTGGGTTCAATCCCTGGGTCAGGAAGATCCCCTGCAGGAGGGCATGGCAACCCACTCCAGCATTCATGCCTAGAAAATTCCATGGACAGAGGAACCTGGGGGGCTACAGTCCCTGGGGCTGCAAAGAGTCACACACGACTGAGCGACTGAGCAGAAAGAGCCTTCTTCAGGAAAGCAGAATGATTCCTTAAAGCACCTTTCGGCCCAAGGTTCCTAGATGTGCATTCTTAGCATCTCTTGAGCTTGCAGTGTTTTGCATTTGCCTTTTTTCCCTTGGCCCAGGGTTTTGAGCTGGGCGAGCCAATCGGGCAAGGATAAAAATTCATGAAGTCATTACACTAGTTTCACAGCCTCTGAGTGTACATCCCCCTCTCAAGCAAAGAAGGAGTTTCAGCTTCTTTCCAGGTAGAAGGTTCTTCTGCAGAAGGAGGCAGTATGAGGTGATGATTAAAGGTATGAGTTTTGAGTCACATAGGCCTGTGTTTCAACCCACTCTCCTGCTTAGTAGGGCAAGTTACCTAGTCTCATCTCTGAAATGATGGTAACAATTCCCACCACAAAGGTTTGTATTATTAAAGTACCTGCCAGCACTGTGCCTGGCCGACACTGAATGCTCAGAAATGGTTGTTAAGAAGAATAGAAGGAAATCTAGCTTCGATTCTCCCTTTTCCAAAATGTGCTGTGTAATTTTCCTAGACTTGTGTGAGCTGTTTGATTGCTCTCATATCTTTGTGTTTTCTTTCCCCACTAAACTGTAAGGTCCTCTGGGCAGGGCCAGGTATTTTTAATATTATTTTATATTCTTTGATATTATTAAATAATTGATACCTGGCCTAAAACCACAGTAGATTTTAGGACAGGTATCAAAAAATTATGATTGGCCCTTCTGCCATTTCAAGTTCATGAAATGTATTATTTTGATCTATGTCAGAGAAGCTTGCTCTGTATTAAGATATAATTCATCCATATTCCTTAAGTGTATCCAATGGAGTCCAAAAAGCCTTATATGTAGTTTGAAGAAAAAAGATCAGGAACATAGGTGCAACAGAGCAGGTGGTAAAGAAGAAGAGAAAAAACCGGTAGAGCAGAGTGGGGCTGGAAGAGAACATTGGGCCTGTTTGACTTGGCTGAACCCACACTGAAGAGAACCTTCTCCTCCAGGACTGTAGTCATGTACCTTGCAAGTCTGAAAACACAACCTCCTGGCCAGAAACCACAGTTACAGAGTGATCCTGGAACTAGGGTTCATCTCCATAACCTCCTTTTCTTCCCCAAATTAGAGTTCCCTTTCCTCTTATTTCTTCTTCCAATGAGAATATAATTTTGGCAAGAGTTGATCATTTCCCACTTATTGTCTGTTCATTTTGCCATTGTCTCTGTTTGTTAACATTTTGGAATCATTTGCGGCAGGTGCTTTGTCTCGGCCCAGCTTTTTCCTATTACCCTGCATCCTTGGGCTTGGCCATCTCCTTGCTCTATCATTTGGTGATAGTAGAACAAAACAAACCCCTCCTGATAGCCACTCCTCCTAGAGAAGCTCTTCCTGCTGGATCAGACCCCTCAAGGAACACTGTTCCATCTGTATCAGAAATCTCTTTCGACTATCGGTTTCTAGTTGGTTACCAGAAACGTGGACAGTTGAGATGACAGAACTGTTGTTGTTCAGTCTCTCAGTTGTATCCAACTCTGTGACCTCATGGACTGCAACATGCCAGGCTTCCCTGTCCTTCACCATCTCCCAGAGCTTGCTCAAACTCATGTCCATTGAGTCAGTGATGTTATCCCACCATCTAGTCCTTTGTCATCCCCTTCTCCTCCTGCCTTCAATCTTTCCCAGCATCAGGGTCTTTTCCCATGAGTCAGTTCTTTGCATCGGTGGTCAAAGGATTGGAGCTTCAGCCTCAGCATCAGTTCCTCTAATGAATATTCAGTGTTGATTCCCTTTAGGATTGATTGGTCTCCTTGAAGTCCAAGGGACTCTCAAGAGTCTCCTCAGTTCAGAGACAACAAAGAGCCCTTTCTAAAAAGGTGAAAGGCCTTGGTTCGATGGATGTGGAGCTTAACCTCTGAGAACTTATGAGGGGTAGATAACCTTTCCCAACCTTCATCCTCCTTCCTCCACATCAGCATTTGTACTTAGAGACTCATACAAAAGAATATTTAACAGTGCTGTTCCCCTTCAGCTGGCAGCTTATTGGCTGGTTCCATGATATGTCCCACAAGAGAACAGGTTGATTTAGACAATAGAAAGCCTCTGCTATTCAGGATATGGGAGTGAGGAAAATGGAACCAGAAAATGTTTCATAAGACAGTGAGAAAAGAACGGGAAAGATACCCAAAGTTACCCAAAGATACTGCAGACCTGCTTAAAAGCAGGACATATTTAAAAGACCCCAAGGACTGAGGTGTTTGTAACATGAGTGACAAGTACTAAAGCCAAAAGTTCTCTGCTTTCAAATGGGCATATTCCTAAACCTAGCAAGCAAAGCAGAACCCACAACATCCATTGTGCTATTTTATTTTGTCCATATTAATGTGTTGCTTTGTAATTGTTCTCAAGTTGCTTTTGTTGTAAAAGGTAAATTTTTATTGAGTGTACCTTCATAGGTAAACTCCCCCTAGACAGGATCTGACTCCTCAGAAGCATGTCCCTGACCAGAGGTGCCCATGTCAAGGCTGTACTAGAGTACAAGTTCAAACACAAAGATGAACCAACCACAGTGTAAAACCCTGAAGATGCAACAGTCAACACCCTGCATCTGAGGACTTCACTCCAGACTAATATATAATCTAACCATTTCCTTTTTGTGAGACAAGTATTGTCTGAAGGGGTCTGCATGTGATTTTGAGGGGAAAGGGCAGATTCAACAGCAGAACTCAGGTCCCAGTTCACGTTATGTCTGAGCCTGTGAAAGGGGAAAAGAAGTGAATCTTCCCTGTGAAGGCTGAGCAAGGAAGGACGAGCCTCTAGATTCACAGTGTAAAGAGGCTTTTCAGAGCCTTTCTTAGAACAACTCAACTCTTTCAGTTTAGTCTATTCCTATTCCTTGCCTTTCCCACCTATAATTCTATCTTGGCAAGAACTCCACACTGAATATTCTCAAAGCACTTTGTAGACTTTAATTAGTTCCGTGGGAAGTAAGGCAAAACGCAACCTTCACTCTGCCAACAGAGATGATGGCGGTGGGGGCGGAAGGAAGGCAGGGAAAAGATGGACAACCAGAGCAGCTTACAACTTACTGAAGGCCATGTGGTACAGGAGGAACTGAGGTTAAAATCCCTGAGTCTTAGTACCAATTTCTTAGCCCTCCAGATTCCTAAACAGGTAGTGGGCTCATCCTACTAACCTACTTTGCTGGGGTGCTGTTGATGAATGCTTATAAACCCTATCCTAGATGATAGGTTTGGAAGATTGTTAAGGAAAGCATGTCATTAAGTCCATACTCACCCCCTCCTCGACAAATAGCCCTGGAGGGAAATGGGTGTTAGCCAGGACTGGAGGGACTCCACTTCAATGGGATGGTTGAGGTTCAACAACAGGAGGACTTTTCCAGCCGTGAGGGAACTCAAAGGCATGTATTAGGGGGTGATGCTGGGGAGGGAACTGAGGAAGGCCTAAAATGGGTGGTACATGGAAAAAAATGGTACAGAAAGATGATCAAGAAGTGATTGAATTCCACTTAAGTCACTGTGGATGGGTGCTTTCCTAAAATCCAGGATACAACTTTATAGTAGTTTCCTTTCCTCTCTTTCTGAGAGAGTAAAACTTCTCTGAGGCCTACCACAAAAGAATTGGGTGTTTGCAAATTAGGGACATGTTTCAAGCCTGGGATTCATCTGTGTTTCTCTAGAAGAAGTAATCTGAGCTTTGAGGGCAGAGACTGAGGTTTGAATCCTTTGTCACTTCCATCTGTTTGAATGAATTAGTTACTAAACTTCTCTAAGCCTTGATTTATTCATCTGTAGAATAGGCCCAATAATAGTTCTTAACTCAAATGTTTGTTATGGGGGTTAAATTAAGGTAAAGCCTTAGCACAAAGCCTCACATGTAGCAGCACTTGGTTCGTTTTACCGTCATGGTCTCAGTATTTTCTCTGTAGGGGTTATCCATTTTGGAGTTTATCCATGGTCTTTTTTTTAATCAATTTCTGATGGTCTCCCTGGTCTGCCTCTTGGCTCTCTTCTCCCATCCCTAATCAATGAGAAGTCAGGGAATACTAATACCAAATTCTTTTTCATGTCATTTAGGACAAAGCAGAATTAGGAAAGTTAGCCAGCTACTGTAAAATAAGATTACATAGATTAACATAGCTCTACACACCAGATATGTTCTCATAAAGGCTATTAAGTGACTATTTTTATGTTGAGTAATTTTTAGATGACTTACTTTACGATTCTGAAGTAATATTCTCATAGAAATAAGAATCACTGTTAGGGGAAGAGAGGCTAATATGTGACTATGAGACAACTTCCATATCCAAGTCTAATTGAATCTTCCCCGTCACCCAATAAAGAGGTCCTTGTTATTCCCGTTTTATGGGTTAAACAACTGAAACTCAGAGAGGTTAAATAATTTATTCAGACTCACTTTTCTAGGGATGATGGAGCCTAAATGTAGATATAATTCTGGCTCCCAAATCAATTCATTTTCTACTGCATACTCAAAGGAGTATTCCTATTTGTAAATGGCCAAATCTATGTGCATTTAAGTTTCCCACACAAATTCCAGAAGAACTTGATCAATAAATTCACATGATCTTGAGTATTAATTTAATTTTTAAATATTTCCCCTTAGAATTTAAAATAAATATACATCCTCTTTAGGAAATTATCCAGGTCTTCCCTGATGGCTCAGTGGTAAAAAATGTAGAGACACAGGTTCTATCCCTGATCTAGGAAGATCCCACAGGCCGTGGAGTAACCAAGCTGGCACCCCACAACTATTGAGCCTATGCTCTAGAGACCATGCTTCAAAACAAGAGAAACCATCTCAATGAGAAGCTTGCACACCACAAGTAGAGAGCAGCCCCTGCTTGCCACAATTAGAGAAAAGTCCACACAGCAACTAAGACCTAACATAGCCAAAAGTAGATAACTAAATAAAAATTTTTAATTTTTTAAAAAGAAATATCCACATTTCATTAGTCAGTCAAAAAAATGGCCGTTTGCCAGGTAATAATGAGAACATATTTATAATTTTATTTATGTAGAACTCTAGAAAAAGCAAGCTATTCTACAGTGACAGAAGTTAGGTTGACGGTTGCCTAGAAGGGCTGAGGCTGGAGGGGAAGATGGCAAAGGGGCAAGAAGAATCTTCTGAGGGGGACAAATATGTTTATCTAGATTGTGATGCTGATTCTACAAAGGTATTTTATGTTATGCTATTCAGTCACTAAGTTGTGTCTGATTCTTTGTGACCCCATAGATTGCAGCACGTCAGGCTTCTCTGCCCTCCGTTATCTCCTGGAGTTTGCTCAAATGCATGTCTGTAGAGTTGGTGATGCTATCTAACTATCACATTCTTTGTTGTCCCCTTCTCCTGTCCTCAATCTTTCTCAGCACCAGTCTTTTCCAGTGAGTTGGCTCTTCCCATCAGGAGGCCAAAGTATTGGAGCTTCAGCTTCAACATCAGTTCTTCCAGTGAATATTCAGGGTGATTTCCTTTAGGGTTGAATTTGATCTCCTTGCAGTCCAAGGGATTTTCAAAATCTTCTCCAACACCACAATTTGAAAGCATTTATTCTTTGGTGCCAGACATCTTGGAATGTGAAGTCAAGTGGGCCTTAGAAAGCATCACTATGAACAAAGCTAGTGAATGTGATGGAATTCCAGTTGAGCTATTTCAAATCCTGAAAGATGATGCTGTGAAAGTGCTGCACTCAATACGTCAGCAAATTTGGAAAACTCAGCAGTGGTCACAGGACTGGAAAAGGTCTGTTTTCATTCCAATTCCAAAGAAAGGCAATTCCAAAGAATGCTCAAACTACTGCACAATTGCACTCATCTCACACACCAGTAAAGTAATGCTCAAAATTCTCCAAGCCAGGCTTCAGCAAAACATGACCGGAGAACTTCCAGTTGTTCAAGCTGGTTTTAGAAAAGGCAGAGGAACCAGAGATCAAATTGCCAATATCCGCTGGATCATCAAAAAAGCAAGAGAGTTCCAGAAAAACATTTATTTCTGCTTTATTGACTACGCCAAAGCCTTCGACTGTGTGGATCACAATAAAATGTGGAAAATTCTGAAGGAGATGGGAATACCAGACCACCTGACCTGCCTCTTGAGAAACCTGTATGCAGATCAGGAAGCAACAGATAGAACTAGACATGGGAAAACAAACTGGTTCCAAATAGGAAAAGGAGTATGTCAAGGCTGTATACTGTCACCCTGCTTATTTAACTTATATGCAGAGTACATCATGAGATATGTTGGTCTGGAAGAAGCACAAGCTGGAATCAAGATTGCTGGGAGAAATATCAATAACCTCAGATATGCAGAGGTCAGATATGCACCACCCTTATGGCAGAGAGTGAAGAGGAACTAAAAAGCCTCTTGATGAAAGTGAAAGAGGAGAGTGAAAAAGTTGGCTTAAAGCTTAACATTCAGAAAACTAAGATCATGGCATCTGGTCCCATCACCTCATGGGAAATAGATGGGGAAACAGTGGAAACAATGTCAGACTTTATTTTTTTGGGCTCCAAAATCACTGCAGATGGTGACTGCAACCATGAAATTAAAAGACGCTTACTCCTTGGAAGAAAAGTTATGACCAACCTAGACAGCATATTAAAAAGCAGAGACATTACTTTGCCAACAAAGGTCTGTCTGATCAAGGCTATGGTTTTTCCAGTGGTCATGTATGGATGTAAGAGCTGGACTGTGAAGAAAGCTGAGCGCCAAAAAATGGATGCTTTTGAACTGTGGTGTTGGAGAAGACTCTTGAGAGTCCCTTGGACTGCAAGGAGATCCAACCAGTCCATCCTGAAGGAGATCAGTCCTGGGTGTTCATCGGAAGGACTTATGCTGAAGCTGAAACTCCAGTACTTTGGCCACCTGATGCGAAGAGTTGACTCATTGGAAAAGACCCTGATGCTGGGAGGGACTGGGGGCAGGAGGAAAAGGGGATGACAGAGGATGAGATGGCTGGATGGCATCACTGATTCTATGGGCATGAGTTTGAGTAAACTCTGGGAGTTGGTGATAGACAGGGAGGCCTGGCGTGCTGCGATTCATGGGGTCGCAAAGAGTAGGACACGACTGAGCGACTGAACTGAACTGAACTGACTGATTCTTTGGTGCTCAGTCTATTTTAAGGTCCAACTTTCACAGCTGTACATAACTATTGAAAAAACCAATATAGACTTTCGTTGGCAAAGTGATGTCTCTGCTTTTCAAAACGCTGTCTAGGTTTGTCAGCTTTCCTTCCAAAGAACATGCATCTTCTAATTTCATGGCATGCATGGCATGCATGCCATGGAATTACAAATGTATACTCATGTCAAAATTTATGAAAATTTAGAAAAATTGACTGTATATTAATAGTCTATACACAGAAGAAGTAATGCCTCATTAAAAGTATTGTATAAAACAGAGCACCAGGGACTTCCCCGTGGTGCAGTGGTTAAGAATCTGCCTTCCAATGCAGGGGACAAAGGTTCAGTTCCTGGGTTGGGTAACTAAGATCCCACATGCCATGGGGCAACTAAGCCCACGTGTGCCACAATTAGAGAAAATCCGTGTGCTGCAAAAAAGGCAGCACACAAAAAAGGAGCCCCCATACTGCAGCGACCAGAGCACAATTTCCCTATATCTCATTGTGTGTAAAACATATTGTCCCTCCTGCCTCAGAGCAGCCATGACGGAACATCTGGGCAACAGTCCCAACTTCCCCCCAGAGGAGGATCTTGGACCTAAGGCAATAAATAGAGATTTTCAAAGTGCCACTGCTTAATGGGTGGACATATCTGATTCTCTTAGTAAGAGAGACAAAGTAAAATTCACTGTTCACACAAACAGTTCATTGCCAAATTTTAAATAAAATGGGTTTTCCGTTGTTGGACAGAATGAGCAATTTACCTAGCTTGATTCCTTCATTGAAAATGAAGACTATGCAGGCTACATTATCCATCCAGCATTGCCGAGACCTGATTGTGATGCTTCAAGGGAAGAACTACAGAAACTCGGAAAAGGAGAAGGGTCTAAAACAAAGGAAGAATCCACAAAGATGAAACAGGAGTCGGAAGCTGAGTATTTGGCTATATGCAAGACCATGGCAATGCGTGAAGTGTTCCTGTGTCGTGTGGCAGCACATTCTATTTTATGGAAAGATTTAAATTACTACATCTTCTAGGAATTTAATAAAGATTTGAGTGTGGAAGGAAAAAAATAAAAAAGAGAAACTTGAAGATTTCTTTAAAAACATGGTTCAATCAGCAGATGGAATAGTAGTCTCTGGAGTAAAGGCTGTAGATGATTTCTTTGAACATGAATGAATATTCCTTTTAGGATATCATAACCAAGCAACTTCTCTCTCACTTTTCACTTTCCTGCATTGGAGAAGAAAATGGCAACCCACTCCAGTATTCTTGCCTGGAGAATCCCAGGGACGGGGGAGCCTGGTGGGCTGCCATCTATGGGGTCGCACAGAATCGGACACGACTGAAGTGACTTAGCAGCAACAGTAGCAACCGAGTGAAGGGTACATCTGCTAAATCTGATAGGATGACAAGATCCCACAAAAGTGCTGGCGATGATTGCAGTAGAATTGGTTCTTCATTATCTGCTTTAGGAACTCAGGATTCTACAGAAATATGCAAGTTTTTTCTCAAAGTTTCAGAACCATTTGATAAAATGGGAAAAATAGAAGCACAGGTATCAGCTGATGAGGACTTCAAACCTCCTGATCTTTTAAAATATTACTTAATAGAATTCAAACTGCTAAGAATCTCCTCTATCAAAGATGTAGGTCACTAGTGGATTATTAAAATGCTAACAAAGCACTGAGTAAAGCAAGATAGAAAAATAAAGATGCTCTGCATGTCCCAAACAATTATGCTGTCAGAAACTTGAAAAAATATCTGAATCTGCAAAACAAGAACACATGGATTTTAAAACAAAAAGAGTCACTGCATTCGGAAAAAAAATCAGTGTAACTGGCAGAGTTAGAAGTGAAGCAAGCAAAGGGTAACCATAGTTGCTACAGAACTGCCTGGAGATGTTATGGAGACACATAAGCCACATGCCACCTTCCTTAAAAAGGGCTGCCTTCCTTCAGATTTAATTCTTTTAACAATTAAAACAATTTTTTTTCGGTTTTTTTGGTCACACTGCATGGCATGTGAGATCTCAGTTCCACAACCAGAAATCAAACCTGCCACCCAGCAATGGAAGCACAGCATCTTAACCTGGACCACCAGGGAAGCTCCCAGATTTAATTTTTTTTTTACTTAATTATGTTAGGCATTTACTGCTCACTGGAAACAAAATAAACAGATGATCTTCCCTTTTTCTGAGAAACAATGGCCTGGTGCTGCCCACGGGACCTGCAGACCTGCTCACCTGCGCGTGCATCCCAGAGAAATGCGGATCATCGCACGCTCCTTGTCTTCAGATGCCCAAAGTGCTGTCTTTTTAAAAGTAGCCTCTGCCATATGACCCAGCAATCCCATTTCTGGGCATACACACTGAGGAATCCAGATCTGAAAGAGACACGTGCACACCAATGTTCATAGCAGCACTGTTTACAATAGCCAGGACGTGGAAGCAACCTAGATGCCCATCAGCAGACGAATGGATAAGGAAGCTGTGGTACATATACACCATGGAATATTACTCAGCCGTTAAAAAGAATACATTTGAATCAGTTCTAATGAGATGGATGAAACTGGAGTCAATTATACAGAGTGAAGTAAGCCAGAAAGATAAAAACCATTACAGTATATTAACACATATATATGGAATTTAGAAAGATGGTAATGATAACCCTACACGCAAAACAGAAAAAGAGACACAGATGTACAGAACAGACTTTTGGACTCTGTGGGAGAAGGGAGGGGTGGGATGTTTTGAGAGAACAGCATCAAAACAAGTATATTATCTAGGGTGAAACAGATCACCAGCCTAGGTTGGATGCATGAGACAAGTGCTCGGACCTGGTGCACTGGGAAGACCCAGAGGGATCGGGTAGAGAGGGAGGTGGGGGGGGGGGTCAGGATGGGGAATACATGTAAATCCATGGCTGATTCATGTCAATGTATGACAAAAACCACTACAATATTGTAAAGTAATTAGCCTCCAACTAATAAAAATAAATGGAAAAAAAAAAGTAGCCTCTCAAAAAAAAAAAAAGTAGGCTCTCGAGCTATGTTTATTTTGTAAATAGTATCCCTTATGGTTGTCAATCTGTTTTTTAACCTTTAAGTAATACCTGAAGTTTAACCCTTTCAAAATACATTGTTCAAACAAGGTGAGATTGCCGTTTTGGGGTTTTTTTTAATTGTTTTTTTAAAAAAAGCATTGTACACCACCTTAGTTCACTCTTGTTTCCTGGTAAAGCATCTTAATCAGATTTATTTTTGATTAATGATCATTTCTTAGAGGTTTTGGGAGAGACTCTATGTAATTTTTATAAGTACAATTTCTGAAGAAAAGCAAATGTATTACTATGTTTGTCTTTTTTTTTTTAAGAAGTTGAATATTTTATTATTAAATTGTTTATTCTCCTGAAAGGCTGTTGCTTCACTGTATAAAAATAGCACCAGCAAACACAGTATATTGCAAAATTAAGACAGTAATATTCTTCACTGGACACTATACAACAAACAAACTTTTCTCCACTGGCAGTTATTTCTAGTGGGAAGATCATTTTGACCTAAATCCAAGGATAGCTGTAAGCATGTTACAATGGTATAAGATAAGGTATAAGATAACCATGTTATCCTTGAATTATATAATTTTTGTAATTAGTTTTACCAGAGATAATTTCAGGAATTCTGAATATTATAACTGGAGCCTAGCCTAAAAATCACAGGATGCTGTGGAAAAGATGCACAGTGTTTATCTGAAGACATTAGAAAGTTAAGGGGTATTTTCTTCAGTAAACATTGTTACAAGTAGTTTCTTTTGCTAAAAGTTGCTTTTTAAATATCTATCCACCACTAATTTAAGACAACTATGCTAGATTAAGTTGTGTCAAAGTAGTTCATTTAGGGGTTCCATTTTCATTCCTCAATAGATTTTCTGTATTTCTCATATGCTTCTTCACTCATTAGTTCATCTAGTTCTGAAGGGTTACTGAATATCATCTTGATTAGCCAACCATCTTCATAACAAGACTTGTTGACAAGTCCTGGATTTTCTGCTAGAGCTTTATTAATTTCAGTTACTTCTCCTGATAGAGGGGAATAGCATTCACCAGCAGCTTTCACACTTTCCAAAGTATCAAACTCCTCTTGTTTTGTTCAACTTTGTCCCAGCTTCAGGCAGACTACAGTAAACAACATCTCCCAAAGCTTCCTGTGCAAAATTGCTGATTCCCACTGTTCCAACACCGTCTTCTGTTGTTACCCGTTCGTGTTTTTCCGTGAATCTCCACACCGCCAGCAGAGCAGGGCCGGTGCGCAGCGCCCGGACGGCAGCCGCCCGCAGTCCCCAGGGCCGCGGCGAGCAAGGCGCGCGGGGTGCGGAGCTGGCGCGCGGGGTGCGGAGATGGCGCGCCGGCTGCCGACCGACCGCGGCCCGCACGCTCCGCACCGCTTGCAGCGCCGTGTTCGCACGAGTACGTTTGTCTTAAACTCACAGACTAAATCAATTATTATCAAATAAACAGCGATAACAGTGAAATAAACAAACACATTGCCTTCTACACTCCAGAGCGGAGCTTCTGCCCGTAGTTGTCAGCTGCCCAGGGGCAAAGGCTATGTCTCCCTGGTTCTTGATCTCTAGAATCTAGTACAGTGCCTGCGACACAAGTTCTCAATGGGTAGTGAAGAGAACTAGGTATTTCCTCCGGAATTTACACTTTAAACATTTAAATTTAAATTTAAACATAAAATTTAAACATTTCAAATGTTTAAGCAGCTTGCTAGACATTTATCAAATTGCCCAAAGTGAAAGAGCCTTAAGTCAAAAAAAGAAGTTTGAGCAGAAGTCAGTTCTCAGTGGTTTCAGTTATATATTTAACCATATAAAAAGTGAAGAAATGACACTGATTTGCTAACTGAAGTTGTTTCTGACGTCAACCAACTTTGAGTAGCATGTCTACAGGGGAGAAAGAAGCTCTAAGAGAATAAAGGACTAGTGAGAAGAACATCTATGAGAATAGCAAGTGCTTAAGCTATAGATTGTAACTGTGGGCTTAGTATTATGATTTCATTAATACATATAGTTGGGAGAGTACATATAATAGTGTATTCTCACATCGCACATTGCTTGTTCAACCTTGTTAGATGATCTTTCCTCCTACTGCCCCCTCCATTAAAACCAGCTAATGCTAACACTCACAACTTCCATCCCCTTAGTCTTTAAATTGTATTATAACCAATAGCCTTTCCAAGTCTCTTATATTAATTAGAGGAATATACAGATGTGGCCTTACTGCTTTTAGATCAACTTCTCCCCTTCTGTTCTCATTCCATCTTCTTCCTCTTTCACCTGTCCTTGATGTTTTCATTTTCCTCACCCCAAATAAATCTATCCTTGAATCTCTTTCCCCTAAAATGCCAATCCCCTTTCACTCTTCAACCCATAATCTTTCCAAAGCTTCCTTCTCTGGTTTTTCCTATTTCAGTTTATGTAGTCACTGTCTATTCAGTCTCTCAAGCCAAAAACTTTGCAATTATCTTTAAGTCCCTCTCTTCCATATCAAGTTGATTATCCAGGCTTGTGACCAGTTGAATTGTATTTCAGAAATATCTTGTGAATATATTTCTCTGTTGTCTCTTCTTTTGGCTCAGACTATGATCATCATTACCCTGAACTATTGCAACAACCACTATGTACTTCTTTCTACCAGGCATCTTCCATCCTGCAGCCCAAACTTCTACACCTCCCGCACCACTGCCACCACCAGAATTATCTTTCTGAAATATGAATCCAGGTGGGTCACTCCTCTGCTCAAACTTTGCTTCTGCATTGCCCATAGGCCAGAGGCCAAGCACTTGGGTGTGGCACTAACTGCCCATCAGTCAAACTCCCCATCACTTACCCTAGGCTGCTGCCACATTGACTTGCCTATCATCCTGTGCTCTGTGAAGCCACATATGTCTTCATATGTTGGTTCTTCTGTCTGAAATGCCCTTCTCCTTCTGGAAAATTTCTACTTGTTCTTTAATGCAGCTTAAATATCATCACTTCTGAGAGGGCTGTGTTCCCCTCTAAAGAGTTGGGTGGTCCCTCCTATGTATACTCCTGGCATTTTGTTTATACTTTCTTCTTTTTTTTTTTTTAAAAAAGGATTTTGCCTCTTTAAAAAGTTATTTATTTATTTATATGTATTTGGCTCCACCAGATATTAGATATTAGGCATGTGGGTTCTTTAGTTGCAGCATGTGGGATCTAGTTCCCTGACCAGGGATAGAACCTGGGCTCTTTGTGTTGGGAGCCCAGAGTCTTAGCCATTTGAACACTAGGGAAGGCCTTGTTCCTATTTTCATCTTAACATTTATAATGTTAAAGTTCTTTTGAGAAATCTGTTTTCCTCTGCTACCTCTCTAAAGGCTAAACTGATTCAGGACAGGAATCAAATTTACTTGTCTTGTATCTGGTGTGTCCAGAGCAATAACTGACATCTAGTAGAGACCAACAAACATTTGTTGAATGAGTGACTGAATCAGCAGCTGTTTTCTCTTGGGCAGTCCCAGGCAGCCTGTGTGAAGTTAATACTACTTCTTAAAATGTGCAAGAGAAAGTGCATTGTGTAGATATGCTATAATTGCAGGATAATACACCCCAAAGACAAATGCAAATGATATTTGCTCTTTTTTTATTATTTGGATTAGCTGATGTTTTAGATGAACTACTATTTAGGCTTAACTCTACCTCTGCCTCCTCCCTGTAATGTTGATCTAGGTGAGTATATAATCCTTTCCTTAGATTATCCACACCACTGTACCTCGCGCCCAGAGCAAATCATTGAGAGTCATAAACACTGCCTCATTTGGGGATAGCAGATTTGGGTGCTCTTTCCTGCTCTAATATTTGTGAGTCATACTTGACAGAATTTGGCACAGATTTACTTAAACAGTTTTCCTGGCTGGAAGATTTATTTTAAATGTTTGCTGTTTTCACCTTCTAATTCTGAATTTTTTTTTTCTTTCTGTTTTTTTTTCACTCCTACGTCTCAACCCTAGGAACAGGGACTGAAACATAGTAGGTATTTGACAAATAGTTGTTGAATGAGGGAGCATTTTTATACTTTTCAGATACATCATACATATAGAAAAGTGTGTATATCAAATATAATCCTAAATAGGTTTTCCCTGGTGGCAGAGTGGTAAAGAGTCAGCTTGCCAATGCAGGAGACATGGGTTTGATCCCTGATCCAGGAAGATCCCACATGCTGCAGAACAGCAAAGCCTGTGCACCACAACTACTGGCCTGGGTTCTAGAGCCTAGGAGCCACTACTACTGAGCCTGTGTGCCGCAACTACTGAAGCCTGAGCACCCCGGAGCCAGTTCTCCGCAACAAGAGAAGCCACCGCAATGAGAAGCCTGTGTACTGTAACTAGAAAGTAGCCCCTGCTCTCCACAACTAGACAAAAGCCCACACAGCAACAGAGACCCAGCATGGCCAAAAATAAATAAATAAAATTAGTTTTTAAATATATATATAAAAAGTCTTAAATAAATAAAACAGATGCCCATGGACTTAATAAACAGATTCAGCAAAGTTGCAGGATACAAAATCAAGACACAAAAATCAGTTGCATTTCAATACACTAACAATGAGCAATCCTAAGAAAATAATCCCATTTGTTGTTGTTGTTTAGCTGCTAAATTGTATCCGACTCTTTTGTGACCTCATGGAAGTAGTCCTCCAGGCTCCTCTGTCCATGGGACTTGCCAGGCAAGAAGACTGGAGTGGCTTGCCATTTCCTTCTTCAGGAGATCTTCCTGACCCAGGTATCGAACCCGTGTCTCCTGCATTGCAGGCAGATTCTTTACCACTGAGCCACCTGGGAAGCCCAATCCCACTTTTAATAACATCAAAAATAATAAATCACTTAGGAATAAATGCATTATGTGTATATATTTAATGTATATAAATAAATGTATCATTTATATATATTAATTTCCCCCCTTGTATATTATGATATTTTGACATCTTAAAAGACTTTTCTGGATGGGTTGAGACTACCCTTCCTGGGCTAGCCAATTTTTAGAGAAAGTAGAAAAAAAAATACCCAGCTGGAAGCATCCCTTTGGTATGTAAACTAACCACTTGGCAGTCATGCTTCCTCTCTCTAGCTAGTGCACCCCAGAGGCAACATTCCTTTGCCTTTTCATTCTAAGACTAGATACCAGGCAACAAGAGACCATCTCTATAGCCCAAAGTCCACCAAAATTACTCAATCTAACCAACGCTAAGTTGTTTACCTTTCCCGGCCTTGCCTTTTCTATGGAAATCCCAAGAAATTCTACAGCTTAAACTTTCCTCTCACTCCTGTCTTCTGCCTCCTGATCACCCTGGTGTTTTCCCTTGTGGTCCCACGTGGGGTGCCTCCTGTTTCTAGCATGGGTGAATATAATAAACTTCATTTTTCCTGAGCATATCTTCTATCTCCTCCTGTGGTTACACCTGAGTGACTGTCTCATCAGTAAAATGCAAAACAAGAAACCTAATCAAGAAACTAAAGACTTGCACACTCTAAAACAATGCTGAAAGAAATTAAAGAAGACATAAATAAATCAGAAGATGTCCCATGTTCATAAATTAAAAGACTTAATATTGTTGAAAAGTCCATGCTACCCAAAGTGATCTACAGATTCCATGCAATCTCTATTGCAAAAATAGGAAAAAAAGAAACTTAAAATTCATATGTAATCTCAAAAAAACCCTGAATAATCAAAACAATTTTGAAAAAGAAAAACAAAAATGGAAGCCTCACAGTGTCTGATTTCAAAACATTTTAAAAAGTTGCAGGAGCTTCCTTGGTGTTCCAGTGGTTAAGAATTCACCTTCCAGTGCAGGAGATGTAGATTCAATCCCTAGTCAGGGAACTAAGATCCCATATGCTAGTGGGGCAACTAAGCCTACACACCACAGCTAGAGAAGCACCAAAATGAAGATCCAGCATGGCCAATAATTAAATAAAAGTTCATTTGTTAAAGAAGAAGAAGAAGAAACTACTGTAATCCAAACAGCATGGTTTTGGCATAAAGACAGACATATAACTGGTGAATAGAACACAGAACCTGGTAACAAACCCTCAAATATATATATATAGCCATAATCTTTGAAAAAGGTGCCAAGGCCACACAATGTGGAAAGAATAATGTCTTCAACATTATTATATTATATTATATATATTATATATATTTATATTATAATTATATTACATATATTATATTATATCAACGGTATTACAATAGCTGGATATCCATGTGCAAAAGAATAAAATTGGACCCTTACTTTACAGCAGATACCAAAATTAACTAGAACTTAATTAAATACCTGCATATGAGATCTGAAACTATAAAACTTCCGGAAGAAAATATAGAGGAAAGCTTTATGATACTGGATCTGGCAATGGTTTTCTGGATATGGCACCAAAAGCACATGCAACAAAAGCAAACAGAGACAAATGGGGCCACATCAAACTCAAAACCTACTGTGCAGCAAAGGAAACGATAAATAGATTGGAAAGGCAACCTGTAGAACGGGAGGAAATATTTGCAAAAGATATATCTGATAAAGGATGAATATATAAAATATATAAGAAGCTAACAACTCGACAATAAAAAAATCTAATTAGAAAATGGGGAGAGGGCTTTAATAGATATTTCTTCAAAGAAGATTTACATATAGCCAAAAAGCATATGGAAATATTTTAAGCATTACAGTCATTCAGTTCAGTTCAGTTGCTCAGTCGTGTCCTACTCTTTGCGACCCCATGAATCTCGCAGCACGCCAGGCCTCCCTGTCCATCACCAATTCCTGGAGTTCACTCAAACTCATGTCCATTGAGTCGGTGATGCCATCCAGCCATCTCATCCTCTGTCATCCCCTTTTCCTCCTGCCCCCAGTCCCTCCCAGCATCAGGGCCTTTTCCAATGAGTCAGCTCTTCACATGAGGTGGACAAAGTACTGGAGTTTCAGCTTCAGCATCAGTTCTTCCAATAAACACCCAGGACTGTTCTCCTTCAGGATGGACTGGTTGGATCTCCTTGCAGTCCAAGGGACTCTCAAGAGTCTTCTTCAACACCACAGTTCAAAAGCAGCAATTTTTCAGCACTCAGCTTTCTTCACAGTCCACCTCCCACATCCATACATGACCACTGGAAAAACCATAGCCTTGACCAGATGGATCTTTGTTGGCAAGGTAATGTCTCTGCTTTTTAATATGCTATCTAGGTTGGTCATAACTTTCCTTCCAAGGAGTGAGTGTCTTTTAATTTTATGGCTGCAATCACCATCTGCAGAGATTTTGGAGCCCCCCCAAAAAAAGTCTCTCACTGTTTCCACTGTTTCTCCATCTATTTGCATGAAATGATGGGACCAGATGCCATGATCTTAGTTTTCTGAATGTTGAGCTTTAAGCCAACTTTTTTACTCTCCTCTTTCACTTTCATCAAGAGGTTTTTTAGTTCCTCTTCACTTTCTGCCATAAGGGTGGTGTCATCTGCATATCTGAGGTTATTGATATTTCTCCCAGCAATCTTGATTCCAGCTTGTACTTCTTCCAGCCCAGCATTTCTCATGATGTATTCTGCATATAGGTTAAATAAGCAGGGTGACAATATACAGGCTTGACTCCTTAGGGAAACGCAAATCAAGACTATAATCACCTGATACCTATTAAGAAAGCCACTGTCAAACAACAGCAATCAATAGAAAAAAAGTGCTGGTGAGGATGTGGAGAACTGGAAGATTTGGGCCCTGTTGGTGGGAATGTTCAGCTACTAAATGTAAATATAAAATGATATGGAGGTTCCTCCAAAAATTAAAAGTAGAACTATCATGATCTAGCAACCCCACTTCTGGGTATTCATCCAAAAGAATTGAAAACAAGATCTCACAGAGATATTTGCACATCCATGTTCCTTGCAGCATTATTCATATTACAACCAAGAAATAGAAATAATCCAGTTGTTTGTCGACAGATGAATGGATAAAGGAATGCAAACACAACGGAACATGACTTAGTCTTTATAAAAAGAAGGAGACACTCTGCTTTGGGAAAGCAACTGTTCTCCTTACTTGCTGCAAGTAATAAATCCTTCCTTCTCTGGAAAAAAAAAAAGAAGGAAGCATTTTTTTATGTTACAGAATGGATGAATTTTGTAGATATCATGTTCAGTGAAATAATTCAATAACAAAGAGAAAAATACTGCCTGATTCCACTTTTTTTTTTTTTTCTGATTCCACTTTTATGAGATATCTAAAATAGTCAAACTCTTAGCAACAGGAAGTAGAATAGTGGTTGCCAGGGACTGGAAGAAGTGGTAAAGAATTGTTCAGTATGTAGAGTTTCAGTTTTGCAAGATGAAAAAGTTCTAGAGATGTGCTTTGTGCATATAGTTAACACTACTGTACTGCACACCTAAGGTTAAGATGGTAAATTTTTTAATCTATGTTTTTGATCTCACACACACACACAATGAATAGAGTTGCTGGCTGATATGTATCTTCAACTTTAGAAGATAAAACTAAATTGTTCCAAAGTGGTTGTGCCAATTATACTCTATCCAACAGTATATAAGAATTTTGCTCCTTATCCTCACCAACATTTGGTATTGTCATGCTTTTTAAATTTTGCCAATATATGGGTAATTTTAATTTCAATTTTATTGATTACTATAGAGTTTGAACATCTTTTCAGATGTTAATTGACTATTTGGATTTCCACTTAAGTGAATGACCTACTCATGCCTTTTGCCCACAATAAAAAATGATTTTTTATCAATTCTTTATATATTCTGTGCACAAATTCTTGGTAAGTTATTGAATAGCAAATATCTCCTAGTTCATGGTTTGTCACTTTTTTGATGGAGGCCTTTAAAGAAAACACATTTTTAATGTAGTCAAATTTACCCATCTCTTCTATTATGGTTTACTCTATTTACATCTTATTTTAAGAAACCTTTCTTTACCCTGAAGTCATAGAGACATGTTTTGTGGAGTTGATTTTTGAAGAAGTGTGAAAATGAAATAGGAATCCATCAAAAGAGGTAGTTTTTCTTTACATAGAAGGCAGATGCCAAAGGTGGTCCATCTACACAGAATTAGAGCTGATGCTGCTTCAGAGAGAGTTGATCTAACCACAGGAAGGGTTTCTTATCTATGATGGCTTATTGAAGCAATGGAGTCTATTTCACTCTGCTTGGTAGTGGTGGTGGTTGCTTGGGGGTTGATGAATACTAGAGAGATAATTCAACTGGAGAGGAGAGGCTAAGAGTCAAGGGACAGACAAAATAATTCTCCAATTCTCAGTGAGCCTAAATATATTACTAATAAGCTGCAAGGCGCAAACTGAAAATAGTGTGTACCACCCTATCCAGGTCACTGTCTCTGCTGGCATCCTTACCCCTTATCCTTCACCTGGAACTTTCTATCTAGTGAAAATAAAACAATCTAAAGAGAATATGGCCAAAACCACAGTGGAAAGGATGAAAGGTAAAGCTTTGAGAGTTAGAAATACTCTTCCTGAAGAACAACAGAAATATGGATTTATCTTCCCTGGGACCTTTAAAAGTTGGACTAAAACAGTTTTGAGTGGAGAAAGGAGGAAACCTCTGGAGCTATTTGGATCCCTGTGGAGGACTTTCATTTGAGCAGAGGGCCAGGGAGGGAAGGTGTCTCATGATTGGATCAGCTGAAAAGTCCTTCTCCTTCAACTTGACTCAAGGTGGCTGCCCCAATGGGGAGAACATTTCAGAAGGAGTCAGCGGACAAAGTTTGGGGAAGAAGAGGATACAGACAGAAAGACTGGCCTCTAGAGCTCCTAAAGCAAAACAGAAGGAGTGGAGTGAAAAGCTCTAGAGGGGTAGACTAACAGAGACAGGATGAATGACACTCCTGGCTCCTCCAAAGGGACATTACCATCAATCTTCAGTTTTTCATCTTAGGCAAGTGAAGGGGAGCAAGAGAGGAAGGACAATGCAATGTAAATTATTACACAGCCCTTGGCTTTCAGAGTCCTGCCAGTAAAAGAGGTTTATGGAGTGAAGCTTCGAGCATAGAGTTCTAGAAAATGCTCACACTGCCTTCAGACACCTTTCTTTACATTTGTGCACTCGTACATGGACCCTCTCCATGTGCAGACTCAGACACTTATGCCCATAGAAAGAGCAGATGTGCAATAGCCTGCAACATAATTTCACTACACTTTTCAGCTACAATTCTGTCCATTCTTTTGTTTCCATACAGGCTCCAGGCTAGATCCAACCACTGACATGGGTTTTGTTCAGGTTTGCATGGTTAAGAGGAGCAACTATAAAGGTGATGAGGAGTTGCAGAAATCTGCACTACGTATTCTGAATTGAATTCAGTAAATGATTGTTCTTGAAGGACGTGAGGAAAGCAGTGATTCACACAGACTCTTTTAACTATGTAGATGGAGTTAAATTTTGATTCACTAGAAGCAGAGACGGGGGAGGAGGCAATGCTGTTGAACAGACACAAAAGACGAGTCTTGGAAATGTCAGATGAAAAATTAGGACTGTGACAACAAAGACCAGACAGGTTGAACCTGGGGTAATGTTTATCTGTCTCCTGTTTCTTTCTTTCTATTTCCAAATTCCTGGGAGTCAGGATGCAGCCAGGAGCTGGGGAGAGAGATCTTTGATCTCATGCTCTTTCACACTCTAAGGAGATGGTTCTGACGCCCTGTCTGGGTTTCTTAAAAGCTCACTCAGAGGCCTGCAGGTAAGGACCTTGGAGCCAAACTGTGGCAAAGTCCTGGTTGTTGTGGAGCAGCTTCTGAGACAAGCTGAGAAAGCAAAGAGGAAGGAAGACTCAAGCTGTTGACAGGGTAACTCTGTCATTTCCCCTCTGCAACCCTGCCGTGGTTGGCTCTCACACCACCTATACTATTATGACCTTCCTTTCTTCACTTGATTTCAGAGTTAATGGTCAGGAAGGGACGTCTAGCATTCGTGCTTCAGTGGTAACAACATCTAGGACAAGCATGCAGAAGTCTTCCATACATTTAAAAGCAATGACAAAGTCATCATTGAGCCTTGTCATACAATCATTTTAGTTGTATTTGTATTTCTTAGCCATTTATTGCTTGAACCATATGCAATTGCTGATATATTTGGCCATTTTGGTCTACAAAAGCCATAATCTCATAGATTTCAACTGAGTATTAAGAACGTCTTGTGTGTTTAATAGGACTAGGAGGTGATTTGGTGTATTAGTTAAAAATCAGAGCCAAATTGCTTTTCTTCTCCCAGATCAGTTCCACCATCTAGTCTTAAATAAGTTATTTAACTTCTCTGTGTCTTCATTTCCTCATCCCTAGACTAAAGATAATAGTACTTCAAAGGCTTGTTTTGAGGGGGTTTTCTGGTGGCTAGTGGTTAGGATTCTAGCCTTTCACTGTTGTGGCCTGGGTTCAATCCCTGGTTCAGGAACTGAGTTCCTGCAAGCTGTGGGACACAGCCAAAAAGAAAGAAAAGAAAAAAGCTTGTTTTGAGATTTAAATGAGCTATCACACATAAAGCACTTAGAACAGCACTCAAACCAGACTCTATATAAATAGTGACTATTTTTATACCCTAGTCCTTATCTTTTTTTAAAAAAAAATTGCTTATTATCTTTAATAATTCTATTATTTATAAATCTTTCCACAAAGGGGCATTATAGTTCTTCAGTTTATTGCAAATATATCTTTAAAAAAGTCAACCCTACTGTTGAAGCTATAATACAAATTATTTTAATTATCGGCGCTATACTAAAAAGCACAATGGAGAACATCTTATTTAAATAAAATAAGGATAGTATTTCTCTATATATATATCTACATCTGGTGGTGGTGTTTATAGGCAAATTTTAAACAACTGCAAATTTTTTAAAAAGCCATGTTTTGCTCAGGGATACTTTTATACACATACTCTATTGGTTGTTTTATAGAATTATGTCCAACTCTTTGTGACCCCATGAACTACAACCCACCAGGCTTGTCTGTCCATGTAATTCTCTAGGCAAGAATATTGGAGTGGGTAGATACTAGTCTACCTTCTCCATAGTAGATATGGAGATACTAGTAGATACTAGTATTCCCTTCTCCATAGTAGATACTAGTCTGCCAAATTTCAGATGGCAAAATGCTAAGCTGTGGGTTTGGTATTGTCCAGCTAGTTATTTCTTGTCATCCTGGAAAATGTGTCATTGAAAATGTTGAGATCATCTTGTCACCAACACTTCTCAGAGGTGACCCCACCATGACGAAACATTCATAGCCTCAAGATTCAAGACCTAGCAAAAAACCTCCCATAAATCCACCGGATATTACAAGGTTCTGTTTGACAAGTTCTGTTGCTTCTTCTGTTGTTGATTTAAGGTGCTGCCTTATTTGCTCATTTCTTCATCTATCCTTTTGCTTTGTTTATGTCTTTTTCAACTCCCTTCCAGGTGATCTGCACAGCCACTGTGGCTGGCAATCTGAAGGAGAAGAAAGCCACCACCTACTGCAGTTGCTGCAAGTTTTCCAACTTTCTGGAACAAAAATCCCGCACATCTGTCACTCACTTCATCCATTACAGTCTGGGTGGCTACTGAGTAATTTTCTACCACAGATCCAGAGCTGTGATCAAACACTAGATTCCACCAGTGGTGTCTTCTTACATACTCAGGTAAATCTAACATGTCATAAAAGTCATCATCACTTTCATATTCTTCGGGAGGGGAGTTCTGGGCCCTGTTATTAAATTATTAAATATTTCAGTCATACAAAAACTATATAAGAAAATTAACACTATGTGCCAACTTTTCAGCTTAGAAATAAATTATAAATATAAGGAAAATCCATGGATAATCTTCCCCTATTATATTAGTGATCTTCTTTCTCAGAAGTATCCTCCATCCTGAATTTGGTGCTTATCATTACCATGGAAGTTTTCAAAAACTTTTATTTCATATGTATGTAACATAAGCTATATACAGTATTATTTTATATGTTTCTTAATTTTTATAAGTGGTATCATACCATACTTATCTTCCAGCTAGCTTTTGTTGTTCAATATTGTTTTTGGTATTTATCTGTGTGGCTACAAGAAGTGCTCATTTATTTATTTAACTGTTGTATAGTATTCCTTGGGCTTCCCTGGTTGCTCAGTGGTAGAGTCTGCCTGCCAATGCAGGTAACACAGATTCAGTCCCTGGGTGGAGAAGATCCCCTGGAGAAGGAAATGGCAATCTGACTCCAGTATTCTTGCCTGGGAAATCCCATGGACAGAGGAGCCTGGCAGGCTACAGTCTTTGGAGTCACAAAAGAGTTGGACACAACTTAGTGACTAAACAATAGCAATAAGCGAGAGATGTAAATTTATTACCTTAATAATTTTTCTTGTATTTTCTTCTAATGGTGTTATACTTTTGCTTTTCACCTTTCCTTCTTTAATCCAGTTGGAATTAATTTTTTGTTTAGTGAGAGAAAAGGATTTAATGTCCCCCCTGAGGGAAGCCCACTGGCCCCAGCGGCATTAGTTACATAGTCCAGCATTTTCTCTATTGGTTTGAAATATCAGACACCAGATTTAAATAGCAGAGGTCTGTTGTGGGTTCTAGTCTTTTAAATTAGTCAATCTGATCATCCCTATGCAAATATCACACTCACCTGATGTTGTTCAGTCACTTAGTTGTGTCCGACTCTTTGCACAAGGTACTGCAGCACGCCAGTCTCCTCTGTCCTCCACTATCTCTCAGAGTTTGCTCACATTCATGTCCATTGAGTAGGTGATCCTATCTAACCATCTCATTCTCTGCTGCCTCCTTCTCCTTTAGTCAGAGCTTAATGTAAGGACAGAAATAACTCCAGGTATTCGAAGCAGAAAGGAATTTACCACAATGATGTAAAGAAGTTCGATGCTCACAAAATTGCTGGAAAGACTGAAAGAACAGGAGTCAGAAGGTGCCACTAAACTTGTTAGTTGAAGAACATACTGCTGTGGTTGTAATCAAGAGGCCAGGAAGCTGCTGCTCCCACCATCATAACAGCCAACACCACCCATATATGGCACAAAGCTTCTGAGACCAAGGCTGTAGCTGCCACTTAAAACTTTCTTAATCAACTACCCATTCCATGTTGTTTTTGTCTTCAATCAGCACCTAGCTGGTTTGGGTTCCTGGTGGAGAGGCCCAAACCTTCATTCCTGAAGGAGCTAGCCTTTAGGGGTTCTGCCTGCATTGGGGGTCTCCAATCTTCAATCAGCTCTACCCTAATCATGGAGCTACTGTGAGGCACCCCCAGAGGATCCCCTGCTCTCATCGCAAAGCAACCACTTTGTCTCACCCCAGCTGGTATAAGAACTCCTTTGCCTGTTTGATTCAGTGGCATAAAGGATATAAAACTTTCCTAGGAATGAATACCTCTAAACCAGAATCCAAGTTTAGAGGGATGAGAGCAAGAAAAATGTTGAAGTTGGTCAGTATGTGTAACAGTGAGAGAAATCGGGGCTTCTCTGCTGGCTCAGTGGTAAAGACGGAAACATGAGTTCGATCCCTGGGTCGGGAAGATCCCCTGGAGGAGGGCATGGCAATCCACTCTTGTATTCTTGCCTGGAAAATCCCATGGGCAGAGGAGCTTGGTGGACTGCAGTCCTTAGGGTTGCAAAGAGTCAGACACGACTGAAATCACCGAGCACGCATGCAGATACTTGAGAGAATTCAACCCTACATACACTTCTTAGTACCTAGACCCATGCATTTTGGCTGTAGGAATAATATCTCCAACTATGGCTCTCTCAGTCAGTCTTACAAGACAGCACCCCAAACTCACAAAGTATCATCTCCCAGGTGGCTCTGTAGTAGAATCTTCATTAGACCCTTCTATCATTTCATAAAGTCCTCTATCTATGGATGGTAGAATACATGTTAAGACTACTGAATCCTATGAGCCTGAACCCACTGCTTCACTTCTTTTGGTGTGTACTTTGGATGGGAGAGATACAGTATGGGTTATCATAATGGTGAAGAAGGCACTTAGTAAGTTCATGGATGAGGGGGCTGACAGAAGCATTATGGGCAAATCTGGAGCCAGGAAAATTGTCTGTTCAAGTGAGGCAAAACACAGCCTCTCCCTGATGGAAGGAATCCACTATAATCAGCCTGTCTTAGCTGGTTCCCTCAGGTACAGTATCATATGGCTCATTATTGGTCTGTGCTGTTGGCAGATTATCCTCAGGAGGTATATGGTAGCCAGATCTACTTGGGTGAGAGCAAAATCTGTTTCGTTGCATAATTTCCAACTTGTGCCCATAGCTACTGTATTAAGAGTTCTCTCTCTATCTCCTGAGCAGTTTGATAGAGAATGACTGACATTTAAAGACCCAGGTGATCCCATCCACCTCATTATTGAGACGTCTTAGAACCCTTTGGTGAATAAGCATTTACCAATCTGTAGTTTTGTTGTTGATTGTATCCTTGTTTTCTAATTTCTACTTTTACAATTATTATTTCTTTCCATTTGCTTCGACTATAGGGGAGGTTTTGTGACTTTTTTTTTTTTTTGGTAATTTCTTGAGTTGGAACTTAGCTTTTTGTTTCTTTTTCTTCTTTTCTAATGTATTGAGACTATAAAGGCTATTCTAATGCTGTGTTACCCACTCCCGTGTTCTTGCCTGGAGAATCCCAGAGACAGCGGGGCCTGGTGGGCTGCCGTCTATGGGGTCGCACAGAGTTGGACACGACTGAAGCGACTTAGCCGCAGCAGCAGCAGCAATACTACGTTAGCTATATCTTACATATTTTGAATGTATGTTTTCTTTATTATTCAGTCTAAATATTATCCCAATTTCCTTTATTAGTTATACTTCAAATTTTTTCATGAATTCCCAACTATATGGGAATTTAATCTTTTTTTATTACTGCTATCTAAATTAATTGCTTACATGGAGAGAAAAATGGTCAGTGTAACACATTCTTTTTTTTAAATTGGAGTATACTTGCTTTACAATGTTGTGTTTCTGCTGTACAGAAAAGTGAATCAGCTCTTTGTGTACATATATTTCCTCTTTTTTGAATTGCCTTCCCATTTAGGTCACCACAGAGCATTGAGTAGAGTTCCCTGTGCTATGTATAACACCAACTCTTTTTATTTGTTGAGATCTGTTTTGTGGTCCAGTATGTGGTCAGTTTTTGAAAGGTTCTTTATATTTTTAAAACAAATGTGTATTTCCTAATTGTTATATAAAGATTTGTGTTATTCAAATCTCCTATGTCTTTACTAATTTTTATCTACCAGTGTGCCAATTACTAGAGAGTTATAATTTTTAAATCTCCAACTATTATGGTAAATTTATGAATTTCTTATTATAGCTTTGTTTCATGTATTTAAGTGAGCACATAAAAGTAAATACTATATCTTCCTGGTAAACTGTTGCTTTCATGATTATATAGTGATTACATTTTTAAAATCTTAAGGTCTAAGTTTTTGATTGTGGTAAGATATACACACCATAAGATTTACCATGTTAACCATTTTTAAGCATACAGTTTGGTGGCATTAAGTATATTCACATTTTTGTGCAATTATCACCACTCTCCACCTCTAGAACTTTTTCATCATCCATCACAAACTGAAAATTTGTACCTGTTAACCAATAACTTCCTATTATCCTCTCCCCGAAGCCCACAGTAACCACTTTTCTATGTATCTTAAAGCTGATTTTGTCCCATCTTAATATAGTAATATCAGCTTATTTGGTATTTTTTCTATTCTTTTAATCTCAAACATTCTATGTCATTATGACATATGACAGCACATAACTAAAATTTAAAATCCGGTCTGACAATCTCAAGCTGTTAACTGTTGATGTTAGTCCATTTATATTTGATGAGCTTACTGATAACTTTTGTTTTATACATACCAGATTATTTTGTGCTTATATTTTTTCAGTGTCTCTCTTGCTGCTTTCTATGAAGTTGATGAAAGTTTTGAAAAATTTTCCTTTTCTCCTTTACTAATTTGAAAGTTGTATATTCTATTTCTATTCTTTTCATGATTATTCTAATTTTTAAAAAGTAATCTTATTTGGCCTAAGCAATATCCCTATTGTCTTCCCAAATAATGCAAGAAACTTGGAACTCTAATTCTGATCATATCTCTCTCATTTTATATGTTATTGCTGTCCAATATTATAATACCCCTTATTTTTATATCCCCAAATTAGTCACTATTACTATTGTTTGCCTAGTTAATACTTGTTTAGATATACCACATGTTTTTCAGTGTTTTTACTCATCAAAACTATTCTCAGAATTCTTATTTTTATCTCACTTCCTCCTTCTGGGTTGAAATTTTCTTTAGGAAATTCCCTGAAGAAAATGTCTTTAGTGGGAGGTCTATTTGTGTTAAGAAACCTGCTGTGTTTGTCTGGAATTTTATCTATTTCATGCTTACTCTTGAATGATAGTATAGCTGATTAAAGAATTCATGCTGAAAAAATTTTAAACTTTAGAACTTTGAATACATTTTTTCTTGTTATCTAGTCTCTTTTGTTGCTTTCAGAAAGTCTGCCGTGAATAAAACTGTTGTTACTTTGAAGATAATGTGTCTTTCTTTCTGTTTGCTTTTTAAACTTTTCTCACTGTAGTTGGAATTGAATAGAACATTCACAGCAAGGTATGGATGGATTTAGTTTAATCAATCCTGCTGAAAATTTCTGCAGTCTGAATCTGAGGACTCATGTCTTCAGTTAATTCTGGAAAATTCTCAGCCATATTCTCTTTGATAAAATGTGGCCTCCTCCCATTCTCTTTATTCTCTTCTCCAGAACTACTATATGTTACCTTCTCATTCTCCAACTCACCTATAGTCGCTAATATATTCTCTTTATCTGCTGTATTATCTTCTGAACAATTTCCTCAGATTTCTCCTCTAGCTCTATAATTCTTTTTTTACTTATACCTAGATTTCTTTTTATTCACCCATTTAGTTTCTTTTTAAAACTTAAAAAAATTGAAGTGCAGCACATACATAGAAGTGAACACACAAAGAGTATTGTTGAATTAATTATTATAGTTACAGTAACAGATCAAGAAATAGAATGTTGCCAAATCTACATCTTCCCAATCACACTGTCTTCCTCTCCACTAGAGGTAACCACAATCCTGATTTTCATGGTACTCTCTGTCTTGTAATAAAAAAAAAAGTTCTACCACCTAAGTATGTATTCCTAAACAATATAGGCTAGTTTCATTTGTTTTCAAACATTATAAAATAAATACTGTATGTAAAATTTTCTGTCCTTGTCTTTGGACCAATATACATTAAATATCTACCTACTTTATTGTGTTTATCTGTGGCTCATTCATTTTTGTGTGTATGTTTATGTACTATTCCACTGTCTAATATACCGAATATTTAACTATTCTACTGCTATGAACATCTCATTGTTTTCAGTTGGGGCTGTTATGAACAATGTTGCTATGAACATTATGGTTCATGTATAATGGTATATATAGATGTGCATTTTTGTAGGTTATATACTTAGAATAGAATTGCTGAGCCCTAAGATATGCATACCTTCAAACTTATCAGATAATGCCAAACTGTTCTTCAAGATGTACTAAATTTATACTCCTATCAGCAATATATAAGCACTCCATTGCTCAGCAACCTCACCAATACTTGGTATTGTAAGAAGAATTTTTTATTTGAGCCAATCTGGATATCTAATAGTATCTTACTATGGCTTTAATTTATAGCTAATAATTTAACTTGCAATTAATGAAATTAATTGCAATTAATGAAATTAATTGCAAAAATTCTATCCATTTGGTTTTTATACTTAGCTACCCTCATGGATATGGTCTGCTGGAGCTGAAAATCCCTTCTCATTCCCTTATCTTTTCATAAAAGAGAACCTAGAAAGCAAAACAAATAAGTATCTACCTACATTTCCCAGGTACAAATTAGATTCCATCCAAAAGATGTATGCATGAGAAATTTGGAAGGCAGAGCAGAGTAGGGACCACCTTTCTCTACCTTCAGTGATGCATTTATCTTTGTGAAAGGAGGTGTGATAAAGACAATGAATTGACTGAGGCTTCCGTTCCCCTAGCCCATTCAGTAATTTGAAAGGACTTAGTTCCTTGATTTCTTCCTGTTTAAAATCTCTAGGGAGATTTTTTTTTTCAGTCCTGAATCCTGACTCATACAATGACTCTTGTACATCACATAATCTAAGATGATATCAAAGGTAAGAAGCAGTATTTTAATGAATTAAGAAAGCCATTACTGCAATTAAACTAAGACAAATACTTTATCGACACAGAAATTTTTGCTATCTATTTAAAGAACTAGTTCAGACTTCCGACAAAGGTTTTATAGTTTATTACCCATGTATTCATTAGAAAAAAATAGGAAATTCCCTGACGGTCCAGTGATTAGGACTCCACGCTTTCACTCCCAAAGGCCTGGGTTTCATCTGTGGTTGGAGAACTAAGATCCCACAAGCTGCATCAAAAAAAGAAAAAATATATATAAGGGAAATAAATGAATTAAAGCACTTCTAAAACTTCTTCCGAGTCCATATATTCCGAGTCCATATATTCTGAATGATTTTTAAATGCCATGCATTTGTACATAATGGCATCCTCTGTGATCTCAAGGGCATTTCCCAAGAGTGCCCCACATGGCCTCCAGAATTTGTTCAATGTTGCTGTTATATTTCTCAGCTAAAGAATTCCTATACCATGCACCACTAATAAAAATTTGAATCCCAAACTGGCATGAAGGGAGGAAAAAAAAAAAAAATATATATATATATATACACACACACATAAATATATATCATAGGAGAATGTGTTTTGATATGTTGCAATTCTTTTCCAGTCCAGAACCCAGACCAAGATAAACTTTTTTGTTCTTTCCCTTTACTAAGGAGCAGATATATTAGTTGGAGTTTAGTTGTTTTATAATTTTTTTCAGGGAGCAGATATTTTTTCTACTCTTGCTTTTTATTTGGGCCAAATTTTGATTCTTATTCTAATGTGACCACTAAAATCCTAAAAAAAATAATAATAATAATATAACAATAGTGGGTATTGACTGGAGAAATGGAATACAAATTATTTAATCTAATTAAACATATCAAATTAGAAGAAATAAGTAAACCTAAATGAATCTAAAGTTTGTATGTGTTCCTGTATTTATAATATTTATTTATATTCCTGTATTTATAATATTTAAAAATTAACATTCTGATTGGTGTTTAACTTTAAGAGCAAAACAAACAAACAAACAAACAAAACCAATCCTTTGATTACCAGGATCAGCAATCACTCCTAAATATACTGTAAAGGAAGCTTCAGGATCAGTTCTCACATTTATGATTCAAGTTTTCAGTTCTCTTATTATTTTTGGTCCCTTAAGAGAATTTTCTTTCTAACTAGTTATATATATATATTTTATTTTACATTTTATCCAGTATTTCTAAGTGGTTTATAGTAAAGGATTTTTACTTGCTATAATGCTGGAAAGAAAAGCCCATCTCATTAATATGTTCTACAAAATTTCCATTTAACAAATAAGAAAATTAAGTCTCAAGGAGATTAAATTATTTCCCAAAGCTTACACAGATAACAAATGGTAGAACTGAGTTTAAACCTGAGGTCTTGAACTTCCTTGTTGACTCAGTGGATAAGAATCTGCCTGCCAAAGCAAGGGACACGGGTTTAATCCCCAGTTGGGGAAGATTCCACATGCCTCAGAGCAACTTAACCCTTGCATCACAACTACTGAGCCCGCATGCTCAATAAAATTTCTAGAAGAGAACATAGGCAAAACATTATCTGACATAAATCATAGCAATGTTTTCTTAAGCTGTTCTCCCAAAATGATGGAAATAAAAACAAAAAGAAACAAAAAACAATCAAACTTATAAGCTTTTGCACAGCAAAGGAAACTATCAACAAAATGAAAAGACAACCTACGGACTTGGGGAAAATATTTGCAAATGATGAAACCAAAAGAGCTTAATTTTCAAAATGTGCCAACAGTTAATACAAGTCAATTAAAAAAAAAAAAAAAAAAACATGGAAAAAAAAAAACCACACCAAACAACCCAATCAAAAAAAGGGGCAAAAGAACCTAAACAGACATTTCTCCAAAGAAGACATACAAATGGCCAGTTAGGCATATGAAAAGATGCTCAACATTGTTAATTGCTAGAGAAATGCAAATCAAAACTACAATAAGGTACCACCTCACACTGGTCAGAATGGTTATCATTAAGAAGTCTACAAATAATCAATCCTGGTACTTCCCTTGTGGTCCAGTGGTTATAAGAATCCACCTGCCAATGCAGGCGACATGAGTTTGCTCCCTGGCCCAGGAAGATTCCACATGCAGTAGGACAACTAAGCCTGAGCGCCACAGCTATTGAGCCCATGCTCGAGAACCTGATAGCCCCAGCTCCTGAAGCCTGAACCCTCTAGAGCTTGTGCTCGCAACAAGAGAAGCCGCCACAATGAGAAACCCTCGCACTGCAACTAGCGAGTAGCCTCTGCTCGCTACAACTAGAGAAAGCCCACACACAGCAACAAAGACCCTGCACAGCCAAAAATAAAGAAAATAAATAAATTTTAAAAAATAAATGCTGGAGAGAGTGTGGAGCAAAGGGAGCTCTCCTGCACTATTGGTGGGAAGGTAAATTGGTGCAGCCAATATGGAAAACAGGATAGAGGTTCCTTAAAAAACTAAAAATAGAGTTGCCATATGATCCAGCCATCCCGCTCCTGGGCATATATCTGGAGAAAAAGCTAATTCAAAAAGATACATTCACCTCAGTGTTGATAGCAATACTATTTAGAAGAGCAAAGACATGGAGCTAACCTAATTCTCCACCAACAAGTGAACAGATAAAGATGTATACACAACAGAATATTATTCAACCACAAAAAAGATTGAAATAATGCTATCTGCAGCAACATGAATGGACCTAGAGATGATCACCCAAAGTGAACTAAGTCAGAAAGAGAAACAGAAATGCTATATGATATCACTTATATATGGAATCTGAAATATGACACAAATGAATTTGTTACAAAACAGAAACAGACTCACTGACATAGAAAACAAATTTATGGCTGCCAAAGGAGAAAGCGGGTGAAGGAAGATAAAACAGGAGTTTAAGATTAGCAGATACATACCACTACATATAAAATAAATAAACAGCAACATCCTACTATCCTACTATATAGCACAGGAATTATATTCAATATCCTGTGATAAACCATAAATGAAAGAATATGAAAAATAATATATATAATTGCATAACTTTGCTGTACATCAGAAACTAACACAACACTGTAAATCAACTATGATTAAAAAAAATTTTTTTAGAACAAAAAACAAACCACAGTGGAACGTTGATGAATTTTTGAATGTTCTATTTTAAAAACTAGACTTCTGGAGACTTCCCTGGTGGTCCAGTGGTTAAGAATCTGCCTTGCAATGCAGGGACACAGGTTTGATCCCTGTTGGGGGAACTAAGATCCCACCTGCCTCGGGTAACCAGGCCAGTGTGCTGCAAATAGAGGGCCTGCAAACCACAGCAAAAGATCCTGCATGACACAAGAGAGAGTCTGCAACTATGACCTGATGCAGCCAAATAAATTAAAATAAATAAAATTATTTAAAAAATAAAATTATGGGCTTGAAAGCCACCTTAAAAGAGCATCTTGTCCATCCCCTTGCCTCCAGGCAGAACCACTCTCCAACCATTATTCACAATCTTTGCTAGATGATAATTTCCCTGGGATCTAAGGTACTATAGAAGACAAACTATAAATTCTTTTAGTCAAGCTCAGGCTTAGTGAGTCTCCCTGGCAGGGTTTTTTCCCTTATCTGAACTCATTCTCTTCTTCTGCACCTTCAGTCATTCCTATTCACAGGGGAGAGACAAAAGAGCTTTCCTTGTCCTCTTTAAAATAGCACCTCTGCCCTTTCCCCATTACCCAGTAACGGCAACTGCAAGCCCCTATGGAATCACTCAGATCCTTTAAGCTTTCCCTTCTTTCTTCCTTTTTGGTCATGAATTTTTTTCTTAGCTATTACTCCTGGTGAGTTATCTCCCATTAATGATGCTGACATACAGAACCCAGATAAAGTGCTATATAAATGCTAAGTAATCACAGCCAGGCTTAGCTTTGTGATACACATTATCTCAGACTGTTGTGTTATGGGATCAGCCACCTACTGACATTCAGGATGAAGTTTACAAGCTGCAGACTTTTTTTTTGCAATGGAATATTATGGCAAGTGCCAGAGCTCTAATAGGAGCCTTCAAAAGAAGAGTGTGCTGTTATTTGTTGGTCTGTATGTTCAACATGCATAACTATGCATGCTAAAGTATGCTAATAGGTTTTCAGAATGTGGCTGCTCTGGGAGACCAGAGCAAAGTCTTCGTGTGCGGTATTACTCAGGATGAAGGTAGAGAGAGATCCAGAGAGAAGAGGGCCTGAGCACCAATTCTGGAGGAAATGGGCGCACATCCATAACACAGACACTGAATCTACTTAAAATGTTAAAAAAAAAAAAATGTTTTGACTACATAGTGCCAAATGGCCAAAATAACTGATTTTTTTCATTGACTTAACTAAAGCATTCCTTTGTGTAACTGCAGTCAATCTCCAACATTTGGGTAGAACAAGTGACTATAGACCTATTCATTCTCAGGTTCATTGTGTGACACCAAAACAGGGGTTCAAATATGAAAATTTCAGTCATTAACCCCTTACAATATCAAAAAAATTGAAATTTTGTCATTAGAAAACAGAACTAAAAAATTATTTGGGCATTTTGTGTACAACTATGGTCATCTTCTGATCTTTTTCACCAAACTTTCTGGCCACTTGGATAACACTGCATATATGATATATGTGTATTCTGACTATAGATAAGAGGAAGTTTAGATTTTATAAATAACTTTCACACTTAATGGATGAAGAAACAGAGTGAGAGAGAAAGTAGCTTACCAAAGGACAGTCTGCTATTAGGTGATAGGTATGGACTAATAATTCATATATTTTTATTCCTACAGGAATTCAGTGCACTTTCCTCTATAGCACACATGCTAGTGGCAGTTAGATATTGGACTAATTTTTTGTAGTTCTTTCAAAAAAAAATTAGCCACTATGCTGCTTGAAGTAGTTGGTTAGCTGATATTCTTTCTTATAGACAAAAAAAAAAAAAAAATAGATAAGATGATTTAAATACAATTTAAAGTCTACTATTCTCTTAATTTTTTCTACAGTATGTGAAATGGATAGCAGTTAATAGCACTTGTGTCTCTGTACAGATCTGAAATGGTGTGTCTTTGTATATGTACTTTTCTAATATATATATATATTAGAAAAACATACAAATATATATATATATATATGAATGTTATTCTGCATGTGTGTGTGTATGAAGTGGCCAATACTACACCTTCTTCCATGGGATATGTATTTCTCAAGCTCTTTCAGCAGTATACCTGCTAATCTATTGCACTACTATATTTGTTGGTGCATCTTCTACATACTTTTCTAAAGGGTTCCAGAAGAAACACAATCAGAACATATAAAGACGTGTACCTGCAGCCTTAAACACACTCACAGAGACATATAGACAGTCACATGCTACCACACATTCCTTAGCTCTTCCCTGGATGCTCCTGCAGTAGCTAGAAGATATTATTGCTACTTCAGGCTGGAACTGGGAAAGCAGCATGCTTTTACCCTCTGTTGCTGACCAAAGATGACTGCATTGCCCTCCTTTGCTTGTATTTTGCTTTTTTCCAAAAGGTAGCCAGAGCGAAATCTTCCTCCCTTGTCAACATTACGGCCACAAACACCTTTGCCCAGAAATTCAAGTTTGGCCCATCTTTTCCTGCCAGCTTTATAATCCAACAGCTTCCTGGCCTCTTCTCCCGTAACTTCCTGTTGCAGAATTTCTGCTCAACCAGACTCCTGCCCTTTGCGCACCAACACAGTCTCCAGTCCCTAAGTTGCACAAGCCGTTGCCCAACCTGGGGCACAAGCCTTTCCCCACATCTGCCCTCAGCCCCATCTCAGCTCTGAGCGACCTCCTCTCCTTGAGAATTCCTCTCTGGCAGATTCCTCCAGCCTCTCTTCAGCTCCCGCTCCTCCTCTTCCCTCTGCATGGACGTCTCTGTCACCTCTTCTGTCTCCCAGCCTTCTCATCTTCTGTTGCTGGGTCCTGAGCCCATGCTCCACCTCCCCGCACAGACTGGATGAGTCTCCCGCTGTGCAGGAAACCAGCCTCACCCCTTGTGGTGTCCCCGCCCCCAGGTGGACAGCACCTTGTTCCCCATAGGGGTGTTGATTGACAGACTGGCTAGGGTAGAAGCTCAGCCTTGATACCTCTCCTATTTCTTTTCTTAATTAATTTGATGTGCTTGGCATCGGTTCTGTTGCCTGAGAGGTATTTTCAAGGAGGAGAGGAGTGCCGGAGGCCTTGCTCCTGTTCTTTGCCTTCCCAAACAGATGAGTATTTCAACCTGACAGCTCCCAGCGAGTCCTCTAGTGACGGAGCATTGAGGGTTCACTTTCCTGATGTTTTCATTCTAAAGTCTTGGCCAGGGTCATGTTGTTGACGTCTGCCAAAGGACAGCAGCCACTGACCCTGCTACTGAATCCTACACATTTCACAGGTACCACTGTTGTTTTTCTGTATCAGCATGTAGACAGCCCTAAAAACTTACAGTCAAGCAGGATCCACAGATAAAGTAAACTGTATCATTAACACTTCTGCACTTGGCATGCTGTTACTGGACAGGCTTTCTCCCCAACTGGTAACCCCAAGGCTGGCCTGAATGGCTTGGCACTGGCTATAAAGAGGGATGCCAGTGTCTCAAAAATGCCAGAGAGTCTGGCAGGCATTTTAACTGTCAGACAACTGCTGTGATTTCCATTAAAGAAGTAGAATGCAAAACAGAACTGCAGAGAGGAAAGGGCCCAGTTCCTAGTATTGGAAAGGGCCAAAAAAAAACAAACAAAAAACAAAAAACAACCAAAACGGAATTTGTTCTCTGAGACTGAGCCTAGTCTACAATCTAGGCAAGATGATGGGAGAACTTTGGGTGAACTAATTCAAAACAACGTATTCTCGTTACCTTTGGAGAAATGCTTCCATACCAGCCACTTTTGCAGGAGACCAGTGGGGGCCATTTCTACACAACCTAGTGAATGAATGGTGATTCTTTACTCAAATTTGGAAACACATCAAACTAATAACTCAGAAAATCTACTTAAAAATCATGAATTGTCTAGACCTCCACTCTCTTGTCTATATATCCAATTGAGTTACTAATGGCCAAAGTTTTGCTTCATTTGGTGCCATGCTCCACTACAGCAGCATGATCTAGTTAGTTTATCTAAACTCAAAGTCACTTTACATCATTCTAACCAAGCCCCCACTGTCTCCACCTCTCAAACCACTAACTGATCTGAAACAGCAGCTGAGGATAGGGGGAGGGAAAAACTCAATGCTAAGTAATAAGTCAAAACTACCCCCTCCTTCCCTCTACAGGCATCTAGACTGAAGCAATCCTGAATTAGGGAGAGGAGAAGATCTCACATTAAATCAAACTCAGGGCCTTGAAGATACACCAGACTGGATATTCTAAATACAGATTTGAAACTGTATATATGACTTGAAGTTGTTATCAGACTGTCACCTAAGAAGAGGCAGAAGAATCTTGGAGGCTCTTGGAGTTTTAATCCCAATAAAGGTGACCTAACATCTACTGACATTTATAAGGGACGATTTTGTCTTTAAAGAGTATGTTAGTCAATAATAAAATCCAAAATGTACAGTGGATCAAACACAATAGGTTATTTCTCCCTTGGGTAAAGTCCTAGGCAACTGATACCTATCAGTGGGCAGTTCTCCACATGTGATTCAATGATCCAGGCTCTTCCCATGAGACTCTCCACTGTTCCCTAGGGCCTCAAGATTAGCATCAAACAGAAGAAGGGGACAGAAAGTATTGGGGGAGGGGATGGGATCATGCACTTATTAAAAGCTTTGGCTAGAAAATGGCATTCCATTAACAAAAACTTAGTCACATGGCCACATCAAACTGCAAAGGAAGTTGGGAAATGTAGTCCAGCTGTGAAGAGCTACCAGATTTGGGGGAGATAATTGCTTTAGAGACCAACCTGGAAAATCGTCAAGAAGAACCAATGGTTCTACAGCACCTTTGTAAGAATACTTCTTTCTTCAAAAGGAAGAGCATCACTCTCCAAAGAGATCTTTTTTCCCAGATGGCATGTGTTGGTGAATGGGGAGAGAAAAGATTGGGAGGCAAAGAGAGGACTCTTGTGAAAGAACAGAGGATACTGCAATCAGGTGGCCATGAAGATGGACAGGGTCCTGCAGCTTCCTTACCCAGACCTTCCACTCACAAGAGACTGGTTTCTTCTCCCATGGAACTTCCGGCCTCTTGTGTAATGAAGATGTGCCTAAAACCCCTAGGTCTTAGGAAGTGTGAAAGGGAACACAACTCTAAAAAACTTTTTGTTATTGAAAAGAATCCAATGAAACTCAACCCTGGACACAGAGGCCATAAAAATCCAATGAAAGCAGAAGAACTGCCTGGTCTTTCAACCCTAAACAAAATCATACTTTACACGAAGGTAATTCCAAAACTGGATTTACATTGCCTTTTTTTTTTTTAATGCTTCATTCTGGTAGGATCAGAAGACACATCTGGCAGAGATCGAGGTCAACTCAAAAAGAGTTTAAATATTTACAATTAAAAACAAAAATAAACACTTGCCTCTCTTGGCGTCTCACTCCTGATGGAAGCAAACAGCTTCTTCGCTGGATTTATCACCTAAGGCAAAGTTTCCAGCAATTTGATCCCCTCTGTTATCTAAATTTCAGGCCTCTGGCTCGCTACTGAAAATAAAAGGGCATCTCCGTTCTTCCCTAGATGTTCCATTCTGCAGAGACACTCATTACCTTATTCATGTATGTGTGAAGAGAATGTTTTCCCGTTCCCCTAGTTTCACTAGAGTTTTATGTTAAGCACCCTTTCCCTCTGGGTTTCTTGAAATAATCTGGAAGTCACGCAGGAAAAACACACTGAGGGAGACGGGGGTCTGTCAAATCCCAAAGCAAAGAGCAACGGAGGCTTTCTGAGTAAAATGAAACGGACTTAGGGAGTAAAGAATTCGTTAATGTAGACACTTAAGGGTTGAATTTACTCCGGGTCCCCGCAACGCCGTGATGGAGCAGAACGTCGGTTCTGGGAGTTCCAAAGCCGCGAAGTGAAGTCTTTAGAGGCGTCGGGGGTCAATCATCCCTGAGCTCACTTGGGCCGCACCTAACTGCTCGTCCAGGAGAAAGCCGGGCCCGAAGGCTTGAAGGATCTGGGGTTCCCGGTGCTGCACCCCGCGGAGGTCGGAGATGAGTACCCGCCCGCAGCGGCCAAAGCTGGCATACTGCCTGGACAAGGAGGCGAACTTCTGGAAAAACGGTTTTGGGGAGAGACCAATCCTGGAAGGGCGAATGCCGTTAAGCGGAGTCTGCTTCTGAAAAGGGCGGGAGGCGCTGGGCGGATGCCTGGCCCTAGTGCAGCGCCCACACACACAAGGTCCGTTAGGAATGTTTAACGTTTCTCCCCATTCGAGGATTTTTTTTCTTTTCTTTAAATCTGTTCTCAAAAAAACAAAGATGAGAACGGGTAGACGCCACCTGGTCTGGGAACTGAGGTTGTGACTCGTGCAGATTTCGTTTGGTTCAGGCTGAGAAGAGAAGGGTCTCCAGGTCCCAGGCTGGGAGTGTGGGACGTCTGTCTGGAATTGTGCAAACCGTCCGGGGCTCCTTCGAGAGGGGTGCGCGACTCCAGCAGGCCAAAGACTCAGGAGGTTCCATGGAAGCAGGCGTCGGGACCGCTGGATCCCAGATCCCCATGGGGGAGGGACGACGAAAAAGCCCAGGGCATCCCAGCCCGCACGCCTCGAAGTCACCGCCGGGAAGGCACGGGTCAGCGCATGAGGCCGCAGGGCGGGAAGGGGAAGGATTCTCCTGCTCAGCTGCGGCCATTCTCTCCGCCTGATTCATCAGTTCACCAGGGAAGATGAGGAAGCTGCTGGGGAATTAGATAGGAAGACAAGATTCGCGAGAAATTTGAAAGGCCCTGGGAGAGAAAAAAATTAAATAATTCGACTGAAGTTTAAATAAAGGTCTGGAGCGAAATTATGACCCCACCGGCTTTTCCGCTGAAGACCCTCCCCCATTAGTCTGCCCCCCCCCTCCCCACCCAGGGCAGGAAAAGGGGCCTTTTCGGCCTTGAGAAGGGGGACTCTCCCCCACAGTTTTAGAGTCTCGAAACTGAAGCTACCTTGTCATCAAGGCAGATTTTGAAATTTCACAGGTATGTTTCCTGTTCAAATAGCACGGCCCGCATTCTCCAGGTTCACTGTGTGGGGCGGGTCATAGACGCAATGTTATCCGTGGGCGGTGCGGCTCGAGGGCTGTACTAGAAAGCATCATCACGATGAAATCCTGAAAACATTCTCACAACTCTTCCTCTCACCGTTGGATTGATTGTTTGTCTAATTTAGGAAGAGGAGAATTCTGATTGCTTGTGGAGACCCTCCTGGATGGAGAGGAAAAAGAGAAAGGAAAAAAAAAGGAAAATCTAATAGAGACCAGTGCAGTGTGCTCCACAATGGTGGAACGGGTCCTTTGTGCATTTTTCCTGGCTTAAAAGGACAAAATCTGCCTTTCCAGGGCACCAGTTCCTCTAAGGATATGGCTTCTGCTGCGATGAAAGGCATAGAACTAGACACATTTGTCAGAATGCATATATGATATATATATGAAAGAGAAAGTGAGCAAGAGAGAGAAAATATGGGTTTTCTCCTTATGTTAATGGAAAACATATTTCTTGGACCTCCAGGGTTTTTTCCAGGTTGACCACAGCTGGGGAGGGCCAGCCCCCTCCACAAAACCCCTAGGCTGAATGCAATCACAGAGTGAATTTGGGGCATCAACCCACTTGAACTGGTAGATTCAGATCCATATTCCAAACTGGGCAAAACATCTGAGAGATTCCTGCCCAGATTCCTGCCCGGTTCAGAGCCTAAGGAGTGAGCCTTCAGAGGCCAGCATGCAGACGGGAGGGAAGTCTCTGGGCCTTGCAAGAAGCACTCTTCTGTTTGCATCCAGACAGCCAGAACCCAGGGACTAATGAAGCAGTCATTTTGAGGGAAGAAGGGATAGGACTGGACTTTCTTCTTCCTAGGACAAATACATTTGGGAAACATTTTTTCCCCCAAGAATGAGGAGGCTAAACTTTAAAAGGTAGTGAGCCTGCTCTTTTTACTGGCAGTGTTTGGAAAGAGAAATTTGCCACTGCTTATGAGCCTGCCCCTGCCATTTGAAAGACAAAATATTCTAAAGAAAAAACTTAGTATCAGAAATTTGTAGGTCTATAGTATATATGCACTAGGTTTAGAAGTACAACTTTAACATATCCATTTGAAGGGGATATTGTCATCATGAGTTCCTACATGGATCATGCATGACTGTGCCACTTCATACATATTATTTATTTAAGCAAATGGTGACAAACATGTAAATAAGCAAATGGCAACAAACACATAGCAACCCAGAATTTAATACCAAGATCCCTAACATCTGAATAATTTGCTTTCTTCCTTTACCCTAAGGCCAATTAACATTTAGAAAGCTTTGCAGAAGTCTGTTCTTAGCGGCTTCTCTGGCCTCCAGCCTTTCCACCCACCCATCCACCCACCCACTTATCCCCACTTTTTTTTTTAAACCAGGGATTCTCTCAACTATTTGGGAGAAATCTTTGTTAAGTGTATGATTTTTTAGAAGACCACTTTCCTAGCCCAAGACTGGACACAAGGCATAGAGGATAAGGGGAGGGGTTTCTTTCTCTATTTAGGAGGTACCCTTTCCACAGAAGCAGGCAGACAGACAGGAAAAAAGCAAAGGAAAGCTGGCTGATTCTTGGACATGGCAGTGGTGGTAATCAACAAAAAATCCACAGTTAAGATGCGTCCCTTCAAATAAGCACAGGAGCCCCCGGAGGCGCAGGGACCAACTTCCAGAACCATCAGATCTGTTCGCAGCAGCACGCCCTTGAATTCCAGGCACCCGCGCGGACCCGCGCCTCCCCACACGCCCAGAGCTCTCCGGGATGTCATTAGAGCCCTCTCTGCACCACAGAGAAATGTACTCACCGCTGTGCTCGGCCATCAGTGCCCACGGAGTGCCCCCAAGTGCCTCAGTCAGGATTACGGGTGTGAATTGTGATTGTGACTATCCCCTGGTTCTGCGCTGGCGCCCCGGGGAGTGGAGCGGGAGCTCGCCGATGCGGGCGCTCTTCCCGCTGTCCTCAAAGCTCGGCCACTGATGCTCCCGGGTGAAGCGACTTTCGCCAAGCTTCAGTTTAGTCGGAGTTAGTGAAATCAAATACTAAATAATTATTACATGTAAAAAAACACAAACAAAATCAGCCTGTTAAAATTAACGGAAGAGCTCTCGAAGTCTTGGGAGCAATCCACAAAGAAAAGAGAAAGGAATTAGATGCTGGTGCCGCGTTCCCAGCGGAGCCAGGCGGCAGTGATTGCTCTTACTGAGGGGACTAGCCATCCAGGCTCCAGAAGTGACCCGAATCTCCTAAAAATCTGTGCAGAGGGAAAAAATGCTCTGAAAGAACAGTGCCAATGCCCAGGATTCTGCCAAGTTTGGCTAGATGGCAATTGGGTTTCTGGCAGGCACGTAATTCCACTAAGTGATGTATACTGCAGAGTTCATCCTGGATATCGTCAGGCATGGTGTCTTTATTCTCTCTTAAATAGAAGGCTTTTAGCAAAATTGTTAACAAAAAGCATTTCTGCCTTACATACATGCCTGAATACCATCTCTGCTTAAAAACAACTAACTGCATCAGAGATAACACTGGTGAAGGTGGATTATCAAACCCATGTGTCTATGTCAATGTATGTTTTTACCCACCATACCACAGGTTCACCAAACTCCCCACACACATCTCAGCGCTGGCATAAAGACAATTAAAGACTTGGCTTTAAATTTTAAAACATTTAAATGTGATTATGTTTCATATTCAAGGGAAACATTATTAATTTTTTTACAAAGAGTACGTAATTAGATGGAGATGGGTATCTGAGGGTACATATCTTATGTTAATATTTATCTAAAGTTCCCTTAACATCTAACAAAGCATATATTACATATTTATTTGTTTCATGATGATAGGTCTATAATAGATGAGAGAAATATATCTATATTACCTCTTTGGAGAGAAGCTCATTAATAAACCAAGCACTGAAAAGAATTACTAGTGCTTCAAATCACAAATGCAGATTTTAGCAGAAAAAGGTTGTCCTAAGTCCTCAGAGTAGGAGAGGAGTTGCACAAGGTTTCCTTATTTCCTCAGAAATAGCATCTCGGCAGACATAAGGATGGTCTTTTCTCCCATCCATTTGCTTATAGTGGCTCAGCTGAAGGAGAGAAGACCGCCACTGCGGGAGTCAGAGGATCCTCTCGGGGTCTCCCCAAGCTCAAATCCTGCCTGTGTTTCCCTTTCTTTCACCATTCTCAGCCTACCCCCACCAGCACCTCTGTCATGATCAGTCTGTCTCCATGGTAGCTCAATGCCCAGCCATCGTGCATGTTTCCCAGCCTGTGTACTATCCAGTAGTGTTCAAAAACTAGGACCCTCTAGTCCTGCTCCCCAGAAATGCTGAAGACCATCAAGCGCAAGAAGTCTGAGGTGTTCTCTATACCTTGAATATACTTTTTCTTATCTAAGTTAAATTTCCTCTGTCTATGCAAGTGAGTGTGGTGATCCTTCAGAACAGAGAAAATAGATATCTGAATCCTCCTTTCTAGTTCTTTAGATTTCATTGACTTTACTGTGTACATGTACAAGACCATAACTAAGACAGAAAATTCTTCTCAATACACTCTAGAGAAGGAGAAACTGGGGTTAGAAGGAGGAGACAGTGAGGGAGAGAAAATCTAGCAGTTCCCTCCTTACAGATATCATAGGGACAGTTTCCTTCCAGTCACTAATAGTTCACCAGATTATATCTTTTTAGGAAGGTGGAATTAATTGCCACCAGCAGAAATCTTGTCCCAAGTACCTACTGAATCTTCCTCCTGCCTTTTTGCTTCATATTTCTCAAGCAAGATCAGCTATTTTAGCAAAGAGGTGTTCATCCCCCTTTAGTTGAGTCTTGGGTTTCCATTTCCCTGTTTTTTGGAGGTAGGAAAACTACATTTTCTTTCTTTTGGTGAGGGATCTTCTGAAAGTTCTTTAATTTCTGGTGTCCAGCTCAATTATTTTCAAATTAGAATGATTAGAATGCATCTTCTGATGTTACTTCTGAGGGTATCTGGTCATAGGGAGAACTAGGCTGTAATCCATTTAAAGTATAATTTTCCCCTTCCTCATAATGAAATATACATACAACCTCTTACCATCTCTATCTACCTCTTAGGAGGCACTAAACTCCAGGTATCAGCATCATGATGGAATTGAGGGCAGACTTTCACCTAGTTAGAGAAGAAATGTTCAGCCTTTCAGCTATGCCTTTTATATTTATTCCTTATTTGGGACAGGAAAAACAGTCCACTTTGATCCAGAAGAATGCTGTATTGAGGTCTACAATCCTTTCTCAGAAAAATGTTATTTTCCATTATCTTCTTTTAAAGTAATCTGAAATCTTAAAGAAACACACAAAAAGGCGAGAGGGAAGGGAAAGAAAGGAAGAGATGAGAAGAGATGGTCTGTCTCCTTTCTAGGAGCCCCAAATTTAAACTTTAAAAGATAGAAGAAATTATCAAGTGATAAATACCTTTTCAAGCATTTGGCTTGTTGGCTGTCTGACCAAAAGGGCCTGTTGTTAGATCTCTGCAAGGAAGTCAAATCCAGCCCCTAGCAAACACTTCTCCACCTCTTCCCCAACCCCCATCAGCTCCCTTGTCTAACTTGAAAATGAACTTGGACTTCCCTCTCAGACAGGCCCTAAAACCAAGAGAGATTTTATTTGTCTGTTTTTAAAGGGTTTCCAAAAAGGAGGAGGTGTTTGCGGGGAGAGAAGGGGGACAGAGGGCCCTCTCCCACTGCAGGGATGGAGTAGGGGTAGGGACTCTGGACAGTAAGAAGAGGGAGAGATACTTTGTTAATTTTCTTAACTCTGTTTATTTCCAGAACTTCTGTCCATGTGGGGTGACAGGAGGGCAAGTGACTGGCAGAGATGCTGCTGAAAAAGAAAAAGGGAATAGGAAGAATGAAGATTAGAAAAGGGGTGGCTAGGGAAGGAGAGGTTAAGGAGGGTTGGAAAGGGTTTCTGTGAGGAGCCTGGCAGGGCTGAGAGGGCCAGGATGGGAAGCAGTAGAAGAAAGAGGGCTGAGGTAGGAATCCTGGAGCCCACTGGAGGAGGCTTCCTGAGACTTCCCCAGGGAAGTGGCTACCTGATCCCCCCACTCAAACACAGAGCACACGAGGCAGGGTCTGTGATTGAGGGCAAGCTGGAGGAGAATCCAGGAGAAGACTGGAGATGGCAGCCTAATCCCCCACCTTCCTGTGCATCCCTGCAGAACCAGAGAGGAATGTTTAACGTGACTTCCCAAGCTCACAGCCAGCACTGCAACCCTAAATTGACAAATAGGGTAGATTTCCCTGAAGTCTAAGAGAGGGAAGTGAATAGGGCCTGGAGGAAAGCAAGTTTGGGTTTGAGAGCAGTAAGCAAATTAGGAGCAAAGCAGTGCTTCGACCCGTCCTGGTCCCACCTTCCCTCAATCGAGGGGCCCAAGGAGGGAGAACAAAAAAGGTGGAAGATGCCAGGATGGCAGCCGCTGTTCAGGAGGTGAGTCTCAGACTAGAGAAAAGGCCTGGGTGGATCTCCTCTGAGTTCAGGTTGTGAGGGTGGAGATAGAAAGTGGAGACCATTCCAAAGGAAACTAGGAGCCTGGGAGTGGCATCTGCATCTTCATGCTAGAGCCAGGGAGGTGGGGGGAAAGGAGGCAAGGAGGGAAATGGGCAGGGCCAGGGAGTCACGGAATCAATAACTTTTCTTTCCTTCCCCACCAGTATCACCCTTTGTGACCCACTGGGAATTTCCTCTGAATGTGTGGAAGTCTCTTCCATATCCCCCCTCAACTCCCACCCCTTCCTGTTTGTGGCCTCTCCATCCCCCAAATCCCTTTCTTTCCTAGATAGCTCAAGTCCTATGTCCTCTGTTCTCCACAAACCTCCTCTTCCATCCTGCCTGCAGCTAGTATCCTGAACCTGAAAGGGCCCCCCAAACTCTATGCCCGCCCACCAGGGCCCCAAGTCTGGGCAAGAATCCAGACCCCATGGTGGTAAAGCTCTTTGTTCTCTTGCAGCCTCAACCCACTCCCTCCTCTTTTTTTAAACTGGAATGCCTCCCATAAAAAGGGGGGGGTAGGAGTTTCAGAGCTTCAAACTCTCCCCCCCCTTCTTTCTTTTTTTCTGGAGAATATAGAGGAAACAGAGGAAAGGGGGCATAGGGGCAGGGAAATGACGGGAAATCAATTGATGCTTGATTTCCAGAGAAAGCGATCTGGGCACTGAATATGGGGCACACCAACCTCATTTCTCTCATTCCCTTCTCGCTAACCTGGTATTCTAGCTACACCCAGCCTGCAGTGTGCGCCAAGCTTGAGAGTTCCTGCTCCAAATGCTGCTAACTTACCCCTCCAACTTGGTCTCTAACACAGCAGGCCAGGAATTTCACCCCTCACCTTGAGAAAGACACAGACATCTGCTTCCTCATTTTCCTGGTATTCTCCTGGCGATGTCTAAGTAGAGAGCAGGATGAGCGCATAAACTGTGTATCCAGAGAAAGAAACAGACCAGCAGAGATCTTTATTTGCACAGAGAGGATTCGAGCCAGATATCTTCATGAATACATTTGGGCTTTATCCACAAGAACATGTGATGAAACAGTGCATGGAGCCTCTCCACAACCCCAAACCCACAGGCCAGGCATGTGCGCGGATGTACGCGCGTGCACACACACAAACACACACATGCTTCCAGTAAGAAGGCACATTGAATATCTCTTTTATATATTGGAACCTCTGAAAACAAGAATTTCAGAGTTAAGTTAGTTTAAGTTCCCCCCAGTCCATAGAGGACGCTGAGGGAAGAGCGGATCGCGTGGCCTCACCATCACAAATATCCCTTTGAAAAAAAGAGCGGAGAGCGCAGCCCGGGGCTTCTGTACAGGGCTAGAGGAACTGTTTTCCAGTTTCCTTTGGTATGATGAAATGCTCCGTCCTTTCCTCCACACACCAATATCACAGTTAGAGACCGAAGGGTCATATTCCTATTCATTCCTCTTGACTTCCTGCCAACCGCAGTCCAGCTCCATCATCCCTCCGCGAAGCCCTGGTCGGAGCGAGGTGTGGACGTGTGGTGGGGGGCGAGCGAGCGCCCGGTGCCGTGGATTTCAGCGCCTGGCTCTCTAGGGCGGGATCGCCTCATCGCCTCTGAGATGTAATTACGACGTTTCCAGTAGGGCATATTCTCCTGGAGTGTTTAATTTGCTTTTGTGTCTCAGCGAGATCCACATTTTTTTTTTCGGGGGAGGAGGGAGAAGAGACCCCAGGCTTAAAGTCAGTTAACCAACAAGGCTTTACTTTGAGCCTCCCGCCCCAGGCTCTCTTCTCGAGGCCTCGCTCCCCACTCCTGGGGCGCCCCACTCTTGGAGGCGGCAGTTTCGGGTGCGGAAGGTCTTGAGGAACCGAGGGAAAGAGTGAGGGATCGTTCAGAGCCTGCGGACGCTTCTCCAGCGCTTTCAACGCCCTGAGTCCTGAACTTTCCCCTGCTGCCTTCCCACTCTCTCTAGTCTCTTGGAGGCCTACATCTTCGGCTGGTCTTCCTTGAAGGAAGGGGACTTTTCCCTCTCTTTCCACTGGTCGCTAAATTTTGGCCGCACAGCACCCCTAATAAATGGAATTGTACATTTGCTGGGTTAATTAAATCTATATCTCATTGCAATAGGAATAGTTAATGCCCTTATATAAACGTGGAAAAGAGCATACTATTAATTTTATTTATTGCTGGGCCACCAGCACCCAGAGCCTTTCTGCTATTCCGCCCCTTATTCCCAAAGGCTGAAGGGACTCATCTTTGGGTTCTGGCAGGGTGAAGACGCGTTGGGCTAGACCATTCCCCAGACCCTGGAGGGAGTCCCAGGAATGGGGTGGCCATTTCAGGCCCTTTGTTTCTCCCAGCTGCCCCCCATAGCCTGGTCCACCTCGCCCAGGGGTTCTTTGCGGGGCCGGACCCCGCACTTCAGAGGAGGTGAAGCCAGGGCCTCTGCACCACCCCAACACTTGCCTGTGGTAAACCCGCGGACTTCTCCACCCACCCACCCCCACCAGTCCGACAGCAGGCAGACTCGGGGGCCAAGGTCACAGGACCCAGTCTAGACTAGCCAGGCCATGTTTGCTTTCCTCCTTTTATTGTGACCTTAGGGCCCCCTAGACAGAAAAGCCAGTTTCCTAGCCAAGAATTGACTCCCAGCAAGACCCACCTTCCCCTCCACCCGTCTCTCTTCCCTCCACCATCATTGCCCTCAACAGGCACTCAAGCTAGCCTGCTGATGTTTCCAAGATTCCTGATATATTTTTCTTCCTATTGTAGCTAGCCCAGCCCGAAGCCTTCTTTCTGGAATTCTGAGGTGACCTGTCCGAATGAAGATCACACAGATAAGGATTACAGCTCTTATTCTAACTCACCCATGCCAGGGTGCTCTCCATCGTCAAACACCACCTTGCCCCTATAGGGAGAAGGGAAGCAGCTGGCCCATGGGCCAGATCTCAGTACAGACCTGGCCACTTGCTCTCCTCGAGTTGGAAGGATTCAGTGGGTTAGGCTTAGCCGAATGCTAGTGCCTCAGCAAGGCCTGTGTGCTGTCTGGACAGGAGCACCCAGCATTGAAAATGTTTAGCAGCGACAGGGAAGACGGAGATGCCGCAGCCCCTCTCCCCTTTTTTTTCTCTCTGTTTATTACCGCTTTCCTCAGGGAGGCCCTGTGCTGAAAGGGAACATAGCTCAATCCCACCGAGATGCTCTCTGGAAAGGGGTATCCAAACTGAGCACAGAAGTCCGACAAGTCGGGAAATTGGGAGGAGAGAAAAGGGTGGCTTATTTTTTTTTTTTTTAGAAAATTGTTAAATTGGTGTTGATTTTTTTCTTGAAGATTAGGCAATTTCAAAGCATTGAAACACTTCCCATTAAAAGGGAGTGAACCCAAGAATGCTCTGGGAGCTAAAGTTGGGGTTATCCGGCTGGGAATTGCGTTGATCCACTCTGCCTGGCCCCTCAACTTATGGCCGAGGGCGGCGGTGGATCCGCGGGGCTGGGGTCGGGCCTCCTGGGGTCTCCCAGAGTAGCGCCTGGGAAACGTTCCCCCAAAGGGGCAGCGCTGCCTACTCTGGTTCATGCCACGTTCCTTTTGTATATGGATCCGAGAAACGCGTGCTCTGGTTCGCATCCAGGGCTTTTCAGCTTTTCTAGACCGAATCTCTGCTCCTCCTCCCCTTTTCCTTTGAAAAATCTCACTCCGAGGCTTTTAAACTCTACTGTGTATTGAAATGCCTCCATTTCTCTCCTTTATTCTCAGATCTCAAATTTTCATTGAGAGCATCCTGCCCTCGGTGTGATGATGTTTGTGTCTGGGAGTTATTACATTCTCCCAGTTCTCTGCTCCGCTGGAGGAAGACCTGCGGGCAACGAGACTAGAGAGGGTCCCCGTCAGACAATTGGAGCTTTGGAGAAAGTGTCTGAAAGTCGGAAATGGAAACCCAATCCCCGACATCAAAGTCTCGCTGCTCGGCGTCGGCGTCCGGTGCCAGCCGGAGTTCCAGGGTAGTTAGGCAAGGCCAGACCCGGGGCTCTCTACTCCTTGCCGGTGCGCTTCCGCTTGCTTTCTAGATTTTTTATTTATTAAGGAAAAAAAAATACGGGGTCTCCTCCACCCTTAACTCCAAGCCCCTATCCGGTCAGAGACCTTTGTGGGTTGGAATCAGTCTTCCCCGTACGCCGCCTCAGCCTAGGAGGAAGCGCCCGGGAACGGTCTGGTCTCTCCAAGACCCCTTTGAGTCGGCCAAATTCAGCCTCACCCTCCTTACTCTCCCTCCCCCGGGCCTGCCAGGGGGCGGTACCCTGTCCCTTTAAATCTCCCAGCTCCCTCCTTTTTGCCCCACCGAGAGCCAATCAGCAGAGACATTTCCCCTTTCGCCCCGCCCCGCCTCTAGGGGTGGGAACCCCAGGAGACCCAGCCAGGAGGTCACGTGCACTGCCCGCGTCACGTGAGCGCGGGAGGGTGGCCTAGGGGAGGCTGGCGGGAGCCGGTGATTTCTTAATGAAGTGTACCCGCATGCGTAGAGGGAAGGTGGGGAGGGTGGTGGAAGCACCAGGAGGAGGAGGGGAGGGGTGGGGAGGGAAGGGAGGAGGGATGGGGGAGGGGAAAAGGGAGCGAGGTGTCTCCCTAGCTCGCAGCCTCTGGCAAGTGGAGTTTTTAAAAAGCTCGAGCAGATCATGTCATGACGACTTCGCTGCTCCTGCATCCGCGCTGGCCGGAGAGCCTTATGTACGTCTATGAGGACAGCGCGGCGGAGAGCGGCAGCGGCGGCGGCAGCGGCGGGGGAGGCGGCGGCGCGGGCGGAGCGGGGGGCGGCTGCAGCGGAGCGAGTCCCGGCAAAGCCCCGAGCATGGACGGGCTGGGCAACAGCTGCCCCGCCAGCCACTGCCGCGATCTGCTTCCGCACCCCGTGCTGGGCCGCCCGCCGGCTCCCCTGGGCGCCCCTCAGGGCGCTGTCTACACGGACATCCCGACCCCGGAGGCGGCGCGCCAGTGCGCCCCCCCGCCGGCGCCCCCCACCTCGTCCAGCGCCACCCTGGGCTATGGCTACCCGTTCGGTGGCAGCTACTACGGCTGCCGCCTGTCGCACAACGTGAACCTGCAGCAAAAGCCTTGCGCCTATCACCCGGGCGATAAGTACCCCGAGCCGTCGGGCGCCCTTCCTGGTGACGACCTGTCCTCCAGGGCCAAGGAGTTCGCCTTCTATCCCAGCTTCGCCAGCTCCTATCAGGCGATGCCCGGCTACCTGGACGTGTCGGTGGTGCCTGGGATCAGCGGACACCCAGAGCCGCGTCACGACGCGCTCATCCCCGTCGAAGGCTACCAGCACTGGGCTCTCTCCAACGGCTGGGACAGTCAGGTGTACTGCTCAAAGGAACAGTCGCAGTCCGCCCACCTCTGGAAGTCTCCCTTTCCAGGTAAGGAAGGGTCCCGAACGCGGCCGCCGCCAGGGACCCCTCCCAGCCCCGTCTGCCCCGGGGCTCCGCGCCCCAGCCACCCCCGCCGTCTGGCCCCGGCGCGCCGGCTTTGCTGGGCTGCAGATGGAGGCGGCCGGGCGAGCTGCGCTGAGGAATGCGCCGGGGAAGAAATCTGCTCCGACACGTTCCCCGGAGCTGCCCGGCGGAGAGTGAAGCAATCACAGGCGCCCAAGCGCCGGGCCGCCGGCTCCGCTCCAGTCGGGAGCTCGCCGCCTCCCCCTCCGCAGGGCTCCAGTCTCACGCGCGGCTCTTGGCCCCCTAAATGCGCTTCCGGCCTGAAATGGGGGGTGGGTGGGCCTTGGGTGCCTTGGAATCTAAACCCATTAGAACAAAAACGCTCAAGCCACCGAATCAATTGGAGGAAAAAATAAGAACCCGCAAGCGTTTTCTTGGCCTGAATTTCCAAGAACATTTAGGCATTAGACAGATGTTTTGTTGCTGTTTTTAAAATACGGGTCTAATTTGCTGGAGTCTACAGAAATGTAGATTTTTCATTTTTAAAATTTTTCTTTTTTTTTTCTTGATTTGTTTTAAGAATTTGACCACGAATTTCCTGATTGCTGAAGGAGCAAGAGAACTGAAATCTCTGGAGAGAGTGTGGGAAAAAAGGGTGTTTGCATCCCTCTCCTGGGATATAAAATTCTTTGCCTGTCTGTAGGGCTCACATTCTCTGTGTGTATGTACGCTACCAACTCCGCCAAACGTCGGGGAGAGAGTTACTCATGCCTTAGACACAGGAAGAGAGGAATGAGGATGAGGTTTCGGGGGAAGGCTTGTTTTGGAGGAATCTGAGGTCCAGGCCCAGGCTGGGAACCCCTCAGTATTGTCTGGCTATGTATTCGGTGGGGGATTGGAACTCACTGGTGGCGTGTTCCCTCTCCAATTGAGACTATCTCTGAATAGGAGAGGATCCCGCAACACCCACTCCCCACTCCCCAGAGGAAAAGACCAGTTCCAGGGTTCTCAAAATCACATCAGGAGCTTTGGATTCAGCGCAGTGCTGAGAAATCAGGATTCAACGAATCCAGATCTTGAGTCTGCTCTAATTACATATAAGCAGAGCTCAGTGGGCGAGGGTTGGCTGGCTCCATTCTGATGCTTGCAGGGGTCCTGGGGGCCCAGAACAGCCATATATGTTTCCTCCTACTACCCAGCAGGCCCCCCTCCTGGCTCTCCGTTGGGACCAAGGGACATTTTCACTGGGACATATAGACCTGAAGACCTCCTTAGGGTGGGCCTGAAATTCCTCTGCATCCGGGATTGGGGAAAGAGCAGACAGTTAAAAAAAAAATACTGGATGATGTTACAAAGTGTAGCAAATAATATTCTTGTAAATATTCTAAGATGACTTAGTATAATACAACTGACCAAGGTGGGACCCACACTAGACACCCAATTTCTGACTGCCAGAAGATTTAGGGATGATGTATGCATTACCTACTCTGCACTGACTATATTTTTATATAATATGATTTCTGTTATTAACAACCTAATATGAAACACATAATAACACTTTTCTAGAAGATAAGCACCTCACATGTAGGTGTACAATAATGTGTTGTGGAGATATGACCCTTTAATTTCCCATCTCACCCAGATGGGAAGCTCCTTGGGAGGTGGGGATTTAGCAGGAATTCCTGGAGCATGGGTAGCTGGTAGCCAACGGACCATGCTAAGGGGCTGAAGGGCAGAGCGGCCGATGCCCACCAGCCCCACTGTGGGCAGAGCAATGGGCAGTTGGTTTAGTGTGAAGAGGGGACGAGAAGGAGCTGCTCTGGCATTGCTGTGTCTGCATGCCAAGTGAATGAGAGATTGGAAAGGAGCTCAGAAATATATCAGCAAAAATAAACATCTTAAAGATTCCCAGAAAAGAAAAAAAAAATGCCAAAAACCTGCTAAAAGTAAGCACTTTTTGATCACAGCCTCCTAGGGAAAAATATCTTTAACATAAAAAAATCATACAACCCAACTGAGATTTAACACACTTGCAAATTATGGCATGAAAACGCATGTAAAACCAAATATGTCTCAACAGCTATGTGCTCACACAGTCCCAGTGTGGAAATAGAAACGGGCTGGTGTATCTCTGTGCAGAGGTATAGGCAAAAGGCAGATGAATAAGAAATTATCTTCAGACACCCTCCATCTTTCTACCCACACAGAGCTCTTTCAGAAGTAGTGAGATTTCCAGATAACTCTGTCTATGCAATTGTGGTTTGTTCGGCAGCATCTCAGCATAAACACTACTGTCTCTCTTCAGTGCCTCTGGCTCTGAGAAACCTCATCCATGGCAGTCTGGGCTGGTGTGGGAGATGAAGGCAATTGTTCAGAAAGATCCAGATAATTAGGGCCAAGATGAGTTGTGGCTTCTTCAACTTCACCCAATTATATAGACCTTTGCTTCATTGCTCTTTTTTTTTCTTCCTATAGTGAGGGTAGACAATTTTTAATTTTGACAGAGAGTCCAAGAGAGAAGGTGGGTGTGGTGGGGAGACAGGGAGAGACAGAGACAGACAGGATGAGGGGGAGAGAAAAATAGAGAGACAGAAATAATGGGCTCTTTGGGTCATACTGAAAGTCTCTGTTGATAAGCCATTGGATTTTGGTTGAGAAGAGTGGCTAGGATTTCTAGCCCAACTAGGTCCTCTTCGGAGCGCAGAGCCCTGTTGTGGGAAAGGGTGGGCAAGATCTAGTGGGTGGTAGAAACATGTACACAGGACCCCAAGAGAGAGCTGTGGCTAAGCATTGATCTGATTTTTTATTTGCCCCTCAAAAGTGTCTGTTGGGTTCCCAGGTATGAAGTGGGATGTGTGTGCATGTGTGCGTGTGTGTGCCTGCATGCCTGCGTATGCGCTGAAGGGAGACTACGGAAAGCTTGATTGTAAAATTAGTCACCGAGTCCTCTATTTACTTTAGGTAGCATAGACACAACTCAGGGCCTAAATTTCCAAGATGTCTCCATATCTATAGATCCCACTTCCTTTCCAGACAAGACAGAAGACAATGAAAGGGGGCTTCTTTGAGAAGGCAAGGCTGAAGGTATTTCCCCAGCTGCCCAAAATAACTGGCAGTTTGGTCTGATCCAGGGTAAGCTTGGCCAGATCAACCCTTGGCATTCTATAGAGAAAAATAACCAATTTAGACCAGTTATCTGCTTTTCAAAAACTGATTCTTTTAGGGTTTGTTGATTCAACCTCATGGGAAATTTATAGTTGGGGTTTAGGAGAGCCCAAATCAGGTAGATAATTGTGAGCTTTTTCAGAAAGTGACGTTTAACAGATCAGGGACAATTATCTGGTTAACTCAGGAACACAAACCCACTTCTATCCCATTTGTTCTCCAGGGGAAAGGAGGTATTTGTTCTCCAGGGGAAAGATAAATTGTACCAGGTGGTCTGTTTCCATTTTAGAACTTACTGTGTCATTATGTTGAGCCCAAAAATCTGGTTTTAAAACCCGGCTCTGCCACTTGAGCTTCTTTACCTATTCTGAGCCTCAGATTCCTTATCTTGTAAAATGGGTTTAATAAAATAAGCCTTAAAAAAGATGTTCCAAGGATTGAAAAATAATAATAATAATCTCATATTATCATTACTTACTTTCTGTGTTTTACTCTTGTTCCAGATTCATTAGTTTCTCAAATCATAGTTATGTCTGTAAGAGCAAAACATATTTGAGAACTGAGAGATTTTTTTAAAAAACATCTTGTGCAAAAAAAAAAAAAAAGCCATTTTTAACGTAAAGGATCTGCTTTGCTAAAGTGAAGTTGTTTTGTTTTTCAGATTTAAAAAAAATTTAGCCTGTTCCTACATAGGCAGAGAAAAGTGACAGGTCCAACAATTTTCCATAGACATTGTCATCCTGGAGACAGTGTGACCAGGCCATTGGAATCCCCTCTCTCCCATATTCTTTCCATGTACTTTATTTCCCCCTTCCTGGGTGACCTCTTCTTTCCTGTCCTGTGTAGATAAAGGTCTCTGAAAGAGAGCAGACCCAGTGAGAAAGGGGATAAGGAAGGTGATTCATAAAGGGGAGGTGAGAACAGGCATTTCACAAAGAGTTCTGTGCCCTTATTCTAGACTGTGTCTGCACTTCCAAAGGGCAGTAAGAATGAAGAGGAAACCATTTAAATATTCAGCCCTACTCATTAGATCCTGCAGGAAGAAGTCAGTCAATTACATTTTTTAAAGTTGAGGGGTGAGTTATTCAGCTCATCTCCCTAGTTCCTTACTTTCCTTGAAAGTGTTGCTAGGACCTTTCTGTTGGTGGAGTGGAAGAGGGGCTGTAAGTGATGCACTTTAGTTCCTGTGATATTCTCATAGAACAGAAAGAAATTGAACTAGTGGTGGTATGGCAAGGTATTTGGAGTTTAGGATTAGGGGTCCTGCATGGGTTGGAGAGTTTCCTTCAGCCTTGGTGGAAAGATGAGGATGGGGAACCAGATCAGAGTTGCTGTGTCTTGGTGAGTGAAAATTTGAGGGAGGGCAAAGGAGGGGCACTGATTTCTTTTTGTAGAAGATTTATGTGAACCGCTGGTCTTAACCCAAGAGGGCCTCTCTTAGTGTGTCTCCTCTGGTGGGCACACCCTGGGGTGTGGACCCTCTACTTCTAGGGACCAGATTTCTTACATCTCAGTGCTAGGGCTTCCCACCTGGGATGTTGCAAAGTGGCTTACAATATTGGACTCCTTGAGAGATTGGCTCCCAGGCAGTCTAGCTTCACCTGGACACTTTTCTCTAGCTGTTGGTGCTGGCCTCAGATTCCCAGTGCAGAGCCAGTGACCAAAGGCAGGAGGCCCCACTTGATGGTCTGTGCCCACTGAAACAGTCTCCCTGCCCGCCGTGCTCTCCCTCAAGCGTACAAAAGGACACCTTCTTCTAATAATTGGGCAGAGTATAAACTGACTGATTCCCAAGTGATCTAACTGCTAGGAAAGAGGAATTTTCCTGAATACTTGCAATCCTGCAAGCTAGCAGACCAGGATGGAATTTGGAGGGACCCCTCTATGGGGACAAGGATTCTGATAAGGAATGCTGTGCAGAACCAGATTGGAGGCTGAGGCAAAAAGAAAAATCAGTAGTACTGGTCCTGCATTCATTTAAAATTTTGATATTTTGTTCATCATGAAATTTTTGATAATCATATAGGTATAATACAGAAAATATTATTTATCTTGATTTCTGAGCTTTTGGCACCCCCTCCTTTAAAGTTTGCGCCAAAAAAAAAAAAAATAAAGCTCACACCAGAGGCAATACCTCAGTGTCCTCACTTCGGCCGTGGCCTTGGTAATAGCAGAGATGCAAAGGATTTGGGGGCAGTCTGCCCGCCTGTGAGTCCCTGCGCCTTGAGCCTCTATAGCCGTTTGCTGGATCCAGCACGCGACTCACTTCCTGCTGCCTGCCTTCTTTCTCCCCCCAGACGTGGTCCCCCTACAGCCCGAGGCCAACAGCTACAGGCGCGGGCGCAAGAAACGCGTGCCCTACACCAAGGTGCAGCTGAAGGAGCTAGAGAAGGAGTACGCGGCCAGCAAGTTCATCACCAAAGAGAAGCGCCGGCGCATCTCGGCTACCACAAATCTCTCGGAGCGCCAGGTCACCATCTGGTTCCAGAACCGTCGGGTCAAAGAGAAGAAGGTGGTCAGCAAATCGAAAACACCTCACCTTCACTCCACCTGACTGCCCACCGGCCCCGCCCCATCTATTTATGTCGCTGATTTGTACCATATATGAACTCACCAGAAGGACCCTTCTCCCGGGTGCAGACCAATATTTAATGTTAACCAGAAAGAGGAACGCAGAGAGGCAGAAAATATTAGATGGTGGGCTCTGCTGCCCTCTACTCCCCACCCCATCCTCAACCCCCACCCCTACGCAGATGGGACCTACCTGGCCTCAACAGCTTTGGAGGTGGGTCTGAGTGGGCTGTGGGAGAAAGGCAGCTGGCCTCCACTCCCTCTGGCCTTCACCCTTCTCCCCTTGCCAGAAAGCAGAGTGGCAGGGAAGATCATTCCAGCCAAAGCAGAGTTGGGGAACCCTGAATGATCCCTTTCTTGCCTCATCCTTTGCCCCGGCAGGTAGACAGGCAACCCTACTGAGGGTGCCACCGGGTGCAGGACCTGGGGAGCTCCTACTTTCCTTTCAGTCCCTCCTCCTGCTCCCAGCCCCTTGGCATTCCTTAGTTAGGCAGAATATCCCAGTTAAGAGTTTCTGTGCATATTTTAAAAGTCTCATTAATATTAATCATAAGCATTAGGGATCTGGCATCGTGATTGGAGTACAGACAGCGCTTAGGTTTTCTTTTTTCCTATCTGTTTCAACAAAAGCTGGAATTGGCTGAGGAACCACCTATCCCCCCTCCCACTTCAAGCAAGGAACTGAGTTTCTCTGGAGCCACTGGTGCTCCCATAGCCTCCTCTGTTCTGCTTCTGGGTCCCATCGGAAAATCCAGGGAAGACAGAAACTCCCGCCACGCTGCTAAATATGTCTTCTCTATCTCTCTGTCTCTCTATGGTGAGGCTGAGATTAGGCCAGGCACAGAAGCAGAACTTTTTTTGTAAGGAAAGGACAAACTTCTCTTCCAAGGGGATGGAGAGTGGGTCCCCCAGCAGAATCCCTCTCCAGTCACTTCTCCATCAAGGCAACAGCTCAGAAGGCCTCACACTTTCACTTTTACTCATTGTCCAGAAGAAAGCCGTTTTCTTCCAGGAGGCCAAAATAATCACAATTAGCCAACTAATGTAGACACGACTGACATTTCCCTCCTCAAAGGCCAGCTCGGTGCTGGGGAGGTGTGGGGGCTCACCTTCTCCTTTCCCACTGGCGCATTACAAAACAGTGTTCTTTTGAAATGTTCATCAGAAATAGGTTTTTTTTTTTTTTTTTAATGTTGTGTATCTGTATATAGTATTGTGGTGTCTAAATGACAATGTACTGAATGCAAAAAGAAAAAAGAACCCACAAACCCGTTTTTAAAATAAAATCTTTTTTTTTTTTTTTGCCTTAATTTTATTGCTTGGATTACTTCTGAAACTCCTATCCTCTGGCTCTTTGGGGGAGGGAGGCTCTGTTGCCCTGATGCAGCCAGAGTTGGCCAGGGCTACGTACTGACATCACACCAGGCTAGTGCATCCCAAACTCATATTTTGCTTTACTTAAGTTTTTTAAGTTAGTCATTCAGATTGTTGATAGTGTCTAGACAGGAGAAAACTCTTTACCATCCTAATGCCCCAAACAAATGAGTAGGTTCCGGAGAGAAGGATGTGATCAGTGACTAAAAAGGCCTGGCAGCAGGTGAGTGAGTTCACTTCAGTTAATAGTCAGGGCTCAGATCTGGATCCTGGATCCCAGGGCTGAGAAAATGGCCATCCCATCTGGGAGCTGGATCCTTCAGTGGTGGTGGCAGCAATTGGGCTCTAATCTTAGGTTCTTGAGGCTCTAGTGCCCCAGTGTCCCAAATCCTTCCCAACAGTTCAGAGCTGGAACTAGGAAGTGGTCCCCTTAGTCAACCCTGGTGGGGGGTGGCTGCAAGCTCAGCATTCCCAAGCTGCTCTCTTTTCTTCCCCACCGATCTGCGCAAGAGGTCAGGCCCCAAGGACGCTGTGGGCCCCAAGTTTGCTAAGCCAACCTTGCTTCTATTCTCCAGCTTTCTTGGAAACCTCAGTCTTCTAGGCAATCGGGAGCTGTGTAGACTCTGCCACTAACTTGTTTTCACTGTCCTGTCCATCTGCGCCTATCTTCCTATCCCACTGAGTTAATGAGATCACTAAGTCGTCAGGTTAAGAGATTTTAAAAAAACAATATAGCCTAAAACAATGTTATCTCAGATTAAATCTTTACTGCAACAACTTTTATGTTATGATATTTTTCCTCTCCTGAGATATAGAAAGACTGGAGGCATTGGATTGGAATTCAGAGTGCTCCAATTTCTCTTTGCCTGATGGCTGAAGGTCTTCAAGTTTTATTTAAATAAATGTTTGGTGGGGGTTGTGATACACACATATGCACACACAACACACACACTGAATCTGAGAGACTAAGAGACTAAGAATTCACCCTCTGTGGAGCCTCTGCTACTGATGTGGCTGCTGATCCTGTTCTCACCATCTCAACCCAGGATTAACTAACCAAAGAATCCCAGGCTGAGCAGTACAGATTAGGAGTTGCAAATAGATGAATCTCCTAGGAATAAGGTTCATTCTTAATTCCATCTCCCCTTTCTCTCCCCACTCACCACTCTAATCTCTCTCCAAAACCCCTCAGTCTTCCCTGAGATGTAAAGAATTGAACACTAAATGTGTGTGTTTCATCAGAAAAAGGAAGTGAGTAGACAAGAGACCTTGGGGCTTCCTTAATGGACCCACAGCCCTCTTGACCTGGGAGTGCACTGGGAAGTCCCATGACACAGCTGTAGACACAGTGGAGACTTGGAGGCTCAGTAGGGAAAGAGAATTCTGAAGTTCTCCGAGGCAGCCTTCCACTTCTGCACACAAACCCACATGAAGTCAACTGAACGAGCCTTCCCACATGGAGGGACCCGCCCTAAGGCCCCAGAAGGGGGTGATGGAAAAGAGAGGGTAAGCTGGTGCAGGCTCACTGGGACACCAGTGACCCAGGCAGGCATGTGGTACTTCTGAGCCCCGGTGAACCCCAGTGTGCCAGGGTGTTTAAGATGCTACCCATTCACTGGATTAACTATGCCTAGAGCAGTTTTGGGGATGCCTCTCCTAGAAAAGTAAGCAGGTCTGAGAATGGAAACTCCTGTGTGAGACAGGTATTGTGTGAGTGTGTATTCTGGGGAGACACACATTCCCCAGAGTTGGGGAAAAAAGTATTTGTTCCCTGATTGTGTTGGTTCCTTACCTGTCCTTCCTCCAAGAGTTGGTATTCTCACTGGGGAACTCTGTGAGATCTTCCTATGAAAGGATGTGTGTGTGTGTGTGTGTGTGTGTGTGTGCACGCACATGCCTGTGTGTGTGCCTGTGTGCATCTTTGTGTGTGTGTATGGAGCCTCTGATTAGTACAGAATTTCCCCAGCTTTTACTGCCTCTCTGTGTGCATGCGTAGCAATGCTGTCAGCCAGCACTCATCTCAAGGTGTAGAGTGTGTTTTCTTCATTCAGATTTATAAAAGCTTTTCTTTCCAAGGCCAGTCTCCCAGTGTCTGTGTGAGAGTGAGAGTGCAATAAATATGAAGGTGTAAGGGGACAGAAGAGTCCAAAGGACTGTGAGCATTGCAGTTTCCTCTTCTCTGGGCTGAGGTTCCTGCTATCTTTCTCATAACCCAGTGGCATCACCTGCTCCCTGTGACTCTGTGGCCAGGGCTGAGGGACCTGGGAGAGCCAGAGCCTCACAGTATGCTCGTTCGTTCTGGAAGCCACTCTACCAGGCTGCCAGGGAGGACTCAGTTAGAACTTTTCCTGATTTGGGGGAGAAAACCCCTTCCCCACCGACACCTTAGTCTTCAGATCTAGGGCCAGCACAACCGGCCTTTTGGCCAGCAGTCAGTCTCGCAGCCAGGAACCCACCTGAGGATGCAAGGCCAGCAGTCCTTGGGAGACTCCTCCATGACTGTCTCCAGACCAGGTGTTTTTCCACAGGCGGCTGGTCAGCGGGGCTGTGTGGGTGTAGGTGGGGGCAGCCCCTGGGACACTCTCCATCTCTCCGAGGATTGAAGCTGGGAACCCTCTAGCAGCCCCCTCTTTTCTGTTTTGAAGAGACCCCCCGCACTAAGATCTACTTGAGTCTGACTTGGATGGTGTCGGAAGCCCGCTCCTCAAAGAACTCCAAGCCCTGAATCAGGCAGATGTGTATCCAGACCTGCGCTAGTGGAAGATGGAGGGGCCCTGGGGAGCCGGGGGCTTCTGGGAGGAGGAGGAGGGGGCCATAGCCTTTTCGCAACCAACCAGGCTCTTCCTCTTTTAGCCTTGACCGTGACTAGGTCTTTCTGACCTTGACATCGCAGGGAGCACTGGGAAGTGGGGGAGGGTGGAAAAGGCCTTGATCTTCCTGTGGCCAGAGGAGGAGAGGGCCGCTTGCCTCCTCGACGCGTCATCCCCCTTCCCGCCAGAGTCCGCCGCCTCTGTTTACACACAGAGGTGTCGTCTGCAGTCTAGACAGGGGCGCTAATAACGCCCATAAAAGGCGGCCTCTCCAGAGATGCTCTGCAACTCGGCTCCCGCGCGCCTACCGCTGGCCGAAGCCTCTGCCTCCTCCGCCCCGCCCTCCTCAGATACCTCGTCTGGGCTTGAGGGCCGCCTTGGGGAGGGGGTGTCCAGAGGGTTCCTGGAGGCTGAGATCCCCTGCCCCGCACCCTTCTGAACCTCTTCAGTCTCCAAAGGTAAGCGGACCCCCGTTCCCGTTCTTCCAGCCCAGCCAGCCTCGGGTTAGCAGCGCATCCTCCTACCCCCACTGGCCTCTAGGCCGGTTGCCCCCACGCAATCCGCCTGTGCCCAGCACCATCTCCGCCCCGCCCGGAACTGGAGGCTTGGTTTGGGAAGCATTTGGGTAACTGGGCAGAGCAGACCCCAAGCAGACCTCAGCCCTTCCCCTGAACAGGGCTGGCCAGAGGCCACGGTCAGAGGGAGCAGCTGGTTGGGTGACAGAGGGCACTCTAGGTAGTCGTCACCCCATGCTGAGCTTCGAGGTCTACGGAGACCCTGGCCCTGGGCTCCCCTTACGTTGCCGGCAGCTGTAGGTGTGGTGTTGAGGAGAGGGTGCTTTTTTTTTTTTTAAACTTGGTCCCCACACCTTTCCTGACACTCAGTAATTCACTAGGCGGAGGAGATCCTCTGCTGGTGGAGGGAGAAAATGTCAGAGCCGCCAAACTAGATAACTATTCCCGCGCTGAAAGGACGGTGAAAACGAGGGGAGAAGGTGCAGGGGAGGAGTGGAGAGATGGTCTCCCAGATGTTCCCCCCGGGACCCCTCCCGACCCCTTCCCCATTTCCTGAGTGGCAGTCGGGCTGGGATCTTGTCGTGGGAGGGGGGGCCCAAGGGAGCCACAGAAGACTTGGAGGAGGTAAGGGCGCTGCTGACCCCGGGGCCGTTTGTGTGAGCCTGAAAGCCTGAACGGGCCCCCTCATCCAAGGTTCCTCTCACACCCTGCTCCTCCAGGCTGCAAGAGCCCTGGAAGACAACACAGGGGAAGGGACCTTCCAATTTTCTCCTTGAGTCGCATAAGGGGACCTGGGAGACAGGGGACTCTGACCCCTGGCTGAGCTAGCGAAGCAGAAGAAAGAGGAGTCTGAGCCCCTTACCTCCACCCATCAGTCTTGTCTGAACCCAACAATATCTTGCCCCAAGCCCAAGATGCCCCAAAAAGGACGACCTAAAGAGAGTTGAGGGGTCGGGCTGGAGTGCAGACTTTCCCCACCCGCCGCTTCTCATTTTCCCTCTCTGGGCCAGCCCAGCTCCTGCTCACCTCCCTTCGGGACCCAAGGTTCTGCCTCATTTGCATACGCGGCAGAACCGCTTTGCGCAAACTAGGCAGTGACCTTGAACTGGGCCGCCTTGGCCTCGACTGACTAGGGAGAAGGCAGCACCGCACGGAATAATTCCGACCTCGGCAGGGGAGCCGGACCGTGGCAGGCAGCCCACAGTCACTCCGCGGTAGCCTAAGCTACCCGCAGCCGTTCTGCCTCTGCCACCAGAGCTGTCAGAGATTTTGTAAAAACTCCTTTCGCCCGGTTCGGCGGTGGCGGGGACTCGAGGAACCGCGCAGAGCCGGCGAAGATGCCGGAGGGCCCGAGGCTTAGACAGAGCCAGGTCGGGAGAAGCCGCTGGGCATCCCGTTGGTGGATGCGAGGAAGCACGAGGGCTGCCGGGGGTCTTCAAGGAAGTCCTTGGACCACATCCTGGTCTTCAGTTTTAATTAACCCCTGAGTTAATGAAGGGTGGGGGGATGGTTGAGCCAGGCCAGCTGCAGCAGGAACCTGTGGTCCAGCCGCCAACAGGCAGCCCACCTCTTCTTGTGATTTGATGAATGTGTGTTAGAACGGGCGCACAGATCGCTCCGCGCTTCCGGAGCCTGGCTCTGGCCATTATAGCTTTTCTTGTGAGCTGGCAGGGGCCGGCGGATTAAACCCGGCTAGAAACGGTTGCTCAGCGCCTCGGGCTGTCTTACGAATTATTCTCACCAAGTCCGGGTCGGCTCCTGGCAAGCAGTTTTCCCCGAGGCTGGATTTAGCTTCGCACCCGAGCCTCCCGCCGGCCCCGGGGACCCAGGCTGGGAGCGGTCTCTGCAGCCTTTTAATCCCAGCGGGGTTAAGGAATGGGCGTCTGAGCGGCATTTGCAGCGGGGAGCCTTAAAGGCGCACAGAACCGAGGTTTCCACGAGGAAGCTGGGCGCCTAGATTGCTTGGGTCTTTCCCGGGGTCGTAACAACCCTGTAATAATCCTAATGATCCTCGAGGAGTAGGGCACCGGGGATGTGAATTTTGCTGATGGTCCTCGGCAGCTCTTGCCTAGAGGAAACAGGGTCGGCTGCACGGAAGGAAGGGGGGTTTGTGTGTGTGCAAGTGCCAGGGTCCGAAACCTGGGGGGAAGTGGTGGCTTTTTTTTTTTTTTTTGGATGGGACTAAATCGGACTGGGAGAAACTGCTTGTCTGGAAGAAGGAAGTCCTCACTCCATCCTCATTTCCGCGGCGTTTCATCTGCCGCCCTGTGGCCGCTGCTCTGCGTGCTCAGCTGCCTGGCCCGGAGCACCGCGAGCAGAGCTCCGGGCTTGAGATTTTCGAGTTAGGGAGGGATGGGGAGAGCCTAAGACCTTTCTCCTTGCACCCCCCTTCTAGGAGACTGGAGTTATCTGGGAAGGGAAAAGAGAATGGGCAGAAGCCTCCACCCCACAAGGACCAGTGATTATCCCGCAAAAGCTCAGATCGGCGTCCCCCACACCAACAATAGGGGCCGAGCGCGAGGCCTGGAGGCCTGGAGACCTCGCCGCCGGCGAAATGTTCTGATTGAAAACAGCAACAATATTAAAGTCACACCCTGTTTTTCTTTATGACCCCAAATAACCCCCAAATAAATTTAATTAAATATTCAGTGACGCTTATTAATGCATCTTGAAAAGAGGGCATAAATAAGATAAGGAGATGCTGTGACGTGGAATTCGCAGCTGAGGGATGCTCCTCTGTGCAGTAGCACAGCCCCTTAATCAACTAGGCACAAAAAAGCCATTTCAATTCTGCTCGCTCCTCGCCTCCCCGGCTGTCGCGGTTCTGACTGGAGGTGACTGCGCGGGGCTGACATCTCGCGCTGCTTGACCTCGGTTCTGGCAAATGGGCCCGGCATGGGGCGGGCTCCTGGGGGCAGGAGGGACCTGGCCAGGCCGCCTAGCTGGCCAGGGCGGGGATGAGGAAGCGGGGCGAGAGCGGAGGGTACTGAGCTAAGAGCTGAGAGCTGTGCCGGGCAGGGAGACGCCCGCGCGGACAAATTTCTGTCGGAGTGTGCAGCTATGGTTTGGGATATGAAATCGCTCGACAAGCTCTGGAATTCAAAGAATCTGCATTCTCTCTGCCGTGTTCTGAAGAAGAGAGAAATAGAGGGAGATGAGAATCTTCTGCTTAGGTCTGCTTTTGTGGCTTCCACTCATTCTCAGATATTTAACTTTCACCACGTGGATTTCATTCTCCCATATTCTGTCATCTCTCTAGTTTTCTCTAAATCTGGTGTGTTCTCATGTTTAGACTTTTGCTGAACTATTGATCCCACCTGGTATTGCTTAAAGCAGTGCTTTGAGCTTTGGCTCAAAAGAATCCCAAATAATAGCATGGAAATCTGAATATTATATTAGACCCCAATAGAATACACCTAGTTTCAAACGGAAGGTTTGTTTCCCTTTTCATTTTAATCTGCTTGACTGTGTGTCTTTGGACTTGGTTGAAGTTAGATTGTGGCTTCCAGATGTCCATTGATTTTGCCAATGGTCTGCATTGGGTTCTCAGCCTTCTGCAAAAAGAGCTGCTGGGGTTAGCACCATGCATATAATTTTAAATGCCAAAGAAGATAATTCTCTGGCGTTCCTTCAGTCACTCCCAGCACACCTACTGGGCTGGGCACTGTTATCTGTAGTCCCAGCAGTAGGCTGGGCTCGTTCTGGGGTGTATTTCCTCCACAGTGGGAATCAGGGGCCTCTCTGGCCAGCCAAGCCCAGCTGGGAGCCCAGAGTCTCTTGCTGCAAAGACTCCAAGAGGACCCCCCCAGAAGCCCCTCTGACCCACAGAAGTCATGGGGAAGAGTAGTTCAGCCCCCAGCTTTTCAAGAGCAGGTGGGGAAGTCCTCATTGAGCTGGGAGCGTCTTTATTCTGCTTTTTCCGTCTCTCTTCTGACATTCTTCCTCTAACATTGACTGAAGATGTGAGGCTGGGTGGCTCCCAGGTGGAGAGTGGGGAAGACCTGGCATTAGTAATCCTCCCTGCGCACCTCCTGGAGGAGAGGACCCCACGTGTCTCCCCAAATTCCTGAGGAGAAAGAGCCGAGGAAAAGAAGCTGGCAGCAACAGCGGCAGGAAAACCTGTCTTTACCCCCACTTCGCCTCTACTGTAAATAAACCCGAGCCAAAGGGCTCATCCGTCTCCTTAAACAGCCAGTAAACTTTATATGACACAATATCTAATAGTAATTTATTGGGGATATATTGTAAATTCCAACGGTTTTAGTTAATAAAGGAGCTAATTATAGAGGGATGGGCTTTGCTCTGGCCAGCTGCTGGCCAGAAGATAATACATCTGGGTGGGGTGGGGGGCTTGTGCAGGGTGCAGAAGCGTGTATGTGCAGGTATTTTTGGTGTGTCTTTTTCCTCTTGCCCCGTGTCGGGCGATTACCTCGATCTCTGCGTTAGATTTTATATGATCTTTTTAAAAACCAGAAGCCAGCGAATAAATCTGCCCCCGCGGTTCGTTCACCCTCACCCCCCTCTACTGGGGAAGGGGGAAGTTGGAGTTGGTGCAGGGTGGGGGGATTCTCTGTCCCCACCCATCCCCCTGCGGCGGCGCCCACGTGAGCCGGACGGCCAATGGGTGGCCGGTGCAGGTTTAACTATGTTTAATGTCAGATAGCAATAAAGTAGAAGCTGTCGGTCGGGCCCCGCGGAAATGGGCGAGCATAATCTCTTGAATCCCGGGTTTGTGGGGCCGCTGGTGAACATCCACACGGGAGACACCTTCTACTTTCCCAACTTCCGCGCGTCCGGGGCGCAGCTGCCCGGGCTGCCTTCGCTGTCCTACCCGCGCCGCGACAACGTGTGCTCTCTGCCTTGGCCGTCGGCGGAGCCGTGCAATGGCTACCCGCAGCCCTACCTCGGCAGCCCTGTGTCTCTCAACCCTCCTTTCGGCCGCACGTGCGAGCTGGCGCGCGTGGAGGACAGCAAGGGTTACTACCGCGAGCCGTGCGCCGACGGCGGCGGGGGCCTGAAGCGTGAGGAGCGCGGGCGCGATCCTGGCCCAGGAGTCGGGCCCGGGGCAGCGCTGCTGCCGCTGGAGCCGTCGGGGCCGCCAGCGCTCGGTTTCAAGTACGACTACGCGGCGGGCGGCGGCGGTGGTGACGGCGGCGCGGGACCCCCGCACGACCCGCCCTCGTGCCAGTCGCTGGAATCCGACTCCAGTTCGTCCCTGCTCAACGAGGGCAACAAGGGCGCCGGCGCGGGCGACCCCGGAAGCTTGGTATCGCCTTTAAACCCCGGCGGCGGGCTCGCGGCCAGCGGTAAGGACCCCGGCCCACTCCGGACGGGACGTCTCACTCGGGCGGGCAGTGTAGGACTGAGCTAGGGCCTCCTAGGGTGACAGACTGTGTGGTGAGGAAGCGCTTCTTTAAAAAAAAAAAAAAAAAAAGTTGGGGAGGGGAGCCCTGTAAACATGTAAATATCCCCATAAAAGAACTACAGAGGTTCCCTTTTTGCTTGGCTTGTAGCCGGAGGGGGCTGGGAGCTCCGGAGACAGGGGATTCTGACAGACTTTTCCAGGCCTGGGAGCTGGGGACCCAGAGCATGATCCCTGCTTGCCCAGGGCCTCTCTTTCCACCTTCCCACAGGCCCCCATTCCCTACATTTTTTTTTTTTTTTAAAGAAAGGCCAGTGGATATGGTTTACTCTTGTCACTAGCTCATGTCTCTTCTAACTGATCAGGGACCCCATCCTGGAGGATATGAGAGGAAGGGGCCAGGATATCCTGGAGAAGAAGAGATTTGAGGAGAAGTGAGAGGATAGGAATCTAGAAGGTTCTGGGATGGGGCGCTGAGAAGTAGGGTTGGGGAGGCCAGGAGAAAAGAGTGGAAGGGGAAGAAGAGATTGATGAAGGTGGAGGACTTGCTAGGGATGGGAGTCTTTGCAAAACAGGAGAGGAAGAGCCTGGCGTGGGTTGTTAGGCCAAGGTGAAAGGCGCTTGGGAAGGACCGAGGGTACTGGGCTTGTCATCTCTTGATCCTCTGGTCAACCCTGCTGGTTCGTCTCCACCCAGGAGCGCCCTGGTACCCGATCCACAGCCGCTCTCGGAAGAAGCGCAAGCCCTATTCGAAGTTGCAGCTGGCGGAGCTGGAGGGCGAGTTTCTGGTGAACGAGTTCATCACAAGGCAGCGCCGGAGGGAACTCTCAGACCGCTTGAATCTTAGTGACCAGCAGGTCAAGATCTGGTTTCAGAATCGCAGAATGAAAAAGAAAAGACTTCTCTTGAGGGAGCAAGCTCTCTCCTTCTTTTAGGGGGCCAAGACACGGGTGCCAGCCCCAGACTGAGCCTGTCTCTGGCGGACAGCAAGAGGGGGCGCTGCCTGGGACACAGTCCCCGCTTAGAACGCCAGGCGTTTCTTGCAGGTCCTCCCTGGACGGCCTCTTGTCTGTTTTGTTCGTGGTTCCCTCCCACACACCCCCAGCAGGCCCTGCCAAGTCCCAGAGACAAGGAAAGAACCCAACCAGGGAGAGAGGAAGCCCACACCTACAGGTAGGGGGTAGGGGAAGGGAAGGCTGAGGCCCTGGGGAGGGGCTAGTTTGACCCCGGGGACTGGGGCTTTGGGCCTCTGGCTGAGGATCTGGAGGAAAGGTGACTAAGGCGCCCCCTCCCACCATTTTCCTTCCATGGTCTTTGGTCAGTCTGCCTGCAGGAGTAGGCCAGGGTGGGGACAGTGGGACCAGTGCTCTCAGAGCTTGCAGTTGTTGGGTTAGGACTGGCCGAGAGGAGGGAGCGAGAGTGGAGTATCAGCAGAGATTGGGGATGGGGTCAGGGTGGCTCTGGGAGGGCAGGAGGAAGTGGGGGAATGTAGGAGGAAGTGTGGTTTGAGAGAACAGAATGGTCAGCAGTGCCCAAGTCCGCTGGGGCCTGGGTCCTCCAGGCCTGGACGCAGAGCAGGCGAAGGCATGAGAAGGCATGAGCATTTTGCCCAGCTGGCTGTGGATGGGGCGATCATCAGCCATAGGTCCCCTTTAGAGCAGGCTACCCGAGCGAGCCAACCGTCCTCCTGGTCCTCAGCCCGCTCCACCAAGCCCCTGAGCCCATTGGCTCACAGGGGTGCTGCCATCCACTCTCGCTGCCGTCCAGGCGGCTGCGGACTGGAAGCCCCAAGAGGGGAATTGAGAGCTGAGCAGACGCAGTCTCAGGTTCAGTAGCCACCCCAGGGACCCCCACCTGGCTTTCTGGGAAACAGGGGAGGCTGTAAAAAGAGCTGCGAAGTGCAGCATTGAATGGCCGAGAGAGTTCTGGCAGCCGCGGCAGATTCTCTCTTCCCACTGGCGTTGGCGTTCATGGTCACGGCCGGAGGCTGGACCAGGATAATTTATGAGGCGGGAGAAGAATCCGCCCCTAAAAGGGGCTACCGGCCGCAGAGGCCCCCCCCCCCCCGTCCCCCCCGATTTCCCAGGCTGGTGACAATGAAGGAGGTGGGCGCTGCAGCCCCCCACCCAACTCCTTTCTCTCTTTTTACCCATCCCTCACTCCACCACTCCCCAACGTCCGCCTTTTGTCTGAGGATCCGGTGCCTCCACCCCCAGGCTGAGAAGCCGCGGGTTAGGAGGACCAGAGGAGACGGAAGGGCACATCCCCAAAACCCACTATAGGCCAGAGAGTGGCTTCACCCGCCCAGAGCCTTTTATTCATAGCCCCTTCTGCCACGGCCCCACCCCCATCCGGGTAGATGCCAGGCTGGCTTCGGAAAGAGAAGCAGTGAGGGAGCCGGCCTGCCTTCTTGCACTCATTTTTATTCCTCTTGGTGAGAGTCCCTCAACCTCCCATCTGCTGACCCAGCCTTGCCAGGAGGCAGAGAATGAGAAGCGGGGTGGGGTGGGGGGGAATGATGAGAGTTAAACCCAGTCTGGACGGTGTGAAACTGGCCTGCTTGCTTAGAGTTCTTCCCACCTGGGGAGAGTCTCTCCTTCCACATCCTGGAAAGGCAATCCACAGGGCTCCCCACTCTCCCACCAGCTTCAAGGCCCTGCACAAGATTATACAGAGGCATGGACAAACAGGCACAGAGGCCCAGTACACCAATGGGCCTACACCATTCTCCTGACTGTATTTGCAAGCAGGCAGACTCATAGCCCCAAATTCAGCCCTGCAGAGTAGCCCGTACAATCACATGCCCCCACCCCACACTGGGCACCTGACATACTTTCCCACCAACATTAACCTGTGTACAAGTCTGCAGAAATCACTAGGCTTCCAGCTGTCTGCGCACTCCCCTGTGGGCTGGTCCTGGGTGTGAGGCACTCCCCTCTTTGCCAGGTCACCCATCTATCCCTTCATTCAGCCCCTCCTATGACCTCTTGGGCTCTGGGGTGCTGGGTTTGAGCTCCACCACTCCAGCTTGACTCTTACAGCTTAATAGAGAAGAGAGACCAGAACACTCCAACAGGGGTGGGGGAACAAAGATATGCAATATTGTCTTCCTGTTGCTTTAAACTTGACTTCTGTGAGCGTCTCTGTTACTCTGTGTCCTGGTCTGTGTCTGTTGCTAGTAGAGTGACCCTTGTGGGTAGATGCCCTTTCTCCCTCCTTCCCCAGCTCTCTGTAATGTGCCCTCCTATGCGGATGTCTGTCTCTAGCACGTTTTCCCTTTATATTGTCCTTGTACAGAGTTGCTTCATCATATTAATAATAATTAAAACATGATGGTATGATGATGTGATTTTTTTGAGAGAAAAAAATTTAAACTCTCTACACATGGTCTCCTCTGACCAGAAAGAATGGGCTCCCCAACCTTCTAACTATTCACTCTCTTTATTTTCTCCAGCTCAGATGAATAATAAAAATAATAAACCTACAATAATAAAGGATGAGCAGTTGCATGCACAAGAATATATGAGCAACCAAGATCTGTTGATGAGCTGCCATCTCCAGTCCCAAGCAATTACTAGCAGAAAGAAAATTGAGGGATGGTAGGTGAGTGGGGAGGAGAGGGATATCTGAGGATCACAGGGTTGTACAAATCATGTGGATAGCCTGGAGGAGGCTGACACTACCTGTGGGACCACAGAAACAAAGTCTGAGCTACAGGAACTCCAAGAAGTGAAGCCAGGGTAGGAGATGGGATGGTGAGCGTGCCATGGGGTATAGGGCAGGGGCTGGTGGGTCCACACTTGAGCTGTATGGTTCTAGCTCCGTGGATTCACTGTGAGAGCACATCTGGCGCACTGTCAGATGACTGGACAGGGTACTGAAGACTGCTTGAAGCTGGCGATAGAGGCTCCATCTCTGTCAGCTGCCTTCCCCTCCAGGTCATGCTAGAGAGGGGCTCCAGTCTGGGCCAGAGTCTAGTCCCAACTGGGCCCGCGAGTCCTTCCTTATGGATGGGACACTCTCCCTCTGTCTCCACCACCCATGAGCCTCTGGTCCCCGAGTTTCCCCTTCTCACAGCCAGGCTCCAATCACCAGTCTTCTCCACACTCCTCCTCCACCCTCCTGGGCCTGCTCCAGAATGGCAGGAGCCCCCCCACCCCCCACCCCACCCCCGCCACCAGAACTCAGCCTCCTGAGCCAGGCCTCCTGCCCTGAAATCTTTCTTTCTCTTTCTCTCCTCCTTTTCTTACTCCTGCAACTAGAAAAAGTACCAGATTGAGACCAAATCCTATCCTTCCTCGCCCCAATCCCCTGTTGAGTGTGCATCTGAGGGGTTCAGGCAGGAAGGAGATCCCAAACTTTGGGGGTACTCATATAAAGGGCCCACAGAGTTCAGGGGAGGCTGGGGGCTGGGTAGCTTCTGGAAGCCTTGAGCTGGGTGGGGGGAGGGAGTGGACTGCTGCCCTTAGGTCTAAATAAAGGTGGGGGGAGAGGGTCCTAAATCCCCTCTTCTTAAGCCACATCTATACAGGAAGTTAACAGAGAAAGCATTTCTGGCTAAATAGGAAAGAAGGAAGGTCAGGAGTAACTGATCTTCAAATTATTCCCTTGATTTATTCCCAGAGACAGTGCAGATCTGAGAGAAAAGTTTCCTTGTTGGGTGTTGTCTATGCAGGCTGTGAGACTCAATAACTGGGAAGGCTGTCAGGGAAAGAAAAAACACTATAACCTCTTCCCAATGCCTAAATAACAAGTCCTTGTCTCTCCTGGACAAACAGAAGGTCACGGTTGGAGCCCCAACCTAAATAACCCAGGGTGCAGTTGAGCTCTGTATCTGGGCAAAGACTGCATCTATTTTGCAATTGTTTGTCTGGTTCAAGCCCTCAAACTACAACTCATTCCACTGATTTAAGACAAAGCATCCTGTGTCTGTAATTGGGTTTTGAGGGACAAGAAAAGGGGAGAGTTATCTGGATAATTCAGGTAAAAAATAATGTCACTGTTGTGTATGTGTAACCTTATACCATTCAAATGAGTTGTGTATTTGGCCCTGATTATCACCCAGTTCTACCCTACTCTGCGCTGCGCAGACGCAGGTAGGGTATTTTAAGCCACTATAGAACTGACGGGAGATGGGCCCGGCAGCCCGGGTTCTGCGGAAAGCCGGCGCGATCGATGGCTTAGACCCAGAGCCAAGCAGGGACCGCCGGCCCCATCTGAACAAAGCAAACCCCAGGGACCTAGGGTTCCGGACCGGCCAGAGCTTCCGCCCATCCTCCCCGCCATCACCCGGAAAGTAGGAGAGGATTGTAGGCCCCCGACCCGTGTGGAAAACGCATACCGGAGCCTCCAACCCTCTCTGTGCGGCGGGGACTTGGAGGCGCCGAATGTTCCAGCGTAATTAAGCGCGAGGTGGGCTGCGGCCAGGGACCCCAACGCCACGTATAAGCCGAGTGTTTGGCCCCACCGGCCGCCCTACGGTGTCTGCCTCCGTCGAGAAGGAGCTGCCGATCTTCCGCGGGGAAGCGTGCGTCCCCGGACCGCCGCCACCGAAAGCCCCGCACCACGGCAGCCCGGTGCCGAGCTAGCTCCAGGCTCCAGGCTCCGAGACAAAGACCCGCCTGCTGCTGGTCCGATACGGGCGCCTGACTGCTCGCTCCCCGTCCCGCATCCAGAGCGCTCCGTGCCCCGGCCCGGCGGACAGGGCTCTGGAACCTCGGTCCAGTTCCCCGAGCGCTTGACCCGACCTCGGATCCGGGGCGCCTGGGATCCCAAGGAGAGGAAACACGGCGCGCCTCCCAGCCCCGGCCCCGCCGCCCCACGTAGCTGCCAGCCCAACCAACAGCGCCAGTCGCCGCCCGAAGGCCGCCGGCCCCCGCGAATGACGGGATGACCCCTGCTGGCCGGAGCCGCGGAGACCGCCAAGACCCGGACCCGCCCAGCTGATCAGCCCCGAGCCCCAGCCTGCGGAGACGCTCTGTGGGTTTGTGGGTGGCTTCAAAGAGCAGCCTGAGTCCCAGACTTTGCCAGGCTGCGGGAACCAGGCCTTTCTCCCAAATGGCCTCCCTCTGCTGGGCACGCTGCGTCCGCACAGTGGCGGCCGGCCCTCCTGCCGGGCTCCTCACCGCCGGCGGCTCTGCCTCAAGCTCCTAAATAAAGCCTGTGCCGCCCGCAGGAGCCTGGCACCGGAGGCTTAGAAGAGATCGAACGCAGAGAACCTTTAGCCAGTGCAACCCAGCCTGTTGCCTGGGGGTGACTTCTCCTCTCTGAGCGTGAGTCGCTTTGTGACAAGACTTTGGTTTGTCAATTTTCATGATCTGGAGTGGAGAACTTCAAGGACCGGTCTGTGCGGATGGAACTCACTGGTAGTTCTTGCTAGAAAAGCTCCCTGTGAAAGATAGTCCACATTCGGAGCAGGGAAAAGATGTTCCACAAAATGTACGTCTGGACATACTGCCCACATAACCGACATATTGAGACAGTCTAAAATGCACAGACATCTATATTACATGTACTTTCTGGGAATGGAAAATATATTTCTCTAGAAAATATACAAACATAGGCACACACCTATTGTATGGGAAAGCACCCTCCTGAAAAAAAGATTACATATAGCATGTATATCCATCATATATAAAAATTCATTTCCATGTATAAACAGTACACTTGCACAGGGACAGTACAGTCCTGCACCTATTTAAATACATGGCTATATACACTCTAAAAGTCATACAAAATCAGCACATGGGCAATGCATCCAGATAATAATAATTATATTAGATATTAATAGTATTATATCTTATTATTAATATATCCACATTTTAAAACTTCATGGAAAATATATTGTTATTATATATACACAAAGTGCATACCAACTCAGTACATGAAAAATATATTCTGTGAATTATGTTTCCATATATGGTGTATGTGTACCAAATACTTTGATGTACATACTTTGGGTTCACATAGTATTGTATATTTATAGTACACATTTCTCTGCCAATCTTAAAAACATTATTAGGAGAAAGCCCAAGCATTAGCAATGACATTCTCCATCAGCAGAAGCTCTTTTCTATCCTTCCGTACTTTCTATTATTTCTGTCTTTTCAAAACACCCTCTATATCTACATGGATTATTTGTATCACTGGTCTCCTGTCTCTGTTTAACTGTTGCCTCTCTTGTCGGAGGTCAGGGTCTATATTTTGAGCCCTAACTCCTGTTTGCAGCAGGGTCTAACTGCACATATCACACCTGCATGGAATTAGCATTTTCTAATTACTTTAACCTTTCTGTCTTAGGATTTGTTCTTCTGGACCTACTATAAATATCCAGTTACTCTGGTTTGCCAGTTAGGGCAGTGCTGTAGCCAAGAAAGGCGTGTAATAGGCAGGTTCTGAGTGTGTGCTGGGCATACAAGGGCTCCTTGAAGAGTGAGGATTGTTTAAATTTTTAAAAATTTACTTTCAAAATTCAAGTCTAGGAAGCAGTATGAAGTAAAGACTGGACCTTGTCTTCTATGCTCCTCTCTAATTCCATAGCAAGCCCCATTCCGCCCGGCCAACCAGGAAGAAGACTCTGGCCTGCCCAGCTCCTGGACTCATTTCCAACCTCAATCTCAAGCAACTGGGAAAATTTATCCCATAAGTCAAGTTTTTCTCAACAAAACCCATTCCCAATGCTTTTCCAGAGGCAGTAATAACTTAAAGCATTTTGGAGGGCTGAGTAAACTCTGATTTGGCCCCCTAAAAATTAGGTCCACTTGGGTCCTTCTTTAGTAGCTAAAAATCTGGGACTATCTGACACATGCCTATGGAAAAATTCTTTGAAAGACAATACACTCACACCCGACAGAGATATTGTTTATGAGTCAGTCGATGGGTTCTGTGTAGATGCGGCTGTATTTTACTGTCCAAAGGAATCAATTAATTAGTGCCTCACCAGTCCCCACACCCGTCGCTGCTTGGTTGAGCGTGAGCTGCGGAGATAGATGTACGTGGCCAGCTCGCTGGTCTTGTTAACAAGCCTCGTCATAAAGATGGAGATGATAAGAGCAAGGAAGCCCTGGTGGCCGTGGGGGGGGACTTCGAGGACTTCTGTGGGGCAGCGGCAGGTCGGAGCCAGAGCGATGTAGGAGCCAGAGCGATGTAGGACCGAGGATCGAAGAGGTGATCCGAAACCGAGGATCACCGAGAATCCGGTGTATCCAGTGTTTTTCCCTTCTAGGGTTGATATGCTGTGACTCGAATAACTCCCTCTCCCCTCCCCCCTTCTTGAGTTTTCCCTTTTTAAAATCAAGACTCAAATTTTAAAAAATTTAAAAAAATAAAGATACATAAACCTCTGTCCATGAGTGCCTGTCTTGCCTTCCACCATGTTTGTTCAGGAATCTGCCGCTTTCTCCTTTCCCCGCATTTCTCTGCGTGGTCCTTTTTCATCTCCGTCTGGCACTTTCTTCCCTCCTTTGGCTTGCTTTCTGGCTTCAAGCTTGCTTTTTCTACCAAGTTGATACTGGCTCAGGCCCCAGTGAGCTTGTAAAAATAATAATACAGATACCCCTACTTATCTCTCAGCAGAGTAAACACCCCTAGATAAGCCCAAAGGAAAACAAAAAACAAACAAAAACAACAATGGTTTGGGTTGCAGCACTTAATTCTCTTTATTCTCACCAGTGTGGATACTGAACAGAGAGATATTGATACTAGAAGGCAGGGGGGAATTAATTTTACTTTTATAGTCACCTATTAAGAGCAGAGTGGTCTGAATCTCCTTTAAAGGGACCAAAAGGGGGGGGGTTGTGGAGAGAGAGAGAGGGAGAAAGGGCGGGGGAAGGGAGAAATATGACTGAAAGCAAACAAAGATCTTTGCCTGAAGAAACAATGTAACACTAGACAGAACTATAAAGTCTAGGAATGTAAGAAAGCAGGCTCTCTCAGCTTCCCCCATTTGGAATCCCTTCCCTTGCACTTCTGGCTGAAATCTCAACCTGACTACCCAGCAGTATTCAAGGAAGGATTCATGCAATTATCCGGATAATTGTAGGGGGAAAGGGAAAGCATTTCCTTTTGACGGTCTGATCCTCTCTGGTGTCTGTGCAGAGGAGGAGGAGAGGGGGGTGTAAGGGGGAAAAGAGGTGATAGGGTCTCCCAATATAACCCATCCCCTACAAGATGGCTACTCCTAAACCACGAAGGTCCTTGGCAGGCTTACAGATTCTGAAACATACTCAAGAATGGACAGAGTCTCACTTTCATTTTTCAGCATATTTCCTTGGCTTTACTTTGTCTGCATAGATCTGCCTCATCCAGTATTGTAATTATCACAAGTAAGCGAATAATAGATAATTATAGGGGTGTCCATAATATCATTTATTTTATAGCCACACAAGATATGATTAGAGTTAATGCTGGAGGCTTTGTTGGAGCTTGGGAGGCAACAAGAGGCAAAGCAGAGAGGCCTGAATAATCTCTTTTCTATTTTCATGTGTGTGGGAATATCCAAATTCCTATTTCTCTAAATTCCCTCCCCAAATGCCTTAAGTGAAATAGCTAGGATTTTACAGGCTGAAAACTCAGAGAAAGGCAAACAGCAATTTACTCCTTAAACCTTCCCTTAAGTCTCAAGAGCAGTGGTCTCTGCTCTCCCCATAACCTCCCCCCCCCAACAAGAGCTTCATCCTCAGTTCAAGACCCTTAGGGTCACAGAGACCTGGCAGGTGAGGCCAGCAAAAGGAAAACAAAGTCTTACCAAAACCAAGTTCATTGCCATCCTCAAGTGGGCACTGGGCCCAGAATGAAGCCCCTGTGATCCCAAAGTTGCCTTCTTTCCTGGACCCTCTTCCTCAGGGATACCTGGATGGGGGCAGAAGCCAGGCGAGGACCATGGAGGTCAGTTGGGGTGGGGATGGGAGAGTATTGAAAATATTATTTACTGTTCCTGAGATTCAAAAGATCAAGAAAGAAGCGAGAAAGAAACTGCATCAGAGAGGCCAGGAAAGAGAATCAAGGGAAGCCATGAAACCAGAAGGAAAGAATCAAAAAAATGAGTGAAAGGAAAAGAGGAGGAAGAAGAACAGCAGGGGGAAAAAAAGGAAGAAAGTAAAAAAGAAAGGGTAGGAAAGGGAGAAGAAAGGGAGAGAAGGGGGAAGGAGGAAGTGAGGGGGGAAAGAAAAGAAGAGACATTTGACAGAGAAAGAAAGCAGGGAGGCAGAGGCCAGGGTCGCCTGGGCTCTGCCTGGCTGCCTGCAGCGGTCTGGGTGGGCGGGGGGCGCCATGACAAAGTGAAGGTCAAGTTAGCATCGTACCTTATAAGGAAGGCGTCGGTCCTCCATTTCAGCCTTTCTTTCTGCCAGGACGTGGCCGTGGCATTTCTGGTCTTGTAAACACTGGAGTCTTAGGGGCCTTAAAAAAAAATAAAGACCCCCCCTCCTTCCTTTATTGGGGGTGAGCTCGGCCGGCTGGGGGAAGCAGTGGACACAGAAGTCAACTAATGAAGACTCCGGGAAACTTTTCTCTCCTTTTCTCTCTGGCTCCGCTCCCGCCAGCTGGGGCCCCCTCCCCCTCCCTCCGTCCCTCCCTCCCTCCCTCTCCCCACCCCAGTGCCTCTTTTTCTCTCGGTATCTCTCCTTCTTCCGTATCTCTCGCCACCGTCTGTAACTCTGGGCTCCGTCTCTCCACTCCCTCTTCCCAATACTGCAGACTTCTAAATCCCTTTCATTCTACCGCGAAGCGGAATGGGACCTAAGAACTGGAGAGAAAATTAGCCGTCACAAAGAAAAAAAGTTCATTTACAGCTTAGATGTCTGACTGTTCAGATTTCCTTCCAAAACAAGGCGGTACACTCGGTAAGGAGGAGGGGAATGCGGCAGCAAGAATGGGGAGGGCTGATGAAGCAGAGGACTTGGATTTATTTATTTCTCACATCGAGAGGCTGAAAGGGGTGGGGGAGAAACGGGAAAGTGAGAGAGAGAAGCGGTTGAACCCAGCAACTAGCAAAGAAGGAGGCTGCAGCGGGGGACGGGGAGCGAAGCGCAAGGACCCGGTGGCGCGGCGGCGATCCGCGAGCGCTGAGCCGGCTGAGCCTAGGCCTTGGGTACGGAGAGACAAGGGCAGTAGATGTCTGTTGGTCTGAGAGGTGGGAGCGGCGGGGTGTGAAGGCAGGGATGGAAGGAGTCGGGGAGAGACAGGCGGAGTGAGGCGGCGCCGCAGCCGGCGGGCCGGAGGGGAAGCGAGTTCCCGAGCCGCCGCGGCGGCCCAGGCAGCGGGCAGCGGGCGGGTTCAGGAGAGAAAGGCGGCCAGAGAGAAGAGCCTGAAGTGGAATTCTTGGCCGGGTCCCTCCAGGGTACAGCACTAGGGCGGGGTGGGGAGAGAGAATATGGCGTGGAGGTGTCCGTGAAGGACTCACCTCTCTCTAGGACTTCTCCTGTTTTCGCCTGCTCTGCGCCCACCTTGCCCTTTTTAGGCCTAATCATTGCTTATTACATGGGAATTCTCATAGCAAGGGAGGGACGCCCTGGTGGCGGGCTTCTGGTTAAACCTGATGCCCCACAAACCCCTTCTGGTTGTCACCTACACCCATCTTAATTGAAAAATCAGCCCCCTCCCACTTGACCTACCTGGTTGAGGGCACCCAAGGGTTCTCAGGAACCTGAAGTGGGGCCTGGGGCCCAGGTGGGAGCAGCCAGGAGCAGTGAGGGTGGTCAGGGAGCTCGCAGGCCTGCGCGCCGGCAGCCCTCCCACCCTGTGTTCTGATAATGAAAAACAAAGGGGGAGGATTTGATTATTTCTGCTGGTGTTAAAGGAGCCTGGCTTTCAAAAACAGCCTCTGACCCTGAGCTCTAAGGTGATAAGTGTCTCTCCTACGGACATTTAATCTGGGCAGACCTCCTACTGCCTGGGCTCTGGGGGCTGAGGGGGTGGCCAGAGTAAGGACATTTGAAGCCAGGAAGCCCCAGGGAGGGAGCGTTCTGGCATGCTCTAGAATTCTGTGGAGAGTACTTTTAAGGTCAGAATGGACTGGGGAAGCCCTTTCTGAGGTTTCCCTCAGTCCTGGGAAAGGGAGCCCTAATAAGGGAGGGAGTTTATTAAGAGCTGGGACTTTTCCCTAATGTGGGAAAAACAGAGATAGCCAGACCTTATCCTGCAAAAATGTATTTTGTGCCTGGAACAGAAAATTGGTAGCTACTGGGGAGACTAGGGACTGGCAGTGAGTGGACCAGGGCCAGACGCTGTGGAGAGAAGGCAGAGGTTGAGATGTGATTTAGGGTGGGTGCAGGAATCTGAGCGAAAGGGACTGGAAAGGTATCACCCAAACCCTTTTTCTCAGAGAAGCTAAACACACACACACACACACACACAGTGGGCCCAAAATTGAAAAACACCAGATGATCTGCTTCGAAGAGACATAAACAGGCCAAGCGGATGCAGGTTAATAAAACCCGCAAAATCCCAGACAGGAACACTTAAAATGCCCCAGAAACAAAGCATACCGTGACAAATTCTCACCCAACACACAAGTACATGTACCAGAATGTTCCCAGGCACAGGCAGTCCTTCCATATTTCCAGCTCCCCACCCTGGGACACTCAGGTGAACCTGCCTAGCTCCCAAGGCACATGCACATTTGCATCCCCTGCTAAACCTACCCACCAGGAGCCCCTATTGGGCAGGGGGCTGCACAGACACCCAACATAGTCAGGCCGAGTCTCCTGAGCCTCAATAATGCATGATCCATACCCGGAGATAAAAGTCTAGACAATAGATGGCTGTTTATGACAACAAGGCGGTCCAAGTTTGGGGCCAGGCGATAAATCTCTGGCGAATCTTCCTGTAACTCAACTTCTGGCTGTAGTGACCGGAGAACCACGGAGACCGGAGGCTGCTGAAAGGGCAGCAGCAAAATGGAAGCTACTTTGAATCTGGAACAGAAGGCGACTTCCCCGCTTGGTCAAGGGAATGCAAGCAGCCACATATTGCAGGTCCACAGTGTGGAAGCTTTTGGATCAGGCTTCAGAACACAGATGAGTCAGGCTTCCTGGCTCCTGAAATCAGGGAGAAATAGCAAGGCCTGGAGGCTGGGACAGACCCTCCAACCATTCTTGCTGTAGGCAAAGGGTCTATTTTGTGGGTGACCCAAATCTTCTTGCTATGTGTCACCTGAATTTTTTCACCCCACGCCTTCTCTCTCTCCCTTTCCTTTTTGGATTGATGGGCTGTACCCTTTTGCATTTTCGACCCAGGCGTCTGATTACAAGTAAAGAGCCACTGAAGTTGATCTCATAAAAATGCCGCGAGCTCACTTTGATCTGCGCGGACTGGGTCCGAGCCTAAGTAGGCGCTAAAACCGGGGAATGGCGGCTCCGGCCAACCCGGCCTCCGCTCCGCCGCGAGGTCGGAGATCCTGGTGGCGGGGTGGCCGGGCAGGGCAATCCTGCTCAGAAAAGGCATTTTGTGTGTGTGTGTGCTGCTGCAGCTGAATTTGGAGACCAAGGTCCAATGGTTGTGACTCCGTTTCCAGACTGTTTTTAAGACATTTCCTTCATTTTAGAGCATTTGGTGAAGGGGCCAGTGAAACTGGCTCGTAAAATGGGAATTTTATGGGGAGAAATGGGGTCGCGTTGCTAGCCTCCCAGGACAATCCCTCCGCGGAGGAAAGAGGGTGGGGCTGCGGGGGCCGAGGGGCTGCCCTTTTCCCTCCCCTCATCCTCTCCAGAGGCCAGAGGAACCTCGGAGCAGCCGGTCCTCTTAGGTGACCTGCGTTAGGACCTTGGGCTTGGGCTGAGGAGAGATGAGGATTGGGAACTAGCAGTCCCTTTCCTTTCTAGTTCCCCGGCTGGAGGTGTAAGGTGTCCCGGGGTGCAGGATAAACTGCTGGTCTGAAAATCCGCAATCACACTAAAAGGATTATTAAAATCAGTGGCTTTGCTCTAATGGAGAGAGATATGCCCAAAAGGATGCAACCGTTGCCCGGCAGCCTCAGACCCGCGGAGGGAGTCCATGTGCTGATTGCTTATCTTTTTATTGACTCCACAGAGACTGATCTTACAGACTTGAGAGCCCTAAGGGCCCCCTTGCTCTAACCTGAGGTTTCCTCCCAGTTCTTGATCTGTGGGGGTGGGCCTCTTCCCCCCCCCACAATCCACTCTCTCCTGAGCCTCAGCAGGAGGTGGACAAGCTGCAAGGGGGCCCAGTACTGGGTGGGGGTGGGGGGGGTTGCTGCGCTGGGATCCGAAGATACTGCCCCCTTCTGAAGCCGCTTCTGGTGTCTGCGTGTGGAAGGGAAGGGTGCTAGTATCTGTTGCAGCCCTGGCCAGACTACCGAGGCAGCTACCCAGACCGCAGCTGCCCGCTAGCCGCCGTGCAGGCAGACGGTGCTGACTGAGGCCACCCAGAGCCTCAGTGGGGCTGGCAGGATCGCCCGCTGAGGAGGATTTCAGGTGAAATCTGGGTCTCCAGTAGGAGAGGCTACAGGCACCCATGAGATGAGGGGAAAGCCAGCCACCTCCACTCTGAGGAGTGGGGCTGCCCAGAGCTCTTGGGAAGTGATCTGGGGTCTCACTTCAGGGAAAGAACTGATGCCCAGGGATGCAGGCCGGGGCAGGTGGCTAAGCCTATGCTTCAGGGTGGCCTGGACTTAGGACTGGGCAGGGAGGCCACTCGCCCATGCCTTGGGCACTTTTGCTCACCAATATCTTCCTGACTTCCTGACTTCAGCCACCAGGGCCTTCTCCGCGTAGCAACCTCCTGTTGTTGGAACTTTTTCTAAGCTGTTGAAAAATTAAAAGTCAGACCAAAACTAGAAAAAACATTTTTTTGGAATTTTGTGCCTTACTTTTAGGGAGACGAATATTAATGTTCAGAAGCCTCTGTTGGGAGACCTCACAGTTTCCTGAACATCTACTCCTTTGACATTCTTTCTTGCCTTTCTTTTTGTTTCAAGGAAATCGAGCCGCCAGCAGCTCCTTGCAGCCGCCTGGCTCACTTTTATGGTGGCCCTGGAATAAACTTTGGTGGTCAAATTCAAGTGCTCAGGCCCACAGCTGTCTCCTCACAGGAAGTGCACCCCCTCCCCACTGTCGGCCCTGGCGGTGCCTTGGGGGCTTGGGCCCCACAGTGCCCTGGAGGCCAGGATGGGGGAGGAAGCATGGCCCTGGGGGGAAGTGGGGAAAGCCCGGGCTGAGACTCTGAGCCGTCATCCACACCTCTGCAAGGGATAGGGGTACCTCTCACCTCCTTCTTGCCAGTTCCTATCACTGTTTGGGGAGCATTTTGCCTCCAATAAATTCGAGTTTAATGAGAAGAGCACGAACCCCATAAAAGCCATAGCCCATAGTTCCCCATCATTATAATTAAAAACGCAGGCCCCAGTTCACCCTATAAAAAGGGGTAGAGGAAAGAGGAAAAGCAACAGATTTTTTTTTTTTCTTGCAGCTTACTCTTTAGCAAAACTCCAGTCTAGCTCCTCTTTGCCCTTAGTTAAGATCCAGCCAGAACTAAAGGAGGGCTTGGGAAGCAGTGCCCAGTCAAGAATGGGTAAAGGGAAGCCAGAGGCCTACCCTTGGGTATGCCAGAGCCACCCCAAGAACGGGACCCATGGTCAAGGCTGTCCCAACCCAGGTGTTGCACTAAAGTAGATTTGAGGGGGCAGGAGGGTTGGGAAAGAATGACTTTGGGGGGGTTGTATTTGGAGTCAGGGTATCTTTTTTTTTTTTTTTTGTATCTTCCTAGTCTGGCATTGGGGCCTCTGTACCTTGTCAAGTTCAAGAAAAATCAAATACAAATACTATTTTTTAAGTGGAAACCAAGTTTAACCATGAGTTAGGGGTTAAAAGAGGATTTGGGCCATTTCTGACTTTTCCTAAGAGTGCATGGACTAAGTCCTTGGGGGCTTCAGTTCCTCCCTCCTCCGACCCTCGGACCTCAACGGAATAGATCATGCTCTGCTGGCTCCTTTTTAGATGCATGGTTGCTCTGGTACCCAGTCCAGAACCCATCAATAAACCGATTTCAACTACCCAGATGTGTCCTGTGGTGCCCAGAGGGAAGGGAGGCAGGCAAGGGAGGGCAGAACCACTGAGTCCACCTCTTGGGTCACAGCCATCTAGGAGGCTGGCAGATGTGGAGGAGGGCAGGGCAGGGCTGAGAAACAGGAAAGAGGCACCCAGCAAGGTCTGGCTGCAACCCCTGGGGAGGGGGGAGTGGGGTTGGGGGTTTCCACTAGGGAGTGGCCCCTGGCCCTGCGCAGCTGGCCAGGGTCCTCAGTTCCTGTCCACTGCCCTGCTGGTCTGTCCCAGAGGTCTATACTGTCCACCCAAATCATTCAAGGATATCACCCCCAAACCCAGACCCCTCATCATATCCTACCTAGACCCAACACTGGGCTTCTTTACTGCGCAGAAGCTGAGACTGAGCACCCAACCCAAAGGGGCCCCAACAGAAAAGACGCAGGACTCTCATTGCAACCTTTTTCTTGGGGGTTGAAATTTAAAAAGCCACAGTGGATGCAGCTTTCTGCGCATTGATTGACAATAAAGGCAGGCATGAAATATTCACCCAGGGCCACTCTCTCATACTAAATATTTAACACAACATTAGAGAAGGTTTTTCCCAGACTTCGCCAGGCACCGGCTGGGCGGCTGGCTCACTGCTTACCACTGTTTATGACTAATCTGAGTCCCTAGCCGCCGGCAGCACAGCAAGCCAGACAAAGTTGGGACTCTGGCTGGTTGCTGGGCCGCCTCACCTTTGGGAAACTTCAGATACTCTTCCAGGGAGTCCCTCCAAAGGGGAAAGCGAGTCTGGATACCCAGCCCTGGCTAGGAAAAGAATCGACTTCTTCAAACTCTTGTAAACAGGCACTGACTCTCTTCGGGTTGGTGGGGTAAGAGTCCCTGAGAGTTGGGGGGAAAGATTCACGTCTCTGGAGGAATCAGGCAGCGGAGAAAGAGGTCCTCATCTCCACCCCTGTCTTGGGCTGATCACAGGGAGACGGCAAGACCCCCCATATACAAGAACCCTCCTCCTTCTCCCAATCCTGGGGAAAAAAAATAGCAGCAGCTAGAAAAAAATACAATTACCCCCTCGTAGCCACCGCCCCCGCCCATCCCACCGCCCACCCCACCCCAACCCTCTCTCTCTCCTCCTTTGCTCGCTCTGTGGAATGGAGAGGAGGGGAGTGTCAAGAGCAAAACGAATACAAATCTGCAATTGATTTTCATAATGTTTCTGCGGTGTTTGCAAACCAATCGCCTGAACGTCCCCATCTTACCTAAGAGAGAACCCCTCCTACGACTGCGAAGTGCTCCGAACTGATATATGACAATATCTACTTTGGATCACGTGCTCGGGGAGAGAGACTAAGACGGATAACGCGTCATCTCGCCTTCCCAAATTTTCCCCCCTCGCTAGACCTGGTCCAAAACCTCCATCTGGAGCCGGCAGAAGAGAACGATGTTTAACTCGGTCAACCTGGGCAACTTCTGCTCGCCGTCGCGCAAGGAGAGGGGCGCCGATTTCGGCGAGCGAGGGAGCTGCGCCTCCAACCTCTATCTGCCCAGTTGCACATACTACGTGCCCGAGTTCTCCACGGTCTCCTCCTTCCTGCCCCAGGCCCCCTCTCGTCAGATCTCCTATCCCTACCCGGCCCAAGTGCCCCCGGTCCGAGAGGTCTCCTACGGCCTGGAGCCCTCCGGCAAGTGGCACCCCCGGAACAGCTACTCCTCCTGCTATGCGGCGGCCGACGAGCTCATGCACCGGGAGTGCCTGCCTCCTTCCACCGTCACCGAGATCCTCATGAAAAACGAAGGCTCCTACGGCGGCCACCACCACCCCAGCGCCCCGCACGCCGCCCCCGCCGGCTTCTACTCCTCAGTCAACAAGAACAGCGTCCTGCCCCAAGCCTTTGACCGCTTCTTCGACAACGCCTACTGCGGCGGCGGCGACCCGCCCGCCGAGCCCCCCTGCCCGGGCAAGGGTGAGGCCAAAGGGGAGCCTGAGGCGCCCCCGGCCTCGGGACTGGCGTCCCGGGCTGAGGCGGGGGCCGAGGCCGAGGCCGAGGAGGAGAACACGAATCCCAGCTCGTCCGGTTCAGCCCACTCGGCGGCCAAGGAGCCGGCCAAGGGAGCCGCCCCCAGTAGGTAGCAGCGGCCGGGAAACAGGCGGGCAGGAGGGAGGGAGCTAGGGAGGGAGGGCGAGCGAGGGTAGGGGGGAGGCGAGGGGAGCGGGGACGGCCTCGTGTTTTGGGTCAGTCCAATTTTATGTGGAGTTTTATAAGCATTCAAAGGATTTTATTATAACCTACAAAGCCCTCTCTCCCAACGACTCGACTTTTTACGATGGAGAAGGGGTGGGGAGGGAGGGAAAAGGGCTCTTTGGAAAAGCCGGGTGAACCCCCCTCTCCGTTATCTCCTTCGGTCTGTGAAATTTTTTAAAAGCGCCACCATCGCGGGCAATATTAACTTTGATCGTGAACTTAGAGGAGCATTTAAGGAAGGATGGGGAGCCCGGCGGCCGGGGTTGGGGGTGGGAGGGAGGGGAGGGGTGGAGGGGGAGAAAGGGGAGGGCAGGGGAAAGACAGGGAGAAACTCCGAGAGGGGGAGTGGTGGAGGAGAGAGGCAATGGAGCAGAGCCGGAGCCCGGGGAGTCCCGCCAGGGCCGCTCTGCTTCCTTTAAAAAAAACTATTTTTTGAAATGTTCAAACTCTGTGTTGGCGGGTCCCTGAGCAGGGCCCGGAGCGACCCGAGGGTCAGCGGCGACAGGGGGTGGGGGCGAGGCGGGCTCAGGGCTCCCCTCTGCTCCAGGCCTGGGGCTTGGCGTTTCCCTGCGGCCCGCGGCCTCTACGCCGGCCTGCCCCGGCCACGGGGAAGGCGCGGCCCGCCGGGCGTCCCGGGGCGCCAGGGCCCCCGGAAGTGGCTCTCCGGTGTCTCTGGTGCCTGCTCGCTTGCTTCCTCCCCGCCTCCCAGTGACTCTCGCCGGATCGCACTTCTTTGCGCCTGTTCTCCGCGGTCCCCCCACATTTCTGGGGGTGGGGGCGTCGGGGTGGGTTTTCAGAGCCACCCGGAGGGCAGAGGAGCGCGGCTGAGCGGGCGGGGGGCCTTGGGGACGCACTTGGCCGCGGCTGGCGCGCATCTCCCGCAGACCCTGCCACAGCCAAGGCCCTCGCCGGAGGGGAGGGGCACGGGCCCCCGCGGTGGCCCGGGACGGGGGACGCGCTTGCCGCCCAGGCAGGGGGTCGCGGCTCGGCCCGGCGCCGCGCCCTCGGGAGGAGAGCCGGCCGGCCTGGCGGGAGGGCTGCCCGGCCGTGGGGCCGGCAGAGGGGCCCGCCGAGCGCTCCGGGGGGCTGGGGTCGCCCGGGTCTCACGTGTCTCTCTCCCCCTCTCCTCGCACTTGCCCCCTCCCCTCCCCTCCAGACGCCCCCCGCACCCGCAAGAAGCGCTGCCCTTATTCGAAATTCCAGATCCGGGAACTGGAACGCGAGTTTTTCTTCAACGTGTATATCAACAAAGAGAAGCGGCTGCAGCTGTCTCGGATGCTGAACCTGACGGACCGACAAGTGAAAATTTGGTTTCAGAACAGAAGGATGAAAGAAAAAAAACTAAGCAGAGACCGGCTGCAGTATTTCTCGGGAAATCCTCTGCTGTAACCGCAGACTGGGCCCTTTTGAGGGGAGGGGGGAAAGGGGGAAATTATTTTATTTTATTTTTATTTTTTATTTTCTAACTCGCCTACTTTCCGCGGGTGGAAAACTGGACTGTGGCCAGGGCTGGCCCCCACTGCCGTTTCCCGCACGTCTTTCTGGACAACCTCCTTCACCTTGGTCTGACTCCATGTGGGACAGGGACAGGGCCTGGAATGGGGGGTGAAGGAAAGTGTCTGACCCACGGCGAGTGGACACCGTTGGCGCCGAGGCCAAGACTCTTTATTTAAAAGAAAACACACCTCGCGACCATGTCTTGCTGCTCGGATTGGGTGGGGGAGGGGCGAGAGTCGTGGGCGCCTGAACCGAACAATCCTTGAACTAAAAGCCTTCCCTTGCCCAAGTGACAAGATCTGCTAGGACACCGGGCCTGCGAGGGGAGACCTCCCGGGCTCCCCGTCCCTACCCCACCTGGCTCCATTGGTAGGGGGCAGCTAAATGTGACCCCGCCTTGCTGTGAAATTTCTGTTCCTTTGACCCGGTGTTAGGTGTGCAAACTCGTGTCCTACCTCCGTCTACGCCCAGGCCCCGCCCGAGCCTAGCGTTCTCCCCTTGAAGGTGTAGAGCCCTCTTTCGAAATTTCTTAACTGGTGCATTGAGGTTTCCTAACCTTTTTCCTAGCCGTGCCCCACTCCATGAATTTATAGCTATAGTCTATGCATTTGTTACCTCCTTTTTTTTTTTTTTTTTGTTAAGGAACAAATGAAAAAGATTAGGGTGGAAGAGGCACTAGGGAGATGGGATTGGGCGCCTCACCTATGCTGGGGCCTGAATTTTTTGTAAATAAATTTCACAAGCATTTCTTTCTACCCTGGGGGAGTGTGGGGAGGACTGGCCTGGAATGAGATTGGAATCACCCATCTCCATGTGCGTGAGTGTGTGTACGTGTGCAATCCCCATCCAGCTCGCTCCCTGTCCCAGAGGGATTGCTGTGACTTTTTTTTTTTTTTGGTGGCAAATAAAGATATTTCATTCTGCTCAATATTATGATTTTATTTGACCCTTTTATTAGCCCCTCTCCTCTTAAAACCCTCACTGCTCTCCAGGCAGAGGAGGAGGCAGGCGGGCAGAGCGTGTGAAGGTGAAGTAGGCCAGAGCTAGCGGGCCTGCACCCTCCTTTCCACGGTAGGGGCAGGAATGTGGCGGTAGCTTCCTCCAGTTCTCAGGCTGAGGACTTTCCAGAGCGAGTCTCAAACCTGTCCTTTCTCACATGCTGCTCGAGCTTCGTCCAAATGCCCAGCAACGCTTTCCGTTTAAGCACAGGTTTGTTGTGGAGTTAATTGTAACCATCATCGAATTTAAATTTATAGGAATTTTCTTGGCTCCACCGCCCTCCTGCCAGATGTCTCCGTCTGTCGCAGTTAAATGTGTAGGGTCGAGGGTAGGGTTTTCGGTTTTCCTTTTTTTCTCCCCCCCCCCACCATGAGAAGACTGTATTGGAATTTTTATATACAGTTTTGAGGGAGGGAGGGGAGAGGGGGAAATCCAGCCCCCCCTTCCTCGCTGCGCCGGTCTCTGAGGGTGGGAAGGTGGGGCTGGGCCCCTTCCCCTCAAGCACAAATGGCCAGTTCCTCCAGACACAACAAGACCCTAGGCTGGGGCTGGCCACCCTGATGTTTATACGTTGGTTTCCCAAAGGAGAAAGCCCCAGAGATTCGTTTTGTAAGGGGTTGGCTTGGGGTGGGGCTCTGGGGAAGGAGGTAACCTGTGAGACGGTCACCACACCCATCTATATCTGCTGCATGTTTTTTCTGTATAAAGATAAGCCTAGTCCTTTCAGCGCATTCAGTGAGGGCATGCTGGTGGTCTCTGTTCCAAATTCGTTCTTTGGGGGCTGAGATTTGGAAGCAATTCTCTCATCTTTCCCTTCTCTTTGGAACTGTTCTGTAATTCAAAGAAAATGTTTTTTGTCAATAACAATTCTGTTGAATGAAAGAAAAAGCACCGACTATGGACTATTGCATCTAGGTTCTGTCATTTTTGATGACAGAGGTATCTGAATCTCTTAATTTGTAAATGTAGGTCTTGAGATGAAATTGGTAAACTGCGGTTTATATGCAGCCCCACAATCCTTTCATGTGCTTGCACACAAATATTTAAGTTGGGATGCCTATGGGTGCACATGAAAAGGAATGTCATGTGTACGTTTTTGCCTGTAGTGTGGAGTAAAAGTGACCCCATGCACATCTAGAGTTTGTGTCCTCCAAGGTGCGTAACCACTCGCGGTGTTTAGTGAATGTCAGCAGCAGTGCGGCTGAGGAGACTCTGTGTGTGTGTGCGCTTGCACGTGTTCACGTGTGTGCACGGAAATATGAGAGATTTCTCTAGGTATGGTGTTTGTCCACCAGTAATAACAAGGGATATTGACCTGCCGGCTGTGTTTCCAATAAAATAGGAAGGAGATAACGATAAAGCTATAGAAGGAACCTGTTTATAAAGCAAAATACTAATCTCCAAATGGCTCCTGATTTTGGAGAAAAATATTAAAAATCTAAAGCTACCACTTTCCCTGTATTGTGAAGCTCAGAAAAGGTCCACAGCCCTAGAAGGATTTCTGAAGGAAGGCGCAGTGGGACATAGTGAAAGAAAAACAAAAGCTTCTAGGATTCAAGCCCAGGAACCTGCCAGTCCTTAGTGACCCTCTAAAAATTAGGGGAAAAAAGAGGTCTCTGTCCCCCAAACAAACCCACCTTCGGGCCCCTGGGATGTCCAACCCCCCTTGCCGGTCAGGGGCACTCTGGGCTCAACCTCTTCGGGTAATCCCCTCCAGCCGCGGCGCTGCCTGGGAACAAAAGAGCCTCGTCTAGACGCCGCCATAAAGCGCCCCCCCGTGCCTCTAAACCCAGTTTCATTTCGCCCTTAACGACCCAGTCTGGCCTGTGTTAGAAAACGCTTCCGCCCTAAATAGTAAACAAACCGCTGTGGATAGTCTCAGCTCCCCCAGCACACCCCAGACCCCCATTCCATTACCCCCTTGCCTGCATTTCCCCCCTCTTCTCCTCCTGCTTTTCTCAGCTCCCAGCACCCCAATCCCCTCCCCCCACCCCAGTAAATAAACCCGAGGCCGAGTTCAAAGTTTCCTGGAGCTAAGGAGGAATGTTGGTTGTAAAAATCCAAGTTTATAGCGCACGTGGGAGTTTACAAGGGTATTAAGTGGTGTGGGCTGAGAGAGCACTCTGGGCCCCTCCCCCTCCCACTATGGGCTTTGGGGGTGCAGGGGGAACCTGGGGGACTTGAAAAGAAAAGTGGATTGGGGCCAGTCTTGGATTTGGGTTCTTTGTCGCTCAGACCTGGGGTTGCTGGGGGATGGTGATGCAAGGGAGACTTGAAAGAAGGTTCACAAAGCCCCGCCAAGCACCTTTGAGAGAAAACCCACAGGTTCTAGGTGTCCCAGATGGGGTGGGTGGGGAGCTCTGCTTTGAACAAGCAAGGTGGTTATAGACCAGGTGTCTGAACGGTGGACAGAGTTGGGGTTACCCGGAACCCTTCCTCTGCCAGAGGAGGAGAAACTACCGGAGGCTGATTTCTCGAGTGGGTTGAAGGCAGAGGGGGGTTTTGCTCACCAGGGCAAAAAAGAACTTTGAACTTCAAGGGAGTCAAGGGCACCACCCCTTCCCCCTCCCCGCCCCTCTCCGGAATCAACAGGGCAATTCCTTTCTGAGCAAATATTCCCTCAAGGGGGCAGCCCCTGGGGTTTCCTGGTGCCCCAGGGCTGGATAATGCTGTTTGCTGAAGGCTCCCAGCTCAGAGCCCGCCAGAACTTTGTGCACGCGACTGCACTCTTTATTATTCATATAAACCTTTGGAAAAGGCAACGCCCGGGAAGTTTTTATAACTTTGTTTGGAGTAAAAGTTTTACAAGATTCCTCCTCCCTTTTTTAAAAAAAAAAAAAAATTTAAGTTTTGGTCTTGCCATGGAATGAAGTCTCAGAATCTCTGGGAGGGTGGGGAGAGAGAGGTTCTGGAGTCTGGTGTGTGTGTGGGTGTGGGGGGGATGTTTGGAGCTGCATCTCTAAGGCAAAACAAGGCTTAAAGGTAGGGGTTACTCATTCCTGAGACCCCCCCTTAGCTTTGGGGGCTGCTGGGAAAGTCTCAGCCACTCTGCTGTTGAGACACACACTTACAGACCCCCAAAGTTTGGACGATGTCAACTGGACCAGATCTTTTCCATCACATCCTCTTGTTCTGTAGGCATCTCTCTCTCACACACACACACACACACACACACACACACACACACACCCTGCGCACCCTCAACCCACTGCACAAAGTGGAGACCCATAACCTTGACTCAGACCTCCAAGTTGGCAGAGTCTCTGCACACATACACCCGCATCCCTGCCTCCTGCAAAGTCCACAAAGGGTTTGATGAAAGACAGAATTCAAAACGACAAAAACTGCCTGCCCAGAGGTTGCAGCGATTGTAGGACCGAGAGAAGAGGAAAGCCAGTGGGCTGCAGTCCAGGAGCGTGCAGAACAAAGGTGCCTGTGTAGAGACGTGGCCTTGGGCTGCTAAGCCTGCTCGTGACTCCTTGGATCTGCCCCCCACCTGGGACTGACGGAACCCCACTCCTTCATTTCCCCTAACTCCAACCTCGGGACATCAAGTTGACTGAAACAAGGGCTATTTTAATGTTCAGCTCTGGAAGTCATGACAAAGACGGAGCAACTTCTCCAAAGACAGGCCTGGCGGATGAGGCTCCTTTGGGGCGATGGACTTGAGGATACCTAAGCCCTGGAGCTGGGCACTTCAGGGAGCCATCGGAGTCGGTCAGGACGTGCCCCAGCCCCTGCTTTTCCTTCTAATGGCGACTGCTGAGGCCTGGCTACCAGCCGCTGACAGCCCTACACTTCGCCTTGTGAGGAGCCGAGTTAAGGCTGGAGGCGGGGGAAGGTCAACTCCAAGCTTGAGCAGCGGGGCTGGGGAGGGATGCTACGGAGTCTGGTGTTCTCCCCCTCTCGGGGCGCCTGGTGCAACAGAGAAAAGTAAGAGCTGGGGGAGAAAGTCAAAGGAAAGGAAAGCATTGAGGAGGAAAGAAGAGTAAAGAATAAATTGTATAATAAAGGAGGAAGAGAGAAATAAGGAAGACAATTAATTTTAAAAAGAGAAAGAATCCGAAAAAGAGAAGGAAACAAATGGGTTCCAGAGAAAAAGAGAAAGAAGCAAATAACGAGAAAGGAAGAAGATGGGGAAAGAAAGGAAGGGGTGGGGAGGAAGATGGAAAACAAAGATCTTCAAAAAGGAATTTAGCCGGTAAGGGAGGAGCGAGATTCTCTCTGGAGTAAGCCGGGCCGACCGCAGACCTGACTCCGGCTGGAAACCTGACCTACTGGGTAACTTGGGAGCACACCATAAAGTGGGGAGCAAGTCTGCCCCCTTCCCAGACATCCTCCCATCCGTCCTCCTCCTAAAGCTGCTCTTGGATGTGTTTGCTGTCTGGTTTCAATTCAGGAGGCAAAGTTAAATAACTAGCTGGCTTCAGCGGGGCAAGAAAGCAGTTGTGCTGGCTATCAGACTTCAGGATGCGGGAATCTCAGGGAGTACATTTTTCGGTAAAAGTGACTATTTGTGGCCCTGTACATACAATTAAGCGCCTAGTCAGACACGTGTCTAGGCGGTAACCTCCATAGCATCTGGGTGCAAACATGTACAATGTCCAGATGTGAGAACGTCTCTGATGGCTGGGCTGCCGGCGTGGCGAGGAGATCGGGGTGGATCAGAGGCCCCTCCAAGCGTCCTCCTCCTCGGTCTCCCACTTGCCTCTTGTACCTATTTGAAAATCTGTTTGCGGGGTGGGGTGGGGGGTCTGGGGAGCTTCTAAGCATTCTATCTTTTGCCTGAGATTTCTCTGCTCCCAGTTCAGCTGGGGCAGAGCCCGGTGTTAAGGAAGAAAGCAAATCTTTCCTTAAGTTTTGAGAAGAGATTGGTTTATTTGGGCCTCCAAAACAAGAGGGGAAAAAAACTCTGCAGTTTTCACCACTAGTGTGATTTTGTTTTTCATTTCGCTTGAAGAGATTTCAACACACACACACACTGTATAATTATTTTATTATTTGATCCTAAATGGAGAGACATTTTATTTTTGTTTCACTTCACCTTTGGAATTTCCTAGATGACTTCCTTAACCTGGTGAGGAAACTCCGCTAATTTTCCTTGGAGGAATCAGGGTGCCTCTGGGGCGTTTTGAAGGCTAGAGCGGGCAAAGCAGCCGAGGTTCCTTTCTGTCCGTTGAGCACTACCTTTTCCTTCTTCTGTTTCCACGTGGGGACCCCTAGCGCCCCAGCCCTCAGCCTGTCCTCCGGAACCCGCCAACCACACTGGAACCTGTGAGGAGCACCCTCCACCTCTCCCTCGGTCACAGTCCCACTGGCGGCAGGAGGCCCAGCTCTCATCCCTGGTGCCCTTTCCAGGGTCTGGGTACCAGAAGAAGGGCGCAAGGGGCCAGGGCTCTCAGGGTGGGGGGTTGTCAAAATATAGGTGCGGCCTGAGCCCCCCCCACTGTGACCTGAAGCCCCTGAATTTTCGCATCCCCAAGTTGAGGCAAGAAGCGGGCAATCCGGAGTCAAGCATAGACGTGGCACTTTCCCTGAAAGTTGAGTAAATGGCTTAACAGTGATTTTAGCAACACAGACTTCTCCTGGACCCCAGTCAAGTTCCCTAGGGGTGCAGGCCTGAGGCTCTAGGCCCCGTGGGGCTGGGCTGATGGGCGCCTGGCAGCGGTGGCAGGCGGGGTGGCCGTGGCAGCCTGAGTGCCTTTGAACGCCAGGCCCGGACAATAGGACTGAAACGGCCTTTGCTCGTGGCCTCGGGAAAGACGGAGCCCAAGGGGGCAGGGCTAGGACCCACACCCGGGCCCACACAATCGCTCCCCTCTCCCCGTTCTCACCCTTGCATCTTCCTTCTTTTCGCCTCCATTGGGGCAGAAACCCAAGTCTGCAAAAACCCAACAAGTTGTTCAAATCTGCAGCTTCGGGTACTTGTTTAACAGCTCTGGGTTTGCATTTATCCTGCGTAATTAAAGGCAAACATTTGTCCCACCGGGGGTCCCACTTAGGCTGATGAATTTGATTTCTTTTTTCATTAATGGGCCATGTTCATCATACTTCTAATTATTTCAACTTTAAACACTATTCGTTCTTGTGAGGAGGTGGGAGTGGAGGCGGGAAGTTCCTTCTCGAAGGGGGGGATTATTTCCATGAGTAATACCAAGGATTCTGAGAGCGACTCTGTCCCCACCCGGGGCTGAGGTAAGGAGTGGGCTTGGGACCGGGGTCAGGTTGGTCTGGGAGACAGGTCGCGAGGCCCAGTGAGTCTGCTTCCCTCTAGCTGGTTCCCCAGGTTAAGCCGTGGGGCTTGATGTTTTTGAGAGGTTATCTGGAGTTCGTCTCCCTCACTCTGCTGCCTCCCTCGCCCCCTCCCAGGCTAGGCTCAGACCCTTCCCCATCATGGCTCTTGGAAACCTTCCACAATCCCAGCGGATACCAGCCTGGCCTGGGCAGAGAGGCTCAGGGAACGATGTCCCGGCCCCCAGCTTCCAACACTGAGAGAAAGACCAGGAAAAGCTGAGGTGGTCAAGCGGCCCCTGGGTGTGGGGGACAGGGCCCAGCAGACCCCAAAATGGGGAGCAAGGGCAAGGGACTGGGACGTCAAACTCCAGGGACAGGCACACCAGGCAGGAAAATAAAGGAGATGTGAAAGAGGGGGAGGGAACCCCCCAAAGCCATATAATTCTCAATTGCTTTGGTCTTTAATTTCATCGCCCCATAAATGAGGAAATATCAGTTCCCATACTAAATTTTTATCCTCGGCTGATAAATATGACGGGGAATTTTCGTTGGGTCCTCGTAAAAGCGAACAGTTTCGATCAAACTGGTGGGGAAAGACTTATGCAGATAATACAAACAGAGTGGCCATAAAGTCTCCGCGTTTCCCGAGGGGTGGGCGGTGGGACAAATGGCTCCCTGGATTGACTGCCGCCCCGACCGGCCAAGTCTCATCTGGGGCCTAAACAGGCTAACTGTGCCCGGGCCAGCCCCCTGTGCCGAGCCCACTGCGACCCCTGCAAATGAAAACACGAAAGCATTTCAAATCTCCCTTGGCTGGCCGAGCCAGCAAGTCACACATTACAAACATTTTCTTCCAGTTTTTCCTGGGGTTCAGGAACCCCTGAGCCTTCTCTCTCTCCCTCTGGATACAAGAAATCGGCAGATTTCTTTCCGAAGTCGTCTTCTAGCAGCCGCCGGCTTGGGCCTCCCTAGAAGCGATCCAGTCTCCTCACTCCACGCCAGGGCGCCCGGGGCTCAGGTCCCTTTCCCGGCCCGGCTCCAGTCCTTTGGAAAATGGAAACCCGAGGCTCGGCACCGGGGGAAATGTGGGGCCACCGGAAAGACAAAATATTCTCCAGATTCCGTTTCCTGAGGAAGGGGTAGAGAGTTTAGTTCGCTTTGGGAGAAAGGCGATGAAGAAACGGAAAGAACTATTTGAAACATACCTTGTCTCTTATTTCTCGCTTCCCCTTATTACAAAAAATAAAAAATAAAATAAAATAACCACCACAAAAATAGTCTGGTTCCGCTCCATTCAAAAATGCCCCCAGCTCCTTGGCTCCGTAAAGGACACTTCTCTAGGTCGGGTTTCGTCGCCTCTGTTGTCCCGGTTTCTCGGTTGAAACGTGACTCCCCCCTAGCCGCTCGAGGCGGCCCCGGGGGTTCCCTCTCTCTGGGACTATTCCCTGTTTTCATGGGGGGCAAGGTCAACTGGAAAGCGAGGGCCGCCAGGGCTCGAAGCAAAGCAGCCGAACCGGCTCCAAGGCCAAAGCCTTGCAGCCCCTGAGTTGATAACCCCGGAGCCGCCCACCCAGCCAGGCCCAGGCCGCACTCCCTGGTCGGGGAGCCGGCGCTTTGGGTTGCCGGCTTCTGCCTCCCGCGACCCCTAAACCCCTTCGGAACCTCCCTCGACCACTCAGCCCTAAAGCCGTCTTGACCCCTCCCTGGCCTGCCCCGGACACTGGAGACTCCCCGTCAATCCCCGCAGGGAACTGGCGACTCAACCAACTTCCGCGACAGGCGGTCCCGAGCTGAACTCCCAGCCCCAAGGCAGGAGCCCGACGAAGGTCGACGCAGGAGAGGAGAAACTTTAGTTCTGTTCGGGAGTCCTTAACTTTTTCTCTCCCTTTTTCTGCCCACAGGAGCCCTCCCCCAAACCTCACCCCACTCCCATCCCAAGGGAAGAAGTGGGGGCGGGGGCCAAGGCGAGGAAAAGAGGCGGTGAGGAGCGGGGAAGAAGTACCTGAATCGTGTCTTGACCTTTTAATTTGAATTTGACTGTTTTGAGCCCCGAGTTGCCTCGCTCCCTCACTCTCTCCCGCATTTCCCCCCACCTTCTCCCGCCCCCCCTCTCCCCAGGAGTTACAGGCTGGTTCCCGGGTAAGCAAACCCCATTCTCCCTAGAACCCCCGCAACCCCCCTCTACCTCCCTCCTGCCCCCGTCGCCCCGGGGGCCCTTCCTTTGTTCGCGGGGAAGGGCTCCGGCGCCCCTACCCCGAGGCGGCTGCTAGGTGGCGCTGTTACTCCACGCTCCGCACTCCGCCTGCCGACAACTTGACCCCGCTGACGTCACGGCCGTCTGAATCATCAAGGCCATTTTCAAATCCCATTGGTCTAGCCGTCACATGGTGAGGCCCGAATGCGCGGATAATTATGGAGCTGATATTTCCCCCCCTCCGCTTCTTTTCCCTCCCGCCCCTTCAACCGCCCCCCCTCCCGGATGGGGGAAAAAAAAAAGATGTCAGCTCCTCCGCTGTAGTATTGCTCCTTAAAAACCCCTCTCTCTGAAAATGACATGCCCTCGCAATGTAACTCCGAACTCGTACGCGGAGCCCTTGGCTGCGCCGGGCGGAGGAGAGCGCTATAGCCGGAGCGCAGGCATGTATATGCAATCTGGGAGTGACTTCAACTGCGGGGTGATGAGGGGCTGCGGGCTCGCGCCCTCGCTCTCCAAGAGGGACGAGGGCAGCAGCCCCAACCTCGCCCTCAACACCTACCCGTCCTACCTCTCGCAGCTGGACTCCTGGGGCGACCCCAAAGCCGCCTACCGCCTGGAACAACCTGTTGGCAGGCCGCTGTCCTCCTGCTCCTACCCACCTAGTGTCAAGGAGGAGAATGTCTGCTGCATGTACAGCGCAGAGAAGCGGGCGAAAAGTGGCCCCGAGGCAGCTCTCTACTCCCACCCTCTGCAGGAGTCCTGCCTCGGGGAGCACGAGGTGCCCGTGCCCAGCTTCTATCGCGCCAGCCCGAGCTACTCCGCGCTGGACAAGCCGCCCCACTGTGCCGGGGCCAACGACTTCGAAGCCCCTTTCGAGCAGCGGGCCAGTCTCAACCCGCGCGCCGAACATCTGGAGTCTCCCCAGCTCGGGGGTAAAGTGAGTTTCCCTGAGACCCCCAAGTCCGACAGCCAGACCCCCAGTCCCAATGAGATCAAGACCGAGCAGAACCTGGCAGGCCCCAAAAGCAGCCCCTTGGAGAGCGAAAAGGATCGGGCCAAAACCGCCGACTCCAGCCCAGACACCTCCGATAACGAAGCAAAAGGTAAGGCCGCCCGGGCCGTGGTCCGGCTGGGACGCTCGGGCACTGGGTCTTCGTGACCCCGGCCGAGGGCAGGGAGAGGGTTGGGCCGAGAAGGCCCTGGACTGTCCTGGGAATGCGACCCCAGCTTGCGACTCGTGTCTGCTGAGCGCCAGGCTGGTGGCGCGTCACTTGGCTAGGGAAGGTAAGCGGCGAAGTGGAGGTGCAAGGCCGGCAGCGGCGCTGGGCGCCGAGACCGGGGTGGTGCACACCGCGGGCAGCCTGCGGGCGCCTTGTGCTGCCCAGGGCGGGTGGCCGCGCCTGGGTGTGTGCTGCCTTTGGTTTGCTTGCTCTCCGTTGTTGTCCTGGGGGGCTGATGTCCACCCCCCTCAGGTCAGAGGCTTGCAAAAAAGCTTAAAATGGCGATCTTGGGCCAGGGACTAAGGGAAGCTTGGGAGAAGGGGGATTTCGCTTTACTGCGTTTTCCCAGTTGAAAATGTTTCCTGCGAAGCGCGAGTTGTTGTTTGTGGGTCTGATTCCTGTGTGTGGTTTGGGCTCCTGCGGTTTTTGGCTCGGCCGGGGGCCTCGGGCAGCAGAGCTGGGGCCGGAAGAGGTGGAGGTGAAGGGCTGCCCGCTGCATCCCTCCCTCCCCCAGAAGCCTAGGCCGCCTATGGCGTTGGAACAGGGCATTTAGAATGTTGTTAAGTTTTTTGTCTTCCCTTTGAAAATTTTTTTCTTTGCCTTTTTTTCTAGTTGCATTTATAAAAATGTAGTTTTTCCATTGGTTTCCAAAAGCAGCCTACAAATGAGTGGTTGGGAAATTTCTGTGTGCATGGTAAGCGGTTTTCTCCTGCAAGGGAGTGTGGCTTTAGTTGGATATCATTGTGATTTTGGTTGGTGAGGGAAAGCCTAGGCAGAGTTCAAGCTCAGAGTTCAAGATTCATTTATGCTGAAGGAGCTGGGGGCCTTCAGGACCCTTCTCTGACACCTGGAGAAAATGTAAAGGAAACGGAAGCAGTGGAGGGAGGCTGAGGGGGTTTTCCACGAAAAGTTGGAGCAAAAAGCATCAGAAAGGGCCCAACTGGCAGACGGGGTGGGGGCGGATCACCTGCTCCCCATGGCACTGGCTCCTGGAGGCTGTGTGTAAGTAAGGGCTCTTTGGGTGCAGAGGCAGATGAAATAGTGAGAACTGAGCAGACTGAGGGTGGCCTGGGTCTTGTGGCGCTTTGTATATGGATGCGGTGCACACGCATGCCTGGCGGCGACCTGTGTCACACTCACACACTCTCACGCATGCCCTCTCATATATGCACACGCACTCTTTCGGAGGGTGAGGACAGAGCCTCGCCCTCTTGGGTCTCCTCTGCAAATCAAAGGTGGGCCTTGGCAAATCAGCCCATGGAGACCCTGGCCAGAAGATGGGCACGGGTGTGTTCCTGAAGGTGAGGGGGAGAGACGCTCACACACCCACCAAGCCTTGGTGGTGGCACGTGTGCAGCACAGAAGTTTAATTTTATACCATCTCCCCACACCGTGGACTTGGTTGGGGTGCAGAGTTAAGGTAGGAAAAGCTGCAGCCTAGCCCTACCAAAAGCAAAGTCAAGGTTAACAAGCCCACCTCCTAGCTCAAATTGCCCCCATGCCCGATAGATTCTTCTTTCTCTCCTGCCATCCCCACACCATCTAAACCCTCCAGCCCCAACTAATCCCTCTCTGCCTTCTTCCTGTGTCCTTCTTGCCTCCATCCCCCCATTTTGGTACCTCCACCAGGCCAGAGGCAAGCCGGCTTTGGGCCAGACTTCCCCACTTGTAATTTCTCCCCTTCCCCTAAACCCCAATTTAAAAAATCAGTGGCACAGAGTTATATGTGGAGAGCCTTTTAACAATTTGGCAGGAGGCTGCAGGTGCAGAGGTGGGAGCAAAATTAAGGACATTCAAGTGTTTTAAAATAGAGCCTCAAGTTTGCATTTTTCTAGTGCCTCCTGGTTCCCCTAGAGCCCCACCCCACTCCCCATCAAGATAAGATCCAGGAATCTGGCAGTTTCATTAGGCATAGAGGGGGATAGAGCACAGAGCCATCAGCAGAATCCTTTGCTGGGTGTCCCTCTCGGGTCTCTGGACTCTGGGTTTTCTCCCTGGAAAAGATAGCCAAGGTCCCTTCTGCTGCTTGAGGTTCATTTCAGGGAGAATGTGTGCCAGGGGGAGAAGCTATCCATGAGGGAAAGGGAAATACACAGTATATTTAGAGTATCTCCTTATATAAATAGACACACATGTGCATATCTCTGTGTGTGTGCATATGGGGAGGAATGTGTGTCGCTGCAGAAATGCGCATGTACATGCACGCATGCATATCTGCATAGACGAGGCAGGAGATTTCCAGGAGGCTGCATTTCCTCAGGATCTCTCTCCCTTGACCTTAGGTCTCTGGCCAGGGCAGTTGTCTGAGGACCCCTCAGCATGCCCCAGAGCTGTTGCCCCTGACCTCTGCTGCCTGCACAAGCTCCCTGCCTCAGGTACTCCTGGGGAAGACAGCTAGGAGAGGAAAAGCTGGCGATGGAAGATCCAGTGGGGGCAGAGTCGCTCTGTGGCACTTGGGGTGGGAGTCAGCGCTGGGGGTCTGACTCTGGGTGCAGAGATGGCTGCAATGGCCTCTGGTTGCGGAGACTGGGGCAGCCTCCCTGCACTGAGTTGAAAGGGGCCAAAGCTCTCTGGGAATTGCTCGGGGCAGCAGCGGGGTGGCCTCTGTTACCCAGTCTGAGGCCTGGAAAACACCTTTCCTTCTGGTTGGGTTTTTTTTTTTCCCCCAGAGCTGGAAGGGAACAGAGAGGAGGGAGGGTCTGGTGGGGCTTAGAGAGCCCACCAGAGTCAACAAGCTGAGGAAGAGCCAGAGTACTCAGAACCTGCTAAGTCAAGGTGGACTGGGGTGATTTAAATTTAATAGACACGTTGGAGGCAAGTACCTTCTGTCTTTCTTCCCTGTAAGTTTAGACCCCAGAGAAATTCTAAAAGCCCTGAACCCAAGAGGACCCCACCAGCCAGGCCTGTGGGGCGAGAGCAGCTCTCCTGGGCTCCCTTAGCCGCCCCCACAGCAAGCTGGCTAAGGCTGCAGTGCTGCCAGGGTTTGCCTCTTCGAGGGATACTTATGTAAATAATGTTATTTTTAACAGAGGAGATAAAGGCAGAAAACACCACAGGAAATTGGCTGACAGCAAAGAGCGGAAGGAAGAAGAGGTGCCCCTATACTAAACACCAGACGCTGGAATTGGAGAAAGAATTTCTGTTCAATATGTATTTGACGCGAGAGCGCCGCCTGGAGATTAGCAAGACCATTAACCTTACAGACAGACAAGTCAAAATCTGGTTTCAAAATCGCAGAATGAAACTCAAGAAAATGAACCGAGAGAATCGGATCCGGGAACTGACCTCCAATTTTAATTTCACCTGAGCTCGGGGGGCCTCCCCTCCCCCTCCTTTCTCTCCCCCCCACCTTCCTTTCCCCGCCCCTCCTCCCTTTGTGCCTGGTGGTATATTTTTTTTTTTCCTCCCTGAGTATAAATGCAACACGCCTGCAAAAAAGGCAAAGACCTCAGACTCTCCTTCCAAGGGACCTATGGTTCGTGCTCCGAAGATGCGTCCACCTAAAGCATGAGAAATGGGGTGCTGGGGTGTGGGGTGTGGTGTGCCCACATAGATGAGGGTGGGAGTGTGGCTGGTGTGTGTGTCAACCCCTCACTCACGCACGCACTCACACATAGCATCCTGTTCTCCAGGCAAAGTTAAGGTCGAATCCACCCAATTATAGGGGGAAAAAATCAACCAGAGAAGGTCTGTAATCTCGCAGAGCACAGACAGAATCAGAATCGCTTCTTCCTTGCTGCATTTCCTCCTTAGAATAATAGACGTTTTGGAAAGTTCAGCTAGTGTTTGTGTGTTTGTCGTAGCGTCCAGCGCCTCTGCCAAACCCTCTCTGTGTCTTTACTTCCCAGTCGCTCTGAGAATCTGCTTGAAGTCTCGTATATGTACTGCTTTCTGCTCTTCTCCCATCCTCCCAGCACCCCTACATCCTCCATCCACTGCCATCTCAGAAATTCCATTCAGAGGAACAAAAAACAATTTTTAAATTAAAAATAGAACATAGAGAAGCAAAGACAGAATACCCCTCCCCCAAATATTACCCTGTCCCTGTCTGGGAGTTGTGTTATTTAAAGATATTCTGTATGTTGTATCTTTTGCATGTAGCTTCCTTAATGGAGAAAAAAAAATCTTAATAAATTTCCAGAATCGTAATCCTCAAATGGGTGGTTTTTTTGTTTTTTAGTGTTTTTTTGGTTTTTTTTAGCGACACCCTCCCCCCAAAGAGGCTGAGTGTGTGGATGTGTGTGTTTTGTGTTCGACTCATCTCCTAGAGCCTTTCTAGAACGTCTCTTGGCGGGTTTAATGTAAGTGAGAGACCATAACGTTGATTTAAATATTATCCAGGTGACCACAATAAGTCAAGGTCATAAAACAGTAATGTCAGGACGGTCTTGGTGCGCGCGAGAGGTGGATTTTATGATCTGCAAATATAATGTGGTGCTGCAGTAAAAGATGCATTTAAAGGTGACTGGAGGAGGGAAAGAGGCAGAAGCAAACTGCAATCTTGAGGAGCAGACGGATCCCATTGCCTGGGGTGCTGGGCCAGGCGCACCCCACCGCTGCTGGGGGGAACCCCAGGAGCCCCCCACCTATCCAAGGAGAGGAATAAACTTAACCGCCGGAGGGGGATGAGGAGCTGAGCCCCCCCCTTCTCGACAGCAGCAGCAGAAGCGCGGGCAGTGGCAGGAGGAGGAGGCAGCGACAAGGTAAGAGAAGCGGTTTCTTGTTCTTCTCTTGGCGGCGGAGTGGGGACTAGCGGCGTCCCCAGGTGCCCAGCGCGCGTTGGGCAGAGCAGGGTGGAAGGTGTTCTGGACATCTTTGCTTGCTGCGAGCCCAGGCTTGCCCTGTGGCGGCTCGAAGCGGAGGGCAGTGGCCACAAGCTCCCCCTCCCTGACCCACTGCCTTGGGGTTCGGCAGTTAAAGGGGTAAATTGGTGGTTTTTGGCTTCTTTCTTTACTCGGTCACTCCGGGTCGCCTGGAGCTCGACACATGGGTCTTGATGTAGCTCAGTCTGGTCGTCTGCTGGGGGGAGGCAGAAGGAGGATGGGCTGGCGAGGGTTGGAGCTTGAAGCTTAGGTTTTCCTGCTTTCTGCTGGTTTAGATGTGAGCCTTAGCCAGGCGCTCGGTCCCCACTCGCTCTGGCTGTGGGGCTTTGCCAGGCAAGTGGCCTGATTGGAAGAGGCTTTGGAGTGGTTCGGCCACACACGGATGAAGGGAAGCCAGAGTTCAGCTGAGAGACGGAGAGGGTCAGAGGAAACCTAGGAGGAGAGCACAGGAGAGCCAGAAGGGCAAGACAGGGGACCCAGCTCGAGAGTGGAAGGACACTCCAGCTTTCCCCAGGGCCAGGGCCAGAGGCAGGGGGATCGCCCCACTGCGGTGCTGGGGGCGGGGCGGGGGTTTGGCGGCTTGAGGTCCCATTTCACCAGAGTCTCCCTGAGCGATTTGCTTAGTCCAGAAGATGATGAGGCAGTCAGACCCCTTACTCACCCAGCCACCCAAAGTCTACCCTCTAGTCCTTAGGGAGGTTGTGGGGGCGGAAAGGGGGACGGGGCTGAATTTCTTCCTTCCCCAACCCCCTTCCCTCTCCTCCCGATAGATGCAAAGCTGAATCTCCCGCCCTGCTCGCTCAGCTGATCTGTGGCTTAGGTAGTTTCATGTTGTTGGGATTGAGTTTTGAACTCGGCAACAAGAAACTGCCTGAGTTACATCAGTCGGTTATCGTCGAGGGCCCCAACCCACCTATCCCGCTCCTACCCTCCCCAGTGGGACTGCTCCCCAGGCCCCCTCCTATACAGGGCGAAATGGGTACAGATGAGGAGGGCAAGCTGTGAGTGGGGCCGCACGACAAGTCTGGAGAACCCTGGTTTATCCCGTCCACTCCTCAGCCTGTCCCAATCCCCATGCTTGAGGGAGAGTTTTTCCTGCAGCTATTGTTTCCTGGGCCCAGCTGATGGAGACAGACAAAGGAGGTCTAACCAATTCCAAGGAAATTCAGGAATTTGAGAAAGAGGTGGCCTGGCGGGCCAGCTCAGCTGGGTAGCAGGGTGGGGCAGGATGATTAGAAGAGAGAAGACCACAGAAATAGAAAGGAGTCTTTGGAGGGTTAGCTTTTCCCACTTGCCACCCCTAAGGAAAAAAAAAAAATCTGCCTCCAGTAGACTGGGGCTGGAGCTTCTTCTTAGAAAAGTGGGGTGCGTGGGGGGTCCCAGGAGCTGGGGAACTCTGAGCGCCAGCTCAACCACCTCCTCTTCCTCTTGGATAGCCCCATCCCCAGGAGAAGGGCATATTTAGGGTGTTAGTAGGCTAGAAGAAAGTCATCAAGTCCAAGTAGAAACCCCCCACACACACCCTACTGGGAAACATCAGGGCAAGAATCTGGCTCTGGTCTCTTTCTAGCTGTCTGTTGCCCGTAGGCCTTGGTCTGTTGTGTCTGTGCCTGTCAGGCAGCTGCTTGTCTTTGCACTGTGTGGAAAGATCTGGGTGAACGGAGGCTGCCAGCGCCCACCATTATCATATTGTTGGAGAGGTTGTTGGCTGATGCCAGGGGGAGGAGGGGAGGACATGGAGTAAAGGGGCATCTGAGCAATGTGCAACTTTACAAAGCGTCTTCCCCTCCTTGCCCCCTCTGGTTCCTCAGTTCTGGTCCTGGTTGCTAGAGAGAGGGCTCTCCAAAGAGGTTTCTCTGCCTGCAGAGAAAAATGGGGAGGGTCATGGAAAATGGGGAGGTACACCCCTGCTCTCAGACTGGGAAAGAGAAAGTCAAAAGGCAAAGGACAGGTTCTTGGTTCTCTTACTTTGGAACTATTATGATTATTAAAACATTAGAAACTTTCAGACAGGGAAACAAAGTCATGTCCCTGTAACACAGTATATTCATGAAGTTTATTCACGCAGTTGTCTGCTGGGGGCATATATGGAACCTTGCATGTGTGTGGGTCTCTGTTTCTATATCTCTGCCTCCTCCAGGCTCTCCCAGATCCCCTGTATATATTTTTGTGCATACTCATGTATTTTTCTCTCTCTTATACAAAGAGATTCCATGGAGACTAGAGGAGAGAATAGTAATAGAACCTCCCTTCTCCCCAGCTGAAACTGTCAGTCTGTCTTTCTGTCTGCCCCCCAACCCTTTGTAAGGGAAAAAAAAAATCTCTTCCCTTGGAAGGAAGTGCTCAAATCGCCCTATGGCTCCCAGGGAAATGGGGAGGTTTTCAGAGAGGAAGGCCAGCTGGTGCGAGGCAGGCAAGGGCTTCCCCGGTTTGGGAGCCCTTGGCAGTCTCTGAGTTTTCAGGCTGTCAGAAGCCCAGGGCCAGCTGGAGTGAAGGGAGTCCCAGGCAGGGCGGGGTGCTCAGGAGTGCCTGGCTTTGAGACAGTGTCCCTGATGGGCCGAAATTTACCAATGAACGACTTCTGCGCTTTGGGTCTCTCAGCCCCAATTTCCATTTCAGAGCTGGTGGGCTTATAGGGGGGTGGCCACAGAGCCATGGGTCTGGGTGTCCCTCCCCCCCAATATCCTGGGGAGTGGGGTGCATTCTCACAGGGCCAAGGTGAGGGCCAGTCTGGTGGCCAGTGTCCACCGTGGGGCCCTGGGGCCGTGGATCATGGCTAAGGCGATGGTGATTATTTATTCGCTTCGCTGGAGGGGAGTCTTCAAAAGAAACAGCGTGAAGAGGAGGGAAAAAATTATCTCTCTCGTCTGTGGATATTAAGATGGATTTTTATTTCTTAAAGGACCCTCCCCGCCGAGCGCGCATAAGCGTAAACTTAATATATGCTCTGCAGCCCAACTCCAGAAATCGCAATAAAAGTTAAAACCTCCCCTACTGGTTTTTTTTAATTATGATATGGGAAAGAGGAGCAGAATTTATAGAGCTGAACTCTCCGCGTGTAAGTGTTTAAGACTTGCGGGAGAAGGAGGAAAAGGCAAGAGCTCGCCAAGGAGAGCCTTGGTCTCTGAGATCTCTCGCCGGCTGCGGGAGCTCCGGCTTAGGCGGCGGATCATCTGTGGCCTCCCTGGGACCTCGGCTCCCGGGCACCCTCCGCCCGGCCCACCGCCCTGCCTCGGCTGGCTCGGAGATGCGGCCCTTCTTGAGAACAGGTGAAGGGCAGCGGGGCCGGGGAGAAGGGTCTGCGGGTGGGGGCGTCGGGACACTGGGCTTTGTGTGGGTCCCGTGCAGGGGAGGAGGTGTGCAGCCCCGGGCAGGGCCGCGGCCCGAGGGTGGTCAGCGGGCGCCTTGGCTCGGAAGGGTGTCCGGCCGGGCCCCGAGAGCACGGACAAGGTGGATTGTGTGAGGACTTTGGCCGCAGATGGAGCGGAGCGGGCTCCCAGGCGGAGAGGCCAGCGGCGAGGCGGGCAACCGGATGTTGAGTCTGTAGGAAGGACCTTGAGGTCTGCTTGGTGTTTGGGCTGCCGGGGGGCGGCGGCCCAGAGTGTGGAGCGCGCAGCGCGCGGGGCGCGGCGGCCGGCGTGGGCGAGGCAGCAGGCCTGCACACCTCTGCAGCCGCAGGGCCGGGTCCAGGACGCCTGAACTGAGGCCGACCAATGGTCAGAGCGTGAAAAATAAATACAGTTCAGGGTCTTTCTTTCTTTTCTACATCAGAGGTCCTTTCTTTTTTGTCTCTTTCGGAGATACCTGGATTTGGTCCAGAACAGGTTGCCCGCGGGAGGGCCCCGCGAGCGGCGGCGCGCGAGGGAGGGAGAGAGGGAGGGAGGGCGAGGAAGAGGGAGGGAGGGAAGGAGGGCGGGCAGCGGCGGCTGCGGTGGCCGGGGCTTCCCTCCCCCGGCGGAGGCGGCTGCCCTGCATCTGTGGCCGTGGGGAGCCGAGGAGCAGGTAACGAAGGCGCTTCCCGAGGCGGGATTGGACCAAGCCAGAGGGACCGAGTCTTCCGGGTCTCTGCCGGACGCCCTGGAGGGGAGAGAAGGTAGGGAGATCGGCGCCCGCCCGGCCTGGCACAGAGGCCTGGGGAATGTTGAACCTGTATTTGATTTCAGACTCACACTCATGTTGTGAGTCTGTCTGCCTCCGGAGATGCGGTTTGCCTGTCTGTCTGTCTGTCCGTCTGAGACGTCCTAAACCCTAGGCTGTCCAGCCAAAGGCTGAAAAAAAATCGGGAAAAATTCGTCGGAATGTGCACTTTCATTCATTGAATTCTCAGCGACTCAGTGGGGCTGGTGGCTGGACCCCCAAGTTGGAGGGCGCTTTCCTCCTGCTTTCTGGACGCCAGAACCTCTGGTTCCCTCCGCCATGGGCTGAGTTTCCGGCTCCAGGTTCGCGGGTTGCCCTGAGGTTTGAGGCCAGACAGCTCCTAGTCTGGCAGGGAGGGCGGGGGAAGAGACTAGCGGCTCTGGCTCCTTAATTGTACTTCGGACCGTATTGTCTCTCCTTTCGCCACCTCCGCTTCCTCAGTCTGGGCTCCAAAGTCACTGCAAATTTCCTTGCGACATACATCACACGTACATCACACAAAGATCAGGTAACCAGGCACCTAGGACCACGGGGGGCTCCAGGCGGAGAGCACCCCTAGCTCTGGGGCCGCTCCTCCTCCAGCCACTCCCCAGGCTGGGAAACCAGATCGGGTTGGGGGAGCGGAAATAGCCCCGTTTGCTGCGGGGCGCAGGGCAGGGGGCCGTAGGGAATGCAGGCCGTGGCGTTGAGAGGGCCACGTTCACAGGCCCTGGGGGTTTCACTCCTGCTGGGCTTAGCGGCTGGACTCCTGGTGTGTAGGGATCCCGGATACCCACCTGGGGTGGGGGCAGGACGCTGGTCTCCTCGCGGCGGGCCAGGAGAATTCAGTTTCTGCTTCCAGCGCAGGCCTGAGCTAGGAGGAGTTGTGTGTGTGGGTGTGTTTTTCCCAACAAAGAGGGATCAGGAGAGAAAAGGGGGGAAAGGAGTGGGGAACCGAGGAGGGGGCGGGGAGGAGGAGAGGGCAGCGGAGAGGTGAACTGAGCCCATTTCAGGGGGAGAAGGAAAACGAAAGCAAACGGAGCACGCAGGGCCTCCTCCGCGCAGCCGGGTGCTGCCGAGCCGGGAGCGGGCGCCCTGCCTGCGGCTGCGGGAATGACCCGCTGGGGGACTGGGGAAAGCCTGTTTTAAATATAATCCGAACTTGACGGTGTGGATTGAACCGGAGGGAATTTAAATCACTAAAAGGGAGGTGCAGGGCCAGGGGAGGGGATCAGTCTAACCTGTCTTTCTGTCTGTCTGTCCTGCCCACGGTGGTGCTAGCTTGATTGTGATCCCAGCTGTCCAGGTCTGAGATGATGTAGTCAGGGTGCTCCTCCCCCTGAGGGGGCTCTCCTCTGCCCAGTGCCGTCTTTTGGGGTCAGAAGAGAGCTCTAAGAACCACAGTGAATGCACAGCTGCTAGCTAAAGCTGGAGTCCTCCCATCTCCCAACAGGGACTCCCAGTGGCCTCCAGTCCCTCGGGCTCCCCATCGGTGATGAGGAAAATTGAAGGGAGTGGTGGGGGTGAGAGGGAGTCTGGGAACCTGGCAGGAGATTCAGCAGGCATAACTGAACCTGGGAAGACAAGCCCCTCCTTCTTGGTGCTCCCACATCCTTGGTGCCCTGACACCTCCAGGTCTGGATTTGGGGAGAGCCCTAGGTTCTGCTTCAGAGCCCTGACCTGCCACCCCACCTCCAAATGCAGAGGATGGGGGTACCGTCCACATGTAGTTGTGGAACCCGAGGGACCTCGGCCTGGTGGCCTGGTGAACTCAGGGATTCTCAGCCTCTTCCAGCCCCCCTCCCCCGGGCTGCCTCTCTTAGCAAGGCCCAGGCAAAATGGGGCGTTGGTGGGGAGGGGGCTGTGGGTGAGGCCTGCTTCCAGATCCACAGTTGTGTCTATGCCTGAGTGGGGAGGGCCTGAGTTCTCGCTCTGAAATGAAGGAGACAGCCTCCCCTCAGTTTCACAGGGAATTTGGTGGCAGCAGAGAGCGTGGGCCTGGTGATCCTGGCTGCCCCACTGCTGCTGCCTCTGCTGGGTGGGCAGGCAGGGTGGGCAGGCTGCTCAAGAGTTGAAAAGAAGGTGGTGGCCAAGCTGGGTAGGAGAGAAAGGGGCATCTGTTTACAGCCACTGTGTCTGGGGGGCTTTCCCAAATAGTAGAAGCCCATAGGAGAGGGACTGTGGGGGCAGCTTCCTTCTAGGAAGACTGAGGTAGGGGCAGATGGGCCCTGTCCCCTGGCGAAGACGAAAAGGAGGAGCCGGCGGGCTTGAAACCTCCTTCGTCCTGTCTTCTTTGCTCCTTGATGAGAGCGTGGCTCAGCTCCCAGCTGCCTGGGTAGCTGCCTGGGCCGAGATAGGGTTCTATATCCTGGAGGCCTGGTGTCCCCACCCCAGCAGGTCGCCCGGGAGGGGCAGGAGAGGAGGCCTCTTCCTCCTTTGTGTCCGGACAGAAGTGGCCGCCGCGCCCAGAGCCGGTCCCGCGGCAAAGGCCCGGCCAGCCAGCGGGCTGCACAATGCCACGGCTGCTCGGCCAGCCCGCGCCCTGCCCCGTCCTGCCTGCCTGTCGCCGCCCTTCCTCCGACTCTCTCTGCATGCCTTCCTTTCCCTGCTCTTCCCTCTCTTTTCATCCTGCCTCCCCTCTTTTCTGTCTGTCTTCCCTTTCTTTTATTCTAATCCGTTTTCTTCTTTCCTTCCCTCCTTCCTTCCTCCCTTCCTCTCTGGGGACCTGGCGCCGTGCTTCAGTCTTGCTGTCTCAGGCTGTCTCGGGCTCAGTCTCTCTCAGGCTCTGTCCCCTGACGTCCTCTTGGTCACAGTCTGGCCCCGGGCCCTCTGAACGCTCCGCGGCTCTGCTCAGCATTGCCAGCAGCCACCCAAGAACCAGGCAGGGTCCCTGCCGCCAGGGCTGGGGGGAGGTGCTGATGGCACTGGGGATTTGGAGGAAGCCTAGGCAGGGGGACGGTAACCTCCAGTCTTTTCCTTGAACTAGTGAGGGAGAATTTTTGATTGACAGCTAACCTAACTCCATCAAGGCCAAAGAGATATTCTGTTTCTTGCTGTAATTTGGCTTTTCCAAAACCAGTCCAGTCGGGGGGAGGAGAAGATAATCAGAGATGAGGGTGAAGGGGCTGAGGCCCCGGGTCGCCTCTCCCCAGCCGGGTACTTCTCACGTCCCCCCCATGCGTCGAAATCCCAGCCCCGCTAGACCGAAAAGGAGAGAACCCGAGAAGGGGAGGAGCAGGGACTGGGGTGGGGGCCTGGCAGGCTGGGGTCGGTGCTGCAGGCTGCAGACAGACCCTTCCCCCTCAACTTTCCTCACCCCCCCTTCCCAAACACACACACTACAGTTTCTGGAACACCTCTCTCTAGCCCTTCTCCTCCCTAGAGGAGACAGGTTGACAGAGATGCAGGAAAAAAGCAGCCTCCACCCCCCCCCATCCCTGGTGTTTGGTCCCCTCCTGAGGACAGGAATGGGAAAGAAGAGCAGGCATCTCCAGTCTGAGAAACCTTGTCCTTCCCTGCTGCCTCAGAGCCTGTGTCTTAGCCTCAGCTCCTGCCTGTTTCTCTTGGCGCAAACTGAACTATTCCCTGCTGACCCTGAAATTGCACCCCTTCTTCAAATTCACTCTGCCCTGCCTAGGATGCCTGTGTCTCTGGGGATATCACCTGCTCTTCTCCCCCACCCCCACCAACTTCCCTGCCCCTCTCTTGCACCCACACTGAGAATTTCCTGCTTGCCTTTGCCCACCTTTGCTAAACCACCATGGGACAGTCTGATGGAAAGCAGAGGGCTGGGCAATGAACCCCAAATTCAAGGAGGAGGGTAGCAACCAACTTACTGAGGGGGGGAGGAATCCAAGTTGTGTGATCTTCCTTACCATCACACTGCCCCCTCCAGAATTCCTGTATCTAACTCCAAAGAAATTGCTTTCTCCCATTCCTTCATAGCTTTTTTTCGTTCCAAAAACAGCCTACAATTTTATTTAATGAAAGACACATTTATGAACAATCAAATGATCCTCATAAAAATTTTATTGAAGGACGTAAAAACAAGCTACTTGCCCACGACCGAGGTCGCTCTCTCGCCTTGCCCGCTCTCACCCTGGCTCTCTGCAGACAGAGCCCCGGAGTGACTTCTTTTTTGGGGGGGAGGATAGGATGTCTCAGAGATGGAGTTGGGGGCAAAAGAGGGCGAACAGGAAGACGGGACGGGGACACCACACTGAAGTTGTGTAGATCTCTCCTCTACTTCTTCAGGCTGGCAAAGAAAGATAAAGATACAGACAATAAATTTAAAATAAAGACGGTTGCATATCTGTGCCAAAGGAAAGAGAGGACTTCTGGTGACAGAGGTGTATCAGGTCCCAAGGTCCTACCCCTCCCACCCTTGGGCCACCTTCCCCAAGCTTCCCCTACCCCAGATTTGGGGGGCTGAGTTGGCCAGTGGCAGTAGGACGCTCCCCTTTCCCTCCTTCCCTCCCTCCACCCCAGCTTCCCCAGTCCCCTCCCACTCTCCCTCCCTCGCTGCTGCTGCTCCAGAAAGAAATACATACATACACACTATTTAAAAACGCATTTTTAAAAGCCACGTTCCGAACTGACAATCGCTGATCTCGGCTCGCGCAGAGACTGCGGGAGCGTCGGGACCGACAGAGACGGATTACGTCAAGAAATAGTTCCTCCACCTACCTCGGCCGGCCTCTCCGCCCCTGCGGGGTTCCAGCGCCCAGCTCAGCCCCGAGGGTCCGGGAACCCTGGCTTCGGGGACTGGCATTGGCACCCCATTAAGAAATCCTCCCGGGGGTGGGGGCGGAGGCCATCTGCTTATGGGTGGACACGGGCAGGGGCTTCTGTGCTGAGATGCGAGTTGTCCTGAGGGGGCGGCGGGTCCTTGGGTCCAGAGTTGCGGACCCCCAGGAAAACGCAGGTCGCGGGGATCAGCAGAGAGAAGGGGGTGGGAGAAGAAAAAAAAAAAAAAGCCAGGAAAAAAAGCCCCTGCGCATTGATCCGCGCCGTATTTTTGGGTAAATACGATCACGTGGGGGCCGGGGAGCCAATGAGCTGCGGGGAAAAGGCTGGAAAAATAATTACCTGCCTTGATTGTTCTGTGAGCAGATAAAAAGTACATATACAGTTCATACAATAATCTTATGTATGTAAAACCCTGTTACGATGTCGGCGACGGGGCCCATCAGTAACTATTACGTGGACTCGCTCATCTCTCACGACAATGAAGACCTCCTAGCGTCCAGGTTTCCGGCCACAGGGGCTCACCCCGCCGCCGCCAGACCCAGCGGTTTGGTGCCGGACTGTAGCGATTTTCCGTCCTGTAGCTTCGCGCCCAAGCCGGCAGTGTTCAGCACGTCGTGGGCGCCTGTGCCCTCGCAGTCGTCCGTGGTCTACCACCCGTACGGCCCCCAGCCCCACCTCGGCGCCGACACGCGCTACATGCGGACTTGGCTCGAGCCGCTGTCCGGCGCCGTCTCCTTCCCCAGCTTCCCGGCCGGGGGCCGTCACTACGCCCTCAAGCCGGACGCCTACCCCGGGCGCCGCGCCGACTGCGGCCCGGGCGACGGCCGCAGCTACCCGGACTACATGTACGGCTCGCCCGGGGAGCTGCGCGACCGCGCCCCGCAGACCCTGCCCTCGCCCGAGGCGGACGCCCTCGCCGGCAGCAAGCACAAAGAGGAGAAGGCCGACCTGGACCCCAGTAAGTTGGGAGCAATTTTCCTTTACAACCCGCGCGGGAGGGGAGGGGAGGCCAGGCGGGGGGAGCGGATTACAGCCCCTCGGAGCGGCGCAGGGAGCGCGGGAGAGGGGTGAGGGCGAGGACTCAATAAAAGCGAATTACCTTGGGGAGCTTTCAGGGGCAGGAAGGTCTGAGACGGGGGCCCAGGGAGCCAGGTTGGGAGAAGGCTGAGGGGGGCTCCTCTCCCAGGAGCTGGCTTTGATGAGACCCCCGCCCCCACACCCCCAGCCCAGGCTTTTTGGCTCAGTCACTACTTTCGAAGAAATGCAGACAGGGCCAGGGGATAGGGTGGGGGCGAGGTTCATTTTATGGTTTGGGATGAGATGGGGGAGAGATGAGGAGGACACTGGGGATAGAGAGGAAATAACCCCAAGGAGAAAAGCCACCCTTACCTCCCAGGCAGTGTGGGGGTCCTCACCCCACTAGAGATTCATAAAACAGAAGGTCCATGGGCTTCTCCCCCAGGACCCTGGATGAGAGTCTGAGGGCTTTCCCAGCCTGGGAACTTGGAGGGATCAGGACTTACAGAGTTGAGGGAGAGAAGAGGGGTCCCAGTCTCTTTAAACTTGAGAACCCTCTTCTGAGGGTCTGCAGGAGAGAGGGGTGAGAATGGGGGTCAGGGATGAGGAGTGGGGAGAAGCATCTCCCCAGATTAGAGAATTGCACACACACACGCGCGTGCACACACACACACACACACACACACTCACTCCAATCAGGGAAAGGGGACCCTTCTGAGTATTGCAGAGAAAGACAAGGGTAGTTTTTTTGGGGGGAGGGGGGACAGGTGAGAGCTGCAGGGCCAGAAAGAGGATAGAAGGGGAAACAGCAGGAGGAGGGGTTGCAGCCCCTGGGTGTGAGGAAATGTCTGGGGGAGACCCAGGAGGGGGCTGCAGGATTTCCTGCAGCCCCATCAGGGGCTAGGGCCTAATTATACTCCTCTGAAGGCTTCCCTCCTTGCCCTCAGCTACTCCCATAAACCTGAAATTGGAGGCTTGGCTCCTGCAGAGCCTGTCCTGGGGCTGGCAGGAGGAGGGGGCACTGGAAGCCAAAGAGGGAAGCTAAGATATAGGGGAGCCTGTCCCCAAGACCAGCAGCTCCCTGGGGAGAGGAGAAAGTCTTTTCCCATCCAAGCATCACCCTGAGAATTCGCCTCAGCAGGGTTGAATTCCGAGAGAGCGGAGATGGGGCGCTGGAGAGGGTAGTGAGGGGCTTGGGGACTCTCAGGGTCAGGAAACAGAACTGCTGAAATTTCAGGACTTGGTCGTGGGCTGGGAGGGTGGGAGGGGGCAGAGGAGGAGGGAAGTGGGGAGGAGAGAGACCTCGCTATAAAAATAAAAAACAAGAGAGAGAAGCGTTTATGGGCCTATGAAACGGTTGGGAATTTGGACTTTTTATGAGGATATTCTCGAATTACTACTCTTGAAGCTGAGGAGGACCAGACTGTAGAGGCTTTGATAGCTTCGATTTCCTAGAGTTTTAGGTGCTGGAAACCAAGGAGGGGAAAGATAGGGAGGGGGGAGATGGCAAAAGCAGTAAGGGGGGAATTCCTAAAGCAAAACGTGTCCAAATTCAGGTTCAATTATTGGGTTTGGGGAGCCTGGCTGAGCCTGGGGATGGGGTGGCAGGGGTCCTGGGCTGGAAAGGGGCTCCACTGACCCCTGCCTGTGTTTGGCCCCCCAGGCAACCCCGTGGCCAACTGGATTCACGCCCGTTCCACGAGGAAGAAGCGCTGCCCCTACACCAAGTACCAGACGCTGGAACTGGAGAAGGAGTTTCTCTTCAATATGTATTTAACCAGGGACCGTCGGTACGAGGTGGCCCGGGTTCTCAACCTCACCGAGCGGCAGGTCAAAATCTGGTTTCAGAATCGGAGGATGAAGATGAAAAAGATGAATAAAGAGAAAACCGACAAGGAGCAATCCTAAACCCTGCCCCAGCCTGCTGCCTCGCACAGCCAAGGGAAAAACAAAACAAAAACCCCACAAAATACCCCAGCCCAGGCGGGAGACAGCACTGAAAGGAAAAAGGAAAGAGCAAGATAGAGAAAAGCCAGTCGGCTTAAAAAGGAAAAAAAAAAAAGGGAAGGGGAAAAGGAAAACTCTTGCGATTTGGGAGGGTTCAGTGTTGAGAAATTGGTGTTTTAGAGTTAGTTCTACCCAGCGAGGAGGAGGAGGAGGCGGGGAGAGAAACCTCGTTCTCTTCTCCCAGCGCAACTGAAATAAATGACACACACAAATGTGATTTTTTTTCTCCTTTCTTCAGAGAAGCCAGTACTTGAATCGCTATATTTCTATTTTTTTTTCATGTATTGTATTTGGTCCGGGCCATCGTTCCCCAGGCCTGGGGTGCTCTGTGTGCAGATTTTGTACAAAAACACACACACGCGCACACACACAACATACACAAGTGTGCTTCCCAGCCCAGGAGATAAAAGGCGAAGGCCGGGGACCATGCCGCAAGCTGGGTCCAGCAGCGCAGGCCGGCGCCTCTGGCATGTACATAGCAGTGTCTCTTCTCATCCTCAGAGTCGGTCCTGTAACGTGCTTCTGTTTGTTATGGTAGAACAGCTCTGTGTTAATATATCGAAGTCACTTAAAAAACCAGAAACCCAACTGCATCCAGTTCTCATTATTTCTCCTCCTTGTCGCTCCCAGGCTTCTGACGTGGAGGAGGCAAGTGCTTAGATCCTTCAGGGGAGGTGGGAGCCAGGCAAGGGGCTCCCTCTACTTCAGAAGGGCAAGTGCCCGCCACTTCTCTCCAGGCAGGGTGTGATGGGGCTAAGAGGCTCCCGAGTGCGGTGGAGGCTGCTGAGACCCGGGTGCAGCTTTTGCCTGCCCTGGCTGGCTGCCTGTGAGTCTCCTGGTAGCTCGATGGAGTCCCTGGGGGTGGGGGTACGGCATGAATGGTTTTCCTTGGCTGTAATTAATTGTAATAATTTATGAGTACACGAGATCGGAGAGAAGAGATAGGTAAAGATGAAGGTTGCGTGCTGGGTGCAGGCTGGGGCTGGATTCTTGCCTGGCTGCATCGATGCTTTGAGGGGTGTCTTGGTGGGGGGGAAGCTGCTAAAGAGGGTGTGTGGTGAAGGATGAAGAGGAAGGCCCTGCAGGCCTCAGGGAACTGGACAGGCACTGGGCATTGAGAGTGAAAGAAGATGCAGAGAGAGAGCAGGGAGAGAGTCAAGAGGGAAGAAAGAAAAGGAAGGAAAGGAGGGAGAGAGAAGAAAGATGGCAAAACCAATGCAATCAAGATTAGATTTAGTTTCTATTTCTCAGTGTATTCTCAGTTCCTCTCTCCATCTCCTAGTTTTCTCTAGTCTATTCAACCTCTCTCTCTCTGGTGCTTAATTTGAATGTTGATCTGGGGGTGAAGTTTGAATGTTGATCTGGGGGTGACAGTGGTTATGCTGAGCAATTGCAGTATTTCTAGGAGATCCCGAGGCTAGGGCCAAAGGAAGCTGGCCAGGGGCTAGCCAGAAGTGGGGTGTTCTCTGGTGGCTGTGGGACCCCAGGGGCAAAGATTAGGGGATATGTGTGTGTAACAACAGCCCAGTGGGGATGGTCGACTGCCTAGCACCCCGAGGGAGCGCCTTCCCCAAAACCAGCAGTTTTCATCTACTAATCAGAAGCAGACTCAAGCTGCCGGGTATGCTTCGGCCCAGCGCCCCCTTTCTCGGAAATCCCCCAATCTGGAAACTATTAAACTCAGACTGCTTGAAATATAGCTCTTTAATATCTCAGGCTGCCCATTCTGGCGAGGGTGCAGGGTGTTGCTCTGAATACTTGGGGAATACCACCGTAAAAGAAAATAATAGGGGACCCCAATTCCTAAGCAGCTCCCCCCATGGCATCACCTTACAGGATTGGTGAGGCACTTGTAGGGACCAGCCCCTTCCCATCATTTGAATCTCCTACCCGCTCCTCCTATTAAATAGTCCAGTTTCAGGGGCTGGAGGAAGGTGGGAAGAGGTGAACGTTTTCTTTTTGATAATATTTTGAGGGAGACAATCAGAAGTCGCGGTTTGGTTTTCCCAGTCGCTGAAGCACCCCTCCTCTTTCCCGCTTAAAAGACCTCCCAATTCCAGAAGCGATTGTTTTCTTGGTCCTTTTGAAAGGTGCTTTGCCTGTAGTTTTCTGGCTACCTCGCTCCTCCTCTGGGACCCCAGCCTCAGTTGCGCCCCGCGCGGAGGACAAGGCACCCACCCATCTCCCTCGGTCCTGACCGCGGGGACTCAAGCTTCTCTCCCGGCCCGAGCTCGGCGGTGTTTCCGGGCCTCCACCCCGCCCCTGCTCCAAGGCCCTGTCGCCTCCCCTCGTCCGTTCGTCAGCGCGGCCTGCTTCCTGCGGCCCGCCCGAGCCGGCCTGGCTCTGGGCAGGAAGGAGGGCCCTGACCAGAGCGTGGGATCCAGAGCAGGCCCACGCGGTCCAGCCCACGGTTCAGTACCAGCTCAGCCTCCAGCCTGCAGGTCAGGATTGGATTCGATTTTTATTTATTGTCATTTGTGAACTCAAACCACAACAACACGACACAATCTGGGGAAAGAAACGAAAGCTGGGGACGAAAGAGGGGCTTGCAAACGCCCCCCTGCCCTAATCCTCCCCTCCCACCTCTCCTCTTCTCCTTTGTCAGAATCACAAAACCCTAAAAGTTGTTCCACTTGGGAAGGCAGAGGGTAGGTACATTTCCGAGGCCCCGAAATGCCACTTTTATGGCGCTGTTTGTCTCCCTGCGCTGGATTCTGAATGGGGCCGAACAAAACAGCAGCGCGGAGCTGGCTAGACGTCTGGGCTTAATTGTTTTATGGTTTAAATAAGGTGGACACTCTTTCCTTTGAAATCGGATTATAGGAATGTTTTGTCTATGGCCCACGGAGAACAGGACCTCACTGGCTGGGAGGGAGAGGTGGAGAGAGAGCGCGCGTGAGAGAGGGATGGGCCACAAACCAGGGGGCAAAGACCCGGGAGAAGCCAGAGTCCCACCCCAACGTCCTGCAGGCGGCGGCGGAATAGGCGGTACGGAGCCGGCGGCAGGGTAAGAGGAGCGAGGATTTTAGGGTGCGCGCCACGGGAAGGCGGTTGCGGGAGCTTCGGTGCGTGCGTCTGCGTGCGCGGTGTTCCGAGGCCAGAAATGCGCCTGGTTGCGGAGAAAATCGCGGCAGTTCCTTTTGCACAGTGTCTCTTAATGCGGGAAGGGAGGGTGACAAAAAGAGAAAATAGTATAAAACCTTGGACAAGGTTTATTTCGAGGATTTAGAAAACAAAAGAACAGCGCTCCTGGGGAGGGGGGGAATCCCTTCCGGGAACCCCTGTCGGGCGCATTCATTTGGTAACTCCTTCCCCCCACCTCCCACCTTTGGGTCAAGCCTGAGGACCTGCTTGCTCTTAGCTGCTGGCTTTTCCCCGGCCGAACTGCATTGGAGCAAGTGGACGCGAGGTGGCGCTGTTGCTCAATGTTAGAGGCGGCGGCGGTGCCCCCAGCCGGCCTGGCCGCACTGACATTTGAGGCCCGGCCCCGAGGAGCAGCGACTAGAAGGCCGGCCGCCCCGGCCCAGCCCGGCCCCTCTGGCTCTGAGCAAATCAATCCTCTCACCTGCGAGGTGTAAATAAATCGCGAGTGGCGGCAGGAGACGGGCCCTCGCTCTGCCAGCAGACTCGGGAGGCTCAGAAGGGCGGGCGTTGAAAATAATCGCTTTGCGGAGGAGATAAGCACGAAGCGGGCAGCGCGTAATTAACACGAAAAGGCAGAATGACCCGGACAAACGAACATAAATCCACGATACCTAGGAGGGCGGTGCAGGCCTCGGGGCGAGGGACGGAGACGCCCCAGCAAGGATGACTGCTTGCGGTTCCTTTATTTCCAGGCTCCAGGAGCGAAATCAACCAGATACATGTCAAAAACAAACAAACAATCCAATGAACTAAAGAGAGAAAAGGCGAGGGACCCTCGAAAGGGGAAATCAAGTCCAGCCGGGGGTTTGGGGACTGGTGGGCTCTCAAAGCCGGCGGTGCAGGCAGCAGCGCACTCTGGACAGTTGCATTCCAAGACACAAAGGCCCGGAAGGATAGCTCTGTGGCAGGGTTTTCGCTGGCCCATAAAATGTTGAGATATCCCCCCACCCCCTAAAAGATAAGGCTCAGGCCCCAGAGCGGATACGGCCTGTTCAGCCTCTGCTTTCCAGAAGGGAAAGGGGAAAAGTATTTATGACAGTCCCTAGTGACCTAGAAGCTGGGAGTCCAGAGTCTGTCAGCTTAGTACCCGCAGAGCAGGCTCAGAGAAGGCAGAGCCTGAACCAAGGCTGCAGCGTGCTCTGGTAGTGGAGGAAATCTCTGTCATGTCCCCCACTGCCCTGGACCCTGCAGTCTTGGCACGGCCCTCTGACCCTCCCCTCGTGCGGCTCCAGGGTCAGAGCTATGGGTGTGGTGTCTCAGAGTTGGAGCAGTCCCCACCTTACTCAGATGGGGGTGGATTCTTCCAAATTCAGGGTATCCTGATCTCTTGCTGGGGCCCCAGTGGTTCTCCTTTGGGAATGTGGCTGAGAGTGACTGTTTCCCCAGCAATTATTTAGATACAAAATGGGGAGACTCATTCTCTCTGCATCGTCCTCCCCTGCGCTTTCATTTCTTCCTTCATCCCTAGAGCTGGGCTCCGGATGGATAGCGAAGAAAAAGATCTGATTTTCTAACTGCCTCCTTCCTCATCCAACCCTGAAACCCCAGGATGTGGAAGGAAAATAGGTAGCAATTTTTTTTATGATGCAAAGAGCGAAAGATGCATGTGTGTTTATCAGGTCTTATTTTCATATATGCCTGGGTGTGCACAACTGTGCACAGCCTCTGTGAAGTGTCAGGGGTGCTTTCTGATAGTCGAGTGGGTGTGCATTTGATGTTGTTTGTGGTGGAAGGGAGCACATACAGTATGTGTGGATCCTGAGTATGGCCCCGCATTGCCCTCACATACTGTGGAGGGGGAGGACCAGAAAAATCATTCTTCTTCTTCATTCACCTGCACAGAGCACACGTGTCCACAGCTCTCTTTCTCCCCTTTCTCTCTGTGTTCAGCCCATGTAACTATACATGTTTATGACCAGAGAAGGGTGCTGATGGGTCTTTTATCCATTAGCATTAACTTGAATTTACGCAGTCTTGGGGATGGGGGAAACCCCCCAGAGAAGTGTGGGTAAATATTTAAAGAGTGTCTGTTGACAGTTCCCATCCACATCCTGGCCTGGGCAGCCTGCCTGGGGAAGTTGGGGTGGGGGAGATGCAGTGAAGCCAGGAGGCCCCTCCAGGCCAAACTGGCATTTCCTATGGGGTTAGGGTATGTGGGGACAAGTAAGAGGCCTGCTTTAGACTCCTCCAACCCAGATACAAGGGGTCTCCTAAGAAGCAACCTCCTGGATCAGCCCAGCCAGAAGCCAGAGAACCACAGCTGCCCTCTTCTTCTGTTCCTACCAGCGGCTTTGCTCTCAGAGCCTCCAGCAAGCTCGTGGCCGTGGCCCAGGCTTCCTGCCTGAGGCATGAGCTGGTGTCTGAAGGGGCAATGCAGCCCTGACTGGGTATGTGGACTGCCCTCCCCTCTGGCCCTCTCCACTACCCACAGCCAGCTGACAAGGGATCTTAAGAATCTAGGGGGGACAGGACAGCTGGATAGGGGCAAGAGGGATCTGATGGCTGAAGCATCTGGGGATAAGATGTGCTTTTCCTCCTCAAAGTCCCCAGACTTAAGGACCCCCTGGGGAGCCCATCTTTGGTTGTTAGGGGACTGCTCTCTTGTTGGCATTCAGCCCCCTCGGGGGTCTTATACCTGTTGAGGTAACCTGAGTTGACCTGCTGGCTCAGGTACCTCTCTCTCTGAGAGGAAGGATAAGAGAAGGGAGGAGAGGCACCTTCAAATCTGAATGCGCACCTTGGAAAAGCTGGCCCTAGCCATTAGCTGGGGCTGGCTCACCACCACCCCCCACATACCACACCCCCATCCCTCCCCCTTCCTCCCCTCCCCTTCTTCCAGGTCCCCCCAGCCCTGAACCCCTCTACCCCCCGCCCGCCATCCCTCCCTTCCTTCTCTCTCTCTCTCTCTCTCTCTCTCTCTCTCTCCCTCTCTCTCTCTCCCTCTCGCCTGTCTTCATGTCGTGGATTGATGAACGCGAATCGCGTGTAAGCGCCGCCACCGCCGGGAGTCTGAGGAATTCGCCTGGGCTGTTAAAGGAAAGAGCTAAGTGCGGGAGCGCGAGCTCTACCTACCGACAGTGAAGAGAGCCGCCGCCGCCGCCGCCGCCGCCGCCCGCTTGCCCGCCGCCGCCCGCGCCCAGCCCGGGAGCTGCGCCGCCCCGCCGGCCGCCGGCACCCAGGCGCCCCCCACCTGCCCAGCCCGGCCCGCCGCCCCGGGGAGCCGGCCGGCCTGGGGATCGCTCCCGGGGGGAGGGCAGTTTCGGGGGTCCCGGGCGGGGGAGTCGGGAGCCAGAGGGGAGGGGGCGGCGGGTTTTCATGTGCCCAGCATGAGCTCCTACTTCGTCAACCCCCTGTTCTCCAAGTACAAAGGCGGCGAGTCCCTGGAGCCGGCCTATTACGACTGCCGCTTCCCGCAGAGCGTGGGCCGGAGCCATGCGCTGGTGTACGGGCCCGGCGGCTCGGCGCCCGGCTTCCAGCACGCCTCGCACCACGTCCAAGACTTCTTCCACCACGGCACCTCGGGCATCTCCAACTCGGGCTACCAGCAGAACCCGTGCTCGCTGAGCTGCCACGGAGACGCCTCCAAATTCTATGGCTACGAGGCGCTCCCCAGACAGTCCCTTTATGGGGCTCAGCAAGAGGCGAGCGTGGTGCAATATCCCGACTGTAAATCCTCCGCCAACACTAACAGTAGCGAAGGACAAGGCCACTTAAATCAAAACTCGTCTCCCAGCCTCATGTTTCCATGGATGAGACCCCACGGTGAGAAGCCTTTTCTCTTTCCCCCTTGGTCTCCCGCGCTCCGGGGTCTTCCCCCCCTCCCTCGCCTCCTTTTTGTCTGCCCTCGCTTTCCCTCCGGGCTTGGGGCTCTCTCCGGCCCCACCCCCGGGCCTGAGTGGGTTTCTGGAGGTTGGGAGGTTCAGCTGGGGGTGGGGCACCGGGCTTGTCTGGGAGATTTGGGGGATTGGGGTAAAAGTGGGGGAAAAGGTGGTATCTGGGTGCAAAGGGTTAAAAAACGTTTTCTCCACCTCTGTCAGTCAGTCTGTCTGTCTTTCTCTCTCTCTCCTCCTCTTTCTCTGTCTCTTTCTCTCACCATCTCTAGTCAAAGTTGGGGAGGTGGCTGGGAAGGAGCGGGGGACCCTGAGGTTATCAGCCTTTGGAGCAAGCCAGTTTCTCCATAAGGCAGAGAGCCCCAGACCAGGACAGTGGCCAGGCTGTCTTGGGATGAAGACCCCTGCTTCCCTCCCCTGGCTGGGTCAGGGGGTGGCAGGACCCCAAGAACAGGTGATCTGCTTCTCTGGGGTACCCACCACCTCCTCTCAGAGAACTAGCCTTAGGGCCACTACCCCAACTTTGCTCTACTTCCTTCAGTTGGAGAGAAGAGAGGGAGTCAGAGAGGAGGGGGGAAAAAGAAAGAGTCCTGAAAAGGAGGGAGGCCATGTAGATTAGAGGGCTCTGAGGTCCAGAAGACCCTTGCCAAGCTACCCCCCATCAAAGGCTTGTGGGGTCTTCCTGAGACCCTTAGGGCAGCTCAGGTCATGAGCCCCTCCAAGGGTGGCCCCTCAATCGCCCAATTTCGAAGTAAAAGGGGAAGCTAGAAAGCGACAAGTTCCAGCGAGGATGGCCCGTGATTTATTTGCTGATCTCCAGTTAGCAATCAGGCCAAGCAGTGATACATTCCAGGAGATCAATTATTTTTCCTCCTTGCAAGGCATGAGGCAGAGAGATCCGAAGAGGGGCAGTGAGCAGAGCCCCACTTCTGCACCCCCAGCCCTTTTGCCTTCCTTTTGGAAACAGACTGTGTCCCCAGCCCTGCTCACCCAATGCCCCTCTGCACTTGTAAACAAGGCTGCAAGGGCCAGTTTCCTGGAGCTGCAGGCCTGGGGGCACTCTGCAGCGCTCGCTTGGCCTCTTCCAGCCCCCACTTTCCAGACAGATCCTAGTCCCTGCCCCCACCCCCACCCTACCTCCCAAGGTGAAGCTAAACCAAAACAAACCCCCCAAACTTTCCTGCCCCTGCCTGCTCTGCCTTTTCCGCGGGAGGGAGGAGAACTGGGGAAACCAGAGGGGGGGATTTCAGGGGAGGAAGACTGACAGGGGAAAGCCAAGCCCCTACCCAAACATAACCAGACTGGGCTTCTGTTCTGTCCAGCTCCGGGGCGGCGCAGCGGAAGGCAAACTTACAGCCGGTATCAGACCTTGGAACTAGAAAAGGAGTTTCTCTTTAATCCTTATTTGACACGAAAGCGTCGGATTGAAGTCTCTCATGCCCTGGGACTGACCGAGAGACAAGTGAAGATCTGGTTCCAGAACCGAAGGATGAAGTGGAAAAAGGAGAACAACAAGGATAAACTGCCCGGAGCCCGAGATGAGGAGAAGGTGGAGGAGGAAGGAAACGAGGAAGAGGAGAAAGAAGAGGAGGAAAAGGAAGAAAACAAGGACTGAGCAAAAAAGAGAGACATCCCCCCCCTCCTTTAGCAACTCCCTTGAAGTTTCATTTTATGGTAGCAGATAAATTGAGAAGTTTACGACTGTCATTTGCTTTTATAGAGAATAGAATGACACTCACAACTCTAACTACCTGTCAGATACTTGCAGCTCTGGTTTTATTACCTTTGGACTTCCCCCCATCTTTATTTGTTTGGGGGCTGGAGGGGGGAGACTGAGACACAGCGAAAAGTTCCGAGTCTCTGTCTCAGTCGTTGCCCCAACACACACACTTCTCCCTACCCCCACCCTTCCTAGTCTTGCCTGGATTTTAAGGTCTGAGACCTGGCCCCCTTTCCCCTTCTCCCGGCCCCTTCTTGCCACACCGCCACCTCCCTGCTTCTCTGGTATTTATTTTAGAGGGGAGCCCCCTCAAAATGCGGAAGAAGACTCATGGCTTTGTTTTCATGCTAGGATTAGAGTCTTAGATTGAGTTTTTTTCCCCAAAGGAAAGAAAAAGTGAAGGAAGGAAGGGAGAGAAAGGAAAGATGTTCAAAGACATTTAAAAAATGATGGCAAGGAATATCCCCTCTCCCTCCCTGGGGGTCCCCACTTAGACCCCCTTGACTTTCTCTAGGAACCTGATGGAAACCTGAAGGAGACGGGGTCTCCCCTTCCTCCCTCCCTTTTCACGGGGTAGAAAGACGCCTGCAGTTGCCGCTCAGATCCTACCTAGCCATCTCATGGTCACTCGGGCCCATGCCTTCCTCCCCTTCAGCTGTCTAATTCCTGTTGTTGGGCCCAGCTGCCTCTGAGCTGCACTGGTATAAGCGCTCAGAAATCGCCATAATCATGAAAATAATAATAATACTGATAATAATCATAGTAAATCTTTAACATACTACCTAAAGGGAACCTGCAATAATCTTGAAAAAATAAAAAAGAGAAATTTTAAAAAATCCTAATACAGAAGAAAAAAAGAGAAAAAATTTAAAATAAAAAAAAAAGAAAGAAACCTCCAACGTATTTTATCACTACCTATAGGAAGAAGTCCTGCTTTGAGAGTATTTGTAATGCGGTTTTGTTGTCGTTTGTTGCTGCTTATTTCACTAAGAAAAACCCAACAACTGAGACTGCCTAGCCCGCCGGTCCTGTGCGCTTTTATTGTGCTTCTAACCCCAGTAGAGTAGAACTAAATTGCACTGAATGTATAGTTAACTGTCTTGAATTCTCTGTTTATGCAATGTGCTCGAAAGAAAAACAACGTTAAAAATATATCTATAATAATAATTTTTGGTCATTCGTCTTTATGTCCAGCTATGAATGTAGATTTTGTGTCCCGGCAGCAGCTCTGTTTCTGGTCCAAGTACTTTGTATTGTATACGTGAGTCATAATTAAAAAAATGGAGAAAAAATATTTGAAGCTGCAATGACTGACTCGATTTTTCCCCATCGTACCCCTGTTTTCTACCCCTCCCCTCCTTACCCTTTTGCAATATTCTACTAAAGGTTTCCTCCACTGATCTGACTTGGGTTTGGGGAGCACTCACATGGAGAGAAGTGGAGGACCTGAGAGGGCTGGCTGGGCTGGGAGGGCAGGTGAAAGTGGGGAGGTGAGCAGGAGGAGGAGGAAGAAGAGCAGAATGCCCTTGGGAGAACTTTGGCTCCAAACAAAGTGGGTTGGTAGATGCCAGGGTCCCAATGGGAAGAAAGCATCTTCTCCTCCACTCGTCCATCTTCTTCCTTCTGGCCCTGGGCTGAGCCCAGATCAAAAATCTCCCCCCCCCCCCAATGCCCCTCCAGCAACTAGGCCTTTTTCAACCAGGGGCTGGGGCTAAGGATGAGGCAATGTGATCTCATATGCCTCTCATGGTCAACCCTTAGTACTCAGCACCCAGCACTAGAAAGCAAACAGGGTGGGAAGGATGTGAGGCTCAAGGCAGTCTAGAGCACTTGGGTGGAAGAAGCCTGAGAGTGGGGGATAAGGGAGCTTAAGCCTAGGGGAGAGGAGAGAAGGGAAAGGTGGAGGGACTGATAAGGCAAGCAGCCCGAGTCCACAGTCTGAAATTCAAATTCAGCCAGCACAGAGCCATCACTGTCACCCAGCCTGCTTGCACTTACTCCAGCCTCTGTTCTGGCTGTTTCAAGCCCTCTCAGCTTCACCTTGGCAATTGGGCAGTCTGCCCTGCCCTTATAATTTAGGTCATTGGCTTGGGTGGGGGTGGGCCCGCTGAGTGGACAGTCCCTCACTCCAGCCACTGCCAGGTAAGGACAGTCTTCATTGGACTCCCCACTCCCCAAAATAAAGGGTTGAAGGCTAAGGGACTCAGGGGGCAAGAGGTCTTTGGGTCCTCCCTGGAGAGTCCTAGACAGAGAAATCTGTTTATGCCAGTAAGATTCTGGTCAAATAATACCAAATTCCAGAGATACAGCCGTCTGATTCAGCCAACGTCTGATGGGATGAGGGGAGGGGAAGGGATCTTCTGGTCTTAAAAACCCAGACCCCCAAAGACTGAATTATTTTTGAAGCCAGACCTCTCTCTCTCTTACTCCCTTCACTCTCTCAGTCTCTATTCTCCCGTTCAATGATTTTCCCAGACTTACACCCAGGTCGACTCTAGTTTTGGGTAATTTCACCCACGTCTGAGACCCTGGCTCCCACGCAAAGTGGTCTTGAATACAGGATTGGATCAGGCGTCGTTAATAGGGGACTCCTGCGGCCCGAGCGAGGCTACCGATTGGAAGCGCAGGCTGCGGGCAGTCGGGAACAGCTTTGAACAGCTCTGGGGGAAATCTTTCGGAACCTGGGGTCCCAGCTGCCAGTCGCGGGGCCAGCCAGGTAACCCCGTTTGCTGCGGGGAAACACCGGCAGCCCGCCGGGGAGGCCCGAATAGAGAGCATTTTGCTCCGACCTCAGGCCTTCCCACGGGTGTCCAGACTCCGAGGGCCGGCGAGGGTCGTTTCATTTTGAAATGTGGAATTATGCTTGCTATTAATTAAAAAAATCGCTGGCCCAGTAGCCGAGTGGGTTGATCCTACACTAAATGGCTTCAAAGAACCTCACCGAATTTTCCCCACATCCAATGCCCCATTCGACCCCGGCCGTGCGCGGCAATGCCCGTGGCCCCAAGACCGGCGTCGGAGGGCGGGGTGCGTCTGGCGCCCAGCATCGCTTGAGATGCGAAGCATCGGGTGGGCCAAACCCAGAGAGCTCCAGCCGCCCTCTTACAGCACCCGCTTCCCCCCCACCCGTGGTGCCCACCGCCTCTGTTTTCTCGTTTGGAGAGAAAAGGAGGCAAAACCCGTTTTATGGGAGAACTTAATTGCGAGCAGGGATGCTCTCTCTTTAGAAACGCGTCCTCCCAAATACTCCCGCCGTCCCATTACCGGAATGGGGACCATTCGGCTGCAGCAGCTAGGACTTTCTCCCATTCTTTACTTTTTTATTAGCCAATCAAAGTGGCTTCCGAAAGCTATTTGTGATTTGTGAAAAATAGTGGCTTTCAAAATGCTGAGTTGAAGCATCTCGCTCATTTTGCCTTGAATTTATTATTCTAATCTCAACCGTAGAGACAGGATAATGCAGCTATTAAGTTGGGGGGCAAATTCGTTTCTCAGGATTAAAAAAAAAACCAAACTCGGCATTGTCTCTCCCTCCCCATTTCGTTGTAGAGGCCAAGGGAATTGCGGGCCTGTAGGGGATCTGGGGGAGCGCGGAGGATGAGGGAGGTAATAACTGCCCTAAAAGGCTCCTTGGGGGACCCTAGGATGGGAGAGTGGGTTGGCCTCCCCAGCCTCAGTTTCCCCAAATGAGATGCCCCAGCAGCTGTGTGCTGGAGAAAGTCACCCCGTGCCAGTTAAAGCGAACTCTAAGACAGGTTGTGCCACAGACTAGAAGTAAAATTTCCGGTGAACTGCCCGCAGAGCGGTCCCATTCTCCCCGAGGCCCATTGTGAAAAGCTGGGCCAGTGCTTCCTTGTCGTAATTTTTAACTACCTGTTATAAAATTTATGGGTGGGTTTGTAAAAGAAACGAGGTCCCTGCATCCGGCTGAGAGAACTGCTTCACTTACTGTGGAGGAAGTTTGGGGAGGGGATGAGGGGACCCCCTGTTGGTTGGGGTGGGGCACCCAGCCGTGGCAGTCCCCATGCCAACACGACTAGGGAACCAAGAGAAGAGCTTTGGGCCTTCAAATCTCCAGCTGGTTGGGGAGAGTGGCTGGGTGGTGACTGGTTGGCAAATAGTCTCTATGGGGGAATTTATTCTGGGCTCCCTCACATTGGATTCATTGCCAAAATCAGGGGTCTGGAGTCTCCCGTGCTCTGGTGTTTAGCATGGAAGGTGGAATTTAAGGGAAGAATAGATTCTTTTTTCAGGGCCTGCAAGGTGTGTCCTAGCTGCCCAGACACTGGGATTTTTCTGAAAAAGGCAGATGGGTTTGGGCCACCTGACCAGACAGAAAAAGGCTTCCTAGGACCATACATCCAAAGGAAAAAGAACTGGGAACTAAGATCGATCATAGGCCTTAATTTTATACTTAATTCTAAAAAGATTAGGAGGAAGCTGCCATCTGAACCTAGGAACTGAGGAGATCTGACAGTAAGGATGGTCCTTGGGGGGGCGGGGGGGGGGGGATGAATGTCACTTTCTCCGGAGAAAAGAACGTGGGGGTGAGGGGCACTTTGGGAGTTGTGCAGGCTGCTCCCCATTCTCGTCCCACCCCCCAACCCAAGCTGCCTCCGTAGGCCTGCCCAGGGCCGGTCTAAGCCCTCTCGCTCTTCAGACCATGGCCAGGTCAGTCTCTGTTATGAGGCTTCCCGCGGCCTGCCCCTCCTGTTTCCATCTGGGGTGGAGTGGGGGGCTTCCCCTACGCCCCAGTGGGAAGGATGTTGTTCCCTTCCTAGAAAAAAATGACAGGGGTAGGCTGAGCATCGCTTCTCAGTCCCCTCACGCCGCAGGGCCGGCCGTCACTGCCCCAATGACACAAATCTTGGCAAAGCTTTGGTTCCCCCAGAGCCAACATTAATACCCCATTTATTAAGGAAAATATGTAAAATTCGGCATGGCAGAGGGAGGCAGCCGACTCAGCGCCAGAATCCTTCCTTGTCTCCTGTCACGTCCCCCCTTCGCCCTTCCGCGCTAGCCAGGAGCAACCCGGCCCGTGGGGAGTGGGCGGTGGGTGGGGGTGGGGTGGGGGTCGGGGGATGCTCCCTCTCCGAGAGAATTGGGTAAACATGGCGACCGCGGCGCCCATTTGCACACGCTACACAAATGCATCGCATTCCCGGTTGTTTGCAGAAAATTTACAGCTGAGTAATAAAAGTTTACGATCGACTCACAAGTTGGATTGGCCACAAGAAGTCATGTGGATTCCATCCATGAACGTGAACTTTTTATTGTGGTTTGTCCGTTCGGAGCGCTCCGCAGAACAGTCCTCCCTGTAAGAGCCTAACCATTGCCAGGGAAACCTGCGCTGGGCGCTCCCTTCATTACTAGTATTTTTTTTTATTAATCTGATTAATAATTATTTTCTCCCCTCATTTAATTTTTTTCCTCCCAGCTGGAGTTGCCGGAAGCTGGGAGCACCTGGGGAGGGGGGCGGGGGGGGGAGAGGCTGGAGTAGAGGGCACCCCTCTCTCCCTTCCCGACCCTCTAGCCCCCCAAGGGGCAGGAGGAATGCGGGAGCAGGAGTTGAGACAGGGAGCTGCAGATGCCTCAGCCCCTCCCCTCTCCTAAGCTCTCCCTCCTGCCCCCTTCTTGCATCTCTCCTTAATTTTATTTGGCTTTTTTAATTATTGGGACTATTTTTTATTTTGAAATTTCTGTAAAGTATATATATATATACATATATATGTATGTGGAGCTGAGACAGGCTCGGCAGCGGCACAGAATGAGGAAAGACGAGAAAGAGAGAGTGGGAGAGAGAGGCAGAGAGAGAGAGGGAGAGGGAGAGTGACAGCAACGCCCGGTAAGTGCTTCCTTATTGGTTCAAATATGTAACTAATGGTCCGTAGCTGGGTGGCGGTTTCAAGATAAGGACAGCAGCGGCTTGTCTTGGTTAGAGAGGAGAGGGGGCGAGAGGGTGGGCGCGTGGCAATTATGGGGAGGAAAAGTGGGGGGGGGTGGAGAAATTGGGTTAAACTGGAATATGATAGTGGGGGGAAGTATGTTGTCCTTATGTCACTGTACGCTGAAGTTGGGGGTCGGGGGGCCAGAGGGCTGCGTGGGGCTCAAGGCCGGGGTCTAGTGCGCGGACCTTGTCCTTACCTGTTATAGATCTGCGGCCTCTTGGCTAACGGGACTGGGACAGAGGGGGCTCGGGAGCTCAAAATCCAGGGCAGAAGAGAGAACCTGTAAGCTGTAACCAATGCCTTCCGAGCAGAGTCAGCCCCCCAACCCCCAAACAAACTTTCCAGCGCCCCCTCCCTGCTCCGCAGCCCCCTCCCTCCCGGAGAGCGCGACCGCTAGGGCTCACACATGCGCAGTGCGGGCCCAGGGCCCGGCCGCGGAGCAGGAAGAGAGCGCAGCTAGGCGGGCGGCGGGGCCTGTTAATTGGCAATTAGGGGGGAGGCTGGTGGCTGGTGCGCGTCAGCGGAGGGGAGAGCGTCTGCCCACCCCCTGCTTCCACCCCCACTCGAGCGGATGGAAAGATGGGAGGTGCTCTGCACTGCGGGTGGATGGGTGGGGGTGGGGACTCGGTCCTCAAAAGCCATCTTGTGCTTGGAGAATGGGGGCCAATCTACCTTCTCTCCCCCTCCCCCCGGCCCGGCGTTCTCCACCCCCACCCGCGGCTACCCCATCTAGGATACCAACTGGACTGCTTCACCCGCGTCGCCTGACTGCTCTGGGCTGTGATCTGCCCTGTCTGGGGCGGAGGTGGGAATTGGAGAGGCCCTAGAATGGGTGGGGACAGGGACCAGGCCTCGCCGGCAGGGCCTCCTGGATGAGCAAAGGTAGTGAGGTCTCAAGGCACGGCTGGGGCACGGCTGGCTCATGGGGTCGGGACTCAGAATTGGGCGGCCCGGAGGGTCCTGGGCGCTGGGGATCTTCCTAATAATTGGTGCTAATGGCGTGTTGTATAGTCTTAACCCAACACATATGGTTTCATAACACAGTGGCTTAATTTCTTCCAAATGTACGTGGCCCTGAATGTGTTGCAGCTTGATATATGACCCCGCCCTGCTCCCTGGCCTGGGTCCGAGGCGGCCCCTATATGTGTGAGCTTCTGTTTATAAAGGGCAACGCACACATACTCGCTTACACACCCAAGGCAGACACACCCTAGAGCTGGGGGAGGGGAGGGTGCATATTTCTGGAGAGATCCGAGAGTCTGGGGGCCAGAGTCCCCTTCAGCCCGAGCCAAGAGCACCCCCCATCTCCTAAACGCGCGACTGGGCTTCTGCGCCAAGCCCGAGTGGGGGAGGGGACCGCTCCTCGATTTCCTGTTTAAACCCAGACTGGTCGCCTGGGGGGTGGGGGGGGAGATAACCTGTTTTATCAAATTTTTAAAAATATAGTTCGACTGCATTCAAATCAAACCCCTTGGGCCCGAGTTGACTGTGAATCTTCCCTCCCCTCCCCCCACAATCCCCTTCCCTTCCTCTCCTGCCCCCCCAAAATTCCCCTTTCGCAGCCGACATAAAGGCCTGGGAGGTATTCTCCCGGGGGAAGAAATGGCATTTTCTCTCCCCCTTCCCCCCCCCACCAATAGGACTTGTGTGTGTCGGCAGAGGCGTCTGCCGAGGGGCTAATTTCGCGTTCCTTGTTTACGATCGAGAAAAGCGCTTGGCTCTCCCCAAATGGGCCCAGCCCGCCGCCCGCTCCGGCTGCCGCGCGCTCTCTCGCCGCCCTGGCGCGGCCCTGGGGCTGACGCCCCGGGGAGCCAGGCCGCGGCCGCTCAGACCCCGAGTCCGTGCGACCTGCAAAGGGCGAGGGGAGTACCGTGGGCCAGTGGAGGGGCCCCGGAGGCCTGAAAATGGGAGCTTTTCTCCTGGCGTATTCTGGGAACCGCCGATCGGTGAGGCCTCTATTTCTCTTTCGCTGTATTTTGTCTGCCCCCGCCGCAGCAGATGGCCGCACTGACTGGGGGAGGGGGACAAGTCTTTGTTCACCCCCCACCCCAGGACAACAGTTTCCCGAGAAGGCCACTCGGGCCAGTGGGGATTCACCTGGAATACTAGAGGGGGCCCCCTCCCTTTGGAGGGGTGGGCCTGGGCTAGGCTGGGGTATCACCATCGGCCTACAGGGATCTAACCAAACGAAAGTGGTTGGTGAGATTTCACAGTGGTATGGTTGGTGGTTGTCGGGTTAGCAGCACCATCCTGAAATGTCCTTATATATTATTTTTATACATTGATTTTCTGTCCCTTCTTGGCTAGGGTCCTGCAGGCCCCCACTCATTTCACCCCTAGACTCTCCTCAGGACCCAGAGGGATGCATAGACAGTCTAGCAGCAGTGACCGGCCCTAGTTTTCCATTTTCTAGTCTGGCCAGGGGAAAAACCCAGCCCCAAACGCCAGCCCCTTCCTTCCCCCCTTACTTTCGATTTTCCTTCCTTTCTCTCTCTCCCTCGATGGCACTCAAACAGAAGCACAAAATGGGCCACCCGTGGCAATCCTCAGCCTCCTTGCAGGCCAAATTCCCTGTGGACAAGGTCCTAAGAGCAGGAGGACACTGCTGTGATTATCTAATAATAGCCAGAGCAGCTGAGAATAGAATCGGGCTCAAGGACTCTGCACACCAGAGCTAAGGCTGGGCAGAAGCCCTGAATCCGTGGGTCAGGGTCTAGTGACACTCCTTTGAACCCAGGGCCCCCAACAGTCTCCACTGAGTCCACTCTTTGGGTACCTCGGGCCTGTCTCTTACGGGGCTTTGTCAGTTCTGCCACGGGCTGTATTTTATGCGCCAGCTCCAACTAAGGAGAAATGGGCAGAGCAAACCCTTTCTCTCCCTGGTCTGACAGTTGTGATCCCCACGAAGAATGCGACCTTGTTTGGAGAAGGCGGCCTTGTTGGGTTGGCTGTTGTGTTCCGAAACCAGGCTTGGTAGCTTTATACGTTTATTAGATAGAGGCTCAAATGTACAGGCGCAGACTTCTGCACGAATATATACAGACTCATGTTTCCTCAGTGGTTAATTGTGTATTACCATGCCTATATTCGCTCAAACACCATTTTATGTGCGTGCGAAATTTTGTTAGCCCTCACTAGATGGGCTTGGGCTCAAGGAGGCACTGGGTGCACTCTGTGCGTGCTCTGCTGAAAATGTGTTCATGTTGGAATCGGAGTATGCAGTATGCGGGTATCAGTAACCGAGAGATGCCACAAAGGTTTTCTTAGACCTTATTGCCTTTGCTGCCCAAGCAGCTGGGCTGGGGAAAGATTGACTCCCTTCTGCTTCCTCTCCACACCTCCCTCCAGACTTCCCCAACTCAGGATTGTTTGAGCAGGCGAACCCAGTTGTGCTGAAAGTGAGTTCGGTGGGAAACTTTGCTGGGTGAGGCATGCCTGTGAGCAGTTTTGAGCAGTCGCTGGGCCCTGGTGTTCGAAGCCTTGCTGAGGCCGCAGAGAAGATTGGAGTGGTTAATAAGGTGGCCTCTGGGCAATGATCTGGGGCGGCTGTGGACGGACTAAGGTGCCTGGAGAGGCCGCTGGAGAAAGCCAGCCAGACGGAGGGGGGTGCGGTGAATGCCTATCTCCCCACTCCTGCTCGCTCTGGCTGCTCACAGGGTCTCAGCTTTGCCTGTATCATCTGTGGAGCAGACTAGGGGATTTCAAATGCCAGAAACCTAGATCTGGTTACTGGTGGGGCTTTATTTTAATCCTCTACTACCTAAGCCGGAGAGATAGCTGAAGCTTGGTCTGACCGCCTATGGCCTAGAGCACTGAGTGTGGGCCAGGGCTGAGAATTAACCAGTCTTCTTTCTCCCTTCTGGGCCCAAGGAAAGACAGAGGCTGGGGTATAAATGTCCATTAAAACCCCCAGGAAAGAAAGTAAGGATGGGAGAGGAGCTGGCGGGGGTTTAACTCCACTTCTAGGCGATTAGGTTCCTCCCCTGAATCTCCTGTCCAGACTTGCCGCGGGTGCGAGGCGTGCAGCTCTTTCCCATCTTCTCTCGCACCAAGGGCAAGCCTTGAGCTTTTAGGCCTTGGCGGCCCTGAGTGCCAGGGTGACATTACCCCCAAAGTGTGCCCCTCACCACAGCCCACGGCCTCTGCCACGGCGCTGCAGCCGCCCCTGTTTATTGTGTCTGTGAGTTGTTTACTTGTTTTGTCTGCTGCCACCCTGCGTCAGAAACCCGCCAAACAGCAAACTCACCCAGGAGAACAAAGTGCGGCGCTATCCTGAACTCCCTCCCCTTTCCGGCACCCTGCTCCCGCCATTCCCACCTCCCTCACTCTCCCTTTCCGAGGAGAGGAAGCAGAAATCGTCCTAAAATAGGGCAGCTGTTTATAGGGTCGGGGGAATTATGGGGACACCATAAACCTCCGGGTGTCCTGGTGGTGGAGAGACAGAGCAGCCCTCCCCTGGCCTCCAGCTTTTTTTCCTTTCCCCTGGCAACTGCTCAGTTAAGGGGGCCACACTCATTGAGAAAGCCGAATCCCCCTCACCCCACTCCTTTCTGCAGGAGTTTTCACTGAGACACAGGTTGTTGGGTTTTAAATCAGGCTAATGTTGGCGGATTCATAAAGCTAGATAAAGCATGTCGCTCTCCCCATCACCCTCCCTTCTTAGCCCCCCAAAATAGCAGTGAATTTAAGCAAATCCTACAAAATTAAATTGCCCCTTCACTAAAGATCCTATAAATCTCCAATCTCGCCAGGTGTAGAGTCGGAGAGGCCGCTGTTCGCCTCTAATTTTGCTCCTGGCTATCAAATCTGAAAGAGTATCATCGAAGTAAGTAATATTCTCGTTTCTGAAATTAATTCCCCCCTCCCCATCTCTCTCCCTCTTTTCGCCAGCGCAGATTAAATGGTTCTTTCAGATCTGCAAACAATAAAGGATAAAATTATTTATAGGGAAATGAGGACAGTGTTTCTTGTTGGCTTATTGTTCCAGAACATAATGACATTTTATTTTCAAGTGGGAGAACTTAGACCAGGGGAAGAAGAAGGGGACAGGTCGGGGGGAGAGAGAGTGAGGGGAGGCAGGGAACCCACACACAAAACTCCTGCTGTACGTAGTAACTTTTATGACATTTACAATTTCTTCATGACAACTCACTGTGACGTCATAAATGCCGCGTTCTTGTTCTTGAATTTTACAATTCTCAAACCTTCCAAAATGGATCCAAGCAGTACTGTGCATGGAGGGATATAAGAGAAGCCAGAAAATTGGAGATCCTTTGTTCTCATTCTGGGGGCCAAAAATATTCTGAGTGTTCTGGATTTTAAGTTTCCCTCCTGGGCCAAGCAGGACTATTTGCTTTCCCTCCCTGAAATGTCACTCAGGGTCTGAATTCCCTCCCCATTCGCAATGGGGATGAGACACTATGTCTGAAGGCTCTCTGTATGCCCCCTCCTCAGTTGATAGCTGCTTGGGATAGAGGTGGGAGGCTTGGGGGCCAGGCCCCCAAAGCCAGAAATGATTTCTTCCAGAGGGGGCCCAAAGGGGCTCAGGGCTGAGTGCAGTGGGACAGAGATGTTGAAGACCTACTGTACTTCTTAACCTTCAGTCAAAGAAGCCAAACAAATGCCGGTGTGGGAGTTTGTGTCTGCTGATGGTAGCAGCATTAAGTGGAGTGGTGGTAAAGAAAGGTCAGGCAGAAATCTGGAAAGAGAGAGGGAGAAGAGAAAATATGATGTGAGTTAGCCAAGCCCCTCCAGGTACCTTTCTTCTCTGTTTAATTGCAAATAAAGCAAAAGCAGCTTGGGCAGCCTCTCAACCTCTCAGCTCAAAAGCGCAGGCCTCTGAGGTGTTTGGGGCAGTTCTCAGGAGCTTGACATGCCCCATCTGGCCTTTTCTTCCGTCCCGCCTCCCTGCTGCCCCCCAGCTCCATTCAGCTGGCCAGCCTGGGCCCTGTCCCCAGAATATCAGCACCCCCAAATGGGATCCATTTCCGGGCTGGGTGTGTCAAATTTCACTTTTCTCCAAGTGTCTCCATGCCTCAACTTTGAAAGGAGAAAGAGCATTCTTTTTTGCAGTGCAGCGTGTGTATGGAGAGCTATGAGCTCAGACAGTTTCCCTACTGGATCTTTGAGAAGTTGGGGGCTCCTTGGGTCAGCTATGCTGGGGTGTCCCCAAGCAGACCCAGTTCCTTGCGTTCAGGTTCTCTGACGGACTAGGAAACTCTCTTTGCAAGCCTTTTACTCTGCATTCTGTGGAGATCAAAGGATCTCTTACACAAAACACTAGGCGTTTGGAGTAGGATTTATTTTTTTAATTTTTAAATAAAAAAAATCCTATCATAAGCCAGTCGGGCCAACTGAGCAGTCATTCTAGAACAGCAAAGCCTTAACCAAACAGTGCTATTGTGAGGTGAGCTGAACAATTATTGAAACTCAGCTTTCTCTGCAAGAGGGATTTCAGCCCTCGCCCAGTGGCACAAAAGGGGCCAGTGGGGCAACCGCTCCTCTCCCACCCTGGAAGTCAAGGATCCAGGGGGTGGGCCGGGCAGTTGTAAGGGCTTCCAGGCAGCCAGGCGCTCAGGCCGAGTGCTGAGTCCTGTGGCTCCAGTGCCCTCGTCCCTGAGCAGCCTTCGGAGGCGCCGGGCTGCAGTTGGTGGCGCCGGCAGCCAGGAATGGAGTGTGTATGTATCTGTGTGTGAGGCTGGGTGAGTCACAGACAGCGGCGCAGAGTTGGGGGATCTGGGGAGAGAGAGAAGACTGGCAGAACACAAACTAAGCAGGACCTCTGGAGAATACTGGCCCCCAAAAAAAATTCCAGATCTCATGCCTCTCACTTCACATACCCTTCCCCAAGAAATTAATTCATTTCCCAGAGCAGAGTGGAAAGCAAAGGCAGACAAGATGAGGCCCACCCATGAACCCCTCCAGGGCCAGAGGCCAGTCCCAGTCACCCTCTTCCCAATTCAGAGCTACACAGTTCCCCAACCCCCAGTCTGGAGCAGGATAAGGCTGGAATAGGAGCCTTAACACTTGCCCTGGGAAACCCTCCAGTGTCCAGCCTCCAGTGCAACCCTTGGGGACTCCCGACCAATGACTGCCCCCCATTTAGGCTCAGGGTGCCTACAATGAGTTCTCTCCTATAATTAGTGTTCATGAAAAGCATGTGTTTTGGTTGCTGGGACAGGGGAGTGGCAACTTTCCCCCTTTATTCCTTTTCTGTATTTTTTGAATTCTGTTTTTGAATCCACTGATTCCAGCTCCGAAAGCGAAAATCCGTTCTTGCCGCCAGCCCCCCTCCAGAGGCCGAAGGGGCAGAGCAAGTCGGAGACCTACGGGCCTGATGAGGGGGTGTTCTCTGATTTCTCTAGGCTTGTTTTATAGAAACAAAGAACTAGTTCTCCCCCCTCCTTCCCAAGACTTGTGCATATTTACACGAGCTCAACTGCAGTTTTAATAAAACATCTGTTCTTGCTTCTGCTGATGAGTTTCCATAATTGTTTTCAGACAAATTTAACAGGAAAATATAAATATATTTAGAAAAACCCAAGTCCCAGCTTTCCCCCCCATAGACAGTCATTCTTTTGCCAAAAAAATAAAATTAACATGAAATGAGAAAAGGAAAATATAATCCAATGAAGGGAAAATTCGGCTCATCTGACTTGCTCTCCCCCCTTGGAGCGAATCCTTCCAGCAAATTTCAGCTGCATAATTAAAGATCTAACTGAAGGAAGAAGGCTTCTTTCCTGAGGAACGAAAGGTGATGGGGGAAAAGTGTGTTAGAAACTAATTTTGCTGAAAGTCTTTAAGCAGTGGCAGAATTTATTTGTATTTCTGCTTCCCCTTCTCCCCTCTTCCAGCATTTCTGCCTTTCCCCCCCAGCAGCTGGTTCCTGTTCATTATAAATTGGCGAGACCTTTCAGTCTCTGCCCTCTGTTTAGGGACGTAATAAAACACTTAACTTTCCGGGGCTGAGACTTACATTCTGCTCCTCAGGGCGCCCACCCCCGCGCCCACTGCCTTTAGGCCCCAAAGGGGACTCTCCCCAACTTGGGCACGCTTTTCCTCTCCACACTTAGTTTAGAAGGGGCTCAAGGAAACAAACCCAGGCGTCCTTGCTGGGGAGCTGCAGCACATGCTTCCCCAGAAGCCCCTTCTTTCTTCCAAGGTCCTTCCTTCCCCCACCCACCCATAAAAAAGATTTAAAAATACATAGAAAATCAACACTCATTGAAAGCGAAACCTCATTAAGACATCCTATCTTCCATCATTCAATTTGTTGTACATTGCAACAATTTAATATCTTGAAGGAAATATCACTGACATGATTTATCCCTCTAGCAATCTCTCTCTGAAGGGGGGGCGGGGAGGGAATTTACTCTCTCTTCCGGCCTGTTCTACGTGTTACACTGCTATCCTTAGGGCAGAATTGAGGCTGGTAACTCTGAGAGTGGCTACTGGTGTCCAGGGGGGCACCGACTTGTTCCTTAGTTCAGCCCCCTCGGCCTTCCACCCCCTCCCCACTTCTCTTTCCCTCTCCCTCTTGCCCTCCAGGGGGCCTGGAGCCCCAGCCAGCTGTTGGAAACCCCTGCCCAGGCATGCCATGAATTCGAGGACAGCTGGATTCTAGAGCGAAAAGCAGCTCATGCTGGTGTCTGTTTGTGTACCTGCCATGACACCCCAAAATGAGACAACTCATCTCAAAATTTCTTAATTTAAGAATCCTCCTCTACACTTCATCTTCATTTCCTTGGGGAGAGGAAAGTATGGTCCAAGAGAGGGAGCCTTTATAATTATAGGGGCCTTCCCCCTGCCCTTTTAAACACCAACACGTTTCTCTCCTCTCTGATGAACGGGGCTGTATTTTTAAAAGCCAACACAAATTGTCTCGCAGGAAGACTCTTCCATCCCGTAAGGAGGTTCATGTATTAACTAACATGTTGTCTCCATCAGCTCCTACACACTGTCTGCTTTTGGGTTCGAAACTTTATTTTTCCCCCCTAGCGACACTCCAGGGAAACCTTAACGTTACAGAAGATGAATAAACGAGTTTTTTTTCCCAGTGTAGCCCCGTTTATGGCTTTATTGCTACCCATTGATTACTCCGCTTTGTTACACAGAAGGAAAAGATCATAAAATCCGGCGACATCCGGGTTCTTGTTATAGCCAGTTCTCCCCCTCCCCAAAATGGTGAGGGGAAAATATGAGCTTCCTCTGCTCCCTTCGCTTGCCCCACCACCCCCCTCTTTGTCAACTCAGAGCATTTTCGACCTATGTTACAATATCAAGAGAAGTTTGGGTTAATCAGGAGGAAAAAGCCCATCTGCACACCTTCCGCTGTTTCCGTTCGCCCACTACGGCTCCTCAGAAGCCTCGGACTCAGCTGCCTTTTCCTAACCTTCTCTTCCTTTTTCTCAGCCCCCAGGTGGGAAGAAAATGGGGGTAGGGAGCTGCTGAGAGGCCTGGCCCCACCAGGTGTGGCTGGCCCTTGGGAGAGAGCGCCCCAGAAAACCTTGGCTGGAATCTCCAAGCCCCAGAGAGCTCAGGTCCAGGGGCACTTCCCTTGGCAGGACAGTGTCCGAGGAGGGCAGGGGCTTCTGCCCTGGGCAGGGGCTTGAGGCTGCAAGACGCTCTGTGTCTCTGTGTCCATCAGAGCCCCACCAGCCTTCTCTCTTTGGCTGGATGCTATGTGAATTACCCCAACGGCCCTGGCTGGCTCCAAATCATAAATTCTCACCAACATAAACAGGAGTTGATGTGTCTAGAAAGACTCTCAGAGTTCTTTCTTCTTCCTTTTTCTCTCTCTCTCCCACCTTTTACTTCTCTTCCTTTCCTATGATATTTTCAAATAAATTTTCTCTTTTAGGCAAAACTGCTGAAAGAGTTTCCCCAAAAAGGGGTTCCTGAGCAGGAGGAGGTAGAGGGGGGCTAGGAGGAAGAGGAAGCAGATGCATGGCTCCTTTGCACACCTCAGCTCTGCCACTGCACCCTGAAGTCTCAGCCTTCCCTCTTTAGATTTAGGGGCTCCCCACATGCCCCCCGCCACCCCCAACTCTCAGACACACTCTCCTTCCTCTAAACACCATGTCTTTTGCAATTTATTTCCATTCTTGATTTTTTTTAAAAATTATTTGGGTAAAAATAGACTAGTTTAAAGGTGGGAACTCTCTCCTTGGAGTATCAAACCAGGATTTCCTGTAAGATTTCTGGGGAACCCCCTGAACTGGGAAGGCGTTCCTCCTATGGAGAAATCAAAGTGTAATTTTAGAAGAGGGCAGATATAAAAGATGAAATCAGATTGAAAATACAGAGATTTCTCCTGTGGCCAGCAAAGTTAGCTGGGGCCGAGAGATTTCCTGGGAGTGCAACTCTCCTTTTCTGGGCCCCAAGGCCCTGCTCGCGGACATTCACCCTTCATTCACCTTCAAATCAGTTCCCTTACATATATATTTTTAAAAGAAATCCAAGTCTTACTTTCAAAGCACACACTTAGTCTCAACTAGGGAATCAACAGAAGCAGAAGCGATTTTTTTCCCCCTTCTTGACATCTGGCTTGCGATTGGCTAGGAGGGGGTCAGCTGACTTTGTCATTTTGTCTGTCCTGGATTGGAGCCGTCCCTATAACCATCTAGTTCCGAGTACAAACTGGAGACAGAAATAAATATTAAAGAAATCATAGCCCGACCAGGTAAAGGCAAAGGGATGAATTCCTACTTCACTAACCCTTCCTTATCCTGCCACCTCGCCGGGGGCCAGGACGTCCTCCCCAACGTCGCCCTCAATTCCACCGCCTATGATCCAGTGAGGCATTTCTCGACCTATGGAGCGGCCGTGGCTCAGAACCGGATCTACTCGACTCCCTTTTATTCGCCACAGGAGAATGTCGTGTTCAGTTCCAGCCGAGGGCCGTATGACTATGGATCTAATTCCTTTTACCAGGAGAAAGACATGCTCTCAAACTGCAGACAAAACACCTTAGGACATAACACACAGACCTCAATCGCTCAGGATTTTAGTTCTGAGCAGGGCAGGACTGCGCCCCAGGACCAGAAAGCCAGTATCCAGATTTACCCCTGGATGCAGCGAATGAATTCGCACAGTGGTGAGTTTTACAGCTCCGAGATATAAATTAAATAAACTGAACTGGCTTTATGACCGGCTTCCCTAGAAGAACGGGCGGAGAGAGTTTTTTATGGCCCCATAAAAACAATCACGCTCGTCTCCTCGCCGACGCCGAGACAGGGCCCCCTCTTCTGCCCCCTCTGCTCGCCTCCTGCTTGCTTGCAGGGGCCTGGCCCCCTCGGCCCCTGACGGATTGGAGGGCTCCAAGGCGAGTTGAGGGGGCAGGAACAGGGCAGGGGATGAGGGGAGGGGTTGGGGGAGCCCCCCAAAGTCGAGTCAGACTGAGGAGAAGGGAGGTGGAGAGAATGGGACAGAGAAGTGGGGAGAAGTTTCCAGGAGCTAGGGCGTTTGGGGAGATGGGGGAGCCCAGACCTTGAGAATGGGGCCTCATCCCCAGTGTTTTGAGATTTTTCTTAAAAATCAGCTTTTAGGTTACAGCTTCCTGCTTGGTTCTGTCCCCCCAACCCCCCACACACCTTTCTTTGGGACACACCTACCAACCCGGGGGGGACTGAATGAGGTTAGGATCCTGGCTGTACCCCCAGTGGGGGTGGGGACAGCAGAGGGGAGAAGGCTGGAGCCGGAGGGGGCCCGTGAGTGCTGGCCAAGTTGGGAGGGTCAGGGCTGTGCTAGGCTAGATCATCTGCAGAGGATGCCTCGCTGATTGTTTGTAGCGTATTTTGTGCCCGGATCTCTAGGGGTCGGCTATGGAGCGGACCGGAGGCGCGGTCGCCAGATCTACTCGAGGTACCAGACGCTGGAACTGGAGAAGGAATTTCACTTCAACCGCTACCTAACGCGGCGCCGGCGCATCGAGATCGCCAACGCGCTCTGCCTGACCGAGCGACAGATCAAAATCTGGTTCCAGAACCGCCGGATGAAATGGAAAAAAGAGTCTAACCTCACGTCCACGCTCTCAGGGGGCGGCGGAGGGGCCGCGGCCGACAGCCTGGGCGGAAAAGAGGAAAAGCGGGAAGAGACAGAAGAGGAGAAGCAGAAAGAGTGACCAGGACTGTCCCTGCCACCCCTCCTTCTCCTGCTCCCTCGCTCCCCCCAATACCCTCCTAATCACACACTCTGTATTTATCACTGGCACAATTGATGTGTTTGGACTCCCTGAGACAAAATTAGGGAGTCAAATATGGACCTGAAAAGTCAACTCTGGACGCCCCCCTCCCTCACCGCACAAACTCTTCACCAGGCGCCTCCTCCTCCTCGCTCCCTCGCTAGCTCGTTCTCGGCTCGTCTGCAGGCCCCTTCCCCCGCCCAGGCCTTGGGGCTCGTCCCTGAACCTCGCTTTAGACTCCACAGATCTCCCTCCAAACGAGGACTTGGCCTCCCACCCCCTCGGCGCCCCCCATCCCCGCCCCCGCGCAGAGAGCCGGCTCCCGGGCCCCGGGGGCCTCTGCTCCCGGGCCTCAGGGCCCGGCCTGGCAGCCGGGGAGGGCGGGAGGCCCGAGGAGGGCGCGTCGGGGGCCCCACAGCAGCCCCCAGGGCCTCCCCGCAGCCCCCGCCCGGCCCCTCTGCCCCAGCAAATGCCCAGTCCAGGCGAATTGTATTTAAAGAATCCTGGGGGTCATTATGGCATATTACAAACTGTGACCGTTTCTGTGTGAATATTTTTAGCTGTATTTGTGGTCTCTGTATTTATATTTATGTTTAGCACCGTCCGTGTTCCAATCCCATCTTTAAAAGGGGGGGAAAAAAAAAAGAGGGAAAATTACAAAAAGAAAGTGAACGACGTTTGTTTAGCCAGTAGGAGAAAAAAAATAAATTAAAAAAATTCCCTCGTGTTACCCTCCTGTATAAATCCGACCTCTGGATCCGTTCTCGAATATTTAATAAAACTGATACTATTTTTAAAAGTTTATATCGGGATTTCTGTTACTTCGCTCGCCCGCCGGCCTCAGGCTGAAAGTTGGAGCAGGCTCTGAGCGCTCCCGCGTCTGCCCGCCGCCTGCGAGCCCCCCGGCCCCCTGCACGCGCCTGGCCCGGCCCGGCGCCGATCCCGGCCTTGCGGTTCTCCCGGGGATCGCACTGGGGGCTGGGAGGCCTCTCCGGGCTCCCCACGCAGAGCAACGCACTCAAACCGCAAAAAACAGCCCGCATGGGTTTGGTTGGGGGTACAGTGGGACCCGGGATTGGCCGCATTGGTCTCCGGCCCCACACAGGCCTTTCTTCCTGCCTTTGGTAGTTTGGGGTCCTCGGCTTCTGAACCCCGGACCCCCAAAGCCCAGAAAGGCCGCATCATCCAGGCCCCAGGTCGCCCCCGCCCACTCCCCGGAGTAGGGAGGGAGGCGCCGGAGCCAGCAAGGCAGCCCCCGGCCCGCGCCAGGATTCTTGCGAAACGTGGCGGAGGCGGAGAGCCGAGGGGAAAAAGAAGACCGCCGGGATCTGAGTCCTTCGGCAGGGTCTGAGCGATTCAAGGACATCTCAGAAAAGAAAGCCTGGAAACTGAGCTCTCGCCTGCTCTGGGACTCCTGACGTGGCCGGGACCAAATTCCTTCTTCCTTACTTCTCCAGCCCCAGTCTTTTCCTTACTGTTTCTTCTCCCCTCAAACTAGGCCAGTGAGGAGCGCAGCCAGACCCTAGCCTTTCCCCAGCTCAGGCCGTCTTTCCAAAGCCCAGCCAGAGAAACCTGAGTGGATGTAGGGGGTGAGGTATTGAGGGGGTCTCCCGGAGGGGAAAAAATCCGCCAGAGTTTTCCAGACCTTCCAGATCCCCGCCAGCGCCCCCTCCAGCGCCTCCACCAGCGGGGGGGCCGAAGGGGGGCTTCTCCTGGCAGGGGCGGAGATTTCCTGGGGAGAGGCAGGCAGGAAAGAATAAGACTTGGGGCTAGGGGAGGGGGGTCGGAAAGGGGCCGAATGGCTGCCGAGGCCCTGGTGTCAGGCTGTGAAGGTAGCCCAGGCGCCTGCCCTGCCCACCCCCATCCCCCTGCCCCAGCCAGGTCCTTTGGGAGACCTCCAGATAGCTCAGAAATTGCTCTCCCTTGGACCTCCTGAACCCAGGTCCTTGGAAAGCCTAGTTCAGACGCCTTTTCTCCAAAGGGCACAAAACAGGCCTCTTCCTTTGCCCTGCTCATATAATATTTGTGGAAGCTTGGATTTTGCTTCTCCATGCCCTCAATGAACATATATTTTCCACCCAAAATACTTGGCATGGGTACCACACGAGGGTCATACACAGGGATGCAGAGCAGTCCTCCAGTTCATTGTGTCTGATTCTTTACCTATGCAGCTAGCCACTCACCCACCCCCACACACAATTGAAAATTGCCTTGATGTCACTCTGGAGTCCCTGGCATGATGAGGAGGACTGCCTATCTTCCCCTGGTTCCTTACCTCCAGGCTCACCCCAAAGTCCCCAGCAATCTTAATCCCAAGAGCCCTCTATCTAGCTCTGTCCACCCAGGACCACTCTTCATGGGCATCCTGTCTACCTCTCCAGAGGCTGGGTTCACTTTCTCAGTCTGATAGGCACCTCCTCAGTGGTATCAGGGCTCTGGGGCCTCAAAGGAAAGGCACCTGGACCCTTGATTTAGAGAACCTGAGATAAGGCACCTCCAACCTGGGTTGGGGCTCTCCTACCTCAATCCCCTTCTCAGCCATTTTTGAACATTGAAACTCCCTGGGGTTGTGGAGGATGGGACTATCCGTTACCAAAAAACGCTCTGCGCACCCTGGTGAAGCCTTATCTCCCGTTAAAATTAAATACAATTTAAAAGGCCATTTCTGGAGTTTATTGCAGCAACACCCAGCTTCTCTACAGGGTAGAAAATCCAGAGAGGCCTGAAGGCCAGCCAGCGAGCCAGGATGCAATTCCTCCAAGTAAGCACCAGGTGTCGCTGTGGGCTTGTTGTCCCGGCTACCCCCCAATTCCAAGAACCATTTTTTTTTTCTCCCCCTTCTCTTTTTCTCTCTCTCTCACTCCCTCTCCCCCTTGGTTGGGCTTTGCCAACATATCAAGATGCGTTTCGCCGGCTTCCATCACTAACCTCCCGGAGGTCATCAAGCCAAATTTATGAGTGGCCGCTCGAGTCACGTGACTCTATTTAAGGCTCCCTTATTTGGGAAGAGCGCATAGGATAAAGAAAGAGATATCTCCACCTATAAATTGTGCACTTTGGAGAACAAAAAACCCCTCAACTTCAAAGAGTCACAAATCACCCTTAATCAAAAAGGGTGCAGAAATTTTTTTTGGGCCCTCCCCGCCATGAGCTCCTACGTAGCCAATTCATTCTATAAGCAGAGCCCCAATATCCCTGCCTATAACATGCAAACTTGTGGGAACTATGGATCGGCCTCAGAGGTGCAGGCATCCAGGTACTGCTACGGCGGATTGGACTTAAGCATCACTTTCCCACCGCCTGCGCCTTCCAACTCTCTCCACGGGGTAGACATGGCTGCCAACCCCCGGGCTCACCCCGACCGCCCCGCCTGCAGCGCCGCAGCCGCTCCGGGACACGCTCTGGGCAGAGATGAAGCGGCTCCTCTGAACCCCGGGATGTACAGTCAGAAGGCGGCTCGCCCAGCGCTGGAGGAGCGAGCTAAGAGCAGTGGGGAGATCAAAGAGGAGCAGGCGCAGACAGGGCAGCCTGCCGGACTGAGCCAGCCACCGGCCGCGCCACAGATTTACCCGTGGATGACCAAACTGCACATGAGCCACGGTAAACTTTAGGACTTCATTTTGCGCGCTCGGGTCCGCCTGGGTTTTATAGGCCATGCGGGGCAAATAAAGAAAAAAAACCTGCGGCCATAAATTTTACGATCCAGGCATCAATGGCTCGTAAAACTGTCCACTAAAAGGCTTAGAGGCTGTGTGCGCCCAAATTTACGACGACATAATTGGATCATAGGAACAAAACGTGTATAAAAGGCAATATTCAATTTTTGGGGGAGAGGGAGGGAGTTAAAAAAATAGAGGGATCTGAAGGGTGAGGAGCGCGGGGCTCCAGAGCGGGGATCCCCCCGCGGTCCCTCCTCCCTCCCCTGCGGAGTCGGCTCGGCCGCCGCTTGAGGCTCCGGAGGATTCCAGCGACTCGGGAGGGGCGGGAGGGGGGTCCCCGGTGCTCGGATCTCGAGGGTGCTTATTGTTCGGTCCGAGCCTGGGTCTCCCTCTCCCCCCAACCCCCAGCCCCTCCGGCTGCTGAGTGAAGGCTGCGGCGGAAAGTTTCCTGCCTGGGCGGAGGCTCCTCTCCCGGGGCCAGGCTGGGCTGGGCCGGGCCCGCCTGCGGCCCGCCGGGCCTGTCCGGCCCCGCTCGCGTCTTCTCCCTCTGGCCGCGGGTGGGGGCCTGGGGCTGGGATGGGGACGCTGGGGTGCTGCACGCTATTCACCCCTTCCTGGCTTGGGGGGGTTTATATTCCAGAGACGGACGGCAAGCGGTCCCGAACCAGTTACACGCGCTACCAGACTCTGGAACTAGAAAAAGAATTCCACTTTAACCGCTACCTCACTCGCCGCAGGCGCATAGAGATCGCCAACAACTTGTGTCTCAACGAGAGACAGATCAAGATCTGGTTCCAGAACCGCAGGATGAAGTGGAAGAAAGATTCCAAAATGAAAAGCAAAGAGGCTCTCTAGAGGCATCGGGGAGGCCCGCCGAGAGCACCCCGAGCCCGCTTCGGTCCCGCGCCTTTCCCTGTCGGTTTTTCCTCTCTAGATATCTTGGGGGCAAGAACGGGGGCTGGAGCGCCGGTTCCCCACCTCAGACAAAAGCTCTTTCCCTTGGCATTGCGCATCCCCACCGACCCCAGGTTCCCCGCGGGGCTACCCGCGCCGACCGGACTCCCTTCAGTTCTGCTCAGCACCGAGGTCCGGGGCAAGTTCCGCAGGGGACCCTCAGAGGGCTGTGGCACAGGAGCTGGTGCTGAGCGAACCTGACTTGGGCCGCATCTCAGATTTCCTGCCCCAGCGTAGGCCGCCGGGGTTCAGGTGGGCCCTGCCGGCGCGGCAGGCCCCACGCCCGGACCCTGCGGCCTCGCCCTCTCCTTTGTTCCGGCTTAGGCGGGCCAGGCAGGCTGCCGGCTTGGTGAGAGCATGGTTGTACTTGGCAAACCCCGGCACCATCTCGGGGTGCTTCTTTGTAGCCACTCAACTCGATGCTCATTTTTTAAAATAATCTGCATATGAAAGGGGGAGATGACTGTCTGCCTAGGGCCCCCTCGGTTGCCCTAAGCTGTCTAAACCTGCACCCCCCAACCCCAAAACCCGGAAACCTGTCCAGCCTGCGCTCTCTGCATGCCCTCTCAGGCCCCCGGCCTCAGACCGCTAGCTAGCTCAACTATTGGGGTTCCCTGCTACTAGACCCCACAAAGGTCCTAGAGGCTCCTGGCTGCCCAGTAGTCCTTGCCACGACTCTCGGTGTCCTTCTGCCCATCGCTATTGTCCAACTATTTATTAACTCCACATCTTTCCTGAAACTATATTTTGTCATATCAAATAAAGACAAAGAGAGAACAGGACGAAAGATACAGCGGCTCCTCTCTGTTTGGGGGGCATGTATTGGGAAAAGTGTCTAAATGGGCTGCAGGGTGTTGGGGGAGGCCCACAGCCTTCAAGCGGCTCCTTCAAAAGAATTTTAGGAGAGTCTAGGAGCATTGAGTAGAGGCAGGTGAAACGGAGCTCCTTTCCTAACCCTGGCTTCACGAAGAACCTCTTGGGGAAGGGGAGGGCACCCAAACTGTCTCTACTGCCTTTTCCTATGCTGTGGCTGTCCCAAGCATTCTGGCCTCTGTACCCACTCCCACCTTGACTGGGTGAATCTGAGGCCTCTAGACTGGCAGTTGCACGCATTGCATGCCAGAGCTAATCTTCAGGGACCAGGGATTCATGGCTCCAAGGTGCTCAGACTCAGGCCATCCTGAGCCTGTGAAGAGCTCTCTCAAGGCTAGGTGGTCCCTGAGAGGCCTCGCTGGACATAGAGGAAGGGTTGAGCTCTCAGTCTAGGGGCCTATTTGGTCCCCCAAACGATGCTCAGAGTTGGTACTGCTTAGTAGAGGGGTACTGCAGGAGGAAGTGTGTGAGCTTTGGGTGGGTGAGGGGAAGCAGTGGGGCAACCTGCAGTTTGTACCTGCCTGGCCGGAAATGTTCAGATTGTCTTCCCCACCTCCTAGAGCCTAGGGCTATGCAGACAATTAGCTGGGAAAGGAGCTGCGTAGACCAGTGCCTGAGTCGCGTCTGTTGGCCCGCCATCATTTATCTCAGTCTCAGAGATTTTGTGTGGAGGGGGAGGGGGAGCTAAAGAGAAGGGGGAAACGCAGATAATTCAGGTGGTGCTTGAGGCTGGCCTAGGCCCAGAACTGCTCTGCCCTAGGCTCCTGGGATGGGATGAAGGAAAGAAGTACTTTACAGGAGAAACAAATGTGGGAAGGGTCCATAAAACTTTACTGCATTTCCTCTCCTGCCTCCCACGACGGGGTAATTTCCTGGAGCCAAGCCTAGACCCCCCACACGGGGGCGGGGGCCAGTTCGGGAGGTGGGCTCGGAGGCTGTTCCAGCAGTCAAGAGGGAGAGGGAGCAGAGAGGATCTGGGGAGGGGGAAGGGGAATATTTATGATTATTAATGCTGATGCTCCTTGGATTTATTATAAGGACGGACTTCTCTGCATCCTACTGCCTAAGCTGCCAGTCTGTCTTTTTTTTTTTTTTTTTTTTTTTGAAAGATCCAAGAGCCTTGCCTCACTCCGTGCCTAACACATAGGCGGTCTTATACAAGTTTCTTGCACCCCTGGCTACACCCTTCGTCTTCTCAGAGCACTCAGACCAGGTTAGGGCACCCTAACATCTCTCTTCCACTAGCTCACAGCAGTCAACCCAGCCTCGCACCAACTCATCTCTCTCAAGCCCCCTTCCTCTCAAATAAAATGTGTGATTTTCTTCAGGGAGTTATTTTAATTTTTTCTCCATGCTGAGTAAAACTATTGGGCGAGCAGTGAAGCATGGAGAAGCACTGGCGTCTCCAGTGGGTAACAGTTAACTAAGAAAGAGGCCGTGGCACCCACCAGCACCCACCCCAGCCTCCCTGACTGCCAGGGACGAGGCTGTGTGTTTCCTCCCCGTCGGCGGCATGGTGGGGGAGGGATGCACCACCCCAGGGGGAAAACCAGGGGTGGAGGCAGTGTGACAGACCCGCTGAGCAGGGTGCACAGATGCCTTCTCCCCACAGGGTTTGGGCCTCTTTCCCTGGAGGAGCTGGAGAACTTGGGTAGACAGCGCCGTGCCAGCCTGTTTTCCACCCTCTGTCACAGTCTGCAGGCCTGCGCTCAGGCCCCAGCCTCTGCTTCAGCGGCATCAGCAACCATAACCTAGACAGAGGCCGCAAATCTACTTCCTTGCACTGGGAGTGGGTGCGGCCCAGGCCCCTGCTTTCACCGTGAGCGGAGGCCTCTGCGTTGGAGTCTGGGGAGGTTCCCCCACCAGCCAACCTCCTAGAACAATCTTCAAGTACCAGGGTTTGGCATTGCTCTGGGGGAGTTAGTGGAGGGGCTTCTGGGTCTGACCAGAGACCACGGAGCCTGCTTCTCCACTCTACCCTGGAACCCACCCCCTCTGGCAGGGAGAAAGAAGGGGAAGAAACATGACTTACCTTCCCGGGGGAGTGGGAAGAGGGGTACACGGCCCACTCTGAGCAATTAGAGGATAGAGGAGGAAAAAAAAATAGGAGGAAGAAAAACATCAACACGACCTTGAAGGCGACAGGTCCTTATGGAAATAAGTAAGTAAATAAATAAATAACTAAGGATCCACCCCTCCCCCCCTCCCCACCCTGGAAGGGGGGTGTGGGGGTGGGGCAAAGGAGCAGCAAAAGGGCTTTTTAGTGTAACTGAGCATTAGAGAAATACGCACGGCTTCTATGTGAATTTAGGAGTTTGAAACTTTTGGAGGTTATTTATGTGAATGGCCTGAAGGCAAGCCCGTGAGTGGCTCTTGGGGGACCACGTGATGTCATTAAACCAAGTTTTATGGTGTAGGGAGAGCTGACAAACCCACAATATATTTACATCATATATAATCTTAACTGTCCAGCCACGCAGCTGCTGGTGAGGTTTAATGCTAGGACAGAGGGCCTGGCAGTTAGAGGGGATTACGGCGCTGGGGATGATGGTGAGAGAGGTTACATCTTCGCAAATGAATCCCAGGCGAACGCTGTAAGTTAATTTTCTCTCTCTCTCTGACCCTTTCTCCCATTTACTTAATGCCCCCCCCACCCCGCTCCAGATAGGAGGCAGTTCCCACTCATTAAGGGGTGGGGAAGAAGGCCTCCCCAGGCCACGGTGGGAGAGAAAGAGGAGAACCCGCTGGGAGGTGGAAGGATGGGGGAGTTTGTCTCCTCAGACCAGCCCTCCCCACTCCCAGCCCCTTAGTTCCTCCAAATGCAAGTTAACTGGGGTAAAGAGAGACTTGGATTCTTTAGAGCTTCACTAGGTCTCCCTGACCCCCCTTCTCAATTGGGAAAAAAGACAGCGGCAGACACAGGGATGTTTGGTGTTTGTAAGACTGTGTAAACTCTAGGCGCAAGCGCAAAGGGCCTCTGGGGCCCTTGTCCTGGGGAGGGGCCAGTTCAGCCTTGGCCAGTGGCCCAGAGTCCAGGCAGGGCGAGCAGCTGGGGAGGGGGGCAGGGAAGGAGAGTTTGAGACTACTGAGCCTGCGACCTGAACCGGCAGAAGCATTTTAAGGTAGAGGATGGAGCCCAGGGGGCCCCCAAACATTCTTTCTTTCTTCACCACCAGGCCTAAATGGGCAGCTGTCCCAGTCTCCACAGTCTGGGGGTCTTAGCTGGTCTGGGGCCAGTATGGTTTCTTGCCTCCCTCTCCCTCTAGCTGTTGAGATCTTTCCTGGTGTCCCCAGCACTGACCTGAGGTAAAACTAGGCCTGGGAGGCCAGGAGGCTCCTGCTGTGAGTGGAGTGTAAATGGGTGTGGGAGTGGAGGCAACATTTTTACTAAGCCTGGCCAGGGAAGTCCCCCAGCTCTGAGGAGAGAGTGGCCTCTGGGGGATGGAGCCTTCAGGACCCAATAAGAGTTTGGCACCCTGGGGCCAGTCTCAGGCTTGGGCTCCCTTCAAGTTTCTAGGAATGTTCCTTCCTAGAGGTGTCCTCGGACATGGAGGCACGTGTCCTCCACACCTGCGAGTGCGTACCCTACCTGACAACCTGGAAACTCAGGTTCTCTGAAGGGGCCAGGGATTCTGAAGCAGGGCCAAAAGGCGGCCCTTCGAGCGTGTAGCATCTAAGTCCTAGGAAAGGGGAGGGGAGCAGATGGGGAGAGGGAGTGAGCCGCTCGGAGGGACTGACTGCCTTGGAGGCTACCGACTCTGGGTGCCTGCGGTGTGGAGAGATGCGATTGGGTGACTGGAAGAGGATACTGTTACTGAGCCCCTGCTGCCCAACAGACTGAGGCAGAAGCAGGCCATCAAGCAGAGGCAGAGAGCCCAGGCAGACTCTGGCAGGGTGAAGGGGGACAGAGACCCAAAGACACTGGGCATTGGGCGTCAGAGCTGGAGCCCCATCCCCCGCTGTGTGGGGAGCACAGGCACCCTGGTGGAGAAGTCCAGAAGCCTTCCCTCTGGGTCCTCAGTCCCTCACAACCCACCTGCCCCACCAGCCTCCAAAGCTTTTATGTTCTGGGAAAGTGGTAGGACCCTAACAGTCTCTTTCCAGTGGCCCAGTGGAGAATTAACTTTCCTGTTCTTTATGGGCCCTCCTCCCTTCTCCTCCTCCCCACTAGTCCAATTTGGAGAGTTTCTGGAAACTTTCCATCCAAACAGCAGGGAGATGGGAGTTTCCCTTGGTCTATAACTTGACTCTTCCCCTCCCTCTGGCCTCCCTAGTACCTCAGGGAGCAAATCTAATGGTCTTCAATAAAGAATTTAAGCAGGGCCAAAGTTCCACACCCAGGCAAGACTGGCCACCTTCCCCCACTCTTGGCCAGATCTCAGTCCTAGTTCTGTCAGCTCTGTGTAGCCGGGTGAGTGTGTTTCTGTTTTACAGACTTACATAGCATCTCTTGGAGGGTTTCTATAACTTCCTCGTCCTCTTTTCCTGTTTCTTAGGCTCAAAAGTTCCATGTAAATATCACCCCTTAATAGATCATCCTTCCTCTCAAATAATTTGCCACAGCGGTTTTCTTCTTCTTCTTCTTCTTCTTATTTTGTTTTGTAGGACTAATACAAAAGGAAGTAGTAGTACAACAGGTCTTGAAATTTTTGGTTCTCCCACCCCTCCCCCACAAGGGAATCTGAGGTTTCTCTGGAGTAGGGGATAGGCAGTCCATCAGGTGCCCCAACTAACCTGCAAAGCTTTTAATTTTGTTTCTAGCTCTTTAACCCTAGAAGAGGTCAAGCAGCCAATCAGAAATGTGCAAAGCAGGGTCACATGGCCTCCACTAACCAATCAGCCAAAAAGGGTCTCACCCTTTCCTGCTGTCTTCCTCCTCCCTCCCCACCACCCTCTTTAGTTTCTGGGTCCTCCCTCTCTATGATGTGAAGGGAATAAGTGATGCTAAGAATATTCTAGCCCCTTCCCTCTGTCCCTTACCCAGCTCTTAGGAGTCTTCGGCTTTTGTCCTCTAGTTCTAACAAAGTTGTATTTTGAGGTCAATCTCAATTGTACTGGAACTGGAAGTTGTGTGGGCATCCTCTGCATTATTCCCATGTTCTCCTGTGTGATCCTACCCAACTCCCTACACTTTATAGATAGGCCCTTTTGATTAGGCTGTGCAGTGAGTGTGGATGCAAACTCCAGCCCTGAATTCAAATTCTGTGATTATTCCCTATACACTTACCTTGCACACCTTTTTGTTTTTATTCTCTTCTGATCCTCTTGAGCACAGGTGGAGTGATTAGAAGTGATCTCTTTCTATTTTCTTCCTGGAAATGCTCCAGAAGTCACTAGCTTTATCAAAGTGCCTCTGGCATGGCTGGGCAAGGCAGGAAAAGTGGAGACTTTTTGAAAGTTGTGTTTGGTACCTTTAGTTTGTTGAATAACTTCAAGTCTGGAAAAGGGAATCAGCACAGAAAACCAGGACCCTTGCCTCACTGCTCTCATATGAAACAGTTGATGGATTTAAGTCCCCTTCCTTTCCATTCTTTTAACAAGATATGATGCTGCGGCTGCTGCTGCTTTGTCCTGGCCAATGGCTATCAAAGGACACAGCCACTGAAGATGTGGGTTTTAGTGTTTATATTTACATGGGTCAGGTCAGAATAAGCAATGGGTTATAAACTATTTCTGAGCAAAAACATCTGATGGTGCAGACAGTGTGCATGTATGGCAGGAGTGCTTGTGTCTCCTGAACACTTGGACTGGGCCCTGAGCCAACTGACTTGCTTTTCAGGTCCAGACCCAGGCATTTCATCCCCCATCCCCCAGTTTCCAGGGCTTTGTTGCAGGGTTAATTTTCTGATTGAGTTCCACCATCAGCCACCCCCCACCAACAACCTCCCCTTCTCCCTCCTGATCTCCTGCCCTCTTTGAGCTGACTGAGCAGCAAAAGTCTAATGGGTTGTGCCCCCAGACCTCCAAGCCCTCCTCTGCGGGTGTCAAAGGATAGCCCAGTTCGAGCTGGGCTTTGTCAGCATCCCCGTGGTAGTTTGCTTTCTAGGTGGGGCTGATTTGGGGACAATGCCACAGGCCAGGTGGGAAGGATTAGAATGAAAAGCCAGAGGGAGGGCCGCTCTTCTCAGAAACCATTGGGCCCTCACTTCCCAAGTTACCTTCAATCCTACCATTCTATTGACTTCTTTCATGAACTGGAATTAGAGCGCACAAACTTATTTTTCCCTGGTAGATGGTGTGGTAATCTTGTCCAGGACCAATCCTCACCTCTAGTGTGGATCGCTCATGCTGGAGTTTCCAGATTCCATGAAAGTAAGGAAAGAAGGGGTGTGTGTGGCTGGCTCATTCTAAGCAGGCACTGGGAAGAGAGCTTTTATTGCCTCAGCCCCTCCTAATATCCAGGTCAACTTTATCTGTCTCTTTGCCTCTCCCTCTCTTCGTGTAATTATTTTGGGTTGAGTTTCTCAGTGGAAACATCATTGTCTGGGGCTTGAGTTCTGTGGGTTTTTTTCCTTAAGAGACAAGCGCTGCTCTGAGCCTCCTCCTCAGTAGGATTGTAGACCCTGGAGCCCTTAGCTGTGCAGAAGGGAGAGAATCTGGATTCAGGACCCCAAGCTAGGGCTCTGTGGCTTTCTGAGATTCAATTTAAAGAAGAGGCTAGCTGTTAGAGAGCCAGGAATATCTCATCCTTTTTACTGGGTCTTTGTAAACCCGAATGGTGTACCTGTTCTGATACCTCCCTTCACTGCTGTGATAGGGCCCCAGGAGCCCAAGGAGTCTGGACTGAGGAGCTGAAGTAATAGAGATCTCTTTGTCCTTGAGTCCTACAGAAGAACTCTGGGATCCATTTTCTTCTTCCACTGCTAGGAAGATCCACTGTGTGGAGATGGGAGTGGGAGGGAGATGAAATTTAGGACTTGGGGAAGTTGGGCTATCTAGGACCTTGTTCAGCTTCTAATGACCAGGCCTTAGAAGCTACAATGAAAGGTTGAGTAGAAGGCTCCAGGTATGCTGGGGAGCAAGTGCAGGAAGGTGGCCACTTCTCTCCACCTGACACAAGCACAGAGAAAGTTCTGCATCATGTGCAGTATTGGGGGGTGGGGTGGTGGAACGTGTGGGCTTAATTCCCTGGGATCTCTTTAGTTCTGCATGGGTCACAGCTCTGACGGAGTTAGAGGAGGCTAGGTTCTGTCCTTGAAAGATTCCCACTTCTCCAGCCCCCGGCCCAGGACATCACACCTGAACACACAAAAGTATATGTATGTGGCCAAGTATGGTATTAAAAAGGTCAGAAGCCCAGGCGGGACACAGTAAACTGGCCTTAAACTAACTTCCCAGTTCCTGTCCTGCCCCATTCTTCCCATCAGCCCAGCCTGAAGACCATTTGTCCTCCCCCTCCACACTCCTGTCCTCAAGCCCTAAGCAACTGTGGAGTTTCTTCCTTTCGGCTTCCCTGGAAAACCAAACCCCTGGAGCAACCCCCACAGAGGGTGGCAGCCAGGCTCTCGGCGATCTTTAGTGTCCTGTTGGCCTGTTGAGTTGTAGGGGGGTTGGAAGGCAGTGTGGAATCATGAGGCCAGATCCTTATCTGATCAAATCCACTTTTCAGGTTCAAACTCCAAATATCTCAGGGCTGCTTCTTTGTTCAAATAGTGGAGAAAATTCTTGTCTAGAAAATACTTCTTTAAAAAGTTAATTTTCTGGTTGGAAAACCCAGCATATGTGTGTGTGTGTGAATGAAGAGAGTAAGGGTCAGGTCCCTCATTTTGGATTGTGTCTCTCCCCCTCCTCTGGGTGGAGGATGGGGGCGTGGGCTGAGGCTTTATTGAGGGTGCTTTTCCTGTTGGGAGTAGTGGTGGGTCATAAAACCTAGAGGAGGTTGTTTTGATCTGGTGACTTCTCAGGAAGTAGCATTTGAGCTTTTGCTTTGTAAATCACTCTCCCCCAAACTGGCCAACTAGATTGGATTGCACTTCCCCAAGCCCACCTGGGGCCCTTCTTACTTCCCTTTCCCCAGTAAACCAAAGCAGAAAAATCAAAGGAAGTCCAGGGGCCCCCAAATCCTCTGCCTCCAATAAGAAAAGGGCTCACTGGTGATTTGACCCCTCTAAATCCAGCATGATCTGGGTGGTATGGCCATAGTTCTCCTTAACATTCCAGATTTAAAAATCATGCCATCTTTCATTTTCTTTTGCCCAAGCAGACTTTGATTCTCCCAACCCCTCAGTTAAAAAACAAGTAACATGGAAGGTAATCAGTTTCTGAGCCTGGTGGTAGATACCATGACTCCTGGGGGCACTACTCTCTTGTGGGGTTGCCGTCTCACTGTGATGCATTTCCTGAGCCCCCAACCCCTTCTTGACAAGGTGGGACTTCGGGTGTGTAAGAGAGAGCTCATGAAGAGAGGGGATGGGACTGAGGCATCGTTTAGCATTATATGAATGAAGGAAACTCTCTGCAGTCAGTGACTGGGTTTTATGTAATTAAGATGCATGCTGGGGTGTGAGTGAAAGCCCACAGTCTCCTCACTAACTGAACTGTAATTTTTTTCTAACTGAACTGTAACAACAACAACAAAAAAGCATTTTACCTAAATGGCTCCATTTTGTAATGTTAATGACCCTTTCCCTCCTAAAGACACCCCTGCTTCTCAAGGGTCCCTCTGCCAGCTTTGGGCTAGGGAGCTAAGGGGAAAAGAAGTAAAGAGGCTTCTACCTCTGTCTCAGTTCAGGCTACATCGTTAGGATGCTTTCAGGCCCAGACATCAGGGCTCCTATCCACAGCCAGAGAAATGCCCCGTATGCTGGAAATGAGGCCATAGATTATACGAATTCCTGGGCCCTCTTAACACTTACTTGCACAGACTCCAGTTTACTCTTCATTTCCCAGAGAAGTCTGGGTTGGGACATCCCAAACCCACAAGCATCAGAGAATCTCCCTCATTCCTAAGGCTCGATACAAATACACTGCCTTTATAGAGAGCTGAGCACTTCCATAGCTGTATATGTGAAAATATATTTATAGATCGCTCCACTATAATAGGATGTATGTTTTCCATCTCTCTCTACTCCACATTTAAATGCAGATTTATAGATCTTTAGATTTATAGATCCACAGTGAACATAACAGTCCTCTGTCAGATTTCTGTGTGCACATTACCAATCTCTCTATAGTGCTGGATGTATAGGCTGGGATGTATTGGTATAGCACTTCCTAAATATCTGGATGAATATTTTGGTGAGCTTTTTTTCCCCCCTTGGTTGGAAAAAAACTCTGAGTGTGTTGTTCAATCTCTATTTTGAAAAATTTATCTAGATTATGCAAAAGCCCCAACTCATAAAATAGCTACATTTTGAAGCTATATATTTGGAGATCTTTATAGTCTTTGCAGTTTTGCTGAAAACTTAAATATTCGAAAGTATGTTTAGAGATGGTTCCATAATACATGCATCTATATGTAGGGGCATAGATCTCCCTCTAGAAGGATATAAACTTAATTCATCTCTCTGTCTACCTCTGTGTCAATAAAGACATCAGGTAAGTGTCTTTATTGGGGATAGGGAACAAATATCCTTCTGGCTGTTTTGCTTATTAAACAGAGTGATTCTGTTGCTGTCTTCAAGGTTCCCACCAAATAGAGTCCAAAGGAGTTAGCTGCCTCCTGAAAACCTACTCTAGGGACCACAGCCTTCTCACAGGCTTCCCTGTGACTTGAAATCCCAGCCCAGTCTCCCCAACCTGCAGTACCTCCCAGAACAGCCGCTAAGAAAGGAGAGAAAAGGGAAGAGTCCTGGGAGTAAATGCTCCTCTTGGCTCCCAGGGTGGAGAGGTTGAGAGAGGGGAGCATGAGTCTCCCCAACACACTGGGCCTTTGAAATTTGGGGAGAAGTGTTCAAGGCTCCCACTATTTTTGGAGGGTGCCCAAATGGTGCCAGGGTCACTGCCCTACCCATAAATGCCTCCTCCCCAATTGTTCTTGGTGCCCAGGGCCCAATTAAGCGGCTGCCTCACTCCCGGCAGCCGAGCTCTTATCGGCCGGGGATTGATGCCTTCGCGGCTCCTGTATATCATTTCCAAGATTTTTTCTGTCCAACTCCTCGGCTCCTTCGGCTTCCGCGGCTTTGACTAATGATTGCTACAGATGCCAACGTCTCCAGAATCCTAATAGCCAGGCAGGCGGACTCCTATTTACCCGGCAACATTGCCGCGGGGGAAGGGGGGCTGGGGGAGCAAGGATTGGGGTGTTGCAGGTTGTGGGGGACAGGGGAGAAGGTTGTGATCAACTCAAGTTTCCTTGAACTTCTTCCCCAGTGAGAAACACATTCCCAACTCCCTCCTCTCCCTGAGGGAAAAATAGAATCATAAAATAGGGCTAATAGTAACTCATAGTTTGCCTCTTCGGAAAAGATCAAAGAATGAACAGGACATGGGAGAATAATCAGAGAAGTGTTTATTACTTGTAAATAGATGAGAGATTAAGCAGGAGACCAGCAGTTTAGGGAGGAAAAAGGAGGGTTTCTTTTCTTCTCTTGTCCGGAGGAGGAGAGAAAGGGAAAGTCAGCCACGGTGGGAATAGGGGCTCCTTTTAAAATTTTCGCGTCTTCCCCGTCCTCTCCCCACTCCAAATCTAGTCTTCCCGTTCGTGAAAATGCCTCCCCGTTCCCCCTTTCTTCGCCTCACCTTCGGTCCCTCCGGTGTAGGGATGACCCGCGTGTTGCCGACCCGGGTGCCTCCTCCCAGAGGCCGCTCGGGTGCCCGCTGGGGCTGCCGGAGTGCTGGGGCCTCTGTCTGGGGGTGGGGAGAAAATCAGACCCAACAGCCCACTGCGGGCTGGGGGTCGCCGGCCCTGCAGGTCCCACGCGGGCCGAGTGGCGGAAAGTTGCAGCCGAATCCGCTTCTCCGGCGCTTCTGGGCCGCCAGCGGGGCCAGGTCTTTGGGGGGAGCGGCTGGAGTTCCCCGCCGAGCCTGCAGCCTGGGCACCGCGCTTCCTCGGGTCTCCATCCTGACCTTCCCAGACATACACACTTCATGCCGGTGAAGAGCAACACAAAAAAGCCGAGCAGCCCGGCTCCGAGCCCAGGCGTGGAGTGCTCACTCCAACCCGGAATATTTTTCTATCAGAGAATAATGGAGCACAAAATAATTCAGCAGAGCGGATGGGCAAGAGCGCAGTGTGGGAGCCCCGCGCGGTGGGCCGGCTGCAGAGCGGGCCGGCCGCCCGGCCCCGGAGGACCATTTCGTTGGAGTGTAGAGCGAGGCCGCAGCCCAGCCCCGACCCAGCCCGAGGGCCAGTCTCTAAATGACGGCTCCTCAAGAGGACTCGGAAAAGCAAAAAGGGAGCCGAAAAATTTAAACAGTCTGAAGGCAGAGGCGTCCCGACGCGGCCAAAGCGAAAATCAATCACGTAATTAAAACGGGGAGAGGGAGAGGCCCGAGGTTGGGGGTCCCGGGTTCGGAGGAGGCGCCCAAGGTGTGGGCCGAGGCGGGTGAGTGGCCCGGGGATGGGGCTCGCCCGCCGCGGCCGGGAGCGCGAGGGGCTGCGGGGAGGTTTATCACAGATCGCTATTGATTCCCGCTAGGCTGGGGAGAGCAGGCTGTGTGTCCTCCTCCAGGCCGGATCCTGAAACCGACCGCTGGGCCTTTCCCGGGCTCCCCCATTTTTATGGGGTTGCGGCACGCAGTGAAAGACAGCTCCCCAGATCCCAGGAGTGCCGGATCTGTCCAGGCAAGTTTGAGAGAGCAGGTGGCACCAAGGCACTGCCTCCGGGTTTAAGGGGATAGAGGAAGGTGGTCCCCTAGTTTCAGGCACTTACATGTTCCCCTCCGTCTGGATTCCCCCAGCCCAGGAATCCAGGCTTGCCTTTAGAATGACTCATCTAAGGGCAGAGGCTTGGAAGGGATGTGGGTAGGCTTATCAGCGGGAAACTTGGGCCTGAGCTAATCGGATCCCTTAGGGGGTCCCAGGGACCCCAGAGAAGGAAAGGGAACAGTTTTTGGAGGAAGGAAAGAAGGCACGCAGGGAGCTCTGTTTGTGAAGGAATGATGTTCTTGTTATTATTGAGGTTAATGATGGTAATGATTGGGTATGGCTGGGTCAGCCTGAGAGAAGAGCTCTCCACAGCCCTTTCTCACAGAGGCTTCTTTGGAGAAGTCACTGGCTGTCCAACCTAGCTGTAATTGGGGAGAATAAAATGAAGACCTTTCCTCCCTTTCCCTGCCCTTTCCTCCCCCACTCCTTAAGAACTCCAGAAAAAAAAAGGGAACACCTTATAAAATCTTCATCACCCATCCCAATCATTTCCCCTCTGCTCTCTCCAGTAAAACACATCATTTTGGGGCACTGGGCTTTTGCCAGGCACCCTTCTTATGAAGTTCAGCAAGCAGTTACCTGGCTAAGTCCCCATGAATGAATTCTGACTCTGGAGGAGACCCAGGATTCTCTTGCCTGCTCCATGAAATTCTCCCTCTATCCTTGGCTCTCTGTCTCTGCCTTTCTTGCTCCAGGGTGCCTCAACCCATGAGTCCCTGGCAGCTCTGAGGCCAAGAACAGATTAGAGTATCTTGAGATGCCCTCATTAACCCCAAAAGGAATCCCACCTACCTATTGGCTTCTCCATTCTGGGAGTACCAGGTCAGCTCTCTGGAAGCTACCCTAAACCAGCCTAATTCCTAAATCTTTCAAAACCACATTTAGAGTGCTTTAAAAGTCCTTTCACCACCCCCCCCCACACACACACACAGGAAAGTTCAAGTTAGAAATACTCAGCAGCGCAAGCTTCCTGCAGCACTGTCAGAATTTTTCAGTAACAACAAAAATAAGAATTAAAGCTTTCATCAAAGGGAGAATGGGACACCCCCACCCCAGTTTTAAAGAGGATATAATCCTGAGTGGGGAGTAGGGGTCAGTGAGGCCAGGATAAGCAAAGAAGAGGATGGGGAACCCAACCTCTAACTAACAGTTTCTCCAGCATAAAAATGAAACATCAAATTCGTTAGCCCAGGGCCTTCATTTTTCCCCTTCCACATTATAACTAGTTATTGAACTCACTGGAAGATCTAAAGGCCATTTGCGAAGAGACAAATTTCAATGGAGTTTCCCCATCAATAACCCCATGGCAGTGACCTATTGGAACAAGTCAAACACCCGAGGTGAAATGCAGGTCACTCTGTCTAACCAATATTAAAATGCGGCCACTTTTTAAAAAGCCACTTTAAATGAGATTTGAGGAAAATTGAATTCCAAGGAAGGCAAAGCAAGGAGGGGGAAATTCACAAGAGGACCTTGCCTATGGTCTCCGAACAAACAAGAGAAATTCATCTTTAATATTTTAAAGGGGGGCAAATTAACATTCCATGATTGCTTTTTTTTTTTTTGAGACTATAAGCGATTCCAGGAGGAAAAAAAGGTTGAGTATTTTCTGGTGACACGTCTGGGTTATTAAAATCATTTTAGACCAATTCATTACTTTTACTGACAAGAGATTTAAGAAAAAATCAATTAAGCATTTGCATATTCTTTTGCATACATTAGCCCTGCCTGCTGGCATTAGAAGAGGACAAAACACACACATATATACATATACACACACAGCAGGGGAAAATGGGAGCCTTGCTTTAGTTTGGGGTTTGCAAGTTGCTTGGAGAAAAAAAAAATAAAAATGAAATAAATTACTTGATTGTATACCATCTAAAAGTCAATTTATTTGAGGAAGAGGAAAGAGATGTGTTGCAATGTTTAATCTCTAAAACAACAACAAAAACCATATACACACGCGCGCGCGCGCACACAGTCACATCCTGCCCTTCTGAGAGTAGGGAAAGGAATGACCCTCATTTTCCCCTCTCTTTGCCCTCCAAATCCTGAGTTGGCTCTCACTATTTTTCTCCCTAGGAAAATCCAGGGAGTCTGAGAGGTGAGATTTTAATGCAGCAGAGAATCAGTGGAGTCGCTGAGGTCTCTCAGCCGGCAGCTCGTTACTGGGGAGGGGAGGAATATGGGTTACCCAACGGTCAGTATGGTAATCCGGGCACAATAAGGCCTCGCACACAATGGACACATATTTTTCTTCAGCGGTGTCAGAAGGGAAGCGCTTTGTACTAAAACACGTTTCCGAAAGAGAAACCAGATCAAGATTTAGAAAGAATATGGGGGGGTGAGGGATGCGGGTAGCATTCGGAGAGTGATTGTTTGGAGTCTGGCAAAAGGTGATCAGAAAAAATAAAAAAAAATAAAATCGGGGCTGAGAGAGGTAGAGGGCAGAGCAGGGGTTGGAGATCCCTGGGCTGATGAGGCAGGAGGATGAAACACAAAAGGAGATACAAGGATTCATCATGGACAAGAGCTGCTTTAGTGCCCCCCCCAACCCATTAAGCTAATGCTAGGTACAGGAGCCCTCAGAAGGGATCTTATTTCTATGCTCGCAATAATATCCAGGTGAAAATGTTTGTATGTGTGTGTCTGTGTAGCGGACTCTGGCTTGCTGTTTTCTTCATGTGATAGGCGACTTTCTTGCTACTGAGATATAGAAGCCCAAAGAGAGTTTTTTTGGTAAATGATGTAGATGCATGTGGACAAATTTGGGGAAATCTCCCAGATTTCACTTTCTGGACCCAAATGTCAAGTTAGCTGTGCAAACCTGGAAAGAAAACTCCATGTATTTATGGCTGCATGAGGAGGCATTTAATACAGCAATAAATATTAATAGTATGAATGCACATAGACTTGACATTCAGTTCAAGGCATCTGAACTCTCTTGGATCTACCTACACTCACTGGCCCAAACTGGGTTTCGTGCTCCCCTTCCCTAGACCCACCCGCAGGAGCTCAGAATCCTGGGGAGTGGAGGTGTAAGATGGGCCGTGCCTTGGAAAGGACTTCCTAGCAAGCCCAAGAGGGTGAAAAGAAGGAAGAAAAGCAAGTTGAGGCGGGGGCAGGGCTGGTAGAAGGTGACAGTGAGGGCTGGGAGGAGGGGAGCCAGGTGGAGGTGAGACTATTCCTGGCCGGCATAGGGTGGGGCAGCCTGATCCAGGTGCAGGCCTAGAAGGGAGGATGGGGGTGGGGCTGGAAGGCTTTCTCCTTCAGCAACCTTTCCCCCGCCCTACCTGAGCTCTTAGGAGCTCTGCCCCTTCCCAGGTGGCGGGGCTGGGGCTGGGTTCAGAATTTTTACGTAGGACAGCAGTCAGCATTGGTTTCCCTTTGGCACTGCTAACAACTTGTAATTAACCCACCCCCCAGCACCAATAATAAACCCCGAATCACTACCAACTAAGCAGCAGCCTTCACCTTCTCACAGTCTCAAGCTCCTCTTCCAACCAAACCAGCCAATCTTCACACGCAGAGGGTCCCGGATAAGAGTGGGCAGGAGTTCTCAACCAACTTTGGAAATTTGAGGATCGCCTCTAAGAGATGGTCAGCTTTCAGGGAGTTCTGGTTCTCTCTCCCATCTAGTGGCAGCGAGTGGGCACTGACCTCTGGGCAAGTGGTTTCCAGGGACTCCCAAGTACTGGCTCTTGGTGAGAGTAGGGTAGGGGGACTTGAACGTGGCAGGAAGAAAGGTGGACAGGGCCCAGGCAGGGGGAATCAGCCCTTTGGGGCATCGGTTGTGGCCCAGCTCTCTAGCCTCAGGGTGAGCCCTAATTTGGAAGTGAGAACCCTCTCTGGCATCCCAAAGGTGGTGAGAGACAGGTTGGGAAACTCCCGCCTTCAGCCTCCCTCTCACAACGGTTTTATTTTTTTCCCTTTCCCCTCCTCATTCCCTTAATTGCAGATGTTCTAATTAAACCCTCAAATAGTTGTTATGCCGTTTTAAAAGGTACTTATTCAAGTGTCAACCAGGCTGGGCTGGGAGGAGGCAGCGTAGGGCGGCGAATTAAAGGTAGATTGACTAATCACAGCGGCGATCATAATAATAAAATCAGAGGGGAAAAAAATCACATTACGACTTTTCGTGGAAAGGAGGGAGCAGGCAGCCAGCGGCCGCCAGCCCTGCGCCGCCGCCGACACAAAGAGTGCGGGCGATTCCGCGAGACTGATTTATGACGTTTTACAGCCCTATAAAAGCTGTAGCGACGAGGCAAGCGCTCCTACCACCGCTGGCAGATTTAGTCTAATAAATAAAACATAAACAGTTAACTTTATGTGTCACTTTTATTGTTATCAAGTAAAATATAGCCGAGCCCCGGCAAGCTATGATTTTAAACTATAATTGTTATCAAGTGCAACAAGGGGACCCAGCTCCCTCCCTGGGCTCTCCCTTCTGCCACCCCCCCAACTCTGAGTTATGGGATCAGTTAATTAGAATTGGTGGCATGACGTGGCCACCCCTAGCTGAGGGGGGGGTGTCAGAAAGCCGGTCTTCTTGCCCCCTCCCTCCTCCATGGCCCTGCCACCCCACCATCAAGGCTATTCCTGTGGGTGGGAGGCAAGAGAGAGGGGAGGGCGCAGGAATGGGCTGGAGACCCCCAAGTCCCGCCCAGCCTCCCCGGCTTCGTGAGCTCACCCCTCAGCTTTTGGAAGGCAGCCTGGAGCTGACCCTTGGGGATGCGTGTTTACATGTAAACACATGTGTTACATGGATACAATCCCTGGCCGGAAGCAGGCTCTACTCACGCAGGCCTTCCTCCTAGCTAGGTCTGCCCTCTGTGGGGATGGAGAAAGAAGAGCTCCCAGGGCCTGGGCTGGGCACCACCCCAGGGGACTGGCCCCTGGCAGAGTGCTCTCCCCCCTGCCCCAAGTCCTCGGGAACCGGCCTTGGAAGTAGTTGTCAGAAAGCCGCAGGCCAGGCAGAATGGAGAGCAGAGACAGCTGCCAGCGGAAGAGATCCTCTGCTCCGGGCTGGGCAGGGAGGGTCAGTGGGCACTTGGGGAGGGCAAGGCTTCTGAACTATGCTTTTGCCAACCACTTCCTGTCTCTCTTCAGCGGGGGGCTCAACCCCCAGACCTCCAGAAATGACGTCAGAATCATTTGCATCCCGCTGCTTCTACCAGCCCGGTCCAGCTGGGACCCTGCCTCGCCGGCCCCCTGGCCAGAGGGTTGGGTGAGTGTGTATGGAGAAGAGGACTGGACTCTGGTCTCCTTGGATGTGGGGGTACTACAGGCTCACCAGCCTCCTGGGCTCAGCCTGGGCCCCTCCCCATCCAACCTACACTCCAGTCCTCATTCAACTTCCTCTTCCTGCGAAACAGGGGCGCTGCCCCGTGACCTACACAGACTGAGACAGGATCGCCATGAATGGGGACCTCTGGAAAAGCTCGGGAGCCGAGGCCCGAGGGGTACACCGGAGATCCAAGGGGAGACTCTGGGAGGGGGCTGAATCACAGCCTCCCAGCAGGCTCCCAATGCCCAGGCTTTGGAAAGGAGCTGGGGGCTTCCCATCTCCTCTTGCAGGGGAGGGTTGTCAGTCGGAGGGGTGTGTACTGGGGGCACCCCAGCCCCTGCCAGCTAACCCCACATCACCACCACCACCCCCCAGCACCACCACCACCACCACACACAAAAAAAATTGGATACATTTTGAATAAAGCGATTCGGTTCCTTATCCGGGGACTGGGTTGCTCCGTGTGATTGGCCGGCGGAGTCACATGGTGAAAGTAACTTTACAGGGTCGCTAGCTAGTAGGAGGGCTTTATGGAGCAGAAAAACGACAAAGCGAGAAAAATTATTTTCCACTCCAGAAATTAATGATCATGAGCTCGTATTTGATGGACTCTAACTACATCGATCCGAAATTTCCTCCATGCGAAGAATATTCGCAAAATAGCTACATCCCTGAACACAGTCCGGAATATTACGGCCGGACCAGGGAATCGGGATTCCAGCATCACCATCAGGAGCTGTACCCACCACCGCCTCCGCGCCCTAGCTACCCTGAGCGCCAGTATAGCTGCACCAGTCTCCAGGGGCCGGGCAATTCGCGAGGCCACGGGCCGGCCCAGGCGGGCCACCACCACCCCGAGAAATCACAGCCGCTCTGCGAGCCGGCGCCTCTCTCAGGCGCCTCCGCCTCCCCGTCCCCAGCCCCGCCAGCCTGCAGCCAGCCAGCCCCTGACCATCCCTCCAGCGCCGCCAGCAAGCAACCCATAGTCTACCCATGGATGAAAAAAATCCACGTTAGCACGGGTAGGCAACTTTGCTTTTTGCTCTCCCCCTCCCCTCTTCCCCAGCGCTCCCCACCCTCCTCGGCCCCCGCCGGCCCCGTCCTCCTTTCTCTCCTTCCCCCTCTCTCTCCAGGAGCGACTCTGGGTTAGCACAATTGAACTGGATTTACGAGCGAGAATGGGTAATTACATCCCCCATAAATTTTATGGCTTAGCTACTCTGGGCAGTCCGAGCCATGTGCTACGATCTGTTATGTATGTGTGAAAACTATGCTCGCTTTCTAAGGGCGCATAAATAATTCAGTGTCGTTACAATGAGGATTCCCCTCTTATTACACTACAAAGTCTCCAGCTCCCTTCAACTTCTTTATAACCCATTTAGCTTGATGACTTTATTTCCATCACCCCCTCCTCCTGTTCCAACAGAGCTGAGGATGGGGTGAGGGTGGGGGGCGGGGAGCCTGCTGCCTTTGAACCCCACTATTTGCTTTCCCCCCCTCCCCTCAGTGAACCCCAATTATAACGGAGGGGAACCCAAGCGCTCGAGGACAGCCTACACCCGGCAGCAAGTCCTGGAATTAGAGAAAGAGTTTCATTACAATCGCTACCTGACCCGAAGGAGAAGGATCGAGATCGCCCACTCGCTGTGCCTCTCTGAGAGGCAGATCAAAATCTGGTTCCAAAACCGTCGCATGAAATGGAAGAAGGACCACCGACTCCCCAACACCAAAGTCAGGTCAGCGCCCCCGGCCGGCGCTGCGCCCAGCACCCTCTCCGCAGCCACCCCGGGCACTTCTGAAGACCACTCCCAGAGCGCCACGCCGCCGGAGCAGCAACGGGCAGAGGACATTACCAGGTTATAAAACATAACTCAGACCCTGCCCCCATCCCAGGCCCCCCATCCTCCCCTCACACACAAACTGACTCTTATTTATAGAATTTAATATATATATATATTTTGGTTCTTTTCTCTCTTCCTCCCACCTTCCCCCTTGTCAATTCCAAACAGACAAAACAGATAAACAAACAAGCCCCCTGCCCTTCTCTCCTTTCCACTGTTAAGGACCCTTTTAAGCATGTGATGTTGTATTAGCATGGTACCTGCTGGGGTTTTTTTTTTTTTTGGTTTTTTTTTTTAAGGCCATTTTGGGGGGTTATTTATTTTTTAAGGAAAAAAACCTGCAAAAATTATATATTACAAGGTGTGATGGTCTGGTTTGGGTGCATTTCAGGGGAAATGAGGAAAAGAAAAAAGGAAAGAGATTTTTAAGCCAGTACTCCTTCTCCTCCTCCTCCTTCCCCCCTCTTTCCTTAGGCCTTTTGCATTGAAAATGCACCAGGGGAGGTTAGTGAGGGGGAAGTCATTTTAAGGAGAACAAAGCTATGAAGTTCTTTTGTATTATTGTTGGGGGGAGCTGGGAAGAGAAGGGGGAAGACAGCAGACAAAGCTAAATGCATCTGGAGAGCCTCTCAGAGCTGTTCAGTTTGAGGAGCCAAAAGAAAATAAAAATGAACTTTCAGTTCAGAGAGGCAGTCTATAGGTAGAACACCCCACCCCACCCCCCATCATGGTTATTGTGTTTTTGGACTGAATTTACTTGATTATTGTAAAACTTGCAATAAAGAATTTTAGTGTCGATGTGAAATGCCCCGTGATCAATAATAAACCAGTGGATGTGAATTAGTTTTACGTCAATGTCTGATGGTTTCTTTTTCTCCCCCTCCTCCTTCTGGCCTGGTAACATCCCACCTTCTCTCTAGAGTTGCTGAAGTTTACTCTAAGCAAATACACAAAGCTTAACTCTCAACTCCAGTTTCCCAAGGTCCTTAGGAGATCCAGCAAAAGGTTTGGGGCAGAGGATGTCAGGAGAGGGGATGTAGAGAGTAGGGCTCTTCTTCCCTGAGTCTGTAGGGGCCAGACTCTCCTGGGGGTCTCACTTTTCTAGAGTTAAGCACAGTGCCTTCTTTTGTCTCCTCCCCTCTCCTCTCTTCTCCCTTCCCTTTGGTGAGTAGGCCTGCCTAATTTGCAGATTAGAAGGCAAGTTTAGGGAGTTGGTAGGAAGAAGAGTTTTCATGTTTGGGAAGTTCTTTTGGGGCTGAGGGATTAGGAAGATGCCTCTCAACATGCCTGTTCTCCTTAAAAGAAGAAACATTTTGAGCTGGTGATTCTAAAGCAGCAAAGTGACCTGTCAGGATGGCTTTTCTGTTTGTTTAGACTTGGAAAGAAGGGTGAAGTGGAGGCCAGAGGCCTGGGAGGCCCCCTTGCATGGGTAGGCCTGAAAGCCTGATGCCTGGAGATAATGAAGCACTCTTATTCCCCACTCCCCCCCCAACTTTTATCATGGACCTGCTAGATGTTGAGAAAAGACACAGGGAGAGGCAGGGGGATCACCTTTCTTCCTATAACCTCCCAGGTCTCCATAGGGCTTGGACATTGGTGGAACAAGACTTCCTGCTTGTAAAAAAAGATTTTTTTAAATTGCTTCCTTGGGGGCTAAAACAAACAAAAAACTGATTTGGATTGCCTGAATGATTACTTTAAGTCCAAGTCTCCAAAGAATTCTAGTCCTGGAGACCAGGCTCTGAGCAAAGCCTGCTCGAATTTTTGGAATTTTTGCTTGTTTGTTGGAAGAAGGTGAAGGGGTAGTTGGTGAGCTTCTCCAACAGTTTATCCAAATATCAGGATGGAGGGCTGTCAGAAGGAGAAGAGAGAGGGAGAAGAGATCTGGGATAAGTAGGGAAGTCATGGATACTACTCTCCTCTCCCCTCGAATCCAGGAGTGAAAGGCAACAGAGGAACCAAGTTATGAAAATCTGTTTGATGTGCTTTGGATTTATTTCCTCTTGAACCACTTGCTGGCTCTGTGTGTGTGTGTGTGTGTGTGTGTGTGTGTGTGTGTGTGTGTGTATGCTGGGGTCCTGTAGGTCTACTTTCCCCTCCCTCAATGGTGCCCTGGGGACAGCAAAACATGCTGCCTACAGTGTGAGGAAGCAGGGCCAACAATTATCTGGAGTGATTTTATGTAATCAAGTGAATTAGGGGCCAAATCTGACTGTAGCTCCCATCATCTTGATGCAATTGGCTTTGGGGCAGGAAAAGGGGGTCTAGTTGCTCTTGGGAAAAGGGAAGGTGTGAGGGGGGGACCTGGAAGTCTTTCCAATCCCTTAAGGAAGTTAAGATGGAAACAGGGGGCAATGGAAATCAAGATTCATAATCTTTTCTTAACTTTGCTCACTTGGTTTCGGGGGAATGTATTCTTTCTCCTCCCTAAAGTGGAAGAGATGAACACAGGGGAGGAAAATTCACTATCTTCTATATGTTAAGATGAACTTGCTGAAGGTACACGCTCTTGTTCGAGTAAAGCAGTATAAAAGGATTGGGACATTTCTTTTATTTTTCCTTCTTTAGGAGCTTCTGTATTAAATTCCTCTTCCTTTTAAACTCCTCTTCTCACACATACACATGTAGTCACTCTCTGTGTATCTCTCTCTGTCCCTCTCGGTCTGAAAAGCAGAAACATCAGACATCCGTAGTTTGACAAATAAAACTAAACCCTCTTGTACTTGAGTTTTGAAAAAATTTGGCCTCTGGCCTTCCCTCCAGTGGGTTCCATTCTTTGCTCCTTCCCCAAAACTCTCCTTTGCCTTGGACCTGACCGCCTGGAATAGGATCAGGCTCTCAGAGATGAGAGGGATGTCCAGTGTAGGGGGCCAATCTGGGCCCCTAGCTCTAGCTGTCTTGACCCGCTGGATGCTGCTACAGCCTCACTGGGAAGCTGAGGGTCGGGGCTTTTATTGAAGTTGGATTCAACAGTGGGGAAGGACTGGGGGAGGGTGGGGAAGATGCAGCCCAGGTTCACGGGGAGGACACAGCATTTTCTCTCCCATCGCCTTTATATTCGGCAGCGCCTCTGACCTCTCCCCCACCCCCAGCTCCGACCCTCCCAAGCCAGCCCTAGCTCAGCCCCCGGTCTCCAGACAGGATGCCACAGCTTCTGTGGGGCTGATTTCTTGCCCCGAGTAATGGGAGAGGCAAGGCGCGTGAATGCCTGCCAGCGTATTGTGTGTGTCTCTCCAATGGCTAAGTAAAAAGAAGACGGGGTGAAAGCGGCAACACCAATCTTCCAAGGTCCTTCTCTCCAAGCACCAGGAGATCCCCACAGGTCAAAAATCCCCTTGACATGTAAGTAGTTAGCAGTCATATGCTCTGGGGGCGAGAGGCACAGCAGTTTCAACTCTATCTCTGTTTGCCATTCAATTTTTATTTCAACTCCCGGTCTTGGGGAGGAAAGGCGGGAAATCCAACCAGGAGCGGTGAACTTTTGCTTGGGGAAAAAAATGGGTAGCCAAAGAGAGTACCTGGGGAACGAAGAAACTTGTCTCCAAAAGGAGAGAAAGAGTGGAGAAAGTGAGCCTGGGGGCGGGAGCGGGGGTGGGGGAAGGACTGAGGAGCTCCGCTGGTCTGTGGGCCTCTCACTGCCGTTTGTGTGAAGTTTCCTACAAAGTTTTCTCTGCAGTCTGTGCATCAGCTTTTTTTGAGCATAGACTTGGCGGATTGCAATCCAGGGACGCCTTCCCGCTGTTAGATGTATGTATCTATGTGTATTTGGGGGACCGCTAAGGAAGGCAAACAGTTAAGGGTTTCTCCGGAGCTTGGGGCCAGGGTACCCTCTGCTAGGCACGGTTTGTCTGCTTTTCTAAGATTAGAGAGACTGACTCTGAAGGGGGTGCTATGGTGGGGAGGAGAAGCCTGCTGGGGCAATTTTACCATCTTTTTCTCAGCTTTCTGCCCAGTCCTGGGGAAGTGTGGTTCACAAAGCCACTTCTCATGGTTTTCCACAGCTTCTATCTGCATCCCACCTTTGGAGAGCTAATTTTTATGAAAATGTTCCCTTTCCAAGAAATCCTTCTTAGACTTGGAAAAAGAGATGGAGGAACCCCCAACTCCAGCAGCCATCAGCGCAGCGGGAATATTTATTACCTCTCTGGATATCATTACCTAAGAATACAATTTTATGAACTTCCTAATCTGTTAGCTTGATTTATCTGGGTGGGTAGGGGCCCAAAATAAACATTTAGGGGATTTAGTAGGAAAAAAAAAAGCCTTTGCCTGTGACCAGTCTTTCTGATGGAACTGACCACCCCCCTTGGCCTGCTTTTTCTGCATCCCATCTCACTAGCCCCAGTTTAATTTTTCTCCTGCAGCATGTGGCAGCTTTGAGTATCCAAGTTTTAGTTGCTTCTTGAGAATTAAAAAGGGTATTGTGCACTGTTTGAACCGGACACCTGGAGGGCTCTCTCAGCCGCCTTAAAATCTGTGCGGCTCCCGGAACTCGGATCCCCTTTGGACTTGGGAAGCAGAGAGAAACCGAGGTCTGCTCACTGCCTCTCAGGTCCAGGAGCCTCTTCTCTGGCTTGGCTCTTCTCTATGCCTCAGGATTTTCCTGCTCTTCTCTCTGGTGTCAGCTCTGTAGTTTCTTTGAATGGCAGGGTCCTTCCAGAAGCCAAGCCCACAACCACAACTATGCCTGCAGGCCCAGCTAACTGATGAATTAGGAGGCAGGGAAGACAAGGATGGGTAGGGAGAGTCTCAGAGTGTGTTTGAGGAAGAGTAGGGCTACATAGTCTAATAAACCTAAAGGGACTGTTTTAACTTCCCAGTCCCCATCAGCAATTGCCAGATTCCCTAAGATGTAGGGTCCTGTAGGATCCACTCTGCAACCGTGACGGGAATGCGTCCAGTCCAAAGAAGTGTCCCCTCTACTCACTCCTTTCTGACCCTGTCTTTGCAGCGTCAGAGTTTGGGAGAGGGAAGTATATTTGAACTTGGGGCGGAGAAACCCTAAATCACAGCAAGTGGGAGGCTCTGCCAAACAGCTCAATCCTAGGTTCCTGCTCCCAGGGGTGCCTCTGGCTTCCCAGGAAGCCAGGTCTAAGAGAACGGGGCGCAAAGCAGCTGCCTGCATTCAGGGGTACCCGCTCCCCTCCTGGCAGCGGCCGGGGTCTGGAGGAAGCCGAAATGGGACCAGCCCGACAAAGACGAAATGCGAGAGACCGACCGGCGGCCCGGCTTCTGCTCCGGGTTCCACGCAGCGTCCGCTCCGGGCGCGGTGTCGCCTTCAGCTGGGTCACGACCCCCGGTTCTCAGGGAGGACAATAGGGCGCAGGGTGGGGGCCGGGGGCTGCGTGGCCGGCCGAGCGGGTTCACCGAGCGGTGAACTCCGCTCCACCTCCCGGGGCTCGCCCTTTAGAGCCCAGGCTCCCTTTGCTTCCCCCATTCCACCTTCCATTTTTTCCTGGAAAATGGAGTGGGACTCTCGGTTGCTCTTCGACCAACCAACTCCCCACCACCAAATAAGGAGACTTTATTTCCTTTGGAAAGGAAAGGATAATTTTCTCTGACTTACAAGAGCAGGAAATGGGACCCTCTCACAAGATTTTTGTGGGGACCGATGGAGACGAGAGGTCTCAGTCAGTAGTAGAAATATTTCCAAATCCCGAAGAATCCCAGGTCATCAAACCAACAGTCTCTCCTCTGTCAGAGGAATTCCAGGCCCAGAGTTGGGTCCACCCCGCACCTCAACCCCAAATCCTGTGCTAAGAATTGCCTCCCTCCTCCCCTGGCCTTTGTCTCTGAATGCCAGGTTAGGATTAGGGCTCTTACAAAACGGGAGGCACCTTCTCCAATCCCATGGACAGGGGACAGGGCTGGGTTATCCATGGGGGTGTGGGAATGAGTCACTTGGGAGATGGCCCCCAACCAGTTTGTTCTTGTTCTGAGGTGTCACCCACTCTCATGGCTGCCTGGCTCCTGTTTTGATTCTGTCCCTTTGGGCGGGAACACGGTGTTCATAACTTTCTACAAGTGGAGTTTTTCCACTCAGCTGGAACAGACCTTGGTAATTAAGGTTACAGAACAGGGATTGAGTTCCAGCAGGAGAGAAGAGCTGGGGAGAGGAGAAAATGGAGGAGGTATGGAATATTCCCCGTGGGCATTAGCTCCTTCTTTCAGCGGCCCTTCTCCACACCCCACCTCAACCCTCTGCTGCCTGACCCTGCACAGAGGGGAGATGGGGAGATTTGAGCTTCCCAGCTGGAAACCTCTCTTTTTGGACTTCATCTCTCTGATGAATTTGAGTCATTTTGGGATGTGACTGCCTCAAGTTCTATCCGTGTCTGTCTGTCTCTGCTCAGCATTTTCAAGGAAGCCTAGTATTCCTGCTGCTTTTTATGCTCCGTATTTCCTCCGGTTCTTGCTCCTCTGCCCTCTCATCCCCCAGTAATCCTCTGGGACAGCCCCCAGCTCCAGTGCTCCTCCTGGAACTCCCCTCCACTGAGAATGCAGAAGAGGAACCAAAAGGTAGGGGGCGGCAACTGGGAGGGACATTTGAGGTTCAAAGGTTCCTGGCTGAGCTTCCAGTCCAGGTCACCTCAGGGACCAATCTGACTGCTCCAGAGTGGCCCCTGGGCCAGCAGCAAATAGAACAAGATTTTATAGCCCCAGGGCAGATGTTGGCTTAGCTGTCTCACCCAGATTCCCCTTTATCTCTACTCCACTAAAGAGGCTCCAATCCCCACTATACCTTTGTTCTCTTTCCTTTTTCCCCTCCTCCCCCTCCTCTTCCTCCGTTTGATCCTGCCTTTCCCCCTCAAATTATTCCTTTAGATCTGGAAGCATCTGTTCCTGCCTGCCCCTCCCCCTCCCCTCATTCCCTCCTTCCCCCTCCCTCCCTCTCTAGCAAAGAAGCCCCCAAATGGAGGGCCTCTGGCCTCTAGCCTGTTCTGCTACCTCAGAGCCCAGAGACCTTTGAGGCCAAACCTTGAGACCCCTCCCAACCCCTGGTCCCTTTCATTTCATTCTTTTAGCTGGAGAGGGTCCTGGAATTGCACAGTTTGAGTCTTGGCCCCCAGGGACAAGTCTCTTCTCTTACAGGGTCAGTTATCCATTAAATTCAGGCAAAAGCACTGTGTCGAAGGGTTTGGTGCTGAATTATTTAGATTATTGCCCCAATTCTCTGCTGGGCTTTTTTTGGACTCTGGTTTTGAACATATCTTCATATTCTGACCATAGAGGGGAGATGGCCTTTTCTAACCTCTCTACCTGGTCATTCTTTATTACCCTCCCCTGCCCCTTCCCTTGATTGCAAAGTCATTTTCTGAGCAATTAGCATTTCCCTCAATACCTCCCAGAATTCTGTAATCTAACAGAGGATGCCAAGGCATTGTCCATACTATACACACGGAAGGGTCTCTTTTCTCTGTCTTCCAAAAAATAAAAAAGAAGCCAAGAAATGACTCTCTTACATCCTCCTTGCCTCCACTTATATCCAGGAATATGTGGTCTCCAAAGCTTGATGGAGAGGGTGGTAAACTTAATCAAAGTGAACAATAGCGTGTCTTATCCTCTTAGTCAATCCAGTTGGATTTTAGTCTGGATAATGCAGGCCCAAGATTCTTGAACTCTGTCTGCTAGACCTGTCTGTAGCAAGAACCCACCTTATATCCCAGAGCACCAGACTGGAATAATCCCAAGGTCCTTGCCCTAGTACCCACAGTTGAAAACCGGTAGATAAGATTAAATCCTTCTCCGTCCCTTCCTTCCAGCTCTGTCTTGAGATTCAGCCCTGCTTGGGATTCTGCCCCTTTTCTCTTTGTAGATCAGTGGTTGGCCAAAAGCCCCAGATTCATGCTCCCGTTGCTCTGCCACTCGGTTACCATGACAATAAGAGGCAACTGAACTCCCCACCCACTCCAGGTGGTTGGATAGACCCAGACAAGCCAGGATGTTCTCTGGGGGAACCTGATCTAAGAAAGACACTGGAGATGAGAGCCTGTATTTTGTTATAGCATCTTTGCTAATTAGTCAGGATGGAAGAGGGAAAACTGGGGCGAGAGTCTTTCCCTGCACTCTGTAATTTCATACAGTCCTTTCTCTCTGCATATGTGTTTGCCTAGAGGTACACTGTCAAAACAAGCATGAGGCAAGGACCTCAACACATTCATTTCTTCTGTTTATAAATGCATGGGAGGTGATTTTGCTGAAGGTCTGCATGTGTGTATGTGTGCATGTGTGCGGAGAGGCTCTGAGCGATAGAGAATAACATCCCAAGTATAGCACCTACGAAGTAGGTTTTTTGACTTATCACTGATGTTACTGGTGACAGAGGTTTTTGCTGTCCTCTCTTCCTCATACACTGCTTTAAAAGGCCTGCCCCTTTACCTGAAGGCCATGTGGCCTGAGGACTCACTCTTGATCCTACAACTTGGCTCCAGAGGCCTGGGGTAGTTATAAAAGAAGAAGGCAGGAGTCAGAGACATCTGGAAGATCAGATTCCTCACTTAATGCTCTCACTTACATGTCAAAGTTAAACCAGAACCACAAACATTTATCTAACCCTTCAATCTACACTATCCTGCTCATAGGCAGGGCCTGGGAAACCACCACCACCACCACAATAGCAGCAGCAACTGCACAGTAGCTGTCTCCTAGGGTTCTTAATTGCCTTGGGATTAAGTGGATAAATGTATGAAAAGTACTTAGATGAGTGCTTGGCATATAGTAAGGTTTCAGTAAGTGCTAGCTGTTATTATTATTAACAATAATAGGCATTTTCTTAAGTGCTTACTAGGCACTAGGTGCTGCGCTAAATTTATTTCATTTGAATCTTATAATAACACTGCAAGGAAGTTGTGTCCCTATTTTACACAAGGGGAAGCTGAGTGAGGCCCAAGAGGCTAATGATAGGCCCCACTGGTAGAACCAGGACTCCAATCAGACTTGCCTGACCCCAGAGTGGGTACTCTGAACCATTTCTCTGCTCTTGATGAACTTGGACACTGCTGTTAGGCTGGGACTGAGTTTGGCAGGGAGCACTGGTGAGGATGTTGGTGCAGCAGCAGCCTGATGGTGAGCAGAACCTAACCTGGGTTTTGCTACTTGCCTTGGTCTTGCCTTAGGTTCTTGTCCCCAGCAGCAACAGGCTCTGACAGTTGTTCACAAACTTTTTGGTCTTAGAACCCCTTTATACTCTTAAATATTATTAGAATCTCCAAGAGCTCTTTTTATATGAGTCATACCTATCAATATTTACCTTACTAGAAATGAAAACTGGAACTTAAAAAAAAAAAGTCTTTTAAAACAGTGATAATCTGTCACATGTTGTCATAACTTTTTTTGAAAAAAAATTTTTAAAAACAATTTAGTGAGAAGAGTGTCATTGTTTTACATGAGCATATCTTTTAAATGTCTAGCTTAATAGAAGGTGATTGGATCCTCATATCTGTTTCTCCTTTCAATTTGTTGTGATACAGTGTCTGTTTGAAGTATATGAAGTACATAGCCTCACGCAGATATATATTGAAAAAGAAAGGAGTTCACAGAACTCTTGAAAGTGTATCCAGGACCCCCAGGGATCCTTGGGCCACACTTTAAGAACCACTGATCTAACCAACTGAGACAACCAGCAGAACTCACTCCATAATAACTATATTGAACATCTTTTTTGCTCTTGATTGTTGCTTCTAACTCCAAGACTCATTGTCATTTCACTAGTTCAGGCTGTATTCGAATTGCTTTATGTAAGGCAGTTACTCATTTTTTCTATCCCATGTTTTAAATTAGATAGATAAATAGATTGGCATGCATGCATACAAATATTTATATGTTATACATGTTATTGGTGGATATTTATTATTTTATTGCAAACATGTAGAGTAAAATATAGATTTATAGATAAAATAGTTTTTATGTTTAGCATAGTTTGACCTGGGCAGCTTAGCTATTCCTATCAATCTTGTTTTTCCAAAGGGGAAACTGAGCCAAGGAGGGGTGATATGACTTGCTGAAGATGACATGCTCAGTCTGTGGTGGACAGGCGATCAGAACTCCTGTCCTCTGACTCCAGCACCTGTGCTCACTGCAGGAACCCTCCCTCTGAAGACATGGCTGCATAACCGTGCATGAAGGTGGCTGGGTGCCATACACTGTTTATGGAAGAATATGCGATGGTTTTAGTTATCTGAACATATTTATGTATGAAAGGGAAAAAAATCTTGTACCCTGTGTGTGAAGTTGCAGTTTTATTGAGAGGCACAAGGCACCAGCTTGCCAATGGTTTTCCTTCCTTACAAAACTCACTGTGTGTCTGTGGTCTTGGGCCTGATCTAATTTTAGGGACACTTACTCCTTTCAAATCCTCTGTTGGTACATTCTCACAAGGGGTATGCAGATAGCCCGGTTCTTCATATGAGCACACAGCACAGGCACACCTGGAGGTAACAGTCAGATTCCCTTTCTTTTTTTTTCCCCTGGACATCATGCACAACCTCCTGTCTTCTCAAAATAAGTGATCTACAAGTGTACAACCAAGAGACGCATAGCTGTGTGAATGGAGGTGTGTGTGTGTCTCTGTGGATGCAAATGTGGAACCCTTGGGTGTCCATATACTTGTCTAGGTAAGCACCATGCAAATGTATGAGCAACTGGAGCCTTAGTAATTTCATTAATCTGATAGGGATTTATTCACAGATTCTATATTTTATGACTGCATGAGGTTTGTGTTTATGCACAGTCCAATGAGAAGAATCCTAGGTGGGAAGCAGGCTGTTGGAATTCTAGTCAGGGCTTTCTGCTCCCAGTTGCCTTAAACAAATCACTTACCTGGTGAGGGCCCTCCACCTCCTCATCCACATAATGGGGGGAATAATGAGAGTTTCAGCTACATCTCCAGATAGAGAGTGCAGTGGGGAAAGAATAGGAGCTGTCTGTGAGAATATGATTCTTTCATACTATGGAAAAATCCAAACAAAATAAAGAGAGAATAATATAATCAAACATTCATATACCCAACACCCTACTTTAACAGGGATCAACCCATGGTCAATCTAATTTCACCTAGTTTGAGCCCAACACTTCCTCATACACTTTGAAGCAAACCCTAGACATCACATTATTTCTTATGTGAACAATTCAATAAATAGCTCTAAAAGGTAAAACCATTTTTAACAACCTAACTACAATATGATTATCATACTGACTTGAAAAATGTCAGCAAATTCTTTTAGCTTTTAAAGTGTGAGAAAGGTCTAAAATATGTAAAGCAGCTGACTTCCCTATGCCTCATGCTCAGGGTTGATTAATGTTAATAAGGGAAAATTAGGAAAATGGGAAGGAAAGGATGAAGTTTCCTTTTTTATTTCTCTCTTAAAATCCCAGTTCACCTCCAGAAACTCCCTTCTACTCATTAGGGCCATTAAAAATGGACTGGGAGGGGACCATGGAGGTCTAGATTGCTAGAGGCAGCCAAACTCTGCAGACTTCATCTTGGAAGAAAATAGTTGTTGAGCCAGAGGGAGTCTGAACAGAGGGCCTGCCCAACCATTTTCCAGCATCAGATTTCACCTTTGGCTTGCCAGGCATTTGAGAGATGTCTGAAGTCTCATTGGAGTTACTGATCTCTAAAGACATGCAGATACATGTAATAGCATCCTTATACAGAAACCCAAAAGGAGATATGCACAGAGGCACAGGCAAATCCACCCATTCATACACAGGTCGTGTACAAACACATGCAAGCATTCAGAGACAGATGCAAATGTACAAGTATATGTACACCCAGGTGTGTGGGAAAACACAGAGACACAACCCAACACTCAGACATATGTGAGTATGCAGGGATACAGAAACATGCAAGTCATGGAAAAAATATACAAAAAGCCAAATACAAAAGCCCAGAGACATGCAAATGCATTTTGGGCCATTTTTACACATGAGCAGTTAATGTGGCCAAACCCCATTCTAGCTGACTCCTTCCTTCTCAGCCTATAAATTTACCAAATATTGACCAAAGCTACACTCTGAGTCATATTCATGCAAATGTGCACCTAAGAGAAATTGTCCCAAGGGCTTCCCATTGCTCCTGCCAGCGCAAGTTTTCTATCTCTCAATCCTCTCTCTCCCAGAAAGACAAAGACTAAGGGTAGTATGGCATGGTATGTATGTGCGCATGTGTCCATGTGAACACATGTTTCTTTGTTCTAATGAGTCAGCTTGATGAGAACAGAAGGGCGCGTGCCACGTACAGACTGCAAGTCACTGCAGGCTGATGAGTGAACATTGCTTTGCCTACTCTGTGCCACAGCTATAGGTTAGACTGATATTTTTGTGGAATTGATTGACCCAAGTAGGTATTTTGGCGTCTTATAGACATGACTGAGAGTGCTTTCTTTGAGCCTGAGTGAGGCTGTCAGTTGTCTGGGTTTGATTTTTTTTGAGTGAACTTACCAATCAATTCAAAGAATAATGGTGATGGAACTGAGTTGATCAGGTGGTTGACTAGGCCTCACATGGCCACAGTGTGATTCTGAGTCAAAAACGATGGGCAGGATCTGACAGTTTAAAAACAGGATCCGTCAGTTAAACAGAAAGAAACCAGTGGGGCTGTTTGGCACTATGTTCACCCAAACCAGTCAACTGATTAAAATGTTCTCATTTCAACCAATTTGCGCAAGATACACCAGCAGCACCTGAGGGTCAGGGAACCCAAATGGCTTTGCATCGAAAGCTGGATGTATACCAAGATCTAAAAGAGGAAAGGGCTATGTTCACGGCTGTACACTTGGAAGAATAAAGTTGTGATGCAAGGCTGTGTGTGATTGCATGAGTGCTTGTATCTGGAGCTGTGTCTGCTTATAACTAATAACACTGGCAAGACAGTAAAAGCTGTATATCATAATTGGCGCTTTCTTTTTATGTGGAATCACAGAAAGTTAGGTATTGAAGGAACCTTTAGAGTTCATGTAGAAACTGAGACTTGGAGAGCTTTTGTTTTTTGGGGTTTTTTTGTTTTGTTTTGTTATTTATTTTTTGGCCACACCCTACAGCAGGTGGGATCTTAGTGCCCTGGCCAGGGATCAAACATGTGCCACCTGCATTGGAAGTTCGGGGTCTTACCCAGTGGACCACTAGGGAAGTCCTGAGGTGTGGAGAATTTTAAATACCTTGTCCAAGATCACACAGTGAGTGAACAGCTGAGACACATCTACACACCATATTTGTTAAGGCTGTCATAACAAACTACCCATAGAGTAGGTGGTTAAAACAATAGAAATTTATTTTTTTTACGTTTCTGGAGACTAGAAGTCCAAGACCAAAGTGTTGGTAGGGTTGAATCCTTTAGAGGCCTCTCTCCTGGTCTTTTTCACATGGTCTTGGGGTCCACCTGGTCTTTCTGTGTCCTAATCTCTTCCTTGGACATTAGCCAAGTTGAATTAAGGTCCGCCACTATGTCCTTATTTTGTCTTGATTATCTCTTTAAAGGCCCCATATCTAAATACAGTCACATTCTCCAGTACTGGGGGTTAAGACTTCAACATAAGAATCTGGGGTGACACAAAGCCTAAAACAGACATCAAGGCCCTAGACCCCCTAGTCCAATGCTATTGTGCCCACATCAAACTGATAAGTGATCTGGTGAATTTTGTTCCTGAATTGATTTAATTTTGTTTGGTTCCTTAGAGATGGGAAAGTTGGTTGGGGCCAACATGAGATTTAAAAATGTATTCCGGAGCCAAAGCCCAGTGGTAAACTGAGTAAGCACTGTCTGAGGGACTCTGGAATTAGACAGACCACCAAACACTGGGGAAAGGAAGTTTCCAACCAGAATCTGTAGACTAGAAGGAACCATGTGAGGTTAACTTGACTGTCTCAGAGGGATGAGAATTACCTGATATGTTCAGAGAACACAGGTGTCTAACAACTTTCATGACTGGCAAATTCTTCTTATATATCATCAGCATTCTTCATGCTAAGTTCAACCCTCTTCCCTTGCCTCCAGTCCTTAGAATTGGACAATAAGAGTTTTTCCTTGGGAGTTTGAGGAAGGCTTGATGATATATTAAGGAAAACCTTCCTATTCATGATAGCTTTTTTCCTTATCTGAGGCTGGAGGTAGGATGTCAGAGGCAAAAAAAAAAAGTGTGCACTTATCCCTTTGCTCTTTGCCGTGAGAACTTCAGCCCCTCTCCAGGTCTTGGGCAGCTCCAGAGAGTGGATTGAGGTGAACTGACACATAAGGTGGCGCAGAAACAGGGTCTTCCCCTGTTTTTTAGCGAGGCCTTCTAATTTCACAGGGCTTCCCTGGTGGCTTAGACAGTAAAGAATCCACCTTTAATGCAGGAGACCCAGGTTCAATCCCTGGGTCAGGAAGATCCTCTGGAGAAGGGAATGGCTACCCACTCCAGTATTCTTGCCTGGAGAGGTCCATGGACAGAGGAGCCTGGCAGGCTATAGTCTGTGGGGTCACAGAGAGTCAGACATGACTGAGTGATTAACACTTTCTAATTTCACAGAAATCACAGATGGGCTCCAGTGGGATTGTGGAGTGTGGTGTGGGTATGATAAGGCATGTGCCAACGAAGTGGCCATAACCAAACAAGAAAGTCCACATTATCATGATGGTTGGTGTCTGTGTTCTCTGCCATGGGAATCAAGCTCAAATTCTGGGTTTTGGAGGAAAAAATTACAAAAGTATCTAGCTGAAATGCAAAGAGAGCCAGGTGCAGTGTGGTATACTGGGAAGGATGGTTTCAGGATCAGAATGCGTGGGTTCTGGTCTCTGTCTGAGCCTCAGTTTCCCTTCCTTTACAATGAAGTGGTTGATTAGGTTATCACTCAGATCCTTCCAGCTCTGAAACTCTAAGCAAAAACTAGAGGATGCTGGGGGGCAGGGAAGGAATACTCTTTGTAGCAAATCAAATGATGGACTATGTGTCTCTGTGAACCAAACCAGGCACAGAAAACTCTCCATCTTCATTCCAGAGTTGGTGGGGGTTGGAGGAGTGGGGGTGTTAGCTGTGGTGTCTCCTCATTTGACAACTCAACCTTCTGCACAGGGCCCCTGCAGACACACCATGGGGATCTGTCTCCCTGGAGGACTCTGCCCCTGAGGGGAGGGAGGCAAAGACAAGATGGGGCAGGACAATGGGGAGGGTGTCTGGAGGATGCCAGAAGCCAGGTAAAAACAGAGATATCAGCCCACTCTCTGCTTAGCTTCAAAAATCAGAATAAAGGGATCCAATTTTATAGCTTTCATCTGAAGTTAATGGATAATGAGATGCAGGATCAGCCTTATGCACTGATGCAGTATAAAGCCCCTGGGAAAGCTCTGTTTTCCCCCTCCCCAATTATCCCGCCACTGAAATGCCTTAAGTTCCACCGTTAGAGCACATGGTGTTAAGTGCAGTCCTCTGCACATCACATCCTTTAAAATACAAAAGCACCGCTGGGATACTTTATCAAACAAGGCTAGAACCAGAAAAGTAGTGCTTAGCGGGGATGCTCAGGGAGACGAGGGGCTCTGAAGATTAATCTCTAGATGCTTCTCAGTTTCACGTTGGCTGAGCCTTACAAGAAAGCTAGACTCTGCCTGGGGAAGTGGGAACTCAAGGACTCCACTAGAGATGAGGTGCCTCAACTCTGGGTCTATTTCCAGTCTTGGGAGAGGGTTGGACTCTAAGTGGTAAGGCTAGTCATCATGCTGAAAGAAAAAATCACAGACTGCCAGTAAAGTAGAATTCAGGGAGATGGAAATTCTGAGTGTATGTGCACTTGGATCTACCACTGTAGAAGCCAGTATAGAAGTTCCTCACAGGGCCGCCTCTGCACATCCAGAGGATGTCAAACTATTAAAAAAATTTTTTTTTTCCTTTCCCTGGTTATATTCTGTTTTTTTAACCCAGGAGGCATGATTTGGAACTATGAAAACCTAGCAGGTGGGGAAACACACAGCTAGGGTTCAAACCTGGCTAAGCGACCTTGGGCAGGTGACTTAACCTTTCTGAGACTACATTTCCTCATCAAATTCAGTATAAAGCACCTGGCATATAGTAATCCTCTATAAATGGAAGCTATTATAGTTATGAGTATTGAGAGGGCTTCAAGACACTACCCATGAATTGGAACTGAGTCATGGAATGAATAATTACCACATTCGGAACAAATCAGAAGCCCCGACCCTCATAATTCATGCATAATCTTCTCACTGCATGGAATCCAGTCTTTCCCCAACTTAATATGACCTCTCAAAAATGGGTGATAAAAGAGGAAGAATGCATTCTGGACTCTTCTAAGCAGCCTGGAAACCTTAAGTTTAGGGCAAAGATGGTCTTCCCCAGAGACAGGATGGGTGGCTGTCTTCATGATATGGTTTTAAGAAAAATCGTAGACCACCCTCACACAAATCTGTATTATGCCACTTGCCACAGATCTGAAATTCCATCCTCATAGTTACTTCTTTCCACCTTGGCAACGGCTCATGCAGACCCCTACCTAAAAGCACACAATTTCCTGGGAGGATGTACATGTGCACACATCGGTTAAAGTTCCCTAATCTGGCAATCTGGCTTTTACCCCATGGATACTGAGCTGGGACTCAGGATAAGTAAGCTTTGATAGGACTGGGGATATGGAAAGGCCAGAGGCATACAGTGGGGAAAGTATGGGCAGCAGAAAGACATGAGGACTAGAGAAAGAAGAAAAGACACCAAACGAGCTAGGGGGCCTGCTGAGAAGGTCCACCATGTCACCTAGGATTTAAAGAGGTAAAAAGTAAATGCAATTCTAACTCTTCCAGTTTGCCCTGATACTGACTTTATCTGACTCGTGCACCCTCCACCCTGGACTGGCTTCTTTCCAGGAGCAATTGTGTGCTTGGGTGGAGGGAGAGGTGGAGGGCTGCCCTCGGCGTTGCGGCTGTCTGAGCAGCAACACCCACGATCTCGATGACTGGCCAAGCAGCTTTGTCTCTGACCAAGGCTACCGTGACAGCGGCTTCAGTTCTCCACCCAGGGTTGGGGCTGAGCACTGAGTAACTAGGAGTGTACTCTGCACATTACTGGGATTCCTGGGGGCCTTTTAAAATCTGTCATCCAAGAACATGTGTCTGGTTTGTGTTTTAATTATAATCTGTGAAAAGATGAAAAAAAAATTGTTAGTCACTCCGTCGTATTTGACTCTTTGCAACCCCGTGGATTGTAGCCTGTCAGTCTCCTCTGTCCATGGAATTCTCCAGGCAAGAATACTAGAGTGGGTTGCCATTCCTTTCTCCAGGGGATCTTCCCAACCCAGGGATTGAACCTAGGTCTCCTGCATTGAAGGCAGATTCTTTACCACCTGAGCCACCAGGGAAGCCCCTGTGGCTTCTATTGCCAAAAAAGTCAATAGACATGTGGGGCCTGGCATCTCTGAGATCTGGCCTGAACAGGTCTGAAGGCCCCTGATGTTGCTACGTTTGCAGGACTGGCCATCCTCCTACACTTGATTCAGATGTTTTGGCATCATGGCAGCACAAGTTCTCTCTTGAACCTGATCTACCTGGAAACTGTGCAGGCAGTTTCTGCCCCCAAAAAGCACAATCAGAGAAGTAAGAATTGGTTTCCTCCCACATTACCCTAAATATCACTGTGATGTCAGGGAAATAATATTAATACTTACAACTCTTCTCCTCCTTGTGTGGGGAAACTTCCTGAACAGGAATGGAAAAGGCTGGGAACAGGAGAGAAGAATTGGGACTGGAGAGACTGTTAAGCAGGTGTAAAACACTGGGGGAGGGGTTCTGTAAACACTCCATCTCAGAGAGGGTGACTTTGTGGATGGGAGGAAGAGAGGGAGCTGAAGGGTGGTAATTAGCTTATTATTGTCTCCCCTGGGTGTTGTGAAAATTCCTTAGGAGACACTTGTAAAAAAGCAGAGGGAAGACAGTAAATACACATCTAATGATATGCTAAATAAATTATTATTGTTATTATTATGACTATTATTATAGCAGTTGCAACTTGCTCCTTGCATCCAAGTTTCCACTAGAGATGGGAATTGGTCCCCTTATAGCCAGGCCTCCACTCTGCCAAGATGCCCCCAGACTCCCCCACCCTCAGGAATTACTGCAGTAATTGGGCAGAGGAGACCAGGCTTCAGTTAACAGCCAGTTGCCTGGTTTCTGCAGGAGAGCAGATAAGGAGCTTGCAGAAACGTGCAAGGCCTCAGCCTGGTGCCTGTGCTCCGGCAGGAAAGCAGGAAAAGAAACTTGCCAAGAAAGGCAGGGCTTGTACCTGGAGAGGAACTTTCTGACTCCCAAGCAAGGGGACTCAGAGAGGACAACAAGCAGACAACTGGGGATGGGTCGCAGGAAGAAAGGGTAAATAAATTTATCAATTAGGGACACCCAACCCAGAGATCCTGATCTTCCCAGCTCCCTATCATCCTGGCGACCATCCACACAGTGTACATGCCTTTGCTGGGGACAGAGCAGATTGTTTTTATCAGCTTCTCAAAGGGGTCTGGGACCCAGAAACAGCTAAGAGTTATTCCAGCCCAGGTAAAGGGACCCAACTTCTCCAGGCTCAACAGTGTACAGCTGACTGCCTGGGTCTCTTGTTTCCTGCCTTTTGGCCAAAGACAGTTGTTATTTGAACCCTGCAGGTTCTGAGGTTTATGGCAAACTGCCCCACCTCCTGGCCTGAGCCTAAAAACACCTGCCCAGAGTCCAGCTTAGGCAAACGTATGTAAATGTCAGCCCCTCAACTCTCTCTGCATTTCCGTAAAGAAAGTAGCCACAATCCATCGGTGGGCATTAGGTATTGGAGGGTGGGGGTACAGGTTGTCTGCAGAGGAAATGGTAAAAAACTGGGGGCTAGAAATGAGATTCCAGGTTTAACTTAGCCTACTCTCCAGACTTCAGTCCCTTATCCAGACCTCAGGCAGATTGCCTCTAAGGGTTCTTAGAGGAAATAGAAACCAATGCAGGGGCCTCCCTGCTTCAAGCCTTGATGGGATCCTGCAGACTTGGATCCTCACTAGATGGGGAACTCTGAACCTGACCATCTCACCCCATGCCAGTGACTGCCTGTCCCCAACTCCGAGAAGGAATTACTCTACAGGGACCGAATCAGGGGGATTATAACAATTAAGAAATAACTATATGAAACCACCTAAATGTTACTGCAGCAGAAAATCTGAACCTTTTTAAAGTTAAAATAAATTTTTTAATAACTTTATTTATTTTTATTTTTGGCTGTGCTGGGTCTTTGCTGTTGCATAGGCTTTTCTCTGGTTGTAGCAAGTGGGGGCTACTCTCTAGTGAAAGACAGGCTTCTCATTGAGGTGGCTTCTCTTGTTGCAGAGCACAGGCTCGATCATTTGTGGTGCCTGGGCTTAGCTGCTCTGTGGCATGTAGAATCTTCCCAAACCAGGGATTGAACCCATGTCCCCTGCATTTGCAGGCAGATTCTCCACCACTGAGCCACCCAGGAAGCCCCACCTCTAATTTTTTTAAACATTCATCCTGAGCAGTTTGGTAGCATCCACAGAGCAGGGCTGAGACATCGCGGCATTTTCTCAGCCAGGCTAACTGCCTCCAGCTGATTTATGTTTATTTCATTTGTATATTTCTTAATGGATCAGGTGGTGGTTCCTCTTTGGGCCTCTCAGGCCCACTGGCAGCTCTAGCCCAGCCCAGGTCTTGACTCTGGTTTAGTTTTAATATATTTGGGATTCTGGAAAATCAGGAGACTGAGGACAGAGGACAGAGCCTGACTTGCCCCCTCCCCTATTTCCTGGCTCCAGGTGCCTCACTCTAGTCCCTAACCTCCCACCTTAGGGCTGTAGCTACTCTCTTGCTCTGGCACTAACCACTGGCCCCAGCAGAGCTCACTGTGGCCAGCCACCATGTGATCCCCCAGCCAGGCTCCAATCCATGCACCCAGATGCCCTAGCCTGTGGTGGCCAGTAGCTGGGAAAGGTGAGACTCCCTCTGCCAAAAGCCTTTGAATTGGTTGCCATTCAGTTTACTACAAGTATGTATTGGGCAACCCCTCTGTGCCAGGCGGCAGAGGAAGTCCATGCTCTGGAGCTCCAACCTAGTGGGCAGGGGTGTGTGGAGGCTGGTGCTTGACTTTTAACCCCAGCTGAGGGATCTCCACTCCCTTCCAGCATCCTAAAGATCTTGGAAGCCCTGCTGGCCGCTGAAACTAAGAGCCAGGAAACTCCTTCATGCAAACCATTCAGCAAACATGCCTGCAACTCCCAGGTTTTCAAAAAATAATGAAATGAGGTTGACGGTGTCTTTTCTCCCAGGGGATGGTTGATACAGAAGAATTTTGGAGCCTAGGCTCAGTGACATCTGGAAGGGGCTGCTGAGAGTCGTGTGGATGAGCAGAAGCGAGGGACAGAGGTTCAGTTCCATGTCTCCTCCTCATTAAGGTCAAATTCTCCCCATAAAGGCTCAAGGCAGGGCTATTAGGGAGCTAAAGGGCCCCCAAGAATCCCAATTTGGGGACCAATAGATCAGAAGTGGCCCAAGGGAGAATTAGGCCCCAAAAGCCCAGGCCTCAGAGAAGGAGGGTGGGGACGACCTCCCCAAACTCCTATCAGAATAGGCTCAATACTGAAAAATTCACCCCTCCATCCACCAGATTCCTCAGGAGCAAAGGAGGCCCAGGCTAAAGCAAGCTTTATGGGGTCACATTACCTTGGTTTCCTGGCCGCATTACCGGAGAGCAGCAGGGGCAAAAGTGTACCCCGCTTCCTGCCCCATCCCTCCTAATTATGTCTTCATCTCTAAAGTCTACTCCTTAGAGACCCCAAAATTAGGGTTCAAGAGAAATGCACCAGGCGTGTGAAAGGGGCTGAGTGGTAGCCAATCTTTGGTTCATCAAAAGCCAAACCTAAGGGCCTTCAAGATCTGTTTCCTCCCTCCATCAGTGGTGATGGTAGGACATCCTACCTCCATCTGGGTGGTGGGACAGTTCACTGCCTCCCCTTCCGTGCCACCTATGTCAGCCTGTCACAAAACCGGTTCCACTTTCAGTGGGTGCCCGCTGTTTACCTCTTTCCTCCCTGACTATCCGTGCTGAGCCCCAACGTCCCTCCTTTCCCGGAGACTTCCCATGCTCTGTTTACCCTCCTGTAACTCCATCCCTCCGTAAGTAAAGAACTCTGCTAGCTGGTTTCCTAGTTGGCCAGATGCAGCTGCTCTGTTGGCCCTCTGAAAACATTTCCTGAACAAGTCTCTCCCAGCCCCTGCGTATAAATATTCCTCAACAGAGATAGACTGGCCTAAGCCCAAATACACACACATCATGAGATAATTACACCCTTATATACATACAGATATCTCTATAGAGTTATATTCGCAAGTGTCTATAACTCTCCCGAGATAGCAGCATGTACATATAGGACTATAATTACTTATGTCTATTTTTATAACTATGTAGTTATAAATAGATATGCCTATATATAGTGATAATAATATAGAAATATCTCCAGAGCCATATAGGGCTCTAAGTGAGTGCTCTAACTACTCTATATCACAATCAATAAGTATATATCTCCTGATACATAATTCCAACGATATACATTTATCTATATAGCTGCTCAGAGCTGTAAATCTGTCAGGATATCAAATGTCCATAAAGCTGGATGGCTAGAAGAGAGTCGTATATTTTCCTATATATAAATCTGCTCTTACAACTACTGTATATGCACAAATACAATGGAAATAATTATATTTTCCTCAAGCATAAATCTGTAAACACAACCACAGCACATTTAGGTGTAGTTCGAGATAGAGCGATATTTTCTAGACATCAGTCTGTCAATAGGGCCACCAGTGCCTCCAAACAGAGAGAGTTATAGTGGGAGGTATAAATAAACTCTCCAGCCGCCAAGGGATGTGTAGACCGAGATGTAAACGGGACGCTAAGCCGCCTTTCTTCTTCTTCTTCATAAGTTTCCTGATGAGAACACAGTGCCGAGGTGACTGGGTGGTGCTATTTCCCCCTAAAGAGGACTGGAGGTCGCTGGATTTTGGGGAAATCAGGCAGGAGTTGGTGGGAGCAGCCCAGAAGCCCCTTCTAAGTCAGCCGACTGGCGGCTGAGAGCTTGGGCAAGTGGAGAGGCCTGGGGGAGAAAAAATGAAGCAGAGTCCAGCTTGAGTCACTGTCCCCAGTCTTAGGCCCCAAATCCTCACACCAAGAAAGCCCCCGGACCGACCGGGCATCCAAGCCAAGAGAGCCAGGAGAGCCGCGGAGGCTGGGAGAAGAGGGCTGCAGGCCGACCCGGGGACGCTGAGACCCAGCGGGGTCGCCTGCCGGTGCCAGCCGGCACCGCTCCCCATCGCCCGGGGCAGCTGCCTCGGCGGTCGGCTCCCTGGAACCCAAACCTGGGCCTTCTCTCCGCGCTCAGGGCTTCCACCGACCGCAGTTCTCTCCTCTTATTGTTATTTTTTTCCGGTCGGTTATGGCGGTGTCCTCCACTCCGCATGGTTTTCAAATACTGGGACGCCCAAGGGTCTCTCAAATCTTTGTGTGTCTACACTGGCTTCAAAGAAGTGACTCAGTGAAAAGTGTTTATCCATCTCTTTTCCGACCAGATGGGTCACCGGCTGTTAAAAAAGAATCCAAACCCCTTAAAAGGTTTGTGACTTAAATTTTTTTAAAGTTTTCACGCTCACTTGTTATGACCATTTTATTTCATTTCTCTTTTTAAAGTTGACTAATTTGTTTTTGTATTTCCATTTTTATTTTCTTTTTCTTTCTTTCTTTGTTTTTTTGCATACAATTATTTTTAAAAGGGGATTTCGTTAGACCCGAAACTGTGGGACGGCTTCCTCCCCCCGAGAGAGAGCGTAGGTCTAATCTCTACCCCTCTGATTCCATCCTCCCCCCAATACATAAATTCATAAGATGACCAGAAAATTGTACCTGCATAGAATGATGCCGACGTGGACGTATCCGGGACCCTGCGCTTCTCTTCCTTTATGGAAATCCTCTCCGCTCCAAGCCCGCGAAGGAAAATTCAGCATGCCTCAAACCCTCCTTTCTCTCTCTCTCACTGTCCCCCTCTCTCACTCTCTCTTTTTAAGACCCCCAGGAAGGCAACTTCCCTGGTCTTGCCTCGCGCTCTCCCTTCTCTCCGACAAGGCCATAAATGTTTTTCAGCGTCGATCTCTGCCCGCGGCTGGTCCTCTCGGACAACTCAAACTCGGGCACCACGGCAGCTCACTCGCTGGGCCTGGACCCTGGCTGTGATCATCGCCTCTTCCCTTTCTGCTCCTGTAGGGCCTGACCCTATATGCTTTAATTCCTCTTTAAAACAGGGGTTCTAAAGAATCCCCAGAGCTACTAACCCTCCTCTTACGTGGGGTTCCTCCCCGATCAGACAAAGCAAAAGCCGAGAAAGAAAAACAGGAGAGAGCGGCCTGCAGGCTCGCCTTCTCCTCCTCTGGCGGGAGGACCTTATCTGGGGAGGGGGTTCCCAAACCCAGCCCCACAAGGGCATAGGAAGAAGCTAACTTCCTTCCTTTCTTGTCTCCCTGGATTGCTGTGATTATGACTCCTTCTCCTGTCCCCACCTCAAAATATCTCCTCTTGCATTTTATTGTTATCCTGCTAGGGAGGGACTGTTAACTACTGTTTTTATTATTATTATTTATTGTTATTATGATTGTTGTTAGAGATTTGTTCACCGGGTTTGGGGGTGGGGGAGCAGCAGCCTGGCCCAGAGGGAGGCCTGCTTGTCACACGTGCACATGTACACACACACACACACCCCTAGCATGGTGCACACACAGGTCTATATCCACAAATGCCTGTTATAGTCAGGCCCTGGAACAGCAATTGGGAGTAGGCTGGCATGCTCCTACCCCAGCGCACAAACAAAATATTGCCCATGCACACCAGCATTCAGCTGCAAACACCACCCCCAGACCAATCTCAAAACCCACACAGAGAGCTTGCAAGGAAAGGAAAATAGGTAAGAACCCACTTGCAGAGATCACTTCTCTCCCAGAATCTGAAGGGGTGAGTCAGGCCTCTGTCTCTCCCCCACCCCCCAGTCTCTCTCTCTTTCTCTTTTTTTCCTCCTTGTTTACAGCTTCAGAGAGCTCAAGGCCCATAAATCTTGAGGGGCCTACAGAGGCAGAGCACATTTGTATGCATCGTTAGGACTCGCTAATACCTAAGCCCATTAACGAGCGTGTTTGCGCGTGGTTTCCGGTGTGTATTAACTTATAGTTAAATTCTGGAGGAAAGGGCATTGTGAATTAACATATACCAAATCCATCACGGGGCTTTTGTCATATCAGATTAGTCAGCGATGGGTCTGGGGGAGCGGGATGCCTGAGTCGGCGTGTACCCACCCACCCTCTTAACTTTCTGGTGCAACATGAGGGTCTAGGGTAAGAGGATCCTCGGGTCCCAGCCCCAGCATTCAGATCCCCCAGGCCGGCGGCTGCACACCTGCGGGACGGTGGATGGCCCAGGGACCGGGGTCTTGGAGATCGGCGCCGGTGAAGGGAGGCGGGCCAGGGGAGGCCCAGCCGGCTGGGCCGGTGGTTGTGCTGGGACCGCTCGGCCGGCGGCTGCTCGGCTGTCTGGTTTCGGCTTTCTGAGAGGAGAGGCAAGTGGAGTCGCTGAACTTTAATTAAACGGAGGAGAAGACAGTGGGGGAAGGACCAAACGAACGGAGGAGGAGGAGGGGGCAGCCGAGAGGCCGAGGAAAGGAAGCAAGTCCGACTTGGGGAGATCTGTCTGCAAAGGGCCCTGGTGATGGTATCTCCCCTTTCCCCACCCCAGCTTCTCCACCCTAGTCAAGGACGGTCATTCCAGCCCTCTTTTAAAAAGAAAGAAACGGTAAAGAAAAAATCCTTTCTAATTACAGGGCATGTTTCAGCCAGGTGTTCTCGGTTCCAGTGACTCAGACCCTACTGGAACCCCAAGGATCTGTGTAATTGGCTTGGACAGACAGAGATGAAGGATGGCACTCTTGGAGGGAGAACGGGAGTGGAAGTTCTTTCTCTTGGGGTCCTGCAGAAAATGCCAAAGACAAAACCAGCTGAATTATCGTGTCCGTGTGGATCTAGTTGCCTGTTTAAATAAAACAAGCAAGGAGGGAGGAGGGTGGATTGAGTTGGGTGGGGGGGGCGGTCCGGAGATCCACGACCCGCCGGAATGGAGCGGGCTGACGGGAGAGAAAACGCCTCCATCTCCCCTTGCGCGAGCAACTCAGGGGCCTCCCCGGCGGGGCTGGGGCGGCCGCGCGCGGGCCGGGCCGGGGCGGGCCGGGGCCGGCGGGGGGAGGGGAGGCGGGGGCGGGCCCTCCCCGGGCGCTGTGAACTTTAGCTGGGCCGCCGCCTGTCAGCCCCAGAAAGCGTTAAAGGTGCAGCAGCCCGCGCCAGCCTCCGCAGCCGCCTTTGTACGCGTGATTTATGACTTCAATCTTGGTTCACCGAGAGTTCACACGGCTTTCGCTGCTGTTGAAGGTTAAAAGATGGTCTTCGCTTGACAAGTGGGACTATTGAAAATTCCTTCTTCTTCGTTTTTTTTTTTTTTTTTTAAAGAAGCGAAGAGAGAAAAAAAATTGGGGAGGGGGAGGGGACAGGGTTGCAGGTGGGGAAAATGGTAAATCAGGAAAGTTCGCCCCTCTAGGATTTTTTTCCCCCGGAACTAGGATTTGGGGGTATAAGCTGGGGAGGTACATGGAAAGTAGGAGGAGCTAGGGAACAGATTTTTTTTTGCGGGGGGGGGGGCTCTTTGGAGGCCAAAGGAGTGGCATTAAAACACACAAACACACAAACTCGCGCTTCCACAGTTAGTTGTCTGGATAACTTGGATCACACCCAACTAATCCTCCTCTTGAGACCAAAACTGGGATCAGGGAAGGAGAGAGCTTGGGGCAGGTGTGTGATGCCCACCCAGTGTGTTTGGCTGACCGTCCACCTTGCCTGAGGCAGTTTTTCAAGGGCACCCTTGTACCACAGATTTGGAAAAGGGTACTTTTAGGATCCAGTTGTCCCAACTCCCTTCAACCTGTAGGTTCAGCCTGACACATTTGAGGTACATGATGAAGCTGATGGGAACACTTTAGAACTGGGATTGGAAACCGTTTCTAATACCAGATCTCCTTGTGCACCTCCGCCATCTTCTCATTTCGTTCTTCTAGTACTTTGAAGAAGGTGGTTCCTTATCAGAGATGGTGGTCAAGGATCACCTAAGGACCAAAAGATAAGGCCCCTTTGTGGTCTAAGGTGGTGAATGCTTAAAAGAACCAATCTCTCCTTTTCAGATTCCTTGAGAGAGAAGAAGATTCCCTGGAGCTGAGAGTTTCTGAGCAGCTCTTTGAAGTTCCTTTAAGGTTTTTTTAATCCCCAAAAGTGGAAATTTGGGGTTGTAGGTGTTGGGAAGAGGAGCAGCAGAGAGCTGGGTCTTGTGCGGGGTATGCCTCCCTAGCCCTGTTAGGCCCCACCACTATAACTGGGCTTCCTGGTGGCCCAGATGGTAAAGAATCCTCCTGCAATGCAGATAAATCTGGGTAGGGAAGATACTCTGGAGAAGAGAATAGCTACCCACTCCAGTATTCTTGCCTGGAGAATTCCATGGACAGAGGAGCCTGGTGGGCTACAGTCCATGGGGTCACACAGAGTGGTATTTGATTGAGCAACACTTTCACTATAATTGATGCCATGTAGATGTCTTCTCAGGAGGTCAGAATCAACCTCTCTAATTCAGAAGCTGGAACTAAGGGCATCCACACTAGAAGGGTGCTCCCTGTTTCCCTTCCTGCATAGAGTTGGAGAGGTCTTCTGCCACCCTCGAGGGCTCCTAGGCAATCTGCAGGAGAATGGAAGGAAGAAGGAGAGTCAGAAAATAGCCACATCAGTCCCTTCCACACCCCATATATAAAGAGTAGAACAGCAGCAGGGAACAGAGGGACCCAAGGAGTCCAGAATCCCAGTTCTCAGGTCTCTGGCATGGATGGCCCTCTGGCCTTGGAATAGCTGGAGGCAGTGTGGCACTATGTTTAGTGGCTTGGGGAGGGGGTTGAGGATAATTGTTGAGAGGAACCAGCCAAGGAAGCTAATGAATGCCTTCCATGTTTGGCTAGGGAAGCAAAGGAATGAACTTAAGGGCCTCTAGGGAAGTGATGACTGTATTGAAGTCCCCCTCCCATCCCCTCCAACTCTTTTCCTCCCTGGGAAATCATTTCAATGGGCTTGTGCTTATCTGCAAGTGGGGAATAATTATAAATTATTAATTCATAATTAAGACTGTTGGTGCTGACCATTGCCCTCCAGTGGGCTCCTTGATTTCCATCTCTCCTGTGAAGCACAGGGCAGCCTCTGTTAGCCCCTGCCCTCAGAACAAGCAAACTGAGGCCAACGCCTTGAACTCAGCCTCTACGAGGAATGGTCGCCTCATTACCAGTCAGGTCACGGGGTACCTCATAGAGTATTTGCACTCAATAAACCACCTTGCATGAACTTCAGATTCCAAAGTGCTTTGTAGGCTTGGCTCCTAGAAAGACAGAGAGGGGACTGGACGCGAGACCCCAAGAAAAGCATCTTGGCCAACCTTGTGTGGAGAGAGGAACTAAGATTTGGCAGTAGGACTCCCAGGCGCAGTATTCAAGTGATCTGGGATCAGGGATGGGTGGTCTGATCCCCTGCCCTGAGGGGATGATGGCTCCTGTCAGCCCTCTGGGGACCCCTGAAGACACACTGGACTCCTTTTCCTGACCTCCCTTTCCCCCTCCTCACTCCCCTGTAGGAGGCACCACACCCTGGGATGATGGGGGGTGGGGAAGTAGAATCCTTCAGTTGTTTCACATCTGTAATGGCCTAGAGAGAAAACCTTCCTGTGAGATAATTTCCCTTTAAATCCCTGCCTGCAGCTCACCTCCCTCTGCACTGAGACAGTTCTCTTCATCCCCTTTTCCTGCCATTCCTGTCCTCCGGAAATGCGATGGGGAGGGTGAGGCAGCTCCCACAGCTGCACCTAGAGAGAGACAGAAGTAGGAAATCAGGAGAGGGGTTCAGGCCTCCTACTTCCCATGACTTGTCCCTCTGTTCCTCAAACCCAGCTTAACACCTTGATGCCAGGGCCCTCCCACCTCCCTCCCCCAGCTCTCTCTCAGGGAGAAGAAGCCCTCTCCTCCTCCCCGAGGCAAGGGCTGCTGTAAGAACACCACCACTGGGGACCCGGCCCCCATGCATCTCTCTATGTTGTCTGGTCCAGGGTAAGCCAGTGGCCCAGCCAGCGCATCACCACTTCCTGCCCCAGTGGAGCTGGTCCACGGAGTCATCTCAGTCACCACCCCAAAGTTCACTCGCTCTTCCTTCAGGCCACCCCAGCGTTCCTGGGTCTCTCACAAGCCAGGAGGCAGGTAGGAAGCCCATCCAGAGAGTCCTCTGGAGCTGGCAAGTATATTTTAATTTACTGTTTGATGGCAAATGAACAGACCTTGGGAAAAAGGGAAGGAGCAACCGTGCCCTGCGTCCTCCCCAGCGGCCCCTCCTCTGGACATTGGCTTTCTCCACGAAACAGTGCCCTGTTGTTCTTGGACAACCATTCCCCACCATCTCCGTTCGAAGGGTTTGAGTTTCACCCTCCGTTCACCCCCATTAATCACCCCAGCAGCTAAACATCACCCAGCCCCCTCTGGCCCTTTCTCTTCTTCTTGCCCTTAGTATTCATGGCGGGCATTCCTCACTGCTTCGGGCCTCACAAAGACCCCTCCTCTGACACAAGTTCCCTCCCTGTTCCAGCCACCCAGTCCTAATGATGGGCTCTGCTCAGCAGTCCTAGTCCTGCTGTTCTCCCACTCCAGCTCCTCCCCACACCCTCCTTCAGGTACCTCAGCCCTTCCCCACATACCCTGTCCAGCCTCTCCCACCCACCACCACTCTTTCCTTCATGCCCCATCCACGTGTAGCCCCTCTCTACCCTTTTCCCTATGTATTCCCTAGGACCTTCAGATACCAGCTAGGAAGCACTTCCCTTCCAGCCTTGAGAAACTGAGTAGCTAAAAGCATGGGTTTTGGATTCAAACCCCAGCTCTGTCACTGGCTGGTTGTACGACCTGAGGCAGACTACTTAACCTGTCTTAGACATCCATAAAATGGACATACCCACTGACCTTATGGAACAGTTGTGTGGATCAGATTAAATTTTATTTGCATGGATCCAAGCATTCAGCAGGAACTTGATAAATGGTGGTTATTAATATCAAGTTTCTTGTAAGGAGGGAAAAGGATGCTCTTCAGATTCCAATAAAAGTGAAGAAATTGCCTCCTCCAGCATCTAAAAGGGAGGAATAACAATGATGGAGTCGTGCAGATAAGCAGTGCCCTGCACCAGCAGCCACTCTCTTCTGGTAGCTCTCTAGGGCCACATCATTCGCCACACATTGGAACTGCCTCGGGAGCTTTAAGAAATACTGATGCCTGGGTCCTACCTCCCGAGATTCTAATTTGGTTGATTTGGAGTAGTGCCCAGGCTTCTGGATTGTTAAGAACCCCTCAGGTGATGCTAATTTGTAGCCAGGGATTAGATACAGGCCCTGGGACACAAGAGGTGCTAGAAGGCTGCCATGTTGCCCTTTTCCTGTGTGTTAACAAGAAGTACAGCAAGAAGGGTACTCAGCTTAGAACTCCTTCTCAACTTGGGGCCCCCTCAGCAGCCACATTGCTTCAGGCGGGATTGGCGGGGGGCTGTCACTTCGGATTGACTTGAGATCGCAGAATTTCAGACTTTCATTCTTTTCTTACAACTATTGGGATTTAGAAAGGGGCTACCCCAAGAGGAAACAGGAGAATAGACAAATGGACCCCTCCAAGGTTCCTCCCTCATCAGAAAAGTATATGATCCCCAGACTACCAGTGACAGAGGTAGAGGCAGCTAGTGAGGAAAATCTGTAGTTACATAGTAAATGGAGTTTCTACCTGGTTGCTACAATAATAGGCCAAGCAATTAGGATACAAGTTTCCAGGATCTTTTCCTATATTTCCAAAAAGATAAATCACCCCCAGGAACAGAATCTGCATATTGTAATTAACTGATAAATATTTCATGCCTGGTTCAAACTTTCTCCTCTTCTATTTAATGGCCACAAACTTGAGCACAGAGGAAACTGGGGAAGAGAGGGGAGGAGTGGGAGGGGAGGGAGGCTCCACATTGGCTTTGAGGGAGGGGGAAACTGTCTCAGCTGCTGCTTTACTTTCCTCCTGTTCTTTTAAGGAAACGTTGCTCACCTGAGAAAATCAGGTCCCAGGTGGTAGAAGATGTAACTTGGGCTTCTTGGCCTTAGCCCTGACCTCTCCCAGAAGAGGCCAGTCTCTGGTGACCCTGGGGCACTGGGAGCTGCCTGCTTTGGAGTCCAAGGGCCCAGTGTTTGAATATAAGCTCAGTATTGCCATATATTAACCAGTTGGTTTTTAAGAAATTTACTTAATTTATCTGAAACTCAGTTTCTTCATCTATAAAACAGGCATAGCAATCTTTTCCTTGTAGGGTTGCCTGTGCCCAGGAGTATTACACCTGATAACTATTGTTATCAACAGTGACAATGCATAATGATTAGTCACCCCATTGCATCACATTGCATTGTATCTCTTCCCTTGCCCAACCCCAGCCCAATGTTTATGGCACTTAATCGAATGCTTCCTGTGAATGGGGTGAATACCTTACCTCATTTAATCAACACAACATCTCTGGGAAGGGAGTATAGTATTACCTCCATTTATTTTCTGTATTATGCAAATAAGGGAACTGGTACCTGGAACAGTTGAGTATCTAGCCCAGGGTCACCCCAGGATGGGCTTAAGAGCACAGGCTTTGTGGTCTTTGATAGTTTCAAAGTTGGGTTCTGCTGTTTCATAATAGCTATAGGATGCTTCGGAGTAAGCTGCTTAACCTAAGTCCCAGTTTCTTCATCTGTAAATTGGGGCTATTCATGGTACCTATGCTCAGTCCCTCAATTGTGCCCAACTCTTTGCAACCCTATGGACTGTGGTCTGCCAGGATCCTCTGTCCATGGGATTTTCCAGGCAGGAATGCTGGAGTGGGTTGCCATTTCCTTCTCCAGGGATTCATGGTACCTACCTGGAAGATAACTGTGGGACTTAAGTGTGAAATTTACGGGCAGTGCCTGACTCAGTAGTGGCACCCCCAGGTGCCCAAGTATTAGCCATCCTCCTTCTGATCCCCATTATACCAGCAGTGGCCTTCGGCAGCTCAGCCCTGGTGTCTCCTGCTGTTTAGTGGTGTTTGGAGGTTAAGTGTGTGAGGTTCTCCACAAGCCACAGAGCTGCTCTCTCATTAACTCCGCCTCTCTCCCCACACACACTTCAGTACTCAGGACTTGGGAAAAAGGACACTAAACAGATTATGACTCCATTTCGGGAATTAAATCAAAACTCAAGACTAACTCAATTTGGCTTCCTACGAGAGGGAAAGGTTAAGAGGGAGTGAGGAGGCGTCTGGGTGTGCTCTCAGAATGGTAATCGGTTCTGGGTCCTTGCCCCCAGCTCTCAAAAGGGCCCTTGCCTGAGGGGGGTACCCTGGGGTGGGGGAGCAGAGGAGCCTTAGAACTCTAGGTCACCTGGAGGTGGCGAGGGGTTGGAAAATGGTCCAGGAGCATTTCCCCAAGCGGAATCTTCTCACAGCCCTCAGTCAGCCCAGCCTTTGACTGAAGGGGATCCCAAGACTGGATGGGACTGGGGCTTAAATGGGTAGGTGGGCCTTGAGGTCGTCACTTCAGAAGGAATGTCTGTGCTGACCTGCTTCTTCAGACATCGAAGCAATGCTGACACCATTGTGTTTTACGTTCAGATACACTTGTTAGACAGCCCCAAGCACTATGACCTGTGTTTTTGTATGAACATAGTCTGCATGTGAATATCTACCAACTCTCATTCAGCTTCCTGCATTAGCCCAGATGATTCTGAGTAACATGAACTGAAAAGTAAAAATTGATTGCTACTTCGGGGAGAGTGATAATTTTCCACAGCATTTCCTCCTTTGCTGCTAACACTCTCCTTCCTTATAAGGACCATATTTCCCCTTCTACAGAAGGGGAAACTGAGGCTCAAGGAGATGGGTAGCTTGAATCACAGAAGCAGTAGATCCAAGGATGAACCCCAAACAGAAGCCAGTGCCTTGAGCCGGACACGGGGCAGGGAAAGGCCCGCTTCGGGTTTCACCTGGAGGTCCCAGGCCTCCCCAAAGTCCAGTGGGATGGGGACAGCGCCTGGAGCCCGTCGCTGCGGAGGGAGGGACTCAGGGGCTCGCCGAACAGCGGGGCCTCCGGCGAGAGCGTCGCCAGCGCGTCCTCATTTCGCGATTACTGTCAGGGGACCATCCATCAGCGCCGCCCGGGACGCTCGGCCAGACTGCCCGCCGCCCGCCCGGGTCTCTCCAGATCGCATTAGCGTGGGGTGAGGGCGCGCAGCGGCACCGGCTGCTGGGAGAGGGGCGGGCTGGCCACGCTGGGGGGTTGGGGACCTGGGCCCCGCAGTGGGGCCGCTGCAGGGGCAAGGCAGAGGCTGCTTTGGGGGGCCTTCCTTCCAGTCTCCCGGCTCTGGCGTCTTAAGGTCGAGGAAGGGGGCGCTAGAACCCGGGAGCGGTGGGGGAGGGGAACCCAGGACACCCTAGGCTCCAGGGAGGGGGCAAGGTAGTTTGGGAGACCTCTCTCACTCTTTACGGGTAAAGAGGAAAACGGGAAAGAGTTGGTTGGGGAGGGGAGAGATTGAGATAGGGAAGGCAGTGGATTAAGTGGGAGTTGTTTATTCTTTGCTCAGTCAGTGTCTGACTCTTAAGTGACCCCATGGACTGTCGCCCGCCAGGCTCCTCTGTCCATGGGATTTTCCAGGCAAAAATAGTGGAGTGGGTTGCCAATTCCTTCTCCAGGGATCTTCCCAACCCAGGGATGGAACTCAAGTCTCCTGCATTGGTAGGTGGATTCTTCACTACTTGAGTCACCTGGGAAGCCCCATTAAGTGGAAGACAGGGACTTAAAAGGGGAGAAAATCGAGGAAGTAGAGAGAATGGAAGAGGAACAGATATGCAGGGGTGAACAAAACCTTAGAAATAATCTAGCGCAGCCCCCTCATTCTACAGAGGGAGAAAGTGAGGCCCAGAGTTTGGCCAGCTCTCCCATAGCCTTCCCTGCTGAGTTTGTCCTCTGGGGATGGGCAAACTTCACCAGTTGCCATAAAATCAAAACCAGCAGGCTTGAGGTTGGACATGAAGAAGTACTTCCTCGTCCCACAGTCTGGAAGCACTTTTTTTGGCCGAGGCTCTAAAGCAGCTGTCCTTCCCTGAGAGTGGAGTTGGCACCATCTGCCAGGGAAAGATTTGTCCACTGCAGTCAGATTCCCTAGTCTGCCTGTGTAAGGCTTGGTGCTGGGTATACTGGGGGACTCCAGAGAGCCTGGTCCCTATCGATGGGGCTTGTGCTCTAGACAAGGATGAACTCCCATCTCTCTGGCCTCCTCTCCCATCCCTGCCAGCTCTGCAATATCATGGAATCCCTGAATCATTGGCAGCCCTCAGATCATCTCATCCTTCCTCCTGCCTCTGGACTGTATCTGAGTGGTTTCTGCTAACCCATCCCAACCTCTCTCCAACCTGTTTCCTGACAATCAGGAAGTCCCCCCTTATGTCTCAACTTGATCCCTCCATCCCTGTGGTCTATCATCATCACTTTGGTGGGATTTTGTCATGACCAGGACTGAAACAGAACATTCTTTCTACAAGCAAACACTCCTCCTTTCCAGTAGTACCCAACCCTCAGTGGCCAGGCAGGGAGTGAGGACAGCCTCCTTTTGAGAGCTCTGGAAACTTCTCTTTCCTCTCTCTGAAACCAGCTCCTATATGTGCTGAGGTAGGGATTGTCTTTTGAGAAGGTTTCATCTTTCTCCACAGCCCACGTTACACTCAGAGGAAGGCAAATGTGAGGGAGTTTCCAACCCCAGCCTCTGCCTCTGAGCCCGGCCCCTGAAGAGGCCTGAGTAGAGGAGAGAAATGAACAGAGCTGGGACAGGGGCAGATTCTCTGTACCCCCTTTCCAGCCCCAGCTCCCAGCGACAGGGCCCCTACAGGACGAGAGAGAGATTCCTGAAGCTCCAGTCTAAAGGCCATAGATAAATTTCGGCATTATTCCCTCTTGTGGGCAAAGGGATGCCCTCAAGTCTTGTTTAGTTGCTAAGCTGTGTCAGACTCTTTCTTCCAAATGGAAAAGCCTGGGAAAGAGGTTGTTTCTGCAGCTGCTGATGCATTATCCAGAGGAGGATGTCAGCCTCACCCCAGGAACAGTGCTGGAAGCTGAGAGGTTGGGAGTATACAGTGAATTCTTCCAAGGGCATGCTAGTCAAGGGGGTTGAAACGCCCAGGCCAGAAAACCATCCAAGGAAGGAAACCGTGGCAATAACTCTGTCTCTGCGCTAACTCCACATACATTGGCTCATGTGATCCTCAGTGCCGGGTGCAGCGCCTGGCACAGAAAATATGCTTGTTGTACAAATGGATTCACGAAGAGCCCTGGGAGGAAGGTCACGATCCTCAATTATAGATGAAGAAACAAGCGCACAAAGGTTAAATGACTTGCTCAAGGTCATGTGTCTCATTGGGGCAGGGCCAGATTTCAGGGGAGATCTACTTTTGTGGTTGAGGGTGCTGGAGAAGAGGAAGGCAGGAAGGGCGGGATAAACGATCAGACACCAGACTGGCAGGGAACAGAGGAGAGCTGCATAAAGAGATGACTCCCTGGAAAAAGATGACATTTCAGACCATGCAGCTTTAGAATTATCTCACTGAAGGTTGACTGGTAGCTTACACACAGCCCTGCACATGACATGGAGAGGTCGAGGGGGAGACAGGGCCATTAAAGACCAAGAGAGGGAGCTGACACTGACAGTCTGGCCACAGGACCCCTTAATGCCCCTCAGAGCTGCAGCAGTCTCACGTCCCTGGATCTATTCTTGTTATTGTTATTATTGTTGTCATTGCTTCTGTCTGATTTTTAATTATCTTATTTTTTTCAAATAGGAAATACATATACATGGTTGAGAACTCAAAAGGCATCAAAAGTTACACAGTGACAAGTAAGTCTCCCTCCCACACGCTCAGGACCACCAGGCCACCCAGGTCCTCTCTCCATCCTAACCACAGCAACCACTGGCTTGTAGAACCCTCCAAAGATATTTTCTCTGTCTCCTGGCTTGTACCCTAAAGTCGCCACAAAGCTGAGTTGAGCACAGAGGTTTGGGAGAGAGGGGTAAAGGGACACATCTGGACTGGCAGGTCTAGGAAGACCAAGGACCTTCAGTTCCCCCCAACCCACCCTGCTAAGATGACTGCATGCCTTGGGAGCTCGGAAGCCTTGCAGGTGAGAGGGAGGGGTTAGGGGTCCCAGCAGAGGCAGGAGCCCTTTCCAGGGCTCTAAGTCCACACTCTGCCATCCCAGTACCCTCAGTGTTCACCTGGCTGAGGCATCACCCAGTTGGGTCCTACTCAGGTTCTCCAGAGAACCAGTCTCCATACCTTCCCTCTATTACCCATGGCACTGTTGGGAAGTCTTCCTGGATGTCTAACTTCAATTCCTTTTACTTGCGGTGCTGCTCATGGCATTGACTTCTGCCCTCAGTGAAGATGGAACGTCCCCTTTGAGATGATGACTCGATTCCCTCCCTCCATGAACATACACAATAACATACACCCTCCCCCACCTTGAAGACCTCTGAATTCCCATCCACCCATTATTCCCAATCACTTTGTTCTTGCCTGGCACATCCCTTTGGTATTATTATCCCAAAGTGCTTCTTGGTCACTGAGATGATAATATTCCAACATAAAGTCAAGTCTTCCACCAGATTCAGAGGGTAGATCTAGGCTAGTCTCTGCCCACAGAATCCCCCCAGTTTTAGTGATGGCCTAGCACAACTCTTGCACTTCTGTTCATCACCTTGACTCTCCCTTCCCGCTCTGGTCCTTATTCATGGCCTGCAGTGTGATGAGGCATAACTGGACCCCATCCTAGGATGGCTTCCCCTGCCTTCCCTCCAAATCTCATCTTTTTTGCTTACTCTTTAAGCAGTTATTACTACTGAGCACTAGTATAGGTTCCTGGGATACACTGGTGACCCAAACAGAGAAAGACACCTTCCCATGTCGAATTTACATTTTAGCAGGGTGAGACAGATAATAAACAATACATTTGTTAGATAAGTAAATTTTATTATATGTTAGGTGGGAGTTATTACTGAAAAAAATAAATCAGAGAAAGAGGGATCAAGATGAAGGGGAAGTTTGCAATTTTAAATATTTTAGTCAAGGAGATCTCACTGAGAATAAAGTATTTGAATAAAGACCTAGAGATGAGGACGTAAGTTAGTCCCGCAGCTATCTTGGGGAAGAGAATTCCAAGCAGAGGGAACAGCTGATGCAAAGGCCCTGGGGCAGGTATGTGCCAGGCAAGTTTGTGGAACCTGGAGGCCAGTGAACAAGGAGAAGAGTGGGAAGGGATGATATCAGAGAGGTGATGAGGGGGCCTGGTGACGTAGGGCCTTGTAGGCTATCTTAAGGAGTTTGATTTTTATTCTGAATGGAGAGGACAGATATGACTGAACTGACATTTTAAATAGGCCTTCTGTCTTTTGTGTTGAGAATGGATTGTGGGGGTGGAGGGTGGGTCAAGATGCAGGGAGACCTGTTGAAAGGTTCTGGCACTAATCCAAAAGAGAGATGAGTGGCTCAGACCAGGGTGGCAGCAGTCAACGTGGTGAGAAGTGCCCAGATTCTGAATCTGGTGACAGTTTTCCCTTCCTTGACTTCCATCCTCTGCTCTCTTCATGCTCTCTCTTCTTTTCTAGGTTGCATGTTTTCTTTTGCCTTGAAGACTGAGAGCTCCATGGGGGCAGAGCTCAATGCCCATCCCCGGGTCTGCCCAGCATCTAGGTGTGAAGGTCAGCAGGCCCCAGTGCTGCCCAGGAAGAGGCTCATGAGCAAGGCAGCCCGGCAGCCCTCCTCGTCCCAGGCTCCTTGAGCTGAGGGGAGGAGGCTGCTGACTCTAAAGAGGATGTGATGGACAGTTATTGAAGGCACTCAGCTGGGGGCTCCACTCCAGTCTTAATCTGAGCCGCCCTCGAGGAAATCATAACCAGCTCTTAAAAACATGTTAAGACCAAAGCTAGTGTGTGTATTTGAGCAGCGCTTCAGACAGCTGCTTAATACTGGGGCCCTCTGGGCCTTTGATTTCTCCACCCTTCGCCTGGCCCTCTCCCCCCATCTGGCTGGTGTTTATCGGCCAAGACATTGTTTAAATCACACTCATTTCCTATAAACATTTCACTTGAAATGCCATCCACTGCTCCAGAAATTCATCTATCACCAGCTCAGGACTGTACTTGAGGAGCCTCGGGGTGATGGCTCCCCACCTCTTCCTTCTGTCCCCCATCATCCCTCCTCCCCCGACCCATATTCTCAGGTTTCACGCCCTAAGAACAACTTCCCCTCAGTGTAACAGCGCACTTAGTGCCAGGATTATTTATAACAGTTGAGATGGCAACAGGCTACGGGGAGCAACCCAGCGCATGGACACTGTCTCTTACAAAGCTCAATAAATGGACTTGGATCGCTATTTACCACCTGGTGTCTCAGCCTCCTCTGTGCTTCCTGCTGGCTTCAGGGGGATATGGGGGGATGGGGGAACAGGGGCCCAGACCAGGTCAAGGCTGTCCTCGGAGTTTAAGGTTCTTATAAGCCAGGCCCCAAATAAAGTGAACCCTTGTTCTCTCTCTGTCCCCCGCCTCTCATTTCGGGCCTCGGGTGAATTCTCCTCTAGGAACTGAGATGCTCTTGAGGGTGTGTTCTCCAGCAGGGAGCCCACTGCCTGCCCAGGAGTTAAACTTGTTTTTATTGTTCAGTCGCTAAGTCGTGTCCAACTCACTGCAACCCCATGGACTGACGGCAGCACTCCAGGTTCCCCTGTCAAACTGGGGAAGGCATCTAATCTTAACTGGAATGGGGTGTGGGAGATTCTGGGGTTTCCTTCCAAGGAAAACTTTGAATTGGCTCAACTTGAGCTAGAGTGGAGGCAGAGGGATGGATGAATTCACTTCCTAAAGACAGAAAACTTCCTGACTGACTTCCTCCTCCTCAGCCGTAACAATTCACTAGTTGCCCTAATTTGAAGGCACTCGTGTTAGGGCTGGAGGACCCTAACCCATTGAATGACTCTCCCAATCTCATTTATTTGCTTAGAGTCACCTGAAGGAAAAGCATCATCAGCTCTGCTAGTCCTTCCTGAAGTCCTGATCCAACCCCTCCCCAGACACTGGGGTACTTCCACCTCCTTCCCTTCTCACCTGTGACCACTTGCTGTGCTGGGGAGGCTCCCAGCTGAGTTCCAGGGAGAGCCCACGTGAGAAACTTTTAGAAGGTAGGGAGAGATTCAGGGTTAAACCCAAGGTGGGGCAGGCAGGGGAGCAACCCTTGTCTTTGGGGGTCAAGTAGCGCCCGTTTGCAAGCCAAATGAAGAAAAAACGTTCTAAGGGGAACACATGACTCCATAAAATAAAGGGGCATAATTGGGAGCGATATCTAATTTATCTATTGAATGCCTCCTACGTACTCTTTTATCACTTAGATGGACAGAATATAATTGGTGTGCTGAACGCCATCAATCTCAGGGCCTGGGCTTCCTGTGCTGGCTACACCTATTACTGTCAGATTATGACACTGTAATACCAAGATCAATGACATTTTAAATGTGCTCCAGTTATGGGCAATTGCTGACAATAAAAACAGTGACAAATTGATGAAACTTGGGCAGCGATGATCTGGTGTCAAAAATAAACCATAAATAATCTGCTTTCCAAACTGGGAGAGGTGCCTGGGACACCAGCTTAAGGGGAAAAGGCCTAGGGAGAGCAGAACCCCCCTCCACAGCATCTTGGCCACTCAGGAAGCCACACCTGCTTTGGCAAACTCCCTGAAGGCCAGACTGTGAGGGCCTGATGGGGAGATGCAAAGGTGGTCTTGGGTTAAAGCCTGGGGTCCCTTCAGAGAGAGTCTCCATCACTTGGACTTTGGGAAGTGCACCTGTGTGGCTGCCAAGTCGGGGGCCCCCCTTAATGGGGGTCAAGACACCCTCGAGTGGTCCTGTGGGATCCTGTCCACACTAAGGGATTGTTGGTCAAATCAGAGTCAGACTTAGTCAATGTTAAACCTGGTGGAGACTGACTTTGAGTCTCTCTTGGCAGACAGCCTGGGTTTGTCCTGCAGGCTGGCTGGCAGAGAGAGATTCAGTGTCTTTCCTCAGAGAGGCCCGCATGCAGGTGTGTTCTGGGTGCCTGGCACCAGTGTGGCAGGAATGAGTTAGAGGCATGTTCCTTTTGGGATCATGGAGTAGACATGGAAAAAGAACATGGTAAAAACAGACCAAGCCCCCCTGCTCAAAACTATGATGTGTCTCCTTCTCTGGTTTTAACTAATGTTAAAGGTTTCTCAGTGAAAGGGAGCCCCAGGCCTGCAACCAGCAGAGCTATTTAAGGGTGCATTAAGGCAGACCCTCCTCCAGTTTTTTATTTTTAAGGGATTTATCTTTTGCTTTATTGTTTCATTCTCACATTTCCCCCTCATTCTAATAATCACAATTTCTTAGTATGGATACTACCACAGATACTATTACAAGGTTTAATATTGGAAAACATTTATTGAGCAACTACTGCATGCCAAACTCTGTCCCAAGTTTTTTACACATATGGTTTTTAACCCCCATAGCAGTCCTTTGAGGTGAAAGTCATTTTCCACATTTAGAGGCTTAGAGATTTGGTGACTTCCAGAGAGTTACCAAAGGAAGAAAGGAGCAAGAAAGGAATCGAAGATACAGACTCCAAGACTCACCTTTTTTTTTTTTTCACTGTCCTTTTCATAAACAATTTCATCCCATTTTATAGATGAGGACCCCAAAGCTAAGAGGATCCCTCAAGAACCTAGCTAGTCAGGGCAGAGCTGGACCTAAACCTGGCTTTTCTGACCCCTGCTGTACTAAACCTCTGCTCTTTCCAGGCGTCCCACACCTGTCTCCTTCCTCAGGAGGCTGCTACTCACTTGGCCAGGTGCTCCAGCCTGAAGGTGGCAAGAGGCCAGGGTCTGCTTGACTCCAAGCAAGCAGTGGTTGAATCTTCACTCTGCCACTTGACAGCTCTGTGAGCTTAGACAAGTCACTTCCCCTCTCTGAGTTTCAGGTGGTTTGAGAATTTAAATGATGTAATCCATATAAAGCATTTGGCACCAGAGTCTGGTGCATAGAAAGTGCTCACTAATTGTAGTCATTAGAGCTATAATCTGGGACAGTGGCAGGAGTTTGACAAATGAAAAATCAAATAAAGAAGGGACTTCCTGGGGGAGCAGGGCACACATGGAAGCATTTCTCACCTGGGGTATAGAAGTCACTTGGTGGGAGTATCACAGGATACATGAGAAGCCTCTCTGAGGACCATAGAGGTTATTTGATGGCAAATATAATTTTTATATGAAGACATGAAAACATAAAAAATATACTATGAAAAAACATATATATACTCTGTCATAGAATGCAAAATTTGAATAATTTTAAAGCTAAAATTTAAAGCATCAAAAGAATTTGGTCCTTGGTGAGGGTCCTTCAAGCTGAGCCCCCAGGCCATGTGTGTGTGCTAAGTCGCTTCAGTCAAGTCTGACTCTTTGCTACCCCATGGATTGTAGCCCTCCAGGCTCCTCTGTCCATGGGGTTCTCCAGGTAAGAATACTGGAGTGGGTTGCCATGTCCTCCTCCAGGGGATCTTCCTGACCCAGGGATCAAACCCCTATCTCCTGCAGTTCTTGCATTGCAGGCAGATTCTTTTACCACTGAGCCACCAGGGAAGCTTGAGCCCCCAGACCACTAGGGTCCAATTCATTCTTCTCTAATATCAAAAGGACTTTGGCAGAAAAGCTTGAGAATCTTCATGTCAGGGACAGAGCCTGGACAAGAGCCAGGATTGCCGATTTGGTCACTCTTTAAAAGAGTAAAACAAACACCATTGTTTCCACAGCTTAACCTTCAAGTTTAGCATTAAGAACAGGAAGTATTCAATTTAAATTTATGACAACTTACTTTTGATTCCTTCCTGTTTAATAATTACAAACCAAATCACTAACTATAAACCCTGTGAAAAGTCACACTTTATACAATGTGGCAAAGCAGAACACTTAACATTGATTGGATTCTTAAGGAAAAACCCAAGGGCTGCCAAACACTTAGATACTTTGAAGTTTTATGACCATGAGAGGGATTTGCCCCTCCAGGTCTCATGGACTCTTTCCTCTCTTGACCCCCACTCTAGTCCTCCGCAGGTGCCCTCTGTTGGCCCAGGCTTGGGGCTGCCCAGGGTTCAGGGTTTTCATATTCTGCAAAGGCCTTGGAGTGTCCCTTGACCAATTATAGAACACCCACAGGACGCACCTACCTAGGGCTCTGTAACCAACCCACCAGCTGCTACCACCATGGCTAACTTCTGCTCTTTCTAAAATCCTACCTTCTTCTCTCTTCTTTTTAAAATTTAAATTTATTTTTTTGCTGTTGGAGGATAATTGCTTTACAACACTATGTTGGTTTCTGCAATGTAGTGTAAGTAATACACATTGATTGTAGAGAAATGTTAAGAGTCCAGGTGAAAGAGAGGAGAGAAAAAAAATCCCCCGAGTTTCCCCACTAAGGAAGATCCTCAATTCACTGGGCAAGTCACAGGACTCTGGGAGTGGTGCTGAGTCACCTCCTGTTTAAGGTGGAAGTCTGCATAGTGTGACTCTCTGTTCAGAGTGGCGACGTGGTATTCTATAGGGTCTCAAAGAGTTGGACGCAACTGAGGGACTAAAAAACAACTTCTGTCGGGAGTATTGTTCTGATAAAAACCAGAAGCCTTGGTTTCCCTGGTGGCTCAGTGGTAAAGAATCTGCCTGCCAATGCCAGGAACGAAGTTTCGATCCCTGGTTGGGGAAGATCCCACATGCCTTGAGCAACTAAGCCTGTGTGCCCTGACTATTGAGCCTGCGCTCTAGAGCCAGCGAACGGCAACCACTGAAGCCAAGGGCTGCAACCACCGAAGCCTGTGCACCCAAGAGCCCGAGTTCCGCAACAAGAGAAGCCACCACAATGAGAATCCTGAGCACCACACCAGAGAAAAAGTTCGAGCAGCAACAAAGACCCAGTACAGCCAAAAATAAATGATAAATAAATAAAACTTATTTAAAAAAAGAAAAAATATATTAGAAGCCTGCCCAAATTTAAGGTGGAAAGGGACTGGCCACAGCCCAGTTTGAGGATGTTAGATTGGTCCTTGGGTGACTCTGAGGATTGGATCCAGGGGACAGCAGGCCTTTCCAGTGGATCCCACCACCCCATAGAATGGCAGGCTCTTGGAGAATTGGGCTGACCAGGGTCAAGATTTTTCCCTCACCTACTCACTACTTCATGACATTAAAAGTTCTTTGAATGAAGAACAAGTCTAAATTGCAAACACTCTCAGGAAAGAGAGTTGAGTGACTTAGCTCCACTTCTGAGAGGAGGAAATGCCTTACTCTGCCAGACTAGACGAAACTAAAGTGAACTTCTGGTCCCCCCACCCCACCCCGAGAAGGGCAGTGGGGATGGTGAAAGTATTTCTGACCCCCAAAACCAGGGATGATGTGGAGAAAGGCCACTTAGCCATACCCAGGTCCCAAAGACTTCTGAAGCCAGGTGAGGGTCTAAAAAGAGGATCTGAGACAGATAAGCATGAAGCCGTGAGCTGGCAGTCAGTGCAGGAAACTGGTGCTGGGGGCAGAGAAAGGGCGGGCAGGGAAGGCTTCCAGGGGAAGGCAGTGAGTCAGAGGAGGAGAAAAATGAGGCTGAGCAGGTCTCTATGTAAAGATGGAATTGTCAACAGAGGGTGGGTGATGGCTGGGACGGGGCAGGGAGTCGGGGGGTGGTGAGGAAGGGGAGGAGCGGCAGCAGCTTTGGGGGAGTTCTCTGCAGAGGGTAGCCTTTTGAGGTGATGGTCAGAACTTTGGGTCTTAAGAGCAGGAAAGCAGGTTATATTTCACATCCTTCTCTGAATAGAGAGATTGGATTTGGTCAAGAATAAGTCCCTAGGAAGCAATTGTGAGCACCCCGCCCGTCCATCTTGTTGATGAATATGGAGTGGGAGCAAACTTAGGAGTGTGGGCGTCTGACAGGTCTTTATGATTCTAGAATCACTTATTACACCTTCTTCCTCCTCCTCTGCCTTGGCTAATGGGCTGTGGGTACCCACTGCACAGAGGGCAGCAAAACTCTCACTGTGGGTAACACAGAAGCTGGGTCCTGCCCTCCTGGCCTTCTGAGGAAACTACTCTTTTGAATCGGTTTGTTTTTTCAGCCCTAGAAGGACTGAACCTCTCCCCCTCCAACTTCTGGGTTCCTCCAAATCCTTCATAGTGAGCAATCCTGAGAACCAGAAGTCTGGTCTGTTCCCTAACATCAGCCTTCCTGGTGCACGGCTGTCTCATTGCCTCTTGCCCAGAAAGACGGTTTCTGGATGTACCTTTCTCAGCAATCCAGCTTCGCCTCCTGGGACCCTCATCTTGGAGGCTGGCACCATCATCAGGTCAGTCATATTGGGCTGGGAATCTGGGAGTCATCCTGGATTCCTCCATCCCATCAACCTCTCTGAGCCAATACTTACTGAGCATCTTCAATGAGGTGGGCCCTGTTCATGGTGCTGAAGACCACCAGGTACAAAACAAATCCCTGCCCTTATCAGCTTGTGAATCAGTGACCTGATGTGTGGGTTCCACTTTCAGAATGTATTACCCTCTTTCCCACTGTTACTGTCCTCAGTACTCCCCATCACCTGGAACCCTCTGGTTAGTCGCCAGGGTGGTCTTACAAACCCAAGTCTATCTTTGTCAGTGCTTTGCCAAAACCTCAAATGAAGACTTAACTTTTAAAAATCAGAGTGAAAAAATCAAGTTATAAATTATATCATAACAATTGGATTGTTTTTTAAAGAAGCACTGAAGCAATATAGTATGCTATTCATGGATCTATGTATGTGATTAAAAGAAACAAAAAACAGAATTCATGATGGTGGTACCTAGGGTAGGAAGGAGAATGGTACTAGGAGGTGAAAAAGGAGCCTCAATTTTATTTTTATTTTTAAAAACTCCAGGGCAAAGTTGATGAAATGTTAGTAGTAGCTTAATAAAGCCTGAAGTCTGGATGGTGGGTACAAGAGTGTGACATTATTCTATTCTTTTGAATTATAGAAAAACTTTTCAAAATTTAAATCATAAAATCCTCAGGAGTCCCTCACTGTCCCCACTCCTTTAAAAGACTACCATCTTTGGCCTTCATAAACTTGTTTCAACCTACTCTTTACAATGAAGGACTGGCCATTTCCCAAAGATGCCACAGGTGCCCCGGCCCTGGGCCTTCATCCAGGCTACTCTCTTCTCCTGAATACCCTTTCCTAATTGCTACTTCACCCCTGCCCCCTGGTTGGTATAGCAAGCTGGTTAGGGCTGGGAAGGTAGAAAAACATTACGGGGAAGACAATTCTTAATTGACCTGATTTGTATTTCGCTGCAGCTAGCAAGACAGATTACCTGTTTCTTTTTATTTAAAATCTGGTTTGTTTCAAAACTGCTATCAGTGAGAAGGAGGTGGAAAGAGTAAGACCCTCCACAGAGCCTTCCTGCCCTCCCCTCTCCCTCAAATAACCCAGCCCTGAGGCAGAAGCTTCCCAGCAGAAAAAGGAAAACTGATAACCTCATTCCCTGGTCTGGCTTTGTTAGGATTATCATCTGGTATTCCCTGCTGCTGCTGGGAGAGCTGCTTTAGTGCAGACCAGTGCCATCCCCTGCCTAGAGGGAAGAAACTTGACCGGAGCCTGATTTGACCACAGCTCCTGGTGGGATGCTGAACAGGCACACAGACAGGCCAGAACACCCTGCCATGCTGAGCTGATCTGTCCCTGATTTCCATGCACCCTTCAGGATAGCTTTTGTGTTGCCTCCCCACATCCTCCTTGCATGCCTCCTTACAGACCAGAGTAGGTGCCCCTCATATGCCTTCAATGACAACTGTCCCTTCCCCTTCATAGCACACATCACCCTGAATTCTAACTGCCTATTATGAACCTGCCTCCTGTATCAAGTCTTGTTCTCCGAGAAGGCAAGAACCAAGTATGTTTGTTTACTGTTGCATCTTTAGTGCCTGCAACTTTGCCTGGCTCATAGAAGATGCTCAAGACCTTTTTTTGAATGAATGAGTGGTCTTTGTTACTAGACTGTGAGTATCTTGTTGACAAGGACTATGCCCTGATTATCTCTGGATCCTCAGTGTCTTGTGTAGTGCTTGGCACATAGTACGTGCTCAATAAAAGCTCCCCCATTTGAGTGACTGGAAGTTGGTTTCTCCCCTTACAAGCTGGGTAGAGGAGAGAAATTTGCTTCTCTCTCTCTTCTCCCACTGTGTTAGGGCTGGTGGTTGAAGCTGTGGGACCCTTCCTGCCTTCAATGACCACAGATTCAAACATTCTAATGGTACAACAGAAAGTGCTAGTCAAGTCCCTGGGTCTCAATATCTCTCCTACTGACCACCCCAAATGTGGGTGAACTCCTTCAGAGAAGGGGTACTTCAGGGCTCATCCCCACTCACTCCAATCTCTAGCATCATCAAAGAGCCCAGGGAAATTTAATTTTCACCCCTTCTTTCTAATCCCAATAGCATTTGTAGTTTATACTTGTTCCCCCATACTGTTTGTGTGAGTTCTGTCTCTTTGACCATACTGCATAATCATGCACTATTTTAAACAGGTTTAATAGATGATCCTTGCAAATTAATAAGAAGAAAACAACATATACCAAGAGAAAGCAGAAGAGGATGAGGATGTTTTCTTTTTTTGTTTTAACCTAGAATTTGTCATCTGGTGCTTGCAAGCTCCTTAGTACAATAAGAAGTGCACTTGATTTCTGCAAAACATCTGAGGAAGCATAAAGTACCCACTCCAATATTCCGGCCTGGGAAAGTCGGTAGACAATTTTGTTGTTGTTGTTTAATCACTAAGTCATGTCCTACTCTTCTGCCACCCCACGGACAGAGGGTCACATGGACAGACACTCCATGGGGCCACAAAAGAGTCAGACACGACTTAAAGACTAAACAACAACGATAACAACAACAGAAATGCCCTGGAATAAAGACCATGTCTTTTATTTGTATTATTTTTCTAATTCCTCCACTCTAAAGAGTTCGCCAAAGTCCAAGGTTTAAGCCCTGAGTGTTAATTGGTTAATTTAGCTTTGGGTTGTGGTCCACTGAGATCCCTGGATCCTTTTAAGCCAAAGAGTTATACCCTCCGATGGAGGAACATACAGGTAGGGGAAGGCCTTTAAATGTGACCCGTGAGAGGCGGTTTTCCTGGGCCTTGGCCTCCAGGCTCCGAGTGTAAGGTGGGAGGGGAGTGAGGAGAGACAACACACGTACTCTTATAAACTGAGCTGCCAGTTCGGGGTAGGGCTGGGGGAGTGGGGAGAGGGGAAGAGAGGAGTCTGGGCGAAGGCCAGAGGTGGCTCCCAGGGGAGTCCTCAGAGCGGGCAGCCGGACGTCGCTCCATCCTTCCCGCCTGACGGATGGGTCTGCTGCTCAGGCACAAGCTGTCAGGCCAGGCCGCTGCCAAGGCAGAACAGTGGCGCTTCTGTGAGCGCTACTCCGCGCCTGGAGAATGGGGCTCTCCAGGAGAGTGATGGAGAAAGCAGACGTCCCGGGGCAGGAGCCGTGAGGGGCGGGGCCCCGCAGCCGCTGGGCCACAGGAAGCGTGTCTGCCTCCCCGACACGGGGGCCGCAGGAGACCAGCAGAGGTGGGGTGGCAGGCAACCGTGGGGGGAGGCGGCGGGGATAGGGTGGGGGTGGGGAAACAATTTGGGCTTGCCGTAGTTGGGGGTTGCTGTTGGCCCGAAGAAGAGAGGCAGAAGGAAGGACGCCGAGGAGGGCTGGGGTGAAGAATTCGGTCCTTTGACCAAAAGCCCCCGCCCCTTTAATGACACGAGCCATTTGCCTTCAGTTGCACGCTGTTTGTTTCCGGTCAGACGCCCAGAAACCTTCCCATCTCTTCCCGGACCCCTCCGTCTCCGTCAGCTCTGCCTGCATCTCCCGCCGGGTCCTCCATGCGGGCGGGATCCCTACGGCTCTCGCTCGGACCTGGGGATCCACGAGGTTCCGCGATCCGCTCATGGCCGTGCTCCGACCCCGCCCGGCAGCCGCCTCCCCCTCAGCGTTAATTAAAACTTGCGAGATGGAGAGGCTGGCGCGGGCGGCTCCGTTTTATTTGCAGCATCTTTCATGCTGCTGACGATCGTAAAGGGCTTTAATATTGAAATATGGGCCATTTTCCCAGCTCCAGCCCTCGCCGCGCGCTCCCTACACCCCCACACCCAGCCACCCCGCGCTTGATGAAAGAGCCCCTGCAAATCCATTAAGAAGAGATAATTGAAAACTCCGGGGTAATATTTAAGGCCGCGCGCCGACGCGGGGCGGAAGGCCCGGCTGCGCCCGCCGTGCCCACGAGTGCCGGTGTGCGTCGGTCCCCCGCGCTCCAGACCGACAAGGCCCTGCGGCCTTTGCTTCCGCGAGGCCACATCCCGGTACTCGCCTCCCTCCCAGCTCTCTAAGGGTCTGCTCTGCGCTTCCTTGGCTCTGAAGAAGACTTGCCTCGCGAGACACCTAGTTCCATAAAGTGACAAGTCACACTTGCGAGAGATGGCTCAGGGCCACGTGTGCTACGACACAGCTCTGGCCCCACTGGTCCAGCCCGAATTTGATGCATAGGTCTGAGGAATTGCTCAGTGGCTCTGGGCATTGCATTCCCTTCTGTCTACCGTGTTCCTCCTGCACTTGGCTGTTCCTACATCAAAATGAGCCCGACAAGATCCAAAGTAATGATGTCCTGCGCGGTGTGGAGGGGGCGGGAGAATATCACCCCATTATTGAACCGGAAGTGATCCTTCCTGCACCTAGTGATGAGGATACAGTGGCTTATACCATAGTGTTCCACTTATATTCTCAATCTTTCATAACAAACATTTTTACAAAGTAGCTCAAATATCTTCTTTTCACTTCACCCCTTGGCTACCTGTTGTTCTGTACATTACTGACGCTTCGCACTTTGTGTTCCCATTACTGTTGAAAATCTATCCCCCACTAGGCTATGACAATTTGAGGAAAGGGATCAGGTCTAAATTCCTTCCTCAGTCCTGCTCCTGGGCGAGGCCCAAGTATATAATATGTGCTCAGTAAGCAGCATTGAGTTGATGGCTGTCTCTGTCCTAGAGGTCTCCAGGGTTTGCAGACCAGGATGCTAGCACTTGCGGAAGGGGGCCAGAGGATGAAAGAGAGGCAGGGTCTGCAAGTCTGGGTCAGTGTTAATGTCTGTTTCCCACAGTGACTGGCTCCAGGTTTTTCCCAGTGTGGGATGAAGGGATGGGGGAAGGGCTGAGGACCCTGCTGTGCGCTGTGGTATAGGAATCCACAGGTTTCTATCCACGTCCTTTGGGCGATGGGGGTTCTCTACCCTATTTAGTCAGGCTCTGTGTGAGACTAGTTGTGCTAGGAGTTAGGGTCTGCTGTGACTGTGAGTGCACTCTCTGTCTTGGGTGGGGAGGAGATGAGAAGAGAAGAAGGGAGGAAGCTTATTTTGTGCAAAAGGCACAAGTGGCTTGGGCATTTCCATCCACCCCCACCTGGCCTCCTACGCTCTGCTGGGCCTTTCACCCCTCTTGCTTCAGACCTCCCCACTACAGTGCCCAGCACTGTACACACAGGAAGGCACCATTAAGGGGGGTGCTGTTCCTGCTTGGATCCCGCCCCCACCTTGGTCCCTGAGGCCACAGTGGCAGATGCTCCATATGGCCAGTATGAGGCATATCCTTCCAGCTCTCCAACTCAAGAAGTCCTTGTTAGAACCATGAAACATCAAAGCTGGAAGGTGAGAACAGACATTGGGTCTAGACCTTTCTTAATATCTCTGGGGCAGCTGAAACCCAGAAAGGGGATGTGTGTGTGTGTGTGTGTGTGTGTGTGTGTGTATGTGTGTATGTGTGTATGTGTGTGTGTGTGAGTGAGGACTCTGGGGACAGAACCAGTGCTGAATGGAACCCCACCAAGTTAGTGGCAGAGTTCGAATCCCAATCCCTTGACCTACAATTAGTGTTCAGGCCTTTTTCTGTTTTGTTTTGTTTTTATTTTTCAGCCATGCCACAAGGTATGTGGGATCTTAGTTCCCCAACCAGGGCTTGAACCTTCACCCCCTGCATTGGAAGTGTGGAGTCTTAACCGGTGACTGCCGGTTATAATTATAATAATTATAATTCTCACCTACACATGGGGAAAATGAGGCTCAGGGAGACGAGCCATCTGTCTAAGTGACACACTGCTAAACAACAGAGCCAGGATCTGAAACTTAGCTTGACAGGCTCAAATTCCAGTGCATATTTCTCCAGTGACCTCCTCCTCCATCCACCCCCCACAAAACACACACACACACAGATACATACACACACACAGCCATGCTGGGCTGGTTTCCCAGACACTCACTCTTCATCCCTGGAACATCCCCAGTCAGAGATCATTTCACCTCCCCAGCCCAGCGCAGGGCTCTTTGCCCCAAATGGAGTAGCTGGTGGTGTTCCCGCTATGGTCTTGGGCATGGGACTCCATGAGCTGAATCCATGCAGAGCCTGGCCTCCTGCACACAGACCTGCTCCTGTCTGTGGCCACTGAGGCCTCTGCCATAAATCCCCAGGTCTCAGCTCATAACCATTAGCAAGCGATTGGACTCATCAGTATGTGCTTATGAGACTCAGGTCAGATAAATGGATTGCCGGAGGTCAGGAACAAGGGATCTCTTCACCCTGCCTTACGCCAGAGGTGGCCCCGCCTCCATCCAGAGACTGGTAAATTCCTCTTGACTTACAGCTTCAGTAAGAAGAGGGGGTGTTATAAAGATGTATTCTCAGTAATACACATTCGTGGGAAGAAAATGGCCTGGAGATATAAAACCTCAGTTGTCTCATGGTCACTGAGGCTGGAGTTACCTACTCACTCACACACACACACAGCACACCCACAAACATGTACACTCTTACACTCCATCTTGGATCAAATCCAGATTCTTCAACAACCACCCCCAACCCTGCCCACCCCAGGGCTGGCCTCACACTGTCCCACATTTGAGGTGTTCTCTGGATCAACACTTCTTAAACACCCTGTGCCTACTAGGCATGACTAGGGGTCTTGTTCAAATACAGATTCTGACTCAGTAGATCTACACTGGAACCTGAGATTGTTTTTCCAGTCAATTCCAAGTGAGGCCACTTCTCCAATGATGTTAAACAATGGTCCTCCCCTATTGAACGAGTAGGAGGCGGGGGATATGAGGGTGTATAGTTTGGAAGAGCTCCCCACGCCCACCCCCTAGAGACGCACACTCGGGCACTGAGCCAGTTCTAGAATGCTGTTCTCTCGCTCTTCACATGGCTCCTTCTTCCCCCTCAGATATCAGCCTAAATCCTCTGCTTCCCCAAAGAAACCTTCTCTGACACCCCTCAGTGTAATGGGGCCCCACTCCACCAACTTACCCTACCCTCTTCTTAGCAGGTATCACAACTTGTGTTTATGTATTTACTCACTTATGTTGGGGGGAAGTCAGTCTCATCCCCTGAAATGTAAGATCAGTTCAGGGATCATGCCTGCCCTGTTCACACATGAATGCTCAGCACCTGATGCCTGGTGTGGAGTAGACACTCATTAAATCTTAACAAATGAGTGAATGAACGAATGAAGCACTTTCCTGATGATAAGTGGTGTGGGAAAGAGTATCTGAATGAGGGGCTGAGGTCATAGACAGTTAGAGAAAGCTTCTTGAAGGAAGATGAGAAGCATGGTGGGAAAGACTTGGTATATATGACTCGGGGAGAGGGGAGAGGCAAGTGCATCCGGGTTGGTCTTGTTGGTTACACCTGGCGTGACGAGTGGGGGAGGGTCCTGAGAGAAAGATCATTGAAGTCGGGGCAGGTGCTGCAGGGTCTTGAAAGCCATGGTGGGCAACAGGAAGGCTATGGTCCTCTCCACACCTCATGGGCAGGGACCTACACTTACTCTTTCCTGTGCCTGACAAATTCTTCCTGAGCCGGTGTCACATGCCAGACGCCGCTGGGTGCACATCCAGGGATGAAGACAATGGCTCTGATTCCTGCCCTCATGGGGCTGACAGTCTATCAGCAGAGACTGAGGTTAAACAAACTAAATCATTAGAGTTGGGCTAAGTCTGCAAAGAAGTACATGATGAGGGACGTGATGGTCAGAAGAAGGGCTTCCCTAGGGGATGACAGTCACCAGAGCCTGAGGGGTGGGGTTTGTCCTCACCAGCCCCCAGTCTGCCCCAGCACTCGCCCTGGACTTCCCGCATTCCATGGCACTGCCCCTTTAAGAGGCGCGCCTCTTTCCTGAGCAAAGGAGGTTCCGGGCACACAGCCGAGCCTGCCAAGGTTGTGGGTTATAAATCAATGCTGGCACTCCCTTGGCAGTGGGCTCTCCTCTGAGCTGCCCAGATGGCGGGCAGGCCTGGGGCTCCAGGGGCAGCGAGACACATGGGAAGGGGGAGGAGGGCAAGGTGGGGACACAGCTGGGCCCCGGGCCCCAGTGGCAGCTGCCCACCTCTGCCTAAGGGCCTTGGGCCAGAGAAAATGCCAAGGTCCTTCTCTGCTGATTACAGAGACTTTCTGACTCCTGAGTTACAGGCTGGCACCGGCCTTTGGGGTCGTTGCCTCACCCCTGTCAGTGACCCAAGCCTCACAAACACCCTCTGAGACCAAGGGTCATGGATTTTCCCTTTGGGATGACCTCTTGGGGTCACAGTCAGCTCCAGTATCCGACCTGAAAGTTCTACCTGTGATCTGACCCTCTTCCCTCTTGCTGTAGCCAAGAAGTGCTCTTCTACATTTCCTGAAGGATAGCAACTTCCCATTTGGGGGTGGGGGGTGGGAGGGCTTTGGAGCTCTGATTACATGGCCCCCTCTGCCTTCACTTTACACCTCCCAGAAATGCAGGATAGGAAGTTTTCTCAAGGTTAAACAGAGAGGGTGGAACTCTGCCCTCTTGGGGGTTGCCATCCCTCAGCCACCCTCACAGGTGCTGTGACAGAGGGAACATATGTCGATTCCACCCCAGAGGACAGTGACGACATCTCAGCAGACACAGCCCCACAGAGCTGGGCTCAGCAGGCCTTGACAGAACTGGGAAGTCAGCCCCTCTCCCGGGCCTGGGCCTGGGTCTTCATTGTGTGCCAAGGGGTGGAAGCAAAGCCTGGAGACCCCACCCACAGAGCAATAGGCAGGCTTGACTGCTCTTCCCCTCCCCACTCCACCTCTAATATCCACCAATATTTCTAGAACAGTGGGGAATTCCTGGGTTATAGAACAATAGATGTTTCCTGGGATGTTCTTGTCCTCCAATTCTCCTGTGAAAAATTGGAACGCAAAGGGCCTTCGAAGTTCTCTTACACATTCATTGTATAGATGAGGAAACGAGACTCAGAGAAATAAACACAGGCCTTTTAGCATTAAGGTTATTTCTGCTACCCTACATTTGCCTCCTGAATAGAAACCCCTGAGCCACCACTAAGCAGGATACATTAGGCTCCAATGGTAATAGAACAGATGGAGGTTAGATAACAAGCTGAACTTTCTCAGAATAGTTGATCACAGAGAAGGATGAGAAATGAAATAAAGGAATAGAGTTCTCCCCAAGAGAGGGGTGGGAGCGGGTAGAGATAGACTCAGGACTTGAGTTGGAATTTTGCAAAAAGGGAATGTAGAGAATGGAGGAGGAAGCAGCTGGTATGGAGCCCAGATTCAGGCAGCTTGGCTGTGGGGCTTCCGGGGTTCCTCCCCTGGAGGATCTCCAGCCTCCACCCACGCCAGGCCTCTGGGTGTCTACAGAGTTTAAATTCAGGCCTTACTTCAGCTGATTCTCTTGGCTTAGTCCTTGCTCTCCTGGGATGGCTTATCTAGCTGCCAGAGTCATTTGCTTTCTCTAATTTGTGTTTAAATTAAAGTTCCCACAAAACAGGGGCTTAATGTGCTGTTTCCAAGAGCTCCCAGGCCCCCTGCAGCTCTGAAAGTTAAGGGCAGCTGGAGGGAGGAGGCCATTGTGCTCCCATAGAAGATGATCCCACTGGGTATGGGGGTCCTGGTGCAGATGATCCCACTGGGTTGCTCTGGTTCTTGTTGTTCTCTCCAAAATGGTGATACGTAGAGGCAGGGCAGGGAAAATCATGCCCACAGAGGGGTTGGGGACCAACAGACCTGTCTATGGACTCCTGGTAGGTGTTCACTCTTTTTCAGAACCTTGTAAGGATGGCAGGGAAGGCAGGCAATAAGAAGGGGTAGAAAATAAGGAGAAAGCTTGAGGCTCCATTTTTTTTTGTTTGTTTTTAACACTTACAAAAAGTGCTACAGTGTGTGTCTGCACTTCCTAAGTGAAAAGTGAAAGTCGCTCAGTTGTGTCCAGCGCTTTGCAACCCCATGGGGTATAGTCCATGGAATTCCCCAGGTCAGAATACTGGAGTGGGTAGCCATTCCCTTCACCAGGAATCTTCCCAGTGCAGGGATCAAACCCAGGTCTCCCACAGTCTCCCACATTGCACACAGATTCTTTACCAGCTGAGCCACAGGGAAGCCCAAGAGTACTGGAATGGGTAGCCTATCCCTGCTCCAGAGGATCTTCCTGATCCAGGGATTGAACCTGGGTCTCCTGCATTGCAGGAGGATTCTTTACCAACTGAGCTATGAGGGAAGCACTTCCTAGGGACCTCCTAACCTTAAGCTTACTTCACTGTCTCCACAACCCTATGAGGGAGTGTTGTTATTATCAGCCCCATTTTTACACCTGTGGAAACAGAGGCACAGAGAGGTCAAGTAACATGCTCAAGACCACACAGCGTGAGGTCTGGCTCCAGATTTCAGTGCTACACTGCCACTTGTTCCGAGATTTTTCTCCCTGTCAATCCCTTGATTACAAAGTGGGGCTTCTCTTTGATTGACAGCAACTGAAGTGGAGTGAAGCTCTTTTCTGGTTCCTCTTTTGCTCTCTGAGCCACAAGCCTCCCTCCTGTAAAATGAGGACAAGGCGCTTGAAGGGATTAAGGGGGTGAGGAAGGTTTAAGGAGACAGCTTTATCAGAGCAGCCACCACTGGGTTGTGATTCCCAGGTGGCTCAGAGGTAAAGGATCCACCTGCCAGTACAGGAGACACAGGAGACATGGGTTCCATCCCTGGGTCGGGAAGATCCCCTGGAGAAGGAAATGGCAACCCACTCCAGTATTCTTGTCTGGAGAATCCCCATGGACAGAGGAGCCTGGCAGGCTACAGCCCACTGAGGTCACAAAGAGCTGGTCACAACTGAGCACACCCTCAGTACAACTATGAAGGCTTAAGAAGATAGCTTGTCAGAGTGGCCACCCCAGAGTTGGCCCTCAGTCATAATTTCCTTCCCTTTGGCCCAACCACCAGGCCTCCTGCTGCCCCTGCCTGCACCACCTCTAGATTCTGCTTTCCAGAGAGCTCCAGGCCGTGATTCCTCAGCGGAGGAAAACCATGAAAACCCTCAATAGAGAGTTGTCCCCCATTCCTTGGTCCAAAACTCTCTCTTCCTCCAGGGAGCCCTTGGAGAAGAAGAAGAAGAAAGCTCACCTGGAAGCCCAAGCTGCCTGTCCCCACCACCCTCACCTCCACCCAGGCGAGCCAGTCAAGGTCCCAACAGCAAATACATGACACCCTCGAAGGGGTTTCACTGAAGAGTTTAATGACACAATTTTCAAGGCACAGATGCAATGAAGGGAGCCAACCAGGGTTGCTGAGGTACCAAGAAGAGCTGAAATGGGGTCCGGGAGAGCAGCCACCCAGCCAAGGTGGAGCAGTTGAGGAACCACAATCCCTGCCAGAGTTCAGGCAGGTGGGTGGGCGAGACGGCAGGGGACGGGGAAACAAATATCTCAGCTCCTCGCTTCCTTCCCTGCCAGGACCCCTGCTGGCCAAGCCTGACCAGTTGAGAAGTCTGTGTGGAGCAGCCTCCAGGGCCAGGGCGACCCAGAGAACAAAGGCAGCAAACATTATCACCCCGCCCGCTTCACCGGGATTCCCTTAGTACACTGAAGCCTTATCTCTGCAGCTTTACTGCCATTTTTGTAACTGCCTGCAGCCCAACAGGGACCCACCTCATAGGAAGATGGGATCCAGGCAGAAAGAAGCTGAGGGAAAGGGCTCCACTGAGCATAGGGAGAGGACAGGGGGAGGGCAGTTTTGGGGGTAGTGTGTCAAACGGTGACGTGAGACCAATTCAGTACTTGATACAAATCACTAATCTCGCTCCTGCCTCCCCTCTCTAGACCGCAGCCCCTTTGGGGCGGGGATTTTGTCTTGGCCATCCTGGACATCTAGCATGGTGCCTCTTAAGTACATAATCAGAACTTACTGAATCAAAACGGGGATAACCAGTAAATGAGTGAACAAGCCTATTCACAGCTCATGTGCACACCCTGGGCCCCCATCAGCAAGCCCTGGTGAGTGAATCACACATAACACTCCTACAGGAGCTTTATTTCAGCCATCCACCACCTCAGATTTTCCACGCAGCCGTTCAGCCCCTGGCCGCCCAAGCCCAGCGTCTGTCTCTGAGCTGACTAGAGGCTGTGCTTTGACAGCCCCCATCCAAACGTGCCGTGACTTCATTTGGCTCCTCTTGATGAGGGAATCGGGGAAACAGCAAGTGACTTCATTTCTCACAGCAGCCTTCCTGTGAGCTTTCTCCGGAGAAGTCTTGATCCATGGCAAACAGTCTGTGGTACTCCCGGTTGGAGCCCCTGGCAAGAGATGGGAGACGGGAGTGACAGTGCCAAGGAGGAGCTGAAGGATCGTCACCCTGGGAGCCACATCTCTGCCTTGCTTTTTCCAATGGGCCATAAAGATGGAGGGAGGCAGGGGGAAGGGGGCGGAGGCTGCCGGGAAAACACACTCAAGTTCCCAAGTGGAGTCACCGCACCAGGCCCACCTGGTGGAGCGATTAAGCACAGACTCACTCGGGGGCCAGGCGGCTGGCTGGCTTCCCAATCCCTGCCCTGCCACTTGCCGGCTGTGCGACCTTGGGTAAGATGCTTCACGACTCTGCCTCAGTTTCCTCATCTTACAAAACACATGCGGAGAATACTAATACCTACTTCGAATGGTGGTGGGCAAGAGATGAGTTTAATAGTCAGGAAATATTGAACAGAATACATGATCCGTGATCAGCCCTACATAAATTTCATTATGTGAAATTGGTCGGGACACTCGGGTTCTAGACTCACAAACTATTTTTTGGTAGTAAGTCCAGCCTTGGATACTTCTGTTTGCTGTGAGAAGTGAACAAATGCATATGCAAATTAGAACTTGTTAGAGTTTGTTATTTGTCATCAAGCTTGCCCATGTTCCTGATTGAGCAGGGGTGTGGGGATGCTGTCAGTCGTCAGGTTCTGGTTATCTGCCTTGCTGAGGTCCCCTTCTTGTCAACATCATCAGCTCTTTGGGTGGTTAAAGCTTTTGCTTGACAACATCCAGACCTCTCGTGGTCCCTCCCACACAGCAAGAGCTGGAAGAGCTTGGCTTTTGAAAGCAAAACTGGTCCTTCCCTTCCTACCCACAAGGCAGGTGTAGCCCGTGGACACAAGTTTCCAGAGAGGAGAGGACACCTCCTTGTCAGCCCTCTTTGTCTTTGGGCGGCAGAGGGGGGGGCCAGCCTGGAGCAGGACAGTGGAGAGTGGCCAGCTCCTCTGGGCCAGGGCCTCAGAAAGAAATGTATTTGTCTTTGTCCTGGAGAGCAGGGAATGGAAACAAACCCATCCCGGAGTCCAATATGAATGTGCTACCACTTACTACTACCAATGTGATTTCAAACAGTTACATAATCTCTTTAAGTCAGTTTTTCTCATCCTCAAAATGGGGATGGTAGTGGTTTAATCACTAAGTCATGTCCAACTCTTTGCAACCCCATGGACTGTAGTCTGCTAGGCTCTTCTCTCCGTGGAATTTCCCAGGCAAGGATACCAGAGTGGTTTGCCATTTCCTTCTCCAAAGCATCTTCCCAACCCAGGGATGGAACCCTGGTCTCCTGCATTGCAGGCAGATTCTTTACTGATGGCCACCAGGGAAGCTCCAAATGGAGATAATTATATCTAACTCAGAGAGTGGAAGGGAATTCCCTGGCGGTCTAGTGGTTAGGGCTTGATGCTTTCCCTATCGTGGCCTGGGTATAGTCCCTGATTGGGGAACTAAGATTCTGCAAGCTGTACAATGCAGCAAAAAAAAAAAAAAGATGAAATCAGTGAGATATATAAATCCCTTGGTACCTGGCTAGTCCAATATTTGGTAGTTGTTATTAGCTGATATTTTGTGTTGTTTGTACACCATCCCTCTGAGAGATGGAGAAGTAGTGCTGTTTTCCAGACTGCCAAAGGTGGGGGCAGCAAAAGTGATTTACAGCCCAGCTTTGTTTACATTTTCATTATGGAGCACATAGTAAGTACCTATTTTTTTCATTCATGCATTCGTTCAACAAATATTTACAGACCTTTGCTTTACAACAGATGTTAACAGACCTTCGTCATTTTGCTCACTTGTAGTTCTCATACTCTCACCATTATGGTTCATGAGGGCACGGGCCGTGGCTCATGGGTTCGCTGGATCCTTTGTGTGTACTTGTGATGTGAGTGAAAGGGTGGAGCCCTGCGTGTGCCACACTGAGATGGGGTGAGGAGGTGGGGGGGAGGCCCGAATTCTAGGCTCTGTCACTCCGCCCACAACAAAACGTTCCTTTGCTCTTGGAACCTGCTCACACCTTCTTTCAGCTGTGAGACACTGGAGGATCATTGGAGACTGGACTCAGGGAGCCTCTTCCCCAGTGGGCAGAAGTCCATTCGTCTACTCCGTGTCTCTGAAATCCCTGAAGAAGGGTTTGAGTTCCCAATTCTGAGGAGCACAGCAAGTGACTCAAATAACAACAATGTTAAAAATGACTAGAGAATGGAAAGAGGTGCTCTCCCTCAGTCACAGAGGAAGGAAAGTGCCAACTTATGTATATTTGGCTTGTGCATGTGTTAGTTCTCAGTCCTGTCCGATTCTTTGTGATCCTATGGATCCTATGGAGCCCACAAGGCTCCTCTGTCCATGGAATTCTCCAGGCAAATACTGGACTGGGTTGCCATTTCCTTCTCCAGGGTATTTTCCCGATCCAGGGATCAAACCTGGGTCTCCTGCATTGCGGACAGATTCTCTACCATGTAAGCCATGTATATGTAATTACAGTTTATGTAATTAACACAAAAGGAGGCATGTTCCCAAGATCCTGCCTTCCTGGATATTGGGGATTCTCATATGTAAGACTCACCAGGTTATTTTTTTTTTTTTTTGCAGAACTGGAGTTTTTATTTTTTAGAACAATTTCATTTTATCAATAATTAACAATAAAACTAGTATCATTTTATGCCTTCATGTTTTAAAAAAGTTTTTATTGCAGTATAGTTGATTTACAATACTGTGCTAGTTTCAGGTGCAAAGCAAAGTGATTCAGCTATATGTATATACACATTTTAGATTCTTTTCCATTATAGGTTATTACAAGATATTGAATATAGTTCCCTGTGCTGTTGAGTAGGACTTTGCAGTTTATCTATTTTATATATAGTAGTATGTATCTGCTAACCTTGAACCTGTAATTAGCCCCTCCCCTTTCCCTTTTGGTGACCATAAATGTTTTTCTGTCTGCAAGTATGTTTCTATTTTGTAAATAAGTTTATTTGTATTAGATTCTTCACATAAGCATATAATATTTGTATTTTTTTACTTGGCTTAGTATGATAATCTCAAGGTCCATCCATGTTGCTGTAAAGGGACTTATTTCTTTTCAATGGCTGAGTAATGTTTATATATATATATGTGTGTGTATATATATATATGTGTGTGTGTATATATATATATATATATACATATATATATATATATACCTATTTTTGCCCACAGATCTCATTCTATGTGGTCCAAGCTCTCTAGAGACATAAGAGTTAAGGAAGAATCATAATATTCAAAAGGTAGAAAGTGAAAGTGACAGTCACTCAGCCATGTCCAACTCTTTGCAACCCCATGGACTATATAGTCCATGGAATTCTTCAGGCCAGGATACTGGAGTGGGTAGCATTTCCCTTCTCTTGGGGATTTTCCCAACCCAGGGATCAAATCCAGGTCTCCCTGACAGCCCAAGTATCCATCAGGAGGAAAGAGGATGAACAAAAGTAGTGCATCCACATAATGGAATATTATTTAGTCACAAAAAAGAATGAAGCATTGATAGCTGCTACAACATGGACGAACCTCGAAAACATTATGCTAAGTGAAAGAAGCTGGTCACAAAAGACCACGTGGTATATGATTCCCTTCATATGAGATGCCAGAATAGAGAAATCTGTAGAGACAGAGAGCAGATCAGTGTTTGCTCACGGCTGGCAGGGGTATGGAGGGATAAAAAGAAGGTGGTAAAACACTTCCCTGGTGGTCCGGTGGTTAAGACTCTGTGCTCCCCCACCACAAAAAAAAAAAAAAAGACTCTGTGCTCCCAATGCAGGGGGTACAGTTTCAATCTCCAGTCGGGGAACTAGATCCTGCACGCCACAACTAAGTTCTGGCACGGTCAAATAAATTTTTCTCTTAAAAAACAGGGAAGTGCTAACTAAAGTGTATGAGATTTCTTTTAGAGGTGATGAAAATGGTCTAAAATGGACTGTGGTGGTAGGTGCACGTATCTGTGACTCCACCAAAACCACTGAATTATATACTTTAATGGCAAATTGTATGGTGTGTGTGAATTATATCCCAAGAAACTTGTTTTAAAAAAAGAAAGGGAGAAGTAGAGACAGAGCAGTTGAGATGGAGCAGGAAGGCCAAAACGAAGCACAGGCACTGTCTGTCCTGGCAGCCCCCCAAGCCAAAGCCTGCAGATCGCACAGGCAGTGTTATGGTAGCCCCCAAGCCACGACTCAGGAAGATAAATTGGCCCCAGAGGTATGGGACTGGGTCCCTTCTCCCCTGACAGCTCCCTCTCTGTGTTTTTTCTGGCACAAGAAACATTCTGTCTTCTTGTATAAATAGGGGAAATTTATGACAGTTTTCCCCCTTCTCCTCCCTGGTGGGCTACTAAGGGGCTGGAGTGGGGGAAGGAGGGAGACATAAATGTGGAAAGACTAGAGGGAGGCCGGGAGCTTGGCCCTGGCCTGGCTCTGCTCTGCGTGTTGGACCATCTGGGTGAGAAGGCGACTGGAGCAAACATGCAGCCCATTAGTTCCCAGGCCCAGGGAGGTGGGGCTCAGAGGCAGACATCCAACCGGAGGACACAGGGGAAATCAGGGAGCCATGGCCTGGCCATCCCAGAGTTTTATCCGAGGAGATGTAGGCCCCCTGCCTGGTTGGCGTGTTTTTGTCCTTGTGATTTGTTGAGGAAGCTGATTAGAGAACCCATCTTGGATTCAGAAAATGACAGAAAAACTGTGTGATCTTAAGTAAGTCACTTCCTCTCTCTGGGCCTTGTCTGTAATTAAAAAAACAGGGGGAGGAGATTGAACTTGCAGGGGGTTTCAAACTGGTTTTCTTTCTCCAAATAAAACTTTATGTAGCAACCCAACATCTAACCTGGGTGTCCTGCTGAACGTCTTAGGTTGAAGTGAGGGTGGGGATGGAAGATACCTAGGTACCTTGGTGATAGGAAGGGGCTTGGCCAAACAGAGATGATCTCCAAGGTCCCTTCCATCTCTGTTCTTAGGTGGGAAGGTATATGAGGAAGGATGATGGCAAAACTGCTATTTAAAAAAAAAAGAGTCTCAAACACAGTCACAAATAGAAAACATGTTTATTTATCATATGACTGTCTGGAAGGGAGCCATCCTGGACGGCAGGTGGCTCTGCTCGACCTGGTCAATCAGGAACTTGGGATCCTATCCTACCGTGGTTTTGCCCTCTCAGGGATTTCTCCTCAACTGCAGTCATAGCTCAATCTCAGGCACATCAGCTCCAGCTCACGAAAAGAAGAACTTACCCAACATCTTAAGGCTCTGATGACATTCCTCGACTTACATTCCCCTCTGGCCCCTCTGGCCAGTGGAGTGTCCAGCTGGGAGGTTCTGTGCCCTCACAGAACAAGAAGAAAAGGCACTTAGTGGAGAACCAGCAAGTCTGAATCCAGGGCTCAAACCACCCCCAGCTGAGCGGCCCTCTTCTTCTGCCCCTCCTCTCTCTGTGGAGGAGAAATCGAGTCCGTTGTCCAGAGGACAGTGTGATGCCCAATAAAGTACCCCCATCCACCCCAAGGTCAGAGTCCCAGGAAAGTGACTTGGAGGCCTCCCCTAGGGAGAATACTCACCTTCTTCACAAGGATGTGAGAAAAGCTTCTGTCCCCACTGCCCCCCTGCCCCCCTGCCCCTCCCCTCTCTGTCTCACCTTATTCTCCAACTCCTGTTCCCAGGCATGACTACAAATAGTGGGGAGCAGGATGACCAGAACTCGGAAAGAAAGGAGAGACCAGGGCAGGGAGCTGTGCTTTGCAGGCACCCCAGTATGGTTTTGGTGCCAGGCAGAGCCACTTACCATGTGCATGATCTGAGGTGGGGATTCAGTTCTCGGAGCCTCTGCTGACTCCTCTGGATGTAGGAATGAGCAGCTCACTTGTCAGAGTCAACGTAGGTGTGAAACAAGAGTAACAGATCCACCTGGCACAGTCTGCCTTAAGAAATGGTAACCGATTGGACCTGGTGCCAGAAAAGTGAATCTGATCCAGACCCTCTGGCCTCACCCAGCCTTTGCACGGTCAGTATTTCCCCACCTGCTCTGCCAATGTACCACTTCCATCCCTCTTCTTTACTTCCTGTCTTCCTTCCCCCTCTCATCTAATCCTCCTCCAAGAAGCCTTCCCTGACTGAAACATTCCCACTCCCCACCCTCATCTTCCAGCAGCCCCAGGTCCTGGCCTCATCCGTGTCCCAACTTTGTGTGTCCTACCTCACCCTTCAGAAAGTCCCACCTCTCTGTTCAGAAAATGTGCAGCAATGGAAGGGAGTTAAGAGGCAGGGAGTTGTCATCAGGCAGATCAGCATTCAGATTCCAACTGTGCCACTTCATAGCTTTATGATTTTGGCACATTACTTCATCTCTTTGGACCTCTGTTTTCTGTACTCTCTCCAGTGGGGTCAGGGATGTGGAGGCTGGTACCCAGTTAGAGAGTATTTAGTAAACTTCAGTCTCTTCTGCTCTACCCAGTCTCCCCCAATCCACACTCTTCGGACTGACTCTCTACCAAAGGGAGGTTATTAGACCAAGAAAGCAACCCTCCCATCACAGCCCTCCAGAGGAAAAAGAAGTGACTTTCCTTTGAAGTCTGTGGTCACTGAGAGGGGACCACCAACCCAAGAGCCAAAGCAGAAGCCAGGGAAGAATTCAGTGTCCCAGCTCCCAGGGCCCCAGGTCTCTCACTCTCCCCTTGCCCTCACTACATGCACCCGAGTTATTAGACCAGATCCAGGGATGGGGGTGAGAGGGCTGACCCATTCATGATCCTAGAGAACCACTGAACCCTTAACCTCTAAGCAGTTCCGTGACCATCTCCAAACTCCCCAGCTCAGAAAAGCGACATCAGTAACAACTAGCTTTGTACATTTTGTAAAATGCTTCCCGCACAACTAACACTGTTCTAGAACTTCACACATATTAACTCACTTAACCCTCACAGCAGCCTACGAGCTAGGTACAAGTAAATCCATTTGCCAAATAAGGAAACTGCAGTGTGGAAAGGTTAAGTAACTTGCCCAAGGTCATACAGCTAGCATTAGGTAGGGCTGAGGTTCAAAACCAGGCAGTCTGTCTCCAGAATCTGTGCTTTTAGCCACTACACTAGTTTATTGGTAGTTTCTAGGTGCCAAGCATTGTGGAAACAGTACATGTATTTCATCTCATCACAAACACCCCACTGAGATAGCTACTTCAGAACCCCTAGCTGCTTTGCTTCACATCCCACCCTCCCCCAGGGGGGCTTTGGAACTACTAGCGCCTTCCTTCACAAAGCTACTTTACCCTCCTCACCAGCGTAACCTTGTGCCTCAATTCACTTCTGCCTCTTCCTCTCGCTCCTTGCCTCTCAGCCCTCCCTCTCCCCACAACATCCCCAAACCTTTCTATCCCTCCCCCTCAACTCCCTTCTGCCCTCCCCGAAAGCTCCTACGGGATCAGATAAATTTCACCTAAAAAGACTGTCAGATGGTCCCCAATCAGGCCCCCACTGCGCCTGGATCTCATGCCCCCGGGGAGGCACCGCAGTGACTGCGCTGGAGTCAGAAATAAAATCCTCCTCGTCCTCCCCCGCCCCCCGCTTCCCATCACTCATCTGGGAATCTAGGGCAAAGAAGGGAGCTAAAGTGCAGAGCGTTCATTTAATATTAACAAATTGAAATGAATTCTTTTAATGCCAATTAACTTGGAGCGGCCCCTTATTAATAGTAATTTAGATTCATACTTGGGAGAAGCAGGGACGGGGGTTGGGCCGAATGTGCCCAGAATGTCAATGTGACAACGGAGCTGGGGACTGAGCAGGGAGGAGCAATGACAATGTTACTTTGGCCAAGTTGGGCTGCTTCCTTCAGAGGCACAGACAAAGTCAGCAGAGGCGGGGCTTCGGGAAATGAAATTTCTCTCATCATTTGATTTTGGTACCTGCAATGGATCTGAATAGGCTGCAACTGTATCACACTACTTTGATGATTTACTTCACAGTAACGCTAGGGAGAATGTCCTCGGAGCTGGGATTTACCCCAAACTCTCCTAAGTCAGACCCCACTGACCTGAAGTGATCTAGTCCCCAGGCCAGCCTTCTCCTTCTTTGTGTCCATTCAAAGCTAGAGCTGGAGATCAAAATGGGGTCCCCCAACCCCTGCCCCCTCCACCTTAATCAGAAGTAAGAGAGGGAACTACATGTTGTGTTTCTCTTCTGAGAATCTCTCCCAGGAGGCAAGAGTTCCAAGAGGCTGACCCTGAGCTCACAGTTTACATTTAAGGGAGGAAAAAAAAAAATCTATTGGTACTTTGCTTAGAATTCAGGGTCAAGATGAGAACTAAAAATTCAACTTTGTGTCCCAAAGACTTGCCCAGAATAGAGCCAAGGAGAAAGAGCTTGGTCCCAAACTAAAATAGTAGTTCTGCTTTCCCTGATTTTGCTGGCTTGGGGAGTTGGACTAGAGGTGCCCAGAACCTCAAGTTTAAGCTCTGACACAAGTAGGACATTTTCTTATCAGGTGTCCCTCCTTGTCCATGGGTGAATTGAATTTGATGCTGGGAATTGTGGAAGTTGGGGGTGGGAGTTCTGAGATGGAGGAGGCAGGAGGGCAAAGGGGGCTGGACAAGGGTAAGGAAATGTACAAAATGGTGAAGTATATAAAATTAAAAATTTAAAGATGGTTTAACAAACTAAATATTAAATTTCAAGAACCGGTCGGGTTTTTATTAATAGAAGAGGTAAAATACATCAAAATTGAAAGATAAAAATTGAAGACAATGCATACAACACTTCAAGTAAATTGTCCTTCAAAAGAGGAGGGGTCAGAATGAATCAAAAGAGACCTCATTCACACCCCTATAGAGTTTCCCAAACAATAAATTCATTTACAAAACAAAAAGAGAAATTAACACAAAAGTAACCTTTGGTCTACACTAGGAGGGGAAAAAAATTTGCGTTGATTCAGTAGCAGCTGAAAAACTAGTGAGGGAGGAGAAAAACAAATGAATAAACTTGAAATATGTTAACTGGTTCTTTGTAAATACTGAAATTGGAAAATGGGATGGAGAAAGGCACCAACATCATCAGAAAAGTGAAACTTGCAAAAAAACAAAGGGGTAACTCATCTCTAAAGTAAACTCTCTTCAAATAGAATGTACCTCTCCAAAAGAACAGAATAGAAAATTGATCCAAAAAGTACTAGTCGTCCTCCAAGGAAAGTATATTAACCTGAACTTAATCTTTTCCCAAATCTGAAATTATACCCCCCCAAAATACAAAAGGATTATATTTTTTTTAACTAAGAGAAAAACAAAATCATATTTAAATTGCCTAACGGGGCAAGAAAGGCGACGCTTTTTGCAGGTGCCAGAAAGGATGGGGGACGGTGGTTGAAGGATGGAGGACCCGCTTACCTTGCTCTCGAGCAGCGGCTGTTGGACAGAAGTGGGTGCGGGACCCTGCAAGTGCCTGCGGGGTTGGGGAAAAAGAGGATTCGGGGATCCTGGTGCCCCGCACGAATAAGGAGGGTGGAACGACTGGGGGCACCCATGTCCCCACCTCCGCCCGCCTCCCTCCCTCCAGTACCCAGGCCTAGAGAGCTACTGAAAGTTACAAATTGCTTCCATTATTAGCTCATCCCGGGCGGCCTGGTCATTGGCCAACTCCGGACCACGTGGTCCCTCGTACCAATCGATCGAATTTCTAGTTGCAATTCTCCGTACGTCCCTTGGCTCTGGGCAGGGACGGGTGGGGGGGAAGGGTGGCGCGGGGCCTGGGGAGGGGCTAAAGAGAGGGGTCACTTTTCCCCCTCACCCTCCCTCTCTACCTTGTCCGGGTCCTGAGTGTCGCCCCAGAAGGGGCTTGGGGAATGTTGTGGGTTGGGACACACCAGGGAGGCTGCAAACTGGAGGAAGAGAGGGACGACGCCAGGGACCCAGGGCCCTCTCCTTCCAATTCCCCGAGCCTGCCCGGCCCCGCAGGCTTCTTCCCCTATAGCGCCCAATCTGCCCCGGACGGTCCCCAGCTGGCAGTCTGACCCGGTACCCCGTGCACTTGAGCGTCCTCTCTCCGGATCACTGCTTGGGCCCCCACCTTGGGTAAGATGCACCCGAGTCCTGCTTCTCAGGGGCTCGTTCTGAATCGGGCGCCTGCGCTCTTAGGGGGCGCCCACCCCATCCCGACCGCCGAGTTTGCGCCCCTCCTCAGACAATGTGAGAGACCGACAAACTTTTGAATGGATTAAAATCCAGAGGAGCCCCGCCGGAACAGGTGAGCTGGGTCTGGGAGGGGTGCGCTGTAGCCTGAAAACTGTCTTCCCCTATCTCTGCCTCTCTCCTCACTCCATCCCGGCTCCCCTGCTGGCAGATACTGATCTACCCGACCTCGGAATTTGGGCTGCGGTTGGACTGGCAGAGGAGTGGAGCCTGAGCAGCTTTCCTCACCCGAGTTTGGGGACTAAGCTGGCAATGGCAGAGGAAAAGGGATGCTTCTGAAACTGGAGAGAATGGGAGAAACAGGGCGCTTGGAGACCCGTAGAGTCTGAAGGTGATCAATTCTTTCCCCAAACGCAACTTGCAGGAACTTCAGAAAAGTTTTTTGAGGAGATGGGGATGGGAGCAGAGTTTGGGTTTTGAGGTTTGAAGTGGGAGAGAGGGCCCCTGCTTCTTATATTGGAGGAAGGATGCACTTGTTTATTTCTTCATCACGGCTGATTACGGATGTATAAAAACCCGGACAGGTCCCGAACCTGCTCACCTTGCAAACTCTTAAAGGTGCTTAGAGATCCCCAAAGGGCTTTCCCAGGAAAGCGAGAGAAATACTAGCCGCAAACAGTAGTTTTCGACTCTGCCCGGGTAGGGGGCGGGGTATCGACTCAAAGCATCAGCTCACAACCTTCTCGGGCCCCTGCTGCCCCGGGAACCGTTTGCTGATTTTAAGTTAGGAATGACATGAATTTCTTCTTCTTCTCCTTTTAATTCCAATTTGACTCAGAGACCCATTTCCCCAAGATTGAGTCCGGGGAGCGCTCCTCCCCACCCCCCAGCAAAATCACCTTCCAACTTCCTCTAGCCCACGCAAGAGGGTCAGGAAAAGACCCCCTACCCCTTCCCTGAGGCTGAGATTCCAGCCCCCCTCCCCAAGAGAAGTCCTGGGAGGAAAAGACTCTTCAAAAGGGAGTCAGAGAGGGTGGGATCAGAGGGTGGGACTGAACTTGGGGACCCAGGCGGAGAGTGGGCAGGCTGGTGTGGAAATGGGGGCTGGCCTGCCAGGTCTGGGAAAGCCCGGGAGGGTGGGGGCTATGGCAGGTGCACTAGCAGAACCCAGGGAGCTCTGAAGCCCAGCAAAGGGAGGCCCAGCCAGGGCGGAGGGTCTCCATGGCGCTGAGGTTTAGAGTCTGACCCAAGGAACCAGGGCGGGATGTGGCTGGAGCATTTGAACAGCTTCTTGGAAAAAGCCAGGAGGGGCTGTGGATCCCAGGAGAGAATATTCCCACCTCCAGCGAGCGATGTCTCTGGCCTCTACTTGGTCTCAAGACCTCATCTTTTGGTTCAGAGTGGCCAAACCGCCCAGGCCTTTGTTTTCACTGCACCCGAGGTTTTTCTGCGGGTAATCCGGGACTGCTCTGACACTGCTCATGATGGAGCCCCTAAGTGGGCCCGCCTAACTGAGAGGTCTGAGACAGCCAAAGGGGGCACTGCCTAGGGGCTCAGAGGTTTCCAGAGCATGGGCCTTGGGAGGGACGCATCCCGGGGCAGACATGAAAGGGACTGATATTCAAGTCTAAGCCCTTTTCTTTCCTCCCTCCCTGTGGCCCTGTGCACCTCTGTAGCTCAGAGGAATGGGATGGAAGGTCTTATCCCCACCCAATCCCAAAATTAACATGGAGCCGACTGAGGTTTCTTTTACCGGCTGTCCCAGCTCTGGGTGAGCTAAGAGAAGGCGCCTGGGTCTGGACTTTGCCCCCTCCCTCTTTGATGACTCCAGACCTTTTTCCGCCTCTTCCCCCTTCTCCACCAACATGCCCCCCACACACACACAGTCTGTAGAGCTGTCTCTCTTTTACTCTTTTCTTCTCTTCCTTTTTCTTTTTTATACCAGGATTGATGAAGTCATGACAGTTTGGCAGAGCGTCCCCTAAGCCTGTACTGGGGGGCTGTGGACCCAGCCCTGACTTCTCAGCTCGGGGCGAACAGCCTCGTCTGTGAGCCCTTGAAATTGAACCCCGCATTGAGGGAAGCTGAGAAAGAATGGTGTGAAGGGTGGGTAGGCTGATGCGGGACAGAGCCCTGATCTGAGGAGGGGGCACGTTTATGCCTTATGCCTGTTCAGAGAGAGGATTTATAAACAATGGAAGATGGAAAGGAGGCTGAGGAAACTGCACAAAGGACTGGAAAAAAAAAAAAAAAAAAAACCTGAGAACAACAGAAAGACTGGTGAGGGAAGAGAAGATTTAAGAAAACCCCAGTAGTGAGGGCAGAGGAGGAAACTCGGGAGGGAGCAGGGAAAAAAGATGAAATAAAGGAACATTTATAAAAGACAGAATGAAGAAGAAAGATTTGTTTGTTGTAGGAGAAAAGGGAAGAAAAGCAAGAGAGGAAGGAAAAGCACATGAACAAAAGGAGGAGTTCAGAAAGTAAAAGAAAAGGGAAGGAAAAGAGAGAGAAGTTTAAAAAAGTAAAAAAGAAAAATGAATAGGAGAAAGAGATGGAGAAGAACGGAGGAAAGCTAGGAAAAAGGAAAGAAGGAAGGAAAAGTGAAGGAAGAGAAGAGAGAACAGTGGAGGGAGGGTAGGAGGAAAACAAATGAAGGAAGGGAAATCAAGAATAAATACACAGAGAAAGAGGGAAGAAAGAAAAGAAGAGGGAGCTGGGTCAACAGAAAGGAGATCCAGACTTGGGAGGAGCAGAGGGAGGGAAGGAGTGGAGAGGAAGGGGTGAGGGGAGAGATTGGTGGAGCTGAGGTGGGGGTTCCCAGGTACCCCAGCCTCCTGGGAGTGGACCCTGACCTCCCATCACCTCTCCAGCTCCTCGGGCTCCAGTGCCCACCTCTTCACCAAGGTGGCTGCGGCCGGGGCCACAGGGGAGGTGGAGATGGAGGCCAACCTCTTGTGATTAGCTTCCCCCCAAAGCAGACAGAGCTGGAGGAGTTTGTGCATCTGCACCTGCCCTGGGCCAGCCTTAAGGCTCTGCAGGTCAAGATCTGGTTCCCAAAGCAGTTCCAGGAGCAGGAGAAGTGCTGTAGAGAGGCGCGAGGCACAGATCCGCCCTGGCTCCGTCTCCTAACCCATCTGCACTGTCTGCAGACTGGGCCGCTTTGTTCTGCTATGCGCTGGCTCTGAGACCTTGGACCTCAGTTTGGTCTCTGTGTCAAGCAAACCCTTTGCACTGGAGGGTTCTTCTGTCCCTTTGGTTAGGCTGCCTATATGCGCGCAGGAGAGAGAAGGTGAGGCCCAGTCCATTCCAGGGAGAACATCATTTTCTTCCTCGGTGAGAAGAAAAATCATCATCCTTTGCCATTCTTATCTCCATCCCTGCCCCAGAAAGCTACCTTTCAGAGCAAGGGATTTCTCCATGCCAGAAGGGGTCAGATTAATCTAGAAGGAGCTTGGTGTAAGGTTTGCAGACACTGGAGGAGCCAGCGAAAGGGTCTCATCCTGGAAAGAGAATGAGGACATGCCTTCCCAGGACATTTGGACTTTCGGTGTGCAGTATATTTCACTGAACTCTTACACACACAGATTAATTGGCAAAATGGCTTTAGATTCAGCCTGTAGGAGAGATTGACATGGGGTGGTTGTGTGTCTGCAGCCTCTTGGGCCTATGCTCCCGTACCCTGTTCATGTGATCCAGTGGCAACCACCGAGTTACAGCCGATTAGGTAACCTCTTTGTTTCCCCAGAGTGGGATGGGGCAGGTCACTGAGTTCAGCACATCTTCCATGGGCAGTGCAGCCCTTGAGAATGAAACCCTCAAACCACCGGCTGGAAAGCCGTGTCCTCAGTAAGACCTTGCAGCTCCCCTCAGGGAGGCCTCAGTCCGGCAGTTCAGTGTGGCTCTGTCTGCTTTCCTCCCCTTCCTCAAGGCTCTTCCTTCCTTCTTCTATCTCTCCCTTTTCCCCCCAAACCCCACCCCTGCCTGCTTGCTTCTTTCCTTCTTTCTTCCTGTACTTTCCTTTTCTTTCTCTCCCTTTTCATCTAATCCAGGCTGGGGCTCTTATAGTATCTTCATACCCAGAGGCTTTGCTCTGAGACCTTCAGAAAAGCTAACTGTACACTGACCTCAAGAGTTCATTGCTCAGATGCAAATATTGGGATTGGAGGATGAAAGGCAAAATGGGGCAGTAAGCTTTGCTAATCAAGTGCGGGATGAAGTAACTCATTTTCTGTATCAATCATGATTGTTGCTGTCATGTCCCTGTGGCTTAGCCCCAGAAAACCCTCCCCCACGTCACCCATCTGCAGGTCACAGTCAACCTGTCCTTGCCCATGGGGGTGGAGTTGCTAGTGCCCCCGAGGCCATTGCTCTGCCCGGGTGAGTGAGGGCTACAAGAGCTCACCTTGGTGATGTCAGTAATGCCAGGTCAGAGCCTCAAACTATTAAAAAGCAAAACCTATTTCCCTATTCCCAATGCATTTAGGGGTCCTCTTTCTCTTGGATGGAGAAGCTGGTCAATTCTGACTCTTGGCCGTCTCTCCGAGGAATGCCCCCTGATTAGCTGGGCCCACCGCCATCCACAGCAGTTCAGCAAAAAAAGGAGGCCTCTTATTCCGGGTGGTGGTGGAGGGAACGCCGACTGTCTGCCCAGAGCAGCCTCCTTGCCCCCAGCCCGGCCCCCCTGGGAAGGAGGGAGCCCAGTTCACTTCGCAGGATCCGGAATCTTGAACCTCCGGGGCAGAGCCGACAGCTGCGACCACTTCTTCCAGCCTGAGCCTGCCGCTGGAAGCAGCTTCTGCCTCTGGGTACTCTGCTGCCTCCGCTTCTGCTCTGTTCAGTTCGCTGCTGTGTTTTTCCGTGTCGTGTAGGGATCTTGGGGGACAGGACAATGAAATGTTTCTCCTCAGGTCCCCCAATCCTTCCCCATGCCCCCACCAAACCTTAAAGCTGCTGATGGATAGTATTAAGTTGCAGCTTCCGGCCCTGCTCACAAGCTACTCCAAGCAAATTCTCTTCTGGGCCAGAGGAAGGACATGTGCTCCTTTCTCAGTCCTTCCTTGCTCACTGATCCATTTGAAGGGCATTTGGGGGTCGAAACTGAGACTAGATTGCTTCCATCGGTATAAATCAGCATTGTTATCACACGAAAGGCCCAGATTTCTCAAATCAAGGAAACGAGGGGGCTTCTCCCAGCCCCACACCTCTTCTCTGGCCTCTCAAACCAGTGATGATGTAAAGGTTTGTTGAGATGGAGGAAGAGAAGGGAAATAGGTAGTTTGCTGTACCAAGAGATCAATCTGTAACTGTGGCTGTTCATTACACCAATGTTTATTTAGTACCTACTATGTGCAAAGCATTGTCCCCACCTCAGATTTGTCATGACAGTCAATAATGGGATTCCTGCCACTGTGAGGCTTCAATACATGTGGACAAATATATAAATAAACAAACTGATGGAAAAGAAAGTTTGGATTTTGATTGCCACCTTCCATGTGCCTGGTCTCAGAGCCTCTGTCTTCCCAGCCTCAGCTACCGAGACCCAGTCAGCTGGCTGAAAAACAAGACGGCCCTAGGGCTCATTTCTTTCCCCCACTGGAAAAATATTAAAAAGGAGCAAGAGTTGTGCCCTGTGATCAGCAACCATGAAAGCCCTAAAATAAAGGGTTTGGGATGGTGAGCACAAGGGTCACCCAGAGGTACTTTCCCATCCTTGAGATGTCGGGGGAGGGGGGTGGGCTGTTACATTTCTCTGGGCATCTGAACAGGTCTGCGGGTTTGCCTTGGTGTTATCACATGCCTAAAGGTGACGGCAGGGTGTGCATGTGCACGGGGCTGGACGAGTGTTCCCGAAGCAGGCCTGTGTTCGCTGGACCCAGACGCCTGCACTGGAGCAGGTGCATGTTGGGGGGCGAGTGCACGGATCCAAACACATCTCCGCATACATGATCCTCTGTGTATGTGAGAGCGTGTGTACCCGCTGAATTATTATAAAATTACACTGACCCTTACAGAAAATCCATACCGCCCGGTCTTTCTCCCCCGACCTCTCGACCTCTGGGGTGCCTGAGGAAAGAGCTGACCGGGTCACCGCCTCCCCCTAGTCAATGAGTCTCTCTCCATTAGCATGAAACATGAATCTACTGGCAGCTTGACAAATTATAACTAGCAGCCAGAGTTTTGCCAACTGGCTGGCTTGGGCGCTGTCTATTTATCATTGAAAATGGTAAATCATAAGAATCCAGATGACTTAATTATTCAAATCCACCCAGACCCAGAGAAGCTGCAGGCCCGTCAATCAGCCCTGGGCTTGGGGAGAAGGGCAGGGGGAGAAGGCTGATTGCTTGGGAGCTGAGAGATGCGGGTTCCATGGCCTCTGCCCTGCCCAGCAAGCGGGGGCTCTCTCTGCCGCCCTTTCCCTTCCCTGCCCACCTTCCAGGGCAGGAGCCTGGCCAATTATTCGGGCTGCTGACCCTCCCGGGGTTCCCCCTTCCCCGCCTCCCACTGCCCAGTCCCCAGGCTCCTGTGATGTTTCTCTGCCTCTCTTTGTGAGGGTCTGCTAGCTTGCCCTCTCTGTATGTGTTTCAGTGCCTTTGATTTTATTTCTTCTCTTTCTCCTATTCTCTTCACCATTTCTTTCTCTCCCCTCTCCCTGCAGATGGACACTCATCCACACATGCTCACACACACACGACTTCTCTGTTGGGGATTTGCCTGCATCCCTGGCCCCTTTGTTCTCACTGGCCAAGAGGTGCCCAGCTCAGGATCCCCATGCACATACACTGCACCCCCTTAATCCAGTGCCCTGAGTCCTGGAAGGTCTGAATCCTCTCCACCTTGGAGCCACACGAAAGCACAGAAGTCAATAGATGACCTGGGCTTATTCTGCATTTAACCCCCAAATCCCATATACACACTTTCCCGTCCCGCCTTCTGTGGAGTTCTGCACGGCTTGGGTGATCAGAGATGAGCCCCAGCAGGAGACAGATCTGTGTCCCAGTGAGGCCCACCTCATGCTCTGAGCATGGAACCACCACAAGCCTTAACAGAGGGACCCCTCAATGTGAGTTTTTGCAGAAGGAGAAGGGAATCTCTTTAAAGAACAAATCCTAGACCCGGAGGTCTGCACACCAAGCTTCTAGGGGCTCTTTGATCTCTGGATCCTTTTATCTTTGTGCCTCTCAAAACCCAGTGTAAGTATGCGCTCCTATTCCAGTCCTGGGCCCCAAGGGAAGCCCGTGCTCCCCCGGCCCCCAGTGGGGGTGGTGCTGGGTGGACCCAACGTGTCCCAGTTCAGGGGTTCGCTTACTCTAGAAGACAGTGTGGATGGCAGGGAGGGTCCCCTCTTTGAATGGCGTCCTGGCTTGCTCTTTGGGGGATGCTTGTTAGTTTGACTCTGAGTGGCTGTGTCAGCACATGTGACCGCAGATTTTCGGGAGTCCTTGTGCAGGAACAACAAGTGACAATGTCCCCACCAACAGGGCACGTGAGGAAACAGTCCTCTGGTCCCTGCAATTCCCTTTCAAGGCCTGCAATCCACGTAGCTCTCAATAGAAACTGGCCTTGCACTCTCATAGAACTCTAAAGAAGGAGCTGCTTGTTTCTGCTACTGAAAGGAAATTCTTCCTTGACTCTAGCCTTTTCCTTTGGCATTGGAGGATGGAGATGATCAGGAGTCCTGGGAGGGGACTTCCCTCTCCTCTGAGAGAGTATGTATGATGGTCTATGAGGGACCCTTCCGTTCCCGGGCCCATCCCCCTGGCCAAAACACCACCTGCCACTCTTTCTCTCGTCCCCACCTTTCTGAAGCAGGTTGATATTTGACCACAAGGGCAGCGCTGAGGGGGGAGGCAGGCAGGGAGAGGATCAAGATTCCAAAGCAGCCCAGCAGCTGGGCGGCAGGGAGATCAATAAAGGGAGATAGATTGAAGACAGGTTTCTCTCACTTTTCTTCCTGCTGGCTCAGCGCCCCTGCCCAGCTCCTACGAGCAGGTGGAGGACAGAGTGGAGCCCTGGCCTCTCTCTGCCCTTCTAACTCAAACAGGTTCCTAATCCCTGGGTAGAGGGTAAACAGCCTCCAAGCGCGGCCAGGATTAACCACAGAAATGCCGCTAAGGTATTTTGGGCACATTTCCCTGTCTGCCCCCCTCACCCCCATGTTACTAATTAGCCCAACAGCTTGGGAGAAGCTTGCGGGGAGTAGCTAGGAATGCCTTTGTGCAGCCCCGCAAACCCAAGGCTGAGCTCTGGACAGTGTCTCGTGCTGGACCAGCTGAGGGGCACAGAAGGGTTCCCACCCCTCCCCACTCACTGATCTCCACATCAGCTCCAGGGCAGGCCTCTCATTTTTTCTCTGCATGCTCCCCAAATCCCCCAGCCTCCCCTTGCCTTTTCACAGCTGGAAGGCAGGTGGGGGAGAAGGGGGAGAGTGGAATCGGCTCCGGAAATCAAACGACCCAATAAAAAATTAATTGTCTAATTAAAACCATGAGGAAGCCCCTTGCCAGAGTCTGGCTCTGAGTCATCAGGGCTATAAAGGGTGGGAAAATGAGTCTCAGCTCCTAATAAATTCCTGATTTGCAGCTTGGTCTATCAGCAAAGGAGCAGGAGCGCTGAGGGTTCTGCCGGGCTAGGCCTCCTGGAGGTCACGCCATCTCACCCTGGGCCCCCAGCCCTGGCGAGCACACCCATCTCCACCCCACAAACCCAGCTCGAGCCTAAGGACTGGAACCTCTCCCAAAACCACTGCTCAAGGTGGGCGAGCCTTCCCAAGACTGACCCTCAGGCTCCCTGATCTGGGGCTCATCCATTTCTTCCAGATCTTTCCTCAGGAAAGCAAACATCCTGGGACTTCCCTGGTGGCAATTAAGAATCTACCTTCCAATGTAGGGGATGTAGGTTGGATCCCCGGTCGGGAAACTAAGAGCCCACATGCCAAGGAATAAGTAAGCCCATGCACGGCAACTAGAGAGCCCAAACATAGCAACGAAGACCCAGCATAGCCAGAATTTTTTTAAAAATATAAAAAGAAAGCAAACATCCTGGAAACTTCTCCAACTGGAGAGTTCTTCATTTAGATTAACTGATCACTGTTAGAAACAGGTTGCTGTGTGGGTGTGTTTTGACCTCGTCCCCTCCATTTTTTGTGAAAAATACATTTTTACATAATTCATGAGCCAACAACTTCCCTCTCTTAAAATTATGCTGATTTTTGCATGAATGACAGGGAATCATGCTACAAAATGAATCCCTCTCCTCTAAAAAGTGCTCTGCCCAGTTGACCAAATCCCCTGGGAGAGTGAACATAGAGCTATTCCAAAAAGGAGTGCAGAGTCCGGCAACTCTAGAGGGTGGATGGGGATCCGAACCTTCGTCCTGGGTAACAGCACCAGTTCTTCCCAGGAGTCTGCCCCATTCCTCTATTCCCTGCCTCCCTCAGCAAAAGCAAGTACGTGTAGACAGAGGCATGAAGTCGTAATAGCAGGAGGAGGAGGAAACTGTTAGCATATAGCCTTCAACATCCTGATACATTATTTTATTACACAGAATACAATATGGGATGTGTATCTGTGATTAGCTTCTTTAAACACACACCGGAGAATGAACAAAGGATGTCCTTCAGAACAGTCACCTCAGGAGGACATACATTTATACCTCCCTTGATTTAACCACTTTTGCAAAGACTCCTTTAAATTGGACTTTGCAGCCATTCTACAAATACTCAAACATGATTAGCTACAAATTATTTTTTGACTGATTCCAGAAAAGCAAGTGATTTTCTTACCAATAAGGACACTCAGAGACTGAGTCAGGTACCTTCCAGACAGTTCCCAAAGAGGAGTTTCAGAACTGGTGTCGTTGCAGCCTTGTAGGAAGAAGGGGTTTCCCCAAGGTGACTACTTGGAGGCAACGGTGCTTCCAGTTGCATTTCTTTCTGGACACATCTGGAGTGTGTTATTTATCATTTCTGATGATCATTCTTTTGTTCATCTGGTGGTTATTTTTCATCCTAAATAGCAAACTAAGCTTTCCCTAAGAAGGAGAAAAAGGGAAAGAAACACATTCCTGACCCCCATCTGGGTCAGAATCTCATTTCAGATTTCAGCAAATTCCCATACCCAAGTGTCACGATGGTGGCTAGACCTTTCTGCTTTCCTGAACTCCAAACCTAGAGACAGGAATGTCAACACTGATTCTGATTCACCTCATAGTAACTACAGACCTACTAAGTGCCACTAGGTTACTGTTTTCTATCTGAATTGAAGACCATTTTCCTTCCTCGATGGATGGAATCTGCATTCCTTTTCCCTGCCACCCAATTTAAGACTGCATCCTGCTCCATGGGCCTGTTGTTCTGGGAGACACTCGGGTTTCCTGGTGCCTATGTCTCATGAGTACATGACTTTGGAGATCATTTTGTCCACCTTTCTGTCCCCAGGGAAAGACTCACAAATATTATTGGTTCTCAGCTTGACTTCCTTGGGTTGGTAAATAGAAAAGTCCTCAGTGTCCAATTATTTGTGACCCCATGGACTGTAGCCCAGCAGGCTCCTATGTCCAAGGAATTCTCCAGGCAAGCATACCCATGTGGGTAGCCATTCCCTTCTCCAGGGGATCTTCTGGACCCAGAGACTGAACCCAGACCTCCTGCAATGCAGGCAGATTCTTTACCATCTGAGCCACCAGGGAAGCCCTGACCCAGAAAGGGCATGATGGTGGCCCCCCCATCACACAACCTTGTGGATGGGTGGGGGCGCGGGTGCCATGCACATCAAATTCTATGTGAATGGCACCACCTAGAGTTGTGCTCCAGGAGTGCAGTGAGTGGTTGGTCCTGGAGGTGAGCAGTGCTGCCACCCTGCAGCCCAGAGATGCTGGCGTTTCAGTCAGTTTCGCCCAGTATTCACCCATGAAAAATCTACATTTTGACAACTAAAGGGTCAAGGACTCAGCCCCAGAAGAAGGGCTCAAAGTGGAGATTCCCTCCCCTCACTGACAGCTGGGCGATCTAGGCTCAGAAGACAGCTCACCAGTCTTCTCTTCACAACTTCAAAGGCAGCTCCAGTCCTAAAAGGGAAGCTCTTGGGGGTATGGAGCAAAGCTGATCCGACCCAAGCTCAGTGTCAGGTGATGTGGCTGGAGCACAGGTCAGCCTGGACCTAGAAATTGCAGTGAGATGTAGGATCGCTCCTGGCCTAGAGTTTGGGAAGGGATGGCAGTGGGTATGGAGTGGTGGATGGTCAGGCTCTTTTGTGTAGAGTGAATGTTTACAATTGCCCAGGCCCTTCCCTCCTGGGCCCTCACCTGCAGACAAAGGTGCCTTAGCCTCCTTACCCACTGCAAAGTACATCCCACCTGGATATTCTTCTGCATCCTCTGCCAGCCCTGCTCTTCTCTCCTTCCACCCAATTTTATGCTTTCCTCTCCGAAAGAGTCTGAATAAAGCCCACTGACCTCAGTCATTTCCACAACATCCCCCTCAAGCATTCTCTCAGCGTGCAGGGTCCCTCAGACTCCGTGTCCTTACCTCACTGGAACCGAGCTCCTTCGTGTCCAGTTCACCTCATTCTGCCAGGACATCCCCAACTCAGCAGCTCCGGACACTCAGCCATCAGAGCCCTCAACGAGCCACCACATCAGAGGCTGAGACACTAGGACTTGGAAGAAAGAGTCAGCCAGTCCACAGTCAGCCTCTCCTGACAGGACTCCTCCACGCTGGGCACTGCGGGCCACGTGAAGAGTCGGAGGTAAAGAGCTTGGTTCCAGAGAGCACTGGGTCTCATGTGACCAAACACGACACATCCATCCCAGATTAATACATACAGTAATAGCCCCGACCACAGAGGTGAAATTTGTGCACAGCCCATTTCAGAGGTGAGAGAGAGTGCTCTCAGCTAGGGTCCCCCCAAAAGACCCCCAGAGGATGTCAGATAGGAGCTGCCCTTGGAGACCCTTATAGGGCCTGCGACTATGGAGGAATCATCACGTGGGTGTCCCTTGTTTCCCAGAATGCAGGTGGTGGGAGAAATGCATGCCAGCTGGGAGCTGGAATAGGGCTCCATCACCGAGCACCTACTCTCTGCCGGGCACTGGGAACCCAGTGAGAGGGAAGGAGCCCATGTTTTCAAGGCTGACAGTCTAGATGGGGAAAGAAACCAGAGGCAGATCTTTGCAAGGCAGTGAGGGAAGGCCCTACACTGGTGCTACCCCCTCCAGGCATCGTGGAGTACCACGTCCACACCTAAACCTCGCAGGGCAAAGAGGAGAAGAAGGGGGCAGGGAAGGCATCCTGAAAGGGGGGCTGATGTGAACTGAGAGTGAGTGGTACCCTTTTTCTTCCCATACTCTCCCAACTGAAGCTTATCCTCCACCACAAGGAGAAACCGTTGACTTCTTCCATACAGTGGGGTGTCAGCACCCTCTTACCCACCCTTTCTTTGGGCAGAGTATTCAAATGTGGACTGAGCTTCCAGCCATCTCTGGGGCACCTCCTGGTCCCATCTACCCCTCCCTCATCCCTCCCTGCTAGCATCGTGGCCAGGTGCTGTGTTTCTGAGGAGTGGATGGAGCCTGGGAGCAAGAAGGGAAGAGCCACCAGCCTCCTGGAATTACGTGTTCCCAGTCTTCTCCCTCAGCCTTTGGGGATGATGCCCCTGCTTCCCCCTCATTCTCCATCTGAATCCAGCTCCCACCTCCTGAGGCTGCAGCTGCTCCTTCCTCTGCACCTTGGAAGAATGTCCTTCCTCTGCCTCCCTCCACAGGGGGCGAGTGGGAGGGAGGCAGCATATGGCCCCATTCTCCTTGGCCTGGGCAGGCTATTTGGAAAGGAGAAACCCACTTGCCCTGTCCTCCTCTCTGGGGAGCACCCTCCCTCCCCTCTCCACATTCCCCAGAAGTTCTCAGACTGAGATCCCTCCGACTACGTGCAGTTATGTGGTGAAATCACTGCTTTCCTGCCCCGAGGCGCCCGAAGCTGGGAAGGGAGCCTGCTCAGACCTTTGATGTAGGCACGTTTTAAAAGGCCCACCTGTCCCTTCTCTCTCCCCACCCCCAGCCTGAACTGCTGGCGCCCCTCCTCACGGCTCTGACTCCCAGGCTAACTCCCAGACATGGCCTGGATCAGGTCACACAAACCCTTTCCCGCTGGGGTAATCGAACCCAACCCCCAACTGTGCTCACTTGGGGACATCTGTCTCCGGTGAATAAGGGGAGATCCCAAACTTGAGTGGTTCAGTGACACTTGAAAGCTTAGAGCAGGAAGATCTGCAGTTTCTCTTGGAGCAGGGCCTGTGGGGAGGGTCACTCCGAAGCCCTCGTTTGATGTTGTGCTTTCATGGTTGCGGTTTGATCCAGATGTTCCCCACTTGTGGGATTTTCTCCCTGGGAGGGAGGGGGCCCTTGGCTGTGAAGACAGATCCATCGTGTGCACATTTGGATCTCAGGGGTTGGGTGGGGGTGCTCTTCCGGCTGATGTCAAACCCTGCTCTCTTTCCCTCTGCCCTGCCCTTTCCCCTCTGAGGATCACATCCTCTCTCTTCACGTCCCCAGCTCCTTGTAGGTTTGCTGTGCCACTGTCCAGAAGTGGCTCTACCTCTCTGTTCTTCTGGCACCATAAGATGGAGCTGGAGTTGGTTCCCAAACCGTGGGAAGAACAGGAGAGGGAATTCAAGAACCAGATTTCTGGCCAAAGAACAGACAGTTATCAGAGAAATTGTGAATGGGATCACACGGAGAATGATGAGTCCTGAAGAGGAAGTGGCCAGCCCTCTTTTAGATCAATCCTATAAGGCTGGAAGTAAACCTTTCTACATTCACAAGCCCCTTGACTCCCTCCAAGCTTGAAAAGACCAAGGCCATCCCTCCCCAAAGGCTTCATGGAAACCCTGGAAGTCTTTGCTACCACCTTAGGAGTCTTCAGAAGTTCTTCCCACTGTCCAGCCTCCATCACTGCTTGCAATAGCGGGAGGCGGCTTCCCCAGGGACAGTGCATCAGTCATACTCAGTGGTCCTCTAAGACCCTCCGCATCCTTCTAGATACTTCTGCCTCATGGAATCAAAAGAAGAGCTCTCAACTCTATCAAAAATCAGGTTGCTCCCGGAGTTATGCTGGTGACCGCATAAACACTTGGATCCTTGCTGGCTTTGTGGAGGTCGCAACCTAAACTGGACATGTGGATGTTGAGTGACAGAGGGCAGACGGATCAAAGAAACTCCAACCCCACCGGACCAAGACACCAGCCCACAAGTGGACCCTGAAGAACTCGCATCAACCACAAGGTTAGGTAAGTGGACTTGACTTCGGGGGCGGGGCCTACCTGGGAAGAGACAAAGCCTGGGAGGCCTGGCACAGGGAGGGGAGACAAGCCGGAAACAAGCGAGGGTGGGACCACCGAGTGGACAGGGCAGCAGGCGAAGAGAGAACCGGCTCCCCATCAGACCAGGGAGGGCGAGGGACGGGGAGTCAGGCAGCCCAGGAAGGAGGCCACGCGGCAAGCTCCACCCACAGCCCCACCTGGAGAATTCAGGCAGCTGTTCCCAGCTCCCCTTGCTCTGTGTGACATCGGGGAAATGCACGTTTTGGGCATCAGCTTTTGCCTCCCGAGGGCCCTGAGGGTCAGTTCTCAGGCCTCTCCCTCCCCTTGGACTTTGATCCAGCCAAACACAGATGGGTCAGGTCATGATGTTGAGCCGGCAGGTGGCAATAGGTCCCCCTGGCTTGAATTTTTTCTTATTCCCCCATGTCCTCTCTCTCTTAAGCAATAATTTCTCATTTTGCTTGGTCTTATATACCCCATATGTCTCTAGCTCAGAGAACTAAGAAACACTCCATCATTCTTAAGCTGGGCCTTGCCACCTGTGGGCCCCTCCCCTCCCACACATATGTTCACACAACTGGGGCAAGTGGTTAGCTTCCCCGTGGCCCCCTCTGGCCCCTCTCTCCCACCACAACCCTTCTCATCTTTCCAGCTAGAATGAGAGCCTTCTCCCCTGCAGAGGGTGGGAGAGGCCTGGGCTGGGATCCTCACAGCTGGATAGCAGCTGGGAGAGCCCCACCTGTTCTGCGCACTCACAGCAGCTCCCTGGAGGGGACCAACGACAAGCGTGAAAGGTGCTGGGCACTCGCCTGGGGAGAATCGACGCATGCAGTGGGATGTTCTACCTGGTCTGATCTGACTTTGGGCGAGGTCAGGTGCTCAGCAAGGTGTCCTAGATCTTGATGGTGAGCCAGGGCGGGTGGGGGCGGTGGCAGAGGCTGGAGCACCCGCCTGTTCAGGCCATCCAAAGACTTGCCCCCCACTTCTTCTGCCTCTCCCACTTGCCGTTACTGTGAATTGGACAGAGGCTGCCCTCATCCCTTCCTGTGGCTCCACTTCCACCACCTAAACCCTTTAATGCATGCCCACATCAACCCCCTGCAGGGCCGCTAGAGTCTCTTACTCCAGAGACAGATCCAGTCCCCGACTCCCACAGCTGTTGTGGATGGAGAAACTGAGACGGGACCAGAAGAAATGCTCCCAGCTCCTCTCATGAGAGCCCCGCAGATCCCCAGCCCCTTCCCAGGATCACACCTCCCAGGCTGATGTAAAGCACCTGAGAAGGCAAGGGTCATTAGGCCGAAGACTGGGACCGGGATCAGTCATGCTCCCCACGATCTCCTTATCAGTGCACGTAAACCCAAATGTGAGGCTTCTACTTTGGTGCCATGGAAGACCCTCAGCACCTGCTTCTCACCCTCCTCCTCTTCGGTACCATCTTTACCAAGACAGAGTTGTTTGGACAGCCTTGACCCTCAGGACAGGGCTAAGGAGTTTGGATGGGAAAGCAGAAGAGAAAGACACTTCCTTAGTGTTTCCTGCAAACCCTGCCAGGTTAGAGGTGCCCTGTAACAGACCTACTGGATCAGCAGGGCATATGTGAGAGCCCTGGATTCATTGAAGCTGATAGATAAGGCTGTGGCCAGTATACAGTGGACACAGAGCATCTACTACGTGCTTGGCGTGGGCTTGACTAGCTGGAGGAGACCCAGAGAGGTACACAGTACAAATACTGGAGACCGAACCCTATGCAATCTTACCCTCACTCCTGTTCAAACCTGTGATCATATGTGGACTTCCAGCATACGAGCTAGATGGAAGAAAGAACTTCCCTGAACCTGGGTTGTCAACACTGTTCAGTAAAATCATCAGAAGACCTTTCCTTTTGGAAGGTGGTGAACCAGGAGGCCCCCATCTTGATGGGCCAGGATCAGGTAAGTCTCCAGTCTGCAGGCGGGGTTATAGCCGACTTGACCCCTCACAATGCTACCCTGGACAAGGCAGAGAAGTGGAGGCTCCAGAAGAGGGGCATGAAGGGGAGGGGCACACAAATGGACAGACAGACAGAAGGAAGGACTGGAGGAGCCAAGGGGGCGGGTAGGGGAGCAAGGTTGGAGAGATGAATGGTCTTGGCTGGACTGACGGACGACGCCAGGATGGATGGATGGTGGCTGAGGTTTGTTTACGGGCAGCCCCCAGCCCGCCATCACCGAGGAGAGGAATGGCGGCTGGCACATCAGAGGGCTCTTAGGGAAGCTCATGGAGATGATTTAGATGGAAATGAATCAGCTCCATATGGATTAAGTGTCCCTGCAAATCCCAGGATCTTACAGATGAGGGGACGGGGCAAGGGCACTGGGGGGAGGGGCGAGGTGGGGAGCAGCGTGGAGCTGGTGCTGGGAAACAGGCCCCCGGGTGCTGGCGGTGCCCTCCCAGGTCACGACAGGCCAGCCTGACAGACCACCCTCCCCGGGTCTGTCTGCACCACCATCTCTCTGGCTGGGTACCAGGCTGGAAGAAGAGACCTTGTCTGTCGGAACATCCTCTCTGGGTAAGTTTCTGTCTGTCTCCCCCTGCCTCTGACTCTCTCTCTCTCTCTCTGAGTCTTCATGCATCTTTCCATCTTCGTCTTTCTGTCCCTCTCTTGCCTGGCCTTCTCCCTCCCCGCTGTTCCCTTCTCTTCTTCCACTCCCTCCCCCCCATCACTAGAGGTGTCAATGGCACAGAGTTTCCCTTCCCTCCAGCCCCCATCTCTGCCCTCCCTCTGGCTGCAGGCCTACGGCCTGTTCTCTCCCGGGCCCCTCAGGTTTGGATTTGGATGGGGAAACCAGGAAGGTGGTCTGAAAAGTGACTTTTTGGCAACAAAAAGTTCTTTTTCTTCCTCTATGCCCACCCGGCCCTCAGCCCTTCCTTCTCGAAGTGGCAGAGGCAGCTTGGATGGAGCGCTACGCTCTGCAGACTAAGGCAGGTTTGAACAGACCTGCATCCCCAGGTCACTAGCTGGCTGTGGGGTTATCAGAGGCACCATCTCCCCACACCCCTCCCAGGCCCTGCGTGGAGGACCCTGGGGCTGCGCTTATGAAGCTGGCTGCCACGCGGACGACCTGGATCAGAGCTCGGGGTAGTCATATATGACAATTGGTTGAAATATCACAGCCGCTCTCCCCCCACCCCCATTGGTGATCTATGGGCTGCGTGCCCTGTAAAAATTATTTATCGGGGCCTCAGAGTGTCCTGATTTAGTGCTGCTGCCTCTGGGGCCGAGGGGCCTGCCTGTCCGCCAGAGCCTAAGCGTTAAACGACGCTAAAAAGTTAAACGGCCAACGTTGGGGGCTCACTCGAGGAGGCGCCATAAAGCTGTCGGAGCTGCTTAAATCAGGAGCGAGGATTCCCCGGGACATCTTCTCACCATATGCCGCAAGCCAAGAAGGCTCTCCTCACCCCTCTGTGCTCACCCCAACCCAGCCGCCCACATGGGCCAGGGGCCACGTGGGCCAGGCCTGGGGTCCTGCGCAGAGCGGGTCAAGGTAGGCCTCCTATCGGCCTCCCCCAGGGTCAATCGGGCAGGGCCCGAGAGGGTAAGAGGCCGCGTGTCCAGCCCTCTGCCTCAAGTCAGCCGTTTCCTCGTTCAGATGCAGTTCTTAAGGACTTGCAGTGAAAGGCCACACAACAGCCCCTTCCAGGGGCCCATGTCGGGGCAGCGCTTTCCTGGTGCCTCACTGACAACTGTTCCGTGGGTCGGACCCACTGGAATCAGTGTCTTCCTGCTTGGGTTGGAAGCAGGTGTTCTGTCCTAGCCAGATGGGGACCTCGGGTCGGCCCTCTGCCCCCACCTCCTCCCATTCACAGCAAGAACAGAACTGCACACTGTGATCCCTGCCCTCTGCCAGGCACCCCTGGGTGCCAGGCTGACACTGAAGGCTCACAGGCAGTCTTCCCGGCCGAAGCCCAGTCCATGCTGCCACCGCCCGGCCGCCGCTGAGCACGCGAGAGGGAGGTGGGTCTCCGCAGGCTGCCTATCACGCCTTCTTTCAGCAGCAGTAAAACTCACCTCTTAAAACCTCCGCTTGGGTCCCTAATATTTGCCTGGCTATATATCTCCGGTGATATATGGACAGAAATTGCTCGTAAACGGCTATAAAACCTCTCAGTTGAGCTGGGGAGGAGGCGCTTGAGGGTGGGCACGGGCCAGGCTGCAGTAGGATCAGAAGCCAAGACACTCCACCGAGCACCCCAAACTCAACCCTGGATCCCAGGACAAGGGGCTGGGGTGGGGCCCTTGGGGGAAGGAGGGAGGGAGGAGACCCAGAGAAGATCTTCAAGCCCCTCGGGTGATGTTATGGGGCTGTCTCATCCGGCTGCTCCCATGATGTGCTGTGTGGCCTCAGGCACGTCACCCAGTGGCTCTGTGCCATGGTTCCCACTCCTAGGAAGACAATGACACACACCCAGATGAGGAACCACACAGAGAGTTAATCTGTCCTTTGTAAAGGAAGGGGGTGGCATATACTGGGCACCACCTTCAGGTGGGCATGGTGTCTTTGAAAGGCCTACTGTGTGCTGGATCCTTTGTCCAATCATCTCTAATCCTGACAACGGCCTGCTGTGAAGATACTGTTGTGGATAAGAAACCACAGATTCACAGAGGTGCACCTAGGAGGTCAGTTCCCAGGGAGCAACCCCAGAGCTGGTGTCCTTTCCGCAGGTGAAGATGAAATCCGGGTAACAGGAGGGACAACAGGTAAGACACTAGGGGGACTTCCGGACAAGGATGTGGAGTGCTAGGAGGCCTTCTGGGCCCCTCCCCTTCCCAAGGGTGCCTCTCACCCTCCCAACACTTCAGTCCCAGTCTCCCCAGGGCCTAAGGATTTCTGCAGCAAATTCCCAAGCACTATACCTGCTGACATGGCCCCATGAAAGCCGTTCCTTCCCTGGCCCCACCAGGACTGGACCCCTGTCTCCTGGTCTCCTGGGTGGAGGGTGCTCCCCTCCCACAAAGCCTCAGGTTTTCACCACTTCTGCTTTAGCAGCGATTTCTCTGGGAGGTGGAGTATAGTGCTCTGGCCAGAGTTACAGAGCCCTAGGCCAGGTTCTGGTTACCCCTAATCCCCACCCCCACCCCCACCCTCTCCCAGGCTTTGGATGCCTCTTCCTTCCATGGCTCCAGCCCTTCTCTTCCCTCTGGACACCCCATACTCTCCCTCTCCCACAGCTCCCTGAGAACTGGTCCCCCCACTGGTTATTCCATCCTCTCCCCACACCCTCACAATGCCTCTCCAGTACCTGGTCTCCCCTTCCCTCCACCGTGAGCCCTAGCTCTCTTCATCCTCTTGCCCAAGTCCCTTTAACTCCTGGTTGCCCCTTATGGACACCCACCCTTTCCCTCCCTCTTATCTCCCTTGCTTCCCAGATGCCCCTTCCTTCTGCAACTCCCAGACACTATCCGTCCCCTAATGAACCTGTTGTCTCTCTCCCCTGCCCTCCAGGATCCCCAGCCCCGCGTCCCGCCCTCTGTCCCCTTCTTGGGATAAACCAGAACAAACAGTAGGAAGGCTACCCTCTGCCCCACACCTCCCCTTCCGTGGTGGTTCCCACCCCCAACCCCACTTTTCTTTAAGTTTCCAAATCAACCTTCCTCCAATAATAATGATAAAGCAGGAAGCTGGGCCGGAGGACAGTGCAGATTTTTCTTCTTGACACGGAGTTTCCGATTAAAGGCAAAGGGACATAAATCCTCCTGCGTAATTGCTGTGCTCCAGCTTGGAGCCACTCAGAGGGGAGGTGCCCACGCCTCTGCCCCTGCCCCTGGGAGCCCCACCCCCATCCTGAGCAGGGCTCATTGCCCCCGGAGCCTGGGGCTGGGCTAGGAAGGGGGAAGGGAATGACGCCAGGTGTCCAGAGGCTGTAGGAAGGGAGGGGCATACACCCAGCAGAGGCCCTGCCTTTCTTTCGAGGGGTCCCAGCCGCAATGATGGACCCCTGCCTGTGGCCCGACTCTAAAGTAAGCACCTTTCCCTCCAGCCCCAGGCAGCCCCTCAACCCGCACATTGAGAACACACTTTATATTTCTGCAAGGCTTCTCGGCATTCATAAGCTCATTTGATTCTTGTAAGGACCTTGAAAATTATTAAACAAATATCAGATGGAGGGAGGGGCCCGAGTGATCAATCAGAACAACCCCCCCTCGCTTTAGGGGAACTCGGGCTGCAGAAGTGACTGGCTAGCGCAGAGCTGACCTAGCCCTCTCACTTACAAGGAGGGGCTGGCACTGCTGAAATCTATTTAACTAGGGCCTAAATAGCCTCCTCCCAAGTGGTGGTCTCACCCACCGGAGAAGTTTTTTAAATATTGAGAATGCTTGCTTTATCCCCGGTGATTAGGGAAAGAAGACTCTGTTAGTATATGTAAATTGCTCAAGGTCAAGGGTTAAGGGCAGAGCCCAGAGTCCCAGCACCGCCTGCCTCCACCTTCACACTCATTCTCAGAATTTTACCTCCAGATTCTAACCTCTGGTGACTGCAGGTTGGACTCTCAGCCTGGCCAGGAAATCTGCCTCCCCCTCACACCCAGTGAGAACCCTCCCCAACTCTGCCCCTCCATTCTTTTCCATCCCTGCTACCCACTCTGCTCCTCCATGAAGCCTTCCTGATTTGAAACCCATGGTTCTCCTCTGTTTCTCCCTGCACTGAACAAGTCCCTCCAGCTCTTGCTAAATCAGGTCCTAGATGTGAGTGCCCCTGTCGTCAGACTAACAGACCAGGCCTGTGTGCCCTCCCTCTGAATTACCATTTCCCAGTCCTCCCTCCATCTTGCCCTCCCACACCTGCCCCCAGTCTAGGCCCAAAACACTTGTACAACAGAAGTGTGTACACATGTGTGTCCAGGGGACCCAGCAGTCCTGTCTCCTTTCATATCAGTGGATGTGTCCACAGAAGCCCAAGGCATAAACGCCCATGGCTTCTGGATTTCCCTGGCCCTCGGGGGCCATCTGGTCTGCTGTCCTCCCAGACTCCCTACTTCCCCCATATCTCTAGGGAGCAGGGTCCTCTAGCTGAGACCAAGGAAAAGAGAAGCCACCTCCACCACATCCTCATTCTACTTACCCACCTATGAATACACCAGGGCCCGACCGATTCAGGCAAGGCCTCCCAAGGTCTGATCCCTAGGCCTCCTGCCTGAGCTTTTCAGACATCTGGATGAGTTGGCAGCTGACTGGGTCCTTCTCTCAAGTCCTGACATCCTCCATGAGCCACCCAACCCACATCCATGCCCTGCATACCCACGCTTCCCTCTGCCACGGTGAAACTATGGGGGCAGGGTCCAGGGAAGACTTTGGAGTCTTCAAGAAGGATGTCCTGTCTGGGTCAGGAAAGAAAACAAGTGCAGGGGAGCAAGAAGGCCAGCTTGAGAGGCTCAGGTGCTCCTGCAGAGAGCCTGGGTTCACGTGCCACACTTGGGGTGGCACAGTAGCACTGCCTGGGCCGGGGAGTCCTTGGTGTTACAATGGGTTTGGAGATGTTTGTATAGATTCTGGATGCTGGTGTAAGGCTAAGGATATTGGAGTTTCCCTGGAGATTATGGTGGGTTCTCTGGGCTTTACGGTAGGGTTCATCTGGGATTTCTATAAGGTAGTCTAAAAGGCCATAAAGCCCGTGCTTCTTCCTGGGCCTGAACAGGGCAGAGAACTCGGGCTATTAAAAAAAAAAAAAAAAGCCAGGTGTGAGGGAGCAGAGGTGGCCCAGGTTTCCAGAAAATGGGGATAATCTGAGGTTGCAGGCAGTGAGGCCCTTCTCCACTCCACCTGGGTGTTCAGGCCCCAGACCCTGGTCAACAGCCTGATTTATTGGCAGTGAGGGGCCAGGAGTGATTGTTGGCCAGAGATTGGGCATGCTTACAGCTTTCTGTAGGGAGGAAGGACCAAGAGAGGGACACAGGCAACAGGACAGTCTTCCTGGGTGTGTGTCCCCAGTAACCGGGCTCTGAGCTCCCCCGTCAACCCAAGAGCCACGCCTGAGTGTTACTGAGGCAGGGGAAATCTGGAGGAAAAAGATATAGACCCTTCCTCCTGAACACCCCAGTCTTCCAGGGGTGATAGCCCCTCACCTTGGACCCAGGGAAATAGATAGAGATTCGTCCTTGCAGCTTAGTGACGGAAAACTTCCTGAGAGATGGGGGTGTGGGGCAAGGATTGGGCAGAGAGGTGGGAAGGGAAGGAGGGGGTCCCAAGCAGGAACAGGCTGAGGGCCGTTTCAGAGGTGAGCAAGGATGGGGGGAGCTCTAGCCCCAGAGGCTTTTGGTGAGCGGAGAGGAGTCATCACTCTGCGTCCGTCACTCACTCGGTAACCATTTGCCAGGGCAGCCACGTTCCACGCAAGGCACCAGGACACACAGATGAATTAGAGAGGCAGGGACAGCCAGTGGAGAGATTCCTAGAAGCTCGGTTCCTGCTCTCACACTTGCAGAGTTCTGTTAGCTTCTACCTCCATGCCTCTCCAAGCCGAAAGATGTCCATCATCCATAAGTTTAGCTTCCTTCTTCCCCAGGGTCCCACCCCTGCCCGAGCCCTTGCCCTAGGCCCTGCCACTCAAATATGCCAGTCTGGGCGGACTTTGGAACATCTTCCAAGCCACAGGGACAGCAGGAGGGATTGGGGTTAGATATTCTGAGCGCCTTCCCAGATACAAGGAGGAAGAGATCTGAGGAGCTGAGCAGGGGGCCAAGGAAGAGGTGTGTGAGCATGTGAGTCCAGGCCTGAGATCCTCAGGCCGGCACTGCATCGCTCTGGGAGAGGCATCATTCATCTGCCCAGGGGTGGAGATGGGGCAGGGGGAGGGGAATGAAAAACACCCACAGCCCATTAACCTACTTTTGCAACTTCATTAAAACAGAGTCTCCGACATGTCGCCATAAATTGTCTTCTGAGGAAGAAGCCAGATCCAACATCCAGTTTTAGCCGTGAAACCTCTGAGAAGAGGCTAGAATAACTAGGATGGAAGGGACACTGGTTACGGGGAGGGGTGTGGGTCACTGAGTGTCTCTGCAGGCTGGACCAGTTTGACTGCCTATTGCAGATCTCCTAGGTGGGCAAACCACTGTGTGAGGGGCAAGAAGGGGATTTTCTATTATATTATACAGTGCTGATCAAGAACCTCACAGCAATAGCAGGGATGTGCTACAGAGCACAAGGGACTATATTCAGTATCTTATAATAAACTACAATGGAAAAGAATTTTTAAAAAGAATATAGATATACACAATAAATGTATAACCGAATCACTTTGCCGTATACCTGAAACGAACACAATATTGTAAATCAACTGTGATCGTGAACATGTTAGTCGGTCTGCTGTGTCTGACTCTCTGAGACCCCATGGACTATAGCCTGCCATGCTCCTCTGTCCATGGAATTCTCAAGGCAAGAATACTGGAGTGGATTGCCATTCCCTTCTCCAGGGGATCTTCCTGACCTAGGGGTTGAACCAGGGTCTTCCGCATTGCAGACAGATTCTTTGCCATCTGAGTCACCAGCAGTAGAACCCTCACAGCTTTCTGGAGTCCCTTGTAACAAATCTAACAGTTCCTCTCAGCCTTTCAAAGTCTCCTTCAAAAAGCCTCGTTCTGCCCCGAAGCCTCCTTCTGCACTGAAGCCCCCTTCTGCCCTGAAGCCCCCTTCTGCCCTGAAGCCCCCTTCTGCCAGGCCTGCCCTGAGCCTTACACTCACAGCCTGAGCTCAGCAGATCCCGGCAGCCTCCAGACAGTGTGAGGCTCATAGCACCCTGGCTAAACAGGCGGCCTGGTCCAGCTGGACCAGCACCGGTCCAGCGCTCAGCAGGGCTGGGCTGCCACTCCCTCGCTGGCTGATCTGGATCCAGCTGTCAAGTGAGCAGTGAGCTGAGTGCCCAGGCCCCAGAGAGGGACTGCCAGGGGTCCAATCTGACTTTGCCACGGAAAGACCTCAGCCAAGTTACTTAACCTCGCTGTCCCTTAGTGATCTCATGGCAATAATGATATCTCATACAATTATTGAGTCTTAAATGGAATGACCCATGGAAAATCCACAGCACTTAGGACCTGGCACATCCTAGTACATTATTGTGTACTTATTTATCTAGGCCTTCACAGGCCTGAAAAGGATCTTGGAGTTCATGGAATCTGATCCTTGCATTTTACCAATGAGGAAACTGAGGCCCAGGGAGGGGAAGTAACTTGAGTCAGAGTCAGAGCCCAGATTTACCTTCGAGCCAATCCAAGGATCTTCCACAAAATGTTCTCTTGAGCCTAAGTGTCTTCGTTTGTGTAGTGAGGGTATTAGAGTAGACCACTGGTTTCCTTCTTTTATTATTTATTGTTCTTATTATTACCATTATTGCCTAAGAACCACTTTTCAAACACTATGCCTAATGTGCAAAGGTGGACTAGGTCTAGAGAAAATAGTGGAAGAGCTGGAGGTGGTCTGGAGCCTGAGCAGCGGTCCCTCCTTCTGCCCTGACCACCACCCTAGAGGCCTGCCAGGGTGTCACAGACCCCAGGACAAGCCCCTGGCCGAATGACCTCAGGGCTTCTGCCCCTGGCACTCTGGGAGACTGGAGCCCAGAGAGAGAAAAAACTCTTTATAGCCCCACTGGGAGAAGAAGGAAAAGAGACTGCTGTGATAAGGTTGCTCTACACCCTGTCTGCACAGAAGCCGGGCGGAGGGAGGGAGGGACGTAGGGAGTGGACCTGAGGGCTGCCCAGGTGTCCACTGCCCTCAAGTGCCTCCACCCTCTCCAGGCTTCCCAGCTCTGAGCCGCCCACACTCCTGCCATAGCTGCAGCCCAAGAAAACATGGCCATAAAACAGACATTTGCTTTAATTTTCACTTGGAGGGGCAATTTAGCACAGGCTGTTTGCAAGCTGTCGAGTCTCTATCATGTTTTCCCAAAATGCTCCCCCAAGCGGCTTCCCGGGGTCAAAGTTCATACATAACTATTTAGGGGGAAAGGGGGTTGAAGAGAGCATGGGAGATTGTGGAGAGTGGGGAATATGTATTTTTAAAATCAGATCAAGAGTGGCTGGGCAACTAAGAGCAAGAGAAAGCCAGGTCAGGACAGTCCCTGGTTGGAGGTGAGTGCTGTGTGACTTTGCCCAGCCCTCCACCCTCTCTGGGCCTCCCACAAGCAGAGGCCAGTCCTGGTCATAAAAATGAAACACTGTGACTCAGCCCCCTCCCCCTGCCCAGGGCCTTCACACAGTTATTCTCAATGATCCTCGATTCACAACCAAGCCAATCTCGTTGTGTCCTGATTGGCATTTCTGCTCACCAGCTCTCACTCCCAGAAACTTCACTCCCCACAAACTACTGACCCTTCTCTGTCCTCAGTCTCCCCCTCTTGGTCTCCATCCACCACTTGTTTTCTAGGGTCCTCTTTCCCGAGGAGAAAGTGCTAGATTTTACTAAATCCTGCCAGTTGTTCCAAGGAGGGGAAAAGTCACTAACCCAACTCCTCCCAAAGCTGAACTTGGCTCCTCTTCCTCAATTTTCCCACAGTCCCATCCCCTCTTTCCTCAAGAGCCGTGGGTGGAGAGACGTCAGTAAGAATAAACCTCCCACACCATAAACAGAGCAGCGCTCCTGGGCCTGGGTGCACGGAGGTCCTGGGAGATCACAGAGTGGGAAGCCAGACCCTGGGGTCTCCTGAACACACTCCAGGTCCTTCCCAGTGCCCTGTGAAGAAAGTTTCATGCCTCTAAGTTCATGTGGAGGCTGGGGCATGGGGGCTTGGGGGAGGGAGCACTCTGGGGCCTTCATCCAACCCTCTCCCAGGGGTGACGTGGGAAGCGAAGGGGAGCCAGAGGCCATAGTGTAGGACAGGGGTCTCCCCTCACTCAAGACCCCTCCCCCTTCCTCACATTTCTGAGGAATTTTCCTGGCCACTGTGGACAACTCCAGCCTCAGTATTCCCAGGGAAGGGTGATGAGGCAAGGGGGACGTTTCTCAGGCTGGGAGAGATCCCAGAGGTCAGGTCAGATTGGGGGCAGGGTGGCCAGGGGACTATGGGAACTTGGGGTGAGGGAAGTCACGTGATCCCTGCATAGCGCATGTGCCCAGGAGACTCCCCCCATCCCCCCCCCCCGCCAACCCCCCACCCCCCAGCCCCCCACCACCATCCCCCGCCCATGGCCAGGAGCAACTGGAAGCTCACCAGGGCACTCTGCAGCCCAGACTAAGACCCGAGTAAGGCCTGATGCCATGTACCCCCGGCTGATTGCAAGCGATATGAGCAGGGTTCCCTAGGAACAAGACAGGATCAAGGAAAGAGGAAACAGCAGAACCCTCGCGAGAGGACATGAGAATGGAAGGGGACCCAGACACACAACTCCCCAGATAACTGAGGCCCTAGATGTTCTGTGTGCATGAATTAAGCTTCCACATACTTAACCTTCTCTAATGCCTAAAAGAAGCCTGAAGCCCTCATCCTATTTTTCATATAAACTGAGGGTGCAAGAGGTAGAGGAAGTTGTCCAAGATCGCACGAATCTGTCTAGGCCTGACACCAATCTGCTTTCTTCCTGGGTCAGGAACTCTCTGGACCCTTGAGTTTAATGGCCACTAAGCTAGTTACCACCCCCAGTCTCCTCACCCACTCTATTGAAAGGGGCCATACCTGCATCTACCTGAGGATATTTGTCTCCATCCTCATCACGAGAGAAATACAGAATCCTCCAGTAGGGAGGTCTAACCTCCTTATGACACAGAGAGGATAAGCTGCTTGCTCAGGTCACATAGCCAGGAAGTCTGAGCAGGGACGTGATCCAATTCAGAGGGATGTTCTTCCCAGAGCCAGGTTCTGAACTGTTTACACATACACATGCCAGGTGCCATGTTGGCACCAGAGAAATAAAAATGAATAAATACAGGCCTTGCCTGGAGAGGCTCAGAAGTGGGCCCCTTCCCCCCACCCCAATCTGCAGAAAAACTTCTCCAAATGTCAAGGACATGGGAAGGAAGGAAGTTGCTGTAAGATGAGACAGTCAAGAAGGTCTCTTGGAGGAGGTGTGCCTAACCCAGCAGGGATGGTTGTGGGAAGAAGGCTTGTGCCCTGGTGATCACGCAGGAGGAGGAAATGTAAGTGCACACAACCTGTCTTTCTTTAGGAAGATGTTCCTGTGGGTGGATTATGGGAGACCAGGTTGGGAAGTCAAGTTGGAACCAGATCAGACTTTGAACACTAGGATAGACAGTCTGAGCCTCAATCCATGGGCACTGGGAAGTCATGGAAGGCTTTCATCTGGGGCAGGAGAGGGGACCCACACAAAGGAGTTTCCTAGGGAATTTACCCTGGAAGCAGCTCACACAGCAGACTGCTGGAGAAAATGTGTCAGTGTATCTGTGTGCTGTCTCTGGGGTGAGTGTGTGTGTGTGTGTGCATGAGTGCACGTGTTAGTGTGATACTAAGATCAGGAAAATCTGGTTTCAAAAACCGCCCTGGTCTGCTCTTGGGAAGATGATGGATCACCAGCTCCCCACCCCTTCTGTCTCCCTTGTAACTGCCCTAAATAGGCCACCTCCCCCAGACACTCCACAAGCCTGCACCCAGCAGGCACAGGAAAAAACCCTCAGAGAAGGAGACACTTGAGAACAGAGGGGACATCTCCTCACCTGAGACTTCCCCTAAATCTCATGACAGAGGTGAAGGCCACCCTGGACACCAGGAAAGGGCAGCAGAAGGCGAGAGCTGACTACTCAGCAGCCTATGAACCCAGAAGGGCAGTGAGAGTCAAGTGGTGGGGTACAGTTCAGCCAACCGGGACCCATGTAAACACAGGGAGGAGGGAAAGTACCCTGGAGAGACAGAAGTAGAGACCACTCAGAAAAGGGACCACTGGGGGCCACTGGGAGCCCACCTGCCCCTCACCTTCCTGCTCACTGTCCTCCTCACTGCAGGCACTGAGGAAGAGCAAGGGGAAGAGCCGTCTAACCAGGACAGATATTTTATTTTGTCCTCCTTTGGGACCCAGAGTGCCAGAGACTCAGGCCACCTCTCTTCCCTTAGCTGAGAGACTCCCAGTGGTGGGGGGACTGTGATTAATGGATTTTGGTGGGGCTGTCATTACTGAGACCTACAGTATCCATTAATAGTGATCAGAGACCACCATAGCCACACCATCATATCCACTGCCCTGGGGTGGAGGGGGCTGGTAGTTAGGATTCCTGGGGCTATTCACTGGCTCTGTTGAGCCTGGCCTGGTTTCCCTTCTTGAATCCCATGAAGAATCCTAATTTGGGGATTCATAGGGTCTTAGAGGTAGGACAAATTTGGAGAGACAAATCCCTCCATGACCACCTGTTTGCCCACCTCCAGCCCAGATGCTAGCGCCCACCAGGCATGCCCTGCAGCAGTGATCCGTTAAAGGTGTGCCCCACCCCCCTGAGACCTTGCTGCCACTGTGGAGAACACTGCTGGAGTTCTGCCCCTTTACAATCCCAAGGCCTTCCCCAGCCCTCCCCAAGCCAGTCCAGACATAGAGCCTCCCCCACTGATCTGTGACGAGCTCCTCAAATGTCCAAGTCCAGCGTCACCCAGCCCCACCCCTCCAAGAAGCCCTTCCAAGTTCTACCTCCAACCCTGCTACTCTAACTCTAGCCTTCTTCTCCTGCAGCTGTTCGCTATGAGCCTCCCACCAGCCTGGAAAAGGATGATCTCATTCGCCTTCTAAGAAGTCTTCCAAACCTTTGCCTCCACATTTCTGACTTGTGCACAAATGTCCCTTGTCCCTGACTGCCAGGAAGTTCTCCTCCATGTTTAACCTGAACCTTGCCTTCGGTGGGGTGGACTTGGAGAAAGGTCGTTTATCCAAAGTCCTGTCCCAGTCACGATGTTACAGCAGTGACGTGCTTTCGTTCCCTCTGTCAGTCTTCCAGAAACCCCCTGCCACACCGCACCCCCAGCCAGTGCCCCCTCACGTCCTTCACCCCAGAATGACTCAGGGAACGCCTGCCTCCAGGCCTGGCTCTGGCTCAGGATGTCAGCCCCGGTGGAGTAAGCAAGTGGGGAGCCGTCAGCCCTGCCCAGCCCTGCCCCCAGCCCAGGCTCGAGAAGGAGGTAATTAGGAACTGTGCGGTCCCTGTCCCCCAACAGGTACAGCTGAGCAGCTGCATCCATCATCAGGGGCAGCTGCCAGAGAAGGGGAGGGTCACGTGGCCCAGCCGGGCCAACAGGAGGGTGGGGGGAGGCTGTGGGGGCTGGGGATTGGCTGATCAGCAGCTGGAGAGTCAGGGCTATAGGGGATAGCCTGAGAATGACCTTGTGGGGACTTTAGCCCCCAGTCTCTGCTCCTCCCTAGACGCCCCCCACTTTCCCCCCGTCCTTAACCCTCCCAGCCACCCTTCCCTGCTTTTTTCTCTCCTCCTCCAATACCACTTATCTAGGGTACAGGGCCCCTCTTACTCTTTTATTTAAGAAGAAAATGGCCTCTTGCGTGCTTAATAGATCTGCAAAAGCATGTGCGAGTGGGAGGGGGTAGTTTTCTGGCCGGGACAAGGGCTGGTGACCCCATGAGAAACATTGTGGTTAGGGCTGGAAGGGAGAAAGGAAAGGAGGGCAGAAAGGAGGGAGGGGGTGCTGTTTGGATGGAGGAAGTGTGGGTACAGGTGCATTTTTCTCTAATTGCTTGTGTTGGTGCCAGGGCATAAGTGTGAAGGAGCGTGTGCTGGCAGCCATGTGCAGGCGCCTCGCGTGGGTACAGCCTGGGACGTGTCTTGCATACTTGCGCTGACCTGGGTACGTTACCGCATGCTGCAGTGCCCTTGGGCAGAGATGGGTGGTTTGACCTTGACCTTGTCCCTGTGCGTGTGCACAGGCTTCTGTCCACTCGTGTCCACAAGTATCCGGGCCCCTCCAAGTACACTGTCGCAACGGGCTTTCATCTTGCCAATTTCTGACCCAGAGAGGGGAGACCTCCCGTGATTTGCCTGTGCCTGGGATCCCTCAGTACATCCCCCAGCTGAGTGGGCAGAGACCCTCATGCCCGCCCCCAGAGCTACAGGTCAGGGTGGCAGCTGGTGGGAGAGAAGAAAGAGAAAGAGAGGAGGGGCAGCCTCCCCAACACCTGTGAAGGTTCTTCGTTATATATGCAAATGTCCTCATTAGAGATGCAGAGCGCTTCCCAGAGCTAATGGCTGCTGCAGCCATTTCTATGTGGAAGTGCTGAGCAGAAGGGGACTGCGGCTGAGGGAGAGGAGGAGGCGGGACCACCGCCCTCCCGTTGAATGGCACCCAGGCTCTCATTCCCCAAGCCCAGTCCTGAGAGGTCCTGGGGAGGGGAGCCCGTGGGAGGGCAGGCCCAGCGGGATCAGCAGGCAAAGCTCTGGCACTTGGCACTGCCTGGCCCCTTACCCCGACCCGGGGCCAGCCCTGGCCAGCACTTGCCGGCATGGTCCTTTGAGGAGGGCCGTGGTGAAGTGCACGTCCCCCACCACCACCTCTCCATCCACCAAGCCCAGAAGCCAGGGTCCCTCTGGGTCTGGGAGCCGGTGACTCTGGTTCCTGCTCCATAGGACCCCAGGCGCCTCCTCGATACTACCAGCCCAGCCTGAGACGTGGGCAGACTCACACTCAGCCTGCTTCCTAGGCCTCGCTTCCTGCCACCTCTGCCATCGAGCCTGGAGGAAAACAGTCTCACTGTCCGTCTTTTCCTGTCACCCAACCACAGAGAACAGAGCCTGGTTCTAGTCGCCGCAGCCTCTCACCCCCATTGGACATCCATTTATAAACCGGCCGCTCCTCCCAGCTGCCTTGGGCTGTTTCACCTTGCTGCCATCATCATGGCACCAGAGACCAACACAAACACACAGTGAGCTCACCTGGGCCCTGGGAAACGTGCAGTCACCCTCACCTCTGGGGCACACGCTGGCCCACTTTAGGTGAACTTGCCCTCAGACACACACTTACACCACCCCACCAGCCTCCACTGTCCTTGAGTACAGCCGGCACCCCATTTTGGGGACAGAGTCCACAGAGACGTCCCCTGCCCTACCCCCCACCTCTCCTTTCCCAGCTTCTCCCTCCCCCTCCCGCCCTCCTCCCTGGGCACCCGTTTGCCAGGGTTATTTATAGAAGCAAGCGATAAATTCAGTGTGTTTCTCGGCGCGCAAAGCTATAAATAATGGCACAGATCATTAAACCCCGAGAGCAGGCCCAGCCGCCCCGCAAACAAGATGAAGTGCAAACCACCACGTGAGCGGGAGAGAGGGAGGCGCAAGGCAGAGCCCCAGACCCCAGGCCGCAGGTTCCAGCCTGCACCCCGCAGCCTGGTCCCCGTGAACTTGGGCCTCCGAGGAGCCTGCCTGGGTGGGCACTAGGGGTGGGGAGAGCAGAGGTGGAGCCTGGGCATGCAGGCTGGCCCCCCGGGCTCACCCCCACCTAATCTCCACGCCCTCCCTCTCTCCTTCTTCGTCCTCTTTCCCACCTCCCGGTCCTCTGCCTCTCTCTGCACTTCCCTCACTGTTCTTCCATTTTTCCAATGTTTTCTTCTTCCAAGTTTCCTCTTTCCCACCTCTCCCTCTCTCTCCACTTCTTCTCCACCCCCTGCCCTTCCATCCCCCCAATCCCGAGTCCGTAGGCCCCAGGAGGGGCCCTGATCCCACCCCAGAGCCCTCAGAGGCAGAAAGTCCCCCGTCAGCAGAACGCTAGAGCTGGCTGCTGATTCAGTGTCTGTAATCTCCCAGGCGGAGGCGGCCGTGGCAGCGGGGTGGGGAGGGGGGACAGGGAAGATGGATGAGGAGCAGAAGAACAAAATGGCACGGACACCAGGGACGGGCTCCAGGCTGAGGCAGGTTCTGGGGAGTAAACCAGGACCCGGAGCTCAGCCCGACCCCACCACCACTGCCAGCTGGTCAGTGGGGCAAAAGAAGTGTGTGCGGGGTATGAGGGCCGGCACCACCGGGAAGAGCAGGCAGGTGGAAAGGAGCAGAGGGGAGCAGGCAGGGTGGCTGGCAGGTGTTGGAAGAGCCAGAGAAAGAAGGGTCAGAAGGAAGCCACAAAAACCAGGGGCGCCGATGGAGGGCTGACCCCGTCCAGGCCCACCCATCCCTAGCTCCACTGTGGACTGGATTCAGACCTACTTTTTAGAGGTCTCCCTCAGTCCCTGCTTTAAGTCACCTACATTCTAGGGTTTTCCACGCCTTCCCACTGGGAGGTTCTTAACCACTTGCTAGCTCAGTGTGAGCCTCCTTCCGGAGGACAGAACCTAAGTCCATAGGTGCCATATCAATTTGATTGAAGCCTAATTAAACCCAGGGATGGTGGTCAGCTCTCAAGCGATGTCAGGCAAATAGACTTCACATGGAACTGCAGGACGCAACATCAACCAGAACGTGTGGGTGCTAGGGGCTGGGAGACGGCAGGATGGGGCGGGATGGTCCAAGCCTCTGAAAGTTAAGGGGATCCATAGGCCTGAGGAAGGCGCAGCCTGGCCTGTGGCCGGGGTGGAAGAGAAAAGCCTTGGAGGCTTCCTGCCTGCCCCTGCCCTCCACACCCCACGGCCGAGGAGGCCATCTGCTCCTGCTCGCTCCGCTGTCGGGTGCTTTGATGCAGAGCTCCGTTATTTGCCCGGGAATTTATAGTAGGAGCCAGGACAGCAGCTAAATCCCCCGGCCATGGAGGTAAATCAGCTGCCGCGATGGGCCGGAACGAGGGAGCTGTTGGGCTGGGAGGCGGCACAGCGGGGCTGGAGAGGAAAACACTTGTCCCTGCTCCCTGGGGACAGCAGCCAATAAATCCCCTCAGGCACCGATTAGGGCTGGCAGCCGGACCAGACCTGGAGGGCTGACGGTGCTGGTGGCAGAGATTACACCACAGCGGGCAGCGCCCACAGAAACCGGCCGCACCCCGGGCCGGGCCGGGCCACACCACAAGGACTTCCCAGAGCAGCTGAGCCAATAACAATGGATGGAAAAGCAAAACCAGGTTTTCCAGGAACTGAGAGGGTGGTCACCACCTAGAAGAACAGATTCTCTAGAGCCCAAATGCCTGGGCTCCAGTCCTGGCTCAGCAGTGATTACCTGTGTGACCTAGGAAGTTACTCACTTCCCTGGGCCTCAGTATTTCCATCTGTAAAATGGGGCTGACTAAACAAGGTAACAGGCATACAGTGTTCAGAGCAGTGCCTGACAATGTGTTAGTGGTATCATCACACAGCACAAGCCATCCATGCTACATTAGATCTGGTCTTGTGCAGAGAAAGGAGAAGGGAGCAAATCTGGGGGTACCAAGATGACATTTAAAGAAAGAGGTCTCCCTTAACCCCACCGAGGAGAAAGTGAGAACAGCTTCTTCCGGAGTCACTGTTGATGGATTCCTGCAGGTAGGGGCACAGGCTCCTTGGTCACACAGGCTGGCCTTCAAGTTTCAACACCTATTAACTACAAGTCCTTCAGCAAGACATTTCACTTCTCTGCACCTGATTGTCTGCATCTGTAAAATGGGGCCAGTAATACCATTCACCTCATAGGGTATTGGAGAGATTACATGAGATCAGACATAATCGAAGTGTTTAGTGGTGTCTTGCCCGTGGTAAGTGCTCATTAAATTTTCACCTTGTTATTACTGTTATTTCAGCATGGGAGTGAGGGCTACACAGTGGATTCAAAATCCAAGCAGTGAAGGCGACAGGGAGACAGAGGAGGGGAGAGGGGCTAAAAGCTGGGGGCAGGGGCAGTGGAGTCAGTAACAGGAAAGGGGACCCAAAAAAGGAAAGAGAAGACAGAAGCAGGTGGGTAAAGAGACTTGGAGCCAGAAAGAGAAAAGGAAATGGCAGAGAGATGGGGGACAGGGAGAGATGGGGGGATGGAGAGAGGGAGAGGAGAATCCTGGGGGGGGGCCCAGGTCAGGAGGACAAATGAATGGGGTCTCAAAGCAGGAGGTGGGGAAGTGGGAGGGGGAGAAGGGGCCTGTGGGGTATACTGAGGGGCAAGGGAAGTGAGGAGAGAAGAAAGAAGAAAAGTGATGGGAGTTCAGGCTGGAGACAAAGGAGGGAGAGCAGTATCTGGAAAAAGAGCCAGCTGAGCTGGCGCGGCCCGTTGGGCAAAGGCGATTCCAGCCACGGCTGTGCTGCCCCCTCTCCTGCTCTCATTTTCAGCTTGGCTTCCCCTGGCCTCCCTCCTGCACCCTCCTGCCATCTTCTACCTTCTCAGCCCCATGCCCATGGCGGGTGGGGGGTGGGTAATAAGGGAGGGCAAGGGGCTGGGGTTCTGCTCCCCAGGGGCTGAGGAGGGGAGAAGGAAACATTCCCCAAAGTAGAACAGAACCCAGTTCCTCGCCTTCTTCCGGCATCTTCCCCTTCATCAGTATGAATACAAGACAGTGGCCAAAAGAAAAGCAAGAATGAAATAATAATAATAATAGCAGCTAAAACATTAGCAGTCTGCAGTTTACAAAATGTTTACAAGCCTCAAGTCTCCCAATACCCCTCGTGATGTAGGCAATATTACCCCCATTTATTACTATAATTATCATCAAGGAGTCTAGCATGCTTCCTACCTGCTAAGTGCTTCACTCGATCTAATCACTTCTCTTGACAACAAGCCTATTATCCCCATATTACAGATGGCAAACTGGGGGCTGGATCCTATGCTCCTATTCTGATCTCTCCCATCTCTGATCTCTGACCCCATCTTTGATCTCTCCCATCTTTGCTACACCCTCTTTTCTATTCTCTCATCGCCTCTTGTCTTCCCTTGATTCCCCTCATCCAATGGGGCCACCTCACTAAACTTCACCTTAGCTATTTGTTCACTCCCCACCCCCACAGGGACAGGAAGGAGCTGGTGTGACTACATGGAGCCTTTGGGGGGTGGGGGGCGGTGCCACCTGGCAGGGGGCAACCTAAAAGAAATCACACAGCAGAGGAAGTGAACTAGGACAATGTCTTCAAAGATGCTGGTTTTCCCCACCTTCCTCCCCAAAAGATCTGAACCATGTAAGACACAGATGAGACAGAACCATTAAAACACACAGGAAAGAATAAGACAAGGTCAACAAGTTGGGGTGAGAGAATGTCCCCAGGAAAGGGAATCTAAGGAGGGAGAATTACTGAACACTGAAAATACATGAAACCAGGGAGTAGCTGAAATCCTCCTTGCCACCACCAAAACCCCTTTACCTGTTCATTGGTCATGGACCCAGCACCCACTGTATGCCACTCATCAAAGATGTGGTCAACGCCAAGGTCACAGACTTTTCTCTTCACTCTCTAAGAAGACTCCCTGGAGAAGGAAATGGCAGCCCACTCCAGTATTCTTGCCTGGAAAATTCCAGGGAGAAAGGAGCCTGGTGGTTACAGTCCACGGGGTTGCAAAGAGTTGAACTGAGCGACTATCACTCACTCATCACTACAAGTTTCAGGAGGTTTTACCTGAGATGGGCTGGGTGCAGTTATTATAGAAGAACTGACAGGACCCTTGGCTGAATGAGCAGGAGAGTAGTGAGGACTGTAAAGGTTGGAGGCCATGGGACACAGGGAGAAGGAAGGGCCCGCACAACATTGTCCCCGGCTGGGGTGTGTCTGTGGCAGCTTTAATTTCCTGCCCCGGGCCTCTCTGGGACAAGGCCCCTGCCTGCCTGTCAATCCATTCACCTTGCACACGATGCTGTTGACGCCTGCTCCTGGCTACTTCTGCTCGTTAGCACATCAGCACAGGGATCATCAGGAACCAAAATAAATCAGATGAAAATAATATCCCACACTCTCCCACAGAAACAAAATCTGCCCTCGCTGTTGGCACAATTTCTCGCCTGTGGGAAGGGTGAGTGCAAGTGAGAGGGACAGAGGACACGGGCAGGCGGGGAGGAAAGACACGGATCCCGGTCAGGGAGAACCCCAGATCTGTTGGGGGGGACCAGGGGACCCTCCCACAATCACAAAAATGCTGTGCCTTCCCCAGCAGCCAATAAAAAACAGGCCCGGAAAAAAAAAATAGGGCCTACACCTATATGTGACTGTGGATGAGATAATGTACGTGTTAAACCTAAACGTTGGTTCTCAGGAAGGCTGACACCTAGACTGGCCGGCGCTAGAGGTACTGGGAATGTAACCAGTTTAACATCTTAAAATGCTCTGAGGGAGTGTGAGCAGCTAGTGGGGCTTCAGACTGAAGCCCAATCCTAGGCAGGGTAAGTGGGTTCAAGCATTCACCAGCTCAGATCAAGCCATGCTCCACCCACTCAGGTGCCATGAAAAACTGGCCTCCTTTTCCCCTCCCTCTCCCTTTCCTGAAGCGGTTTGTCCTTGTCAGGGACTCCTGGGTAAAAGAACCTGGAGTTAGGACAGAAGATCATAAAACTTCCCACATAACAAAATCTGCTCTTTCCCACAGTGGGGGAAAAAAAATCAACAACACCCCCAACTCTTCCCAAACCCAGGCACCACTCTCTCACCTCCAGAGCCTGACCAGGCCTCCAGTGAGTACAGAGATGGACAACTCACAGAGATGTGTCCCTCCCCGGTAGGCCAGGTAAACCAATAGGTGGCAAAGCCTTTCCTCCAAGCACCTCTTGCAATACTTGGACCTCTCTTCCATGGCTCCCTAAGGCATACAGAATAAATCTGCCTTCATGCCAAAGCACTGATTCCTCAGACTGACATCTAGAGCCCTCCTTAATACAGACCCATACTGAGCTCCTCTAATTTCTCCTTCCTCCATCACCCTCCCCTCCCCAGCTGCTGATCCCCATCTGCGTCAAGGAGCACGCTCTGAACCATCCTGCTTCCAGCCCAGATTCCCTGGAATGCCCTCTCTACCACTTCCCGGGGCTCCCATAGGCTCACCAAAGATCTCCCCATCCACCTCCAAAGCCAAAAGCAAACCCACCTTTCGTTCATGCTTATTGTCTCCCTTTTCACAAGACCAACTTCCTGGCTATCCTTCACTCACTGGTTCACTCGTGTGCTGTGAGGCAGTTTGGGGAATGTTCATGGAATTGGGTGAAGACTCCAAACCTGTTCTGAGACTCCCAGTGGTCTTAGAACTAAGTGGGCAATCCGTGACACAGAGGTGGCAGGTGTCTCCAGAGCACCTTCAGCCCATCCGGACTGGATCCTGGGGAAACGAGGCTGCTGCTGAGGGAGACGCTACAGGTGCTTCTAGGCTTCCTGCAACTGTTGGGAATGGTACTTCTGAGGGGCTCTAGGGGCCATTAGACCAGCAGTGGTGGCAGGCTTCCTTTCTTCCTCTGACTCCTCTCTCTGTCACTCTCTCAGTTTCTCTCGATCATCATAATTCTCTTTTTTCATTAGGCAGGGGCTTCCTTTTGCCTGAGAGACACCTCCCCTTAGAGCTATGCTTCTCAAAATGTGACCCAAGCTGGGACTTGCCTGGTGGTCCAGTGGTTAAGAATCTGCCTTCCATTGCAAGGGGCGCGAGATCAATCCCTGATCAGGGAGCTAAGATTCCACATACCTTGCGGCCAAAAAGACAAAAGCAATATTGTAATAAATTCAATAAAGACTTTTAAAAATGGTCTAGATTAAAAAAAAAAATCTTTAAAAAAAATGTGATCAGAGAACCTGCAGCATCAGCATCCCTGAAAACGTGCTAGAAATGCAAACTCTCAGGTCCCAGACTGGCCCCGGCCAATCCAGTCCTCCAGTTTAACAAGATCCCCAGGTGGTTTGTATCCACATTAAAGTTTGAAAGAACTCGTTTAAAGAACCAGAAAAGCTAGGCTCAGGGCCCAACAGGGAGGCTGAATGCCTCAGATATTCATTCATTCATTCATTTATCCTTTCAATAAATATTTAATAAGCACCAACTGGGTGCAAAGTGCTGTGCTAGGCACTGGGGGAGGACATGGTGACCGATTCAGCTCTGGGTGCATAGGCTGGAGATGGTGAGGTCAGCTCCTGGTGTGGAGGAAGGGGGGTAGGGAGAGACAGAGGTGGGAGGGGTGGGCGGTGGGTTGGGTCAGGAACAAGGGGCGGCATTCGACTGGAAACTCTCAAGACCCCGACACTGGTAAGGGATCCCTCCTACCTCTCAATACAGAGGATCAGTCAGTGAGATGGAAAGGAAGCAGCAATGAGAACAAGGGAGAAAGCTGAGCTGGTAGAAATAGATGATGGAAACGAGGAAAAGTGAGTCCACAACAGACTCTCTGAACTACCCTTGCTGGTTATTCCAGAGACACGCTGGGTCTTACTTCCCAAGCTCCCCATTGAGTGCCCCCTCCAGGACGTGCCCCACCCCACCTCCAGGCAGATGGCCTCCCACAACAGGGGTGCTCAGTGCCCCTGGGAATGAAGGACAGCTTCAGCCCTCCAGCAGCCCCCGACTCTGGGGGCTGAGAGGGGAGAAGATAGGTCACACCTGGAGGAAAGTGGCCCTGGCCAGGGGATTTGAGGGGCGTAGGGATAGCAAGAAGCACACAGATGCAGGAGACAGGGGTGGGGGGCTTCAGATGAAAGGGACCAGGGTGTGGAGAATGAACTGTAGGGAGGCCGGCTGGGGAGCTGCTGCGCTCAGCAGAGCAGGCAAGACCATGTCTTGGCTAGGACTGTATAAGTGGAGAGTGCCAGATGTGGTCAGGTTTGGGACATATCTGGATGACAAGGCTGATAGAATTGCATACGGATTGAGAATGAGAGGTGAGGGAAAGAGAGATAATGAAGATTACTAACTCCTGGGTCTGGGACCTAAGATACCTGCTAGATTAGCGTAATCCAAAGTGATCTGGGGAAGGTTCTGGAAGAAAGGGTTGGAGCAAGCTTTGGAGAGAAGGAAAGACCTAGGACCTCAAGGGGGGAGAAGAGAGTCCATGTTGGGAAGTCATAAGGAATGAGAGTGAAGAGATAGGAAAAGAAGGGGGAAACCATTCAGGGGTCCTTAGTTCAAGCTTCTTGAGGGCAAGAATAGTATCATCTGTAACCCCTAGGGTCCTTCATTGCTATTCTGCACTTGGTGGGTTTAATCAGGTACTCTGTAAACATTTATTGCCTATTGAGAAGTGACCCAAAAGGCAGGGCAGGCTGGTATAAAGAGCACTCAGCTGTGTCTTGGGAACCCTGGCCACCTACTGCCAGAAGGACCTTGGGCAAGTCATTGTCTCTGTCATTGTCTCTCAGGGTCTCGGATCTTCAGGTCCTTTCTTGCCCCAATCCTCTTTCCTTGACTCTAAGATTAGGATGCTAAGCTTCTGGAGGCACTGTAGGTTCTTGAGCAGAGGTAGTGTGAAATGGGCAGTCTGGAGGGAATGAAGCCAAAGCCCAGAGAGTGGGTCAGCATCATCTAGATGTGGGTCAATGAGGGTCTGCCCACTCCCAGGGTGGCTGGGAGTGAAGAATGATCCAGTCAGGAGCCCCCCACATCTCACGCCCAGATTTTCTTTGCTGTGATGTCTCAGCATTTGGGGGGAGTTTCTACAACTCCACAACTTCTCCATATTGAAATGCTCAGACTCAGTCATTGGCTGTCCTTTATGCTCTTTCTGTTCTCACTCCTTAGGGGATCTTAATGTCATTGAGGACCCAAATTTTATATCTCCAGCCTGGACTTCACACCAAACCCAGATCTGTATGTCACTCAGCCTATCAGACACCTCTACTTGGTCGCTTAATAGGCATTCCAAACCTACCATCTCAGAGGACTTCCTTAGTGGTCCAGTGGTTAAGAATCTGCCTTCTAATGCAGAGGATGTGGGTTTGATCGCTGGTGAGGAAACTAAGATCCCACACCTAGCGGGGTAACTAAGCCCTGCAGCTGGGGCAATGAAAGATCCCACATGCTGCAACAAAGACACTGTGTGCCATAACTAAGACCCGATGCAGCCAAGTAAATATTTTTTTTAAAAACTCTAACATGTCAAAGACTGACACCTCCCCCAAACCAGCTTCCTCCTGCAGTACTCCCCAAGTCAGTTCATGGCAACTCCAGTGGTTCTGGTCACTCAGGTCAAACCCCTTGGTCTTATCCTGACTCCACTCATTCCCTCACACCCTCCACCAGGTCCCTCTGCAGATTCCTGGCCTCTCTGCAAAGTATATTCAGAATTTGACCATTTGTCATCACCACTGCCACCTCCCTAGTCCAGGCCGCCATCATCTCTTACCTGGTACTGCAGTGGGCTCCTGCCTGGTCCCCGCACTTCTGCCCTTGCTTTCTCAATTGAGCTCAACACAACAGTAAGCATTTTCTATAACAATACAAGGCAGATCGTGTCACTCACCTGCTCAAAACCCTCCAGTAACTCTCCATCTTACTCATCGCTAAAGCCAGAGCCTCACAATGACTTATTCATCCCCATGTGATCAGATCCCCATTACCTCTCGGATCCACCATTCACCCTCTCCCTTACTCTCTCTCTCCAGCTGTATCAGCCTCATTGCTGTTCCTCCAAAAGCAGACACGCTCACATCAGGGCCTTTGCCCTTGCTGTTCTCTTTGTCGGAATGCTCTTCCCCCAGAAATCTGCATGGGCCTATAGCATCTGGTAAACGGCAGGCTCCATATGCTGAGGGGCCTGAGCAGGGATGAGACAGGAAATGAGGAGGAAGAGGAAATGCTAATGGAGCCTGGTCCCACAAAAGAAACAAAATGGGTCCTCTTGCTTTCTCTGTCTTCCTCCTCTTGAGGGACTTGCTCCATTCTAGTTCCTTTAGGATGGGTCCCATTCTCCCTCCCACCCTGCAAGAGCCTCAAGTGCACATCCCTCCAGGACTCCATGGGCCTCCTGAACAGGAAAACACTTCACTCCTGTGACACTGAATAAGAGGACCCTCTCTGCTGGCTCCAGGGGACCGGTGGGGAAGAACTGGTCTCCTCCAGTCATTCATGCAAGAACCTCATCTTCAACACTGTCCAGCGGGGCCTGAGCAAGTGAAGTCCATCACCTTTCCCCGCTTCTCAATCTGGGCTTTCTTTTCCTCCTCAGCCCTGCCTTGCTGCTCCCAAGCATCAGGCCCCCATGGCACACACTGGAGGCAGGCCGAGGAGTGAAGGCTGGTGTGGCAGCCCAGCCTCCGGGCCTCGGAGTGCTGGGGGGCAGGCTCTGGGTGTGGGAGGCCACCAGAGAGGCAAGGAAACAAGAGATACAGACGCGGTGCTGAGACGGTGGTCCAGAGGGAACCAAGAGAGCATCGGCCTGAAAACAGGGGTCACACTCCGAGGCAGAAAAGGGGAGAGAAGCGAGAGCTGACAGATGGCAGGAGCTGGAGACGGGGAGTGCGAGAGACAGTCTCACCTCCCCCCGAGACAGACGGACGGACAGAGAGACACGCCAGAGGAAAGAGCCTGAGAGGCCAAGCCCGCCCGGGAGCGAGGGACGGCGGCCGAGGCTACCCGAAGAGATGCAGGGAGGCACGGACAGGCCAGAAGGCTGCAAAGAAGGCGAGGGAGAAAAAAGAGCGGAGGCGGGAGTGGCGGGACGCGGCGGGCGCGGGGCGGGCGCAGCGGAGCGGGCGCGGGCGCCGGGAGCCGGCTCGTAAAAGCCGCGCCGAGCGGGGAAATTGCCGCCAGAATCGCTGAGCTCCACAAAACGCCGCCCGCGCGGCCCGCCGCCGCGCCCGCTCCAATCTCCAGCCTCATCGCCGCGCGGGCTGGTTATGCATTTAAATGTTATTTAATTGGATTGCGGAGGAGCTGGGGGCCAGAGCGGCCCCCGCCCCCTCCCCGCACGCGCCGCGCGCCCGGGCGGCTGCCTCCTCCACAAATCTGTTTTCCGAGTCACAGATTGCCGCGCACCCCCTCCCTCCCCGCTCCACCACCCCGACGACTCCCCTCCGCGTCTGGGCTCCTTCTTCTGTTCCCTCCTCCCAAACGGAGCCAGAGGACACTCAGAAAGACACCAGTCCTCTGAAGATGCGTGAAAACGCAGGGGCTACACGAAAATACTCCAGACGCACAGGGACCTAGCGGCAGCAAAAATGGGTCGCGGTGAATTACACGAGTGTCCATCTGGGAGATTTTTCAAAATGCAGAAACAAAAAAGATCCCCATGGATCACAAAAGTACACAAATGCATGCAATAAACCTGAGACCCACACTCTATAGGAAACACATCACCCTACCCCTTGGAACGGTTGTGACAAAGTGACACCACCATACAAGGGGCAAGATCCTGCTACCTCAGTGAACTCTCATAGACCTTCCTAAAGCCTGAATATTCAGTGGAAGGACTGATGCTGAAGCTGAAGCTCCAATACTTTGACCACCTGATGCAAAGAGCTGACTCACTGGGAAAGACTCTGATGCTGGGAAAGACTGAGGGCAGGTGGAGAAGAGAACAGAGGATGAGACGGTTGGATGGCATCACCGACAATGGACATGAGTTTCAGCAAACTCTGGGAGATAATGAAGGACAAGGAAGCCTGGTGTGCTGCAGTCCATGGGGTCACAAAGAGCCCAATATGACTTAGCTACTGAACACAACAAAGCCAGGTAAGGAGTAAAACACACATTCACTCTCAGAGCAGCCATCACACCCCAATAGCTTGCTCATTGGTGATGCCTTTCTGGTGCTGGAAGGCAAACCTTTCCTTCAAAGACATGTTCTTCCTCTCCCAGTTCACAGCAGAAAGCATCATCAGATGAGGTTCTGAGAGGCAAATGCATCAGTCATCAAGTTTCTTAAAACTGAACAAACAAAACTGAATCAAAATCACAACAGGTGAACACTGGAAAGGACTTCCTCAGAAAACAGAAAGTTCAAGATCCCAAGGGGTGAGACTGGGCTTCTCCCCGATCAACTTCAGTAAGAGACGCATTCTGCAGCCAGGACTAGGAGTCAGCACCATCAAGGTAGATGGAAGGACAGAATGACCCGCTGAGGCATGTCCCCCACACACTCCCCGGAAATTGCTGGCCTGAAATGATCCGGGTCAAGTTGCTTCAATTAATGAAAATGGAAATGACAAGCTGGCTTGGCGCAGGCCATCGTGAAGGACTATTCTGAGCTCTCAGCCACTCCCTCTGCCAACTGGGCCTAGAGACTGACATCAGACTGAGATCCTCAAGAAGGAATTAGGGGCAGAAGAACAGGCAAGAAGATGTGCAGGAAAATCCCATTGTAGTTGTTTTGTTTTTGACAGAATGAGGACCAAGATAAGGAGAGAGAAAAAGGGGGAGAGAAAGTTTCCCCAAATACATTAAATACATTATAATTCAACCTTGACCAGTAAGCTTGGGCTGGGGCCAGGCTTGGCATTAAGATCTCTGAAGAAGAAAGCAATTTAGCCTCTCCCAAAGCAATTTATTTCTGTATCAACTGATGGTCATACCTGGGAAGTTTATCCATGTGTCTAACATCAATGTCTCATGCTCCAATTGAAATTATTTCCTTCTTTAGGGCATTAGGAAAAAATGGAAAACTGCTGGCCTACATCCTCCTAAAGAGGAATATTCGGAGAATTAAGACCCAGCCTGGGCTGGGCCTTAGTCTCTATTCCTCCCCTCCATTCCACTCATCTTTGCCCAGTGTATGCCCAGGCTGTTTCTGACCTTTTTTGTTTCAGTACCTGGACACCCCCTAACATACCTACTGCTGTTTTCCATCCTAGAGATTCACGGAACAAGAGATCAAAAAGGAAACCCCCTTTCCCATCTCCCATAGAGCCAAGCCCAACCCCTGGTTCCAGCCAATCCTGGCCCAGAGCTCATCCTTGCAGATAGGGCTGGGAATTCTTGGGGCAATCTGACACCATGGTCCCCTTTTTTGAACACCCACCCCATGGAGGTGGCAAGACCCGGAAGGTGATGAGAGGAGAACTCCCCAGTCACCACCCTATCCCACTGGCACACAACCTCTTGCCCACATGGAGAGCCGATCCCTTAGTCCATGTGCCCAGAGTGCTGTGTTTAGAACTTGCTCACAACACCTCTTCCGCCTGATTTATACTATAATCACATGCTTGTATCTCCTAGGGTCCGACAGTGAGCAACGTGAGGGCAAAGAACCATCTAAGTTACCTCTGTCACCCTCTGCGGTACCTAGTGTAGGGAAAGGCACACAGCAGACATCAATAAATGTTTGTCAAATTGGGAAAGTGAAGGACCACACAGCAGTCAGACACGACTCAATCTTCCTTTAAGCCATCCTGTTTCAGAAAGGGGGGAAAAAAAAGAGGAGAAGTCTCTTTCCTCCCAACACACTCCATCCTGCAGAGGTTCAGAAGCACCCTTACCCCCAAGCCCAGTTTGGTTTCTATCCAGTTGAATATGTATACTTGTGTGCATGTGTGTGCGCATGCATACACGTTGGGGTGGGACTTAGAAGACCCCATCACTCCTCTGAACCAGAACTGGCATCACCATCACTGGGCAAAAAACAATAAACTCTGAAGATACTCATGTTAATGGATGGACAACTCTGGGGTAGATCTTCAAACCCAGATCTGAGCACAGCTTGTACATTCATCCTGGAAACCTCCTGTGCACCAGGTGTAGGGTTATATACGACGAAAGGAACAAGAGACCCTCTCCTTGCCTCCAGGACACCCAGTGCAATCCTGTCTTCACCTTGGTTGCATGTCCAGAGTACAAAGAGAAAAACAGATACGAGGCTGTACTTCAGACCTCCCTAACCACCATCTCTTAAAGTGGAGCTGGGACACTTTCCTTTTTTAACACCTCTACATGTGAACTGATTCACAGTTCTATCCAATAGAACTTTCCATGAGGGTGGAAGTTCTGTGTCTGCATCATCCAATCAGTAGCCACTAACCATGTGTGGCTCTTGAGCACCTGCAGTATGGCAAGTGACTGAAGAGCTGAATTTTTCACTTTGCTTCATTTTAATTAAACTGCCATGCATGGCTAGTGGCCAGCGAATCAGACTGCAAAACTCTTGATGATTTCACATCACTTCAATTTGGCTTTAAAATACTTTTCACAAGATTGGTTTTTTGTTTTATTTGGCTGCACCATGCAGTTTGTAGGAGCTTAGTTCCCTGACCAGGAATCAAACCCAGGCCTTGGCAGTGAAAAATGCCGAGTGCTAACCATTGGGCTGCCCGGGAACTCCCTCACAATATTGTTTTTTGTTTGTTTTTTTTTTTTTCCACAATATTGTTTTGTAGCAGCTGACATCACCATTCCCTTTGGCCCAGGAGAAAGTAATGAGATTCCCCTCCCTAAGAACACTCTCATTTATACTGAAGAACCTGCTCTAGAATGGATGGGGAGTAGGGGCCAGTCTGATGGGTTAAGGCCCATCAGCAAGCTAAACCATCACACCAGCCTCCATCCCCAGACTGGAGAAAAGGCAGTGAGTACCCGTTTGTTAGTGGTTGACATGAGTCGGGGAAGAAAAAGCAGCAATGTTTCAGGTGTCTGTTATGGACTGAATTGTGACTCCCCAAATGCCTATGTTGAAGCCCTAATCCCCAAGTGACTTGGAGAGATATCTGGAAATAGAGCCTTAAAGAGGCAATTAAGTGAGGTCATAAGGGTGGGTGGGACCTTCATCCAAGGGACAGGTGTCCCTTAGAGAGATACCAGGGAAGTACAACAGAGAGAAGATCACAGGAGGACACGGCGAGGAGGCACGCCCGGGAGAGAGGCCTCAGGAGAAACCAAATCTGCTGACATCTGCACCTTGGACGTCCAGTCTCCAACACTGTAAGAAAATAAATTAAGTCCCCCAGTCTGTGGTATTTCATTATGGCAGCCCTAGCAGACTAACATGGTGCCCTTGGGGAAAGGGAGGCCCAGGACTTTTTCAGGCCCAGGGACGTATTCAGCCCCTCCCTAAAAAGATGTGCCCCTAGAATTGAGGGCAACACCACCACTAGAAGCCAGATCCAGCAGCGACTCTGCCACACCTAAGTCTTCAAGTCATCATCTTGGTCACTATTCAAGGGCCTTTACACTCTGCCCAACCCTACCCCTACCACCTCATGATTCTCACCCCAGTGCTAGGCTTTCACACTCACCAACTCTATCGCCCCCAGACATCTTCCCTACAAACGAATTCCCTCCCTTCCCATTCCTGACCCCACTGCACCTACACTGCCTCCAGTGCTGGCCGGCCCCTCCCTCCGCCATCTGTTGGCTGTTTTATGTGCTCTATGCATCTCACTTCCTTCACTGGACTGCAAATCCTCAAAGATTAGTCTAGCATTCAAGACCTTTCACAAGCTGGTCCCAACTTACTCTTCTGCTTGTTCTCCCAGCTGGGCCAAGTCAATATTAATCTACTTGCCAGCCCATGAACCTAAGAGTGCTCTTCTCTATGCTCTTCAAAACTTGTCTGTCTCTAAAGCCACCTGAAATGCCACCTCCTCCAGAGAGCTCTCCCTGACTACCTTAGCTAAATATATAAGGGAACAATGGCTTTGATCTCCGTGCAATTACTTCAGTGCCTGACCCAGTGCTCTGCAACATGGGGCAATAACTACATAGCAAATTGCACTGACAACAGAAAGAGGAAAGGAGTCTAAGGCACATGGGGGTGCAAAATTGTAATTACTTTTAAAAATATTAATATGGCTGTGCTGGGTCTTAGTTGCAGCATGTGGGATCTAGTCCCCTGACCAGGGATTGAAACTGAGACCTCTTGTAATTCTGATGCCAACCACCTGGAGTTAGCCGAGACCCCTCAGGTTTAAGGGCAAAGTGCCCAACAAGACTGGGCAAAATGCCCAACAAGACTGCCCTCACTCCAGATGCCAACTTCAGGTTCAGGGGTCCTCAGGTCACCTGCACTGCTGACTAACTGGTTATGAATTCAGGGGTTCCTATACTCCCCTTAGGTTCAATAATCTGCTAAAATGACACAGAACTCAGGAAAGCACTCCACATATTATTACAGTTTTATTATAAATGATACAAATCAGGATGAGCCAAGTGAAGACACATAATGCAAGATCTGGGAGGTCCCAAAGTGATTTCATGTCCCTTCTCCCCTGGAATCAGGACACACCACTCTCCTGACACACCCATGTGTTCACCAGTCAGGAAGTTCACCAAAGTCTCCGTGTCCAGAGTCTTTATAGAGTTTCATTATGAAGGCAGAACGGATTGAAATCATTAACCACGTGGTTGAGTTCAATCTCCAACCCCGCCTCCCCTCCCTGGGGTTCAGGCTGATATCACCTGGCTTGAAGTCCCCATCCTCTGATCACGTAGTTGGTCTTTTGGGCATGGTCAGCCCTCCTGAGTCAAATTTCAGCAGAAGCTCATGTGTAGTCTGAGGGTCCCACCGTGAATGACAAAACTCCCAGCGCTTGGGAAATGCCAAGGACCGAGAAGTTCCCTCTCAACAACCAAGAATGGAAGCCACTCAATTTATTTATTATACGATGGGGAGGACACATATTAAAAATCTTATTTTGAGATCTGGAGATGGTCTATACCAGGAGCTAGAGTCCAATCATGTGTTCCTTATTAAGGTGGTCTATGCTCCTGACTGGATTCACTTTCCCAGGGGCAGACATGCAGCAGAGGTAAGAAATGAGTTAGCTGGAGATACCAGGCTCCCATCCACCCATCAAAGTGCCACAGATAGCAAACAAACCACTCGACAGGCCTCTAACAGAGATCCTGCGGCTCTGGCAAGGTAATTAGAGACTTCATACCATTACCCAGCCACCCAAGAGAACCTTTTGCAAACAGGAAGAGGTAAGGGAAAATACAAACTACCACCTTCCACCCCTGACGTGCAGGAGGGGAAAAAGGGCCAACACAAAAGGGTTTAGGAGCTTTTAATGCTTAGCCTGAAAAATCACAGGCTGGGTTTTCCATAAAGTCATTGGTCCATCTCTGGCAGGGCAAGACCCTGCCCGTCACTCAGGATATGGGTGGAGGCCCAGACCCCCACCCCTCCCCTCAACCCGGTCTTCAGGGCGGAGGGGCTTCCTGTGTAGTGTAGTGTAGTGCTCCCCCAACCAGGAGGCAGGAAAGCCAGAAAAGCTGTAGTGAGCACCCACGTGCCAGGCACTACGCAAGGCACTTCTAAGTGTTATCTCAGTTAATCCCCACCCCAGCCCAGTGAGGCAGGGACCCCATGTGACAGATGAGGATCCTGAGGCTTGGAGAGGTCAATCCGCTTGTCCAAAATCACAAAGTGCACAAGTCTCAGAGCTGGGATGGAAATCCAGGTCTTCTGGCCTTTCCCATGCTGCCACACTCACCTCCCCCTGACCCACCCTCAGCCTCTCATCAGAAGTTCACTTTTAGCAGCCACGACTCATGCTTTGTCCCAGTCCCTGTGGGGAGACGGGTGAGCTGCAGGAAGCCGTTCTAGGACAGGTGGGGATCCTAGTGGGATCTTTTCTATAAAACAGCAAATAGGACCTCAGAAGTCACTGTTGGGGTCACTCTCTTCCGAAGAGAGGCTCCAGGGAAGCAGCGAGGTAGAGCGGCTCACAGATGTTGGCTCTCTGTGGAGTTGGGTACCACAGACGGAAGGAAGGTGAAGTGAGCAGGAATCAGGAGGGCCAGCAGGAGCAATGCCAAAACGGCAGGTCCCCCAAACTGAGGAGCCCAGGAGGACCTTGTGGCTCCAGTCCGAGGCGTGTGGTCATCCACTGACCCAGAAGGAAAGGCCTTGAACATGTCCTGTGCCAGCTGCAGGGCTGCTCAACTGGTCAATAGCGGCAAGAGGCCCAGCTCGTTCAGTCTCTCCTTGGCCACCGCCTCCCAGCCCTTGTTGGCCTGTGGGCTGCGAGGGGAGGGGTGCAGGAGCCCCTCCACCTGGACCTCGGGCATCAAACCGGCCAGAGCCCGCCGCGCCCGCTGCTCAGCCAGGCGGCCCACGCCCACCACCAGCCGCACCCCCAGCAGCTGCACCTGCCGGCACAGGGCCGCGTCACACACCCCCAGGAGCTGCTCGCGCTGCTTGGCTGGCAGCTCGGCGGGGGTGATGTTGCGCCCACTGGGAGCCAGAAGGAGCAATGGACACAGGTTGTGGACGAAACAGTGACGGAAGAAGACCTCGGGCTGTCCACAGAGGTTCCGGAAAAAGCCCCAGAACCGGGCACCGCTCACCTCGGACTGAGGGCACTCCAGTCCCAGCACTGGTCGCTTGGGGTGCTCCTGGGGAGGGGTCCGCACAGGTCCCCCGAGGCCCAACCAGTCCCGGACTACACTCACTTCCCCAAAGGGCACCTGTGAGGAGGAGAGAAACACGAGGGCTTCGAACTGGAGACCTGACGCCTGGGGTCTGGACCAAGCAACTCCTTTCCACCTTCCAGAGGGATCTAGCTGTCTCCCATTGCCTCCACCCCCACCCCAAAGCCGGAAACTAGGACTTCTGGCCCTGTCTGAGCCTGTCCATGTTTCTCCAGTTTTTTATGTGGTCTATGGTGCAGAAGAATCTACCCTGACTAGCCTTTGGGACCAGGCACAATAAACATGAGGGGATATCTGGCCCGACGCAGGGAGTGATAGGTAACGGGAGGGACAGACAAATGGCCTGGGACAGAAAGGCGGCCAGGATGAGAGGAGACACAAGGACAGGGCTGACCGCTGCTCCCTGGGTGCCCTCTCAGCCCCAAGCCTCGGGCTGTCATTTCCATTGATCATCATTGATCACCTTTCAGCCCCCAGTTGGGGTCAATAAAAGCGATTGAGCCTCCTGCCCTGAAGCCTCTTCCCCTCCCCCATCTGCCGAGCACCCCCACGGAGGGGTAGTCGCTCATCCGGAGGTCCGAGAGGGAAGCAGGCAGGCCCTGCAGCGGACTCTGTTCCAACCTCTCCTCGACTAAGAAACAGAACCCGGGCTGTCAGAATGCCCTGCCTCTCTTCCCTGACCACCCCCGTTAACCAGTCTCCCCTGACAAGCCCTGGTCCCTCTCCTGACCCCAACAACACTCTAGGGAGAGGGGAGATCCGGCAAGGCAGGGTAAGGATGGGGCTGGCGGAAGGAAGGGCTCTCAGAGGCAATTAGTGGACCGCTCACAAGGGAAACGGAACTACCATTAATGTGCTTGGTTAACTACAGGCAGTGAGGCCGGGAGAGTGTCTGACACCGCAGGAGCCAGGGTATGAGGATGGGGGCGGGGGGCGCACCCACACGTGTCCACCGTCATGCACACACTCCTGAACGGCACACGCAGCCAAGCGTCCACCCTGGACCCTCCCACTCCACCCCGCAGGGGAACCAAGCTCTTTACCCCCGTCTGGGCCATGCCAAAGGGTCCTGGGTTCATGCCCAAGAAGAGCACTTGCTTGGGGCCCTGGCAGTAGCGGGTCACGTAGCTGCGATGTGGCTCCCACGCGTACTCCACAGGGTTGTAGATGATGCCCACGAGCTCGGAAAACTGCAGCTGCCTCAGCTCATCGTTAAGCCGAAGCTCCTCCTGCAGGAAGCCCTCGGCCAGGCTTCGAGGGGAGGGCTGGGGCTCCATCAGGGCACCTGCAGGCTGGAGGTGGGGCCCCGATGGGAAAGGCTGGGGCACAGCCATGCCACCGTCACCTGGAAAACAGATGGACAGGCCCCAACAGCCCCAGCTGTCGAGTGGGAGGGGTCCAGGCTGACCAGGGCCCTTACTACCATTCCTTGGGATCAGAAAAGACTGTGTCAGTTAGCCCTCAACCTCTAGGCAGGTCTTCACTCATCCCGGTTCCTGGTAATGAAGGGCCTTTCCTCTCCTGGATTCAAGTACTCTTCCTCTGCATAAATCACCTAGTGAGCATGGCCCATAACCACCAGTCATCCCCCACTCCAAACCCCCTTTCCACCAGGCATAGGTTTAGGGTCACTAGCTCCTAGGCCATGCCAAGGTTTTCAATGACTATTTAGATGGCAAGCTTTCAGCACTTTTACTGTCATCCTTAATAAAACAAGTCCATCCAGGATGGGCTGTGTTCTGGAAACCAACGAGCTGAAGGATCGGCTGCACAGCCCCAGCGCAGAGACTAATCACAGAGCTGATTTCAATAGATTCCAGGTGGTGAGCAACTGCTCTGTGCCAGGTACCCCTCAAAGATGCAAATAACAACCGCATGAGGTGGGCATTACTGCTCCCATGTTACAGGTGAGAAAACTGAGGCTTAGCAAGATCAAGCAACTTGCTGAGGGTCACGCACTTAGCAAGTAATGCAGCTGGAATCTGAACCAAACCATCTGACACAAGGCTTTGCTTTTCACCATCCACACCCATCTTGCTTGAGACAGTTTGATCAGCCACCCTGCTAATTCTAGAGCCCCCCCAACCCCAACCCAGATTTTTGCCCACATTCAAGAATCCTCAGTGGTGAGTGAGACAATTAGCAGACTCAGACTAGACTCCTACAAGCTATGTAACCACGGCCAGAGCTTCAGGTTTCCTCATCCAAATACTAAGAAAAATAATATCCACTTAAAAATACTGGAGATCCATGTGGCTCAGTGGTAAATAATCTGCCTGTGATGCAGGAGACATGGTTTCAACCCCTGGGTCGGGAATATCCCTTGGAAGAGGAAATGGCAACCTACTCTAGTATTCTTGCCTGGAGAATCCCATGGACAGAGGAGCCTGGTGGGCTACAATCCATGGGGTCACGAGTTGGACATGACTGGGTGACTAAACAGGAACACTTAAAAATATTACTGTAAGAAATGGAATAAGATGTGTAAACGGTGGTCGGGGGAGCAAAGTGGGAAATGGAAGAGGACAAGAAAGAGGGAATAGGGAAGAGGCAGAGGCAGCACCCCAGCTAGCTTTGTAACCCACAAAGGCCACGCCTTCCAATCTTCCTTCTCATCACTCCCATGTGAACCCAGAGGCCCAAACTGATCATTCCATTCACACTTTCAAAATGCCTTTTCTATCTGAACTCCCAAAACCTAACACATGCTATTTCCACAAACCCAACTTTTCATAGACTCCTTGACTGAAGCAGGACTGACTGCCCCACACCCCCACACAAATTTGAGTCATACCTGCCCTTCCAGATGAAGCTCAAATTCTCCCTCTGGGAAAGTTGTCCCTCTTCAGGACACCGCAGCATTTGCTGCAGCTTCCCAGCCCTACCCAACCCAAGTAGGTCTGGAGTGGGGCCTGGGAAGCTGTATTTAAACAAGCTTCCTCAAGAGATTCCGATGGTTGGTGATGGCTGAGAACCACTGCATGTCATCATGGTTAGTGGCATCTTCATGAATTCACACCTTGCCTCCTAGACTAGACTTGAGGCAGATCAGAGAGGAAGCCCTGTTTCATTTTCTTCCATATCTCCAAGGTCCCAGCTTTTATCTGACAGTTAACTGTGTCCATCTCATCTTTTTTCAATGCTGTTTAAAACTACCTTCTGGGAGTTCCGTGGTTGCCTAGTGGTTAGGATTCCTGCTATGGACTGGATTCAATCCCTGATTAGGAAACTGAGATCTTGCAAGCTGCGCGGCGTGGCCAATATAAATAAGTAAAAATAAAACTACCTTCTACCAAAGAGCCTTTCCTGACAGACTCCTCTTCACTTCTACACCCCAAGTTGACTCAAGGCTCAGCTGCCCGTTTTGCACTCTCCTTGCTTCTGAGTGTTTGCCAGGCTCTGGGCACGTTTCCATCATATCTGGGCCTCCCACAGGGCAGGGATCATGGTTCTTCTCCCTCTTAACCCCATGTGCAGGTCAAGAGTAGCCTCTTCCCCCAGATGGGATCACAAGGTTGACACAACAGCTTGATCCATCAACCTGTTCTCTGACCCTAGCCTTGGCAAAGTGGGAAAGAAAGAGAAAAAAAATCTTAACTATGCTCCAACATAATATAAAAATTTAAAAAGTCAGGGCTAAACTTAGGAAATCCTTCCCTAGACTGCTCTGTCCAGGTGGCTACCCAGGGCCAGCTGGACTCAAACAGAGGCTGAGAAGGGAGCTGTGGAGAGCTCAGCTGTCTCCAGGGCCCACACAGTGCCAACGCTAGCAGACTGTCTGCTCCAAGTCTGGCATCTCTCTTGGGTCTTAACGTTGAGCCTACCTTTGATCTTTAGGGACCCATCCTGAAGACAGCAAGGCCAGGGACACACAGAAGAGTGACAAGACCTTATTTTCAGTGTTCTAGAATTTCAAAGCCTGATCAGAAGGCAAGAGCTACAGGCTGTGTGTCAACTGACTCTAATTCTAGTCCCGGTTTCATCTCTAAGATTCTCTTAAGCAAGTCATTTAACTGTCTTCTCTATGAGATGAAAATCAAAATTCCCATCCAACCTACCACCAGCTGTTAACTCATTTTTTCCCCCTAATATTAATGAGTCTCTTACATGATAGGCTTTGTGGTAGTCTTTTGGTGGGAGAGAAATCCAAAATGAAAAAGCGACTCATAAACGACTGTGACATGGCAGATAAACAACTGTAATACACTGTGACATACTGTGATTCCAGTTTTAATGTCCTGAACAAAACACCATAGAAGCCCAAAGGAGAAACCAGGAAGTTCTATGTAAAGTCACCCACGGGTAGAGATCAAGAAATGTCTGTTTCTGAAATCACTGATAAATTACAGAGTCACATTAAGCACAAGTGGAGGGTGATCCACCGGTCAGTCTGGCCACCTAGGCTCTCTGGCACTAAAACACAGTAAAGGCAGAAGGAATCCAAGACACTGTCCATTCCCGTGTGCCTTGGGGGCACTTCAGGAATCCACAAGGACAATCAGCAAATCCTTAAAACCAATAATGATAACAATAATACTGATAGAGCATGGACCCAGAACTAGGATCCTCCTAGTTCGAGGGGATCCTTACACAAGTAAGGATCCACAAGAAATCTCCACGTCCGCCCGCGGGCTCCGCCCGACGGGAAAGCCTCGTCTCAGCAGGTCTCCGGGGCGGTTCCATGGGCTCGGTTCTCTCTGCGCCGGGCGAGCCCCTGACGGAGAGAGGGGCCCCGAAACACAGACATTTCCACTCTCCACCTGTCACCTCCGGCTAGCCCGGGGAGCCCTAGCCCGCCCCCCAACGCCCCAGGTTCCCAGACTCCTACTTCCTCACCTGGTCCAGCGCCCCATCCGGTTTCCGGTTCCTTTTCCCACCCCCAACCCCCGCCGGGCGCAGAGGACCATGGGAGTTGTAGTCCACTTTGTTTAGGGAAAGAGATTGGCATAGCTGCCGCCACTTCCGCCGGAAATACTCAAATTCCCGGAAAGTGTGCTAAGTTCGCAGTAAGTAACTCTGGGGGTTGTAGTTTATTCTTTACACCAGGGCTAAATCCAGACGACTTGAGAAGTGAGAAGCTAAGCTCAGTAAGGACCTTGACGATTCTGGGCTCTACATCACCTTTCCAAAAGTTCATACACTTTCCCCAAAGGGATTGTGAATCAAGGATCAACTATCTGCAGTCTCTTAACTCACCTGAGGGTATTAACAACAGCTATTTCTAGCCCTCCTGCTGCTCCAGATATGAGACCTCTCCTAAAAAAAAAAAAAGAGAGAGAGAGACCTCTCCTATGCAGCCCTCCAAGGACTGTATATAGAACACCCCCCCACACACACACACACAAAAAAACAAAGAACACCCACGAAAGCACTCTGGCATCTCTAATTAAACTCGGAATCGGGTGGAGAGGGAGGTGGGAGGGGGGATCGGGATGGGGAAAACGTGTAACTCTATGGCTGATTCATATCAATGTATGACAAAACCCACTGAAAAAAAAATAAAAAACAAAAACAAACAAACAAAAAAACTCCTTAGTAATAACTTTGAGACTCTTATATCCCTCATTACTGTCCAAGCCCCTGTCTCCACAGCTTTACCATTTCACTTCTCCCCCTCCTCGGCCCTGCTGTCTACCCAGCCCTATTACCTTCCACCCTTCCCAGTCCTACCTCTGGGAATACTCTGTCCAGGACACCTTCCTTGACCAATTCTATGGCTGCATCTAACAGTTCATTCACTCCCACCTTCCCAACCCAATACTAATATCCAAAGTTGTCCCACTCCTAGCTTTGTTCTTGTCCTGTGGCTGGATCTGTTTCTGTGTCCTGACTATAATATTGTCATTAGACTGGAAACCCCATAAGGTCAGTTATCTTGTAGATTCTTCCCATCCCCACCCCCTGAATGCCCCAGCACAGCCATGACTGAGATCAGAGGAAAGCAGTCTCCCTGCAGGTGGAGACCAATGAATCCCAGAAGAGGAAGAGGTGAGAGAACAAGGATGCTACCCGCTTCTCTAGCCTCCCCTGCTCTCCTGCTGCTGCTAAGTCACTTCAGTCGTGTCTGACTCTGTGCGACCCCATACACGGCAGCCCACCAGGCTCCCCCGTCCCTGGGATTCTCCAGGCAAGAACACTGGAGTGGGTTGCCATTTCCTTCTCCAATCCCCTGCTCTCCTACCAACAGACAAAAACCTAAAGGGTGCAGCAGGAGCTTCAGAGAGCTGTGAGCAGTAACCCTCTGAACCACAGATGAGAAACCACCCCTACCCTTGTAAGACTTTGGAAACTGAATTAATCATCCCCTTCAACAAAGTCCATTATTTCCTGAGGTTTCATTTGTGCCAGACTCTCTCCCTCTCTGTGTCTTTGATTCTCTTTGCCTATGTATATGTATCTCTGTCGCTAGTCTCTTGTATAGTCTCTCTGTCCTTATATGTACATCTATCTCCCTGTCTCTGCGTTTTTCTTCTGGAATGAATGAAATAAAAGAGTATCCTGACCTTCTGACTGGCTCTTCACTCAGGCGTCTCTATCTCCACAGATCTATGCATTTCTGTGTTTCTAAACAAAAATTAGGCAGGGAGGGGAACCATGCTGGTAGTATTATCTTATTGCTTAGGAATTCTTGGAGGGAATTCCCTGATGGTCCAGTGGTTAGGACCCAGTGCTTTCACTATTGTGGTCCCAGATTCAGTCCCTGGTCAGGGAACTAAGATCCCACAAACTCCACGGCTTGGCCAGAATTTTTTTAAAAACGTCTAGGAACCTCCCCATCCCTTTGACAACCTTCCTGCCACCCCACCCTTCACCCCTTGCTGCCAAGCACCACCAGGTTGTCGTTATAGCCGCCTCTCCACACTCCAAGTCAGCTGGCAGGACAGTAATGAGTGAAGTGACTGACAGGCAAGCAGAGATTCCCCAGGACCCTGAACCATGATTCCATCTTCCTGGAAGGGCTTCATAACTGTTTCTGTCCCTGTAAGCCCATTCACCCCTGGGAGCCCAAAGACAGGGAGTCCCAACATGGGGAGAAATTAAGTCTTGGGCAACCTGAAGTCCCTGTAGCTGATCCTAGAGTGGCCTGAGGGCCTTCTCTGTCTCTGGTCCATGCTACTCCTCCCCACCTGGTGAGTCCCTCTCAGGAAAGATGGACGTGAGGAGCTCTCCCAAGTGGGGGTGATTAGAAACAGAGATCAATAGACTTTAAGAGATGGAGCCTGAGAGATGAAACTTGGGCTGGGGTGGGGCCTTCCACCCTGCCTTGTCCATGTCAGTCTCCTGGCCCTCCGGGAAGTCTCCAAGGGGCTGGCTGGCATCCATGGATAGAGCTTGTGGGGAAGGAGCAGAAGCAGACCCAAGCTATGGCTTGGGCAGAGCCTAGAGAGTGGGGTCACTCTGTAGGGGCCAGCCGGGTTTGGGACAGGGTCCTCAGCTGCCCACCAGCCTGCTTCTGGAGCTGGAGCCCAGGCGGTAAGGGGTTAACCTGCTGGCTTGTTTTCCTTTGGTTTTCTTGGGCTGCCTGGGTTGTATTGGGCCACGAGCGCCATCTATCGGCCTCTGGAGGTCTTAGCTCTGACTCCCAGCTCACTTGGGCTTCTAGGCTGATCTTTCAGGTCTTTCCCTGCTATCTCCAGGCTCCTAAGGGGAGGAGCTGGGAGCTGTCTAGATGCAGGGCTCCAGTGTGAAAAATAGCTATGGGGATCGGAGAAGGTGAGGGCCATGTTTCCCCCTCCCCAAGCACCAGGTATCACCCTGTTAGCTCCTGCCACCTGTGCCCTTGGGAACCCCAAAAGCTTCAGGTGTTTGACTTTCAGTGTAGCCATGTCCCTCTGCCCCAGTGCACTGGGGGCTGTCTCAGTTGCCCTCTCAGTCAGCCCAAAAAACATTTAAAGGCATTGGAGTGGAGAGGCAACGAGGCAGAGGACTTTAGAGTGTGGTCTCTGGACTCAGACCACCTGTATTTGAATCTCAGGTCTGCCGCTTACTAGTGGTAACTTGGGGCAAGTGGCTTAATTTCTTTCTGCCTCAATTAGCACAACTGTAAAATGGGATGATCACTGTAATCCATGTCTTCTTTTGTGATAATTAAATGACTTAATTACATAAGGTGCTTAGTACAGTGGGTAAGACAGGGTTGGAGATCCATAAAGATCCATAGTTGTCGTTGCTTTATTATGACTATATGCTAGGATCTCAGGCAGATACAAGTCTGAGGACCCCAGATCCAGGCCACAGAGCCACACCAGACACACAGGCATGAGGACAAGATTCGGCAATTCGTCCCCGGATATTTCCACAAAGAAATGAGCTAGATTTGGGGACTGGAAGTTCAGGATTGCGAGGAAAGTGGTTTCAGGTCACCAAAGTCAACAGGAGATGGGATAAGGGGAAGCTGGAGGAAGGAAAGGCGTTAAAGAAGAGGCATGAACAAGCCCTTTAAAGGACCTTGATTTAGAGAGCTGGCAAGGAGTCTCTGGGCTTCCCTGGTGGCTCAGACGGTAAAGAATCTGCCCACAAGTGGGAGACTCAGGTTCAGTTCCTGGGTAAGGAAGATCCCTTGGAGAAGAAAATGGTTACCCACTCTTGCCTGGAGAATCCCATGGACAGAGGAGCTTGGCAGGCTCCATGGGATCCAGGTCACAAAGAGTCAGGCATGACTGAGTGACTAACACTTTCACTGACACTTTCGAGGAGTCTCTGATGCATGGGATGAGCAAGGACCACTGCACCGCAAAGACCTGTCTTCCTTGGTACAGGCTGCAAAGTCTCAGGGTTTGATCAGGCTCCCCACGCCTCCAAAGATACATCATATCACAGCCACATCCCAGAGCTTGCAGGGACTTAACCCTCAATGTTTCTCCCCCAGGCTGGTGGGGTGGGGGAGGGGACTCACAAATGGAGAAAGCCATCCACAGGTCCCAAGGGTTCTACTCCCACCTCATTCCTGGGCCTGAAGAACCAGGGGGAGCTTGGCTGTGAATCCATCCATTTGTTTCTTAACAGGTTTAGTCATCTCCCTGTCCTCTGCCTTCACATACCTTACTGGAAAATGGGTACATAGAATTCTTCTCCAAGGGACAAGAATGAGAAGCAGAATGATACCCTCTCAGTTAAGACAGAAACACAGAGCCAGTGAGGTCCCTAGTCCAGGCTCACCATTCCACCACCCCCTCCTCAGCCCCAAGGCAGCACAGACCAGCTTTATGGATTGATGGCCCTTTGCTAGAGGCAGGTGACAGCTTCCAAAGTCTCTCCAACTCAGGTGCTCTCCCTCTCCTGGGGCCTGGACTCCTGGGTCCCCAGGAGAGGAGCAGGGCCTGGCTGGATGGGTTGATTTGCATGGCTTACTTGGGAAGCAATTATCGGAGGAGCTGTCAGCTCAGCACAGTGCTCTCCTCACTAATCGGATTTAACCAGAGCCTGCGGCTGGCAGGGGTGGGGGTGGGGATGGCTGAGTAATTTGGCTTGATGCAGTGGTGGGAGATGTCGGGGCCAGGAAGCTGGACAATCTGTCTGAGTGGTGTGAGAGTTGTCCAGAGCAATTATTCTGAGGCAACCGCACAGATATCAGACAGACAGACAGCCAAGGTGACTCGTGCTATCGCAGCGCCCTGCGACAAGAGATGAAAGTTGCACTTTGGGCAAAGTGGGAGATATGTCTCTCACAGATTGAGCCAAATTGGGCAACTGAGAAGAGAGGTCAAGAAGAGACTGGGAGAGGGACCAAGTAACCAAGTGAGAAGAGGACCCCAGAACCCCAGCTTCCAACCTATCCCCGACCCAGGCCCTGTCCTGCCTTGCCCTCCCAGTATACCAGCCACAGGGCAGGGACTTGACCGAGTCTCCCAGCCCAGCTCCTCTCCCTACAGTGCTTCCAGATCCTCTCTGGTCCCTCAGCCTTCTATCTACCCCCTCCTTCCTAACCACCCTGCCCCCGGCTCCCTCTCTGCCCAAGGTTTGCAGGGGACTGTTGAGCCCACTCCCTGCCTCTGTCCTCGTCCCATACCTTCCAGAGCAGTGACGAGGATGATAGCAAGAAGCCGCCTTTACTGAGGGCCCTTCTAGACAAGACAGCACACTAAGGACTTGATGTGGATTCTCCCACCTAATCCTCACACTAACATCATGAGGGACTGCTCTCACATCCCCGCGTGCTGATGACACTGCTGCTGACCCAACTTCCTGAAGGAGGGACCACACCTGGTCTTGGCATCCCAAGCTACCAGGATAGCCCTGGTGTGTGGCTCACGTACAGTCAATGTCTGTTTACTGAAGTCATGATTGAATGAATGATTTACCCTCTCCTCTACTTCCGGCTGACCTGCAGCCGGGTTCCATCCCCGTCCCAGCTCACTCCTGTCCTGACCCCTCTCCCCTCCCCATCACAGCTGGAGCTCCCTCACACCTCTCCATACACTCTGTGCCTGACATCAGACAGCCCGACCCCCTCAGCTGCTCCTGCCTTTGCACAATGGCCCATCTTGCCCCGCCTTGCCTGGAACATTCTTCCCTCCCCATTTCTCCGACTGAAAACATTCTACCTGCTCCCCAAGGCTCACATCAAACGCCACCTCCCCCTGCAAGCATTCCCTGATCCTCCCTTAGCTGGTACGTCTCTGGTGACCCTTGTCACCAACTGTTCAGTTTCACTTATTGCTGAAGTGCCTCGTGAGCCCTGCTAGAGAGCGACGCTGAGTTTTCTCTCCTGAGCACAGGCCTAGTGCCACACTGAGTCACTCAGTCGTGTCCGACTCTTTGTGACCACGTGGACTGTAGCCCGACAGGCTCCTCTGTCCATGGGGATTCTCCAGGCAAGAATACTGGAGTGGGTTGCGAGTTCCTTCTCCGCCTTGTACCTAGTAGGTGCTCAATAAATATCTGTTGAAAACATGAATGTCTTTTCTCTGTTTTCATCTCATGTGGAGATGCTTTTATGGTGGGTTAAAAGGATCACTAAACCTTCAAGGAATTGCAGAGTTGAGGGTTTGGCACTTACCAGCAGTGTGACCTCAGGAAGATCGTCACCTCTCCAGACCTTGGGCTGGGCATTTCATTCTTCACCTAGAAGGCAGGATGACAATGCCCACCTCGCAGGACATGTGAGGCATCCTCGTCTTATCTGCATATCTGTCTCTGAGCTGTGGGGATCTGTCTGTCTCTCTCCATCTTTCTGTCTCACCACTGAGCCTCTGCGTCTCAGGCCCCCATCAATTCAGGCCCAGAGCCCAGGAGTCCTACCACATCTCCCTCCCTGTCACTCAGGCATGTCGATTTTCCTGATGCTACCATTCCTGAGAGGGAGGGGAGATGGTCTCACCCTCTCCCAGGGAACCAGTGGACCAGCCTCACCTTGGCTCCCTCTCCCCCTTAACAAGTGAGACTTTGTGTTTTTCCTCTGAAAATATTAATAATAAAGAAACAAGGTACTGGGCATGGAACTGGATGCAAATTGGCCCCAATTCTCAGCCCAAGAAAGAGAATGTCTGAGCTACGGACTCAGAGAAATCCTGTGCTCGTTTGCATGTCATTTGCATTATATTTACATGTGATCAATTTCATGTTCAAATGCACAATCCTCCATCCCCAGTTTTTCTCCCCCAGGGTCCCCTCAGCCACTGCCCCCATCATACCCCCCCCAGCCCCTGTCCTTCTTCCCCTGACCCCTGCCACAACCCACCTCATCCTTTTCCTCCTTCCTGCCAGGGTCCCCAGCCTGCCCCCTTCCTTACCAGCTAGGACCCACTTGCCCCACATCCAAAATAGACTCCTGGGGTCTTACCCCTCAGTTCAGGAGGGACATCCCTGCCTGCCCCCTCCCGCCCTGAGCCGGGCGGGCACAGCAGACAGCAAGCGCGGCTCTCAGCAAATCCCAGCCCCATTCAGCCTGGTGATTAATGGCGCTGCCCTCCCCATGAACCTGCCTTTAATACTGAGGAAGTTATGAAACCGCTATACATCATCAGCTCCGGCCCCACCGCCCCCGCCGCCTCCTCTCCTCCGCCCCCACCCTCCAGCTCCCTCTTCAAAATCTCATTTGGGCTCCTGCCGCCTGGGCCCACCCCTCCTCTGGCCTTTGCTGGGAGGAGGGGGTGTCTGCCCCTGCCGCCATCCTGGTGAGGACCCACATCTCATTTTCCCTTCCTCTCTCCCCCCTGCTCCGCCCTCTCTCCCTCCCCACCCCCCACGGCTGCATCTCCGGACCCATTTAGAATTGCTGACATTTTATCTACATTACATACATCACTCCGTCCCCAGCAGCCATCTCTCATGGATTGTCGGGGGGGCGGGGTGGTCCTGAGCTTGGGTAGATGGTGGGGAAAGAGGGTAGAATTGGGGAGATAGATGGCACTTCCTCTCCACCCCTTTCCCCTTGGACCCTCTCCCCGGCCACCTGGGAGGTTGTGCAGGTTGGTAACCTAGCCTCCTCATGTGAGTCCCTGCTGTGTCACCATATCGAAAGACCTTTCCTTAGACTGCATTGACTAGGAAAGTCCATGTTGCCCAACACCCCCCCCCCTTCCTCCACAGGGGCTCCGCCACAGGAGATTATGAAGGTGGTTGCCTAACCTCTTTTAGCTGACCTGTACTAGTATTTCCCATACCTATCTATTGGGAAGTCCCTCTGAATGTCTAACCAGTGTTCCTCATGCTGCAGTCATTATTTTCTTCTTGCTTTGTCCTTAGAAGGTTGAAAAGCAATATTACCTCTCAAGTGAAGTAAACCTTTTGTTCCAATGCCTGAACAGACATAAATATGGTCACCAGCCCACATCCCTGAATCTTATAGAGGCAATAAGAGGCAGAGGGTGGGACCCACCTTAGGCAGGAGGAAACTGAGACCCAAATTCAGGAAGAGGAAAGGTGAGAACCTGTCTGAGACCAAGAGACAAGGACTCAGGGATCCCACAGTCCCACTGAGCAGTTTTCTCTCCACAGAGGGATGGACAAGGCTGAGGGCAGCAGCAAATAGTGAGGTCTAGACCAACGGACAGACAGCAGAGGGGGGAAAAGGAGGAGCCGGGAGAGAGACAGGCAAACAAAGAAACAAACAAACAAAGAACCAGACAGACAAAGGGACCATCAGCCCGGGACAGGCAGACAGGCGGGAGGAAGCCCACAGAGGTGCTGGCGCGGCGTGGCCCCGGCTGGACACATGTCTGTCTCCATCAGTCAGAGTCTCTGGGGCTTGTCGCCCACTGGGTCCACATCTATCCACTTCCCCGGGAGTGCGCGTTCTCCGCAGGCCTTTCCACGCCTTGTCCCTTACCCTTCAGCCTCCCCAGCCATGCCCCATCCCTGCCATTCCTCTCCTAGGTCATCTTTCTGACCTGCCCTCCACTCGCCATCTCAGGGAGACTCAGACACTTCCTGTGGGCTTTGGGAGGCACCCAGAGGAACCCAGCCAGTCCTCCAGGCATGGACAGGACAGGCAGGGCTCCAGCTCGGGGGACAGCTCCCAGGCCTGCAGAAGGGAAAGTGCAGCACGGCATGTGTCCCCGCGTCTGGCCAGGCTCAGCCAACAAGGCCGGAAGGGACCCGCTCCCCTCCCCCCTCCAGTGCCTCACCCTCAGACAAAACAGACCTTACGCAGTGGGTCTGGGGGGAGTGGCTGATTTACATATTGTTTGCATCTCATTTGCATGTCCCTGATTCCCACTTATCCCGCATACCCTGTCTCTCCAATTGCAGGCTCTCTCCAGCTCAATCTGGTCCCTAGAAGGGCTGGGGGCGGAGAGAGGGTGGGGCTCACACTCTGGTGCCTGCCAGTCTTCCCTCCCACACCCCTTGCCAGCACAAGTCACATTTCTGCCCAGCCAATGGGCAATTCCTCTCTTACCTTAGCGCTACCCTCTCAACCCCATTTGCCAGCCACACATTGTCTTCCAGACATGATTTTCACTGTCCTGCCTCTGACCTTTGTCCCCACGTGTCCCCCAGCCTTCTCCACCCCTCTGTGTTTAACTCAATATTAGCATCCTTCAAGGCCAAGCACTAAGCCCTCTCCTCTTCCATGAAGACCTCCCTGATCACACAGCCCAGAAGGATCATAAAATTACATTTCTCAATACTGGAAGGCACTTCAAGAAACCCCATGGTTTGTCTTACTGGTTTTCAAGTAGACAATGCATCACTATCCCCATTTTATAGAAGAGGCAACTGAGACCCAGAATCAGTTAAGTTTCCCAGTATAGGCAGTATAGGCAGCAAGCAGGGAGGAAGTTTGAGCCCAGGACACTCTCTCAGTGTTCCTTGTTGTACCCTCTCCTTGTCATTCATTTACCTGGGAGCAGTGCCATGTTCTGGAAATCCTCTTTTCTGGCCAGTGAGCAAACCACTGGATCTTATTGCTTAACTTCTCCTTGGGATTTTAGTCTCCCAAAATCTTCCAGGGTTCCACCACAGAGAACTACTGCAGTTCCCTGAGTTCTCCATGCCCTTTCCTAGCAATATGTCTTTGCCCATGTTGAGTCCCTCTGAAAGGTCTGCCTTTCTTCCCACCCCTTTATGAAGTAGGAAAACTCTAGCTCATCCCTCAAAACCCAGCTCAACTAATCACCTCCTCAGTGAAGCCTTCCCTGATTTTCCTCCATGGCTCCCTAGCACAATATTGAAGCCTCCAAGGCAGTACTTGCCATAATCATGCTGACGTCCCAGCCTCCCTCCTTAACTGCGAATCCTTCAAGGGCAGGGGTCACCACATCCTGTTCAGCTCTTTCCACAGAGCACACAGTGTTTAATCGGACCAGATTTCATCACTTTCTTCCTTCCCCAGCCCAGGCCCATGAACAGAAGCATCAACCTCTTGGGGAGGTCAACAAAAAAGACCAAGAAGTCGGAACCACGTGCAAGAGGAGAAGTCCCAGGAGACGGTCCAGGAGTACAGGATGTGCGTTTCTTAGTTTTCTAAACAATCCCTTTCACCTAGCTTAATGCCTCAAGGAGAGAGAAAGGTGGAGGAAGAGAGAAATAGAGCTGAGGGGAGGACTGGGAACAGGAAGAAAAGAGGTGGGGTGAGGGGGCAAAGGGAGGAAGAGCAGGGAGGAGAATCGGGGAGACCAAGCCTTTGATCCTCAATTATGTCCAACATAGACCCCGCCTGTGGCCCTAGTATCATGTTTGGTCCCTTTTTCCCAGCCAGGAACATCTCTCCTGCCCAAGAAAAAGTGAGGCTGGTGGGAGGGGGCAGAGGGTGGATAGAAGCACCTGCTGTGCTTCCGCCCTCAAGTCCCTTCACACACCTTGTCTCACAAAGCTCGCCTGAGCTGCAGGAGTTGTCATTCCCATCCTACAGATGGGGGTACTGAAGCAGAGAGGTACCCCATTTGCTTTCATGCGCTGGGGTCGAACCCCAAAACTCTGCTCTCTCCACAACCCCAGGGCCCTCTCGGCATTGAAGACACACAAGAAAGAGGGGCAGATGACATTTCATGCCCCACGTGGAAAGTCGAGGTGCAGAGGACAGGGGGTACCAGTCACCTCCACACTCCATGGAGGAGCTTGAAGTGCAGGGCCATCTCCCACTGCAGGAAGGGCCCCTCCCCAACCTTGCATCAGTGAAGTCTGCCTAGCAGGTCGATGACGTTTAATCTGCTGTCATTTTTTCCTTCCCCCGTCAGTGATCACGGCAGTGGGGAGACCAGTTCAGGTGTTTTCCTACGAATGACCCTTCACAGGGCTCTTCCCTACCCCCAAAGTCCAAGGATCCAGCAACTTCTGTGGTTCTCGGGTGCCCAGGCACTGGTATGGTACCCAACCCTCCTCTCTAAGCCTCACTGGGGAAGTAAGGTGGGAGTGTGGGATCACAGAGGACTTCCCCCTTTCCTACAGAACCAGAGCCTCTTCCCAGATGAACAAGCCACTTCCCTGTGTCTAGCCTCGCTCAGATATCCAGCCCAGTGGCTTGTGCCTTTCTTGGTCGGGAAGTCCCTCTTGATGTCTAGCTTACATCTTTGCTGCTGCTGCCTGTCCAGTGCTCGGCTGTGACAGAGCAGAGTCTGCGCTCTGATGGTCAGGGGATGGGGAAGAGAGGAAGTTCTTCACTTTAAGCCTGCGAAGGGAGGAGTGGTAATACAAAAAAAAAAAAAAGGAAGATGGGGCTCACTCACTCAGCCCCATCTCTATGCCTCAAAGCAAGAGGAATGGAGGGTAGACGGTTGAAGACTTCCTGACAGAATTGGATGTTGAAGGGTGTGCCCCTGCAGTGGCCTCCCAGCCTGGCAGAGACCCCTTAGCGGCAGCTGCAGGAGAATGGTCGGCACTTCCAGAAAAGCTCAGGGCGCCGACGCTGCTGGGAATCCCTGCGGCTCCGCTGGAAAGGAGAAAAACCTGATCCCAGAGCCCCCTTGTGGCCACACGCAGGCAGGACAGGCAGCTCTGCCTGCCGCGGCCCCCAGGGATGGCGGGGTGGGAGACCCTGGGGCCCTGACTCAGGGAGGCAGCTTCCAGTGCCCCATCTCTGGAGAGACCCACTCTGCAGCCCTGAGCTCATCACACCCCCAGTTAACCCCAGGGACAAGGTGTGGACAGAGACCAAAGTGTCTCTGCAGCCCTGTGTGAAGGGCTGATGCAAAACCTCGTAAGTACAGTCAGGCACGCACACAGGAACAGCCACGCACACTCCTGGCTCCACAGATGTAACGGCACACACAGGGGTCTCCCGAGAGGTGGCTCCCGCAGATTCTCTGCTGCCCCTGTCCTGAGGAAGAGAGGGCGATTGGCGTGGGTGGTGAGGGCATAGGTCCAGAGCAAGGACCATGGCCAAGGCCAGGTTGGGAGGGTGCCCTGGCCCATCCCTCATCCTCAATGGGACCCTGAGGAGCCCAAGACCACTACCACCCCCACACCAGGGTCAACGAAGAGGTCAGAGGATTGGTACAGACTCGACCTAACAGGAGCTTGGGGGGTGTGAAGAGGGGGGGGTGGGGAAAGGGAGAGAGAGGGTCATAAGCCCAGATGGAGACCAGACTTACCCCTTGGATCCACAGCCTTCTTTCAGGACTGTTTTCTTTAGCTAGTTGGAAGTCCTTCCAAGCATCTAACCTCGATCCTTCCTGCTGGAATCAGAGAAGATTTCTCCCTAGGGATTACTCTGTGTTTTTGCCTCTGTTATGAACCAAACAAACACTTCTGAAACCTCAGGAGGAAGCGGGTTTGGGGAAGGGGATTGGTAATGAATGAGAGGGAGGGAGCAGAAGGCAAGGCGGAGGTAGGTGGGCCAGGTGGCCCTCAGGAAGGTGGGGTTTCTGACTCTCCTCCCCACCCATGAGGAAGGAACGGAGATTATGAACTCCCTTTGAAGGAGGCACTTGGGGCAGAAGACAGGGAGGACTTTCCAGAAAAAGACTGATGAGTCTGAAAATATTTTAGATTATTACAAACTGCAGACAATAGAGAGAGAGAGGAAAGGCAGAGCAAGAGAAAAGGTCAGGAAATGGAAAAGGGAAACATCTTTTCCATGAAAAAGAAGAAAAATGAACACAGTGGAGACAAGGGCCACAGACCCGCCGCAGTGAGGACCTGCGATAGGACTGTTGATCCTAACTGCTCTGGCCTTCCGTCTACTCCCTGTTCACCGAGATGGGAGCGACAGGACCTGCCCGGACTCTCCATGAACACAGCCCAGTGCCTGGCACAGCGGCTTCCTCCCAGGTGCCAACTGGTGACTGAATCAGAGCAAAAGGCTGGAGGGGCCCTGGGAGACCCCACAGCCTTCCAACTCCAACCCCATCACCTGTTGTTGTTGTTTAGTCACTAAGTCATGTCCGACTCTTGCGACCCCATGGACTGTAGCCCACCAGGGTCCTCTGTCCATGGGATTTCCCAGGCAAGAATACTGGAATGGATTGCCACTTCCTACTCCAGGGGGATCTTCCTTACCCAGGTATCAAACCCACATCTCTTGGGTCTCCTGCATAGGCAGATGGATTCTTTTCCCTTGAGCCGCCAGGGAAGCCCCCCATCACCTGTCCATCCATCAAACCATTATGGCCTCAGGGCAACAAGGTAGGTGCTGACCCCAGAGCCTGTGGATCAAAGAGACCCAGGAATGTGAATTCTAACCAGCCCTCAGGTCATTCTGAGTCAACATCTGAGAACTGCTGACTTACCTAGCACTGTCAGTTTTCAGGGGAGGGAAATGAGGCTCAGAGAGGCCAAGCAACCTGCCCAGGTCGCCATCTGCACACCCACACGGTCCCCACACGTGCAGTCAGGGAGAACTCGTTTCTTTCTGGCTGCAGACTCCAGGAAAGGTCTTCCTGGCCTTGCCTCTCAGTCCTGACTCATGGGGGCCTCTGTCCCCTCTCTGACCTGTGTCCAAGGGCTCTGGCCTCACTGGACCTGAGTTGGGTCCGAGTCTCTGATGTCCATCCCAGCACCTAGCATACAAGCATTCAACAAACATTTTGTAGAATGAACAACTCCATTAGTCAGTCCCTCCTAACCTCCACCCTGGGGGCAGGAACTTCCTCTGAGTCCCTGGGAAGAGGCCAGGAATTAATCTGCTGGCTCCTGTTCCCTCCAGTCTGGGTCTTAGAGGGAGCGGGGACCAGCTCCCTTGCCAGTCTTCCAGAGCCAGCCCCAACCAGGGCCAAGAGAGCGGCAGGACCCAGCTCTGCTTCTGGGGCTTGCTCCATGAGCAGCTGGCCTACTTGTCCTCCAGGTAAACACGTGAGATCAGGAGCCGCCTTGGGAGACCAGGCAGGGCTGGTGGCATGAAAAGACCAAGTGTAATGGGTGCTCCACCCCTCCTCCGCAGCCAAAGGCCAAGAGAGGGACCAACCTGAATGTCAGTGGGGCAAGACTCAAGTGGTCCACCTCAGGGGGTCTGTCCACTCTGAAGGCCTCCTGCTGCAGAAGGCCAGGTGGACATAGACTGTGGAAAGATCCAGCTGAGCAGGAGAAGCAGACAGTAGGGTGGTCCAAGCAAGCTAGTCAGCACCACCTACTATCACTCCTGTAATTGTGTGCTGGCAGGCTGGTAATGGATTGGAGAGAGTCAACTAGAGATGGGGTGAGCTTAGGAACCCCCAGGGCTTAGTGACAGCAAAGACAACAAGGGTCAGAGGGGGAGAAAAGAGAGAAAGCAAAACACACACAATGGCACCCATGCAAGGAGGGCAACTTGCCTCCATCTGCCTCAGTTTCCCCTTTGATGCCGTTGTCCGTAATACAGACTCATCACACAGCCACTGCCCAGCAGCTGAGCCTCCTTGCAGATTCCCCCTGAGGAATCTGAGGACCCCCTCCACTGACAAAGGCAGGCATGTGGGTTCTTGTTCCGGATCTACCATGAATGTGCTTTGTAATTGTCAGAAAAAACCTCCCCTCACTAGGGCCCTAGTTTTCCCACCTGTTAAAGCACAGAGGGCACACTGGGAGGACTTGAAGATCACCTCCGCCTCCACTCCGAGAGATGGTGATGCCAAGTGCATAGAGATGGTGTAAGGCAGTGGTGGGGAAGAGAAAGAGCCTGCACTGAGAGTCCAGATGCATACATGCCTCTTCCTTTTCTTAGATGGGGACACTGAAGCCCAGAGCGAGCCCATCATGCCAGGACTTCAAGGACCCACAGACCCTTAGTGACTGACATGTGATCGTGCATCATCAACCTCAACACTGCGGTAAGGAGCTTACAGAAATGCAACATCTCAAGCCCAGCCCCAGACCGACTGGACCAGAATCTGCATTATTTTGGCCATGCCAAGTGGCCTGTGGGATTTTGGATCCCCAACCAGGGATTGAACCTGGGCCCTCGGCAGTGAAAGCATGGAGTCCTAACCACTGGACAGCCAGGGAATTCCCAAGAATCTGCATTTTAACAAGACCCCCAAGTGATGTAAGTTTTGAGAGCAGCAGATGGCCAAACACGTGGGTTTCACATGGATCCACTCAGGCCCAGCTCCTCTGCTTACTGTTCCCTCCCCTGCAAAGTGATGACAAAACTTCCTTCACAGGGTCATCAGGATGGCTGGAGTCCACATGGAATGAGAAGTGTTTGGCACAGTGCTCGGCCCGCGGTGAGCCCTCAGGAAGCAGTCAGGTTATTGGAACTAGGGCTTGCACCATCCTATGATACATTATCCTTAGTGCTTGGAGCTTTCTTGGGACAGCCTGGTTACCCGCTGGCTGAGTGATCTCAGGCAAGGCACTCAACTTTGCTGTGCCTCCGTTGCCTCACATGTAGATTGAGAGTAGTCAGAGCACTTCCCTTGTAGTTATTGAAGGACTAAGTAATTGAATGATCTGATGCATGTGGCAATAACTACAGGATAATTTTTTTCATTTTTTTATTCAATAATCTTTTTTTGGCTACTGTGCAGCATGCAGGATCTTAGCTCCCCAACCAGGGATCAAACCTGTGCCCCCTTCACTGGGAGTAAGGAGTCCTAACCACTGGACCACTAGGGAAGTCCCTCGACAAATATTTCTACTGCTATTATTTCGAGGGCTCTGATGTCCAGAAACCTAGCTTTCTTCACCCCGCTGGGTCATGAGGAAGAGGTTGGGGCAGAACCTCTTGGAAGGGGAGTCAGGAAGGGGAGGACTGGACCACTGCCAGCAGCTGCCGTGCCCAGGGACGGCGCAGGCACTCGCTCCAAAGCCTCATTTTTGAATGAGACTGTATGTGCACCTAGATCATGCTGATACACAAACACCCACTAGTAATACCACCAGGGTAAGAGTTTGAAGGGGCTTCCCTGGTGGCTCATGGGTAAAGAGTCCACTTACAAAGCAGGAGTCGCAGGAGACGCTGATTCAGTCCCTGGGTCAGGAAGATCCACCAGAGGAGGGCATGGCAACCCACTCCAGTATCCTTGCCTGGGAGGACTGCAGTCCACAGGGTCGCAAAGAGTCAGACACGAATGAAGCGACTTAGCTTGCAAGAGTCTGAAAGCTTTGCCGCAAACTTGCTGTGCGCGCCTTAACAAGCAGCCTGCCTTCTCTGTGCCCTCAGCCTCCTCATCTGAAGAAGAGGATTGGGCCATTAAACAATCTGTTGTAACATTCTGATTCGGTGGTTCTGCTACACTGAAAAACACACACCTGCCCGCCCTCCCCCTACACATCACAACATGGGTAACCAGCCAGCACACGCCCCTCCCCACCTCACCCTCACACAAACACACACACACACACACAGGTCCAGAGGCCACATGGAGGCACTCTGGAATCAGCCCAGCCGGCTGTAGACATTGGGCTCTTCTCGAGGCCCCTCCCGCCCCTTCCCTCCACAGGGCCAGGTGAGCTGGGGCACACCCCTTCCCGGGCAGCACAGTCAGGTGTCTGCTGCCCCCTCCTGGCCAAAGAAGGGATGGCTGCCTGGCCTGCGGAGCCAGACCGAGGGCCTGGCAGGGGTGGGCCTGCAGGGGTGGGAGGTGGAGGTCCAGCCGGCACCCTAGTCCTTAGAGTCACCTCCCCTTCAGTTTCTTCCCTTCCAGGATCCAGATGAAACCTTGAGAAAAAAATGAGGCCAAGAAAACCCACTGACTAATTCGGACCCCTGGGCGAGGAACAGAGACGGGAAACAGAAATACCAGACACACTAATATTTATTATATTAGCAGACAGATAGATGACACTTCATATGAGCCTGGCAGGGCTTAAGCGCTTTACACATATTACCCCATCTAGCATGACCTCCCACTTCACAGTTGGGGAACAAGGCAAAGTCACCTCATTACACGGCCAACGGGCTCACGTAGAGGCTGACCCACCCCTCAGAGGAAGGAGCTGAGAAGGACCAAGCAGAGGGAGAGACTCGTGGACGTGGACGCAGCTACAGAAACGTGGGAGAGGAGGGGCTGGGGAGGGGAAAGGAAAGAGCAGCAGGATGGCCCGGAGAGGGAGGGGTGGAAGGCGGGCTCCCCTTTGACCCCAGGGCCCCAAAGATGCTATCAGGCCAGACCCTCCGGAAAATCCTTCCTGCATCCCTCCACATTCCAGCCTCTGCCGGGCTGGTTTTACAGCCTCTCGGTGCTGCTGGACACTGTTTATGGCAGCCCCATTCTCCAGCCCTTGTCTCCAGGCCCCAAAGGCATCTGGCCAGGCTGAGGGAGGCTTGTGAGGGCAGGGGTCCCCCGCCCAGCCTCCCAACCCCTCCTTTGAACCCTGCTGGGCGCCGGAAGGAGGGGGCTGGGTGGGCGCCACAAGGGCCCCTTCCAGGCTCCTTACTGCATGTCTGCGGGGAGGAAGCAGTCTCCTGGGCCTGGGCCACCCCACGAGGACCGAGTCCCAGCTCTGCCAATTCCTTGGACACGTGATTTCCCATGATTTAACCTTCCCCAGCCTCAGTTCACCATTATGTAAGATGAAAATAATAGTACCTCACGGTCATTTTGAGAACTTGACATATTTATAAAGAAAGCATCTGCTCCAAATGGTAGCCGATATTATTAGCTATTACAGAACTTGTAAACGAGGCAAAGAACTAGAGAGTCCCACCCCATTCAGTGGTCCTAGAAAGTTTCCACTAATTCTGTTTTCAAGCCAGTCCCTCTGCTACTAGCTCCCACCTCTCAGCAGGTTGGGCCCCAGCCCAGGCCCTTCAGCCTCCACACCCTCTGCCTGGGCTTGGGTGTGTTGCCCTCTGCTGGCAGTGGGCAGAACTGCAGTCTCCTCCACCCCCCCCCCACCACCACCACCACCACGCCCCCCCCGCCCCTCCCCGCCACCCCCCGCCTGGGGGCCTAGAAACCAGGGGCTTTGGAAGGAAAGAGACACCAGGAAGGTGGAGAGGTTGTTCCGGGTGCAGCAAGTACTGGACAACCTCTATGGAACCCAGAAAAAGACCAAGGGCAATAGGACCCAGAGGGGGCTCGGAGCAGGAGTCAAGGACTGGAACGTCTGTATTCTAGGGGAAAGTTTGGGTGGATGAAGCTGAATGGAAGAGGAGGGAGGAAGCAAGGCTTTCTAGAAGGGCTTCCCAGTGATGCAGGGAGAGTTGAGGGGAAGGGAGCGAGGAAAAGTGTAAGACAGCTCCTTTCCAGAGACGTGCCCACCAGACAAAGACAGGGAGGGCTAGGGGACCACATACCTCCAGAGACACACGGAAACGGGGGCATTAGGGATGGGACAAGGACGCCCTCTCGCACACTCCAAGGATGGGAAGAGGTTAATTGAGTCTGTCTGCAGGCAAGATAAAGACTCCGGCGGAGCTGGAGCTGGGTCCCTGGAGTGTCTTCCAGATAACTCTCAGAACCTGGCTGAAGATGAACAACTCCCAGGGAGATCGGGAGGGGAGAGCCAGGAACCCAGCCTCCTCCACTCTCCCGCCCTCCTATCCACTCCCCCAGTCCCTTACAGAAGTCGGGCCAGAGGAAGAACTTGCAACTACGGCTAAGGATGCACGGCATTACCCTTCCTGGCCCCCAGGCACTGAACATTTATGGATCCCCCCTCCTCTGGCTCCCTGGCCCCTGCCCACCACTGGGCAATTTCCTCAGAAGGGAACTCAACCTCCAGGGACTCTGGATACTAGACCTTTCCTCAAAGTCATCAGCAACGAGTCCTTGAGCAATGTCAAGGGCTGCGGGGCTACAGTCCCCCTTTTCTGAGTCTCCAGACACACCAGGAGGTCTGCTCTCCCCTCTTTCAATTCCTTTCCCACCAACTACCCCCTCCCTACCCCACCACCAACCCAACTGTCAAGAATTCCAAACAAGAGGCTGGGTTCCAGGCCCCGTGTTTGTGTTTATCTCATGACAGGCTCTGTCTTGTCAGAAGCTGCCCCTGTGCCTGACCCCCTGCCCACCCCCAGAGCTCTGCTGGGAGGATACATTGAGCAGGGGTGCCCACAGGCCAGGGCCTCGGGAGTGTGGGTCCCATATCCTCCGAGCAGCCTGAGCCCCAGACAGGTGGAGCTGAGCCTGTGAGGGCCCCCTCCCCACCCCTTTCAGAGAAGAGTCTTGAGGAAGGGCCTGCAAAGGGGATGTCAAGAGCAGGAATAAACACAGGGCATGGGAGAGAAACTGGAGATACAGAACTGAAACTGACCCTAAGCAGGTCATAAACAAAGCAGGACCACAGTAAATAAAGAGTGAAACCCACCATAAACAGAAAGTGAAATGGACTATGACAGAGGGACCTGGGGTCATTAAAAACATGATCACTGACCCCTTCCCAAGTGAGCCATGAAGGGAAGGGGCCTTGGGAACACCTGGCCCAGGGAGAAGGAGGCCCGGGGAAGGGACAGCATGAGGGGCAAGAGCTGACTGCTCACTGATGGGGCACCACCATGGATGTGAGTTGATGTAGCAAGAAAGATGGAAGTGAAACTTACAAAATGACTTCCTGGTGTCAAGGGCAAGTGTCATCTGCCACCACTTTGCCTTTTCTGTTGATCCTCACATCTCCCCTCCCTCCAGCCCCACAGGGCAGTGGGCAGAGTCCCAGGAAATAGCCAAGGGGGAAGATTCAGAAGCTGAGGCCCACTCCAAACCTCAGGAGAGAGAAGCACCTGAGTAGGGTGGGTGGTATGGAAAAGAAGGCACAGAAGGAATCGTCAGATACCCCAGCAAGAAAAAAATATGAAATACTGGAGTCAGCGGGGCTCCAAGTTCAAAGGTAAAGAGCCAGCCCTCTGCACCCTCCCTTCCTCCCTCTCCCATTCTCCTTGCTGTCTCACCTTCCCTTTCTCCTTCTTCTGGTCTCTACCTCCTCTACTGCTCCTCCTCTCCGGTGGCATCCACCCCATTCACTCTGAGTCAATCCCAGCATCACTCTTCTGTATCAGCTGACCCAACAGACTGAGACTGTAGGGACCTCCAGCATATTAAGGACTTATCTCTGTCTTTCTGCCTCTCCCTCTCCCTACCAGGGCTCCCCGAATTTTCACCCTGTCCACACACACTCACACGCACTCACACTCACATGCACTCACACTCACACACCCTCATAAGTGCAAGTTCTCTTCATTTTCCTTTCATCTCTGTGTGCATGTCCTAGGCTGCCATGTCCTGCCTCCACCTGAACTCTGGAAATCAGGAAGAGAAGGATGAAGTTGGTACCAGCCCTTGCCAAAAAAGGAATCCAGGTAGATCCCCTTCAACTCCTAATCTGTAAGCATGAGTAGGGGCCAGGGCAGGGAATGATGGGGCCTATGCTGCTGCTGCTGCTGCTGCTAAGTCGCGCCAGTCGTGTCCGACTCTGTGCATCCCCATAGATGGCAGCCCACCAGGCTCTGCTGTCCCTGGGACTCTCCAGGCAAGAGAACTGGAGTGGGTTGCCATTGCCTCCTCCAATGGGGCCTATAAACCTCCCCAAATCTTCCAAGGACCAGGACAAGGTCCAGACTTCATCAGCCTTTAAAGCCATAACCAGCTCCACTGCTGCCCCCCCCCCCTCCACCACACAATTACTATTCATAGTGCACAGCTGGGTGATTAATGACCTGATTAATAATTACTCAGGCTAATAAAATAATTAATTAATTTGGCAAGTCATTATTTATCTGTTCATCCTCAACCTGAAACTCTGCAACTAGGAGTTTGGGAATCTCCCCTCCAGGCTCTTTCAGAAATGTGATCATTAATGGGAGTAAGGAAGGATGGGGGGATGGGACCTCTTCATCCTGAGATCCTCCCAAGGTAGGAGAAGAGACAGCCTGAGGGCTTTCTGAGAATGCAGATGGGAAGGGCTGCAACAAACTGACCAGGCAACCTCAAGTCCTGGAAGGAGCTGACTAGGGAGGTCGGGGCTGTGGGGGAGGGGGAAGGACATTTTTTGGGGGGGAGGAGAGGAGACCATAACAGCGAGTTGGGGGTGGGGAGCCAAACACCCAGGTTTGGGGAATTCTTGGATGTATTCTCTCCAGCACATGATGGATGACACCATTTTCAACAAATGATCTTTATCTCGCCTCTTGTCTCCCAAATTTATGATGTTGCCCCCAAGCCCCAGGCTAGACAAGCAAGGATCGGGTGAGTCCTGGGGTGGGGAGGGGGCTGACTTGGGGTGAGGTCCAAGAATCTGTGGGGTGTCTCCAGGACTCTGCAGAGGGGAGAAGTCTCCCTCTATCATCTATTTCTGGGCTCTTGAGAAACAAAGCTCTGCACAGGACTTAGAATTGAGTTTCTAGAACCTACAGAGTCTGGACCACCCCCCTCCCAATAGGGATGGTAGCAAAGAATAGGGAGAAAATAGGGACAGCTGATATCCTGGGGACTGGGAAGGAAGGCAGAATCCGGCCCCAGGGAGGGAGATGATTGGCATATCCAGCCAGTCTTTAAATAGGTAGAGCTATCTGCCACATTCCAGGCAGAGGGGCATACACAAAACACGGATTCTCTGATGTCTGGGGCCATTCACTGTAAGTTCAGACCTGTGGTAGGCTGCCAGTATGTGCAAGGACAAATAACCAAACCTTGCCCTAGAGGCACTCAAGTTCCTATGGCGGAAAACAGACTTGTAAATAGATAATTCCCTCTGCCTTAAGTGCCATTTAAAAAAAAAGTATATAAAATCCACAGGACCAAAGAAACATCCTGCCTGGGGGTGTCAGAGAAAAACAAAGAGGGGACATCTGAACTCGGCCTTGAGGGGAAAGTTCCTACTCTCCCCAAGTGTGAATGGAAAGTAGTGCAGAGACACGGAAGAGCGAGAGGTGCTTGGAGAGTTATCAAGGATGGAGGTGACCTGAGCAGGAGTCCAAACCTTTTCTTGCAGGTAGTGAGGAGCTAGGAGAGGTTTAAGTAGGATAGTGACCTGCCCTTTGGAAAGAGAATATGGAAGGCGCAGAAGAGAGACGATAGCAGAGGGTCCAGTTAGAAGGGTGAATGAAGCATGTCCCCGCTGAGAGATCCCGAAGGTCTGACAAGTCAGGACCAGGTAGTGGTCTAGAAGCTGGGAGCAGGCAGTTTAGATTTCAAACCTCCATGAGTCTGAGTATAGAGACTCTAAGCCTCACGCTGCAGCGATTTTCCTCACCACCCACAGCCATCCCACCAGAGAGGGTAGAGAGAAGGGCAGGAAACCTGGGACTGGGACTTTGATCCACCCACAATTTTGAGGGGTGGGGAAGAGCCAGACCCTCCTCCACAGAGCTGAGAAATAGGGGGATTCTGGGCCAGGCCTGGCTGGAGGGTCAGATGTCTGGGTTCAGCACGGCTTCAGCAGGGGGCGTGGACATGAGACCAGAGACAAGCAGAAACCCGCCCAATGGGTGGGCACAGGGGAGGGGCCGCGCGGCGGTGTTCCCTGTCGCCAGCAGAGGGCGCGCAGGAGGCAGGCCCGATCTGGAGTTAGCCGTATTGAGTTGGCCTCGCGGGCCCGGGCGCCCTCTGCTGGGGGCCGATCCTGGAAACCCGGACCCGCGGCTGCAATAGGGGAGTCGTCTTCTATCTCTCCCGCTGGGCTACACCCAGAATTCCGCAGGAACCTGGGGTCTCGCCCTGGAATAATAGATCCTAGGTCTGAGACAGCCGGTTCTGGGTTGAACTTCCATAGCTCACAATTTACGTAAAATAATACTTTCTCATCCATTCTTTCTAGACATCTGGAAAGTGAACAAGACGGGTACATCCCCATTTCACAGATGGGGAAATGGAGGCTTCAAACCGCGGTCACATGGTTAGTTAAGTACAAGACTTAAATCCAGGCCTCCACCCCAAGGCTATACTTGATGTTCTTGGTGGTGGTGGTGGTTTAGTCGCTAAGTAGTGTCTGACTCTTGCGAGCCCGTGGACTGTAGCCCTCCAGGCTCCGCTGTCCATAAGATTTTCCAGCCATTTCCTTCTCCATTCATGTCCCTACTATGTGCTAGTCAACGTGTGGTCACTGTTCACAGATGAAGGATCACCCAGGGAAACAAACTAGAGGGCCAAAGGGAAAACTAGTTCGGTTGGCACGCTCAGGACATGCCCCCCTTTCGGGGTACAGAGAGGCCACTTAAGGAAGTGCTCTGAGCGCACCAAAGGGCGGGGCGCGGGGGGCCGAGGTGCAGCAAGAGCCAGCGTGCAGACCTTCGTGGAGATCTGTGCCGCAAGCGTGAGGTCAGAGACTCTTAACTTGGGCTCATCCAGAGACAGCTCGCCCCTCCCGGTAGCGGAAGGGCTCCCAGCAAGCCCCAGGCGGGGTCGGGTCGCAGGGCCACCCAGAGTCTCTCCCGGTGGGCGGTCAGAGTGAGCGCACCTGGTCAGACGCCGCCTACCCCTTGGGTCCTGCAGCCGCTTCCGTCGGGGAAGGGCTGCCGCCTCCACCTACGCTTCTGCCAACTATGTCTAACTCTGAAACTACATTACCTTCCCCCGCCCGACCACCTTGACGGACTTCCGTGGTTTCGGTTAACTCGCCTCCAGCTCCTGAGTACGGGGTATCATTACCCCCGCAGGTCTGACTCCAAATGGGGAAGTCCTTCTTGATGTCTGACCACCATTCTGCCTGCTGCAGCTAAACCTAGCAAGTTCTGTCCTCATGGGAGAAAGTGGGTGCTTTGACTTTCCTCCTTTTAGCTAAAGAATCCAAACCTTCAGCCCGTTTTCCACATTCTATTTCCCCATCCTGACAAGGCCTCTTTTTAGGGATCCTCGTGATCTTCATTTAGCTTGCCTTTCCTGCTCAAAATAACCCAAAGTGTTTTCTGATTGGTTGTCCTCTCCCTTCCAATATCCCCTCTCTGTACCGGACCTCCCCAGCTGTGCTGATGTCCAAGTCCCACTTGCCAGGGTCCACAGACGGCCTCAGTTTCCCCAGGGGCGCTGAGTGCGCTGCCTCTATGGTGCCCTCCGGTTTTTTTGAGGTTCCCTCCCCCAGCTTCTGAACAGGACACCGCCACGTCCTTTCATTCATCTCAAAAACATTAACTGAGCGCCTACTATGTGTCCGGCCTGAGTTCCTCCTCTCGACTCACTCGTAGCCTTCTGCTGCTTCCTAGGCTTGAAGGAAGGAGCAGGAGATCCAAGAGTGCCGATCTCCAGTCCGGAGCTCGAGTCGAGAGAGCTGAAGATCGTCTGCAACCGGGTGAAGCTACGAAAGTAGGGCGGGGCTGGTCGGACGCCTGCGGGTCTGAGTGCTCGGGGACCGCAGAGAGGACACTGCGCCAGGCGCCAGTTCCCTGCGCTCTGACCTGGCGCAAGGATTTCTCATTCTTAGCGCAAGGAAGACCCCTTGTGGCCGTTGTGGGAAGAGCAGGCAAGAAAAGAGGGCAATAGCCGGGAGATGACAGTCCCCAGCCTGACTCCCTTCTGGGTCTTGCCTGGCGGGGGGTGGGGTGGGGGAGGTGAGGGGGTGCTCAGTGGCTAGCCGTGCCCGGAAATCCTTCCTCCCACTTCCACACCCTCAAAACTCAACACTACTTTGGGAGTAGTGTTCTTACCAAATCACAGGGAAAATGTCTGAAACAGTAGCACGTGTGACTGTGGTTAGACATCTGGAAGGACTTTTCTAGAAGTGGTCAGGAGGACTCAACTCATCGCAATGAAAGGATGAAAGGAAACTGGCCTTCCGACCCTCCCCAGGCGGTGAGGAGAGATTCGTTATTGAGGCTGAGGCGAGTGTGAGATTATCAGCCTCTGGCGGTGCGGAGGCTCGGAGAAGGAAGCTCTCACCAGCCCGGATGCTCAGAGAGCGCTGGAGCAGGGCCGTCCCTCTGCCCGCATCCTAGGGATGAGGGTTGAGGAGTGGGGTGCACGGGATCATCGGGAACAAGAAGGGGACTCCACGTTCGTCACAGTAGGTTGTCAGTCCTGAGAGGGGACCGTCAGGGCAGGGATGATGCACCCACACACACCCTGTCTGAGGCTGCGCCACTCCCCACCCCATCCCCCTTGGACGCTGCCGGCGACCGAGCCCTGTCCCGGCAGCATGAATTTGCATATATTTGCATCCCCAGCTGCGCACAGCTGCATCCGGTTTTGGACCATAAATTCGTGGCGGGTGGCTCCTGGCCAGCGGGCCCCGCGCGGCGGGAGCCTTCTCTCCGCGCGCCTCCGCCGGGTCTGTTCACGCCTCGGGCGCTAGCGGTTTCTCACGCCTCCCCGAGCCGCCTCCCCCCGGTTCGCGCCACCTTCCGGGCGTCTGTCTGCCTCGGCTAGCCCCAGGCCAGGCCTAAAAGCCCAGATCCCCGTTCTTCGTCTCTCTGGGTCAAGCGACGTATTCCGCTTGCTCTGACGCTTCAGGCCAGGGATTTCTGGGCAGATTTTCCTGCCAGGACTAATGCCTTCTAGGTAGTAGTCCTGCTTCCGGAAGCCCCTTGCCAAAAACAGATCTAATCATGGTCAGCGTTTGAAATTCTGTGGACTCCCCAGGCCTGCAGAATAAACCGTGTATTGTTCACGCTCACCAAGGAAAGCCCCTCACATTTCGTCAGCATCTCTCTTCTTTATCTTTAGCCTTGTCTCCTGCATCACAGTCAGACCCAGACACATAACAGAGTGTGCTTCAGTAACACAAAACTGCAGGAGGGTATTTAACTCCCCGGGAGCCCTCTCCCTCTGCCTGACCTTTACCTGCTCCTCGGCTCCACCTAGACTGTCCCTCCCTTTTGTCTGCTGGCCCAACACGTCCTTAAATCGATGTTAAAACGTTTCCTCCTCTGGGAGAAATTGTTCCCACCCTAATTTCTCTTAGCTCTGGCAATTTGTAATGACATCTGTTAACTACTCACAGTATAAACGTTTGGTCAGTTGCACCCACCAAATTGTTAAGACAGGGACTGTTTGTTGCTGCGTCCTGGCTCTCCCATCAGGAGATGTTCAGAAATATGAATGAATGAAGTTGCAGTTCCCCTAGGCACCCAGAGTAGAACACACATATGAGACATTATGCTGGCTTCAAGTATCCTTTACAAGACATTTGTGAGGCCACAGGAGAGTTCCTACCCTGACCCCATTCCCTTTTGGTCCAAGCACCTCTCCACTGGAAAGACTGTGAGGAGTGAGAAACCAGGATTATGAGTAGAGAGTCGGTGCAGTGAAAGAGCACTGGACTCAGAGTCATGAGGCCTAGGGCTGCATCACCTTGGAAAAGTTACTTCCTCCCACTGAGGCTGTTTCCTCAACTGGGAAGAATGGGAAGAATACTGACCACTTAACAGGGACTTCATAATGATTGAATGAAATAGTTCATGAAATGCCTGAGTGCCTGCTCAGTCACTTCAGTCATGTCCGATTCTTTGCAACACTATGGACTGTAGCCTGCCAGGGGCCTCTGTCCTTGGGATTCTCCAGGCAAGTATACTGCAGTGCGTTGCCATGCCCTCCTCCAGGGGATCTTCCCTACCCAGGGATCATACCTGTGTCTCCTGCGTCTCTTGTACTGCAGGCAGTTTCTTTACCATTGAATCACAGGGGAAGCCCTCCTGTATGCTTGCTCCATATCAAAAAGTGTTGGATTTCTTGAGATTCCTGGCAGACGACGTGAGGCTCCATCTTGCTCCCGCCCCCTGGGGAAGAGAGCATCTCCACTAACAGTCCAAGCCAAGACATTTAAGGGCCTGAGGTTTCCAGGGCCTCCAGTTTCAGCAGTCTGCATTCTACAGGAACATATGGGATAGCAAGACATTTACCCAGGGGGGTGGAGGTCACACCTGCCTGTCCGCTGATGGTCCTCACTGCTGTTCCCCTAACGGCTACCAGGGGGCAGCACCAACCCCCAAATCACCTCAGGCTGCCTGACCACTAGTGGCAGGTACCTTCTGGGCCATTCTCAGAACTGAGTCCTGCTCCCTGACTCCTAGTCTATTTCTACCATCCCCTCCCAGGCAGGTCTTGGTGACTCCCCCACCCACACCCCTCGCCCAGCGCCTCCTGCTTTTTCTGCCGGTTTTGTGTTCCCTTGGCCAACTCACAGCAGACTCCCAGGCCTCCTCAATGCCCAGCCTCCCCTCAGTCATGACCAGTCTTGCCCTAAGCAGCCATCCCAGGATTGAGGAGGGCACAGTTCAAGCCTCTGGGAACAGAACACAGTAAAAGTTCTGGGGAGGACAGACCTGGGTTCCAGGCCCGACTCCATCACTAAACTGTGACACCTCAGGCAGACCACGAAGGGCTTGGTCTCTCTCAGAGTTGTGAGGTGTCAGTGCGCTCGTCACGGCCAGCTCTCCCTTGCTCTATGTGTATCTTGCTCAATGTTGATCCCCCTGCCTCCGCCCCAGGTTCACTCTACCCCTGCTCAGGCCAGAGCCTCCCTCATTCCAGCCTTATGTCTGGTCTGGTCTTGACCTCTCTGAGCTGGTGACAAGACCCACCAACCTGCTGACGCGCCTGGATGCACAGCCCTCCGCCGCCCCATCTCACAGACAGGAGGCTGGATGAAATTGTCCCTGTCAAGAGTCTCCTCACCTTTCTTTCATGGAGATGGTGACCGGGAGGTGCCTGAGCACAACTCAGCTGCCCTTCCCTGCCATGATGCTTCTTCCCTCACTCTCCACCATACCTCATCCTTCTCACCTTTCTTTTGACTCTCTTTTCTTTTTCTCTCCTTTTATGCACCCACCATTTCTATTTTCTCTCTCCTCTGTCTTCTGAGGCTTTGTTTCTTCCCATCCTGTCACCCTCTGGAACCCCTATTCTCTCTCCATCGTAGATGTTTCCCCTGCTCTCCTAGGAGAGCTCTCCAGCATCTCCTTTCAATACCCGTCCAACATCTTCTGGTGCTTCAAGCACCAGCCTCACTGATAAGGGTGTTGAGACCGAAATAGTGCCATGCAGAGAAAGCAGGAGGGCGGGAGGGAGGACTGGAGCTGAGGCCAGAGTGTTTGGACGGGGAAGGTCTTGCCAACCATGTTAGTGTTCTTGGTGAGTTTCACACTTGCTGGTAACAAGGGAGGCCTTCCCTGATGGTTCAGATGGTAAAGAATCTGCCTGCAATGCCGGAGACCTCAGTTCCATTCCTGGGTTGAGAAGATCCGCTGGAGAAGGTAATGAGGGAGACAAATCCAACCTCCCTTGATGTCATGGTTTTTGTTTTTTTTTTTTAGGCCATGAAGCATGGCTTGTGGGATCTTATTTCCCCAACCAGGGATTGAACCCGGACCACAGCAGTGCATCTCATTCTTTAAATTATGTTCACATCCTTGTTCACTGTCCATCTCTCAGAAAGTCTGTAATGACCATCCCCCAGCACCAACTATATCCTAGATGGTGAGCTCAGAAGGAAGAAACAACATGTGACTCCATCCATAAAGCTCTTTGCTTGGAGAAGCCTCCAGGATGCTTGGGAGGGGGCAGAAGAAGGCACGTGGACACAGAGGGGATAGAGAAAGAGTTGGGGCCCAGAGTTGCAGGTCTGGGACTCATGCGCTTTATCATTCGTGGTGGCTGAAATGATGAGAGTGGCTGAGCTGTCTCAGGGGGAGGGAACCCAGGGATGAGAACCAGAGCTGAGGGTGGAACACTGGAACCATCATTAGTTCAAAGGTACGAGGCTGAGTTGAAGCAGCCAGAGAGGTAGAAGGGGGCCTTCTAGACCCCAGGTCCTGGTAGAATCCATATGTAGTACATTCATATTAATTTTAAGAAATAATTGTTAAGAATATATACTGCTATTTGTGTTTCACCTGGGGTTAAAAAAAAGAATATATAGTGCTATGGTGCTATTTTATGATAAGCAAAAACATGCAAAATGGTGAGTGCTGAGTGCTCAGTCATGTCCTATTTTTAAGACCAGGCTCCTCTGTCCATGGGATTTCCCAGGCAAGAGTACTGGAGCGGGTTGCCATTTCCTCCTCCAGGGGATCTTCCTGACCCAGGGATTGAACACACATCTCTTGTGTCTCCTGCATCTGCAGGAAGATTCTTTACCACTGCGCCAATAGCACACAATGTATGTGAAAATATGAATTTGTCTTTTATGGGCAAAAATCTGATTATAAATAAAATAAAATAAATATAAATATATGTGTTATATTAATATGATAAGATTATGATTTTTCCACTTTTTCCTTTTATCAACTTTTTGTTATGATTATAATAAAAGATAAAATATTTTGTGAAAAATGAAATAATTATTCAACATTTGAGCTGACTCCCCTCAGGAAACTGACAGCCAGCATGGGAAATTAATTTAATCAATATCATACAGCCTATGAATGACAAAACCTGACTTGAATTCTCATCTGATGATTTTTTTCCCAGTTCTCCAGGCTGTTCTGGGCTGGTGCTTTGGCTAATTCTGGCACAAGGTCAGTTGTGAGCGTCTATTTTTTCCTAATTTCTCTCAAACCACACTTTATCCTGCCACTGTTTGTGCCCTTGACCTTCCCACATGCTTGCTAGCCTTGCAGTAGCAGGCTGCCCCTGAGGCCCTTTCTGGCCTCTCTGCCTTTCCACCTGAATAGACACAGTGCCTGCAATTTTCTGCTTCTGATCTGTATGGCTGTCCTGGTACAGAGCTATGAGCAGCTTTCCTTTGCCACCATTAATGACTCTCTCCCCTAGGCCCACAAGGCATCTTCCAGAGCCTGTCCTGAGCGCAGTTCAAAGCACCTCTAAACCATATTCATAAAGGGTTTGGGGATGATCTTCTCCCTGAATTACCTAGGCCATTGCATTCCCTCCATTAGAGTGACTCAACTGGCACTCCATGGAATTTAGCATATTCAAATGAGCAAAAACATATATTCAGAATTGTTGTTCTGTCGCTCAGTCGTGTCCGACTCTTTGTGATCCCATGGACTGCAGCACACCAGGCTTCCCTGTCCATCACCACCTCCTGGACTCATGTCCATTGAGTCAGTGATGCCATCCAACCATCTCATCCTCTGTCATCCACTTCTCCTCCTGCCTTCAATCTTTCCCAGTTTCAGGGTCTTTTCCAATGAGTCAGTTCTTCGCATCAAGTGGCCAAAGTATTGGGGCTTCAGCTTCAGCATCAGTCCTTCCAATGAATATTCAGGATTGATTATACTCAAATTAACACACCCCTTCAACTCTCATACACACACAGACCTGCCATTTCCGTGGTGGCAAAAGGGGAGCCGTTTGCCTGATCCATTTTGGGGGGATAGCAACAACTATTTTGTTCTGAGAAATCACTAATGCACATTAGCAGACCCTTGCCTTCAGTCAATGGGATCCCTGTACAGCCACCCCACCGCACCCAACACACTCCTCTCAGACCCTTCCTGGGATGCTGAAGGAAAATTGGGCATTGAAGGAAGAAATATCAGGATTTCAGGCACTCCACCTCCTACACCAGGGTGGAAAATGAAGTCATTCAGGATGCAGAAGGGCGTTCCAAATTTAAAACAGTCTAGATTTTCTGGGTGGTCATCCAGTCCACAGCAAAGATGATTCTAACTCAGGACACAGGAGGGTAAACACTACATTGATTCACTGCCCAGAGCTCTTCAGAAGTAAAGTTCCAGCCCGCTGCATCGGGTGAAGGAGAATATATTATGCCTGGACGCAGAGGGTTCAGTCTTGAAGGGCCTTGCAGGCTCCGCGGTGAGCGTTCTCGGTCCTCCCATCTGTGGTAGGGCACGCGCGCATGCGCACATGCCCCCAGCACGTCATGGTTTTCCAAGCCTCCTTTCTCCCATCCTTCCTCCTTTAATTCTGGTCTCCCAGTCTTTCACAGGAACATCCTTGTACCCCCTTTTCTCTCCCACCCTCCCTCCCCTGCTCCACCTCCTCCAATCCAAGCTTGCAAGTTCTTCCCCAATCCTGCCTAACCCTGCTCCTTAATCCAAACCGGAAACCTCTGATCCAAACCCTCAGATTTGCAATGAGGGAAAAAAGCGTGGGGTGAAATAAAGGGAGGGGATGAGAGATCAGATGACAGTCCCTCACCTCCCTCTACAAGGCAGGCTGGGCTGGCCTTTTTGGGGTGAGGGCGGGAATTTGAGAACTGTTTTGACTTGCCCTTGATCCCCTAAACTGATGAATGGGGCAACAGGGGTCCCCCATGAAGAAAGTTTTTACTCCCATGATGAAAGGCTGCAACAAATTCATACAGAAATAAGTATCCAATTGGTTTAGCTGAACACTAAAGATCAGTGTTTTCCAGCCTGGTTACAACACCCGAGACTCCAGTCATCTCAAGGAGGGTTATGAAATTCTCAGAAGTTATTATCTTAAAAATTCTCACAGAAAAATATCACACAATGAATTGACTTTGTAGGGATGGCAAGGTTTTTTCTCCCCTACAAAATCATAAAGAAACCAATAAAAATAGAAATGGTTTTTCAAGGTTAAGAATCCCTGTTTTAGACATCATTGCTGAGAAAATCAGAAGGGCTGAGGGTAGAGAGATGCTCCAATCCCCAGAAAAAGGAAAACGGGTGATACTCTTCCCCATTCCTCCAAAGGAGAAGTGGGGGAAAAAATGTACTTTTCATTTTCTCTCAACCCCTTCGCTCAAGCCCTCTTACTCTCTACTCTTAGTAACATGAAAATAAAAGAACAAGGAGAGAAAAAAAGGGGAAAAAAAATTTTTTTTAATGATTTTAAAAGGGAAAAGCAGAAAGTGACAGCAGGTGACGAACAGGAGAAAAAGTCAGGGGGTCAGGTGGTGGAGGAGAGGCAGGAAGGGTGAACATGTGGAGAGATCCGGTGTCCTAGTCCAGGAGTGGACGTGCCTGCATCCTCCCCAACAACACCTTTGAGGAACAGACAGCCCCTGCTCTCACCCAGGATCAAAGTGCCAGTTCCATCCCCTCCACCTCCCAGCTCTAGGTGCAGACTGGAGTGGAGAAGTGAGACAGGGATTAGAGGCAGGGGGGCTGTGACAGATGCCAGAGCCCGGTCAGCTCCAGGTCTCTGGGGGCTGACTCTCCCGGTTCTTGCCGGGAGAGTTGAAATGGAAAGCAGCAGCAGGTTACAGTCGGGGCTGAGAAGTAAGGTGGAAACAGGCTTCGAGAAGAGGTGCTGCATGGTCTTGGAAGTAGCAGGAGTGGTCCATGACATTCCTGCACAGCCTAGGCAGGGGCTTCAGCATCCCTGCCCCCCACCTCTCCTGGCAGAGCTCATCTGCCCCGCCCCCACCCTTGCTGCAGATGGAGAAGCAGAATTTCATAAGCTGCAGCAGCTGTGGCCAGTGCCTCCGCTCCTCACCAGCTTCCTTCCCCAGAAGAGAGCAGCAGCAGGAGGAAGGGGTGGAGGGGGAGAGAGGAAAGGATGCAATAATAACCCCAAACCTTTTCATCTCAGCAGCCCCCATATTTATCAGCAAGCTCAATTCTCAGCAGCTCTTTCTCTCTCCTTGGCTCATAACCAAATGATCGCACAAGGCTTTGCTGAAAGGAGGCATGAGGCCACTGAGCCGGCATCGCCTCTCCCAGTCTGGGGGGTGGGAGGGAGTGGGGGGCACCACATTATACAGAGAAAGAGATGCACCTGTTTCCAGCAGTGGCGTGGGGTAGAAAGAGCTCATAAAGAGTCCCAGGTTGTTGCAAGAAAGATAATAATTTGATGGGGTTGAAATTAAATGTCCAAATTGAGGCTCCTTATGGACTTTGAAGGGGGTGGAGAGAACATGGGGGGTAGAGACCAGAAATGAGAAGAAAAAAAAAAGACAAAGAAAGAGAAAAACACACACGATGGAGTAGACAAAAGGGAGAAACCATAAAAAAACACCGAGGCACAAACAAAGACAGAAGCTGCGAGAGGAGGGAACTGGCACCTGGAAAGCAAGATGTTACAGCTGCACAGGGGGTTGGGGGAGCAAGAGAACCCTGGGAGGAGGAAACAACCTTGCATTCAGTGTCTTCACCAGATTCACAACTTTATGCAGGCAGTCTATGTGGGTTCTCCCTCCCCCTTTACCCTCCATACTGTGCCCACGTGGCATGCTCACACACCAGTTGGCCAGGCTTTGCCTTATCTGTCCCCCACCCACCACCACAGATCACACGCCAGGCCTGGAGAGCCTCTTGGCCTATCCACAGGCTGTAGGGCTGCGTTCTGCACACACTCTGGTGCGGCAGCTCCCAGCACGGGGGCTCTGGGCCCCCCCTCTCACTTCCTTCCAAAAGCGGGAGACTGCCTGGGGGGCTGCTTCCTCTTAACAGGGCGATTTCAAGCTATGCACTCAAGTCATCCAGCTAAGCACAGACTCCCACGCGGCGGCCCTCCATCTTCTCCACGCTGTTGGGGCTGCATTGATTTTGCAAGCTCCGCAGCCCTTCAGTGGAGACAAAGGGGTAGGCATGCCTGCCTGGCCGGCCGGCCGAAACCTCATCCGGCATGCTGAGGGCCAGGGTTCCCGGGAGAAGAGTAATGAGCGGCGGAGAACTTCGCTGAGTGCGGGCGGGCATACCCCGACACACCGGAGGGAAACAAACCGAGACACGGATGTTTAGGAGTGGGAGCGAGTGTCAAAACTCCGGAGTCGTGCTTTCTGACGGGCCCAAGGCAGAAATAAAGTGGCGTGATGGTGAGAGAACTAGAAAGAGATGGAAAGGGAAGGGGGCAAGCAGTCCCCAGCTTCAGAGGTAGGAAATAAATAATGTCCAGAAGGGTCTGGCTCTGAAGTGGACCAAATGGCTCTCCTGTCCCATGTTTATGAGGTCATGGACCATTAAACCAGCCAACCTACAGATGTCTTCATAAGACTTTACGAGATTAGACTGGGGAGACCCTATAACTCAGCAGCAAGAAGGGAAAACAGGAGGGAGAATTGCAGATAAGAGATGGTGGAAAAGGAGAGCAGGCGCCTCTCAGTGGGAGGATGTCTGGGTTCTGGCATCCCTCTGTCTTCACTTCTCGCCCCTGAGGTTCTGCCCATGTTCCTATGAGATTCAGAACTGCGACAGGCTTACATTACCCAGCAAATGCTTAATTATGTTTTCTTTCTAATCCAACTTCCAATTGCCCCTCACCCCCCACCATGCCCCACAATCATTGGGTGCTCAATTCCTTTGGTATTTGTGAAGCAAATAAAAAAGATCATATTTATAAACTCACATGTATTGGGATTTTCAAACCTGTTTGTCCATGTGGTTTTCCACAAATTCAGGAACTAGTAGCTGACTTTTCTAGGGGTCCCTAAAGGTTAATGTTTATTCTTCTAGTCATTTGGAGCGGACAGGAGCTCTACTCAGAAGGAAGGCATGGAATCTGAAGGGGTTAAGGGAAGGATGGAACAGGGTATGCTTTCTCTCACTCCCGCAGGCTCCCGCCACCCTGTGGTTATTTGCAGAAAGTCAGAGACCAAGAATGCTTAAGAAAAAGCCCTTTTCTCCCAGCTCTTTCAGAAATCCATGTGCTGCTACTGGCTGACGTTTGAGACCAAATTAAGGAAGGAGGGTAAGACCCACATCTTCAAACCACCACTCAGGATCCATACTTGAAAAGCAACCATTTATTAGAACCAATACAAGAGTATGAAAAGAGGGAAAGGGGGTGGGCGGAAGGGGGGAGAGAATGAGGTCTGCATCAGATGTCAGGTGTGGAAACACGTAAATTGCCTACTTTGAAACATTTACATTTAAAAGGCGAACATATATATATATCACTTATCCTAAAAAAAAAAAAATCAAAAGCAGACATGTTTGGCTGAAATATAACCAAGAAACACAACCAAAACTCCCCCACAAATGAAAAAGGTCCGTAGAGAATTCAATTTCCCATTTTTCCATTCAGAAATCTGGCTACAAAGTGTGATTTGTTTTGCTGCTCAGGATGGTACTGAGTGCTTAAAGAAACCCAGCTCCTGAAGTCTCTCGGAGCCCATCCTGTGGGAAGGGGTGGGAAGGCCTGTGGGCTGCGGGCAAATCAGCTCCTGACTACTTGGCAGGATGGCAGGCGGTGCTCTCTCCACCCTCCAGACCTCCCCAGAACCGCCTAGTGCTGCCGGCGCGGTGAACAGAGGAGTCCACAAAACACCAAGAACTGGAATGTGACTGCAGCAAGGGGCCAGGACCTTGTGCTTTTTTGTGGGTTACACATCTAGGGCCAAGGAGAGGGAGAGAAAGAGCCCTATTGGGAAGAAGAGGAGCTGGCTGAGCCCCTAGACTGAGATGCAGAGTAAGGCTCTTGAGCCCACACCTGGGCAGATAGTGTCCGAAAGTTTTCCCAAACCAGAAGGAAAAAAGGTCAGTCAGGTTCAGACTGTGGACACTGAGAGAGATGACAGATGCTGAAAACAGTGAACTGGATGAAGCTCTCAGGAGTATCAATGCCCAATTCTGAGTGTTAATCATGTCCCTAGGAAAAAAAACTTCTACTGTGGCTCTTTGGTGGGGGATGGAGGAAGCAGTTATGTTTACTGAACCAGCTGGTTCCTACGGGGAGGCGGAGGCTGGAGGACAGATGTTTAGAAGAGGTGGTGACCCAGATGTCCTGGGATCAGTTCAGGGAGTGAGAACATAAAGCACGCCCACGGTGTGTACTTCGCTCCTGAGACAGCTCCAGTATATTCCAAGCCTTAACTCCCAACCTGCAGAGAAACAAGCAGCAGCACCCGACTCCTTAATCCAATGCTCTCAGGTCTCAAACAAGCTTCTTTTTGTGGATGCAAGACAGAAATACTGAGTGCCGTGCCCCGTAACATCCTAAGTTAAGTCTGGACTATGAAGACTCATTCATGAAAACACTGTCAACATCTGAACTAGCAGCTTTGATGAGGGGTGGGGGGCAGAGAACTTGCCAAGGTCACTAAGTAGTTCCAGCCTTGGGACAACTCAGTGAGGACAAAACCTAGACTTCGGCTCAAGGCGTCCTCCATGGAGGACCCTCAAGTGTTCTGTCAACTGTGATTTACAATGCCTCACGACACCCCGTGAGGTAGGTCAGAATTATTACCCCCATTTGACAGATGGGGAACTGAGGCATTGAAAGGAGTGACTTGCCCAAGGTCAGCCTTTGTGAATCAGCGGAGGAGCTTGGCACACAGTCAACATCCACTCAATTCTTGTTCCACACCCTGGAGCATTTTTTTTCTCAGAGTGCACTTGAGAGCAAAAGAAGTCGGTAGGCACATCTCACTCTGCAAACCAGATGAACTCAATCAACCCTCAAGTATTAACTGATGGCCTATTATTTATCCAGCATAACACAAGGAGTCTTGGAGAAGAAACAAACTACTTCTGAAAGTCATGCGTTAATGGGCATTTTGAAAATAAAGTTACACTTTAAACATTAAGGGCATGAATTCTTTTATAAAGAAATACTCAGTTTATCATAAGACGTGAAGGACTAAGTCACACTGACTTCTCAAAGTTCTATACTGAGTAACCCAAATCCTGAAATTCAGAATGAAGCAACACCACATTCAAGCAGAAAGCCAAGAACCACTTCCTCAGTGGCGGTGGGGAGTGCTCTGAGCTCCATGCTGGTGGGGAAAGGCCAGTCACAGCAGTGGCAACGTTCTCTACAGGCTCGCCTGGGAACCTTGGCACCAACCAGCTGCTGCCACTCGTCCTTCCCCCATGACACCCAGGGGTGGCAGCTTTCCACCCTTTCTGCCTCAGCTCAACCTCAGGAGTTGCGGTATCTTCACATCAGTTCAAGATGAAAGAGACAGATGGTGACACTTATTTTTCCATTTAGGGAGAGGGTACGAAGTGGTATGAAGTGATCTCTATTAACTAGTCAGAGACTCTTGTAACATTCCTACCTCCTGCCAGAGGCCTAAATCTTTAACAAAAGGGAAAAGAAAAACATATCCCCACCCCCTTTGGATTTATAATGGATTCTGGTAGAAATCACTGACTGTTATCCTAAAACTAGGGGATAAACTAAACTAAACCCACAGCCAGTCCTGGTTTAGAATCAACTTGTAAGCTACTGGAAACTGCAAAACACTGACTTGAACCTTTAATAGTGCCATGATATGATGACACTCGACATCTTCTAAAGTCTTTTTGAAGAATCTCCAGGCAGGAAGTACCTCCTTTCCTCCATACCCACTTGGCAGTAGCCAAAGCAACAGGATCCTACGTACATCAGAAGCTCAAACAGTGAGTTAACACACACAGTATCATGTTCACCAGGGATACTCTAGTTCCAGGAAGGACCAACCACTTCAAGACCTAAATATAAACCTTTTTTCATTGACTGCTGATCACACTGGGTAAGTCCAGGTGATGAGAAAGTTCAAGACTGATTAAAGCAGCAGTGACAGTTCAGGGTCAGTCTGCATTAGAATTCCTCAAAAAGCATGACAAACTGGCCGTTGGGGCCTGGGTCAACTGTGAGGGTCACACTCATCAATGCCAGGGGACATCATCAAATTAAAAAAGAAAAAGAGAAAAAGGAGAGACGAGAGAATGACAAGATAAAAAGTTCATTGCATTCAATTTGGCCTAATTTCTTGATAATAGTTTCCTATTAGATTTTCTGATTAATACTGATGGCTCTTACCTAGGCTGTGATAATTAGGTTTTGATCTATTGTGACATTAATGATCACAATCAGTTGACTTTGAAATTGTCTTAATTAATGGCTCTTCCCTTGTTGGCTGCCTCCAGTACAGGGTCTGTCCCCTCCCCTACCACCTTGTTTTAACTCCTTCTCTTACTGACCTCAGAGACAAATAGCAGGAGGATCACTTTATTCCAATGAACCAGGATTTCTCTGACAGAGGAGCAACATGAGATGTTAGGTGAAACGAGGAACAGAACAGAAAGCTAGAAAACATGCTCTCAACAAAGAGGAAATATTCTGTCTGAGAAAACAGTCAGAGTAAAGCACGATGTTAAAGTGGCAACAACAAACTGAAGAAACTCTAAAAAGACAAGATGAGGTAGTTTAAAATTCAAGAAATTCAGCGAAAGCAAAAAGAAACTAGAATTTTTATGAAGCTATCCAAAGAACCTTCACCTTTAAGTCAACTTTCAATTATCCAACTCTCAATTATGCAGGCAGAGAAAAGTATCATTTTTCCTGTGGTCACATGGTCAGAACTAGGACATTGCTTAAGGTCAGACTGTTTCTTAACATGGCTTTCTTAGCATGGTTCAGCCTCACCCTGGACCTCCCCAGACAGATTAAGTCCAAAACTCCAGGTCACATGTATTTCTGGGAGGCTTCCGTATAACTGACACAAGTATCTGCTTAGAAATCACCATCTTGCAGCGTGAAATAAAACTACACTGTCCAGAACAGAGGCCCAGGTGTCACCAGATGGGCCCAAGCCTTCTTTTCAGCACATCTTTTTGTCATTGGAAAGTATGTCCCTGTTTTAAGCTCCAAGTCAGCCTCATGTTAATTCCTTCAAAAAGGATGAGAAACTGAAAAGGGTGTGAGCAACTCTTGATCTGCAAGGAATACATTTTACAGAATCTAGGATGAAGTAACAACACAAAACTGGCCCTGCAACACAGTTGATGCTTTCCACAAGTAAGGATTAACTATACTATTAAATACTTTGGCAAAGAACCTAGGGACCAAAGCCAGGGATTCTCAACCCCCACTTAACCTGTTGTTCTCTCTCAGGAGTAGCATTTCTAACTAAACCTGTTATCTTTACTTTCTGGGCTAAAACAAACCCTTGCAGTTCATCTATGGCCAGTTACCTTGGTTCATCCAAGGTCACAGATCTTTTCTACACACGAACCTAACCATCACCCTACTACTCTAGAACCACAAACTACTCCAACCAGTGGTCTCTGCCCCCAAATATAAAATAGGTGCCCATTTATAACATTTATTACACTATGCAGCGGTATGAAAATTCTTTGAGGTCAGGGACTGCATCTCTTTGAAATTTGCATCCCCAGGGACAAAAAACTGTCCATTGAATGAAGTAAATGCTGATGTACACTAATGTGACGGGAACTGGACAGCTCAGTACAAACCCAGTGACTAACTAGGCGGATGGGGGCCCAATTCTGAGCATACGCTTTTAGGGGCAAGCCAGGTAACACCTCTGTTTTTGAAAAACGTAACTTTTATGATTAGTGGTAGAGCCAAAATGAATAAATACACTGGGTTCAGACCTTTCCTCTCTCTGCCCTGACAGGTATGCTTGCTTGGTGGTCTAATTACAATAGTACACATCTCAGCACTCTTAACCTTCACTCTAAAAACCTAAACCAAAAGGATGGAGTTACGGGTGCTAAACGAGCTTTTTCTTTTGACCTCATTTGTAAGAAACCATTTCCACATCTCAAATCCAATGACATAACCCTTCTTGTGTCACTGTGATCTTATTTTAGGCCCCAGAATTCAAACCCTAAGGGCAAAGACAATCACTCGCTGGCCCAAACATGGATCCCTCTGACCCCTGTGCACCTTAGGTAAGCTGGGCTAAAATTAGATCCAACCAAATCACAAGATGAAATCACAAGCACCTTCCCCCAAGCCCCAGGATTTGGCCTAAAGATAAGGAAATTGAACTGCAGGGAGGCTACAGCACAGGAAGAAAGAGTTAAGAATAATTGAAAACTGCCCAAGAACAAGACCAGCTTTTCTTCAACAATAAAAAGTAGTACAGATATATGGCTGAGGGACTGCCAAGAACCATCTAAACTTTTGAGTGTTAGAACACCACAGATCCAAATGCTCCCTTGAGCAGAGGAAAACTGGACTGCAGAAGGAAAAATGATATGGCCCTCTCCAGGTTAAAAATGGGTGTTTCCATCAGGGCTGACATTCTCTAACAGCTGATCTTAACGTGAGGGCTTTTGTCCAGCCCAGGGCTCAGAGAAGCAGCCATGCTGACTTGGTAGACTCTGCTGCTCACAGCTCTGCCACATTCTGTGGAAGGAGAAATCCTTGAATGCTGATTACAAGAAGAAACTCAGCATTAGGAAGATGTTTTGAAAGAGGACTAACACAGGAAAAACAGACTTTGAGCCCCTGAGACCTAGGTATTTAAGAGTGCTTAGCCCAGGGCTACTAACTGTTCTGAGAGGAGAAAGCCCGATGAAAGCAGGTTTCTGTTCAGGCTGCAATTCTCCAAGGGCCTGGACAGCTACTCGACACAATCAAATGCTGGAGGCACGGGCAGGCGTCTAGTTTCCTTTCTTCTGAAGGGCTGAGATGAGTACTGGCGCTGGCTCCCTCTATTCCTACAGAACTGGCTGTGGACAGGCAGGGAGAGAACAAGTCTTGGGCAGCACACAGTATAAGACCTTGATTTCAATAACTGTGGACAGAAAAAGATGAATGGAGTGAAAACTAAAGTATTAAAGCAGTGATGAATAGAAGACAATACTGGGGGTTTTTTGTTGAAAGAAATCAGATTTTGATGAATGTTTTAAACATTACCCATAACCCTGGCAACCATGTGTCCCAGGTTTCTCAAGACCAATCTCAGTACCAAATAATTCGGCTGTGTTTTTTTTGTCCATGGCCTAGATTTGTGCTCTAAAAACGTGGCCACTGTACTGTTTACATGCCCACTCCTCCTGGAGGACACACACTAGCTACATGGATGAGCTGTCATTCTCTCCACCTGCAGACTGAGAGACCCGGATGGTCTCCTCAGCAGCTCTGGCCTACTCTTGTCCTGTTCTAGCACACTCTAATTGATATCCTTAGTTACTCGCATGAAAAACCTCTTTTCTGACCATCCCTTTCTTTCAGATGCCCATCAGATTAAGTACTAACAGCTGTCAATTATCCAGTGCTTGATCTAGGCCTCTAATTCCTTTAGCTAAGGAAGATGGAGATCAAACTCCTACCCATTTGAGGTGTGGGTTATGAGTTCTCACCCAATCACATTACCATTCAGAAGGATTTTCCTGGATGGCTAAAACCAAAAGCTTCATTGTTCCAGTCTGTCATGTCACTGCAGCAACAGCTGTCTTCTCGACTGTGCAGTATAATCTTTGACATAATTTATACAAGCACACAGAATTCAATCAGCAGCTGAGCAGGGAAGCAATGTTAACAAATGCTATGAATGGGTATATGATTTGCATATTATTTGGCTCATCTGTGAACTGGATCAATCTCTCCATTCCCCTCATTACTCTGAAAAATCTAGAGATGGTTGAATGCTCCTGGCCAGACAGCTATATGTTTTAAAAATCAAAAGCAACCACAAAAACAACCTCAATGGCTGGTGAACTCTAAAGTTAAGGCTATTTCAAGCATTTATTCTTATTTCCTCAGCTTCAGGCTGGGACAAGGATGCTCAAAACCCTGCTATTTCCTTACTTTTAGTCTTGATTCTCTAGCCCCCTTTAACTACCAAGAAAAAAAGGGAAAAGAGAAGTAGGGTGTTTCTTGGGGAACAAAGGCTGAAGGCAATAATCAGAAAAATAACCTCTCAACATAATGGCAAAGCAGGAAGAAGCCAAAAAAGAAATACTTTGCTGAGTTGGGGAGAGGCTGTGTCAACATGCTAATGCTGGGGCCTGTCATTCTCAGAGGTTGATAGTCTTCCACAGAAACTAATAAAAAAAAAAAAAAAATAAGATCCAACTAAGAGTTTTAGGGTGGAAAAACAGAAGGGCAGTAACACTTTGGGGACTCTTGGTGGCAAATCCAGAAGTCAACAAAGCAAGGAATTTACGATTATAAATGCTATGAATATTTAAAATTGATACTGTGGCCAGTGGCTCCCCTTCAAGAATTCCCCACTGAAAATAATGGCGTGGAGGGGAAAGTGGGGTCCACTGAGAAGTCTGAAGCCTCTTTGGTAACACGACTGCTTTGGGAGGCCACAAAAACTGGCAGGGTTGGAGGGTGCCTAGCACCTTGGCACAAGCACCAGGCAGTCACTTACACCTACATAAATATATAATCCAAATGGGAGAGATGGAAGGAAGTAACACATACATGCCAAACGTGATAGTAAAGACAACTGTATCCTACCCCATCATCCTCATGTACTAATAGCTACAAATTTCCAGTTAATAATCTTGTCATTTTCTAACAGACTTCACAAACTTGCAGAAGCCAATCAGGGACTGCTAAGAAGTAAGGCCAAAAGTCCTGGGGGTAGAAGGAGTGCCTTGACAAATCTGAATGTAAAATTTCAAGCCCTCCAAAGGATGCCACTCTTCTGGGAGGATGGTGAGGATGAACGACACAGGGCGGCCCAGAAGACCACATCAGGAACCCTGTATTCTCCTGGGTAGAGCTGAATCAGGTTGGGAAAGCCCCAACAGGTAGGCAGTTGCTATTGGCTTTTTAAGAAGACGGGCAACATCTTTTCCATCCCAACATCTCAAAACAAAGGCTAGCTGGTCATCAACACGTTCTAAGAGCCAAAGCAAGAAACCAAAATTCAACATCATTATAACAAAATCCCCCACCTAAAAAGCAACCAACCCTGAAAAGATCAAGACTCTAAGGTGATTAAAAAGTTAAAATTCATCTTGAGGTCACAGGGGAGCAGAAAGAAGAGAGTAGGGCAAAGGAAAAAATGCTGGGAATTACACACAGTATGTAAATGCCTGGTCTTCACAGAGAGACACTTATCATGAATCAGACCATCAGTTATGTTACAAGAGAACCAATACCAACATTTCTCCTGTGGAGCACAGTGATAAGCACATTTTTTATGGATGTGTTTAGGATAGAAGGGGATGGGTAGAAAGGAGAGGAGGCAGGGAGCTGAATGTGTTATGTACAAAGAGAAATGACAGAGACCACCCCCTCCTTTAGCTCTTTGCTGTTTCTTTCTCTTTGTTTTCCGCATCCTCAGGATATGCATGCCACGTCAGTCTCTCTTCATAAAATGCTATCACAATTTGTGGACATTTGACATTAGCTTCTTTTGCAAGAACCAGGTCTGCTTCATCTGTGTCTTTCCTGGAGAGAAAGAATATGAGACTTAGAAGAGAGGAAGAATGAGAGTCTGTCCAAACACTGGTTTGTATTACTGAATTATGAATTAGCTGACTTGATTTCCTCTCCATCAAAGCGAAAAGGATCCTAACGGCTCCATGATTTCAAGGAGAAATTTAAGTCAGTGAATCAAATTGTTAGTAAACATCATTTAACTACTACATCAGGAAGAGACAGAAGTCTTCAGCTAGAATAGATGGAACACATGGCAGGTTTAATTAAAAGGCTGAAAATTAAACTACTATATAAATTCTGCTCTCATAAGTTTTATTTGTGTGTATGAGCATGTGAGTGAACACACAATCAAAGCTACATTCAGCCCTATTGATTACGCATAAATTGCTCAATCCAGTTTCTGGATCATCTGAATCATGAAAGGGTCCTAACCCTCCTCATCTCTTGACTTTTTAAACACTCATCCTTTTGGTCAGAACTGTAGGTTGGAACGATAAGAAAATAGAAATTCAGGTCAGCAAAGAATGTAAAACCTAGTCACTAAAATGAAATGCAGTAATTAGCTGCAAATTTCAATTACCCAAGTTACACTTGCTTTACTATCCAGCATAACAAAAACAACAAAAATCTAGCAAGTTCCTTAACCAGGATTCCAAATCAAGAAAAAAAAATTTTTTTAATTAAAATTCCACTGAGATGTGGGAAAAGACAACTAACTCCTTTTTTTCCCCCTCCACCTAACTCCTTTTCTAGAAAACGGAGATGCTGAACTCATGGAGGTAAGCATTATGGGTAGGAAGAGGAGGGGGAAAACACACAGCTTAGAGCAGCTACCCAAATTTGGATTATGGTGGAAAAAGTTAGTTAATATGTGAATGTAAATCGTTAAGTTCCACATATGGGTAAGTGGGAAAAGCAGTCAATACAGCTCCTGACTTTGGACAGACTATAGTGATTCTTCAAATATAGGCTTCTGGGTAATTTACCAGCAAAATTTCAATCAGATAAAATATTAAACCTCCTGACTATCCAATTTTTAAGGTAATTAGCTTCCTTAGTGGCACTGTAGCAGGAACCCTCTATTTAGAGATCAAACTTAAATCACAAGCCCGAACACTTGGAAACAGGGAGGTAGTGGGGCTACAGCATAAATCACTCCGTCTTTAAGAAACCGCGCTGAGGGGAAGTAACTACACTTTCCTCTAAGAGCTATTCCCTCCACCGGATGAAATAACTCGTGCTTTGGCTAGTGTTATCCTTAATGCTTTTTGTTAAGATTACTTTTCTTCTCTTTTAGACATTATTCAGCGGTCTTGGTCTTCAGTGGTGGCAGAAAGCCTCACTCAATTTCTGTCCCATGGCCACAGGCTCATGGTGTAACGGTAAATGATTCAGAACTGTGTAAATAAATGGTTAGGTCATGTTTATATGTTTCCTACCTCAATTCTACCATTTTCTGGTATGTGGGCTAATATAATTTGGCTTAATACCAAAGTTTTACAATCTTAAATCCACTCTGAACCATAATTCCCATTTAATACTGACAGCGGATATCAGTTAAAAATTTAGATCCCTGACAATTAGAATTCTTAGCTGGGGAATACTCAGTCTTCCACACGAGTTCAAGTCACTGTAAAGAAACACAACTGCAGAGGGAGGCCCAATCTCTCTCACCATTTCATTAGGAACATTAAGTCACCACAGGAATCTGTCGCCCCGATGATCTTTTCTGGTTCCAGTCCTCTCTCAAAGCCCCGAGCGATATCATTGCTCTGCTATAAACAGAAGATAAAGAAAGGTTATAGCTTGGAGGTAAGAGTAAAAAACCTCCCTGTTTCTCAGCTCAACAAAGCACAACCTAAGTTAATATTACTGGATACCATTTTTGTCACTCAACTCATGAAGTTCTTAGAACTTCAGAAATACAATACTGGGTCAGCCAGTAACAGAGATGCTAAGAGCTATTTTGCAGGAAGATGCAGCTGTCCTTCTAGTATTCATCAAAGGATTGGGAGTGGCCCCTAAAACTGCTTAATATCCCTTAAGTACTCTGGAGTCATCATCGAGGAACTCCTCTCATCCCCTAATCTAATATCCTTAAACTTGCTTCTCAGATGATAAACAAGTCCAGGTAAACTAAATCCTTTTTCATTTTATAAACTTCAAGTACACCACCTCTCAATCTTTGTTTTCTGGACTTTCAGTTCACCTAACACTGAGCAGTATTTTTAATACTTCTTTTCGCATAGCCATCTGTACTTACAAATGAACAGTGATTAAGAAGGGATTCAAAGAACTACTGTAAAATAGCAAATTTCTTTCAGAGATCACATACTATAATCCCCATGCACTGGGGAAGAGGCCCTGATCTGTGCCTGTCCCCTCCTGATGGAGATAAGTCGTTAGCTTTATAGAGTAAACTGGAGAGGGATTTAAAACAAAAAATTCTGTAGGGGATTATTCAAACTTGGTCAAATTGCAGTCATGCAATCTAGATAAGGAGCACAGGATTTGGTTCAGGTGTGACGGCACTGGTGAGAGCAAAATGGTGAAATTTTATACAAACCAGGTAATTTAAACAACCTTACTATGGAAGATAATGCCAGCTTATCTAATGGTAACACAAAAAAGACTTAGAAAGACTGCCCAAATGAATTAAATCGCCAATGTCTGATTTTCGTGATAAAATCTCTGATCTGCCATTCACCTTGCTTTCTTCTGAGAGATACAAAGCCTTCAGCATCCAGGTGGTCCCAAAGATACCAGGACCCATACTGAGCAGGAAATCCCATGCATGAATCAGGGGACATACAGGCTCAAAAGCATAGCCTCTTTTGGGGCGCTTAAAGGGAGGAGGTTCCCAGATGTGCACACAGCTGCTCACAGCTGGAATGCTGGCACAGCAACCAAGTCGTAAATCATAGCTGGCGGCTGAAAACAGTTTGCCACATAGGGAGGGAAGGGAAGAAAAATGTTCAAGCTGCTGAAAAGGAGCCGAGGCGAGGAAAATGCTAAAATCATCACACAGGCAGTAATCTTAAATCAGGCATAATGCCGACTAACAAATTTCTTCTGCAGTGGTCTAAAGAAAGAAATGAAATCCCCTCCTGCACCTTTAAAATACACAATCACCTATCTTCCCAGCTGCCTACATGACAGCCATCAGCACTGCTGAGAATGCTGCCAGGGGCCCCAGGTGAACATTACAATGTAAAGGACATATGTGTGGGGGGTTAGTTTTCAAGGTCGGCAGCATCAAAACCTGGCCTAGGAAGGAAACTCTGCACTGGCCAGTGTCTCAAAGTCAGATTGCTCTTTTTTTTTGTTGCCCCCTCCCCCAGACTACTCCTTTTTAAAAGAACAGAAACCTTAGGTTGAGGAAATACACACTACATGTCAAAAATGGCTACAGAAGTCATGCTGTGTTGTTTCTTGGTCTCCTTACTTAGATAGAATATGCATCAAATGACAAGAACCAGAATACAAAGGACTGATAAAAAAGTAAAAAGAAAGATAAAGCCAAGTCTTAGCTCCTTAGAGAAGGGAAGGCATTTTCAAATTATTTACTAGTATGCGATATCATAATGATATACACACCTCACCAGAATAGGGCAGTTTTAAAGAATAAGACTGCAAAAAATAAAATTAATCAGGGAAACAAACAGAATACTGGAGTCCACTTTCACTGACAGCCTCTAATCTTTCACTCTTATTTCAATTCTTTTTGGAAAGCTGTTCTCCCATTTTCTCTCCTCTGGAGACCAGGAATCACCTGTGTAAGTCTCTAAAAAATACTAATGCATGGGTCCAAGCCACAGAAATTTGAATTTTATTGGTCTGGAGTGCATCTTGGGCACAGGAGGCTTTTGAAACACTCGCCTGCCCCCCTGCCATGAGTCTAACATGCAGCCAGGGCTGAGAACTAATGCTCTAGCAAGACGGGTATTCAAGGAGAATGAAGATAAATATGGACGCTTATGGCAGGGATGCTAGAAGATTCAGAAGCAGACCTACACTTTTATTGTATTAAACTTTAAGAGTATGATATATCCCTCACCACAAAAGACTTCACAACCTTGAAATTAATGAAAGCAATGGAAGCTGTGGGGGTGTGGGGGGGTGGAGACACATATGCACAAATGGAAAAGACATATACGAGAAAAAAAAGACAGTAACAGTGCTTATGGCTAGTTACTTAAGAGCTAAATATCAGAAGGATTAAAATAACTGAATCAAACCAAAATTTCATAAACACATTTTCAAAACTGAACAATAAAGATTCAAAAGGAAGATGAAAATTAATTTATTTGAAGTATATAAAAATACAATAGGATCAAGAGAGACTGTACATGCCACTAAACTGTTCACTTTAAAACGGTTAATTGGGGAGAGCCCAGTGGTGGGGCCCAGAGAACATCCAGGGCGTAAGAGCTGGAGTGACCGCTGAGGTGAAGAGGGCAGCCTTCAGCCTCGGCTCCCACACTTCTGGAACTTGCTGGCAGCAGTGTGAGCTGCCCATGCAGGAGGCGGGGCGGGAAGGGCGAGGCCGGCCTCTGACCTGCCCTGCATGCTGCAGGCTCCAGGGGAAGAGTCGGACTCTCCCCAGGGGAGGGTGGGTGCCCTTCTCAATTCATTCTATTCCCCACTCACACCCCCAGGCAGGGTTGGAAATGAAGGACTTTTTTAACCTTTTTTGTTTTTTAAAAATAAATCCATAAAATCCAAAAAAAAAAAATAAAAAAAATAAAAAAATAAAATAAAATAAAATAAAACGGTTAATTGGGGACTTCCCTGACGGTCCAGGGGTTAAGACTGTGCACTTCCAATGCAGGGGGCGGGGGTTTGATTCTGGTCAGGGAATTAAGATCCCACATGTGCTGGTGTGGCCATAAATAAATAATTTAAAAATAAAATAAAATGAAATGGTTAATTGTATGTTATGTGATTTCACCTGAATTAAAAAAGAAAGAATACAAAGGGTTAAAGTTAAGTGCTATCTTTGGAATAAAAGAAAAAAGTGGTAGATATTTTAAAGCTTCTTTCTATCCCTAAAAAATTCACAAAAGACTCTCCGTAAGACAACTCAGCCACCTATTCATGAAAAAGGCACAGAGTGGCTGAATGTTTTACAGGGATTTAATTTTGTCACCTTAACACAATTCAGCAGACACATATTACATTCCTTACTCAGCCAGGAGGGGGCGCTGTAGTGGCTCAACAAAACTCCCCGAAAGCTCTTTCATTCAACAATTTACCTTACAGGCCATCCTTAGAATAAAAATAACCAAAACAGTGTCCCCTTTTTTTGCGTGGAGCAAGGAGGAAGCACGGGAAGCAGAAGAGTTGGGGGGTGAGGGAGGAGAGGAGAAATAAAGCTTACCTCTCTCTTTTTTTTGGATTTGATATCATCAGCACTGTTTGAGAAATTGGATTTCCTCTTGTTACTTTCAGACTTCTCCCTGGGTTTGTTATTTTCACCCTCCTTCATCTTCTTATACTTTTTCATAAACTCAGAAATTAGCTCAGGGCAATCCAAGTTTTTCTCAGGTTCCCAAGTATTGTGCTCCCTGGGCAAGAAGAATGGAGAAAAAAGGAAAGAAATGAAGAAGTTTTGGGGTAGGAGGGAATCCAATACCTTACTTTACAGAAGACAAATAGGCAAAAAGGAATAGAATCCCTATGCTTAAAGGAGATAATAAATTTGATTCTAGAAATCTATCCAATATATCCACACACACACACAAACTTGCACACAATTATAGCAGCATTTTAGTAGTCAAAGACAGAAAACAATTAAAATGCCTACAACTGGTGAATAGATAAACATAATATGGTATATCCATACAATGAAATACTATTCAGCAACAAAAAAGGAACATAATACTAAAATATATGCTACAACATGGAAGAACTTCAAGTCTGTGCCAAATTAAAATGAAACAGATGCAAAACACCATACACTGTCTGATTCCATTTATATGAAATGTCTAGGAAAGATATTGAAAAACAGAAAGCTGATCAGTAGTTCCGTGCAGCTAGGGCTTGCAATTAAATACAAACATATCCAAGGGAATTTGGGGAGGTTATGGAAATGTTCTAAAACTGGCCTATGTTGATGGATGCACAACTCTAAAAATTTACCACAAATCACTGAATTGTATACTTCAATAGACGAATTTTATGGTAGGTAAACTGCGTCTCAATAAACCTGTTAAACACTGAGATATAAGTTCTGTTTTGTAAGTGGCAAATGTGATTTCATACATCATCTATGCAAATCCTGAAGAGAGGACAATCTAATTCTAAATGCATTCCAGTTTACACTGTCTTAATTATGTTACTTATATTTCCAAGAAAAGCCAACAAATTGTTGGAAGATTGAAATAGTTAATTGGAAAAAAAGGCAGTAAGGGTTTAAATCATTGGAATATAGGCGAACCATAAAAAGGAAAAGACTCAAAATTGGTATTTGGAGCACATTAATTCAATGCTATGGATTCAAGTCTACTGTCTCTAGGTAATCAAAATGCATTTCTACATTAATAAGCAAAAATAATTTAAGTTAAATAGCTGTGTCTAATTAAACCTGGATCAAGGGGAATCCTTCTATGAGGAAAACAAAGTTTGCATTCACAAACTTGTTCTCTGTATTCACAGCATGGATTTTAGAAATGCAAATCACCAATACCAATAGCAGGCTATGGAATCAAAGCAAGAAATGTATCTTCTTTGGGAAAAACCAAACCAGGCATCTTCTTCACTCCTAGCCAGTGGCAGAGATTCTTTCATTAAGAACTAGCTACATTAAGACATATCTGTACATATATCACAGACAGTTTATATAATCCCTTCACTGACTTAGGAAATATTTTTAACATTTATGCACTATTTATTTTAGATACTTTATTTAAAAAAATGAAGTATCTTTAAATAAGAATGGTTTGAACACATGCTATAACAATAAGAATGATGGAAAAATCTGAGGTATTTACTCTAGACTTCAGCTTTCTGCAAAAAGAGCTTAAGAATGAAACAAAGTTTATTTCTAAATCATTTGAGCTAAAATTGGAAAGCCTCTCCCTCATAGCTCTTCTTGCAGCCAAAAAAAAAAAAAAAAAACCACCCTCATACAATAACTTTCTCCCAAATTCACAGATTATATATAGTCTACAATCCCAGGAGAATGAAGGCACCAAGAGGCATGCCAACCCTGGATAGTAAGCAAGCTAAGATGCGGAGGTAGGAGGAGAGTCTCTGTTGCCTCCAAGGAAAGCCAGTCTTCTAACGGGATTATCCCTTTCCCAACCAGGTTGGTACTGTTTCTACAGCAATCAATTTTCACCCAAAAGGCAGCATGGTATAACTTACAAAGAATCTGGATTTTAGCACCAAAGAAATGTGATGCTGGATCCTTGTTTTAGCATGTATCAGGTATGTTATCTCTGGTAAACAATTAATTTCCTCATCTGTAAACTCAGAATACCTCTAAAGGCTGTTAGGAGAATTACAGAGAACACATGAGGTAGGATATAACCACTGCCTCGAAAACAGTAGGTACTTAGTTGTGGACAACGTTGAAGGGGCACAATCTGTCTCAGTCTTTAACGAAACTCCGGATACTTTTGAAAAACTCAGGACAAATGTTAATCCATCTATCCTAAATCTTTTCTTTACCTCTTTTATCTACATAAGGTACCAATAGCTCAACTACACAGTCTTCAAAACACCCAACAATTTCCAGTGATGATTCAATGGGTCAAATAAACACCCTTAAAGTCTTCAGGTGTATTTTTGGTTTTTAAAGATTTATTTTTTGCCTGTGGTGGATCTTCACCGCTACACTCAGCTTTCTCTAGTTGCAGCAAGCAAGGGCCACTCTCCGTCGTGGTGTCCAGGCTTCTCACTGTGCTGGCTTCTCCTGCAGCAGGGGACAGGCTCTGGAGTGCTGGTTCAGCGACTGAGACCCATGGGGCTTAGTGCTCTGAAGCAAGTGGGATCTTCCTGGACCAGGGATCAAACCAGCGTCCCCTCCACTGCAAGGCAGATTCTTAACCACCGGACCACCAGGGAAGCCCCCTTCAGGTGTATGTTAATTCCTAGCTCATGATCCGGTAGGCCTCTCAAATTCATAGTGCCCATCTCTAGAGGATGTTGTGATACCATGCTTCTTTAGAAATATGGAGAGCATATTCTGACTGCTGTGCTACCCACATTTAGTTCTCTACGTGCTACAAGTGCTAAGCATCCTGCAGTGCATGAACTGTCCCACCTAAAACACCAACAATGCTCCGGACGGGAAACCTGATTCCCATGATAACCTTAACTATACTCCGAAGGCTCCTGATCACACCTTTGTCCAAAGGTACTGACAAAGCATTCAATCTTTTATTCACGTCTCACACTTTAAAGTTGTGATGTTCAGTATGGTAGCTACTAGCCACATATGGTAAATGAACATTTGAAATGTGGCTAGTATGAACTGAGATGTGTTATAAAATGAAAAATATACAACAGACTTTAAATTCTCAGCATGAAAATATAAAATTTCATTAATAATTTTTGTATTAATTTTGAAATAGCATTTTGATGGGAGTGTCTAATAAAAGATATTATTAAAACTCATTCTACTTTTCCTTAATGTAGCCACCATAAAATTTAAAATTACATCTGGCTTGCATTCCATTTCTGCTGAACACTCCTAGGAGCCTAAACCAGTTCCTATCAGCTCACTGGTGTTCAGAGAAATCCATTCTTTGTTGTCAGGCATTCTGGGAAGAGAATTAATGAGAAATTAAGGCAAAATGCCTAATGATTACACAGCTTCATGTAATTCACTTTTCAAGCTACCTCTTCTATGCCTCAGTATGTGCATATATTTACTTCAGCACTTAAAGCCAGTTACTGCCTATCTCTGAATACTCAGCACTTCAGCGTCATTCTTAGAGCTCACTGACGTTAAGAGGGGTTTTAAGGTCTTCAAAATAAATAATAGTAAAAAAGACAGAGGAATAAAGATTACCTTAAAGTGTTATTGTAGAAATCAGGTGGTATGTATCTGAGTGTTCACTCAATTTCTTTTGCGTCAGTTATACATATATTTAAAATTTTTAAAAATAAATACTGGGTCTCAGATTTAAGTCTCTTATTAGGATGAGTATTAAAAAAATAACAAAGATGAGTGTTTCATCCTAGAACACTTTTGAGGGCCAAGGGTCATTATGGAGAGCTATGGGATCAACTACAACTTCTTCTACCTAAATGTATGTATTTTAATTTAGTTACATCCAAAAAAATAATAACAATAACAGTTTACACTTACACTGACCTTATGTGTCTGACTCTATACATTTCCCCAACATCTCTATGATATATGCTATTTCGTATCCCTATTTTATTGAGGAAAGAAGAATTAAGGAACTTCACCAAGGTCACCCAGCTCATACTGTAAGTGGTGGGAGCAAGAATCTGGACTCAGGCAATCTGGCCCCTAATCTATGCTTCTAACCAGTTCATTACACTGCCTCTCAAAAGCAGTCTCATTAGAACATCAGCTCCAAGAAGGGGAGACCGTGCTTAGTTTACTGCTGTGTCTTGTGACTCTTAGAAAGGAGTGCAGGCGAGGAAAGAATAAGACAAAGATGGTGATGGTTCCCAGGGAAATGAACCAAAGCTGTCTACCTGAGTCCCAAGGCATGAGAGAAAGTACTTACTCAGAAAAGCCTTTCCACTTCAGTAGATATTCCACTTGCCCTTTAACCACACGCCTGTCTAGCACCTTCTCCACAACGTACTCCTCCTCATCTTCTGAAGAAGAACTGTCAGCTGTCCGCTTGGTTTTCTTTCCCATGTCTCACGCTGATTCCCCTGAAGGACTAAGGCCACCGGGTTCCTGTAAATGGGAGGGACAAAAATGGTCAGAATCCATGTGAGCAGTTAAAACGTTCACTCTTCTTGATGGGATGCAGTGGGTATAACACAAAGCTACCATGACCATGTACCTTTCTCTTGGGTCTTGAAACATTCTACAGATGAGTCCTAAGAATTTAACCAAAAATGGGCAGATCCCCAATTTCTTAATTACAACTTTCTCATCAGCTCACAAGATCAAAATTATTAGATGGGCACAATTATCTAACTCTAATTTCAGATTCCATAAAACAAGTAGTGTGTGGTATTTTACTCCTGGTACCTCTACAACTGTCTACAAGTCATAAACTGGAAGAGAAATATGGAAAACCTTCCATTTAAATAAGATTTTCTATAAAAATGGGAAAAAAAGAAAAGCCACCAAAATCTAACTTTCCTCTGCTCTGAGCATCCTGAACAGTCTCTCAGCAGGACAAACAAGGCCTGCCCGGGCATGTTTCACCACATTTTCAGTGACTCGGTACATTTCCCTTCAACAAATTGAGCTTGTCCCTTCAGAGCATCCATCAGCTCACAAAAGCAAGGCTGACACCTCAAATATATTAAGCCTCATCTTTCATTTGGGGATGAGGGAGGCGGGGAGGAGAAAAATATTTTTCAGTCCTAAAAATCAGAACTAGTCATTGGGCTGTTCAGTAATTAAGACTCAACTAATCCAAATATTAAGGAGGTACCTCTCCTCTTAACTGGAGCTGACTTTGGGCCAAAGGAAGAGGAGGAGGAAAAAAAGAGGTCTGGTCCCAGACTCACATCAACATGAAGTCTCAAAACACAGAAGAACCATTCATAGACCCAAGGAAAGCTGAAGTAAGGCAACACAAATGGAAATTGAGTTAAGCTCAGAAATATGCACAACCAGGGGGTACGCAGCAGAGACTCTAGTGTTTTAAATTCCCTCTTTGTTGTCACCACAATCATTTTTAAGAATTCTTCCTTAACCATGTTAAATGGTGCCTAGAGTCTGGATTATAGAGTAGCAGGGATTGTTTTCTTAGCTGAACTCCATTTTATCTTGCTGTAAACCTTAAAGCTTTTTTTTCAGCATTCTAAAAACATTTTCTTTCTGATCAGATGACCACCCCAGGAGTAGGAAAGGTCACTACTAATCTCAGAATTTTGTCTTTGTGTACCATAAGAAGTTGCATTAATTAATTTACTTCAAACTAGCATAATTTAGGGAATTATTCCAAGAATATATAGTTGTAAATCATACCTCCAGAACTTACTAGCAATAGGTCTGCCCACCCAAAAAACTGTATGTTTTTATCAAAATACTTCATTTGGATGAGGGAGTAGGAGTGGGGGGAATGTAAGGTAAGGAGTTTCACAATAATTTTTCCACGAATTCAGACGAAAGTCCTTTAGCTTCAAGGAAAAAAAAAAAATCTGATTTATTTAAAATAAAAGCAGCCTCCAACCTCACCAGAGACAGGAAATGTCATATTCCAGGGAGAATACCCCACCCCACCCCCACTCACCTTGGAATTTCCGGGAGCTGAGCAGTTTAGGTCAGAGCGCCAGGGTTAAAACCAGCCCCGGGTTAGATGCATGCAGTTAAGCATTGTGACTATGGCCTCCCCTGCCTCACGAGGAAAAACAAGGATTTACATATGTGTTCTTCAGTTTCAGGGAGGAAAGAGGGAAATCTCCCTTTATACCTTCATGCAGAAGAGGAGCCCCAAAGGTAGAAGATGAATGGGGGTTCCCTCCTTTACCTACCGGATCGCCCCAGTTCTTTCTTTCCCTCTGGGCTAACAGGAGGGGCCTCCCCTCCCAGGTCGGGGCTTGGCGGGCTGGCAGCTCCCCCGCCCCCACCCAGCTGCCTAGGCGCCACTGCGCAGCTGTCCCAGTCCGTTGCCATGGCAACTGGCAGCCGTACGAGACTAAGGGGGGTGAGAAGCAAACGGAAAAGTTAAAAGGCTTAACTTTCCTTTTCAGAGAAGGCTGGGTGGAGAAGTTGGAAGGTACCTCCCTTGGCCTCAAGTCTAAGGCATTCAGAGCTCCAGGGAATTGGCTCTCGGGTTTTTAAATCCAGAACTTGTGCTTGTTTCTCTAAGAGCACTGGGAATTTAATCAATAGCATTTTAAGATCTAACAGGATTATCGCTCTACTGGAAGCGGGGGCGGGGAACGGCTAGATCCTTCTACAACACGATCAGGACAAACCACCGACCCCTTAATCCAGCCCACCAGGAACACTTTAGGCAAGGCCTTTTCTACCATCTGTCACTGAACAGTTAATTAAAATTGGGAGGGGGCAGGTGCAAGGAGTAACAAGAAAGGGAGAAGAGAAGTACTTCAAAGATACTACACAACTTTCCTTCTTGGGGGATTACTAGATTCAAAAACAGAATCTAGGGACTTGAAGCACGACCGAAGAATCTTTCAACTAAAATTATAGATAGAAGACAATTTAATTCTCAAGTAGTTTTAAAAAACAGAAGGGGAAGGAACAGTCCAGTCACAACCATTGCTGTTAATTGAAAACCACTTCTCATTAGTTGTTTTTGTAATATTATAAAACAAATTTTTAAATAATTACCCACTTGGAACATTAATTATACAATATAATAATTAAAACCTTGTGTATTAAAAATTCCTAATACTTGAGAAAAGGAGGACTGAGATAACGAAGAGAGACTTAAGAGACTTGCAGTCCCATGAATGTTCCTTTCTGCTGGCTTAAAAGAACATTTTAGAGAGCTCCACAACTCTGCTCCCTTCTTTACAGATATGAGTCTTTTAGAGACAAAGGCTGCTGCCACAAGAGAGTATGAATAAGGGACAATAAAAAGCAAAGAACCAGACTGAGGGGGAGAAAAAAAAGAATGGTGATTCTGCCTATCAAACAGAAGAAACTGTTGGGTATGAGAGCACAATGGACAGTTTTCAACTATGAGAATGTCTTCAACTTTGAATAGACTCATCAGGAAATCTGAGTAAAATCTGCCTTTCTCGACTCTTCCTAACTTTTTAAAACTTTTTGTAGTTAAGTGATATGAAAACAATGCCAAAGGAATTAGATCAGAGTTGTGATTCTGTGATTAACTTGCCATGTGTGATCCTGAATAAATAAATTTTAGGTCTAACCCCAGAATCACTAAAGGGGGTCAAATAAATCCCCACTGCCTACCTCCAAGGGAAAGGGTGAGTTTATGCTGAAACCAAAGGCTGTTAAGTCCCTCAAGAGAAGCTTTTATAAAATATTACAGGGCCTAATACAACAGCAGCAGGAAATACGTGACCTTCCAAATTCCTAAGCCATTAAGCCATATCACATGCAGTAACTCCCGCAGTTTAACATGTTAGAGAGCAAGAAAGGAGGAACCTTGTCTTTGTTAACCTGGTGCTGGTAAACTAATAAACTTTCAGAGAAAAGGCAGGCAACCTTTTCTCTCAAGGGCAAAATTCTTACTCCTTAAAACTCAGGGAAATATTGGAGATTGCAGAATGAAAAAACAGCAGTTCTGTGAAGGGATAAGGGAGAGGAAAGAATGACAGCAATACTAAGATTTTAGTGAAACCTTTCAGGAAAACAAGGGAATTCAATGAGGAAAGGAACAAAAACATTCTGGCGTCCATCCTTCTCCTTAAAATATCAGGGAATAAAGAACCAGATCAATTCCCTCTTTCCCACTCTTAACAACTGGCTAAAAGGCACATGGCTAAGATCCCTTTCTCTTTGGGAAATGGGTTTTGCAACAGCTGACAAATCAAATTGGGCCTGATGCCAGGAGTCAGAGTCCAACCATAATATTCTGTAAAGAATGGCATGCAATTGTCTTGTAAATCTCCTGGACAGTCACAGATCAGAAGCTGGCAAGGATGACGACATAGTTCTGATGGAATGTGTCTTATCTTAACCTTGAAGTTACAGATCTGCTCAGGAGCAGCAGTAAGAAATGAGAAATGCACTCAGACATCGGAGGGGACATAATTCTCTTTTAGACAGTGCGACCCAGTGTATTAGGGTCAAATGAAACACAAAGCCAGACGGACAATTTAAGGGCTAGAGCCTGGACCAGATAAAGCATCTAGACTGGTGGTTCACGCTGAGCTTGGGAGGAGGGAGTGTTCCAGTGTGAGAAATGAGACATGGCTGGCAGGATGATGGAGAGATTAAGGTAGAATCCCGATACCATGACGGAGGAAGAGAGGCTGAGCCTCTTGAGCACAACCTTATTATCCTTATGGAAATGTCCATAGGAAGGGGTGAGCTTCTCAAGTCCCATCTTTCAGACATAACAGATCTCGGCCTTTTCTTGAACACACGCAGGAACTCTCTGGTAAAGGCATCAACAACTACAGATAGAATCCAGCAATTTAACTGCCCATCAGATCACGAGAAAGAGCAGGCCCCACTAACCCTTCCTATCAATGACACAAGGCAAATTCACCTTACAGGCAGGCCCCTGTGTGCTGGGGGAAAAACACCTAAGCCAGGGAATCTGGTGAAAATTCAGCCTTGGACAAACATCAGAGACCTTTGCCGTCAGGCACAGTCAGAACGCACATTCCAAGTCGATGATAGGAAACTTCTTTAACAGATGAAATCTTCCAGAAAAAAAAAAGAGAAAACAGGAAGAGGTGAGGAGGTGAAGCAGAGAGGGACCAAAAAAATCCCACACATTGTAAGGGTAAAAGAAGATTTAAAAAAAAGATAAAAACTGCCAGTCCCCAGAAATTGAGAGAGGGCATCACAGAAAGCTGGGGCAACCCAGAAGAACAATAAATGTCATGATTAACTGGTTGCATTAACAGATCAATACTGGAAACAGAGAACCACTCACGTAAGACTGTTGGTTTCTGTACTCTGCCCAATCCCTCCATTCACTACTTATCAAAGTCAGCTGTCCTGGCGGCGTCTGCATTTTCATGACCACTTACAAGCAAAAGCATACACACACACACACACACGTGTGTACACATATGTCTACACACACACACAGTGTGTATATCTATATACACTAGGACTTCCCTGGTGGTGCAGTGGGTAAGAATCCGCCTGCTAATGTAGGAGGACACAGGTTGGATCCCTGGTCCAGAAGATTCCACATGCCGCAGAGCAACTACGCCCATGCTCCACAACTACTTTAAAGCCCGTGTGCAGCAGTGAAGACCCAGGGCAGCCAAAATACACATACATACATATATATAATAATTCTAAGTCTTTCTCTAAGCTTTCTTTGTATTATTTTTTCCCCATTTATTTTTATTAGTTGGAGGCTAATTACTTCACTACATTGCAGTGGGTTTTGTCATATTTGTATTGTTTAAAAAGTAACAAAAGCAACTGCTAAGCTGCCTCACTGAACTACCTGCTGAACTATCTGGCAGTGGTAGTCAAATCAAGTGTCAAAATGCATTAATCAATGAGCTCTTTTATAGAATTTTAATATAAGTTTTATAAGCAAACTAAGAATGCAAATCTTCTATAAAAAAAAGTCATTCTATAGAGCAGCAAAGGTCCCTCTCACATGTGTTAATTAAATATGCCACTGACAGGCGACTTCCGTTGGTCCAGGCTTGAGAAACTCCCAAGTCTCCCCTAAGACCCTTGGGGAAAGCTGTTGGCTTATGTGAAGATTAAACTGTCAGCTACAGCACTGTCTTCAAGGCGTCCTCTTTATAGCCTATTGTAGCAAATAAAACAGATGAAAAGAAACCAAATTTACAGAACCATTTTAATCTGGTCTGTATTCTTTGCTCTTTATAGATCTAGAAGCACCAATGGTTTTAGGTTTGTCACACATACGGCATAAAACTAAAATACCCTCTATAAAGATGTTTTCTTCCACTAGATTTATGATTTCCAAAGTATTAGCCATGTGGCATCTTAACAAAAACACAGCATAGAGATGCACATTACAGCTGTCCCGGCTGTCTCAGGTTTTGCTAAATGGGCTGATAACTATCACTCCACCTCCACCAAAAGCCTATGAGCATCCAATTCAAGAGGAGTTAAAAGCTTTTTAAATGTCTATTTAAGAGACTGGATTAGGAAAGAGTTGAGGAGGAAGATTAACTGTGGTCGTTAACACCCCTATCATTAACAAGCCACATATAGGCAACACAAACTTTATTAATAGAGAGGAGTGTGGAAAGAGGAAATGCTTCTCCCTTGGCTAGCAGAGCTCCAGTTCACCATCTTTCAAAAATCAGGCCAAGGCACTGCTTCCACCAGTCACAGAATTATTCTGGGACAAAGTATCCTATTTGCTGATTATCTAACCCTCCCGCGCCAGAAAGCAAGGGAGTAGAATCTTTTCTTCCTTTAGATTAAAACATACACATTATAAATGGAGATAAAAGCTACTCTATAAATTTCATTGTATTGTCCTCTAAGCTCTGAACCCATTAAAAAATATAAATGAATGTGTACTACAGCAGTTCTCAGAACAACTCAGTTTTACGTTTGGTTCTTTGGTACATTTAGCATTGACACAAATTCTTGGTATCTCATTACCAGATCACAATCCCACAAAATAACCTTACATGGGATTTGTTTTTTCCTATATTCAAATCTACTGTGTTTCGTCTCTCAAGTGTCTACTTTCTCTAAATTTAGTTAGGGAACACCTAAAGCCATCATGGGCAAGAAGTTAGCTATTCAATTGTTTCTTGATTCAAGAGAAAGTAGAATTTGGTACCACTAAGGGGAAATGTCTTCCAGATGGTGCCTCTGAACACCTCTATCCTTGGAATGTACTGAATTTCTCAAAGTACCACAGTCTCTGGTGTTAATATCACACCAACTCCTCTCTATTAATTAAATATGATGAAACATGAACTAGTAGAACCTTGTCACCTTTCATGAGGAACCTGGCAATTTCTCCATAAATTTTAAGAAAAATGGATAAGAGTACCATTTGAGTAGATGACTGCAAATCTCAGATTTTACATATCACTTTAGCAAATCATGTTCACAAAATATGGAGGGGTTAAAAGAGAACTGAAGTGCCCATCCCCAATTAAAATTACAGTCATAAAGCATTTCTCAAATAGTTGTAAACTTAAGATTCACACTTATCTAGCTTGTACAGATTTTGGTTATCAGCAGCTTAAGGGTTACAATGGCTTCTTCAGGTCATTTCAACATATCCTCTATTTGAAAGATGAGCTTCTACTATGCCTAACAATTTACATTCTACCATAGTCTTAGTTTACCAAAGACATTCAAGAATCATAAAAATTAATTTGCATAACCGTAAAGTAAAATCGCTAATGCAACTATTGAGATGATATTAGACTTTAAATCAGTATGCTAAAATCTGATTAACACACCCTGACAAAAAGATTTTTTATATAATTGGAATAAGAAAGATATCTCAGACTGTAAAACTTCCAGGAGTAAAAGAGCATTCCTTCAACATATGGCATAGTTTTGTGCTCTGCCATTACCTTGGTGTATTAGCAACATGAATTATATTGAAGTCATAGCCTACAATTTAGATAAATAAAATCAACCCAGTATTGAACTTTTTCCCATCCCATACAACGGTATCCTTGGCAGCTCCTTGGCCATCTATTAAGATCCTGACCAATTTCTCTCTGTGGCAATTTAAAAGCTGTAAAAAAATACATAATGGGTGATGACAGGAGAAACAAACCCACACCAGAAATTATTGAACCTTGTACATCTTTGCAAGTGTCTCTATTGACATATAAGTGTGAGTTACTACGCTACAATATCATAAAAGTGTGCTCTACACTTTAGATATATTGATAGTTAAATGCAAAGAAAGGCCACCATCAGATAAATGGCTTAAGGGATGGCCAATCTCAGACCACCCAGCTCTTCCACTGAGCATTCTGACACATTGCTTAAGCCAAATAAGATGTTTTTGTCCAGCTTCCAAACATCATCCCGACTCAGAGCCTATGCCAAAAGGATAATACAGTAATACTGACCCTTGCTCTAAAATTGTCTGGTTGGTTATATATTTATTGAGAGCCAAGTAAGTGTCAAATAGTGCATGAGCACTGAGTTTAAGCCCGTCTTCAGCTTAAGAACTAAGTTGAAGTATCACCAAGTCTCTCCTTGGTTCAGTCAGCAATGGCTAGCACCATCCAAAGGTTGTTGTAAAAAAAAGCTATTAAAAGGGCAACTAGTTAACAGTCAGTATCAGAACTAGGAATAAGATATGGGTCCTATCCCAACTAGATCACTGAAAAAAAGTTGAACTAGACAGGTCACTTAACCTAAGGTTTAGCACTTTGCCCTGCTTATCTCACAGGTCTGCTGTGGGGGAATAAAAAAATTAGAGAACACTTTTAAATATATAAAGCAGAGAAGTTAAATGTCTGATAGTAGATGAAGTTAAAAATACACTTCTATCTTCTGAAGAGTTTATATAGGATTGATGTTAGTTCTTCCATAGAAGTTAGTAAAATTCACCTGTGAAGCCATTTGGACCAAGAGTTTTTCTTTGTGGGAAGGCTTTTAACTACAAATTCCATTTCCTTAATACACACAGGGATAGTGAGGTACTTAATTTCTCCTGAAGTGAGCTTTGGTAGTCTGTCTTTCAAGGAAGCCATTCATTTTATCCTAGACATTAAATGCACTGGCATAACTTCATAATTCTCCCTTGTAAAACTCTGTGTCTATAGGATTAGTAGTGATATCCCTTCTCTTATTCCTGATGTTAGTAATTTTGTCTTTTTTCCACTGATCAAACTTGCTCACTACATTATTTTCTCCCAAAAAAACAACTTTCAGTTTCATTGATTTTTCTCTGCTGGTCTTGTTTTATTTATATACATACTTCATCAACTATTCACTGCTTTTACTTTCACTATTTCCTTTCTGCTTACTGTGGGCTTGATTTTTTAAAATTGAATGAATTTGTCATGTAATACTGTAAGTTTAAGGTATACAGCATGTATATCTTTGATACATTTATATATTGTAATATGGTGGACAGTGTAGTGATGTTTATCACATTATATAATTACAGTACAATATTATTCATATTCATGATACCATGCATTAGGTCTTTTTTGATTTTTTATTTTTAAAAATAATATTATTTTTGGCTGCACTGGGTCTTCATTGCTGTGTGAGGGTTTTCTCAAGTTGTGGCGAGCGGGGGCTACTCTTCGTTGCGGTGCACAAGCTTCTTTTTGCAGAGCACAGGCTTTAGGTACACTTGCTTCAGCAGTTGCAGCTTGCAGGCTCTAGAGCGTGGGCTCAGTGGTTGTGGTACATCATGTGGAATCTCCAGAGATCAAATTCATGTCCCCTGCATAGGTAGGTGGATTCTTATCCACTATGTCACCAGGGAAGTCCTGCATTAGGTCTTTAGAGTTTACTTACTACTTATACAACTTTGTACCCTTAAACATCATCACTCTTATCCCTTTTTCTAGGTTAAGACAGAAAGACTCTAGATCTTTCCACCTTTTTGGAAAAACCTTTTATTTGTATTGAGGTATAGCAGAGTAACAATGCTGCAATAGTTTCAGGTGAACAGCTAAGGGACTCAGCCCTACATCTGCACCTGTCCCTTCTCCCCTTAAACCTCCTCCCCTCCAGGCTGGCATGTTACATCCATCAGCGCTTCCTGTGCTATACGGTAGGACCTTGTTTATCCATTTTAAACATAGCAGTGTGTCCATGTCGATCTCAAACTTTGTCTTTTCAATTAAAGCATTTAATACTATAAATTTTCCTCTAAGCACTGCCTTGGCTATATCCCACATATTTTGTTATGTCATCATTTCTTTTTATTCAGTACAAAATATTTTCCAATTTTTTGTGTGATCTTGTCTTTGATCCATAGGTTGCTCAGAAGTGTATTGTTTAGTTTCAATTATTTGGGGTGTTTTCCAGGTGTCTTTCAGTTACTGATTTCTAATTCCATTACAGCCAGAAAACATACTTTGTATAATCAAATCCTTTTGAGATTTATGACAGATGGTCTGACTTGTTAAATGTTGCTATGCACTTGAAAAAAATGTATATTCTGCTTTAGTTGGGTGGCATATCCTATGAATGTCTATGGTATCAGGCTCATTGACAGTGCTGTTCCAGTCTTTACAGCTTTGCTGTCTACCTGTTCTATTAATGGGCTTCTCAGGTAGCACAGTGGTAAAGAATCTGCCTGCCAATGCAGGAGACTCTTGTTTGATCCCTGGATTGGGAAGATCCCCTGGAGTAAGAAATGGCAGCCCATTCCAGCGTTCTTGCCTGGAAAATGCCATGGGCAGAGGAGCCTAGCAGGCTATATAGTCCATGGGGTTGCAGAGTCAGACATGACTGACCTCACAGCACACAATATTTCAGTTCTTTTTTAGACTAAAAGGAGGTGTTGAAGTTGCCAATACAATTGTGAGTGTGTATTATTTAGTTCTATTGTTTTCTTTCTTGTATTTTGATGCTTATTATTAGTTGTGTAAATTTTAGAATTATTGTATCCTCCTGATGAAGTGATCCCTTCATCACCTACATGTGTTAACTCTTTGCCCTACTTACCTCACGTCTGTTATGGAAAAAGAACAAGAAAACACTTTGGAAAGTACACAGGAAACAAAAGGTAAAATGTTTGATAACAGAAGTAGTTAAAAATAACTTTAATGAATTTTCCGAGCTATCTGTAAGTTTTATCTATCCTTGTCTCCAACTACACGTATAAATGAGGCTTGCCTATGTTTATCAGATTACTAGATATAATTTATTGTTGTGAAATACTGAACAAATTAGCAGTATATTACCCTCCACAACTCCCTGTGAGGTAAGTGAGTCTTACTGATTTAAGGATGCGAAACAAGGCACATGGAGTTCAAGGATTTGCCTCAGAAACCAAAGATAGATTTCCCAGCCTGTTGGGTTGACTTCTTTGTAAAGGGCATTTTATTCCGACATAATTATGCCCGCTGGCTCAGATATGAACTTGTTTTATTCTAAGAATTGTAGATTACAATCAGAGAAACACTTGAATTCAATTTGGTTCCTCCACTCCATGGAAGAAATAAATAACGAGTGTGTTATAAAACTTGATCTTGAAGCAGTCCTTTCAATGACACCATCTCAATCCCATGCTTTCTGGTGTGCTTCCTAGCAATGAAACATGATGGAACAGGTACTCAGTAAGTCTGAAGAGTAAGACTGCACATCGGAGCTTCCCTGAAGGTCCAATGGTTAAGATCTTCCACTGCAGGGAACTAAGATCCAGCATGCCGCACAGCCAAAAGAAAAAAAGGCTGCAAGTGAAAAATGAAAAATCTAGGTCCATGACCTAGTTTCAGGTAGAAAAATCTGTCAGGTTTTTTTTCCCCTTAAAATTCTGCTTACTCCCCTCTCTTAAAAGAAATTTATCTTAACTGAGGTAAAATTGACTTTAAGTGTTTTAAGTTTGATGAACTAGTCTTACTGGATAGGAAATCCAGACTACACAGTCCTCAGCTTCATTGGAAAGACTGAAAAGTGGTTCAGCTAGTCCATCACACTCATTTTAGAAAATCACACACAAGTTCAGGTTTGTTATCACTGTGTTAATACCCTGAGAAATTGACAACCAGTCAACAACTCAGTTTTCTGTCCCTCAAGTTCTAGGGAAAACCAGTTGGACTACATTGGCCCAAAATATAAGAGTTCTTGATTTGCATCTAAAATTGACTTCAAAAATAAACTCCCAGGACAATCTAGGAGTCACTTCATAAAAAATGTTAGGTCTAGAGAACTATTAGTTATCACCTAGCCAATTCCTTCCATAAGAAACTAAGGACCAAATGGCTCACTTTGACTTCCCCTACTCCTCACCACTTGCTTCTCATTTTAAAAAATAACCTTTTCTTTTTTGAATTAGGTAATATTTATTTGGATAGGGATTAAAGAACCAGGGTATAGTAGTCTGAATGGTGCCCCCCACCCCACCCCACCCCACCCCTCGCAAAGATATCCATGACCTAATCCCTCAAAGTTGAGTAGTACTTTATATGGCAAAAGATGTGCTTTAAAGATGTGAAAGGAGAAATTTATCCCAGATTATTAGGTGGGCCTTAAATGCAATCACACATATCTTTTTAAGAGGCAGGAGTTCTGAGAGAGACATATAGAGAAAGCAATGTGAAGACAGAGCAGGGAGTGAGAAGGCAAGGAAAACAGACAACCACCAGAAGCTAGAAAGGCAAGGAAGGGATTCTCCCCTAGGGCCTCCAGAATGGGCGCAACACCTTGATTGCAGACTTCTGGCCTTCAGAATTGTGAAAGAATAAACTCTTGTTGTTTGAAGCCACCAGGTTTGTGGTAATTGCAGCCACAAGAAACTAAGACACAGGGGAAATAAAATTTTAAAAATAATAAGCCAAACATTTATAAAACTAATTACTGATGCAAAGGAAAAAAAAAATGCTTTAAATGACCCAAAGAATGCCTAAATCCTCTAATCTTTCATTTTAAAGGTAGGTTGAGGCAATCAGAGGATGCAATTTACCTAAAAGGATGGCAGATCTGAGAAGACAAATTCAGAAAGGTCTAATATTTACATAGCTGCTAACAAGAACAGAGTAGGTTTTCTCCCAAACATGCTAGCTGGTAGAGCTCCCGGGCAGACTAAACATAGGCAACAGTTGTCACTGTGGGTGTTCTGCCAACAGAAGTGTAAAGTTGTCATCAGAAATGAATATGTGGCTTCGAGTGGCTTACAGAAATCCAACAAATCTGCGTCCTGGACTCTGCACAAGCCAACTCTTCTCAGGATGACCTGGACTCCTTCCCATTAGTACAATGATCAGTTAAAGCCATCCTCTACAAGGAGGGAAGGGAAATCAATTTATGTCAGAGAAAAAAGACAATTGCCCAGAGTCCAGGGTCATCAATAACAATGTGTAAATATAAGCCATACTGAGTCAGTTATAAATGATATCCAGCACTATAATTTATTGCTTTTAAAGTCAACATCCAGAGCATTTAGGCCCCAATTTCATATTAGGTGAATGGAAACAAAAACAGACCAAGTAAAAGGATAAGAAAAAATGCTTTACCAGGAGATGTGATATGAGCTATTTCAATAAGATATAAAAATTATACTATGTGGTTAAATAAATGGTAAAAGCAAAATATACTAGTCTTCCTCAGAAACCTCTGTACCCTGGATAGCTTTCTCTGTTTTCCAGAAATATTGTCAAGGGCTCTGAAAATCACCAGAACTTTCCTAGATATATAAAAATCCAGTCAATTCAAAGGTATGCTGTCTTTGTCTTTCCCCAGTTATCATCCTGCTCACCTAGTACCTGAGAGAAGCTTTCCACCTACCAGATTTCAGACAGACTAATGAAGATGTATTATTTTTCCTTTTAAATAACAATCATTTTGTTTGGATGCAACAGGATATGCCTCTAAGTTCTAAGCACAAGTGTCTGAAATTTTTGTAACATACACTCAGCATTTTGTACTGCTAAGAGTGTATAAGTTAACAATCAAAAACAAGTTCTCCAAAAGCAAGAAATAAAAGTCTAAACTTATGATTTTCAATATGACAGTCTCAGATTTCAATTAAAAACTACTCTCCAAAATTTCCCCACCAGAGAGGAATGCTTATCAGACCTATTAACTATGACAGTGTAAGAGAACTTATAATAAAACAAGCAACTTTTACTCACACATCACAGTAAACCAAAAAGTCTAGGTGCAAGTCCTGAAAATTTTCAAATAAAAATATACTATTAAATAACATCAAATAAAGGATCACTGATTAATTTGTTTATAGACCAAAGTAGGTAGGGCTGGAGATGAAAGGTTACTTAGAGAGTAACCTAAGGAGGCATGTTTTGGTTTACCTGTTCTTCAAGTCAGTATTTCTTTTCCCCAAAAGTATAGGCTTCTAAACAGCTGAAAAATCAGTTCAGCAGAAATCAACCTGTGATTTAAACAATGAAATAGAGTACTATAAATGAGAAAATGTCAGAACACTTTGCATATCTATTTGTATAGTGAAACTTCAAAGGAAAGAGGATTAAGTCAGATGAGAATATAAGAAGCATCTGAAGCAAAGTCACCTCTCCAAAAATTTATTTGCCATTATTTGAGGAACCCAAACACAAGATGCAATCAGTATTTAAATGGAAAGAAATGGTAAAAACATTAATGTAGCTTTCCTTTTATCCAATCAGTGATCACTCTACATCTGAAGAGATAATCATAAGGACTTAGTGATCCATTTACCAAAGAACACTTCCTAAACACTTCACCCATCTTCTCTCTAAATTCCAATTGGTAAAATAAAAGATTTTGACAAAATAATTGATTCTACCATCTGTCATTTCAGATCAATGGTTTTCAAGTGGAAACTTTGCACCCTTCCCTCAAAGGACATTTGGTGACATTTTGATTGTCACAAGAAGAGGAGTGGAGGAGGTGAGATGCATTTATCAGGCTCACAATGTCAATATTGCTGAGACTGAGAAACTCTATAGT